>NC_059103.1:72075585-74620585 GCF_020740685.1 Jaculus jaculus | reverse complement strand
CACAGCCTGTGCTGTGAGGTAGTGATATGCTCATTTTTGTATTCCTAATGCCCAGTACTTAGCTGGCAAAAACCTGACACCTGAGAGAGGCTGAACTGAATTAAGTCTTATTGTCTGACATTCTTGGATTCAAGTATTGATTTCCATATTAACTGAATTTATTTATAACTTGGATGTACTCTGCAGGTTGTGCCATGATGCATTCACAGAGAACATGGCAGGGGAAACCCAGTTACTAGAGAGGAGAAGACTCTACCATTGTGCTGCGTACAACTGTGCCATTTCTGTAATATGCTGTGTCTTCAATGAATTGAAATTTTACCAAGGTTTTCTGTTTACTGAAAAACCCGAAAAGGTAGCCCTCCCTAGAGATGGCTGTCATTGTAGGATCTTAAAAGTTATATCAACATAAGTTATAATTTGTACCTTTCTTATAATATTAAGTATAGAGGTTATTTTGGTTCTATATAGATATATTTTAAATGTGAAGTGTTTCTCTATGATTTATTTTTAAATTTATTTGAGAGGCAGATAAATATACATATATATGTGTATGTGTTTGTGTGTGTGTGGATAGAGGGAGGGGGAGAGAGACAGAAAAAGAGAGAGAGAGAGGGAGAGAATGGACACACCAGGGCCTCCAATTGCTGCAAACGAACTCCTGCAGCATGTGCTACCTTGTGGCATCTGGCTTACTTGGGTCCTGTGGAATTGAAAATGGGGTCCATTGGCTTTGCAGTCAAGCACCTTAATAACTAATCCATCTGTCTAGGCCTGTTTATTTATTTTTTTGTGTTTGTTTTGTTTTTGAGACAGGGTCTCATATAGTCCAGGCTGGTCTCAAACTCTGTATAGCCAAGGATAATCTTAAACTTCTGCCTGTATCTCCTGAGTGTGGGGATTGTAGGCATGTACCACCAACCCTCCTAGTTTTATGTAGTATTGGGAACTGAATCCAGGGTTTTGTGCATTGTAGGCAAGCTACATCGCCAGCCCTGAATGAGGAGAATTAGCTTTGTAGTGTAATGTGATTAATAATAAGGCTTACCACCCTTTTCATATTATATTATATATATTTTTTTTCTATTTATAGAACTTATTTATTTTTGAAAATCTGATAGACCTGAAGCGTTGTTATACATTTCCTGTTGAAGTTGAGGTAAGTGAAAATTTCAGCTTTGTTTCTAAGTTAAAAAAAATTATATTGGGTGTAGTGGCACATACCTTTAATTCCAGCACTCAGGAAGCAGAGGTAGGAGGGTTGTTGTGATTTTGAGGCCACCCTGAGATTACATAGTGATTTCCAGGTTAGCTTGGGCAAGACCCTACCTAAAAAAAAAACAAAACAAAAAATAAATAAGTAAATTATTAAGTGCTTATAGAACAAAATTATGTTGAATGGGTTAAGTATTTCCTGCCAAGTACAAAAATGCATAGTTTCATGTTCTTTGTGTAAAAGTAACCGCTATCCAATCTAGCAGTAGTCATTTAAAGTATAATTTCAATCAACTACAGTGAAATTCATCAGAACTTGATTTTTTTTATACAAAGGAAAAGGAGGGTTTTTTTTTGTTTTTTGTTTTGTTTGTTTGTTTGTTTGTTTTCCTACAAGTTTTCTGTGTAAATTCCTCCAGTCAGAGAAATTGAGATTCCTACGACTGTATGTGGCCTTGCTGTGGCTACCTGACAGGGGTAATGGCATAGTCATGGGAACAAATGGAAGAATTGCTTGAGCACATGGCACAAAATTTGGTTTTAGCCAGGCTTCTATTAGACCCTTGAGTCAGCCGTAGGTGGAAAGTGGTTGTTGCTGCTTTCATATCCAACTTGAAATGGGAAGGTGGACAGAGCATCCCACTGTATGCTCCCCACACAGTTTTCTTTTTTATTTTTTCTTCCACACAGTTGTTGATCTTAGTTGTTGCTCTTAGACAGTAACCATGTCTTAGTGCTAAATCACTGCAAGTAAATTGTTTTGTCTTTCATATACATGTGTCATTTTGAAACTAGACTTTTTTTAAGTCATATGTTGAAAGAAGTAAAAAAAATGAAAAGAATAACACTAGTTTATATTAGCATCTAGATCCTTATTACGTTATTTTTGTGCCTTACAAAGCACTGAAAGATGCTATGCTATATCATGGCCAATAGTTGAGAAAACTAAGACTCAGAAGTCAAGTGAAACTGTTGGTAGTCCAGGCCCATGTGTGTGAAAGCGTAGCTTGTTGAATTCTACCAGAACTAAGGACTTCTTTTACCTCCTATGGGATTCTGTAGGGAAAATTTTCTCTTAGGAACGCTAACAATAATATACTCATGTGTGAATAGATTGTAATGCTTTAAAAATTGATAAAACTTAAAAATTAGTAATTTGGGATTCTTTGCTAGATTTATTACTAAAACCGAATAAGCAATGACTGTAATCTAAAACATTTTTAATGATGTATTTGTTTCACTTAATAGGTTCCTATGGAAAGAAAGAAAAAGTACATTGAAATTAGGGAAGAAGCCAGAATGGCAGCAAATGCAGATTCAGGTAGTTTGTTTTCAGGATGCTTGGAAAGTCCCCCACCCAGGGTTACTCTAGTCCAGGCTGACCTGAACTCATTCTGTAGCCCAGGCAGGCCTCAACCTCATGGTGATCCTTCTACCTCAGCCTTCTGAATACTGGGCATGCACTACCACTGCTGGCTTAAGTTTCTAATAGTTGATATTTGTAGTGAAAATAAATAGTTTAAACAGTCCAAAACATTAAAATTTTTTATTTTTAAGTGGCAACTGAAATTATATTTTGGAAGATATGTAATTAGTTAAACTTAACTGCATAAATGTTTTTGGAGAAATAAATGAGAGAATAATATCTTGGTATTTCTTTGTTTTGTTTGGGTTATCTTCATGTATTATTTAGTTATATTCAGAGGCCCTATCCTGACACCCCTCTTCTGTAAACTTCCCACAGCTCCCATCTCCTTCAGACCAGAGCTTCTCTAGGCCTCTGATTGCTATCTCCATCCCCTCCCCCCACACACTGCTCTGTGGACTCCTCTTCTACTCCAGTACTACAGCTCCTGCTTATGACTTATGGGTGCTAGGCTTGCTTAGACTAAGAGACTTTTTTTCCTGTTGCTCTTTCTAAAAATCTCAGCCCCAGAGAACAAAATGACTCATGACGTTTTGCTTGATGCCAATTTGTGAAGGAGGCCATCTCTGACCTTTTTGTTTAACCTTCCATTTGGTGTGTGTGTGTGTGTGTGTGTGTGTGTGTGTGTGTGTGTGTGTGTGTTTGTGTGTACACATGCACGTGCACGTGCCTTTGCTTGTTTTTCTTTCTCTTTTTAAAGTGACCTATTTATTGAATTGGTTAATAGACACACTGAACTCTGTTTGATTTATTTTGTTTTGTTTTTTGAAGTAGGATCTTGCTTTAGCCCAGGCTGACCTGGAGTCACTGTGTAGTATCAGGGTGGACTCAAACACATGGTGATTCTCCCACCTCTGCCTTCCAAGTACTGGGATTAAAGGCATGCACCACCAGGCCTGGCTCTTAATTTTCTTTGTAGCTTTTGTCATAATTCTTTTTTAAAACTTTACTTATTTTTATTTATTAGAGAGAGAGTGAGAGAGAATGGGCATACCAGGGCCTCTAGCCTCGGCCAACAAACTCCAGACACATGCACCACGATGAACTTCTGGCTTACAAGGGCTCTGAGAAGTTAAACCTGGGTCCTTAGGCTTCACAGGCAAGTGGCTTAACTCCTAAGCCATCCCTTTAGCCTTTGTCACAATTCTTGATTTCAGAATAAAATTTGGACCTATTTGTAAGACCCTTAGATATTTTAATTTAGCTATTATTCAGGACTGTTTCCTTCTACATTTGTGTTAGATTTAATAAGCAAAATGTACAATCAAATATTTACTTTAATTAATTTATTTTTATTAACAACTTCAATGATTGTAAACAATATCCCATGGTAATGCCCTCCCCCCCCCACTTTCCCCTTTGAAACTCCACTCTCTATCATATCCACTCCCTCTTTAAATCAGTCTCTTTTATTTTATATGTCATCAATTTTTCCTCCTATTATGATGGTCTTGTGTAGGTACTGTCAGGCACTTTGGGGTCGTGGATAGCCAGGCCATTTTATGTCTGAAGGAGCACATTTTAAGGAGTCTTATCCTTCCTTTGGCTTTTACATTTTTTCCGCCACCTCTTCCACAGTGGACCCTGATCCTTGGAAGGTGTGATAGAGATATTGCAGTGCTGAGCACTCCTCTGTCACTTCTTCCCAACACCATTATGCCTTCTGAGTTATCCCAAAGTCACTGCCTTCTGAAAAGAGAAGGTTCTCTACCAAAAGTGAGAGTAGCATTAATATATTAGTATGAACATTAAGAGAAGTGCTTACTATACATTTAGCCAGACAGCAGCAGATGTTACACCCCTAGGGCTCATGACTACCCCTGTTTTAGGTTTTCAGTATCAGGGATGTATTCCCTTCCACGGAGCAGGACTCCAGTCTAGTTAGAGGGCAGTTGGTTTCTACCATGGCAGACGTGTCACTATTGCACCCATTGGCTCATTTGGCTTTGCTGGCCAAATACAAGGCTTGCAGTGTCCACTGTTGTGTATCTTCACTGGTGATTTCTCTCTCTCCCATTGAAATGCATGCAGAATGGCTTCTTCCAGCTTTCGGTCAGGCAGTCTACATGGAGGAGGTTATCAGCTCAGTTCCATCAGGATTTCTCAGTGTCCTTACAGGCCAAGTATGTGGAGTCTTCAGCAAAAGGGTCTTACCATTTATTCCTGGTGGGAAACCAAGGGATTTGGTAATGACCTATAATTTGTTGGGGGCATCAGGGGCCTTCCTGGCCAACAACTCATTAGAAGGTATCCAATCCCTGGCACTGAAAATTTTCTAGTAACAATCTATGGCTCCTATGTGTCTAAGAATGTGAATGAGCGGCAATAAACATGGTTGAGCAACTACCTCTAAGGTAATGAGATGAATCCTTAGGATATATGCCTAGGAGAGTATAGCTGGGTCTTATGGTAGATCTATTTTTAGCTGTCTTAGGAACCTCCACACTGATTTCGACAATGGCTGGACCAGAATACATTCCCACCAACAGTATAGAAGGGTTCCTCTTTTTCCACATCCTCACCAGATTTATGGTCATTTGTTTTCATGATGGTGGCCAGTCTAACAGGAGTGAGATGGAATCTCAGTGTAGTTTTAATCTCTATTTCCCTGATGACTGGTGATGTAGAACATGTTTTTAGATGTTTATATGCCATGTGTATTTCTTGAGAACTCTCTATTAAGTTCCATAGCCTATTTTTGAATTGGGTTGATTTCTTATTATTTAATTTTTTTAGAATTTTTTTTAACTTTATTCTTATTTATTTACTTGAGAGAGAGAAAGAGGCAGAGTGAGAGAGAGAGAGAGAGAGAATGGGCACACCAGGGCCTCCAGGCACTGCAAACAAACTCCAGACACATGCACCCCTTTGTGCATCTGGCTTACGTGGGTCCTGGGAAATGGAACCATGGTCCTTTGGATTTGCAGGCAAATGCCTTCACTGCTGAGCTATCTCTCCAGCCCCTTATTATTTAAATTTTTGAGTTCTTTGTATATCCTAGATTCAGATATATAGCTGGCAAAGATTTTCTCCCATTCTGTATGTTGCCTTTTTGCTTTATTCACAGTGTTCTTTGCCATATAAAACCTTTGTAATTTCATGAAGTTCCAGCGGTTAATCTGTGGTTTTATTGTCTGAGCAATTGGGGTTATAGTCAAAGTCTTTGCCAAGACCAATATGTTGAAGACTTTCCCCTGCTTTTTCCTCTACCAGTTTCAGAGTTTCAGGTCTGATATTAGGGTCTTTAATCCATTTGGATTTAATTCTTGTGCATGGAGAGAGAGAAGACTCTATTTTCATCCTTCTACAGATACATATCCAATTTTCCCAGCACAATTTGCTAAAGAGGCTGTCTTTTCTTCAATGAGTTTTTTTGGCATTTTTATTGAATATCAGGTGGCTATAGCTACCCAGACTTACATGTGGGTCTTCTACTCTGTTTCTATGATCTACATGTCTGTCTTTTGTGCCAGTACCATGCTGTTTTTGTTACTGTGGCTTTGTAGTATAGGTTAAAATCAGGTATGGTGATGCCACTAGCCTTATTTTTGTTGCTCAAAATTGTTTCAGATATTTGAGATTTTTTGTGCTTCCAAATGAATTTTTGTAATGTTTTTTCTATTTCCATGAAGACTGCCATTGCAATTTTTATGGGAATTGCATTAAATGTGTAGATTACTTTTGGTAAGATTGCCATTTTCACAATATTGATTCTTCTGATACAAGAACAAGGTATGTCTCTCAATTTCCTAGTGTCTTCTGCAATTTCTCCATTCAGTGTTTTAAAGTTTTCATTGTAGATATCCTTTACTTCCTTGGTTAGGTTTATTCCAAGGTACTTTATTTTTTTGATGCAATTGTGAATGGGAGTGATTCTCTGATTTCCATGCTTTGTGTATTTGTTGTTAGCATATACGAAGGCTAGTAATTTCTGTGTGTTTATTTTGTAACCTGCTACATGTCTATAGGCGTTATCAGCTCTAACAGTTTGCTGGTAGAGTCTTTAGGGTCATTTATGTATAGAATCATGTCATCTGCAAATAATGACAACTTGATCTCTTCTGTTCCAATTTGTATCCCTTTTATGTATGTCACTTGCCTTATTGCTGTGGCTAAGACTTCCATTATTATATTAAATAAAAGTGGGGACAGTGGACACCCTTGTCTTGTTCCTGATTTTAGTGGAAAAGCTTTCAGATTTTCCCCATTTAGTAATATGTTAGCTGTTGGCTTGTCATAAATAGCCTGTATTATATTGAGATATGTTCCTTGTATTCCCAGTCTCTGTAGGACTTTTATCATGAAGGGATGTTGGATTTTGTCAAATGTTTTTTGAGTCTAATGAGATGATCATCTGATTTTTGTCCATCAGTCCATTTGTATAATGTATTACATTTACCAATTTGCCTATGTTGAACCATCTCTGCATCTCTGGGATAAAGCCTACTTGGTCAGGGTGAATGATCTTTCTGATATATTCTTATGTTCTGTTTGCCAATATTTTGTTGAGAATTTTTGCATCTATGTTCACAAGGTAGATTGGTCTCTAATTTTTTTGTTGTTGTTGTTGTATTTTAGCCTGGTTTTGTTATCAGGGTGATGCTGGCTTCATGGAAAGAGTTTGGTAGGATTTCTTCTTTTTCTATTTTATGGAAAAGTTTAAGAAGCATTGGTTTTAGGTCTTCCCTGAAGATCTGGTTAAATTCACCAGTAAACCCATCTGGACTTGGACATTTTTTTAGGTGGGAGACTTTTAAAACATTTTTTTGGTTTATTTTTATTTATTTATTTGAGAGTGACAGAGAAAGAGGCAGAGAGAGAGAGAGAGAGAGAGAGAGAGAGAGAGAGAGAGAGAGAGAGAGAGAGAGAAAAAGAGAGAGAATGGGTACACCAGCGCCTCCAGCCACTGCAGACAAATTCCAGATGCATGAGCCCCCTTGTGCAACTGGCTAACATGGATCCTGGGGAATTGAGCCTCGAACCAGGGTCCTTAGGCTTCACAGGCAAGCGCTGAACCGCTAAGCTATCTCTCCAGCCCTAGGTGGGAGAATTTTGATAACTACTTGTATCTCCATACATGTTGTAGGTCTATTTAAATTGTTAATCTCATCTTGATTAAATTTAGGTAGATCATATAAATCAAGGAAATAATCCATTTCTTTCAGATTTTCAAACATACTGGAGTGTATGTTGTTATAGTAGGTCCCTGTAGTTTATTGAATTTCTCTTGCATCTCTTGTGATGCTGCCTTTTCATCTCTAATTTTATTAGTTTGTGTCTCTTTCTTTTGGTCAGATTTGCTAAGGGTTTATCAATCTTGTTTATCCTTTCAAAGAACCAACTCTTTCTTTCATTGATTCTTTGTATTTTTTTTTGTTTCAATTTCTTTAATTTCTGCCCTAATCTTTATTATTTCTTCCTGTCCAGTGATTTTCGGTTTGCCTTGTTCTTCTTTTCTAAAGGCTTTGATGTGATGGATTATTAGGTTGTTTACTTGAGACCTCTCGTATTATATGCACTTAGAGCTTTCCCTCTTAGGACTACATTCATTATGTCCCAAAGGTTTTGGTATATTGTGTTCTCATTATCACTTGGCTCTATGAATTTTTTGATTTCTTTCTTGATTTCTTCATTGACCCATTCATAATTTAGTGGTATATTGTTTAGGCTCTATGGTTTTTTGTTTTTTTTTTTTTTTTTAATTTTTATTAACATTTTCCATGATTATAAAATATATCCCATGGTAATTCCCTCCCTCCCCACCCCCACACTTTCCCGTTTGAAATTCCATTCTCCATCATATTACCTCCCCATTACAATCATTGTAATTACATATATACAATATCAACCTATTAAGTATCCTCCTCCCTTCCTTTCTCCACCCTTTATGTCTCCTTTTCAACTTACTGGCCTCTGCTACTAAGTATTTTCATTCTCACACAGAAGCCCAGTCATCTGTAGCTAGGATCCCCATATGAGAGAGAACATGTGGCGCTTGGCTTTCTGGTAGGCTCTATGGTTTTGTGTATGCTCTATAACTTCTTTTGCCTTTGATTTGTAGTTTGATCCCACTGTGATCTGATAAAATGCAAGGAATTATTTCAGTTTTCCTGTATTTGTTAAGATTTGCTTTGTGTTCTAATATATGGCCTTTTTAAGAGAATGTTCCATGTGTTGCTGAAAAGAATGTATATTCTGCAGAAATTGGATGAAATGTCCTGTACATATGTTAGGTCCATTTGTTCTATGACCTCATGTAATCCAGATGCCTCTCTGTTTATTTTTTGCTGGGTTGACCTGTCAATTGATGAGAGTGAGGTGTTGAAGTCACCCACTACAACTGTGTTTGGTGTTACCTGTGACCTTAGTTCTAATAGCATTTGTTTGATGATGCTGGGAGCCCCCATGTTAGGTGCATATATGTTTTGGATTGTAATGTCCTCCTGTTGGAGTGTGCCTTTAATCAATATAAAGTGATCTTCCTTATCTTTCCTAATGTTGAACTGCTTATTTTCTAAGCCCATTTGCTTTAAACATTATTTTCAACTTTTCATCCTAAGATAGTGTCCATTCTTTGTAGAAAGGTGAATTTCTTGAAGGCAACAAATTTAAGGATCTCTCTTTAACCAGTCTGCAAACCTATGTATTTTGGTTGGGCCATTGAGGCCATTGATATTAAGAGATATTATTGAAAGGTATGTATTTATTTTTGCCCCTTTCTGTTTGTAGTTCTTTCAGGTTTACCTTTGCTTTCTTGTATTAACTCTTATTTGAATATGGTTTGTTCTTTCTAGGTTCCTTGTATATATGTGTGCTTTTCTTTCTCTTCAGTTTGGAGGATTCTTTCAAGGATTTTTTGTAGAATTTTTTTGTCTTGAAATATTCCTTTACCCTGCTTTTGTTGTGGAATGTCCTTATTTCTCTGTCTATTTGAATGGATAGCTTTGCAGGATAAAGTAACCTTGGTTGACAGTTGTTATCTTTCACAACTTGGAATCCATCACTGTAAGCCCTTTTGGCTTTTAACGTTTGTGTTGAGTACTATGCTGTGGCCCTGATGGGCTTGCCTTTGTTGGTAACTTGATTTTTCTCTCTTACTGCTCTCAATATTTTTTCTTTAATTTGTATATTTGGTAGTTTAATATAATATGACAAGGAGAGGTTTTTTTCCAGGTTTTATCTAGTTTGTGTTCTAAAAGATTCCTGTATCTGCATTGCCACCTCTTTCCCAACTTGGGAGAAGTTTTCTTCTGTGATTTTGTTGAAAATGCCAACTATGCCTTTGGAGTGAAATTCTTTTCCTTATACTGTACCCTGATTATAATTGATTTTTTCATAGTGTCCCAAATATCTTGAAATTCCCATTTATACTTTCCTGTTAGTTTGTCTTTCTCTTTGTTGGATTGTATTGGGTCTGCCACCTGGTCTTCTAGTTTAGCTATTCTGTTCTCTCCTTCATCATCCATTCTTCTGGTGAGATTTTATACAGTTTTTTTTTTTTTTTCTTTTTCACTGACTGTATTCTTTGTTGCTAGTAGTTCTGACTGATTTTTCTTTATTATTTCTATTTCCTTATTTATGTTTTGTATTGACTTCTTTATTTCATTAAATTGGTTTCCTGCATCTTGTTTGATTCCTTTGATTTCCTCTTTGACTTCTTTGAGCATATTTATAATCATTCTTTTGAAATTTTTCTCAGGCATTTCCTCTAACTCATTCTCACTAGAGGTCATTTCTGATGCATTAATACTTTTTGTTGGATTTATATTGTCTTGATTTTTGGTGTTTCTTGGTTATAATGTATATATATCTTTGCATCTTGGATTAATTTAATGCTTGGATTTTCTAGTTAGCTGCAGTATTAGATATATCAATTAATATCATGTTATATATCTTCAGGGTAGGAGGTTAAGTGCTAGGTGTGGCTCTCAAGACTCTCAGAGTATCTACAAAAGTGACCCTAGGTGTTGGGTTTGCCTGGTATGAGAGTATTCAAGTAGGCTGAGTGGAACAAAATACAGGCAGATTCGAAAATTTAAATAAACATTGTACACATTCAATGAAAAACAGCACAGAGTAATCATGCAAGAGTAGATATTATGACACCCAGATCCTCTAACAAAGTCACAGTCCCTTAGGGAGTATATTACCCCACACCCTCAATCCTATCAATCAGGAAGCTAAGGTTGCTGGTTTGTAGAGGCTTTTAAGTAAGCTTGTGATCAAGTGAGACCCTTCCCTAAGGAACGACAGAAGAGAAAACAAAGCCAGTATAAATCAGGAAGCAACAAATGACAAGCACAAAATATAGCTTATTTAAGAATGGCACATCTAAGCATCCATCAGATTTAACATGTAATTTATCCTGATATAGAAGGTGCAATTACCACTTCTGATTCAAGCCTATATACCAGGCTTATTTGGCTGGTACTGACCTGGTGTAATTCCAGCTACCTTTTGGGAGGATTTTGGTCTCAGTTATGCTGTGCTCCTGCCTGGGTTCCTCTTTGCTGCACTGTGGGTTTAAGTAGGCTGGCTGGGTTGTTGGATAGCTGCTCTGGTCACCGGTGCTGTTTGCTGTGAAATCCTTTCCCCAGATCTCTGGTGCTTGGTGGCGCTTGCACTGGTGGTGGGGGTGGAAGGCTGTGGATGGTGGCTAATGTTTTCCAGCTGGTCCTAGAGATCATCTTTCTCATGAGCTGCTCCTCAGTTCTTTCCTGCCATTTCTTCTTCACGTTTCTTTTTATTTATTTATTTATTTATTTATTTATTTATTTATTTGAGAGCAACAGACACAGAGAGAAAGACAGATAGAGGGAGAGAGAGAGAATGGGCGCGCCAGGGCTTCCAGCCTCTGCAAACGAACTCCAGACGTGTGCGCCCCCTTGTGCATCTGGCTAACGTGGGACCTGGGGAACCGAGCCTCGAACCGGGGTCCTTAGGCTTCGCAGGCAAGCGCTTAACCGCTAAGCCATCTCTCCAGCCCTTCTTCTTCACGTTTCTTGAGTTTGCACGGAGGCTGGTGTGAGTGGAGAACGCCCCCACCTCGCTTTTCTGCGGCCAAGGCCGAGCCTTGAAGCTGTCGCCCCATGAACCTGGTGCCACCACTGGTGGAGCCATGTCTGCCTGCCTATGTGGGCTCTAGATGCTCTGGATCTCTCCTAATTCCCTGCTGCAGTTGGTAATTTTTATATACCTCACTTTTTAGTAGAAGAGTGTATTTTGCTGTTTGTTTTTTTTTTTAATTTGACTTTTTCTCCCCCAAGCTTCTGTGGCATGGTTCCTATGGTGCCATCTTAACCGGAAGGTTCCAATCAAATATTTTTATTGATTTTTGAGAGATAATGAGAGACTGCAAATGAACTCCAGACACGTGTCACTTTGAGCATCTGTCTTTACTTGGGTACTAGAGAATTGAATCTGGATCCTTAGGCTTTGTATGCAAAACACTTCATAGCTGTTGCAGTCCGGTTCGCATTGCTGGTAGAAATCACCCAACAAAGAGCAGCTTCTAGGAAAAAAGAGATTTATTTTGGCTCACAGGCTCGAGGGGAAGCTACACGTTGGCAGGGGAAAACGATGGCATGAGCAGAGGGTGGACATCACCCCCTGGCCAACATAAGGTGGACCACAGCAACAGGAGAGTGTGCCAAACACTGGCATGGGGACTTGGCTGTAACACTCATAAACCCGCCCCCAATAATACACTCCCTCCAGAAGGCATTAATTCCCAAATATCCATCAGCTGGGAACCTAGCATTCAGAACACCTAAGTTTATGGGGGACACCTGAATCAAACCACCACAACAGCTGAGCCATCTCTCCAGCCTTCAAAAAAATTAAATTAAAAAATTTTTTGTTTATTGTGAAGAGAGACACACACACACACACACATACATACATACATACATACATACATACATACATACATACCATGGCCTCTTACTGCTGCAAATGAACTCCATACTTATGTAATACTTTGTATTTGGTTTCATGTCAGTATTGGAGACTTGAACCTGTGCTATCAGGCTTTTCAAGAAATCTTAACTTCTGAGCCTTTATCAGCCCCCCCCCCACATAATCAACAATTTATTTTAATATTTTTATTTATTTTTAAAGATTTTATTGTTATTTATTTATTTATTAGAGACCAGGGGAGGGGGAAGAGTAAAAATGGTCATGCTAGGGCCTCTAGCCACTGGAAGTGAACTCCAGACACATGTACCACCATATGCATCTGGTTTATGTGGGATCTAGAGAATTGATCCTGGGTCCTTAGGCTTGGCAGGCATGTGCCTTAAGTGCTGAGCCATCTCTCTAGCCCTATTTTTATTTGAGAGAGAGGCAGAGACAGAGCATGGACATGTCGTCTTGCCCCTGCAAATGAACTCTATATACATGTGCAACTTTGTGTATCTGGCTTAGCATGGGTACTGGGGAATCGAACTCTGGGCTATCAGATTTGTGCTATCATGCCAATCTCAGATCGTCACAATTTTAAATGAAAAGTAATTCTATTGAAAATTGCATTCATACCCTGAGTTTAAGGTCACCCTGAGACTACATAGTGAATTCCAGGTCAGCCTGGGCTAGAGCAATACCCTACCTTGAAAAATAAAACCAAACAAGAAAATGGTTGTGGTGGTGCCCACCTTTAATCCCAATACTCAGTAGGCAGAGGTATGAAGATCACTGAGAGTTCAAGGCTACCCTGAGACTATAGAATAAATTCCAGGTCAGCCTTGGCCAGAGTGAGACCCTACCTTGAAAAATCAAAATAAAAAAAAAAAAGATGAATGCAATCTAATATGATTTCATTGTCTGTGCAGTAGAGTGACTGATTGATAATGACAAAAGGGAGGGAAGGATTTTCCCCACGTTCATTCTGTATAGTGAGCTGAGAATCACAGGGTTGATGAATGCCTTAGTAAAAAAATGTTTTTTATTTAATTTTAGCTTGGAGAAATATTTCTGTTACTGGTTATGTGTTAATATATACATTTCCTTTCTGTTTGTTTTTCAGATAGCCCTCGTTATATGTCTTCTTTGTCATATTTGGCAGACAATACCCTAAGTGAAGAAATGAGTCAATTTGATTTTTCAACTGGAGTTCAGAGCTATTCATATAGCTCTCAAGATCTTAGATCTACTACTGGTCGTTTTCAGAGACGGGTGATCACATTTCACATACTAAAAGAGTATTATTTATAAAATAAAAAAAGAGGGTCACTGCTATACCTTTTCATTATTAGGGAAGCTATTTCTCTGTCAGTAGTTCTTAGAGAGTGGTGTTAATTTGAAGAATTTTAAGTAAACTCAGCAATCAGCAATCATATTTCATCAGCACAATAAGGAAGTCAGAAGACTAACAATCAAGGTGGAGAGATGCTCTGACCTGAGCCCAGGGTAGTGATTAGACACATGAGAGCCAAGGGGAGTATAAGCCTAAAATATAAGGGAAATTTGAGGACCTATTTGCTTTTTAATTATATGTTAAGAAAACATACCAAGTATATTTAGTATTACTATTCAATCATTCTTATTAAAGTGTCTGGTATAGGATATTTCTGCAGAAATGAGCATTTTATGTCCATTGACATCTAATATAATATCTTCATTACTTTTCTCTCTTCATAGGAACGCCAGGACCCCAAGATCCAAGATGATGTTTTGGAGTTAGAGATGGATGAGCTCAATCAACATGAGTGTATGGAAACTATGATAGCTCTGATTAAGCACATGAAGAGAAGCTTTATGACACCCAAAGGAGAAGAGGTGTTCTGTTTTCAAAATTTTTTTAATGTATTTTATTTATTAGAGAGAGGGGCAAGAAAGAGGCAGGTAAAGACAAAAAGGTAGAAGAACAGAGAGAGAATGTGTGGGCCAGGGCCTCAAGTAGCCACTGTAAATGAACTCTAGACATATCCCCCACCTTGTGCATCTGGCTTTTCGTGGGTACTAGGGGATCAAACCTGGGTCTTTTGGCTTTGCAGGCATGTACCTTGACTGCTAAGCCATCTCTCTTCAGCCCACCAAGAGATGTTCTTAATCTTACATTTTTTCTATTAATGTTACTCACTGTGTTATATTGGGAATTAAGTTTTCATATTGAAGACTAAAGCATATAACATGTCAAAGAAACATTATGGTCTTTGTCATGTCATGTTTTCTTGTAATAATAAAATATGAGTTCTTTTGTTTTACTTTTTAAAGTAATTTAATGTTTTACTTCAGGATTTAAGGCCAAAAGATCTACCTTCTTGGATGAAATTTCTTCACGACAAACTAGGAAATTTGTCAGTATCATTAAACATTCGTCTCTTCTTAGCCAAGCTTATTATTAATACAGAAGAGGTAAGTAATTTATTATATTTCTTAAACAGTTCTTTCTAGTTCTGAGCATTACTTTAAAAATACCACAATGAAGCTGGGCATGTTGGCTCATGCCTTTAATCCCAGCACTCGGGAGGCAGAGGCAGGAGGATTGCTGAGAGTTCGAGGCCACCCTGAGACTACATAGTTAATTCCAGGACAGCCTGGACTAGAGTGAGACCCTGCCTCAAAAAACTAAACAAAGCCGGGTGTGGTGGCGCACACCTTTAATCCCAGCACTCAGGAGGCAGAGGTAGGAGGATCGCCATGAGTTCAAGGCCACCCTGAGACTACAGAGTTAATTCCAGGTCAGCCTGGACCAGAGTGAAACCCTACCTCGAAAAACCAAAAAAAACAAAACAAAACAAAAAGCAACAACAAAAAATACCACAATGAACCTGGGTGTGGTGGTGCGTGCTAGCTCTTGGGAGGCAGAGGTAGGAGGATCACCATGAGTTCGAAACCACCTTGAGACTACATAGTGAGTTCCAAGTAGCGTGGGCTAGAATAAAACCCTACCTTGAAAAAACAAACAAACAACAACAACAAAAAAGCCACAATGAAGCCAGGCCTGGTGGCATACAACTTTAATTCCAGCACTTGGAGGAGGCAGAGGTAGGAGGATCACCGTGAGTTTAAGGCCACCCTGAGACTACATAGTGAATTCCTGGACTAGAGTGAAACCCTACATGAAAAAACAAAAAGGGTCAGCATGGCATTATTGGTTTCTCAATAAGTTAGCCAACCATATTTAGCTATATTATGTTCAGCTTTCTTTTATCAAACATATTAATCTTTACTTAAAGATTATTTAGATTTTATTTAGAGATTTAGATTCTATTTAGAGATTATTCAGAATGTGTGGAAATTTTTGTAAGGCTGCAAACTGTTGAGTGCTGTGAGGATGCTTTGGGCTCAGGGCCTCCTGTGTGCCCCCCCCCCCCCCACCACTACTAGCCTCAGGCATTATCTGGCATGGTGATTGTATTCATGTTGTCTTTCCTCACATGTCCTTTTCTGTGTCCAAAATTCTTCCTTTTTTTTTTTGTTTTTTTTTTGAGGTAGGGTCTCATTCTGGCCCACACTGACCTGGAATTCACTATGTAGTCTCAGGGTGGCTTCAAACTCACAGCGATCCTCCTACCTCTGCCTCCTGAATGCTGGGATGAAAGGCGTGAGCTACACGCCTGACTTCAAAATTCTCCTTTTTATAAGGATACCAATATGTTAGAATAGATCTCACCTGAATGGCCTCACTTTAGCTTATTTATTTGTATGTATGTAAATACATGGGCACATGTGCTGTAGAGTGTGTATGGAGATCAAAGGATAACTTCCAGGTGTCTCTTCTCTACCTTCTTTGAAACAGGGTCTCTTGCCACTGCAAGAGAACTGCCAGATTGCAAAGGAGTATTATATTAATGGCTCTACCTCCCATTCTGTTTTTAAAATTATTATTTAGAGAGAGGGAAAGAGAGAGAGAGAGAGAGAATGGGCATGCCAGGGCCTCTAGCCACTGTAGACAAACTCCAAACACATGTGCCACCATGTGCATCTGGCTTACGTGGGACCTGGAGAATTGAACCTTGGTCTTTAGGCTTCGCAGGCATGTGCCGTAACCCACTACCTCTCCAGCCCTCTAGTGTTCTTGTAGGGTAGATTTATGTGTGTGCTTGGGAATTGAACTGGGTCTGTCAAGCAAATTGGATACCCTTAAGCATCTCCCCAGATCCCAAATTTAATCATTTATTTGTTTATTTATTTATTTATTTTAGTTTTTCAAGGTAGGGTCTCACTCTAGCTCAGGGTGGCCTTGAACTCACAGCGATTCTCCTACCTCTGTCTCCTGAGTGCTGGAATTAAAGGTGTGTGCCACTATGCCCAGCTTATTTATTTATTTTCTTTTCATAATTTTTATTAACATTTTCCATGATTATAAAAAATATCCCATGTTATTTATTTATTTTTGAGGCGGGGTTTTAACTGTAGTCCAAGCTGCCCTGGAACATACTCTGTAGCCCAGGCTGGCCTTGAACTCATGGTGATCTTTCTACCTCAGCTTCATGAGTTCTGGAATTAAAGGTGTGCACCACCATGCCTGCCCCCAGCACCCAGATCCCATGTTTACTTTAAAAAAATTTTTTTGTTTATTTATTTGATAGAGAGATAGAAGCAGACAGAGAGAAAATAGGCACACCAGGGCCTTTAAATCACTGCACACTCCAGACACATGCTCCATCTTAGGCATTTGGCTTACATGGGTACTGGGGAATTGAACCTAGGTCCTTGCCTTCATAGGCAGGTGCCTTAACTGCTAAGCCATCTCTCCTGTCCCCCTTGTTAACTTTTTTTAAAAAATATTTTCTTCTTCTTTTTTCAGAGGTAGGGTCTCACTCTAGCCCAGGTTGCCCTGGAATTCACTATGTAGTCTCAGACTGGCCTTGAACTCATGGCATTCCTCCTATCTCAGCCTCCCTAGTGCTGGGATTAAAGGCATGTCCCACCATGCCTGGCTTCTAAAAGAAAAATTATTTATTTATTTGCAAGCAGAGAGAAGGAGGGAGGGAGGGAGGGGAACTGAGCATGCCAAGGCCCAATGTTACCTTTTAATTGCCTCTGTAAAGAAAGACCTTATCTTCAAATAAGGCCAAAAGAATACCTTTGTGGGGGGGGGGGGGATAGGTAAACCCATAGCATTTGAGTCACACATGACTTTTAGCTCCTGTTCTTCTAAGTGCTGACTACCATAAAGGAGATAGGTGTTTCTTTGGATGATTTATGGGGGCTAGGCATGGGTAAGAGGCTGACAGGAAAGCCTATTGCACTGCACTTACAAGCATGGATATAAAGGGCCTTTCAGATATCACAGGGACAGATTCTTGCAGCCTGTAATGGTTATAGCACTGGTTTCCAAAAGGAAATGTCCCAGACAGTCCTGATCTTATGGAAGAAGAGCAGAATTTACACCTTGATTTATTGTTAACTTTTTTTGTTGTTGTTTTGTTTTTGTTTTTCGAGGTAGGGTCTCACTCTGGTCCAGGCTGACCTGGAATTCACTATGGAGTCTCAGTGTAGCCTTGAACTCACGCTAATCCTCCTACCTCTGCCTCCTGAGTGCTGGGATTAAAGGTGTGCGTCACCACGCCCAGCTTCGTAAACATTTTTAACCTTGTTGGAATTTGTTATCGTTTCATAGCAGTGATGTTCATGTTCATGAACTAGTTCTCTTGTATATGTACATATATATATATATATATATATATATATATATATATATGCATACATATATGTGTATAAGCTTACAAAGAGCATGTCCAGGTGTTTTTGTTCTTATGGATGTTTGTTCAAAAAAAAATCTATGACCAAACAGTTTAATTTATGAAAGTAGATGAGACATCCTGGAAAAAGAGACAGCAGGAAGGTTAAGGAAGTAAACAGCTTGGATTTTCCATCAAAGTAGCATTCTACAATTCTACAGTTTACTATATGGATATGATTGATTTAGATTTAAGAGATTTTAAGAATGATTATAAAATAATGACTGCTAGTATAGTAAGAAAGTAATATTTAAACTCATGTGGTTGATTGTCATAACTTTATTTTTCATATTCCTTATGCATAAGATAAAATAATTTTCTAAATTTGCATATTATTTTAAAGGGACAGAAATGGTTGATAGAGAAGCTTTATTGTTGTTGTTGTTGCTTCTTAGGTAGGGTCTCACTGAATTCACTGTGTATCTCAGGGTGGCCTCAAACTCACAGGGACCCTTCTACCTCTGCTTCCTGAGTGCTGGGATTAAAGGCGTGTGTCACCATGCCTGGCGCAGAAGGTTTTTTGATTGCCTCACATGTTATTATAGCCAGTTTTAAGTGATGAGATTAGTCATGGATTAATTTCCATTGAGTTGTTTTAGGAGTTAAAGAGAGAATTCAGTGCAAATCCAATCTGATTGAAAAGGGTAAATGTTAGAATTTATATCTATTTTGGATTTAGGTCAAGTCACAAAATTTAGCTGATGGAGGATCTATTCTGTATTAATACTTTGGTATTCAGAACAGTTTTTTCATGCTTGACATTTAAATTCTTGTTTTAGGTGTTTCGCCCTTATGCAAAGTATTGGCTCAGCCCCTTGTTACAGCTGGCTGTTTCCGAAAACAGTGGAATAGAAGGAATTCACTACATGGTGGTGGAAATAGTAGCTACTGTTCTTTCTTGGACAGGCTTGGCTACTCCTACAGTAAGAAATGCTGCATCTCTCTCTTCTTTAGAAGCATGTTACAAATCAGGTTTTGTCAAAAAGACCAAAGCTCATGTTATCATCAGAATGTTCAGACTCTTCCTTTGCTTTCACTTTCTTTTTCTCAATTGGAGCAGCAGCAGTGGTGGTGGAGGGAGCAGGGCCCCCTACCAGTGCAGCACCAACTGTAGAGCAGGTCCACTGGTCCCTCCATTGCAGACGAGGCTCTTGATGTTGACATTGATTCGGACTATTGCAAACAAGCCAGGGCAAAAAGGTGTTTTGATTGACCTTCTCCTTTGTGAAGGTCACTTCAAGGTCCTGCAAGATGAGGGCAGAGTAGATGCAGGTGAGCTCAGAGAGGCAGTTGGTGCAGAATGCCCAGCTAAGTGCTTGTTACTTGATGAAGTGAGAGACTCTCCCCAACATGGCCTTAGCTTTGTTGAAACAACCAAACACTTTGGCTGCAGATGATAAAAGTTCTGGATCTCTTATGTCATGTTATTTTATTCCTGCTGATACCCCAGAGAGTGGATGTCAGATGAGTCACATCTACTTGATGACCGTCACTATTTTAGCTGTAGTTGTACTGCTGTGATGCACTTACATGCCTTTGCTTCACTCTGCTCGCTTTTGTTTTAATTGCTTTGACATTGCCTTTATTACTAAGCTGTGGGGTGTCTACTTAATTTGTTAGTGTTACTTGCTAGCAGGTTAGAAACTAAGTAACAGAATTATTAAGATTGTATTTATAATAATTGAGGATTTCTGCAATGATTCAGGCCTCAGGATCTTTGGGCACTTACTTGGCAGATTATTCACTCCCATAGTATTATCTGTTTTCCATGATCACAGATATTAAAAATGATTGCGAGGTAATTGTCACTGCACTGCAGTGAACCAAATGTCCCAGTCACTTGAGTAGATTGATGTTTGTTGGAGCTTTCTTTACTCATTTGAAACCACAAACACTGGCAGTATACAGAGTTTCATGTAAGCCTATCATGTATGCCATGCTTTAAAAAAAAAATTATTTGAGACAGAAAGAGTAGAAGAATCCAGGCATGGTGGCACATGCCTTTAATCCCAGCACTTGGGACGTAGAGGTAGGTGGATCATCACAAGTTCGAGGCCACCCTGAGGCTATATAGTGAATTCCAAGTCAGCCTGAGCTAGAGTGAGACCCTACCTTGAATAACAAAAAAACAAAAAGAAAGAGTGGAAGAGGTAGAGGAGAGAGAGAGATAGTATGGATACGCCAGGGCCTCCTGCCACTGTAAATTAACTCCAGACATGTGCACCACTTTGCGCATTTGGTTTTACATGGGTACTGGGAAATCAAACCTGGGCTAGAGAGAGAATGGGCACACAAGGACCTTTAGAAACTCCATATGCATGTGCCACCTTGTTCATCTGGCCTTACACGGGTACTGGGGAATCAAACCTGGGTCCTTAGGCCTTGCCAGCAAGCACCTTAATTGCTAAGCCATCTTTCCAACCCAATAAAGTTTTTTTTTTTTTAAAGTGTATATATTTGTTTATTTGCAAGCAGAGAAAGAGGGAGAGAGAATGGATATGTGCACAGCTACTGCAAATGAATTCCAGATGCATGTACCACTTTGTGCATCTGACTTCATGTGTGTATTGGGGAGTCAAATCTGGGTCCTTTGGCTTTGTGGGCAAGTACCTTAACTGCTAAGGTATCTCTCTAGCCCAAATCCTATATGCTAATACAAAATTTCAATATTTTCAGGGGGTTCCTAAAGATGAAGTATTGGCAAATAGATTACTTAATTTCCTAATGAAACATGCTTTCCATCCAAAAAGAGCTGTGTTTAGACACAACCTTGAAATTATAAAAACTGTTATTGAATGCTGGAAAGAGTGTCTCTCCATTCCTTATAGGTATGTATTTACTAATTTTTACAATATTATTTCAGAATTTGGGCTAAAGTATAGCATGTTTAAAAGGATAACTACAGCCGGGCGTGGTGGTGCACGCCTTTAATCCCAGCACTCGGGAGGCAGAGGTAGGAGGATCGCCGTGAGTTCAAGGCCACCCTGAGACTACAGAGTTTATTCCAGGTCAGCCTGACCACAGTGAGACCCTACCTCAAAAAACCCCCCAAGGGCTGGAGAAATGGCTTAGCGGTTAAGTGCTTGCCTGTGAAGCCTAAGGACCCCGTTTCGAGGCTCGGTTACCCAGGTCCCACGTTAGCCAGATGCACAAGGGGGCGCATGCGTCTGGAGTTCGTTTGCAGAGGCTGGAAGCCCTGGCGCGCCCATTCTCTCTCTCTCCCTCTCTCTGTCTTTCTCTCTGTGTCTGTCGCTCTCAAATAAATAAATAAATAAAAATAAAAAAAACCCAAAAAATAAAAATAAAAATAAAATAAAAGGATAACTACAGTGAAATGTAATTTTACTAAATGATAGAAATAGAATTTCAAGTAGGCAGGGCTATATGAACCAAAACTAATACCTTAAAAAAAATCTTTATCTAGATCTTCCTAGCAGTTCATGTGTTTTATTTATTTATTTATTTATTTTTAATTTTTATTAACATTTTCCATGATTATAAAAAATATTCCATGGTAATTCCCTCCCACCTCCCCCACAGATACCCCTTTGAGATTCCATTCTCCATCATATTACCTCCCCATCTCAATCATTGTACTTACATATATACAATATCAACCTATTAAGTACCCTCTCCCTTCCTTTCTCTTCCCTTTATGTCTCCTTTTTAACTTACTGGCCTCTGCTACTAAGTATTTTCCTTCTCACACTGAAGCCCAATCATCTGTTGTGTTTTTATTTAAGAGGTCGGAAAAGAGAGGCAGATAGAGAGAATGGGCGTGCTAGGGCCTCCAGCTACTGCAAATGAACTCCAGATACATGTGCCACCTTGTGTGTCTGGCTTACATGGGTACTGGGAAATCGAGCCTGGATCCTTAAGCTTCACATGCAAGTACCTTAATCATTAAGCCCTCTCTCCAGCCTCCAAACTAATAATTTGAATAGAGTCCACTTATAAGGCATACTTTGCTACTAATAAAACCACAACTCCATAATTTGACACCAAAAGCATTTCTGGGCAATCAGGGTTCCAGTGGTCTGTACTTTGACATACCTGTAGTTTCCCCCCATGCTGGGCAATTGGAATGTGCTGCTCTGCACTGTCCCAGACCAGATACAGATCATGTGAAGAGCATGGTCTGCTAAGGCCTGAGCTTTAGGGATGGCCTGTAAGTTTTTTTGTTTGTTTCCTTTTAGCCCAAGCCTAAAACATGCTAAAGCTTTCCCAGCAGTTACTAGAAGCTGATAGAGGGCTTGGGTAGATAATTAAAATATACGAAGTATTTAACTATTGATTTTGGAAAACTAGAATAAATGGAATGTGAATGGGTATTAGCAAGAAGGAGTATTGAATGTGGGAAAATACAGAACAGTCCTTACACTACTTAGCTGGAAATTAGCTTAAATGATGTATCTTTCTGCTTCTTATTTCATTGCATAACAAATTCTGTTTTCTCCCTTGTGCTTATGTTTTAGGTTAATATTTGAAAAGTTTTCCCATCAAGACCCTAATTCTAAAGACAATTCTGTAGGGATTCAGTTACTAGGCATTGTAGTAGCCAATAACTTGCCTCCTTATGATCCCAAATGTGATATCGCATCAACCAAGTAAGTATTTTTTGCTGGACTAGGTTTGCACAATGGAAACATGGTTTAATTTTATTACATTTAAGGACCATAAGCCATGTTAACATATTTCTGTGTAGAGTTTTAAGGTTGGATTTATAGGCCCTTTGGGAATAGAAACACATCTTAGGCAAGTGAGGAATGTAGGTTGTAAAAAAGCAGTGTAATATTTCCTTTTATGTTTTGGCGGGTAAGAGGTGTTAGGTATTTTCTTACTTTTGAAACTGGCATCTTCAGTGGTTACTTTTGAAAGTACCATGAGCTCTATGTGGGGATTCATTACAGGGTTTTGACTCTAAAAGGTAATGCCTCTTGTCACTGTCAGCTTTGTTTTTAGACTAGCTTTCCTCTGCCTTGCTGTGCTCCAGATTCATCTTGACCTGTCTTGAATGATGATCACTTCTTTGGGATGGGATATATATGGTATATGGTATATGCTGGAAAAGGGCTTTAATAAGATAACTTTAGAACATGAGAAATACTTTTTTGTCCTTCTTTGGGATTTTTATATTGATGTTCACACCGTGCACTTTAGGCTTTAGCCCTGTGCTTCTGGGCCCCTTTCCTTTTGTGAGGGTTTTCGGTCACTCTGGTTGGATTTTCATATGGCTTCCCCAGACCTATTGTACTAGCTCTTGGTGCCTTAGGCAGCATGGACTCTAGGGCCTGACTTGAGGAACTGTCACTTTTAGATTGTGGGCTTTTTGAGCTTTGTTTTTTTCACAGTGTCTATAAGGGCCAAAAGTTAAATGTGTCATGCCTAAAAGACCCTCCCCACACAGCATGAGTCTTCTCTTTCTTACCGTCATTGTCCTGTCTTGCTATTGGATGTGGCTTTTGACAGAGTCAGAGATTCTAGCTCTTTCCTTTCCTGCAGGTTTTTGTGGTATTCAACAGATATTACTGCAGCCCTGCCTGGGATTGCACAGTGCACTTTCACAGTTATGATGTCAGAACCTTTAGACCCATATTTGTACACATTTTTATACCAAGCAGAATAGCAGTGTGCATTACATTTATGTTCATCTTTTCTCAATGTGTGCTATTAATGTACAAGAAGAGAATTACTACATTTTTATGTCAGACATCAATGGATTATTTTATTTGCTTTTTGTGCTTGTTATAGATATTTTCAGGCTCTGGTCAATAATATGTCCTTTGTGAAATACAAAGAAGTCTACGCAGCAGCAGCAGAGGTCCTAGGACTTATTCTTCAATTTACTGCTGACAGAAAAGATGTGAGTGTATTGAACAGTTCTAAACAAGTACTTCTTTTCCAGTTTTGATATGTAATTACCTTTGATATTTTATGTATTCCTGGGAGTTATTTGAAACAAACTTGAAATCTGTATTTATTTTCTTTTCATTCTTTCCTTCTATATGCCAAAATAGTGCTCTTTTTTTTTTTCAGAGAAGACATACAATTTTTTAGATACTTGGAATCATAGCAGACATTTTTACATTGACAACTGACTTTGTATTATAAAATTCAGCTAAGATTAAATTGAAAAAAAATTTTTTATGGTAGTTTTAAGGGGCTGAAGAGATGGCTTAGCAGTTAAAGCACTTGCCCTACGAATGCTCATTCAAAAACTCCAGGTCCCATGTAGCCAGATACAAGTGATGCAAGCATGCAGTGTCACATTTGTTCACAAGGGGGTGCATAGGTCTGGAGTTCGTTCACAGCGGTTGAAAGGCCCTGCCACAATCTCTCAAAAATTAAAAAAAAAAAAAAAAAAGTTTTAGGGGTTGGAAAGATGGCTTAACAGTTAAGGCGCTTGCCTGTGAAGCCTAAGGACTCATGTTTGACTCTCCAGGTCACATGAAAATCAGACGCACAGTGATGCAAGCACACAAGGTCACACATGTATACAAGGGGGTGCATGTGTTTGGAATTTGATTGTAGTGGTTAGAGGCCCTGACATGCCAATCCCCCCAACCTCTCTCTCTCGCATTAAAAAAAAGGCCAGTCTGTTGGGGTTGTCTCAAAAAATAGAGAGATAGTTTTATTTACTTGAAAGAGAAAGAGAGAAAGGCAGAGAGATTAAAAAAAAAAAAAAATTGGCTGCTACAGGGACTCCTGCCACTGCAAATGAACTCTAGACATATGTACCACTCTGTGAACCTGGCTTTACATGGATGTCTAGGGAATCGAACTGAGGCTCTCAGGCTTTGTAAGCAAATGCCTTTAACTGCTGAGCCTTCTCTTCAGCTCTTAAAATTTTTTATTCATTATTTGCACAAGTGTGTGTATGGGTGTACCAGGGCCAATCAGTTGCAATCAAATGCCATACTTGTGTGCCACTTTTTGCATCCATCTTTACATGGTGCTGGGGAAATGAATCTGGGCCAGTGGACTTTGCAAGCAAGTGCCTTTATTTGCTGAACCATCTCTCCAACCCCCTGACCCACTTTTTTTTTTTTTCCCCGAGGTAGGGTCTCACTCCAGCTCAGGCTGACCTGGAATTCACTGTGTAGTCTCAGAGTGACTTTGAACTCATGGTGCTTCTCCTACCAATGCCTCCCAAATGCTGGATTAAAGGTGTGTGCCACCATGCCTGGCTTACCTTTTTTTGAATGTGCTGGAAAGCAAACCCAAGACATCCAGCTCCTCCCTTTTTTTTGAGATAGAATCTCACCAAGTTACTCAGCTTGGCCTTGAACTCACCCTAGCTCATGCAGGTCTTGACTTTGCCATCCTCCTGCCTCAACCTCCAGAGTAAATAGGATTATAGGCCTGTGCTGTTGGGCTCAGGTTAGGGTAAGAATATTTAGCTAAAACTTTTTTTTCTATGTGCTATTCTCAGAATTTCCTTTTGGAGAGAATGATATGGTAGATTGCTGCAGTGATTAGGGCTAAGTTATGCTGGTTCAGTCTTCCCTTTCCAATGTTCTCCTTGATAGTGGTGCTGAACAGGAGTGACCACTTCTCAGTCAGTTGTTCGCTGTCCACTGGGTAGGAATGTGAGAGAAATCCAAGGGTAGCATATGTTCAATCAGAATCTCTACTGCAATGAAAGTTACTTATTAAAGAGATTTGGATAGTTATATGGGTAATGCAGGATAGGAGCACTCTCTAGCTGAATGCAAAGTCATGCAGCGGAGATGCTTTTTGTACCTCATTGCATCCTTTGATGCTAACACAGCAGTACCTGTAATAAGATGCTGTACAGAATTGGTGTGTGGGCAAGAGGAAGAACTCTTGACTTTCATGAGGCCCTGCCATCCCCAGCACCACCAAGGAAATAAACAAAAATTGTTTCTCAGGTTCTCACTGTTGTGTTTCAGCTAGTATAGCAAAGGTGGCTACTGCTTCTAGAATATTTTCATAGCTCTTTTCTCACTGCCTTGTAGTTTCTTTCCTCTTTCTTTTGTTCTGTTTCTATTTTGTTTTTGTTTTTAATTGTAACTTGCCTACTTCATTTAGTCTTATTTAGCCTTGTGGATTGAAAAACCATCTTTGTGAGTCCCAAATATGTATCTGTACTCCAGTTTGTTTCTTTCTCTTTCCTTTTCAAAAACCATTTATTTATTTACTATGAGTGAGAGAGATTGAAATTTGGCATGCCAGGGCCCCTTGCCATTGCAAATGAACTCCAGATATGTGCACCACTCTGTGCATCTGGTGGCTTTATGTAGGTACTGGGGAATTGAACCTGAGCCATCAGGCTTAGCAAGAAGGTGCCTTTAATTTCAGAGCTATCTCTGCAGCCCTTTCCTGAAGGAGAAGCAGGATGGAATCTGTGTTGCAGGCACTGTCAGCCTGGGTGAGAAGATACTTAGATGATGCCATTGAGTTGGACTAGACAACAGCTTGGACCCCTGTCTACTTCTCTGATTATGGACTTGCTTTTGTGTGTGTGTGTGTGTGTGTGTGTGTGTGTTGACCAAACGCAGGGCCTCACACTTGGTAGGCAAGCAGTCTTCCACTCTTCCACTCAGCTAAATCCTTAGCGTTCTTTGGATTTAAAATAAAATTGAATAATAAAAAAAAAAAACTCCTAGCCAGGCATGGTGGTGCAAACAAACTCTAGATGCATGTGCCTCCTTGTGTATCTGGCTTATGTGGGTCCTGGGGAATCTTACCTGGATCCTTAGGCGCCTTAACAGCTAAGCCACCTCTCCAGCCCTCTTCCATTAGTTCTTAATCAGAATGTTTATCTACAGTGAGTGCTTAACTTTTCAGCACTTAGTTGGCGGTCCCAGGCCCTGGAGACAAATCAGAAAACAGGTTGTATCCTTGCCCTGGGAGAGCTGACATTTGGGGAAAGGGACAGCCGGTATAAGGAATCTTAATAGTAATAATGCGTGATGAAAAGACAGGAGGATATGGGCAGAGAGACAATGATGGGAGCTTTTGTTTAGAGTTGCTAGTGTTCCATGTGAATGTTTGACCAAAACCCAAACTTTATAAAATATGTATTAAACTGTATTTGATACACGTTAAACTAAAATTAATTTGAGCTTCTCAAATGACCTACTTGAAGCCTTTGCATGTCAGCAGGAAGTTCAGGCAATTATGCTATAGCACCATTGATATGACTTTGTTCATTCACTCTTGCTGTCAAGGTTGGGGAGCCTGTAGGCTATCCAGAGGTTAATGTTTCCAGCACTTCCTGTTTTATCACTCAGGTTGTGAATCTTGGTTGGGGTAATAACATTGGACATCCTCCTTGAATTTACTTACATATTCTTTTTTTTTTTTTTTTTGGTTTTTCGAGGTAGGGTCTCACTCTGGTACAGGCTGACCTGGAATTAACTATGTAGTCTCAGGGTGGCCTCGAACTCTCAGTGATCCTCCTACCTCTGCCTCCCAAGTGCTGGGATTAAAGGCATGTGCCACCACACCCGGCTTACTTACATATTCTGATAAACTTTATTTTCAGTGTTTAACATGAAGTTCCACTTTTGTGTGTTTGAAAACAAATTATTATTATTTTTGTTTTTAGGCACTAGCAGACTCAATATGTGAATTGGTTGTAAAACAATTGAAACAACACCAGAATACTATGGAGGACAAATTTATTATATGCTTGAACAAAGCAGTGAAGGGCTTCCCTCCCCTTGCTGACAGGTAGGGGACAGCTGGCCAACTGTGGCAAGAGCCATGACACATTGGGGGCTGGAGATGGATGTCAGTAGCAGTCCTCTCATGAGCATTCTTATCTACCCAGATTCTTGAATGCTGTATTCTTTCTTCTGCCAAAATTTCATGGAGTAATAAAGACACTTTGTCTGGAGGTGGTGCTTTGTCGTGCAGAGGGACTAACAGACCTATACATCCAATTAAAGAGCAAGGACTTCATTCAAGTCATGAGACATAGGTGAGTGAATAACAGTACTACACTCTCGGATCCCACTGGGTTATCAGATGTGTATTTTCTTAGTTATCTCCTTCAGCTACAAAGCACTTGTGGATTTTCAAAAGAAGCATTTTTTTTTTAGTGTTTATTTACTTTTATTTATTTATTAGAGAGAGAGAATGAATGAATGAATGAATGAATGAATGAATGAATGAATATGGGCATTCCAGGGCCTCTAGCCACTGCAAATGCACTCCAGATGTATGTGCTACCTTGTGCATATGGCTTATGTAGAGCCTGGAGAATGGTCCTTAGGCTTTGCAGGTAAGTGCCTTAACTGCTAAGCCATCTCTCCAGCCCAAGAGAAGAAGAGGCTTGCATTTGAGCAGAAAAGGATATGGGAATAGAATAGACTAAAATGTCCCATCTTAGGCCTTTCATATCTCACGTTGTCCTCAAGTTGTCTTCAGATTTATTTTTGGTTTTGAGTTCTATTTCTATTTTACCTGGTAAGAGCCTTTCTGTGTTAGCATTGCTCATGTCTTTTCAAAAATATAATATAGTATAATAAATAAATAAATAAAATATATTAGAAACTAAATTTAAAAGAGAAGCTTTTTATATGATAAAGTTCCCAGAAAACAGCTCTATCTGCTGCACCTACTTCCAGCAAGGCTGAATGGACTAATAAGCTTTTGTGTCAGGGAGGTAGAATGTTGCAAGTCAGAGCCAAATTACCTTGGGCTACCTTTAGCCCCTCTGTGTCTGACCTAACATCCAGATGACTATCATGTGATCATGTGTTATCCTTTTTGGAATACGAGAACAGACCTCAGCTTCCACCAACCGAAGGATTAAGAATGCCATTAGATAACACCTGAGGCCTATGGTGGAGATTTCCCCTTCCCCACTTTGCTGTAACCCACCTACCTAATGGTCAGCCAGTATATTTGAAAAGTGCCTTAATTTAGGAGTTTCTTTTGTTCTGTAACTATAAACCCTTAATGAAAGTGTTAACACTTTGGAATATGGAATTTGGGGTAACCTTAGCTGTGTTCCCAGTCATATTTGGCTTCAGAATAAACTCTTGTCCCCTTTGAGGAGAGAGCTATGTCTTTTGCATTGACAGTCACATACTATTTTTCTGTACACTTTTACATTCTTATCTATGTACATATATTTTTTAAAGATTTATTTTAATTTATTTTTTAGAGATAGACAGAGGGAGGGATAGTGAATGAGAGAGAATGGGCACGCCAGGGCCTCTAGCCAGTGCAAATGAACTCCAGACATGTGCAACACCATGTGCATCTGGCTTACATGGGACATGGAGAATTGAACCTGGGTCCTTAGGCTTAGCAGGCATGTGCCTTAACCACTAAGCCCTGTGTGCATATTTTTATATAGTAATTAATATATGGGGAATATATCAATAACAAAGAATTTGTAGCATTATGTTCTGATATCTTTCAGCATATATTAAAATGTGTATTATTATAAGGCCTTAGGCTAAGTCCTTTAAGAAAAAAAGTTCCTAAATGAAGGAAATAGATGTTTGCTGCTTTATTTAGAACCCAGAGTGCACTAATAATTATCTGGCACACTAGGTAGCACTTAGAATCATTTTAAAATCTAAATTCTGTCTATTTTTGGCTTCTGTTTGCAAGTATTAGTTTCTTTAAATAGACTTTATTTGGAAGTGATTTTATATTTGCAGAAAATCAAAAAATACTTAACAAAATTCCCATATATCCTTCACTTATTTCCTCCTTCTTACATCCTAATCATAGTTATGATGGTTACAATTTTGAAAACTAAGAAATTAACATTAGTATATGTTGAGAGCAAATTGCCCACCAACCCCAGAAGTGGACCTTGAGACACAGAGTGCAATGGAACAAGACATTTTTTTTAAAAAGTTTTATTTATTTGCAAACAGGGAGAGAGAGAAAAAAAAAAGAAAGGGTATGCCAGGGCACAAACAAACTCCAGATGTATGTGCCACTGTGCATCTGGATTTATATGGATACTGGGGTTATCGAACCTGAGTTGTTAAGTAGGCTTTGCAAGTCTCCAGACTGGAAGCAAGACTTTTTATTTTAATGCCAGAGAGAGAGAATTGGCATGCCAGGTCCTCCAGCCACTGTAACCAAACTCCTGATATGTACGCATGTCAAACTCTGTAGTCTCAGGTCTTTTTTTTTTTTTTTTTCTGAGGTAGAGTCTTGCTCTAGCCAGGCTGATCTGGAACTCACTATGTAGTCTCAGGCTGGCCACAGACTCAAAGTGATCCTCTTCTGTCTGCCTCCCAAGTGCTGGGATTAAAGGTGTGTGCCACCATGCCTGGCTTATTTCTAGTAATTGAACCTATGATAATTTTTTTAATTGACAGTTTCCATGATTGTAAACAATATCCCATAGTAATTCCCTCCCTCTCCCCACTTTCCCCTTTGAAACTCCACTCTCCACCATATCCCCTCTCTTTCTCAATCAGTCTCTCTTTTATTTTAATGTCATCATCTTTTACTCTGATTATGATGGTCTTCTGTATTTGGTGTCAGGCACTGTGAAGTCATGGATATCAAAGCCATTTTGTGTCTAGAGGAGCACACAGTAAGGAATCCTACCCTTCCTTTGGCTCTTACATTCTTTACACTACCTCTTCCGCAATGGACCCAGAGCCTTGGAAGGTGTGATAGAGATATTGCAATGCTGAGCACTTTGTCACTTCTTCCCAGCACTGAGATGCCTTCTGAGCAAGGTCACTGCCATCTGAAAAGAGAAGATTCTCTACCAAAAGTGCGAGTAGCATTAATATATAGGTATGACCATTAAGAGAAGTGCTTACTGGGCAGTTTGATGTGCATAGTATATACATTTAGCCAGACAGCAGCAGATGTTACACCCCTAGGGCTCATGACTACCTGTCTTAAGTTTTCAGTATCAGGGATGTATTCCCTCCCATGGAGCAGGACTCCAATCCAGTTAGAGGGCAGTTGGTATCCACCATGACAGGTGTGCCACTATTGGACCTGTTGTCTCATTTGGCCTGGCTAGCCAAGTATAAGGCTTGCAGTGTCCACTGTTGGGTATCTTCACTGGTGATTTCTCTTTCTCCCATTGAACTGCATGCAGAATGGCTTCTTCCAGCTTTCTGTCAGCTGGTCTACATGGAGGAGGTCATCAGTTCAGTTGTAGCAGGATTTCTCAGTGGTCTTGCAGCCCAAGTATGTGGAGTCTTCAGCAGTAGGGTCTTACCATCTATTCCTGGTGGGAAACCAAGGGACTTGGCAATGGCCTATAATGTTTTGGGGGCATCAGGGACCTCCCTGGCCAATAACTCACTGGAAGGTATCCAATCCCTGGCACTGAAAATTTTCTAGTAACAATCTATGGCTCATATGTGTCTAAGAATGTGAATTGAGCGGCAGTAAACATGGTTGAGCAAGTACCTCTAAGGTAATGTGATGAGTCCTTAGGATATATGCCTAGGAATGGTATAGCTGGGTCATGATCTATTTTTAGCTGTCTTAGGAACCTCCACACTAAATTCCACAATGGCTGGACCAGATTACATTCCCACCAACAGCGTAGAAGGGTACCTGTTTTTCTACATCCTCACCAGCATTTTTGGTCATTTATTTTCATGATGGTAGCCAATCTGACAAGAGTGAGATGGAATCTCAACGTAGTTTTAATCTGCATTTTCCTGATGATTACAGATGTAAAACATTTCAAAGAACCAACTATATTTGTTTCATTGATTCTTTGGACTGTTTTTTTTTTTGTGTGTGTTTGTTTGTTTCAATTTCATTAATTTCTGCCCTAATCTTTATTTCTTCCCATCAACTGATTTTTGGTTTGCCTCATTCTTCTTTTTTCCAAGGCTTTAAGGTAAAGAATTAGGTTGTTTACGTGAAACCTTTCCAATTTCTTAATATAGGCACTTAAAGCTATAAATTTCCCTCTTAGGACTGCCTTCCTTGTGTCCCAAAGGTTTTGGTATGTTGTGTTCTCAGTATCATTTCACTCTATGAATTTTTTGATTTCCATCTGATTTCTTCACTGGCCCATTCGTTGTTTAGTAGTGTATTGTTTAGTTTCCATGATTTTGTGTATGCTGTTTAGCTTTTCTTGCTATTGATTTGTTTATTGATTTGTAGTTTGATTGCATTGTAGTCAGATAGAATTATTTCAGTTTTCCTGTATTGTTAAGATTTTCTTTGTGTCCTAATATATGGTGTTTTTAGAGAATGTTCCATGTGCTGCTGAAAGAATGTGTATTCTGCAGCATTTGGGTGAAATGTCCTGTATGTATCTGTTAGGTACATTTGTTCTATGACCTCATTTAGTCCAGATGCCTCTCTGTTTATTTTTTGCCAGGATGACCTGTCAATTGATGAGAGTAGGGTGTTGAAGTCACCCATTACCACTGTGTTTGGTGTTATCTGTGACCTTAGATCTAATAGTATTTGTTTGATGAAGTTGGGAGCTCCCATGTTAGGTGCATATATGTTTAGGATTGTAATGTCTTCCTGTTGTAGTGTGCCCTTAATCAGTATAAAGTGACCTTCCTTATCTTTCTTGACTAACGTTGGACTGAAGTCTACCTTGTCAGATATTAGGATAGCAACCCCTGCTTGTTTTCTAGGTCCTTTTGCTTAAAACACTGTTTTCCAACTTTTCACCCTAAGACAGTGTGCACCCATTGTAGAAAGGTGAATTTCTTGGAGGCAACAAATTGACGGATCCTGCTTTTTAGCCCAGTCTGCAAACCTATGTCTTTTGGTTGGGGCATTGAGGCTGTTGCTATTAAGAGATATTATTGAAAGGTGTGTATTTATTTTTACCTTTTTCTGTGGCTCAAGCCAAGCCTTGCAGCTGTGGCCCCATGGACCTAGTGCCACTGGAGCCACTTCTGCCTGCCTATGTGGACTGTGGATCTCCTACTTCTCTGTTGCCATTGGTAATTTCTTAGACACCTCACTTTTTAGTAGAAGAGTGCATTTTGCTGGGATCTTTTTTGCCTTTTTCTCCCCTAGGCTGCTGTGGCTTGGTCCTATGCCACCATCTCAACAGGAAGTCCTGTGGTAATTATTTTAAAAGTTATAATTTTATGTAAGTATAATACTGTGTATTATAACAAATTAGGAAACTACAGGAAAAAAAAGTTACCTGTTATGCTGTGAAAGTAAAATAAAATACTAATGATTAAATTTTATTGTCTGTTTTTAAAAATCTTTTTTCATAGAGATGATGAAAGGCAAAAAGTGTGTTTGGATATAATTTATAAGATGATGGCAAAATTAAAACCAGTAGAACTACGCGAACTTCTGAACCCTGTTGTGGAATTTGTTTCCCATCCTTCTCCAAAGTGCAGGGAACAAATGTATAATATTCTCATGTGGATTCATGATAATTACAGGTTAGCTGTTTATTTCCATTTTGTTACTTTCTCTAAAGGTTTTTTTGGGTACCTTTAGTGAACTGGGCTATATATAATAAAACATTTTTGCATGTTTATGAGTATGTGTATGTACAGTATGTGGACATGTGTAAATGCACATGCACACATTCTGTGCACACGCCTCATGAAGGCCAGGATAGAATGTTGGGGTGTATTCTTCTATCGCTGTTCTGCTTTGTTTCCTTGAGACAGAGTCTCTCATCAAATCCTGAGCTGCCATTTCTGGTCACAGTAGGTGACCAGTGAGCCCCAGAGATCCTTCAGTTTTTACCCCTCATAGGTCTGGGATTACAAGCATGCATGACCACACCAAGTTTTTCACATAGATGCTAAGGGTTGAACTCAGGATTTCTCAGGCCCTCATGCTTGTGTGGCAAGCACTCTTACCTGCTAAGTCATCTCCCTAGCCCATGAACCTTTTTTCTTTTTTTGGTTTATTTTTATTTATTTATTTGAGACCGACAGAGAAAGAGGCAGAGAGAGAGAGAGAGAGAGAGAGAGAGAGAGAGAGAGAATGGGCACGTCAGGGCTTCCAGCCACTGTAGATGAATTCCAGGTACATGCGCCCCCTTGTGCATCTGGCTAATGTGGGTCCTGGGGAATCGAGCCTCGAACTGGTATCCTTAGGCTTCACAGGCAAGCACTTAACCACTAAGCCATCTCCCCTTTTTTTTGTTGTTCGTTTGTTTGTTTGCTTTGAAATAGGGTTTCATTCTAGTCTAGGCTGGACCTGGAATTCACTGTGTAGTCTCAGGGTGCCCTTGAACTCATGGTGATCCTCCTGCCTCTGCCTCCCACGTGCACGCCACCATGCCTGGCTACCATAAACCATTTAAAAAATATATTTTATTTTTATTTATTTATTTGAGAGAGAGAGAGAGAGAGAGAGAATGGGCACACCAGGGCCTCCAGCCACTGCAAATGAATTCCAGACTTGTGTACTCCTTTGTGCATCTGGCTAACGTGGGTCCTTGGAAACTGAACCTGGTTCCTTTGGTGTTTGCAAGCTTACGCCTTAACCACTAAGCCATCCCTCTAGCCCCATAAAACATTTTATTTTATTTTGTTTTGTATTGAGGGAGGGTTTCACTCTAGCTGAGGCTGGCCTGGAATTCACTATGTAATCTCAGGGTGGCCTCGAACTCACAGCAACCCTCCTACCTCTGCCTCCAGAGTGCTGGGATTAAAGGTGTGTGCCACCACACCCGGCTCATAACCCATTTTTTTTTTTTTTTGGTTTATTTTTATTTATTTATTTGAGAGCAACAGACAGAGAAGGAGGCAGAGAGAGAGAGAGAGAGATAATGGGCGCGCCAGGGCTACCAGCCACTGCAAACGAACTCCAGACGCGTGCGCCCCCTTGTGCATCTGGCTAACGTGGGACCTGGGGAACCGAGCCTCAAACCGGGGTCCTTAGGCTTCACAGGCAAGCGCTTAACTGCTAAACCATCTCTCCAGCCCTAACCCATTTTTTTTTAAATCCCTGTGATTAATAATAATTGAAGCAATATAATATTGAGTCATATCCTTATTTGTACTTATTTCATGAATGTATGGGAAATAGGGTGGTCTTGCAGTCAGGTTTGCTGGCAGAACTCAACCGGCCAAGAGCAGCTTTTGGGAAAAAAGGACTTCTTTTGACTTACAGACTTGAGGGGACACTCCATGATAGCAGGGGAAAATGATGGCATGAGCAGAGGGTGGACATTACCCCCTGGCCAACATTAGATATACAAAAGGAACAGGAGAGTATGCCAAAGACTGTCAAGAGGACACTGGCTATAATACTCATAAGCCCACCCCCAACAATACACTGCCTCCTAAATCTCTAATAGCTGGGTACCTAGCATTCAGAACATCTAAGTTTATGGGGACACCTGAATCAAACCACCACTGGTGGGATTATCATGAGTTAGAAATACATCATTACCCTGTTATAAGATTTACCTTCCTAAGTAGTAGTTAACCTTTAGAGATCTTAAAAGATTGAAGAGAGAACTCTGCCAGGACTTGAGGGCTTGCCATGCCTTAGGAACCTGGCAGGGATGATAAGACTAGAAAGCACAGAAGGAGGGACTGGGCTTGAGTACACTCTTGCAGAGTGCCTACCTTTGGTGTCAAGAGTTCCTTGGGGAACCCAACCATTTTGCTTTAAGTCTGGACAGTGTGAATGGACTAAACAAAAAGTAGAACAGAGTACTATTATTCTTTTTGCCATTTATCTCAAACAGAGATCCAGAAAGTCAAACAGATGCTGACTCCCAGGAAATATTTAAGCTGACAAAAGATGTACTGATTCAAGGACTGACTGATGAAAACCTTGGGCTCCAGTATGTACCTCTTTTGGAATAATTGGGCCAAAACAATTAAATATGAGGTTATTGCTTTCTGACTAGCTTGGAATATTTACTGCATTATCAGCCTTCTTCGTTTTATTTTTTTAGTTTTATGTTATTATTTTTGGTTTTTTTATGGTAGGGTCTTGCTCTAGCTCAGGGTGGCCATGAACTCATGGCAGTCCTCCCTCTGCCTCCCTAGTGCTGGGATTAAAGGCGTGTACCACCATGCCTAGTTCCCTTTCTTAAACTATTTAAATATTTTTATTTATTTATTTGCAAGCAGAGAGAGAGAGAAACAAATAGACAAACAGAGAATAAGCACACAAGGACCTCTAGCCACTGCAAATGAACTCCAGATGCATGTGCCACTTTGTGCATCTGGCTTTTCATGGGTATTAGGGAATTGAACCTGGGTTGTTAGTCTTTGTAGGCATGCCTTAACCGCTAAGCCATCTCACCAGCCCAATAGTAATTTTTATTATTTTGTGTGTAGATGCATGTTCCCTATGCTCACCTGTTTTGAGGACAGAGAAGAGTATCAGGTCTCCTCTATTATTGTTTATCCACTTTATATCCTTGAGACAGAGACACTGAACTTGGAGATGATTTTTTTTTTTTTGTCAAACTGGCTGAGCAGTGAACCCCAGCTAGCTCCTCTATATCTCTGTTCTGCTCAGCTCAGCATTGAAGTTATAGGCATGTGTAGCTGTACCTGGCTTTTCTTTTTCCAAGGTACAGTCTCACTGTAGGCCAGGCTGACCTCTAACTCACTCTGTGGTCCTAGTCTGGCCTTGAACTCACAGCAATCCTCTTACCTCTGCCTCCTGAATACTGGGATTAAAGGCATGCACCACCACACTGAGCTACAGCTGGTGAGTGCTAGTAATCAAACTCAGCTCCTCATGCTTATATAGCAAGTGCTCTTACACACTGAGCCAGCGTCTGTAACAGTCATTTTTGCTGTGTATTATTTTAGCAAATCAATAATAGAGTGAAATATTTTTTCAGTGCTTGTGATGTTCCTCAGCACAATTTGAACAATTTGGGTGTGGGTTTTTTTTTTTTCCTTCAATTAAGATTTCTATAGATGAAAAGCTGTGTCTTCCTCACATGGTACCATGTGCAAAACTTTCTTTCATTTGCAATTGTGTCTTTTTCTCTCTGTTTTTCAGATTAATTATTCGCAATTTCTGGAGCCATGAAACCAGATTACCATCAAATATCTTGGACCGATTGCTGGCACTAAATTCCTTGTATTCTCCTAAAATAGAAGTCCACTTTTTAAGTTTAGCAACAAATTTTCTGCTTGAAATGACGAGGATGAGCCCAGATTATATAAACCCCATCTTTGAGCATCCTCTGTCAGAATGTGAATTTCAGGTGAAGTTCTTGTCTCTACTGATCATGATGAATCTCATATGCTTAAAATTAGCTCTCTTAATTTTTGTGGCATATTCTCACATTACATTCCTTTTTGAGATACTGACAGGTATTCCTGCCATGTCCTAGGCTCACATTCCTCATCCCTTAAGACTCTACTTAATGTTTCCCTTTCCTATTAATTCTTGCAATTGCAATCTGTGTTAGTCAGGGTTCTCTAGAGGAACAGAACTGATAGAATGAATTGTATTTAAATGGGAATTTATTGGATTAAGTTGTGGCAGTCCAATAATAGCAGTCTACAGGCTTGAGAGTTAAGGAGCCTAGAAGGTGCTCAGTTCATGTGGCTGGATGCTTCAGCAGTCCCAATCTAGCATTGAAGGCCTGAAGTCTTCCTGGAGAACTGGTGGTCTTCAGTCCATGTGCAAAGCTGAGGAAACTTGGTTCCAGTACCAATGAAGAGTAGCTGAACAAGATGGGTACCTGTACAAGTGATAGCACCCCTCAACTAGCAGCATAGGCAGCCAGTGGGATTAAGAGACTCTTGTCTCTCAGAGCTTCCTTACATAAAGCTCCTCTCTGTGAGGACTGCCCACTCTTGGGGAAGGTCTCACTATGGAGGAAGGACTTCCTCTTCAGTTAGTCTTTCCTGGAAGCAGCCTCAAAGACTCAACCAAGAGGAATGTCTATGAATACCCTAAACAGATCAATTTGACGACAGAATTTAACTATCACACCACCGGAGATGTGCCATGTTCCCTGTATTTTCTGATCTAAATCCTATCCAGCCTGACCTGCTTTAGCTTCTAAGTTAACCAGATTGGGTACATTAGGGTGGTGTAGCTGTAGATCAGTTTGTACCTAATCATGGCAGCCACACAGCCATCATGGTGTATATATACATTAATGCAGATGCCCCTTCCAGGCAGAGTGTGCTGTGTGTCATTCTAAAAGTAGTTTAATTTTATATTGTCTTTAGATTTTGGAATATTTGCATATTCATAATGAGATGCCTTAGGAAGAGGACCTATTTCATTTATATTTCATACATATAGCTTGACACTAAGCTTATTTGTATAAAAATTTTACTTTAAAAATCTTTATTGGTAACTTTTGTACATGTTTATAGTGGATTTTAATCATAATCACTCCCATTATCTTCTCTTGTTCCCCACCTTCTCATGCTAAACCTCTGTTTCTTCACTACTTGTCATAGTTCTATTTTAATGTCTTTTTTGTGTGTGACTCACTGAGTCTAATTAGGGTGCTTGCATGAGCATGGGTATGGGATTATTTACCTGGCATGGAAAGCTTACCGGTGGCTAGGCTAACCCAATGAAAAAAATGTCTTCCCTACCCCCAGTAATGATTAACTGTCAGTTGTTCCTCGGGAGGGTTGGAGGCCTCATCTGTAGGTAAGTTTATGTGTATTTTTAGTAGGCCTGCATTTTGACTACAGTTCCACACAGGAAGGAGGTCAGTGTGGAATTTTCCACTTGTGGCATTGTTGTTGTGCTCAAGAAGTTTTGAATATTGTACATTTTGGACTTTGACTTTCAGATTAGGGATACTCTAATTATGCCTGTCACAATGCCTGGGGGGTGAGTACTCAGGAGAGCTGCATAGTGTGGTTTTGTTCGTACTATTAGCTTTTTTTGTTTGTTTGTTTTTGAGGTAGGGTCTCACTCTAGCTGAGGTTGACCTGGAATTATAGTGTTAGGGTGGCCTCAAACTCACAGCAGTCCTCCTACCTGTGCCTCCCAAGTGCTGGGATTAAAGGTGTGCGCCCTGTGGGATTTTTATACTTTGTAAATAATTGCTAAAAAGTTTAAATTTAAGCTGGGTGTAGTGGCCTATACCTTTAATCCTAGCATTCAGGATGGTGAGGTAGGAGAAATGCTGTTAGTTTGAGGCCAGCCTGAAATAATTAGAGGGCTGAGAAGATGGCTCAGTGGATAAAACACTTGCCACACAAGCATGACTATTTGAGCTCAGATCCCCAGAACCCACATAAAACTGGATGTTGTATTAATAGTAGTACAGGATTTTGGGGCACAGGATAAGTCTTCCAAACTTGTGAATCTCAATTTTGTGTCTTTTTTTTTTTTTTTTTTTTTTGGTTTTTCATGGTAGGACCCTGCTCTATTCCAGGCTGACCTGAAATTCACTATGTCATCTCAGGGTGGCCTTGAACTCATGGTGATCCTCTTACCTCTGGCTCCCAAGTACTGGGATTACAGGCGTGTGCCACCATATCTAGCTGCTTTTTTAAAACAAAGAGTTGATAAAATTTACTTGAAGAATGAATTGTGACTTATTGAGTTTATTTAGACATAAATCATGATTCATAAGATTTATTTAGGGGAAATTGGTATCTAGAAAAAAGCTAGGGCAGTTACACATACATGTGGGAGATGAAGCATATAAGCCCCTTCAAATAACAGACCAGAAAGGATTAAGAAATAGTGACGCGGGCTGGAGAGATGGCTTAGCGGTTAAGCGCTTGCCTGTGAAGCCTAAGGACACCAGTTTGAGGCTTGGTTCCCCAGGTCCCATGTTAGCCAGATGCACAAGGGGGCGCACGCATCTGGAGTTCGTTTGCAGTGGCTGGAAGCCCCGGCGTGCCCATTCTCTCTCTCTCCCTCTATCTGTCTTTCTCTGTGTGTCTGTCGTTCTCAAATAAATGAATAAATAATGAACAAAAAATATTTAAAAAAGAAGAAATAGTGATGGACTCAGAGAGCAAAGGTAACTCTTACATATAATTAAAGTGAAAGGGTACCCCTAAAGCATGATACAGAAAGCAAGAAGAAAAGTACCTAGCTCAAGATAAGTATTCTCCCCTTCCCAGCCATGCTGGTGCCATCCAGGCTGGGAAGGAGGGACAGACTCACATGAATGCTCAGGTCAGGTCACAGGGCAAAGGAAAAGAAGAGCTGGTGAATGGAGAGTACTAAAGCAGAGGTGAGGAAATTCAGATGAGAAGTGGGTAATAAAGAGAGTTATACCCACTGTTACCCACGTTTAGAGAAATTACACAGGTAGCAGAATCACAGTTTAGGGATGATGCCCACATGGTAGTTCTAGAATGTGAAAGAAATACACGTGTGGTAAATTCAGGGATTAGAGGAAGATCATACATATGATTCAAGTGAGAGGTTACTCCAGAGCATAAGACAGATAGAAGACAAGAAAAAAAATACCCAGGACAAGGAACAGTGCTCTTCCTTACCTGACCAAGCCAGATACAGGAAAGCCAGACTTACATGCCTCCAGACAGAGATCACAGAGCAGAGAGAGTTGGGGAAGAAGAGGGTTGGACTATGTGGGTAACCTATGTGTGGATCACATATCCCATCAGGGTGGTCCTTGTCACCAATCCGGGGGTCATAGTGTGAGTGGTTCAGGGATGCAGGGGGCTGACCCATGAGGAGCCAAAATCTCATGTGTATGTGGAAAATGTGCCAGTCCATAGGCCAGCTAGCCTGGCGATCAGAACAGTGAACAAGGAGAGACCCTTTCCCAAATTAGGGTCGAAGGCCAATTCTGACATTTCAAGGTTGTCTTCCGACCTCCACATGTGTGCTGTGGCATGTGTGTTCCCTTATTCATATGAACATACATGCATACTCAGAAAGGTTCTTCCAGGGTGTAGCAGTTATCTTCTCATTGTTAGGATAGAACACTAGACCAGAAACAGTTTATGGGAGGAAATGATTATTTCAGGCTTACAGTTTTCTAGGGAAGCTGGCTCATTTCTTCACACACCATCAGCAAGGAGGAACAGCTAGAGTGAAGGTAACTGAACGTCCAGTGGGCTAGACTAATCAACCTCAAGGTTCTTCCCTACTGACACACCCTCTCCAGCAAGGCTCTACCTGCTGAAGATTCCCTCAGCTGGGGCTGAAGTAGGAGGCTTAACTAAAAATGCTTGAGGCGTGTTGGAGAGATGGCTTAGCAGTTAAGCGCTTGCCTGTGAAGCCTGAGGACCCCAGTTTGAGGCTCTATTCCCCAGGACCCACATTATCCAGATGCACAAGGGGTGGCACATGCGTCTGAAGTTCGTTTGCAGTGGCTGGAAGTCCTGGCTTGCCCATTTTTTCTCTCTCTGTCTATCTGCCTCTTTCTCTGTCACTCTCAAATAAATAAATAAAAATGAACAGAAAAAACACTTGAGGCTGTAGACAATTTACATTCAGACCACTACGCATGGGTTCAAGGTGTAGCTCAAATGGTACAATGCTGCCTAACATGCACAAAACCCTAGGTTTTAATTCCTGTGAAAGTCGTGGGTTTGATTCCTATCACTATATAAGTGGGGAAAGAAGTATATTCCTGTAATCCCAGGACACCAGCAGTAGAGACAGGAGAATCAAGTCATCCTTGGCTGTGGGAAGGAAGGAGAGGTTCTTAATTGCTTTTCCTAGAGATATAAAATGACTACATGTCTGCTGATGTTGCTATAATGGTACTATTGGATATTAAGTATTTCAGTGTTGCTATATAGAAGGAACATATTTTCCTATGAAACTTTTTTCCTTTAGGAATATACCATTGATCCTGACTGGCGTTTTCGAAGTACTGTTCTTACTCCAATGTTTATTGAGACCCAGGCTTCTCCAAACACTCTCCAGACCCAAATCCAGGAAGGCTCTCTCCAAGATCAGGGGCTGAAGACTAGGCAAGTGCGGGCCACCCAGCAGCAGTATGATTTCACTCCTACACAAACTACAGGTAACCAGTGACAAGGTGCTGTGGTTCATGGTAGCAGTATGTATTGCCAGAGCACCAACTTTTTGTGAGAGGAAATAAAATGATGGCACAAAATCATCAGGACCACAAGGAAGATGTGTCAGTCAAAGGAGAAAGGCTGGAGAGATGGCTTAGTGATTGAGGCTTGCCTGTGAAGCCTAAGTACCCTGGTTTGAGCTCAATTCCCCAGTACCCATGTAAGCCAGATGCACAAGGTGGTGCATGCATCTGGAGTTTGTTTGTAGTGGCTGGAGGCCCTGGTGTGCCCATTCTCTCTCTCTCTCTCTGCCTCTTTCTCTCTCTCTCTCTCTCTCTCAAATAAACAAAATAAAAAAAAAAAAGAGAGAAAAAGAGAGAAGTTTTTCTGCATAGTCAAATCCTCAGAGAAAGTAGAGGAGTGGTTGTCAGGGGCTAGGGCAGGGGGAAATTGGAATATCATTTAGTGATTTATAGAACTTTACTTGAGAAAGTGTGTGCTGCAGATGGATGGTGGTTATGTAAACAGACTTAATGCCACTGCATTCCACCTACATTTAAAAGTTCTTGAAATGGCAAATGTTACTTAGTATTTTACCACTTTTTCTTAAGGGAGAAAAGAATTATTTTGAATGCAGGGATGGTTTGAGTATATACACATTTATTTTATTTGGTTTTGATTTTATCCATAAAACTATTTAGTGTGTCAAGTTTAAAACATCTCAATAGCAAAGTAAAGCTAACCCAAATTCATTTACTAATGTCTGTAGTTTACTAATGTTCTTTTCTCTGATGGATTATTTGCTTTGATCTGCAAAGTATAAATTACAGAGTAAAATATTGTAATCAGGGCTATAGAGATGGCTTAGTGGTTAAAGGCACTTGCTTGCAAAGCTTGACATCTTGGGTTCGATTCCCCAGTACCCATGTAAAGCCAGATGCACAAAGTGGTGCATGTGTCTAGAGTTCATTTTCCATGGCAGGAGGCCCTGGGATACCCAATCTCTTCCCCCCTCAAAATAAATAATTAATTTTTAAAAACATTGTAATCGGCTGGGCGTGGTGATGCACACCTTTAAACCCAGAACTCGGGAGGCAGAGAGGTAGGAGGATCGCTGTGAGCTTGAGGCCACCCTGAGACTACATAGTGAATTCCAGGCCAGCCTGAACTTGAGTGAGACCCTACCTTGAAAAACCAAAAAGAAAAAAAATTATATATTAATCCAAGCCTGGTGTGATGGTACATGCCTTTGAGTCCCTGCACTCAGGAGGGTGAGGTAGGAGGATTGCTGTAAGTTTGAGGCCAGCCTAGGATAGAGTGTAAATGTATGTATGATCATATGAATACCCCATAATTTTTTTCCCTACATAGTTTGTTTCATATTCTGGTGTTTCTGGGATGTGAAGTTGATCTGGCTGCAACATCTCTTACCCCATAACCCATAAATTTCCAGTGTTAATTTGGCAGGTGTCCCCTTCCTCCCTCAATGCTCCATGTGCATCCCTCCTGAAGCTGCATGCTCACCTTCCCAGAATAGCGGAGGACCAGTCTGTTAAGGGCATATGAGTAGCTATGCTCCCCTGCTAGAGCCTCCAAACAAGCTTGCATATTCTGATGTTTCTGAGAGTGAATCTATTTGAATAATCACAATTGGAAAATTTAGGAGTGATGGGCTCACTGTAAATATAGAATGTTATTGTTGTGATGATCCCAGTTGCTGGAGATACCAGTTATTATACACTTGAGGACACTAAGGATCAGGTTCCTCATCTGACTTGAGTCCCACACCAAGGACCTAATTGCTTCAGCCCAGTGCCACAGGTAATTGCAGAGCTGCAGTGTTGGCAGGTGTACCTCAGCATGTCTTGGGGCCCAAACTGTGCTGTATGGTGGTAGTATCCTCACTGTTCTTTTCCTATGTTGCAGATGGAAGGAGCTCATTCAATTGGCTGACTGGGAGCAGCATGGATCTACTAACAGATTACACAGTCTCTTCATCAGAGTCTGTGTCTTCCTCCTTGCTGTTTGCCCACAAGAAACATGAAAAGTCACAGAGAATACCCTGGAAGTCAGTGGGACCTGACTTTGGGGAAAGAAAGCTGGGTCTTCCTGGTGATGAGGTAGATAACAAAGCAAAAGGTGGTAAGTAAAGAGCTGAAACATGTTTAAATAACCTTATTCCCTAATTACTACAGCAGTTTAAATTGAGAGTGCACATCTCTGACTGTCTACTTTTTTTTTTTTTTAGTGTTTGTAACTTACCAAACACTTTTTATTCTTTTTTTATATTTTTTGTTCAATTTTTATTTATTTATTTGAGAGCAACAGACACAGACAGAAAGACAGATAGAGGGAGAGAGAGAGAATGGGCGCACCAGGGCTTCCAGCCACTGCAAACGAACTCCAGATGCATGCGCCCCCTTGTGCATCTGGCTAACGTGGGACCTGGGTAACCGAGCCTCGAACCGGGGTCCATAGGCTTCACAGGCAAGCGTTTAACCACTAAACCATCTCTCCAGCCCTGTCTACTTTTCTTGAATCCTGTAAAATTCAATTCATTTGTTATTGTCTGGGCACTTACCATGTTGACAAACCACTATTTTTTTTAGGTGTCCCTGAAAAACTACTAGGTTGGCAAAGCCATCTAGTGATTTTTCTGGAACATTATGTGTAGGTGAGGCAATAAACTGGTAATCATCAGAGAAGGTAGTATTAATAAGCCCAGTCTGAAGGGTTAAAAAGTATAAATCTAGGTTGAGTGTGGAAAGACTGGGTGGAGGAAGGGCCTTGAAACAAAGAGCCTGTGGGGAAGCAGGAAATGAGAAGATGACAATTGAAAGGTAAGTAGATGTTTTTTGGGGTGGGAGATGTAGAGTAGTTCAGGAAGGTTTGTGGAGAGCTGACTGTGCCAAGGACCCTGTGCAGTCCTTCTTATGAACACTCTGAGGCACTAGGAATGGTGGTGCTTATGGGAAGTAGGATGCACTTCAGGAAACAGCCACTGATCAGTGGAGCAGACGCAGTCATGAGCACTCTGGCCCTGTATTACTTTTCTTTTTCTTTTTCTTTTTCTTTCTCTTTCTTTCCTCCCTCCCTTCCTCCCTCCCTTCCTCCCTCCCTTCCTCCCTCCCTTCCTCCCTCCCTCCCTCCCTCCCTCCCTCCCTTCCTTCCTTCTTTCCTTCCTTCCTTCCTTCCTTCTCTCTCTCTCTCTCTCTCTCTCTCCCCCTCTCTTTCTTTCTTTTTTTTGGTTTTTTGAGGAAGGGTCTCACTCTAGCCCAGGCTAACCTGGAATTCACTCTTTATTCTCAGGGTGGCCTCAAACTCAAGGCAATCCTACTTCTGCCTCCTGAGGGCTGGGATTAAAGGTGTGTGCCACCATGCCCGGCTTGTATTACTTTTCTTTTTTTTTTTTTTAAGTTTTTATTAACATTTTCCATGATTATAAAATATATCCCATGGTAATTCCCTCCCTCCCCACCCCCACACTTTCCCGTTTGAAATTCCATTCTCAATCATATTACCTCCCCATTACAATCATTGTAATTACATATATACAATATCAACCTATTAAGTATCCTCCTCCCTTCCTTTCTCCACCCTTTATGTCTCCTTTTCAACTTACTGGCCTCTGCTACTAAGTATTTTCATTCTCACACAGAAGCCCAGTCATCTGTAGCTAGGATCCCCATATGAGGGAGAACATGTGGCGCTTGGCTTTCTGGGCCTGGGTTACCTGACTTAGTATAATACTTACCAGGTCCATCCATTTTTCTGCAAATTTCATAACTTCATTTTTCTTTACCGCTGAGTAGAACTCCATTGTATAAATGTACCACATCTTCATTATCCACTCATCTGTTGAGGGACATCTAGGCTGGTTCCATTTCCCAGCTATTATAAATTGAGCAGCAATAAACATGGTTGAGCATGTACTTCTAAGGAAATGAGATGAGTCCTTTGGATATATGCCTAGGAGTGCTATAGCTGGGTCATATGGTAGATCAATCTCTAGCTGCTTTAGGAACCTCCACACTGTTTTCCACAATGGCTGGACCAGATTGCATTCCCACCAGCAGTGCAGAAGGGTTCCTTTTTTTCCACATCCCCGCCAACATTTATGATCATTTGTTTTCATGATGGTGGCCAATCTGACAGGAGTGAGATGGAATCTCAATGTAGTTTTAATCTGCATTTCCCTGATGACTAGTGACGTAGAACATTTTTTTTAGGTGCTTATATGCCATTCGTATTTCTTCCTTTGAGACCTCTCTATTTAGCTCCTTAGCCCATTTTTTGATTGGCCTGTTTGATTCCTTATTAGTTAACTTTTTGAGTTCTTTGTATATCCTAGATATTAATCCTCTATCAGATATATAGCTGGCGAAGATTTTTTCCCATTCTGTAGGTTGCCTCTTTGCTTTTTTCACTGTGTCCTTTGCGGTGCAAAATCTTTGTAATTTCATTAGGTCCCAGTGGTTAATCTGTGGTTTTATTGCCTGAGCAATTGGGGTTGTATTCAGAAAGTCTTTGCCAAGACCAATATGTTGAAGGGTTTCCCCTACTTTTTCCTCTAGCAGTTTCAAAGTTTCTGGTCTGATGTTAAGGTCTTTAATCCATTTGGACTTAATTCTTGTGCATGGCGAGAGAGAAGAATCTATTTTCATCCTTCTGCAGATATTTATCCAGTTTTCAAAACACCATTTGCTGAAGAGGCTGTCTCTTCTCCAATGAGTATTTTTGGCATTTTTATCGAATATCAGGTGGCTATAGCTACTTGGGCTTACATCTGGGTCCTCTATTCTGTTCCACTGATGTACATGTCTGTTTTTGTGCCAGTACCATGCTGTTTTTGTTACTATGGCTCTGTAGTATAGGTTAAAATCAGGTATGGTGATACCACCAGCCTCTTTTTTGTTGCTCAGTATTATTTTAGATATTCGAGGTTTTTTATGATTCCAAATGAATTTTTGGATTGTTTTTTCTATTTCCATGAAGAAAGCCTTTGGAATTTTGATAGGGATTGCATTAAATGTGTAGATTGCTTTAGGTAAGATTGCCATTTTCACGATATTGATTCTTCCAAGCCAGGAACAAGGGATGTTTCTCCACTTTCTAGTGTCTTCTGCAATTTCTTGCTTGAGTGTTTTAAAGTTCTCATTGTTTAGATTCTTTACTTCCTTGGTTAGGTTTATTCCAAGGTATTTTATTTTTTTTGATGCAATTGTGAATGGGAGTGATTCTCTGATTTCATCCTCTGTGTGTTTGTTGTTAGCATATACGAAGGCTACTGATTTCTGTGTATTTATTTTGTATCCTGCTACATTGCTGTAGGTTTTGATCAGCTCTAACAGCTTGCTAGTAGAGTCTTTAGGGTCCTTTATGTATAGAATCATGTCATCTGCAAATAATGATAACTTGATTTCTTCCTTTCCAATTTGTATCCCTTTGATGTGTGTCTCTTGCCTTATTGCTATGGCTAAGACTTCCAAAACTATATTAAATAGAAGTGGAGACAGTGGACACCCTTGTCTTGTTCCTGATTTTAGTGGAAAAGCTTCCAGTTTTTCCCCATTTAGTAATATGTTGGCTGTAGGCTTGTCATAAATAGCCTTTATTATATTGAGATATGTTCCTTCTATTCCCAGTCTCTGTAGGACTTTTATCATGAAGGGATGTTGGATTTTGTCAAATGCTTTCTCTGCATCTAATGAGATGATCATGTGATTTTTGTCCTTCAACCCATTTATGTAATGTATTACATTTATAGATTTGCGTATGTTGAACCATCCCTGCATCTCTGGGATAAAGCCTACTTGGTCAGGGTGAATGATCTTTTTGATATACTCTTGTATTCTGTTTGCCAATATTTTGTTGAGAATTTTTGCATCTATGTTCATGAGGGAGATTGGTCTGTAATTTTCTTTTTTTGTTCTATCTTTGCCTGGTTTTGGTATCAGGGTGATGCTGGCCTCATAGAAGGAGTTTGGTAGGATTCCTTCTTTTTCTATTTCCTGGAAAAGCTTAAGAAGCAATGGTGTTAGCTCTTCCTTAAAAGTCTGGTAAAATTCAGCAGTGAATCCATCCGGGCCTGGGCTTTTTTTAGTTGGGAGATTATTGATAACTGCTCGGATCTCCATGTTTGTTATAGGTCTATTTAAGTGATTAATCTCATTTTGATTTAATTTAGGTAGGTCATATAGATCAAGGAAATCATCCATTTCTTTCAGATTTTCATACTTTGTGGAGTATATGCTTTTATAGTATGTCCCTATAATTTTTTGAATTTCTCTGGAATCTGTTGTGATGTTACCTTGTTCATCTCTGATTTTATTAATTTGTGTCTCTTCTCTCTTTCTTTTGGTCAGATTTGCTAAGGGTTTATCAATCTTGTTTATCCTTTCAAAGAACCAACTCTTTGTTTCATTAATTCTTTGGATTGTTCTTTTTGTTTCTATTTCATTAATTTCTGCCCTAATCTTTATTATTTCTTCCCGTCTACTACTTTTTGGTTTGCCTTGTTCTTCTTTTTCCAAGGCTTTAAGGCGAAGCATTAGGTCGTTTACTTGCGACCTTTCTAATTTCTTAATATAGGCACTTAAGGCTATAAATTTACCTCTTAGAACTGCCTTCATTGTGTCCCAGAGATTTTGGTATGTTGTGTTCTCATTATCATTTGACTCTATAAATTTTTTGATTTCCTTTTTGATTTCTTCATTGACCCACTCATCATTTAGTAGTGTATTGTTTAGTTTCCATGATTTTGTGTATGCTCTATAGCCTTTCTTGCTACTGATTTGTAGTTTAATTCCATTGTGGTCAGATAGAATGCAAGGAATTATTTCAATTTTCCTGAATTTGTTAAGATTTGCTTTGTGTCCTAATATATGGTCTATTTTAGAGAATGTTCCATGTGCTGCTGAAAAGAATGTATATTCTGCAGCCTTTGGATGAAATGTCCTGTATATATCTGTTAGGTCCATTCCTTCTATGACCTCATTTAGTCCAGATGCCTCTCTGTTTATTCTTTCCCTGGATGACCTGTCAATTGATGAGAGTGGGGTGTTAAAGTCACCCACCACCACCGTGTTTGGTGTTATCTGTGACCTTAGTTCTAATAGTGTTTGTTTGACGAATTTGGGAGCCCCCATGTTAGGTGCATATATGTTTAGGATTGTAATGTCCTCCTGTTGGAGTGTGCCCTTAATCAATATAAAGTGACCTTCCTTATCTTTTTTGACTAACTTCGGACTAAAGTCCACCCTGTCTGATATTAGGATAGCAACCCCTGCTTGTTTTCTAGGCCCATTTGCTTGAAACACCATCTTCCAACCTTTCACCCTAAGATAATGTCTATCCTTTGTAGAAAGGTGAGTTTCTTGAAGACAACAAATTGTAGGATCCTGCTTTTTAACCCAGTCTGCAAATCTATGTCTTTTCGTTGGGGCATTGAGACCGTTGATATTAAGAGATATTATTGAAAGGTGTGTATTTATGTTTGCCATTTGTGTGTGTGTGTGTGTGTTACTTGTTCTACCTGTGCTCTCTTCTGTTAACTGGTATTTGAGTATGGCTGGTTTTTTCTAGGTTCCTTATATGTGTGCTTTTCCTTTTGTTCAGCATGGAGGATTCTATCAAGTATTTTCTGTAGAGCTGGTTTTGTCTTCAGATATTCCTTTAACCTGCTTTTGTCATGGAATGTCTTTATTTCTCCATCTATTTGGATGGATAACTTTGCAGGATAAAGTAACCTTGGTTGACAGTTGTTATCTTTCAGAACTTGGAATATATCACTCCAGGCCCTTCTGGCTTTAAAAGTTTGTGTTGAATAATCTGCTGTAATCCTGATGGGCTTGCTTTTGTAGGTAACTTGATTTTTCTCTCTAACTGCTTTCAATATTTTTTCTTTGGTTTGTGTGTTTGGAAGTTTGAGTATAATGTGGCGAGGAGAGTTTCTTTCTGGGTTTTGTCTGGCTGGGGTTCTAAAGGCTTCCTGTATCTGTATTGGCACCTCTTTCCCAATTTGGGGAAAATTTTCCTCTATGATTTTGTTGAAGATGCCTACTATGCCTCTGGAGTGGAATTCTTCTCCTTCTACTATGCCCTGAATTCTTATATTGGATCTTTTCATAGTGTCCCGAATATCTTGAAATTCCCACTCATACTTTTCTATAAGTTTGTCTTTCTCTTTGTTGGACTGCATTAGGTCTGCCACCTGATCTTCTAGCTTAGATATTCTGTCCTCTCCCTCATCCATCCTACTGGTGAGATTTTCTACAGAGTTTTTTATTTCATTAACTGTGTTCTTCATTGCTAGTAATTCTGACTGGTTTTTCTTTATTATTTCTATTTCTCTATTTATGTCTTGTATTGCCTTCTTTATTTCATTAAATTGGTGTCCTGCCTCTTCTTTGATTCCTTTGATTTCCTCTTTGATTTCCTCTTTGATTTCTTCTTTGATTGTTTTCATGTGTTCTTTGACCTCTTTGAACATATTTATAATTATTCTTTTGAACTCTTTCTCAGGCATTTCCTCTAACTCTTTCTCACTGGAGGGCATTTCTGATGCATTAATACTTTTAGGTGGATTTATATCGTCTTGCTTTTTAGTGTTTCTTGTGTTATAATGTATATATTTTTGCATCTTGGATTAAGTTAATGCTTGGATTTTCTAGCTAGCTGTGTATTCTTAGCTGTATCAATTGATTTGATGTACTATATTTTCAGGGTAGGACCTTAAGGTATTAGGTGTGGCTCTTAAGACTCTCAGAGTATCTACAAAGATGTTCTTAGGGGTTGAGTTTCCCTGCTATAGGAGTATTCAAGCAGGCTGAGTGGAATAATATACTGGTAGATTCTAAAATTTAGCTAAACACTGTACCCATTCCATCAAAAACAGCCCCGAGTATGTATGCAAGAGTAGTTATTATAATGACCAGATCCTCTATCAACAAAGAGGTTTAGATTTCTGGTCTGTTGAGGTATCCAAGTCAGCTTGTGACCAAGTGAGACCCTTCCCTGGTGCAATCCCAGTTACCTTGGGTGATTGTGGTCTCAGTCAAGTTGCTGCCTGGGTCGTCGGGCTGCTGTTCTGATTTCTGGAGGTGGGCACTTGCTTTTCCTACGGGGCAAACTGAGCCGCTGCTGCCGCCTCTGCAGCTGTTGTAGGTGCCACCCCTGGAGCCCCCACCGCTGCTGAAGCTGCCGTTGCCGTGTCTACCGCTGCTGCGGGATCTGTCACCGCTGCCGCTCCTGTGTCCGCTGCTGCTGGGGCCACTGGTACCGGTGCTGGAACCGCTGAAGTTGCTGCCGAATTCTGCTCCTGCTTGGGTCCGGCCGTCAGCCCACGTTGGCGTGGCCGGGTCCCGGGCCGCTGCTGTGTTCGCTGGAGCTGGGTTCAGGCGGCAGGGGAGGGGAGGGAGCCGCGGCTGCTCTGGTTGTATCGCTTCTCCACGTGTGCTTTTACCTCGCGGTCTGCTCCTCCCTCCGTTGCTCGCTGCCGCTCTCCCCTCACGTTTCCCGAGTTGCGGAGAGCGCGGTGTGAGGGGAAAATCCCGCACCTGGCTTGTCCTGCGGCTCGAGCCGAGAGTCCGGCGGTATTCTGCCGCTCCGCGGTTGCGGCGGGTAGCCGAGCCGCCCCGGAGCCGCTGTTCCCGCCTGTGCAGGCTCTGGATGCTCTATAACCCTTCCACTTCTCCGCTGCCGCCTCAACTTCCTATACACCTCACTTTTTAGTAAAAGTGTGTATTTTGCTGAGTTTTTTTTGGTCTTTCCCCCCCCAGGCTGCTTTGGCGTGGTACCTACGCCGCCATCTTAACCGGAAGTCATAAATATCTGTATTACTTTTCTTGTTGCTACAACAACATAAAAGCAATTTAAGCAAGGAAGGATTTAGTTTATTTTTATGAATTATGTTCCTTTGTTGAAAAAGAGTAATTTTGTCTAACTTGAAGATTGCTTCTTTGTTTGTTTTCATTTTTTTCAATGTAGGGTTTCACTCTAGTCCAGGCTGACCTGGAATTCACTATGTAGTCTCAGCATGGCTTCGAACTCATGGTGATCCTTCTACCTCTACCTCCCCAGTGCTGGGATTAAAGGCATGCACCACCACACCCAGCTTTAACTTAAAAAATTTTAAAAACATATCATTTAAAAATATATTTGGGGTGGTTCAGAGGTTAAGGTGCTTGTCTGTAAAGCCTAGTGACACAGGTTCAATTTCTCAGTTCCCATGTAAAGCCATATGCACAAAATGGTGCATGTGTGTAGAGTTCATTTGCAGCAGCCAGAGGCCCTGGCATGTTGTTATTCTCTTTCTCTGCCTCCTTGCAAATAAATACATAAATATCATTGACAACTTTGTGTGTATGTGTATATATATTATGCATTTTGATCATGTGGAAGGGTTATTTCAGCTTATTGTTGAAGGGTCACAATCCATCATGACACGGGTGGCATGGCAGCAGAAATGTCAGCCAGTCACATTGTATTTGCAATCAGGAACTAGTCAAGTAGCCTTCTACGTTTTAGGCAGTTCAGGATTGGCCCTTGGAGCAACATAGCCCACATTTAGGGTGGGTCTTCCTCCCTCAATTCACCTAATCTAGAAAATTCCTCAGAGACATGCACAGAGATTTGTTTCCATAGTGATTCTAAGTACTGTCAAGTTGATAACGAAGATTAATTATCACATCCTCTTATAAAGGTTTCTATATATAGTAAGTAAAATGAGAATTGGCAGGCATGCTTGGAGGTTCCGTGAACTGAGTTATTGGCAGCCTGAAGGTGGGTGGGGTGAGAGCCAATGGGATGCCAAGTGGATGGAGTGGCCTGGCAGGCTCCCGTACCCAACACCAATTATACAAATACAACGCCAACTGCTCATACAAGAAACAGCTCTAGCCAGGTGTGGTGGTGCATGCCTTTAATCCCAGCACTCTGGAGGCAGAGGTAGGAGGATTGTCCTGAGTTTGAGGCCACCCTGAGAATATAGTGAATTATGGGTCAGCCTGGACTAGAGTGAAACCACCCTACCTCGAAAAAAAAAAAAAAAAAAAGGCACAGCTCTAGGGTGGGTGAGTAAAGGTTCTAAAATAGAACTTTAGGGAAATAGAACATACTGGGGTAGTTTGCATTCTAGTTATCATGGTTGCTAGATGGACTCTAGGTCTGTCAGTTTCCTTATTGCAGGGAGCTGAAGCTCAAAGCTAAAGTAGAACTGCTGAGGATGTAAATTGTTCCACAGTATTTACCTGTTTATATTTTTAGAATAAAAACAAATATAGGTGGATAGGTGAAAATAGGGGACTGTGAGCCGGGCGTGGTGGCGCACGCCTTTAATCCCAGCACTCGGGAGGCAGAGGTAGGAGGATTGCCATAAGTTCAAGGCCACCCTGAGATGACAGAGTTAATTCCAGGTCAGCCTGGACCAGAGTGAGACCCTACCTTGAAAAACAAAAAAAAAAAAGAAAATAGGGGACTGTATAGAAGTTAAGGAAGGTCAGAGGTGAAACTTAATTTGAAACTTTTTTTTTTGAGAGTCTTAGGTTAAGATAAATAATAACTTTTAATTCAATTAATATATTTGAATCTGCCCATGTACCTTTAAATTTAAAATATTTCATATGCTGTCTTTTTTGAGTGTGTTTGTTTTCTTGCTTAAATGGGAACATTTGGTACTTAGAATATGATGAATTAATACTATATACTGTTTATTATTATTGAAAGGTTTTTCTTTTTCTTTTTTTGAGGCAAACCCAACAGACTCCCCCCACCACCACTTTTTGATGAGAGGGAGCTAGAGGGTGGTGGGGAGAGAATATTGGCACTTCAGGGCCTCCAGCCACTGTAATCAAACTCCAGATGCATGTGCCACCTTGTGCACATGTTCAGCCTTGCCTGTTCATGTCACCTTGTGTGTCTGGCTTCCATGGGACCTGGAGAGTTGAACATGGGTTCTCAACTTCGCGGGCAATTGCCTTAACTGCTAAGTCTTCTCTCCAGGCCACTTTTTTTCTTTTTTAAAAAATTTTTATTTATTTGAAAGGAGAAAGAAAAAGAATGGGCATGCAGAGCCTTTTGCCTCTGCAAATGAACTCCAGATACGTTTCTGGATTTATGTGGGTACTGGGGAATCACATCCAGGGGTCAGGCTTTGCAAATGAGTGCCTTTAAACACTGAGCCTTCTCTCCTGCCCAAGGATATAATTTTTATTTTTAAATATGTTTTAATGTAGTTTAAGTTTCATTTATAAATATTAATTCTTTTAAAAAATATTTTATTCATTTTTATTTATTTATTTGAGAGCAACAGACAGAAAGAGGCAGATAGAGAGAGAGAGAGAAATGGGCATGCCAGGGCCTCCAGCCACTGGAAATGAACTACAGATGTGTGCGCCTACTTGTGCATCTGACTAACGTGGGTTCTGGGGAATTGAGCCTTGAACCAGGGTCCTTAGGCTTCACAGGAAAGTGTTTAACCACTAAGCCATCTCTCCAGCCCATAAATATTAATTCTTTATCAATAATTTTTATTTATTTACTCTTTGCATTGTGAGGATAGAACCTAGGGCCATGTATGTGCTAGACAAGTGCTGTATATGTCCTTAGCTCTTTTAAAAATATATTTTCTATTATTTATTTATTTGACAGAGAGAGAAAGAGAATGGGTGTGCCAGGGCCTCTAGCCACTGCAAATGACCTCCAGACACATGCATCATCTTGTGCATTTGGCTTACATGGATCCTGGGAATTGAACATGGGTCCTTTGGCTTTGCAGGCAAGCGCCTTAACCATTACGCCATCCCTCCAGCCCTCTTTTTCTTTCATTTTAGAAAATATTTATTAGCTGGGTGTGGTGACGCATACTTTTAATCCCAGCACTTGGGAGGCAGGGGTAGGAGGATCACTGTGAGTTCGAAGCCACCCTGAGACTACAGAGTGAATTCTAGGTAAACCTGAGCTAGAGTAAGACTCTACCTTGGGGTGGGGGGAATACAAACATACATACATGTGTGTGTGTGTGTGTGTGTGTGTGTGTGTGTGTGTGTGTGTATAATTTATTAGAGGGAAGGAGAATGGGCATACCAGGGCCTCTTGCCTCTGCAAAAGAACTTCGGATGCATGTGCTACTTTGTGCATCTGGCTTTATATGGATACTGGGAGACTGAACTCAGGCCAGCAGGCTTTGCAAACAAGTGCCTTTAACCTCTGAGCTATACCTCCTTCCCTCTCAGCCCTTATTTCTTTAATTTAATTTAATTTATTATTTTTTTGTGGTTCTAGGAATCAAGTGGGCTCTTACACATACCAGCTGAGCTATATCCACCCTCAGCCATGTCTGAATTAGTTTGTTTCCTTTAGTTATTTCTATCAGAATTTAGTCTATAGACTAGAGTCAGATACTTTTGTTGTCACTTAAAATTTTTTATTTATTTGTAAGCAGAGAGAGAATAAGAAAGCGAATGAGAGGTGTACCAGGGCCTCTATTGCTGCAAACAAACTCCAGACGCATGCACCATTTTGTGTATCTGGCTTTACATGGGTACTGGAGACTCAAACCCAGGTCTTAGGCATTGGAGGAGTCATCTCTCCAGCCCCTGTTGTTTTTTTTGAGGCAGGGTCTCCCTGTAGCCCAGATTTACCTGGAATTCCTATCAGTTTTGGTTTTTTTTTTTCTTTTCTTTTCTTTTCTTTTCTTTTCTTTTCTTTTCTTTTCTTTTCTTTTCTTTTCTTTTCTTTTCTTTTCTTTTCTTTTCTTTTCTTTTCTTCTTCTTTTTGTAAAAAAAGCCAATTTGGTTGGTTGGTTTTCTTGAGGTTGGGTCTTGCTCTAGTTCAGATTGACCTGAATTCACTATGTAGTCTCAAGGTGGCTTTGAATCCCCAGTGATCCTCCTTTCTGTGCCTCACAAGTGCTAGGATTAAAGGTGTGTGCTACCATACCCAGCTTCTATCAGTTTTTTTAAAAATACATTTTTATTTGAGAGGGAAAAAATGAGTAAAAAGTGAGTGAGTATGGTCATGCCAGGGCTTTCGGCCACTGCTCTGGACTGTGGTCTTGCTTCCCTCTTTGAAATACTGGTCCTCACAGATTCTGGATTTTTCTAGCTATATCAGTGTCCTCACTTTGTCCCTATTCTCTCTACTCTTCCTTGTTAGCTCTTATCTTTAACAACTCACTAAATTGCAACTAAAAAAGTGGAGATGGTGGGCTGGAGAGATGGCTTAGCAATTAAGGAGCTTGCCTGGGAAGCTTAAGGACTCATGTTCAACTCTCCAGGTTACATATAAGCCAGACACACAATGTGATGCAAGCGCAGAAGGTCACACATGTGTACCAGGTGGTACAAGTATCTGGAGTTCAATTGCAGTGGTTAGAGGCCCTGGTATGCCTGTTCATTCTCTGTCTCTCTCTCTTAAAAGAAAAAAAAAAGTGGAGATGAGCTGACTGTGTTGCTGCATACCTTTCTTTAATCCCAGTGTTTGGGAGACAGAGGTAGGAGGATTGCTATGAGTTTGTGGTCAGCCTGAGACTACATAGTGAATTCCAGATCAACCTGGGATAGAGTGAGACCCTATCTTGAAAATTTTAAATAAATAAATAAGTAGAAATGAGCACACACTCTGACTTTGAGGGATTGTAAGAAAAAATTGAAGTCACCCAAGCCTGTTGAATTAAGAAGCCAAATCTGCTTTATGTTCTTTAGGCATTGATGGCCGGACAGAACTACTGAGATTACGCAAACGATTTTTAAAGGACCAAGAAAAGCTCAGTTTGCTTTTTGCCAAAAAAGGCCTTGTTGAACAAAAACGAGAAAAGGTTTGTATCTTTTTCATGAATTTGGTCAAAATTTCTATGGTTTGCATCATAGAAAGTAAACTAAAGAAAAAAGTTGTCAGATACTGGGTCTTATATTGATCTACAAGCCAAAATTATAGAAGCAGCACTGTGTGACTTAGGTTATTTATGAACCCAAGTCCCCTCTGTAGTCACTGGGCGTGAAGGATGTTCATGACAGCATCATCTTCTTACATCATGGTTGCCTGGCCCCCAGGACTTCCAGGAACCACTCTGTCTCTCTGTTCCTCACTCTAGCTCAGCTTCACCCTTCTCTGTATAGATTGGCTTTCTCCATGGGTAGAGGTATGACCATTGGTCATTGTTCAGTTTTGTATTGTACAACTGCAACTTCTGGGAAAGGATCGGCTCAATTCTTTATATCAAGACTAGATCCTTAGGCGCATTTGCTGCTGCCTTGAGTAGGAGTCTACAGCTGGTGGGAGAGTTAGGCCACAGGATCTGGAGGGTAAGACAGCTTAAGGAAGAGACCAGCAGGGCTGACTGGTGGTAGTCTGGAGATCTCCAGTGAAAGCTGATTGGAGACATGAGTAAAGTGTGAATTTATTTCTGCAAATGAGGAAGTAATAAATGAGTGAATGAGTCAGTTTTGCTTATAAAGCAATGAAGTTATGATAGATTATGAGTAAAGACCCATGTTATTGTAATTCAGTATAAATCTTTAGCTCTTTAACTTCCAGATATGCATATGAAGTGTTCATATATGTTGAGGGGAGGAAATGTACAGTTTTTTCAACTGTTCTTTTGAAGACTATGTTCCAAATACACTTAGGACCTTCCTTGTTTCATTACTTCCTCAGAAATAGTTCTGTTCATCTGATCAAACCTGAAACTTAACAAGCCCTATCTGAAGGAAATAACAATGCCTGGCCAATAGAAAGAATAGAAGTCATGATTGCTGGGTAGAAGTTGCAGTAAGAGTGCCAGGTGTGGTGATAAAACCTGTAATCCCAGCTTTTGGGAGGCTGAGGCATGATCATGAGTATGAAACCAGCCTGGGCTATATAGCAAGACCCTGTCTTAAAAAAGAAAAAGTCACTGGGCATGGTGGCGCACGCCATTAATTCCAGCACTCGGGAGGCAGAAATAGGAGAATCAGTATGAGTTCGAGGCCGCCCTGAGACTTAGTAGTGAATTCCAGATCAGCCTGGGCTAGAGTGAGACCCTACCTTGAAAAAATCAAAAACAAACCAAAAAAAGAACAAGTCAAGGCTGGAGAGATGGCTTAGCAGTTAAGGTGTTTGCCTGTAAAGCCAAAGGATCCTGATTCGATTCTCCAGGACCCATGTAAGTCAGATGCACAAGGTGGCTCATGCATCTGGAATTTGTTTGCAGTGGCTGGAGGCCCTGGCACACTCATTCTCTCACTGCCTCTTTCCCTCCTCATTCATAAATAAATAAATAAATGTATTTGTTTTTCAAGGCAGGGTTTCACTCTAGTTCAGGCTGACCTGGAATTCATCATGTAGTCTCAGGGTGGCCTCCAACTCATGGTGATCCTCCTACCTCTGCCTCCCCAGTGCTGAGATTAAAGGCGTACACCATCACGCCTGGCTAAATAAAATATATTTAAAAAAAAAGAAAGAAAAAGTCACAGGAGGACATTTTGACAAAATAGTGAAGTGCTTTCTAACAATTGATTAGTCAAGAGTGGCCAGGTGTGAAGCTGCTAGCCAGTAATTAGGAATGGTAAATTGATGATCAGCATTAGAATTGCATGTGTTTATATTTGTGCTCACTAAATACATATGACTAGAGCCTGATGCTTAGTGTCAGAAATTATGTTAGCTGCTTGTTATATGAGAGAAACAGGGAGCCCAATCCACTATGTGACATGCATAGACAAGTTGTAATTATAACATTTGCAGTGTTAGGAGTAAACCAAACTATGAACACATCTGTGGAGAGAGAATACTGAGAGAGAACAATGGTGAACTGAACACACTGTTAGGCAGGATGTGGCAGATCTGCAGTTCTGTCTCTGGGGAATCAGTCTGGGCCTTGAGGCAAGGCTTACTCTTAGAGGAAACGAAAAGAAACCATAACCCTTGGATTTATATCTTAAAGTTTCCAATCAAGTTTTCTGATTTTATGGATGTTTGGGTTACTCTATGAGGAATATTAACATTTTTGGAATTCATCTGTCATAGTGACTAAACCAGTATGAATAAAATTATCAATCATCACTTTACCTTTATGTTAAAGGTATATCCTGGCACTTTCATTCTTTCAGTACACACCTGATTTAAAAGAAAAATTGTTTCTTGAGACAGAATGTTGGGCCTCAAGTTGGCTATGTTGCCAGGATGACCTTGAATTCCTAATCTTCCTGCCTCTACATCCCAAGTACTGGGATTGTAGGCATGCACCACCATGCCTAGCATGCTTGATGTTTTTAAATGAGAACTAATTTTTCCTCTTTACTTCTGGTTATTATAGGATATGAAGAATGAGTTAAAAATGAAGCAGGACGCCCAGGTTATTCTGTACAGAAGTTACCGTAATGGTGACCTTCCTGACATCCAGATCCAGCACAGCAGTCTGATCACCCCGCTGCAAGCTGTGGCTCAGGTCTGCCCCGATGCTTTTTTTCTGGTGACACCTAAGAAGCTCTGTTTTGTTTGTAGTTCCAGGATACTGTGGTGATTTTCCATAAATTATAACTTAAAGACTGTTCTAAAACAAGACATAGTAGCACACACCTTTAATCCTTGCACTTGGGAGATAGAGGTAGGAGGATCACTGTGGGTTTGAGGCCAGCCTGGGACTACAGAGTGAGTTTCAGGTCATTCTAGGATAGAGTGCAACTATCTCTGTGTCAAAAAAAAAGAAAAAAAGAAAAAAAAAAAACTAAATATTTTTCTAAGTCCAATTTCCCATTCCCACAACTTCTTTTCACATGAGAAGACCTTACTTAGTTTTATCTAGAATTAGGCACTAAGATGTGGTATCCATGCCAGGTGAGTTACAAAGTCTATATCTCTAAAGTCAGAGAGTAAGATCTTAATACAACAATATCAGAATGAAATAATGTGTGAAAAATAAATCATTACAAACTTTAAAGTACAGTGCCACTTAGATCATTATTTATACAAATTGCTTTCTTATTTTTTATCATACAATTTTTTATTTATTTGAGAGAGAGAATGAGAGAATGGGTATGTCAGAGCCGCCTGCTCTAGATGCATGTGCCATTTTGTGCATCTGGCTTTGTGTGGGTACTGTGGAATCAAACTAAGTTGTTAGGCTTTATATGCAAGAACCTTTATCCACTATATCATCTCTCCAGCCCCCAATTTTTTCTTTTTTCAAGGTAAAGTCTCATTATAGCCTAGACTGACCTGGCATTCACTACATAGTCTCAGGGTGGCCTCGAACTCAGCAATCTCCCTACATCTGCTTCCCAAGTACTGGGACTTAAAGGTATTTGCCACTATGCCCAGTTCCAAAATTGCTTTTTGAAAATTTTATTTTATTTGTGCACACACAGACATGCAACAGGGCCTCTTGCTACTGCAAACAGAATACTAGATATTTGCACCACATTTTGGGCGTTCAGCTTTACATGAGTAGCTTGGGCATTGAACCCTCAACCAGCAGACTTTTTGAGCAAGCACCTTTAACCACTGAGCCATCTCCCCATCCAGATTTCTGCTTTGTGTGTGTATATTTTATTGTTGTTGTTGGTTTTTTGAGTTAGGATCTTACTCTAACCCAGGTGGAATTCACTGTAGTCTCAGGCTGTCCTCTAATTTAGCAAACCTCCTATGCCTGCCTCCTGAGTGCTGGAATTAAAGATATGTGCCACCACACCTGGCTGTGATTTTTTTTTAATTATTTATTTGTGCACATGCACGTGCCAAGGCCTCTTGCTAGTGCTTTAACCTCTGAGCACTATTCCCAGCCTCACAAACTGCTTTTTTGAAGGGAAAAGGCTGTGACAGTTTCTCAGTGATGTAAGTAAGAGGATGGAAAATATTTTTCTAAGCTATTGGGGTGCAGAGTAGTGTTGCAAGGGAATGAAGTTGAGTAAGCTCTTTTTATTTTATTTTTTTTTAAGGCAGGGCTTTTAGTCTACACTGATATGAAACTCACTTTGTAGTCCACGCTAGCCTTGAATTCATGGTGGTCTTCATACCTGAGCTTCTTGAGTGCTGTTGTTACACAGGAGTGAGCCGTTGTACCTGGAGCTAGTTTCCCTTTCAGTTCCAGCATGATAATCTGATGTCCTGTGACTGTAGCCTGTGTTATATTTAGCAGTAGGGTCTTGCTTTTTAGCTCTGACTGGTAATTAAGTGTTTTGGCAGTTGCCTACATTGTTTTGGGGACCTCATGGTTCTCCCTGGCCAACAGCTCACTGTAGTGGGGTAACCCAATTCTGAGTCTGAGATTTACTGGCCACAGTTCATGGTTTTGCACTCATCTCCGTTTGATCCCAGTTAGGAACCACAGATGAGAGAGAACATGTGCTGTTTGCCTTTCTGTGCCTGTGTCCTTGCTTAGAATGTTTTTACAATGCCATCCATGACAGGAAATGTCCTTAATGCCATTGTTCCAAAATGCATAAAGGACACTGTTCCTAGGGTCATGGAACTATAATCTGCCTAGTAGCATGCATTTAAGAGCTGTAAACACTCCATGGTTTAGGGAATAAAGTGTTCATGACAACTTCAAAAACTTAAGTTGGCCTTTGGCTTAAGCTCATCAATTAGTTCTTAAGCTTCACCATGATACCAATGTAAGGATAATGCCTAAAAATAAAATCTAATCTTTGTCCAGCCCTTTCTCAAGCATTGTGACCAAACATTTGGTATGTTACCTTGACTAGTATTCACACATCACTGAGACTTATTCTTTAGTCCTAGTTTATTAGATATGGAGTTTGGGTTCTAGCTCCTACTCCAGAGATGACCCTATGTGGTAACATTGCTAACTTCCTAACCAGAATTTAGATGTGTAATGGATGTATTTTTATAGCTGGTATTTGAAGCACTGAAAGTACTTTACTTCTGATTTAATGTTTTTATTTTTCACAGAGAGACCCAATAATTGCAAAGCAACTCTTCAGCAGCTTATTTTCTGGGATTCTGAAAGAAATGGATAAATTTAAGACAACATCTGAAAAAAATGTCATCACTCAAAAATTGCTGCAAGACTTCAACCATTTTCTTAACACCAGTGTATTTTTCTTTCCACCTTTTGTCTCTTGCATTCAGGTAACAATCTGCATATGTTTCTTATAGTATATGTGCTGTCTGATTTGAATTCACATGGCTAATGACATCATCACTTTGTTTCCTGAATTGAAACTTGATAAATAAGGTGTTTAACAATGAGTGTATTGTCAGGTTACCACTTTTCAAATGGACACATATTATTTGTCTCCCAAAAGTCTACTCATGTATGACAAAATAATCTGGAATCAACCTTTAAAAGTGTTTTATTTTGTAATTAGCTAGTCTCTTCAGTACTTTTGTTTTGTTTTGGTTTGTTTTCAGGTGGGGGATGTTTCTGAGGCAGGTTCTTACTCTTGCCCAGGCTGACCTAGAACTTAATCTTTAGCCCAAGGTTGACCTTGGACTCATGGCTATCCTCCTGTTCAGCCTCCCAAGTGCTAAAACTAAAGGCATGTGCTGAAGTCCCATGACCTCAGTTCCCCCTGCTCCAAGGACACTCTGAGAATTGATTCTCATGCTTAGCCCATCTGAACCTCCTCAGGTATACACCTGTGTTCTGCTAGTAAAGTTCTTTCTAAGGTGATACAGTTGGAGTAGAGAACTCAGCACAGGTGTACTGCTTATGTATGCATCAAAGTTGTCTTAAGAAATGTTTTCTGTGCACTAAGTACATAAATTAATTGAAACACAATATTTGGATTTGCTGTCTTGTACCACTAGCTCTTTCTAAAGGTGGTAGACATTTGATTGCTTTGGAGAACTTACAACTTTTGATTAATCAGCTTGGGGGCCACAAGGCCAGCTTTAAGTATAGCTGGAGGCCACCAGCTCAGCTACTGTGTAGGTTCAGGTACAGATGCACTGAAAGATAAATAGAGGATGTTTTTAAATGAAAATTCTATCACAGTTCATATTTTTCTGTGTATTACTTTGATGTTTAACAGAGTCACACAGTAAAGGTAATTCATAAAACCATTTTTACTTTGATGTTTAACAGAGTCACACAGTAAAGGTAATTCATAAAGCCATTTTTTTTAAGTATTATTTAACAGTCCCTGGATGGCAAAAAAAAAAAAAAAGAGGTTGTATAGAATAACAAGGTCATTGGACCCACTTTTTGGTCACTGAATATGATATCTTTTTGTTTTGGCTGCTTAAAAAAAATGTTACTTTTTTTATTTATTTGAGAGACAGGAAAAGACAGTATGGGCGCATCAGGGCCTCCTACCACTGTAAACAAACATTAGATGCCTGTGCTACTTTTTGTATATGGCTTTGCATGAATACCGGGGAATTAAGCCCAGGCTGTCAAGGCTTTGCAAATATGTGTCTGTAATTGCTGAGTCATCTCTCCAGCCCTTGGTTGCTTTTCTTGACAAGTCAGGCTAAATGTATAAATATTGCTAGATGCTTAGTGCTAAATGAACTATGTCTAGCACACTCTCCAAGGCACGGGGAGCATTTTGGAAGTGGGAGTAAAAAGAATATTAGGACCAGAAGATGAGGAGGAGTGCAATGGAAGGCTGTCTTCAGGCATGAGCTAGTCATTGCATTCATGAGCTCACAGCATCTATCATTACCTGGATAATATTAGGCCAATCAACATTTCATGAATGGTGGAGGAGTACCAAAAAAAGAGGGACTAGTTGGAAACAAGAAAGGGTTTTAGTGGGAGAAGGGATAGGAGATGGTAACAGGAGGGAGGGATTTATGATCAGAATAAACTGTGTGAAATGAACTTAATAACCACTACACTTTGGAAACCACATAACGTTATGTACAAAAAAAAAAAAAAAAAACACAGTTGGTGTGGTGGCACATGCCTTTACACCCCAACGTTTGGGAAGCTGAAGTAGGAGGATCATAGTGAGTTCCAGGCCACCCTGGGACTACAAAGTGAGTTTTAGGTAAGCCCGAGCTACAGTGAGACCCTGCTTCAGAAAACCCAAGAATAACAAAAACAATAAAAAACATGGTGGAAGTAGGACTTGGATGAACAGATGTTGAAATATAAAATAGCAATTAAAACCACATATAATCTCTCTCTCATAAATATAAAAACATTAAAAAATATATGTGGGCTAGTGGTTAAGGTGCTTGCCTGTGAAGCCTAAGAATACTTGTTCGAATCTCCAGGTCCCATGTATAGCCAGACACAAAAGTGACACAAGTATGCAATGTCACACATGTGCACAAGGGTGCACACACATCTGAAGTGTGTTCCTGGTGACTGAAAGGCCTCTCTCTGTCTCTGACTCTTTCTCGCTCTCTGCCTCTTTCTCAAAAATTAAAAAAGTATTTAAAAAATATGTAATTGGGGGCTGGAGAGGTGGCTTAGCAGTTAAGGTTAAGGCACTTGCCTGCAAAGCATAAGGACCCAGGTTCAATTCCCTAGTGCCTACATAAGCCAGATGCACAAGGTAGCACATGCATCTGGAGTTTGTGTGCAGTGGCTAGAGGCCCTGGTGCACCCATTCTCTCTATCTTTTTCAAATAAATAAAATATTTAAAAAATATATAAATAATTGATAAATATTACTAGAAATTGTAGTTTGTATATATGGGGTGGGGTATGTACATATACATAAAGCATTGAAAAACTATCTTCAGTTTCACATTTTGACCATGTTTTTCTTGATTGAAATTGATGTCTGATTGAAAATATAAAAATAAGAGTTCTTTTTCCTTCAGCAAATGGAAAATTTGCTAATAGCATTACACAGAGAAGCTTCTGGTAATACCACTACCTACATCAAAACTTTGTTTTGATCTGGAGAGATGGCTTAGCTGTTAAGGTACTTGGCTGTGAAGCCTAAGGACCCAGGTTCAAATCCCCAGGACTCACATAAGCTTTTCACACAAGGTGACACATACATCTAGAGTTCAGTTATAGTGGCTAGATCCCTGACATGCCAATTCTCTCTCTCTCTCTCATTAAAAAAACAAAAACAAAAACAAAAAAAACCAACTTTTATCTCTAGGACCATAATCTAAACAGTTATATGTGTTTGTGGTTTTATAGGAAATCAGTTGCCAACATACAGACTTGTTGAGCCTTGACCCAGCTGCAGTCCGTACGGGCTGCCTGGCCAGTCTGCAGCAACCCGGAGGCATCCGGCTTCTAGAAGAGGCCTTGCTCCACCTGGCACCTGCTGAGCCACCCACCAAGCGAGCCCGGGGAAAGACCTGCCTGTCTCCTGATGTCCTCCGGTGGATGGAACTTGCTAAGTAAGCTTGGAAGGGGTTATTCTTGAGCAAGCAGTGAACCAACCAAAGTATCACAGTAAAAATAAAAAGTAGGCTTCAGACCAGGCAGGGTGGTGCACACCTTCATCCCAGTACTTGGGAGGCAGAGGTTGGAGGATCACGGTGAGTGCAAACAAACTCCAGATACATGTGCTACCATGTACATCTGGCTTACATGGGTTCTGGGGATTTGAACCTGAGTCTTTAGGCTTTGTAGGCAAGTGCCCTTAACTACTAAGCCATCTCTCTAGCCCCTCCTGTTCTTTTTTGAAAAAAAAATTTGTATATGTTATAAAAAATTATGTACTGTTAGCCCCTTGCCCCAACTCCCATTACCCTGTGAGCCCTCCTCAGTGGGGTTATGGTAATCATTGTGGAGTCATCAAGGTCTCAATCAGTCCTTATGGGTAGCAGGAGACCGTGCCTCAGGTTATTCATACCTGCTCTGTGGCTCTTCCAATCTTTTGGCCCCACTTCCAAAATACTCCCTGAGCCATGTTGGCCATCTGATTTAGTGTTGAGTTATTTGTAGTGTCTGGATTTCTGCTTTCACTGGTCTTAATTATTTTAGTGTCTGTCACCATCAACCTGAGGCTGATTGTCAGGCTAGCAGTAAAAGCAATATTCACGATGTCACTTCCTCTGCAATTTCTTCTGGGCCCTGGCAGATGTGGTAGAGGTATAGTCTTATGGTGGCCAGTTGGCTATCTTCTTATCTTCTCAGTGGATCTAGGCTTTCCTCCATTTTCTCTGCCATCTGTAAAATAAAATAGATTCTCTAATCAAGCATGAGAGCAATTTGTTTAAAGTGGGTATGCAAAGTTGTTTAGGAGATTGTTGGTGTGCCAGTCCACTCTTTGCTGATCATGGAATGCTGTCTTGATTTGCAGTATCAGATATGAGTTCCCTCTGAGCAGGCCTTGTGTCCAATCAGACACAAGCTGCAGAGGCTGTGAGCCACTATTGCACAAGTGTGTACTTCTTGTCTGGCTGATTGATTTCATAGTCTGCAGGGTCCCCTACCTACTCATGCTATTGGTGACCTTGTCCTCCAGCAGTTCCCACAAGGCTTTCCAGCACTATGAGGGCTAGCCAGGAGGGAGCTAGTTTCCCTTTCGGGGCCTGTATATTTTGATACCCTGTAACCACAGCCTGTGGTGTCTTCAGCAATAGGATCTTACATTTTAGCTCTGGTAGGTAATCAAATGTTTTGGCAATAACCTACATTGTCTTGGGGACCTCATGGATCTCCCTAGCCAACAGCTTACTATATGGGGGTAATCCAGTTCTGGGCCTTGGATTTACCAGCCAGAGTCTGTGGTTGTAAGGTTAAGCTTTTTCACCTACTTTTTTTTATATCTTATTTTTATTTCTTTATTTATTTGACATAGAGGGTGAGAAAGAAAGAGAGAGAGGGAGGGATGGAGAGAGGGAGGGAGGAAGAAAGAGAATGAGAGTGCCAGGTCCTCCAGCCACTGCAGATGGACTCCAGATGCATGTGCCACCTTGTGCATCTGGCTAATGTGGTCCTGGGTCCTTTGGCTTTGCAGGCAAACACCTTAACTGCTAAGCAATCCCATCCAGTCTTTTTTTTTTTTTTTTTACCCTAATGGAAGGAAAGGTATTTTCAGCTTACACTTTCAAAGGAATGCTCATCAAGGCAAGGAAAGCATGGCAGAAATAAGCTTACAGTTACATTGTCACCTTAGTAAGGAGAGAATAGAGAGATGAATGTCTCTTCTTTCCTTAACTCCTGGCTGTGAGCAACGTTCAATCACCTACTTGTCGATCCCTGATCCCCTAGTATCAGTACAGTAACACAGCCATGCCTATTCAATTTTATCTAAATTTGGATTCAGGAAGCTCACAGATTCTGTGTTTGCATGCTTGTGGTAAAGTGACCTCCCTCCTTTTTTCCCTTCACTTGGTACTGGGGATAAAACCCAGGGCCTTATGCATACTAGGCAAGTGGTTTTCCACTGAACCATATCATCAGCCTCTTTTTTTTTTTTTTTTTTGACATTTGTTTTTATGTATTTGTTAGAGAGAGAATGGGCATGCTGGGGTCTCTAGCCACTGCAAACGAACTCCAGATGCATGTGCCACCTTGTGCATCTGGTTTATTTGGGACCTGGATCCTTAGGCTTCACAGGCAAGCCTTTAACCGCTAAGCCATCTCTCCAGCCCTTTTTTGTTTTGTGACAGTCTTGCTAAATTTCCCAGGCTTGTCTTGAGCTCATTGTAGCTCAATCTAGCTTTAGACTTGTAACCTCCCGCTTTAATCTCCTTAGTTGCTGGGCTTATAGGCATGCATTAACATTCCCAGCCATAAGTCTTGTTTTTGTGGTTTGGTTTTTTGAGGTAGGGTCTCACTCTAGTCCAAGCTGACTTGGAATTTACTATGTAGTCTCAGAGTGGCCTTGAACTCACGGCAGTCCTTCTACCTCTGCCTCCTGAGTGCTGGGATTAAAGGCGTGCGCCACCACGCCCGACTTTTTTTAAAAAAAAATTTATTAACATTTTCCATAATTATAAAAAAAAAATCCCATGTTTATTCCCTCCCTCCCCCACACACTTTCCCCTTTGAAATTCCATTCTCCATCATATTACCTCCCCATCTCAATCATTGTACTTACATATATACAATATGAACCTATTAAGTACCCTCCTCCCTTCCTTTCTCTTCCCTTTATATCTCCTTTTTAACTTACTGGCCTCTGCTACTAAGTATTTTCCTTTTCACGCAGAAGCCCAATCATTTGTAGCTAGGATCCACATATGAGAGAGAACATGTGGTGCTTGGCTTTCTGGCCGGCTTTTTTTTTTTTTTTTTTGTTAGTGGAAATACAAGAGATTCGTTATCTAGGAAAGTATCTAAATGTTAGTAGATCCTGTGAGGAAGTCATCCCTAAGTGGCTGATCAGGTCACCACAGTTTTTGGAAGTAGTGTCATTTGGGCTGAGATTTGAAGATGGAAAAGAAACTTCCAGGAGGAAGGGAATAGACTTTATAAACACCACTTGAAGATTTCATAGTGAGAATACCTTGTTTGACAAAGTTAACCCAGATTTTTTTTCCCATCTCACTATATACCCCAGGCAAGCCTAGAACTTGTGATCCTCCTGGCTTCAGCCTCCTGAGTGCTGGTACTGTGGATATGCACCACTATACTGGACAAGCCAGATTTTCATTAAGGTGAAAACACAAATAAATTCTCCAATGAATATTAAGTCTATAAGAAACTAATCTCTGGAATTGAAATAGTCTGAATAGCATGGACTAAAAATAGGGTGAACCTGGTTTTCTTAAATATTTATTTATTATTTGCAAGCAGATAGAAAAGAAAGTGAGAAAGAATGAGATGGAAAGGAGGAATGGGCATGTCAGGACCTCCTGCCACTGCAGTGAATTCCAGATGTTTGTGCTACTTTGTGCATCTGGCTTTATGTAGGTACTGGGGAATTTAACCTGGGCTGTCAGGGTTTTTAAGCAAGTGCCTTGAACTGCTGAGTCATCTCTCTAGCCCGAGCCTGGTTCTTCTGTGGGGATAGATAAGAATTCCAAACAAGTAATCCATAGAAATTTACTTAATAAAACAGTTTGTAAATTATGAACTTTTGATATTTCTGATTTATTTTTCACATAGGGTCTCACTATAAGCTGGCCTCAAACTCATGATCTGTACCTCTCAGTCTTACAGATTTTCTTTTCAAACACATTGGGATAACTTCTACCTTTGATATGATTAAAGAAGTAAAACAGAATGAACTTCAAAAAAATTAATTTTATATTTCTACCAAGATAACAACTACTATATTATATGTCTTTTCTAATGTGTGGTGCCTTGATTTCATTTCATTAGTGCAGATAGTTTTAAAGAGCTGGGTTGTGGTCACTGACTTGAACTATCTTGGCTTGTTTTCTAGGCTGTATAGATCCATAGGAGAGTATGATGTCCTTCATGGTATCTTCAGCAGTGAGTTAGGAACAAAGCCAGACACTCAGAATGCACTGGTAGCAGAAGCCAGGAGTGACTATTCTGAAGCTGCCAAGTGGTATCATGAGGTAAAGTCAATCTCTGACATATATATCATCTGCTTAAACACTTTAATTCTCTGTATGCAATAACTGTTAACTGCCATTACTTTTGCAATTTAAATTTGGGGATTTTTTTTTTTTTTTAGTAAGTAAAAACTTTAATGAAATGAATAAACACTGGGGTGAGGATAGTGAACTTTGCTTTGTACGTTTTGTTTTGAGTTGCCAAGTAAAGGAGATGCTGGACTACAGGACCTTTGTCCTGTGAGGTTCTTGAATGACTACTCTCACCTTTAACATCTCTATAGTAGTCTGTGAGTATCCTGAATTTTAATTTTCTGTCTAAGGATTTTAGTAAGTAATCCAGTCTTTACTTAAATCAAATTATGGATTGTTAAAGTGTCTTTAGTCTTTGTGGGTTTTGTTTGAATTTTTAATGTGGTAAGTATCACATTATAATGTAATATAAATAAATGAAAGCCCTTAGGGGCTTCAGTATTTTAAAATGTATTTATCTTTACAATTTCATATATGTATATAAGCTGTTGTAATCATATTCACCCACTATTGCCTTTTCAGAATCCCATCTTACTTTCATGTCTCTCTCTCCTTTTTTATGGAGGGGGTGATACTAAGTTCAATTAGTGTTGCTTGCATACACACGTAGGGATTACTTACTGGAGCATAGGCAATTTAGCAGTGACTACACCACTGAAGAAAATGACATTCCTTCCTCAGCAACCATCAACTGTCAATAGCTCCTCAAGAAGGAGTGGGGCTTCATGAGTCCCACACCTACCCATGAGAGAATGTGTTATGCCAGGTCTTGAGCACATAACCATAGCTACTGTGAGTTCATGAGTAGAGAGGCTATGTACCGTCTCAAAGACGGTGTTTCACACCACTCCTCCTCATTCTTTTCATCCTCTTTTATTCTTTCTGCTTTCTTCCATGATGTTTCTTGTGCCTTGGAATGGGTGATATAGATGTCCCATTAAGTATGAGCACTCAACAGACACTAATTCTCAGCATATTGACTAGTTAGGAGTCTCTGCACTTACCACTGTTCACTGTTAAAAGACGCTTCTTTAACCAAAGCTGAGAGCAACACTGATCTATGGGATAAAGATAAATATTCAGCTGGGCATGGTGGCACATTCCTTTAATCCTAGCACTTGGGGGCCAGAAGTAGGAAGATTGCTGTGAATTTGAGACTAGTGAAGTAGGTCAGCCTGGGCTAGAGCAAGACCCTACCTCAAAAAGAGAGAGAGAGAGAGAGAGAGAGAGAGAGAGAGAGAGAGAGAAATATTTAGAAGTTGTTTTAATTGGCATAACATGTCCATTTTGCCAAACAGCAGTAGTACCTTCCCCATTAAGGCCTATGGCTTCCACAGCCACAGGCTTTTAATCAGGTTTGCAGATCCCAAATATAGTAAAGCAGTTAGTTGGTTACCCCAATAGCAGTCATGCTCTGCTGTGCCAGTTGACACATCTTGTGTGGCAGGTCAGTATTGTAGTATTCACAGTCCACAGCTGAGTAAGACGATTGATGACTTTTCTCCTTTAGCAGAAAATCTTTATCCTGTACATGGTGATGTATGCTTGCAATCCCAGCTCTTAGGGCATAGAGACAGGAGAACCAGGAATTCAAGGTCATCCTTGGCTGCATAATGAGTTCAAGGGCAGCCTAGGCTACTCTTAAAAACTTGAAAAAAGGGCCAGGAGAGATGACTTAGTGGATAAGGTGCTCACAGGTTCAGTTCCCCAGTACCCACATAAAGCCAGATGCACAAGTTGGTGAGTGCTTGCATCTGGAGGTCCATTTGAGTGGCTGGAGACCCTGGCATTTCAATTCTCTTTCTCTATCTGCCCCCCTTCTCTCAAATAAATGAATAAATAAAATAAATTTTATATAACTGAAAAAAAGGACTGGAGAGATCACTCAGGAGCTAAGGTACTTGTTAGCAAAGCCTGACATCCTGAGTTCAATTCTCGAGTACCCAGGTAAAGCAAGGTGCATAAAGTGGCCCATGTGTCTGGAGTTCGTTTGCAGTGGCAAGAGACCCTAGTGCAAATAAATAAAAACCAAAATTCTTTAAGGGGCTGGAGAGATGGCTCAGAGGTTAAAGGGACTTGTTTACAAAGCCTGGCAGCCTTGGTTCAATTCCCTAGTACCCAGATGCACAAAGTGGCACATGTGTCTAGAATTTGTTTGTAGTGGCTTGGAGGCTCTAGTGCACCTGTACTTGCTCTTTTTCTGTCTGTTTCTTTCTCTTTGTCTCTCAAGTAAGCAATAAAATATTTAAACCATTAAAAAAAATAAAAATCTGGTTTTTACTAATTGGTTCCATTAATAACTATTAAGTTTCTTAGTGAAAATGATTTCTTTCTATTAAGGTTTTGATATTCATTTGTTATTGTAAGAGTCTTTTTTTTCTCGTATTCACTGTTATTCCAAATATGCTCCCTTTTCTCTCACTTTGCCATAAATCTGAAAATGATTGTTGAATGTGAATATTACAACACTTACTTTGTTACTTCTTTTCATTTATATTCTTTTCGATTCTGGAGGATAATCCTGACTTTATTTTACCAGGCTTTCAATAAACAGGAGTGGATGGATGGTGAACCCACAGAAGCTGAGAAGGACTTTTGGGAATTGGCATCCCTTGACTGTTACAATCACCTCTGTGAGTGGAGATCACTTGAATATTGTTCTACAATCAGAAGAGACAGTGAAAACCCTCTTGACTTAAGTAAAATGTGGACCGAACCATTTTATCAGGTTTGTGGAGTTATTTTTAGGTCACTAAAGTAAATATTTTAGATGGCAAGACTTTGTTTTAATTAATACAGTTGTTAAAATTTCTCCAAGTAAAAGTAGTACTTTTTTATTTTTTTATTTTTTGAGGTAGAGTCTCACTTTAGCCGAGGCTGGACTGGAATTCACTCTATAGTCTCAGGCTGGCCTCAAACTCACAGTGATCCTCCTATGTTGGCCTCCCTCATGCTGGGATTAAAAGCATGTGCTACCACAGCTGGCCCCTGAAACATTTTAATAGTACATATTACCTCAGACTCTGTAGTGTTAAATCTCAAATTGCTTTTAGCTAGCCATTTTAAAATAAATGGAATATATTTTGAAATAAGTATTAGTGTCCCTGATATGAACATCTGGAATAGTATTTCCTGGTGTCTCCTGTACTACTGAGAAACTGTTCTGTATTGCTGCCCACATAGGAAGGTAGCTGCCAACTACAAAAAAAAGAAAGAATTTTCTTTAATGAAAGCTAAAATTAGAACTAATCAATGTGTATAAACATATATATTAATAAGAGAGTTTGATGGGCACAATTTATTCATTGGTATACAGCAGTAATAGCTTCCCTTGTAGGGCTGATGACCTCCTCAGCCACAGTTTTTGACCAGGTTTACAGTACCAAGCATGAACTCCCTTCCATGGAGCAGGCTTTAAGTCTGATCAGAAAGTAGTTGGTTACCCCTACAGCAGTCATGCCACTATAGATAAACTTGTTTTTTAAACTGTAGTTTTAAATTCAGAGTATCTGATATCATCTATGTGGCTCTGAGTCTTAACTTACAAGTTTATTCCAAAAAATATTAGAATAAAATAATTAGGCCAGGTGCATATCTTTACCTTTAAAGGTGCATGCCTTTAATCTCAGTGTTTGGGAGGCTGAAGTAGGACTATTAACCATGTGTATTAGGCCAGCCTGGGCTAGAGTGAGACCCTTGTTTCAAATTTTTAAAAAAGGAAGGAAGGTAGGAAGGAAGGAAACAAGCCAAGTGTGGTGGTACATGCCTTTAATCCCAGCACTCTGGGGGCAGAGGTAGGAGGATTGCCATGAGTTTGAGGCTACCCTGAGACTACATAGTAAATTGCAGGTCAGCCTGGGCTAGAGTGAAACCATACCTTGAAAAACAAACAAATAAAAACAAATCAAAATAAATAAATAAATAAACCACCAAAGGAAATAAAGTAATTAGGTGCCAGAAGATTTGCTTTCTGAACTTATCAGTAAATTTTATGTCCACAGGAGACACACCTGCCATCCATGATCCGTAGCAAATTGAAGCTCCTGCTTCGAGGAGAAGGTGACCAGTCTCTGCTGACATTTGTGGATGAGGCCATGCGTCATGAACTGCATCAGGCTGTCATCGAGCTTCAGTACAGTCAGGAGCTGAGTCTCCTTTACATCTTGCAAGATGATATTGACCGAGCCAAATATTACATTAAAAATGGCATTCAGATTTTCATTCAGGTAATAGAGATAGATTTAAGTAAGATTTCCTTTTTGCAGTAGTTTTTAAGTAAACTCATGAAAATAGTGATCAAGCAAAAGTTTCCATGTGCTATCGTGTTCTACTCATTTCCTTCTTTGTGTTCTTCAGTTCTTACAGTAGAGCTTTTTGTCTTGGCTTGTTTTCCACTGTTCCAATTTTTGTTTTTAATTTGGTTCTTATCCTTCTCATTCTTTCCAAAAGTAGACTTTTCTCAGTGGAGTAGCTGTATAAAGTTTGGTTGCTAAATTTATGGAAAAGAATGTGGATTGATCTGGCCTCCTTGTATGGCCAGGGATACAGAGCTTCTCTGAGAAATATGGGGAGTCCAAGAGACAATGGGAAATATTTTTTCATATTTCATTTATATGATCATATCAAGGAGGATAATACTCATTTAAAATATATCCCATTTATTTTCAAAGGACTACATAAAAGGATATGAGAACTAGTCTAATGTTGTTCAGCTGGGGAGTCAGGTCATCTGCCCAGTTCATTTTCTTCTATTTCTTCCTTTTGTGAGAGTCTAATACTTATTGTGGCTTGGTTTTTGAGCCAGTGTCTTTTATATAACTACCACCAGCATTTATTATTGGTACATGTTAATCACAGAAACATATTCATTGTTTTCATTTTTATTCTTACTATTTTAAAGTGGATTAGTACACTGAATAGAATGTTGGTTTCTGTGGTTGGCCCTTTGTGTTATAGGATGCTGTAATGTTTGTTGTTGTTTTCAAGGTAAGATCTTGCTCTAGCTCAGGCTGACCTGGAATTCACTATGTAGTCTAAGACTGGCCTTGAACTCACAGGAGTCCTCGATCCTCTTACCTCTTCTTCCTGTGTGTTGGGATTAAAGGGGTGTAACACCACACCCATCAAGATGCTATAATTTTTTTTTTTTAAATTTATTTGAGAGCGACAGACACAGAGAGAAAGACATATAGAGGGAGAGAGAGAGAATGGGCGCGCCAGGGCCTCCAGCCTCTGCAAACGAACTCCAGACGCGTGCGCCCCCTTGTGCATCTGGCTAACGTGGGACCTGGGGAACCAAGCCTCGAACTGGGGTCCTTAGGCTTCACAGGCAAGCGCTTAACTGCTAAGCCATCTCTCCAGCCCAAGATGCTATAATTTTTTAGGGTGAATATTTTTATTTTATTTTTTAACTTTTATTGACATTTGCTATAAAAAAAATACCATGTTCATAATCCCCTCCCAATACTCCCTTTTTCTCCCTCTGAAATCCCCTCTCACTGAGTCCCCTTTTTTCCAACTAGTCTCTCTTCTATTTATATATCTTTTTTTTTTCCCTTCTGTTACGCAGGTAGTTTTTTCTGTAGGTAGTATCAGCCACTGTGAAATCATTAATATCAAGGCCACTTTGTGTCTGGATAATAGCATTATAAGCAGTCCTCTACTTCCTTTCTTTGGCTCTTATATTCTTTCTGCCTACTTCCACAATGGTCCTTGAGTTTTGGAGAGTGTGATGGAGATGTCTTACTTAGTGTTGAACATCCCACTGTCACTTCTGTTCAGCACTTTGACCATTTTTGAGTCACTCCAATGGTCCCCAACATCTGAAAAGGGAAGCATCTCTAACCAAAAGTGAGAGTAAAATGCTGTAATATGTTTTAAAACTTAATATAGTCTAGGGATGTAACTCATTGGTAGTGCACTTGCCTAGCATGTACAGAGCTCTGGACTGGCTCTTCAGCACAGTGGATGGATGGTAGGTACAAGTACAGATAATGATATACTTAGAGTATACTTATTTTTGATATTGTTAAACCAAATAATTGAAATACTAAATTATTTTCAAAAAATTAAACCATTTGGTAATTGTTTCTGTGACATACTTGGTTGGCACTATGAGAAACACTGAGTGAGTAATAGATTTTCAGTGCACTTGCTAATATTTCACATTTTTAAAAAGCATATTGAAAGAGTTAAGTGGCAAAATTTCCTTTTCTTGTAGAATTACTCTAGTATTGATATACTGTTACGCAGAAGTAGACTCACCAAACTACAGTCTGTACAAACTTTAACAGAAATTGAGGAGTTTATCAGCTTTATAAGTAAACAAGGTAAGTTTTTTAACTTCCCATTATAGCTTCTAATTATGAAGGAAATTTAGCACTGGATTTTTTGTTGTTGTTGTTTAATGAAGGTATCTTCTTTTTGTGGGGAGGGGTGTTTGTTTGTTTGAGGTAGGGTCTCACTCTAGCCCAGGCTGACGTGGAATTCACTATGTAGTGTCAAGGTGGCCCTGAACTCATGGTGATCCTCCTACTTCTGCCTCCCAAGTGCTGGGGTTAAAGGTGTGCACCACCACACCCGGCTTTAATGAAGGTATCTTCTTACTTTGTAGGTTAAAAACTTCCATAAATGTGTTCTACAAATATATCTTTTAAAGTAATGAAATAAATGTTTAAGATGGTCAGGCACTATTGTTCTGTGCACTGAGGATGATAAACAAAGCACAACTATATTAAAGAAGTGTTTAAAGTGGGAATGACTCCATGGAAGGGGCCTGTCCTTGCCAGAGGAGCTTACAGTGTGGAAGAGAAGGGCCTGCTGAGCTTTTGTCTTGCTGATCACTACAGTGATAGAGGCCCAGGAGGAGGGTGGCCAGTCTGAGGGGAGCATTGGGAGTGTGTGGAAGGTTATGAAAGGATACACAAGCCTGTGTGCTGCCAACAGATTATATTTCAGTGCTTATAGGGGGCTGTTTTAAGAGAGGACGTCTTTCCAAAGATTACTTTAATTCTATATCTGTTTCAATTTTTGTTTCAAATAATTATGAAAAACACCAAATAGTTTTCATCTTCACTGTTTAATATTCACAGAACTGTTTTTATAAGACCTTTTATTAGTGATGTATTGAATGCTTTCTGTAGTTTGATAGCTATGTTAAACTTTTTGATATTATCTTGATTTTGTAGCCTTATAAGATGCAGTGCCAACTAACTTATATAAGGTGGTAAGTGAAGGATAAGAGCCTAGAGCCTTATGAGCTAAGCTTGTCTTCCTTGCAGCTGCTTCCTAGCCACTGAAAGAAAGACATAGGCTTTAAGTATTAGAAATGTGAAATTTCAGTTTCATGAGGAATATTATGAATCCATTTTGTGAGGCTTTTGAGGCTAGATTGTTTTAGATGTTACAAATGTACCCACATCCCAGGACTGGGGCAGTATTCCCCATGTTGCAGTCAGGTTCTCATTGCTGGTAGAAATCACCTAACCAAGAGCAGCTTGTGGGAAAAAGAAAAAAAAAAAGTTTATTTTGGCTTACAGGTTCAAGGGGGAAACTCCATGATGGCAGGGAATACGATGGCATGAGCAGAGGGTAGACATCACCCCCTGGCCCACATAAGGTGGCCAATAGCTATAGGAGAGTGTAACAAACACCCAAATCTTTCTCAGTTGGGAACCTAGCATTCAGAACACCTAAGCTTATGGGGGACACCTGAATCAAACCACCACACCCTAATTTAATGCAGTGATGAGTTCTCAGCATGTTGTCAGTATTCACAGTGATGGTATAAACAAACTCTAAGTAGCCTATTACAGTTCAGATTACATGTTGCCTTCAAGTAAGTTTGCCATAACCCTATGAACATCTTCAGCTTTTAGTGCAGTATAGACTTTGGGATTGCAGATGATGGATTGTGGACCTGTGGTAGAAGTAAAGAGATCTGTGTATGTTTATTTCCCCCTCTTTTTTCTACATACTCAAGAGTGGTGTTTGAAGTGTCAGAATGTATTACATTGAATATGGTGACATATATTTACTTTGTGAGTAAAAGACACTTAGAAAAAACTTATACAAGAAAATTGAATTAGGTTTCTATTTACTTCTGATGATTTTTAATGTGTAAGTTGGTTTTCTTATTCAACTGTGAATATGATGACTTTCTAATACTATTTTTAGGTGATTTATCATCTTGGGGTCCACTTAGGAGACTTCTTAAAACCTGGACAAACAGATATCCTGATATTAAAATGGACCAGATGCACATCTGGGATGACATCATCACAAATCGGTAGGATATGGTCTTTTTGAGCCAAATTAGAGTTCTTTACCAAAATTGCTGGAGTGGAGATTGTTCAAAGTCATAGTTTAGAACATGTGAGGTTTGAGCGTAGAATATATGTCTCATACTGATTGCCTTCATAAGGTTTTCTAAATGGATTCTTATGTCTAAAGTGCATGTATCCCCACTTTCCCGCAAGGGGCGACTTGGTTTCTGCTAGCTTTGGTGGCATTGGATGCTACTGACTTATAGGAAACATGCTGTGGCAGGGTAGCCACACATTTGCTGCTGTGTCACAACCAAATCTTAGTGAGATGACAGCAGAGACTGCTATGTAATGATTGCTTATTCTGTTTTTAAAACAGGTTTAAAAAAAATTTTTACTGACAACTTCTGTACATGTAGACAATATCATAATTCCCTCCTGCTATATTCCCTTTCCCTCTCCCAAGTCCACCCTCCCCTGAATCTTCTTTCTAACTAGTCTCTTCTATTTTGATGTCATCATTTTTTCTCATTTTATGCAGGTCTTATGTAGATAGCATTAGGTATTGTGAGGTCATGAATACAATGACCATTTTGTGTTTGGAAGACAGTATTATAAGCACTCCTCCCCTTCTTTGACTCTTACATTTTTTTCAACTACCTGCTGCACAATGGCTGCAGAGGGTGTGATAGAGATGTCTTAGTGCAAAACACACCACTGTCATTTCTTCTTAGCACTTTAGTGAGTGTTGAGTCTCTCCAGTGGTTACCACCATCTGAAAACTGAAACTTTTCTAACCAACAGTGAGAGTAGCATTAATATGGAGGCATAAACATCAGTATTTAGAGGATAGTTTTGGTGGACATAATATATCCATTTAGCCAGATTGCAGTAGTAGTTTCCCCTTTAGGGCTTATGACCTCCCCATGCATTGGCTTTTGGTTAGATTTTCAGGGATTCCCTTCAGTGAAGCAGACCTCATCAGAGCAGTTGGTTTCCTCATAACAGACTTGCCACCATTGTACCATTTGGTATATTTGGCCTGGCTGTCCAGCTGTAGAACTTGCAGGGTCCATTGCTGGTGAAGACCATTGATGACTTTTCTTCCCTTCCAGCATCTTGACAGCTCTTTAACAGAGAAGAGACTTCCAGCTCAGCTCCAGCTTGATTTCTTAGTGACCTGCAGCCCCCAAACTTGGGTTTTTGATTGTCTTTTACCCTCCAGTTCCTGCATACAGTTGTGTTTACATTCCCAGTTTGAGATCACTGTCATGACCTTATACTCTCTTCCCAGACTTCATGAACCCACTAGGAGAGAGATAACACACCCTATACACAGCCTTTACACAGGCAGCAAAGAAGCAGTACAGCTAGATATTGTGGGTTATTTGTGAAATATTCAAAGCAAATGGAACCCAGGAACTCTCACCCCACTGTCATGTTCTAATGTGTTTCCTGTTACTAACTTTTCTTCGTTACTTTTTTTTTTAATAATAAAATGACATTATTTATTTATTTGACAGAGAAAGAGAGTGAGAGAGAATGGGCGAGCCAGGGCCTCCAGCCACTGCAAACAGACTCCAGACATGTGCACCCCCTTGTGCATCTGGCTAAGCATGGGTGGAACCTGGGTCCTTTGGCCTTACAGGCAAACGCCTTAACCACTAAGCCATCCCTTCAGCCCCACCTGTTTCTTGTTTTTTGTTTTTTAATGTTTTTATTAGCATTTTCCATGATTATTAAAAAAAATCCCATGGTAATTCCCTCCCTCCCCACCCCCCACGCTTTCCCCTTTGAAATTCCATTCTCCATCATATTACCTCCCCATCACAATCATTGTACTTACATATATACAATATCAACCTATTAAGTACCCTCCTCCCTTCCTTTCTCTTCCCTTTATGTCTCCTTCTTAACTTACTGGCCTCTGCTACTAAGTATTTTCATTCTCACGCAGAAGCCCAATCATCTGTAGCTAAGATCCACATATGAGAGAGAACATGTGGCGCTTGGCTTTCTGGTCCTGGGTTACCTGACTTAGTATAATACTTTCCAGGTCCATGCATTTTTCTGCAAATTTCATAACTTCATTTTTCTTTACTGCTGAGTAGAACTCCATTGTATAAATGTGCCACATCTTCATTATCCACTCATCAGTTGAGGGACATCTAGGCTGGTTCCATTTCCCAGCTATTATAAATTGAGCAGCAATAAACATGGTTGAGCATGTACTTCTAAGGAAATGAGATGAGTCCTTTGGATATATGCCTAGGAGTGCTATAGCTGGGTCATATGGTAGATCAATCTCTAGCTGTTTTAGGAACCTCCACACTGTTTTCCACAATGGCTGGACCAGATTGCATTCACACCAGCAGTGTAGAAGGGTTCCTTTTTTTCCACATCCCCGCCAACATTTATGATCATTTGTTTTCATGATGGTGGCCAATCTGACAGGAGTGAGATGGAATCTCAATGTAGTTTTAATCTGCATTTCCCTGATGACTAGTGACGTAGAACATTTTTTTAGATGCTTAAATGCCATTCATATTTCTTCCTTTGAGAACTCTCTATTTAGCTCCATAGCCCATTTTTTGATTGGCTTGTTTGATTCCTTATTATTTAACTTTTTGAGTTCTTTGTATATCCTAGATATTAATCCTCTATCAGATATATAGCTGGCGAAGATTTTTTCCCATTCTGTAGGTTGCCTCTTTGCTTTTTTCACTGTGTCCTTTGCGGTGCAAAATCTTTGTAATTTCATTAGGTCCCAGTGGTTAATCTGTGGTTTTATTGCCTGAGCAATTGGGGTTGTATTCAGAAAGTCTTTGCAAGACCAATATGTTGTAGGGTTTCCCCTACTTTTTCCTCTAGCAGTTTCAGAGTTTCCGGTCTGATGTTAAGGTCTTTAATCCATTTGGACTTAATTCTTGTGCATGGGCGAGAGAGAAGAATCTATTTTCATCCTTCTGCAGATATATATCCAGTTTTCCCAACACCATTTGCTGAAGAGGCTGTCTCTTCTCCAATGAGTATTTTTGGCATTTTTATCGAAAATCAGGTGGCTATAGCTACTTGGGCTTACATCTGGGTCCTCTATTCTGTTCCACTGATGTACATGTCTGTTTTTGTGCCAGTACCATGCTGTTTTTGTTACTATGGCTCTGTAGTATAGGTTAAAATCAGGTATGGTGATACCACCAGCCTCTTTTTTGTTGCTCAGTATTATTTTAGATATTCGAGGTTTTTTGTGATTCCAAATGAATTTTTGGATTGTTTTTTCTATTTCCATGAAGAAAGCCTTTGGAATTTTGATAGGGATTGCATTAAATGTGTAGATTGCTTTAGGTAAGATTGCCATTTTCACAATATTGATTCTTCCAATCCAGGAACAAGGGATGTTTCTCCACTTTCTAGTGTCTTCTGCAATTTCTCGCTTGAGTGTTTTAAAGTTCTCATTGTATAGATTCTTTACTTCCTTGGTTAGGTTTATTCCAAGGTACTTTATTTTTTTTTGATGCAATTGTGAATGGGAGTGATTCTCTGATTTCATCCTCTGTGTGTATATTGTTAGCATATATGAAGGCTACAGATTTCTGGGTATTTATTTTGTATCCTGCTACATTGCTGTAGGTTTTGATCAGCTCTAACAGCTTGCTAGTAGAGTCTTTAGGGTCCTTTATGTATAGAATCATGTCATCTGCAAATAATGATAACTTGAGCTCTTCCTTTCCAATTTGTATCCCTTTTATGTGTGTCTCTTGCCTTATTGCTATGGCTAAGACTTCCAAAACTATATTAAATAAAAGTGGGGACAGTGGACACCCTTGTCTTGTTCCTGATTTTATTGGAAAAGCTTCCAGTTTTTCCCCATTTAGTAATATGTTGGCTGTAGGCTTGTCATAAATAGCCTTTATTATATTGAGATATGTTCCTTCTATTCCCAGCCTCTGTAGGACTTTTATCATGAAGGGATGTTGGATTTTGTCAAATGCTTTCTGGTGTCTAATGAGATGATCATGTGATTTTTGTCCTTCAACCCATTTATGTAATGTATTACATTTATAGATTTGCATATGTTGAACCATCTCTGCATCTCTGGGATAAAGCCTACTTGGTCAGGGTGAATGATCTTTTTGATATATTCTTGTATTCTGTTTGCCAATATTTTGTTGAGAATTTTTGCATCTATGTTCATGAGGGAGATTGGTCTGTAATTTTCTTTTTTTGTTTTATCTTTGCCTGGTTTTGGTATCAGGGTGATGCTGGCCTCATAGAAGGAGTTTGGTAGAATTCCTTCATTTTCTATTTCCTGGAAAAGCTTAAGAAGCAATGGTGTTAGCTCTTCCTTAAAAGTCTGGTAAAATTCAGCAGTGAATCCATCCGGGCCTGGGCTTTTTTTAGTTGGGAGATTATTGATAACTGTTCGGATCTCCGTGTTTGTTATAGGTCTATTTAAGTGATTAAAATCATTTTGATTTAATTTAGGTAGGTCATATAGATCAAGGAAATCATCCATTTCTTTCAGATTTTCATACTTTGTGGAGTATATGCTCTTATAGTATGTCCCTATGATTTTTTGAATTTCTCTGGCATCTGTTGTGATGTTACCTTGTTCATCTCTGATTTTATTAATTTGTATCTCTTCTCTCTTTCTTTTGGTCAGATTTGCTAAGGGTTTATCAATCTTGTTTATCCTTTCAAAGAACCAACTCTTTGTTTCATTAATTCGTTGGATTGTTCTTTTTGTTTCTATCTCATTAATTTCTGCCCTAATCTTTATTATTTCTTCCCGTCGACTGACTTTTGGTTTGCCTTGTTCTTCTTTTTCCAAGGCTTTAAGGTGAAGCATTAGGTCGTTTACATGCGACCTTTCTAATTTCTTAATATAGGCACTTAAGGCTATATATTTACCTCTTAGAACTGCCTTCATTGTGTCCCAAAGATTTTGATATGTTGTGTTCTCATTGTCATTTGACTCTATAAATTTTTTGATTTCCGTTTTGATTTCTTCATTGACCCATTCTTCATTTAGTATTGTATTGTTTAGTTTCCATGATTTTGTGTATGCTCTATAGCCTTTCTTGCTACTGATTTGTAGTTTAATTCCATTGTGGTCAGATAGAATGCAAGGAATTATTTCAATTTTCCTAAATTTGTTAAGATTTGCTTTGTGTCCTAATATATGGTCTATTTTAGAGAATGTTCCATGTGCTGCTGAAAACAATGTATATTCTCCAGCCTTTGGATGAAATTATCCTGTATATATCTGTTAAGTCCATTCCTTCTATGACCTCATTTAGTCCAGATGCCTCTCTGTTTATTTTTTCCCAGGATGATCTGTCAATTGGTGAGAGTGGGGTGTTAAAGTTACCCACTACCACTGTGTTTGGTGTTATCTGTGACCTTAGTTCTAATAGTGTTTGTTTGATAAATTTGGGAGCCCCCATGTTAGGTGCATATATGTTTAGGATTGTAATGTCCTCCTGTTGGAGTGTGCCCTTAATCAATATAAAGTGACCTTCCTTATCTTTCTTGACTAACGTTGGACTGAAGTCTATCTTGTCAGATATTAGGATAGCAACCCCTGCTTTTTTTTTAGGCCCATTTGCTTGAAACACCATCTTCCAACCTTTCACCCTAAGATAATGTCTATTCTTTGTAGAAAGGTGAGTTTCTTGGATACAACAAATTGTAGGATCCTGCTTTTTAACCCAGTCTGCAAACCTATGTCTTTTTGTTGGGGCATTGAGGCCGTTGATATTAAGAGATATTATTGAAAGGTGTGTATTTATATTTGCCTTTTTTTTTTTTTTTTTGTGGTTCCAGTTCTACCTGTGCTCTTTTAACAAGTATTTGAGTATTTCTTGTTTTTTCTAGGTTCCTTATATGTGTGCTTTTCCTTTTCTTCAGCATGGAGGATTCTATCAAGCATTTTCTGTAGAGCTGGTTTTGTCTTCAAATACTCCTTTAACCTGCTTTTGTCATGGAATGTCCTTATTTCTCCGTCTATTTGAATGGATAACTTTGCAGGATAAAGTAACCTTGGTTGACAGTTGTTATCTTTCAGAACTTGGAATATATCACTCCAAGCCCTTCTGGCTTTAAAAGTTTGTGTTGAATAATCTGCTGTAATTCTGATGGGTTTACTTTTGTAGGTAACTTGATTTTTCTCTCTAACTGCTTTCAATATTTTTTCTTTTGTGTGTGTATTTATTTGGAAGTTTGATTATAATATGGCGAGGAGAGGTTCTTTCCATGTTTTGTCTGGCTGGGGTTCTAAAGGCTTCCTGTATTTGTATTGGCACCTCTTTCCCAATTTGGGGAAAATTTTCTTCTATGATTTTGTTGAAGACACCTATTATGCCTTTGGAGTGGACTTCTTCTCCTTCTACTATGCCCTGAATTCTAATACTTGATCTTTTCATAGTGTCCCGAATATCTTGAAATTCCCACTCATACTTTTCTATAAGTTTGTCTTTCTCTTTGTTGGCCTGTATTAGATCTGCCACCTGGTCTTTTAGCTTAGATATTCTATCCTCTCCTTCATCCATTCTACTGGTGAGATTTTCTACACAGTTTTTTATTTCATTAATTGTGTTCTTCATTGCTAGCAATTCGGACTGGTTTTTCTTTATTATTTCTATTTCTTTATTTATGTCTTGTATTGCCTTCTTTATTTCATGATATTGGTGTCCTGCATCTTCTTTGATTCCTTTGATTTCCTCTTTAAGTTCCTCTTTGAATCCTTTGATTTGTTCTCTGACTTCTTTGAGCATATTTACAATCATTCTTTTGAAATCTTTCTCAGGCATTTCCTCTAACTTGTTCTCACTGGAGGTCATTTCTGATGCATTAATACTTTTAGGTGGATTTATATCGTCTTGCTTTTTAGTGTTTCTTGTGTTATAATGTATATATTTTTGCATGTTGGATTAAGTTAATGCTTGGATTTTCTAGCTAGCTGGGTATTCTTAGCTCTATCAATTGGTTTGATGTTATATATTTTCAGGGTAGGAGTTTGAAGTGTTAGATGTGGCTCGTAAGACTCTGAGAGTATCTACAAAGGTGCTCCTAGGGGTTGAGTTTCCCTGCTATGGGGGTATTCAAATAGGCTGAGTGGAATAAAATACAGGTAGTTTCTAAAAGTTAACTAAACACTGTACCCATTCAGTCAAAAACAGCCCCAAGTATGTATGCCAGAGTAGTTATTATAACAACCAGATCCTCTATCAACATAGAGGTTAAGATTTCTGGTCTGTTGAGGGATCCAAGTCAGCTTGTGACCAAATGAGACCCTTCCCTGGTGCAAGCCCAGTTACCTTGGATGAGTTTGGTCTCAGTCAAGTTGCTGCCTGGGTCGTCGGGCTGCTGTTGTGATTTCTGGAGCTGGGCACTGGGTTTTCCTGCGGGGCAAGCCAAACCTGGCAACTGTGGCCCTGCAGATCAGCTCCCCCACTGGGTCTGTCAGCAGCTGAAGCTTCTGCCGCTCCTTGGTCTGCTGCTGCTTGGGCCGCTGTTACCAGTGCTGGAGCCACTGATGTTGCTGCCGAACTCTGCTCCTGCTTGGGTCAGGTTGGCGTGGCTGTGTCCCGGGACCACTGCTCTGTTCGCTGGAGCTGGGCTCAGGCGGTGGGGGAGGGAGGGAGCCGCAGCTGCTCTGGTTCTCTAGCTGCTCCACGTGTTCTTCTACCTTGCAGTCTGCTCCTCCGTTCCTCGCTGCCGCTCTCCCTTCACATTTTCCGAGTTGCGGAGAGCGCCGGTGTGAGGGAAAGCTCCCGCACCTGGCTTTTCTTGCGGCTGGAGCCGAGCTTGGCGGCTTTCTTTGCGCCACCGCCGCCGAGCTTGGCGGAGCTGCCGCAGCCGCCTTTCCCGCCTGTGCGGGCTCTGGATGCTCTAGATCTCTCCTACTTCTCCGCTGCTGCTTCAATTTCCTATACACTTCACTTTTTAGTAAAAGTGTATATTTTGCTGAGTTTTTTTGATCTTTTTTCCCCCCCAGGCTGCTTTGGCGTGGTACCTATGCCGCCATCTTAACCAGAAGTCTTTGTTACTTTTTGTTTTGAGATAAGTTCTTATTTGTATAAAAATTGCAAGAAAAGTAGAATACTTCTATATACCCTGGCTCATGAATTTTACTGTAACTTTTTTTTATTATTATTATTTTTGAGGTAGGGTCTCACTCTAGCACTGGCTGACCTGGAATTCTCTATGTATTTTCAAGGTGGCCTCAAACTCACAGTGATCCTCCTTCCCATCTCTGCCTCCTGAGTGCTGGGATTAAAGCCACACCTGGCTACTGTAACTTTTTTTTTTTAATTTTAGATTTTTTTTTTTTTTTTTTAAGGAGGGGTCTCACTCTAGCCCCAGCTGACCTAGAATTCACTTTGTACCCCAGTCTGGCCTTCAACTAACAAGTGATCCTTCTGCCTCAGCTACCTGAGTACTAGAATTAAAGGTATATATCACCACCCTGGCTTTATATTCCTCCATGCATTCATATTTTTGTTTGTTTTGTTTTTTGAGGTAGGGTCTCACTCTAGCCCAGGTTGACCTAGAATTCATTCTGTATTCTCAGGGTGGCCTCAAACTCATGGCGATCCTCCTACCTCTGCCTCTTGAAGCATGTGCTACCATTCCCAGCTTCATTCATACTAATTTATGAACCATTTATATGTAAGCTGCATACCTCAGTCCCTTTATCTTTTGTTTTGTTTTGTTTTTGAGGTAGGACCTCACTCTAGCCCAGCCTGACCTGGGATTTACTATGTAGTCTCAGACTGGCCTTGAATTTACAGTGGTCGTCCTACCCCTGCCTCCTGAGTGCTGGGATTAAAAGCATGTGTCATGACATCAGCCTCCTTATCTTTTTATATCTGTACATAGTCTAAAAAATGAGAATGAGAGCCCGGGTGTGGTGGCACACACCTTTAATCCCAGCACTTATGAAGCAGAGGTAAGAGGATCGCCATGAGCTTGAGGCCACCGTGAGACTACATTGTGAGTACCAGGTCAGCCTGGGCCAGACTGAGATCCTACCTCGAAAAACAAACCAAAAAAAAAAAAAAAAAAAAAAAGAGAGAGAGAGAGAGAGAGAGTGGGAAAAAAAAAAGAGAATGAGCACAGTGGTCAACTTTAGCACTTTCATTTTCTTTTTTTTTTAAATACATTTTTATTTGCAGGGAGAAAGAGAGAGAGAATGCATGGGCACACCAGAGCTTTTTACCACTGTAAACAAACTCCAGACACATGTGTTACTTTGTACATCTGGCTTTATGTAGGTGCTGGGGAATCAATATCTGGCTAGCTCAGGTTGGCAAACTTTGTAAGCAAATTCCTTTAACTGCTGTATCATCTCCCCAACCTCACTTTCACTGTCAGTCTTGAGCCCAATCCAGTTTTGTCAGTCATCTCATTAGTGTCCTATGAAAAGTTTCTCCCCTGTAAAACAGCTCTGGTCCAGAATTACAGATGGCATTCTCTTGGGTCACTTTAATCACTATTCTGGAACAGTTTCCCAGTCTTTGTGTTTCTCATGACATTGACACTTTTGTTAACGTTCCTTACTTTGGGTTTGTCGTCTTCCTCATCATGAGACTCAAGCTGTCCACCCCAGTTCTTAAACTGTTGTGTCACATGTGTCTTTTTGTTTGTTTGCTTGTTTCTTTGCAGCCGTTTAGAAGCTATTGTGGGAGATGCTTTGAAATACGTAAATATTGGCTTCATGACAATTACCCCTTACTATTTCACATTTACATGACTTTCATTTGGACAGTGGTACTTGAAAAATGATTTTTGGCTCTAGCACTTGTTTTATGATCATCAGATGATATCTTTTTGTAAGGCAGAGCCCTCCCTTCTCCCCAACTCTTTTAAAATCTTGTTTTGTTTGTTTCTTACATTGTTTTTGTCTTCCCAGTGTGGGGTTTAAAGGCATGCACCGCTTTGCCCAGGTCAGCCCTGTATTTTTGATATTTGCTATTTGTTTTTGTAAGACCCAGATTTTCCTGTGGTATTATTTTCTTTCCATTGAAATTCTTCCTGTAACAAATCTGTGGTGAATTTTCTCAGTTTTTCTTTATCTGAAAAATATCTTTATTTTACTATTGTTCCTAAAGAACATTTTCTCTGAATGTAAAATCCTGAGTAAATTCCCCTTACTCCAGAGTAGTGTCTTCTAGTGGCCATATTTCTGAAGAAACATTAAGGGTTATTCAAGCAGTTATTCCCTGGCATGTAATATGTCCTATTTTCAAGATTTTTTCTTAGTCATTAGTTAATCAATTTGATTATGATATCTAGGTGTGAGTTGATTTTTACATGAGTTTACTGAGTTTCTAGAATTTGTATATTTATATCACCAAATTTTGAGAGTTTTATGTTTTTGGTTTGCTAGTATTATAAAAAATGGGTTTCATTATGACATTTTTATACATGACATAATATATTTTTATCATATTCACCTCATCCCTATTACCTTCTCTTATCTCATTCCTGATGATTCCTTCTTCCCACCTTCTTCTCTTCTGCCTTCCTTCCTTCTTCCCTCCTTTCTTTGTAGTTTAATTAAGGTTAATACCAAGAACATGGATGAAAGTTACTGGAGCATGAGTACTATGCCAGTAGGTATACTACTGTAGAATAAATATCTCTTTCCCCCATTAACTGCTTGTATATCCTCAGGAGAGGAGAGACTGTATGAGTCCCAACACCTCAATGACAGGATCTTGACAGGCCCAATCTTGTGCAGCTCTTGTGATGGTAGTTAATACATGCTGTGAGTTCAAGGGTGTAATAGCCATGTCATGCTTGGAAGTCAGTCACCAGCCCACTGCCTTCTATTCCTTCTTCTGTGATATTTCCTGAGATATGGTAGAGGCAATACAAATTTCCCATTCATAGCTCAACATTCAACTCTCAAGTCTTTTTAGCACTTTGACCAATGTTGGCCATTGTAAAAAGGAGCTTCTCGCCGGGCATGGTGGCACACGCCTTTAATCCCAGCACTTGGGAGGCAGAGGTAGGAGAATCGCCATGAGTTCGAGGCCATCCTGAGACTCCATAGTGAATTCCAGGTTAGCCTGGGATAGAGTGAGTCTCTACCTCAAAAAACCAAATAAATAAATAAATAAAAATAAAAAGGAGCTTCTCTAACCAAAGATGATAGTAACAGTAAACTTATGACTATAAATATAGCTATCTAGAAAGTTCTTTTGACAGGTATATCATGTCCACTTAATCATACATAGCAATAGTTTCCCCACTAGTGCCTAGCACCAAAAGCCATGAGCTTTTGATTGTTTACAGTACCAGTGTATTAGTAAGAGTTCTGTAGAGGAGCAGAACTGATAAAATGAGTATGTATTATAAAGGGAATTTATTAGATCAACTTATAGGATACCAGCTGGGCAGTCCAATAATAGCTGTCTAAAGGCTATGGAGTCTGAGAACCTGGTAGCTGGCTTCTCAGTCCACAAGGCTGGATGCCTCAGCAGCCCCAATATGGCACTGAGAGCCTAGAGAATTCCTAGAGACCCACTGGTCTTTAGTCTAGCATTGGAAGGCTAAGGAAGTTGGATTCCAATGAGAAGTTATATTAGGGTTCTCTAGAAGAACAGAACTGGTAGAATGGAATTAGTATTAAAAGGGGAATTTATTGGATTAATTTATGGCCATCTAACAATAGCAGTCTGCAGGCTGGAGAGTCAAGGAGCCTGGTAGCTGCTCAGTTTACATAACTCATGAGTTTCAGTCTGGCATTGAAGGCATAGAAGATTCTGCAGAGCTACTGATCTTCAGTCCTTCTTGAAAGGGTGATCAAACTTTGTTCCAGTGCTGACCAAGGGTAGCTGAACAGGGTAGGTGCATGTGTGAGGAAATAGTGGGGACAGCCAGGTAAAAGACACTCATCAGTGGGTAGCACAGGCAATGAGGCTAAAAGGGGCTGTGTTGTCTCAGATTTTCCTTATATATAGTTCACCACCAGGAAGGCCAGTTACTCTAAAGGAGGGGCTTCCTCTCAGTTAATCCTTGGAAATGCCTTCAGAGATCACTGAAGAAGCCTTTCTTATTTGACTCCTAATTTGACCCAGTTGACAATAGAACTTAATTGGCAGAACTAAGTAAGAATTCCCTCATGTGGGGAGAGGACTCAAATCTAATCAAAAAGCAATTAGAGGGTTGAGGAGATGCTTGGTGAATAAAGTACTTGACACGCAAAAGTGAGTACCCGAATTCACAACGCCAGAACCCATGTAAAGTGAGATGCTTTAACACTACTTTCTATAGCCCCAGTGTGCCTAGGGTGAGTGTTGTAGTAGCTTCACTTCCTGGGATGAACTTCCAAACCAGACACAGTTTATAGGAGAAAAGGTTTATTTCAGCTTACAGATCCAAGGGGAAGTTCCATCAATGGCAGAAGAAGCTGGCTCCCTTTTACAAATCCAAGCAAAGAGAATCCACACCACCAGCAAGCACCACAAACAAGCAAACACAAACCTGCATCAGAACAGCAGGGAACCAGTAGAGCTCAGACTCCTTTACATGTTTTGGGCTAGAAACCAGATCTGCCCCCAGTGACACATCTTCTAGCCAGGCAGCTAGAGGCAAGTTTTAATTGGAAGCCTGAGTTTATTTGCGGACATACATTCAGACTCCCATCCCTGGCCCCCAGTAGACTCATGACCATCTTACATTGCAGATTGTAATCAGTACAACTTCAAAGGGCCCCATAGTCTTTACCAACTTAAGATTGTTCCAATGTCCCAAGTCTCATCTGAGATTTAAGCTTGTCTCTTAACTGTGAGTCCTGTAAATCAAACAAATTATATACTTTCTACATATAATGGCCCAGAGTAAGCATTTCTATTGCTAGAAGGTATAACAAGGAGAGATGGGACAAATGCAAACTCAATAACCATTAGGCAAACATCAGACATCTGTAGTTCAGGTTTGACATAATGACCAGTAACTGACAGTCTCTGGAATTTCCAGTTCTACCCCTCCAGCTGGGCTGAGTAGCCAGGGAAAACTTCCAATCTGAGCCAGCAGTGCTCCATGGTAACCCTGGCACAGTCCTAGTATATCCAAAACATATTCGGATCTCCATGCAAACCATGGTCCATCTTCCAGTAGCTTCATTGGCCTCTCAGGGATTTCACACCCTGTTCCATATGTTGCATCTCAGCAGCTACTCCTGGAACCATGTGCACTTCATGACCCACTACATGCATTTTTCATGAAATGAAAATTTTTAATGAAACCAATACCAAGTGTGCAGGACACACCCATGTTGTTAATACAGGGAGGTAATAAACTATGACCCTGAAGAGCAAGTCTCTTCCTTACAAAAGAGTTTGCATTTTTACCATTTAGTATTTCCTGGGTGGAATCACCTCAGGCATTCTTCAGTTGTTTCAAGGTAAAGTAGTTAGGCCACCCTCCTTAAGATTGCTTAAGTGTTTGACAATAGCAGCTTTAGCAACCAGTCTCAGTGACAGTAATGTTAAACTTGTTTGAATTGTTACAATTTTAAATCTTATATCTCTCAGTTCCATACCTTCTTGTGATACACATCAAATTATGTTTAGAAAATTTTTTATGTTTTATTTATTTATTTGGAGAGAGAGATGCCAGTAGGTATACTACTGTAGAATAAATATCTCTTTCCAAGCTAGCTGCCCCTTTACCTTCCAAGCAATTCTCTGGTCTCCACCATCTTTCTCACTGTGCTGGCTCCCTTTCATAAATCCAAGCAGAAAGAAACCACCTCACCAACCAGTACCACTAGCAACCAAATACAAACCTGCAACAAAACAGTAGGAACCCAGGTAGAACTCAAACTACTTTACACACCTTTGGGCTAGAAATTAGATCCGCCCCCCAGTGAGACCTCCTTCAGTCAGGCAGCTGGAGGCAAGCTTTAATAAGCTAACCTAAGTCTATTGGGAGACATATATTCTAACTACCACAGTGAGAAAGATGGTGGAGACCAGAGAATTGCTTGGAAGGTAAAGGGGCAGCTAGCTTGGTGATGCCATGCAGTGAACAATGAAAGACCATGCCCCTACAATCTTCCATCAGCCTGAGCCCTTTTCTAGATGCCCTGGCAAAATGCACAGGGTTTATTTCAGACTGGTGCTGCTGTGCCACACCACTCCATTCTACAGCAGGAGACAGATCGTTCTTGTGGCACAACCAGACAGAAGAGAGAAGAAACTCATTCCAGTGTTGGAGACTTTTCCTGTTTTTTGTTTTTGTTTTGTTGTTGCTTTGTTTTGTTTAGGTTTTGGCTTTTCAAGGTAGGGTCTTGCTCTAGCCCAGGCTGACCTGGAATTCTCTGTGTAGTCTCAGGCTGTCCTTGAACTCATGGTGACCCTCCTACCTCTGCCTCATGAGTGCTGGGATTGAAGTCAGGTGCCACAACACCTGCTTTTCCTGGTTTTGAATTCTTGCACATGCCTGCATCTTTTTACTTTTTAAAATTTATTTATTTGACTGAGAAAGAGGAAGGGGGGGGATGAATGGGTGCACACATGGGTGCACCAGGGCTTCCAGCCATTGCAAACGAACTCCAGATGTGTGCACTCACTTGTGCATCTGGCTAACATGAGTCCTGGGGAATTGAACCTGGGTCCTTTGGCTTTGCAGACAAACACCTTAACTACTAAGCCATCCCTCCAGCCTGCCTGCATCTTGTAATTAGTCTCTCAAAGTATTGCATTTTACCTGGACTTTTTAGTCACTGGCAGAGGAGAGGGCTGCAGGGGCTTATTTCTAGGAAAGATCCTCTTCCAGCATTTTTCCCTGATGTGGTACAAGAACATGCCATGTGATGTAATGCTTTTTTACCCTCATTTAATTTGTTCTCTGTCTCTGCCCCAAACTCCCTCATCCGTTCTTCCACCTTTACTGCCTAAGTTAAATATGTTCCTCCTGCTATAGAGGGCCCATCTCTATTTCATATGCATCCACCTCCCCTTGGTGACTCCAGGATGCTATTCATACTGATGGGTGAAAAGTCACTGTCCATTCCTCAGTTATTTCCTTAAGTATTTATCAGGTACCCATTTATGCCACACTTACTTCTCTGTTTATATAATTAAAAATGGTGAGAGACTGAAAACAGTATTAAGTTTTGGATGGGTTGGTTTGGGGCCAAAAGCACCAAGCAGTTTGATAAGGAGAATACAAGCAAATCCATGGCAAGAGAGGATATATCTTGGAAGTTACTGAAAAAGGAAACAAAAAATCGGCAGATGTTAGGAAGGCTGGGCCATAGTGTTGATATTATATTATAGTTCTTTCTGTTGGCTGGGACAAAATACCTGACTAGAAGCAGCTCAAGGAAGGAAGGGGTTATTTGTTTTACACTTCCAGGAGGTACATTCTATCATGTTGGGGAAGGCACAATGGAGTGAGAAGCTAGATTCTCTAAAGCAGAGGACAGACAAGAAGTGGGGCCAGGATATAAAACCTCAAGCTAGTCCTCAAGTGACCTATTTCCTTCAGCAAGATTCCATCTTCTAAAGGTTGCACAACCTTTTCAATGAGCACCACCAGCTGGAGACCAAGAGTTGAAACAGAATTTGTGAGGGACATTTTATATTTAAATCGCAACAGTGTTTTAAGGAAATCAGAGAAAGCTGTTGTACTGGTACATACTTGTATTGATCCCAGTTACTCAGGGGGCTGAGATGGAATGATTGCTTGAGCCTATAGGTTTAAGACCAACCTGAATAATATTACAAGATGCACCTTGGAAGGAGGGAAGGGAGGGAAAGAAGGGAGAGAGAAGAGGAAAGGAAAAGGAAGGGAAGGGAGGGGAGGGGAAGGGAAGGGAGGGGAGGGGAGGGGAGGGGAAGGGAAGAGAGGGGAAGGGAAGGGATGGGAAGGGAAGGGAAGGGAAGGGAAGGGAAGGGAAGGGAAGGGAAGGGAAGGGAAGGGAAGGGAAGGGAAGGGAAGGGAAAGGAAGGGAGGGGAAGAGAGGGGAAGGGAAGGGAAGGGAAGGGAAGGGAAAGGAAAGGAAGGGAGGGGAAGAGAGGGGAAGGGAAGGGAAGGGAGGGGAGGGGAAGAGAGGGGAGGGGAGGGGAAGGGAAGGGAGGGGAAGGGAAAAGGAGTAATAAGTCCCTGGATGAACAACTAAAAATTACTTGATTATTGATCAGTGGTGAACTTTGTATGTTAAAGCCCTTTGTCAGGTTACTGATACTAATGAAAAGTCACTTGAACACAGTAAAATGTAAATTATAAATATATGTACATAAATAATATATGTAAACGTGAATTTGTGTGTAAATTTTAAATTTATATGTATTTACATGAAAATTATATGTAAATTATAAATACAGATGTTAGACCTGCTGGCTTACACCTGTAATTACAGCACTCATGAGGCAGAGAGAAGAGGCCACACTGGTCTATATAGCAAGTTCCAAGATCTCAAAACATCAACTGCAAATTATAAACATAGGATTATTTTTACTTAAATGAAAAATTTATATCAATTCAGAGTTTTAAAATTTATAGTGATTTGTTTTTTGCAGCAGGGTTTCACTTTGCAGTCCACAATGGTCTAGTGCTTATTATGTAGACTAGGCTGGCCTCAAACTTGTACCAATCCTCTGCCTCAGCCTCCTGAGATAGGATTGCAGGTGTGTTCCACCATGCCTTGCCTCTCAAGCAAGCCCATTTAGCCACTGAGCCAGCTCCCCAGATAGATGGCCCACCTTTTAATGACAATTTATAACCTGTTTGTTTCTTTACATTTTAACCTTTGGGGGCCGAATCTTAGATTGGAGATATAATGAGATAAATGACTTTTGACCCCAAGATAGGGTATGTTACAAGAGAAACTTATGGGGGCTGGGGAGATAGCTGAGTGGTTAAAGGTGTTTACTTGCAAAACCTACTGGCCTCAGTTCAGTTCTGGAGCATCCACATTAAGCTAGATGCAAAAAGCGGCACAAGTGTCTGGCATTCATTTACAGTGACAGGAGAACTGCTGCACCTATATATACAGATGTTCATATCCACACATTTGTAAATATTTTGTTTGTTTGTTTTATTTTTATTTATTTATTTGAGAGCAACAGACAGGGAGAGAAAGAGGCAGAGAGAGAGAGAGAGAGAATGGGTGCGCCAGGGCCTCTAGCCACTACAAACGAACTCCAGATGCATGTGCCACCTTGTGGATCTGGCTTACGTGGGTCCTGGGTAATCGAGCCTCAGACCAGGGTCATGAGGCTTCACAGGCAAGTGCTTAACCACTAAGCCATTTCTCCAGCCCTGTAAATATTTTTTTTAAAGAGAGACATAGCCTGAGAAGGTGTCACAGTGCTTAAAGCATTTGCTTGTAAAGCCTGATGGTCTAAGTTCAAGTCCCCAATATTCATGTGAAGCCAAAGTCAAAAGTGATGCATGCATCTGGAGTTAGTTTGCAGTGGTAGGAAGCCCTGGCATGCCCACCCCTTCTTTCTCTTCTGCTTGCAAATATATAAATAAAAATAGTAGACAAAAAAGAGAGAGAAACTTGTAAGCACTAAATGATATCTAGAAATTCTCTTGAAATAGCCTATCTTTGGTGATCCTTCAAGAATTGGCTTAAAGGGGGGCTGGAGAGATTGCTCAGTGGTTAAAGGCATTTGCTTACAAAGCTTGATAGCCCAGATTCATGTCCCCAGATCCCATGTAAAGCCAGATGCACAAAGTGGCGCATGAATCTGGAATTTGTTTGCAATGGCAAAAGGTCCTGGCATGCCCGTTCTCTCTCTCATCCCACCCCCGTGCTGTAAATTTTTTTTTAAATTATTTTTTTTTAATGGGGAGAAATCTGCTTCCTAGAATGTATATTTATAGTATAGTATGAGCAAAACCTTAATAAATATAAATTTTCTGCATGTGAACATTATCAAGCATTTTCTAGAATCCCAAAATATCTTTCATGAATCTTTGACATTAAGGCTCACTTTCTCTTCTTTTGTATAGCTGTTTCTTTCTCAGCAAAATAGAGGAGAAGCTAGCTCCTCCTTCTGGAGATGTCAATATGGATGTGAATGAAGATGAAGATCCCAGTGACAGGGGAAAAGGGCATGAGCCAGAGGAAGATGTTCGTTCCCTCATCCAGAACTGCAGGTTTTCCATGAAAATGAAGATGATAGAAAGTGCACGGAAGCAGGTGAGTGCTATCTGTGCTCCTCTGTGGCACCGTGGGAGGTTTTATCTTGCCCTTAAAATTTGAAACTTAATAATGAATTAATATGCCTTTTCTCTTTTTATTTATTTATTTATTTATTTGGGTTTTTCAAGGTAGGATCTCTCTCTAGCTCAGGCTGACCTGGAATTCACTATGTAGTTTCAGGGTGGCCTCGAACTCATGGTGATCCTCCTACCTCTGCGTCCTGAGTGCTGGGATTAAAGGTGTGTGCCACCACACCCAGCTCTTTTTTTTTTTTTTTAAAGATTATATTTCTGTTTGTTTATTATGAGAGAGAGAGAGAGAATGAGAATGGCATGCCAGGGCCTATAGCCACTACAAACGAACTCCAGATGCATGTGCCATTATGTACATCTGGCTTACGTGGGATCTGGAGAATAGAACCTGGGTCCTTAGGCTTTGCAGGTAAGCACCTTAACCATTAAGCCATCTCTCCAGCCCATGCATTCTCTCTTTATAAGGAGTAAATTTGGGGTGTAATGGCTGAGTGCTTGCCTAGTAAGTACCAAGGCATTGGGTTCTCTCCCAACATTGGAGGGAAAAAAAAAGCATAAATTTGAAGAAACACTTATTTAAAATTATCCAGCTCAAAGTTTTTTTTTTTTTTTTTTAAAGGCAAAACAATGCCAAGCGTAGTGGTGCATACCTTTAATCCCAGCGCTTGGGAAGCCGAGGTAGATGGATAGCTTGAGGTTGAGGTTACCCTGAGACTACATAGTGAATTTCAGGCCAACCTGAGGTAGAAAAAGATCCAACCTTGAAAAACAAACAAACAAAAGCAAAAGATTCAGATTCAAAGGACTATGCTGTATAGAGGACAAGTAATTGATTAGCTGTGGGGTAGTAGTGAGAAAATTTGGGATTTTTGTAGCTAAATTAAATTCTTTTAAAATATATTTTTATTTTATTTTTTTATTTTTGAGAGAGAAAGAAGCGGGGGGGGGGGGGGGAATGGCCATGCCATGGCCTTCAGCCACTGCAAATGAACCAGACATATGTGCCCCCATGTCTGCATGTGAAACATTATGTGATTATGTCACTGTGTGTCTGGCTTACATGGGACCTGGAGATTCAAACATGAGTTCTTAGGCTTTGCAGGTGAACACTGTAACCATTAAGCCACACATAAATTAAATTCTTTATGTGGGAAAACAAAACAGACCAACCAGATGTACAGACTGAGTCTTGGCCAGCTGGTCACAGGTATGTTGGCTGCTAAAGTGAAAGTTATTTTGCTATTTTTAGAAAATGTGTGTTAATTATAAAAATGAATGTTCAAAGAAGTGCTTAAATCATCCAAAAATGAGCAATATGAAACAGGAAGATTGAAAGGAAGGTAGTAGTACAATAAAAGTCAGCATTTCCTGCAAGTACAAGTAGATTGAATCATTAAGGTAATGCAATTTGCAAAATGGTGCTTATGTTAAAATATTTTTATACCTTTTTTTTAATTTAATTTATTTATTTTTAGTTTTTTTTATTTTTTTAATTAATTAATTTGAGAGCGACAGACACAGAGAGAAAGACAGATAGAGGGAGAGAGAGAGAATGGGCGCGCCAGGGCTTCCAGCCTCTGCAAACGAACTCCAGACACGTGCGCCCCCTTGTGCATCTGGCTAACGTGGGACCTGGGGAACCGAGCCTCGAACCGGGGTCCTTAGGCTCCACAAGCAAGCACTTAACCGCTAAGCCATCTCTCCAGCCCTATTTTTATACTTTTATTGATAACTCCCATATATATAGAAAATGTACCATGACCATAGTCCTTCCACCACCCCATTTAAAAGTATATTAGTTTGCATGTGAAAAGTGTGTATGTGCATGCACATGCAGAGCCTCTTGCTCTTGCAGAGGAACTCCATGCACTACTTTGTGCATCTGGTTTTATGTGGGTACTAGAGAACTGAACCCAGGAACAGGCTTTGCAAAATAGTGCCTTTAGCTGTTGAGCCATCGCCCCAGCTTGGTACTTACATACACAATCATGAATTGCACAGAGAAGTCAGAATTCTGAGCTTGTATTTGCTGTCCTGATTTGGAATTAATTATAAATACTTATTTATACTTAGGACACCTACTCTAAGCCTGTTGGCTGATCCAAAGTAATGTCACAACTCCCAGCCTCAGGAAACATGTATCTAAAGTGATAATTACCAGGGAAAAATATTCAGCTAGGTCTTCCAATAGCCTCCTTTAAAAAAAATTTTTATTGAATTTTTATAAAACAGTTGTACTGGGAGGCAGAGGTAGGAGGATTGCCTTGAGTTCAAGGCCACCCTGAGACTACACAGTGAATTCCAGATTGGCCTGGGCTAGAGCAAGACCCTACCTCGAAAAACCAAAATAAAATAAAAAGGTTATACTCTTAGACTCCCTGCCCCCTGCCCCGATTCTGCTGAGAGTCTTCTTCAGTGGGGTTATTGGTATTCATTGTGGGGACCAAGATGCCTGCCTCAGTCAGTCTTTGATAGTAGGCGAGATACAATGCGTCAGGCTATTCCTACCCACCCTGAGGCTCTTAGAATCTTTCTGCCCCTTCTTCTGCAATGTTCCCTGAGCCTAGGCCATGAAGATAGGGATCTGTTTGAGTGTTGCTTTCTCTGTAGCCTCTGGATCTTTGTTTTGTTATTGTCATTGTTGTTGGTGGTGGTGGTGGAGGTGCCCCCCCAAATGAGGTAGGGTCTCACTCTCTCAGACTAACCTGGAATTCACTGTGTAGTCTCAGGGTGGCCTCAAACTCATGGCAATCTTCCTACCTCTGCTTCCCACATACTGAGATTAAAGGCATGCTCCATCATGCCTGGCTTGGATCTCTCTTTCTCTTTTTTTATATTTTATTTACTACTTAGAGAGAGAGAATGGGCACACCAGGGTCTCCAGCCACTGCAAAGAAACTCCAGACACATGGCTTATGTTGGTTCTGGGGAATTGAATCTGTGTCCTTAGGCTTCTCAGGCAAATGACTTAACCACTAAGCCATCTCTCCAGCCCAGATCTTTTTTTTTTCTTTCTTTTTGATGAGGTTTGAGTGACCTCAGTGTCTTCTGTCACCATTTTCCTGGAACTCATTTTCAGGCTTTCCTTGAGAGCAGTATTCATGGCACTGCTTCCTCTGTAATGATTTCTGGATCCAGGCAGATGAGGTGGAGGTGACCCATGTCATGGTAGACAGTATCTCTTCTTGATGTATTGATGTATACTGGTTCTCTCCAGTGTTCTGTACTAACTGTGAAATTGAACAGAGTCTACAGCCAAAAGTGAGAGCAGTTTGAATTAAAGGGGATAAGCCTTGTTATTAGAGAGGCTTGTTGATGTTTATGTCCACTCTTCTTAGTTAAAGAGCAGTGGAGATTCCCTCTGGAGCCTATTGGTTTCTTATCCTAACATTTTTGGAGTCCTAACATTTTTCCTGTCAAACATTTTTGGAATAAAAGCTGAAACAGAAACATGGATTAGAATTTCAAACATACATAAACATGTCTTTAAGAGAAGAGATAGAATGTTAAAATGTGATCTTCTAGACAAAAAAATTAATAAACTTACCTACTATTTGAAAAGCAAATAAGATTTGTCTCCTTTAGCAGAACAAATACTTGACCCATTCCAAATTATATAATTATATATAATATAATAAAATGTTAAATCATATTTGAATATAGTAAAGGAACTTGCTATTTTAATGACTGTGGTGATTGCAATTCTAAAATTTGTTAGTCTAATAGAAATAGTTAATATTTCTGTTTTATAGGTTTATGTGCTCATTTATAGAATTTTGAATAGGATGTGTTCTACCAGTTAGAAGCTGCCTATGAGAATAAAAGAAATATATCAGATTCCACAAATAAGAAGTCATCTAGGAGGCTGGCTTGAGGCACAGCTCAAGTGGCCAAAAGCCAACTTTCTGTCCCTATATTCTCTCCCATCATTTTGTTTTCATCCTCAGTTTCACATTGTGGTTTTGTCAGTTCCAGGCTTCCCTAGTGGTTGGAAATGGCTGTGAGCATGTCATTGTACTTCTTCCACAATACATCTTTCAGGACTGGAAGAAGTTTCTCTGTCTATATTCTGTGGATGTGGGGGAGGAGATATCTTTCCAGAAGGTGCTACCTTTTTTCAGGGCCTTATTGGCCCGATTGAAACAGGTTGGTCACCCAAGCCTCTGACTAGGGAGGTACATGTGACTTAGAAGAAAGCAAAGTGCTTCTCCCCAGAGGACAGACAGCAGTTATACTACTGCCCTGCTTTTCTGAATGGGGATACATGATGAGACCACAGTAAGGAAGAAGCAGCATGAGGACATAATTGAGACATTCTGCATGTAAGGACCACTAAAATATCTAAAAATCTCTTTATGTCACATTGGCTTTTTAGTATTTTTCTACAATGTATTTGTATGTAAATGTAGGGCTATTAATACCAGTGATATTTGGGGTAAAAAGAGAAATAGATTAATAAAATGTTACCTTTTGCAGAGTGGAAACTCCAGGTAAAGAATCACACAACCCAAAGGGCCACTTTTCTTTTTACTTTTTTCTTTTTATTTTTTTAAATTAGTTTTCTATTCAGTAAATACAGGCAGTTTGGTGCCATTATTAGGCTCATCCATGACCTACCCCCTCCCCATTGGCCCCTCCTTGTTGAGGTATATGGGTCATGCCTTGTGGAGTTAGCCCACAGTTATTGGTACGATAAATGTCTGCATATAATGACCCAACATGTGGCTCTGACATTCTTTCCGCCCCCTCTTCAGCAAAATTTCCCTGAGCCATGTTGGGTTCATTTTTGGTCTGCTTCAGTGATGAGGTGTTGGGGGTCTCTGGCTCTCTGATTTGGTAGGAGTTGGTTTTTCTCTGTGTTGGTCTCCTTCCCCCTTGTGCTGGTATCTGGTTCATCAGGAAAACAGCACCCTTGCTTGTTTAGCTAATTTTCCTTAGTTTCAGCCTGGGGTGGCTCTCTCCTTAGGATCTGCATCTATCTAAAAAAGAGAAGCAGATTCTCCAACGGAGAGTAAGTTAGTTCCAGGACAAATGAAATAACCCTTACTTTTTTTTATATAGAGTTTAATAGGTGTAGGCCCTCTTGTATCCCATGATTGATGGTAGCTTGATATTGGAGAGAGGGTTTATGTTTAGATATGATTCTGACTTGTTTCCCAGCTCCAGCTATGGGTCCCGTACCACTGAGGGGATCAGTTAGCCAAATCAAGAGCAGTTGGTTCCCCACCATGGCTGTGTGCCACTATTGCACTTATGTGGGCATCATGCCAGGTTATTTGTTGCTAAGTAGGTTAGACCATGAGTTGCTTGGACAGATATTGGTCATTTTCCCCCAGTCGCCCATGTAGCACCTTCTGGCACTAGATATGCTGACTGTCTGGGGACTGACTCTCTCCTGGCTTCCAGCCATGCCGTTCCATTTTACATGTCAACTGCATATGGTGTCTTCAGCAATAGGGTCTTACCACTAACCTTTGGTGGGTCATCAAATACTCTGACAGAAATCTGTCATTCTTTTAGGAAACCTTGTAGGTTTCTCTGATCAAAAGCTCATTGTGGATGATAGCCCCATGCTGGTACTGGGAGTCACAGGTCAGTGCCCACTAAGAAAATGAGGAAGAATAAAACTTATATACAAGAGTTACAGAGTAGAGAGAGAGAGAGAGAGAGAGAGGGAGAGGGAGGGAGGGAAGATGTAGAAGGTTTAGGTTAGATTGATCCTACCCTCTCCAGTATCTTGTGGTTCAGGTGTTTCCTATGAGGGCCTGGTAAGGGTTACTTTTCTTTTTATTAGAGAAGGTACATCTGTTTATTTTCAAGGTTCACGTAGCAGGTGACTAATTAAAGAACTTAAAATGAGTACATCTCAGAGAAAGAAGATCTACTTAAAGAGATTACATTTGGGGATTATTTCTAAAAGCTAATCATCAAAGGAGTTTACATCTGAGAGTATGGACTTAACCTCTTTATGGAAAGAGCAGAGAGGAGTTAGAATTGCTGATTCTACATGCAGAGGTGGCAGAGATTATTGCTAATGTGTCAGTTTTTTATTTTTATTTTATTTTTATTTTTAATTTATTTATTTGAGAGCAACAGACAGAGAGAAAGAAGCAGAGAGAGAGAGAGAGAGAATGGGCGTGTCAGGGCCTCTAGCCACTGCAAACGAACATCCAGACGTGTGCGCCCTCTTGTGCATCTGGCTAACGTGGGACCTGGGGAATCAAGCCTCGAACTGGGATCCTCAGGCTTCACAGGCAAGTGCCTAACCTCTAAGCCATCTCTCCAATCAATGTGTCAGCTTTTTAAAAAGAGAACAGCAGGGCTGAAGAGATGGCTTAGCGGTTAAGCGCTTGCCTGTGAAGCCTAAGGACCCTGGTTTGAGGCTCAGTTCCCCAGGTCCCACGTTAGCCAGATGCACAAGGGGGCGCACGCATCTGGAGTTCGTTTGCAGAGGCTGGAAGCCCTGGCGCGCCCATTCTCTCTCTCCCCCTCGATCTGTCTTTCTCTCTGTATCTGTCTCTCTCAAATAAATAAAATAAAAAATTAAAAAAAAAAAGAGAACAGCAGGGAATAAATAAAGACAGCATATATAAGGATAATGAAATGTGTCGATTGCTGTGGATTAGCACCTTGCCAGCAAGCTGCATATGAAGTTTGTTAAAAGTTCAACTTTGAGTCCAAATAGATGGCACCTGAGGCATGACACATGAGGTTGTCCTTTGGCCTCTGGGCACATGTACATGTGTACCTACACACAGAACATATTAAGTAAATGAGTCAGTAAATAGATAAGGGAGATTGGTGTGGACTGTGGTAAGAACTATTTGGTTGGAGTAGAAGGTGGTTGCAGTAGGTGAAGGAACAAGGAAGGAGTCTGTAGAATAGTAGGCAGAGCTTTTATATGAATTCAGTAAGGAATACAAAGAGCTACTAGATCTGGAGAGACTGAACACAGGAGGAAGGATAACTGCTTTTTGTGGAGGTTGACAGCTTCAAAGCATGAAAGAATTTATTTCATAGTACTATAAAAAGTTGGTTTAAGTTCAAGGAAGGGTGACCACGTAGTGAGTAGGGGTATTGAGGCAGATGAGCCAAGGAAAGTAGTAAAGAAACTATGAGGAACAACCAAATGAAGTTGGAGAGAGCTAATCAACATGTCCAGCTTAGAGGACATGGAGATGTGTCCCCAGGAAATCTGAGGTTAAGCTCTGGGCTGAAGCTAGTGACCCTATTCAATGAGTAAGGTGGAGGGCAATCAAAACAGTATAAAAATAAGAGTATAAGAAAGATATTTTTCCAAAGAAGATATCCAGAGAGCCAACAAGCATTAAAGAAAAAAACAAGTAATTGGCTGGGAGATACGTCACTGGGTAAAGTGCTTTCTTATTGCACAAACTTAAGGACCTGAGTTTGGATGACCAGCATCCACATAAAATGCCAGGTGCAGTGATGAGCTAAGGGAGTAGAGACAATGTCTGTCTCTGAGTCTTACTGATCAGCTTGTCTAGCTGAATTGATGTGCTCTGTCTTCAGTGAGAGACCTTGTCTCAAAAATAAGCTGGAGAGCAACAGAGGAAGAAACCCAGTGTGACCTCTGTCTTTCACACACATGTGCTCACTTATCTGTACACATATGCAGCCCCGTATACATGAGGGCATGCATACACACTATCCATACAGACAAAAGAAGTGAATGTATAAATCCACACAGGAATTTGTACATGCTTGCTGGAAGTATTCTTGCTAGCTGGAAAGATAAGAACAATGGAAATGGCCATCAGTAGATGAATACATTGTTAGGTCATTATTTGTCCATAAGGGAGAATGAAATACCAACACATACTACAACACAGATGAACCTGAAGACATGTTACCTGGAAGAAGCCTCAAAATGACTACACTGTTTTCTGATAACATTGTTTTGTAGTATCCAGAATAGGCGGTTTACAGAGATGGCGAGTTTTTGGTTGCTAATGTCTAAAGAGACTGGATAATGATTTCTAATGGGCAAAGAGCTGCTTCTTAGGCTGATGAAATGCCCTGGCATTGAATGGATGGCGACTGCCTCACTTTGTAAATACATTTTATAAAATGTATTCACATATGCTCCTAATGTACATTGTATCCAGAAGAAAAGTAAATAACATACACAACTGTGGACATGGATTTCCTACTCCAAGGCATATTGTTGTGTCATGCAAAAAGGGAAACCAGCAATTAAAAATTTCATTTCTCAAATAATTTTCTCCAGTGCTCAGTTATAGAATGTACCTTTTCACACCTGATAAGTACACCTTATATAACAGAAAGAGCAACAATGAAATAACAATCCTAATGAAAGAATATGACAGAAAAAGAAAAATACAATTAGAATAATTTTCTCAGGCATGGTTGGCATATACCTGTAATCCCAGCACTCTGGAAGCTAAGGTAGGAGAATCACAAGTTTGAGGCCCTTCTGGGCTACATTAGACCCATCTTTTCTATCCACCCATATATCATCACACTGTTTTCTACCTTTTTCTTTTGTTAACATAGAATAATTTCTCGCTTGCCATGAGACTCCTAAAAGAGCTGCATAGAGAATCAAAAACAAGAGAGTCCTGGAAGGTGCGATGGGTACAGAGCTACTGTCACCTCAGCCACTGTCGAAGCTACACCCAGAGCCCTCCAGAACAGATCCTCACCGTGCTCAAGACCATCTCACTGTTGGGTAATTAGGCTGCTTTTCTCCACATAAATTTGAGAATGCTGTCTTATGTTGTGTCTTTCATAGATTTGTGCCAGAGAGAATATCATCTCCTTAGGAGCAGATCAGCTCATCTGGAAGTGGGAATTTTTCATGTGCTAATAATGTTATCTAGAAAATACGGAGTTTGATTTCCTTACTTATAAAATAAAGAGACAATTGCTTAGGCATGTGTTGGGTCAGATACTCCTGTCATCTGTGTGCCTCAAGGCATAAAGTGGGACCTTGCAGCAGGACAGAGCACTGTGCCAGATTGATAAAAGTGCAAAGAAAAGACTTCTTCCTCATAATCATAAGAACAGAAAATGATCCTAGCAGCTGGTGTGGTAGCACACATCTATATTTCCATTTCTTGGAGGGATAGTGCAGGGGATGACACAACTTGAAGGCCAGCCAGGACAACGTAGCAAGACCCTGTCTCAAGGGGTGGTGGGCAGGAGAGAGAGCTCAGTGGTTAAGGTTCTTGCCCATAAATCCTAGCAACCTGAGTTTAATTGCCCTAGTACCCACACAAAGATTCACAAAGTGGCACATGCATCTGATGTTCATTTGCAATAGTTGGATACCCTGACATGTCCATTCTCTATGCCTCTCTTCTATCTCTCTCTGCTTGCAAATAAATAAAAATATTTTAAAAAAATGAAACACAAAAGATGAGCTGGGAAGATGGCTTAGTGAATTAGTGACATATTGTTCAAACCCAAATCTCAGAGTTCAGATCTCCAGACCTCCATAAAACTTGGCTCCATGGTGGCCTTATGTAATCATTGCATGGTGGCAGCAAGTTAGTTGGGAAGTAGATTTCCCTAGAATCTCTCTGGCTAGTGCTAGTGGCCAGCAGAGCAGTGAACAACAATGAAAATGAGAGCGGGGAGGGACTTGCCTCAAATTAAGTGAAAGATGATGGCCGACACCCAAAAGTTGTCCTCTGACTTCCACACTGGCTGCCCACTGCTCCTGCTCATGCACATGTGCACACACACACATCCAGAAAAAAAAAAAACAAAAAACCAGGAGGGTGGGGAGGGTCCTAACATTCCTTAATCATTATAGGGGCCTTTACTGATATGAAGAACATGAATTGCCAGTTGAGGTAGATCATGTGTATTATCCCAGCCCTCAGGAGAATGTCCATGAGTTCAAGGCCTATCTGGGCTGCAGTGTGAATTCTAGCATGGGTGCAAGCTACTGCCTCAGAACACAAATTTTTAAAAAAAGTATGAGAGCCATTGCCCACCATGCATGAGGCTATAGGTTGTCTTTCCACAACACTAATAATAATGAAAACACACAACACATAACAATCCTTCAACTGTAGCCTGTGTCAACAAGCAGATCAGTCTCAATGACCCTGTGTGAGAGGAAGCACTGGCAGGAAGTGGTTAGATCATGGACAAGCTTCTAAATCTAATTGTAGCTGTTGTTTAATCAGCTGTATGCTATGGGACTGATGTAAAAATCTACTTTGGGTTATTTACAAAATGTAAATGATGATGCTAGAATAAAAGGCTAATCCAACTTTTAAAAATATTTTATTTGACCTAGATGTGGTGTTGCACACCTTTAATCCCAGCACTTGGGAGGCAGAGTGAGGAGGATCGCCATAAGTTCAAGGCCACCCTGAGATTACCAAGTAAATTCCAAGTCATCCTGGGCTAGAGTGAGACCCTACCTTATTTGAGAGAGAGAAAGAGAGAATGGGTATTCCAGGGCCTCCAGCCACTGCAAATGAACTCCATACGCATGTGCTGCCTTGTACATCTGACTTTATGTGGGTACTGGGGAATGGAACCTCAGTCCTTTGGCTTTGCTGCCAAGCACCTTAACTGCTAAGCCATCTCTCCAGCGTGCTAATACTACTTTTGATTGCTTAGGCCCAGTGGACTTTGATGGCTACATTAACAAAGAACATTAATTTTTTTTAATATGTATTTTATTTATTTTAGAGAGAGGTAGATGCAGAAAGAGAATGGGTATATCAGGGCCTCTAGTCACTGCAAACGAACTCCAGATGCACACACCACTTTATGCATCTGGCTTACCTGGGTACTGGAGAATCAAACTTGGGTTCTTAGGCTTTGCAGGAAAGTACCTTAACCACTAAGCCATCTCTCTAGCCCTTAAAAAAATATTTTTATTTATTTGTGAACAAATAGAGAGAGATTGTGGGAGTGGGGGACTTGACTATACCATGGCCTCTTGCTATTGCAAATGAAATCCAGACACATTTACTATTTTGTGTATTTGGCTTTATGTGACTAATGGGGATTTGAACCTGGGCTGGCAGAGTTTGCAAACAAGTGCTTTTAACTGCTTAACTACCCAAGCTAATATTTTTCATTAAAAAGCAAGTGTAAGAAATTCTTTAACCAATAATGAAAGTCAGTTTCTTGCACTTTCAAGATTTATTTAAATAAGTTTTTTAATATTTTTTTTTTGTTGTTCATTTTTTATTTATTTGAGAGCGACAGACACAGGGAGAAAGACAGATAGAGTGAGAGAGAGAGAATGGGCGCGCCAGGGCTTCCAGCCACTGCAAACGAACTCCAGACGCGTGCACCCCCTTGTGCATCTGGCTAACGTGGGACCTGGGGAACCGAGCCTTGAACCGGGGTCCTTAGGCTTCACAGGCAAGCGCTTAACCGCTAAGCCATCTCTCCAGCCCTAAATAAGTTTTTTAATAGAAAACTTTTTGTTTGTTTTTTAGAAGTGGGTCTAGCCCAGACTGACTTGGATCTCAGGCTGGCCTTAAACTCACAGTAATTCTACCTCTGCCTCCCGAGTGCTGGGATTAAAGGCATGTGCCACCATGCCCAGCTTAGAATACTTAAAAGAATTTTTAAAAATTAATTTATTTGAGAGAAAGCACACACATGTGTATGGTTACCACTGCAAATGAACTACAGATTCATGTGCCAGTCTGTGCATCTGGCTTTTGAGGGTACTGGGGAATTGAGCCCAGGCCATCAGGCTTTTGCAAGTAAGCACCTTTAACTACTGAGCCACCTCTCCAGCCCCAAAAGAAAACTTTCATACACTATAAATTTCTTCTATAACTCATGCTATTGAAAAAAATTTTACTCTCTTTACTTCAACAGATGAGTGCAATACATCAAGCTACTTAAATGAAAACATTTTGGATTCCTGTAACCAGAACATTCTCTTAGGCACAACGTATAGGATTATAGCTGATGCTCTCAGCAGGGAGCCGACCTGCCTTTCTGACATTGAGGAAAGAAAGGCCAAATTGATCTTGGTGCTTTCTGGATCTGGTACAGAGAATACAGAGAAGGTAATGAAAACAAAAGTGGGACCATTTTGTGTTCACTATGTTTTTCATGTATATTTAAAGCTGGGCATGGTGGCTCATGCACTGAGGAGGAGGAGGTAGGATTGCTGCAAGTTCATTGCCAACCTGGACTCCTATAGAATGAACACTAGGTCAGTCTGAGCTAGAGTGAGACTGTCTTACAAAAAAAAATATGAAATGAGGTGAGGTGACATAACAAAGTGAAATGCTATTATTCAAGTTTCACAGTGGAAAATCGACATACTCTGTGTGCCCTATTTATTTGAGTTATACAAAAAGAAAAACTATTTTTGAGAATCTCATGTATCCTAGGTTGGTCTCGAACTTGCAGTGTAGCTGAGAATGACATTTTGATCCTCCTGCCTCCACCTCCCAAGTGCTGTGATTACAGGCATGTGTTACCCAGGTTTTTATTTTTGGTTTTTTTTTTTTTTTGGTTTTTTTTTTTGTTGTTGTTGTTGTTGTTGTTATTTTGGTTTTGGTTTTGGTTTTCCGAGGTAGGGTCTCACTCTAGCTCAGGCTGGCCTGGAATTCACTATGTAGTCTTAGGGTGGCCTCGAACTCATGATGATCCTCCTACCTCTGCCTCCCAAGTGCCTGGATTAAAGGCATGCACCACCATGCCTGGCTATGTTACCAAATTTTATGTGGTACTAGGTCTCAGGCCCAAAGCTTCATGCATTGCTAGGCTTCTGCTCCTTGAGTACTAGGATTACAAACATGCACTACCATGCCCAGCTCAGTGATACAAGGCTTTTAAGATTCAAAAGAAGCTTTCATTGGATTGATGTGGACAATTCTATGAATTTTGTATGTGAAATTTCCTCACCAGTTGCTATTTCAGATGTTCCCAGCTTGTGGTATAAAACAGCCCTTTCTGCTTTTCAACTTAGTGCTGCTTAGGTTACTTTTTGTTCTGTTATTTTGTATTTTCGGTAGTTACCAGCCTCATTTTAGTTGTATGGCTTTATATTCTCCCTTCCCAGGTCATGGTGTCTGTACAGAACAGAGCAGCACAGTCCCACTGATCTGAACCAACTGTGTATGGCTCTTGGATTGGCTAGCCTATTCTTTTCAGTTTGGCTGGTTTTGTGTGCTTGGGGTCCCACTGGCATTACTTCCTCACAGCTGAGATAGGCTCTTTGTCCAGTTAATACAGTTTTCAGTATTCACTCATTCATTTTTATTTTCTTGGGGATGGGTTCTTGCTGTGTTGCCCAGTGTTGGCCTTAGATTCTTGGATACCAACAATCCCTCTGCATCACTTGGGACTTCAGGCTTCATACCTAGCTTTATTTCAAAGCTGTTAATCTAGATATGTATCCTGTGAGTTTCAGGTGATATCAGGTCTGTACCAGAGAGCATTCCATCACCTCTCCAAGGCAGCACAGACAGCTGAAGAGGAAGTCCAGCCTTCTTCCTGGGGCTCAGAGCCTGCAGATGGGGTGACCAAAGCATATATGACACTGGTAAATTTCTGTGACCAACAGCTCTACAAGGTGGAAGAGAATGTATCCAGAGAACCACAACAGGAAAACACAAGTTAGTGTTCCATTATGTCAGCAGAGTCTTAAATTTGTAGATACTTTTGGTTTTCTGTTAGTTTTAAGAGACATCCTCAAGCAACACGACCTGCATTAAAAGGAAATTTCTACTTATGGCAATGCTGGAATTGAGCCACTCTTGCTAATAATGCCAGGAAGGAAGTCTACCGCTGAGTTATCGCCTCAGCCCTTGGTTTTTTATAGACAATCTCATTATGTAGCCCAGGCTGACCTCAAAATCACCACCCTCCTATCTCTCCCTGGAAATGCTGTGATTACAGACAGGCCTGTACAGCCATACCTTTTTTTTTGCTTCATCGCACTTTGGTTTTGGCTCATGTGGCTTGCATTTTCTCTGAGAGAAATACATAGGATGAAAACTATACATCATGTAGATTGGTTTCTCTCTCACATTTATAGTTTAGTGGATATTGACCCTTGTTTTTCTCTTTGCCATCTTTGGTAGTTACAGATTCTGTGGAACTGGAGGTGTATCCAGCACTTGTGGTGGAGAAAATGTTGAGAGCTTTAAAGTTAAATTCTTCTGAAGCCAGGCTGAAGTTTCCTAGATTGCTACAGATTATACAACAGTATCCCGAGGAGACCTTGAACCTAATGACAAAAGAGGTTGGTATCCTTGAGAGTAGAAAGGAACTTTACAGAACTTAAAGAGGCACTTACTTATATCCAGACTTACTCATGTGTGCAGTATATGTTAGAGCTTCCCCCCCCCCCCAAAGTAGAGTCTCAAGCTAGCTCAGGCTGACCTAGAATTCACTGTGTAGTCTCAGGGTGGCCTCAAACTCTCAGCAATCCTCCTATCTCAGCCTTCCAAGTGCTGGGATTAAAGGCATGTGCCACCACACCTGGCTATGTTAGAGCTTGACCAAACAACATTGAATTCTATATTTTAAGAACAGTTTAAAAGGACATAAAAGTATTCATGCCTATCCATTTTCCTCTGTGGGCACTGATAAGAACATTATATCTATACAAGGATCTCTCCCACCTCCCCCCAAAAAATTAAGAAATTAGAACTTTGATTCTGTACTGTATAGCATCTGCTGATGCCTTATTCTCAGTTATTCTGTAGCCAAGGGAGAGTGACAAAGTTTGAGTACCCTTCTTGCTTGCAGCACCATGTCTAGTGAGACTGAAGCCTGTAGGCTTGATTGAGGGGTTCTTGAGTGCATGCGAAGCAGCTTATAGTCCTCATGTGCTTGCTCCTTGGCCTGCCTAAAGCTCTACATGCTGGCTGTACTCCATCCTACAGGCACTGTCTGTGTGTGGGGAAGATTTCATCTGTAAAAGTACAGAGCCAGGCTGGGGAGATGGCTCAGATGTTAAGTGCACTTGCCTGCAAAGCCTAATGACCATATTTGATTCCCTAGTACCCACATATACCTGGATGCATAAAGTAGCACATACATCTAAAATTTGTTTGCAGTGGCACCATGCCCTGGTATGACCATTGTGTGTGTGTGTGTGTGTGTGTGTGTGTGTGTGTGTATGTGTCTGCTTGCAAATAAATAAATAAATATTTAATAAAAAAAAGTACAGGACCACATGAATGACTCTTAAGATATTTATAGGTGTATAGCTGGGAAGTAGGATCAAGGGTTGATTTGAAAAAGTACATCCAAACAGAGTACTCTACTAGCTTTACATAGCAAGAGGTTATACAGCTGTGGAGCCTTGGATTTTGATTGAGGACTTTTCTAGTAGCATTTAAACAGGAGATTAAATTTAGAAATGTAGCATATATGTGTTTTCTTAAGCATAAGTGAGCAAATAGCTAAATAACTTTATTATGATTTTGGTTCTATTGCTCTTTTCCTTATTTTTTTGAGACAATGTGTCTCATTGAACTAAGAGTTACCTGGTTGGCTACATAAGCTATCCAGCAAACTAACTTTAGACATATGCACCCCCACGTGTATCTGTGTGGTTTATGTGGGTTCTGGGTCCTTGGGCTTTGCAGGCAAACACCTTAACTGCTAAGCCATCTCTCCAGCCCATAAATTGTATATTTTTTACTTCTTAGGTTGACAGTATCATTAAAGGCTTCATTATGTCCAATGTTGATAAAGATTTTATAAAGAATTCAAACATTTTTAGAAATGCAAATTTGAAAACTTTAAATTTTATTTTAGCAATGTATATATTATAATTATTAATGTTAAAATTACTGTTTTTATTCTGGAAGTTTATCCTATATGTATATGGCTTAAGTACAATAGTATCACGTTACTTATAACAAAAAAAATGGAGCTACCCTAAATATTCATTATAAAGCAATAAGTAAAGTTTGATTCTTTTCTTATAAGCAAAGGTATATTTACAGTACCAGAAATGTTTGGAAGAATTCAGTGATAATTTCAGCAAGAGAGTCAAGTGATAGACTTCCAGTTTAGATTTGTTTTGTATCAGGCATATTTTACCCACATGATAAACAGTGCTAAGTTTTGCTCATTATTAAACTATAGCTTTCTGCTTTAGATTTCTTCCATTCCTTGCTGGCAATTCATTGGCTGGATCAGCCACATGGTGGCCTTACTGGACAAAGAAGCAGCAATTGCAGTGCAGCACACCCTGGAAGAGATTGCCAATAACTACCCACAGGCAATTGTCTACCCTTTTATAATAAGCAGTGAAAGCTATTCCTTTAAAGATACTTCTGTTGGTCATAAGAACAAGGAGTTTGTTGAAAGGTGAGGTTACATAAATGTTGGATTAATCAAAGGCTACAGGGTATAAAATATTGTGTGGTAAGAGCAAACACGCGGAAGCAAATAGTTTTGAGATAGAAAATCTTAGAGAATCTGTGTTTTCTGCATATTATATTGATGATGGAATTTCTCTCCTTTTGAAAATATTTTCATCTTTGAATATTTACTCTTACTCTCTACTGGGTGAGGCAGAATAGCTGAGATACTTTTGTTGTTGTTATTTTGAGGTAAGGTCTTACTGTAGCCCAGTCTGACCTGGCATTCACTTGTAGTCCCTGGCTGGCCTTGCACTCACAGCATTCTTCTTACCTCTGGCTAGTGAGATACTTTTTGCAATCAATTCCTGAAATTATCTCCACCCCCCAAGGTAGGGTCTCGCTCTAGCTCAGGCTGACCTGAATTTACTGTGTAGTCTCAGGGTGGCCTCGAACTTATGGCAATCTTCCTACTTCTGCCTCCCAAGTGCTGAGATTAAAGGCATGTATCACTATGTCTGGCTGAAGTTATCTTCTAACTTAAAATATAAAAGCTGGGGGGCTGGAGAGATGGCTTAGTGGTTAAGGCATTTGCCTGCGAAGCCTAAGGACCCAGGTTCAATTTTCCAGGTCCCATGTAAACCAGATGCACATGGTGGTCATGCATATGGAGTTCATTTGCAGTGGCTAAAGGCCCTGGCACACCCATTCTCTCTCTCTCTCTCTCTCTCTCTCTCTCTCTCTCTCTCTCTCTCTCTCTTCCCCCGCTCTCTGTCTCCAATAAATTAATAAAAATAAATCGGATGGAGGGAGAAGTAAAATATAAAGGCTGGGCATGGGCACTTGTATTTCTAGCTACTCAAGAAACTGGGTAAGCCTGATGTGGGGTTTGCACACCTTTAATCCAAGCACTCGGAAGGCAGACATTGTGAGTTCCAGGTCATCCTAGGCTAGAGTAAGACCCTGCCTGAAAACAAACCAAAAAATAAAAATAAAAAACAAGAAACTGGGGAAGGAGTATCTCAGGCTTATGGGTAACCTGAACTAGATAAGTAATAAAGCAAGACTTTGTCTCAAAAGTAAATATGTTTAAAAAAAAAATAGGGCTGTGGCTGGAGAGATGGCTTAGTGGTTAAGGCATTTGTCTCCAAAGCCAAAGGACCTAGGTTCGATTCCCCAGGACTCATGTAAACCAAATGCACAAGATGGTACATGTGTTTGGAGTTCTTTTGCCGTGGCTGGAGGCCCTGGTGTGCCCACCCTCTCTCTCCCTTTCTGCCCTTCCCTCCCTCCCTCCTCCCCCCATCTCTCAAATAAATTAAAATAAAATAAAGCCAGGTATAGTGGTGTATGCCTTTAGTCTCAGCACTTAGGAGGCAGAGGTAGGAAGATTGCCGTGAGTTCGAAGCCACCTAAGACTACATAGTGAATTCCAGGTCAGCCTGAGCTAGAGTGAGATCCTACCTCAGGAAAAAAATAAAAATAGGGCTGAATGTACTATTCATAACCTCACAATGGCTGACACAAGGCCTGCATAATAGGAGAGGAAAATAATGACATCAAAATAGAAGAGAGACTAGCTAGAGAGAAGAAAGGATTCAGTGGAGGGGAAATTTAGGTAGGAGAGAAGGGAAATTGGTAGGAGGGATTGTGATCATGGTACAGTGTCTATATGTACAGAGGTTATCAATAAAAGGTTTTTTTAAAAAAATAGGGTTGGGACTGGAGAGATGGCTCAGCAGTTAAGGCAATTGCCTGCACTGCCTAAAGACCTAGGTTCAATTTCCCAGTACCCACATAAAGCCATATGCACAAAGTGTTGCATGCATCTGGAGTTTGTTTGCAGTGGCTGGAGGCCTGGTGTGCCCATTCTCTTTCTCTATCTGCCTTTCTCTCTCTCTCTCTCTCTTTTTTTCTCTCTCTCTCTACTTGCAAAGAAATAAAAGTATTTTTTAAAAGCCGGGTGTGGTGGAGCACGTCTTTAATCCCAGCACTCGGGAGGCAGAGGTGGGAGGATCACTGTGAGTTCAAGGCCACCCTAAGACTACATAGTGAATTCCAGGTCAGCTTGGGTGAGAGTGAGATACTACCATGGAAAAACAAAAATAATGCATATATATATTTAACATAGGGCCAGTGTAGCTGGGAGTGGTGGCACACCCCTTTAATCCCAGCACTTGGGAGGCAGAGGTAGGAGGATCGCCATGAGTTCAAGGCCACCATGAGAATAGAGAGTAAATTCCTGGACTAGAGTGAGACCCTACCTCAAAAAAATAAAAATAAAAATAGGGCCAGGGCAATGGGTAAAGTATTTGCTATACAAGCATGAGGACCTGAGTTCAGAACCCCAGAACTCACATAAAATGCCCAGTATGGTGGTACGTGTCTCCCATTGCTAAGGAGACAAGAGAGAGAATCCCTGCTCATTGCAATCATAGCTCATTGCAAGCTACACTAGCTGAATCAGTGAGTGTAGGTTAATTGAGAAATCTTGTCTCCAAGAATACGGTGGAGACTGATCAAATAAGAATCCCAACTTTGGGCTGGAGAGATGGCTTAGCCCTTAAGGCAAATGCCTGTGCAGCCTAAGGACCCAGGTTTGATTCTCCAGGTCCCACATAAGCCAGATGCACATTCATTTGGGGTTCATTTGCAGTGGCTAGAAGCCCTAGCATGGCCATTCTCATACACACACACACTCTCTCTCTTACTGTAATAAATAAATAAAAATAAAATCTTTAAAAAGAAAAAACATCCAACTTTTATCTCTAGCCTCCACATGCTCATGCATCCATGCACATACCACAGACATATATGCAAGAAAATATAAAAATAAATATTAACAGTTAAAAAATATGCAGGAGGACTTGGGAAATGTCTTAGTGGTTACCGCATTTGCCTGCGAAGCTTAGGGACCCGGATTTGATTCCTCAGGACCCACGTAAGCCAGAGGCACAAGGGGTCACATGTGTCTGGAGTTTGTATGCAGTGGCTAGGAAGGGGTTGTGGTAATGGGAGGAGAGAGAGCATAGAAGGTAAATAAAGTCAAAGTACATCCTATACTTTAATGTCTTTATGAAACCTATTACCACATACAGTGCATGCATGCTGATATGATAATGAAAATGAAAAGTTATGCTAGCAGTTTTCATTTCCAGCTGAGTGGCCTCATTGGGGGGTTTTGATTTTAGGAAGATGAGGAAGACTGAAGCTTAGCAGGTGCTACAGTTTATACAAATACCACTTGTACTATCCTGGCCTGCTACACTTGTCTCTGAACAGTATCCACAATAGGGTTACTTTTGAAAAGTGAGGATATGAAAAAGATTTGAAAGAAAATGTTGAAAAAAATGCATAAAGCAAATTTGTTACATCAAAGTATCTGTAGTCAGGCTGGACAGATGGCTTAGCAGTTAAGGCATTTGCCTGTAAAGGCTAAGGACCGAGGTTTGATTTCCCCAGAACCCATGTAAGCCAGATGCACAGGGTGGCGTATGCATCTGGAGTTTGTTTCCAGTGGTTAGATCCCCTGGTGTGCCCATTCTGTCTGTCCGTCTTTCTTATAAATGAATAAAAATTAAAGAAAAAAGTTTTTTAAAAAGTATCTGTAGTCACTTGTAAGATCTACTCCTGTTTTTATTGTTGTTGCTGCTGCTACTTTTTGATTTTCAGAGTAGGGTTTTGCTCGAACCCAGGCTGACCTGGAATTCACTATATAGTCTTAAGGTGGCCTCAAACTTACAACGATCCACCTATCTTTGACTTCTGAGTGCTGGGACTAAAGGTGTGTGCCATCATGCCTAGCTCCTATTTATTTTTGAGGTGGGGTCTCACTCTAACCCAGGCTGACCTGAGACTCACTCATAGCCTTGAACTCACAACAGTCCTCTTACCTTCGTCTCCCAAGGACTGGGATTAAAGGTGTGAGCTTTTACTGCATGCCCAGCTGCAAGTTCTGATTTTATCTTACCTGTCTCTTGCCTCTTGATAAGCAGTAATCTAATACTGGGTGGAAGTTTCAAAGTACTGCTTCTGTAGACTTTGTAGTTGGCATATGTGAGTATAGCATATAAATTTCCATATGCATACGTATATATGTATGTAGGAATAAATTATATTTATTGTAAATCTGTGTTTTAAGTGTGTGTGGGTTGGCCTTTAATACATTTTTATCTAAACCTGGTACATTTCTTTGTAGGCTCAAAAGTAAACTTGATCAAGGAGGAGTAATTCAAGATTTTATTAGAGCCCTAGAACAATTGTCTAACCCTGATATGTTGTTCAAGGTAATAGAACATCATTTGACAATAAAAATAGAACTTAGGTAGAGCTTACTGAAGTATAGCTTCATTTTTTTTTTTTTTTTCTCTCTCCTTCCTTCTCCCCACCTCATATAGGACTGGGTTGATGATGTAAAAGATGAACTTGGAAAAAATCCTGTAAATAAAGAAAACATTGGGAAGCTGTATGAAAAGCTGCATGCAGTCTTGGGTGATCTGCATGCTCCAGGCCTAGGACCCTTTAGAAGGAGGTTTATCCAGGTATGAACAAACTGAGCTGCCTCCATGGTAGCAGAAGCATCTGGAAGATCGGTGTTCACATCTGATGGCTTGCTGAAAGTTTTGATCTGTTAAGTTTGTGGACTTGTTTTTACATCTGATGCTTTCAATGAGAAATTGATTCAATATATTTAGGTCTGATGATGGTATTAAGTAGAGAGAGAAAGCCTTAAGGTTTTATGGCATTCTGTTCTGTATGCTCAGATTCTGACATCTGAAGGTTATATATAGTTAAGTTTTTGTTGTCATTTTGATTTTTCTAGATAGGGTCTCACTCTAGCCCAGGCTGACCTGTAATTCATTCTGTAGCTCCTAGCTGGCCTTGAACTCATGGCGATCCTCCTGCCTGTGCCTCCTGAGTGCTGGGATTAAAGGTGTGCACCTCCATGCCCAGCTAGTTCAGTATTTTTAATTTGGTGAGTGTTTTGAATATTGGATTGAGAAAAGTTTTACTTTTATGACAGGGTCTCATGTATCCCAGGCTTGCTTCAAATTCCTATGTAGCAGAGGATGGCCTTGAATTTCTGTTTTCCTACCTCCACTCTACCTGAGGTACTTGAGATTGAAACCAGCGATTTGTGTATGTTAAGCAATGCAAGAATTGTGCTAACTGAACTGTATCCCTAGTCCTCAAGAAAATATTTCTGTCATATGAGTTAACTATTCTTGAGCATTTACTTTAAAGCATTAGTATAGGTGCTTGGAGACACAGAGCACAGACACAGTGTCCAATATCAGAGGGACTGCTTGTAAAAACCTCTGTATGGGACAAGTGTGACAAGGAGAGAGCTAGAGTTGGAAGGAGACACCTCTTGGAGGGAGTCATGAGGAGAGGGGATCTTGCAGGGGCCTTTTGTGACCCCCTTCTCTCATTGGTCTGTCTGGCCACTCACCTTCCACATTGTTTCTTCTAGACACCTTCTCTAGCCCTCATCTCCCTATGGTCCAATAACCAGGCAGTTCTCCGATTGCCTAAAAAGTCTTATGTATGCCTGCCTTTTAACTTACACCATACCCCAGTCTCTGTCAGACTACCTTTATTTATTCAGGCTCAAGAAATTAAAGGTTGTAAAGGAGGAGTCTGATGTCTATTTGTGTTGACAGAGCTCTGCAGTCTAGTCCAATTATATTGGGGAATAAATCATATATTCCACACAATTAAATCTCTCTCTTTTTTTAACTTTGTTCCTAATTTTTCCTGTCATCACTATTCTGCATCTAATGAGGTAGGCCTAGTACTACACAGTGGGTAGTTAAATGACCTTGCCGAGACTGTAAAGTCCTCATTAAAATTTACAACTACAAGCCAGTCTCCTCCTGACTTTCTAAAGGAAAACAAGACAGATCCAGACATTTAAGTATTAAAGTATTTAGCAAGAGCAAAGGTATGCATCACAGAACTTATTAGAAGAATTCATAGGATTGGAGTCTTTTCAAAGCAAATGTTAGTCTTTACTAGTAAACTATTCTTAATTTTCAGACCTTTAGGAAAGAATTTGATAAGTACTTTGGTAATGAAGGTTCTAAGCTACTGAGGATGAAGCTCAGTGACTTCAATGATATTAGTGACTCACTGCTCAAAGAAATGAGAAAAGACTCAAAGCTGCCTGGAAATCTGAAAGAGTACTCACTGTGGATGAGTGAGTTCAAAGTGGAGTTCCTTAGACAGGAGCTGGAGATCCCTGGTAAGTAACCTGTAGCAGACTGAGTTCAGAACGGAGCTCCTTAGACAGGAACTGGAGTTCCTTAGGAGCTGGATGTCCCCTAGAAGGTTAGCCTCCTATAGCAGCAAAGCCAGCCTTAAGGAAAGCAGTGTGAGAGATACCTCTTGGTTCTTAAATCGTGATACTGGGATCTTGACTGTTATCTTTTTCCAAAGAATTTTCAATTTCACCTATTTTCATTACAAGGAAAACCCATAGTTACTCTGAATTAGTATACTTTGCTAAATTGCTAATGAGGTGATAGTTTTCTTATGCCTCCAATTATGACAGGTATTCACATTTCCATTTTGTAGTTGCACTAACACAGGATCATAGATTTCCTGGCCATGCCCTCCTTTGCTCCTGAGTAACTTTTCTTCAGAAATGTATACAGGTACAGAAACAGATCACTGCCTGGAATATACTACTGGTCCCATTTGAAAGGACTGTCAATCATGAATGAGATAAGCTGCAGGAAACCCATTGTCAGGAAACCCTGACATTGACAAGGAGATGTGTAGCAAATTGAACAGATGGAACAAGTTAAGATTTTTTTTTTTTCAAGAGAATCTTTGTACATTCATGTTCTTTAAGAATGTGTCAAAGAAAAGAATATTTTCATCTGGTTACTCATGCTCTCCTTACAAATACAGGAGGAAACATATTTGGAGAAGCATTTGTCATTGGCTTTATGAATAACTGTGAAATTGTGTTCAGTTAGTTTCAATAAAATAAGGCTATTTTCTTAAATGAAACTTTTAGTAAACTTACAATGTTAGATTAACGTTTTTATTAGATCAACATGTGTATATTGACAGATGGAGGTTTTATAACTATAGGTATCTAAGTAAGGTTCTGTGTGTGTTTTAGGTCAGTATGATGGCAAGAGCAAGCCATTGCCTGAATACCACATTCGGATCTCTGGATTTGACGAGCGGGTAGGTGTCAGGGTTTGTGAGTCCCATCACTGGGACATTTGATACAGTTGTCTCTACTGTTGAAGGGATATCAGCTTCCCATGCCTGTCTCAAATTATATGCTGTTTTTTCTTACTTAGTAAATTATTGACCATATTTATACCATTTCCAGTGGCTTTTATTTTTATTTATTTATTGAGAAGAGTAAGCTGTCATGTAGTACAGACTAGTCTCAAACCTACTATATAGCCTAGGATGACCCTGAATTTATGGTCTTCCTACCTTCACTTCCTGAGTGCTAGGATTACGGGCATGTGCCACCACACCCAGTTATATAATGTATTTTTTTTTTATCACATTCACACCCATTACCCTCTGTGCTCCCCTTCCTCGTCAACCATCCCCATTCTCCTACTTCCTTTTTTCCTCCTCCCTCTTCTTTTGTGTGTGTATGACTCAATGAGTTTCATGAGAGTTGCCCTCAGGATCCTAGGTGAGAGATTATTTGCAGGAGCAGTATTTACAGATTGTTTAACAGTAGCTGTGCCACTGAAGGAAATGTTTCTTCATTCCACCACCACACCCCCTTTTTTTATTTTTTGACACAGGATTTTACTCTGAGGCTGGTCTTGAACTGGCTGTATAGTTGAGGAATATCTTGAACTCTTCATCATCCTGCCTCCACCTCCCAAGTACTGGGATTACAAGCATGCACTACCATACTTCAGTCAGGAATTCTGAAAACAATATGTCAGAGAATAATAGAAGATAAAGAATATTTAATGTGGAAAAAAATACTCCTTAGAATTCATTTTAAAATATACATTGAGGGCTGGAGTGATGGCTTAGTGGTTAAGTGCTTGCCTGTGAAGCCTAAGAACCCCGGTTCAAGGCTCGATTCCCCAGGACCCACGTTAGCCCGACGCACAAGGGGATGCACGCATCTGGAGTTCGTTTACAGTGGCTGGAGGCCCTGGTGCACCCATTTTCTCTCTCTCTCTGCCTCTTTGTCTGTCTATTGCTCTCAAATAAATAAAAATAAACAAAAAATTAAAAAAATAAAATATACATTGAATACATGATGTATTTATATGTAACTATTATATATAAACAAATGCATGTGCACTGCATACACACATGTGTGCGCATGCATGCACATATATATATATCCCATTCTCATGTTGTTTTGAAAACTTTCCACTGTGGGTCCATCCCAAAGTTTGAGAATCCCTAAAACACAAGTCTACAAAGGATCTTGTCAGGATAAATTCAAGATCAAGTGGAGTCCCTTTTCTCTCCTTCCTCTGTCCAGTGTAGTTAATACAGGGAGTTGAAATGGTGTGTAGGGGAGGGGACATCCAAGCAAAGCCAAGCAAAGAAAAAGAATGCTTTAGGACAAGGAGGTGCCAGTTACCTTCTGCCTGATTAGTCAAAATGAGGGACTTGGGGAGATTGATTTTGAATGTTTTCCTCAAGTGCTAAATAGAAAAGAACTTCTATGATCATTGCCCCTGAAACACCTACAAAGGAGAGGGATTTTTTTTTTCCTTCAGCTGGTCTAACTTGGGATCAATACCAGTAGAATAGATTTTTAATGTTAATGGGCCAAGCACAGGAAGGCCTAGCCAAGTCCAGTCACCCAGTGACTCACATTATGCTCTGCACAGCCTACCAGAAAAGGTGTAGGCCATCTGTGCATACATTCTATATATATTTGGACCCCATCCACAGGCATAAGCCCCATGCCCAGGTTTTTTTTTTTTTTTTTTTTTTTTGAGATAGGGTCTCACACTAGCCCAGGCTGATCTGGAATTCACTACAGAGTCTCAGGGTGGCCTCGAACTCACAGCAATCCTCCTACTTCTGCCTCCCAAGTGTTGGGATTAAAGGTGTGTGCCACCGTGCCTGGTGTCCATTCCCAGTTTTATTCAGTGCTGGGTATTAAACCCAGGGCTTCATGTAGAGTTTTTTTTTTTTAATATTTTATTATTTATTTGACAGAGAAAGAGAGAGAGAGAGAATGGGCGCCTCCAGCCACTGCAAACTAAGACAGGTGCCACCTTGTGCATCTGGCTAACGTGGGACCTGGGGAGTCAAACCTGGGTCCTTTGGCTTTGCAGGCAAACTCCTTAACCACTAAGCCATCCCTCCAGCCCTAGAGTTAATTGATTATATGTTGGATATCACTTTTTGCAAAGGATATCCATACTTTTAAACAGTACTTAAAACTAAGAATGATCAATACCTTTGGGCATAGCATTCAGGCATGGTAGGTGGCCCTAAAATCTCTGTGCTTCTCTACCATCTGCCACCTGACCATGTCTTCAAAGAGGTCTTTCTTTAAGGATATTTCTATTTTGCTGATGGTGTAGCAAGCTAGGCTCAGACACCACTTAAGATGTATTTTCCCTGATGCAGTAATACACACCTGCAGTCCAAGCTACTCAGTCAGTAGGATGAGGCAGAAGGAACAATTGAGCCCAGGAGTTGGAAACCAAACTAAGCAACATAGCAAGCTTATCTCTTACAATAGAAAAAAACAAATTTCTTAATTTTTAAAGGTAAAAGTAATGACCTCCATAAGGAAACCTAAGCGCATTGTTATTCGAGGTCATGATGAGAAGGAATACCCCTTCCTTGTGAAGGGCGGTGAGGACCTTCGGCAGGACCAACGCATTGAGCAGCTCTTCGAGGTCATGAATGTCGTCCTCTCCAGTGATGCTGCCTGCAGTCAGAGAAACATGCATTTAAGGACATACCATGTCGTGCCAATGACCTCCAGGTGTGGCCTGAGTGTGTGTGTGTGTGTGTGTGTGTGTGTGTGTGTGTGGCTGTTCTGAAATCTGAGGTTTGGGGTGCTGGATATATCAGTGCCTAGGTTTCTATGGGAAGGTAAATGAGGAAATAGAGAATGGGTGGATCAGAAACTGTACCATTTGGATTCTTCACAACATTTTTTCTAGTGATAATAAAAGCAATTGAGATTTGCATTTACTTATAAACATCTTTTCTTTTTCAGATTAGGATTAATTGAATGGATTGAAAATACTTTGATTTTGAAGGACCTTCTTTTGAAAAACATGTCAAAAGAGGAGACAGTGTCTTATATGAGGTACTATAAGGCTGACAGCTTTTGTACTGCATACCTTCCAGCCTGCTTCTGCCCAAATATCACATTCATGCCCTGAATTAATTTTTCTCAATGTTCTGATTAAATGCCTGACAAAGCATTTTAAGGAAGGAAGAGTTTACTTTGGCTTATAATTCAAATGGATGCAGCCCATCATGATGGGAAAAGCATGGCAGCAGGTACTGAAGACCACTGAGAATGAGCAGGAAATAGAACCAGGCTATAATACCTCAAGGCCTTCCCCTGTGACCCACTTCCTTCAACAAGATTCCACCTGCTAAAACAGCACCATCAGTTGGGTACCAGTGAGGTTACTGGGGATGTTTCACATTCAAACCACCATATTCTACTCCTATTCCTCATAGTCTCATGGCCATTTAATGATGCAAAATGCATTCAGTCCATCTTCAAAACTCCTTCTAGTGTTATTCCATCCTAACACTGTTCAAAAGCCTAAAGTCTTCTCTGTGACTCAAAGCAGTTGCTTAACTGAGAACACCTATAAAATTAATGTTATATACTTTCTAATACACAATGACATGGAGTAAACCGTTCCCTTTCAGAAGGAAAGATTAGGAGCATAGCAAGGAAAGATTGGACTAAAACAAGATTAAAACCAAGCAGGGTGAGGCTGGAACGATGGTTTAGTGGTTAAGGCGTTTGCCTGCAAAGCCAAAGGACCCAAGTTTGATTCCCCAGGACCCACGTTAGCCAGATGGACAAGGGGGCGCATGTGTCTGGATTTCACTTGCAGTGACTGGGAGGCCCTGCGGGCCCATTCTCTCCTACCCCGTTTCTGTCAAATAAATAAAAGTAAAATATCTTTTTTAAAAAAACCCATCAGGGAAAACAGCAAATCCTGCAGCTCTGTGTCTGGCTTCAGGGCTCTTGGGCTCCTGATGGAACCATCTGACATGAGGGCTTGAGTAGTCCCACCTCTTCAGCTCATAGGAAAGAGACTCTACCTCAAAATATAAAAATAAATAAGAAAATAATGGAGTGAATGCGGTAATGAAATGAAATTCTAAAGTTAATATATGTTTGATGTTAATAGGAAATATTACTTAAATTGTATATTTTTTCCCTGTTCACTGTTTTTCTATAAATTGTCAAGGGTTTTTGCCTTTAAAGTCAAATAATGCAAAGTGTGTCTTTAATTCCAACTTTATTTTTCTTACTTCGTAGTGATTCCAAAGCACCAGTTTTTGAATATAAAGACTGGCTAAGAAAAATGTCAGGAAAATGTGATAATGGAGCTTATATGCTAATGTATAAGTAAGTATTTATTCAATTTGATTTTGTATTCACTAATTCATTGTCAACACTACATGCTTACTTTTGTGTTCGGGGAAATTTTGCATCTGATGGATTAGGGAGCAGTCACCTAGTATGTGTGAGGCTCTGGGTTCTGTCTCCAGCACTGAGAAAGGAGAGATGGAGGGAGGAAATAAATTGTGCCCAGATACATTTTAAAATCTAGTTATTGGGCTGGAGAGATGGCTTAGTGGTTAAGCGCTTGCCTGTGAAGCCTAAGGACCCCGGTTCGAGGCTCGGTTCCCCAGGTCCCACGTTAGCCAGATGCACAAGGGGGCGCACGCGTCTGGAGTTCGTTTGCAGAGGCTGGAAGCCCTGGCGCGCCCATTCTCTTTTTCTCCCTCTATCTGTCTTTCTCTCTGTGTCTGTCACTCTCAAATAAATAAATAATTTTTTAAAAAATCTAGTTATTTGATATTTGAACATTAATATAAAGAATTTAAATTTTAAGTCATTAGAAATTAATAAGGTGTTTTTCCTTTTTAAATCCTAGGAGAGCTAGTCGTACAGAGACAGTTATGGCTTTTAGAAAAAGAGAAAGTAAAGTGCCCAGTGATCTCCTAAAGTAAGTATGCTTGTGACTTCACAAACACGCTAGTGACATAGCAGAGACCACATATGGTTCCTCTTTTTCAGGAGGGCCTTTGTAAAGATGAGCACCAGCCCTGAGGCCTTCTTGGCGCTGCGTTCCCACTTTGCCAGCTCTCATGCACTGCTCTGTATTAGTCACTGGCTCCTCGGGATTGGAGACAGACACCTGAACAATTTCCTGGTAGACATAGAAACAGGCAGCATAATTGGCATTGACTTTGGACATGCATTTGGATCAGCTACTCAGGTTTGTTGGTCTTACTCTCATTGCTAATTTAGAATTGTTAAGTGATTTTATAATACCCTCCAAAAAATGAATTAAAGGAGTAGTGGGTTACTTGCGTTTTTTTTTTTTTAATTGACAACTACCATAATTGTAGACAATAACCCATGGTAATCCCTCCCTCCCCAACTTTCCCCTTTGAAACTGCAATCTCCATCATATCCCTTTCCCCTCTCAATCAGTCTCTCTTTTATTTTGATATCAACATCTTTTCTCCTATTATGATGGTCTTTTGTTGGTAGTGTCAGGCACTGTGATATCCACTGTCATGGATATCCAGGCCCTTTTGTGTCTGGAAGAGCATGTTGTAAGGAGTCCTACCCTTCCTTTGGCTCTGACATTCTTTCTGCCACCTCTTCTGCAATGGACCCTAAACCTTGGAAGATGTGATAGAGATATTCAAGTGCTGAGCAATCCTGTCACTTCTCAGCACCATGGTGCCTTCTAAGTCATCCCAAGGTCACTGCCATCTGAAAAGAGAAGCTTCTCTAACAAAAAGTGAGGGTAGTATTAATATATGGGTATGAACATTAAGAGAGGTACTTACTGGGCAGTTTGGTGAACATAGTATATACATTTAGCCAGACACTAGCAGACGTTACACCTCTAGGGCTCATTAGTATCAGGCATGTATTCCCTCCCATGGAGCAGGCCTCCAGTCCAACTAGAGAGCAGTTGGTTTCCCCCATAACAGACATGCCACTATTGCACCCATTGTATCATTTGGACTGGCTGGCCAAATTTAAGGCTTGTAGTGTCCACTGTTGAGTATCTTCACTGGTGATTTCTCTCTCTTCCATTGAACTGCATGCAGAATGTCTTCTTCCAGCTTTCTCTCAGCTGTTCTACATGGAAGAGGTTATCAGCTCAGTTCCAGCAGAATTTCTCAGTGACCTTGCAGCCCAATATGTGGAGTCTTCAGCAATAGGGTCTTACCATCTATTCCTGATTGGAAACCAAGGGCCTCAATGGTCTGTAATGTTGTGGGGGGTATCGTGCCCTCCCTGACCAACAACTCCCTGGAAGATATCCCATCCCTGGCACTGAAAATTTTCTAGTAACAATCTATGGCTTCTGAGTGTTCCATTGTCCAAAAAAGTAGGTTTCTATATAACTTATTTATTTTTATTTATTTGACAGAGAGAGTGAGAGAGAATTGGCATACCAGGGCCTCCATCCACTGCAAACGAACTCCAGACATATGTGCCACCTTGTGCATCTGGCTGATATGGGTCCTGGGGAATCAAAACTGGGTCCTTTGGCTTTGCAGGCAAACGTCTTAACTGTTAAGCCATCCTTCCAGCCCATATGACTTGTTTATATCCTCTTAGATTTTGATTAGCCCTCCCCCCACCTTTCCTTTACTCAGTCTCTTCCCCTGACCTCACTTAGGCCTTTTCACCCCCATTGATCTGTTCATCTACTTACATATATACAATACCATTCTATTAAATACCGCCCCCCCTTTGTATTCCCTTTATATCCCCTTTTTTATTGGAGGTTGCATTAAATGTGTAGATTGCTTTTGGTAAGATGGCCATTTTCACAATATTGATTCTTCCAACCTAGGAACAAGGGATGTCTTTCCATTTCTTAGTGTCCTCTGCAATTTCTGGCTTTTTTTTTTTTAAGTTTTAGGTTTATTCCATGGTACTTTATTATTATTTTTTAATATATCTTATTTATTTATTTGAGAGAGAGAAAAAAATGGGCACATCAAGGCCTCTAGCCACTGCAAACAAAGTCCAGATGCCTGTGCCCCTTGTGCATCTGGCTTATGTTGGTTCCGGAGAGTTGAACCAGGATCCTTTGGCTTTGCAGGCAAATGCCTTAATTACTAAGCCATCTCTCCAGCCTGTACTTTATTTTTTATGCAGTTGTGAATGGGAGTGATTCTCTGATTTCATCTTCTGTGTGTGTGTTGTTAACATATAGGAAAGATACTGATTTCTGTGTGTTTATTTTATATTCTGCTACATTGCTAAATGTGTCTATTAGCTCTATCAGTTAGCTGGTAGAGTATTTAGGGTCCTTTTTGTATAGGATCATATCATTGGCAAATAATGATAACTTGACCTCTTCCTTTCCAATTTGTATCCCTTTTATGTGTGTCTTTTGCTTTATTGCTATGGCTAAGACTTCAGTACTATATTAAATAAAAGTGGGGACAGTGGACACCCTTGTCTTGTTCCTGATTTTAGTGGAAAAATCTTCAAGTCTTTCCTCCATTTAGTATTATGTTGGCTGTAGGTTTATCATAAGTATCCTTTATTATGATTAGAAATATTCCTTCTGTCCCCAGTCTCTGTAGGACTTTTATCATGAAAGGATGTTGGATTTTGTCGAATGCTTTTTCTGCATCTATTGAGATGATCATGTGATTTTTTTTCCTTCAATCCATTTATATAATGTATTACATTTATCGAATTGCATATGTTGAACCATCCTTGCCTGTCTGGGATAAAGCCTACTTGGTCAGGGTGAATGATCTTTCTGGTATAGTCTTGTATTCTGTTTGCCAATATTTTATGGAGAGTTTTTGCATGTATGTTCATGAGGGAGATTGGTCTGTAATTTTATTTTATTTTATTTTTTTGTTCTGTCTTTGTTTTGGTATCAGGGTGCTGCTGCCTTTATAAAAGGACTTTGGTAGGATTCCTTTGTCTTCTATTTTATGGAAAAGTTTTAGGAGCATTGGTGTTAGTTCTTCCATGAAGGTCTGGTGAAATTCATCACTGAATCCATTTGGGCTTGGACATTTTTTTTAGTTGGGAGATTTTGGGTTTTTTATAATTGCTTGGCTCTCCATACTTGTTATAGGTATATTTAAGCGATTAATCTCATCTTGGTATAATTTTTGGAGTGAAATTCTTTTCCTTCTACTATACCCTGAATTCTTATGTTTTATCTTTTCATAGTATTCTGAATATCTTGAAATTCCTATTCATACTTTCCTTATTAGTTTGTCTTTCTCTTTGTTGGACTGTATTAGATCTTCCACTTGGTCTGCTAGTTTAGGTATTCTGTCCTCTCCATCCATTCTACTGGTGAGATTTTCTACAAAGTTTTTTATTTCATTAACTGTGTTCTTCATTGCTAGGAATTCTGATTGATTTTTCTTTATTATTTCTATTTCCTTATTCATGTCTTCTATTGATCTTCTTTATTTCATTAAATTGGTGTCCTGTGTCTTCTTTGATTCCTTTGATTTCCTCTTTCATTCCTTTGATTTCTTCTTTGACTTCTTTGAGCATATTTATAATCATTCTTTGGAAATCTGTCTCAGGCATTTCCTCTAACTCATTCTCACTGGAGGTCATTTCTGATGCATTAATACTTTTTGTTAGATCTATATTGTCTTGATTTTTGGTGTTTGTGTTATAATGTACATATTTTTGCATCTTGGATTAATTTAATGCTTGGATTTTTCTTGTTAGCTGCAGTATTATTAGATTTATCAATCAATTTGATGTTATATATCTTCAGGGTAGGAGCTTAAGGTGCTAGGTGTGGCTCTCAACACTCTCAGAGTATCTACAAAAGTTACCCTAGGTGTTGGGTTTGCCTGCTATGAGAGTATTCAAGTAGGCTGAATGGAACAAAATACAGGCAGATTCTAAAATTTAACTAAACAATGTATACTTTCCATGAAAAACAGCACAGAGTATGCAAGAGTATGTATTATGACAACCAGATCTTCTAACTGTCCCTTAGGGTGTGTGGTGCCCCACACCCTTAAGCCTATCAACAAGGAGGTTAAGATTTCTGGTCTGTTGAGGGTTCCAAGTCAGCTTGTGACAAGTGAAACCCTTCCCTAATGAACAACAGAACAGGAAACAAAGCCACTGTAAATCAAGAAGCAACAAATAACAAGCCCATAATATAGCTTATTTAGGAATGGCAAATCCAACCATCCATCAGATTTAACATACAGTTTATCCTGATATGGAAGGTAATTAGCACTTCCGGTTCAGGCCTATATACCAGCTTTATTTGACAGGTATTGACCTAGTATAATCCTGGTTACCTTTTGGGATGATTTTGGTATCAGTTATGCTGCGCTCCTGCTTGGTGCACTGTGGGTTCAAGTAGGCTCCCTGGGTAGTTGGATCGCTGCTGGGTGCTGTGAGTTCCCTTCCCCTGGTCTCTGGTGCTTGCTGGCGCTTGCACTGGCAGTGGGGGAGGGGAGGCTATGGATGGTGGTTCTATGTGAGCCTCTACCTCCTGATCTGTTCCTCTGTTGTTTGCTGCGGTTCTCCACGTTTCTTGAGTTTGTGAAGAGCTCCGGTGTGAGTGGAAAATCCTCTCACCTGGCTTTTCCTATGGCTCAAGTCGAGCCTTGTAGCTGTGGCCCCGTGGACCTAGTGCCACTGCTGCTAGAACTGCTTCTGCCTTCCTATGTGGGCTCAGGATGCTCTGGATCTCTCCAACTTCTCTGCTGCCATTGGTAATTTCTTACACACCTCACTTTTTAGTAGAAGAGTGTATTTTGCTGGGGGGGGGGGGTTGGCTTTTTCTCCCCTAGGGTGTTTTGGCATGGTTCCTACACTGCCATCTTAACCAGAAGTCTTGGTGTAATTTTTGTAGGTCATATAAATGAAGAAAATCATCCATTTCTTTAGATTTTCAAACAGTGGAGTAGTATGTTCTTACAGTATGTCCCTATGATCTTTTGAATTTCTGTGGTATCTCTTGTGATGGTGTCTTTTTCTTCTCTAATTTTATTTGTGTCTCTTTTCTCTTTTGATCAGATTTGCTAAGGGTTTATCAATCTTGTTTATCCTTTCAAAGAACCAACTCTTTGTTTCATTGATTCGTTTTTTGCTTCTATTTCATTAATTTCTGCCTCAGTCTTTATTATTTCTTCCCATCTACTGTTAATCAGTATATTAGTCAGGGTTCTCTAGAGGAACAGAACTGCTAAAATGAGTTTTTTTTTTAATATTTTTTGTTTATTTTTATTTATTTATTTGAGAGTGACAGACACAGAGAGAAAGACAGAGAGAGAGGGAGAATGGGTGTGCCAGGGCTTGCAGCCACTGCAAACGAACTCCAGACGCATGTGCCCCCTTGTGCATCTGGTTAATGTGGGTCCTGGGGAACCAAGCCTTGAACCGGGTTCCTTAGGCTTCACAGGCAAGCGCTTAACCGCTAAGCCATCTCTCCAGCCCTAAAATGAGTTACTTTTAAAAAGGGAATTTATTGGATTAGTTTACAGTAGTCCAATAGCAGTTGCAGGCCCAAGAATCACGGAACCTGGTAGCTGCTCAGTCCATGTGGCCAGATGCCTCAGAAATCCCGATCTGGCAAGGCCTGGAGGCTTCCTGAGGTGCTGCTGGGTTTCAATCCACCTGGGTCTTTAGTTGATGCTGGTCTTCAATCCACGCTGGAAAGCAGCAAGCAACTCCGGCAGCCATGTGGAAGGAAGGGCTCTTCTCACTCATAGCTTCCTTATATGAAGTCCCCCTCTGAGCAGGGCCACCTGCTTTGGGGAAAGGGCTCACTCTGGGGGAAGGATTTCTTCCTTTAGTTGATCCTTCCTAGAAGCAACCTCCAAGACCCACCAAAAGGGATTTCTGTGGATTACTAAACACATCAAGTTGACATCACCATAACTATCACAGTTGGTTTGCCTTGTTCTTTTTCCAATGCCTTAAGGTGAAGTATTAAATTGTTTACTTGCAATCTTTCTAATTTCTTAATATAGGCACTCAAAACTATAAATTTCCCTCTTAGGACTGCCTTCATTTTGTCCCAAAAGTTTAAGTGTGTTGTGTTCTCATTGTCATTTGATTCTATGAATTTTTTAAATTTCCTTCTTGATTCCTTCATTGACCCATTCATCATTTAGTAGTGTATTTTTTAGTTTCCATGATTTTGTGTATGCTCTGTGGCTTTTCTTATTAATTTGTAGTTTGATCCCATTGTGATCAGAGTGCAAAGATTTGTTTTGTGTCCTAATATATGGTCTATTTTAGAGAATGTTCCATGTGCTGCTGAAGAGAATGTGTATTCTGCAGCATTTGGATGAAATGTCCTGTATATATGTTAGGTCTGTTTGTTCTATGACCTCCTAATGTTGGTCTGAAGTCTAGCCTGTCAGATATTAGGATAGTGACCCTTGCTTATTTTCTAGGCCCATTTGCTTGAAACACCATTTTCTAACCTTTTACCCTTAGATAGTGTCCATCCTTTGTAAAAAGATCAGTTTCTTGGAGGGAACAAATTGAAGGATTTTTAACCCAGTAGTTTTTTTTTTTTTAATTAAGAACTTTACTGTATGAACACTTTGTATATTAGTTATATACCCTGCCGGTTATACTCCTCCATCCCTATTCCACTGAGGACCCTCCTCAATGGGGTTATCAGTTTTTATTGTGGGGTCATGAATGTACCAGTTAGTCTCTGTGGTGGAGACATTGCCTTAAGATACTCCTTCCCACCCTGGGGTTCTTAGAATCTGTCTGCCTCTGATGTTCTGCTTTGATGAATTTCAAGTCTCCTCAAGGTCTACTGCCATCTCCCTGGAGGAGGTTCTCAGGCTAGCAGTAAGAGAAGCACATATTTAATCCTCCACTTCCTCTGTAATGTTTCCTGGGCCCTGGCAGATGTGGTACAGATGACGGGTCTCATGCTAGGCAGTTGACTTTCTTTTCTTGTATTGATTGTATTGATGTCTTCAGTATTCAATATCATCTGTACAAAGCAGATTCTCTAACCAAACTTGAGAGCAGTATAGATCAAAGGGGGATAATCATTGACATTTAGGAGACTTTTTCATGGGCATATCCTCTTCTTTTAGCCAAGTTACAGTGGGAGCTTCTTTCTAGGGTCTGAGACTTTTCAGGCTATATAGGCTTCTGACTTCTCAGTGCCAAGTATGAATTCCCTCCCAGTGAGTAGAACTCATATCCCATCAGAGAGCAGTTGATTACCCACATAATCTGTGTGCCACTATTGCCCCTGTGGGACAGTAGTGGCATCTTCAGCAATTGGGTCTTAGGCTGATTTTGTCATGATCATAAATCTGACATTTTGAAGAAAGAAATTTCTCATTTTCAACTTGTTCACATAGGTTGTGGGAGAAGTGGTAATAAATTATATAATCAGAACCAGGAAGAAAACTTTTTAAAAAGGGAGGGTGGTAAGATGGCTCAGTGACTAATGGCACTTGCTCCAGCAAGCTTGATGACGGGAGTTTGACTCCTGAGTACCCAGGTAAAGCCAGATGCAAAGTGGTACACCTGTTTATAGTCCCAAAGTTCCTTAACCAGGGGGAGGCTGAATGAGGAGACCTTGAATCTCACAAGTCAGCTAGTCTAACCTTCCCAACAGCAAAGAAGAGAAACTCTACTCAAAACAGGGTAGGGGCCGGAGGATTGCTCAGTGGTTAAGGTGCTTGCCTACAAAACCTAATAACCTGAGTTCTGTTCCCCAGTACCCACGTAAAAAGCTAGATAGACAAAATGGTTCGTGCATCTGGAGGTTGCTTACAGTGGGTAGAGGCCCTGGTACATCCGATGTTTCTTTTTCTCTGCTTGCAAATAAATAAATAAATAATTAAAAAAAAAATAAAAGGGGAGGAGAGGACAAACACCCCAGGGTTGTCCTCTGACCTCCACACACATGCTGTGCCAACACATACAAAAATAATAGTAAATAATATTACAGAAGTTTGTTGAAGCCTCATAATTATCATGTGTTTTCCATTAACTTATACATGTTTCCTCTTGTGCTTCAAAGCCTCCAGGGCTCTGTGTTATTCTACACAGGCTTATTCAAGGATGATGCAAGTTGTATTACTTACTCTTGGGCACAGGATTTCACTTTGGTATAGGTGATTTCCAGCAAAGTGGAGGGGCTGGGAAGATGGTTCAGTGGTTAAAGATATTTGCCTCTCAGTCTAGAAGCCTCCCAAACATCCATGTGAAAATTGGATGGGCATTCATTTGCAGCAGCAGAAGAACCTGGTGTGCACATGCAAATAAATTTTAAAATATGATTAGGCTGGACATGGTGGTACACGCTTTTAATCCCAGCACTTGGGAGGCAGAGGTAGGAGGATTACCATGAGTTCAAATCTACCCTGAGACTACATAGTGAATTTCAGGTCAGCTTGGGCCAGAGCAATATCCTACCTCAATTAATTAATTAATTAATTGAAAGAAAAGGGGAGAGGGCTGGAGAGATAGTTTAATACTTGCTTACAAAGCCTGACGGCCTGGGTTAAATTCTCCAGTACTCACATAAAGCAAGGTGTGGTGTACAAAGTGGCACATGCATCTGGAGTTTGTTTGCAGTGGCTAGAGCCCTTACATGCCTATCCCCCTCTCATTTTCATTTTCTCACCCTCTCTCCCTCTTTTCTTCCTCCCTCTCTCTCTTTTCTCTCTCTCTCTGTCTCTCTCTTCTCTTCTTCCCTCCCTCCCTCCCTTTCTTTCTCTGTCCCCCTCTCTCTCTGCTAGCAAATAAATAAATAAAGCTAGCCATGGTGGCATATGCCTTTAATCCCAGCACTTGGGAGTCTGAGGTAGGAGAATCACTGAGCCTGAGGTCAGCCTGACTACAGGGAAAACATGACTCAGGGGAGAAAAATAAAAAGAAAAAAGAAAAAAAGGAAAGGGGAGTTTTCCCAGCATTTGCAGTTTATGGCTATAGTTCCAGTACTAGGTAGGCTAAGACAAGTCTGAGCTACATAGTGAGTTCCAGGCCAGCCTGGACTACAGTGTAACAAAACAAAGAAGCAGAAAAAGGTGAAGTTTGTATTCTCACTAAAGAGAAATAATAACTTTGAGATGTTTCATATATATGTTACTTTGAGATTTCTACATGTATTCTACTTGAATGTTCCCTTTTTTGCTCTTGTTTAGTTTCTGCCAATCCCTGAGTTGATGCCTTTTCGTTTAACCCGCCAATTTGTCAGTCTCATGTTGCCAATGAAAGAAACAGGTCTTGTGTACAGTGTCATGGTGCACGCACTGAGGGCCTTCCGCTCAGATGCAGACTTGCTCACAAATGCCATGGATGTTTTTGTCAAGGAACCCTCCTTTGATTGGAAGGTAGATTTTATTTTATATATACTTCTTGCTGTCTTAAAATCATTATGTATACATTTATTTAGTTATTTATTTATGTGTGTCTGGGAATATATGCCATGATATGACTGTGGAGGTCAGAGGACAACTTTGAGGTGTTTGTGTTCTACCTATTTTGAGACAAGGGTCTCATGCCACTGTGAAGTACCTTAGATTAGCTGGTGTACACCCTTAAGATTCTCCTGAATCTGCCTCCTATTTTTGTAGGTACCATTAGATCACAGATGCATTGGATACATTTTGTATCAGGCTTTAAATACGTGCTGGAGAACTAAACTTGGGCCAACACGTTTGTCAGCAAGCAACTTTAACTGCCTGTATACTTAACTTTAATCACAACCATGTTTTGTATGGTGAAAATGCATTAAGTTGTTCACTAAAATATTTACATTATTTTGTACTACATTTCTCAAAATTAACTTTTGAAGTTATTTGACCTAAAAACCAGATAAAATGCGAAACATATATCTGGAGAAACTTGCTTCAGTAGAGTTTATTTCTAACTGGAGTGCATAAGAGTAGACAGTGGTGGGGCTGGAGAGATGGTTTCACAGTTAAGCACTTGCCTATGAAGCCTAAGGACCTCAGTTCGAGGCTTAATTCCCCAGTACCTATGTACACCAGATGTACAAGGTGGCACATGCATCTGGATTTCTTTTGCAGGAGCTGGAGGCTCTGATGTACCCATTCTGTCTCTCTCTCTCTCTGCCTCTTTTTCACTCTGTCTGTTGCTTTCAAATAAATAAAAATAAACAAAAAATTTTTTTTAATGAATATACAGTTGGTGTCTTTTGTCTGGAAGATTTTCCAGAATATGCCCCCAATAGCCAAGGAGTGCTCAACCTTTATTTAGAATGGTCTTCAGGGGCTGGAGAGATAGCTTAGCGCTTAAGGCATTTGCCTGGAAAGCCAAAGGATCCCGGTTTGACTCTCCAGGACCCACATAAGCCAGATGCACAAGGGGGCACATGCATCTGGAGTTGATTTGCAGTGGCTGGTGGCCATGGCGTGCCCATTCTCTCCCTCTCTCTCTCTCTCTCTCTCTCTCTCTCTCTCTCTTTTAAATAAATAAATAAAATAAAAAGGGAGAATTAGGTAGGGTTTAAAAAAAAATAGAATGGTCTTCAGGCCTCCCTGTGGCCTCTTAGACTCATAGTCACTATGATGTGTGCTGCCATCATAATCTGTATAATAAGACAAAGAGCTGTTTCTAGTGAGAGGCATTCATTTGGAGATCATTACTTGATTTAAATCTGCTTGAATATTAGTGTATATACTGTTACAATGTTACAATTTTCCTTTAGAATTTTGAACAGAAAATGCTGAGAAAAGGAGGATCATGGATTCAAGAAATAAATTTAAATGAAGAAAATTGGTATCCTCGACAGAAAATACATTATGCTAAGAGAAAATTGGCAGGTGCCAATCCAGCATTCATCACTTGGTAAGATTGTTATTTATGGAACAAACAGTACTAACATTACCACTTCCTGCACTGTGCAGATGAGGAAAGTAAGGCTTAGAGAGTTCATGCTTGCAGAGCTGGGTGAAGAGTGATTGAACCTGCATCTGATCAGCAGTGCACAGCTAACACCAACAGAAGGACAAAGGAACAGGTGATACCAGACTACTGTTGCTTATATAAGGAGACAACTTGAGATTTGTAATACCAGACTACTGTTGCTTATATAAGGAGACAACTTGAGATTTGTACTTGCTTTTGCCTTTTTTAGGGCATTTAGCCCACTTGACCCTGGTAAGTACTAGCACTAATGTAAAGAAGGCTTGTCAGATAAAAATCTGAGTTGGATTGGCTTTTAGATTAGCTTTTAATTTTTTTTTTTTAATTTTTCTTTTAAAAAATTTTTTTTCTGATTTATTTTTTATTTATTTTATTGGAAAGAAAGAATGGGTGCACCAGGGCCTCTAGTCACTACAAACAAATTCCAGATACATGTGCCACCATGTGCATCTGGCTTATGTGGGACCTGGGGAATCGAACCTGGGTCCTTAGGCTTCACAAGCAATCACCTTAACCACTAAGCCATCTCTCCAGCCCAACTTTTAATTTTTAAAAAATATTTGTATTTATTTATTTTCAAGGAGAGAAAGAGAATATAGGCATACCAGTGGCTCTAGCAAATGAACTCAAGATGTATGTGCCGCCTTGTATATCTAGCTTTACCTGAGTACTGGAGAAATGAACCTGGGTCGTCAGGCTTTGCAGGCAAGTTCCTTAACCACTGAGCCATTACTCCAGCCCCAGCTCTTAATTTTTTTTTAGAGGTAAGGTCTCACTCTAGCCTAGGCTGACCTGGCACTCACTGTAGTCCCAGGCTGGCTTTAAGCTCTCAGTGATCCTCCTACCTTTACCTCCCAATGCTGGGGATTAAAAATGTGTGCCACCATGCCTGCTAAAAGGCAGCTTGCCTCCCTTTTGGGGAATTGAACCCTGGTCTCCCACATGAGAGGCGGGGATACTCACCACTATACTAACAAGGACAGCCCAACTTTTGTTTTTTGTTTTTCAAGGTAGGGTCTCACGCGAGCCCAGGCTGTCCTGGAATTCACTAGGTAATCTCAGGGTGGCCTCGAACTCATGGCAATCCTCCTACCACTGCTTCCCGAGTGCTGGGATTAAAGGTGTGCACCACCACACCTGGTTTTCAATTCTTGATTTTTGAAGGTAGGGTTTCACTGTAGCCCAAGCTGACCTGGAATTCACTGTGTAGTTTCAAGGTGGCCTTGAACTCATGGCAATCCTATCTCTGCCTCCCAAATGCTGGGATTAAAGGCGTATGCTACCACACCCAGCTAGCTCTTAATTTTTTGTTGAGATCTAAAGAAAATAAAAACTTACAGAGATTATTCTGAGAAAATAAGCAAGCTAGATTTACGTAGTAAATTACACTCTGATCCACTTGTTTTTGACAAAAGTGCCAGGGCCATATAGTGGTTTTTCCAACCAAGTGGTTCCTGCAAAAGAGTGAAGTTGAATACCTGCCTCATTTTACCTACAAAATTAATTGAACTTATATCAAAGAGCTAAATGTAAGAGCACAATACTATAAAATACTTAGGAAAATGATAAGGGTAAATCTTTATGACTTTGTTTTGTTTTGTTTTGTTTTTTTAAAATAGGGTCTCACTCTAGCCCAGGCTGACATGGAACTTGCTCTGTAGTCAGGCTGGCCTTGAACTCATAGTGATCCTTCTATGCTAGCCTTCACAACTTTTAATTTGGCTGTCACACTTAGCATTTCTAGGTATAACAGCAAAAGCATGAGCAAGAAAAATAGATGAATTGGATTTCAGAATTTCTGTAGTTCACAGAATGCTATCAAGAAACTAAGAAGATACCTGGGAGATCACTCAGTAATAGTGTTTACCTGGCATGTAACAAGACTTTGGTTTTTATTCCCAGTACCTCTCCTGCAAAAAAAGAAAAGTAAAAGCTCAACCAACAGACTCAGAGAATTTTTGAAAGTCATACATCTGACAGAACAACTATATCTAAAATACATTTAACAGCTCTTACAAAGCTAAGCATGGTAGCACAATATAATCCCAGCACTTGGATCCAGAGTTCAAGGTCATCCTCCATGAGTTCCAGGTCAGCCTGGTTATAGAAGAACTTGTCTCAAATAAATGAATAAATAAACTCTTAGAATTCTATTCTAAAAAGACAAAGAACCCATTTAAAAATGGCGAAAGTAATCAAACATTTCTCTAAAGAAAATAATTGACTAATGATTACACAAAGAAGAGCTAGCATAGTCATTAGGGAAATACAAATACAATACTGCCTCACACCCCATAAGATGGTATTTGACTACTGTTGGTAAGTATGTCTAGGAATTGGAACCCTCATGTGATACTAATAGTACAGCTCTATGGAAACAGCCTGGAAGTTGCTCAAAAAAGTAAATTTAGTCATCATTTGACCCATTTGCTCTACAACTAGGTGTCTGCCCCAGAGAAATAAAAGTTTATATCTGCAGAAGAACGTGGCAAACAAATGTTAATGATGTATTATTCATGTTTTAACTTTAGCTTCAAGGTTATGAGCAACAAAACAAAAGATGAGAGTATAAAGATTGGCTGGGAATGCAGGTAACAAGGGAAAGATCATTTGTGTCCATGTTTTCATTTTTGTTCAATCCCCATTTCAGCGATGAGTTACGTCTAGGCCATGAGAAATCAGATGCCTTTGAGAGTTATATATCTGTAGCTCGTGGAAACAAAGACCACAATATTCGCGCTCAAGAGCCAGAGAATGGACTTTCAGAAGAAACTCAAGTGAAGTGTTTGTTGGACCAGGCAACAGACCCCAATATCCTTGGCAGGACGTGGCAAGGATGGGAGCCCTGGATGTGATGTCTATAGGAGATAGCAGCTTAAAAGAGTCTCCTAAGCCTTCATTGACAGCTGTCAGCTGATTTTGCTGAAGCACCAAACAAAAGAAATCTACAATGATAAGATTTTGTAGCATGAATGTTAGCCAAGGTCATGATGAGTAATTGAATATGAATGTGAATGAAAATTAAGTTGTGGGGGTTTTTTGTATTTTTTGTGTTTGTTTGGGTGGTTTTTTTGGGGGGTTTTTTTGTTTTTTGTTTTGTTTTTTGTTTTGTTTTTTCAAGGTAGGGTCTCACTCTGACCCAGGCTGGCCTGGAATTCACTATGTAGTGTCAGGGTGGCAAGTTACGGTTTTAATTGACTTAAAATACAAAAAAAAAAAAAAAAAAAAAGTAATGTAGGGCTGGGGACGTATCTCTTCCTGGTAGAGTGTTGGCCAAGCATGCATGAAGCCCTGGCTTTGATCACATAACACTGGGTGTGGAGGCACACATTTGTAATCTCAGCACTAAGAAGTTGGAGGCCAGCCTGGGTGTGGTAGTTTGAAAATGAGGTGAAATAGACTTGTGTGTTTGAATACTTAATCCCCAATTGGTGGTGCTATTAGAGAAGGTTGTAGAACCTTGAGGAGTGGAGCCTTGCTGGAGAAAGTGTATGGACCTTGGGGTGTTGTAGCCCAGCTTCAAGCACAGTTTACTCTCTTCCTCCCTGCTGATGTAATGGTGTGGTTCTGTTCTTGCTATACTTTTGCCTGCCATGATAAACTGGCTCAAAACTAAGGTGAAAATAAACTCTTTCCCTCCCTAAGTTGCTTCTGGTAAAGTATTTTGTCCCAACAGCAAGAGGTTAACTAAGCAAGTTCAATAAGCCAGCAGTCTCAGTAAACACTATAAATCCTGTATAACATTTTCATTGGTCATGGTACATTGGAAACAAGCCCCAGAAGACTTCATCACTAAGATACTATGAAAGTGAAGCCAATAATGCAAATGCTATGTTGTTACATTGTATAAGCAATACAGGAATAATAACAGACAAAACTGTGATCATTGTATATATTTAGAAGTGACTACATATAATATTTTAATTTTTGTAGTTTTTTTCTTTCGTTTTATTTTTTAATTTAGACATAATAATAGACATGGTCTCTAGAAATACGTGAAAGGCTGAAAATCATGTCTTAGCAGCATTCACTTTGTAACTGTTTCACAACTGGAACACAGGTAAAAGCACTTGTGTCCAATGCACAGGATAACGTCAGAGATGTGATGATAAGGAATTCTTACTTGAGGTAAATTATTTATGGGAGGAAAAGATGTACATCAAGAAAAGCAAGATCCAATTGTGAAAGCAAAAAAGGACTTCCTCCCCATGTCCTCCTACAGGACTTTCCTGCCCCATGCTTCTCCCATTAGCTATTTTCTGATTGATTTTTATCTTTTTCCCCCTACAAACATTTGTATTTGAAAACTCTTGTTTTGAGTAGTAATAATCTTAGGAATATATCTGGGGCTGACCATGTAGCTCAGTGGTAGAATATTTTCCTAGCATGTACACAAGGCTCTGAGTATAATTTCCAGGACTGCAGAGAAGAAAATACGCATGTAATAAACCTTATATCCAGATGCACTGCAAAGCTCTTTATTTAGTTTCTTGTCACTGGAAACAAACTACAAATGCTGGCAGCCTTTGTGCATCTTTCTTAACATGGGTACTAGGGAATTTAAGGCCGGGCTGGCAGGCTTTGCAAGCAAGTGCCTATACCTGCTGAGCCATCTCCCCAGCCCACTTTACTTAATTTCAAGAACAAAACATTCATCTTAGAAAATAGTTCATTATATTCTTTGCAGTTTATTGAGTAAATACTTGTAGAATATGTTATGGCATTAAGAATAACCATTAGAGAGCCAGTGGTGGTGGGACACACCTTTAATCCCAGCACTGGGAAAGCAGAGGTGGAAGATCACTGGGAGTTCAAGGCCACCCTGAGACTACATATGAATTCCAGGTCAGCTTGGGCCACAGCCAGACCCTGTCTTGAAAAACAAAACCAAAAAAAAGAAAAAAAGAAAAGAAAGAATAAACATTAGACTCAAGAGATTGCTTAGTGGTTAAGCCAGTTGCCTGCAAAGTCAAAGGACCCAGGTTCGATTCCCTAAGACCCATGTAAACCAGATGCACAAGGTGGCACATGCCACTGGAGCTCATTTGCAGTAGCTGGAGGCCCCGGCATGCCCATTCTCTCTCTGGCTATCTGCCTGTTTCTCTCTAATAAATAAAAATATTTTTAAATCTTTAAAAAATAAAAGAATCATGAGATGGTCATGAGTCTATGGGGGCCAAGGGCAGAATGTGCTTGGTTGAATGGGGACTATCCCCCATAGCTTCACATGTTTGTGACCAACCCTTATACTTAATCCCCAGCTGGTGAAGCCTTTGAGAGCAGAGCCTTGATAGAAGAGGGTGTGTCACTCAGGGTGGGCCTTGGAGTCTATTAGTCTAACCCCACTGAGTGTTTTTTTTTAATAGGGAGCTCACTCTTACTGCTTCCTATCAGCTGATGAAAAATACATGCCAGGGGCTGGAAAGATGGCCTAGCAGTTAAGGTCCTTGCCTGCAAAGCCGAAGGACCTATGTTAGATTCCCCAGAACACACGTTAGCCAAATGCACAAGGGGGTGCACACATCTGGAGTTTGTTTGCAGAGGCTGGAGGCCCCTCGCGTACCCATTCTCCCTCTCTCTGTCTCAAATAAATAAATTAATTAATTAATTAAGATTGTTTGAAAAATGTGTGCCATCAACAAAATAAAAAATAAAAGAATAAACATTTTTGTTCTCAAAAAAATGGTTATCTTGAGCTGGAGAGATGGCTTAGTGGTTAAGCGCTTGCCTGTGAAGCCTAAGGACCCCAGTTCGAGGCTCCGTTCCCCAGGACCCATGTTAGCCAGATGCACAAGGGGCCGCACACATCTGGAGTTCATTTGCAGTGGCTGGAAGCCCTGGTGTGCCCATTCTCTCTCTCTCTCTGTGTCACTTTCAAATAAATAAATAAAAATAAACCAGAAAAAAAATTAAAAATACAAAAAAATGGTTATCTATCTAAATTTGACCTTTAAAGAAAAATCAGTGGCTATATGTGTGAAATTACAGTACACACATGATTAAGGAAGTGTTGCAGTAAACTTTCCATTGTTGGCATAAAAACTCAACCAAGAGCAGTTTATGGGAGGAAAGGGTTTATTTTGGCTTAGAGACTTGAGGCAAGGGAAAAGATGGTATGAACAGAAGGACATCACCTTCTGGGCAACATCAGGTGGGCATCAGCAGCAGGAGAGAGTGCAAAATATTGTCAAGAGGAAGCAGCTATAATATCCATAAGCCGGACCCCCCCAAAAAATGTTCTGCCTCTAGGAGGCTCCAACTCCCAAATTGCCACCAGCTTGGGACCTAGCATTCAAAACACGTAAGTTTATGGAGGACATCTGAATCAAACTACCACATTCTGCCCCTAGCTCCCATAAACCGATAACCATCCTTGATGTAAAATGCTGTGCATTCAGTCCAACTTTAAAAGTCCACATAGTTTTTTTCAGTCCCAATGATGTTCAGATATCCCCATAGTCCAAGGTCTTTTAACTGAGCCATAATACCAGGAAGGAAACAACCATAGTGACACAGAATAAATATTCACAGTGCAAGAGAAGGTGCTGACCACAGAAAGTAAATATTCCACCAATAGCGTATTTAAAACAGAAGCCAGATGTGATGCATGCCTTTGATCCCAGCACTTGGGAGGCAGAGGTAGGAGAATTGGTAGGAGAATTGCTGTAAGTCCAAGGACACCCTGAGACTACATAATGAATTCCAGGTCAGCCTGGGCTAGAGCGAGATCCTGCCTTAAAAGAAAGAAAGAAGGAAACCAAAAACAAACAGGGCAGACATCAAATTCTGTCACTTCAAGTCCTACAACTCTTAAGCAGTGACAAGTCTCTAAATCTGGATAATTCTAATCAACGATGAATCTCTAGAGTTCCAATTCTGCCCCTCCAGTTACAGTTCCAAAAAACTATTGGGTGCCCGTAGCTCTCCTTGGCATCCATCACATAGTCCTGGCGTCTCCATTGGCTCTCCATTGCAACCCATGGTTCATCACATAGTTCCACTGGGCTTCCACACATGTAATCCAACAAGCCTACTTCTCATTGCCCATAACCATTTCCAAAAAACAAAACAGTTGCAAATTCATTGACCCTGTCCTGCATTTTTATACTCCGTAATGCCAGGTGGGCTACAATTTGTTAATGGGGGACCAGGGATAAAGCATACTTTGAAGAACAGGACACTATTTCAGTGTTCGGGCCCCTTCAAAGCATCTGCATTCATCTTTTTGGCCCAATGCAGCTCAGCTGGCCCAATCTCAGTGGTTGTAAGCTTTCAAGCAATTGCAGCTTGGGCTGGAGGAATGACTTAATGGGTAAGGCACTGGCCTACAAAGCCAAAGGACCCAGGTTTGTTTCCCCAGGACCCACACAAGGCAGATGCACAAGGTGGTGCATGCTTCTGGGGTTCATATGCAGTGGCTGAAGGCCCTAACGCACCCATTCTTCCTCTCTCTTTCTCTCTTCCTCTCCCTTTCTCAGACAATTAAAGCTCAATATGGAGTGGTTTGGGTGCAAAAGTGCAATTTTCCTGTGCCATATCCCTGTGCTCACATCAGTCCATTTCTATGAAATGCAACCCTGCACAAGTTCTCAGGACATAAGGAGGCAGAGCACAGCAAGTCTCCCACACAAACTGCTTCTAGACCAGTCCTGACAAAGCTCTTTCTCACCCTCATAAGCCTAGTCTCACAGTCCATAGTTGTTAATCCAGTCTTTCAACTGATGTGAATGGTTCCATCAAATTGTTCTTATAGCACTACAAGGAGTCTCTTGGGCTAAGGTTTCAAATCTGTCCATATTTCTCTCAGATCACTTCCAAATGACCAAAGCCAGTTGGGTTTTTAGCATCATCTACCCTACTTCTTGGTACCAATTTTACTGCTGCAGTCAACTTCATGGTTCTGGTAGAAAACACCCAACTAAGAGTAGCTTGTACGAGGAAAGGGTTTATTTTGGCTTACAGACTAGAGGAAGCTTCATGAAGGGAAGGGAAAGCGATGGCATGAGCAGAGGGTGGATAGTGCCTCCTGGCCAACAGCAGAAGAGTATGTCAAAACACTGGCATGGGAAAGCTGGCTATAACATCTATAAGCCCTCCTGGAACCATGCACTGTCTTCAGGAATCACCAGCTGGGGACCCATCATTCAGAACACATGGAGAACACCTGAATCAAACCACCACAGGAAATATTTTTGCTAAAACTCGGAAATGAGCAACACAAGCTTACTTTAGATTTGAGGTGATTATAGTGTAATTATACCAGTTTCTTACACTAGGGCACACTAATGCTTGCCCAACCCACACAATGGCCCAGCTAGGATGTGAGTGCTGGCAGGTGGCGCAGGATCGGCCCAACCTCCACAAGGAACCCTGCTGTGGCACAGGGCTTGCACTCACACGGATGAGTAGTCCAGTCTCCACCATTGCAAGGATGACATTTTCTCCCTGGTTTCTGCATGTATCATACATGGGCTGAGAGTCTCTCTGAGCCCCATATGGGCAGCTAGAGCAGGTGGTCTGCCAGACCATCTCACACAGTCCTTTTGGAGCATGCAGACAAGCAGGTAATCTGCCTGACCCACACACACAGTGTTCCTCACCAAAGCACTGATGCCTTCTTCACATTCAGCAAGGTCAGGGTGGGGTCACAGAGGCTCAGAACATCCATGCCGCTTGTGAACCAGACAGCCCTTGATACACCCTGATTAAGGCCTAACCCCAACAGCAGTATCCCCCTTCCCTTCGTGAGCCAATGCAGCCAATCCCACCACTAAGAGTCAGCAAACAAGCATCACAGGGAGATGAGGATCCTGCTTGGCCAGACTTCCCAGGGTCTCACCAGAAATGCTAAATGATAGTGAACACAAGGAAGACCCTCTCCAAACCCCAGAGAACCCAACCAAAATCTATGGATATAATGCCATCTCGCTGCTATTTGGATCAAACCAAAACACTCATCAAAGATTCCACAAGAGCCATTAATTGCTACATCCTTAAAATATTTTCCTCAAGTTGGGCAAACCCGATGCAAAACAATGCAAGACAACAAGCTGAGAGAGCTCCACCAAGAATGCCAAGTCCCACAATGAAAGCCTCCAGTGAAAACAGGATACTCCAAGACATAGAATCCCAAAATGAAAGCATGATTGCCTTGTTAATGAGATCATGAACAAATGGATGACAGAATTGGAAGAAAGTCATCAAAGCAACAATTGAATAAATGAAATGTAAGAGAAAAACCAACAGCTCTCATCACTAAACATAACTGAAAATCAGAGATCTTAATAAATTGATAAAGGTATGTCAAAAAATAGAATCAACAAATTGATTAACTCAACAATCATTTGATTAAGTTTTATAATGACAAGAACAAATGCCAAGAAACATCAAGGAAAGTAAACATGGGGGCTGGAGAGATGGTTTAGCAGTTAAGGTACTTGCCTGCAAAACCAAAGGAACCAGGGTCAATTCCCCAGGACCCATGTAAGGCAGATGCACAAAGGGGGCACACGCATCTGGAGTTCATTTGCAGTGGCTGGAGGCCCTGGCACACCCATTCTTTCTCTGTCTCTCTTTCTCTGCCTATTTTTCTCAAATAAATAAATAAAATATATTTTAAAAAGAAAAGCAAACATGGACCTGAAAATTGAGCAATAAAGGGATGGAAATTATTGTCATCTGCACATTCTGGGAAGACCTCCCACACAGACACAATTTATGGGAGATAGGGATTAATTTAAAGCATACAGATCCAAGGGAAGTTCCATCAGTGGTGGAAGAAGCTGGCTTCCTTTCACAGATCAAGAAGAGAAAGACAATTGCTGCAAGCAAACACCAACCACAAATAAGCAGCAAGCCCTGCCAGAGCTCAACTCAAACTCTTCTCCGTATCTATGAGCTGAAATTCCGATCCACCCCTCCCCCTTCCTGGAACATGTCAGCCTGCTAGGGACTTAAGTTGTAAACTCAGTTTTAAGAAAACACCTGAGTCTGTGGGGCCATACATTCAAACTACTGCAGAAATGATGCAGAAAAATGCAATAGAGAACATAAATAGCCTCTCCAATGGAGCAGATCATGTGAAGGACATAATTTCAGAAATCAAAAACAAGATGAGATAGTGACCAGGAGTCCAAAAAGTATATATTCAAAAAATAAACAAAGCCAGGCGTGGTGGTGCAGCCTTTAATCCCAGCACTTGGGAGGCAGAGGTAGGAGGATTGCTGAGAGTTCAAGGCCACCCTGAGACTACATAGTTAATTCCAGGCCAGCCTGGGCCAGAGTGAGACCCTGCCTCAAAAAACCAAAAAAGGAAAAACTCAAACATGAGCAGAATGTGAGGGAATTGTGTATACTTCCTAAACAGGCCAAATATCTGGATCATGAGCATATAGGAAGGGGAAGAAATAAAAGCCAAAGGCATGGAGAACATCTTCAACAGAGCTATTAAAAACTCCTCTTGCCCAAGAGAGACCCATGTAGATATAAGACGCTTACCAGAACGTTTGCAGGTGGTAGCACATGCCTTTAATCCCAGCACTTGGGAGGCAAATGTAGGAGGATCACCATGAGTGTGAGGCCACCCTGAGACTACATAGTGAATTCCAGGACAGCTGTAGCTGGAACAAAACCCTTCCTCAAAAAACCAAAAAGAAAAGGAAAAAGATGTGTAGTGGGGCATGCTTTTAATCCCAGCACTCTGGAGGCAAAGGTAGGAGGATCTCAGTGAGTTCAAGACAACATAGTGAATTTCAGGTCAGCCTGGGCTAGAGTGAGACCCTACCTCAAAAACCAAACAAAAGACCTTATTTCAAAATATGGACAAAAAATTAACTGTACAAAAAAAATACAGACCTGGCAGAGTGCCCTGTCACGTAGAGAAGGTGAGGTGACCTAGGCCCTGGGAGCACACCCCTGGGCATGGCCAGTCAGAGCCTCAGGGCATGGCCCACCACATTCCCAGCTTTCATCTGCAACGTGGCCAGCGGGCATGAGTGAGCCACCAGGGCACCATTGCCGGTGTTTGCAGGCCGCTGGTAGTGAACGTCCGTCCTCACTCAACCCTGAACTTGAAGGTGACCGGAGCAAAGAGGTAACCCTGGATAAAATGGTGACCCAGGCAGAGGAGGTGTCCCAGACTAAGGAGATGCCAGAAACAGGGCTCAGCATAAAGCAGCAATGAGAAGCATGACCTTCATGTTACGCCACTGCAGGGCAACAGTGAACCAATTGTCCGAGACCTGGCTCAGGTAGTTGAAGGGGTCACAGGGGTTCTGCTACCTTTTCAGAAGCTCATATTTAAAGGGAACCCTCTGAAGTAAATGGAGCCACCATTGTCAAGATTTGGGATACAAAATGGCTGTTGGGTCATGTTAATTGGGGAAAGCACAATCTGGAAGAAGAGGTTGAGCAAGAGAGGTTGAAAGACAGCAGGGCGTGGTGGTGCACATCTTTAATCCCAGCACTCGGGAGGCAAAGGTAAGAGGATTGCTGTGAGTTAGAGGCTGAGACTACATAGTGAGTTACAGGTCAGCCTGAGCTAGAGTGAAACCCTATCTTGAAAAGCAAAAGCAAAAACAAAAAAAGAAGATTTTGAAAGACTTGGAGACATCTGTAGAGATAACTAACCTCCTGGAAGAGTTGAATAAAGAACTTGCTGGAATCTAGCAGGGTTTTATGGCTAAGGATATGCAAGCAGAAGCTCTCAGCAAACTTGATAGAGTGAAGGCAACAATGGAGCTGTTTTTGAAGATCTTGGAGGAGATTGACATAATGACCCTAACAGGACATTTCAAAGACAGTAGAGTAGAAAGAAAGAGTTTGGTGCAAAAGGTTCAGGCATTACCAGCTGAGTGTGACTTGGCGGAGCAGAACATCCATTGGAGACTGAGCGGTTGCTATCTACAAATTTGGCCCTTTCTGAGTGAAATATGGTAAAGACCATGCTGTCCGGAAGAACAGTGTCAACAGTGCCACGCTCTCTGAAATACAAGTTCCTGAGTCTCCAAGGCTGCCAAAGGCAACTGACCAATTGACAATTTTCCAACTCCTACACCACTTAGATCAAAACATTTCAATGAAAAAGTACTGTCTTTGCCACCTTCAAGTATATCTCCTGTTTCCTCATTCTGACTCCATGTGGCTGGGTTGCCCAGCAGCTGCCTTTTTAGGAGGGGGTCTCCCTGCCCATATTTTACCAGGTCTTTTGACATTCTGGTGTAATTGGGGGTACTGTTGAGAGCTGTCATTTATCCAGAGCTAGTTCCAAGTTTATAGGGCACCCTGGTCTTAAGTCACACAAATTTGTTCTCCATAGAAAGATAAATCAGAATCAGCAGAAGGTTGCATGTAGTTGAGAATGTTGGGGCTGGCTGGCACACGGGCCATCACACTGTACCTTGTTGTGGTAAGTCCAGAACATCCTGCTAGATTGTTGTTTAAAGACCCTGTTGTCATCTTCCAGTGACCTTGCTAGCCACGGGACTTGAGGTTCAAGGAGCCTTTCCTCATGGGGCCTGTGTTGGTGAGTAAATTGCCTTGCCCCCAAGCAACTCTTCAGAATGTTAGAGCCCAGTTTCTGCTTAAAATCCACCCAGAACCCTGGGTGAGGAAGGCAAAGGTAGGGTGTGGGGCAGGAGGAGTTAGAGTAAGAGCAAGGAAGGGTAAGATCAAGTGGAAACTTCTCAGGAGTGATGGGTTTCTGTTAATCATACTCTTCTGAGTTTTCCATGTCCTTCAATGCTGTTTCTACCCATTTTGTGGACTTCCATTGCCATGGCTGTTAAAACTAGTTTGTATGCCCACCATAAAAAAAAAACAAACATGACAACTTGAAACAATGAAAACACAGAGTTCAAAGAAACAAGAGAAAAAAAGCTCATTATGTACAAAGGTAAGTCCATCAGAATTACCTCTGATTGTTTTTTCCCCAACATTTTTTTGACAACTTCCATAATTGTAGACAATAACTCATGGTAATTCCCTCCCTCCCTCCCTACACTTTCCCTTTTTCAACTCCACTCACCATCATTCCCCTTCCCCCTCTCAATCAGTCTTTCTTTTATTTTGATGTCATGATCTTTTCCTCATATTGTGATGGTCTTGTGTAGGTAGTATCAGGCACTGTGAGGCCATGGATATCCAGGTCATTTTGTGTCTGGAAGAGCACATTTTAAGGAGTCCTACCCTTCCTTTGGCTCTTACATTCTTTCTGCCACCTCTTCCACAATGGGCCCTGAGCCTTGGAAGATATGATAGAGATATTTCAGTGCTGAGAACTTCTCAGCACATGGTCATGCCATCTGAAAAGAGAAGCTTCTCTAATCAAAAGTAAGAGTAGCATTAATATATGGGTATGAACATTAAGTGTATTTACTGGGCAGGTGGGTGAGCATAATATATTCATTTAGCCAGACACCAGCAGACATTACACCCCTAAGGCTCATGACTACCCCTGTTGTAATCATGATGTATTCCCTCCCATGGAGTGGGCCTCCAGTCCAACTAGAAAGAAGTTGATGTCCCCTATAACAGACATGTCACTATTGCACTCATTGGCTCATTTGGCCTGGCTGGCAAAATTTAAAGCTTGCAGTGTCCACTATCTTCTCTAGTGATTTCTGTCCCTCCCATTGAACTACATGCAGCATAGCTTTTTCCAGCTTTCTGTCAGCTGGTATACATGGAAGAGGTTTTCAGCTCAGCTCCTGCATGATTTCTCAGTGACCTTAGAGTATGTGGAGTCTTCAGCAATAGTGTCTTGCCATCTGTTCCTGGTGGGAAACCAAGAGCCTTGGCAGTTGGCCTCCCTGGCCAACAACTCACTGGAAGGTATCCCATCCCTGGCACTGAAAACTTTCTAGTAATAGCCTATGGCTTCTGAGTGTTCTATTGTCCAGATAGTAGGTTTCCATATGACTTATTTATATCCTCTTAGATTTTTATTAGCCCGTCCTCCAATACTCAGCCTCTTCCTCCAACCTCAACCCCATTAATCTGTTCTTCTACTTACACATATACAATAACATCCTTTTAAGTACCCACTTCCCTTCCTATTCCCTTTATATCCCCTTTCTATCTTATTGGCCTCTGCTGCTGAGTTTTATTCCTACTCACATAGAAGTCCAGTCATTTGTAGCTAGTATCCACATGTGATGTTTGGCTTTCTGGGCCTGGGTTACCTCACTAAGTATAATCCTTTCCAAATCCATCCATCTTCCTGCAAATTTCATAATTTCATTTTTCTTTACTGCTGAGTAGAACTCCATTGTATTAATGTGCCACATCTTCATTATCCACTCATCAGTTGAGGGACATCTAGGCTGGTTCCATTTCCTAGCTATTGTAAAAACAATGGCAATAAATATAATTGAGCACCCTAACCCTTATCCTCTGATTTTTCAGTAGAAACACTAAAAGCCAGAGGGTTTGGAAAAGTACTCCATATTTTAAAAGGCTATGGCTGCCAACACAAACTATTTTACCCAGCAAAAGTATTCATCATAATAGATGAAAGGAAAACTTTCCATGATAAAATACAGCTCTGTGAATATGTGAACATAAATCCAGTCCTACAGAGAATACTTCAGGGAATGTTCCACACAGAAGAGTCAACAAGCCTCAAGTGGCAACAAGAGGGGAGAAAAACAATAACCAAAACTAGAGCAAAGATAAAAATTTACAAAGCTCAAAAAAGCCCACAAAGCCTTCAGTGACACATGTTAAATCAGACCTCACAGTTATTACTCTAAGCATCAATGGTCACAACTACTGAATCAAAAGACACAAGTTAACTTGGTGAATCAGATAAATGGATCCATACATCTGCTGTCTTCAAGAAACCCACCTCACCATTTAGGGTGAAAGGATAGAATTTTCCAAGCAAATGGAAATGAGAATCAAGAGGGTGTGACTATACTAATATCTGACAAAATAGACTTCAAAAGTAATCAAGAGAGACAAAGCCACTTCTTACTCATCTAGGGAATGATCCAATAAGAGGACATCACAGTCATAAATTATTTTATTTTAAAATATTTTAAAAATATTTGAGAGAAAGAGGCAGATAGAGGGGGAGAGAATGGGTGCACCAGGGCCTCTAGCAACTGCAAACGAACTCCAGATACATGTGCCACCTTGTGCTTCTGGCTTATGTGGGTACTGAAGAATCAGATCTAGGTCCTTTGAAAAAAGAGAATATAGGGCACATAAGGGCTGTCAGCCACTGCAAACAAACTCCAGATGCATACACCACCTTCTGCATCTGGCTTTATGTAGGTACTGGATAATTGAACCTGGGTCTTTTGGCTTTGCCAGCAAGTGTTTTAACCATGAAGCCATTTCTATAGACCACAATAATAAATCATAAATTTGATCATAAATTTACATACATCAAACACAGATGCACCACATTTTTATAAAACAAATTCTACTTGATAACAAACCAGAAATAAATCCCAATACCATCATAGTTGGGGACTTCAATACCTCACTATAATCAATAGACACCCCCCCAGCCAAGCAGAAAATTAACCAGGAAATAACAGAGCTTAACAATATCATAGAACAATTAGACCTAACAGACATCTAGAGAACATTTCACCCTAATTCTACCTAAAATAGATTATATATTACAGCATAAAGCATGCCTCCATAAATTCAGGAAATTGACATATCTAACTACAGTGCATTAAAGCTAGAAATTACCAACAAGAGAAGCAACAGAAAACATACCAGCTCCTGGAGACTGAGCAACACTATTAAGCAATGAATGGAGCTGGGCGTGGTGGCACATGCCTTTAATACCAGCAGAGGTAGGAAGATCACCATGTTTTCTAGGCCAGCCTGATACTACATAGTGAATTTCAGGTCAGCCTGGGCTAGCATGAGACCCTACCTTGGGGAGGAAAAATAAAACAATGAGTGGGTCAATAAAGAAATCAAAAGGGGAACTGTAAAATTTCTAGAACTGAATGATAATGAAAACACAATGCAACCAGGTGTGATGGCACACACCTTTAATCCCAACACTGGGATAGGCAGAGGTATGATGATCCCTGTGAGTTTGAGGCCAGCCTGAAGCTACATACTGAATTCCAGATCAGCCTGGGCTAGTTAGACCCTGCCACACAAAAAAAAAAAAAAAAAAAAAAAAAAAAAAAAAAAAAAAGCATAGCAGACCTTATGGGACACAATGCACAATAAAGGCATTCCTAAGGGGAAAATTCATAGCCATAAGTCCCTTCATAACAAAGACAGGTCTCAAATTAATAACTTAACCACCCACCAAAAAACATTAGGAAAACAAGAGCAAACTAAGAGTTCTAAATGGAAAGATATAATCAAGATCAGAGTATAAACTAATGAACTGGAAATTAAGAAAACAGTTTTTTAAATTGGTGAAACAGGGCTGGAGAGATGGCTTAGCGGTTAAGCGCTTGCCTGTGAAGCCTAAGGACCCCGGTTCGAGGTTCGATTCCCCAGGTCCCACGTTAGCCATATGCACAAGGGGGCGCACGCATCTGGAGTTCGCTTGCAGTGGCTGGAGGCCCTGGTGTGCCCATTCTCTCTCTCTCTCTCTGTCACTCTCAAATAAATAAATAAAAATAAACAAAAAAAATTTAAATTGGTGAAACAAATGACTGGTTCTTGGAAAAAATAAAATTGATAAGCCCCTAGCCCATTTGATCAAAAGAAAAAAAGAGAAAACAAGATTAGAAACAAAAATGGAGAATCACAACTAACACCAATAAAGCTGGAAGAATGATCAGGACATATTTCCAAAACCTCTATTACACAATATTGGAAGAGCTGGAAGAAATGGGTAAATGCCTAGACACATGTCATCTACCAAGACTAAACTCAGAACAGATAAATTATGTACACAAACATATTACATCGAATGAGATTGAAAATGTAACTAAAAACCTCCCAACAGGAGGCTGGAAAGATGGCTTAGTGATTAAGACATTTGCCTATGAAGCCTAAGGACCCAGGTTTGATTCCCCAGTACCCATGTAAGCTGGATGCACAAGGCAGTGCATGTGTCTAGAGTTCATTTGCAGTGGATGGAGGCTCTGACACATGTATTCTATCTGCCACTTTCTCTGTCTTTCTCTCTAATAATTTTTTTTTTTTTTTTTTGCTTTTTTGAGGTAGGGTCTCACTCTAGCCCATACTGACCTGGAATTCTCTGTATTCTCCGGGTGTCCTCGAACTCATGGCAATCCTCCTACCTCTGCCTCCCAAGTGCTGGGATTAAAGGCGTGCGCCACGATGCCCAGCACTAATAAATTTTTAAAAAACAAAAATTTTAAGCCTCCCAACAGAGTCATCAGGGCATTTCAATCTGTAGTCCACAAAATTGGAAAACCTGGAATAAATGGATGAATTCCTTGATTCATACCACCTATCAAAACTAAACCCAGAACAGGTAAATGAACTGAACAAACCTATTACATCTAACAAGTTTGAAAAGTAATTCAAAACTTCCCAAGGGGGGAAAAAATACTTCAGGGCTGGAGAGATGGCTTAGCGGTTAAGGTGTTTGCTTGTGAGACCTAAGGACCCAGGTTCAATTCCCCAGTACCCACATAAGCCAGGTACACTAGGTGGTGCATGCATCTGGAGTTCATTTGCAGTGGTTGGAGGCCCTGGCATGCCCATTCTATCTGTTTCTGTGTCTGTCTCTCAAATAAATAAATAAATAAATAAATAAATAAATAAATAAATAAATAAATAAGTAAGTAAACACATAACAAAAAAAAATTTAAAGTTGAAACCCAGGTGGATTCACTTCCAAATTTTACCAAACCCTCATTTAAGAACTAAAACCACTTCTCTAATTATTCCACACAATTTAAAAAAATGAAAATGCTCTCAAACTTCTGTGAAGCCAGCATTACCTAATTCCCAAACCGGATAGAGACAATAAGAAAAGAAAATTGTAAACCAATATCCCTGATGAACCTAGGTGCAAAAATTCTCAATAAGATTCTCACAAACTGAATCCAACAGCACATCAAAAGCATCATCCATTTTGATCAAGTAAACTTTATGTCAGGTGTGCAGGGATAGTTCAGTGTACAGAAATCAACAAATGTAATACATCACATAAATAAACTTAAACACAAAAGTCACATGATTATTTCAATAGATGTAGAAAAGACCTTTGACAAAATACATCCAAAACACTGGAGTGTTGGGACAGAGGGACCATATCTCAACATAATAAGGGCAATATACAAAATGTCTAAGGCCTACATCATAATAATGGGAAAAACTCATAGCATCCCCATTAAGATCTGACAGAAGATAGGTGCCCACAAATTGGTAAGGAAGAACACAAGTTAGTTTTTTTTGCAGATGACATGATTCTATACATAAGTGACCCAAAAGAATTTACCAAAAAAACCTAAAGGTGATAAATTCTTTCAGCAAAGTAGAAGGGTACAAAATCAATACCCAAAAATCAGTAGCTTTCCTGTATGCCAAAGACAAAGACATGGAGAAAGAGATGAGTGATGCTTTTTCATTTACAATAGACACATACACACACACATGAAAAAAAAAACAAAAACAAATGTTTTGGTATCTCACTAACCAAGGAAGTAAAACACATATTCAATGAGCCAGGTGTTGTGGCACATTCCTTTAATCCTTGCACTCAGGAGGCAGAGGTAGGAGGATACCTGTGAGTTGGAGGCCACCCTGAGACTGCATAGTGAATTACAGGTCAGCTTGGACTAGAACAAGACCCTATCTTGAAAAAAAAGGGGGGAGGAAAAGACCTATGCAGTGAAAACATTAAAGCACTGAAGAAAGAAATTGAGGACACAAGAAGATGAAAAGATCTCCCATAATCATGGATTGAAAGAAGTTATATTGTGAAAATGACCATCTTACCAGATTCATTGCAATTCCAATTAAAATCCTAGTAACATTCTTCATAGAGTTAGAAAAATAGTCTCAGCTGGGCATGGTGGTGCAAACCTTTAATCCCAGCACTCAGAAGTGAGAAGTAGGAGGATTGCTGTGAGTTTGAGGCCACCCTGAGGCTACATAGTGAATTCCAGGTTAGTCTGGGCTAGACGAGACCTCAAAAAAAAGTCTCAAAAATTCATACGGGGTCTGGAGAGATGGCTTAGTGGTTAAGCGCTTGCCTGTGAAGCCTAAGGACTGTGGTTCGAGGCTCGATTCCCTAGGACCCATGTTAGCCAGATGCACAAGGAGGTGCACATGTCGAGTTCATTTGCAGTGGCTGGAGGCCCTGGTGTGCCCATTCTCTCTCTCTCTCTCTCTCTCTCTCTCTCTCTCTCTCTCTCTCTCTCTCTCTCTGCCTCTTTCTCTCTCTGTCTGTCACTTTCAAATAAATAAATAAAAATAATATAAAATCAATTCATATGGAGGGGCTGGAGAGATTGCTCAGTGGTTAAGGTGCTTGCCTGCAAAGCCAAAGGACCCAGGTTTGCTTCCCAGGACCGACATAAGCCAGATACACAAGGTGGCACATGCATCTGGAGTTCATTTGCAGTGGCTGGAGACCCTCTCTCTCTCTCTCTCTCTCTCTCTCTCTCTCTCTCTCTCTCTCTTTCTCTTTCTATCTGTTTGTCTCTATCTCTCTCAAATAATAAATAAATGTAATTTTAAAAAAAGATAGGGCTGTGAGCATTCTCAGTGTCTCAGGCTCTCTACTGTTCTAAATATAAATATATATATGTATGTATGCACAAAAGGCCTTAGCCAAAAATATCCTCAGAAAAAGAAATATTTCAAGTGGAACAATCACACCTGACTTCAAAACATAATACAAAGCCATATCATGGTACTGGCTCAAAAATAGACATGCAGATTAATGAAATAGAAGACCCATCTCTGAATTCAAGCAACTACAGCTACCTAATCTTAGATAAAGGGGCCAAAAATGCATACTAGAGAAGACAGAACATTCAACAAACGGTGCTTGAGATTGGATAACATGTAGAAAACTAAATCTATATTCCTCTCATCCTGCACAAAAGTCAACACTAAATGGATTAAGGACCTCAATATAAAATCTGAAACTCTAAAACTAGTAGAAGAAAAAATTGGGCAAATTCTCCATGATATAGAGATAGGGAAAGCTTCCTGATTAAAACCCCAATAGCATAGGAAATTAGACAAAAAATTCAACCATCAGAACCTCGTAAAACTAAAAAGCTATTGTACAGACAAGCCAAATCTCAAAAGAATCAATAGACAACACATAGAATGAAATAAAATATTTGCCAGCTATACCTCTGACAGAGACGTAATATCTAGAATCTACAAAGAACTCAAAAAACTAAGCAATAAAAACAATCAAGACATTCAAAAATGGGACAGAGAATTCCCAAAGGAAGAACTACAAATGACCATTACTGAAAGAAACATTCAGCATCCTTAGTCATCAGGAAAATGAAAGTCAAAACAACCCTGAGATTCTATCTTACTCTAGTCATGATGGCATTCATCAAAAAAGTGAAAGACTGGGAGGCCCCTATTTCCCTGATCCTCTCAGCTCCCTGATCCAGGTTCCCTGTGCAGGTTGGTGGGACTGTGTGTGAGCACGGATTGAGTAGGCCCGACCCCTGTTCATCTGTTCCTCCAAGCTCCCTGGTTTGCATTCTCTGTGCAGGAGGGTGTGTGTGTGGGCATTGTGAGGAGTGAATAGGCCAGATCCATGTTCCCTGGCTTCTCCCAGTTCTCTGGTCCTGGTAGATACCATTGTACCTCACTTTGGGAGGCCTGGTCCCTGTGTGAGCTGTGGAATCAGACCTTTTGCTCTGGTATCTTGACTGGACACTGGGTAGCAGCATCCCTGTTCACCTGACTCAGAGGGTGAGCCAAAGGACAAAAACTTTCGTTCTCAATAAAATAGTCTCCCTAAAATGGGTAGAAATCAATGCAAAAAAGCCAACAAAAGTCATAAAACTAAAGGATTTCCACCAAGGATGCCCAGTCCTACAATGGAAACCTCCAATGAAATAATAGAGAAATCAACAGAAATTCATTCCCAAAATGAAAACAACAACCAACAGACCCTGATCAAAAGAATCACTGAACTGGAAGCAAACCACCAAAGAACCAACAATCATATCAATGATATTGAACAAAATTGTCTCTTAGAGTATTCAGCTTTTGACAGTAGGCTTAAGCTGATGGAAGAAAACATTAGATTCCTCAAAAGAAATATGAATGAATTGAAGGTGAGGCAAGAAATGGAAGATCTCAACAACCAGCTAATAAGATTAATGAAGAAATGATCAAATGCAAGAATGAATTCCAGGAAGCATCAAGAAAATCAGATTGGGCTTCTGTGTGAGAAGGAAAAAACTCAGTAGCAGAGGCCAGTAAGTTAAAAAGGAGATATAAAGGGAAGAAAAAGGAAGGGAGGGGGGTACTTAATAGGTTGGTTTTGTATATATGTAAGTAGAAGAATAGATTAATGGGGGTGAAAAGGCCCAATGTGAGGTCAGGGGAAGAGATTGAGTAAAGGAAAGGTGGAAGGAGGGCTAATCAAAATCTAAGGGGATGCAAATAAATCATATGGAATCCTCCAGTTTCAGGCAATGGAACACTCAGGAGCCATAGATCATTGTTAGAAAATTTTCAGTGCCACGGGTGGGATACCTTCTAGTGGGTTGTTGGCTAGGGAGGTCCCTGATGCCCCCAAAACATTATAGGCCACTGCTGAGGCCTTTGGTTTCCCAGCAGGAATTGATGGTAAGACCCTGTTGCTGAAGACTCCACATACTTGGGCTGCAAGACCACTGAGAAATCCTGCTGGAACTGAGCTGATAACCTCCAGAAAGCTGGAAGAAGCCATTCTACCTGTAAGTCAATGGGAGAAAGAGATATCACCAGTGAAGATACACAACAGTGGACACTGCAAGCCTTATAATTGGCCAGCCAGGCCAAATGATCCACCGGGTGCAATAGTGGCATGTCTGTCATGGCGGAAACCAACTGCTCTCCAATTGGACTGGAGGCCCACTCCATGGAAGGGAATACATCCCTGATACTGAAAACTTAAAACAGGGGTAGTCATGAGCCCTAGGGGTGTAACATCTACTGATATCTGGATAAATGTATATACTATGCTTATCAAACTGCCCAGTAAGCACTTCTCTTAATATTCATACCCTTATATTAATGCTACTCTCACTTTGGGTAGAGAATCTTCTCTTTTCAGATATTATTGACCTTGGAATGTCTCAGAAGGTATCATAGTGCTGGAAAGAAGTGACTGGAGTACTGAGTGACTTCTCGATCACAACTTCTAAGGCTCAGGGTCTAATGTGGAAGAGGTGGCGGAAAGAATGTAAGAGCCAAAGGAAGGGTAGGACTCCTTACAATATGCTCCCTCCAGACAAAAAATGGCCTCGATATCCATGACCTCATAGTGCCTGATGCTACCTACACAAGACCATCATAAGAGGAGGAAAAGATCATGACATCAAAATAAAAGAGACTGATTGAGGTGGGGAAGGGATATGATGGAGAATGGAATTTCAAAGGGGAAAGTGGGGGGGGGGTTTACCATGGGATATTTTTTATAATCATGGAAAATGTTAGTAAAAATTGAGAATAAATAAATAAAATCAGAACTCAGGGCTGGAGAGATGGCTTAGCGGTTAACCACTTGCCTGTGAAGCCTAAGGACTCCGGTTCGAGGCTTGGTTCCCCAGGTCCCACGTTAGCCAGATGCACAAGGGGGCACACGCGTCTGGAGTTCATTTGCAGAGGCTGGAAGCCCTGGTGCGCCCATTCTCTCCCTCTCCCTCTATCTGTCCTTCTCTCTGTGTCTGTCACTCTCAAATAAATAAAAAAAAATTAAAAAAAATCAGAACTCAAACTGAAATCATACCTCAAAAAAGAGATAGACACAATTCAAGATAACACAACAGAAACCAAAAATCAAATGGAAATAAAAATCTCTATAGAACCCCTCACCAGCAGAATTACTCATGTGGAAGACAGACCTCTGACCTGGAAGACAAGACAGAAGAAATTGATTGGGAGGCCAAAAACTTCATTAAGTTTAAAAAAAAAAATCAAGTGAAGATAACCTTGTCGGGTATACATAAATGGATGGGTTTTAGGGTGGGATACCCTAAAATGACCAAACATCTGGATCATGGGTATACCAAGAGAGGAAATACAGGCTAGAGGCATAGAGAATATATTCAACAAAATTACTGAATAAAACTTTTCCCAATCTCAAAAAAGAGAGGCCCATCCAGATACAAGAAGCCCACAGGACACCAAACAGATAGGACCAAAGAAGAAACTCTCCAAGGCACATCAGTGTTAAAACTCTAAACAATGAAAACAAAGACAGTGTAAAAAGCAGAAAGAAAGAAACAACTCACAACATACAAAAGCAATCCCATCAGAATTACATCAGATTTCTCAATGGAAACCCTGAAAGCCAAAAGGGCCTGGAATGGAACACTTCAACGTCTAAAAATCTATGGCTTCCAACCCAAGCTACACTACCCAACAAAAGCATCCCTCATAATAGATAGTGAAAGGAAAACTTCCCATGAAAAAAAGTCAACTCTATGATTATATGAACACAAAACCAAACCTACAGAGAATACTTGAGGAAATACTCCATATAAAAGCAACCAATCTCAAGAGCCAACAAGATCACAATAACCAAAAATGGACCTTGTACAAAACACAAGAAAGCACCAAACCCCATAAAACACTTCATCATGACAGGAATTAATTCAAACCTCATGGTAATAACCTTAAACATTAATGGTTTTAACTCACACATAAAAAGACATACAGTATAAGGGTGGATCAAAAAACTGGACCCTTTTATCTGCTGTCTTCAAGAAACCCACCTCACCACTAAAGATAGACACCTCTTCAATGTAAAAGGATGGAAAATGATATTCCAAGAAAATGGAAATAAAAAACAGCAGGTGTTGCTATATTAATATCTGATAAAATAGACTTCAAACCAAAAGTAATCAAAAAGGACAAAGAAGGCCACTTCTTACTCATCAAGGGATAATCCAACATGAGCACATCACAATTATAAATATATACTCACCAAACACAGGTGCACCACAGCTTATATAGCAAAATCTACTTGACAATAAAACAGAAATAAACACCACACCATCATAGTCAGAGACTTCAATACTCTACTATCATCAGTAGATGGATCATCTAAGCAGAAAATCAACAGGGAAATAATAGAGCTCAACAACATCATTGATCAACTAGACCTAATGGACATGTACAGAACTGTCCATCCCAGCTCTACAGAATACACATTCTTCTCAGCAGCCCACAGAACCTTCTCCAAAATTGACCATATATTAGGCCATAAAGCATGCCTCCATAAAGTCAGGGATTTTGGAGAAACTTCCTGTATCATGTCAGATCACAATTCTTTAAAGCTAGAAATTAACAATAAGAGACACACCAGGAACTCCACCAGCTCCTGGAGACTAAAAAGCACACTTTTAAATAACGAATAGGTCATGGAAGAAATCATAAAGAAATCAAAAAATAAATTGTAAAACTCCAGAATAGAATGATAATGAAAATACAACCTACCAAAACTTATGGGATACAATGAAGGACACAGTCCTAAGGGGAAAATTCATAGCACTAAATGCCTTCATTACAAAGACATCAAGATCCCAAATTAATAACCTGTCCACCCAAAGAGACTGGAAAAACAAGAAGAATCCAACCCAGAGAGCTCCAGATGGAAAGATATAATCATGATTAGAGCAGAGATTAATGAATTGTAAACTAAGAAAACAATTTTTTTAATTGATGGAATAAAGAGATAGTTCTTTGAAAAAAATAAACAAGTTGGACAACCCCCCTGACCAATTTGATCAAAAAAAGAGAAGTCTGGGCTGGAGAGTTGGCTTAGCGGTTAAGCGCTTGCCTGTGAAGCCTAAGCACCCCGGTTTGAGGCTCGGTTCCCCAGGTCCCACGATGGCCGGATGCACAAGGGGGCGCATGCGTCTGGAGTTCGTTTGCAGAGGCTGGAAGCCCTGGCGCGCCCATTCTCTCTCTCTCTCCCTCTATCTGTCTTTCTCTCTGTGTCTGTTGCTCTCAAATAAATAAATAAATAAAATTAAAAAAAAAAAAGAAACCTGACATTCTTAGCAGGCCTTTCTTAAAAAAAAAAAAGAGAAGTCTCAAATTAACAAAATGAAAAAATGAAAAAGGAGAGATGACTGTAGACATAAGTGAAATTGGAAGAATTTGGAAGAAGGCATACTTCCAAAACCTATACTCAATTGATGCGGAGAAGGTCTTTGACAAAATACACCATTTCATGATCAAAACTGGAAAGAATAGGCATGCAGGGTTTATATCCTGACACAATAAAGGCTATGTATAAAGAACCTAAAGTCCAAATAATACTTAATGGGGAAAGGCTTAAGGAGTTCCTACTGAGATTGGGAACAAGACAGGGGTGCCCACTCTCACCACTGCTTTTCAACATAGTACTAGCAGCACTAGCCCAAGCAATAAGACAGGAGAAAGAAATAAAAGGGATTCAAATTGGAAAGGAAGAAGTCAAGTTAGTCCTATTTGCACATGACATGATCCTGTACATAGGTGACCCAAAAGTCTCCATCTCAAAACTTCTAAAGGCGATTAATTCCTTCAGCAAAGTGGCAGGACACAAAATTAATGCACAAAACCACTAGCTTTTCTATATGCAAAGAATAAATATAGAGAAAGAAATCAGCAAGGCTGTCCCATTTTCAACAACAACAACAAAAAAATTAAATACCTTGGAATAATACTAACCAAGGTTGTGAAAGACCTATATAATTAAAACATTAAAAAACTCAAGAAAGAAATAGAGGAGGACTTGAGAAAATGGAAGGACCTCCCATACTCCTGTATAGATAAAATTAATATTGCAAAAATGGAAATTCTACTAAAAGCCATGTACAGATTTAATGCAATACCAATAAAAATAACAGCATCATTCTTCACAGAGATTGAAAAAATAATCTCAAAATTCATACAAAATGGCAGCAGGCCTTGGATATCCAAACATATTTTTCAGAAAAAAAAAAAAAAACCCTCTGGAGATATCACCATATAAAGCTATATTACAAAGCCATAGTGACAAAAACAACATGGTACTGGGATAAAAACAGAAACAGACCAATGGAACAGAATTAAAGATCCCGACTTTAGGTCAAGTAACTACAGCTACCTGATTTTTGACAAAGGTGTCAATAATGTAGACAAATTGGATGACCATATGTAGAAAAATGAAATTAGACTCACTCATTTCTCCATACACAAAAATCAAGTCCAAGTGGATTAAAGACCTCAATATTAAGTCCTTAAACTCTTCAACTACTGGAAGAAAAAATAGGAGGCACTGTCCACAATACAGGACTGGGAAAAGACTTCCTGAAGAAAACCCCAGTAGCCCAGGAAATTAATCAAACACACAATCAACAGGATTTCATGAAGCTAAAAAGCTTTGCACAGACAAATACACTATAAGCAGAGTCAATAGATTACCCCCTGAATAGGAGAAAATCTTTGCCAGCTATATCACTAACAGAAGCCTTACATCTAGAATATACAAATAACTCAAAAAACTAAACAATAAAAAAAAATCAAACAACCCACTCCAAAAGTGGGGCTGAGAAGTGAATAGAGAGTTCTCAGAGAAAGAATTACAAATGGCAAACACACACTTAAGAAAATGTTCAACATCTCTAACCATTAGGGAGATGCAAATTAAAATGACTATGAGATTTCACATTACTCCAGTAAGGATAGCAAGCATTAAAAAAATCAAATAAAAACAAATGTTGGTGAGGATGTGGAGAAATAGGAACACTAATTCACTGTTGGTGGGAATGTAAGCTGATACAACTGGTATAGAAATCAATAGGGAGACTCATGGTAAACATGAATATAGAGTTACCAGCAGACCCTGTTATTCCTTTACTGGGCATTTACCCTAAAAGCTCCATACCTCAGTTCAGAGATATTTGCTCACCCATGTTAATAGCTACTCAATTCATAATAGCTAAGAACTAGAATCAACACAGGTGCTTATCATTGGACAAATTGATAACCAGGATGTGGGATATCTACATGATGGAATTATGCTCAGCTATAAGAAAAAATGACACAATAAAATTTGTAGAAAAATGCTTGAAATTGGAATAGATCATACTAAGCTAACTCACACAATCAGAGAAACACAACTGTCACATGTTCTCACTCATCTGTGGTTCTTAACCTGATTGGCCCAAGTTGCTGACATATCTGAATGGCATCTCGAGGCTTGGACAATAGGGAGGCTTACAGGAAGGAGAAGGGTGGAGGGGGACACAAAACTGAACACAAATTGAACTGGTACCATAGAATCCTATATCCTGGAAGTTAGTCTAAAAGGTTGAACCCTCAACAGGACCTTAGGGGGAGCACCTGAATCAAAGGGACCTGGAGATGGTGACATAAAGCCTAACCTTGAATTTTTCCTGTTTCTCTCTTTTTTTTTTTATTTATTATTTTTATTATTATTTTTATTTATTTAACTTAGGTCTTTTGGATTTGCAGGCAAATGCCTTTAATGCTAAGCCATCCCTCCAGTCCCTGTTTCTCTTTTTTTTTCTGTATTTTTCTTTTTTAAAAAAATTTTTATTAGCATTTTCCATGATTATAAAAAAATATCCCATGGTAATTCCCTCCCCCCCCCACACTTTCCCCTTTGAAATTCCACTCTCCATCTTATTACCTCCCCATCTCAATCATTGTACTTACATATATACAATATCAGCCTATTAAGTACCCTCCTCCCTTCCTTTCTCTTCCCTTTATTTTTCTGTATTTTTCTTTTCCCTTGGTGCTGGCCTGTAATTCCCTGTACCAGGGTGTGGTTAACATCTGCAACAAGCTGTTGATCAGAGAGATCTGAAAAGTCTCCCAAAACAAACAAGACAGACTTCTGTTAGAGCACTTGATTACCCACCAGAGGTTAATAGTAAGACACTACTGCTGAAGACACCAAATGCTGTTGGCACGGACCATGGAGAGACCTGGTTGGAATCTGGAGGAGAGCCAGTTCCCAGAAAATTAGCCCGTCTAGTGCTGGAAGGCACTACATGAGCTATGGGGGGAAAGTGGCCAACATCTGTTCAAACAACTGAAAGTCAAAGCGACTCAGAAGCAAACAACCTGATATGATGCTCGCACAAGTGCAATAGTGGCACACAGCCATGGTGGGTCACCAACTGCTTTTGGATGGGCTAAAAGATCCACTCAGTGGAAAGGAAACCATATCTGGAACTGGGAAAAAAGTCAAAATCATTTCCAGATAACAATTCTGCTTTCCATTGTCAAGCTCCCACTAATCTTGGGCCTCAAGAGGGTCTACACCCTTTAAATTCTCTCTGAATTAATAATGGTTATCCCATTTAACCAGTTCTGACTTCACTCTCCATTGGAGATTCTGCTTCTGTTTTTCAGATGGGAGCAGGACCAGAGGAGATAAACAACCCAGCACACTTCTTCCCAGCCCCAGCTGAAACCACAGAGGAATTGGGGAAATGAGCAAGAGTGATATCAGCACAAGGGTGAAGGAGATGAGACACTGAGGACACTCAACACCTACCAAAACAGAGATACAGAGGCTCCTAAGAACCTAACACTTAAATAGACTTAAAATGCACCCAACATGGCTCAGGGAATTTTGTGGAATAGGGGTCAGAAAGATTGTTAGAGCCACAAGTTGGGATATTATGCTCAGAGACATTGCCTCTGCCTCTTAACTGACTGCTGGCCCCACAATGCATGACCTACAATCCCTAAGGGGTGGACCTGCATCCTTAAGGAGAAGAGACTCTTCAGAAAAGTGGCAGGGATGAGGGAAATGGTGATATCAACCTGTGTTGTTTACATACTGTTGCAGTCTGGTTCGCATTGCTGGTAGAAATCACCCAACAAAGAGAAGCTTCTGGGAAAAAGAGATTTATTTTGGCTTACAGGCTCGAGGGTAAGCTCCACGATGGCAGGGGAAAATGATGGCATGAACAGAGGGTGGACATCACCCCCTGGCCAACATAAGGTGGGACGCAGCAACAGGAGGGTGTGCCAAACACTGGCATGGGGAACCTGGCTATAAAGCCCTTACGCCCACCCCCAACAATACACTCCCTCCAGGAGGCATTAATTCCCAAATATCCATCAGCTGGGGAGCTAGCATTCACAACACCTAGGTTTATGGGGGACACCTGAATCAAACCACCACATTCCGCCCCTGACCCCCATAAACAGATATCCATACATAATGTAAAATACAATGCATTCAGTCTGACTTTAAAAATCCTCATAGTTTTTATCAATTCCAATGATGTTCATACATCCCCATAGTCCAAGATCTTTTAACTGAGCCATAATACCAAAATAACCTCAAAAAACCCATAATGGCACAGAATAAATATACACACTGCAAAAGATGGTATTGGGCATAGCAAAGAAACATTCAACCAATACAAGATTTAAAACAACCAGGGCAAACATCAAACTCTGTAGCTTCAAGTCTAGCAACTCTAGCCAGTGACAAATCTTCAAGTCCGATAATTCTAACCAGCAACAAGTCTCTGGCATTCCAATTCCGCCCCTCCAGCTAGGCTACTCACAGTCCTGGGAAACTTCATTGGGGCCGGCAGCACCTCGGCAGCCATCTCATGGTCCTGGCATCTCCACTGGGTCTCCACTGCAAGCCACGGTTCATCCTCATGGCCCCATGGGGTCTCTATGCAGGCAACCAGCAAACCTGCTTCACACTGCCCATGGCCATTTCCAAAACACAAGACCGTGTTGCAAACTCAATGACCCTCTTTCCAGCATTTCTTATACTCCACAATACCAGGTAGGTGCCAATTTGCTAATCCAGGGGGGATTAAAGCAGACTTTGAAGAACAGGACTCCTTGAGCACTCAGGCCCCTTCAAAAGAGTCTACATTCTTCTTGTTGCCCCAGCGCAGGTCAGCTAGCCCAGTCTCAAAGGTTGTCATCTCTCAGTTGCAGCTGAATGGGCAACAGTTCACCCAAAGATTTTTCTTTCTGTGCAATATCCCTCTGCACACACCACTTCATTTCTACGCAAAGCAACCCTGCACAACTTCTCAGGACATGGGCATAAGAGCAAGCTTCTCACACAAACTTCTAGCCCAGTCCAGGCAAAGCTCTTTCTCACCCTCATAAGCCAAACCTCACAGTCCATAGTTCTTACTGCCTTCAGGTCTTTCAGCTCTGACCAGAATAGTCCATCAAGCTGTACTTACAGCACTGCAAGGCATCTCTTAGGCCAAGGTTTCAACTCCTTCCACATTCCTCTTGAAAATCAGCTCCAAAAGGCCAAAGCCACATAGTCAGGTGTCTAGCAGCAATCCCACTCCTCGGTACCACTTTACTGTTGCAGTCCGGTTCGCATTGCTGGTAGAAATCACCCAACAAAGAGCAGCTTCTGGGAAAAAGAGATTTATTTTGGCTTACAGGCTCGAGGGTAAGCTCCACGATGGCAGGGGAAAATGATGGCATGAGCAGAGGGTGGACATCATCCCCTGGCCAACATAAGGTGGGACACAGCAACAGGAGGGTGTGCCAAACACTGGCATGGGGAACCTGGCTATAAAGCCCATAAGCCAGCCCCCAACAATATACTCCCTCCAGGAGGCATTAATTCCCAAATATCCATCAGCTGGGGAGCTAGCATTCACAACACCTAGGTTTATGGGGGACACCTGAATCAAACCATCACACATACTAAATATGTAGACATCTAATAAAAACAAATTATAAAAAAAGATAATTGAAGCCGGGCGTGATGGCGCACACCTTTAATCCCAGCACTTGGGAGGCAGAGTTAGGAGGATCGCTGTGAGTTCAAGGCCACCCTGAGACTACAGAGTTAATTCCAGGTCAGCCTGGACCAGAGTGAGACCCTACTTCGAAAAAGAAAACAAAAAAAAAAAAAAGATAATTGAAACACCTTTAAAAAAGTGAAAGATTGGGCTGGAAAGATGGTTTAATGGGTAAAGCACTTGCCTGTGAAGCCATAGGACCCAAGTTCGATTCCCCAGGACCTACATAAGCCAGAAGAGCCACTTCCCCCACAGCCACTGCTGGTGGGAGAGCAAACTTTTACAACTACTATGGGAGTCAATATGGGGACTACTGAAAAAGATGAAAACAACTACCATTTGATCTAGGTTTACCACTCCTGGGCATGTAAGACTCCACTCTACCATAGAGATATGTGCTTCTCCATGTTTGTGGCTGCTGTATTCACAATTGCTAAGATTTGTAACCAGCCCAGATGCCCATCAACTGATGAATGGATAATGGGTATGTGGTACATATACACAATTAATTTCTACACAGCTTTAAGGAAAAATGAAAATTTCAGAAATATAGATGGAGTTTAAAAAATCATTCTAGGGCTGGAGAGATGGCTTAGTGGTTAAGTGCTTGCCTGTGAAGCCTAAGGACCCTGGTTCGAGGCTCGGTTCCCCAGGTCCCACGTTAGCCAGATGCACAAGGGGGCACATGCATCTGGAGTTCGTTTGCAGAGGCTGGAAGCCCTGGCGCGCCCATTCTCTCTCTCTCTCTATCTGTCTTTCCCTCTGTGTCTGTCGCTCTCAAATAAATAAATTAAAAAAAATAAATAAATCATTCTAAGCAAGGTCACCTGGCACATAAAGACAAACTGCATGTTCTCTCTCACATGCAGGCCCTAACTAGGATCTACTGGATATAAATGTAAATGGCAGCAGGCATCAGGAATATGAACATAAAACTAGAATGAGACTAGGAGAAAGAAGAAAAAGGAAGGAGAAAAGGATGAAATACTCTGTAGGCTAGGCTATGTGAGGGACAGACTAAAGGGTATTGGAGGGGGAGGGCGTAAGGAAGATGGGGGTGGGAATAACTTAAACCAACATGAATCAGATCCATAGAAGCTTTCTTTCTGGATACAATTCTACAGGACACAACCATCACTAAAGAGGTAGGAGGGCTGGTCAAGACAGAAGCATCTTGTAGAAGGTGGGAAAAGCTTAACCCTAAAACCATAGGCTCAGGTTTGGTAATCCCAGCCCAGAATTGGCTTAGCCTCCACAGTGAGCTGTTGGACAGAGAGAGAGACATGAGGTCCTCAGAACAATGCAGGCCTTTGTCACAATACTCGATTATCTGCCAGAGCTAAAAGGTAAAACCCTGTTCCTGAAGATATCACAGACTGGGGTCACAAGAATTGAAATACTACACTGAATCTGAGAGGGGAACCAATTCCTTCTCAGCAAGCCCTCATAGTGTTGAAAATCCTGTGCGAGTTTCTGGGGAAAATGGTCACTAATAGCATGAATAAGCAGGAGACCCTGTAAACTACAAAATAAGCAGGCAAGAAGTTCACCCCATGCAATAGTGGCACACAATAGTGGCAAGTAACCAACTGTTCTGATTGGACATTAGGACTGCTCAGTGGTGGAGAACTAATATCTGATACTGGAAATCAAGTTAGAACTCCATGGCCAGGAAATTCATAGTCTTCAGTGAGAAGTCCATACTGCTCTCTGAATAAGAAGAGTGGGCTTACACACCAGAAACTCCCAAATAACTATGCATACCTCCTTTAATCCAAGCTGCTCCACTCTTGGTAGGAGCATTTGTTTTATTTTACAGATGGCAGTGAAAACTCAGGAGATTCAAGATCCATCAACATGATAAGAAAAGATAGCCAACAACTTAACTATAACACATCCCACATCTATCACATCTTCCAGGGCTCAAAAGAAAATGCAGAGGATGTGGCAACACAAATATTGACCCCACCGCTAGTCAGAAAACCAGCTCTAGGAAAAGGCAACAGACACTGTAGTGATCAAAACACATAAAATCAGAAACCTAGAGGCTACAGAGAACTCAGAAGACTGCTAATAGATCCACCAAGGCTCAGAGACCATTGCAGAAGAGGGTATGGGAAGATTATAAGAGCCACAGGGTAGGTAGAAATATCCAGAGGCACAGTCCCCTTACCAAAGACTGAATGCGACCTTATTTACCCATCAGTGAACACCAATAACCCTAAGCACTTAGAAAAAGTGGGATAGGGGAGAGGGAATACAAGACTATAACGTTTGCAAAAAACAAAAAACAAAACAAACCTTCCAACAAGGGGCTGGAGAGATGGCTTAGCAGTTAAGTGCTTGCCTCTGAAACCTAAGGACCCCAGTTCGAGTCTTGGTTCCCCAGGACCCACATTAGCCAGATGCACAAGGGGGCGCACGCGTCTGGAGTTTGTTTGCAGTGGCTGGAGGCCCCGGTGCGCCCATTCCCTCTCTCTCCCTATTTCTCTCTCTGTCTGTCACTCTCAAATAAATAAATAAAAATAAACAAACAAAACTTCCAACAAAAAAAGTCCAGGACCAGATGGATTCTTGGCCAATTCTATAAAACCTTCATTGAAGAACTAAAAGCATTTCTTCTCAAGTTATTTTGCACAATTGGAAAAGAGGAAATGCTCCTGAACTCCTTCTACAAAGCTAGTATTACTATAATACTAAAACAAGACAAAGACACAACAAGAAAAGAAAATTATGGGCCAATATACATGATGAACTTAGCTGTGAAAATTCTCAATAGATTTCTTGTAAACTGAATTCAATAACACATCAAAAACATTATTCACCAGGCATGGTGGTGCACGCCTTTAATCCTAGCACTTGGGAGGCAGAAGTAGGAGGATCACTGTGAGTACGAGGCCACCCTGAGACTACAAATGAATTCCAGGTCAACCTGAGCTAGAGTGAGACCCTACCTTGAAAAACAAACAAACAAAAAACAAAACAAAACAAAACAAAACCATGATCTGAGCCCAGCATGGTGGTGCATGTCTTTAATTCCAGCACTTGGAAGGCAAAGCTAGGAGGATTGCTATGAGTTCAAGGGCACTCTGAGACTAGATAGTGAATTCCAGGTCAGTCAGGGCTGGGCCAAGACCCTACCTCAAAAAAAAAAAAAAAAAAAAAAAAAGCACTTCTGTCAAGTAGGCTGCACTCCATGAGTGCAGGAATGGTTCAACATATGGAAATTAATAAACATAATGCACTACATAACTAAACTTAAACATAAGGACAGTATGATTATGTCAATAGATGCAGAGAAGACTCCTTTGACAAAATATAGCATCATTATATGATCAAAATGCTAGAAAGGGACTTCCGGCCAAGATGGTGACTGCCTAACTGTGCTGCACATCCCTGGGAAAAACGGCAAGACATTAAGGGTTCACTGGGTCTTTTAGGGGAGAGAAATCTCCAACAGATTGCCAGTGGAAGAGCACAGAGGGGAAAAAAACAGGGAATCGTTGATTCCCTCCTGTGCAGGTAGCCCAACCCTTCTCCCAAGCAGCTGCTGTACCTCCAGCCCCAGCTTCAGGAAACTCCCACACTTACTGTAGGAAAAGGGTCCCAGGCCAACATAGGACCAATTGCCTCACTGCACAGGGCTGATCGCCCTGCTACCCCTGCCCACGAGTGACCTTGGCCAGGCTATGCCTGCTGGCTCACTGGAGTTCAGGCTCCTTTGATCAATTTGCCCACCAAATGTGTGCCAATCCCTGCTTGTGCAAGCTTAGCCTGCTTGGCACATTTGCTCACTTACTGCTCTGGCCCCTGAACATTCACGCATCAGCCCAGGCCCATCGCCTGCCCATGCGAGCTCAGGCTGTCTCTGTCTGTCACTTGCACCAGGTCAGGTGCCAGACCCTCCCTGTCTGCCATGCCAGCTGACTGTCATTGTCCTGTTGCAGGGGAGTGCAGACTGCTTCTGGGTCCCAATGTTCCACCATGCTGGCGTTTGGGCTGCTTTGGTGCTTGGTGCCTCAGTGTCCCTCCTAGCATGAGTGCAGGCAACTTTGGTGCCCCTGTCAGGCAGGAGCTCAGGTGGCTTTGGCAAGTGAGAACCAAAGCCCAGACTGCTTGGCAACTGCCTCAAGCTGTTTCAGCTTCCCACTGTGCTTGAGCCCAGGCTGATCCACCCACTTACATGCCCATACACTGCAATGGGCAAACCACAGTGCAAAAGAAATAACATGAAAAATCAAATGCAAGAAAATCCAGTTAGATCACCCAGTCCTACAATGAACATCTCTAATCAAAACATAGAAGAGTTATTAGGATCAGAACACCAAAATTAAGCTAAGAGCAATGCAACCCTGACCAAGCTACTGGTAGAACTTGCAGAAAAGCAACAAAGGACTGATAATTGTGTGGATGCTGCCATCATTAGACTAGACCTAATAGATAAGAAAATGGAAGGAATTCAAAGACAGTTAAGAGATATGAAGGAGGCTGAAAAAAAAGAGGACCTCAAATATCAGCAGGTGATGCTAAATAAAGAAATACAAGGATGAATTCCAAGAAGCATCAAGAAAATCAGAAAGTGATGTGAAAAGGGAGCTTGACAGAGAGATAGAAACTGTACATAGAAAAGTAATAGAAAATGCAAACCTAATTGAACAAATCCAAAACTCTCTTGAAGCTCTCAAGAATAGAGTCAGCCATGTAGAGGATAGAAACTCTGATCTGAAGACAAGATGGAAGAAACAGTTCGAGAGTTCAAAAGTTTCAGTAAGTTCAAACACTTCTGTGAACAGAACATGAGGGAATTGTGGGATACCCTTAAATGTCCTAATATCAGGATCATTGGAATACCAGAAGGAGAAGAAATTCAGACTAAAGGCATGGAGAACTTATTTAACAAAATAATTGAAGAAAACTTCCCCAGTCTCTTAAGAGAAAGGCCCATCAAGATACAAGATGCTAACAGAACTCCAAACAGACTGGACCAAAGGAGAAACTCTCCAAGACATATTGTCATTAAGACTTTAAACATTGACACCAAACAGAAAATCCTAAAAGCAGCTAGGGAAAAATAGCACACCACTTTTAAAGGTAACCCCATCATAATTACTCCAGACTTCTCAATAGAAACCCTGAAAGCTAGAAGGGCCTGGAATGAAGCACTGCAAAGTCTAAGAACCTATGGCTTCCAACCCAAACTACTCTACCCAGCAAAAGTCTCCCTCATAATAGATAGTGAAAGAAAAACATTCCATGACAAAACTCAACTTCACAATTATATGAACACAAAACCAAACCTACAGAGAGTATTTAAGGAAATTCTCCACAGAGAAGAAACAAATAATCAAACTCAAATGCCTACAAGAAGTAGAACACAATAACCAAACTCAGAGAAGGCACAAAAAAACTTCAAAGTCTATGAAAACACCAAACCACATATACCCTCACAATATGGCAGGGATCAAATCAAATCTCAGTCATTACCCTAAATATTAATAGCGTTAATTCACCCATCAAGAGACCCAAGATAATAGGATGAATCAAAAAATTAGACCCCTTAATCTGTTGTCTTCAAGAAACCTACCTCACCACTAAAGACAGACACCTCCTCAGGGTGAAAGGGTGGAAAACAATATTCCAAGCAAACGGGGATAAGAAACAAGCAGGTGTAGCTATATTAATATTGGATTAAATAGCCTTTAAACCAAAAATAATCAAAAAAGACAAAGAAGGCCACTTCCTACTTATCAAGGGAATGATCCATCAAGAGGATATTACAATCATAAATCTGTATGCACCAAACACAGGGGCACCACAGTTCATAAACCAAAACCTACTTGACAATAAAATAGAAAAAACCACGAACACCATCATAGTTGGGGACTTCGATACACCATTATCAGTAATAGACAGATCATCCAAACAGAAACTCAACAGGGAAGTAAGAGAGCTCAACAAAACCATAGATCGCTTAGACCTAACGGACATCTACAGAACTTTCCATCCCAAATCCACAGACTACACATTCTTCTCAGAAGCCCATGGAACATTCTCTAAAATAGATCATATCCTGGGTCACAAAGCCTGCCTCCACATATTTAGGAAGATTGACACAATTCCCTGCATGATATCAGATCACAATGCTATATTGCTAGAAATTAACAACAAAAGACCCACCAAAAATCCCAACGGCACCTGGAAACTGAACAGCACACTTTTAAACAATAAATGGATAGTAGATAAAATAAAAAATGAAATTGCAAAATTTTTAGAAATGAATGACGATGAGAACACATTGTACCAAAACTTACAGGACACAATGAAGGCAGTTCGCAGGGGAAAATTCATAGCACTCAATGCCTTCATAACAGAGACAGAGAGATCCCAAATCAAAAATCTAACCATCCACCTAAAGGCACTGGAAAAACAAGAAAAATCCAACCCAAAGAGCTCCAGAAGGAAAGAAATAATTAAAATCAGACTAGAAATTAATGAATTGGAAACTAAGAAAACAATTAAGACAATTAACAAAGCAAAGAGCTGGTTCTTTGAAAAAATAAACAAGATTGACAAACCTCTGGTCAATTTGATCAAGCAAAAAAAAAAAAAAAAGAGAGAGAGAGAGAGAGAGAGATGCTTCAAATTAACAAAATTCAAAATGAAAAAGGAGAGATCACAACAGACATAAGTGAATTTGGGAGAATCATCAGGACTTATTTCAAAAACCTCTACTCCACAAAACTGGATAATGTGGAGGAGATGGATAAATTCCTGGAGGCATACCATCTATCAAAGCTAAACTCAGAGCAGATTAATCTCCTAAACAAACCTATCACACTCATTGAGATTGAAAAAGTAATGTAAAAACCTCCCCCCAAAGAAGTCTCCAGGACCAGATGGCTTCTCAGCTGAATTCTATCAAAACTTCATGGAAGAACTCCTCAAACTGTGCCACACAATAGGAGAACAGGAAAAGCTACCCAACTCCTTTTATGAAGCTAGTATCACCCTAATTCCACAACCAGGTAGAGATGTCACAAGAAAAGAAAACTACTGGCCTATTTCCCTGATGAACTTAGATGCAAAGATCCTGAACAAAACCCTCACAAACCAAACTCAACAACACATCAAAAGCATTATCCACCTTGATCAAGTGGGATTCATCCCAGGAACACAGGGGTGGTTCAACATATGGCAATCTGTCAATGTAATACACCATATAAACAAGCTTAAACACAAAAACCACATGGTCATTTAGATATATGCAGAAAAGGCCTTTGACAAGATATAACATCACTTCATGATCAAAACATTGGAGAGAATCGGCATGGCTGGTTCATATCTTAACATAATAAAAGCAATATACAAAGTTCCTAAGGCCCAAATAATACTTAATGGAGAGAGACTGGAGGAATTCCCATTGAGATCAGGAACAAGACAGGGTTGCCCACTCTCACCTCTGCTCTTCAGTATAGTACTGGAAGTTCTAGCTCAAGCAATAAGACAGGATAAAGAAAAAAAAAGGGATACATTGGAAAGGAAGAAGTTAAGTTAGCACTATTTGCTGATGACATGATTGTATATGTAAGAGACCCAAGAGACTCCATCCCAAAACTCCTGAAGGTGATTAACTCCTATAGCAAAGTAGCAGGATACAAAATCAATGCACAAAAATCAGTAGCCTTTCTATATGCAAATAACAAAGATACAGAGAAAGAAATAAGGGACATGGTCCCATTTTCAATAGCAACAACAACAACAAAATACCTTGGAATAATGTTAACCAAGGAAGTGAAAGATCTATACGATGAAAACATAAAAACACTCAAAAAAGAAATTGAGGAGGACCTGAGAAAATGGAAAGACCTCCCATGCTCTGGGATAGGCAGAATTAACATTGTGAAAATGGCAATCCTAGCAAAGGCAATATACAGGTTTAATGCAATTCCAATTAAAATCCCAACAGTGTTCTTTACAAAGATAGAAAAATGATCTTGAATTTATATGGAAAGGCAGAAGGCCTCACATATCCAAACATATTCTCAAAAGAAATACCTCTGGAGGCATCACCATGCCTGACCTAAAGCTATATTACAAAGCCATAGTAATAAAAACAGCATGGTACTGGCATAAAAACAGGAGTATAGACCAATGGAATAGACTTGAGGACCCAGACTTTAGGTCAAGCAACTATAGCTACTTGATATTCGACAAAGGTCCTAACAAAATAGGCTAGAAAAAAGACAGCATTTTCAACAAATGGTGCTAGACAAACTGGATAACCATATGTATGAAATTGAAACTTGATCCACATATTTTGCCATGTACTACACTCAAGTCCAAATGGATCAAAGACCTCAATATAAGACCAGAAACTCAACTACTACTGGAAGAAAATACAGGAAGTACTTTCCATGATAGGACTGGAAAAAGACTTCCTGAACAAAACCCCAGTAGCTCACGAACTTATACAGTCACTTAACCAATGGGATCACATGAAGCTGAAGAGTTTCTTTACAGGCAAGCATACAAAAAGCAAAGCCAATAGATTACCCACAGAATGGGAGAAAATATTTGCTGGTTATCCAACTGACAGAGGCCTAATCTCTAGAATCTACAAAGAACTCAAAAACCTAAACAGTAACAAGTCAAACAACCCACCTACAAAATGGCAATTCACAGGCAGTTCACAGAGGAATAAATACAAATGGCAAACACACACTTAAGAACACTTAATGTTCATCATCCCTAATCAGCAGGGAAATGCAAGTTAAAACAACTATGAGATTCCACCTTACCCCAGTAAGGATAGCAAACATCAAAAAATCAAATGAAAATAAATGCTGGTGAGGATGTGGAGAAGTAGGAACACTCATGCACTGTTGATGGGAATGTAAGATGGTACAATCACTTTGCAAAGCAATATGGAGACTCCTGAAAAGGCTGACTATAGAGATACCAACAGACGCAGTTATTCCCTTACTGGGCATCTACCCTAAAACCATTAAACCACAGACCAGAGAGATTTGCTCAACCATGTTTGTAGCAGCTCAATTCATAATAGCTAAGAGCTAGAATCAACCCAGATGTCCATCAGTAAAAGAATGGGTAACTAAGATGTGGTATATCTACACAATGGAACTCTATACAGCAGTAAGGAAAAATGACAATGAAATTTGAGGAAAAATGGTTGAACCTGGAACAGATCATTCTCAGTGAACTTACCCAATCACAGAAAGAAAATCACCACATAGTTTCACTCATCTACTGCACCTAATCTAAATCTACCCAAGATGCCTTACATACCCAACAAGCATCTCAGGTACTAGACAATAGGATGGGTGGGGACGGAGGGGAGGGCAAAGGAGGGTGTGGGAAACACCAATATAGACCCAAATGGCAATGATATCATAAAATTCTGCATCCTAAAAGGCAGGCGAAATGGCTGAACCTTCACCAGACCCTCAGAGGGAACACCTGAGCCACAAGACATGGGAGAGGGTATGATGAAGACTGACCTTAATCTTCTACAGCTTCTCTCTCTCTCTCCCCTCTCTCTGTCTTCTCTCTAACTCTTTTATATTAGTTATATTTTTCTTCTTTTTCTTAGTAGGCACTGACCTGTAACTCCCAGTACCAGCATGTGGCTATCAACCACAATGAGCTTTTGTTAACAGAGACCTACAAGGTTTCCTAAAAGAAAGACAGATTTCTGTCAGGGTACTTGATGACCCACCAAAGGTTAGTGATAAGACCCTACTGCTGAAGACACCTTATACAGTTGACACGTAAAATGGAATGGCATGGCTGGAAGCTAGAAGACAGTCAGTCCACAGACAGTCAGTGCATCTAGTGCCAGAAGGTACTACATGGGTGACTGGGGGGAAATGACCAATATCCGTCCAAGCAACTCATGGTCTAACCTACTTAGCAGCAAATAACCTGTCATGATGCTTACACAACTGCAATAGTGGTGCACAGCCATGATGGGAAACAAACTACTCTTGATTTGGCTGATATCCTCAGTGGTACGGGACCTATAGCTGGAGCTGGAAAACAAGCCAGAACCATATCCAAACAAATAAACCCACTCTCCATTATCAAGCTACCACCAATCGTGGGCTACAAGAGGGCCTACACCTATTAAATTCTCTATAAAAAAAAGTAAGGGTTATCACATTTGTCTAGTGCTAACTTACTCTTCATTGGAGAATCTGCTTCTCTTTTTCAGATAGATGTAGATCCTAAGGAGAGAGCCACCCCATCATACCTCAAAAGGACCCCGGCTGAATCTAAGAACAATGGGTGAAACAAGCAAGGATGCTGTTTTCTTGGTGAACCAGGTACCAGCACAAGGGTGAAGGATATCAACACAGAGAAAAATCGACTCCTAACAAATCATATATCCAGAGACCCAGAGGCCCCCAACACCTCATCACTGAAGCAGACCAAAAATGAACCCAAGATGGCTCAGGGAAATTTTGCAGAAAAATACGGTCTTGTGTTTTGGAAATGGCCATGGGCAGTGTGAAGCAGGTTTGCTGGTTGCCTTCATGGAGACCCCATGAGCCCATGAGGATGAATCATGGATTACAGTGGAGACCCAGTGGAGATGCTGGGACCATGAGATGGTTACTAAGGAAAGCTGCTGGTCCTGGATGAAGTTTCCCAGGACTGTGTCAGATGTATAGCTGCTAAGATTTCCTTCCATTCTGTAGGTTATCTCTTTGCTGTATTCACAGTGTCCTTTGCTATGCAAAATGTTTTTAATTTCATGAGGCCCCAGTGCTTAACTAATGGTTTTATTTCCTGAGCAACTGGGGTTATATTCAGAAAGTCACTGCCTATACCAATATGTTGAAGGGTTTCCTCTACTGTTTCCTCTAGGAGTTTCAGAGTTTCAGGTCTGACATCAAGGTCTTTGATCTATTTGGACTTATTTTTTGTGTACTGAAAGAAATAAGGATCTATTTTTATCCTTCTACATATAGATATCCAGTTTTGCCAGTACCATTTGTTTAAAAGGCTGTCTTTTCTCCAATGAATATTTTTGGCATTTTTGTCGAAAATCAGATGGCTGTAGCTGCCTGGATTTACATCTTGGTCCTCTGTTGTGTTCCATTGATCTATGTATCAGTCTTTGTGCCAGAACCATGCTGTTTTTGTTATTAACACTCTGTAATATAGCTTAAAATCAAGTATGGTGGTACCACTAGGCTTATTTTTTTTTCTTGTTCATTGTTATTTATTTATTTGAGAGCAACAGACAGAGAGAGAAAGAGGTAGATATATATAGAGAGAGAAAGAGAGAGAGAGAGAGAGAGAGAGAGGGGGGGGGGGGAGGGAGGGAGAGAATGGGCACTCCAGGGCCTCCAGCCACTGCAGACGAACTCCAGACGCATGTGCCCCCTTGTGCATCTGGCTAACATGGGTCCTGGGGAATCGAGCCTCAAACCGGGGTCCTTAGGCTTCACAGGCAAGCGTTTAACCACTAAGCTATCTCTCCAGCCCAACTAGGCTTATTTTTGTTGCTCAAAATTGTTTTGGCTATTCAAAGGTTTTCTTTTTTTGTGCTTCCAAATGAATTTTAGGATAGATTTTTCTATTTCTGTGAAGAATGCCAATTGAGTTTTGATGGGGATTGCATGAAATTTGCACATTGCTTTTGGTAAGATTGACATTTTCACAATATTAATTCTTCCAATCCAAGGACATGGGATGTCTTTCCATTTACTGTGCTGTGGGCTCAGCTAGGCTGACTGGATTGGTGGATCTGCTGCTCTGATCACCTGTGCTGGGTGCTGTGTAGCTGCTCTCCCTTCCCCAGCTCTCCACTGGTTGCCAGCACTGGTGGTTCAGGAGAGGGGAGGCTGTGGAGGGTGAATGAAATTTTACTCGAGCTGTGTGGCTGGTCCCCTCAATCCTCTTCCTCATGAGCCTCTCTGCTGGTCCCTGCTATCATCTCCTTCAGGTTTCTCCTTCAGGTTTCTGCAGGGAGGATGGCGTGTGTGAAAAATCCCTTCACCTGGCTTCTCCTGCTGGAACTGCTTCTGCCAGCTCTGTGGCCTCTAGACGCTTTGGGTCTCTCCTACTTCTCTGCTGACATTGATAATTTCTTATACACCTTCACTTTCAGCAGAGGAGTGTATTTTGCTGTTTTTCTTCTTAGTTCCCACCTAGGGTGTTTTGGTGTGGCTACCATGTTGCCATCTTACCTGAAAGTTTCATGAAACTTTTATAACTGCTTTTATCTTTTTGCTTGCTCTAAGTTTGAATTTTTTCCCCATTTTGTTCAACTAAAAATCTAATTAGGGCTGGAGAGATGGCTTAGTGGTTATGTGCTTACCTGTGAAGCCTAAGGACCCTAGTTCGAGGCTTGATTCCCCAGTACCCATGTAAGCCAGATGCACAAGGTGGTGCATGCATCTTGAGTTTGTTTGCAGTGGCTGGAGGCTCTGGTGTGCCCATTCTCTCTCTCTCAAATAAATAAATAAATAATATTAAAAAAATTTATTTACGTGTGTGTTTGTGTGTGTGCGTGCACACGCGCATGCTTACGTGTACCAGTTTCTCTTATCACTGCAAACTCTCTATGTGGGTGGCTGGGGATTTGATCTCAGGTCCACAGACTTTTCAAGCTAGCATATTTCACCACTAAGGTATCTCTCCAGCCCCCTTATTTTGGTAGGTTTTACATATATATGAGATTATATGTATATGATTTCTTTTAGATTATCTAATTCAATGGAGTATTTGCTTGGGGGTATGTATTTATGATTTTCTGAATTTTAGTGATATCTGTTGTAATGGTGCCTTTTTCATCTCTAATTTTATTTTTTTTATTTTTATTTTATTTTTTGGTTTTTCAAGGTAGGGTCTCACTCTAGCCCAGGCTGACCTGGAATTCACTATAGAGTCTCAGGGTGGTCTCAAACTCATGGCAATCCTCCTACCTCTGCCTCCCGAGTGCTGGGATTAAAGGCATGCGCCACCACGCCCGGCTCACATCTCTAATTTTATTAATTTGGATCTTCTTTTTCTTTTGAATAGTTTCCTAAGGGTTTATTCATCTTGTTTATCCTTTCAGGCAACCACCTCTTTGTTTCATTGATTCTTTGTAACTTTTTTGTTTCGATTTTATTTATTTCTGCTCTGTGTTTTACTATTTCTTTCCATCTACTGATTTTTGGGTTAACTTTTTCTTCTTTTTTCAAGACTTTAAGGTATATTATTTGTTAGAACCAGAATGTGTCCAGTTTTGGACTCTCACTGCCATTTTATTGTAACTCTGTTTCCTAAGAGTGACCCACACCACCCATCCAAATTATCACTTTCCCTGAAATACTCAGACCATTCATCCTCATTATCACTTTCCTGGAATGGCCCAAACCACCTGTTTGATTATTACTTCCCTGAAGTTGTCCAAACCCTGAGGCAAGATGGATCACACAACAACCAAAGAATTTTAATGCCCCCACAGCTCCATAGTATTCCCTAGTCTGTAAGGGTAGTTGCTTCTGACCTGCATGATCAGAGTCCTTCTTAGGTGTGGTGGTTTGATTCAGGTGTCTCCCATAAACTTAGGTGTTGTGAATGCTAGCTCCCCAGCTGATGGATATTTGGGAATTAATGCCTCCTGGAGGGAGTGTATTGTTGGGGGCAGGCTTATGGGCTTTATAGCCAGTTTCCCCATGTCAGTGTTTGGTACACCCTCCTGTTGCTTATGTTGGCCAGGGGATGATGTCCACCATCTGCTCATGCCATCGTTTTCCCCTGCCATCGTGGAGCTTCCCTTTGAGCCTGTAAGCCAAAATAAATCTCTTTTTCCCAGAAGCTGCTCTTGGTTGGGTGATTTCTACCAACAATGCAAACCAGACTGCAACATTAGGCTTTCCTGAATAAAGCCTGCCTCTGTTCTTGAGCCTCTGTTCTCTCTCAGTTCATTTCCTGCTTTTCTAACATCATTAATTTGTGAATTCTTTATATTTTATTGATAACTTCTATATAGATAGACAATATACCTTTATGTTTTCTTCTTCCCAAATTCTCTCTCCACTGAATCCCTTTTCCTTAACTAGTCTCTCTTCTATTTTGATGTCATCATTTTCCCCTCCTATTATGCAGGTCTTGCATAGGTATATTCAGCCACTGTGAGGTCATGAATAATGACCACTTTGGTGTCTGGAGGATAGTATTGCAAAGCATTCTTCCCCTTCCTTTTGCTTTTACATTTTTTTTTTTTCCTGCCATCTCTTTCTGCAATGGTCCACAATGTTGGAGGGTGTGACAGAGATGTCTCAGTGCTGAACTCCAGCATCACTTGTTCTTCTCAACACTTTGGTTCATGTTGAGTCACCCTAGTGGTCAACTGCCACCTGAAAAAAGAAGCTCACCAAAAGTGAGAATAACATTAATATATAGGTGTAAACATAAGTATTTAGAGGGCAGTTTGGTGGGAATAACATATGCATTTAGACAAACAACAGTAGTAGTTTTAACTCTAGAACTTATGACCTACTCAGCCATAGGCTGTTTTAAACTTTTTTCTTTATTTATGAGAGAGGGAGAGAGAGAGAGAAAGAGAGAAAGGGCACATCTGAGCCTCTAGCCATAACAAACAAACTCCAGACATATGTACCACTGGGGTACCCCTGGCTTATATGGGCCCTAGGGAATTTAACCTGAGTCCTTAAACTTTACAGGAAAGCACCTAAATCACTGAGCAATCTCTTCAGCCCAGCCATAAGTTTTTGACTAGGTTTTCAGTGCCAGGCAGGAATTACCTTCTGCATAGTGAGCCTGAAATCCAATCAGAGAGGAGTTGGTTTCCTCCATAACAGACATGCCACCATTGCACCTGTTGATACATTTGACCTGGCTAGCCACCCATAGAATTTGCTGGGGCCAGTGATAATTAAGACTGTTGATGACTTTACCCTCTCTACAGGGTACAGCCTATAGCACTTCCCAGCATCATTACAGCTAGTCTGAAGAAGAAACAATTGGGAGATCCAGAACACCTCCAGACAGTATACCATAACATCCCCACCTTCATAGGAATACCAACACAGACTGCAGAATGCCAAGAGATCCCAGTCACCCCTCCCCAACACAGCATCCAGCTAAACCAAACTGTTGACAGCTGAAACATGTCCATAGTGCACCAATGATGTACCAGTTTCACAACTCAAAGTTGGTGAGTTTATAAAAGGAAGGGTTTATTTCAGCTTACAGATCCAAGAGAAGTTCCATCAGTGGTGGAAGAAGCTGGCTCCCATTCATAAATCTGAGCAGTGAGATACAACCAAATAGCCAGCACCACAAGCAAACAAGCACAAATCTACAGTAGCAGGACCCCACCCCCACCCGCAGAACTCACACTAATCTGCGTACCTTAGGCTAGAGTTTGGATCTGTCTCCAGTGACATGCCCCTGCCTCCCAACAGCAAGACTCTGCTTGTTAGGTGTAGAAGCTGCAAATTCAATTTAAATAACACCTGAGTCTATGGAGGACATACATCCAAACTACTACAATAGACTCATGAACATCTCACACTGCAAATTGTATTCAGTCCAACTCCAAAGGTCCCCATAGTCTTTACCAACTTTAAGATTGTTCTAAGGTTCCAAGTCTCATCTGAGATTTAAGACTGTATCTTAACTGCAAGTTCTATAAAATCAAAACAAGTTACATACTTCCAACATATAATGGTACACAATATTTACATTGCTATAAGGCATAACAAAGAGAGACTGAAGCAATGCAAAATTAATAACCATTAAGCAAACATCAAAAATCTGTAGTTCATGTGTGATATCCATACACAGTCTTTGGATTTTCCAATTCTGCCCCTCCAGCTGGGCTGAGTAGCCAGGCAAAACTTTCATCCCAAGACAACAGTGCCCCAGGGTAGCCCTTGCACAGTACTGGTATATCCAGACATCTTCAGGTCTCTATTGCAAACCGTGGTCTATCTTCCAATGGCCTCCTTGGCTTCTCTATGAGGAACTTCATGCCCTGTTCCATATACCATATCTCAGCAGCTGCTCCTGGAACAGTGTGCACTTCATAACCCATCCCACATATTTTTCATGCTTCTGAACCCAATACCACATGTGCAGGACACAGCCATGTTGTCAATTTAGGGAGGAAATCAATCTTGTCCTTGAGGAGCTTCTACCTACCATTGTTCTAATGTAAAGTGGTTGGGCTATTATTAATCATGTTAATGTTGCCTTAATAATAAGAGCTTTAGCCACAAGTCTCAGTGCCAGTAATTTAAAACTTATATGAATTTTTCCAACTTAAAATTGTATACCTCTCAGTTCTATATCTTACACCAAGCACATCAAATTACTTTTAAATTCAACCTTGATCAAACTCTCAGAAGAATGAAGCCAGCTCTTATGCCAGTAGCTCAGTGCCAACAAGTTTTCTGCTGTTTTTCTTTTCCCTTTGAAAGTTCATAAGTAAAGTCTCCAAATACAATTTTCTTCATTTAGCAATTTCAAACTCTCACCAGAATAGACCATAAAGCTTGGCTTACCATTCTGGAAGGTGTCTTTAGCTGCAATTGTGTACCAAGTTCTTAAAAAAATTTCTTTTTGAGGTAGAGTCTCACTCTAGCTCAGGCTGACATGGAATTCACTATGCACTCTCAGGGTGGCCTTGAACTCATGGTGATTCTCCTATCTCTGCCTCCTAAGTGCTGAAACTAAAGGTGTGTGCCACCATGCCTGGCTGTGTACCAAGATCTGTCTCATTCCTCCAGCACAAAAGTTCCATAGACGAAAATCCACATGGTCAGATTCATCTCAGAAATATTACCCCACTCCTGGTACCAATTTTCTCTGGTAGTCAGCTCCACACTGCTGGGATGAACTTTCAACCAGACACAGTTTATAAAAAGAAACGTTGTCTTGAACAGTTATTTTAAATTCCCAATGTTCCCCAGTAGGTAGGGAGGTTGGAAAGAATGAAAGAAGGAAGGAAGGAAAGAACGAGAGAAAGGAAGGATAAACAGGGAAGGAAAATAAGAGGAATAAGGGGAATGTAGAAAAAGGGAAAGCAAATGGAGCATAGAGAAGGGAAAAAAGAAAGGAAGGTAAAAGAAAAGAAAGAAAAGAAGGGCCATACAGCCAGGTGCAATGTTGTGTGCCTATAGTCACAGCCTTTGGACAGCTAAATTTAGGGATCACTTGAGCCCAAGAATTCAAGACAAGCCTGGGTAACAGAGGAAGATTCTGTATGAATAAAATTAAAATCCACCAATGAAATAGCAACAACCTCAACAACAACCAACCCATCTTTATGGTTTGGCTCTTGTATTTGTTATTGTCTCACTTTTGTGACAAAATCAACTTAAGGACAGATTTGTTTTGGCTCACAGTTTGTGAGAATGGCCCATTGTGTTGGGAAAATTATGGCCAAAGGATCATGAGGCAGCTAGCCCCATCTTTAACGATTCCAACACAGTTCAAAAGTGTACGGGCACAGTTCCTGCTGAGACTCAGACAATCTCTTAACCATGAGCACCTATAATATCAAATACTTCCAGCACACAATGGCACAGAGTAAATATTCCCATTGCAAAAGGATAGAATGAGAGTACAGCAAGGAAAGATTAGACCAAATCAGAGCAAATACAGATCATACAGCTCCATGTTGGGCATCTGGTGCTCACAGTGGAAGCATTTGGGTTCCAAAGGGCTTGGGTGGCCTTTTCTTTCCATCTCTGCTGACTGTAGCACACACAAACCTCTTTCTTGAGCCTGCCTCTGTGCTTGCATCACACCTTGGTGGATGTCCCACAGTTCTGGCATCACCAACATTCTGGGGTTGCCATTGCAATTTAGGTTTCACCTTTGCAGCATCATGCAATGGGCCCTCAGGGCTTCCTTGTACCTTTCACACATTGCCTATCCTCAATGGACTTCTAGAACCTTGGCATAAGCCCCCATGGCCCCTTACTCTTGCATCTTTTGTAAAGCCAGTACCTTGTGGCTGATGCCCCCAAGCACTGCTACCAGCTTGAGATGTAGCCTGCTCCTTCGGAGCATGGCTGCACAGCCACCGTGGTGCCTTACAGAGTAATCTTGGGAAAACATTGCCCTGGGTGATGGAATTTTAACTTTAGGCTCTCTCCTTTCAAATGAATTTGGGTTTTCACACTGATAGGTGGCGCCTTGCCCTCGGGGCACCTTTAATGTCCTAGTACAGTGTCTCTTTAATGGTACTAACCTCTTTTTAACATTTGCAGTTAGTTGTTTCCTCTAGACCCCTTTGCCTATAACTTTAAACTTGGTCACACTCCTTTCCTTGTCAAACATCACATTTTTTTTTATACCTTTATGCTTTCATCTAGATAGATCTGGATCAAGGCAGTAGGTACTATCTAAGTCATAGCCTGAATGTTATGCATTGAAATTTCCCCTACCAAACAAATTAGCCCATTACTTTTGAATTCAGCCTCAACCAAATTCTTAGGACATGAGTACAATGAACACAGATTCTTGGAAACAATATAACACATGGCCTGTAGCCCTGGTAGAGTCCTTGTTCCCTTCTGAAAGCGCATTAGGGCTGCAAATGTCTGCATTTCTTTCATTCTGATCTAAACTCCCACCAGAATGGTCCATTAAGCTCTGCTTACAACATTCTCCCCAGAATTTCTCTAGCTCAAAGTTCCAAAGTCTTCTACATTACTGGTACCATCCAGTTCCAAAGGCCAACAACAACATGGTCAGGTTTATCACAACAACCCCCTCTCAGTACCAGCTTTCCACATTAGCTACTTTTTGCATTGCTGTGACAAAATACCTGACAAAAGCAACTTAAGGAGAAAGGGTTTAGTTTCGGCTCATAGTTTGAGGACATAGCTCATTATGACATAGAAAAGACATGGTGGTCGTATGATGCAGCCGGTTACATTGCATCCATAGGTAGGTAATGAGAGATGAATACTGATACACAGCTTGCTTTTCCCTTTTAATTCAGTTTAGAACCCCAGTTCATGGAAGGTACCATTCCACAGTTAGCATAGGTGCTCCCTTTTCAACCCAATCAGAAACTACCTCATGTGCATATCCAGAGATGTATCTTTGACATGATTCTGCATCCTATCAAGGTGATAGTATTAACCATCATGATTCTGAATTTCAATACTCATTTTTATCACTTAGCCAGGGTGTTTCATAACTCTTCTTGAGGTTTTTCTTTCTGAATGTATATAGTCTGCAGGTCAGCCAAAAGTAAAAGTTTAGAGTCCTCTCATTTCTGTTCTGAGCATGTGCCTGACCTCTTGATTCCCTTCATGTAGGAGTTACTTTTTGTTTTTTGATGTATGGTTTCACTCTTGCCCAGGCTGACCTAGAATTCACTCTGTATTCTCAGGGTGGCTTTGAACTCATGGCGATCCTTCTACCTCTGCCTCCCAAGTGCTGGGATTAAAGGCATGTGCCACAACATCCAAAAGAAGACACTTTTTTTTTTTTTTTTTTTTTGGTTTTTCGAGGTAGGGTCTCACTCTGGTCCAGGCTGACCTGGAATTAACTCTGTAGTCTCAGGGTAGCCTTGAATTTACGGTGATCCTCCTACCCCTGCCTCCCGAGTGCTGGGATTAAAGGCGTGCGCCACCACGCCCAGCTAAGAAGTCACTTTTAAAGAATTATTTTATACAGTGCTGGCAATGGAAAATAGCTAGGCATATATGCTAAGCAAATGCTATCCCACTAAGCTATGTTCCTAGTCGAGGGACTTTTGACAGCTCCTTCTTCACAATATCTCCTTTCCCAAACTTTCTTCCCATACTTTCCCTTCTCTCTTGCTTATCAGACTGTAGCACTGTTGCAGTCAGGTTCACATTGCTGACAGAAATCACCCAACCAAGAGCAGCTTGTGGAAAAAAAAAAAGTTTATTTTGGCTTACAGGCTTGAGGGGGAAGGTCCATGATGGCAGGGAAAAATGATGACATGAGCAGAGGTGGACATCACCCCTGGCCGACATAAGGTGGACCATAGCAACAGAAGAGTGTGCTAAACACTGGCAAGGGGAAACTGGCTATAACACCCATAAGCCCACCCCCAACAATACACTCCCTCCTGGAGGTGTTAATTCCCATGTCTCCATCAGCTGGGAACCTAGCTGTCAGAACACCTAAGATTATAGGGACACCTGAACCAAACCACCACATTCCGCCCCTGGCCCCCATAAACTGAGAGCCATACATGATTTAAAATGCAATGTATTTAGTCCAACTTTGAAAGTCCTCATATATTTTTTTTTATCAATCCCAATGATGTTCATACATCCCCATAATGCAAGGTCTTTTAAGTAAGGCATAATACCAAAAAATAACCTCAAAAACCCCCATAATGACACAGAATAAATATTCACACTGCAAAAGATGGCATTAGGCATAGGAAAGAAATATTCAACCAATACAGGATTTAAAACAACCAGGGCAAACATGAAACTCTGTAGCTTCAAGTCCAAGAACTCTAGCCAGTGACAACTCTCCAAGTTTGACAACTCTAACCAGCAATAATGACTGGAGTTCCTCTCCAGCTAGGCTACTCACAGTCATTTCATGGTCCTGGCATCTCCACTGGGTCTCCTCTGCAACCCCATGGTTCATCCTCTTGGCTCCATTGGTCTCCATGTAGGCATCCAGCAAACCTGCTTCACACTGCCCATGGCCATTTCCAAAACATAAGACTGTGTTGCAAACTCAATGACCCTGTCTTTCCTGCATTTCTCATACTCCAAAATACCAGGTAGGGTGCCAATTTGTTAATCCAGGGGGGAATAAAGCAGACTTTGAAGAACAGGACACTCCTTGAGCACTGAGGCCCCTTCAAAAGAGTCTACATTCTTTCTGTTGCCCCAGTGCAGGTCAGCTGGCCTAATCTCAAAGGTTCTAATCTCTCAATTGCAGCTGAACAGGCAATAATTCACACAAAGATTTTTCTTTCTGTGCCATATCCCTCTGTTCATACCAGTTCATTTCTGCACAAAGCAACCCTGCACAACTTCTCAGGACCCAGGCATAACAGCAAGCTTCCCACACAAACTGCTCGCCTAGTCCAGGCAAAGCTCTTTTGCACCCTCATAAGACAAACCTCACAGTCCATAGTTCTTATTGCATTCAGGTCTTTCAACTCTGACCAGAATAGTCCATCAGGTTGTACTTATAGCAAGGCATCTGTTAGGCCAAGGTTTCAAATCCTCCCACATTCATCTTGAAATCAGCTTCAAAAGGTCAAAGCCTCACAGTCAGATGTCTAGCAGCAATTCCACTCATCAGTATCACTTTACTGTTGCAGTCAGGTTCACATTTCTGGTAGAAATCACCCAACCAAGCGCAGCTTGTGGGGAAGTGAGGTTTATTTTGGCTTATAGGCTCAAGGGGGAAGCTCCATGAGGGCAGGGGAAAATGATGACATGAGCAGAGTGTGGACATCACCCCCTGGCCAACACAAGGTAGACCATAGTAACAGGACAGTGTGCCAAACACTGGCATGGGGAAACTGGCTATAACACCCAACAGCCCACCCCCAACAATATACTGCCTCCAGGAGGTGTTAATTCCCGAATCTCCATCAGCTGGGAACCTAGCATTCAGAACACCTAAGTTTACGGGGGACACCTGAATCAAACCACCACAAGCAGCAATGCTTTTGCTGTTACTTTTCTTTAGCAAAAGCCATATGCTACTCTTTGCTTTGTTTCCTTAGGAGTCACCTGCCAAATTCAAAAGAATAACCTCTGTGTTTTGAGAACAGATCTGTGTGGTGGTTTATATTGCTTATTCACTTGGCAGACCTAGGATCACCTGTAAGGATTAAATTAGGCTAGGCTCTGGTATGCCTATGAGGGATAATTTTGATAAAGCTACTTGAACTGAAAAGATCCATATTAACCTTAGGTGGTACCATTGCATGGGCCAGTGTTCTAGACTATAAAAAAGGAGAGAGCTGGTTGAGCACCAGCATTCATTGTTCTCTGCTTCCTCATTGTGGACTGAATGCGACCAGCTCCCTCAAGCTGTTGACACCATGCTTTTCTTGAAATGGACTGCATTGTGCAACTGCTCACTGAAATAAACCCTTCTTTACATAAACTGATTTTTGTCAGGTAGTTTGTCATAGCAGCTAGAAGTTACTAATACAGAAAATTGGTACCAAGAAGTGGAGTTTTTAGATGCAATAAACGTGATAATTTGGTTCATGTGACTTTGGAATTTGAATACTGTAAGCAGAACTTAATGGGGCATTCTGGCAGGGGGGTGGGTGGGCTCTGCTTAGTAGACAAGAATGTTGAGAGAAACACCAGTCATCTGTGTTGCTCATGCTTGATGCTCTGACATCCACCTCCAGAATGTTTGAGTTATGGGTGTGCAGGTTTTGAATAAAACTCAGGCTTTTTTTCTATTAACAACTTCCATGATTATAAATAATATCCCATGGTAATGCCCTCCCTCCCTCCACTTTCCCCTTTGAAACTCCATTCTCCATCATACCTCCCCCCCTGTCAAAACACTCTCTCTTTTATTTTGATGTCATGATCTTTTCCTCCTATTATGATGGTCTTGTGTAGGTAGTGTCAGGCACTGTGAGGTCATGGATATCCAGGCCATTTTGTGTCTGGAGGAGCACATTGTAAGGAGTCCTGCTCTTCCTTTGGATCTTACATTCTTTCTGCCCCTCTTCCACAATAGACCCTGAGCCTTGGAAGGTGGGATAGAGATAGTGCAGTGCTGAGCACTCCTGTCACTTCTTTCCAGCAACACGATGCCATCCCAAGGTCACTGCCATCTTCCAATCCAGGAACAAGGGATGTCTTTCCATTTCCTAGTGTCTTCTGCAATTTCTTGATTGAGTGTTTTAAAGTTTTCATTGTAGAGATCCTTCACTTCCTTAGTTAGGTTTATTCCAAGGTACTTTATTTTCTTTGATGCAATTGTGAATGAGAATGATTCTCTGATTTCATCCTCAGTGTGTTGTTAGCCTACAGGAAGGCTACTGATTTTTGTGTATTTATTTTGTATCATGTGTGGTGGTTTGATTCAGGTGTCCCCCATAAACTTAGGTGTTCTGAATGCTAGGTTCCCAGCTGATGGAGATTTGGGAATTAAAGCCTCCTGGAGGGAGTGTATTGTTGGGGACCGGCTTATGGGTATTAAAGCCAGTTTCCCCTTGCCAGTGTTTGGCACACCCTCCTGTTGCTGGGGTCCACCTTATGTTGGCCAGGGGGTGATGTCCACCCTCTGCTTATGCCATCATTTTCCCCTGCCATCGTGGAGCTTCTCCTCGAGCCTGTAAGCCAAAATAAATCTCTTTTTCCCAGAAGCTGCTCTTGGTTGGGTTATTTCTACCAGCAATTGAGAACTGGACTGCAACATCCTGCTCCATGGTCATAGGTGTTTTTCAGCTCGAACAGTTTGCTGGTAGAGTCTTTAGGGTCTTTTATGTATAGAATCATGTCATCTGAAAATAATGATAACTTGATCTCTTCTTTTCCAATTTGTATCCCTTTTATGTGTGTTGTGTGTCTCTTGCCTTATTGCTATGGCTAAGACTTCCAGTACTATATTAAATAAAAGTGGGGAGTATGGACACCCTTGCCTTGTTCCTGATTTTAGTGGAAAAGCTTCCAGTTTTTTCCCATTTAGTAATATGTTGGTTGTAGGCTTGTCATAAATAGCCTTTATCACATTGATATATATTCCTTTTATCCCCAGTCTCTGTAGGACTTTTATCATGAAGTAATGTTGGATTTTATCAACTGCTTTCTCTGCATCTAATGAGATGATCATGTGATTTTTGTTCTTCAATCCATTTATATAATGTATTACATTTATCAATTGGTGTATGTTGAACCATTCCTGCATATCTAGGATAAAGCCTACTTGGTCAGGGTGAATGATCTTTCTGATATAGTCTTGTATTCTGCTTGCCAATGTTTTGTTGAGAATTTTTGCATCTATGTGGGAGATTGGCCTGTAATTTTCTTTGTTTGTTCTATCTTTGCCTGGTTTTGGTATCAGGGTGATGCTGGATTCATAGAAGGAGTTTGGTAGGATTCCTTATTTTTCTAATTTATGGAAAAATTTAAGAAGAAATGGTATTAGTTCTTCCCTGAAAGTCTGGTAAAATTCCCCAGTGAATCCATCTGGGCCTGGACTTTTTTATTCTTTTTTTTTAATTTAAAAAAGATTTTGTTAATTTTTGTTTATTTATTTGAGAGCGACAGACAGAGAGAGAAAGAGGCAGATAGATAGAGAGAGTGAGAGAATGGGCACGCCAGGGCCTCCAGCCACTGCAAATGAACTCTAGACGTGTGCGCCCCCTTGTGCATCTGGCTAATGTGGGTACTGGGGAATCAAGCCTGGAACAGGGTCCTTAGGCTTCACAGATAAGCGCTGAACAGCTAAACCATCTCTCCAACACCTGGACTTTTTTTAGTTGGGAGACTTTTGATAACTGCTTGGATCTCCATACTTGTTATAGGTCTATTTAAGTGATTAATCTCATCTTGATTTAATTTAGATAAAACTCAGGCTTTAATAAAGAAATAGAGGTGAGTAACCCTAAGACCCACTATTTTTATCCTGTTTGACATTGCCCTCTCTACTCTATATTTACATATTGGGATTTATTTTAAAAAGTCCTCATTTTGCTTGGCATGATTTAATCCCAGCACTCCAGAGGCAGAGGTAGGCAGACTGCTGTGAGTTTGGGGTTAGCCTGGGACTAGAGTTAGTTCCAGGTCAGCCTGGGCTAGAGTGAGACCATACCTCGAAAAAAATACAAAAAAGTCCTCATTTTTGGCAATAGTGACACAAAACAGCAAAATTTAGTTAAAATTAGCTATAGGACAGAAGGTAAACATGAGAATGTAATCTGTTATTGACAATAACAATCTGAAGAGGTGTGTGCTACCCCTTGTGCATCTGGCTAACGTGGGTCCTGGGGAATCAAGCCTTGAACTGGGGTCCTTAGGCTTCATAGGCAAGCGCTTTTAACCACTAAGCCACCTCTCCAGCCCCCAGCCCTCATTTTTAAGGCTACTGTGCAAAGGTGAGGGCCTGAGTTTGGATCTTAGTGCCCATGTAAAGACTAGTCATGGTGGTGAGCACCTGTAAGTGGCAAGCTTGTCTAGCCAAATTAGGGAGCTCTGAATTCAATGGCAGGATCATTTACAGCAAAAACATCTATTTTGTGGTCTTTAATTGATCACAGAGGGCTTTAATAGTCCTATAGTTTCATAAATAAGAACCAAGATATTTGTGCTAGGGCTGTCTTATAGGTATGCATTCCTGACCTTTAACCTTAATAGGTAATTAAGTATAACAGCATTGTGATTTTAAAGCAGTGTGGCCATTTGTTTTACGAAAACTCATTAAATGCATCATTAGGAATGACCTCTGGCATTGACTGCAAACTGCTGCAGTGTGTGGAGCAGTTATGTTGGACGAAACACCCCATGAGTGTGGAACCTGGGTGAATGAGATGGACATGGAGATCACTTCAGAATTTGGACAGGTCTTTAAAAAGTATTTATTTGAGAGAAAGAGACTGGGGGGGGGGGGGAGTATGGGAACACCAGTACCTTCTGCCACTAAAAGTGAACTCCAGACACACGTGCCACTTTGTGCATCTGGATTTAGGTGGGTACTAGGGTATCAAACCCAGGCCTTCAGGCTTTGCAAGCAAGTGCCTTTAACCATGGAGCTATCTCTTCAGCCCCTTGGATAGGTTTTTTGTTTTGCTAACATTTTTATTTACTTTTTAACGAGGTCTCACATTGCAACCGAGGCTAGCCTTGAATTTGCAGCAATCCCCCTGCCTCAGCCTCCAAAGTATTGGAATTACAAGCATAGGCCACCACACCCATTTTGGGACAGATATAATAACGACTCAAGCAGAAATGTCTGCTGAAGTTTTCAGGAAGCCTAGTTTGCAACACCCACCTTTCCTGGTCTGCCTCCTGAGCAAAGATGGAGATGGAGGTGGTGGAGCATCTGTTACTCAGACTGCCCTTCAATACCAGGTCTTCAGCTTGTACTGCAGGGTTTTATTGCATTTTAAACACAAAAATGGGGTTGGAGAGATGGCTTAATGGTTAAGGTGTTTGCCTATGAAGTCAAAGAAACCAGGTTCCATTGCCCAGTACCCACATAAAACCAGATGCACAAGTTGACACATGCATTTGGAGTTTGTTTGCAGTGGCCAGAGGCCCTGACATGCCCATTTTCTCTCTCTCTCTCTCTCAAATAAATAAATAGATCACTTATTTTTAAATAAATTAAAAAAACCCAGTGTGTGTGTGTGTGTGTGTGTGTGTGTGTGTGTATACACATATGCATGCTCCAGGGCCTCTTGCTTTTGCAAGTGTCTAACCATTTAGCAATCTTCCTAGCCCTACATCATGCATTCAGTTTGCAGCATGAAAAGCTAGCAACTTGCAACCTTATTATATGTATTGATATAAACCCGGCCTTTAAAAAAGTATTTTATTTATTTGAGACAGAAAGAGGGAGATAGGGAGGAAGAGGGAGTGAATGGGCGTGCCAGAGCCTTTGCCACTGTAAACTAACTCCAGACACAAGCCACTTTGTGCATCTGGCTTTACATGTATACTGAGGAATCCAACCTGGGCCATTAGGGTTTGCAAGCAAGAGTCTTTAACTGTAAATTTTAGCTATTTTCAAGGATCAGTACTTTAGATTCTTGAATGGCTTTTTTGTTTTTTTAAGGCAGGACTTCATTCCAGCCCAAGGTGACCTGGAACTCATTGTACAGACGAGGCTGGCCCTCAAATTCACGGAGATCCCTACTCAGCCTTGATTACAGGCTTTTAAAAACACCTCTTGGGCTGGAGAGATGGCTTAATGGTTAAGTGCTTGCCTGTGAAGCCTAAGGACCCAGGTTCGAGGCTCAACTCCCCAGGACCCACGTTAGCCGGATGCACAAGGGGGCACACGCATCTGGAATCCCTTTACAATGGCTAAAGGCCCTGACATGCCCATTCTCTCTATCTGCCTCTTTCTCTGTCTGTCGCTCTCAAATAAATAAATAAAAATATTAAAAAAAAAAGAAACATCTCAAGCTGGGTGTGGTGGAGCACGCCTTAAAAAAAAAACACCTCTTTAAGGAATATTTAGCAAGCAGGGGGAGACTAAAGCAAGATATTACCACAAGATGGCACTGTTTTAATAACTTGGAAGAAACGTCAGCCTGCCAAGGGGACCATCTGGTGGCGTTTGGGCACAGTGCCAGTCCTCCGCGGACTGGGGTGCACTGCATTTAGGGTGGCCGGAGAGGTGGACGCAGATTCGTGACAGCCACTCTCCCATCGGTTCTGCTCTCAGTGAAGAGGTCCTCTTGATCCATCGGTCAGCCTTGCTGAGCCCTGACCCCTAGGGCCATCTGGGCCCCAGGACCCCAGCGAAGGGTGGACTAGGGTGACTTCCCCAGGTCCTACGAGCTCAGAACAGACGTGTGTCTCCCGTCTCTGGAGCCGTGGACTGGGGTCCCCGCCACTTATCTGCCGCAGGTCGTCCCCGAGTCTCAACTCTCGGGTCATTTCCTTCCTCAGGCCACCGGACGGAGGCGCCCGGGCGGGGGTCGTGGGAACCGATAGGACCCCCGGGGCTCTGGAGCGAGCGGGGCTGTGCTGGCTTCTCCAGTCCACGTAGACAGCGAAGGCTGCCCGGGCGGGCGGGCGGGCGCGCGTCGGGGTCAGATCCTGATCTGATTTCTCTCGGGGCTCGGGGAACAAACAGGAAGGAGGGAAGGCCGCGGAGCGCGGGCAGAGGGCGGGTCATTCCCAGCAGCGCCGGCCGCGCGGGGGACTGGGCAGAAGAGCGCGCCCTCGCCGCGCTGGGCTGGGGGTCCCGCGGCCGCGCGCGGACCGAGCCCCGAGGGCGCTGACGACGGGACGGGGTCGCGGGCAGCCCCCGGACCGCCGCGCGCCCTCCCTCCCCCGCCCCCTCCCCCCTCGCTCCCTCTGCGGGGCGCCCCCGCGGGGTCGGAGCCGGGGCGGGGCGGGGCGTGCGCGTCAGCGGAGCTAGAAAAGGCCGCGGGCGGGCGCCGCGAGGTGACAGCCAGCTCGGACGCAGAGCCCGGCCCGACGCCGCCATGAGCGCCGCGCTCTTCAGCCTGGACGGCCCCGCGAGCGGCGCGCCTTGGCCCGCCGAGCCCGCGGCCTTCTACGAGCCGGGCCGGGCGGGCAAGCCGGGCCGCGGGCCCGAGCCGGGCGGCCTGGGGGAGCCGGGCGCCCAAGCCCCCGCCATGTACAACGACGAGAGCGCCATCGACTTCAGCGCCTACATCGATTCCATGGCCGCCGTGCCCACCCTGGAGCTGTGCCACGACGAGCTCTTCGCCGACCTCTTCAACAGCAACCACAAGGCGGGCGGCCTGGCGCCGCTGCCCGGCGGCGGCCCCGCGCGACCCCCGGGTGCCGGCCCCGCCGCGCCGCGCCCGCTCAAGCGCGAACCCGACTGGGGCGACGGCGACGCGCCGGGGTCGCTGCTGCCCGCGCAGGTGGCCGCGTGCGCGCAGACCGTGGTGAGCTTGGCCACGGCCGCGCAGCCGACGCCGCCCACATCGCCCGAGCCGCCGCGGGGCAGCCCGGGGCCGAGTCCCGCGCCCGGCCCGGCCCGAGAGAAGGGCGCGGGCAAAAGGGGTCCGGACCGCGGCAGCCCCGAGTATCGGCAGCGGCGAGAGCGCAACAACATCGCGGTGCGCAAGAGCCGCGACAAGGCCAAGCGGCGCAACCAGGAGATGCAGCAGAAGCTCGTGGAGCTGTCGGCCGAGAACGAGAAGCTGCACCAGCGCGTGGAGCAGCTCACCAGGGACCTGGCCGGCCTCCGGCAGTTCTTCAAGCAGCTGCCCAGCCCGCCGTTCCTGCCGCCCGCCGGCGCCTCCGACTGCCGGTAACGCGCGGCCCCGGCCAGCACAGACTCACCGACGACCATACGATACCTCAGACTCGACGGGCCGGAGCCCGGCCGGCCGGGGCGCTGGAGCCAGCCGCCCGCCGGCGCCCGCTGCAGCAACTCTGGGACGCGAGAGCCGAAGAGCTACAGCGTGGACACCGAATTGAGAGAGAAGCTATACGAGTATATTTTTCCTTAAATTATTTTTATAATGGTAGCTTTTTCTACGTCTTTACTGTCGTTGCAGTCAAGGTACATTTGTAGAAAGAAAAAACCCTTTGTATTGTAGATAAGAGGAAAAGACTGAGCATGCTTTTATATTAATTTTTACAGCATTTGTAAGAATAAAGAAGCATTTTAAATCGCTCCAGCTTCCTATATTGGCAGTGACTTCCGCACAGTGACGCACCGGGAAGGGTGCGCTCCAGGACCGGGCTAGCACTGGGGAGCCACGGGACCAGGTGTGTTGTCCACCCTGGGGAAATGAGCTTCTTACATGTCAGTCAGCCTCCGCCTGTTCCGTGTGGCTTGCTGGACGCCGGGGATCTGGCTAGTGAGCACCATGGTGGTGGGAGGTGCGGAGCTGGCTGAAGTGGGGCCCCTGGTGAGAAAACTGAAGGGCTCCCTAACTTCGCTAGAGGGTGGAGGGAGCGCTTAAGTGATCCAGGGCGTGCATGACACTTCGCTTTCACTTTCCTCAGTCTTGGAGACAACGTGTAAGTTTCCCAAGTGTGCATCAAGATAGTCATAAATAGTTCATGAGACGCGGCGGCCAGACGTGTAATTGTGGTATTTTAGGGTTTCATCCCAATAAAGCCATGTGCCTTTCTCCTAAGGAAACTGGGTATTTGGCGCCTTTTCTTGGTCCTGGCAGCTAAGTGTGTATTATATAACTAACTAAGCATGCTTTTTGTTATGTTTTAAGGAAGAAAATACAACATCTCCAGGGCCAAATAGAGTAACTTTGTGGCTTTACCTGTAATTGAAATCTCCACAAAAGCACTGGATGGACTGCTCTGCGACATGTGCCCTGCACAGTTCCCAGTGACCAGCCAGGTGTGTGGTGGGGTGAGCTGCCTGTACCTTATTCAGGATAGCTATTGTCACACCTGCTAACTTATCTGTACTTTTGGATAACAGTGTCACCTTTGACATAGCTCCCCAGAACAATTTTCCAAAAACACCAGACTGAATCACAGAGCTTGTGTTGGACATTTATTTATTGTAGCTGACAGCAATATCCCAATTTAAGACAAAGCTTTAAGGTTTACGGGAGGGGGGGGGGGTTTAAGTAAAGAAAAAAAAAATAGCCAGATCATGGGAATGTCTTACTTTAAAACTACGATTGAACAAAATCGTCCTGATGTATCAACATTATTGCTTAAATAAATAAAACAAAGAGTTCAGGCAGACTTAAGCTTTAGAAACATGTCCCCAAACTTGCAGAAAGGTAATTTTTTTAAGAAAATAATTTACAAAACTATCTTACTAATGTATTTCCTAGACAAAGCTGTTTCTTTTAAAATCATAAAATACATTCAGTCTGTCCATAGTTAACAAATAACTTACGCTCCCCCCCCCCCCCCCCCCCCGCCCCACTCCTGCTTCGCCAGCAGCTGCACTGCAAAGTTCATGGGTCTCTTGGAGGCTGTCCGGCGAGGCAGGCTCTTCCAGCACTCAGAAGCTCGATTTCCTCCAATCCAGTACAGCTGGCTGGGTGGGTGGAGATGAACTGGACAAAGCAGGGCAGCGGCCCCACCTCCTTCCCTAGGACACGCTTCACTTCATAACTCTGCAGTAACAGAGGCATGCTGGTTAAAGCAAACAGTCCTGGGCTCCTGAACATTCTGTTCCCAGCAGAATGCCATGGGCCAGAGCAGAGGCTCTTCCCTTGGCCACAACCTTTCCTTTCCCAACGGAGAATGTTTTCAGGGGGATGTTAAAGGGCTGCCCCTTTATTATGGCGAATGGGGGAACTACTTCATTCTGATAACTGAATTCTGCTTTTACACAAGGAACATTTAAAATATATTGCTCTTTAGTGGCTGCCAGGATGAGTTGGCTTAGGAAAGAACTTCGGGGACATTGTGCACAGAATTGGCCTGTTCTCTGATAGGGGCTGGGTTCTGGCTTGCATCTGTCTCCCACTTCCTTTGGGGACACTTCCCCAATCTAGCAACACTTCTGGTCAAAGGATTTCCTGGTGCTTTGCTCCAAACTTCCCTTAATAGTATGACATTTCTTGAGTTACATTGGGTTAAAGATCTTTATGTTGTGGGAGTAAGACTAAGACTTAAAAAAAATTTTTTTTTTAATTTATTTATTTGAGAGCGAGCGAGTGAGCGAGCGAAAGAGAGGGAGAGAGAGAGGGAGGGAGAGAATGGGTTTGCCAGGGCCACCAGCCACTGCAAAAGAACTCCAGATGGTGCGCCCCCTTGTGTACCTGGCTAACATGGGTCCTAGGGAAATGAGCCTTGAACCTGGGTCCTTAGGTTTCACAGGCAAGCGCTTAACCGCTAAGCCACCTCTCCAGCCCTTGTTTTGGTTTTTTGAAGCAGGGTCTCACTCTGGCCCAGGACTCACTCTGTTGTCCCAGGCTGTCCTGGAACTCACTGTGATCCTCACACCTTAGCCTCCTGAGTGCTGGGATTAAAGGCACTCACCACCATGCCTCATGAGACTAAGATTTTTTTTTCTCCCTGAGGTAGGGTCTCACTTTAGCTCAGGCTGTGTAGTCTCAGGTGGCCTTGAACTCAGAGTGATCCTCTTACCTCTGCCTCCTGAGTAAATGCGTGTGCCACCACACCTGGCTTGAGACTAACATTTTTATTTACATGGTTAATCTTGGGAAAATTTAATCTTCAGACAGCAACACAGCCACTGGGGAGCACCACTGCAGCGTGCCCTGGCTTGGCCTCCACATATTAAACCGCAGAGCATTTCTGGCAAAAATGTGACTCAGAAACCTGAGGATGAATGACATCTCCAACCTTTGGGAGACTTAACTCTAGAAGGGAATGGCAATTACAGAAGGATGTTATGGGCACCCTAACCCTTCCTCTGTGCAAGGCAGCGGACAAATCTCCACAACATTCTGCTATGTGTGTTTGAATGTAGGCCACCTACCACAAAGGGGTGAGGACCAAGGAGACTAAAGCGGGGGAGGTGAAACTATGTGGTCAACAGGTAGAATGTTGGTACTGGTGCCTCATCTTTGTGCTACTGCTTTGACCAAGTTTGGGCTTGCTACCATGACTAGTTTCTCATGAACAGAATGCAGTGGGAGGGACAAAGACTGACAGCTCAAGTGAGTTAAGGTGCACATGGAAGTTGTCAGAGCCCTGGCTGGGGACTGAGGAGGCTTGAGACTGCAACCCTGCCTTGATGGAGCCAGTGAGGCAGAGAGGAGTGGTCCTAGTGAGATCCTGAATGAACTGCAGAGCTCTTGTGCAGAATAAACACTGAGGTAGACACTTCAAGATTTTTTTTTTTTTTTTTGCAGAATAAATAGCATAATTAGTCTAAGATGGGGACATCACACTGATGCTGACTTTATTTCCCAATGTAGCCTCTGTAATGTGCTTGGTAACAAGTTTTGGTGTCAGGGTTTAAAAAAAAAAGTGAGGTCAACCGCTTTCAACAGCATGATGACAAGAGTGAATTGCTGGTCCAGACAAAAGGGACGTGGCAGAAGCAAAGTGCCTGTGGAGTGGACGGCAAGTTCATGGCCTGCTCATTCTTTCACTCATCCTGAGCTCATATGAAGACATGGCAACCTTGAGATCACTGATCTGGAGGGAGTACCAGGTATTACAGGATAGGGTCACCATTCATTGCTTGGAAGATGGAGGAGAGAGCTGGGTATTCTAGTATCTCACTATTTTAGTTGGCCTACTATGACTGCATGAGTGTGAAGAAGATGGCTTAGGTACTGCTGTGCTCCTTTGGGGTACACTGTTTTTGTTCCGAGATTTTTTTTTTTTTTTTCGAGGCAGGGTCTCACTCTAGCTCAGGCTGACCTGGACTTCACTATGAAGTCTCAGGATGGTCTTGAACTCACAGCGATCTTCCTACCTCTGCTCCTAAGTGCTGGGACTAAAGGCGTGAGCTACCACGCCTGGTCTGACACTTGAATTTGCTATGTAGCTGAAGATGATCTTGAACTTCTGATCCAAACGCTGGGATTACAGGTGTATGGCACCATACAGACTCCGAAGTATGGAAAGTCAAGGAAAAAAATCATAAAAGTGTTATGTATGGCTGTATCATCTATTAATAGAGTTTAAGTTATAAATCATATATTTTTGGGGAATGAACATGGTGAATTTACTGTACTAGCAAATTCATGAATTAGTCATATGACTAGACTCTGTATGCATGTATATATGTGTGTGTGTGTGTGTGTGTATTCTGGTAGATGGCCTGAGTTTAAATTTTTATGTAATTTTGTGGGTAAATTTTGTTTGTTTAGTTTTGACAATGCTGTTGATTGAACCCAAGGCTTTGTATAAACTAGGCAACTTGTCTGCTGCTGAACTACAGTCACATTTCCTGTACCTCTGTCTTTAACAGGCACAACAGGCTTGGGGAGATGGCTCAATGGTTAAAAGTGCTTACTTTCAAAGCCTGACAACCCAGGTTCAATTCCCTAGTACCTACATAAAACCAGATGCACAAAGGGGCCCATACCTGTAGAGTTCATTTGCAGTGCAAATGGTCCTGGCATGCCTATTTCCTTTTTCTCTCTCACACACATACAAAATAATAAATTAAAAAAAAAAACATAAAAAAAGGCAGGGGATGGTGGTGTAGGCCTTTAATCCCAGCATTTGGGAGGCCAAGATAGGAGGATTGCCATGAATTTGAATTCATTATGAAACTATAGAGTGAATTTCAGGTCAGCATGGACTACAGTGAGATCCTACCTCAAAAAACAAGAAAAAAAGGTACAATTTATGTATACCTTTTCTGACAGTTAAGGGAACAGATTCTTAACTCTATTTCTATAATGTTACCACTGAGAAAGGACATACACAACAGCCAGTATTACTGCTTTCATATTTGTAGGTTGACTACATTAAAGTAAATGTGTAAGGTTTGACACTAACCAGGATACTACATTGCTCCAGTGAATAGAGCTATGGTGCTTGTGAAGAGCCCTGATTTGATTCTCTGGATTTTTTTTTTTTTTTTTTTGTTTTTTGAGGTAGGGTTTCACTCTAGGCCAGGCTGACCTGGAATTCACTATGGAGTCTCAGGGTGGCCTCGAACTCACTGCCATCCTCCTACCTCTGCCTCCCAAGTGCTGGGATTAAAGGCGTGCACCACCATGCCTGGCTGATTCTCTGGATTCTGATGAATATGTATTCTGACTCAGAATCCAGATCAGGTAACTTGCAGCTGTGTCTCCACACAGGCCTTTGATAGCTATCTTCTATCAGGTTCCATTCCAGGTCAGAGGTAAAGGCTTGGCTAGCCACTGCAAGCAAGGCTGGGGACAGGGTGAAGAGCTTGCTAAAATGTGCCTCCAGGCTTGGAATGTCCCCTTGTTCTGTGGTGCTGTCTCTGAAACCAGAGCACCCACAAAGGTGGCACCACGACCTGAGACCTCCTTGTGCCATTTCATTCAATACCTGTGAAAGCTCAATCCTCAAGCAGACTTATGAACAAGCAAGCTCCTGTACTCACATGCACATGAACACATGCACATTCACCCTCATGAGTGCTCATATCTGCAGGGTTTCACCTATGGGAGCATTCTGGTTGAGAAGTTGAGTCACAGGAAACACCTCAGCATGCCCAAACCAAGGGAAGGAGGGGATTTCTATCAAGGCTCTCGGTCTCAAGGTCCGTAAAGAAGAGTGGAGTCACAGGCAGCATCAAGCACCGTCTACTGCTCTGCTCCCATGTGGATGCCCTTTGTGCGCCTACAGTGTGGATAGCAGCCATAGAGCTGGAGAGCGACTATCAGCACCTGTGCAGCTCGGCTCCAGGAGTGGGTGTGAGTGTTACATTTGTTCAGGCAGTGAGCTTGGCATCATCTTGTTCATCATTCTCCAGCTGTGGTTCCCATGCTCCCCCCCCCCCCCATGTTCTCCATAGAATAGGTTCCACCTCAGATCTGCCTGCTTTAGCTTCTGCCTTCTACTGGGAATCTCTGACTTGTCAGCTCCCTGAGTGGCATCATCCACTCCTTTTTCTTCTCTCTCCCAAGATGCAAAAGACAAGGGTCAGCCAAGAGGCATGGGGTTTTATCCTTTGCTAAACACTGGAATTTCCACAAGTCCCTGTCACATGCTCTCCATCTGGGCTGGCTACCAAATCTGCCAGCGGGTCACTTCTGTGACCTATCAGTTATTTTGTAGGATGTCTTTTGGTGAGCTCTATTCTCCTTAGAGGTAAAAGGAGGCTCTGCCTCACTGCAATTGGGGGAGGGATGGGAAGTATGCATGGACATGTGAGCAGCAAAACATCTTGATTCTTGGGTCACACACAGTGAGTACTGAATTGACATAGTCAGGAAAACTGCTTCAGTGTCCTCCAGTCTGGGGTCTAATCATCAGTTACTATTTGGACAACAGTGACACTAGCAGTTAAGAAGGTTCCAAGGTGGAGCATGGAGTCACCCAGGAGCTTTAACACTGATGACTTTATCACAGGGGAGAAGTTTTCAGAGCTCTGTAGAACACGCCCCTGTGAAATCAGGGCTGAGAACCATGCCTCAGACCAAAACTCCGCCAGGAGACTGACAGTTAGTTTATGGATCCATGTCCCAACTGCATCCAAACTGACAGCCATGGTTTAGATGAAAGAGAGCCAACCATGATTCTGCATGGCAAGGCTGCCCTGCCATGAGCACAGAGCTGGGACAATGGCTAGAGGTTAGGTTTGAAGATCATACTTCCACACCCCTGACTAGAACTAGAAGCTGAAATACAGTCATGAAACCACTAGAAAAAGATCCCTATCCAATGGCCATAGTTGTTCTAGGGATATCTTCTTTATCCCATGCTGGGCTGGCTGAAGTCAGTGCCAGGATGTGGATCTGTCACATATGTCTCTTGACCTGGAACCAGTGCCCTACTGCTATCCTAACTGGCTGGTTCCCAGTGCCCTTCTCTGGGTTTTGTGATTCCATGAATGACCTCTATAATGCTTTTAAATGGCTTTGACAAGACAGGTGGCCTCTCAAAGGACAGAAGTCCCAGGTTCCGAAGCAAATTTCATAATGGAGAAACTCTGGCCCATAAATTATATACTTTGGTGATCTTTTTCATGGAGGCACACACCACAGTTTACTGAGTCTCGCCATAGTACCTCTTCAGGCAGGCCAACTAGTTCTGAGGAGTAATAGCAATGTTTTTAGTTCTTTGGAGTCTGGAATACCCAGCAGTGAACAACTCAAGGACGCCTCAGGCAAAGCTATCCCCTGTGACTGCAAAGCTCAGCAGGGGGGTCTCCAGGCTGTGTAGCCAGAGCCGAAGCAAGGAAACAGGCTCCTGTGTCTGTTTCAAGGTTGATCTGGAAAGAATCTCCTTTACAAAGAGGAAGGGGAGAGCTTGCTGACATGGATATTTGTCAGAAAATGACAGGGGAAAAACATACCCGTGCTTTAATGGGTAAGCCGCATAACATCTTATGGTGGGATTTGTTGTGAATAAACATATAGCAGAGGGGTGTCCCTCTGGGGACAACTCACTCAGGGCACACTGGGGTGGGGCCTTGCTGTACTTACCCCATCCTCAGAGGTGGCAAACCTCAGCAGTGAAGAAATACTGTTCTGCAACAGCTGTGAAAACAGGGAAACAGGACTCAGTTCCACTTCACCAACAGGCAAGTGCTCATCCAAGACACTTCTGCCCCAAAATAAATACATTTAAACCATTATCTCCCTTCACAGTTATCAAAATTCAGGGCCTTAAGTGAAGTGTTACTTAAAGTCACAGTATATAGTTAAAAATAAGGGATTATGTACCTTATGAAAATTATAAGTAAAAAAGTTTTTTAAAAAGTCAGAATACAGGGCTGGAGGGATGGCTTATAGTTAGGGTGTTTGCTTGCAAAGCCAAAGGACCCAGGTTCAATTCCCCAGGACCCATGTTAGCCAGATGCACAAGGGGGTGCACACATCTGGAGTTTGGAGGCCCTGTTGTACCTATTCTTCTTCCCCCTCCTTTCCCTGTCAATTAAATAAAAAAATATAAAATATTTTTTTTAAAAAGTCAGAATACAGAACCAGCTGTGGCAGTACATGCCTTTAATCCCAGCACTTGGGAGCAGATGTAGGAGGACTAAAGTAAATTCGAGACCAGCCTGAGATTACAGAATGAGTTCCAGGTAAGTGTGGGCTAGAGTGAGGCCCTACCTCAAACAACAACAAAAAGTCACAATATAAGACCAGTTGCAGGGAGCTAAGGGCTAGAGAGCGCGCTGGGTGCAGAGTCACCACACAGTGAGCAAAGAATACACACGTGCTGCAGCTCCAGTCTCATCTCTGAAGTCTACAAGATGGACAAGGGAATGAACATGTGCTTTGGGCCCTGCTCCTACCTTGACCTTCACGGTGCTCTGGGGTTTTGAGGGGCACTCCAGAAAGACCTGCAGATGCCTCTTTTGAACAGGTGTTGTAACCAGCCGGGAACAATATCCACAGAAAAAGGCACCTCTGTTGTGTGAAGACATGGGGAGATAAGCACCCAGGCAGACACACACTAGAAGATTTCAAGCAGCAGATATTTCTCTAAACATGAATGTTTGCTCAAGTCACATGACCTTGCTGTAACTATGGAATTCCTGGAATAAGCTGAAATCAGCCAGGGGCCTAGACCTGTTGGGACATTCTAGCACTGGAGGCTGCTGAGAGGGTCCTTGGGTGGGCAGAGAAGTATCATTCATGAGGAGCATGGGGCTAGGGGAGTCAAACTCCCAAGGAGTGAGGGACAAGCCCTCAAGGAGGCTGGGTGATCTGGGCTTCCCACACTGGCAAGGCAAGGCTGCTCTTAACCCCCAGTATCTTCTCCCATAGCCTTCTCCCTGGAGCCGTCCCCTTGTCTCTAACATGATCCACCAATGACTTGTGTACATACAAGGCCACCAACCCAGGAGGCATCAAGCTGACATTTGCTCTTTGCTTAAGAAACAGATAAATAATGACCACACCCTTTTGTCTGTCACATCACAAAGTCCACTTGGAAGGCAGGGAAGTGATTCCAGAGACCAACTGCACCAACTCCCAGTTCTGACCTTAGCCCAGGAGAAGGGAACAAAAGGTAGCCAGGGAAAGGCTGTAATGCTCAACAGCTGCTCACTATTCCTTGGGAATGTCTGTACCACTCTCACAGGACAAGCTGTCACATTTATCTTACCTGTTCACATTTGTCCTCTTCTTTTGTCCTGACAAACAAGAAAGCGGCTGAGGACAGAACCCAGCTCTTTTTCTGGTCAGGCAGGAGGAGCTGAAGAGTTCCCCTTCAGGAAGCCCAAGGGCACCTGCCTCTCCCCTGCAGCTTGGCACTGCTGTACCCTTCTGAGCTCTTGGGAAGCCCTCAGAGGTGACAAGGCTGTGCAACCTGGGGCTGGTTGCTGCCATGTGCTTTGGGCCTCGGGGTTTGCCAACCAGCCTTACCTGTCTTCTGGTCTCTGTTCCAACCTCCTGTCACCACACTGATCACACACAGGCCACGAGAAAGCAGTGCTCTCATCCACATCAACCACAACACCTAGGCCAGAGAGAGGAAAAGCACCACTGACTCACATCCTAGCCTTGGAACGGCCACTCTTTAAGAGCTCTGCTTCTTTGTAAGGAAAGATGAAGTAGGAGGGGCTCAGATGGCCCCTCCCCACCTAGAGGAGTTAGTGGCAGCTAATGGTTGCTAGGGGAGGAGAAAGTCATATTCTTCAGTGGTGTAGACACTGGCAAGTTGTCCATATTCCAGTAAATACCCCCACCTATGCTCATGCAAACAACCCTTACTGAACTTGGTGGGTTACAAAACAAAACAAGACAAACTAAACCCCCATGAAAATACAAAAGAGGTTCACTGGAAAAGGGGTTTGGTAGAATTAGGAGGGTAAAAAAAGAGGGTAATAGTGGGTAGATATGATCAAAATACAATATAAACATGTATAAAATTTTCAAAGATAAAATTTAGAAAATGAAATTTAAAAACTTTTATGGGGGAGCTTAAATATTTTTAAGCCTAATAAAAAAAAATCTATTTTATTAGTTTGTCATTTCTTCTCTTGTAATTTCTCTGATTTCCTTGTGATTAAGAAGACAAATTTATGATTCATTCAGTCAATCAATACATATGCATGTAACACTATTTAGTATGGGATATATGGGGCACTAGAAACAAACAGATAAGTGGGGCTGTGCATGGTGGTTCACATCTTTAATCCTAGCACTTGAGAGGCAGAGGTAGGAGGATCACTGTGAGTTCCAGGCCACCCTGAGACTCCATAGTGAATTCCAGGTCAGCCTGGGCTAGAGTGAAACCCTACCTCAAAAACCAAAACAAAACAAAAGATAAATGGAAGAGTGTACTCTCATGAAATCACAGTCAAGATGGGGAAGCAGATAAATAAACACCAGTACAAGAACTATGTGATAAAAATCAAAACTGAGAACTAGAAAGACTCCCAGAAAAGTACAACAGAGATGCCCTCCTGGCTTGAGGCCCAGGGAGGCTTAAGAAAGCAGGGAGTGAGGAGGTCTGTTGTCTGGCTGGACAAGGCTGGGGGGTGGGAGTGGGGGGCTGTGGAGGCGGGCTCATGAAGGGCAGGCAGTACAGCTGCAGGATGGCAGCACTACTGTAGAGACTGAGGTAGGCAGGTAGGTGTTCTTGGATGTGAAGCATGTCAGCTGTCATCTAGATGCACTGGCAAGTTGCAGACTATTCTGTTGAATGCGGTGAATGAGACGTTAGAAGAAAAACAAAGATGTGAATGATTTTCCAAAATAGGATTTTCATTCCTCCTTCTCTTCTTTTTTTCCTTTCCTCTCTCTGCTTCTTTTCCTTTTTCTCCTCCTCCTCCTCTTCTTTTCTTTCTTTTTTTTTTTTTTGGTGGCATTGGTGACTAAACCCAAGGCCATACAGGTGTTACAGGGTTACAGGCAAGCACTTGACTTTGTTTTTACATTCTTTAATATTTATTTATTTGCAAACGAAGAGAGACACACACACAGACAGAGACAATGGGTGCACCAGGGCCTCCATCCAGCTGGTGCAAATGAATTCCAGACACATGCACCATCTTGTGCATCTGGCTTTTGTGGGTACTGGGGAATCAAACCTGGGTCCTTAGGCTCTGCAGGCAAGCGCCTTAACCACTAAGCCATCTCTCCAGCCCTAGCATTTGACTTTTGAGTTATATCTTTAGCTCTCATATCTATTCTTTCTTCTTTTAAAAAATAAATTATATTTATTTATTTATTTGAGGGAGATAGGGAGAGAGAATGAGTGTACCAGTACCTCTTGCCATTGTAAATGAACTCCAGATAGATTTGACACTTGGTGAATCTGGCTTTAAGTGAGTACTGGGGAACTGAAGCCAGGCCATCAGGCTTTGCAAGCAAGTGCCTACAATTTCTGATCCATCTCTACAGCCCCATTTTTTTTTTCTTTCTTAAAAAATTATTTTTGAGGTAAAGTCTCACTCTAGCCCAGGCTGTTCTGGAAATCTTTCTGTACTCCAGGCTGGCCTTGAACTCACAGTGTTCCTTTACTACCTCAGCTTCCCTAGTGCTGGGAAAGGTGTGGGTCATCGTACTTGGCATCATTCCTACTCTTAAAGCAAAAATAATTTAATTCCCATTATCTATCGAGAATGAAGAATTATAAGAACTAGCAGGTTTGTCTTATGAAAATAAATTCGTGCAATATAGACTTGAATGACTTCTTTTTTTTACTTTTATTTATTTGAGAGACTTAGAGGCAGAGGGGGGAAGGAAGAAAGTGACAGAGAGAGCAAGAGAGGGAGAGAGGGAGGAAGGGAGAGAGAGAGAGAGAGAGAATGGGTGTGCCAGGGCCTCCAGCCACTGCAAATGAACTCCAGACTCATGTGCCACCTTGTGCATCTGGCTTATGTGGGTCCTGGAGACTTGAGCCTGGGTCCTTTGGCTTATAGCCAAGCATCTTAACTGCTAAGGCATCTCTTCAGCCCAATGAATTGTTTCTTCAAAATATGAATGTTTGGATTTTTAAAGACTTGCATCAGTTAATGGCACTGTCCTTGCAAATGTGACCAGAAGTGGGTTGAAGGGACAGAAGTAAAGCCTTATAGTGCTCTGGAAAGGATCAGCAGCTAATGTACAGGAGGAGGTCCAAGTGGAGGGACAATGCCATGTCTTCAAACACCACAGCTTATCTGGTGCTGTGGTCAGGCTGCAGCCTGGACTGCTTTCTACAAATGTTGTTCTGCAGTGCTAGGGATTGAACCCAGGGCCTTGTGCATGCTAGGTAAACACTTTACCACTGAGCTACAACCCCAGCCCCATTTCTATAAATGAATTAATAAAAAGTAGGTTGATACTGACAAAAATTTCTTTTTACCCTAGGATATGTGAAGTGTTAACAGCTCTTAACATTTATGAGGGATTAAGTAATTTCCTTTCAATTTGAGAATAAATTGAGGAAATGTATTTCATCTGGGGTCTATAAGCCATTTAAAAATCATTTCAGACAGCTTTAATCCATTTTCAAGGGATGGCTTGGAAGTTTACCACTAAGCAGTTAGTACCCAGAACATTCATTTTAATGCATGTCAGAAGAAAAAGAAAAGCCTATTTTCTTTCTTTCTTTCTTTCTTTTTTTTCCGAGGTAGGGTTTCAGTCTACTCCAGGCTGACCTGGAATTCATTCTGTATTCTCAGGGTGGCCTCGAACTCACAGCGATCCTCCTACCTCTGTCTCCCGAGTGCTGGGATTAAAGGCGTGCACCATTACCCACGCCTGGCTCAAAAAGCCTATCTTTACCAGGCTGAGGGTTGTGGCATATCACTGGATTGCACAGTTGCTCAAGGCTGTTTTTCTTTTTTGGTAACAATCCTTTAATCCCAGCACTGGGGAGGCAGAGGTAGGAGGATCACTATGAATTCAAGGCCACCCTGAGACCACATAGTGAACTCCAGGTCAGCCTGGGCTACAGTGAGGCCCTACCTTGAAAAGCGAAAAAAAAAAAAAAAATCTTTCGAATTTATTCAAACCCTGGCTTTGACTGTGGAGTGGTACCTCAAGCTTTTAACACCAGCACTCTGGAGGCTGACATAGGATAGCCATGAGTTCCAGGTCAGCCTGAGCTACAATAGGACTATGCTTCAAAAAACAAAACAAAACCCAAAAACCCAAATACACAAATACACACAGAACACATACAAACAAATAAATAAAACTCTGTACTCCAGTTTTCCTGCTTTAAGTGCTTTTTCCTTCTCTCTAGAGGCACAAATCTGAGTGCAGGAATTGCCACCGCTTCCTTCCCTGGGAGGAACAGGGCAGAAATGTGTGCTGGACAGTCACAGTGATGTCAGAGTTCTCCAGCCTCTGTGAGCAATGCATAAAGAAGTGTAAGTAGTGAGAGGGAGAGAAGAAAATGCCACCACATTATTCCACCCAAGGAAAGATGTCCCAGGAAGCTTCTTCTAATTCTGGCTCCAACTGCATCGAGTGTGCTAAGTGGTGCACCGGGTCTCTGACTGTGGTGGGTGCACTGCAGAAGCAGTGCTCTGAGAGCACCCGAATGTCCGTTTGAGTCCTGCTCTGAGAAATGCTATTGGCTGTCAGCCTCACTCAGAAGACTCAGCAGCATTGCTCAACCCCCCCGTAGGAACTTCCTGTAGATGTGAAGAGGCCAGACCTAATCAGGTCATCACTCAGAGCCCCCAAGCCAGGGAATGGTGGGACAAAACGAGGAAAATAGGCTGAGAAAAGGGCTGCTTCTAGTCATAGGGCAGTAAAGACCCTGGCTTTGGGCAGGAAGAGGCCACCTCTGCCCCAGCACTGCCTTACTGCACTCATTCCTGCATGGCACGAGGTGCCAATCTTTGCTACTTTGCAAGCTGGGGCTTTGTTTTCTCTGAATGCCCAATTAGCTGGTTGTTATCAGAGGATCTGGCAGAGTCCCAGCTGTGACAACAGTGAGCTTACATTTTGGGCAGCTACCAAGCAGGCCTGGGAGCAGAGGTGACCTCCATGGAAGGATACTTAAGAATGAAGAGATGGGAGGAAAATATGTCAAAAGCTTGGATCTACATGGCAAAAAAGAATTACAGAAGGGGGCTGGAGAGATTGCTTAGCGGTTAAGCGCTTGCCTATGAAGCCTGGGGACCCCGGTTTGAGGCTCGATTCCCCAGGACCCACGTTAGCCAGATGCACAAGTGGGCGCACGCGTCTGGAGTTCGATTGCAGTGGCTGGAGGCCCTGGCGCGCCCATTCTCTCTCTCTCTGTCTGCCTCTTTCTCTTCCTGTCACTCTCAAATAAATAAGTTAATTAAAAAAAAAAAGAATTATGGAAGGAAGTAAAACAAAATATTTCACTTTTCTTATTATTGACATACTGTTTAAAATGATGACAATAATGTGTTCAGTGACATATCTCTTTGGCAAGTTAAGGAATGGTAGTCATGTTATAAGGCCTAAGAGAAGGAAGTGTTAATACTTTGGGGAAACTACTAGAAAATTGTTTAAAGATTTTAATTTTTCTCCTGTTTTATTAATATTTTCTTTGCATGTATATAATGCACTTTGATCATAATCCCCTACAATTGACTTCTCTTGGCCCCCTCCCTATTTTCCTTCCACAAAGCCCCTTCTTTTTCCCAACAGGTCCCTCTTTTGCTTTGTTGTCTCTTTTTAATTTACTTGTCTAATTTTATTTTTTTGGTTTTCCAAGGTACTGTCCTCACTCTAGCCCAGGCTGACCTGGAATTCACTATATACTCTCAGGGTGGCCTCAAATTCATGGTGATCCTCCTACCTCTGCGTCCTGAGTGCTGGGATTAAAGGTGTGCACCACCATGCCCAGATCTAATTTAAATTTTAAACAGTTAAGATACTGACAGAAAAGGGAAATAATATTAAATTAAATAATAAAATTAAATGTAAAATATAAAAATAAAATTAAATGCTTACTTCAAATGAGAGAAGGCAAAATAGGATGAAAACTGATTCAAGAGCAAAAAATACTTATAAATATGCTCACTATTAATTCAACTGTCAATCACTTTAAATGTGAATAATCACAGTATATAAGTTAAAAGACAGACATTAGCAGACAAAAAAAGAACCAACTACATGTTGTTTATAAGAAACCTCTATTATATATAAAGACACAGACAGATTAAACATAACATGATGGAACAAAATATACCAAGCTAACATACTAAAAAGCCGGCAAGAGAAAGCTGAAGTAGCCATTTTAGTTTCAGGTAGAGAAGACTTCAGAGCATTGAAAATTACTGGGGCTAAAAATGGCCATTAAATAAGGACAATACAGTCAATTCGTTAATGTGTATATTCCTAACAGAACAACAAAATACATGATGAAATGAACAGAACCTGCAGGAGAGATAGAGACCAGCATTCCTGCATCAGTGACTGACAGATCCAGCAGGAGGAAGCATGAATTAATTGAACTGCCAGCTCCATCAATCAACAGGATTGAGCTTCTCATGTAACAACAGCAGAACACACATTCTTTTCCAAGCTCATATGGAATATTCACCCCAAAAGATCACATACTGGGCCATAAAATACATTTAAAAATACCGAGGTCCGGGGGCAGGGGAGATGGCTAAGAACATTTGCTTTGCAAGCATGAAGGGCATAGGAGTTTGACTTTTTATATATTTTCTGTAGAGACATTTAGAAATTTAGGATATGCAAACCCATAGTGCAGCCAGTTGGGAATATATTTTGGCAGTTTGCAAAAAGTTAAAAGTAAGCCAGGGGCTGAAGAGATGGCTTAGCAGTTAAGGCACTTGCTTGCAAAGCCTAAGGGCTCAAGGTTTGATTCTCCAGGTCCCACGTAGGCCAGATAGACAAGGTGGCACATGTGTCTGGAGTTTGTTTGCAATGGCTGGAGGCCCTGGTGTGCCCATTCTCTCTCTCCTCTCTCATTCTGTAATAAATAAATAAAAATAAATCTTTTAAAAGAAAGTAACTCAGGAGGTGGAGATAAAAAGATAAGGAGTTTAAGGCCAACCTGTACTCATGACAAGTTCAAGGCCAGCCAGGCCTACATAATATCCTGTCTAAAAAAGAAAAAAGAAAGATAAGAAAAGAAAATGTTAATAAAAATTTAAAAATTAATAAAATAAAATAAAATAAAAATAAAAAAGAAAAGAAAAGAGCCAGGCGTGGTAGCACATGCCTTTAATCCCAGCACTTGGGAGGCAGAGGTAGGAGGATCACAGTGAGTTCAAGGCCACACTGAGAATACAGAGTGAATTCCAGGTCAGCCTGAGCTAGAATGAGACCCTACCTTGAAAAAACAAAAAAAGAAAGAAAAGAAAAGAACCCAGAACAAGCAAATTCATAAAAGCAGAAAGCAGACTGATGATTTCCTAACACCAGCATGGGGGAATATCTTTGTTGTTATTCCAAAGTTAACCAGTAGTGATGCTTCCACAATTTCTTGAGTATACTAAAAACAATTTAAACAAGTGAACTATGTGACATGTAAATTATATGTCAATAAATTTGTACTTTATGTATGTATGTTTATGTGTGCGTGTGTGTGTATGTGTGAATGGGGGATGGGGAATGAGAATGGGTGTTCCAGGGCCTCTCCAGATGCATGTACCACCTTGTGCATCTGGCTTATGTGGGTACTGGGGAATCAAACCTGGGTCTTAGGCTTCACATGCAAGCACCTTAATTGCTAAGTCATCTCTCCAGCCCCACAATAACTTTTTGAAATTTTTTTTATTATTGACAACTTCATGATTACAGACAAATCATGGTAATTCTCCCCCCCCCCTCCAATTTCCCCTTCACAACTCCACTCTCCATCATATCCCCTCCCCCTCTCAATCAGTCTCGCTTTTATTTTGATGTCATCACATATTCCTATTATACTAGTTTTTAAAAAGCATATGAGGGCTGGGGATGTAGTTAATGGTAGAGTGCTTGCATATTATAAGCAAGGCCTTGAGCACTGCAAAGAAACTAAAAGCTAACAATAAAATAAAAGAAAATAGAAACCCTAAACTACTGAAATACTTCTTTTATCAGAACTATGATCCAAGAATGTATTATAGCCTTGTTTAAAATTTGAAAACCACAGGGACATCCTATGTGTTCACTGGTGGAGGAGCAGTGTGTTTAAGAGGGCTGTATTAGTTACTTTCTTGTTGCTGGGACAAAATACCTGACCAGAAACAACTTAAAGAAGGAAACTTTTTTTTTTTTAAGGATTTATTTTGGCTTACAGGCATGACGGGAAGCTCCATGAGGGCAGGGGAAAACCATGGCATGAGAAGTGGGTAGACATCACCCCCCTGGCAAACATAAGGTGGACAATAGCAACAGGAGAATGTGCCAAACACTAGCAAGGGGGAACAGGCTATAACACCCAACAGCCTACCCCCAACAATATACTGCCTCCTGTAGGCATTAATTCCCAAATCTACATCAGCTGGGAACACAGCATTCAGAACACCTAAGTTAATGGGGGACACCTGAATCAAACCACCATATTCTGCCCCTGACCCTCATAAAGGAAACTGTTTTTTTTTTAGGTTTATGTTTTGAGAGGATATCATCCATGATGGTGGGCAAGGCGTAGTAGGCTGGTTGGTCAAATCTAAGCCAGAGGTGTGAAGTGAGAGTGACAGGAAGTGAGGCAAGGTCTGACCCCAGCAACCCACTTCCTTCAGCAAGGTTCCACTTCCTAAAGGTTTCATAACTTTTCCAAACTGTGCCACCAGCTGGGGACCTAGTATTGAAACACAGAAGCTCGTGGGAACATTTTATATCCAAACCACAAGGGCTACTTTGCACCAGGGAAACTCCTGCAGTGGATGCATGTCTATCACTCTGGACAGGCATTATGTTTCCAGGGATCTTCTATTGTGTCAAAACACTGGAGACCTGCAGAAAGACAGTCTCCTCAGAGTTTCCTCTGATTCTCTGATTCAGCAGCATGAAGGGCCTTTTTGCCTGAGCTGGACATTTATAGGTAGCTGCATATGTCCTATCCCTATGTCCATCCTCTGCTTCCTCTTGGCCTAACTTACCTATCCCATCAATTTCCCTCCTAACTATATCTGTTTCTCTTAGCTGGGCCTACCACACCGTGGGTGCTTGCCATAAATTCTCCACCATTGCCACCACTGCCTTTCTGGTTCCTTCATTTACAGGGATGAAGACCAGGCCATGGCCCTCTGATTTTCAAGGCCAATTTCCTTACATTATTTTACAGGGTCTTCTCCTTGTGTATGCAAATCCCACTTGCTCAAGGGCACCTATTGCCAACTCTCTCTTATTGGCTACCTTTGTATGTCCTGTCCCTTGTGATATCCCTCATGCAGCAAACTCCCAGATTTCATCAAAAGGATCCAATCTTTAGGGGGCTTTCCCTGATCTTGCCAATAAGGTGAGAGTCCCATTATCAGAAGCTGGGACAACTGAAAGGTTGGAGTTCTGTTTGTGTATTTCTCATTTCATGTCTTCTTATACAGACTCAGTCCAAATGGAAACACCCTCTTCTCATTTTGTTCCTGTGTATTTCATGTCTGGAACATAGTAGGCACTCAATAAAACTTGCTGAGTATAATTATGAAATAGGATCACATTTAAGAGAATAGAAATCCCATTTACAGTGAAAGGGCCACCCACCTTGGACGCTGCAAATGGAGTTGACAGGTGTGAAGGAGTCCAGTTCATCCAGCATTATTGGGTCAGTCAGTTCACAGGGGACAAAACCAGAGGATGCACGCAAGATAGGCAGGAGGACTGTCCGTTCAACACAAATAATGTGACCTGCTGATAGAGACATTTCACATTACTGAAGCATTTAAGAAGAGTGCCAATTCTCCCACCAGTCTCTGTGCAGGAGGAAGGACACAGATAGGGGTCTTCTGTTCCCAATGCCAGGCATGTCCAGCACATAAATTCTATGTGGAAGTACACCTCAAAGTTTCCAGTGACCTAAGACGGAAAAGTACACAAACGCTACACTCAAATTTTGGTATCTCAATAAATTTTTTTTTAAAAGATAAAAAAGTGGTTTGTGCAAGACTTTAGTTTGAGCCCTGGAAAAGGTCTGACTGGTCTAAAGACTGCATTTCTTTTTTTATTTTTAGAGACAGAATCTCTCTGGGTAGCCCAGCATGGCCTTAACTTCATGATCCTCCTGCCTCAACCACCAGAGTTCTGTGAATATAGGCATGTGCCAGCATATCTGACTTAAAGCCCATATGACTATTATGTTCTAGAAGTAGGTTTATTTTAAGAAGAACCATTTAGGCTACAATTTTAGGTAGCTTTCACAGTAATACAGGGTGCTGCCAACAGTCACGGTGTGGCCAATACTGTTTCCCCAGGGCCTACCACACCTTTGGGTGCTTGCTTTGACAGGTGGCCATGAAATCCCAAGGCTGGTAAAGTAGGCCTCTCTACCCCACAGACCATGTCTATGCTAGGCTCTGTGAAGGTTCCACCAATCAGTCAAGAGAAGCAAGCACACCTTGGTCTTGGAGGGCATCCCTAAAGAGGATGCTATGAGGTGCAGTCATGACAAGAGCTTCCAGAACTTCTGGGCCTAGCACACAGGAGGGGGTCACACGGACAGGCAGGGTTTTGGGAAGGTGGGGGTTGCTCTCGTCCCTCATCTGCAGGGTGATGTCGGTCACCAGCAGCCAGAACTCCTTTTGTTCCAAAACAAGCAGATTCTTCACCTACAATTTGAAAATAAAAACCATTAACTAGGGACCAGGCATGGTGGTGCATAGCTTTAATCCCAGCACTTGGGAGGCAGAGGTAGGAGGATCACTGTGAGTTCAAGTGCACCCTGAGACTACATAGTGAATTCCAGGTCAGCATGAGCTACAGTGAGACCCTACCTTGAAAAACCAAAACAAACATAAAAACGAACAAAAAAACCAAAAACTATTAACTAGGTATATACCTAATGTCTTTCAAAAGGAATAATTGGAGATTGTTAACACTAGTAAATTATTTCAGAATACTTTTAGGAGCCTGTTTAAAGGGCTTCTTTGTTAGGACACAGCCCAACTCTCGCAGGCAGTACTCTATGTGTCCATGATCTACACAGATAGAATTCATTTTCTCTTGATAACCCACCATTTGTGAGCTTAGAATAGTATTTTATTTTTTAGGGTATTTTTCTGGGGGGCGGGGAGGCTAGGTCTCATTCTAGCATACGCTAACCTCTAATTTACAGCAATCTTCCTACCTTGTCTTCTGGGATAAAATGTGTGAGCTACTATGCCCAGCTAGAATGCTATTTTCTTTTACTATATACAAGTTCTCTTTGGATAGTTGCAAGTTTCCTGAGGGTTAGGACTGGGTCTCATGTAACCTTGGACCATTGTATAAAGCAGGTGTCACACATTTGTCCCAAATGCCACACATCTGTTTTATGTGCAATAGCTTTCATTTTCTTCTTTTTATCTTATTTCTTTCATTACGTTTTCTTTTTCATTTTTTCCCTTATCTCCAGAATTTTTAATGCCTTTCCAAGTTCAATTTAACTGGCATTCTGCCCAGTTTAGAATTCAGTAGATGCACATGGGGCAAAGGTTAGCCAGTAGAGCAGAACCTGAGGGCTTGGCTAGTTTGTGGTTCAGTTGGTGTTATTGGCATAGATGCTGTGGTCAGGAGCTATGGGTTGAGGTAAAGGAGGCAGCCTATGTGGTTGGGAGGTTGATTGATCATACAGAAGTTAGAGTAAATAATACTGAGGGCAATAAAATTGAGGGATTTTTTTGTTGTTGTTAGATGAGGGAGTTTTTAATATGGTATTACTGCTTTTGAGATAGGTTCTCTCTCATGTAGCCCAGTCTGGTTTTAAACCATTAAACTCACTATGAAGCCAAGGATCACCTCAAAGTCCTAATCTTCCTGGTCCTTCTCCTGAGTGCTGGGATTATAGGCTTGTTCCACCCTGACCCAGTGGGAGAACGGCTTACACAGGTAAGTCTAGAGCAAATTCAGTTGTAATGGTCTATGGTTGGAGGTACTGGCATGAATTCATGACTTTAAATAGACATATAGAAGTAGATGTGTGTGTGTGCATGCACACATGAACATACATCCATCTGTTTCCTTGTTCTATTCATAAGAGAAACTAAAAGCAATGAAGAAAGATCACCATCTAGGACTCAATAAGCTTCTAAAGCCCAGCCTCTCTCCCTCCCTCCTTCCTTCCTTCCTTTTCTGAGGTAGGGTCTGTAGCCCAGGATGACCTCAAACTCAGGCAATCCTCCTACTTCTGCCTCTCAAGTGCTGGGACTGAAGGCGTGCACTACCACACCCAGCTTAAATATCATTCTGTATTAAATTTTGCCATTGTGCCTTGAACAGAGGGTTGATTCCAAAGCATTAAAGGCATAAAGGAAGGATTCAAAGAATGATGGGAGCATGACCAAAGGACATAGGAGACAGTTTAAAACTGGGAAAATCTAATCACAAAATGAACAATAGTAATAAATTAATACCCACTGAATTAAAACTGAATTTCATGATGCACCTTCCATGAGACTGTCACCTATGATCAGACAGACTTTACAGTGATGTAGCTGCTTTTGGGTCATCCATGATCCTTCTGCTTTCAGGCCTTCTGAGTGGGGCTGCATGATCATGATGGGCCAGGCCAGCACATGTTCCTAAATGACCATGAGCTGCAGATTATTGCTATTACCAGCATGATGACTCGCAGGGAAACTGTTCCCTTTTTGTAGTGGGCAATAATAGCTGCTGAGAATAAATGACTATTGCTATGGTATAGTGGCACAATGCTCAGCTATAAATGAAATTATATATATTCATAATTCCCCCCTTCAAGGGTCAGGGAAGGGGGAAGAAAGAATGTAAGAGAAGTAGAAATGACTGTTGTGTAGCTATTTTCTCTGAATTGAAACACTCTATCTTGGAGAGAGAAAGGAGGTTCATAAGACTAAGGAGGTTCCTGAAATTTAAAGATTCACAAGCCCCTCCCAAAGGTTATACAAATAGTAAACAATTTCTGGAGAATGCTTCAAAGTTCTGCTGCCAAATTGAGATGTAGCCAGTCTTCTTTGGACCACTGATGCCACAGCCTCTGCACACCTTTCAGGTTGACTCTGGGGAGACACTTCAATAGGTAGTTGATTTTGAGCAGAGAAGTCCTTCAGTGTCATTCTCAGTATAAGCTGTTTCCTGTCAAATGAATTTGGATTTTCACATAATGAAGTCTTCTGAAGATGTAGTCTTGTCCTCAGGGCACCATTCCTATTTTCCTAGTTCTGTAAAGGAGGTTTTTCTCTAACAAATATAGCTGCTTCCTCAACTCCACCTTTGTTTGCAACTTTAAACTCATTTTGATGGGCATATGGCACAATTTTCACGACTTTTTGCTCTCACTGTTGCTCTCTCTCATTTTAGATGTGGTTAATAGCAGTGACCAGTAACCGTGACACAGCCTGAATGCTGGCTTTCTTCTTGATATTTCCTCTGCCAGAAAAATTAGTACATCATTTAAAAATATTTTTATTTTAATTTGTTTTGTCTTCTGGGAAAGATAGTAGCTTAGTAGCCATGTCAAAGCAGTATGTGTGTGTGTGTGGGGGGGGGGAGGGGAGGATAAGCATAAAAAGAGCAAAATACAGCCTTCTACTGAAAAGTGAAGGTATATAAGAAATTATCAACCACAGCAGAGAAGCAGGACAGACCCAGAGCTTCTAGCAACCAGCCAGAAATCAGCTCCTGCCATGGCGCTGTCTGTGTGGCCACCTAGTCCTGCTTGAGCTACAGAAGCAGAAGTCAGGTGAAGGGATTTTTACTCACACCAGCCTCTCTGCAGTTAAAAAACCTGAAGGAGAAGACAGCAGGGACCAATGAAAGGAGAACACAAACAGGACCAACTGAGCAGCTCTGGTAAAACCCCAGACACCCTGCACAGCCTCTCTTCCCCCAACCGCCAGTGCCACAAACCACCCCTTAGCCACATAGCATCCAGCAGAGCAGAGCAGAGCACAGCAACAGATCCATCAACCCAAGCAGCACTCAGCATAGGTGAGATTGGACTCTATCCCAAACAGTAACAGGGCCTACTTACACAAAGCCAGGTACATAAGCCTGCACTGAAATGCTAATTTCATCTTCCATGTCAGGACAGGCTACGTGTTAGATATGACCGATGTACTCTTGTCAGCTTTACCATTCCAAATAAGCTGTATTTTGGTGTTGACTATTGTTGCCTTTGAGGGTTCCTGATTTATAGGATCTCTGTCATCTGTCATTCTTGGGGGCAAGGTATCACTAGGTTCCAGGCTGATTTGGAATCCATTTCAGACCAGAAATCTCAGCCTTCCAATTGGCAGGATTAACGATGTGGGGCAACAAACACCCTTAGGGACTTTGACTTTATTATCTCCATTCTTGCATAAATACTTTGTGCTGGCTTTGACTGAATATGTATATTGCTCAGTTGAATTTTAGAATTTTCCAGTAATCTGCTCTACTCAGCCTAGTAGAATACTTGCATAGTGGGCAAAGTCAATACCTAAGGTCAATTCTGCTGTTACTCTGGGATTAATAGAGCCACACCTGGCACCTTAATTTAAGCTTCTGCCCTGAAGATATGTAAATTCAGATTTACACAGCTAAGAATACTGCAGATAATTAGAAAATCCAAGCATCAAATTAACTCAAGATGCAAAAATTTCTACATTATAATACAAGAAACACAAAAATTAAGATAATACAATTCCACCAAAAATTATAAATCCATCAAAAATAACTTCCAGTGAGGCTGACTTAGATGAAATGCCTGACAAAGTATTCATAAAAATGATTATATCTATGTTCAAAGAAATCAGACTGAAAGAAGAAAACAAACTAAAGAAATCCCAAGAGAACACAGGAAATCAACTTAATGAAATAAGGAGGTCAATACAAGACATGTGTAAGAAAATAGAAATAATGAAGAAAATACCAGTCAGAAGTACTAGAAATACAAAACAGAGTAAGTCAAATAGAAAAACTTTGTAGAATGCCAGGTGTGGTGGCACGCTTTTAATCCCAGCACTTAGGAGGCAGACGTAAGAGGATGGCCATGAGTTTGAGTCCACCCTGAGACTACATAGTGAATTATAGGTCAGCCTGGGCTAGAGCAAGATACCTCAAAATACCAAAAACAACAAACCAAAACAAAACAAAAAGACCCAACTCTGTAGAAAGTCTTTCCAGTAGAATGAATCAAAGAGAGGATAGAAGACATGGCAGCAAATCTACTATACTTCAACAAAGAGAAAGACAAACCAATAGGAAGGTATGAATGGGAATTTCAAGATATTGGAGACATTATGAAGAGATCAAGCATAAGAATTCAGGGTATAGTAGAAGGAAAAGAATTTCACTCCAAAGGTATAGTAGGCATTTTCAACAAAATCAAAGAAGAAAGTTTCCCCCAAATAGGGAAAGATATGCCAATATAGATACAGGAAGCCTTTAGAGTGCCAAATAGAAAACATCAGGAAAGAACTTCTCATTACCATATTATAATAGAACTAATAAACACACAAACCAAAGAAAATATATTGAAAGCAGTTAGAGAGAAAAGTCAAATCACATATAAAGGCATGCACATCAGGACAACAGCAGATTACTCAATACAAGCTTTAAAAGCCAGAAGGTTGGGGACTTCCGGTTAAGATGGCGGCGTAGGTACCATGCCAAAGCAGCCTAGGGGGGAAAAAGACCAAAAAAACTCAGCAAAATACACACTTTTACTAAAAAGTGAGGTGTATAGGAAATTGAAGCGGCAGAGGAGAAGTAGAAGAGTTATAGAGCATCCAGAGCCTGCACAGGCGGGAAAAGCGGCTCCGGCAGCTCGGCCAACTGCCGCGGCCGCGGCGCAGCAGAAAACCGCCAGACTCGGCTCGAGCTGCAGGAAAAGCCAGGTGCGGGATTTTCCCCTCACACCGCGCTCTCCGCAACTCGGAAACGTGAAGGGAGAGCGGCAGTGAGCAATGGAGGAGCAGACCGTGAGGTAGAAGAACACGTGGAACAGCGAGACAACCAGAGCAGCCGCGGCTCCCTCCCCTCCCCCACTGCCTGAATCCAGCTCCAGCGAACAGAGCAGCGGCCCGGGCACGGCCACGCCAACTTGGGCTGACAACGGGACCCAAGCAGGAGCAGAGCTCGGGAGCAACATCAGCGGCTCCAGCACCGGTACCAGTGGCCCCAGCAGCAGCAGACCCAGGAGCGGCAGCAGCGGCAGATCCCGCAGCAGCAGCTTCAGGGGGAACAGCGGCAGTGGACACAGCAGCAGCAGCTTCAGCAGCAGTGGTGGCTCCAGCAGTGGCAGCTACAGCAGCAGCAGAGGCAGCAGCAGCGGCTCAGTTTGCCCCGTAGGAAAAGCAAGTGCCCAGCTCCAGAAATCAGAACAGCAGCCCGACGACCCAGGCAGCAACTTGACTGAGACCAAAATCACCCAAGGTAACTGGGATTGCACCAGGGAAGGGTCTCACTTGACACAAGCTGACTTGGATCCCTCAACAGACCAGAAATCTAAACCTCTTTGTTGATAGAGGATCTGGTCATTATAATAACTACTCTTGCATACATACTAGGGGCTGTTTTTGATTGAATGTGTACAGTGTTTAGTTAAATTTTAGAATCTACCTGTATTTTATTCCACTCAGCCTGCTTGAATACTCCTATAGCAGGGTAACTCAACCCCTAAGAACATCTTTGTAGATACTCTGAGAGTCTTAAGAGCCACACCTAATACCTTAAGGTCCTACCCTGAAAATATAGTACATCAAATCAATTGATACAGCTAAGAATACACAGCTAGCTAGAAAATCCAAGCATTAACTTAATCCAAGATGCAAAAATATATACATTATAACACAAGAAACACTAAAAAGCAAGACGATATAAATCCACCTAAAAGTATTAATGCATCAGAAATGTCCTCCAGTAAGAAAGAGTTAGAGGAAATGCCTGAGAAAGAATTCAAAAGAATAATTATAAATATGTTCAAAGAGGTCAAAGAACACATGAAAACAATCAAAGAAGAAATCAAAGAGGAAATCAAAGGAATCAAAGAAGAGGCAGGACACCAATTTAATGAAATAAAGAAGGTAATACAAGACATAAATAGGGAAATAGAAATAATAAAGAAAAACCAGTCAGAATTACTAGCAATGAAGAACACAGTTAATGAAATAAAAAACTCTGTAGAAAATCTCACCAGTAGGATGGATGAGGGAGAGGACAGAATATCTAAGCTAGAAGACCAGGTGGCAGACCTAATGCAGTCCAACAAAGAGAAAGACAAACTTATAGAAAAGTATGACTGGGAATTTCAAGATATTCGGGACACTATGAAAAGATCCAATATAAGAATTCAGGGCATAGTAGAAGGAGAAGAACTCCACTCCAGAGGCATAGTAGGCATCTTCAACAAAATCATAGAGGAAAATTTCCCCCAAATTGGGAAAGAGGTGCCAATACAGTTACAGGAAGCCTTTAGAACCCCAGCCAGACAAAACCCAGAAAGAACCTCTCCTCGCCATATTATAATCAAACTTCCAAACACACAAACCAAAGAAAAAATATTGAAAGCAGTTAGAGAGAAAAATCAAGTTACCTACAAAAGCAAGCCCATCAGGATTACAGCAGATTATTCAACACAAACTTTTAAAGCCAGAAGGGCTTGGAGTGATATATTCCAAGTTCTGAAAGATAACAACTGTCAACCAAGGTTACTTTATCCTGCAAAGTTATCCATTCAAATAGATGGAGAAATAAAGACATTCCATGACAAAAGCAGGTTAAAGGAGTATTTGAAGACAAAACCAGCTCTACAGAAAATACTTGATAGAATCCTCCATGCTGAACAAAAGGAAAAGCACACATATAAGGAACCTAGAAAAACAAGCTATACTCAAATACCAGTTAACAGAAGAGAGCACAGGTAGAACCAGTAACACACACACACACACACAAAAATGGCAAACATAAATACACACCTTTCAATAATATCTCTTTTTTTTTTAAAATATTTTTATTTATTTATTTGAGAGCAAAAGACAGAGAGAGAAAGACAGGTAGAGGGAAAGAGAGAGAATGGGCGCGCCAGGGCTTCCAGCCACTGCAACCGAACTCCAGATGCGTGCGCCCCCTTGTGCATCTGGCTAACGTGGGACCTGGGGAACCGAGCCTCGAACCGGGGTCCTTAGGCTTCACAGGCAAGCGCTTAACCGCTAAGCCATCTCTCCAGCCCTCAATAATATCTCTTAATATCAACGGTCTCAATGCCCCAATGAAAAGACACAGATTTGCAGACTGGGTTAAAAAGCAGGATCCTACAATTTGTTGTCTCCAAGAAACTCACCTTTCTACAAAGGATAGACATTATCTTAGGGTGAAAGGTTGGAAGACGGTGTTTCAAGCAAATGGGCCTAGAAAACAAGCAGGGGTTGCTATCCTAATATCAGACAGGGTAGACTTTAGTCCGACGTTAGTCAAGAAAGATAAGGAAGGTCACTTTATATTGATTAAGGGCACACTCCAACAGGAGGACATTACAATCCTAAACATATATGCACCTAACATGGGGGCTCCCAAATTCGTCAAACAAACACTATTAGAACTAAGGTCACAGATAACACCAAACACAGTGGTGGTGGGTGACTTTAACACCCCACTCTCATCAATTGAGAGGTCATCCAGGGAAAGAATAAACAGAGAGGCATCTGGACTAAATGAGGTCATAGAAGGAATGGACCTAACAGATATATACAGGACATTTCATCCAAAGGCTGCAGAATATACATTCTTTATAGCAGCACATGGAACATTCTCTAAAATAGACCATATATTAGGACATAAAGCAAATCTTAACAAATTCAGGAAAATTGAAATAATTCCTTGCATTCTATCTGACCACAATGGAATTAAACTACAAATCAGTAGCAAGAAAGGCTATAGAGCATACACAAAATCATGGAAACTAAACAATACACTACTAAATGATGAGTGGGTCAATGAAGAAATCAAAAAGGAAATCAAAAAATTTATAGAGTCAAATGATAATGAGAACACAACATACCAAAATCTCTGGGACACAATGAAGGCAGTTCTAAGAGGGAAATTTATAGCCTTAAGTGCCTATATTAAGAAATTAGAAAGGTCGCAAGTAAACGACCTAATGCTTCGCCTTAAAGCCTTGGAAAAAGAAGAACAAGGCAAACCAAAAATCAGTAGACGGGAAGAAATAATAAAGATTAGGGCAGAAATTAATGAAATAGAAACAAAAAGAACAATCCAAAGAATTAATGAAACAAAGAGTTGGTTCTTTGAAAGGATAAACAAGATTGATAAACCCTTAGCAAATCTGACCAAAAGAAAGAGAGAAGAGACACAAATTAATAAAATCAGAGATGAACAAGGTAACATCACAACAGATTCCAGAGAAATTCAAAAAATCATAGGGACATACTATAAAACCATATACTCCACAAAGTATGAAAATATGAAAGAAATGGATGATTTCCTTGATCTATATGACCTACCTAAATTAAATCAAAATGAGATTAATCACTTAAATAGACCTATAACAAACATGGAGATCTGAACAGTTATCAATAATCTCCCAACTAAAAAAAGCCCAGGCCCGGATGGATTCACTGCTGAATTTTACCAGACTTTTAAGGAAGAGCTAACACCATTGCTTCTTAAGCTTTTCCAGGAAATAGAAAAAGAAGGAATTCTACCAAACTCCTTCTATGAGGCCAGCATCACCCTGATACCAAAACCAGGCAAAGATAGAACAAAAAAAAATTACAGACCAATCTCCCTCATGAACATAGATGCAAAAATTCTCAACAAAATATTGGCAAACAGAATACAAGAGTATATCAAAAAGATCATTCACCCTGACCAAGTAGGCTTTATCCCAGAGATGCAGGGATGGTTCAACATACGCAAATCTATAAATGTAATACATTACATAAACGGGTTGACGGACAAAAATCACATGATCATCTCATTAGATGCAGAGAAAGCATTTGACAAAGTCCAACATCCCTTCATGATAAAAGTCCTACAGAGACTGGGAATAGAAGGAACATATCTCAATATAATAAAGGCTATTTATGACAAGCCTACAGCCAACATATTACTAAATGGGGAAAAACTGGAAGCTTTTCCACTAAAATCAGGAACAAGACAAGGGTGTCCACTGTCCCCACTTTTATTTAATATAGTTTTGGAAGTCTTAGCCATAGCCATAAGGCAAGAGACACACATAAAAGGGATACAAATTGGAAAGGAAGAGATCAAGTTATCATTATTTGCAGATGACATGATTCTATACATAAAGGACCCTAAAGACTCTACTAGCAAGCTGTTAGAGCTGATCAAAACCTACAGCAATGTAGCAGGATACAAAATAAATACACAGAAATCAGTAGCCTTCATATATGCTAACAACAAACACAAAGAGGATGAAATCAGAGAATCACTCCCATTCACAATTGCATCAAAAAAAAAAAAAAAAAAACAAACCTTGGAATAAACCTAACCAAGGAAGTAAAGAATCTATACAATGAGAACTTTAAAACACTCAAGCGAGAAATTGCAGAAGACACTAGAAAGTGGAGAAACATCCCTTGTTCCTGGATTGGAAGAATCAATATCGTGAAAATGGCAATCTTACCTAAAGCAATCTACACATTTAATGCAATCCCTATCAAAATTCCAAAGGCTTTCTTCATGGAATTAGAAAAAACAATCCAAAAATTCATTTGGAATCACAAAAAACCTCGAATATCTAAAATAATACTGAGCAACAAAAAAGAGGCTGGTGGTATCACCATACCTGATTTTAACCTATACTACAGAGCCATAGTAACAAAAACAGCATGGTACTGGCACAAAAACAGACATGTAGATCAGTGGAACAGAATAGAGGACCCAGATGTAAGCCCAAGTAGCTATAGCCACCTGATATTCGATATGAGAGAGAACATGTGGCACTTGGCTTTCTGGGCCTGGGTTACCTCACTTAGTATAATCCCTTCCAGGTCCATCCATTTTTCTGCAAATTTCATAACTTCATTTTTCTTTACTGCTGAGTAGAACTCCATTGTATAAATGTGCCACATCTTCATTATCCACTCATCAGTTGAGGGACATTTAGGCTGGTTCCATTTCCCAGCTATTATAAATTCAGCAGCAATAAACATGGTTGAGCACGTATTTCTAAGGAGATGAGATGAGTCCTTTGGATATATGCCTAGGAGTGCTATAGCTGGGTCATATGGTAGATCAATCTTTAGCTGTTTTAGGAACCTCCACACTGATTTCCACAATGGTTGGACCAGATTGCATTCCCACCAGCAGCATAGAAGGGTTCCTGTTTTTCCACATCCCCGCCAACATTTATGATCATTTGTATTCCTGACGGTGGCCAATCTGACAGGAGTGAGATGGTATCTCAATGTAGTTTTAATCTGCATTTCCCTGATGGCTAGTGACGTGGAATATTTTTTTAGATGCTTATATGCCATTCGTATTTCTTCCTTTGAGAACTCTCTATTTAGCTCCATAGCCCATTTTTTGATTGGCTTGTTTGATTCCTTATTATTTAACTTTTTGAGTTCTTTGTATATCCTAGATATTAATCCTCTATCAGATATATAGCTGGTGAAGATTTTTTCCCATTCTGTAGGTTGCCTCTTTGCTTTTTTCACTGTGTCCTTTGCAGAGCAAAATCTTTGTAATTTCATGAGGTCCCAGTGATTAATCTGTGGGAAACCTACTTTTTTGGACAATGGGACACACAAGAGCTGTAGATTGTTGCTAGAAAATTTTCAGTGCCATGGATGGGATACCTTCTAGTGAGTTGTTGGCCAGGGAGATTCCTGATGCTCCCAAAACATTACAGGCCATTGCCGAGGCCCTTTGTTTCCCACCAGGAATAGGTGGTAAGACCCTATTGTTGAAGACTCCACGTACTTGTGCTGCAAGGCCACTGAGAAATCCTGCTGGAACTAAGCTTATAACCTCCTCCATGTAGACCAGCTGACAGAAAGCTGGAAGAAGCCATTCTGCATGCAGTTCAATGGGAGAGAGAGAAATTACCAGTGAAGATACTCAACCATGGACACTGCAAGTCTTAAATTTTGCAGCCAGGCCAAATGAGCCAATGGGTACAATAGTGGCACATCTGTCATGGTAGAAACCAACTGCCCTCTACTTGGACTGCAGGCCTGCTCCATGGGTGGGAATACATCCCTGATACTGAAAACCTACAACAGGGGTAGTCATGAGCCCTAGGGGTCTGATGTCTGCTGCTGTCTGGCTAAATGTATATACTATGCTTATCAACTTCCCAGTAAGAACTTCTCTTAATGTTCATATCCACATATTAATGCTACTGTCACTTTTGGTAGTGAACCTTCCAAGGCTCAGGGTATGGCATTCCCAGAAACTATAGATTGCTAACAGAAAAACTTTTTGTCAGGGATGAAATATCTTCTAGTGAGTTGTTGGCCAGGGAGATCCCTGATGCCCCCCAAACATTATAGGCTACTGTCAAAGTTCTTGGTTTTTACCAGGTATAGGTAGTAAGACCCTATTGCTAAAGACTCCACATGCTTGGGCTGCAAGGTCACTGTGATACCAAGCTGGAGCTAGGCAGAAAACCTCCTTCCTGTAAACCAGCTGACAATTAACTAGAAAAAGTTATGCTGCATGCAGCCCAATGGGAGGGAGAAGTCATCAGTGGAGATAAACAATAGTGGACTGCAAGCCTTAAGTTGGGCTAGTCAGGCCAAATGAGCCATTGGGTGCATGTAAGTTATGTGGGAAACCAAGGGCTCTCTAGCTGAACTGGAGGCCCACTCCATGGGAGGGAATACATGCCTGATATTGAAGACCTAGTCAAAGCCTAGGCAGGCAAGGTCATTAGCCCCAGGGGTGTAATACCTTCTGGTGTCTCAATAAATGCATATATATTATGCTCAGCAAACTTCCCTATAAGCACTTTTTTTTTGAAAATATGATTAAAAAAAAATTTTTTTTTTTGGTTTTTTGAGGTAGGGTCTCACTCTAGCCCAGGCTGACCTGGAATTCACTCTGTATTCTCAGGGTGGCCTTGAATACACAGTGATCCTCCTACCTCTGCCTCTTGAGTGCTGGGATGAAAGGTGTGTGCCACCATGCCCGGTTTGATTTAAAATATTTTAAAATTATTTTTATTTATTTATAAGTGGGAGAGAGAGAGACAGAGAGGGAGATAAATACAGAGAGGGTGGGGGGAGAGAACAGGTACACCAAATCCTCTAGCCACTGCAAATGAACTCCAGATGTATGTACCACCATGTGCATCTGTTTTATGTGGGTTCTGGGGAGTGGAACCTGGGTCCTTATGTTTCATAGGCAAGCATCTTAACCACTAAGCAATCTCTCCAGTCCTATGAGAACTTTTCTTAACATTCTTGCCCAAATATTAATGCTAGTCTCACTATGGTTAGAGAAACTTTTCTTTTCAGATGGTGGTCACCTGTGGAATGATTTAAGAGGTACCATATGCTGAGAAGAAGTGACAAAGAAGTGCTCAACACTGAAACATCTCTATCATACTCTCCAAGGCTCAGGATCCATTGTGGAAGAGGTGGTGGAAAGAATGCAAGAGCCAAAGGACTGCTTACGATGCAATCTTCCAAGCACAAAATGGCCTGGATATCCATGACCTCACAGTGTCTGGTACTGCCTACACATGACCTTCATAATAAGAGAAAAAGAAAATGGCATCCAAATAAAAGACAGCCTAATTGAGAGAGGGAGGGGATATGATGGAGTTGGATTTGTGATGGGGAAAGTGGGGGAGGGGAGGGAATTATCATGGTTTACTGTCTGTAATTATGGAAGTTGTCAATAAAAATAGTTTAGGGCCTCCTTAGCCTGAAGTTCAAAACTCTTCCACATTTCCTCCTGCAAACTAGTCTCAAATGTGTAAGCACAGCAATGGTTCTACTTCTTGGTATAAACTTTACATATTACTTTATATAATGTTGTGACAAAATACCTGACAAAGGCAACTTAAGAACTGACAGAATGGTTTATTTCAGCATATAGTTTGAGGATATAATCTATCCTTATGGGGAAGACATGAGGGCAAGATACTAAGGCAGCTAGTCATGTTGCATTTATGGTTAGAACAGAAAGAGATGAATGTTGGTGCTCAGACTGCTTTTTCCTTCTAAATTTTTTTTTTATTTCTTTTTATTTATTTATTTGAGAGTGACAGAGAGAGAAAGAGGCAGATAGAGAGAGAGAGAGGATGGGCACACCAGGGCCTTCAGCCACTGCAAAGGAACTCCAGATGCGTGCACCCCCTTGTGCATCTGGCTAACGTGGGTCCTGGGGAATCGAGCCTTGAACCAGGGTCCTTAGGCTTCACAGGCAAGCACTTAACCACTAAGCCATCTCTCCAGCCCTGCTTTTCCCTTTTTATTCAGCCTGGGACTGTAATGTAAATCCAGAGAAACCCAATATAAATTATGAATTCTAGATGCTTATACTATGCTAGCATAGGTTATCAACAGTTAACAAATATAACAATCTGGTCAAGGGATAGCGATAGTAGGTTAGGTTATGTGCCTGAACAGGACATACATAGGAAATCTATACTTTTCTCTTGATTTTTCTAAAACTGATCTAAAAATAAAATCTACTGAAGAATTTGTACATGTGTATGTGATGTAGGTATATGTGTTTGTGCAGATACATGCAGACCATATACATGTATATGGAGCTCAGAGAGAGGACAATGGGTATCCTACTCTATCATTCTTCTGCCTTATTTTCTTGAGACAGTCTCATACTGAACCTGGACCTGGAGTTCATATTATTTTTTTAGTAGGACTGGCTTCCTGATGTTTCTGTTTCCCTCAACACTGGGGTCACAGGTATGAATGGCTATTCCTAGATTGTATTTTTTTAAAACACAGGTTCTGGGGGGATCAAACTTAGGTCAATGTGCTTGTACATCAAGTGCTGTTACTTACTGAACCATTCCCCATTCCCATTAAATAAAAATTTTAAAATATGTTTTATTCATTTATGAGAGAGAGAGAGAACACGTGTGTGTGTGTATGTATACAGGCTTGTCAGGGTCTCTTCCTGTGCAAATGAACTCCAGATGCATGTACCATTTTGTGGTTTTGGCATTACATGGGTACTAAGCAAATTGAATCTGGGCTGGCAGAATTTACAAGCAAGTATCTTTAACTGCTTGGCCCAATTAAAGAATTTTTATTAACACTATTTAATCCATAAAAGTATTTGAAAATGGTATAGAAATCTATAATGTTAATAATCAAGTAATACTAATTCTCTATGTTTATTAATATTGGTTTCTTCCACAAGAGATGGCCAATTAATTTTTTTAAAAGATTTTTTTATTTATTTGAGAGTGACAGAGAAAGAAAGAGGCAGATGGAGAGTGAGAGAGAGAATGGGCATGCCAGGGCTTCCAGCCACTGCAAACAAACTCCAGACGTGTACGCCCCCTTGTGCATCTGGCTAACATGGGTCCTGGGGAATCGAGCCTCAAACCGGGGTCCTTAGGCTTCACAGGCAAGCGCTTAACTGCTACGCCATCTCTCCAGCCCTGCCAATTAATTTTTATTTATTTATTAGAGACAGAGAGAGAGGGAGAGAGAGAGAGAGAATGGGTGTGGCAGGGCCTCCAGCCACTGCAAACGAACTCCAGACACATGTGTCACCATGTGTATCTGGCTTAAATGGGACCTGGATAATCGAACCTGGTTGCTTAGGCGTTGCAGGCATGGAACTTAACCACTAAACCATCTCTCCTGTCCCTAGCCAATAATTTCTTTTTTCAAGGTAGGGTGTCACTCTGGTCCAGGCTGACCTGGAATTCACTATGTAGTCTCAGGGTGGCCTCAAACTCATGATGATCCTCTTAACCTCTGCCTCCCTAGTGCTGGGATTAAAGGCATGCGCCACCACGCCTGGCCTGACCAATAATTTTTGAGAAAGGTACAAAAACAATTCAAAGGAGGAAGGAGTGGCTGGGGAGATGACTCAGTGGTTAAAGGTTCTTGATTGCAAAGTCCAGCTTTAATTCCTTAGCACACACACGTAATGCCTGATGCCAAGTGGTACATGCATCTACAGTTCATTTGCAGCAGCAAGAAATCTGGGCACAGTGACACATGCTTTTAATCCTAGCGCTTAGAAGGCAGAGGTGGGAGGATTACTGTGAGTTCGAAGACAGTCTGAGACTATATGGTGAATTTTAGGTCATCCTGGGCTAGAGCAAGATGCTACCTCGAATAACAAAGCAAAACAAAATAAAAAGTGGGGGGAGGAGATTTTAATGTACCCATACACATACCAAAGAAATTTATATAATAGGAAGAAGAATAATTTGTTAGTAAATGATGTTGGAACAACTGGATATCTATAAACAAAAAACTGAACCTTGACTTAAATCATACATTTTGGGCTGGGGAGAGGGCTCAGCAGTTAAAGGCACTTGCTTGCAAAGCCTACTGGCTGAGATTTGATTCCTGAGTACCCACACAAAACCACATGCAAATATACCTGGTGTTCCTTTGCAGTGGCAAGAGACCTTGGTGAGCAAATAAGAATAAATAAATAAATTAAAAAACATGCATTTCATACAAAATGCAATTCCAAACATTATGGACTTAACTGTAAAATGCACAATTGTAACTCTTCTAAAAAAGAACATAAATAAACTTTGGAACCTTTCACTAGGCAAAGAAACTTGGTTCATTTTAAACTTGACAAAATCCTGACTCACAAGAGGAAATTTTGTTAAATTTGACCACATAAAAATTAAACTCTGTAGACAAAACAAAAATTCTGTTAAAAGGATAAAAAATAATTTATAGTTCCTATGAAAATATTTCCAAATATTTTCTTTGTACTGAGAATATATAAAAAACTTAAAAAATTCAACATTAAAATAACAAACAATCTGATTAGAAAATGGGCAAAAGATGAACAGATATTTCACCAGAGAAGATAGGCTAGGATAGCAAATAAATACATGAAAAGATGTTCAGCATCATTAGGCCTCTGGGTTAATTTTTAGAATTCTGAGAAAAAGTCAGTTTCAAAAGGATTTGTTATGTGTTGGACTTCAGCTGAACCCCCCTCCCCCAAATGACTTGAAGTCCTAAAGCAAGTGCCTCACAATGTGACTTATTTGGAAATAGGGTCTTTGTAGATTTAACTAAGTTAACGTGAGGTCAATAGAGTGGATCCTAATCTAATATGACTGGTGTCATAAAACAGAGAAATTTGGACACAGACATGTACAGAGGAATGACAATGTGAAAACACAATAAGATGACCTTGTAACTGAAATGATATGTGTACAAGTCAGGAAACACCAAGGACTGCCAGGAAAGAACAGAAGTGGAGGGAAGCAGGAAGTGTCCTCTACAAGGATAGTCTATTAAAGTGAGTACAGCTCTACCAGCACCTGAGTTCAGTCTGTGGGCCTCTTGTATTGTTAGAGAATGGATGTGTTATCTTAAGCCGCACAGCTTTTGGAACTTTACATGCAGTGCATCGTTCCACACATATACAACAGGTGATGGCAATGATGGGGAACACGGTAGTGATAGGAGTAAAGAATATATGAGGTGAGGCTATAGCTATTCATGTAGAGTTGCACAGAACACCACATACGTGTGTGCATACACGCCTACCAGTGAATGTGTGACAGGTGAAATCTTCGTGGACTGTGCCAGTGTCAATTTCTTGTAATTGTAGTTACTGTGGATATGGGCAGAAGAAGAGTGCTTGGCCTTCGCCGGACCTATCTATCTTTTCCTTTTCTCTTCCTTAGCCATCTCTCCCTCCTCTTTTCACTCTCTCCCTTCCTCTCTTTCTGTGGTACTGGGGATTGAACTCAGGACTTCATCACTGAGCTATATCCTTAACTATTTCTTAAAATCAACCTTGAATCTATAATCATTTCAAATCAATATATAAATAATACTTCGTCAATAGTATAATGGAAATGCAAGCAAGAGCCTTTAACTACTGAGCCATCTATTTAGCCCAAAGTATGACTTTAAAACTTATTTAAAGTGTTTATTTTTGTTTTCAGTTTAAGGAAGGAAGTGTTTATTTCAGCTTATAGTTCCAGGGTGTACAATTCATCATGACAAGGAAGGTATGTTCAAATTTTTAAATGGTTGGAAAAAACCCATGCGAAGAATATCTGTGGCACTGACACGTAAAATTCAAAGTTGAATGCCTCTAAGTTAACACCTTTGGAACAGTCCTGCTGTTCATTTATAAATGATAACATAGCTGTTTTCACACTACATGGTAAAATTGTTGTCACAGCAACCATGTGGTCCAAGAATCACACCTTTGTAGGAGTAGTCTTTTTTTCTTTATAGTTGAGGAATAAGCTGAAATACCATGCTTACGATGATACAATATTAGTCATATTTATATATATGAAACAGTAAACTCAATGAGAAGTTAAGGAATCTATCTGTCTAGTAATTCTTTTTGTTGTTCTTCTCAATCTTTTTTTTTTTTTTTTTTTTTTTTTTAAGGCAGGGTCTCACTTTACCTCACGCCTTGAACTCATGACAATTCTCCTATCTCAGTTTTGTGAGTGCTGGGATTAAAGGCATATGCCACCTTGCCCATCCTTCCTTCTAGTAATTCTATAGTTCTTCAACTGCTGATTACAGAAATGTAAAAAAAAAAAAAAAAAAAAGAACACCCTCAAAACAGATGCACAGTAGAAATAGCAAAAAACACTTTACATAGAAAAGAATGGCTCCAAAATCAGTCAGCTAAACTGTGTTAGCTGGATCTTAGGTAGGGCTGCCTTTTCTTTATTCTTAATTTTTTTGTTTATTTGCACATGTGTATGCATGTCAGTGCCTCTTACTGCTGCAAATGAATGTCAGATGCTTGTGCCACGTTTTGTGTCCAGCTTATGTGGGTGGCTTGGGAATCGAACCTGGGCCAGCAGGTTTTGCAAGCAAATACTATTAACCACTGAGTCATTTTCCCAACTCTAAGAATAATTTTGCATTATGGCACACCATTAATTTCTAAAAGCGTATCCCTTAATAAACTTATAACATAGAAAGAGAGAGAGGGAGAGAGGGAGGGAGAGAAAGAAGAAAGTGGAGAGAGAGATTACCTGTGGTCTTTGATAGATCACGCTGGCATAGAAACTGCACCGGGACCCACGTTCATTAGTCTGGGAAGGAATTCAGAAAGATTGATAACAACACAGGAAACACGCAAAAACAGTGAAAGTACTTTAAGAAATTGTGAGAAGTGTGAAAGTTACCTGGAAAATTTCTCTTAAGCAATGGACAACTGGAGGCTGGTAAAGCTTAGAAGTGGGATCTCCTTCAATTATATCAATTTGTCCCTGAGCCAAGAAGCTATAACAGAAGTTAGGAGGCGGCAGATACATTTTTACCTGTTTAGAATAAAGATAAAAGCATAATATGAATGTGTAGCTAAAAAAGACTCAAATATATTAAGAAAGTCTGTTCTTTCTTTGTTTTTGACTTTTCAAGGTAGGGTCTCACTCTAGCCCAGGCTGACCTGGAATTCACTATGGAGTCTCAGGGTAGCCTCCTGAGACTCACAGCAATCCTCCTACCTCTGCCTCCCAAGTGCTGGGATTAAAGGCGTGCATCACCATGCCTGGCTTAAGGAAGTCTGCTCTTTAATATATACATGATTAAGTTGGGCCTGGTGGCATAGATCTATAATCCCAGCTACTTGGGAGACTGAGGCAGAAGGATGCAGGCCTGCCTAGGTTACAAGATGAGTTTAAGGCCAGCCTAGGCAACTTAGTGAGATTGGTACAGCTCAGCAGTAGAGCACTACGAGGCTGCTGCAACAAGCACACACACACACAATTGCTCATTGATGCATACTCTCTGGAAGGTTATATAAGAACTGGGTTGCACTGTTTTTAGGACCATGTAGATTTAAAAATAACATTTTAAATCTATGGTAGTACAAACCTATAATCCCTGCCCTTGGGAAAACAGGAAGATCAGAAATTCAAGGTCATTCACAGCTACATAGTAAATTCAAGGCCAAACTGGGCACACATGACACCCTGTCTTAGAATCAACCAACCAGCCAACTAAGGAAAAAAAAATTCAAAATAAAACTTTTGGAGGGAATTATCATGGTTTTATTGTCTACACTTATGGAAGCTGTCAATACAAAGTTTTAAATTTAAAAAAATTATTTAATTTTACTTGTTTATTTGCAAAGAGAGAGAGAATGGATATGCCAGAACTTCTTGCCACTACAAATAAACTCCATACACATGTGCCACTTTTTGCATCTGACTTTACATTGTCACTGGGTTATTGAACATGGGTGACAGACTTTGCAAGCAAACACCTTTAACCTCTGAGCTAGCTCCCCAGATCCAAAATGACACTGCTTAACAGTCTGCAAACAGCCACTTCTGACATGAACTGTACTGTCTGGCCCAGCATGTATCAGATACAGCACTCTGCTGAAAAGTTCACTACATAAGGAAGATAGTAGGAGCTGGGAAGATGGCTCAACAGTTAATGGTGCTTGCATGCAAAGCCTGCAGACCTGGGTTCAATTCTCAAGCCACCCATATAAACCACATGAGAAAAAGAAAGAAAAAGAAAGAGAGAAAGAAACAAGCAAAAAAAAAAAAAAAAAAAAAAAAAAAAACCCAAAACAAAAAAAACCCTTAAGAAACCTTTTTCATCTAGTGTTTGTGGTGGTAAGAAAACAGTCTCCTATTTTCAGCTTTCAGAGGTACAGTAACATGGCCACTGGTCAGCCTGCTGGACAGGGACAGCAGAGGTCACCCTTTATTGTTTTTGCTACTCTGAGATTCTCCCATAAGCAATGTGATAAGAAGGGAAAAGAGAATTTTCTAGTCAGCCTGGTGGGAAGAATAGGTATGGATTCTAAGGAATTTCTAGTTTTATTGGTAACTGTTTTTTTTTTTCAAGTGGAAGATAATGGGAAAAACACTATATCTGGTTCACCATGAGGCTAAGATGCTGACTGCTGTAAATAGCACATAATGAATTAGATTAAAAATTCATCTTGGGGCTGGAGAGATGGCTCAGTGCTTAAGGCGCTTGCCTGCAAAGCCAAAGGACAGAAGTTTAATTCCCCAGGACCCACATAAGCCATATGTACAAGGGGGCACATGCATCTGGAGTTTGTTTGCAGTAGCTGGAGGCCCTGGCATGCCCATCCTCTCTCTCTCTCAAATTAAAAATATATACTAAAAAATTCATCTTGATCCAGTTTGGTGGTTTATGCCTTTAATCCCAGTACTTGGAAGGCTGAGGCAGAAGGATTACTGTGAGTTTGAGGTTAGCATGGGCAGGGAGCCAGTTCTGGATCAGCCTGGACTACAGGGTGGGTCATTTAGTGAATTAACCTGGGAAGCAGGAAAGGCACTAGCCAGAGCACTGGCACTGAAGATGAGGGGCTTCCAATCCCAGGCCTGGAACACACTTTTTTTGACGACTGATAAACTAGTGGTAGAGCTCTGTGGTAGTTTACATAGATGATTGATTCAGGAGTTTATCACAGCTTGTAGTTTGTATCTCCAGCCACCTAGCTGGAGGAGGTATTACTGGGGGTGGACCCAGAATTCCAGTCTAAAGATATGCAAAGTGCCTGAGCTTTGCCAGGAGTTCCTGGAGTGTGCTTGCTTATTGGGTTGCTTGTTTTTGGTGGTGGCTTTTGGTTTTTTCTCTCTCTGTGTGCATGGTCCTGTGAAAGGGGGCTAACTTCTTCTGCCATTATAGAACTTCCCCCGGAAGCTTCAAATAAATTTCCTTCCTTCCATAACTGTGCCTGGTTTGGAGGTTCATCCCAGGGATGTGAGGCTGACTGCTACAGGCTCCTTATCACCACTACAGGTATATGGGTTGTACAGCTGCAGAGGGAGTGCCTGGCTCAGTGCCTGACAGGGGCAGCAGTCTGTAGCAGGGGAGTTCTCTGAGGCTGTGCTTACCTCTTCACTGGACTGGCTGTGGCTGGAGACTTTCAGAAGCCTCTCTGGGGGTAATATGGTGTCAATCAAACTGAAGAGCCCTGGTGCCCTGGAACAAGAAAAGACACTGTCAGAAGGATTCGCCAACAAACATTGTCTACTAAGTGCCCAGGCAGTTGAGATATTCAAATACTCAACAGACACAGGTCCTAAGGACAAGGAGCTACAGTTTGAGATGAGCATTTTTATTTGAGATGAGTTGTCAGGACAAGAATTATTCATGATCCTGCCCCTACTTTCCAAGTGCTGGGACTACAGGTGTGTACTAGACTAATTTCTTTCTTCCTTTCCTCCATTCCTTTTTTTTTTTCTTTCCCTTTCTATTTCTCTCTCTCTCACTATCCTTTCCTTTTCTTTGTTTTTTGAGGTTGGTTCTCGCTCTAGCCCAGGTTGACCTGGAATTCACTATGCAGTCTCAGGGTGGCCCACCTCTGCCACCCTAGAGCTGGGATTAAAGGTGTGTGCCATCACACCAGGCTCCTTTTCTTTTCTTGAGGCAGAGCTTTACTCTAGCCCAAGCTGCCTTCTAACTCATGGTGATTCCCCTACCTCAGCCTTAGGAGTGCTGGAATTATAGGTGTGAGCAAACCATATTTGGCCCAATACATTGTTACAATGAAAAAAGTCCATTTCCCCTATATTTTGTTTGTAAGATACACTGGAAGCTTTCAAAATCTAAGTAAAAAAAACACACACACACAGGAGTCACAAGGGAATTTAAGGCTAGCTCACCAACTTTTTGTGTGTGTGGAAAAGTCTCATTAACACAAGAGTTTGAAATAATGTCAATGCACAGATATCTCTCCCCAGAGTTAATGACAGTCAAGGTTTCCCTTGGGCTAAGGCAGGTGCTTAGAGAGAGATGGCTATACATGAGTGGAGCTCCTCACCTGCGTCCATGCACTGTCCACAATTCTTCCCACAGAGACAGCTGAAGAGTTACCACTGCTCTCAGCTGTTCTGAGAAAAGATAAGAGGCAACAGCACCTCGGAGTGGAGAATAGAGCCCTTCTACTTAGATGAAGAAGAGACCACAAGAGTAGAGGAGTGTGGGGCTGGGAAGATATATCACATCAAGTTAAAGGCTTTCACTCCACCAATCTGCTGGCTGGAGTTTGGATCCCTGGCACCCATGTAAAGCTGGATGTAATGCACCTATGGCAATGGGACACCAATTCAAGAGAAGCTCAAGGGCAAGCTAGTTTGGCTTGCAGCAACAAACAACATGCCCTGTCTCAAACAAGATGGGAGGAGAAGACCAACACCTCAAGGTTGTTTTCTGACCTCTACCTGTGCTCTGTGGCACACACACATGCAGAAAAGAGTAGTGTGACCAAGGTTAGCATCAAAGCGAAATATTAGAAAGATAAATACATGGGGTAGGAAATGTGGTTTCTGCTTTGTGGACATTTGAAATAACACTAAATTTATATAGTTTTTCTTTTTTATTATTTTGGTTTTTTGAGGGAGGGTCTCACTCTACAGGCTGACCTGGAATCTACTATGTAGTCTCAGGATGACCTTGAATTTACAGCAATCCTTCTACCTCTCCCTCCCAAGTGCTGGGATTAAAGGTGTGTGCCACCATGCCTGGCTTCTTTTTTATTTTTTTTTGACACAGAGTCTCAATAGATAGCCAAGGTTTGCCTTGACTTCATTATTTAGGTTGATCTCAAAATTGTGCTGATCCTCCTGCTTCACCCTCTCCAGTGCTGGCATTAGTGGCATGAGCCACCACTCCCAGCCATATCTATATTTTAAGTGTAGCAAATAATTGACTATGTTTGGTCACATAATACCTGCTGTGATATATCCTGACTGGCAGATGCTAAATGTCATTCAGAAAAGCATCTATTCAAAGTGAGGGCAGCCAAGATTTATATCAACTCCAGTCCACTGGAAGGAGGTGAGTACTGAACTGCCCACTTTACCTGCTAGACCATTAACTGACATCAGCTCATGTCTTGCCTGTTGCTATTTCAATGACCATTTTTCTACTCTGAATCTGCTCATGTAAGTCCTTGCAAATCTTATAGGGTAATCTAAGTCTGATTGTATGTATCACTTTATTTTGGGTGTGTACAGAGGAACATTTACTCTCAGAGACTTAAACAACATCAGCAAAAGAAGATCCCAAGTAAGAAAATAGCCACTGGCCTAATCCATCCTCAGAGGGTGCAGACTGTTGTAAAACCAAGTATGTATTTGGGGTGTAAAATTTCCTTACACATTTGTTATGCAGTTGCTAACCGTTCTGTGTCTAGTCTTGTGCTGCACTCACACTCTCAGAGCTCATCTGGACAACACAGTATTCTGGGCAGGCCAGGAAGGTTGGCGGTGGGGGCGGGGAGGCTGAGGGAAGACTTTCTTGGGGTTTGCTATTTTCTATTTAGATTTAAGTTTTCTTTCTCATTTTCATTCTTTTATGAAGGTACTAATAGTAGAGTCTTCCAAAGGACTATTATATTGCTACAATTTACTGTTTTCTATTAAATGTTTGATTTAATAAATTTTAAAGAAATCTACAAACACATAAAAAATGCCAACCTTCAAAGAATTTTTTGTTGTTGTTGTTTTTTCAAGGTAGGGTCGTGCTCTAGCACAGGTTGACCTGGAATTCACTATGTAGTCTCAGGGTAGCCTTGAACTCACAGCAATCCTCCTACCTCTGCCTCCCAAGTGCTGGGATTAAAGCATGAGCCACCACGCCTGGCAAAAATGGAATTTTAACTTAGACAAATTTTCAAAAAATGTCATTTATCAACCAAGCATGGCAGTGTATGGCTTTACTCCCAGGACTTAGGAGTCTGAGGCAGGAGGAACTTGAGTTGTTTTTTTTTTTTTTGGTCTGTTTTCTTCAAGCTAGGGTCTCATTTTAGCCCAGGCTGACCTAGAATTCACTATGTAGTCTCAGGGTGGCCTCGAACTCTCAGAGATCCTCCTACCTCTGCCTCCCTGAGTGCTGAGATTAAAGGTGTGTGCCACCATGCCCAGCTCAGGAACTTGAGTTTTGATATCAGCCTGGGCTACTGAATGAGACCTTGATTCAAAATGGAAATAAGGAGCTGGGAAAATGGCTCAGCAGCTAAAAGTGCTTATTTGCAAAGCCTGCTGGCCTGGGTTCCAGTTTCTAGTTACCCATATAAAGCTGGACTGGCTTAAAAAAATTATTTATTTATTTATTTTAATTTTTATTAGTATTTTCCATGATTATAAAAAAGTATCCCATGGTAATTCCCTCCCCCCCCCCACTTCCCCCTTTGAAATTCCATTCTCCATCATATTACCTCCCCATCTCAATCATTGTACTTACATATATACAATATCAACCTATTAAGTACCCTCCTCCCTTCCTTTCTCTTCCCTTTATGTCTCCTTTTTAGCTTACTGGCCTCTGCTACTAAGTATTTTCATTCTCAAAAAAATTTATTTTTGAGATAGATATATAGATACATAGATACACACACACAGAGAATTGGGGTGCTAGGGCCTCAGCCAGGAAAGGAAGGGCTGGGATTTAGTAATAAAGCTGTAATGTTATCTTCCCTGGAAAGCTGATATGTGCTGTGAGGGGGAGATGAGCCCATGAAGACAGGCCAGGCAAGATGAGATGATTCTCAACTTTGTTTGGAATGGCTGTTCTTCCTTTTCCTAAATCAAGACAGGCAAGTGGTGGGACACTAGTTCCATGTGACTCCTGGTGCTTGGTCACCTCCACAAGTGTGACTCATGCTCTGGTGACCCACATGTATGTCGGCTGGCACCAGATCCACTAAGAAGCCACAAGGGCAAGTTTGCAGTTCTGACCGGTTAGCTCTGTACCAGGGTCCCTAAGAATTCTGATCAGGGCCCAAGGTTTGAAGATGGTATGAAGGACATGATTTAGAATATGAAGAATAGTACAGCATTTCACTTTGGATTTCCATGGACATCTATATAAAGATGTGGCCAGCTTTTAGAGTACTTTTCTACTGCTGTGATATAAGAAATTGCAAAAGGCTCAAATATGCACAGTAAGAACATTATTTCAGTAATAATGTGGGACGATGATGGTGACCACAGTGATAGCTAACATGTACCTTTGCTGAGAATGCACCACCTGCTGGATCCTGCCTTAGCACCTGCCTGTGGAAGAGCAAGTTGTAACCTTCTAGGGGGACGTTAGTCAGGCTGCTGATTTCAGAATATCCTGGAATACCTTACAGGTGAGCATTAAAATTATAGTTTACTGAAATCCAGGAACTGAAGAAAATGGGGAAGGAGTTATATCTGAAGCTATATATGGTGACACAGGTCAAGACAGTGGAAAGAAGATAATGAGTTTGAGGTCATCCTTGGCTACATGAAATCATATCTCAAAAATATCAACAAACCTCATACATCTGAAATCTAGGCTTTAGCACCATTCATTTGACTTTGAATTTGAGCTTATATGTACAGAATCATTACTTATTTATTTATTTATTATTGTGTGGAACAGGGCCTTGCTATAGGATGGCCTTGAGCTCTCTATCTTCCTGCCTCAGTTTTCTAGATGTTAGAATTAGAAACAAGAGTTATTATGCCTGATTCTCTTATTCTATTTATTTATTTACTTTTGAGATAGGGTCTTACTCTAGCCCAGGCTGAACTGGAACTCACTTTGTAGTCACAGGCTGGCCTCAAACTCACATCAATCCTCTTAGCTGGGGGATTAAAGGTGTCTACCACCACCTCTGGCTGCCTGATTCTTACACATGAATGCACACACATGCACATAAAAGGAGCCAGAGTAGTGCACACATCTGTAATCCCAGAACTAGAGAAGGTGGAGCTGGAGGATCATCAGTTTGAGGCCAGTCTAGGATAACAAGATTCTATCTCAAAACAAAATTTAAAAATGAAAAATGATTTGTCATACAAAATTATCAAGCAATGTAACTTTATGAAAAGCAAAATATTTAAAAATATTTTATTTACTTATTTGAGAGAGAGAAAGAGGCAGATTGAGAGGGAGGGAGAGAGAGAATGGGTGTATCAGGGTCTTCAGCCACTGCAAAGGAACTCCAGACACAAGTGCCACTTTGTACATCTGGCTTTATCTGGGTACTAGGGAATCAAACCCAGGTCCTTAGGCTTTTTAGATAACTGCCTGAATCACTGAGCCACCTCTTCAGCTCCCCAATTTTTTTTTGAGGTAGGATTTCACTCTAGCCCAAACTGACCTGGAATTCACTCTGTAATCTCAGAGTGGACTCGAACTCACAGCTATCTTCCTACCTCTGCCTCCCACATGATGGGATTAAAGGCATATACCACTAAACCTAGCCCAAAATCTTTTTTTAAATTTTCATATATTTGAGAGAGAGAGAGAGAGAGAGAGAGAGAGAGAGAGAGAGAGAGAGAGAGGGGCAGGCATTCTAAGACCTCTTGCTACTGCAAACAAACCCCAGTCACATGAGCTACTTTGTGCATCTGGGTACTGAGAAAAATTAAAGACAGGCCAGCAGGCTTTGCAAACAAGCACCTTTAACCACTGAGCCATCTCAGCTCAGCAAATTTTTATTCTTTACATATTTCTGTTTATTTAATCAGAAAAATCTCATATATACACAATTATATTCAATTTCATGAGAAATAGGGAACTCCTGCACCATGCTGTTTTCTGAAACTACATACAGATCTTTGTCTTTCTTGTGTCCCAAGAGGTATTTGGTACATGAAGTGCCACATGATTGATTTAGTGGAGATAGGAATACCCATACTTCCATACAAAACCTGATACATCATTGTGAATATGTTCTGAACCTGAAAAAAAATTCTCATAATTTTAAAAAAATATTTTTATTTGAGAGACAATTGAAAAGAAGCAAGGAGAGTGAAAGATAGTGTGTGTGAGGATGGGTGCTCCAGGGCCTTCTGCCACTGTAAATGAACTCCAAATGCATGCACCACTGTGTGTCTGGCTTTATGTGGGTACTGGGGAAGCCAACTTGGGCCATCAAGCATTGCAAACAAGCTCTTTTAGCTGCAGAGTCCATAATTTATTTATTATTATAAATTCACACATGAATATCAGTCTTCTCCCCTTCACATCTTTTTTTTTTCCTTCACATATTCTTTCAGAGCAAACCTATAGCTAAGGATGTAGCTCAGTGGGAGAGTACTTACCTAATATTTTAAGATTATGGTCTGACTCGCAGCACTGTAAAACACACCACCACAGACCAAAAGAAAGACAGGCAGATACACTAAAGACAGAAACAAAAGACTGAATCTGTAAGTTCTATTAAAATAATTTTCATGGAAGCTAGGGCGTGGTGGTACATACCCATTATCTCAGCACATAGCATCATGAGGTAGGTAGACCACAAGTTAAAAGCTGGCATGGGCTCTGTAGCAGAATCCTCTTTTATTTTTTGAGGTAGGCTCTCACACTAGCTCAGGCGGACCTAGAATTCACTCTGTAGTCTCAGGCTGGCCTCAATCTCACAAGTTATTTTCCTACCTCAGCCTCCCAAGTGCTGAAACTAGAGGCGTGTGCCACCATGCCTGTCCTCTTTTTTTTTTTTTTTCCTTAAATTTATTGGTGGGAGGGCAGGCATGTACCACTTTGTGCATCTGCTTTATTTGGGTACTGGAAAATTGAACCTGAGCTGGAAGGCTTTGCAAACAAGCACTTTCAAATGCTGAACCACCTCTCCAGCCCAGGACCACCCCCCTTTTACAAAGACAATTCTTGCTCTGACAGTTTATTTTGAGGGTCACACATAATACATATGGTACATGGTAGGCCTTAGTATTATAAATCTGAGTTCTTTTGGGCTTTACTGTTTGTGGTACTAGAGTGACTGCCATTTAACCTGTAAACAGGTTTCTGGGTATGGGGGAAGATCCCCCATCATGCTGGAAGTGGTCTGGCTAACCATGACCCCACCTAGACAGTGATAAGTTCTATTTGTCCTTCAAAGAGGTTTATGATGCTTCCCTATGTCCTGTTCAGGGGATCATGAAAAACGTTACACCACATGGAAGTTTGTTTTCCTTCTCTCCCTCCCTTCCTCCTTCTCTTCTACTTTTTTTTTGATATGTTATTTTTATTTATTTATTTGACAGAGAAAGAGGGGAAGAGAGAGAGAGAGGGAATGGGTGCACAAGGGCTTCCAACCACTGCAAACAAACTCCAGACGCTGCACCCCCTTGTGCATCTGGCTAACATGGGTCCTGGGGAATCGAACCTGGGTCCTTTGGCTTTGTAGGAAAATGCCTTAATCACTAAGCCATCCCTCCAGCCTTCTACTTGTTATATGTATATATGTATGTATATATGTATATGTATATGTGTATGTACATACATACACATATATATATGTATATACAATATTTATACATACATACACACACACACACACACACACACACACACACACACACACACACACACACACATATATATGGATGGATGGATGGATAAATATTTGAAGTAGGTTCTCACTGTAGCTCAGGCTGACCTGGAATTCACTATGTAGTCTCAGGGTGGCCTTGAATTCATGGCGATCCTCCTATCTCCACCTCCCAAGTGCTGAGATTAAAGGTGTGTGCCACCATGCTGGTCAAAAAACAAAACATAACAAAACATTTTTTATTTGACAGAGAGAAAGAGAGAGGGAGGGAGGAGAGGGAGAGAGACAGAGAAAGACAGAGAGAGAGAGAGAGAGAGAGGGAGGGAGGGAGGGAGAGAGAGAATGAATATGAGTGCACCAAGGGCCTCTGGCCATTGCAAATGAACTCCAGATACATGTGTCACCTTGTGTATCTGGCTTATGTGGGTACTGGGGAATCAAATCTGGGTCCTTAGACTTTGCAGGCAAGCGCTTTAACCAATAAACTCTCTCTCCAGCCCTCTGCTTGTATTTTAGCCAGCAAGTCTCCTTGTATAAGCTTAGCCCACACATTCAAGTTATTCAGAGCTAACTGGGTTCAGCTTTTTCCTTTGTTTACATGAGAATACTAAAGTAGATGACCAAAGCTACTTTTGAGATTACTACTGATTTTTTTTTTTTTTTGTTTTGTTTTTCAAGGTAGGGTCTCACTCGAGCCCAGGCTGACCTGGAATTCACTATATAGTCTCAGGGTGTCCTCAAACTCATGACAATCCTCCTACCTCTGCCTCCCAAGTGCTGGGACTAAAGGCGTGTGCCACCATGCCTGGATATTGTTTTTTTTTGGGGGGGGGCAAGAATTTTTCTTTTCAGTTGATTTTGATTTTGCCATTTACTAGTAAGGTTTTTTTTTCGTTATTGTTGAGATAGGGTCTCACATAGTCCAGTTTGGCCTCCTACTCATTATGTAGCCAAAGATGGATGTCCTTAAAGTACTGATCCTCTTGCTGATCCATCTCTCAAATCCTGTTTATGAGGTGCTGGGGATCAAATTGGGCTTCATGAATGCTAGGCAAGGACTCAACCAACTGAGCTGCATCTCCAGTCTCTTAGTCAGGTTTTTGACATGATGACAATTGCTATGGAAAATACAAACTAGAACAATGTGTGGATCTTTCAGTCTCCTTTGGGTAAAAAGACATTGGGGGGGGGGAATAAGCCAATGGGCAGGAGAGTCTGCTTTCTACCTTCAAGAACTCTACCAGCCTCTGCCTGGAAATTAAGAGGAACCTGAGCTTTGCCCAACCTCCTCCTTGGGGCGGTCTCCTCCAGTGACCAAGGCAGACAAGGGGACGTCCCCATTGCAGCAGAAGTCTTATTACCATGCTGCCCTCCAGAGCAGGCATGCCTTGAAGACTAGAGCTACTTCATCCATGTCTCAGGTAGGTACATTTGGAGAATGCATAAGGAAGGGAGGGCTACATATACAAGCCTGTAGTCAAAGCATATTTTTGTACTTGTATTACTTATTATTTGTATATAGTTGAAATATGTGAATTTATTATTGTTGAATGGTGGTAAATACAGCCTAATAATTTTAAATGTGCTTTACTTCAGTAGCTATAGGGAAGGTATTTGGGGTAGTAGTTAATGCTTACACACTTCACAAGGGGGTATTTTTATTTTCCTAAAATCTTTTTCTGGTTCTAGAATCCAACCAAGGTCCTGTGCATGCTAAGCACATATTCGATCACTGAACTAAACCCCCAGCCCTCTACCTATGTCAAACAGAATCAAGCTGGTAGGTGTTCTCATGTAGTCTGTTGTTTTTTCTTTGCATGCTTTCATCAGTGTCTTGATTTTCACTCTCATTGGTCATGAAAGCAGATTATATTGATCAATTTCTTTAGAAGCTTTCATTCAAAGATAAGTATGATAACTGATCTAGATGGGTGCTTATTTAGCAAGCAAATATTTGCCCTTCCTCTACCTAAATAGCCTCAATGGTTAAGTGAGTGGCTGGCACTTTTGGACTAGGTATGTATAGCTTAGTGGTAGAGCATCTGCTTATCATGCAGGAAGCAATGGGGTCAGACCCCGGGACCCCCCCACACACTGGCATCTCCCACTGGAGAACCTACTGTTTATATTGCATTTATTTTATGTGTGCATTTTTAATGAGTCTCACTCTACCCAGGTTGGCCTCAAACTCATAGCAATTCTCTTACTGAGCCTTCTGAGTGCTGAAGTATGAGCAATTATACCTGGCATTTACTGTACTTTTTAGTTCATGTGGAATTAATCAGTAGTTCCACTTTGGAAAAACTCTTTTCCAAACAGACTTTGCAGTCATTTTTATAATGCTTTATAAGTACTTTTAAGACACTTTTCCTTTTTATAAGTTCAAGTAAAGTTTGTAATATAACAACTTTAGAGTACACAAATGAATAGTGTTTAGTATATTCACAATGTTGTACATACGGCAAACCTATTTGCCTCTAGAGTGTTGTCATGGCTCCCCAAGCAGATTCATTCCCTTTTCCTCAACTAGTAGTGACCATTGATCTACTGAAGATATCAGTATGGATTTGCCTATTCTGGACATTGCAGCAGCAACCTTCCAGTCTGGCTTCTTTTACTCATCACTACATGTTCCATATGTTCCATGCTTATCTATCTTGGCCTTGTTCATTTAGCCCCCCCCCCTTTTTTTTAAAGATAGGGTTTCATTGCCATCCAGGCTGACCTGGAACTTACTCTGTTATCCCAGGCTGGCCTCAAATCAGTGATCCTCCTACCTCTGCCTCCTGAGTACTGGGATTAAAGGTGTGCATCCCCATGCCTGGACATTTAGCCATTTTACTTTGGATTTAGGAAAATCTCATTTATGGCTACTTTGTATCTTTTTTATTTAATTTATGACAGAAAGAGAGCAAGACAAAAAGAAAGAAAAAAATTGTTGTACCAGGGTCTCCAGCCACTGCACTCGACCTCCAGACACAAGTGCCACCTTGTGCGCATGTGTCACCTTGTGCATCAGGCTGATGCAGGTTCTGGGGAATTTAACCTGGGTCCTTAGGCTTCTCAGGCAAGTGCCTTAACCTCTAAGCCATCTCTCCAGGCCTCCATCTTCTTTTGAAGATGACATCTTTCCTTGCAGTCTATTTTTGTGTTCATGCAGGGATAATAATTTAGGTATAGTGGCCAGTTTGATTTAATTTTGAATTTCATCACTGGTGCTTTCTCATATTCTTTTGGACTGGGTATACAAATTTCTTGCCCTATTTCTAATTAAACCATTGAAAATTTATGGCTATTTAATAGCTGATGAAAATGAAGAAAAACTATGTTAATCAAAATAAGCCTTACTTTATAGAAAGTTCTTTAAAAAAATACAAACCTATTAAAAAAAGGTAGCCAGGCACAGTGCCATGCAAGCATGAGGATCTGAGTTCAGATCCACAGTCCCTTCAGAAATGCCAGTGTAGTGTACAGCACCTGTAATCCCAGCACTTGAGAGGTAGATACAGGTAGAGCCCCAGGGCAAGGCTTGTTTAGTGAGAGATTCTGTATCAATAAATACAGACTAATTGAGGAAGGTCCCTGATATCAACCTCTGGCACCCCCCCCCAACCACATACCATACATTTGCATCTGCACACACACATGCACACACATAAATGCACCCAAACATGCATGAACATGCATGTATGCACACCATACATATATACACATGCAAAAATAGAAAGGAATAAAAAAGGAAAATAGAATGGTGGTTTCAAAGAGACAAGAGGTAGGGGAGAATAGAGAATTCTGCTTCTCATTGACATAGGTGTGTTGGGATCACAGACCCATGCACCACTTTGTATATGGCTTTATATGAATGTTAGGAAATTAAACTTGGGCTTGTAGGCTTCCAAGAAAGTGTTGAGCAATCTCTCTAACCCATGAAAAAATACATCTTAATGCATGTATATATGTATTATGAGCATGTGTGTATATGGAGGCTAGAAGACAACCTTAGATGTCATCCTTAGGAATGCCACTTTTCTTTCTTCCCCCCCTCCCTCTTTCTTTCTTTTCACTTTTTTTTTTTTTTGAGGTAGGGTTTTACTCTAGTCTAGGCTAACTATGAAGCCTCAAGGTGGCCTCTAATTCATTCCTACCTCTGTTTCCTGAGTGCTGGGGATTGAAGGCACGTGCCACCACACCCAGCTTTATTCTCTTCTTTTCTTTTGAGAAAGTGTCTCTCACTGTCCTTGTATTCACAAATTAGTGAGCCAGCAAGTCCCCTCTGCCTGTCACCATGCCTAGCATTTTTATATAGGTAATGGAGGCTGAACTCAGGCTTGTGAGGTAAAGACTTTATAGACTGAGCAATCTCTCCAACCTTGAAAAACATATTTTTAAAAATATGAGGAATAAACAGCTAGCTGGGCTAGGCATCATAGAGCATGCCTTTCATCACAATACTCAGGAGGCTAAAGTAGGAGGGTTTCTGTAAGTTTGAGGCTAGACAGAGCTACAGAGAGACCCTGCCTCAAAAAGAAAAATAAATAAATAGAATTTACAACTACTAATATAGCCAGGTATGGTGGCACAAGCCTATGACCTAGCACTTGGGAGATGGATGAAGGATGGTCAGTGGTTTAAGGTCATTTTAGGTTACCAGCTTGGGCTACATGAGACAAACAAGGTGGGGGTGGGGGTGCACGCCTCTAATCCCAGCACTGGGGAGGCAGAGGTAGGAGGATCTCTGTGAGTTCAAGGCCACCCTGAGACTACATAGGGAGTTCTACATCAGCTTGGCCCAGAGTGAGACCCTACCTCAAAAAACAAAAGACAAACAAACAGCAAACAGACAAATGCCTCATAGTAATGCTAATTCTTGTGGGTCAATGTAAAATTCCTAACATTATGACTTAAGGCAATTATGATCTGGATATCTGCTCTAAGTCTGGTATAGCATGTAGCTCAGCATTACAGTTCCCAGCCAAAGCATAGCACTAAAAGGGATCAAATAATGTTCACTAAGCAAATGAGTGAATTATCTTTTAGCAAATCTTCTCCCCACTTTATATGCTTCTTTGTCTCTCTTTCTTCTTCTAATTTGTTGAGGCAGAGTCTCACTATCCAAGGGTGCCCTTGAATCTTACTCTGTAGCCAGGTTGGCCTTGAAACCACAGTGATCTTCATACCTTAGTTTGTGAGGACTAAAGGTGTGAGACACCAAATCTGGCTTTACATGTATATCTTAATCCTATTTTTAGGTGGTCATAGATAACATCTGATAACATTAACATTATCAATGTGAGCAGTCTTTCTGCCACATCAAAATGGTCGAAATGGGCTTTCTGACTGACCTTCATCAGCAGTCAAAGGCACTTGCTTACAAAGCCTGATGGCCTGAATTCAATTCCCCAGCACCTATGTAAAACCAGATGCACAAAGTCTTAGTGCATGTGTACAGAGTTTGTTTGCAATGGCACTAAGCCCTGGAATTCTCTCTCTCTTTCTGCTTGTAAATAAATCAACAAAATTAGTTTTTTTTTTTTCCTTTAAAGCTCTGTAGAAAGCTTTAACAACAGAATGAATGAAGCAGAAGACAGAATATCTCAGCTGGGAGACAAGGCAGAAAAACTGTAGCATTATAACAAAGACAAAGGTTAATCAATAAGAAGGTATATATGAATGGGGTTTTCAAGATAATTGGGACACTATGAAAAGACCAAATATAAGAATAATATTAAGCTGTGTGTATGACTTTAATTCCAGGACTTGGGAGGTAGAGGTAGGAGGATTACTGAGTTCAAGGCCAGCCCGGGTCTACAGAGTAAGTTCCAGGTCAACCTGGGCTAGAGTGAGACCCTATCTTGAAAGAAAACCAATAAATAAATAAAAGAATTATAATACAAAAGATGAAGAGTCACATTCTAAAGGTATAAAAATATTTTCAATAAAATCTTAGCAGAAAATTTCCCTACAGAAAGAGATGCCAATCCAGATATAGAACACTAAATGGACAAGATCAAAAAAAGAAGATCCTCTCATTGTATCATAATTAAAACAGTATATATACATATCAAAGAAAGTATATTGGAAAGAGTAAGGGAGAAACACCAATTCATAAATAAAGTGCAGGAGAAAGCCAGGCGTGGTGACGCATGCCTTTAATCCCAGCACTCAGGAGGCAGAGGTAGGAAGATTGCTTAGTTCAAGGCCATCCTGAGACTACATCATGAATTCCAGGTCAGCCTGAGCTAGAGTGAGACCCAACCTTGAAAAACAAAACAAAACAAAACAAAACAAAACAAAACAAAACAAAACAAAAAAGTGCAGGAGAAAGGCATATTTCTCAACAGAAAATTTAAATCTTGAAATATTATATTTCATGTGATGAAAAACAAATGACAACCCAGGCTACTATACCTAGCTAAGATATCCAACATCACTGAAGGAGAAAGGAAAACTTTCCATGATCAAAACAGGTTCAAGGAATTCATGACCACTAAGGTATTCCTTCAGGAGATACTTGAAGGAATTTTCCAGACTGAAGAGAAAGACAAACACATCCATGAGGACATGGAAAAATAAAGCCACCCTTGAACAACAATTAAGGAAAAGAGGAATAGGAAAATCCTAAACACCAGAAAATTAAAACAACAGGAGATAATACATATTTTCAATGATAACTCTGAACATTGTATTAATGGTCTCCATGTCCCATTTGAAAGACACATACAAGCTTAAAAGACTGGATTAAAAAGATCCACATATTTGTTGCTTTTAAGAAACTTACATCACTATAAAAGACAGATGCTACTTAGGAAAACTTAGTAAAACATCTTCCAAGCTAGTGGAAATAGGAAACAGGGAGGTGTTTTTTAAATTATGGAAGATTTATTTTAGGAAACAAAAGCAGAAAAAACTCCCATGCTGGGAGAGGTCCTGAGTGGGCAAATTCCTTCTATTCTAATAATTAAAAAGAAGTCAATTTAAAAAATTACTGGTAATCTAAATATGCATATACAATATACCCTGATTATAGCTGCCTCCTTTTTTTGTTTATTTTTATTTATCTATTTGAGAGTGACAGACAAAGAGGCAGATAGAGAGAGAGAATGGGTGCGCCAGGACCTCCAGCCACTTCAAATGAATTCTAGACACATGCGCCCGCCCCCTTGTGCATCTGGTTAACATGGGAATCAAGCCTCGAACTGGGGTCCTCAGGCTTCACAGGCCAGCACTTAATGGTTAAGCCATCTCTCCAGCCCCTATTGCTCCCCTTTTTGACACCCTTCCTCCATTCCTCTTGCACTGAACCTCCTGTACTTTCCAACTAGTCCCTCTTTTATTTTGGTGTCATTTTTTCCTTCCTCCATCATACATGACAACACATTATGGGAGCAATATTACACAGGTCTTGTGCAGGCTATGACCAAAGCTATGAAAAGAGGTAAAGAAGATCAGGTCATATGATAAAGGGGTATAGTCAAGTACTAAACATGGATATACTCAACTTCACAAAATAATAATATTTGAGTTAAAGTAACAGATTAATCCTGGAACAATAATAGTGGGTAACTTCAATACCTCATTCTCATCGACTGACAAGTGATCCATGTGAAATATAAACAGAAACATCTGAGTTGAATGATATCATTGATCCAATGGACTTATCAGACATCAACAGATCATTCCATCAAAACACTGTAGAATATATATCCTTCTTAGCAGTCCATGGAACATTTTCATTTTAAAATAGGACATACATTAGGACACAAAGCAAATCTTAATAAATACATGAAAATAGAAATAGTTCCTTACTGTATCTGATAACAATGGAATGATGCTACATATCAACAATAAGAAAAACTATAGGACATACATAAAACCATGAAGATTAAACAGTATGCTATTAAATTTTGAATGTATCATTGGATAAATCAAGTAATTCCTATAAATTAATGAATATGAAAACACAATATACAAAAACTTATGTGATACAATGAAAGCAGTACTAAGAGAGGTCTATAGCTCTAAGTGTCATTATTAAGAAATCTAGTGATTGGAAAGATGGCTCAGAGTTAAAGCAGCTTGTTTTCAAGCCTGATAACCTGAGTTAGATCCTCCATAGCACTCATGTAAAGACATACACAAAGTGGCACATGCATCTGTGATCCTAATGCATGTAGGGTAATGGGAGGAAGAGCCAGGAAAATCCAGAAGCCCACAGGACAGCCAGACTGGTAATTGTAGTGGCAAAAACAATGACAACAGAGCTCAAAGAGGATGGAAGGAGGGGACTGACACCTTAAGGTTGTCTTCTGTCTTCCACACATGTGCCATGGCATGTGCAACTACACACACACACACACACACACACACACACACACACACACACACACAATCCAAAATAACAAAAGAAACTGGGGAAATCTCAAATGAATAACTTATTATGAATAATTTATAAGTCTCTAAAATAAATTATTCATACAAACAATAACAAGTCAAGCCTGAAGCAGGTGGAAAGGAATAATTAAAATCAGAGAAGAGGGCTGGAGAGATGGCTTGGCAGTTAAGTGCTTGCCTGTCAAGCCTAAGGACCCCAGTTCGAGGCTCCATTCCCCAGGACCCATGTTAGCCAGATGCACAAGGGGCACACGCATCTGGAGTTCCTTTGCAGTGGATAGAGGCCCTGGTGTGCCCATTCTCTATCTTTCTGCCTCTTTCTCTCTCTGTCGCTCTCAAATAAATAAATAAAAAAATCAGAAGAGAAATTAATGAAATGGAAACAAATAAAATGATATAAAGAATCAACAAAACAAAGACTTAGTTCTTTGAAAGGATAAACAAAACCAACAGACCCCTAGCTAAACTAACCAAAGGAAAGAGAAAACCCAAATTAACAAAAGTAGAGATGAAATGGTGGGTATTAAAGATACTACTGAAATTCAGAAAAATCATCAGGGCAAACATTAAACACATACACCCCAGTAACTTGAAAAATCTGGTTAAAAAAAAAAAAGAATAAATTGGGCTAGAGAGATGGCTTAGCAGTTAAGGTGCTTGCCAGGTTCAATTCCCCAGGACCCACGTATGCCCAAGGTGGTGTAAGCATATGGACTTCATTTGTAGCAGCTGGAGGCTATAACAAACTCATTATCTCTCTATCTCTCTCCTCCTCCCCTCTCTTAAATAAAAAATATTCAGAAAAAATAATGAATAAATCGATGCATATAACCTCCTCAAATTAAACTAAGATAAGTAATTTAAACAGATGTACAGCAAACAGTGCAATAGAAGTAATAATAAGAGATCTCCTGCTAAAAAAATTCCAAGGCCAGATGGATTTACTGATGAAATTTTTTCGTTCGTTTTTTGTTTTCTTGGTTTTCAAGATAGGGTCTCACTCTAGTCCAGGCTGACCTGGAATTAACTATGTAGTCGAACTCATGGTGATCCACCTACCTCTGCCTCCAGAGTGCTGGGATTAAAGGCATGTGCCACCATGCCCAGATACTGATGAAATTTGCCAGATATTTAAAGAATAAATAATGCTTCCCAAACTACTTAACAAACTAGGACAGGAAAGAATACTACTGAACTATTTATTAGGGAGCCAGCATTGGAAAAGAAACCACAAAAAGAAAATTATAGAACAATCCTCCTGATGAATATAGATGAAAAAGTGCTTAACAAAATAACTGCAAACAGAATGAAAAACTACATAAAAGATCATTCTTAATAAGGTTGGCTACCCTATATTCTAAAGAGACATGGATGGTTCAACATCTGCAAAGCAATTAAATGTAATACATCACATAAGTAGACCAAAGGACACATGATTATTTCAATTGATGTAGAAAAGGCTTTTTTTTCCCCTCAATTTTATTAAACATTTTCCACGATTATAAAAAACATCCCATGGTAATATCCCCCTCCACCCTTTTCCCCTTTGAAATTCCCTTCTCCATCACATCACTCCCCATCTCAATAAGTCTCTCCTCTATTTGGATGCTATGATCCTCCCCTGCTCTTATGATGGTCTTATGTAGGTAGTGTCATGCATTATGAGGTCATGAATATCAAGGCCAATTTTTTGTCTGGAGGGAGCACGTTGTAAGGAGTCGAACCCTTCCTTGGCTCTTACATTCCTTCCGCCACCTCTTCTGCATTAGACCCTGAGCCTTGGAAGGTGTGATTGTGATGTTACTTAGTATTCTAGTTACTTCTTTCCAGCACCATGATACCTTCTGAGTTGTCCCAAGGTCACTGCCACCTGAAAAGAGAAGATTCTCTATCCAAAGTAAGAGTAGCATTAATATAAGGGTATGCATATTAAGAGAAGTGCTTACTGGGCAGTTTCATAAGCATAGTACATACCCTAATCCAGACATCAGAAGATGTTACAATCTGAGGGCTCATGACTACCCCTGTTTTAAGTTTTCAGTATCAGGGATGTATTCCCTCCCTTGGAGTGCGCCTCCAGTCCAATTGGAGGGCAGTTGGTTTCCACAATGACAGACGTGCCACTATTGCACCCGTTGGCTCATCTGGCCTGGCTGGCCAATTATAAGGCTTGCAGTGTCCAATGTTGAGTATCTTCATTAGTGGTGTATCTTTCTCCCATTGAACTGCATGTAGAATGGCTTCTTCCAGCTTTCTGTCAGCTACTCTACATGGAGAAGGTTATCAATTCAGTTCCAGCAGGATTTCTCAGTGGCCTTGCAGCACAAGTACGTGGAGTCTTCAGCAATAGAGTCTCACCATCTATTCCTGGTGGGAAACCAAGGGACTCGGCAATGGCCTGTAATGTTGTGGGGGCATCAGGGACCTCCCTGGCCAACAACTCACTGGAAGGTATCCCATTCCTGGCACTGAAAAATTTCTAGCAATGATCTATGGCTCCTGAGTGTTCCATTGTCCAAAACTGGAGGATTCCATTTGATTTATTTATATCCTCTCAGATTTTGATCAGCCCTCCCTCCACCTTTACTTTACTCAATCTGCTCCCCTGACCTCACTTTGGGCCATTTCACCCCCATTAATCTATTCTTCTACTTACATATATACACTACCAAACTATTAAGTACCCTCCTCCCTTCCCTTCTCTTCCCTTTGTATCTCGTTTTTAGCTTACTGGCGTCTGCTACTGAGTTTTTCCTTCTCACACAGAAGCCCAATCACCTGTAGCTAGGATCCACATATGAGAGAGAACATGTGGCACTTGGCTTTCTGGGCCTGGGTTACCTCACTTAGTATAATCCTTTCCAGATCCATCCATTTTTCTGCAAATTTCATAACTTCATTTTTCTTTACCACGGAGTAGATCTCCATTGTATAAATGTGCCACATCTTCATTATCCACTCATCAGTTGAGGGACATCTAGGCTGGTTCCATTTCCCAGCTATTATGAATTGAGCGGCAGTAAACATGGTTGAGCATGTACTTCTAAGGAAATGGGATGAATCCTTAGGATATATGCCTAGGAGTGCTATAGCTGGGTCATATGGTAGATCAATTTTTAGCTGTCTTAGGAACCTCCTCACTGATTTCCACAATGGCTGGACCAGATTGCATTCCCACCAACAGTGTAGAAGGGTTCCTCTTTTTCCACATCCCCACCAACATTTATGATCATTTGTTTTCATAATGGTAGCCAATCTGACAGGAGTGAGATGGAATCTCAATGTAGTTTTAATCTGCATTTCCCTGATGACTAGGGACGTAGAACATTTTTTTAGATGCTCGTATGCCATCTGTATTTCTTCCTTTAAAAACTCTCTATTTAGCTCCATAGCCCATTTTTTGATTGGCTTGTTTGATTCCTTATAATTTTACTTTTTGAGTTCTTTGTATATCCTAGATATTAATCCTCCATCAGATATATAGCTGTTGAGGATTTTTTCCCATTCTGTAGGTTGCCTCGTTGCTTTATTCACAGTGTCCTTTGTAGTACAAAATCTTTGTAATTTTATGAGGTCCCAGTGGTTAATCTGTGGTTTTATTGCCTGAGCAATTGGGGTTGTATTCAGAAAGTTTTTGCCAAGACCAATATGGTGAAGGGTTTCCCCTACTTTTTCCTCTAGCAGTTTCAGAGTTTCAGGTCTGATGCTAAGGTCTTTGATCCATTTGGACTTAATTCTTGTGCATGGAGAGAGAGAAGAATCTATTTTCATCCTTCTACAGATACATATCCAATTTTCCCAACACCATTTGCTGAAGAGGCTGTCTTTTCTCCAATGAGTATTTTTGGCATTTTTATCAAATATCAGGTGGCTATAGCTGCCTGAACTTATATCTGGGTTCTCTATTCTGTTCCATTGATCTACATGTCTGATTTTGTGCCAGTACCATGCCTTTTTTGTTACTATGGCTCTGCAGTATAGGTTAAAATCAGGTATGGTGATACCACCAGCCTTATTTTGGTTGCTCAGTATTATTTTAGATATTTGAGGATTTTTTTTTTCTCTTCGGTTTTTTAAAAAAATTTTTTCTTTGTTCATTTTTTATTTATTTATTTGAGAGCGACAGACATAGAGAGAAAGACAGATAGAGGGAGAGAGAGAGAATGGGTGCGCCAGGGCTTCCAGCCACTGCAAACGAACTCCAGACGCGTGCGCCCCCTTGTGCATCTGGCTAACGTGGGACCTGGGGAACCGAGCCTTGAACTGGGGTCCTTAGGCTTCACAGGCAAGCGCTTAACCGCTAAGCCATCTCTCCAGCCCCTCGAGGATTTTTTTTTGTGATTCCAAATGAATTTTTGGATTGTTTTTTCTATTTCCGTGAAGAATGCCTTTGGAATTTTGATGGGGATTGCATTAAATGTGTAGACTGCTTTTGGTAAGATTGCCATTTTCACAATATTGATTCTTCCAACCCAGGAACAAGGGGTGTTTTTCCACTTCCTAGTGTCTTCTGCAATTTCTTGCTTGAGTGTTTTAAAGTTCTCATTGTAGAGATCCTTTACTTCCTTGGTTAGGTTTATTTCAAGGTACTTTTTTTTTTTTTTTTTGATGCAATTGTGAATGGGAGTGATTCTCTGATTTCACCCTCTGTGTGTTTGTTGTTAGCATATATGAAGGCTACTGATTTCTGTGTATTTATTTTGTATCCTGATACATGGCTGTAGGTTTTTATCAGCTCTAACAGTTTGCTAGAGGTGTGTTTAGGGTGCTTTATATATAGAATCATGTCATCTGCAAATAATGATAATTTGATTTCTTCTTTTCCAATTGGTATCCCTTTTATGTGTGTCTCTTGCCTTATTGCTATGGCTAAGACTTCCAGAACTATATTAAATAAAAGTGTGGACAGTGTACACCCTTGTCTTGTTCTTGATTTCAGTGGAAAAGCTTCCAGTTTTTCCCCATTTAGTAATATGTTGGCTGTAGGCTGGTCATAAATAGCCTTTATTATATTGAGATATGTTCCTTCTATTCCCAGTCTCTGTAGGACTTTTATCAGGAAGGGATGCTGGATTTTTTCAAACACTTTCTTTGCATCTAATAAGGTGATCATGTGATTTTTGTCCTTTAACCCATTTATATAATGTATTACCTTTATAAATTTGTTTTATAAATTCCCTGCATTTCTAGGATAAAGCCTACTTGGTCAGGGTGAATGATCTTTCTGATATATTCTTGTATTCTGTTGCCAAAATTTTGTTGAGAATTTTTGCATCTATGTTCATGAGGGAGATTGGCCTGTATTTTTCTTTTTTTGTTCTATCTTTGCCTGGTTTTGGTATAAGAGTAATGCTGGCTTCATAGAAGGAGTTTGGTAGAATTCCTCCCTTTTCTATTTTATGGAAAAGCTTAAGAAGCAATGGTGTTAGCTCTTCTTTGAAGGTCTGGTAAAATTCAGCAGTGAATCCATCTGGGCCTGGGCTTTTTTTAGTTGGGAGATTATTGATAACTGTTCGGATCTCCGTGTTTGTTATAGGTCTATTTAAGTGGTTAATCTCATCTTGATTTAATTTAGGTTGGTCATATAAATCAAGGAAATCATGCATTTCTTCCAGATTTTCATACTTTGTGGAGTATATGTTTTTATAGTAAGTCCCTATGATTTTTTGAATTTCTCTGTCATCTGTTGTGATGTTACCTTTTTCATCTCTGATTTTATTAATTTGTGTCTCTTCTTTCTTTCTTTTGGTTATATTTGCTAAGGGTTTATCAATCTTATTTATTCTTTCAAAGAACCAATTCTTTGTTTCATTGATTTTTTTGTATTTTTTTTTTTTAGTTCCTATTTAATTAATTTCTGCCCTAATCTTTATTATTTCTTCCTGCCTGCTGATTTTGGGTTTGCCTTGTTCTTCTTTTTCCAAGGCTTTAAGGCGAAGCATCAGGTCATTTACTTGTGACCTTTCTAATTTCTTAATATAAGCACTTAAAGCTATAAATTTACCTCTCAGTACTGCCTTCATTGTGTCCCAGAGATTTTGGTATGTTGTGTTCTCATTATCATTTGACTCTATAAATTTTTTGATTTCCTTTTTGATTTCTTCATTGACCCACTCATCATTTAGTAGTGTATTGTTTAGTTTCCATGATTTTGTGTATGCTCTATAGCCTTTCTTGCTACTGATTTGTAGTTTAATTCCATTGTGGTCAGATAGAATGCAAGGAATTATTTCAATTTTCTTTTATTTGTTAAGATTTGCTTTGTGTCCTAATATATGGTCTATTTTAGTGAATGTTCCATGTGCTGCTGTAAAGAATGTATACTTTGCAGCATTTGGATGAAATGTCCTGTAGATATGTTAGGTCCATTCCTTCTATGACCTCATTTAGTCCAGATGCTTCTTTGTTTATTTTTTCCTTGGATGACCCGTCAATTGAGGGGGGGGGGTCGTTGAAGTCACCCACTACCACTGTGTTTGGTGTATCTGTGATCTTAGTTCTAATAGCATTTGTTTGATGAATCTGTGGGCCCCCATGTTAGGTGCATATATGTTTAGGATTGTAATGTCTTCCTGTTGGAGGGTGCTTTTAATCAATATAAAGTGGCCTTCCTTATCTTTTTTAACTAATGTTGGATTGAAGTCTACCTTGTCTGATATTAGCATAGCAACCCCTCTTGTTTTCTATGTCCATTTGCTTGAAACACTGTTTTCCAACCTTTCACCCTAAGATAGTGTCCATTCTTTATAGAAAGGTGGGTTTCTTAGAGGTAACAAATTGAAGGATTCTGCTTTTTAACCCAGTCTGCAAACCTATGTCTTTTGGGTGGGGCATTGAGGCCATTGATAGTAAGAGATTATTGAAAGGTGTGTATTCATTTTTGCCATTTTTTTGGTAGTTCTTCCAGTTTTACCTTTGCTCGCTTGTGTTAACTAGTATTTGAGTATTGTTTGTTTTTTTCTCAGTTCCTTATATGTGTGCTTTTCTTTTTCTTCAGCATGGAGGATTCTTTCAAGTATTTTCTGTAGAGCTGGTTTTGTCTTCAAGTAGTCTTTTACCCTGCTTTTGTCGTGTTATGTCCTTATTTCTCCGTCTATTTGAATGGATAGCTTCGCAGGATAAAGTAACCTTGGTTGACAGTTGTTATTTTTTAGAACTTGGAATACATCACTCCATGCTCTTCTGGCTTTTAAAGTTTGTTTTGAGTAATCTCTGTAATCCTGATGGGCTTGCCTTTGTAGGTAACTGGATTTTTCTCTCTGACTGCTTTCAATATTTTTACTTTGGTTTGTATGTTTTGTAGTTTGATTATAACATGGTGAGGAGAGTTTCTTTCCATGTTTTGTCTACCTGGTGTTCTAAAGGATTCCTGTATCTGCATTGGTATCTCTTTCACAATTTGGGGGAAGTTTTCTTCTATGATTTTGTTGAAGATGCCAACTATGCCTTTGGAGTGAAATTCTTCTCCTACTATGCCCTGAATTCTTATGTTTGATCTTTTCATAGTGTCCTGAATATCTTGAAATTCCCACTCATACTTTTCTATAAGTTTGTCTTTCTCTTTGTTGGACTGTATTAGATCTGCCACCTGGTCTTCTAGCTTAGATATTCTGTCCTCTCCTTCATCCATTCTACTGGTGAGATTTTCTACAGGGTTTTTTATTTCATTAACTGTGTTCTTTATTGCTGGTAATCCTGACTGGTTTTTCTTTATTATTTCTATTTCCTTATTTATGTCTAGTATTGACCTCTTTATTTCATTAAATTGGCATTTTGTGTCTTCTTTGCTTCCTTTGAATTCTTCTTTGAGTTCTTTGAGCATATTTATAATCATTCTTTTGAAATATTTCTCAGGCATTTCCTCAAACTTGTTCTCACTAGAAGTCATTTCTGTTGCATTAATAATTTTTGGTGGATTTATATTGTCTTGATTTTTGGTGTTTCTTGTGTTATAATGTGTATATTTTTGCATCTTGGATTATTTAATGATTCGATTTTCCAGTTAGCTGAGTATTATGAGATGTATCAATCAACCTGTTGTTATATGTCTTCAGGGTGCTAGGTGTGCTAGGTGTGGCTGTGAAGACTCTCAGAGTATGTACAAAAGTGACTCTAGGTGTTGGGTGTGCCTGCTATGAGAGTATTCAAGTAGGCTAAGAGGAACAAAATACAGGCAGATTCTAAAATTTAACTAAACAATGTACGCTGTCAAGGAAAGATAGCTCAGGGTATTTATCCAAGAGTAGGTATTATGACAACCAGATCCTCTGACTGTCCCTTAGGCTGTGTGGTGCCTCACCCACTCCCTTAATCCTGACAACAAGGTGGTTAATATTTCTGGTCTGTAGAGGGTTGCAAGTCAGCTTGTGACCAGGTGAGACCCTTCCCTAATGTATAACAGAAGAGTAAACAAAGCCACTATAATTCAAGAAGCAACAAATAACAAGCCCAAACTACAGCTTATTTAAGAATGGCAAATTTAACCATCCATCTGATTTAACATATATTTTATCCTGATATGGAAGGTGCAATTAGCACTTCTGGTTCAGGCATATATACCAGGTTTATTAGGTGGGTACTGACCTGGTGTAATCCCAGTTACCTTTTGGGATGATTTTGGTCTCACTTGCGCTCTTGATTGGGTCTCTCTTTGGTGCTCTGTCAGTTCAGTAGGTGTGGCTGGGTCCCTGGACTGATGCGCTCCTGCGGGCTCGGTACTGGCGGTGGGGCCGATGCTGTTCAGTTTGCCCGCTGTTCCATGTGTTCTTCTACCTCATGATCTGCTCCTCTTTTGTTCACTGCCGCTCTCCCTTCACATTTCTTGAGTTTGCAGAGAGCTCTGGTGTGAGTGGGAACTCCCCTCGCCTGGCTTTTCCTGCTGCTCAAGCCGAGCGCCACTGCCATGGTCTAGCGTGTGGACCCACCCCGCTGGAGCCACTTCTGCTGGCCCGTGCGGGCTCTGGATGCTCTGGATCTCTCCTACTTCTCCGTTGCTGTTTCAATTTCCTATACACCTCACTTTTTAGTAAAAGCATGTATTTTGCTGTTTTTTTTTTGTTTTTTTTGTTTTTTTTTTGGCCTTTTTCCCCCTACACTGCTTTGGCATGGTACCTACTCCGCCATCTTAACCAGAAGTCCAGAAAAGGCTTTTGACAAAGCCCAACACCCTTTCTTGATAAAATTCTGAAGAAATAAAAAAACATAACTCTTAACCAGCAGTAGACACTGAAAACTTCCTGGCTGGTTAGCTAGGCCAAATGTACCAACCGATGCTATATTGGCATGTCTGTTATGGGTGAAACCAATAACTCTGTGCTTGGACTGAAGGCCTGCTCCACAGAAGGGAATTCCTGTTTGGTACTGAAAACCTCATGAAAAGCCTATGGTGTGGGAGATCATAAACCCTAGGGGTAACTACTATTTTTGTCTGGATAAATGGATATATTATACCCACCAAACTGCAATCTACTTATCTTTATGCCCATATAATAATGCCACTCTCACTTTTGGTTAGAAAAACTTCTCTTTTCTGAAGTTGGTGATGATTGGGAGGATTCAAAACTCATAAAAGTCCCAAGAAGATGGGGCAGTGGAGTGTTCAGTACTGAGACATCTCTATCGCACTCTCCAAGGCTCAGAGATCAAAAACAAGAAGCATACTTAAAATACTGTCTTCTAGATACAAAGTGGCTTTAATATTCATGACCTCACAGTAATTGATGCTACCTAGATAAGACCCACATAATAGAAGGAAAAAATGATGACATCAAAATAGAAAAGAGATTAGTTTTAAAGAAGGGACTTAGTGGAGGGTAGATTTGGGAAGGGGAAAAGGGGGAGAGTGGTGGGATTATAATCACAATACAATGTCTATATGTATGGAAGTTGTCAATAAAGCACGAAGAAAATATTGGCTATATATGATAAACTTATAGCCAGCAGTATATTAAATTGGCAAAAATCTCAAAGCATTTCCACTAAATTCAGAAACAAGATAAAGGCCTTTACTTTCTCTATTATTTAATACAGTGCTAGAAGTCTTAGATACAGCAATAAGGTAAGAGAAACAAACAAATGGGATACAAATAGAAAAGGAAAAAGTCAGAGTACCCTTTTTGGAGGATAACATGATTTTATACATGAGAACTTGAAGACTAAACCAGAAAACTCTCAGAACTGATAAGCATTTTCATCAAAGTAGCATGTCATGTCATATAATTAATATATAAACATCTATAGCCTTCTTACATATCAACAACAAACAAGCTGCCAAAAGCAATTTACAATGCTATCAAAATGGCAAAGCCAATCTTCAGAAAGAGCAGAGAGGCTGTCTGGAATATGCTAAGCAGAGCAGGCTGGCCTTAAATTTGTGGTAATTATTCTGCCTTTGCCTCCTTGTGCTGGGTTACACATTGCACTTAAACACTAGAAAAGTGTTTCCTTGGCTAGGTAGCGAGGGAAAAAGGAGTCCTTGATAACCTAAGATAGCCAGGGGGGCAGTAACTCTACCTCTTTTGTTCTGGCCTGGGCTGCCTTAGCCAGCTTGCTTGGCAAGCTTCCTGGGGCCTGTGTAGTACTGGATGCACTATGAACCAAACAGTACATATCATACCTATGGCCCTCACTCAAGTTGAGCAATCATACACTCAGGATAGGCAGGCTTTCCCCTTCAATGAAAGTACAATTCCCACCGAAACTGGCATTTTCCAGTTCTGGAAGACTCCTCCTCTCAGGAGCCTGTTGTTTTTCTTGCTTTTCCCCCCTCTTATTCTGAAATAAACTTTATTCTTTTAAAATAGCTTCCTACCTCTTAATTCTCTAATTGGTAGAGAAATGAACCCAATACCCCTAGACTGTATTTAATACCACCATGCCCAGCAAAAAATACTTGGAGGTTTGAACTGAAAGAAGTCCTTCCAGCCCGGTGTGGTGGCATATGCCTTTAATTCTACCACTAGGGAGACACAGTTAGGAGGAGAATGGTCAGTTTGAGGCCAAACTGGGACTACAGAGTGAACCCTACTTTGAAAACACCCAAAAAAAGTCCTCTAAACTCCTTGCTAAATAAAATAATTTGCTACCATTAGTATATAAAAATAAAAGCATGCAATAACAAAGATCAAGTTCATATACAGTATTATGTCATCAAAACAATGCAATTTGCCTTTTGGCTTGCAAAACTGCTGTACAGGGCACTTGGAAGGACAAAAGTTTGGAGGCTGAGCCTTAGAAGAAGATCCCTGGAACAAGAACAGTAAGGACTATGCAGAGGAAGCAAACATTCAGCTAGCAAGCAAGCCTCGTCAATGTTGTATTGAAAATGGTACAGGTTGGGCTGGAGAGATGGCTTAGCAGTTAAGCGCTTGCCTGTGAAGCCTAAGGATCCCGGTTCAAGAATCGGTTCCTCAGGTCCCACGTTAGCCAGATGCACAAGGGGGTGCATGCGTCTGGAGTTCGCTTGCAGTGGCTGGAAGCCCTGGCACACCCATTCTCTCTCTCTCCCTCTATATTTCACTCTGTGTCTGTTGCTCTCAAATAAATAAAAAATGGACAAAAAATATTAAAATAAAAGAAATGGTACAGGTTTTTGTTCTTTTTTATTATTATTAATTTATTTATTTGAGAGCAACAGAGAAAGAGGCAGATACAAAGAGAGAGAGAGAGAGAATGGGCACACCCGGGCTTCCAGCCACTGCAAACGAACTCCAAATGCGTGTGCCCCCTTGTGCATCTGGCTAACGTGGGTCCTGGGGAATTGAGCCTCGAACCAGGGTCCTTAGGCTTCACAGGCAAGCGCTTAACTGCTAAGCCATCTCTCCAGCCCAGGTTTTTGATCTTAAATTGAAGCTGTCTATCTTACTTTTCTTACTTTGATCAGTCATTATAGGCACTCAAATTAAAAATATATCAGAAAAAAAATTATGCTGGCTACCTTTTTGCAAACTTCTGGGATTGAGATAGGTAGCTGAGAAGTGTTCCTGTGCAGTAGCCCAGCAGCATAGCTGTCTGCTGGAATGGCTTTGTGGCTATCAGAGATGACTGACTTTCTGTTACTATGGACCAGGTGAAATCTGGCACATCACCTCTGAAAGACTCTGTGTTTTAGCTTAATGATTCCATTATTTTCCAACTATAAAAAAGTTATGCCAGCACTTGGAGGCAGAGGTAGGAAGATCACCGTGAACTCAAGGCCACCCTGAGACTACAGAGTGAATTCCAGGTCATCCTGAGCTGACGGGAAATCCTACCTCAAAACAAAAAAGGTTGGGCCGGAAAGATGGCTTAGCAGGTAAGGCACATGCCTGTGAAGGACCCAGGTTCAATTCTCCAGGTCCCACATAAGCCAGATGCACATGGTGGTGCATGTGTCTGGAGTTTGTTTGCAGTCACTAGAGGCCCTGGTATACCCATTCTCACTCTCTCCCCCACCCCCTCTCTGTCTCTAATAAATAAATAAATAAATAAATAAATAAATAAATAAATAAGTAAGTAAGTAAATGAATGAATAAAAAACATAAATCTAAAAAAGTCATTAGCTGGGTGCAGTGGCATATGACTTCAATCCTAGTACTCAGCAGGCTAAGGTAAAAGGACTGCTATGAGCTCAAGGCCAGACTGGGCCTATATAGTGAATTTCTAGTCAGCCCTTCCTCAAAAATAACAGCAATGACAAAAAGTTATTTTTGGGCTGGAAAGATAGCTTAGCAGTTAAGGTGCTTGCCTGCAAAGCCTAAGGGCTAGGCTCAACTCTCCAGGTCCCACATAAGCCAGATGCACAGTTACATAAGTGCACAAGGTCTCACAGGTGCAAACGGGGGCTCACACATCTGGAGTTTGATTGCAGTGGCCCTGCTGTGGCAATTCTCCCTGTCTCACATAAAAAGTTATTTTCTATATTTAATATCAGAATTATACAATTAATCAAACTAGCTTGAATTTGGGGGAGTATTCATATTTTGTAAAGGTTTATAAGAAGTGTATTTTGCTAAAGTTTATGACAGTTGCTACCAAACACAATACTTGAGGGAAAAAAAGAGAGACAATGTTGTATTTTCTGGGCCAAGGGTGGATAACTGACAGTGGATGATGTCACTAATAGGCAATTATAACATTCAGCATTCCAAAACTATTTAATAATTTGTTTTGAAGAAACATAGCATCCAAGAGAACAAAAAGATACTCTAAGTATTTATTTGATGGGCATAAGCCAAAATAAAGTTAAATACATAAAATAAACATGTGAATCCCAATCTTAAAAAGCATCAGATATTTATTGTTAGCAAATTAAACATGGAAAAGGGTTTAAGTTTTGGTAAGTTGGGCTGGGTACAGGGAGACCTTGCTTAGCATGTGTGAGTCTTTGGGAAGTTAATTGCCAGATTAATTATTTGGATTAGTGCATTTCCATGGAAAATCTGTTTCCTAGGAAGATGCTATAGATGGCAGTGAGGTGTCCAGAGTAACTCATAAAAAACAGGTGAATATGAGGTACATGTACGACATGATGCTGAAAGAACATTAACCTTTTTTTTTTTTTTTTTCAAGGTAGGGTCTCACTGTAGCCCAGGCTGACCTGGAATTTACTAGGAAATCTCAGGGTGGCCTTGAACTCACAGCAATCCTCCTACCTCTGCTTCCCAAGTTGAGTGCTGTGATTAAAGGTGTGTGCCACCACGCCCGGCGGCTTGGAACATTAACTCTTTAGAGGCAGATTCCTGGCTGGGGTCCCAGGCCTGGCTACGTCTGTCTGCTATTAATAAAAATTCCACAACGTAGCCCATAGTCTCTCGCCAGAGCAGCTCTGTGGGTCCTCAGTAAGCCCAGGAAGCAGCTCATGTGTGGACACTGAGTTATAAAACACTCCTTCCCCAACAGCTCTTCTAGAATAAATGCTAACTATCTGGTCAATCTCAGGACAAGCAAAATACTTATTTTTTTGTTGGCTTCTTCACATTTCCCCAACTCTATTACGAATTAAGTGTTCATATTTCATTTGTTGGTGCCAGGATGGTAAAGGTTGTGATAGCTAGGGAGGCAAAGGTTGAGAACGAGAATGGGAGTGATAGAACATGGTTTGCTGAAGGCCTTCCCTCAATAGGATGAACAAGATCATTAAACAAATATTGTTCAGCACATCTCACTATCCTTAAAATATTTCACCTTGAAATAGGGTTTAAAGAAGGATAAATATTATTATTACTATTGAGGTAGGGTCTAGCTCTAGCTCAGGCTGACCTGACATTCACTATGTAGTCTCAGGGTGGCCTCAAACTCACAACAATCCTCTTACCTCTGCCTCCTGAGTGCTGGGAATAAGGTGTGTACCACCATACCCAGCAATATTATTTTTTTAAATGCATTAATTTCCAGAAATTAGGGGCTTCAAAGCAAAAAAAGGAAAAAAAACCTAAATGAAAGTGTATTTGTGATGAAAGTATAAATGTTAATAGCTAACATTTTAGTGTACTGGAGGCACATCTTATTTTGACTTCATGAATTTGGAGAAATGTACCATTCCCATTCTCATTTATGTCAATTATTATTCTCTAGGGTAACTGTATGGGCACTATTCAACCCTTGGCTTTCTTTGTAGTCAAGAGATGGAATGATAATGGGCAATTTCCTTTAAAATGAAAATTAGAGGGCTGGAGAGACGGCTTAGCGGTTAAGCACTTGCCTGTGAAGCCTAAGGACCCCGGTTTGAGGCACGATTCTCCAGGACCCCTGTTAGCCAGATGCACAAGGGGGTGCATGCATCTGGAGTTCTTTTGCAGTGGCTGGAAGCCCTGGCGTGCCCATTCTCTCTCTCTCCTCTCTCTCTCTCTGTCTCCTTCTCTCTGTCACTCTCAAACAAATAAATAAAAATGAACAAAAAAATTGAAAAATATTAGAGGTAAGAGAATAATGAAAGTTTGTTTTTTATTCAACAGTGCAGCAAAGGAGCTGCCCTTTCAGCATAGCCTTACCTTTCTCTGGTCGCCTTCTGTAGAACTTTCATTCCTGCTATGCTGCAGGATTTTCCTTCCAATGCTCTATCCTTCCAGATGGTTTCCTCCAAATGCACCTCACCAAACATTCCATAGACATCTTGCACTAGAAGGCAGAGCCTATAAAAAAGCAGTTACATTTATTTTTTGAGAAATCAAGATTTTCCTCTTCTCTGCATTCTTCATTCTTCCTAAATGGATAAATCAGGGTATGATTCAGGTGTCTCCCATAAACTTATGTGTTCTTACTGCTTGATCCCCATAGCCAACTTTTCCTTGCCAGAGCTTGACACACTCTCTCTCCTGCTGCTGTTGTCCATCTGATGTTGGCTAGGAGGTGGTGTCCAGCATCTGCTCATGCCATGGTTTCCCCTGCTATGACAGAACTTCTCCTAAAGTCTATAAACCAAAATCAATACTTTCCTCTCATAAGCTGTTTTTGGTCGGGTCCTTTCCCCTAGCAACACTTAGCTAACTGCAACACAGAGACAGACAGGTAGCACTATCCAAGCCTTTTGAAGCCCAGAGGATTTTATCATGAGTCCCAGATACCAGACATAGAGCTGCAGGATATGGTGTTTGGGTTTCAGGCATACTTTGGTTCAATCTTTCCTTAGTATCATCCATCCTTCCCATTTTGGAATGGGAATGTGTATGCTGTGCCAATACATACATGCATACATATATATATTATAGTACTCACACTTAAGAGACTGTTTTGAATCTTAGATGGAAATTTGAATCTTGAATAGTGTTGAGATGGGTAAAAATTATGGGGACCTTTAAAGTTGGACTGAATGGATACTGCATAATGAGACGGCCATGAGCCTATAGGGGCCAGAGCCAGACTGTGGTGGTCTGAATATAAAATGTTCCCCACAGACTCATGTGTTTGCACACTTGATATCCAGCTGGTGATGCTGTTTTGGAAAGATGTAGAACCTTTCTGCTGAAGGAAGTGTGTCACTGGGGCTGGGGCTTGAGGTGTTACAGCCTAGTACTGCTTGCTGTTCTGGCTCTTCTGCTCATGTGATGCTGGTTTCTTGCTTCTGCCACGTTTTCTCATTAAGATGCCCGTCGAAACTGTAAGGCAAGACAAACTCTTTCCTTCCCTCAGCAGGTTCTGACCCAGTATTTTTATTTATTTATTTATTTAAGAGCGACAGAGAGAAAGAGGGAGGGAGGGAGAGGGAGAGAGAAAGAGAGAGAAGGAGGGAGAGAATGGGCGCGCCTGGGCCTCCAGGCACTACAAATAAACTCCAGATGTGTGCACCCCCTTGTGCATCTGGCTAAAGTGGGTCCTGGGGAATTGAGCCTCGAACCGGGGTCCTCGGGCTTCAGAGGCAAGCACTTAACTGCTAAGCCATCTCTCCAGCCCCTGACCCAGTATTTTATCCCAACAATTCAGCATGAAACCCCAAGCCACATGTGATTGGAAAGCCCATAAAGAAGGCCATCACTTCATTCCAAAAACATTACTGTTGCTCAGATTCAAATGCCCTCTTTCCCCATTTTTATCTTCTTTCCAGAATAACAACCTGAGAGAAAACATATATGATGCGTATGCTCAATACTAAGGAAAGCTTCAGCACAGCATTATGATGAGAACAATAAAATAATTGTCACTATGTATCCTGCTCTATTGGGACAACTCTATTACTCTCTCCAATGCTCAAGGCACATTATAAAAGTGAGGGCAAAGCCGGGCGTGGTGGCGCGCGCCTTTAATCCCAGCACTTGGAAGGCAGAGGTAGGAGGATTGCCATGAGTTCGAGGCCACCCTGAGACTACATAGTAAGTTCCAGGTCAGCTTGACCTACAGTGAGACCCTACCTCAAAAACAAAACAAAACAAAACAAAAAAAGTGAGGGCAGAAAAAACTGTAAGAGTTGGAAGATGGAGAGGAGTACTGTGGAGTGTTTCTTCTGGATACAACATGGTCATTATACTCATGAACTGACAAAAGCAGGTTTCCTGCACAAGACTGAGCCTATTATCATTCCATCATGGTTTAACAGCCTAGTAGCTTTTGGCAGTTAATGGTTGCTCTGAGAGGTAGAATCATGTTTTACAGTAGTGCAGACACTGCTAAATTTCTCATACTCCAGTATATAGCCTCCATCCATGCCCATGAAACCATCCTTAATTTAACTCAGTGGATCACAAAAATAAATAAACATCAAAGTAGGAAGGGTAACCATTAATTGGGAATTAAGGGATTAGTGGAAACAGGATAAAAGATGGTTACGGTGTGTGAATATGATCAAAATTTGATATTTATATATATTATCAAAAATAAAATAAAAATACTTAGCAAACAAAGTAACAACATAAAAAGTAATATTAACTAATGAGTAGGAAGCTGAAAATGGAATGGAATGCTAGAAAGCCAAATGGTGGCAATAAATGCAAAAGCTCCCACGTCCTCATATTACTTTACAGCTTAAATTAAGATATGTTGCATGATATATTTGGTAAAATTTCAAGAATAAATCTGCAAATAATGATAACTTGATCTCTTCCTTTCCAACTTGTATCCCTTTTATGTGTGCCTCTTGCCTTACTGCTATGGCTAAGAATTCCAGTACTATATTAAATAAAAGTGGGGACAGTGGAAACCCTTGTCTTGTTCCTGATTTGAGTGGAAAAGCTTCCAGTTTTTCCCCATTTAGTAATATGTTGACTATAGGCTTGTCATAAATAGCCTTTATTAAGTTGAGATATATTCCTTCTACTCTCAGTCTCTCTAAGACTTTTATCATGAAGGGATGTTGGATTTTGTCAAGTGACTCTATGAATTTTTTGATTTCCTTCTTGATTTCTTCATTGGCCCATTCATCATTTACTAGTGTATTGTTTAGTTTCCATGATTTTGTGTATGTTCTATAGCTTTCCTTGCTATTGATTTGTAGTTTGATCCCATTGTGATCAGATATAGAGAGAGACAGAAATACCAAGAAAGAGACATAGAAAATGGGTATTCCAGGGCCTCTAACCACTGTAAACAAACTCCAGATGCATGTGCCACTTTGTGCATCTGGCTTTGTATGGGCAATGGGGTATCAAACCCGGGACATTAGGCTTTGTAGGCAAGTGCCTTAAGTGCTGAGCTAGCTCTCCAGCCCTTTATGTTTATACACATAGATTAATGCTACTCTCAGCCTTTATGAGAGAAGTTTCTTTTTGCAGTGGGCAGAGGTTAATGTAGAGATCCATATCTGGTGGAAGTGCTGAGAATAAGTGAATAAATGAGACATCTATATCACCAACCCCTGCCCCTGCCCCTGCCTCAGTGATCAGGGAACACTGCAGAACTAGGAATGAAAGGAAAGCAAGAGCCAGAAGTTGAGGATGCAGGCTATAAGGCCCTGTCTTCTGGACACAAAATGGTTACAGTCATGAACTCACAGCAGCTGTGGTATCCTGCACAAGATTGGGTCCATCAACAATCCATCATGGAAGGGGGCAACGTTCATGAGGACCCACACCTCCCAGAGGGGCTACTGGAAGTTAATGGCTGCTAGGGAAGTGGGAGGCATATTCTTCAGTGGTGTAGCCATAGGTAAGTTGCCTAGCCATGCTCATGTGAGCAACCCTAATTAAATTCCGTGGGATGGACACTCACACACACAATGAGAGTAGGAAGAAGGAAGGATTTAGCAAGTATGGAAGGGGATGATAATGGAGTGTGTCAGGAAAATAGGAACTTGGAAAGGATTAAATCAAAATCATTGTATAAAAGGTTATATCACTTGGAAGACTGGAAACCTTTCCAATGCCAACTACATGTAACAATAGGGCATGTGTGGGGGAAAAAAATCCAGGCCTGAAAGGTGGGAGCTATGTAAATGACCTATAAAGAGCTTGTGCTTAGCTGCTTATAGTTATATGTTTAGCTCACTGACCACTTGATTCTCAGAAGTGCCTTTCTCTCTCTGTCTCTCTCTCTTTCAAAGATTTTACTTTTATTTATTTATTAGAGATGGGGGGGGGAGAGCATGCGCACGTGAGTGAGCACACCAGGGCCTCTAGCCATTGCAAAAGAACTTCAGATTCATTTGCCACCTTGTGTACATGGCTTACATGGGACCTAGAGAATAGAACCTGGGTCCTTAGGTAGAACAGGTATGTGCATTAACTGCTAAGCCATCTCTCCAGCACAGAAATGCCTTTCTCTTAAACTGTCTCTATTTCTAATACTCTGCTTTTTTTTAAGGTTTTTCGAGGTAGGGTTTCACTCTGGCCCAGGTTGACCTGGAATTAACTCTGTAGTCTCAGGGTGGCCTTGAACTCATGACGATCCTCCTACCTCTGCCTCCCGAGTGCTTGGATTAAAGGTGTGTGCCACCATGTCCAGCTTTTTTTGTTTGTTTGTTTTGGTTTTTCGACTCTGTGTTCTATTACTTTGTATTTCTGGTAAAATTCCTTGTCCTGGGACACAAGAACCTGCAAACTTAGGGGAGAGCAGGTACTCTCCAAATTAGGTTTCTTCACAGATTCCAAGACTAGGTGAATATGATCAAAATACATTATATACACACATAAAAATTTAAAAAATCAATGAAAATGGAAAAAAATAAAAGCCTATGGTTTCAAATACAAAGTTCCACTTTCCTTATGCTAAGGAGAGAGAGGTGGGAATTGTGCAGTACTGTTGGCCTGGTTTACTCTGACCCTTGTCTTTATTTCAAAGCACCAGGGGAGGTTGCTTTTGTGTGTTCTTTTGCCCAGAGATGAATTATCATTATTCTCCTTTTGTTCGTGCTTGCCACATATGCTCTCCTACCTTGTTCTGCCCACAGAGTTGTGGCTTAGTGACATGCTGGTTCATGCCTGAGGTGGAGTTATCATCCCCACTGGCTCAACTAGACTGGAAGTGGCATTAAAACTGCCCAAACCAGTTAGCTTATCAGCAGCACACACTGAATTCCATGCACCTGTCCCTGCTTCCTGCTCATAAACACCACCTTCTAAAATCAGTGCTGGTGTGACAGGTCTGTGTGGAAAAATTCCACAATGGACTTGTTTTTTCTGAGTCACTAGAACTTTAGTATAATTTATATCATATCCAATGAAATCCAAATGGCTTCCCTGAGAGACAGATAATACCATATCAGAAGTTCTAGTTCTTGTAAAACATATAAGCTTGAATTTGCTTGTTTTAGCAAGGGAATAAGATTTGCTAATATATTTATTTATTTTTATTGTTTATTTTGAGAGCAAGAGGGAGAGGGCAGGAAAGTGAGCAAGTACACACCATGGCCTCTATCCACTACAAACAAACTGGCTTATGTGGGTACTAGGGAACTGAATCTGGGTCCTTCGGTTTTCCAGGCAAGTGCCTTAATCACTAAGCCATCTCCCCAGCCCAAAAGAAGCTAATTTAGATGGTTGTAACAAGTATTAAAGTGACTCACACAGCACAGGACTAGGTACAAGTATATAAATGTTTCTTGGTTTGGTACTCCAGACAATTTTCTTCAAAAAATTCTTGGACATATGTTATATTTATGCCTATCTATGGGTTTGCTATGTTATCTCATTTTGAATTTAAAATTACTTATTTATTTGCATGTATATGTGTATATGGATGCATCAGTGTCTCCTGTTGCAGACCAATGCCATATGGTGTGGTATTTTTTGCACCTGGCTCTATGTGGGTGGCTAGGGAACTGAATCTGGGCTAGTGGGCTGTGCAAAAAGTACCTTTATGCATTGATTTTGTATATGCAAAGAAAAAATATACAGAGAAAAAAATCAGTGAGGCTGTCCCATTTTCAATAGCAACAAAAATTAAATACCTTGGAATAACACTAACAAAGAATGTGAAAGAACTATATAATGAAAATATAAAAGCACTCAAGAAAGAAATAAAGGAGGACTTGAGAAGATGGAAGGACCTCCCATGCTCCTGGATAGGTAGAATTAATATTATGAAAATGGCAATTCTACCAAAAGTAATATACAGATTGAACACAATACTAATAAAAATACCAGCATCATTCTTCACTGAGACTGAAAAAATGATCTCAAAATTCATATGCAATGGCAGAAGGCTTTGGAAAGCCAAACATATCCTTAGCAAAAGAAACACCTCTGGTGGTATCATCATACCTGATCTAAAGCAATAGTGACACAAAGAGCATAGTACTGGAATAAAAGCAGGAGCATAGACCAATGGAACAGAATTGAAGACCCAGACTTTAGGGCAAACAACCACAGCTGCTTGATCTTTGTCACAGGTGGCAATAATGTAGACTGGAAAAAAGATAGTATCTTCAACAAATGGTGTTGAACAAATTGGATGACCATATATAGAAAAATGAAATTAAAGCCAGGTATGGTGGTGCATGCATTTAATCCCAGCACTCGGGAGGCAGAGGTAGGAGGATCACCATGAGTTTGAGTTTGTGGTCTATATCAACAATGAGCTGTTGATCAGAGAGACCTACTAGATTTCCCAAAACAAGACAGACTTCTGTCAGAGCACCCTGAGACTACATAGTGAATTCCAGGTCAGCCTGGGCTAAACTGAGACCCTACCTCGAAAAACCAAAATAAATAAATAAATAAATAAAAATTAGACTCACTCATTTTGTCATACACAAAAATCAAGTCCATATGGATTAAAGACCTCAATATAAGACCTGAAACTCTTTAACTACTGGAAGAAAATACAGGAAGCACTCTCCATGATATAGGACTGGGAAAAAGACTTTGTAAACAAAATCCCAGTAGCCCAGGAAATTAAACAAACATTCAACCAATGGGATCTCATGAAGCTAAAAAGCTTTTGCACAGTCAAACATAACATAAGCAGTACCAACAGATTGCCCACTGAGTGGGAGAAAATCTTTGCCAGCTATACCATTGACAGAAGCCTAATATCTAGAATCTACAAAAAAACTCAAAAAAAACTAAACAACAAAAAAATCAGCTGGGCGTGGTGGCACATGCCTTTAATCCCAGCACTTGGGAGGCAGAGGTAGGAGGATCACTGAGAGTTCAAGGCCACCCTGAGACTACATAGCGAATTCCAGGTTAGCCTGAGCCAGAGTGAGACCCCTACCTCGAAAAACCTAAAGAAAAAAATCAAACTATCCACTTCAAAAGTGGGGCAGAGAACTAAATAGGGAGTTCTCAGAGGAAGAATTACAAATGGCTAACACACACTTCAGAAAATGTTCAACACCCCTAACCATTAAGGAAATGCAAATTAAAACAACTATGAGATTCCATCTTACCCCAGCAAGGATAGCAAACATTCAAAAATCAAATGACAACAAATGTTGGCGAGGCTGTGGAGAAATAGGAACACTCATTCACTGTTGGTGGGAATGTAAGCACCACAACCACACAACCACTGTGGAAATCAATGTGGAGACTCCTGAAAAGGATGAATATAGAGTTACCAGCAGACCCTGTTATTCCTTTATTGAGCATTTACCCTAAAAGCTGCAAATCTCAATTCAGAAATATTTGCTCAGCCATGTTAACAGCTGCTTAATTCATAATAACTAACAACTGGAATCAACCCAGGTGCCCATCATTGGATGTCAAGATGTGGTATATCTACATGATGGAATTCTACTCAGCAGTAAGAAACAATGACACAATGAAATTTGTAGAAAAATGGTTGAAATTGGAACAGATCATTCTAAGTGAACTCTCACAATCACAGAAAGACAACCATCACATGATCTCACTCATCTGCAGTTCCTAACTTGGATCAGCCCAAGTTGTTGACATAACTGAATAGCAACTTGAGGCTTAGACAATAGGGAGGGTAGGGCTTGGGGGAAGGTAAAGGGTGGGGGGCGTGACATAATATCTGAACCCAAATTGAACTGGTACCATAGAATCCTATATCCTGGAAATCAGACTAAAAGATGGGACCCTCAAGCAGACCTTAGAGAGAGCACCTGAATCAAAGGGCCCTGGAGAGAGTGAGATAGAACCTATCCTCAAATTTCTCATTTTGCTTTCTTCTCTGGCATTTTCTTTATTCTTTTCGCTTGGCGCTGGCCTGTAGTTCCCTGTACCAGGATGTGGTCTATATCAACAATGAGCTGTTGATCAGAGAGACCACTAGATTTCCCAAAACAAGACAGACTTCTGTCAGAGCACTTGATTGTCCACCAGAAGTTAATGGTAAGATCCTACTGCTGAAGACACCAAATGCTGTTGGCATGGACCATAGAGAGACCTGGTTGGAATCCAGATGAGAGCCAGTCCTCAGATAATTAGCCCATCTAGTGCTGGAAGGTGCTCCAAGTAGCTACCAGGGGAAAGTGGCCAAATCTACCCAAGCACCTCAAAGTCTAAGTGACTCAGAAGCAAACAACTTTACATGATGCTCCCACAAGTGCAATAGTGGCACACAGCCATGGTGGGTAACCAACTGCTCTTGGATTGGCTAACAGATCCCACTTAGTGGAAAGGAAATCATATCTGGAACTTGGAAACAAGTCAGAATAATATCCAAATAATGATTCTGTTTTCCATTGTCAAACTCCCACTAACCTTAGATTATAAAACTGTCTAAACCAAGCCAGGCTTGGTGGCACACACTTTTAATCCCAGCATTGGGAGGCAGAGGTAGGAGGATTGCCACAAGTTCGAGGCCACCCTGAGATTCCACAGTGAATTCCAGGTCAGCCTGGGCTAAAGTGAGACCCTACCTCAAAAAAAAAAAAAATGTCTAAACCCTTTTAATTCTCTCTAAATTAATAATGATTATCCCATTTAAGTGGTGCTGATTTTACTCTCCATTGGAGAATCTGCTTCTCTTTTTCAGATGGGAACTGGACTTGAGAAGATAAACGACCTAGTGCACTCCACCCCGGTCCCAGCTGAAACCACAGAGGAATTGTGGAAATGAGCAAGAATGCTGCTCTCTTGGTTAAGCTGATATCAGCACAAAGATGATGGAGAAAAATACTGAGGACACTCAACACCTACCAAAGCAGAGATCCAGATGCTACTTAAGTGTCCATGACTGAAGTAGACTTAAAATACTCCCAGCATGGCTCAGGGAATTTTGTGGGAGAGGGGGCAGAAAGATTGTTAAAGCCACAAGTTGGGACATTTTGCACAGATACACTGCCTCTCCCCCATAACTGACTGCTGCCCCCATAATGCATGACTCACAATCCCCATGGGAGTGACCTGCATCCCCAATGAGGAGGTCCTCTTCTGAAAAGGGGCAGGGAGGAGGGAAAGGATGGTATCAACATGTGATGTTTACATACAAAGTATGTCCATATCTAAAAATAAAAAAAGAGGAAAAAAAAAGTATCTTTATCTGCTGAGCTATCTACTAAGACCCAATTTGCTATTTTAAATGGTAGTTTTGTTAACATATTAAACTTTGATTAACTTACATGTTGAAATTCTATAACCAATTGCACCAAACATTCCTTTTTGGAGAGATTTTTTACAAATTAATTACGGGGATGGAGAGATGTCTTAGTGGTTAAAGCACTTGCTTGCAAAGCCTAAGGACCCAGGCTTGATTCCCCAGTACCCATGTAAGCCAGATGCACAAGGTGGAGCATGCATCTGGAGTTCATTTGCAGTGGCTAGAGGCCTTGGTGTGCCTATTCTCCTCTCTATCTGCCTATTTCTTTCACTCTCAAATAAATAAGTAAAAAAACCCCAAAAAACAACACCCACTTTATACAGCCATATAATGTATTTGAGCATATTTAGTCCCCATCATTCTCCCACTTGAGCTTAGTTCCTCTTCCTAACTGGTAATCCTCCTAATTCATGTGTGTGTGTGTGTGTGTGTGTGTGCATGCGCACATGAGCACATGTGTGCTACTGAGTTTAATTAGGATTGCTTGTATGAATAAAATGTCCACACATCCCAGCCACCATTAACTGCCAATAGCTCCTTAGGAAGAGGTGTGATCTCATGAGCCCCTTCTCCCATCACTAAATGTTCTTATTTTTAAGGAATAATTTTATAGTATAAATTTGCTTCTTTCTTTCAAATCCTTTTCTTTCTTTCTTTCCTTCTTTCTTTCTTTCTTTCCTTCCTTCTTTCTTTCCTTCCTTCCTTCCTTCCTTCCTTCCTTCCTTCCTTCCTTCCTTCCTTCCTTCCTTCTTTCTTTCTTTCTTTCTTTCTTTCTTTCTTTGTTATTTGGTTATTAGCTTGTTTAAGAAGGGTCTCATGTAGTACAGGATGGTCTCAAACTCACTATGCTATATAGAGAATGACTCTGAATTTCTGATCCAGTTGCCTTCACATTCTGGGTTCTAGGATTACAGGCATGTACCACCATGATGGCTCTATACAGTACTGAGTCTTGAATACATAGCCTTGTGTATTCTAGGCAAGGATGCAAACTACACCCCATTCCATCATTTTGCTTTTTCTCATTATTTCTGTTTTATTTTTGGTAGTTATTCTTCACTTGATTATGAATTCTTAGTTTGTTAAAAGTTTGTTTTTATCATACACATATATTTTGGGTCTTATATGCTCTTTCTGTATTATTTGAAGTGATCATGTATTTTCTATTTTTGAGTGGTTAATGTGATAAACAATAATTATATATACTTCTCAAGTGTATATAATTTCTACTGCTGAGATACTCTACTTTCAGTTCTGTTTAGTTTTGTATTTATGTCCATCTGTGATATTGGCCTTTTCTCATAATACAAGTTTTTCTCAGATTAGATTTGTTATGAATATTGTATTACTTTATAGGATGACTTGATCAAAATTCCACCTTTTTTTGTTCTAATAAAAAACTGGTGCAAAGTTTGTTCTTTGTTTTGACAGTTTGGAAGAATCTGGTAGGAAAATCATTTGGTTCTAGAGCTTTTCTTTCCTGGGAAGATTTTTAAAGCATGAACTATTTAGACTATAAATTATATCATATAAATTTGTATATTTCATTTTTTTGTTATTTATTATATTAAAAATTTTCCATTATTAGTTGTTATTTGATCCACAAATTGCTCAGAAGTATTTAAAAATGTTTTCTTTCTTTTTTGTTTTTTCAAGGTAGGGTTTCACTCTAGCTCAGGCTCTCCTGAAATTCACTATGTAGTCTCAGGGTGGCCCCAAACTCACAGCGATCCTCCTACCTTTGCCTCCCGAGTGCTGGGATTAAAAGGCATGCACCACCACGCCCAGCATGTTTTCTTTTTTTAAAGTGTTTTTTTTAATTTTTAATTTTTATTTATTTATTTATTTGAGAGTGACAGACACAGAGAGAAAGACAGGTAGAGGAAGAGAGAGAGAATGGGCACGCCAGGGCTTCCAGCCTCTGCAAACGAACTCCAGATGCGTGGGTCCCCTTGTGCATCTGGCTAACGTGGGACCTGGGGAACCGAGCCTCGAACCGGGGTCCTTAGGCTTCACAGGCAAGCGCTTAACCACTAAGCCATCTCTCCAGACCTTAAAGTGTTTTTAAATTTATTTACTTATTTATTTTAGAGACACAGAGACAGAACTGGTGCAACAGGGCCTCAGCCACTGAAATTGAACTGTAGATGCTTGTGCCACCTAGTGGGCATGTGTGACCTTGCACTTGCCTCACTGTTGTGCATCTAGTTTACGTGGAATCTGGAGAGTTGAACATGCGTCCTTAGTTAGGCTTTGCAGGCAAGTGCCTTAACTGCTAAGTCATCTCTCTAGCTCAAAAATTTCTGTAAAGATTTAGAATATACATTTTAAGCAGAAGTATCCTATGGAGATGGATAATGGTAGACCCAGAAGCCATAGATGGTTAGTAGAAAAATTTCAATGCCAAGTGTGAGATGCCTTCCAGTGAGTTACTGGTCAGGGAGGTTCCTGACCCCCAAAACAGTACAGGCCATTGCTGAGGCTCTTGGCTGCCCACCAGAACTAGATGATAAGACCCTATTACTGAAGACTGCACATGCTTGGACTGGAAGGTCACTGAAAAATCAAGCTGGAGCTGAGCTGGAAATCTCATCCCTATAGACCAGCTGACAGAAAGCTGGAAAGAACTATGCTGAATGTAGCTGAGAGACAGAGAGACACACTAGTTTAAGGACTTCCTGGACTACTGAGTGATTTTCAGACTAGCCTGGGCTGTACAGACCTTATTTCAAAACAATTCAAGAACACACACCACATGCATGCATGCATATACACACAAACACACACATGTACACACACACCCTCTCCAATATGGCTAGTGGCTATTCTATTAGACAGCAAAGTTTAAAAGTGTAAGTATTAACCTACTATGCATACGAACCTGGGAATACCACAGCATAGATGAAGGAGAGGCTATACTTTTAGTTTCTTTTTTTTCTATTTTTTTGAGGTAGGGTTTCTCTCTAGAGCAGGCTGACCTAGAATTCACTATGTAGTCTCAAGGTAGCCTTGAACTCACAGTAATCCTCCTACCTCCGCCTCCCGAGTGCTAGGATTAAAGGCGTGTACTACCACACTAGCTTCTATTCTATCTTTTCTTTCTTTCTTTCTTTTTTTTTTTTTTGAGCAGGGTCTCCTTCTAGCCCAGCAAACTCACAATGGTCCTCCTTCCTCAGTCTTCTGAATGCTGAGATCAAAGGTATGAGCCACCATGTCTGGCAGGCATTTCAAATAGACTCCCATTTAAAACATTTTCAAATTGAGTCTTATCAATTACATTATATAGTTCATAAAGTGTTTAACAGGTAAAACTTGAAAATCAAGCACTATCACAAAGATAGTATTAATCGGGCTGGAAAGATGGCTTAGTGATTAAGGTACTTGTTGGTGAAGCCAAAGGACCCAGGTTCAATTACCCAGGTCCCACATAAGCCAGATGCACATGGTGTTGTGTGCATCTGGAGTTTGTTTGCAGTGGCTAGAAGCCCTGGTGCACCCTCTCTGTCTGTCTCTAATAAATAATAATAATAAAAGATAGTGTTAATTATCTCTGTGTGTGTGTGTGTGGGGGGGGTGAATGCACATGCCATGGCATACATGTGAAAATCAGAGGACAACTTCAGGAGTTGATCCATGCCTTCCACCTTGTTTCTGAAGCAGGGGCTCTTTTTAGCTTGGTACATCAGATTAGGTGGCCTGAATTTCTGGGGATTGTTCTTTCTTAGTCTCTGTATCTGACCATATGGTGGCTGGGATCACAGATGCTTGCCAATGCATCTGATTTTTACATGGAACCTGGGGATTTGAACACAGGTAGTCACTGTGCAGATATTTTCATCTACTGAGCATTCTCTCCTGCCCCAAGATGTTGTTAACAGTATTTTTCCTAACTGCATTGTAGTGGATCTGTGGAGAAAAAAACATAACAAAGCCATGTTTAATTATTCCTGTTCTCAAATTTTTCAGAATGCAGTATTTTATACTCAAGAACATAATGGAGTCTCTGACTGGTCATTTAAAAATCACGAGCAGATGATTTTAGTCTGCATATTGTACACAACAACAATTACCAGGTGGTTCTTGAAGAAGGTGACATCTACCTTAAGAAAACTAGATATTTCACATGTATGGCATTACTTAATATGCATCCACATCTAATAAAACATTTATATAGTATAAACTTATTCTTTGTCCGGTAGGTGACACTACCTATAATCTCAGCACTCAGGAATCTAAGGTAGAAGGATTGTGAGTACAAGGCCAGTGTGGGCTATGTAAGAGACCCTATCTCAAGATGGAACACAGACACCTCAAAGTTGTTCTCTGATCTCCACACATGGGTCTACCCTGTCATGGTTTGATTCAAGTGTCCCCCATAAACTTAGGTGTTCTGAATGCTAGTCTACCCAGCTGATGGCATTTGGAAATCAAAGCCTTCTTGAGGCGGTGTATTGATGGGGGCAGGCTCGTGGGTGTTATAGCTAGTTTCCCCATGCCAGTGTATGGCACATTCTCCTGTTGCTACTGCCCACCTTATGTTGGCCAGGGGTGATGTCCACCCTCTTCCCATACCATTGTTTTCCCCTGCCATCATGGAGCTTCCCCCTTGAGCCTGTAAGCCAAAATAAATCCTTTTTTCCCACAAGCTGCTCTTGGTTGAGCGATTTCTGCCAGCAATGTGAACCAGACTGCAACACCCTCTCAAACACAAACAAAAATATCTTATAAATTAGGATTTTTTTTGTCTAATAATTAGGTAAGGTAAACAAGTAAAAGCTAGAATGAAGGTAAGTAACTGGATTTTGGCATGTTATATGCACTTAGAAACATATCTATTTCTTCTAGGTTTTGAAGCTCCCCTCTGCCCCCTACACCCCCGAGGTAGGGTCTCATTCTAGCTCAGGCTGATCTGAAATTCACTAAGGAGTCTCAGCAATCCTCCTATCTATACCTCCTGAGTGTTGGGATTAAAGGCCTGGTGGTATTCAAGCTTCTTTAAATACAAGTTTTCGAAATATTCTCTAGTTAAGTTCTGGATTTCATTAGACTCTTTTAACAACTCCTTCTTGTCTCTAATTTTGTTAATTTCTTCTTTGTTTTTCTTGGCTTGGCCAAGGGTTTGTCAATCTTGTTAACTTTCTCAAAGAATCAACTCTTCATTTGATTGATCCCATGTATTATTCTTTTAGTCTTTATTTCTGCTCTACTATTTACTATTTCTTGTTATTTACTGGGTTTGGACTGATTCGTTTTGTGTTGCTTTTCTAAAACCTTGAAGTACATCATGAGGTTTAGTGCTCTTTTTTTTTTGTTTTTTTTGAGGTAGGGTTTCACTCTAGGTCAGGCTGACCTAGAATTCACTGTGCAGTCTCAGGACGGCCTTGAACTCATGGTGATCCTCTGACCTCTGCTTCCCGAGTGCCAGGATTAAAGGTGTGAACCACCACGCCCAGCTAGCTATAAGCTTTTAAAAAAATTGTATTTGAGAGAGTGAGAGACACAGAGATGGAGACAGAGAGAATGGGTACATCAAGGCCTCCAGCCACTGCAAATGAACTCCAGACGTGTGAGCCACCTTGTGCAGCTGGCTTACATGGGTACTGGGGAATCGAACCTGGGTACTTTGATTTTTTCCCCCCTTGTTTTTGTTTTCTTGAGACAGGGTCCCACTCTAGCCCAGGTTGATCTGGAATTCACTCTGTAGCCCCAGGCTGGCCTTGAACTCAAGGTGATCCTCCTGCCTCAGCATCCAATGCTGGGATTAAGGAAAGTGCCATCTTGACTGGCTGAGATTTTCCTTTAGGTCTTTTTTCTCTCCCTTTTCAGCATGGAATTCCTCTGGGCTTGGGACCTTTACTGTTTTTTCTTCTCTTTTTGTTTCTATTTTCTCTTAAAACTTTCGTAACATCCTTAGTGTTTGAGTCTTGTAATTCTTTTCTAAATGTGGACAAGGGCTCAAGACTTAGCCACTGGCTGGGGATTCTAAACCTACCCAGGGCCCAGTCTCTGTTCTGCATCACTATGGAAATCCAATTCCTCGCACCTAGGTCTTTTGGCTTTGTAGGCAAGTGCCTTAACCATTAAGCTATTTCTCCAGCCCAGCTAAACATATTTTTAATGGCTGCTTTGACAACTTTGTCTAACTCTCCAAGACAAGGTCTTTCTTGCTATGTTGACAAGATTAGCCTTGGACTTGGAAACCTCCTGCCTCAACTTTCTGAGTAGCAGTAACTACAGGTGTATACCCCTGTAGTACCTGGTCTAATTTTGTGATTACTTTTTTTTGTTGTTTTTTTCAGGGTAGGGTCTCGCTCTAGTCCAGGCTGATCTAGAATTCACTATGTCGTTCTTAGGGTGGCCTTGAACTCATGACAATCCTCCTACCTCTGCCTCCCAAGTGCTAGGATTAAAGATGTGCACCACTACACCCAGCTTATCCCTGCCTTTTAATGGGTTACATGTTCTTATTTTTTTATGTCTCATAATTTTGATAAGTGGACACTTCTGATAATATATTGTAGTAGCTCTTGAGTAGATTTCCCCCCTACCCTGAGGATAGATGATGTTGTTTGCATGGTTGTGCAATGACTTGTCTGAACTAACCTTCAAAGTTTACTTCCCCAACAGGTTGCAGCCTCTGATATTCCTGGTCAAGGGTTTTTTTTTTTTTTTTTTTTTTGGTGTGTGTGTGTATGTGTGTGTGTGTGTGTGGCGGGGGGGGGGGTCCTTGTTTTTATCTTCTCACGTGGCTGGCTACATAGAGGTTGTCCTCAGGTTAGAAAAAGCTATTTACCGGTGGAAAGCTGTGCTTAGGCCTCTTTCCAGTTACACCTTGACTTGACCTCTGATGTGGGGCTGGAGGTGCTTGTGTTTTACCTGCTCGTCACTCCTTAGTGGGTGAGGCTCAGGGTGTGCCAGATGCCGAGGATGCATGTGGCTTTAGTTTAAATTCTGGCTTCCCTGGATGCCTCTGGGTCAGAGCGGCCTGTTCAGGCTTTCTTTCTGTGTTGGCCACATCTTCAGCTCCTTCCCAAGGTGCAGCTGGGCATTTGTGTACAGCTTTCTCCACCCTGGTTGCTACAGTATCATGGAGCTACACATACTTTCTGAACTAATCTTTACCAAGATCCCATTATTTTCTTTAAAATACTTTTATTTTTATTTAGTTATAAGAGAGTGAGAGAGAGAGAATGAGGACAGAGAGGAGAAAGAGAGAGAGAGAGAGAGAGAGAGAGAGGGGGAGAGGAGACAGAGAGAAGGAGAGAAAGAGGTATAGAGAGGGAAAGAGAGGAAGAGAAAGAATGGATGTGCCAGGGCATCCAGCCACTGCAAACAAACTCCAGACATATTTGCCACCTTGTGCATATGGCTTACATGGGTTCTGGGGACTCAAACCTGGGTCCTTTGGCTTTGCAGGAAAGTGCCTTAATGCTAAGCCATCTCTCCAGCCCCCATATTTTCAACAATACCCTGGATCATGGAATTCTCCCACTATGTTCTGAATTAATTCAACCCCTATGGGTAGGGCTACATTAGTCTTTTTACCACCTTGCCTTGGGCAAAAGGTCTTGGCTTCCACAAACATTACTTTGTAATAACAACAATACATTGAAAATATCCAAATATTATTTAGTCCCCAAAATAGTTTTAGTATTTCTCCTTATCTTTCCCCCTTTTTAGATATTCTGAGTATTTGTATCTTCTCTAACATTCCTGTGTTGGAATCCTCACCTGCAAAATGATGGTATTAGGACACAGGGCCCTTGAGAGTTGATCAGGTCATGAGGGAAAAATCTTTCTGACTGGAAATAGTGCCTTTATAAAGAAGGCTTCAGAGCATCTACTGGTGCCCTGATCTAGAATTTCTGTTTCCAGAATCAAACTGCCTGTAGCCCACCTAGTAGTCTATGGCGTTTTTGCTATAGCTGCCTAAATGTATAGAAACAGCCATTTTTTCTTTGTATATTGATATTTCTGGACGTTTTCAGGTTATCCAACCTCTGAAATATCTTGTCATCCTAGGGTTTTGTACACATTGTGCTGTATATAAGGAATGCTCTTCTATCAGCATTTTGTATAGTTGCCTGCTGCATCTTCAGACTCAGCTTAAAGATCACTTCCTTTAAAAGTCTTCTAAAAAAATTCAGGTTCCTAACACCCACATAAAATGTTGGGTGTGGTGCCAAACACCTGTAATCCCAGTGCTGGGGAGCCAGAGACAGGAGGATCCCTAGGGCTTGCTGACCAGTTAATGTAGCCCAGCTGGTGAGTTTTAGGCTCAGCGAGAAACCCTGTATCAACAAATGAGGTGGAAAATGACTGAGGAAGACCCAGTGTTGACCTCTGGCTCCCTCATGCACGTGGATGTGTGCCTATATACATATAAATATACATATACATATACACAGGTATAAGAAAAGCCTTCTTTGAGCATAATGGGTAGTGCAACTGCTCCACTGTCCTAGTGCCTTCTCCCATGGCCCTCTCCTCTGTTCACAGTTTTTCTAGCACTCTCTGGGTCTGTGACTGTGTATCAGATCTCTCCTTACAGAAGCGGGAAAGTAGATATTGCATAGCTTACCACTATGCACCTAGCACTTCACAAAAGTCTGAATAAAGAGGCAATCCGGCTGTACTTAGTACATAAATGGATAGATTACATTATTTATTTGACACTCCCAAAAGGCAAGGCACTGTTTTGGAGCCAATGACATACTAACAGCTTTAGTTATTAAGGACCTTGTGATGCTTATCTCATGGCTCTACAGCCCTCTGTTCATCTGTATCTGATGCACTTCCATTGCCTGGTTTCACAGTTTATGGATGCACAGCATCCTTATCTCTTCAATAATATTCCAATGAAAGGTTTACACTTGGCTCACTTTCTGTGATCAAGCAAATCAAGATGTCTCACTTAAAAAAAAAGAGTAACTCGCAGTTAATTGTACAAATTCAAAATGGATGTCTTCTAACTACTCTTAAAATTCATAAATAAGGGCTAAAGAGCCCTTCTGTTTTTTCCATGACACATGCTGAGCGTTCAGAGGGTCTTTTATTCCCATAGAAAGAGCTCAAAGAAACAAACAGAAGACTAACTTTAGGAAGAGCAGAGAATTCTTTTCCCAACAGACACTTGACTACAGAAAACTAAGAAAGGCAATCATTTTGTTTGTGGAAGTTGTCCAAGGGTCATATTCAAATGGAGAAACATTTTAGCCATAGAATCAAGAAAACTAGTGGCTGGAGAGATGGTTCAGCAGTTAACGTGCCTGACTGCAAAACTTAAGGAGCTAGGTTTGATTCCCCAGTACCCACATAAAGCCAGATGCACATGGTGATGCATTTATCTGGAGTTTGTTTGCAGTGACTAGAGGATCCTGCTGTGCCCATTCTTTCTCTCTCTCTCTTAACCTAGAAAGAAAGAAAGAAAGAAAGAAAGAAAGAAAGAAAGAAAGAAAGAAAGAAAGAAAGAAAGAAAGAAAGAAAGAAAGAAGTGCACAGTAAGAACACTCAGCCTGTGGCTCCTGTACCACACATTCATCTTATGAAAGCTACACTAGGCTGCAGATTCAAGAAGATAGCTGCTTCTTCCTAGTCCCAGTTAGGTGGACATTTTGCTCTGGGATGACTAGCCATCAGTCACTATCTATATAAATTGCCTGTAAGACCAGACATGGTGGCACATGCCTTTAATCCCAGCACTAGGGAGGCAGAGGTAGGAGGATTGCTGTTAGTTCAAGGCCACCCTGAGACTACATGGTTAATTCCAGGTTGGCCTGGGCTAGAGTGAAACTCTCTACCTTGAAAAACCAAAAAATATAACAAAAAAAACCCTATAAATTATCTGTAAAATATAAAAGGTCATTAGCCTTATGGCCAAGTACTTTTGAGTGCATGGTTTTTCTAGCTCAACAACCCATTACCATTTTTTGAAGCGTCCTTCTCTTTATTAATCAGTCATATCCATTTCCATCACCTTAGCATGTGTCCCTGATGCAAATCTTTGTTCCAAAACACAAGAACCTGAAAATACCAGTGGGTACCCCCAGCACTCTCACCTGTATTCACCCCACTATAAAGTAAACATTTTGTTAACCATTTTAAAAGAAGGGAGTAGATAGGGCTGGTGAGAAGTATAGAAAGGAACTATATTGACTGGATATGACTGGTACTTAGAGATGCCCATCAGGGGATGAAGGCCATGAAGGGACTACATAAGGAAGCCAGGGTGCCTGGGGAGCCTGTATGATGAACAAATGGGCACCATCAACCATGCCACCTGCCCCTACTACCAATGAGCAAATGTTGGGATGCCATAAAAGATATCAGATAAAAGGATGCTCTGATAAAATTTTTGTTTCAGAAAGGTTACTTTTAGTGCAGGATAGAGAATAGTTTGAATAGAGAACTCTTAAGAGAATGTTCCTAGACAGCTATGTGTTTCTCATTGCTGTGACAGAATGCCTAACACAAATTAAAAGAAGGGAAGATTTATTTTAGCTCTTGATTTCACAGGGCTCAGTCCATGGCCACAGTCCTATGGACTTGAGCAGAGTTTCATGGTGGAGCTTGTGGCCGGCTATTCTTGTGGCCGACAGGAAGTAGAGAGAAAGGACACAGATAGGAACGAAGGCAAGACATGTCCTCAGTGACCTACTTTCTCAATCTAGACCCCACCTCCAAAAGTTTCCAGAACCTTTCAAAACAGTGGCATTTCCTGGGGACTAGGCTTTCAATACAGGAGCCTTTTGTGGAGATACTTAATATATTTAAGCCATAACAACCTGACAGACAGAAATGAAGCTGTAACATGGTGCTCCCAGGCCACATCCATATTTAAGGTATTAATACTTATGTACAGTATTAAAATACTTAAAAATCGATAACTTAGGCTGGGTGTGGTGGCACACGCCTTTAATCCCAGCACTCTGGAGGCAGAGGTAGGAGGATCACCATGAGTTCAAGGCCACCCTGAGACTACAGAATAAATTCCAGGTTAGCCTTTGCTAGAGTGAGACCCTACCTTGAAAGAAACAAACACCCCCCCCCCCCAAGAACTGGGAAATTACAAGGAAGCGAAGGATCTCTGCAATAAAAACTTTGAAACACTTAAGTGAGAAATTTCAGAAGACAGTAGGAAATGGAAAGACATCCCATGTATTTAGATTGGAAGAATCAATATTGTGAAAATGGCTATCTTACCAAAAGCAAGCTACACATTTAATGTAATCCCCATCTAAATTCCAATGGCATTCTTCACAGAAATAGACAAAACATTACTAAACTTCATTTGTAAGCACAAAAAACCTTGAATATCCCAAACAATTTTGAGCAAAAATAAGGCTGATGGTACCTGATCGTAACCTATATTACAAAGCCATAGTAACAACAACAGCATGGTACTGGCACAAAAACAGACATGTAGATCAATGGAACAGAATAGGACCCAGGCAGTAAGTCGGGCAGCTACAGCCACTTGATCTTTGACAAACATGCCAAAAATACTCACTGGAAAAGACAGCCTCTTCAACAAATGGTGCTGGGAGAACTGGATATCTATATGTAGAAGAATGAAAATAGATCCTTACCTCTCTCCGTACACAATAATTAAGTCCAAATGGATCAAAGACCTTAACATCAGACCTGAAACTCTGAAACTGCTAGAGGAAAAAGTAGGGGAAATTACAAAGCTTTTGTATAGCAAAGGACACTGGGAACAGAGCAAAGAGGCAACCTATAGGATGGGAGAAAATACACATCTGACAGAATTAATATCCAGGATATACAAAGAACTCAAAAAATAATAAGAAATCAAACAACCCAATTAAAAAATGGCCTTTGGAACTAAATAGAGAGATCTCAAAATAAGAAGTACAGATGGCATGTAAGCATCTAAAAAATAATGTTCTACATCCTTAGCCATCAGGGAAATGCAAATTAAAACTACTTTGAGATTCCATCCCACTCCTATAAGAATGACTGACTATCATCAAGAAACCAAGTGGCAATAAATGCTGGTGAGGATGCAGAAAAAGGGGAACCCTTCTATAGTGTTGGTGGGAATGTAATCTGTTACAGCCATTGTGGAAATCAGTATGGAGGTTCCTGAGATGGCTAAAAATAGATTTACCATATTTTTTACTTGTATACATAATGTAGTGTGTGCATGTGTATATGTATTTACCTGCAGTAGCCACAGCCAAACTTCCAGAGTCCCATTCCATAGCTGTTCTGCCTTTTCTTGAGCTGGAGTCTCTTTACTGATAACGAAGTTTGTTGCTTTTTCATGAACCTGGGCGATTCTATGGCCTCTATCAGGTAATCTAAAGGTAATTACCTTCATGGGATGGCCATGCCCAGCTGTCTATGTGGGATATGGATATTTGAATTTGGGTGCTTTTGGGCCCCCTTGAGCTCTTATGCCTGTCTAAGAAGTACATTTATCCACATAGCCATGTCTCTAGCCTCCATTTCATTTCTTTTAATTTTATATTTATTTATTCATGAGAGAGAGAAAGAGGCAGATAGAGAGAGGGAGAGAGAGAATGGGCGCACCAGGGCCTCTAGCCACTGCAAACAAACTCCAGACACATGTGCCACCATATACATTTGGCTTATGTGGGTTCCAAGGAATCCAATCTGGGTCCTTAGGCTTTGCTAAGCCATCTCTCCAACCCCCATTTCATTTTTGAAGGAAAGAAGATAGACTTGGTGTTGGACTTGGTTCTGAAAGCTCAGGGAGCCTTTCTACTACAAATAAGAAAGTGATCTGGAGGTCTTCATCACTTAACTACAGGGTACTTGCTTCTAAGACCTCTGTTGACTGACAAAGTGGTCATAGAGAACAGCAAAGGATGGCACTGACTTCAGCCAGAATGTAGAACTGGGCTGGGTAACACGCAAGCCGTAAATCCAAACTACTCACCAGAGGAGTTGACTCAAAACAGGGTGGCAAGCCAGGCATGGTGGCTCATGGGCTATAATCTTAGCACTTGGGAGGCTGAGGCATGAGGTCTGCCATGAGTTCAAGGCCAGCCCAGTTTACATAGTGAGCTCCAGACAAGCCTGGGGTATGATATTAATTCCTTATTGAGAAACAAAAATGAAAACCCAGACCACAGGGTGGTAGAAGCAGCACAAGCACATGGGGCCAGGGGACACTGATCTGACCAGGAGGCTCCCTGAGCCAAGAGGCCCTCTTTAAGACAAGGGACGGCCTTCTAGAGACATTTCAGTGACTTCAGTTCAAGGATGGTTACACAGACATGTCTTTATAGCAGGCTGCAGCTCAGGCCTTGGCATGGGCATTCCTAGAGAAGATGCGGTGATCTATGTGGCACACTAGTTGGCACAGTCCCAGCCTCAGCTGGCTCTGAAATACTGGAACTAGAGGGATGGTTAGGAGATTTGACACTTTAAAATTATGTAGTGGATTAATGGTCATAAAACTGAGCTTCCACTTTGGGAAGCTGACTGAGTATATCCTTAGGCTGGCTTGCCACTAGGCAAGGTAAACACGCACTCTGAGTTGTGCCAAACTCTGTTTCCAGTAACAGGAGAGCCTGGGCTGCAGATGAATTTCTATGCCCCACACAGCTTTAAGCAAGGCTGTGGGTACACTGTGACTCAGGTGAGAGAGGCAATGCTATTTTTAGGAGTATTTAATTTAGACTACAACAAGAAAAATATCTTACAGGCAGGCAGTAGAATGTTAGTGGTTGGAATAAAAGCCTTAGGACTGAGTTCATCCATGAGATAGCTCACCACTTTATTTTTAGAACAACATTCTAACAACTGAATCCCACCTTTCATGTCTAAAACAACCCCCTTTACCCAAAAAAACCCTCATTTCTCTATTAGCATGTACTGCAAGAAAGCTGGCCTGGCACAGATAAGAGGCTCCACTGAACTCTGTGGCTATTGGGTCACTGGTTATGAGTCTTCACTCCGTATAATCCAGGTGACTTTATCAGTTAAGTGCCTATATATCTTCCATGATCAGAAATCAGTTTCCTTTATCTCTTGGAAATTCACATTGCTATAGATTGTCACATGTCTATGTGTTCCAAAATTTGCTTTATTTATTTATTTGAGATGGGAGAGAGGGAGAGAGGGAGAGCGAGAGAGAGAGAGAGAGAGAGAGAGAGAGAGAGAGAGAGAGAGAGAAAGAGAGAAAGAGAGAGAGAGAGAGAGAGAATGGGTGTGCCAGGGCCTCTAGCCATTGCAAACAAACTCTAGATACATGTGTCACTATGCGTATCTGGCTTATGTGGGTTCTAGAGAGTCAAACATGGGTCCTTAGACTTCTCAGGCAAGCTCCTTAACTGCTAAGCCATCAGTCCATCCCCTGAACTGTGCCTTTTAAAAAATGGGGTGATTTCTGGGGGCTGAGGCGATAGCTCAGCAGATAATAGTGTTTCCATTAAAATGGAGAACCTAAGTTAAAAAATTTTCTATTTTTTTATTTTTATTGACAACAAACCATGGTATTTCCCTTCCTTCCCCTCCCCTCCCCTGCTTTTCCCTTCATAGCTCTGCTCTCTGTCATATCCCCTCCCTCTGTCCATTAGTCTCTCTTTTAATTTGTTGTTATCATCTTTTTCTCCTATTATGAGGGTCTTGTGTGGGTATTGTTAGGCACTGTGAGGTCTTGGATATTGAGGCCAAATTCTGTCCGGACAGTTGTATGTAAGGGGTGGTGCCCTTCCTTCAGCTCTTAACATTCTTTCCTCCACCTCTTCTGAAAATGTCTGAACGAGTGCAATAGTGGCATGTCTGCTCTGGGGGAAACCAACTGTCCTCTAATTAAATTTCTTTAAATTTGTTATGTACACAGTGTGTATACAGTCAAGTTGGTACCATCATTAAGGCTCCTCCCTGTTCTCTCCTCTCCACAGGGACCCTCCTTGTTGGGGAATGTGGGTCATGCATTGTGTTGTTAGGTAGCATTCATGAGTAAGAGGCAATGTCTCTGTGCATAATGACCCAACTTGTGAGAGCCTGAGTTTTATCCCCAGCACCTACATACAAAGCCATTCCTGTAGGCTGGAGATAAGAGAATTGCTGGGGCTCTCTGGTCAGCTAGTCTGATGGAAAATGACAGCCCTGGGTCCAAAGGAAAAGCTCTGTCTTGAGGAAACAATGTGGAAGAGCAATAGCAAAAGAGGATGGTACCCAACATTCTCCTCTGACCTCTGCATCCCAGTGCACGATGTGTGTGTACACATGAGCATATACACATAAGAATGGGGATGATCTCTGTGGAGGAAGGGGCTAGGAAGGAAAGGCCTGAAAACAGAATAAGGGTACATTGTCTCACCCAGACATAAGCACTGTACATGCGAAGCTAACTGTGATTGGCCTCATACCACTGACTTCATTGTTTAGTTACTGCAGTTTTGTTTTGCAAGGTAAAGCTCCATTAAGAGTAAAGCAATAAGTAACTGTTAAAATGCTTGGTAGCTACAGCTTGTTCCTGTCCCAGCCAGTCATACTCCACCCTTCCCAGCTAAGACATCACAGCAATCAGGATTACAGATTGCAGAAACAGAATTTCAGCCTGGAATGAGGCAACACAGGCCTGTAATCCCAGCCCTGGATGAGAGAGGAAGATCATGACTTTAAGGCTAGCCTGGGTTACACAGCTAGTCCAAGAGCAGTCTGTGACACAAAGTTAGACCTTGTCTCAAAAAAAAAAAAAAAAAAACAAAAAAAACAAAACAAACAACCAGGGCTGGAGGGATGGCTTAGTGGTTAAGACACTTGACGGCAAAGCAAAAGTACCCAGGTTCGATTCCCCAAAACCCACATAAAGCCAGATGCACAAGGTGGTACATGCATCTAGAGTTCCTTTGCAGTCTAGAAGCCCAGGTGCGCCCATTCTCTCTCTTTTCTTTCTCTGTCCCTCTCTCTGAAATAAGTAAATAAAATATTAAACACACATACACACACACCACCAGATCCACAGAGCACTGTCCCAAAAGAACCTCCTGCTTCAGCTGCTAGAAGCCCTTAGCAGGAATGTACACTTCTAACTCATGAGCTGAGGCATGGACCATGTGGGAAGAATCAAAACTGATGCCTAATATAAAATCAAACAGAGAAGGGAGATGTAGCTCAATCAAAGCTGTATCATGCTGGAAAAATAAATGTCTATATGGAGTTAATATTTGCCTTTGAGAAGATTCTCTGCTTCCATCCATCACCTCTGTACTGAAGATTAAACCCAGAGCCTCAAGTGTGTAAGGGAAGCACTCAATCAGAGCAACCTCCCTGGCCCCGAGTTTTTCCCCTCTTTGCTTTAACAAGCTTTTAAAATATTTATTTGAGAGAGAGAGAGAGAGAGAGAGAGAGAGAGAGAGGAGAGAGAGAGAATGGGCACAGACAGTAGGGCCTCCAGCCTCTGCAAATGAACTCCAGATGCAGACGCCTCATTGTGCATCTGGCTTACATGGGTCCTGGGGAATTGAACCTGGGTCCTTTGGCTTTGTAGGCAAGCACTGTAACTGCTCTCCAGCCCAGCTTTTACAACTTTTAATGTCACAGTGTGTTCACACGACAGTGTTTTGAAAATTATGAAACTACATTATCTTGTTCATCTACAAAAGAAAACTGCAGATTTGTAGATGGAGATTTAGGGTGTATAATTCCTCTGAAAATTCCAATGCCCTCCCCCACCCATCTTGAGAACTATGTGACTTCCCTTTTCTTCATTGACTGGTGCAGTTTCATAGCTCTTCAAGTGAAGGAGCAAGGGAAACAGCAGACGTGTGTGTCAGCACATGCACATGTGCCAAGAGGGAAGGAGATTAAGTGACCGTGTGGGTGTTTACGCACGAGATGGGGGCAGTTCTTAGCAGTCCACTAAGAATTCCGGGAATCAAGTCAAGCAGGCTACTTTATTCTAGGTCACTGTCAATGGCAGCAGTCTAAAAACATCAACAAGGATCTTCCTCTCCACTTCATAATCTCTTACTAAGCGTCAATCAAAGGGAGAGAGAAAAAACTGCAGCACAAAGTGAAAAAGTAACAAGAAAGAGTCAAGGGAAAGGAGCTGAGGGAATAGGAAGGGGAGAAGCCTAAACCTGCATGTGGAGGAAGGGAACTCCCTGAAGGGGGAGGAGGGCCACCAAGCTGAACCAGACACATGAGGACACTATGTTCCTCTTCACAAAAACAACTATGCATGGACTCCCAAAGTAAACAGTTAATCCTGCTGTTTATCTTTTTAATATGGTGAGATGTTAACAGCACAGTTTTTGTGGCACAGAAATATGTTTCTTATTCACTTTTAGGTCATATTTTCTCTGTGAACATCTGACAAATGAGCTTTCCTTCTCTTTCTTTCTTTCCTTTTTTTTGAAGCAGGGACTCACTGGAGCACAGACTGACCTGGAACTTACTCAATAGCCTCCTACCCCAGCCTTCTTTGTGCTGGGAATAAAGGTGTGCACAACCATGACTGGTATTTAAAAAACAAAATAAAACAAAAGAGCCTCCTAGTCTATGTATCTCAGGTTGGCTTTTAACTCACAGCAATTCCTCTACCTCAGGTTCCAAGTGCTGTGTTTATGTGCATGTGCCACCATACCTGGTATGAACGTTCCAACACCACAGAACAGGAAGAAAGAATACTCTTTCTTTGCTAAATGTGACTGTTTTGAAAAATAATACAAAACAAAAAAACTTAAAGTCCTTTTCATAGTCAATATTCCCTTTATTTTTGGAAAATACTTCATTGCTGAACTTAACAACCACCTGCTACAGGCATGGTCTTTACTTATTTTTTTTTTTTTTTTTGAGGTGGGGTCTCACTCTAGCCCAGGCTGACGTGGAATTCACTATGGAGTTTCAGGGTGGCCTCGAACTCATGGCAATCCTCCTACCTCTGCCTCCCGAGTGCTGGGATTAAAGGCGTGTGCCACCATGCCCGGCTTTTACTTATTTTTATTTCTGTGTGAGTACATGTTGTGTGCGTTTGTTCATGTGACCATGGCTGTGTGAGCCATGGTATGTGTGGAGGTCAGAGGATGACCTCAGGTATTGATACTTGCTTTCTACTTTGAGGCAGGGTTTCCTGTTCACAGCTGCATTTAACAGGCTAGCTAGCCTCCAGCTTCCAGGGATTCTCTTGCCTCCCCTCCTCTCTTCTCCCTTCCCCTCCTCTCCCGTTCCTGTATCATTCCCCTGGGATTATAGGTACATGGTCTAAATTATCCTTTTATAACTCACCTTCTTTAAAAAACTATTTTATTTTTATTTATTTGAGAAAGAGTCAGAGAAGAGAGAGAGAGAGAATGGCTGTGCCAGAGTATCCAGCCTCTACAAATAGACTACACATGCATGTGCCACCTTGTACATCTGGTTTATGTGTGTCCTGGGGAAATGAACCTGGGTCCTTTAGCTTTGCAGGCAAGTACTTTAACTACTAAGCCACTTCTATAGCCCACTTTTAATTTCTTTTGTTCTGTTGTTCAAAGTAGAGATTTGCTCCAGCCCAGGCGACCTGGAATTCACTATGTAGTCTCAGGGTGGCCTAGAACTCATGGCGATCCTCCTACCTCTGCCTCCCAAGTGCTGGGATTAAAGGTGTGCACCACCATGCCTGGCCTGCTTTTAATTTTTATAATAACTTTGCCAAGATAGAATTTTCACCATAAAATTCACCTGCTTATATTGTGGCAAAATGCAAATAAGATTTGTCATTTTAATCAGTTAAAAATGTAAAACAAGGGCTAGAGAGATGGCTTAGCAGTTAAGCGCTTACCTGTGAAGCCTAAGGACCTTGGTTCGAGGCTTGATTCCTCAGGACCCATGTTAGCCAGATACACATAGCGCACATGTCTGGAGTTTGTTTGCAGTGGCTGGAGGCCCCTAGTGTGCCCATTCTCTCTCTCATTCTCTCTGCCTCTTTCTCTCTGTCTGATGCTCTCAAATAACTAAATTAAAATATGCAAAATTTTTTTTTTTAAATATAACAAGATGGGCATGGTGGATATAAGCTGATGTTGGGGCTATTTCTGTTCTCTGTGATTTGTAAGTAATGCTACTATGAACATTGACAAAGAAGATATATCGACTTCTGTTGTCCATCCTCATGGATAGGTAGCTGGGCATGGAATTGCTGTGTTGTTTGATAATGCTATGTTTTAACATCTGAGGGACTGCTGTGCTACTTTTCAAGGTGATTTCAGCACTTTTCCTTCTCTTCAACCTGTATGACAGATCCAGCCTTTCCAGATCACTATCAACATGTGATCAGTTTTATTTTTTTTAATTTTATTTATTTGTTTATTTGAGAGAAAGAGGGAGAGAGATGGGGGGGGGGGAGAAAGAGACAGAGAGAGAATGGGCATACAAGGGCCTCCAGCTATTGCAAATGAACTGCAGACGCATGCACCCCCTTGTGCATCTGGCCTACATAGGTCCTGGCAAATCGAACCAGGATCCTTTGGCTTTGCAGGCAAACACCCCACCAGCTAAGCCATCTTTCCAGCCCCTGAGTTAAAATTGTTTTTTTATTGGTACCATATTGGCTATCAAGTGGTACCTTCATCATGGTTTTGATTTACAGTTTCCTAGTAGCTACTAATGTTGAACACTGCGTGCTTATTGGCCATTTGAAGACTTATTCAAATCTTCTAGCAAATCAAAAACAAATTCCGTTGTGTGGGATGTATTTTCCCTTTCAAATCTTTATTTTTTAAGAAAATATATTCAAGTGTGTGTGTGTGTGTGTGTGTGTGTGTGTGTGTGTAATGTCTTCTTGCCTTTATAAATGAATGTCAGATAGGTTGTGCCACTTTTTGCATCTGGCTTAAATGGGCAGTATGAGAACTGAACCCAGCAGGTAGGTAGGCTTTGTAAGCAAGTGCTTTTAACTGCTGAGCCATTTTCCTAGCCTCTATTTATTTAGTTTTGAGACAGGGTCTCACTATATAGCTGGCCTGGACCTAACTTTATAGCCCAGGCTAGCCTTGAACTCATCTTTCTAGATCCAATCCTTGCTGAGTTCTAGTATCAGAGGAGTGTGCTACCATGCCTGGCCTGCATGACACTGTGTGTTTGTGAGTGTGTGTAGATGAACGTGCACCATGTGCATCATGCTCAGGCCAGAGAAGAATGTTGGATGTCCTCCTCTATCACTCATCAGCAGGTTTCCTAGAGACATAGTCTCTCACTGAGCCTGAAGCTGTAGTATTTGGCCAGACTGGCTGACCAGTGAGCCCTAGTGATTCTTTGTGGTCTCTGCTTCCCACTGACTAAAGATGCCAAGCTATTTACACGGGTGCTAGACAACTGAATCAGGCCATCTCAGGCCCTCACGCTTAACCAGGAAGTACTGTTACCTGCTGAACTCTGCTGTGGTACTTTGAATCAGATGTCCCCATGAACTCACATGCTTTGAATACTTGGTCCCTAGCTGGTGGCAATTTGGAGGTACAGCCTTGCTGGAGGAACTGTGTTGTTGAGGGGAGGGGCTTAGGGATGTGATGTTTTAGCCAGCTTCCACTTGGCATAGCTCAGTTTACTCCTGCTGCTATCTTACACTGTGGCAAGATTGTGATGTACAGTTTCCACACTAAGACCATCTTTTTTGTGCCTTCAGGAAGCTTCTCCTTGAGACTGTAAGCTGAAGTAAACTCTTTCCTCCTCTCAGCTACTTTTGGTCATGTTTTATATCAGAAACACAATGATAACTCAAATAGAAATTGGTACCAGAGGAATGAGGTCATTGCTGCTTGAAAACAATCTAGGTGGCGTTTGTTCCTTTGGAACTGATTTGCAGGAAGAATAGGGAAACATTTAAAATTTTGGGTTAAGAGAAGCCTTGCAGTGCTGTAGCAGAGCTTGATAGGACATTCTAGTTAGAGTCGAAAGATCAAAATGAAGAAAGAACTGTAGACTGCGAAGACTTGGCTCATGAGGGAAAGAGAGCTCTGCTGGAACTGGGCTAGAGGCAGCCAGTGCGAGAGGTTGGCTGTGCTCTTCCTGTATCCTGAGAACTCAAGCAAAGTTGAATTTAAAATAAATGAACTGGTATGAGCAGAAGGGAATGGCACAGAAAGAAATGCAAGTTTGGGTATGGAGACTGGGCCAGTTGCAATTGTTTAAGTGATTACCATCATTGATATTGGGCCAGCTATTCTGCACTGGGGCAAGAAGAATGCTGAAGGAATTTTTCTGCACTCCAATGTCAACTTTAGTCCCCACCCCCTTGACTGACAATTTTGATGGCCTACCTGGTACTATGGAAATATAACAATTTCAGGAAAGAGAGGAACATTGCATTTGCAGCATGTATTTCTGGAGATGGTCCCTGGTAATGTGGAGCAGGGTCCTAGTCCCTGAGCAGTGGTCATGAAGGACAAAGGCATGGAACTGTGGATTGTGATAGAGACCCCAAGATTTTGGAGATAGCAGGATTATAGGATAGCTGCCATGGAGAGATGCTGGCTTGGGATGGATTTTTCCCCTAACTTTAAGTAGCCCAGCTGTAAGGATAGAACTGGAACCCCAGAAATTTCATCATTGGTCCTACATGCTGAAAATGGAGCTACAGGATTTGATATGTGCCCTACTTGTTTTAGATCTTGTACTGGTTTAATCTTTTCTTGAAATGCCTTCTTTTTGAGGTAGGAATGTTTATTCTATGCTATTATGTGTATATAACTTATGTTTTGATTTTACCAGCTCACAGTTAACAGATTACCTTGAATTTCAGATGAGACTTTGGACTTCTGAACAATGGGATTGAAAAAAAAAATGAAGACTTTTAAAGTTGGACTGAATGCATAGATAGTTGCACATCTGTGGGGCCAGAAGTGGAGGGTGGTTATTTGAATCAGATATTCCCCCCTAAACTCATGTGTTTTGGGTGCTTGTTCCCCATTTGGTGACAATTTGGGAAGTGGTATCTAGTTGGAGATGTGTTTCTGGGGGCAGCCTTAGGGGGTTTTATAACATAGTTTCCCTGTTGCTAGAACTCACTCACTTTTGTTGCTATTTTCTACCTAATGTGGAAAAATGTAACATCCAGCCTCTACCTGTGCCATGCTGACATCATAAAGTGTCCCTTCAAGACTGTAAGCCAAAATGAGCTCTCCTCCCATCAGTTGCTTTTGGCTGGATGTTTTGTCCCAGCAATGTGAAAGTAACTCCAACATACCCCATAAGCATATTAAAAAAATATTTGGTTAAGTCACACTCCTAAATTAGGACAAAAGGTAATGAAGAAAAGAGGGGAAAAGAAAGGAGGATCTTCTCTAATATAGTTTACTACTCAAAATTAGCAGCTGTGTGTTTTCTCTCATTTATTCTCCAAGCAATTCCCAAATGAGTGGTCATCAGGTATTACCACTTTCTCATGCCTACTCCTCAATAAAATCATAAGGGACAATAGAATAAGGAATAGGACACCAACCATGTGGTAGTACCATAACTTACAGTTTATTGTGTCTTACTCTAGCCACTAAATGGTACAGTGGCCAAACTGAGTTTCCACAGACTTTCTTAGCTAGCATCCTGTGAGACAGTAAAGCCTGGAAACTCCAAGGCCCTACTGCTTATGGTGGATCAATGTCCTTCCCATGCATCTGTAAGGGGTACAAGTTATGTGCAGCCTTAGGAGGACCAAGACGATGGTCACTTGAGCAACCCTTGAGGGCTCTTAAGCTCCAACATGGAAGCAAGGAGAGGACCTCAGTGGGCTATGGGAAGTGGAATGAGAGCCTACTTCAGTGGGCCTACAGGCATAACATAGAGCACAGTGCTGACTCATATTTATATGACCTGCTTTTGAATCAGAGTTTCACATTCTAAGATGACTAACTGGCCTAGAAACCAGTCCAGTGTAATGCAATGGCTTATTATCTAAAATTGTGAAGAACACACATACGTTCTACCTGCCCTGACTACCAAATAAAAAAGCCTTGGCTAAATATATACATGTAAGATTTATTTCATTGTCAAATGTCAATTATAATTTTGTGAATTCTTCTACAATTCTAAGCATACCTGGTCTAGAAACAAAATCATTGGGAAATATATTATTTAAATGTATTTCAAGCAATCTGCTTCCAATTTCAAAGACTAAGTCATATTCAGTTTTCAGCACTCAAGAAAGCAGGTAAGTAGCTACTTTCAGAGCATAACTTGCTTCCTTCCCAGAGGAAGGTTCCCAGGTGAGTCTGCTTCAGCCTACCTTCTTTAGTCTGTAGGAAACCTACCAAGCCTGCCCAACATTCCTTCTAGCTTCCTATCCAGTCAGGTATTCCCAGTTGGCCTGGTTGTTCAGGACACTCCACGCTTCCAGGTGGGTTTTGCAATGATCACCATCTACCCTATATTGGTTTGCTCTTCACATAGGCTGATTGCCACACTTCAGAGCTCAGCAAAGTCTCTTCTCTCTTGCTATCCTGTGTCACCCAATTTCCTGCCAATCTAGAAAGTGTGGATGTTATAGTCATTTCCTCATTATGAGAAAAAAATATCCAACCAGAAGCAGCTTACTGGAGGAAAGGGTTTATTTCCACTTACAGCATCAGGGTGAGAAAGCATGGCAGAGTAGATAACTGAGCTTCACATCTTGTCACCACAGCAGGAATAGGAAGTATTTCCAGTGAGCTACCTCTGATGCCTGTGGGCTGGACCTTAAAGTCTGCCCCCAGTAGCAAACCTCCTTCAGCAAGGCTTCACCTTCCAAAGGTTTTATAACTTTCCAAAATTGCCATCAGCTCGTGACCAAGTATTCAAAACACATGAGGCTGTGGGAGGGGGGCATTGCACAATCACTACACTGGGCCTCACATAGATCCATTAACCCATCTTCCATTCACGTTTGTGGTAATAAAAATTTTTATATTTTCAGGCTGGGGAGATGGCTTAGAGGTTAAGCGCTTGCCTGTGAAGCCTAAGGATCCCAGTTCAAGGCTTGACTCCCCAGGACCCACGTTAGCCAGATGCACAAGGGGGCACACGCATCTGGCATTTGTTTGCAGTGGCTGGAAGCCCTGGTGTGCCCATTCTCTCTCCCTCTCTCTATCTGCCTCTTTCTCTCTCTATCTGTTGCTCTCAAATAAATAAATAAAAATGACAAAAAAAATTAAATTTTTTTTTTATATTTTCAAAAATTTTTAAAAGTTTTAAATACATGGGCTATAGAGATGGCTTAGCAGTTAAGGTGCTTTCCTGTAAAGCCTAAAGATCCGGGTTGAATTCCCCAGTATCCACGTAAGCCAAATTCACAAAGTGGCACATGTGTCTGGAGTTCATTTGCAATGGCCGGAGGACCTTGTATACCTATTCTTTCTCTGACTGACTCTTTCTCTTACTCTTTCAAATAAATAAATAAAATATTAAAAAACTAAAAAAAAGGGTGGGGTGGGGAGATGGCTTAGTGGTTAAGGCACTTGCTTGCGAAGCCTAGGGACCCAGGTTTGATTTCCCAAGACCCATGTAAGCGATATGCACAAGGTGCCATATGTGTCTGGAGTTTGTTTGCAGTAGCTAGAGGCCTTAGAGTACATATTCTTTCAATCTGCCTCTTTCTCTCTCAAATAAATAAGTAAAATTAAAATAAAATACTCTAAAGCTGGAAAGATGTCTTAGTGGTTAAAGTGCTGCAAAGCCAAAGTACCCAGGTTCAATTCCCCTGGACCCATGAAAGCTAGATGGACAAGGTGGCACATGCATCTGGAGTTTGTTTGCAGTGGCTAGTGGCCCTGGTACACCCATTCTCTCTCTTTCTCTTCCTTCTTTCTCTATCTGCTCCCCCTCAATACATAATAAAATTTTTTATAAAAGCTATAAATATAGTATAAAACACATTTCTCCCCTAAACTACTCAGATTAATTACATCACAAGGCACCTTTATTTCCAGGTATGTTTGTGTCTTATAGCATTGGGAGGTGAAAGGAAATACTGATCACCCCATTGGCATTACCCTTTATCCCTTCATATCCTCTACAACATCTTGTCACCGTATCCTCCCCTGCAATCTGGAAGGGTTCCTAGTTTTCCTTTTGTTTTCATGATTATGCAATTGCTTTTCTCAGTCACATAATGCTTTCACTATAGAATATACAGTAACTTAATAATTTTAATAAGCATTATCTATAGTAATATGTGAAAGCTCCAGACTATGGGAGGACACACAATATTTAGGATATTACATTTGGTTATTATATGTTCATAAATGTTTTAAAATTACTCAAATATACCATTCCAGAATATCACTTCCTCCCACTAGGAAAATACAGTTCTTTTAAAAATTAAATAACAAGGTTGGGTGTGATGGTGCATACCTTTAGTTCCAGCACTCTAGAGGCTGAGGTAGGAGGATTAGCATGAATTTGAGGCATAGTCTCATTGTAGCTTGGGCTTATCTGTAGCCCAGGCTGGCCTCAAGTTCACAGCAATCCACTTATTACTTCAACCTCTCAAGTGCTGGAATTATAGGTATAAACCAACATGCTTGGCTTTCAAGATTGTTAATTAAAAAATTACTTATTTATTTAGGTGTATGTGCATGTACATGCATATGTGTGTACCAGAACATCTTCCTGTTGCAAATAAATGCTAGATGATTGTGCCTTCTTTTGTGCCTGGCTTACTTGGGTGTGAACCTGGGCTGGCAGGCTTTGCAAGCAAGTGCTGTTAAACTGCTCATCTCTCCAGTTCCTATTTCATTTTTTGAGGAAAGAAGCCAGCCTTGGTGCTGGACTAGCTCTGAAAGGTTAGGAAAACTTCCTAATATAAATAGGAAAGTAACCCAGGACTGGAGTAGTGACTCAGTGGGTTAAGGTACTTGTCAGAAAAGCCTGCTGCCTGGAGTTCAATTCCCAAGTACTCACATAGAGCCAGATGCCCAAAGAGGACCATGTAACTAGAGTTTGTTTACTGTGGCAGGAGGTCCTGTCATGGCCATTATCTCTCCCTCTCTTACATATAAATTAAAACAAATATATTTTTTTTAGGGCTGGAAAGATTGCTAAGTGGTTAAAGTGTTAGCTTGCAAAGCCCAACATGTGGGTTCAATTCCCAATATCCACATAAAGCCAGATACACAAGGTGGTGCATGTGTCTGGAGTTTGGATGTAGTGGTAAGAGACTCTGGCATGCCCATACTCACTTTGTCTCCTTCCAAATAAACAAATAGAAATAGTTGGGGGGTAGGAGAGATTGCTGAATGGTTAAGGCACTTGCCTGCAATGCCTAAGGACCCAGGTTTGATTCTCCAGAACCCATATAAGCCAGATGTACATGGTGGCACATGTGTCTGGAGGTTTTCAGTGGCTAGAGGCCCTGGCACACCCTCTTTCTCTCTCAAATATATATAATTAAAAAAATAATTTTTAAAAAGAAAAATTCTACATCCAAAAAGGCAGACCAAATGGCTGAACCTTCACCAGACCCTTAGAAGGAACACCTGAACCACAAGACACTGGAGAGGGTATGAAGAATGACCTTAATCTTCTACAGTCTCTCTCTCTAACTCTTTTATATTAGTTATCTTTTTCTTCCTTCTCTTAGTGGGCACTGACCTGTAACTCCCAGTACCAGCATGTGGCTATCATCCACAATGAGCTTTTGATCAGAGAGCCCTACAAGGTTTCCTCAAAGAAAGACAGATTTCTGTCAGAGTACTTGATGACCCACCAAAGGTTAGTGATAAGACCCTACTGCTGAAGACACCTTATGTGGTTGACACGTAAAATGGAATGGCATGGCTGGAAGTTGGAAGAGAGTCAGTCCCCAGACAGTCAGCATGTCTAATGCCAGAGGGTGCTACATGGGTGACTGGGAGAAAATGACCAATATCTGTCCAAGCAACTCATGGTTAACCTACTTAGCAGCAAATAATCTGTCATGATGTTCACAGAAGTGCAATAGTGGCACACAGCCATGGTTAGGAACCAACTGCTCTTGATTTGGCTAACTGATCCCCTCAGTGGCATGCGGGACCTATAGCTGGAGCTGGAAAACAAGTCAGAATCATATCCAAACATAAGCCTCTCTCCATTATCAAGCTACCACCAATCGTGGGCTATAAGAAGGTCTACACCTATTAAATTCTCTATAAAAAAGGGTTATCTCATTTATCTAGTGCTAACTTACTCTCCGTTGGAGAAATCTGCTTCTCTTTTTCAGATAGATGTAGATTCTAAGGAGAGAGCCACCCCATCATATCTCAAAAGGGTCCTGACTGAAACTAAGAACAATTGGTGAAATAAGCAAGGGTGTTGTTTTCTAGGGGAACTGGGCACCAGCACAAGGGTGAAGGAGATCAACAAAGAGAAAAATCAACTCCTACCAAATCAGATATCCAGAGACCCAGAGGCCTCCAACACCTCATCACAGAAGCAGACCAAAAATGAACCCAACAAGGCTCAGGGAAATTTTGTGGAAGAGGGGGCGCAAAGAATGTCAGAGCCACATGTTGGGTCATGATATGCAGACATTTATCCTACCCATAACTGTGGGCTAACTCCAGAATGCATGACCCATATACCTCAACAAGGGGGGGCAAGGAGAGGGGGCAGGTAATGGATGAGCCTAATATTGGTACCAAATTTTCTCTAATTTCTGAGTACAAAACTAATAAAACAAACAAACAAAAAAACAAAAAAACAAAGAAAAGAGAGAGAGAGAGAAAATGGGTGTACCAGGGCCCTTGGCCAAGCAAATGAACTCCAGATGCATGCACTACTTATGGATCTGGCTTACGTGAGTACTGGGGAATCGAACCTGGGTCATTTGGCTTCGCAGGCAAGTGCCTTAATCACTAAGCCATCTCTCCAGCTCCAACAGTTGTTTTTTGACTGGCACCAACATAATAGTCACATAAATAATGTACATAAAAATGAAAACCCTACTTGGCTCCATCATGTGTAGCATGTTCCAGGAGCAGATTTGTTCTCCTAATTTGCTTTGGTTGCAATTAATATTAAAAGGAGGTGGCGGGCTGGAGAGATGGCTTAGCGGTTAAGTGCTTGCCTGTGAAGCCTAAGGACCCCCAGTTAGAGGCTCGATTCCCAGTACCCACATCACGTTAGCCAGATGCACAAGGGGCACACGTGTCTGGAGTTTGTTTTCAGTGGCTGGAGGCCCTGGTGCGCCCATTCTCTCTCTATCTGCCTCTTTCTCTCTCTGTCTGTCACTCTCAAATAAATAAAAATGTACAAAAATTAAAAAATAAATAAATAAAATAAAAGGAGGTGCCAGGGAGTAGGGACAGAGCCTGGCTTTAATGACTTGTCACTGCAGGAAACTGGGAGCAGTCAACAATTGGAAGAGAGCCCTGTGACTGTGAGTGGCTGGCTTTGCAGCCATTAATGTCTGGTGAGGAGGGGGCATACAACCATCTCTCCCACAATCCTGCTGACTCTCTGCGACATCTCTGCTCTTTCTTCATGTACCAGGTACAGGGGAGAGGCCGCCGAGGCCACAAAGGAGCACGTGTCAGCAGGGTCACAGGCCCCTGGCCCAGGGAAGCCCAGGCAGGACATGAATATTGTTGACCCTTTGTCCTGCTCTCCACTGCTCAAGACAAAAAGTCACCACATGGCTCACACCTTTAATCCCAGCACTCAGGAGGCAGAGGGAGGAGGATTGCTATGAGTTTGAGGCCACCCTGAGACCCCATAGTGAATTCCAGGTCAGCCTGGGCTAGAGTGAGACCCTACCTCGAAAAACTAAAAAACTAAAAACTAAAAAATAAAACTGTTGAACAACAACTTCTTGCCCATGGCATACTTGTTCACAGCAGCTACTTTACTGTGACGAGGGAAAGCTTCATTATAACTGTGTGGACAATCAGTCAAAAGATGCTGAGGGCCAGTGACAACAGCTAAGATATTACATGTGTCATGGACGTTTTGAAGGATACAGGCCACTCTACCGAATGCAAGCTCCTAAATTGGAGCTGTCAGATATTTTTTCAAGGTAAGACTCAGCTGATGTGCACTTGTAGGGATAATATGGAAGTGATACTGGTATACTTTCAATTACATTTTGTGAGTTGGCATGCTATTTTTCAATATATTTTATTTATTCAATATTTATTTATTTATTTATGAAAGACAAAGAGAGAAAATATGGGTGGGCTAGGGCCTCTAGTCACTGCAAACGAACTCCAGACATATGGCACCACCTCATGTATATAGCTTTACGTGGGTACTGGGAAATGGAATCTGGGTCTTTGGGCTTTTCATGAAAACACTCTAACCACTGAGCTGCCTCTCCAGCCCTGGCATGCTATTTGGATTCATTCCATTATTGATGGAACCACTTAATTAAGGTTAGGTATCTGCTAAGCTTCTCAATGATAAGTTAGCTTCTCTTTGTGTCAGGGATCAAAGCCTAGCGCTTTGTGCATGCTAACCAAGTGGTTTACCACTGAGCTAAATTCCTAACCCCAGTCTTTTTCAAATTAAAAACTATGGGCTGGAGAGATGGCTTAGTGGTTTAAGGCACTTGCCTGTGAAGCCTAAGGACCCATGTTTGATCTCTCTCCAGATCCCATGGAGGCCAGATGGACAAAGATGAGATAAGCACATGTAAGGTTGCACATGCCCACTAAGTAGCACAAGTGTCTGGTGTTCAATTGCAGTGGCTAAGGCCCTGGTGCACCAATTATCTCTGTCTCACTCACTGTATCTAAAAAAAAAAAAACAAACTATTGCATGAAAGTTAACGTGAAAAATATCTAGTAATATACCATTCATTTACCAAATTTTCAATGTCTTATTTTTTTCAATTTCACTTAGATTCTTATGGGTTATAATCCATATTTATTTTGATATTCAAATTGCCCATGGTTGGGAACTCCTTTTAAGCTAGCTCTTGTATCCTTTTGATTCTTTTTTTTTTTAATTTTTATTAACATTTTCCATGATTATAAAATATATCCCATGGTAATTCCCTCCCTCCCCACCCCCACACTTTCCCATTTGAAATTCCATTCTCCATCATATTACCTCCCCATTACAATCATTGTAATTACATATATACAATATCAACCTATTAAGTATCCTCCTCCCTTCCTTTCTCTACCCTTTATGTCTCCTTTTTACCTTACTGGCCTCTGCTACTAATTATTTTCATTCTCACGCTCCTTTTGATTCTTTTATTTTGAGACAGGGTCTCACATTGTAACCGAGGCAGGCCTGCACCTCACTTTGTAAGCCGGTCTGGCCTCAAACCCACTGCAATCCTCCTATCTGAGCTCTGAGACTACAGGAGTGACTGCTTTTATTTTCTTCTTTTTTTGTAGGGTCTCACTGTAGCCCAGGCTGACCTGGAATTCACTATGTAGTCTCAGGCTGGCCTTGAACTCATAGGGATCCTCCTATCTCAGCCTCTGAGGGAGGGCTGGGATTAAAGGTGTGCGCCACCACACCCAGCTTGCCTTTTTGAGACTAAGGTTGCCATCAAACTCACTGTGTAGCCTCTACCAGTCTTGAACTTGTGATTCCCTTGTTCAGCCTCTTGAGGGCAAGGATTAGCGACATGAGCTGCCATGCCCAATTCCTCTTATTTATTTATCTTTTTTGATATTGCTAGAATTCTGTGCTCAAGGCTCATTTTGTATTTACTCCCATCCATTTTGCCAGTAGCTTGGTTTCTACAATGTACTAATATCTGGGTAATATTTAATAGCTTGGTAAATAAATAGCTAATAACTGGTGCTAACTGTAATATACCACTGTCCCCGGACCAATTAATAACAGAATAGAGCATATATCACATGTATTAACATACATTTATTTATGTTACTTGCCCACTACCCATCAAACATGAAAATCACGAGTTGCCATACTGAAAACTTACCTAGAGCATTCCTATACCCCATCCCCAAATGGCTTTTACTGCCACGTGCTCTCCCCACACAGTGTGGCTTGCTCATTTATCCCTTTTGTGATTACCATGGAAATATCTATGAGGTTGTGCTTGATTCTCAAGTAAAAATAGCAACCTTTCACTGTCATTATCACTTACCCTACTTTATTTGAAGATATAACTATTAATTGCTTTCTTAATACATTTGTGTACTGCTAATCTTCCAATGTAAATTCCAATGACACATGGATTTTGTCTTATTTTATAACTTACTTATTGTTGTCTGACATTTATTGTTATCTCCCTATTACTTAGACTGGTGCTTGATGCACAATAAGCATTTACTGACTGTTTCAGAATGGTTTTTCTTTTTTCCCTTTAGAAAACTTTATCCTTTTAGAATATTTATTTATTTACTTATTTGAGAGAAAGAAAGAAGAGTAAGAGGGGGAGTAAGGGAGGGAGAGAGACAGAGGACAGAGGGAATGGGTATGGGCATGCCAAGGCCTACTACTGCTGCAAATGAAATCCAGACATATGTGCCACTTTGGGCATCTGGCTTTACATGGGTACTGAGAATTGAACTTTGGACTTGAGGCTATGCAAGCAACTGCTTTTAATCACTGAGCCTTCTCTTCAGCCCACAAACACATGGTTTCCTTAATTACATATGGCTTAATACAATATAATGTTCTATACAACAATCAATGGAACAAAGCTCCATATACAGATATTTAAATTACTTTAATTTTCCCCAATACAATATATATATTTTTTTATCTTGAAGAGAAATACTGAACATCTTTTATTTCTTGTAAATTAAATTTCTAGGAATGTTGCATCATAGATATAACACTATTGATATGTTATTTGCCACTTTCCAAAATCATTGTAATGTTTAAAAATATTTACTTTTAATAATGGTGTATAAAAAGTCCTTTAATTTCTAATAATAGATGGTATGTAAAATTGAACATTTAGGGATTGGGGTGATGGCCCAGCAGTTAAAGGAGCTATCTTGCAAAGCCTGTCAGCCTGGGTTCAGTTCTCCAGTATCCATGTAAAGCCAGATGCAAAAAGCAATGTGTACATCTGGAAGTCATTTGCAGAGCAAGTAACTCTGGTGCCTCCATGCATATACACACAAACACATGTGCAAACAAATAAGGTATTTAAAAATATTTTCTTTCTTTATTTATTTGAGAACAAGAGAAAAGGAGGAGGGAGGGAGGGAGGGAGGGAGGGAAGGAGGGAGGGAGGGAGGGAGGGAGGGAGAGAGAGAGAGAGAGAGAGAGAGAGAGAGAGAGAGAGAGAGAGAGAGGGAGAGAGGGAGAATACGAGTGTGTCAGGGCCTGTAGCCACTGCAAACTCTAGATACATGCACCACTTTGTGCATCTGGCTTTATGTGGGTACTGGAGAAGCAACCTGGGTTCTTCGGCTTTGCAGGCAAGTGCCTTCACTGCAAAGCCATCTCTCCAGCCAAGTAAGGTACTTTATTAAAAAAAAAAATCAATATTTAAAGGTATGGAAATATATGGTATGATTTTCCCTTCCATTCTGGTCCTTTATTTGCTTAGTTTTCACTTGTTTCTTACATATACTTACATAATTTTTTATATATACCCCAATGTAACACATTTCAAATATTCTCTGTTGTTTGCTTTTTCTATTTCACTTCAGAGAGTACATGTTCATTTTTTAGCAACTGCATTGAGGGTTGCACAGAATACCATTACATGTATAATTTCATCTTCTAAGGCTAACCATGTAGATTATCTCCACTTCTTATCATAAACAGTGGGTCAAACAAGAACCTGCACTTCAGATGTATGGAAACATACCTATAGGACAGATGTCAAAAAATGGAAGTGCTAGCCCAAAAAGTAAATGTATGTGAAATGTACACCCAAACATGTATATAGAGACAGTATGAATGATCTCTATGGCACTGTGACAATTTACCCTCCCTCTACCAAAGAAGAATGCTTGCTTCTTGTCAGCTTGCTTTATGTGAAATTGACAGGGAATGATAATACTTTAATTTGCATTTATTATAAAATGTGGAGTATCCTTTCTGTGGTTCTTTCTTTCCTATGAATTGTGTGTTTATATCAGTGACAGTTAATCTTCCCTTTCACCTTAATTGGATTTGGAATCACATAGGAGACATCTTTGGGAATATCAGTGAGGGTGTTTCCAGGGAGGTAGAACTGAGGGAAGACCTACCCTGAATGTGGGTGCTTATCATTCCATGGACTGAGGTACCAGACTAAAAAAAAAGGGACAAAAGAGGAAGATAGCTGAGAACTAGCGATCATCTCTGTCTGCTTTCTTTTTTAAAAAAATTTATTTTTCTTTTTTTTTATTTTATTTATTTGAGAGTGACAGACAGAAAGAGAGAGAGGTACAGAGAGAAAGAGAGAATGGATGCACCAGGGCCTCCAGCAACTGTAAGCAAACCCCAGATGCATGTGGCCCCTTGTGCATCTGGCTAACATGGGTCCTGGGAAATCGAGCCTTGAACCGGGGTCCTTAGGCTTCACAGGCTAGCGCTTAACTGCTAAGCCATCTCTCTAGCCCCTCTGCTTTCTGACCCAATGTGACCAGTCACTTCAAGTTCCTGTTGCTATTTCTTCCCCACCATGATGGGCTGTATCTCCTTGAACCAAATAACTCTTTCCTTATACTACTTTTATCAGGTATTTTGTCACAGTCACAAGAAATGTAACCAATACAATACTTCATGCCTATTACTGTTCTGAGTTATTTCTCTTTTTCCTATTAATCTCTCTGAGTACCTCAGGAATTAGAATGGATCTATAATAAGAATTGAAATATATAGTTTCAATTTGCCATTTGATTTTTGACTTTACCATGCAAGTTTAATGGGATTTCTTAATACCTTCATTTGGGTTTATGGATGTTGAATCACAGAAAAAAATTGCATCTCAAGATAACTTTCTCATGATTTTTTTTTTTCAAGGTAGGGTCTCACTCTAGCCCAGGCTGACCTGGAATTCACTATGTAGTCTCAGGGTGGCCTTGAACTCCATTCCTTCTATGACCTCATTTAGTCCAGATGCCTCTCTGTTTATTCTTTCCCTGGATGACCTGTCAATTGACGAGAGTGGGGTGTTAAAGTCACCCACCACCACTGTGTTTGGTGTTATCTGTGACCTTAGTTCTAATAGTGTTTGTTTGACGAATTTGGGAGCCCCATGTTAGGTGCATATATGTTTAGGATTGTAATGTCCTCCTGTTGGAGTGTGCCCTTAATCAATATAAAGTGACCTTCCTTATCTTTCTTGACTAACGTCGGACTAAAGTCTACCCTGTCTGATATTAGGATAGCAACCCCTGCTTGTTTTCTAGGCCCATTTGCTTGAAACACCGTCTTCCAACCTTTCACCCTAAGATAGTGTCTATCCTTTGTAGAAAGGTGAGTTTCTTGGAGACAACAAATTGTAGGATCCTGCTTTTTAACCCAGTCTGCAAATCTATGTCTTTTCGTTGGGGCATTGAGACCGTTGATATTAAGAGATATTATTGAAAGGTGTGTATTTATGTTTGCCATTTTTGTGTGTGTGTGTGTGTGTGTGTGTTACTGGTTCTACCTGTGCTCTCTTCTGTTAACTGGTATTTGAGTATAGCTTGTTTTTTCTAGGTTCCTTATATGTGTGCTTTTCCTTTTCTTCAGCATGGAGGATTCTATCAAGTATTTTCTGTAGAGCTGGTTTTGTCTTCAAATACTCCTTTAACCTGCTTTTGTCATGGAATGTCTTTATTTCTCCATCTATTTGAATGGATAACTTTGCAGGATAAAGTAACCTTGGTTGACAGTTGTTATCTTTCAGAACTTGGAATATATCACTCCAAGCCCTTCTGGCTTTAAAAGTTTGTGTTGAATAATCTGCTGTAATCCTGATGGGCTTGCTTTTGTAGGTAACTTGATTTTTCTCTCTAACTGCTTTCAATAATTTTTCTTTGGTTTGTGTGTTTGGAAGTTTGATTATAATATGGCGAGGGGAGGTTCTTTCTGGGTTTTGTCTGGCTGGGGTTCTAAAGGCTTCCTGTATCTGTATCGGCACCTCTTTCCCAATTTGGGGGAAATTTTCCTCTATGATTTTGTTGAAGATGCCTACTATGCCTCTGGAGTGGAGTTCTTCTCCTTCTACTATGCCCTGAATTCTTATATTGGATCTTTTCATAGTGTCCCGAATATCTTGAAATTCCCACTCATACTTTTCTATAAGTTTGTCTTTCTCTTTGTTGGACTGCATTAGGTCTGCCACCTGGTCTTCTAGCTTAGATATTCTGTCCTCTCCCTCATCCATCCTACTGGTGAGATTTTCTACAGAGTTTTTTATTTCATTAACTGTGTTCTTCATTGCTAGTAATTCTAACTGGTTTTTCTTTATTATTTCTATTTCCCTATTTATGTCTTGTATTGCCTTCTTTATTTCATTAAATTGGTGTCCTGCCTCTTCTTTGACTCCTTTGATTTCCTCTTTGATTTCTTCCTTGATTGTTTTCATGTGTTCTTTGACCTCTTTGAACATATTTATAATTATTCTTTTGAACTCTTTCTTAGGCATTTCCTCTAACTCTTTCTCTCTGGAGGACATTTCTGATGCATTGATACTTTTAGGTGGATTTATATCATCTTGCTTTTTAGTGTTTCTTGTGTTATAATGTATATATTTTTGCATCTTGGATTAAGTTTATGCTTGGATTTTCTAGCTAGCTGTGTATTCTTAGCTGTATCAATTGATTTGATGTAATATGTTTGCAGGGTAGGACCTTAAGGTATTAGGTGTGGCTCTTAAGACTCTCAGAGTATCTACAAAGATGTTCTTAGGGGTTGAGATTCCCTGCTATAGGATTATTCAAGCAGGCTGAGTGGAATAAAATACAGGTAGATTCTAAATTTAACTAAACACTGTACACATTCAATCAAAAACAGCCCCGAGTATGTATGCAAGAGTAGTTATTATAATGACCAGATCTTCTATCAACAAAGAGGTTTAGATTTCTGGTCTGTTGAGGGATCCAAGTCAGCTTGTGACCAAGTGAGACCCTTCCCTGGTGCAATCCCAGTTACCTTGGGTGATTTTGGTCTCAGTCAAGTTGCTGCCTGGGTCGTCGGGCTACTGTTCTGATTTCTGGAGCTGGGCACTTGCTTTTCCTACGGGGCAAACCGAGCCGCTGCTGCTGCCTCTGCTGCTCCTATAGCTGCCACCACCGGAGCCACCACCGCTGCTGAAGCTGCCGCTGCCGTGACCACTGCCGCTGCTCCCCCCGAAGCCGCTGCTGCGGGATCTGCCGCCGCTGCCGCTCCTGGGTCCGCTGCTGCTGGGGCCGCTGGTACCGGTGCTGGAGCCGCTGAAGTTGCTGCCGAACTCTGCTCCTGCCTGGGTCCCGCTGTCAGCCCAAGTTGGCGTGGCCGGGTCCCGGGCCGCTGCTGTGTTCGCTGGAGCTGGGGTCAGGCGGTGGGGGAGGGGAGGGAGCCGCGGCTGCTCTGGTTGTCTCGCTGCTCCACGTGTTCTAACTCGCGGTCTTCTCCTCCCCTGCTCTCTGCCGCTCTCCCCTCACGTTTTCCGAGTTGCGGAGAGTGCGGTGTGAGGGGAAAATCCCGCACCTGGCTTTTCCTGCGGCTGGAGCTGGTCTGGAGGTTTTCTGTTGCGCCGCGGCTGCGGCGTTTGGCCGAGCTGTCTGAGCTGCTGGAGCCGCTTTTCCCACCTGTGCGGGCTCTGGATGCTCTATAACTCTTCTACTTCTCCGCTGCCGCCTCAATTTCCTATACACCTCACTTTTTAGTAAAAACGTGTATTTTGCTGAGTTTTTTTGGTCTTTTTCCTCCCTAGGCTGCTTTGGCGTGGTACCTACGCTGCCATCTTAACCGGAAGTCGCATTTTTTTTTTTTAAGGTAGGGTCTCCCTCCAGCCCAGGCTGACCTGAAATTCAGTATGTAGTCTCAGTCTGGCCTCAAACTCACAGCAATCCCCTACCTTTGCCTCCCACATGCTGAGATAAAGGTGTGTGCCAACATTCCCGGTTCACAGGCATTCTTGAGGCCCTTCCTCCTAGGATGCCAAGTCCAATTATGAGCAAGGATCCTGAATTTTTCTACTTCCTACCATTTCCCCTTTAGTACTCTGGTCCAGGTCAGTAGTCTGACAGGTATGGGTTCTAACCGGCCTGACTGATTTCCTGGTCCCACTCTTAGGAATGCATATTTGACCTGCCCTACAGTAGCCACAATAATCTTCTCAAAACATGGATCAGCACAGATCAGATGCCACCTTCTACATGCTGAAAACTTTGAAGGCTTCTCATCATTTTTGGAAGAAGTCTAAACTTCTAGTCTGCCTCATCTCTGTCTCCTCTCTGTCCTGGCTCTTGGATTCATTAAGTTCCTGGTGAATAAGCCAACCTCTCAGTATCTTGAACACACCATGCCCATCTGTATTTGCAGTTGCAGGCCCTTTGCCTGGAAAGCACATTGTCTGGAGCATTCCTTGGCTGCCCTGCCCTGCAAGTAGAGCCCAGGTCAGAGGTCTCCTTCCTAGGCTTTCCTGCTCATTCCCAGGTGACCTTGACACCCTCCCAGGGTTACTTCGTATATGAATAGTATTATTTCACCTAATAGCAAAAGTCCTTTGAGTACTTAACATTTACCATGAGCCAAATCTTTTCCCAAGTACTTTGCAGGGGGTGACTTCATTAGTGTCTAAGTTATGTAAGAGGATATCACCATAATCTCCCTAATTTTACAGATGACAAAAGTGAGGTATGCAGTAGTCACAGAAATATATACCAAGAGAAATGGCCCGGCTTGCCTTGTCACATATCTCTGTCCCACTGGAAACTTCTTGCAAGTCAGCTCCTTATTGCTGTTTTTTGTTCTATACCAAACCTCAGAACACTTATTAGTAAGTGACAATAGAATAATCCTCCCACCATCATGGTAATGTTCTCTTTCTGAAACCAGTTGGGTGATGTTGGGGCAGTGCAGATACTCTGAGGAGAGAGCATGCTACCTTCAGTTTCCGTTTGGATTTATGCTGTTTAGTTGTCCTACCCAGACCTTCATGCTCAGTATGCAAGTTAAGGTCATGGAGCCTGTAATCCTCAAGGTCCTTCCCTATTTGTTACTCCACAGGCCTGATTAGGCTGTTTAAACGTAGGTTTGCACTACAGTCGTTGCTAAGGACTAGCATTCAGCTCTGTCCTTGCATCAGCCAGGACACCAAGGGTGGTGACCACAGGTTCCAGAAATGCCAATACCACACCCCAAGCCTCTGTTGACACTGTACTTAGAATCTTAACACTGTAATTAAAAAGTATTATGATGAGTGACCTCAAAAATTTTATATAGTTAGGCAAAATGTATCATGGAAAAAAAACCCACCCTGCTATCAAAGAATGAAAAGGATGTGCTACATGTCATGGTGGCATACATCTGAGTCTGTATGGTCCTGGAATAGGGAGGACCAGCTTTCTGTTCTAAATAATGTTGAACATATTAAAGTGTTTCAGTGTGTAGTTCAAAGTTCCATGGCAAATGCTTTTTGGTACATAATACACATAGAAAATAAAATATTATACCAATTTCTGGATTGCCACTTTCTCTGACATATAGAGACAACATTCTACAATGCAGAGTGACAAACATAATCTTGTACCTATAAATCAGCTCAATATTAGAATTTTTATTAAGCAGATATGGGCTATGGGCTAAATTTGACTTAAAATGTATTCCATTTAAAAATAGAAATATCCTATAGTTGTATATGTATCAGTTACATTTGTAGACCTTTATAAGCCTTGGTTAAGAAAAGTAACACACTAGCTATGGTTTTCAATATAGTAGAATAAACTAGAAGTTCCAGATTCAGTTAAAAGATTATATATGCTAGAAGACCCATTCTGAAAGCTTTTTAAATTTCCCAAATGTAAAAGACTTCCAGTATTTGTACATGCTCCAGCTTTTCACCAAATTGCATTTTTGCTGAGAAAATTCCATATTCTCAACTAATTCAACATTTTTCAGACTTTACTTGTTTCTTCTGACCTTGTTTCCAATAAAACACATGGAAATTTTCTTACTATTTATATATGTCCCACAGAAAGCCATAGGTGGTATGTTGTGGGTTCACCTGTTGTCAGACAGTGAGCAAAAGTCAAGTTTTAACTTAAAGAAAGTCTGTTGCCCTACCATGTCTCCTTCAGGGCATTCTCAGCTTAGGCTGGAAATGGAAATCTTTGTAAACTTTCTAGCTGCTATAGAAAGATATAATGCTCAGCTTCTGCTCTGCCATGCTCCTCCTGCTATGATGATTCCAAAATTTGAAAGACCATAAATAAGCTACAACAAACCTTTTTCTTCCATATGCTTTGTTTCACTGGGTGTTTTATCCCAATATCAAGAATGTAGCTGCAACACCAAGCATATTCTTGTAATGATCATCTTCATGAAAAAAGTCTCACCAATAGTAAGTAGGTACACAAGAAAATTTGTTGACTTTTGCTTTAGAATCAAGGGAGAAATAAATCTTTGAAAAATCTTACATCATTTACATAAAAGTATTCAAAAAGAAGTTCATGCACTAGAGTAATAAGCAGTGCAGAACAAAATAAAAACTGATTACCTTTACTTAATTTACTAATGGCCCCAACTGAAAAAGATTTAAAACATAACCACTTCCAGTATTTAATTAAACTTTTCCTTTTAAATAATAGTACAATAGTTGTTGTCTACAACATAAAATGTTACAGTTTACATATAACCAAATAATTATGCAGAAATGTTTAGACTTTGATTCTTTAATAAAGTACAACATAAAAGACATCCCAGAGCTAATGACATTAAAAATGTCTGTAGAGATTTGATGATATCTTCAGCTTCTTTTCCAAGTTTTGCTTTTGTTTCTAGTAAGTTCTTCTTGAATCTTTTGATGGATATGTAGAAATCCAGATATTTTCTATGGGCCTTTCTCAACCTCAAAGGCTATAAAGCAAATACTAGCTGCCTGGGGGTTTTCTGCTGATTTGGGGGCTGTCAGTCAGGGGCATTGGGTGTGGCTGAGATGGAGCTGGGCACCATGCCTCAGCTCCCTGACTGCACCTTGTCTTCTAGCTTTGCTCTCAGCAGTTACATGAACAAGTGTGCATGGCAGTCCCACAGTTAAATATGACCAGAAGCGATTACTTTCTCTTTCTTTTTCCAGCTGTATTTCATGTTGATATGCAATCTTTCACATGTTTTCATCACCTTGTCCGTCTCTCCATCATTTCCATGTCTAGTCTTGAAAAGGATTTTTTTTTTTTTAAACAAAAAACCTCCCACATCCTCTGACCCACAGTATGGATCAGGAGCAGAGGTCTACAGCAACAAGAAATAATACCTGCAAGGCAATTTCATGAGAAAGAGCACTAGAGTTCTTTCCTAGCTTCCCAGATAGCCAAAAATGTAAGTTGACAAAACACTTATTTCCTCATTGCATCAAAGCCTACAATGACTAACTTTGCCTCAAAATGTTTCTATTGGTCAAAAAATGAGTATGCAGGCTGCAGAGATGGCTCAAGGCATTTGCTTCCAAAGCCTGAAAACCCAGATCTGATTCCCCAGTATCCACATAGGGCCAGATGCATGAAGTGGCACATGCATTTATTTGAGCTTTGTTTGGAATGACGGTAGGCTCTGGCATGTCCATAATCCCTCTTTTCTTAATATTCTTTTTAAAAAAGAAATATTCTCTCAATGTGAATTTGCTTAATTACTAGTTATAGATAACTATTTTTCAATTTTATTTATTTATTTATCTGAGAATGACAAGAGAGAAAGAGGCAGAGAGAGAGAGAGACAGACAGACAGACAGATAGACAGAATGGGTGGGCCAGGGCCTCCAGCCACTGCAAACGAACTCTAGATGCATCCGACCCCTTGTGCATCTGGCTTACGTGGGTCCTGGGGAATCGAGCCTCGAACAAGGGTCCTTAGGCTTAACAGGCAAGTGCTTAACCGCTAAGCCATCTCTTCAGCCCCTATAGATAGCTACTTTGACAGCTAAGTTTTTGAAAGTAAAGTTGACAATTATTTGATGCAAATGAAAATATTAGTTGAAATTTAAAAATTATCTATAGTACTGTCAGTTCCCATTGGACTGAATAACTGAGGACTGAGAATAACTTTTTCTTTTCTTCTTTTCTCTTCCTCCTCCTCATTTTTCTCCCCCCTCCACCTCTTGCTTTCTTCTTGTGATCTGGGAATTGATTCTAGTACCTTATGCATAGTAGCAAGTGTTCTAACACCGAATTGTAATTCCCATCCTTGAGAATATATTTCTATGGCCAAATGAATTGTTAACCCATTTTTCCCTCCCTCCATCCCCTCCTTATATCCTTCCCTCATTTACTTTATTTATTTATTTCATAGGGAGGGAAAGAGAAAGAGGCAGATAGAGAGAGAATGGATATGCCAGGGACTCTAGCTCTGCAAATGAACACACTCATGCACCACCCTGGGCATCTGTCTTATGTGAGTACTGGGAAATCAAACCTGGGTCCTTAGGCTTCATAGGCAAGCACTTTATCCGCTAAGCCATCTCTCCAGGACCCCTCATTTACTTTTTAAAAATTATTTTAGATAGAGCCTCATTCTAGCTCAGGCTGTCCTGGATCTTACTGTGTAGCCTAGGATAGCTGTGAACCCATGGTGATACTCTTGCTCCACCATTCTGAGTGTTGGGATTACTAAACAGTTGCCGTTCTGCTGGGCACAGAATATAAAATAACTTTACCGATACACTCATCAGGCAAAGTGCCTCGTGCCCAGGTTAGCATTGATGTTCAAAGTCAGACAGACCAGAATTCAAATTCTAGCTCAGCCTGGCATGGGGATTTTCAGTTTCAGGCTCCTTCATGTAAATTCCCTGGAAAATGGGAACCTCACACTCACTCTTCAGGAGCCGATATTTTCAGAATTGGTGTGTAAAATGTCCCCAAAAGGGGACTGTATGGGATTTGAGTCCTTTATTTCATTAGTTCCTCCAAAACCAAACAGATGAAAAAGAAACAAACAAACAAACAAGTCAAGCCTTTTCTATCTCTGTAAACATAGTCAAATTAAAATGTTATAGAGAGAAAATAAAGAGAATTATAGTTTGCTGGTATTCTTTGCAGTAGTTAAAGGTATCTGTTTGCAAAGCCTGTCAGTTCTGGTTCAATTCCCCAGTACCCATGTAAAGCCAGATGCACAGAGCGGTGCATGCATCTGGAGTTAGTTTGCAATAGCAAGAAGCCCTGGCAGATCGACTCTCTTTCTGCCTTCATAAATAGAATAATAAAAAATGTTTTGTGATGAATTTAAAATAAATATTATTAAAAGACTTATTTTTTAAAAAATCTTATAAAAAGACTAGAAGGTAACATACAAAGTAGTGATATGGGAAGTAGAATCAGCACAAATTTTATGTTTTTACAACTTTTGTAAGCAAGTGCCTTTAACCACTGAGCAATCTTTCCAGTACCATATTAAAAAAATTAAGCTATGCAACTGTATTGCTTTTATCATTTAAGATTACACTAGAATCCAGGTGTGGTGGCTCACGCCTACAATCTCAACACTTTAAAGGCTGAGGTGAAAGGATCACTGAGTTTGAGGCTAGCCTGGGCTACAAAGTGAGTTCTATGTCAGTCTATCAGACTACAAGGCTGCTAGAGTGAGACTCTGCCTCAAAAAAAAAAAAAAAAAAAAAAAAAAGAAAAAGAAATTACACTAGAAATACCAATGGATGAGGCTGCCACTTCCAGGGTCACGTTCTTCTATGCACACAAGCCAGGAGCACAGTGAGAGGGAGAAGTTGAGTAATATTGTTTGCATTTTGAGTTCTGCCAAATCTAGCTCATGCCTGGGTACCATGTGTTAGCTCTCAAATTTCAGGAGGCCAAACTTTGTCCTTTGTTGGAAAAAGATGGGATAATAGTTCCACTTGGTATTTTACTATCAGTAGGGTGAATCATAATACAGGACACATCACAATCATATTAAAGTATGAATATTTTTCATGGTATGTAATAAAAGACATCCCAAGAAAGTATTTCCTATTCCCACCTCCATTTCTCTAAAAATAGCCAATTCCAGAAGGTCTAACTCAAAATGTGTTCCATTTGGGTGCTGGGGAGGGGGCTGTGTGTGCAGATTTCTCTCTTACATCTGTGGCTCCTGTGAGACTATCTGGCAGTACATTCAGTTCTGTGTCTTAAAACCTCACAGAGCCAATTCTAAAATAACACTATGAATGCTCATGGTTATCATCACCTAACTCATCTAAAACAATATAACAGTTGGCTCTTTGGTTTTCTCAGATCATCCCAAGGTAATAGCTGCATTCTGGATGCTCGTCTGATGAGAAAGACATATTTTGAATTGAAAGTTAACTTCCATTTTAAATCAATGAGCTATCAATGAGCTATATTTCACCATCTTACAGAAAATAAGACAATTATAAACAAACATTCTGTGTTGTTTCTTTAAACATTTGCCAAACTGTGAACTCTGAGAAGTCAAATAAGAATATTTAGTCACAGTGGGGCACACCTGTAATCCCAGCACTCAGTAGGCCAAGGCAGTAGGATTATGAGTGCAAAGCCAGCCTGGCTATGTAGTAAGACTGTGTCTCAAAAAACCAAAACAAACACAAGAGTAATCATTTACCAAATGGGATAGATTCAGTGGTGAGAATGAAGAAAGTGCATGTGCTTACCATGCATAAGAACCTGGAGTCAACCGCTACCACAAAACAGTAACAAGAAAAAACAAAAAGAATTTCCTTGTCAACTTTTAATTTTTTTAATGTATCAAAACACATAAACTCTTAGGGCTTAAATATAAAAATGTTCCTTAAGGCTCATGTTTGAACACTAGGTTCCCAGCTGGTGGTGCTGTCTGGGAAGGTAGTGGAACATTTAGGAGTGGAGCTCTGCTGGAGGAAGTGGGTCACTAGGGTAGGGCATATAGGCCAACCCCACTTCCTATTTGTTCTCTGTTTCCTGAGTGAATGAGGGGCTGGTCTCATGCCCAGCTGCCAATCCTTTGCTGTTCCCTGCAGTGACAGAACATATCACCTTGAAACTGTAAGCCAGAATAATCTTTTCTTTCCTTAAGCTGCTCAATGTTAGGCATTTGGTCAAAGCAACAAGTAAAGTAGTTGATACAGCTACTGATACTAAGAAGTACAGACATTGCTGTGACAGACCATGTGGCTCATAGGTCACTGGAAGTAGTTTGTGGGAGAAATGTAGAAGGGTTTGAAACTTTGGGCTAGAAAAGCCCTAGAATAGTCTAAGTAGAGCTTAGTGGGCCATTCTTGTGGGAGATTAAAAGGCAGAATGCTGAAAAAAAAAATGAGGATGGTGGAAGCCCAGCTCACATGGTTTTAAAGGAGATTAAAGTCTCTACTGGGAACTAGACTAGAGGCAGTTCATGTTAATATGCTAGAAAATAACTTGGTGCATTCTGCCTGCTTTCTGAGAACTTGAATGAGGCTGAATTAAAGAGCAACGAGCTAATTTATTTGGTGGAGGAAATCTCAAGACAAGAGAGCATCCAGGCTGGTGCAGAGAAAGCAGCTGTAATTATTAGAGATGAGCTACATAGAAGAGAAACATCCTGTCTTCTGCCCAGTGTTGTTTTGAGGTGCAGTCTCTTTACTGAATATGGGAGTAGTGGGGCTCTGAAGATTCTCAAACCTCTGCTCCCCGGTGGGACTGGGTTATAGGGCTATGTGGCCACGCTCTGCTTTTACGTGTGATCTAGAGATTTGAACTCCAGTGGTCTCAGGCCCCTTCAGATTCTCATGCTTGCATAGGAAGAGCAATTAACCGCTGAGCTATCTCTCCAGTCCAGTTTTTATAATTCCTGACTACATGAGATAAGAAATCATGAGGAGGTAAGACTAATGAGATTGGAAATAAAATCTCTTTTCAAAGAACTATTGTAACTGACTATAGTGTGGATTTTCCCTAAAAACTAAGGACATGGAGAATTCAAACCTTAAACCACAGATGTTTTCTCTTCTTATAATCAGGCCTTGAGGCAGTCTCAGTCCAGGGCTCAGCTTTGCCAATGAAGGTCATTATCAGCATACCCAAGGGCTACCCAGGACAGGACAGTCAGAAGAACAAAGGCTCACATCCTCCTCCATAATCCTTTGCACATGAGACCTTTGGTCTGAAATGTGAGTGCCTCTCAGTCTCTCCACTATTGCCTCTCCCCTTTGAGGCCCTCATCCCCTAACTCTTACTGCAGAATGTCTGAACTATTGGTTACCTTCTTGCTCTACCTATATTCTCCCAGTGGGTATAGGAAATTTATTTATTTATTTTTTTGAATCAAAGAATGATTTTGTCTACAACTCAGAGGAATAAGAAGCAGAAAAATGAGATGTTCCACACAGGTATACTCAGAAAGCACAGATGCTGTGGCTTATGTGACACTTCCTAAGTAAGAAATTGGTAATTTCATTTCCTCTACATTTAGCAATACATACCTATAAAGGCTGAGTGTAGCAGCTAAGATCAGTGCATGGGTAATTAAAAGAAGTTACTAGTTCCCTTCAATCCTACAGCCCTAAGAGGTTGGCCTTAACCCTTAGAAAGAGGTTATAACTTTCTATGTACCACAGAAAGTACATTTCTCATGTGGACAGTCAACACTCTGGTGAGAGAAAACTGAAGTTCCCCAGAGCACTTCTTACTTCTCTGCAACATTTAACAAACAATCCATAAAGTACATTATTCTTTCTATTTAATACTGAGGAGCCTTAAATAAGTTACTCAAAGTCATAGGCCTGTGTCAAGAACCAAGCTGGCACTGGTATTTAGAGTCTTTGAATATAAATCCTGGATTCTGTCCCATTCACCCCTATTGTTTTTCTCAGAATTTACATAAGGCATTGCTCTGATTCCATACTTTTAATTTTTGCCTTTTTATAAAAATACTTTATTTTTGTTTATTTATTACAGAGAGAGATAGAGAATGGGCACGCCAGGGCCTCTAGCTACTGCAAACAAACTCCAGAAGCATGTGCCACCATGTGCATCTGGCTTATGTGGGATCTGGGGAATTGAACCTAGCTCCTTAGGCTTCAAAGGCAAGTATCTTAACTGCTTAAGCCATCCCTTAAGCCCAATTTTATGCTTTTTTTTTTTTTTTAATTTCCCAATTTCCTCAACCTTCTTTCTCTGACAAGACAGGGTAATGGAATATATGTATCATGAAAGCAAAAAGAAGACTAGTTTGGGTGAGGACTACTTAGGGTGTTACACCCTAAAAGAGGGTGTAACACTATGTTTTCATTGTTAGGACAAAAGATCTGACTAGAAACAGCTTATGGGAGGAAAGGATTTATTTCTGGCTTACAATTTTGAGGGGAAGGTTCATCATGATGGAGAAAGCATGGCAACGGGCTCACATTATATATCAGCATCAGAAAAAGAAAGCAGCAAGAGCAAGCTAGCTCTGAACACACCATGGCTGGACTAATCAACCCCAAAGTTCTCCCCAGTAACACACCTCCTCCAGCAAGGCTCCACCTTCTAAAGGCTCCAGCAGCTGGGGACTGAGTAGGAAGCTTAATCACAAGCATTTGAGACTATAGGGGACATTTTACATTCAAACCACCACTGGGGGAAGGCAGTAACAGGGGAGATTAAGAAAAAAGTGCAAAGACAAACATGCAGGGAAATGTTAAGATATATTCCATTTCTTTGGATGCTAGCCAAATTTTTTAAAAAGGTAAATCAATAAATTATGAAATAAAGGTTTTCATTTTCATTTTTATTTATTTTTTTTCCAAGGTAGGGTCTTACTCTAGCCAAGGCTGACCTGGAACTTACTCTGTAGTCCCAGGCTAGACTCAAACTCACAGCAAGTCTTTGCTACCTTTGCCTCTCGAGTGCTGGAATTAAAGGCATGTGCCACCATGCCTGGATCCTCATTTTTATTTTATCTTGGTTCAAAAATGTGAGATGCTGTCTGATTTGTGGGGTGGTGGTGATAGGGATAGAACTTAGGGCATTATTCACAGTAGGATATGTATTACCCAGCTTAAACAATTTTATAATTCAACATAATTGAGAGGCAAAGTAAGCAGGGAAATCCTGACATATTAAAGTGTCATATCATTTTATGTCAGATGACAGAGGCTATATGATCTAATAGTTAACATGCTATTGTGACAGTTAATATCTGTTGTCAACTTATGACAGGTTTTACAATCACCATGGAAACAAATCTCTAGGCAAGTTTATTAGACATTTTCTAGATTAGTTTGAGTAGAAATTTCCTCTCCTAAATGTAGGTGGCACCATGCCATAGGTTGGAGTTTATGGATTATATAAAAAGGAAAAAGGTAGATGAGTACCAGCATTTATCTCTCTATAATTCCTGGCTGTAGACACAATGTGACCAGATGCTTCATATTCTTGACACTATGCCTTCCATGCCATGATAGACTATGTGCCAAAATAAACCCTTTCTTGAATTGCTTTTGTCATGTATTTGGTGATAGCAACAAAGAAAGGAACTAATATACTGATGCACCCATCATGGTAATTTCATATTCTGTTCTGCATGTAATACATAAATATATACATACTTATACCTTCAAGTGTTGTTTTGATATGCAGTGTATAAAGTTGGAACTGTATCTAAAATAGTGGCTGGGCTGGAGAGATGGCTTAGTGGTTAAGTGCTTGCCTGTGAAGCCTAAGTATCCTGGTTTGAGGCTCAATTCCCCAGGACCCACGTTAGCCAGATGCACAAGGGGTGCACGCATCTGGAGTTCGGCTGCAGTGGCTGGAGGCCCTGGTGCGCCCATTCTCTCTCTCTCTATCTGCCTCTTTCTGTCTGTCAGTCTCAAATAAAAATAAATAAAAATAATAAGCAAAAAAATTAAAATAGTGGCTAAAAAATTCTCCTTTTCTTTACCATCATCATTATTATTCCTATTTATACAGGTCACAAGTAGGCAAACTATATCCTGTTAATGAAATTATGCTTGCTACCTACTTATGTAAATGATGTTTTGCTTGCCATTGATGTTTTTATTGTCCATGGCTGCTTTTTAATAAATCTAAGTATGGGCAATAGAGAATATGGGGTGGCTTACCAAGTTTAAAATACTGTATTTTCTCTTGTTATAGAACCCATGGTATATATAAATGAGGAAACAAAAAGGTAATACCTGCTTTAGTCTAGGCAACTCTCCTTTGTTGTCTCATTAAATTTTCTAACCATTCATATGAGTCCCTACCACCATCCTAATACATGTAATTAGTAAATCCTTCATACTATGTTATAAACACTCTTCACTGATGGAGAAGAAAGTATTAAGACAAGTCAAGTAAGACTCTTCTCAAGTGACTTAAATGAAAAGGAAATAGGCATGTATCTCCTCACACAGTGCTGGGACCTTCACAAGAAGAATCTCAGCCCTTTTATTTTCATCAGTAATTCATTAAGCATCTAGGAAGTAGCTAAGCCCTAGATTCTTGGCTACTTGGCTACATATTCTTAAGAATATGGGCTGGACTGGTTTATCCTTTTATCCTGAAACAAGCCACATAAGAAATTAATTAACATTTTCATTTAAAATGGTTTTCATTTTGCTAAATAAACATGAATATATGTATGTTTGTTATACATACCAATGTATCCCAAATTATTACTAAAAAGTTAATTTTTGCTTTCAGGTACAGTTTACCCACAAAAAGCTACAGTTACATGAGCAGTTCTGTTTAATTTAGCCAGAAATAGGTCAATACATTGTTTTTGATTCTCTAGAAGTTTCCTTGCTATAGCTGGAGGAAAACTAACTTTCTTTACCCAATTTTTAAAACACAGAAGGGAAGGGAAAAACATCTTTGGTAGCCAGGCTATAGATCTCTTTAAAAGCACCATTCAAGTATGGCTAGCTCAATGGGAAAAACAATCTATAGTTTTGGGTCTATTTGCTTTGAGTACCATCCAGGGAGTTCCTGTATCTTAACCAGGCCATTCTAAGTCACATTACATGACAGCATGAGTTCATATAAACACTGCCAGCAGTATCATGAGTAACAAAATCTGTTTCCATCAGAAATCCTTCATCCTGCGTAAGAGACTTGCACACTAATAGGCGGTACAGGCTAGTGTTAACTAGCTACAGCTGGTTCATTGCTATAAAAAGAACTAATGAAAACATAAATGCTAACTTCCCCACTTCTCCATTCCACTCTGGCCAGTGCGTCAATGCTGCACAAAGACAGCCCTTTCCAAATGCTCTCAGTGAATGAACTGGCTGGGTCTTGTCTCTGAAGTTGTTTACTGAACAGAGTGCGCAGAGGGATTCTCTGAGACTGGATGTTTGGGGGCTGGGGTGTCACATGGTCTACAAATGCACAAGCCAATTTTTCTGGATGATCTTGGATTTATTTCTCAAACAAAAAGGAGACATAAGAAATTTTTGACAAGAAGTAGTAGAGTAACAAGTAATTTCTTCTCTTTCTATTTCTTCCTTTCTCCCTTCCCTTCTTTCTCTTTTCCTTGTTTTACTTTGAGATAGGGCCCCAAACTCATTATGTTGCTGACGATGATACTAAATGTCTGATCATTCTGATTCTATCTCTTAATCTTTGAGACTATGGCCATATGCTACCATGCTTGGCTGTATTTTAGTTTTTAGTTTCTACTTATTTGTACAGGCAGGTAAGTGTGTGTATATATGAGCATGCTAGGGTGTCTTACCATTATAAAGGAATAACAGACATTTGCACTAGTGTTTAAAATTTTTATTTATTTTATTTTATTTAACACACACACACACACACACACACACACACACACACACACACACACAGAGGCAAGCCAGGGTCTCCTGCCACTACAAACCAATGCCTGGGTGACTTTAAGTAAATGGCTGAGGAATTGAACCCAGGCTGGAAGGCTTTGCAGGCAAATGCCTTTAACCAATGAGCCATTTCCTTAGCCTCCTGCACTACTTTTTGAGTCCAGCCTTATATGAATGGCTAGAGAATTGAACCTAGGTTGATAAGCTTTGCAAGCAAGTGCCTTTAACCACTGAGCCATCTCCCTAGCCCCTGGTTGTTTTTTTTTTTTTTTTTGGTTTAAAAAAGTATTTTAGTTATGGGGGAGGAATGGGTGTTCCAGGTCCTGTAGCCACTGCAAATGAACTCCAGATGCATGTGTCACCTTCTGCATCTGGATTATGTGGGTTCTGGGGAATTAAATCTGGGTCCTTAGACTCTGCAGGCAAGTGCCTTAACAGCTAAGCCATCTCTCCAGCCCTGCTGTTTTGTTTTATACATTAAAAAAAAAAAAAATCTTGCTTTGTAACCCAGGCTGGCCTCATACTTTTGGTCCTCCCTTTTGTCTCACCCCTGAATACTGGAACTACAAGCATGTGTCACCATACCCTGGAAACAACTTAAGTATGTATACATGCCTACAATGATTTGACTTTGATTATGAAAAATGTACCATTAAGTTTGAAATAAATTAATGTCTTAGCAAATATTTTAACATAGGGCTACGGAGACGGCTCAGTGGGTAAAGTGCTTGCCATGAAAGCAAGAGGACCTGAGTTCAGTCCCCAGCACCCATGTAAGTTGCTAGACATCATGATTCCCACACCTATAACACCAGTGCTGGGCAGGCAGTGACAGGGAATGACTGGGCCTTATTAGCTAGGTAAACTAAACTGGTAAGCTCTAGGTTCAGTAAGAGACTGTCTCAAACAACAAGGTATAGAGTTATTGAGGAAGATACCTAATTTTAACCTCTGGCTTATGCACATTTGTGTCCACACACAAATGTAAAAAAATATTCAAATTATTTGTTTTAGAATGAATGAATGCAGATAATTAGACTACAATGAGAGATAATAGTTATGTACTCAATATCATGCAGGTGGACAACATTATAGTCCAAATTAAAACTTGATTATCAGGTAATCATTTTTTCCTACAATATTACCATGTTATTAAAGATTTTCCATATCATTCATCTGCTTAATAAATTAATTTCCTGTTTTATCAATGTTGAACATTGACCACAAGCTTAAAGGCAGTCAGGAGAATTACTCTATGTTGCCAAAACTATTTCTTAATTGAAAGCACTGACATTCCTTGGTCATTTACTACAGATATTCCTAAAACTCACTGTTAAATCAATAATCCTTTCATATAACTCTAAGAATACTTGATTTGGAATTTGCAACATTAAGATCAGGACTATGAAAGAAAAAGATGAAAGTTTATGCCCAATAACATCTCCAGACTCCCTTATGATCACTTTGTCATGCCAGTAGAAGAATAGGTTTATTTCTATGATCAAATCATTTTAAGACTTGAATAGTGTTTATATACATACTCATAACATGCCTCTGAATCTATGGAGCCAAGGGCAGGATGTGATGGCTTGAATGTAAAATACCCCCTGTGGCCTCATGTGTTCATAAGTCAGCCTCATACTTAATCCTTAGCTGGTAGAGCCTTTGGGAGGTGGAGCTTTACTGGAGGAAGCATGTCACTGAGGGGCGGCCTTTGAGGTTTATTAGTCCAGCCTCACTAGGTATTCATAGCTCACTCTTTCCTACCTGTTAATGAGAAGATATAATTCCTGGCCATGTGCTCCTTTCATCTCCTCAGCATGATGAAGCTTCCCCTCAAAACTGTGAGCTAGAAATAACCCCTTTCTTTTTTCATAAGCTGCATCTGGTTGGGTGTTTTGTGCCAGCAACAAGATAACAACTGCTACAGTCTAAATTTCTAAATTAAGAAAGTAAAGATAAGAATAAATTCATGGTGTTGGAGAGGTGGCTTAGTGGCTAAAAGCACTTGTTTGCAAAGTCTAACAGCCTGGGTTCAGTACTCTAGTAACCATGTATAGCCAGATGCATAAAGTGGTACATGCATCTGGAGTTCATTTGTAGTGGCAATAGGCCCTGGCATGCCCATTCTCTCTCTCTCATAAAATTTTTTTTTAAAAGAATACAATCCGGGCATGGTGGCACATGCCTTTAATCCCAGCACTTGAGAGGCAAAGGTAGGAGGATTGCCATGAGTTCCAGGCCAGCCTGGGACTATAGAGTGAGTTCCAGGTCAGCCTAAGCTACAGTGAGACCCAATCTCAAAAAAAACAAGAAGAAAAAAGGTAAAAGAATACAGTTCATCAGGGGAACAGATGACCAAAGGAGAAGCAGTTATGAAAACAACATTTCCAAAACAGTAAACCAAATATCCTTAATCCTAAAAGAGAAAAATAAAATAATGAAAAACAAAACAAAACCCAAACAACTAGAAAAACAACCAATAAAATCACAGGAGTTAGTAAACATTTCTCATTAGTAACATTAAATATAAATGATGTCAACTCAACAGAGTCAGACATTGGCTAACAGGACTGAATAACTAAAACCAGGCTGGGGAGATGCTCAGTGGTTAAGGATATTTTCCAGCAAGGCCTGTAGCCCAGGTTTGATTTCCCAACACCCCTGTAAAACCATATATAAACAGTTGCATATGAGTCTGGTGTTAAAGTTTCTAGTGATAAGAGATCATGGTACACTCATACATACATATGTGTGCACAAATAAAAAATATTTTAAGAAACACCAAATCTAACTTCTTTAATAAACACAACTCACTGATAAATGTACTCAGACACTAAGAATCAAAGCTTGAAAGTCAATCTATCAAGTAACTGGAAGCCTAAAACAAGGTGGTGTATCAGCTGATGCATGATAAAATGGACTTCAAAAAAATAAGAAAAGATAAAGAAGGATAAATACAAGAAATGTAAGCATTCATGTGCATAAGAAACAGACATTTGACTTCAATAACCCACTCTTATCTTTAGAGAAGTCATGAAAACTATAAATACATAAAATATTTCAGAGTTAAACTATATTGATGATCAGACGGATGTAACAGACATATAGACATATTATTAAACAGACATAGGAAACACAATATTTTTATAACCCCTGAAACCTTTTTTCAAAAACAGATCACATTCAAGGTCACAAAGCAAATTTTTTTAAAAATTATTTATTTATTTGAGAGTGACAGACAGAGAGAGAAAGAGGCAGATAGTGAGAGAGGGAGAATGGGTATGCCAGGGCTTCCAGCCACTGCAAATGAACTCCAGATGTGTGTACCCCCTTGTGAATCTGGCTAATGTGGGTCCTGGGGAATCGAGCCTTGAACCAGGGTCCTTAGGTTTCACAGGCAAGCACTTAACTGCTAATCCATCTCTTTAGCCCCACAAAGCAAATTTTTACAGATATGAAAGAATGGAACTTTTTTCCTAGTATCCTATCACTGTGAAATAAAATTAGCAATTAATAGTGAGAGAAACCACAAAAACTAATTAAATACTTGGAGGCTGAACAAAGCACTCTTGAAGGACCAGTGGTCACAGAATGAATCATGGAGGATTTTTTTTTTTTTAATTCTTAGTAGCAAAGAAAAATGTAAGTACAACTCATAGGACCTATAGGCTACAGCTAAGGCAGTACACAGAGGAAAGCTTAGAAGTGCTTAAATTGAAAAACCAAGGACAAAGGGCAGGGGAGATGACTCAGTGGGTAAGAGTGCTTGCCATGTAAGTATGAGGACATGAAAAGGCATGATTCACCTCTAGAGTTCAACTCCTCAGCATCCATGCAAAGACTTGGGTATGGCTATGCCTACTTGTAAGCCCAGTCCTGTGGGAATTAGAGACTGGAGAATTACTGGGACTTGTAAAAACACTTCCAGGTTCAGAGAGAGGCTCTAAGGAAATATGGTTATGGGTGATAGAAGAATACACATAATGTTTGCCTCTGGCCTCCACACTCACACATGGGTATATCTGCATACAAATGGGCATAAACCACACATATATACCACACCACATAGACATATATACAAAAATTAGAGCAATCTCAAGAAAATAATGACTCGAGTCAAGGTTTTAGGAAAATGAGTCACATGAAAAAGCTGTAGACGTCAGTGAACAATAAAGTTCAAGGCAGAAGTTAATGAAATAGAGGGTAAACAAATAGTGCACAGAAATAGTCAAGCAAGAAATTGGCTCTTCAACAATGGGCCATGCAAGCTTTACAGCTGGGCTACCCAAGCCAACTGTACCAGATGGTGCAATGGTGGTATGTCTGCTTTACTCTTTGATTGGATGAGACCCAGCCCATGGGAGGGAATGTTTGCATGGTACTAAAAACCTAATCAAAAGCCCATAGCTGAGGAGGTCAAAAGACTTAGGTGGGGGAATCTACCACTGTTGTCTGGCTAATGGATATATTATACCAACTAAACTGCCCTCTAAACATTTATGTTTATGCCCATCTACTCTCACTTTTGGTTAGAGAAGCTTTTCTTTTCAGATGGTGGTTACCGCTGGGGAGACTTAAAACTTATCAAAGTGCTGAGAAGAAGTGTAAGTGGAGTGTTTAGCACTGAATTAGACATCTGTATCACACCAAGGCTCCTAGACCATTCTAGAATAGTGGTGGAAAGAATGTAAGAGCCAAAGGAGGGGAAGAGTGCTTTGCAGTACTGTCTTCCAAACACAAAGTGGCTGTGGTCTTCATGAACTTACAGTGTTTGAGACTACCTACACAAGACTTGCTTATTTAGAGAAGAAACAGTGATAATGTCAAAATAGAAGAAAGACACCTTAGAAAGAAGGGATTAAATGCAGGGGGTATTTAGGAAGGGAGAACTATAAACTAATTTCTCTGATAAACAGGGCTACAAAAATTATCACCAAATCTACCATTAATAACTGAATAAAACTAAGCTGGATGTGGTGGCACATGCCTTTAATCCTAGCACTGACTGAGGGAGGAGGATCACCATGAGTTCAAGGCCACACTAAAATTACATAGTGAATTCCAGGTCAGTCTGAGCTAAAATGAGACCCTACCTCAAAAAACCCAACCCCTTCCTTCCCCCAAAAAACTGAAAAAAAAAAAAACAAACAAACATGAAATCATTCACTTTAAAATTAGGAATGAGAACAGAGTTTCTACTAATTTGACTCTTATTCAATATAAGAAAAATAAATATATGGGATACAAATAGGAAAGGAAGAGATCAAAGATTCCATATTTGCAAATATGATTCCACACTTAAAAGGTCCTAAAGATTCTACCAAAAAACCCCTCTTAGATCTGATAGCCACTTTTAGCCAAGTAGCAAGATACAAAATCAATGTACAAAAATCAGCTTTTCTATATACTAGTAACAAACTTGTTGAGAAATAAATCAGAAAAAAATCCAGTTATAACAATAACAAATAACCAAACCAACCAAACAAACAAACAAAAACCTTATAATAACTTTAAATTAAGGACTCATCTGGACTATAAAAAGAAAAATCTCTACAAGGAAAATTTTAAAACAGTGAATGAATGAAACTGAAGAAGAGATTGGAAGTTATAAAGACTGTCTTTGCTCACAGATTGGCAGTCTCAATGATGCAACTGCTATTACAACAAGTCCTCTAAATATTCAATGCAATCCTCATCAAAATCTCATTACATTCTTCACAGAGCTAGAAAGATTCCCTAGAATTCATACAGAAGCACAAAGGGCCTCACATACCCAAAGAAATCTCAAGCAGAAAGAATAATGTTGGAGGCATTACAATATATCTCAGACTATATACTAAAGAGCCATAACAACAAAAACAGGATGACACTGGCGCAAAAACATATAAACTGATCAATGGAATAGAAAAGAGAACTCAGGAAGAAAGAATCACACATAGCTATAGCTTCATTTTGACAAAGGTATCAAAAAATATATATTGGAAAAACAAGATGCCTCTTCAACAAAAGGTGCTTGAAAAAGTGAATTTCCACATGTCAAAGTAATGAAACTAGAGACACATCTCTCATCTTATAAACATCAATTTAAAGTGAATTAGGTTGAGAGATGGTTTAGTGGTTAAGGTGCTTCCTTGAGAAGCCTAAGGACCCAAATTTAACTCCCCAGAACCCACGTAAGCCAGATGCACAAGGTGATGCATGTGCGCAAGGTGGCTCACACATCTGGAGTTTGAGTGCAACAGGCTGGAGGCCATAGTGTGCCAATAAAAAAAAAAAAGGATTAAAATTCTCTCTTGCAAATAAATAAAAAAGGATCCTAAAATGGATCAAAGACTTTAACATAAGATCTGAAATCCTGTAAATGCTAGAGGAAACCCTACATTAAAACCCTTCAAAATATAGGCATAGGTAAGAACTTGACAAAAAAAGACTATAATAGTACAAGAAACAATCACAAGGATGGCAAACACAATTCTGTGAAATTAAAAGAAGCTTGTGTACACTAAAGAAAACCATCAGCAGATTGAAGAGGCAGCCTACAGAATGGGAGAAAAATCACTGTCCAACCATACAACATGTAGAGGGTTAGCATCTAGAATCTATAAAGAACTCTAAGCATTAAACACCAACCCCAAAGTTATCCGACCAATAAACGGACTAATGAATTGAACAAAAAATTCTCAAAGGAAGTATAAGTGGCCAATAAATATTCGAAAAAGCATTTGAAATTCCTAGCCACCAATGAAATACAAATTCAATCTAGACTACTTTGAGATTCTATCTTACCCAGTTAGAATAGGAACTACCTCCTGATTAGGATGGGGGAAAGGCTCTGGGTCCTCTATTCTATTATACCACACTGATGGTGGGAATGTAAAACAGTACAGCCACTATAGAAATGAGTATTAGGTACCTCCAAATAATAAAAAGTAGAGTTCCCAGTTGTAATACTGCAGGGTAGTGTATCTAAAGGATTATAAGATAGGCCATCCATGTGTACTTGCTACACAAACCAGGTTTAGATAGATAAATATCATACAGTAGTGTGTGTTTGCGTGCATGTGTGTGTGTGTGCGTGTGTGACTTGATATCAGAAATGGTACCATAAGAAGGGAGGAAGAGATTTAAAGAGTAGGGATCTCGGAAATGGAACCTGCCTAGATGTCCTTTAACTGATGAACACATTATGAAGATGCAGTATATGTACACAGTGGAGTTTAATTCAGCTGTAAAGAAAAAAAGAAATTCTGAAATTTATAGAAAACAGATGGTTCTGGAAAAGGCTATACTAAGTGTGGTAACCTAGCCCAAGAAAGTCAGATGCCATATAGTTCTCTCTTATATGTGGATCCTAGCTTCAAGTATTTAGACATGTATATGAGTTAGACTAAAAGTCAGAAGTAGAGACCAGGAAGCTAGAAAGGGACTATGAGGGAGGGAGGAGAAGGGAGAGCTTAAGGGGAAGGTATAGTAGATATATAAGTAGAGGGACAGAATACTGGGGTGGAATGGTTAAGTGGGGTTAGGGGAGGGAAAAAAGGATAGGAGGGGATGGGAGGAGGGTTAATCAAAATTAAAGATGTGGGCTGGAGAGATTGCTTAATGGTTAAGAAGCCTAAGGACCCAGGTTCACCTCCCCCAGTACCCAGGTAACCAAATGCACAAGGTGGCTCATGCTTCTGGAGTTCATTTGCAGTGACTAAAGGCCCTGGTACACTCATTCTCTTTCTTTTGCTCAAATAAATAAATAAATATTTAAAAATAAAATAAGAAAAAATTAACAGTAAAAAATTAAAGATGTTGTGAATAAGCCATATGAAAATTTAGTTCTTCACTAATAATATATATGTTAAAAAAAAAGTGTGGGCAGAAGTATCTTGTAGAGGTAGATAATGTTATGTCCAAAAGCCATAGAGTATTATAAGAAAAATTGCAGTGCCAGGGGTGGGATACTTTCCAGTGAATTGCTTGTCAGGGAGGCACCCTGGTGCTCCCAAAACATTGCAGACTATTTCCAAGGCTCTTGGCTGCTCAGCAGAACTAGATGATAAGACACTATTGCAGAAGACTCTAGATGCTTGGGCTACAGGTCACTGAGAAATCCAGCTGGAGCTGAGCCAGCTGTTGACTTGTCAGGATGCTAGGAAGAGCTATGCAGCCTGTTGGGGAGAAAACTCACCAGTGATCTTAACCAGCAGAGGACCCTGAAAGCTTTACAGCTAGTCAGCCAGGCCAAATGTGCCACATGATGCAGCGGTGGCATGTCTTTTGAGGGAAACCAACTCTTCCTGGATTAGACTTGAGGCCTGCTCCACAGGGGGAAATTTAAGCCTGGTACTGAAAACTTATTCAAAAGCCTATGGCTTGGGACATCATAAACCCTAGGGGCAAACTATTACTAATGTCTGCCTAAAACAAATATACTATATCCCCCAAGGTGCTCCCTAAAGACTTATGTTTGTGCTCAAATATTAAGGCTACTCTCACTTTTGGTTAGAGCAGCTTCTCTTGTCAGACATTGGTGACCACTGGGCAGACTCAAAACTGACAAAAGTGCTGAGACTAACAGTGGAGCGTTTAGCACTAAATGAGACATCTGTATGTATCACATCCTCTGAGGTTCAGAAACCATTGTGAAAGAGGTGGTGTACAGAATGTAAGAGCCAAAGGTGAGGAATGCTCTTAATACTGTCTTCTAGACACAAAGTGGCCTAGATATTTATGAACACAAAGTGGCTGAAGCTATGCACACAAGACCTGAATAATAGGAAGAAAAAAATGATGATATCAAAATAGAAGAAAGACTAGTTGGGAAGAAGGGATTTAGTGGAGGGGTGACTTGGGAGGGGGAAAAAGGAGAGAAGTGGGAAGGGATTATCATCATGGTATATTGTTTATGTTTATGCTGTTTTCTTTGACGCAGGGTCTCAATCTAGCCCAGATTGAGGCAAAACTCACTCTGAGCTCCCCCCCCCCACCAAATCTACATCCCAAGTACTGGGATTAAAGGTATGTGTCACCATGCCTTGTGATACTGTTTATATTTAAGGAAGTCATCAATGAAAAAGTTTTAAGAAAGAGATGTGAAGTTTCAGAACATTGGTAATATTATTGCCAGATCAACAAGTCAGGAAGAAACAAGAGTAAAATCTTCATATACTATAGCCTGCCTGTCTCCCTTCTACCCTTCCTTCCTCCTTCCCTCCTTCTCCTTCTCTTTTTCTTCTTCTCCTCCCCCCTCCCTACCATCTGAAGAATTGTTTGTGAGGATCTGTTTACTTGAATTATCTGTGCAGATGAAGATAATTTGGCTCAAGCTATTTAGAACTGGAGAGCCAGAAATCAGCACAAGAGCTAGTTTCTCAAGTCTGCCAGCTGGCTGCACTAAGCTCTAGGGCCTAGCAGTAGATGTGAGAGGGCAGAGTAGGTCACTTGGCAAGGCAAGTGGTGAGGAGAGAGACAGCAAGGTGTCCCAGCTTTGCCAGGGCTGGAAGTCAAGTCAGACTTGATCTCAGTATGCATATGCTTCTTGACCCTATAGCCAACCAACTGACTCTATGCTTGTATATTTGTACTTGCCTACTCCTGTAGACTCTGCCAGGCTCTTTTCTCTGTCTCCCGTGGTGCTTCTCTGTCCTGGCATCTGAAAATTCTAATGTGACTTCAGAGTTGCTCAGGGAGTTGTTATATGCACAAAAGGGGTTGGGGAGGGACACAGACTATTGCAGGTCTACAGAGTCTTTACAGAAAACAAAACTTTCCAGGGAAAAGAGGTCAAAAATGAGGAAGGAAAATTTCCATGACTTTTATATAGAACGACTTTGAAATCATTCTTGATCGTGATAAAGGGAGCTGGAAAATCACTGTGGCACAGTCAAAATGAACTTACTATGGGGGAATATACCATGTCTAGATATTATTCAAGAAAATTATACTAGAATTTTATTCCATTATCAAAACTTTGTATTTTTAAGTATTTTATTGACAGCCTCCACACATATAGACAATGTGCCCTTATTATAATCCCTTCCCACCACCTTTTTTTGTCTCCCCTCCCCTGTTTTCTTTCTTTTCTTTCTTTCTTTGACAGAGAAAGAGGGAGAAGAAGGGGCGGAGGGAGAGAGAGAATGGGTGTGCCAGGGCCTCTAGCCATTGTAAATGAACTCCAGGCATGTATGCCCCTTTGTGCATCTGGCTAATGTGGGTCCTGGGGAATCGAACCATGGTTCTTTGGCTTTGCAGGCAAACGCCTTAACCGCAAAGCCATCTCTCCAGTCCCACTATACTCTCTTTACTGAACCCCTTCTTTCTTTCTAAAGAGTCCCTCTAATAATTAATGGAATTTTAAAATAGTTTTTTGCAGTCATAACATCAGGTTGTTGTTATTGTGCACTGTTCCTTTCAAGACTATTTACTGGCATAATATATGGGAAAAGGACATGGAAATTTCACTGTTGTTGTCACAGCATCCGTAAGTTCACGGTGGTCATTATTCAAAGTATAATGGCTACAAATAACAGCATGAGTCAATGCACATAGGTTGATATTATAGAATATTTAAAATTAAAGAACATTAGCCTATTGATTTCAGATGGTTTATATCTCCGATTTCACTATGAAACAATTAAAATTTCAATCAGGGAGCTGGAGAGATGGCTCAATGGTTAAAGCACTTGCTTGCAAAGTACAATGGCCTGGGTTTGATTCCCTAGTTCCCACATAAAGCCAGATGCAGAAAGTGTCACAGGCATCTGGAATTCATTTGCAGTGACCAGAGGCCCTGGCATGCCCATTCTTTCTGTGCTTGCAAATAAATAATTTTTATGAGAGACAGAGATGACAGAGAGAGTGAGAGAGAGGGAGATTATTAGTGTGCCAGTGCAACTGAACTCCAGACATGTGCACCACTTTGTGCACATATCACCTTATGAGTCTGGCTTACATGGGACCTGGAATATCAGACATGGGTCCTTAGGCTTTACAGACAAGTGCCTTAACCATTAAGCCATCTATCCAGCCCCCAATAAAAATATTTTTAAAATGCCTATCAGCTATAACCTGATACTAGATCAATAAACTGATAAATGCATAAAAGACACAAAGGGTAGAAAAGTAGATCAATTTTCTGCCATCTAGAAGGGAAGAGGGTTGGGGAGATGGCTGAAAAGGTGACAACACTTGCTGCTCAAACATGAGGACCTGAACATGATCCCCATCACCTGTGTTACAGAAATCAGGCATAGAGAGAAAGAAATGGCATGCACACAAGAACATAACATCATTTAAATTTCAGTAAATGCCAGGAAGATACACTTAACTGAAACATATTTGGGGACATGTATACTAAGCAAGGAATTTGCATAAAGTGGTAGTTATATCCTACTAAATATAATAATTACCTACAAGAAGAGCCTAATCCACAATGTGGGCCATACAACAAATTAAATCAAATGTATCATAGGTCTAAATGTAAGAACACAAATCATAAAACTGACAGAAGATAGCATCAAAGTTTTTATGACCTTGGACCAGGCAATGATTTCTTAGCTACAAACCAAAAGCACAAGCAGCTACAATGACAATGAGATAAATAGTAAATCATCAACATTATAAACCTTTGTGTTTCCAAGATCACTATCAAAAGTGAAAAAACACATAGACAGAAAAAAAAAAACTTATAAACCATACATCTGGTAAGGGATTTATATCCAGAATATATAAAGAACTCCTATAACTTACAAGGAAAAGAAAAAGAACCCAATTTATAAAACAGGCACAGTATTTGGAAACTTTTTACCAAGGAAGACATATAAAAGGCTAATAAGTACAAAAAAGTGCTCAAAAACCAATTATCAGGTACTACTTCTCACCTATAGCTATAATAGCAGCTATAATCAAAAGGACAAACAAGTTTTGTCAAGAATTCATACACTGCTAGTGGGAATGGGAAATGGTGCAGCTACCTTGAAAAATAGGCAATTTCTCAGTTTCTCTAAGAATTAATCTATAGATTTACCACACAATCCCAGATATTCCATTGCTAGGCATACACCCAAGAGAATAAAAAATGGATTTTTAAACCAAAAACTTGCACAAAAATTGTGGTGGTTTGATTCTGGTACTACTTTTCATCATAAACTTTTGTGTTCTGAATGCTTGATCCCCAGCTGATGGCAATTTGGGAATCGGAACCTTGCTGGAGGTGTGTTGTTTGTGGCAGGCTTATGGGTTATAGCCAGCCTCCCCTCACCTGCTGCTGTTGTCCACCTGATGTTGGCCAGGTGGGGATGTCTACCCTTTGCTCATGCCATTGTTTTTCCCACATGCCATTGTGGAGCTTTCCCTAGAGTCTGTAAGCCAAAAGAAGCCCTTTCCTCCCATAGACTGCTTTTGTCAGGTACTTTCTACCAACAATAAGAAGCGAACTGCAAAAAAAATATTCACAGTACTCCCTGTGTAACTCAGGTTGACCTTAAGCTTTTCTGATCTCCTGTCTCTATTTCCCTAGTGGCAGGATTAAGATATGTGTCACTACTCCTAGTTTAACTTCAATTTTTAGTAGGATTTTTCATACAAATTCCTTTGTTATACTACATGATCCAAATTTTGATATAAGAAAAAGATATAGAAAACAACCTACAGACATAGTGAACAAAACCTAGAAATTTCCTCTGGGAGCAGCCTTTCTTAACAACTCTGCCTGTGTGCTTCTCCCCACTTATGCTGTTTGTTTGCTACTCACCGTGTTTCAGGTACGTTTTTGTGCACCATGATGTGTCCCTGCTGGGCCCTGGTGCCATCTTTTCCAAGAAGGGAGTAAACCCTTTGCACTACAACCCGGACTCCGACTCCAGACCATGGGGCAGCTCTCTGGCTTTCTACAATGTCCAGGAGAGAATCCCTCAGAGGAGCATCAACTTCAGGGTATTGTGTTGCCTCTTCATACTTGTGGGTCCAGCCTGTGCCCATGCTGGGCAGGCCACTACATACAATCTGGCAAGACATGCAAAGGGAGCTGTTTCAGTTTGGTTTACAATATCATGCTGCCCACCAAATAATGACATATTAGGCAATTCCTAAAACACCTGTACTGCACTGAAAGAATGATAAAGAAAATAAACATGTAGTGTGGGCCTCTACATCTGCCTGTTTACTAGCCCTGCTGAAGTAAGGAAGGTGGGTAAGTACATTTGAGCACATTTTTTCCTAACAGAATACCAAGTGAACAGTCCTGCTGTTAAATACCTCATGGTAATTTTTTGTTTTCCAAAGAATGACTAGGTGTGGTTGTTTGATTCAGGTGTTCCCCATAAACTTAGGTGTTCTGCATGCTAGGTTCCCAGCTAATGGAGATTTGGGGAATAACACCTCCAGGAGACAGTGTTATTGTTGGGGGAGGGCTTATGGGTGTTATAGCCAGTTTCCCCAAGTCAGTGTTTGGCATACTCTCCTGTTGCTATTGTCCACCAGATGTTAGCCCAGGGATGATGTCCATCCTCTGCTTATGCCATTATATCCCCTGCCATTATGGAGCTTCCCCCTCGAGCCTGTAAGCCAAAATAAACTCTTTATTCCTACAAGCTGCTCTGGGTTGGGTGACTTCTACCAGCAATGTGAACATGACTGCAATACTAGGGTTTATAAAAACAAACACACCATTTTATTAGGTGCTTATAAGTGCAATGTGTTCAGTTACATACCTGCCATGCTCATGTGTTCTCCCAACAAGTCTGTCTAATAGCATCAATGATTATAAGACAACAATACTTCTGAAGTACTGCCTATCTTCCAGGTTCTGTTCTTTATACACTAATGTTCATCTTCAAAAAGACCACAGGGACTCTCATAGGTCAAACTGAGATGCAAAGAAACTGCTGAAGGACAGTTAGCAAAAAGTTACTGAGGTAGGATGTGAACCAGAGACATGGTTTCAAAGATCTATGCCAATATATTACAGGGCAGCTTCACTGCCACTGTTATGAGATGAAACATACCTCAAAAGTTTTGCAAAGCATAACTATATAAAAACATACTTTGGGTCACACTTAAATGGTACCAATAAATTGATTAGAGTATTCTACTTTTCAATATTTCCTCCATATTTTTTATAGTCAATGGAAGATTTTTGCTTTATGTGGTACAAAACAGAATGAAGGCTTCTGTACTTTATTTTCCCTTCCTCCATCTGTCAGTCTCAGTGTTGTGTTTTATGGTGATTCTAGTGACTCAGTAGGTTTAAAGCCAGTGAACTGGAAGCACACTGACTCTCAGAGCAGAGTGTCCAGGGGAACATACCATACCCATTGCTGGTGAAATGACCATGGCTCAGGCCCTCCCTCCCCACTGAATCATTGTCTACCATATAACTTTAAGCTTATAAAACTCTTTCTCTCTCAAAGGGTAGGATAGAGATATCATGGAAAAGAACAAAATGACTTTTAAAAATAAAGGAAAACTATTATTTAAAAAAGAACAGAAAATACTTTGATATACTCTACTAAGTTAGAACAAACTAAAATATATAATAAGAAGTATGAAAGATTGTAAAAAGACCATAAATATTACAGGCTTTCTTATCTTCAGACATAACAATAATAAGATGTCCTTGGCATATATATTTGGGAACGATGAAGTTCCTCGTTTATATCTCAAATCCAGACATAAGTACTCTTGCAAGTATAAATCCTCTGAACCAATGAGAATTTACCTGATTTTCAGGTGAATTAACTGTTAGATCCTTAATTCTAAAGGTCTGAGCCAAAGTAATGTTTCTTCTTGGAAGTGATATATCCCGACAGTACACTTCATGAGCTGTTTCTTTGGCAACAACTTTCTGACAAAAGTAAGTATTTAGAATAACAGGGCAACTTCCACTTGGGATGATAAGTTTTTGCCTGAAAAAAGAAAAAGAAATTCAGGAGTTTACTTGCAATTTGGATTCTCTCCTCCCTCCCTCCCTTCCTCCCTCTTCTCTCTACACACACACACACACACAGAGAGAGAGAGAGAGAGAGAGAGGGAGAGAGAGAGAGTTTTTGCTAAACATGGAATGCTGCTACAGGTAGCTAAAATTATGCCTGTGCACTGACCAAAAGTGGCCCCAATGATGGATAGCAAGACAAGGCCAGTTCATGGAGGGACAGCTGGCCTCATGATAGACAGTCATTAACAAAAGATAGGAAAGACATGCCAGTGAGCAGTCACTAAAGGTCATAAGGTGCAAGTGTGACTTTCCCAGTGACAGTCCTGTGTCAGGAATGGTAGAAAATCCTTTCAGTTTCCAGGCTTGAGATTTCTCAGGGAGACCCAAGATATCTCAGGGAGAAATACAGGTACACAGAATGAGCAAAGACTTCCTAGACTAAAAGAAGAGCTTAAGCAATGAACTGAATATTATTTACCAATGAAAAAATTTTAGATATTTCAATACTTATAGTCTTTCAAATTATATAACAGTAATTGCTGAAGTAACTTTTATCTTTGTTACTAAATGGCCATGGTCACTGAAATGGCTGGCACAGACATAAAGAAAGGCCCAGGTTCCTCTCAGTCCTCTGATGAAATAAAACACTTTAGTGCCTATTCTTTAAATCTGGATATGTTGTTAATAGGTAAAATTGGGATTTCAGCTTTGAGGAGGAAGATGACATACTTTCCCCATTCTGATTAAAATACCTAACAATGCACAGAAAGTAAACATGATTACATTGAAAGGTGGAGACAAGGAGGAACACTGTCCCAGACCTATGAGGACTGACCCAGCTCCAAGTACCTGGGAATTCTTTGTGCTTCTGCTGTGCCCTAGTCCCTGAAGGACCTAACAACCAGGAAATAGCAATAGGTGCTGGTAAATAAATAAATAATTAGATAAAGGCAAGAGCTACATGTGACACATTTATTCTAGGAAAATACTTACTCATGATGAAAAACTGACTGAACTACAAATAGAAACTTTATCAACAATAAATGGCAACTACAAAAGTTTTGTAGTTGACATGATTAGTGGTGAAAACAGTGAGAACCAAGATTGGAAAAAAGGCAGGGATCTTCTTTCCACAGAAGTTCTAGCTACACTAATTTCCTCAGTGGCTGCATCAGTTTACATTCCCACCCAAAGTGAAGGAGCTTTACTTTATAGGGAGTTCTCTGGAACTTACAGGTATAGGTAAGAACTTTCTGAATGCTGCTCTAGAAGCACAAGCAATAGCCTCAAGAATCAATAAATCAGCAGAGTGAATAGGAAGCCTACAGAAGAGAAGAAAAAAATTTGCCAGCTACATCTCATAAGAGTTTGATATTAATAACATATAAAGAACTATAAAAGGTAAATACCAACAAACTCTGCCAATCAATAAATGGGATGAGATGAGCAGACTCCTCAAGAAAAAGAAACACAGCTGGGCATGGTGGCACATGCCTTTAATCCCAGCACTTGGGAGGCAGAAGTAGGAGGATCATGGCTGTGAGTTCAAGGCCACCCTGAGACTCCATAGTGAATTCCAGGTCAGCCTGGGCTAGAGTAAGACCCGACCTTGAAAAACAAACAAACAAACAAACAAACAAACAAAAAAAAAGAAACACAAATGGCAAACATATTTAAAAAATGTTCAACATTCTGATTATTTTTTATGTGGAACTTTAAAAAATTATATTCTGTTTAGTTAATTAAAATTTTTTTCATTGTGTATTTTCATTGTTCATGGTACTGAGCTACATAAAGTCATTTCTAGCTACATAATATTTATTGAATATATCTCATTAATCTGTACCCTTCTCTTTCTCACTAGTCCTTACTCCTGCTGGTTCCTTTTGTTGTCATCACACAATTTCTCTTCAGCTTTCATGTCAAATATATATACAAAGCTACACATCTATATAAAAATAGGGCATTGGAGAGATGATTCAGTGGTTAAGGTGTTTGCTCACAATGCCTAACAACCTGGGTTCGATTCTCCATTACCAACATAGAGGCACATGCACAGTGACACATGCATCTGGAGTTTGTTTGCAGTGGTTAGAGACCCTGGTATACCCATTCTCTCTCTCTTTTCTTGCAAATAAATAAATAAATAAATAAATAAATAAATAAATAAATGGTAAAAACTAGGAACCACAAAGGAGAGAAAACATCTATTAAGATGATCATGTGATTTCTGTCCATAGTCTATTGATTTCAATATACTTAATCATCTCTTCATCTTGGGATGAAGCCAACTTGATTAGGATGAATATCTTTGTGATGTGTTCTTGAACATGGTTTGGAAGTAATTTATTGAGAATTTTTGCATCTATGTTTATCAAGGAGATTAGGCTACAATTTTTTTTGTTGTGTCTTTATCTGGTGTTGGTATCAGGGTAACACTGGCTTTGTAAAAACACTTTGCTATTGTCTTCCTTTTCTATTTTATGTTTAAGAGGCACTGGTATTATCTCTTGCTTTTAAAGGATTCACAGAATTAGATAGTGAACTCGTTTGGACCTAAACTATTTTTTCAGCTGGGGGAGCTCCCCCTCCTTTCATGCTGCACCCCAGATGTTTTATAAATTTAGTTTAAAAATATTTTTACAGTACTTAGTATTGAACCTAGAGCGTTGTGCATGATAGGCAAGTAATCTACCACTATATCTCTAGCCTGGGAGAATTTTTTGTTAGTGTTTCAATCTCATTACTTGTTAAAGGTGATAAATTGTTTATCTCATCTTGTTTTAATTTTGGTAGTTCTTATTTATCTGTCTAAGAGATTCATGCATTCTTTTTTTAAAAAGAATTTCTAGTTTAGTGCAATATAAATTTTTAAGGTACATCCTGATGATTTTCTGAATTTCACTTGTTTAAATGTCTACCTTTTCATCACTAATTGTATTAATTTGTATCTTATATTTCATTTGCTTATTTTGGCAAAAGGTTTGCCAATCTTACTCTTTTTGTTTTAGAGAGAAAGAGAGAATTGGTGTGCCAGGGCCTCAGCCACTGCAATTGAACTACAGATGCTTGCGCCACCTAGTGGGCATGTACAATCTTGTGCTTGCCTCAGTTTTGTGTGTCTGGCTTACATGGAATCTGGAGAGTCAAACATGATGAGTCCTTAGGCTCCATAGGCAAGTGCCTTAGCTACTTAGCCATCGTTCCAACCTCTTATTTACTTTTTCAAAGAAGTAACTCTTTGTTTCATTGACTCTTCTTATTCATTTCAACTTCATTAAATTCTGCCAGGATCTTAATTATTTATATCTGTTTACTGCTTTTGGGTTTGGCTTGTTCTTTCAAAGCCCAAAGGTACACCATTAAGTTGTTCATTTGTGATCTCTCTGATTTTTTTTTTTTAATGTAGTCACTTGTAGCTATAAACTTATGTCATGGGGCTATTTTCATTATATTCCATAGGTTTTGGTATGTTATGTTTTTATTTTAATTTGATTTTAAGAATATAATCTCTTTGATTTGTTCAGTGACTCACTCATCATTTAACAGTGTGTTTGTTGTCCAGTCTCCATGACTTTGTGTACGCTTTGTGTTGTGATTTCATTCCACTGTGGTTAGATAGAATACAAGAAAATATTTCAGATTTCCTTATGTTAACACTGGTTTTGCATCCTAATATATGTTTTATATGTCCTAAGGAGGTACCTTGGGACACTGAGCAGAATGTATATACTTTGGTGTTTAGATAAATGTTCTACAGATGTCAGAGTTGGGTTCTGAATGCTGTTTTCACCTCTAGGCAACCCTTTATAATGCTGAGTCATAGATTCTAGACCTGCCAGTGAGTATTCCTTCAAAAGTCTGATTGTAAAGGCTGCCATACTCCCATGTGTGGTTCCTGATGTTGATCGTGCAACTTAGCCCTGTGACTGTGTTTTGATAGTTTCTTTCCTACAGCCTCCAGGAAAGGTTTCAGTATATACCACTGGTAAGGGTGAGGGAGAGAACCAAGAGTTCAAGGCAGCTTGGGTTAAATAATGAGATGCTGTCTTAATACAAACAAATGAATATACAAACAAAACAAAGCAGAAAACAAACAAAAGGCTTTTATCACTCCTTACCTGAAAATGTTATATATTAGACCAACAGTAAACAAAAATTTAATGTACTTGAAAAAATACTGCTGAGATCAGAGAAGAAAATACATGATCTTTCAATTCTCCTTTACTGTCAACATTGCCACACATGAAAAACCCTTTTCACAACGCCCTAGATTTCTGAGATATTTTATTCTGGTTCTATTTTCATACTACCATTCTTTAATCCTTTCTGTGCCTAGCAAATAATTGAATCACAATGATATCTGGTAGAGAACATATATATACTGAGACAAGTTGACTTAACTATAGCTTACCTTAACCATCTTAGAAAGCAAACCATATTTACTCCAAATCCTAACATCAGACTGATTTGCTTTACTGCCTTGCAAGAATGTGCATATATCTGAGGTGACTGGTAGAGAGAATTTATAGATTAATGGGGATTAATGTAGTGACATTAAGGAAATTGAAAACAAATAGAAATGTTTTTCTTTCTATTCCTTACAAACTTTTTTTGTAAATTTACCTAGCTAAAGGAGTTAGACTAAAAATTGTAGCTTTTAGGGATACAGAGTCTAGATTTTATTTTCATTCTTTGAAGACATGCTTGGAATTAATGCTTGAGAAGTGTTATCCTTGGAGGAAAGGTAAGTGTTCTACTGGAATTTTGGCATCCAGGTCCTGAAAGAGCACATGCACAAGAAAGGGAAGTGACAAAGACAGACATGAGATGGTTGGCTTCAGGCACATAGGAATAGATGGGAGACATAAAATCTATTGTCTTAGAACTGGCAGAAACTATGTTGCTCTATCTGTTTATACCTATCAAGTGTTAGAATGAGAAGCTGTAAAGGTGAGACTTAAGTTTAACTGCACAAAAACATTTACACTCATCCTCTACACATGTACTATTCAACAAGGTAACCAACAGCTACTTGGCTAGTGAAACTTTAATGATAAAAACAATAAAATATGTGGAGTCATGAGAAGGAGGTGGAGGAAATGAAGGAGTAGAAGGAGAATTAGTCAAAACAAAAGATGTTATAAACAAGGCATATAGAAGCCTACTTCTTTTTAAGCTAATTAAAAATATATAATTTTTAGGGCTGGAGAAATGGCCTGCAAAGCCAAACCGCCCAGGTTAGATTCCCTAGCACCCACATAAACCAGATACACAGGTGGTGCATGTATCTAGAGTTTGTTTGCAGTGGCAGAAGTCTAGAAAAATCCAAGTCTCAGGTCTGATCCTTTCCTTTCTCAGACATACGGACACTAGAAAAGGTAATTTAAAGAAATAGCTATCATATTTTTCATGGTAGCTTTAAATTTTATTTTGAAATATTTAATTAATTTCAGAGAGAGAAAAGAGGGAGAGAGAGAGAGAGAAAGAGAGGAGAGGAAAGGGAGGAGAATGTGCGTGTGTGCGCGTGTAAATACACCAGGCCTTTTGCTCCTTCAAAACTGCACATTCATGAGCCACTTTGTGCATCTGGATTTATGTGGGTGCTGGGGAATCAAATCTGGGTCAGTGAGCTTTGTAAGCAAGTGCTTTCAGTCACTGAGTCATCTCCCCAGCTGGTAAATTTTATTTATTTATTTTTTTGGTTTTTTGAGGTAGGGTCTTAGTATGGTCCAGGCTGACCTGGAATTAGCTATGTGGTCTCAAGAGTGTCCTTGAACTCATGGTGATCCTCCTACCTCTGCCTCCCAAGTGATGGGATTAAAGGCGTGTGCCACCATGCCTGGACGTAAATTTTATTTTTAAGACTACATATGGTACACTCAGAAAACACTGAAAATCTTGCCAGAAATTAATAGAAATACAGAGTTGAAGAGGAAGGAAGATCATAGTCAGAACTCAGATCAACCTAGGTTTAAATTCAAGTACTGAAATTTACTACTTATTTTGTCTGTATCAAATTATTTCAATTTTTTGAACTTCTTTACATCTAATGAGAGAATAATCTCTTTTTATAATTAGTATGTGAAATGTCCTCCATGTGGGAACACTGGGTCCAGGTTGTGGTACTGTATTGAGAGCTTGTAGCACCTTTAGGAGGTAGAGCTCATTGGAGGAAGTGGGTCATTGGGAGTGTGCCTTGAGGGTCACAAAAAATTATAACCCAGCTCACATCCTATTTGCTCTGTTTACCTGTTCCATACAGATACATAAGCAAGGTGCTTGCTTGCAAAGTCTGCTAGCCTGGATTCTATTCTCCAGTACCCACATAAGCCAGATGCACCAAATGGCACATGCATCTGTAGTCTGTCTACTGTGGCAAAAGATGTGTAAGCAGTAGCTCTTCCCACCCTTACAGAGCTACCTGACATCATACCTTCTCAAAATATAAGCCAAAAATAAATCCTTCTTCTCTTAAGTTGTTTCTTATCAGGTATTTGGTCAGGGTTATAGTTACCCTCTTATTGCTGGGACAAAGCACCTGACCCAAAGCAGCTAATGGGATGAAAAGTTTTTATTTATTTATTTTTTATTATTTATTTATTTATTTGATAGAAAGAGGGAGAAAGAGAAAGAGAGAGAATGGGCATGCCAGGGCCTCCAGGCAAAAATAAACAAAATGACAACAACAACCACCCCCACAAAGCTGGGTGCCATAAACATCAGTAATCCCAGTCAGGTTGGGGGCAGAGAGAATAATCACTGGGTCTTGATGAATGAAAATGGCAGCTCTGCACTAAGAGAGACCCAGTCTCATAGAAATGCACAGATGAGCCATCGAAAATGACATGTGAAGTTCTACTCTGGCCTTCACATACATGTGCACTGGGTGTGCCCATCTATACACACATGTGCATACACCATACACTCATACAAAGCATCATATACCATAACATACATACTCTACAAACACACACAGACACACACAAAACAAAAAATAATCCTCACAACAACCGCCCTTCCTCCCACCCTCCTTCCCTTGTTTCTCACCTTTTTTTTTTCAGTGCAGGGGATGTAGGCTAAGACCTCTTGCATGCTAGCCCTCTACTACTAAAGGACAGAAGCCCCCTATTTTGCATTTCAAACAAGTTCAATTAATGCTGCTGTTGGTTCCATAATCATATTTTGAGTATTGTCTAAAACGTGCACACTCTGACATATGCACATATGTGTGTAACCATTCACTATTCTCTAAACTCTAGAAGCTAGACCACATTAGGTTCTACATCTACCTGACCAAACACCAGTGTGACGATCCAGAAGCAGCACACGCATAACAGCGAATAACCAAACTCCTGCTTGATGCACCAGGCATAGCACACACACACGTAACATGAATAACCAAACTCCTGCTCGATGCTCCAGACACAGCACGCACACACGTAACATGAATAACCAAACTCCTGCTTGATGCACCAGGCACAGCACACACACACGTAACATGAATAACCAAACTCCTGCTCGATGCTCCAGACACAGCACACACACATAATATGAATAGCCAAACTCCTGCTTGATGCTCCAGACACAGCAGACACACAACATGAATAACCAAACTCCTTCCTGCTTGATGCTCCAGACACAGCACACACACGTAACATGAATAACCAAACTCCTGCTCGATGCTCCAGACACAGCACACACACATAACATGAATAACCAAACTCCTGCTCGATGCTCCAGACACAGCACACACACATGAATAACCAAACTCTTGCTTGATGCTCCAGATACAGCAGAAACATAACATGAGTAACCAAACTCCTGCTCGATGCTCCAGACACAGCACACACACATAACATGAATAACCAAACTCCTGCTCGATGCTCCAGACACAGCACACACACATAACATGAATAACCAAACTCCTTCCTGCTTGATGCTCCAGACACAGCACACACACGCATAACAGTGAATAAGCGTTTCTGTGGAACATTGCTGGGTTCACCAGTTTCAGAAGCAGCACACAAATCCTTGGTGGGCCAATAACATCTTATTTCTGCAATCATAATGGCTTTAAGATTTAGTCACTAATTTGTTTTTATGAAAGACTTGACTAAATTAATAATGAAGATATTACTCTACAGAACAAGAGAAAATCTAAGTATTACACCCTAAATCTATTAGCCCACCACTCCAATGCTGCAGAGAAAATGATAATCTGAGGAGTACTTTTCCTCTCTTGACTTGAGTTAGCAGTCTCTTTAAGTAGCTCCTCTGTAGTGTCAGGTGCAATGCATATCTTAAAGAGAAAGACTCAATTTTCTCCAGGTGTAGTCTGTCTGCTCAGAGTAGCAGTGTTCTGTAGCTGGTAGAATACAAAATATGAAATCTACAGGCTGGGATTAAAGAACAGTTTTGTTAATTTCAGGCCAAATGATCTTAATTTTATCATTAATATGAACAGAATCCATTTTTCTTTATAAACAGGCATAACAACATTTATAGGTAATAATGGATATGAAGGAATGATGTATTAGATTGCTCTTATATGTATTATTTATTATTAAAGATCTCATATTTATACAAATTATTCTAGATTAAAGCTTGAATTTTATTTCTTACCATGCACAAAACTCTGCAAGTAGACTCTAGCCCTTCAAGATACTATTAAAGGCAAGGACTTTCTGAACAGGGCTTCCAGCAGCTCAGGAAATAGTACTAACAATTGACAACTAGGACCTCATGAAATTAAAAAGTTTTGGCATAGCAAAGGATATAGTTAAGAAAAGAGACCATCTAAAGAGTGGGAGGAAATTTTTGCTAGTTATACATCTGACAGGTTAGTATCTAGAATATAACATGAAAGTTTAAAAAACTAAAGGAAAAAAATCAGTAATAGATTAATGAGTAGACAGTTCTCAAAAGATGAAATACAAATGCCCAACAAATATGACAACAACTATTCAACATCACTAGCCATCAGAGAAATGCAAATGGCAATTGTGTTAAAATTCCAAGTCAGCTCAGTCAGAATGGCAGTCTTATCAGGAAAATCAAATGCTGGTAAAGAAGCAGACAAAGGGAACTTTAACACTGCTGGGAGGAAAGTAAACTAATCCGCCCACTATGGGCATCAGTATAGAGATTCCTCAGAAAACTAAAATAGACCTAACATATAATCCATCTATACCACTCCTCAGTATTTACTCAGAAGACTCTAAGTTAACGTATCACAGAGATATTTGCATAGCAATGCTCACTGCGGTACTACTGATAATAGCTAAGTTATGGAATCAATGTCAATTTTCATCAACAGAGGAAAGAATAAAGAAAAATTGGTTTAAATACACAATAGAATTATTTCAGTCTCAGAAAGAAAAATAGTGGGTTGAAGAGATGGTTTAGTGGATAAATAACATATTGTGCACACATGAATATCTGAGTTGAGATCTCTAGAGTCCACAAATAACACTGACACATGGCAGGCATTTGAAATCCTAGCATATCAATGGTGAGAAGGGAGGCAAAGATGGGAATTTTCCAGAATCTCATTGACTAGCTAGCTTAGTAACTGACATGGTGACGAAAATAGAAAGACTGCCTCAAACAAGGTAGGTGGCAAGGACAAGCAATCCAAGGTGTCCTCTGATATCCACACACACTGTCATGGTAAATGTATATGCTACATCTACATCCATGAACATGCAAATACATACAAAAAATAGGGATGGATATCACATGTTTTCTCTCACTTGTGAATCTTAGATTTTGTGTAGATATGAAAAATCATGTATGTGTAGATGACATGAAAATAGAAGAAAAGCTATCTCAGGCCACAAAGGAGAACAATGAAAAGGGGAAAGCAGGGAATACAGGTATAGAGAGAATATGCTCGAAGTACATTACATGGTTGCATGAAAATGGCCTTTGTGAACAAAGTAAAATATAAATAAACAGACTGGGAAGATGGCTTAGAGGTTAAAAGCGCTTCCTGGCAAAACCTCTTGGCCTACCCAAGCCACCCATGTAAGCCAGATGCAAAAAGTGGCCCAAGTGTCTAACATCTGTTTAAAGCAAGGCCCTGGTCTACACCCCCCAAACCCACCCTTCTTCTTTTTAAAAACATATTTTTATTTACATATTTATTTGAGAGAGAGAGAGATTAGGGCATACTAGGGCCTCTTAGCACTGGAAACAAACACCAGATATATACAGTTTTGTGTGTCTGGCATTATGTGGGTACTGGGGAGTCAAACCTGGACCTCTGGACCTGTAGGCTTTGCAAGCAAGCATCTTTAGCCACTGAGATATCTTCCCAGCTCAAGCAAACCTCTCTTCTTCTTCTTTTTTGGTAAAAAAAAAATAGAATTTTATTGAATCTAGTATACAATCAATAGGTTTCAGAATAATAGTTTTTTTTCATAGATTAAAAATAGTTTTCCATTCTCTCTTTCTCTCTATCAAATAAAAATAAAATAAAATAAAAATGAAAAAAAAAGAAAGAAAGAAAAAGAAAAAGAAGGGCTGGAGAGATGGCTTAGTGATTAAGGCGTTTCCCTGCAAAGCCAAAGGACCATGGTTCCCTAGGACCCTTATGTAAGCCAGATGTACAAAGTGGCACATGAATCTGGAGTTCATCTGCAGTGGCTGGATGCCCTGGCATGCCCATTCTCTCTCTCTGTGCCAAATAAAAATAAAATAAAAATGAAAAAAGTTTTAATAGAATTTTTACTTTTTGAAATTTTTATCTTTAATTTACTTGAAATTGAATTTTTTATACATGCATAACTATTACCCAAATAGAAATGGAAATCCAGTTCACTATCACTAGTTAGTGAATCAATTTTAATTGCTTAAAAGTATCTGTAATCATTTATCGCATTTTTCTTCTTCTTTTTAAAATTAACTTATTTGAAACGCACAGAGAGACACAGAGAAGAGCAACGGGGAAAAGGGGCATGCCAGGGCTTCCTGCCCCTGCAAACGAACTCCAGATGTATGTGCCACTTTGTGCATCTGGCTTTATGTGGGTACTGGAGAAGTGAACTGGGGCTGTTAGGCTTTACAAACAAATGCCTTAACTGCTGAGTTATCTCTCCAGCCCAAACCTCTCGTGTTGACAAAATTATCCTTGAAAATTATCAAAACAGAACTGGGTATGGTGGCGCATACCTTTAATCCCAGCACTTGGGAGATAGAGGTAGGAGGATCACTGTGAGTTCGAGGTGGCCCTGAGACTACATAATGAATTCCAGGTCAGCATGGGCTACAGCCCTTGAAAAACCAAAATAAAATAAAAGAAATTATCAAACTAGTATTTCCCCTATAATAAACCATTAGAACTATCATCTAACTGTAAGTTTAAAGTAATTTAAATAAAATTCATGTGCATCCTGGTATAGGGGGGCATGCATGTGCCATAGCATGCATCTGTAAGTTTAAAGTAATTTAAATAAAATTCATGTGCATCCTGGTACAGGGGGGCATGCATGTGCCATAGCATGTGTCTGTAGAGATCACTGCCCTACCTGAAACTGCTGACAGCAGCTTGACTACAAAGCGCCTCAAGTCAAGAATGTTTACCAGGGCAAAACCAGTCAACATACGCTGATGGAAGTTTGGGATGGAGTGCCTCTTTCTCCCAGGCAGATAAGGAGTTTGTTCTTGCTACTGTAGGCCACAAAGCCCTGCTGGCCAACTTGTTTCTCTGTCAACATCTGCTTTGTCTCAGAATAACATAGCAAGTAGTCTCCTGAAAAAGTACTTCTATGATAATCTATGCTAAGCTAACAGTATAATAATGAATGAGCCTTTACAAGCTGAATAATAAAAATACTGTGGGCCAATCACCTAGGGCTACTATCATTTGAGATAACAGTCCGTTGGTTCCCTCACTTTCAAGTTAGCCAAAATGTCTAGTGTGTTAACTGAAACCTTGCCATGCCCCTACAGGTAATACCACTGGAGGTTTGTGGGCAACTTTCAGGATAGTCCTAGTCTCCCCCGCCTCCCCCACCCATGTGCTCATGTACACATTTGTATGTGAGGGGTGTGCACATGCCATAACATGCATGTGGAGGTTAAAGGATAACATTCAGGTCAGTCCTGGTTTTTTCATCTTACTGGCGCAGTTTTTCTTTCTGGATTTCTGGTCTGTTGTTGTCTGTTGGTCTTGCTTCTGGAAAATTCTCCTGTCTCTGCCTCCCATATAGCTGTCAGCAGTACTGGGATTACAAAGTATGACATAGCTTGTGGCTTTTTTATTTGAAAAAGAGAGAGGAAAAAAAATACCCAAGGCCTTCAGCTACTGCAAAGAAACTACAGACTCATGTGCCACCTTGTGCATCTGGCTTATATGGGTCCTGGGGAATTGACCCTGGGTCCTTTGGCTTTGTAAGCAAACACCTTAACTGCTAAATTATCTCTTCATCCCAGCTTCTGGGTTTTGTTATATGAAGTCTGGGGATTGAATTTAGGAACTCTAGCTTGAGCTGTGATCATTTCATTCACTGAGTTATCTCCTTAGCCTTGAAGAACTGTTTTTTCCCTTTTAGTATTTTAATTTATTTGAGTGAGACAGAGACAGAGATTATGGGTTCACCAAAGCCTCCTGCCACTGCAAACAAATGCCAGATATATGTGCTACTTTGTGTATGTGATTTTATGTGGGTACTGGGGAATAAAACCCAGGCTTATCAGGCTTTGCAAGCAAGTGCCTTCAACTAATAAGCTATCTCTTCAGTCCTTGAAGTACTTTTTAAATGATGGAAATTGAGTTTTTTGATGTACTATTTTAAGAAATATTTATTTTTTAAACTTATTTATTTGAGATAGAGGGGGAGAGAAAGGGGGGGAAGGGAGGGAAAGAGAGAGAATGGGCATGCTAGGGCCTTTAGCCACTGCAAATGAACTCCAGACATGTACCACTTTGTGCATCTGGCTTACATGGGTACTACAGAATTGAACCTAGGTCCTTTGGCTTTGCAGCCAAGTGCTTTAACTGGTAAGCCATTTCTTCAGCACTGATGTGCTATTTTTAATCAGAAATATGATAAGCACAATAAGAATAATGGACTCAATGTTTCCTTAGATTAATTCTTATTTCAGCTTTGGGAAGGACAAGCTGGCTTAGAAGAAGCTGAAAAATCAGTTTAGGGCTGGAGCTATGGTTTAGTGGTTAAGGTGCTTGCCTGTAAAAGCTAAGAACCCAGGTCTGATTCCCCAGTATCCATGTAAGCCAGATACACAAGGAGGTGCATGCATCTGGAGACTGTTTGCAGTGGTTAGAGGCCCTAGTACACCCCTTTCTCTCCCTCTATCTCTCTCCCAAATATGTAAATAAATAAAATATAAAAATCAGTTTATCTTTCTAATCTTTTAATTCCAACTGAGATAAAAACATAGACAGTATTCATTAAACATGTGCATGCACAGCACACACACTTCTCAAGAAGAAAAAAAAATCAACAAAGGCAGGAAGGCAGTAGCATACTTTAAAAGATATGAAAAAGAATATATATATATATATATATATATATATATATATATATACACACACACACACACACACACATATATATATACATACATACACACACACACACACACACACACACACATATATGTTTTAATGGCTGGAAATTTTGATGTTTGCAAGGGTATAGAAGCAAATGAAAAATGAGATGGTATAAGATATGAAGAACAGACTACAGTTTTTGAGCATGAATACTGAAAGATACCAAATCAAATGGATGGAATAATATTTTTTATAATCTATAAAAAATATGCTAAATTGAATATTCAGTTGTAAATTCATGAAGAAATTGAAGGGTAATAAAAGAAGTTTGGGAAGACAATGATCTCCAAAGAGCTAAAGCTGACATAAAAGAACCACTAAAAAGAGTATGAGGAATAGTATCCTCAAAAACACAAGGCAAATATAAAGCTAGTCTAACTTCAAACAGAACAAGCCTCAGCTAATCTGATAAATGTGCAAGACTGGTAAAGGACAAAGATTTATTTTTTAAAAGTAATGAGAATGTTCTTGAATTAAGTCTATGTTTACAGAGGGAACAATTTCTCTTAAATGGCACAACTTATTTTCAAAGAATTGGGGCAATAAAGACAGCAAAAACCTCAGAAAGACACATATCAATGAACACAAAACCACAGCAAAACCAGCCATTACTAAAGTTAATATAATTACCACAGTGAGTTTCTACTTCATGAGAAACACTATAGTGAGTAGAGTCCCACATATCTGTAATTTTTTGATATTTATTTTTTTAAATTTTTTTAAAATTTAATTAATTTATTTATTTGAGAGCGACAGACACAGAGAGAAAGACAGATGGAGAGAGAGAATGGGCGCGCCAAGGCTTCCAGCCTCTGCAAACGAACTCCAGACGCACGCGCCCCCTTGTGCATCTGGCTAACGTGGGACCTGGGGAACCGAGCCTCGAACCGGGGTCCTTAGGCTTCACAGGCAAGCGCTTAACCGCTAAGCCATCTCTCCAGCCCCCTAAATCTGCATTTTTAATGAGTATTAAACCAGGGGATTCATCCCAGGCTTTGCTTCTCTGCTTTCTGTTCTGTCCTTGGCCCAGCCTGACGGGGATACAGAGCAGATGTCTCCTTGCAAGCTCTGATCTCAGACACCATGCTCTCAAGTTCTTGCTAGTCCATCTACATAGCATTTATTATATACAAAAGATTACTCAGGACATGAAGAGATACAGCTTTGAGCTGAAATGTCTGAAATGAGAAATGTGCTGGATATTGGGAATTTTTGGATTGTGGAACATTTGCATATACATAGTATATTCAAGATGGGAGTCTAAATACAAATTCATTATGTCCTATATATATCCTGAACATAAACATAATTTAAAGGAATTATTTTACAATATTTGGAATAACTTTATATAAGAAACATAGTTTGTGTGCTGCACCTAAAGTGGCTAGAAAGGCTCTTTTCTTCCTTTGTGACTACTCAATTAAGTGGGTGCTGTGTACTTGCATTGTGACAATCTATCACACGAGGCTGAGGAGGGAATGTTCTGTTTGTGGTGTCATGGGGGCATTCAGATAGTTTCAGTCTTTGGAGTACTTTGGGTTTCAAATGTTCAGATTAAAAATGCTTAACCAATAAATATCAGGATCATCCCGGCACAAAGTTTAGTCCTTCAGAAAAGGGAAACAGTCATAGCAATGCTTATTATTTCTGTTTCAACAAATGCTTGATGTTCACAGTATTTATTTCTATAATGTTTGTGTAAATACAGTTATTACATAAACACTTCATAGATTCCTTTCCCTTAGATGATCACATTTGAATCTTGTAATTACCCTGGAAAGAAAAAAGAATGTAGGATTATCTCTACTTTTGTTTGTACTTTTTCCCCCCTGAGGTTGGATCTCACTCTAGCCCAGGCAGACTTGGAATTCACTCTGTACTTTCAGGCTGGCTTCAAAGTCATAGCAATCTTCCCACTTCTGCCATCTGAGTGCTGGGATTAAAAGTGTGCATCACCACACCTGGTGATTTTCTCTATTGCATTTTCTATTTGCATTTCATTTTATTTTAAATTAAATTAAATTAGTGTGGTGGTTTGATTCAGGTGTCCCCCATAAACTTAGAAGTGTTCTGAATACTAGGTTTTCAGCTGGAGATTTGGGAATTAATGCCTCCTGGAGGGAGTGTATTTTGGGGGGAGGGCTTATGGGTATTATAGCCAGCTCCCCCTTGCTAGTGTTTGGCACATTCTCCTGTTGCTATGGTCCACCTATGTTGGCCAGGGGGTGATGTCCACCCTCTGCTCATGCCATAGTTTCCCTTGCCATCGTGGAGCTTCCCCCTTGAGCCTGTAAGCCAAAATAAACCTCTTGTTTTCCAACAAGCTGCTCTTGGTCAGGTGATTGCTACCAGCAATGCAAACCTGACTGCAACAATTATTATCTATTTTCTTTTTAAAAGACAGAGTCTCGCTATGGAACCTGAGTTGGGTTTATTTTTGGGTCTTCTATTTTATTCCATTAGCTTATATGTCTGTTTTTCTGCTAGTACAATTCTGTCTTCGTCTTTATGCCATGGTTCTGCACTGTAATTATAGATCTTGCAGTATTTTTAGGATTGCTCTGATTATGTATTTTGTATTTCCATATTAGTTGTTGGATTTTTTTTTTTCTAGTTTTGAGAAAACTGTTTTTAGAATTTTGAATTGTATTGAATCTATAGATTATTTTTGGTAGTAAAGCCATTTTCACAATATCAGTTCTGCTAATTAAGATGCATAAAAGGTTTCTCCATCAGCTGGTATCTTCATTATTTTCTTTTTAGAACTATATTAATGTTTCTTTATATGGGTCTTTCACACCCATCCAATCTTTAACTTTTATTTTTCCTCAACTTTATTGAGGTGTAATTAGTTTGCTTTTGAGATAGACTGTCTTCAAACTCACTATGTAGCTGAAGATGACTTTGAACTGCTAATGCACATGCCTTCTACCTTCAAAATGCTGGCATTATATTTATATAAAGTTTCAGAGGAGAAGGATGCCATCAGGACTGGACTAGAAGTGGCTTGTGTGATATGGTGGATAGGCTGGCTGCATTCTGCCCATGCCTTGAGAACTTGAGCAAAGTTGAATTTAAAAGTAATGGACTGGTATGTTTGGCAGAGGAAAAACATAAAACAGAAACTATAAAATTAAAAATATAAAGTTTTGCACAAAAACAAATGTGAACCCGTTTTGAGAGCCAGAAACTGCATTTGCTTCTGCTGCAATTGTTTAGAGATTACCACCATTTATTCTGAGCAAGCCACTTTGCACTGGGACACTAGGAGAAGGGCTGATTCTTCTGAAAGGAGGGGCCTGAAGAAAGGAGATAAAGGAGATTCTTGCTACTCAGTCAGCTTTGTTTCCCCATGGATTCACAATTTTATAGCTTACTTAGTATTAGTTTTGGAAGTATAACAAATAAAAGAAAGAGAGGGTCACTGGATTTGCAACATGTTTTTGTTGGAGATAGCCAAATGTGATAGGCAATGTGAAGCAGGGTCATAGATCCTGCACAGAGGCTGTGGCATGATGCTGTGAGGATGAACTTCATGTTGCAATAGTGACTACATGACTTTGAAGATGCCAGGACTATGGGACGTTTGCCAAGGAAAGTTGATTGCTCTGGCCTAGGTGGATCTGCCTGGGAAGCAAGCAGCCAAGGCTGAAGGTATATAGTTTGCAGCCCAGATATTTCATCACAGGTCCCAGGCCCCTGAGATGGAGCTGCAGGATTTGATGTTCCCATCATTTGTCTTTGATAAAGCATTGATCCAATCTTTCTTTGCTATACCCAATTCCTTATTTTTGAAATGGGAATGTTTACTCTGTGTCACTATGTGTTGGAAATATTTGACTTGTAATTTGGTTTTATAGGCTCATAGTTAAGAGATAGTCTTAATTCTTAGATAAGTTTGAACTTTTGAAAGGTGCTGGGATTTCAAAGTTGGACTGAATGCATTTTACATCCATGAGATGGCACTGAGTCTATGGGGGCCAGGGGTGGTAGGTATGTGGTGGTTTGAACATGAAATGTCTCTCACAGCCTCATGTTTTTGTAAGCCTCATACCCAGTCTCTAACTGGTGGCAATTTGGAAGGTAAAGTCATACTGGAGGAGGTGTATTGCTTGGGGTGGGCCTTGGGTTATTATAGTCTAAGACCCCTTTGACAGAGCTAGCTCACTCTTGCTACTACCTACCAGCTACTACAGTAAGATATGATGCCTAGCCTCTGCTCTGCCATGCTGTGGTGAAACTTTTGTCCAGAATATAAGCCAAAATAAACCTTTCCTTTTATAATCTGCTTCTGATTGTGTGCTTTGTCCCAGCCATGAGAAAGTAATTGCCACAGTGATGCTGAGTACCTATTCATAGATAACTGCTAGCAACTGGCCTGTAATATTTGGATTATCTTCATTTTTTTATTCAAGGTAGGGTCTCACTCTAGTCCAGGCTGACCTGGAATTCACTGTGTAGTCTCGGTGGCCTTGAACTCACAGCAATCCACCTACTTCTGCCTTCCAAGTGCTGGGATTAAAGGTGTGCACCACCACTCCCAGCTGGATTATCTTCATTTCAGAGGTGAAAACTGACTGTGATTTCCATAGCTAGCTGAACAGCTAGGACTGGAATCCAGGTCTCACACTTTCCACCTGTGGTATTTTTGTTACAAATATTTTTACTAATTTATTTGCAAGAAGGGGAGGGCAGTGAGAAAGAGGGGGGGGAGGGGGGGAGGGAGGGAGGGAGGGAGGGAGGGAGAAAGAGAGAGGGAGAGAGAGGGAGGGAGAGAGAGGGAGAGAATGGGAATGCTAGGGCCTTTTGCCACTACAAACAAACTCTAGACATGTGTGCCACGTTGTGTACCTGGTTTTATGTGGGTAGTGGAGAACAGAACCCAGGTTATCAGGCTTTGCAACCAAGTGCCTTAACTACTGAGCCATCTCTCCAGCCTGACCTGCGGTGCTTTGTACATGTCCATCAATGCAGCAAGGGAGATCCCTTCCATTTCTAGTTTGTTAACTAAGAGGTTATAGAAGTAAGTTGAGCAGAAGTAGTAAAAGTCTGAATTCTTGTATTTATCTTGATTTTAGAGGGAAAGCATTCAGTTGGAAGTTATCTTTTGGTTTATCATGTAAATCTGTATCATATTAAGGAATATTTTGTCCTTAATCCCATACTTTTTGTTTACTGGTGGTTTTAGCAAAAAATGGTGTGATTTTACCATCACTGTCTTTTTCTGTATCACTTATGATAATCATGTGAGATTTTTCTTCATTTTCTCAATGTGGCATATTACACTGATTGATGTTTATATGTTGTACCATCTTTGCATTCTTATTTGGTCATGGCGCAAAATCCTTTACATTTGCTGCTGAATTTGATTTACAAGCATTATGTTTAAGATTCTTGTTCATGAGGGCAATTGGTCTGTATTTTCTTTACTTGCAGTATGTTTATCTGGTGTTGGCATCATGGCTATGCTATGTAAGTTCAGAGAAAGGAAGAGTTCACATTATTATTTGTAGAAATTTGAGAGGACTGTATTAATTCATGCTTAAAAGTTTAAATGATTCCCCAGTGAAATCATCTGATCTTGGCTTTGGTGGTAGGCCTAGCTGGATAAAGTGGGTTGCTGTGGTGCCAAACTTAAAGGTTATGGCCTAGTCTTTCTACTTTCTGTTGCAGTAAGGTATGAGATGAAACAGCAAAAGAAAATCAAACTTGAAGTGGGAGCTCAACTGTTAATGTGCTTACTTGCAAAACCTTCTGGCCCAGGTTAGATTCCCCAGCACTCACATAAAGCCAGCTTCACAAAAGAGGGGATGTAGGGCTGTGGTTGCTACAAGGTAAAAACTGAATTTGATAAAAATTCACAAGGGACTTCTCTCCTGCAAGTATTTAACCACACCCTTAGGTCATGAATAGATAGTTTAGGTGATTCTTGCCAAGTCAGTTGTTTTGGGGAGCGTCCTACCCTGCTGTAATCTCTGCCACCATATCAACAATAGCTAATATTTACTGAGCTCTTATCCTGTGCTAATGATTGCATTGGGTACTTTGTAACTTCATATTGACCCTTCGAGGAAGTATATCCATTGAGGGATCAAAAACTAAAGAAAGAGTAATATATCTAATTAGAGCAATTGGGAATGGTCAATCCATGACACAAACAAGGCAGGTTAGGATCAGCTTCATGCTTATAACTACAGAACTCTTCATGAAGATACTTCAGCAAAATATATGAAAAACCAAGTTCCAGTCACTCTTTAAAAAGCAGGCAGGCACAGCAGTCTGGACTGAGTAGGCTGGACCCTATTTCTGGGCTCCTCCCACCTCCCCGGGTCTGAGTTCTTTGCATGGGCAGTGGGTGGGTGGGTGTGGTGGTCTGGAGTGAGTAGGTGAGACCCCTGCATCTGGGCTCCTCCCACCTCCCCAGTCTGGGTTGTCTGCACTGGTCTGTGTCCTGAAGAACTTGAGAAGATGGAAGGACTTCCCATGCTCCTGGATAGGTAGAATTAATATTGTGAAAATGGCAATTCTACCAAAAGCAATATACAGATTTAACACAATACCAATAAAAATAACAGCATCATTCTTCATTGAGATTGAAAAAAAATCTCAAAATTCATATGAAATGGCAGAAAGTCTTGGATAGCCAAACATATCCTCAGCAAAAGAAAAGCCTCTGGTGGTATCACCATACCTGATCTTAAGCTATATTACAAAGCCATAGTGACAAAAACAGCATGGCACTGGAATAAAAACAGAAACATAGACCAGTGGAACAAAACTGAAGACTCAGACCTTAGGACAAGCAACTACAGCTGCTTGATCTTTGACAAAGGTGCCAAAAATGTAGACTGGAGAAAAGACAGCATCCTCAACAAATGGTGTTGGACAAATTGGATGACCATATGTAGAAAAATGAAATTAGAGCCACTCATTTTGCCATATACAAAAATCAAGGCCAAATGGATGAAAGATCTCAATATAAGACCTGAAACTCTTTAACTACTGGAAGAAAATATAGGAAGCACTCTCCATGATATAAGACTGGGAAAAGACTTCCTGAACAAAACTCCAGTAGCCATAAAAATTAAACAAACTCAACCAATGGGATCTCATGAAGCCAGAAAGCTTTTGGAGAAACATACCATAAGCAGAGCCAATAGATTACCCACTGAATGGGAGGAAATCTTTGCCAGCTATACCACTGACAGAAGCCTAAAATCTAGAACCTATAAAGAACTCAAAAAGCTAAACAGAAAAGAGAAAGAAGAAAAAAAAAAAATCAAACAGCCCACTACAAAAGTGGGACAGAGAACTAAAGAGGGAATCCTCAGAGGAAGAATTACAAATGGCTAACATATACTTAAAATATTCAACATCCCTAACCATTAAGAAAATGCAAATTAGGGCTAGAGAGATGGCTTAGCGGTTAAGTGCTTGCCTGTGAAGCCTAAGGACCCTGGTTTGAGGCTCGGTTCTCCAGGACCCATGTTAGCCAGATGCACAAGGGGGGTGCACGCTTCTGGAGTTCGTTTGCAGTGGCTGGAGGTCCTGGCATGCCCATTCTCAATCTCTCTCTGTGTGTCTCTTTCTCTCTCTCTGTCACTCTCAAATAAATAAATAAATAAAATGAACAAAGAAAATGCAAATTAAAACAGCTATGAGATTCCACCTTACCCCAGTAAGGATAACAAACATTAAAAAATCAAATAAAAAAAAATGTTGGTGAGGCTGTGGAGAAATAGGAACACTCATTCACTGTTAGTGGGAATATTATCTGGTTCAACCACTGTGGCAATCAACTTGGAGACTCCTAAAAAGGATGAATACAGAGTTACCAGCAGACCCTGTTATTCCGTCACTGGGCCTTAAAAGCTTCACATCACAGTTCAGAAATATTTGCTCAACCATGTTTATAGCTGCTCAATTCATAATAGCTAAAAACTGGAATCAACCCTGGTGCCCATCATTGGATGAATGGATAACCAATATGTGGTATATCAGCATATGAATTTCTACTCAGCAGTAAGAAAAAATGACACAATGAAATTTGTAGAAAAATGGGAGAATGTGGAATAGATCATTTTAAGTGAACTCACAGTCACAGAAAGACAATCTTCACATGATCTCATTCATTTGCAGTTCCTAACCTGAATCAGCACAAGTTGCTGTCATAACTGAATAGCATTCTGAGGATTAGACAACAGGAGGGTAGGGCTTGGTGGAAGGGAAAGGGTGGGTGGTGCTTGGGGACACAAAAATGAATCCAAAATGAGGTGGTACCATAGAATCCTATATCCTGGAAGTGAGAACCCTCAAGAGGACCTTAGAGAGAGCATCTGATTTGAAGGGCCCTAGAGAGAATTAAACGAAACCTAACCTCAATTTCTCCTGTTTCTTTCTTCTCTCTGTTTTTTTTTCTCTCTCTCTTTTTTTTTTTCCTTCACCTTGGCGCTGGCCTGTAATTCCCTGTACCAGGATGTGGTCTACATCCACAATGAGCTGTTGGTCAGAGAGACCTACTAGATTTCCCAAAACAAACAAGACAGACTTCTGTCACAGCATTTGATTATCCACCAGAGGTTAATGGTAAGACCCTCTGCTGAAGACACCAAACACTATCGGCACAGACCATGGAGAGACCTGGTTGGAATCTGGAGGAGAGCCAGTCTCCAGACCATTAGTCCATCTAGTGCTCGAAGGCAGTACATGAGCTATCAGGGGAAAGTGGCCGACATCTGTCCAAGCAACTCAAAGTCTAAGAGACACAGAAGCAAACAACCTGATGTGATGCTCATACAGGTGCAATAGTAGCACACAGCCATGGTGGGTAACCAACTGCTCTTCGATTTGCTAACAGATTTGCTCAGTGGAAAGGAAACCGTATCTGGAACTGGGAAACAAGTCAGAATCATATCCAGATAATTCTGCTTTCCATTGTCAAGCTCCCACTAACCTTAGACTATAAGAGTGTCTAAAACATTTGAAATATCTATAAATTAATAATGGTTATCTCATTTAACTGTGCTAACTTCACTTTCCATTGGAGAATCTGCTTCTCATTTTCAGATGGGAACTGGACTTGAGATAAATGTCCCAGTGCACTCCACCTTGGCCCCAGGTGAAATCACAAAGGAGTTGGGGAAATGAGCAAGAATTCTGCTTTCTTAGTTAAGCTGATATCAGCACAAGGATGATGTAGAAATATACTGAGGACACTCAACACCTACCAAAGCAGAGATCCAGATGCTCCTTAAGTGTCCATGACTGAAGTGGACTTAAAATGCTCCCAGCATGGCTCAGGGAATTTTGTGGAAGAGGGGGCAGAAAGATTGTTAAAGCCACAAGTTGGAACATTTTGCACAGATACACTGCCTCTCCCCCATAACTGACTGCTGCCCCCTTAATACATGATTCACAATCCCCATGGGAGTAACCTGCATCCCCAATGAGGAGGTCCTCTTCTGAAAAGGGGCAGGGAGGAGGGAAAGGATGGTATCAACATGTGATACTTACATACAAAAATATGTCCATATCTAATAAAAAATAAAGAAATTATTAAAAAAATAAGAATAGTTGGGGGTAGAGGTGGCTTGCTTGCCAAACCTGCTGGTCTGGTTTCAATTCCACAGTAGCCACATAAAGCCAGATGCACAAAGCAGTGCATGCATCTGGAGTTTTCAGGGGCAAGAGGCCCTAGTGAACTCATACTCAATCTCTCTCTCTCTAATAAATAAATAAAAATATTTTTTACTTTTTACTTGTGTAAAAAATGGTCATTAGTGAACTGAATTGTTCAATGGTTACACAGAGGTTGCTAAATTAAATTTGGGACATAAGCCACTAAGCCCAGCTCTGAGCCACACGTGCCTTTGAAAATACTTTTCTAATAGTGGGACCTCTGCATACAGAGTTCAGAATCCACATTCTTTTTTTTTGGGGGGGGGTTTGATTGTTTTGTTTTGTTTTTTGAGGTAGGGTTTCACTCTAGCCCAGGCTGACCTGGAATTCACTATGGAGTCTCAGAGTGGCCTTGAACTCACGGCAATCCTCCTACCTCTTCCTCCCGAGTGCTGGGATTAAAGGTGTGCGCCACCATGCCCGGCTCCAGAATCCACATTCTTTAGTAGTATTGACTGTCCTTATACCAATTAATTTTCTATTTTTCCTAGGAAGCACATCCTTATAATTTAAGTTCAGAAAAAATACAGCCCCATCTGTTGGCATTATCTATATTATACCCCTGCCTTGTACTCCAGTCATTTATGCACTGGTGAATTCAAAATCTTTTAAAGGGAGAAAGAAATTTTAAAGTGTTTCCTATTTATTCATCTGCTCCATATCCCTTAACAAGGTGGTGTGTGTGTGTGTGTGTGTATGTGTGTGTGTAAGTGTGTATGTATGTACATATGTATGTATATTTGCTGAGTGAATGATAGGTGAAACCTTGCTGGCAAGGTTCACAAATTAATCCTACTTAAAATATCACTTGTAGTCACATCAATTCTAAAGTGTCCTAAGTGACTAAGGTAATTTCTGACTAATGTCAAAAGTCTATATGGTGGTGAAACTTTTAATCCTGGCAGTTGGGAGGCACAGATAGGAGGATCACTTTGAATTTGAGACCAGCCTAAGACTACATACTAAATTCCAGGTCAGTCTGTGCTAGAGAAAGGAAATGGCATGTATCAAGGGTTAAACTTGAGACTCTTAGTACCTGCCATAATGTCCTACATATAGCATGTAGGTATTTAATGACTACTGAGTGTCAGTAGCTGAAACTATAATAAATGTGACTCAAAAGCAGAAAAATAGTTTAAAGCCATGTTTGAAACTAGGCTTGATGATGCAAGCCCTTAACCTCAGCACTTGGGAAGCTGAAGTAGGAGGATCATCGTGAGCTCAAGGCCAGCCTGGGCTACAGTGTGAGTTCCATATCAGTCTTGGCTAGAGTGAGACCCTGTCTCAAAATATTTTAAAAACATGCACAACTGTTTCTAGAGAAAGAGTTATAAAATTTTCTTTTTTCCTTTTTGTCCCTAGGACAGTTTCAAAGCAAAAATGATCCTCATGTGTTTCAGACGACAGTTACCTCTTTGGAGAGGAGAGAAGCTAGTGATATGACAAGTCCTTTTTAGTCCCTTGAGCATTTACTTGAAAATATATATTAGCCACACTAAGGAAATATGTTTGCAGATGAGACTGGATATGGAAACTTACAGAAGGAATTACTTTACTTTAGGAGGAAAAAATGTCAAATTTAAAATAGAAACAAAACTTAGTACACATACTAGATTCTTATCCATAACCATATCTGGTTATTGGCAGCGAATGAGAAAAATAATCTTGTTTTTTATGTTTTTTCTCCTCTTAAACCATTAACACTAAAATCTTATTGATAAAATGAAAGTCAAACAATATGCAAAATTTTATAACAACAAAATACAGCAACATAAAGAAATAGAACTATTAAAATAGTATATAAAGACTCTAATCACATATAAAATATAAAATACTTAGTTTAATAAAATATTAAGTAAAATATATAATTAAATGTCATGTCTAATTTAACTGCAACAATAAGAGTAGGCAAAAATAAATAGAAATTTAAAAACAAAGATATACGAGTAAGGGTTTCAAGAAAATATGAAAAAATTAGCTATAGGGCCTGAGTATTCTTACTTGAAATACTTGAGGTAAAAAGTGTTCCTGACTTTAAATTTTTTGGGATATTGCAATATTTACATACATAATGAACTATAATGGGAAATGAAACAAAATCTGAATAAGAAGTTAATTAATTTTTTATACAGTAGTCACAGGTCAATTTGTACAGTATTTTTTTATAAATTTTTTTGTTTATTTTTATGTATTTATTTGATAGTGACGGACAGATAGAGAAAGAGGCAGAGAGAGAGAGAGAGAGAGAGAGAGAGAGAGAGAGAGAGGGAGAGAGAGAATGGGCGCGCCAGGGCCTCCAGCCACTATAAATGAACTCCAGATGCGTGCGCCCCCTTGTGCATCTGGCTAACGTGGGTCTTGGGGAATCGAGCCTCGAACCGAGTCCTTAGGCTTCACAGGCAAGTGCTTAACCGCTAAGCCATCTCTCCAGCCCTGTACAGTATTTTCAATATATCTTTGGATGCAACCTGTCACACAGGTCGTGGGGGATTTTATATTTTCATGTCACGTCACTGCTCAAAAGGTCCAGATGTGTGTTAAAGAATTACTATTACAGGCCTGGAGAGATGGCTTAGTGGTTAAGCACTTGCCTGTGAAGCTTAAAGACCCTGGTTTGAGGCTCGATTCCCCAGGACCCACGTTAGCCAGATGCACAAGGGGGCACTTGCGTCTGGAGTTCGTTTGCAGTGGCTGGAGGCCCTGGCACACCCCTTCTCTCACTCTCTCTCTCTCTCTCTCTCTCTCTCTCTCTCTCTCTCTGCCTCTTTCTCTGTCTGTCAGTCTCAAATAAAAATAAATAAAAATAATAACCAAAAAGTTAAAATAGTGGCTAAAAAATTCTCCCTTTCTTTACCACAGAAGCAAGATCTCCTAGGACAGGAAACGAGTAGGTTCCAGAGAGAACCTCCACTGCTTTTTAACTAAGAGTAGGCAAAGACATCAGTAAGTCTCTCTAACAAGTATGCTTATCTCTTTTAATTCAAACTGCTCTCACTTTTGGTTGAAGACTCTGTATTATCTTACAAATGTTAGCGAACACTGGGGAGAACCAGGATACAGCAATCTATGAACAATAGTTGATTACCTACCATGAGAGATGGGTCACCTCCACCTCATCTGCCCAGACCCAGAAATTGTTGCAGAAGTGGTGACAGGAATACTGCTCTCAAGATCAGCCCAAAAATCAGCTCCAGGGAAATGGCAACAGACACTATGGTCACTCAAGCTTCATCAAAACAGAGATCCAGAGGCTACAGAGAAGTTATCACTAAATTAGATCTCTATCTTGCCTGCCAAGGCTCAGGGAACATAGCAGAAGAGGGGCAAAAAGATTCTAACAGCCTCGGGGTGGGGTGGGAATAACCTGAGGCACAATGACCCCCTCTCCCCCACTGCATAGACTGACTAATGTCACTTGGTTCCCCAAATGAATACTAATAAACCCACTGAGAAAGACCCTTAGCAGAATTGAGGAGGAAGAGAGAGGATATATGAGTTCAGCCTTTTTATGACCAAAAAACCCCAAACATGTCAGGGGCTGGAGAAATGGTTCAGCTCTTGTTGAAAACTCTAATGACCTGAGTTTGATTCCCCAGTACCTATGTAAAGCAGGGCACACAAAGTGGCACATGCATATGGAGTTCATTTGTGGCTAGATGCCCTGGCATGTCCATTTTTTTTTTCTCTCTCTCATTCTCTCTGCTTGCAAATAAAATAAAATGAAAAGATATGTCTAAAACTGATGGAATGTTATAATATCAATAAAATGGTCACAAATGCCACTAGAGGAAAGGTGAAATTTACATTATATAATGTCAGAAAAGAAGAAACTGATGCACTTATAACTAGATAAAATAATTCTATTTTTTTTGTTTATTTTTATTTATTTGAAAGCAACAGACAGAGAGAAAGAGGCAGATAGAGAGAGAGGCAGAATGGGCACGCCAGGGCCTCCAGCCACTGCAAAGAACTCTAGACGCATGCGCCCCCTTGTGCATCTGGCTAACGTGGGTCCTGCAGAATCGAGCCTTGAACCGGGATCCTTAGGCTTCACAGGCAAGCGCTTAACTGCTAAGCCATCTCTCCAGCCCAGATAAAATAATTCTTATAGGATATAATCACTCTAAGTTATGTATTTAAAGGGAAAGAAAAGAGGAATGAATTTGTAACAAATGACTGTTATAAAAATCTGGAAAATCAGAAAAGTAGGAAGAAGGAAAAACAAGCACAAGAAGTGAATACTAGTATAATCCTTTCATCTATTATTTTGGAATGTATTTCACAGTTATAATCAAGCTTCAGACAATATTCAGTGTTATTTATATCATAAATCTAGTTAATATATAATGTTTCAACTACTGTTTATAAGGCTTCACCCTGATCTCTAGAAATCCTTACCTCTGAGAAGACAGGAAACGGGCAGATACTGGGAGACATGGTATGAAGGACTTATAAAAAAAGAGGATCAGAAACCTGCTGGAGGGAGATGGGCTGAGGAACCCCCAGAAGAGATGAGGAGGAACAATAAAGAGGCTGGGGTAAAGCAGAGGACTAATAAAGTAGGCATGTGAAAAGGAGGGGAAGGAAGAGAGGAAGGGAAAGAAGAGAGGAAAAGAAAGGGTGAGAAAGGAAGAGCACACCAGATGAGGGTCAGGGAAAAGCAAGTTCTGGTCCCATGTAAATAAAAGGAAAGATGTGAAAGGCCAATAAAATACAAGCTGTAAAATGTCAATGGATTAACTATTGGGTAGCAATCTCAGCAGAGAGGTGACAGTTAAAGAACAAATACAATGGGTTGAAAACATAATGTAAAATCTGCACATTCAGAGAGGTTGTTGTCCTTATTAACTGGCTGCGTCTGAGGCACAGTTACTTATACACACTATGGAGCTGTCATTAAAATAATAGTCAAGCCTTATTTCAAGTAATTGTTCCATGCTGGGCACCTTGAGATAGGCACATGGAGCTTTAGGTCAATGAAGTATAATGGCCACCTGACAAAGTAGGTGAAGAAGCTAAGGGAGATGTTAGTTTACAAAGGTGCCAGATCCAGCTGGGTGTGGTAGCACATGCCTTTAATCCCAGCACTGGGGAGGCAGAGATAGAAGGATCACCATGAGCTCAAAGCCACCCTGAGACTACATAGTGAATTCCAGGTCAGCCTGGGTAGAGTAAGACCCTGCCTCGAAAAAACAAAAAAACAAACAACAATAATAACTAAAAGATGTCAAATTCAGTCATGGAAAAGTTGGATAACTACTTCTGTCTTTGGTTATCCAAGGATAACACCTTGAAGGGTTACCCTTGGGCCACCAAAGAACAGGATTGATTTCAAGATATCACAGAGTCTCAAATGACTGTTTAAAGGCTAATGCTTGTTTCTTTGGAGGAAAAATATAGATATCAATTTATAAAGCAGTAAAATATAGGACTCACTGTAGACTTATGAACAGTCAGGTCACTTCAAGATACACATAAAAGGAAGATAGGTGAATAGCAAGGAGGAAAGAAATTGTGAGATTATGAATGGTTATTTCAGATAATGGGAAAATCAGAAAAGCAGAAGGAAGAAAAGAATCATTAGTCAGCCAGCTATAAAGAACATGCAATTCTGGCATTGCATGTAAAAGCACTTACACTGGAATTCTTGAAATTTTGTCCCCAAGAAAGCTCAGGAGACTTAGGCAACATTTTTGTAGAATCAGAACTTTAGTTAGCAGAAACTAGAAGGTAAAATTTTAAGTTTTCTGAACTGATGATCCCAAGGGCACGGCCAGATGTAAGAGGACAGCTATAAAAAAGGGAGGAGGAAAAGTATGTGTTTGGTTGCTCAGCTCCTATGGAAAAAAGAAGTGTCACTACTACTGGGCTCTGAGAAGAGAGGCAGGACTCAAGAATCTGTGAAGCCTGCTGACAGAAGAAATCTTCCCTTGGCCTATCAGCACTGGTCTGAAAAGGCTATTTGGAAAGGTGAGTCAAGGATGTAAAATATCCCATGAAGTGAGAGAACAGCAGTTCCTATCAAAAGTTGGACAAATGTCAACCTTCACATTGACATTTGCAAGTCCTAACCTATGGGAGTTAATATGAGTAAAAATTATGAAACGTTACTTAATGAATTATTGTTTCTTCTGTACTAGAGTGTCAAACATGCTAAGCATGTACCCTACCACTGAATTATTTTGGCCTCTTTTTATTGTGAGATAGTCTCACTAAGTTGCCCAGGTAGGGCTTAAACTCATGATCCCTCTGCCTCAGCCTTCCAAGTACTGAGATCACAGGCCTGCATGATCGGGCCTGGCTAAAAAAAAAGCACTCTCACTAACATCATGTTTTATTATGTGGTGGTCAACATAAATACTCCAAGAGTTCATATTTGTGTCAATTTTCTCCAAAGGTATCACACATTTGCTGTCAGAGGTTACTTAAAAGTAAGAGTAACAGAGCCTGGCATGGTGGCGCACACCTTTAATCCCAGCACTCAGGAGGCAGAGGTAGGAGGATCACCATGAGTTCAACACCACCCTGAGACTACATAGTGAATTCCAGGTCAGCCTGGGCTAGAGTGAGACCCTACCTTGAAAAAAAAAAAAAAAATTAAGAGTAACAAAGTTCCCATTTGTATTTGCTAATAGTCAATTTGATCTGAAAGAAAGGACCTGGATTTCAGTCATGGAAGGCACAGGATTCTACCAAAGGAAATCTTTTCTACTAGTGGTATTTCATACTTTGCTTTATAGTTTTTAAAGAAGGAAGCAAGAGAAACAAAATCTAGGAAAACAGCAGCATCACATGCTGCTGCCCCTAGTTTCAATCTTTAAACTCACTTCAATAAGTATTGGGGGACTCTGTGTTACTAAGGCTCCCATTTTGTCCACTACCACCATATTAAGTGGGACAGGAAAGAAGAAAAAGACCATACCAGTAATAAGGGTTGTTGGGATGAAGCACCTAACCAAAAACAGCAGATGGAGCAAAGTTTTTATTCTGGCTTACAATTTTGAGGGGAAGTTCAATGATGGCAGGGGAGGATGGTAGAGCAGAGGCTGGACATCACCTCTGCAACAGGAGGTGGAAAACAGCAGCAGGAGAGCAAGGTGACTGTAGCATCTGAGGTGACTTTAGCATCGGATTCAAACTACCACAGAGGGCCATCCCTTCTTAAAGGAATATACAATTTCCTTTTATGCTGCCTTGTACATTTTATAGGCAGGAAAGCAGCAGCACTGTTGGCCAAGGGATAAGACTTATGAGGATTCAGTAGCTGAGCAAAGAGATGAGTTTACATTATCCAAACAGGCCAAGTAGGCAATGCAAAGCATGTGCTTCCAATGGAACATATACATGCACAGTAGTCAGAGTGACTCAGAACACTTTTTGAAATATAGCATGCAGTTACTGCTACAGTCAGATAGCACACTAAAATATACTTACAGGTGGTTACACCTAACACAGAACAAAACTTGCTCATTATTGAATTATTATTCCAAAAAGTATATTACTTTAAATGCTTCCATTCATATAAGTGGCTTTCTTCACCTCTGTATACTCAAATTTTTCTTATTTTCCTTTTGTGTTACATAGCAAATTATCTAAATGAACTTTCCAAGATGAACTAGTGACAAATTAGAGAAATAAACAAAAGCCAAGATTCTTTAGCCTAAAATAAATGTTACTAGCAACCACAAGGTTAAAATCTACAAATAAGGGCTAGACTGCATATAGTATATCACTGTATTTCACTGGCTTGTTTGAGGGATAGCTTTGGAATCCAGAGTCTTCCTTCTGCTAAAAAAAAATGGCGAACCTTGCTATTTATCTAGAACTGTGTTTTCAAAGGCAATTAATGCCCACAATTCATTTTATTATTATTATTATTTGTATGTGTGTACATGCACATGCATCAATGGTGTGTATGTGGAGGCCAAAGTGACCTTGGACGATTTGATCCACTCCTTCTACCATGTTTTATTTATTAAAGAGAGAGGCAGGCAGATAAGAAAATGGGCATGCCAAGGCCTCTAACCAATGCAAAGAACTCTAGATGCATATGCCACCTTGTGCATCTGGCTTACTTACTGGGAAATCGAACCTCAGTTCTTAGGCTTCATAGGCAAGCGCCTTAGTCTCTAAGCCATCTCTTCAGCCCACCTTCTACCATGTTTGAGACAGTTTCTTTCTCCCTCTCTGCCACAGAAAAAGCCAGACTAGCTTCCCAAAGGGCTTCTGGATTCTCCTGACTCTGCCTTCCAATATCGTAGGCCTCCTGGGATGACACAGGCACATGCTATGTTGATTCTGGCTTTTTACATGAGTGTTTGGGATCTAAAATCCAACCTTAAGTACTGAGCCATGTTCCCAACTTTACCATGGACAAACTTATTTTAATTTTATCCTGTCCATTATCTATTAGTATCTTATTAGAAATTACAGTAATTTTCCTCTTTGGAAGGAAGTAATTTATATTCTGTGAGAGTAAAACTCAAAATAGGGCTGGAGAGATAGATCATTATTCCCTTTCTATAAGTATATTACATGGACAGTCTCATTTGGTAGATGTAAAAAGTGAAGCTCTGAGAACTTTCCTCTTCTTTGTGGTAAATGACAGTGTAATGCTCTCTCTGTGCTATTGTGATTTTTGCCAGACAGAAAAAGAGCTCATATACACAGACAACTTTAGTGTTCCAGTATCAAGAATGTCTCACTGCCTACTGAAAGGATAGAGGCTATCACATATAGAAAAACACTGGTATAACTTCAACGGTGGTTTTGAGCATACATGTACTTCCTTAGCCTTAGTTTTCTGTAGAGCATGACTATTTTCCCAGTGAAATTTCACTGATGCCAGACACTGGGATTACATCCCCCCACCACACCTTTAAGGAGTATACACTAACTACCAAGTGCATAGTAATAATTAACAGATACATGTTGGCATTAACTTCTCATTCTCAAAAATTCATTCTTATCTTGGAACAGTCATTTCATAACATTCAGTGTTATGTTTCAATTCATTTCTAATACAGTTTCACAATTTGTATCCCTACGAGTCCATAAGTTCCTAGGCCAAAAGTCTATACTGGAAGAAAATACGATGATAATCATTGGTAAAGTCAAAGCAAAGTAAAAATAAAATATATAATCAAAGAGCAATAGGGGGTTGGAGAGATGGCTTAGTGGTTATGATGCTTGCCTATGAAGCCTAAGGACCCAGGTTCAATTCCCCAGTGCTCATGTGCAGCCAGATGCACCAGGTGGTACATGCACCTGGAGTTTGTTGGCAGTGGCTAGAGGAGATGGTGCACCCATTCTTTCTTGGTGTCTCTTTCTCTCATAAATAAGAAAACAAATAAATAAAATATTTCAAAAAATATTAGGTCAAAGTGGGCTTGGTATGCACATCTGTAATCCCTGCACTCTGGTGGCATAGTCAAGGAGGAGTTCAGGATCATCCTTGGCTAAATAGCGAGTTTGAGGCTGGTGGGGCCTACATGTCACTCTGCTCAGAAAACAAAATAAAACAAAACAAAACAACAGAAGCAATAGCTTAGAATAGTGGTAACATATAAGAACTCTAGGTTAGGTCAGGACTAAGATTAAAGCTAAAAAAAAAAAAAAAAAAAGACCATTTATAGACCAAAACTGAACAGTAAGAGTTTGATAGTTCAAAATGCTGATTTTGCAGGCCATCTGCATTTGAAACTTAACCTCGGAAATACACATTCAACATACTAGCTGAAGTTCTGGCCAGTGAAGTCAGGCAGGAAAAGGGCAAAGCAGAGAGATTGGAAAAGGAGAATGAAACTATTCTTATTTGTAGATGGCTTAACTGGCTCTGTAGAAACTCCCCAAAAATCTATGAAAAGCTTCTACAACACATTAGTTTAGCAGGATTATAGAGCATAAAATCAACATAGTATAAAAATAAATAATATTTTAGGCTGGGAGGGTGGCTCAGCAGTTGCAAGTTCTTGCTTGCAAAGCCTGTTGGACCAGGTTCAATTCCACAGTAGTCACGTAATGCTAGATGCACAAAGTGGCATATCATCTGTAGTTTGCAGTAGCAAGAGGCCCTGGTGTGTACCCATTCTCCCTCTCCCCACAAAGAAATACATAAAAATATTTTTAAAAAGACCAAATGTTACATTTACCAAATGTTACATTTCCATACTAGTATTGAAAACATAGACATTAAAATAAAAATATAATCTATTTCTTTCTCAGTTTTGAAGGATACATTTGCTGGATATAGAATCCTCAATTCATGAGATTCTTCCTTCAATACTTCAAATATTTTACTCTGTCTTTATCTTGTTTGCATGGATTCTGAAGGAATTTTGTTGTAACTTATCTTTGCTCTGCTACAGTAAGTGTTTTAAGATTTTTTTTTGTCTATGATCTTATGAAGTTGAAATATACCTAGATGTACATTTTATTTTATTTATTTTATTCTGCTTACAGTTCTATGAGTTTAAAAAATCTGTGTTTTGGTATCTAGTAACTGAAAGTTTTTACCATGAAACTTAAATATTTCTTTTGCTTCTTTCTACTGGTATGTATATTATACCTTTGTGGGATTAGCAAATAGTCAATGGATACTGTATTTCAGAATTTTTATTTTAGTTTTCTTTTATATTTCAGTTTTGAGAGTTTCTTCCAATATTTCTTCAGTCTCCCCCCCCCTTTTTAATAGTTATGTACACAGTGAATATACAGCCATGTTGGTACCAGCATTAACCTCCTCCTTCTCCGGCCCCCTCCAAAGGGACCCTCATTGTTGGGGAATGTGGGTTGTGCATTGTGGGATTAGCCATCAGTTCTGATCCTTCCTTGGTCATGCTCCAGTATACTGATGAACCCATAAAAAGTGTCTTCATTTATATCCAAGATTATTTCTAGCATTTGTTTGACTCTTTCCTAGATATCCACCTCTCTTGGTGTATTACCTATTTGTTTTTGCATATTGTCCACTTTTGTCTTTAAAATCCTTAACATATTACTATTACTTGATTTGAAAGTCAGAGTGCTGGGCTGTAGCTTAGTAGCAGAATACCTCCATAGCATGCACACACAGAAACTCCTGGTCTGATGAATTTTAACACCTTTGCTAAGTATGAGTAGTTTTGATGCTTTCTCTTTTGTTTCTTTTAGAATACATTATAATTTTTTCTTGAAGGCCAGACTTGACATACTGTGTGAGAGGAGCTGAGGTATATATAGACATTTACTATTAGATTTTATCTGGCTAGGAGTTAGATTTCCTTTACTGTTTGCTATAGTGTAATTGTCAAGGCTAATGTTTCCCCCAGTGTCTATCTGGTTCCAATTTCTCTATAACATTCTTAAATAAATCTGGAATTAATGGTTCTTTCATTTTTATTCCTGTTATTGTATAGGAACTCTGTTGAAGCAGTGGTAAGGTGTACAGGAGAGGAGGAATGCTTGTCTTCTGATTCAGCTCCTTGTTTTCCCCAAGAGATAGAAATAGAGAGAGAGAAAGAGACAGACAGATTGGGTGGGGGAGAGAATGGGCACACCAGGGCCTTCAGCTGCTGCAAACGAACTCTAGAAGCATGTGCCACCTTGTACAGCTGGCTTACATGGGTCCTGGGGAATCGAACCTGGGTCCTTAGGCTTCATAGGCAAACACCTTAACAGCTAAGCAATCTCTGCAGCCCTAAGCTCCCCTTTTTAATGTGCCTGTTCCTCTGAGGTGTGATCTTCATAAGTGCTTCTCCACCCACCCTCTAGACACAGTGAGGTTAGAGGATCTGAAGCAGGGTAGTTTTCTTCCAACCAGGTTAACTGAGCTGTGATAAATGTCAATAAGCAGAGCATGGCAAAATAGTTTATTATGATGGCTTTTTGTTAAGAAAAGAAGAATGGAATGATTAACAACTGTTTAATCAACCATGCCTATGCAATGAGGCCCCCATAAAGCCCCAAAACTGCTGAGTTCAGAGAGTTTTGGGATAGCTTAATATATGATGATTTCTGAAGGATGGCAAACTAGAAGGAAGACAGAAGCTCCAAGCTGCTGATCCTATAGTTTGATCAATGCATATCTTCCACTGGGCTATTCATCTATATCCTTTATGATAAAAGAAAGGAGAATGAGGAAGAAGAGAATATTAAAGTTCTGACACATTTAAAAGTAACCGTTTATTACACAATTATTTTAATAGAAATATTCTATTTATTTATTTATTTTGGGGGGAATGAGAGAGAGAGAGAGAGAGAGAGAGAGAGAGAGAGAGAGAGAGAGAGAGAGAGAGAGAGAGAGAGAGATGGCATGCCAAGGCTTCAGCCACTGCAATCAAACACCAGATGCTTGTGCTACCTAGTGGGTATGTGTGGCCTTGCACTTGCCTCATGTTGCACTGCTGGTAGAAATCATCCAACCAAGAGCAGCTTGTGGGTAAAAGAGACTTATTTTGGCTTACAGGATCAAGGGGAAGCTCCATGACGGCAGGGGGAAATGATGGCATGAGCATAGGGTGGACATCACCCCTGGTCAACATAAGGTGGACAATAGCAACAGGAGAGTGTGCCAAATACTGGCATAGGGAACTGGCTGTAACACCCATAAGCCTGCCCCCAACAATACACTCCCTCCAGGAGGCATTAATTCCTAAATCTCCATTAACTGGGAATCTAGCATTCAGAACATCTAAGCTTATGGGGGACACCTGAATCAAACCACCACATCTCACCTTTGTGCATCTGGTTTATGTGGGATCTGGAGAGTCAAACAGGGGTCTTTAGGCTTTGCAGGCAAGCGCCTTAACTGCTAAGCCATTTCTCTGGCCCTGGAAACATTCTAAAATGAAATAAATGATCAACAACAGCTTGTGGTCAAGGTATTTTTCCTACACATGTCAAAAGCACAAGGGACTTTTTCCTTTGGTCACCACTGTGAGAACCTGGCAGGTATTCTAGAGGTTAAACTCAGAGAAGCGAGGCTCTCCCCAGGTCTGGGATTCCTGCAGTTTTTACCTGTCTATTTTGTCTGCACTGAGCCTTGAGCATTTTGACAATTAATATTAAGTTTTAATAACTTGGTATTGATACAGATTAGGAGCAAAGTGGCCTTTTCTGGCAGGTGATCAGCTAAGGACTGAGCCATAGAATCTAGATGTCATTCTGCTTTGGTGGGTATAGAACTGATTGAATCTTATCTAAGATGGCTGTTAGCAACAGCTTCCTGTTTCTTCTTGCAGGCTTCATCCCCACAGATGGGCCCTTCCTGAATCAGTGTTCTCATCCATCAGTCAGGGTCTTCCTCTACATCTGAACTTGGCAATGAGGCTCATCTCAATTGGATGCCTAAATTATACAGAACTGGATTCATGTATACTGGTGAGATTTTCCCATTTTCACTTCACTTCCAAGCCATACTGGGAAGGTGGGAGAATGGGAGCATTCCTCTTAACTTTCACACTTTTTTCTTCTATCCTGTTTTTATTCTACTTTCTACTCTAAATTCACTGCAACTTACACTTCACTGAGTCCATGGATTTTAATTTTTTGTAATTTGGATAAGGACCCAAGGTTTGGGGGGTCTTCTGCACAATTATGTAGCTCTAAAGTATTGTTAATGGTCATTTGCTCTTGGGAGATTTGATTTTTTTTAGTCCATCCCAGCACATGTGATGACTCAGGGACAATGCATCTCCAGAGCACACTGTAAGACTTGCAGGTAGGTGGGCTGGTCAGGGAGCTTCTCCACAAGCAATTGTTCAACTTTTATATAACTTCAGGGACGGCTTTTGTGACCCACACTTGTTGACCTCCTGAATCTTCTGAACCAATCTCCTCCCCTCAGGAGGAAATGTTTCAATTTGGTGGAATTTTCTATACAACATGTTTAGTTTTCATTTACACTTTCAAAGGGCTGTCCATTATGAAGGAGAAAGCATAGGAGCAGGAAGCTGGCATTTACATCAACAAATAAGCAAAAAGGAAGTAGGAAGACAGCTGGCAGGTTAGGCTGTAGCGCCTCAACACCTGCCCTCAGTGACAAATTTCCTTCATCATGGCACTATCTTCTAAAGGTTTCACAACTTTCACGAACAGTACCACCAGTTTGGGATTAAGTATTCAAGCACATGAGTCTATGGGGGACATTTTACATTCAGATCACCACTTTCCTATCTTTGAGTCCATAGATTCATTGCTATTTCATGAAGGAAGATGCATTAAGTCCAACTTTAGATGTTCCCATAGTCTTTACCAGTCTAAGCGCTTGCTTTTCAATTTTTATTTTCAAGACAGGGTCTCACTCTAGCCCAAGCTGTCCTGGAACTCACTCTGTAGTCCCAGGTTGGCCTCAAACTCACAGCGATCCTCCTACCTCTGCCTCCCAAGTGATGGGATTAAAGGCGTGCACACCTGGCCTTAAATTATTATTATTATTATTATTATTTTTTGGTTTTTCGAGGTAGGGTCTTACTCCAGCTCAGGCTGACCTGGAATTCACTATGGAGTCTCAGGGTGGCCTCGAACTCATGGCAATCCTCCTACCTCTGCCTCCCGAGTGCTGGGATTAAAGGCGTGCGCCACCACACCCGGCTTAAATTATTTTTTATTTACTTACTTGTAAGGAGAGAGTATGACAGAGAGAATATGAATGAGAATGGGCATACCAGGGCCTCTTGGTACTGCAAATAAATTCTAGATGCATATAACACTTTGTGCACTGGGCTCTAAGTGGGTACTGAGGAACTGAACTTGGGTCATTAGGCTTTGCAAGCATGTACCTTAACCACTGAGCCATGTCTCCAGCCCCTCAATGCTTTTTAAAAGTCCAAAATTTTAGAGGATACTCAAGGCAGTCTTTTAACTGTGAGCTCTGTAAAATCAAAACACAAGTTACATACTTCCAGATGATAATATACAATAAAGATTCCCACTCCAAAAGAGAGGAAAGGAGGTATAGCATGAAAACACTGGAGCACCAGCAGAACAGACATAAAATCCTATAGCTCCAGGTCTAGTATCTGGGATTCATGATGAAATCATCTTGTCTCCATAAGGCTTAGGGTAGTTTTGCCCCTCTAGCTGTGCTTCCTGTAGACCCTGTCCTAGGCAGGCTCTGCTCCACACATTCTGCTCTTTCTGGCAGATGTCCCACTGTCCTGACATCTACAACAACCTGCAACATTATTCCAATTTACTGTTCATATTCATAGCTTTACCCAACATCCTCATACAGCTTTCATGCAGGGACTCTTGGCCCTATCTACACTGCTTAGCCCCAGTGGCTTCCTGGAACCATGGTATATATTACATGATCTCCTCATTTCTTTTTTAATCTTTCATTCTAAAACGAGTAGCGATGCTGCCAAGTTCTGCTGTCAGATTAGGATGAAGGCTGGTGGTAATGGAATACAGCTAAAACAGCCTCTCTATGGTGACCTTGGGGAGCAGAGACTTCTTTTCGTATTCTGCCTTCAGGCCATTTCAAAAGAATCTGCTTTTGTTGTGTGGTGACATATACATGTGTAATCCCAGTACTGTGAGACTAAGGTAGGAGGGTCAAAATGATTTGAGGCCTACCTGGGCTACAGTTGGACCCTGCCTTAATAAAAAAAAGTTTGGGCTGGAGAGATGGCTTAGTGGTTAAGCACTTGCCTATGAAGCCTAAGGACCCCGGTTTGAGGCTCAATTCCCCAGGACCCACGTTAGCCAGATGAACAAGGGGGCGCACACGTCTGGAGTTCGTTTGCAGTGGCTGGAAGCCCTGGCGTGCCCATTCTCTCTCTCTGCCTCTTTCTCTCTCTGTCTGTCGCTATCAAATAAATATATAAAAATAAACAAAAAAATTTTTTTAAAGTTTGCATTCTTAGTAGTTTAAACCTTTCAATGGGCTGGTCTTGTCCTCAAAGCATCCTTCCTTTTGTCCCAGTTCAGAGTAGTTGGTTTATCCTTAGTGGGCCAGGGGGATAGCTCGGCCAGTAAAGACACTTGCTTGCAAACCCTGAAAGCACAGCCCTGGTTTGATTCCCAGTTAACCATGTAAAACAAGATGCACAAAGTAGTGCATGTATCTGGAATTCATTTGCAGTGGCGGGAAGCCCTGGTAGATTAAGCCCATAGTGCCTGTCAGTCTGTGTATGTCTGTCTCCTGCCTCCCTCCCTCTCTACCTCTCCCATCACCACACTATAAGTACTTAAATTTTCATTAAAGTTACAGCTATAGCCTCTATGCTTGGGAATTCAAATATTTTATATTTTTCAGTACCAAACTGTACTTTTAAATATATGTTTTTTGCCGGGTGTGGTGGTGCACACCTTTAATCCCAGCGCTCGGGAGGCAGAGGTAGAAGGATTGCCATGAGTTTGAGGCCACCCTGAGACTACAGAGTGAATTCCAGGTCAGCCTGGGCCAGAGTGAGACTCTACCTTGAGAAACAAACAAACATACATACATACATATATACATACATATATATATATATATGATATTAAAACAGGCACCATCATGCCCAGCTTAAAAAATATATATTTTTTAAATTTTATTTATTTATTTATTTGAGAGCGACAGACACAAAGAGAAAGACATATAGAGGGAGAGAGAGAGAATGGGCGCGCCAGGGCTTCCAGCCTCTGCAAACGAACTCCAGACGCGTGCACCCCCTTGTGCATCTGGCTAATGTGGGACCTGGGGAACTGAGCCTCAAACCGGGGTCCTTAGGCTTCACAGGCAAGCGCTTAACCACTAAGCCATCTCTCCAGCCCCCCAAAATATTTTTATTTATTTATTTGAAAGCAGAGAGAGAGGGACAGACAAACAGAGTGAGGGAACAGGTGTGTCAGGGACTCCAGACACTGCAAACAAACTCTAGATGCATGTGCCACTTTGTACATCTGGCTTTTCTTCTTTTTTAAAAAAATTATTTTTATTTTATTTACTTGAGAGAAAGAGGATGGGCATGCCAGGGCATTCAGCCACTGCAGACAAATTCCAGGCACATGCGTCACCTTGTGCATCTGGTTTATGTGGGTCCTGGGGAACCGAACCTTGATCCTTTGGCTTTTCAGCAAGCACTTTAATTGCTAAGCCATCCCTCCAGCTCTACATCTGGCTTTTCATGGATACAGGGGAATAGAACTGAGGCTGTTAGGCTTTGCAGGCAGGCGCCTTAAGTGCTGAGCCAGCTCTCCAGCCTCAAACTATACTTAAAAATGTTTTTGTATTATTTATTTGCAAGGAGAGGGGGGAGAAAGAGAAAGAAAGGACATGCCAGGACTTTCTGCCACTGCAAATGAACTCCAGATGCATGCATCACTTTGATCATATGGCTTTATGTGGGTACTGGGGAATCAAACCCAGGCCATCAGGCTTTTCAAACAAGCATATTTTTAATGCTGAACCATCATTCCAGACCTAAACTTTATTTTAAAATATTTTTGCTTCACTTTTATTATATATCTGAAATAGGGAAGTAAAGAGATGCTATGTTATACAGGCAATATTTTTCTGCTTTAAAATTTCCTTCATCAAACACATTAATTCATTAATTTTATTATTTATTTTACAGAGAGAGAAAAAGAATTGACATGCAAGGGCCTCAGCCACTGCAACTGAACTCCAGATGCTTGCACCGCCTAGTGGGCATGTGCAACCTTGCGCTTGCCTTACCTTTGTGCATCTGGCTAACATGGGATCTGGAGAGTCAGACATGGGTCCTTATGCTTCGCAGGCAAGCGCCTTAACCACTAAGTGATCTCTTCAGCTCAATCCATTACTTTTAAATGAAACATCACTCAAGTTCTCAGGGTAAAGGCAAAATGCAGCCAGACTCTGCTAGAATATTATATTACCTGCCTCCAGCCCAGTTCTGGATAGTTCCTTGTTCTCTTTTGAAACCTCATAGGCCAAGCCTCCATAGTTCATATTTCTCATGGTTTTCTGAACTTTCAAACTATCACAGAATGGCCCATTAAACTCTGCTTACAGCATTGTGAGATTTCTCTAGTCTAATGTCCCAAGTCATTCCACATTGCTCCCAGAAACCAGGCCCAAAAGCCTATAAACCACAAGGTCAGGTTTATCACAGCAAAGTCCTCACTTCTTAGTATCAATTTTCTGTACTTGTTACATTCTTATTGGTAGGGCAAAATATCTGATCAGCTGCAGCTTTTGGAAGAAAAGGATTTACTTTTGGATTACATTTTTCAGGGAAAGTCCATTATTGCTCCCAGCAACACACTTCCTCCAGTAAGGCTCCACCTCCTAAAAATATACAACCTTCCTGAACAGTCCCACCAGCTGGGGATTAAGTGTTCAAACACATGAGTCTATTGGGACATTTTACATTCAAACCACCACACTAAGGAAACGTTGATCTGGCTCTAGTCTAATGGGCCAGACAGAATTAAATAACTCAATTGGGACAGCAAGAGTTGCATGTGCTGCAATGCCACCAAGCCTGTGGATACTCCAGGAAACATGCATCATTTCAATTCTCCTTATTGCAGTATTGTACAGCACTACTTCAGTGTGAGGAAGTGGGTCTGGCAAACAATTCCAAAGCAGACCATACCCCCTCTTTGTCCCTACCCCAAATATAGGCTCTAAATTTAGCCCAGAGGAATGACACAGTGCTTTACTCTTTAGGGTATGATGGCTAGTTCTGTTTCCTCCTAACCACAGATAGTGAAGAAACAATTTGTTTAGATTCACACTCTGGAAGTTCCCATGTATCTCTGTATAGCTACTGGAGTTACACTAAGCAGAGAACTTCACATTTTTTATGACTCTAGAGATTAGGGGCAAATACTATAAATTTATTCAGATGAGCCCATGATTTGGTGCTCTTTCTAAGGGCAATCCAGTGGCAGCTGCCAGACCTAGCAGCCACAGTGCCACTACCCTGCCTTGGACTTCTCATTTTAAAAGTTTTTTCTTCATACACAACACTTTGGAAAGAGTGAAGAAAATAAAATTTCCTATATTTTCATCTTGTAATTCAGCTGGTAATGGCAAAGCTAGAACCATAAAAAGGAATCCCTCCACCCCCTACCCCAAAGCCTGTGTGAGTACATACACACTCTCTTTCTCTGTACTTCCAGGCTGCCTCCTATTCCAGTAAGTGGAATATCAGGATTCTCTACAGAACCATGTGACCACAAGCAGCCAGAAGCTGCTTCTGGCACTGAATGTAAATAAACTCAGTCACCCTTTGGGTTTTCCCCTTGCTTTCCCCTCTTCTTCAGGGAGAACACAGAATCATAGGGAGTAGCTGAAGTTTGCTTGGCACTTTAATTGCAGGCAGGAAGCCAAACTGCAAGTACAATGACTGGATTCAGTTTTATATGCAAACACTGGAAGTGAATTCATTCTAGTCCGGGAAGAACGCCTCCAATCAGAAGTAGCAGGAAATCCAATTCAAAACAGGGCGTGTTATCCCGAATTCACAGTGTGGCCCTTACACCTTGCATAAAGTTCTTTGGAAATTAAAGCTCCCTTCTGAAAAAGTTCTCCACAGAAGGCTAAATTTTACTAAAAAATGCTTTGTAGAAAGTGCCTGAATTTCTACAACTAGTACCTTTGGTAGACATCTTTAGCTCTCTCTCCTTTGTTACTGATTGTTAAATCTCAGAACCTACCAATCATTTTACTTCTCTTGACTCCCTCACAACCTCTGAGCTCTTGCTGACATCACACATTTTCAATTCTCCTTTTTTTGTCTCTGGGCCATCAGAATACTTAGTAAAATGTTTTGAGATCCTAGGAGACTTAGAATAGCCATATACTTTGGCCCAAGCACCCCTGAGCTGTGCTAGGAGGATTATGTGCCTATCTCTTATGCCTCCAGTTGGTCATAAACACACACAAGTGCTGGGAGCCTGTGGTTACACAGGGAGCCTTTAGATGTCTGGACTTCCACCCACTGCCTATGGCAGCCTTCCCAAAATGGAGCTACCACTAAAAAAGCCCAGAGATCATGTGGTCCAGGAACATGTGAAACAGTAACCTAAATTCCAGGTACAAAAATATTAAAGTGGACTTTCATGGGAGGAGTGTATAGAAGAATTCATGCATAAGATTGCCAAACTGTAAGGTTTAGGTTAGTAAGAAGGGAGAATATTCTCATCTATATGATGCCCATATGAATTTGTAATATTTTACATAATCTAGCTTTAGGTGTAGAGTTGCCAGATTTAACCAAACAAAATACATGATGCCTAGTTAAATGTGAATTTGAGATAAAAATGTACAACAATTTAGTATAAGTGTGCTTGTGGTTTATGTGAAATTTACATTTTTCTGGCAATGTGATTCAAGGATCAACTCATCCCTAACATAATTTGTAGTTCTAGAGTTGGACTGGGAGATGGCTCAGTGGATAAAGTACTTGCTGCATAAGGAAGGGGACCAGATTTCAGATCCTGGGCACCTGTGTAAATGCTGGGTAAGCATGCCTGTCATCCCAATGCTCACGAGGTGGAGACAGGAGATCTTTGGTATAAGGCAGACTAGGTGAATGAGCAGCTCTGGGTTTAAGTGGAGACAGTACATAAGTAAATAAAACATGCAGAGTGACAGTACATAAGTAAATAAAACATGCAGTGATCAAAGAAGACATCCAGCACTGACCTCTGGCCTCCACATGCACATGAAAAAAACAGATTATAGTTCTGTAGTAGAGGAGGGTAAACTTAAATTCCTAATCCTCTTGCCTTCATCTTCCAAATAATTAAATTATAAAGGTGTGTACCACTCCTGCATTTTATTTTAGTCTTTTAAAATATATTTTATTTTAATTTTTGCAGTGCTATGCTCATGCATCCTGTGGTGGTTTGATTCACCCATAAACTTAGGTGTTCTGATTGCGAGGTTCCCAACTGATGGAGATTTGCCTCCTGGAGGCAGTGTATTGTTGGGGGTGGGCTTATGGGTATTAAATCCACCAGGGTTAGGCACATTCTCCTATTGTGGTTGTCCACCTGATGTTGGCCAGGAGGTGATGTCCACACTCTACTCATGCCATCATTTTCCCCTGCCATTGTGGAGCTTCCCCTCGAGTCTGTAAGCCAAAATAAACCTTTTTTTTTTTTTTCCCACAAGCTGCTCTTGGTTGGGTGATTTCTGCTAGCAATGCAAACTTGACTACAACACATCCCTAGCTCCTGTCCCTTTTTAATGAGCAAAGCAATAGAATATTCAGTACATACAACTTAGTGCTATTTAGTGAACTTTTTGGGGAAGAAAGGAAATAGGGTCTCAAGAGTCTTGGGGTGGCTTCAGACTCTCTATGTAGTTGAGGATGATCTGCTTACTTCCACTTTCAGAGAGCTAGAATTACACGGATGTGCTTCCATGTCTGGTTTATGCAGTGCTGGGGATTGAACCCAGGACTACACACATGCTAGTCAAGCACTATACCAACTAAGCCACATCCCCAGTCCTAGTAATTTTTTTCTATGAACATATTTGTACTTTAACCTACCTGAGGATAAGACTGAGGGGTTTAGGGGAGATCATCAGCCTAAGGTCACTGGAATAGCCAGGACACAGATACTTCCTCTTTTCTTTTGAGCTCATAAGTCCTTTGCAAGTACACACTTACTCTAACCAAAGTATTCAAAAGCCCATCCTGCTGCTGACAACCAAATAAAGAAATAACAATATTTATGCTAGGTATGGTAGAACAGATCTATAATCTCAACATTGGAGAGAATGAGGCAAGAGGCTTGTGAATTTCAAGATAGGCTGGGTTACCTAGTAAGACTCTGTATCAAAACCACTATCGGGCTGGACAGATGGCTTAGCGGTTAAGGTGTTTGCCTGCAAAGCCAAAGGATCCCAGTTCGACTCTCCAGGACCTATGTAAGCCAGATGCATAAGAGGGCACATGCATCTGGAGTTTGTCTGCAGTGGCTGGAGACCCTGGCCTGCCCATTCTCTTTCTCCCTCTTTCTCTCTCTCAAATAAATAAAGCAAAATAAATCACTATCAATCACATCACCACCACCACCACCACCAACAAAAATATTTAAAGAGACATTAAAGGCTTAAGCTATTGAGAAGATATGATGAGAGTTTAGCTGAAAAGATTAAATGAACCCAGGCATGGTGGCTCAAGCTTGTAATCTTAGAATTCATGAGGCTGAGACAGGGGAACTACCATAAGTTCAAGACCAGTTGGCCTATAAAGTGAGTTTCTGGCCAGTGTAAGACCTCACAAACCAACAAAAACTAACAAATGAGAGACCATAATGAAAATGACTATCTATTGATATGATAAAATAGAATACAGATGGACAGCCAGGCATGACAGTGCATGCCTGTAGTCCTAGCTGCTCAGAAGGCTGAGGCAGAAGGATGACTTGAATCTAGGAATTCTGGGCTGCAGTGCACTATGCTGACTGGGTGTCTACACTAAGTTCATCATCAATATGGTGACCTTCTGAGAGTAGGAACCACCAGGTTTCCTAAGGATGGGTGAACCTTCCCAGGTCGGAATATAGATGGAAAATGGATTCTATGACACACAGGAATTTAATATGATTAAAAAACACACACTTAAAATCAGCATGGGAAGAGGTAGTTGCTAGGAACTGATGGTGATATTTGGAAAAAAGTAAATCCATTCCTATCTTACTTGATACAATATATACTTTAGATGGATTCAAGAGCTAAACATAAAACCATGAAAATAAGAAAACCTTCACTTATTTTATGATTGCAGAATATGCTTCTGTGTCATTTCATAAACTTTTAAAATTATCAATGCCTACATATGATTCATAGATTCAGATCAAAAGCCTGACTCTTCTGAGGAACATAGTATCAGCACAGCAAAAATGAACATAATTGCTTTGGATACCTAATAAATTTGATATTTCAACATTTATAAAAAGATTATTTATTTCAGACAGAGGGGAGGGAGAGAGAGGAAAAGAGAGAGAATGGGTTCACCAAGGCCTCCAGCCCCTGCAAATGAACTCCAGATGCATGTGCCACCATGTGCATCTGGCTTATATGCGTCCTGGATAATCTAACCTGGGTCCTTAGGCTTCGCAGGCATATGTCTTAACCGCTAAGCCAGCTCTCCAGTGCCCCTTTTTTGAGGTAGGGTTTCACTTTAGTCCAGGCTGACCTAGAATTCACTATGAAGCCCCAGGATGGCCTTGAACCCTCAGTGATCCTCTACCTCTGCCTCACAAGTGCTGGGATTAAAGGTGTGTGCCACCATGTCTGGCTGAATTTGATATTTTATAGAGGACAGCGCTCTCTCTATGTGACTGGTGTCTGCATTAAGAGAGTTAGTGTAAAGACAAAAACTTGTGAAATGCTCTTTGCATGTCTGCTACTTTTTATTTTGTAGTTAATGGGATGAAATGTTTTACTGAGGCAATCTCAAAATGTAAAGGTGTACTGTGTGTTCAAATCAAGAGTTAATAGGGAAATAAATGCCGAACAAAACCTCAAGTTAATACTATTTCACATAGATATAGTAGGGTGGCAATTATCAAAACGTGAAAAGTAACAAGTATTGGTGAGAATGTAGAGGTACTGAAGCCTTATGCATTGCTGGTGGAAATGCAGATAGTATAGCTTGGGGTTGGGGTGTTGCTAAGTGGTAGAGTGCCTGCCTATCATGCAAAGTGTTTGATCCTCCAAATTGGACTAAAAAGTTGAAGAACTGCTATATGTTGTGGTTTAAATGAACTGCTTCAATAGGCTTATGTGTTTTGAATACTTGGTCCCCAGCTAGTGGCAATTTGGGAAGATTAGAGGGCTTTTGGGAGAGCCTTGCTGGAGGAGGTGTGTTGCTGGAGGGTGGGCTTTAGAGTAAGACAGCCTGTTATACAGACTACCTCCTTCCTGTTGATGTGAAGATGTGACCTAGGCTTCTTTCTCAGGCCTGCTATGCTTTTCCCATTATGATGAAATTTCCCCTTGAAATTATAAGCCAGAAATAAATCGTTTCTTTCCCTAAGATGCTTATGGTTCACAGTTTCATCCTTGCAATGAGAAGGTAACTGCTATACTATACACTAAAGCAATTCCACTTCTAGATATATAGACAAAGGAAGTAAAAACAGGGACTAAACTGATGTTCACAGCAACATTATTCATAATAGCCCAGAGATAGAAACGAACTACAGGTCTATGAATAAATGAATGAATAAGCAAAATATGGCATATGCATACTATGGAACAGTATTCAGCCTTGAAAACAATTATGACATGTCCAATAATATGGTCAAATCTTTATTCTAAAATTAAATAAGCCTTATTGACAGAAGCAATTTTTTTTTGAGGTAGGGTCTCACTCTAGCATAGGCTGAACTGGAATTTACTCTGTAGTGTCAGGATGGCCTTGAACTCATGGCGATCCTCCTACCTCTGCCTCCTGAGTGTTAGGATTAAAGGTGTGCACCACCACGCCTGGCATGTTATTTGATTCCACTTAAACAAAGTACTTAGGCTAGGCTAAACATATAGACCAAAAGTATAACAGTGGGTTGCCAGGGTTTGGGAGTGAAGAGTGGAGAGTTAACATTTAATGATAGTAGAGTCTATGTTTGGGATGATGTAAAAGTTCTGAAATTTTGTGGATGGGAGTGATACTGTCCCACCCTACAAATGTCTCTGATATCATTGCAATCATTTCAATATTAAATTCTGATATAAACATTTAACACCATTTTGTTACTTTTTTATTTGCTTGCTTTCAGAGTAGGGTCTCACTCTAGCCCAGGCTGACCTGAAACTTACTGTGTAGTCCATGGCTGGCCTTGAACTCAGGGTGGTCCTCCTACTTATGCCTCCCAAGTGCTGGGATTAAAGGCATGTGCCACCACAACCAGCTTTTGTTACTTAAAAGAAATTATTTATTTGAGAGAGGGGAGAGAGGGATTAGGGGAGAAAGAGGATACTCAATGAGTGGGTGTGCCAGGGCCTCTTGAGCTGCTGCAAACCAGCTCTAGACATACATGCCACTTTATGTGGGTGCTGGGAAACCAAACCTGGGCCATCAGGCTTTGCAAGCAAGCACTTTAACCACTGAGTCATCTCTCTAGCCCTATTTTTTTATGATAAAGTGTTACTACTATGTAGCCCAAACTGTTCTCAAGCTGGATATACAGCCTAGGCTGGCCTTCAACTTGATCCTCTTGCATCTACCTCCTGTTTGTTAGGGTTATAGTCATGAGACAGCATGCCTAGTTCCCCACAATTTTTTAAAAGGACTTCATGAACTTACAGAGGAAAAAAAATGGTCTCTGCCTTAAATTAAAGCAACTTAATTAAGTCAACAAAACATTATCATGAACTTAGATATGTATGGAAAATATAGTTAGGACAGCTTAGTACCTAGAATTTCAGGATAAATGAGAACAAGAAAAGTACATAAACACAAGAAAGTCTTCTAAGTACTATGATAGAAACATGTATGTGACTGTTCTGGCTCTGAACTTAGAGACTGCCCACTTAACTAACTGTAACCCTTCCAAAGGTTCCTTCCTGACAGGATAACAAGCCCTAAATGACCATTGCTGTCAGGTTCGCATTGCTGGTAGAAACCAACCAAGAGCAGCTTCTGGGAAAAAGAGGTTTATTTTGGCTTACAGGCTCAAGGGGAAACTCCACAATGGCAAGGGAAAACAATGGCATGAGCAAAGGGTGGACATCACCCCCTGACCAACATAAGATGGAACATAGCAACAGGAGAGTGTGCCAAATACTGGTATGGGGATACTGGCTATAACACCCATAAGCCCACCCCCAATAATACATTCCCTCCAAGAGATGTTAATTCCCAAATCTCTATCAGCTGGGACACCTAAGTTTATGGGGTACACCTGAATCAAACCACCACAATGACTTTCATCACTGCCAGTGGCTCCTTAATAGGAATAGTGAAAATAAAGGCCATCATACATCACAAATCAATTGGCTCCTCATGTATAGTGCCAGGCACATACTGAGTGAGTTATACTTTGCTAAATGTTCAGAGAACACACCCATTAAAAAGCAGAGTTTTATTCAGTTAATTCCTCACAAGCACCAAAATAGGTTACTGGTTTCTAACTTTCTTTTCTTTTCCTTTCTCTTTTCTTTTTGAGGTAAGGTCTTACTCTAGCCCAGGCTGATTTGGAATTCACTATGTAGTCTCAGGGTGGCCATGAACTTGTGGCAATTCTCCTACCTCTGCCTCCCAAGTGCTGGGATTAAAGGCATACACCACCATGCCCAGTTAACTTTTCACTTTTTAGCAGAAGAAATTGGCAAGATACAGTGTGCTTGCTGTCAGGGAGCACACACTGAGACTAGTGGTATCAAGCATGAAGGTTAAGCCTCTAGAGTAGCCCCTTCCCCCACAAAGCCTCTGTTCAGAAAACATGTGTTCTTCCTTTTGTTGATCTTTGAAAAAAACAGGAAATAGTTTTGAAAAAAGTGTTATGTGATTCTTTATGGCTAACACATAACCATTCAAATTCTTTGGCAATGTATGAGAAGGGTATACATTAGAAATCAAAGGGCATAAAGGCTTCTCTGAAAGCAGACAGCCCAGAAATCACTGGTGTTCATGCAATTTTGGGGTGGTAACTGCAAAGCACAGGAGGGATATATTTTGCAGTAGTCTATTAATATTTGTTTATTTCTTCTTTTCATTCAGAATACCTTTGTCATGTTATGTTTCTCTCAGTTCCCTAATTAGATTTTTTTCTTTGTTTCATAGCATTTCTACTCAAATTACTTTCAAACAGCAATTGTAATAGCAAAAGAAACCATGCCCATACATTAGCTCAGATCTGAGTACACCCCTCATTTGGGATCTCTGTGCCCTCTCATTTCTATCATGCCTGCCATCAAGCAATATTACACATGTTTTCCTATAAAAATTCTTCCTCTTAAACAGAACAAAGAGCACATCTTCCTCTTTACATCTTTAGCCCCAACACAGAAAATGTGTAGATCTGATGAACATATTACTCTATAAAATGAGATTCACTTAGAAGCTGAGTGTTTGCTCCAGAAGTGTCCTTATCCTCATTTAGCAGTCATTTCTACACCAACATACCAACTGAATGATGAATCTCATCAGTATCTTCAGGTTCAGAAATACACAGCAGAACCATGCATTTCAAGGCAACAAATCTTAGCTTCTATCTTGATTCCAGCTACCTAATATTTATTTTCAATTAATTGCTGTTAGACTCAGACACTTCTAATCACAAAGATAAAAGACACATATTTGGACCGTTTTCTGTACTAGCAGGCAACAGCCCATTAAGACCTGTGGGGCAAGAGGCAGAAGAAAACAAGAGTACTACAATAAAAACAACCTGCCTTCCAAATACCAATAATAGTCTGTAACACACACACATTCACTCTCTCTCACTCACACTCAGACATGCACCTAAGAACCTACCCATTTTAGAAAGAATCAACATCCCAAGCAATCTCTCCTCCACCCCATCCCCTACATCTAAAAGTAAAATCAAACATAACCACATATTTTCCTTGCTTACACCCTACTCCTACTGTCAGTGGGTCAGTCTACTGTATATTATGAGTCAGCATTTCTCCACATCTCTGGAAATTCCTTAACTAGCAACTAAGCCTACAATAGGAAGCCAAGTTTCCATTTCAGTGTGTAACAGGAAGTATTCAAATCAATTTTACTGGACTGGAGAATTATTGTTAATGTAACTGCTGTAACAGTTACATCAGAATAAGTGAAGAAGTATTGAATAGCATATTTTTTTTTAAAGGGTATATTTTAAAATCAGGCACACAAATTGTAATGAGCTAAACCAGTATTGTGAACTCGAAGAACATTTGAAGCAAGAGAGTAAGAAAAACACTTTTTTTTTTTTTTAGGCACAGTCTCACTCTATTTGTATCCAGGCTGAACTGGAACTCACACTTACAGGCTAGCCTATACAGTATTCATAGTGATCCTCTTACCTCAGCCTCCAAAGTGCTGGAATCAAAGGTGGGAGCCACCATGCCTGGCCTAACAAGTTAAGTTTAAAACTTGACTAAGTAAACTTTTCTGTTGTATATTGTTGTAGTTGTCCAACTTTAGCAACCCTATACTTGTTATACTAAGAATTTGCTGAGTTTTGTTTTGAATATCTAATTTGAGCACTAACTAATGTGACAGACAGAAATAACACTGGAAATGCAAATATTTTGAGGGAAAACATTCTGCAACAGATACTAAAATAGTTTACCCCTTTCCTCAATGAGTAGCTTGAATTTAATTGAATAGCACAAAATATATTATGGATTAAAGTTACTGTTTTATTCAGAACCAACATTTTAGAAGATTAAGAGACCTTAAAATAGCCTCTATAGGATCTTCAGTTTTACACTTTGAAAGCTGCTTTGAAAGTTAAAAGGACACCTATAAGAAACTTTTTACCACTAATTCCTACTAATTATGTATCTATGTTTTTGAGACAGGGACTCATATAGTCCATCTTTGCCTCAAGCTCACTATGTAGCTGAAGATGACCTTGAACATCTCATTTGCTTACCACTACCTCCCCTGGTGTTAGGATTACATGCTCTGTTTACCCTCAAAGTCTTTTTTAAAATTTTTATTTATTTGCATGTGAGTATGTGTGTACGGGCATGTAAGGCCTCTTAGTACTGTAAAGGAAGCTAGAAGCTTGTGCTACATTTTGTGTCAGGCTTGGCAAGAAAGTGCCTGTAATTGGTGAGGCACCTTCCAAGCACGCCCCACCCCTTTTTTGAGGCAGGGTCTCTAAACCAGGCTGACCTGAAATGTACTTCATAACCCAAACTGGCCTTGAATTCACAGGCAATCCTCCTACCCCAGCCTCCAAGCAGGAGCCACTATGCCTTGCCTTACCCACTTATTCTTAAAGAACATTTCAAGATTTAAGTTCGGCAAAAAGCCAAACAGCTCAGCTTTTAGAGTCATTAATAAACTTACTTAGCATTTGCACAGTATCAGAAAGTAAGACATCTGGTTCTAATTTAAGTCTTGGCTCAGAATAAAAGTGCCTCCCCCACAATAGTTTGATTATAAACTGTTCTTTTTCTCCACTCTTTTTATTTTATTTATTTTTTTTTTCTTCTTTGGAAGCTGTTGTCCTTAATTCTTGCTGGAAGCCACCTGACCACTGCCAGGAAGAGGAATGCAAAACACTCCCAGGAGCTGAGGCTGTGACGTCAGCACTGCATTCCACTTCTCCCCAGTCAGTGCTGCCGGGAAGCTCTGGCCTTCTGCAAAAGGCATGGACTAGATAGCAGCTGAAGCCTGCACTAAATCATGCTAAGAACCTGCATATTGTGCTTTAACACAGTATCATAGGGAAAAGGATGGAACTAAAGCATGCTGAGATATTTACTACAATGAAAGAACCATGTTGGAAGGGAGGGAGGGATAGAAAGGAGGGAAAAGGAAAGGTAGAAAGAGGGTGGAGAAGGAGGAGACAAGGAAGGAAGGTGGGAGGAAGAGAGACACTATTGACTTGAAAGCACCACATGTCACCATTTTATATGCTATCCTGACATATACACAGCTGAGAATAAAGCTATACAGAGAGACAGGATACAAAGCAGGTAGCTCTGCTTTCAGCCCCTGTGACCAATGGAAACACATGGAAATGTTTGTGGTTAGATGGGATACTATAAAACTCAGAATAGTGGAAAGCCAGAAACTTCCATAGTCAAGCCATAATCTATTCAACAAATCACTGTTTCTCTCTTCATAAATAAATTCTGGTTTGACACACCAGTTCGTAGTAGAGATTGAACACCTAGCCAAATTAAATATGCATGAAACCTTGACTGTGGCGTAATAGATGGCCATAGGAGCTAACATGAACTGGGTCATTCTAATTCACTGAACTATGAAGATGACATGTTCAGGAATAATATATCCTCAAGTGAAAGCCGTATTGTAGCACCTTCAAATATGAGTAATATCTGAAACCCAGAGTAACTTTCATGAACAGAAGGCTCATATTCTCTGCCTCCCCCCCACAAGGTAGAGTCTCACTCTAGCTCAGGCTGGCCTGGATTCACTCTGTAGTCTCAGGGTGGCCTGAACTTATGGGGTGCTCCTCCTCCCTCTACCTCCCCAGTGCTGGGATTAAAGGCATGTGCCACCACTCCTGGCAGAAAGCTCACATCTTAATATACCTATTCTTGCCACACCTGCCATCATTACTCAACCCATACTTAATGGCCCCACAGGAAAGCCTCTATGACAAATGGGAACTCTGCCTAAGGAAGTTGTATTAGGGTATAATTCAATCTGAGGAAGGCAAGCCAGGAGGACAGATGGATATGCACAGCATGGGCATGACTTTACAACTGCCACAAAAGAAGTCCTGAGAGACTACCAGAGCTTCTCATGCATAGCTGAGGTTCAATGTACCAGGGGAAATGGCATGAGAGATGATTAGTTGATTCTAGGACACTGCAAATGCTTAGTTGGAATACTCTTTAATGGGACATCTTATGGTCCATCTGACTTTAAGAACAAAGAATGAATGAGAATATTTGTATTCCATTTGAGACTCAAAAAATCAAGCATCTTTGATAAGTCTACTCCAAATACTTACCTGACACTTGCAACACTAGTCCAGGGCATGTTCAGGGGGCTCATAAATAACATGATCATAGTGGCAGAGGCAAAAACAGAGCTTCTTGCCCTGGCCCACCTGTTTAGTAATACCAGAATTTCCAACTTGCAACAATCAGTCCCAAGAGACCAGCATTCCACACAATGACAGGTTAATTACAATTAACATCTTCTATGACATATGATGACAGCATAAAAATTCATCTTACTTCAGTATGCACTTATTAAGACTGTTGTTTTCTCTATCTACCATGCTTCTGCCAGTAACACTGTAAGTGAAGTTCAATGCACCAGGTGGATTTCAGCTACACTAAAGTTAATCATGAAACAGGTAGTAAACACTTATAGAAATGAGAACTCTAACACCAATGCATGATATCTTCTTTATCATGATGTCAGTAATATAATATTAACATGCCAATTCATTTTCATTTTACCTTATTTCAGAGTGTGTGTGTATGTTCTTACTCACACAACTTACTAGACAGACAAAATAGTTACTAGAGGGTAGGATTTGGCAGCCTGCACAGGTAGGGCTGACTATAGGAACACAAGAGATAGAGTTCTGTCTACTATGGAGTAATGAAGACCCCAGTTATTTCTGTAAGAGGGATATATAATATGAGAGGTGCAAATAAGTTGCTGCTATTGTTTCAGGAAATGAAAGGTTTACACTGTGCATCTGGTTACAAGGGCACTACTGTACACAATCTATTTCTGTTTCCTTCCTCTTTATCTCACTTCTAAGTAATCAGTACCCATACATATTCTTCTTCTATAATCTATATCGGATTCTGTAGTCTGCAGCTGACTGCTGGAGACCTAACAATCCTATAAGAAGCAGAGAATATAGATGGAAATAGTTTAAGCAATAAAGTACAAAAACATAAATGGAAGGTCCAATTTTCCATTTTATAGGTTAAGATTGAGACAATGTCTCAAGTAGTCTCATATTCTAACAGCTTCCATAAGTAACAGTGGCATGCCACAACAGAAATATTTGAGCTTTACAGCTTGTGAAAGATCTTCATGACTAATGTCATCTGATTCTCACAAAAGGCTTATGGAATCTAGGACCCGAAATCATGTTGTTTCAAACAACTAGTAATTTGTCATTTATAAATTCAAAAAGTCAGTCAATATGTAGATGGGTATATTGATTTTTTTTTCCCCAGTGGTAGAGATCAAACCTAGGGCCTCACACATGCTAAGCAAGCTTTTGAGCTTCAGCCCCAGACCCTAAGCATGATAGAAATAATTTTTTTACAGCTCCAATCTAATTAAAAAATATTTCTTTAAAAATATTTCTTATACTAACTTGTAAAATATTTTCCCTGAATAATTTTAAGATGTCATTTCTCATAAAAGTAAATTTCCTTCCCAAGTTAATAAGTTAACTTTAAAAGCATATTTAAATCAAAGATATTTTTATTCTACTGGATATAAATTCCACTTAAAGCTACCTGTATGTGGAAGAAGAATATTTAGTACTTCATAAGTTTTTAAGAGTAGAACTTGAAAATATCAGAATGTGAGTTCAATAGATGTTAGCGGGCTGGAGAGATGGCTTAGCGGTTAAGCGCTTGCCTGTGAAGCCTAAGGACCCCGGTTCGAGGCTCGGTTCCCCAGGTCCCACGTTAGCCAGATGCACAAGGGGGCGCACGCGTCTGGAGTTCATTTGCAGAGGCTGGAAGCCCTGGCGCGCCTATTCTCTCTCTCTCTCTCTCTCTCTCTCTCTGTCTTTCTCTCTGTGTCTGTCGCTCTCAAATAAATAAATTAAAAAAAATTAAAAAAAATAGATGTTAGCTACTCATACAATTCCAGAGATAAATGTTTATTTTCCTCATAGAAGTGTTTCCTTAAAATACATTACTTTAAAAATATTTGCATGGAATAGAAACTTAATGAGAAATGATAACTGGCCCATAAAATCCTCATCAATAGTTCAAATGGTGAACAGGACATTCTACAATAACCCTAATAGTAGGTCAGGATTCACTAAACCTCTGGACAATACCATTTAAAAAATACGGAGTTCTTACTATGAACTGAAGTTCTAATAAAGCAGCCAAATACACTCAACATCCTATAAGGGTTTTTGATTAGAATTTCAATGACTGTGGAGAGCCTGGAGTTACCTTATGCTATAGCCCCTTTGGTGGCCACTTACTACCCACCTCTATGTGTGATTTAACATCCTTTGACTATTAAGTAAATCCTTTTGGAATGTACAAACGTTTAAACAAAGAATTGAATAATATAAGACTGAGAAGGGTAATTATTAAATTACTGTAGTTATTGAGGGAAATGCAGAACCAAGAAAAGGACAATGAATATACCCACATGGCTTGAGAACCCACATGGTGGGCCTGGCAAAACCATGGGAAAGATGCAAAAGAGAATGCAAAGAACTCCTGTCATGTGAAAAAAAGAGCCCATATGTAGAGTAAAGGCTAGGGGGCCCTTAGCTTCTACCAAACTGAAAGCTAAGAATGTCATCAAATAGCATCTGAGTGCCATAGGGATTCTCTCTCTTTGCTGTAGCCCACCTACTTGATTTTTCAACCAATACATTTGGAGACTGCCTTGATTTATGACCCTTTGTTCTGTAACTATAAAAACTTTATGGAACTATTAACACATTGGAACATGGGATTTGGGGTAACTTAATCTATGTTCTTGGGCCATGATCACTTCTATTTGGCTCCAGAATAAACTATCTCTTATTTCTTTTGAGGTGAAAGCTATGTTTTCCCCTTATCATCACTCTATAGGCTCAATTTAAATACTTTTAAAGTTCTTACTTAAAAAATAGTCTAAAGTAGAAAAGAGCACAAAATATTTAGTACTTATCATTCTTTAAGGTCTATCATAGGAACTTTAAAGCACTTTCACCAAATTGGGAACTGTGAATACACAGCTAAAGTACAATGTCCAAAAGTCAAAATCCACTTGAGTTGATTTTTTAAAAAGGTAATAGAAAAAGCAATAAAATCAGTAAATATTGTTTTAAAGTGAACCACACACCAAAATGGTAGTCTTGAAAAGAAAAGAACCCCAAGCACTCTTGTTCTCCTGGCACTATTGGGGCGAGTCCCAGCAAATGGAAGGGAGGCAAGGGTAGGCTGGAACCCGGTCTCCAAACAAGGATGTCCCACTATGCCTTCCTGTGTGGGGAGCTAAAGAGAGAAAGGCAGTGAGAGGGTGTCAAGTAGCTTTAGGCAGTTAGGGTGAATGGAACCCTGAACATAAGAAAGAGGAATGTCTTTGGGCCTATCCTTACATTCTATACTTGTTAGAGATCAAAGGATGATCTGAATTCTTATCTCTTGCCTAAAGGAGATCTGTTTTTTCACAAATAGAATTTAAATCTAATCCTAACATTGTGATTGGTCAAGCGTAGATCCCAGAACTTGGCTGACCTCTTTTTAAGACAGTTCCTAGCCCAAACCAATCTGCAGTCCTTCAGCTCATCTGAGCCAGAAGGAAGGGCCCAGCACCATAAGGCCATAAATATTTGTGAGGAGAGGGCAAGGTCTCAGAGCTGCCTGACCATTTGAGAACCTTCAGCTACTAATGAGTTTCCCTTAAGCTTGGCCCAGGCCCAGCAGAGCCAAGCCAAGGGAGAGCCCCCTAGCCTTTACTCTCCATACAGGCTCTTTTTTCACATGACAGGAGTTCTTTGAACTCTCTTTCCATCCTTCCCATGGTTTTGCCAGGCCCACCATATGGTTTCTCAAGCCATGTGGGTATATTCATTGTCTTTTTCTTGGTTCTGTATTTCCCTCAATAACTACAGTAATTTAATAATTACCCTTCTCAGTCTTATTTAATTCTTTGTCTAAAATTAGGTATGAAACTAGGGTTTGGGGTTCAAGGACTTTTCTAAACCCCTAGCACCCGTTATAGCAGGAGTGGTGGTAGAGAGACAGAGATTACAGCTAGCTTTAAGAGGGAAAAAAATCACTTTCAACGTTAAAGTCATTGGTAGGTAAGAATTATCTAAAGGTTGACTGCAAGACATACATGATACTCTTGACAATTTCCTGGCTTATTTGGTTCCAAAATGAAAAAAAAATTAAAGGCAATTCAGTATCTGCTTTCTATTTTTTTTAAAGCAATATAAAATTAGCTTAACAATATGTTTTACTAAGTGAACAACAAATGAAGCCTTGTGTTTAGTTGGGAGGAAAAAGAATTTTGACTTTGTTTTTAATTCTACATATTTATCTAGCTCCAAAAAAGACCAGCTCTTACCACAATAACAATAATGATCAAAACCTTAAAAGGATTGTTAAGGAGTTGTCTCCAGATGGACCATTTCTAAGTCTTGGGATACAATGAGAAAAACAGGACTTCCTCACCCTTTGAGTACTTAAAAGGAACTCTGCTGTTCCCACATGGCGCTGCCAGGCAGCCTAACCTTTCCAGGCTCAAGGAGCAGTGTGGCACAGCTATCAAGATTTTAACTTGCCTTTCACAGTATGTTGAGAATAGGCTAGGCCCTACTCTATGTTACTCCATATTGTGAAAACAATGGTCTTCCAGACTGTGTTCTGCCTTGGGAATCCCCATTTTACAAGCAGTGTTTGACTCCATTTTGAGTACAAACACAGAGGCAGGATGATTCAGCACCTTGGTAAACAATACCATGTGTCTGGCACACCCACAAGGCACAGACTGATAAATAACTTATTCCTAAAAGTAAAAAGGGTGCTGCCTCCCTATATATTAAAATAAGCTGTGATCAGATGAACACATGGGTATATTAAAATCATATCAAGAAAACCAGACCTGAAAACTTACCAAATATATAATAGCATGAAAGGGTCTATGACAATTAAGTTCTGTTGTCAACTCGAACAGATTAGGAATGAAGTGAGGCCTCTTGAACAGGCAGGATTAACTGAGAGAGCCACACTACTCTTCCAGTGGGGGATGGTATACAAAAAAAGCCTCAGTAAACCACTGAAGCTTTTTTGTTTTGATTTTGATCAGGCTGCCCTTGCTACCTACTTGCTGGTGCATGCTTTTGCCTGGCTCCCCCTGCTACTGGCTTATGTGTGCTTCTCCCATTCGTTTGACATCCTATGAGGACACTGTAACTCAGCCTGCACTCAGCCTCATGGACTGAGCAGACCTTGTCTTATTACTGTTCAGCCTGCATCCAGACTTGGTTGACTGACCAGCTGTCAGGTTCTCTGATGTTCTAGTTTGTAGATGGCTATTGTGCAGCCCATATCTTGTAAGCGAATTCAGTATGTCCCCTTTAAATATCTATCATTCTATTGATTTGGTTACTCTAGAGAACTCTGACTAATACAGGACACAACACCTTCAACTGGTACCATACAGAAGAAATCTAACAGTGCAGTGGCAATGTCTCAATTGATCTCTCATTTGAGCACCCAGTGTGTGCAGTAAGCAACAAACAAGCACAGAACTCCCAACTGACACAGGGTCTTCAGCTTGGTACACTCTCTACTACTGATACAGCCCATTCCTATTTCTATTCGTCCGTCTGCCTGGGCTTATTCATCTAAACTTGGTCCCATCCTTTAGGTCTCTGATATCCACACCTTGCTTTTTTAAAAAAAAATTTAAATTTTTACTTATTTATTTGACAGAAAGAGGGAGAGAGAGAATGGGTGTGTCAGGGCCTCCAGCCACTGCAGACGAACTCCAGACACATGCGCTCTATTGTGCATCTGGCTAATGTGGGTCCTGGGGAATAGAACCCAGGTCCTTTGGCTTTGCAGGCAAATACCTTAACCACTAAGCAAACCATCCCTCCAGCCTCACACCTTGCTTTTTCAACTTAAAATTCTGAGGCTCAGCTCAACTCTGATCTTGGGACTTTACTCTTCAGCAGAGACTCCAGGAGACCTTTAACATGCTCAGGCCCCTCCTCCCCGCAGTTTTCCCCTTTGGCTTCTATCAGACCTCTCTGGAATTTCTTTAACTCAGCTGCAACTTCTTTAACCAGCTGAAGCCATTCTGTAATATACATATACATACAAAGACAATTTTACCATGTGATGTGTGATCTCAAAGTTAATATAAGTAGTTAAGATTAGAATAAAAGAGCCTGTGTTTGCTTCAGCTAGCTATTAAGGAAACTGGGATTACGTGACAAGTGTTCTCAATACAACCAATATGAATGAATGTTTTCAATAAATTCTAACACTGTGCAGAGACACAAATGTGTTTATGTACTATCTGATATGATATAGTCATAACTTAATGCTACTGAAAAATAAGTAGGCCCAAGCAGTAAGAGTTGCTCTAAATTTAACATTGTCTTATCTAATCTGAATATATTCAAAATAAAACACAACTTAAAAGCAACCCTACTTCTAGAATCTCATAGCATTCGGTTTCTTTCTTAGCTGTTCTCTAGAAAACAAAATTTAAAACTTATTTAAGAAATTCCTTAAAAAGTGATTTTGTGATAGCAACTCTTGAGTTTCTTATTGGTCACAGGCTTAAAGGCAGGTTTCTGTGAAATGTCCTTCTGTTTCTTTTTGGTTATTATTGTTTCTTTGTTTTTGAGACAGTGTCCTGATATGTAGTCTATGTTGGCCTGGAACTTGTGATTCTCTTGTCTTGGCCTTCCATAAATTAGGATTATAGGTATGCATCACTGTATCCTTAAGTGAGTCTATAGTGTCACTGCAAATTATAGCAAATATATAGAAGACCGTTTTTTTTCTGTCTCATAATCACAGTTTCTATTCATGAGGAGCTACAAATCTACAAATCAGGAAGCCTAAACCAACCTTCAGCTCTTGCTTAAAGCAGAATGTAACAAGTACTATAAGAGAAGCACTAGTTAAAACTTACAGAAAAAAAAAAAAAAACACTACAAAGGTTCAAACACCAGAGAGTCCATCCAGCTGGAAAGAATCAGAAGAGACTTCATGAGGAAGTGGAATTTGAGATGTCCTAAATGAAGACTCAAGACATTCCAGGCAGAACAAGGGTGGAAATACCAGGAATTTTGAGTTGGGCCACAGAATTAGTAACAGAACAACAGACAATGCACTTGAACAAGCTGTGTGTACCCTAAAAAGAAGGCTAATGTTACACATTACAAGGAACCATTTAAGATTTTAAAATGGGCTAGCAATATGGCTGAATTGAATCTTCCTAAATTTTACATCAGAAATGTGGCAACCCCAGAAGTAGGATCCAAATGACTTGGAGAAGGCTGGGCATGGTGGTGCATGCCTTTAATTCCAGGAGGCAGAGGTAGGAGGATTGCTGTTAAGTTCGAGGCCACCCTGAGACAACATAGTGAATTACAGGTCAGCCTGGGCTACAGTGAGACCCTACCTCGAAAAACCAAAAAACAAAAGACTTGGAGAAAGAAGCCCCCTGTCGTGGGTGAGTTGCCAGCTGAAGGAGCCTGTAATGCTCCTGACATGATGTAAAAGGGATCAAAGAGCCATTTTGGAGGGGCAGGCTATGTCACTAAGGCACTTGCTTGTTCCTTAAAATTGGCCAAACAATCAAAAGTGAATTCACTGTAACAAAATGGTGCCAGGTGTCTTCTGTTTCTTGGAGGTCCGAGACTTGATAGATTTTCAAATCAACCCCTTTAAAGAGGAAAGAGCCTTGGTGAGAAGCCTATTTTATATTAGCAAGATGATGACTTTATAGCTTAAGAAGCATAAAATTTTAGGTGGATTAAGTCCAGGCTACATCTATGTCTGTCTAATAGAAATCAAAGAGTCATAGTATGGATTAAGGACAGGTTACTTAGGCTAGGACTTTGCTTCTCTAGAGAATCATGGGCCATTCTTGCCATTTCATATCCTGTTTCTTCACACCTGGCAAGGGAAAAGGGCAAATCTGGTAGGCAAGGATGTAGTTATACAGGTTTTGCCTATGAAGATTAGGGATTGAGAACTCTTTGATTCAATCCAAGGATAGCATGGCATAGGTTAAAGGTGGAGGCCTTGGCCCCTCCTATACTGTCTTAGTTTTCTATTGTCTTTCACCTCTCTATAGGTTGTTGTATGGTCAGCGATATTCACATGAAATTACTTTAAAACCAAAAGGGGGCTGGGCATAGTGGCTCATGGCTATAGTGGCATCTACCTATAGTTCCAGTACTTGGGCAATAGAGGCAGGAGGATCAGGAGTACAGGGGTTCAAGGCCAGTTTCATTTACATAGCAAGTATGAGGCCAGCCTGGGCTACCTAAGACCCAATCTCAAAATAACTGGGCTAGGGAGTTGGTTGTGGATAAAGTACTTGCCACATAAACATGAGTACCTGAGTTCAGACCAATAAGCCTGAATGCTATAACACTAGTGTCTGTAACTATAATGCATCTGTCGTGAGAAGGGATGTGGAGATAGGAGAATTGCCCAGGAGCCTGTGGGTCAGCTAACCTGGCATTCAGAGTAGTGAATAAGGAGACCCTACTGCAAAGTAAAGTGGAAGGTGAGGATCAACACCCTAAGTTGCCCTATAACCTCCACATGAGTGCTATGGCACACATGCACCCAAACACACATATACAGCACCCCCCCCAAGAAAAACTAAATAAAGTAAAAAACACAAAGGCTAGAAACTGGGCTTCTAAAATCTTTGCATGTTAATTTACCATTCTTCAGGAACACAAAGCTAAGTACAGAAAACACCTATCTTGAATTGCTGCCCCTGACTTCCATACTTCCATGCAATTTATTCTTTCCTTTCTGCACCTAGAGTTTGTGGTTTGCTAAGATAGTGTCACTGTCTCAGCATTTTATTTTTAAATACTTTGAGACTTAATGAAAATATGTGAGATCACTTTTGTGTTCTTCACTTAGATGCATGAGCCTTGTCATAAGTGCTTGTCACTATCTACAAATAAGCAAATATGCATATACATATTATTGTTGTGGACTCTGCAGCTACTATTGTTATCAGTTTGCTGAGCCAGCAGATACTGTGTAATTTAAGTCTAAATATTTCCAGATGGAGTGCTAAGCACTGTAAAATAAATACATTCAAGAAATTTGAGACTGATAAAATACATAATCTATATGCAAATTTTATTGATTATCCCAATGGTACCATTTATAGCAATTCTTTTAAATTCTGGATTACAATCGTATCTGGCACAGTTGGGTAATTTATTTTTACTCTTTTGGTTTTCTATGGCCAGAACCATAGATCATCCCTTGTAGCTGCATCCATCTGTGACAACTGAGTCTTGGGAAACTCAAGAGCAGAGCCCATAGCACAAGAAGGACAAAGCTCATTCTAGGGGAGTTAGGCCACTTTGTTTGGCCTTACTAACAAATTGACAGAAGCTACAAATATGCCTTCCCAAAGTAGGTGCCTGTAGGGTAACTGATCCATCTGTCATAAGTATCACTGTATAAAAGAATACTACTCTTCTATTGCTTCTGAACTTGGTAAAGAAACAGTATAAAATAAAGTTCATTTCCTCATTAGATAGCTTATTTAAGTTACCTCTGTATGTTGGGCCAAGTGCCAGACACTCACTTTCTCTTCCTTTATAGGGAAGACTCCTATAGTCCAACTATGTGAATTCATTCTTGGATAGTGATTCTGTAGAATTATTCTGGAAATAGATAGTCACTGACATCATTTGATAACTTAATATAGGCTCTGTAAGGCAATTTTCTAAGTTAAAATTTGGGTGCCAAAATTGAGAGCATATCTCCCACACATTTTCATATGTACCTCTAAGAATGAACAACTAGATTTAAGCAGTTATAATTAAATGGCTTAACAGTCTGTTCCCACTTCTTTTCATCCTCTGTTTCCTTACTGTGGACACAATATGACAGTTCTGTTTAATTCTTCTCATGTTATGCCTGACTCACCATGTTGGAAAATATCCCCTAAAATTGTAAACTACAATAAACCCACCTGTTCTTAAGCCTCTTGTCAGGTATTTGGTAATAAGAACTAGCAAAGAAACTAATACAGATTGTTAATTTGATTTTGTGACATGTGCCTCTGGGACAATCACATCCAAAAGAAAATCACCTTAGAAAAAGAAACATAAATGCAATTTTCATATTTACCCTAGATATAATTCAGTGAATTTGTTCATTAACTCTACCATGTTTTATCTTTGGAACTCAGTTTCTTAGCTCATTCAGAAATAATGTGTGTTATTTAATCTGCCCTAAATGGGCCATTAAGTCCTCTAGCTCAATTACAGAAATCACCTCAAGAATCCGCAAGAAATGGATGGTGCCACAAGGATACAGGAAATGGGGAAATCAAAAGGCTGAGCCTCCAACTCACTATCATACCAGGTTCTCTTCAGTCTTCAGGAAGTATCTCTGAAGCCAACTCCTGTGTACAGTGCTTCTCTGGTGTTCTATAGAAACTTCCCATAACAGTTCTTGCTTATGTGTGTATTTGGGCTTTTATTCCCACATTGGCAGTAGGCTCAGGAAAATATCTGTGCCTTAGTACCTGAATGCCTTATACTTCACACGTATTTCAGTAGTGTCTTCCAGTTCAGTGCATGAGAAGACAATGCAAAAGCACCAGTGGGTGATGTTCTTATCTACAGAACCATCAAGAACAAAATGAAAGCTACACAGAAGTTGAAGAGAATACAAGTCCAAAAGAAGACAATGAAAAAAGAGTAGATATGGCAATTAAAGGGTGCCCCAGGCCCTAGCAAGTACAGGAATAAATGAATGCTTGGGAGAAGATTCCAAAGGGAAGAGAGAAATCATAAAGGTAGAACTGCCAACTATAAACCATATAGGTTTATTGGAGGGCCATCAGCAACAACAGAAAGTTAAGGCATACTATAAAGACTCCAATATCACATTCAACATGTTCTGTTACTTAAACTACAACCAGAAACTTAACAAATTATGTCTGGGGCTCAAGAGACTCAGATGATAAAGACTTGCTGTACAAGCAAGAAGATTTAAGTTTGGATCACCAGGATCCATGTAAAAATTTTGGACATGGTGGTGTTTATTTGTAATTCCAATGCTGGGGAAATGTAGACAGATGGATCCACAGGGCTTACTAGCTAGCTAGTTTACCTCAATCAGTAAGCTCTAGGTTCAATGAGAGGCCTTGTCTCAAAAAGTAAAGTGGAGGGTAACTGAGAAGGGGTGGTGGTTTAAATTAGGTGTCCCCTATAAACTCAAGTGTTCTGAATGCTAGGTCCCCAGCTGTGGCAATTTGAAAACTGGAGCCAGCCTTGGAGGAGGTGTGTTGTTGCAGGTGGGTTTATGGATGTCAATGTTTGACTCAGTTTCATGCTGTAGTGTCCCACCTGCCATGGCTGAGGTGATGTCCAGCCTCTACTCATGTTATCCTTTTCTTTGCTATCAGGGGGTTTCCCATCAAGTCTGTAAGCCAATATAAACCCCTTCCTCCCACAAGTTGCTTTTTGTCAGGTGCTTTGTGCCAACAACATGAAGGTAACTAACAGAAGGTCATCAAATGACAACCTTTCACACACATGTATACACACACAGCATACATACACATATGCACAAACATCATACACACATACAAAAAAAAAGAGATCTCAGACAGGCACAATAACATGCATGTAGTTCCAGCTACTTGGGAGGCTGGAGGAATGCTTGAGGATAGAACTTAAGGCAGCCTTCCTCTAGCTAGATGTTCATCTAAAAAAAGAAGTGATAATTCCTAGGCCATGAAGAATAATCCAAGAAGAAAAACATCTTATTTACTCTGAGTAGAACAATATATAATAAATATTGGCTTTAGTATATATTAAAAATGATATTATTCTCCATTTTCAATTGTTACTCAGCAGAAGGCAGATCAATGTCATATTCAAAATACAGCTGAACATAATGAGAGCAAAGAGGAGCCCAGAATATTACTATCTCCAGAGTCTTCTTAACCAACACTAAATGGTCCTGTAAGGTCTTTTTAAGTCAACTATATACTAGTAATTTTGTCAAAATGACTGGCTAAGCCACCCACTACACATGCATGTCTCCCAAAGCTGTTTTGTCAAAGCACCATTCCTCTTTTTCTCAGTATTCCTGTCCATAATTACTCAGCATAAAGTGAGCACAAATAAAGCAGACACTATGCTGTAGCCAGAAAAAAAGTGCTAGCAGAAATGGACAGTGCCCTAAAAGAGCTTCTCACCCAGCAGCATGGCCCTTGGCACCTTTCAGGGCACTGCCTCAGCCACAAAGATAACTCCATGACTGGAGTCAGGTCTTTTTTAATACTTTATTTATTTGTGTATGTATGGGGGTGTGAGGGAATGGGCATGCCAGGGCCTCTAGCCATTGCAAACAAACTCCAGATGCATATGCCACCTTGCACATCTGGTTCTATGTGAGTACTGGGGAATCAAACCTGGGTCCTCTGGCCTTGTAAATAAGCCCCTTAACTGCTAAGCCATCCCAGTCCAATTTTAGATTTTATTTGTATATATAACTGTCTCTTATTAGATGTTATAGCTAGAACTTTAACACCAGAAATATCTCTACTTTGCCTATTTATTGGACACCATTAAGTTAAAAATAACCTATAAAGCCTCTATTTTGTTCTATTATTAATAAGAAAAACTTCACACATACAGAAAATTGAAACAAGTACGTATAATCCCATCTAAACATTAAGAATAACAGTTCATTACACTTACTTAACACACATTTCTTCCATGTATTTCAATGTAAATTATGTATCTGCATATATTTTCCTCAAGTAATTTAGCTTAAGATAAAATCTGTATAAATTTACATGAAAAGCATAGGGCTGGAATGGCTCAGAGGTTAAAGATGCTTGTTTACAAAGCTGGTGGCCCAGGTTCAATTTCCCAGTTACCCACAAAAAGCCACATGCACAAAGTGGTGCACACATTTGGAGTTTGCTTGCAGTAGCAAGAGGCCTTAGCCTGCCCATTCTCTCTCATTCTCTGGAAATACACATTTTTTAAATGAAATATATAGATTTTAACACAATCCCTGCATTCTCACTATGCACATGGTCTCTGTAACCCATGCACCCACGTAGTTGCACAGCATCACTACCACCCCTAGAAAATATTATCAAACTTATTTAAGACCTTCATTTTCCCATCAGTCTCAGATCCTAAGAGATGGAGGACAATTCTCTCTTTTCTAGTTATCATATATATACAAATGCCTAACTAAAAAAAAAAATCAGATACTTAATATAAACCTAAATTCAATGTAATGACTAGAAAACAGGATTTTACTTTACAGTGATGACAATTCTTTGGCAATATGACTAGGTAGTCAATCAGGACATTCAGCATACCTGAAAGAGTTATCTCACAAAGACACCTCCATGTACTGCTCTTCAAGACAAAGCCTTCACCTGTTCTGCAATTACCATCTCCTGTGGTTTGAACATGAAGTGTCTGCTCTAGGTTAGTTCATTTGAACACTTGATCCCCAGCACGAGGGGCTATTTGGGAAGGTTGTGGAACCTTTAAGAGATGGAACCTTGCTGGAGGAAGTGGGACACTGAGGGGCAGGCCTTGAGGTTTTATATCCCAACCCTACTTCATGTTCTTTTCTGTTGCCTGACTGAATGCAATGAGACCCACTGGGCTCCCATTCCTCACTGCCATGTCTTCCCTGACGTAATGGAAACTACACCCTGAAACCAACCCTTCCCCTTTTAAGCTGTTCTTGTCAGGCATTTGGTTAAAATAACTAATATACTATCCACACTATTCAGAATTCCATAGTGGCAGATGGTCAACTAACTGAGTTAACTTTTCAGTATCACTAATTTTTTTTATAACAAAAACTGGTTACATTTATGAAGATTTTATCAAAAAAACCCAGAGAAATTTAATAAAAATCAGTGTTGAAAAGGGCGTGGTGGTGCATACCTTTAATCTCAGCACTCAGGAGGCAGAGGTAGGAAGATTGCTGTGAGCTCAAGGCCACCCTGAGACTACATAGTGAATTTCAAGTCAGCCTGGGCTAAAGCAAGACCTTACTTGAAAACACCAAAAAGGAAAAAAAAAAAAAAAAACAACCCAAAAAAGAAACCTGTATTAAAACATGTAAAGTGTTCCAAAGTTTTACATTTTTCAAACAATCTTGTTTACATGTGGTCTATAATTCTTGTCTAACAAACCAGGAGTACATAATAATCAGCTTAAAGGGCCTTAAGCATGTGCAAACCCTTGGCCTGAGTAGGAGGGACAGGGTGATGTGCCATTTCCTGTCTCAATTACACCCTGCATAAACTGTGAAACCTAAACAGGGGCCAAGGGGAGCAGTCAGGCTGCCCTCCAGTTGATCACCCACAGTACTGAGAACACTTGATCCCAGATTGATCATTTTCAATTTATGTGAGCAGAGATGTTTACCATTCCAACATTTGATGTCATCTGCTAGCTACCCACTAACACTATCTGTTCCTGCAAATGCTTGGAATTTCCTCATTTCTGAGATCTGGAAAGTTTCAAGTAGACTTTGCATTTTAAAAAAATTAAAAAAAAATTTTAAGAGGCAGCATCTCACTCTATCTTGGCTGACCTGGAACTCACTCTGTAGCCCCAGGTGGGCCTTGAGCTCATGGTGGTCCTCCCACCTCAGCCTCCTGACTGCTAGGACTAAAGACCTCCTCATCATCTCCAGATAATTCCTGCCCCCCCCCCCCCCCGCACACACATGTGTGTGTGTTATATGCCTCCCCTCGCCCCCGCCCCCAGCATTATGCATCCAAGTAAAGGCAAAAAAACTGGAACCATCTATTTGCTGCCTCCAAACACACTCTTCACTAAAAAATAGGTATTCCAAGCAAAGAAACCATGAAACAAGCAGACATCACTATTAACACCTGAAAAAACAGACTTCAAATGAAAACTACTGAGAAGAGACAAAGAAAAATCACTTCATACTGATTAAGGGAAAAATCCAAGAGGACATTACAGTTCATACATATAAACACAGAACACAAAAGAAGTCAATTTCATAAAACAAATACTACTAGGTATAAAGGCACGGATCAATCCCAACCCAGTAATTGTAGGTTATCTTAGCATCCTACTCCCATTAATGGACAATTTATTCAGAAAAAAATAAACACAAAAACACTGGAGCTAAATGACATTATGGATCAAATGGCCCTAACAGACATCAACAGAATATTATATCTAGATACTATAGAACACACAGTCTTTTCAGCAGCTCATGGAAATTCCTTTAAAATATGTTACATATTTGGATGCAAGTAAGTAAAATAAATAGAAAAATGAAATAACTTCTTATATTCTGTTTGACCATAATAAAATAAAGCTAGAAATCAACAGCAAAGAAAACTATAGGAAGTACACAAACTTTTGGAGATTAAAACGCACTACTGAATGATAAGTGGGTCAACTGAATAAATTTAGAAATAAAATTTTAAAAATCATACAATTGGGCTAGAGAGATAGCTTAGTGATTGGCACTTGCCTGCAAAGCCAAAGGACCCAGGTTCGATTCTCCAAGACCCATGTAAGCCAGATGCACAGGGTGGCACATGCATCTGGAGTTAATTTACAATGGCTAAAGGCCTAGGCATGGCCATTTTCTCTGTCTTTGCTGGCCTGCCTAATAAATAAATAAAATATTTGGGCTAGAGAGATGGTTTAGCAGCTAAGGCACTTGCCCAAGAAGGCTAAGAACTGAGGTTTGATTTCCCAGTACCCATGTAAGCCAGATGCACAAGGTGGTGCCTACATCTGGAATTCATTTGCAGTGGTTGGAGGCCCTATAGTGCCCATTCTCTATCTGCCTCTTTCTCTCTTTCAAATAAATAAATAAAATATAAAATAAATATTTTAGGGTTGAAGAAGTGCTTAGTGGTTAAGGCGCTTGCCTGAGAAGCCTAAGGACCCATGTTTGACCTTTCTCCAGGTCCCACATGAGCCAGATGCACAAAGGTGACACAATTACAAGGTTGCACATGTGCACCAGGTGGTGCAAAAATCTGGAGCTTGATTGTAGTGGTGGATGCCCTGGTGTACCAATTCTCTCTCTCCAAAAAAAAAAAAAAAAATACACACACACACACACACACACACACACACACATTTTAAAGTGAATGGAAGTGATAATATAGTGAGATAACTCAGATCAAAAAAACAAACACTGCATGTTATCTCATATATGTGAATGTTAACTGTTGCATTTTTATAAATGTGAATTTATTTATGAGGTTGTGAGTATTCATGAGTTCAGGAAACTCAAAAGGGGCCTATGAAAATGGGGAAAATGACATGGGTAAGGGCGAGAATAGTAGAACACATGTAACATGAAAGTAAAGGGGGGAATAAATAAAGGGGATCAATAGTTAAGTGGGGAGGGGGCAGGTAGATGGGGAAGATGAAGTGTTAGTTGGGAGGATCAACCAAAGCTATGGTTGTATGAAAAAAACTCCAAGGAAAACTGATAATGATTAAGCTAATAACAAAATTAAATTACAAGATTTAAATGGAAGTACCATACATGAATGGAAAAAGCTGCTACAGAAGTCCTAAGTTAAGATCTTAGTTCCAAGGGTGGGCTACCTCCTCAAGAATGTGAGACGAAAATACTGCATGCTCTCTCTCACAGGTGGATCCTAGCTTTAAATGTTTAGATATGTTTGAGGTTGGAGTGAGAGTCAGGAGAGGCCAGGAGCTAGAAAGGAGTCATGAAAGGTGATAAAGGGGGAAGGGCATATGTGATATGAATGTTGAAAGTAGAGAGGTGGATAATGGAGGTAGAAAGGCTTACGTAGGGAGGGCTATAGAATGAGACTTCATCTCAAAAATCAACTCAGAGGGCTGGAGAGATGGCTTAGCAGTTAAGACACATGCCTGAAAAAACCTAAGGACCCAGGTTTGATTCTCCAGGTCCCACCTAAGCCAGATATAGAGTGTAGCACATGCATCTGGAGTTCGGTTGCAGTGGCTAGAGGCCTTGGCATGCCCATTCTCTCTTTCTCTCCCTCTCTCTGTCTCTAATAAAAAAAAAATAAAATCTTTAAAAAAAAACAACAACTCAGAAACAGAAACAAAAGACTGAACAGAAGTACCCACATAGTTCCAGAAGCCATAGGCTGTCATAGGAAAATCCCACTGCCAGGGGTGGGATATAAGCCAGCAAGCTGTTGGTAAGGAAGACTTCTGAGGCCACCAAAATAATGCATGCTATTGCTAGTGCCCTTGGTTGGCTACTGAAACTAGACAGTAAGACCAAACTGTTGAAGACACCACTTTATTTGGGTGCAGGACATTGAGAAATGAAGCTGAAATGATCTGAATGCTTCCTCCTTCCCTGATGGCTACCTGTCATAGTGATAAAGTGTGATAGAGGCTGCTGGGGGAGAAAAGCCATCAACAATCTCACCTAGTGGTAGATTCTGTGAGCTACACAAATGACAGGCAGGATGTACCCACATGTACAGTAATGGCCTTCTATGTGGGTAACAAAGTGCTCTGGTTGGATTTGAGGCCTGGTCTGCAGGAGGAAGTTCATGCCTGATAGTGAAAATGTGGTGAAAAGCCTACGGCTGGAAAGGCCATAGATCCTAGAAGTAAGCTACTACTGTTGTTTGGCTAAATGAATATGCTGTACCCACTAACTATTTATGTTTATAATGATAGATTAGTGTTCCTCTCACCTTTGGTTAGAAAGTTTCTTTCTGTAGTTGGCAGTGTCTTCCAGGGAGACTCAAAACTTGTCAAGTGCTGAGAATAAATCTTAAATGGGACATCTTAATTATCCCTTTCAAGGCTCAGTGATATCACAGAAGTGGGAGTAGAAAGAATATGTGAGAAATGGAATTAAGTGGACTCTCTTCAGAGCATGGTATCACAGTTGCATTCTTGATTTTATTTTTTAAGTATTTATTTATTTACTTGCAAAAAGAGAGAAAGAGGAAGGAAGAGAGGAGGGAGGGGCAGAGGGAGAGAAAGATTGAATGAATGAATATGGGTGTGCCAGGGCCTCTTGCCACTGGAAACAAACTCCAGATCCATGTGCCACTTTGTGCATCTGGGTTTATGTGGATACTTGGGAAGCAAAGCTGGGCAGTAAAGCTTTGTAAACAAGCGCCATTAGCCACTGGGAAATCTTTCCAGCCTCATTCTTAACTTTAAAAAAATGTATGTATTTATTTATTTATTTGAGACAGAAAGAGGGAGAGAGAGAGAGAAAGTGAGTGAGTGAATGGGCATGCCAGAACCTCCAGCCACTGCAAACTCCAGATGCATGCGCCCCCTTGTGCATCTGGCTTACATGGGTCCTAGAGAATTGAACCGTGATCCTTTGGCTTTGCAGGCAAACTCCTTAACTGCTAAGCCATCTCTCCAGCCCTTATTTTATGGCAGTGGTGATTACTGGTACAAGATCTGCACAAGCCTGCATGTCAATATTCTGTCATAGGGTTGAGGGAGTATCTCTATGTAGTTAATGGCCGCTTGGGCAGAGAGAGACATTTATCAGTAGTGCACTCATTGGGGCTCCTGTAAATCTTTCCTCATATGGAATCCTATAAGAAACCCTAATAAAAGGTAATGGGACAACCTCCCCTAAAAAAATAGAAAAGGCACTTTTGGGGAAGAGGATCAGTATGAGTTGGAGGGGAACAAGAAAGAGTGATGGGGGTGGGAAGATTGTAAGAGCCACAGAGTGGGAGGAGATATCCAGAGGAATTGTTCCTTTGCCCCCATAAAGACTGACTGCTGCTCTCACGGGTCATAACCCACAACCCCATTGTGAATACGAGCAGTCCCACTGAGGAGGACTCTCAATGGAATGTGGGCAGGGAGGAGGGAAGTGATGGTATCAACACATGATGTGTCCATACAAAGTTTCTACTTAATAAAAAAATAAACAAAAAATAAAGGGTAATGGGAAGTGAATATGGTAAAAACACATTATATACAAGTATAAAAATGTCATAATGAGAGCCAGGCGTGGTGGCACATGCCTTTAATCCCAGCACTTGGGAGGCAGAGGTAGGAGGATCACCATGAGTTAGAGGCTACCCTGAGACTCCATAGTGAATTCCAGTTCAGCCTGGGCTAGTGAAACCCTACCTCGAAAAACAAAAACAAAACAAAACAAAAAGTCATAATGAAACACTTTGTTATGTGTAATTAACATGTCAGTAAAAATTTATTGGATGGAAGATGAATAAAAATATGACAGCAGGGCTGGAGAGATGGCTCAGCAACTAAGGTGCTTGCCTGCAAAAGGCTAAGGACCCGAGTTCAATTCCCCAGTACTCACATAAAGCCAGATGCACAAAGTGGTGCATGTATCTGGAGTTTGTTTGCAGTGGCTTGAGGCCCTAGTGCACCCATTCTCTCTGTTTCCCTATTCTAATTTTCTCTGCTTGCAAATTAATACATAAGTAAATTAATAAAAAATATGACAGTAGTAGAACTTAAAACCCATTCACTCAGTATTAATAGTTTGAGTATGAAATGTTTTCCACAGGTTCATGTGTTTGGACTCTTGGTCCCTGGCTGGTAACACTGTTCTGAGAGGTTGTGGAACCTTTAGGAAGTGGTTCATATTTGCAGGAAGCGAGTTCCTACGTGGCAGGCTGTAGGAATTAAATGCACCTGGAGTTTGTTTGCAGAGGCAGGAGGTCCTGTGGTACCATCCATCTCCCTTATCTGTCTCTCAAATAATATAAATAAATATGCATATTTAAAAAATATGGAGTAGTCTTACAAAGTCAAGATATCCACTTTAGCCACAAACCATTCAAAAAAATAGGAAGAAATGCAGAAATAAGACTACAGTGTCTACTGATAGTTTCCAGGGATGCATGTGAAACATACTATAGAGATTTTGCCTGAAATTGGGAGGAAGATGGCAGGTGAAGCTATATAAAAGAGCAGGAGAAGTACAAGCTTCTAGACAGATCAAGTACGTCCAAAGCTACTCTAGGAAGATAGAATAGTTCCCACATGGTAAAATAAGCCTTTATCATGTAGATAACGATTGTTATGTTGAAAAATGTTAAGTTAGAAAATTTAAGGAAGCTTTTCTTATTTTCAGCTAGAACACATACAGGCATTGCATGTTACATTTCTATAATGTGAACTAAGAAGGCAGACAATCTCATTGTGTCGAAATATATATATATATATATATATATACATATATTGTTGAGGTAGGGTCTCACTCTAGCTCAGGCTGACTTGGAATTCACTATGTAGTCTCAGGCTGGCCTTGAACTCATGGCCATCCTCCTACCTCTGCCTCCTGGGTGCTGGGATTAAAGGCGTGCGCCACCACAGCTGGCTCCGAATGTTTTTAACTAATAAAGAATCCATATTAAAGAATTAGGCATAATTTGTTCATTAGTGAATCCAATGGGCCACATATACTTAGAGGCATATACTTTCTGGGGCAGCATTAGAGAGCCCTGCTGTAGCCAACATACCCTTACTGTCCTTGCTGGTGGCCAGGACTCAGTTCTGTGATTGTTAACATCCCAACTAGGCATACTAAATATAAAATTCAGGCTGGAGAAATGGTTTAATAGATAAGGCATTCATCTGCAAAGCCTAAAGATCTAGGTTCTATTCCCTAGTACCCATGTAAGCCAGATGCACATGGTGGCCTAGATGTCTGAAGTTCATTTGCAGTGGCTAGAAGTCCTGGTGGACCCATTCTCTCTCTCTCTCTCTCTAATAATGAAAAAAAAAAAACTATTAAAAAAGTATAGGGCTGGAGAGATGGCTTAACAGTTAAGGTGCTTGCCTGCAAAGTCTGAGGACCCATGTTGTATTTCCCAGATCCAACATAAGCCAGATTCACAAAGTAATGCATATGCAAAGTTATCCATGTATATAAGTTGGCACACATGTCTGTAGTTTGATTGCAGTGAGCACCAATTCTCACTCTCTCATAAAAATATTTTTAGAAAATTTAAGCAGATAAACTTTTTTGTTTTCTTTCCCAATTCTTACCTTGGTGATAAAAATATAAAATATATAAAAATAAATAAGAGGCTACAATAGATTTGAAGCATTTCATTAATTCAATAATGTTTGAGATTACTGTTTCAGTTATATCATTCATTATAAGTCTTTAACACTGGATCAAAAGTACCTTAAGTCTCTGACAAGTAACTGCTGTGTTGATGTATGAGAGTTACTTAATTTAATATCAGGGACATACAGCTTCTCTAACTTTCAGAACTAGTGATCTCTTTGCACCAGAAAAAATTTTACATACCCACTTATATAAAATAGTGTATAGAAAAATCAAATACTGATAATAAATCATAAAGGAACTTATTTTAAAACATTTTTTACTTGCATGAACATACTGTCATTGGGTTGTACTTTCATATTCCCTCTCCCCTGATCCCATTCCACTGAGGGGCTTCTCCATTCGTATTCACCATAGGATCAGAAGTACACCAGTCAATCTCTGGAAGTGGTGAGGGATGCCTCAGAATACACCTTTTACTCTGTGGCTTCTACATTCTTTTCACCCCTTCTTTTACAATGTTCCCTAAGACTTGAAGGGCATGTTATAAGTCTCCTTTAGTGTTGAGCTCCTAGCAGCCTCTGTTTTTTGCTTTGATGAATTTCTCTGGAAGAGGTTCTCAGTGACAGCAGCACTCACAGTAATACAATTTTTTGGTATTCATATAATTTTACCACTTATTGAAGACAAAAGCAAGTTTGTATATTAATGAGATGGGTATATTTATTTTTACATGAATAATTATCTCAGGTATTTGATACTACAGGACATATAGCAACTTCAAAGATTTGCAGAGTTAATGACTATTTTGATTTTATAACTGTCAATACTGTGGGCAGTGCTTTGCACAAATACATAGTATAAATTGGCAGAAGTACATTTAGGGCCATTTGACAACCATTGGAAATCCTACTCTACTTGCAAACGAAAAGTCATTTAATGATTTTTATGAAAATAAGTCAGCAACTTTAACATTAATTTTTAAAATCAAACATTCTACCAAAATACAGTTCTACTAAAGTAAAATAGGGACCATAAACAGGAAAATTCAAAGGGCTACTAATAAATACTAGTGCTCAGATAGCTTTCTTGTTTTTTGTTTGTTTGTTGTTGTTTTTTTTTTTCAAGGTAGGATCTCACTCTAGCCCAGGCTGACCTCATGGTGGTCTTGAACTCATGGTGCCTCCTACCGCTGCCTCTCGAGTGCTGGGCTCAAAGGGGTGAACCACCACGGCCAACTTGCTTTCTTGTTTTTTTTTTTTTTAATTTTTTTCTTATTTATTTATTATTTATTTGAGAGCGACAGACACAGATAGAAAGACAGATAGAGGGAGAGAGAGAGAATGGGCGTGCCAGGGCTTCCCACCTCTGCAAATGAACTCCAGATGCGTGCGCCCCCTTGTGCATCTGGCTAACGTGGGACCTGGGGAACTGAGCCTCAAACCCGGGTCCTTAGGCTTCACAGGCAAGCGCTTAACTGCTAAGCCATCTCTCCAGCCCGCTTTCTTGTTTTTATACAGTCCAGGACTCCTGCCTAGTGGAATATGCTGCTCACATTTAAGGTATGACTTCTCACCTCAACCTGAATCAAGATCATTCCCCACCAGCAAACCCAAAGGATGGTTTCTTAGTTAATTTTAGGTCCTGTCAAGTTGACAATCAACATAAACCATCACAATACCTATGAAATCAAAAACAACATACACTAGATAATGTTTATATGATAGAAAAAAAACACTTTCACATGGTATGGGAAGGAGTATAAAGCAGTACATGTTTTAAAAGAATGTTATTAGTGCCCATGCTATTATGACACTATTCACAGTAATTATGAAATCATTCTAGGTGCCTGTCAATAGATGAATAAATATGAAAATATCAAACATATACATAATAGAGTACTCAGTTATAAATTAGAAACAAGTCATGTCATTCGTAGGAAAAGTGACAGAACTGGAGAAAACATTGAGTAAAATAAAAACAAGAAATCGAAGTTACCTTTCATATGAGTAATCAAGGAGATTAAAAAAAGTAACATGAAAATAGAAAACAGACTATCAGAAAAGGGGGAGGATATTAGAAAGGGGGAGGATAAGGGAAGAGTGAGGGTTGATATGACCCAAAGTATGTAATATGTATGAGAGGACAACGCAGACCAATTGGTCCACAAAATTAACAGATATTAAATAGTGTCTGCCCTACATGGTCAGCCACCTGAGCACAGGGGCAGGCATATCCTCTGAGGACACTCACATGCAGGCAGATGCAGACTTTCTCTATGTGGTTACTTGCCTGAACACAGGTACAGGCTTTATGTGGTCTTGCCAGATTACAGGTTAATCTAATTTCTATTCCACCTTGATTTTCTTTATCTGGCTATTCCATTTCTTCTTTCAATGAGAGTATATTGTTTGTGGCATGCTTCCTATTAAGTTTTGTGTTGTTTGCCTGCAAACCCTCAGTGATGTTCATGGGCAGGGCAGTGTCTTTCAGTCCTAGGTTCTAAAAACAGGCTGTTCAATTTTCACTGGTGTCCCTTAGTACTTTTATGGACTTGATACAGCTCATATCTCTTCTGGAGAGCTAGTGAACTTCAGTCTAGTCTATGATTCAGATTAGTCCACTGCATGGAACACTGTGTGGTACTGATTCAATGTTTCTCCCCTGTAGCTAAATACATTTTTTCTGCAAGGCAGGTCTCAATAATTTCTATTAATTACCAGGTACTGTAAATAGAGTAAAACTTTCCTGAGGTTGTCAATTCTCCTTAAGTCATGGTTATAACCATCTAGTTTTACTTTCTCTGTATTCTCAGATAGGGTTGAACTTTCTGGAATGGACTCCAGATTCTCATGTTCTTCTTTCTAAAAATGTTTCCCTTCTTTCTCTGCTATTGAAACTAGTGCTTTTTATCCTCCTCCTCCAATTTACTACCTGGTGAATCTAGTACTCTGGGTACTGTACACAATCTTCTTACTGGTTCATTTGAGCAGGACTTTCACAAAGTTATTTGATCATCAAACTCTGGGGTTATACTTCTATGAATACCATCCTCATGCAGAAATGAACAACTGTGTTCCTTCTTTCCCTCCTTCCCAGTTTTAGATTCTACACATACCTCTCATGGTCTTCATTTTTTCCCTTTGCTCATTGAATTAGTTTACTTTGCTACTCATTTCTCATCAAGAAAACCTGCAATTTTATTGGGAAAAGATTGACTTCTTGGCTGTCACAACAGGAAGATAAGCTGATCCAGTAAACAAACCTTCCATCTTTAGTCCCTTTTTTGATCCAAGCAATAAAAGTTACCAATTTCTACATTTTACAGACTCTTAGGTTGAAAATATAAAGTATTCCAGAATATATTCCAAACCCATGTGTGGTGGTTTGATTCAGGTGTCCCCCATAAACTTAGGTGTTCTCAATGCTAGGTTCTCAGCTGATAGAGATTTGGGAATTATCGTTTCCTGGAGACAGTGTATTTTGGGGGGGGAACTTATGGGTGTTACAGCCAGTTTCCTCTTGCCAGTGTTTGGCACACTCTTCTGTTGCTATGGTCCACCTGATGTTGGTCAGGAGATGATGTCTACCTCTACTCATGCCATCATTTTCCCTGAAATCATGGAGCTTCTGTCTCCAGCTTGTAAGCCAAAATAAACCTCTTTTTTCCCCACAAGCTGCACTTGGTTGGGTGATTTATCCCAGCAATGTAGAACCTGACTCCAACAACATGATTTACTATCATAGTCCAAATCAACATCTTGTATCATACCTGAGCTTCTCCCAAAGCTTCCTACATACCTTTGCCCTAGCTTTCTTCACCTAGTCATCCTTCACAGACTTGAAAAATGAATTGTACCATGTCCTTCCTCTCTGGAACAAGAGAGGACTTAAATCTTAGCTCCTTAACACAGTACACAGGTTCTCTACTCCTAACTTTCTGCCATCTCTGACTTGCAATTGCACCACAAAGTAATATATATATCCCAGAACATGTCTTAAACTTGCACCATTCTGGCTTTTTGTTTTTTATTCATATCTCATAATCCTTCCCAATTCTAATTCAAACCCTGTAGCTCAGATAAGAAGCAACTTATATCTAATTTGTTCTCTGATCACATACATGCATATGCATAGGCAAACACACACACACACAATCACTCACCATTGTGAAACTACCGATCAGATGCACTTACTGTCTCAATGTTCCCACATCCCCTATAGAAATCCTTATCCTATACTTACCAGAAACTTTTATTGTTGCTTATATTAACTGTCTGCCCCAACATATTGTAAACTCCTTAAGGATAAATATAATTTTTCATTCATTTGGATTATATTTTCATTTTCTACTCAAGGTCTAGTATAGGGCATATAAATTTAGTCAATAAATATTTTTAAATGAGTGTAAACTTCTGTAAGTCTTCCCATTCATATAAGGAGCATACCAAGGCTGACAAGATCTTCATGATGATCTAATACTAAACACCAACTGGCTATGATTGTCCACTAAGAACCAAAGATTATCCATGGAAACAAGAATTTACTTGTGAAAACATTTTGCCCTAGAAGTTTAGCCAAAGCAATAAGACATGAACCAGATAAACAATCATAAGTATCTTGAAAAAAATAGCAAAATAGTATTAGAAACATTTTCAGTACATAAAACAGCTACACAAATTAATAAGGAAGTCCTTAGAGTCCCAAAAACATCAATGAAGGTTAAGAAAAATAATCTGCAAAAGCTGTTACCAGAATATAGAAGAAAAAGGATGAGTATTACCAAGTACTCTATAATGTTTACAGACAACTGAATACTAGGAAGTCATAGTAACAAGATATATAACCATTACTTACTGAAATAGCCTAAAACTCATCTTAAAAATAATCTGGGGCTGGAGACATGGCTTAGCGGTTAAGCCCTTACCTATGAAGCCTAAGGACCCTGGTTCGAGGCCCGATTCCCCAGGACCCACGTTAGCCAGATGCACAAGGGGGCGCACGCATCTGGAGTTCGTTTGCAGTGGCTGGAGGCCCTGGCGCACCCATTCTCTCTCTCTCACTCTCTCTGTCTCTCTGCCTCTTTCTCTCTCTGTCACTCTCAAATAAATAAAAACAAACAAAAAAAATTAAAAAAAATATAATCTGAAGTGTGCACAAAATTACACATAAAACAATGTCTAATACAGTATTGTTTATGACTGCAAAAGTCAGTATGCCCTGCATGTAGAAAATATGGAAAGGATTAATGCAATAATATCATAATGTATAGCCATTAAAAAACACAATTGTGATATTTATGTTACTAAGAAACTGACAGCAACAGAAACAACTACAACCTTCATTGGATTCTGTGATAACAATGTATCAGAAAGCTCAAAGTTCACTCTTTTCTGTGTTCATGGAATTCTACTTCTAGAAAAATCATAAGGACACAATCAGCAGGCTAAATCAGGATGTGATGACTTGAATGAAAAATATGCCTTATAGCCTCATATGCCTTTGATCCAGTTTCCCTGGGTGACAGAGTCTTTGATAGGTAGTCTTGCTAGAAGATATTAAGGGCAAGCCTTGAAATATTACAGTCCAGCTTCCCCTTTCCAGTACTAGCTAGGTCATACTCGTTGCTTCCTTCTGGTTCCTATGTGATGGTGTGAGCTTCCTGCTCTCACCATGCTTTCTCTGCCATGATGAACCTTCCCCCTTAAAAGTGTAAGCTGAAATAAACCCTTTCCTTATAAGCTACTTCTAGTCAGGTATTTTGGCCTAGCAACCAGAAGGCAACTGCTACACAGTATGAGTATTTTTGTTTACTTAAAGATTTTATTTTATTTTATGTATTAGAGACAGAGGTGGAGGGAGAGAGAGAGATAGAGAGAGAGAAAGAGAAAACGGGCAAGCCAGGGCCTCTAGCCACTGCAAGCAAACTCCAGATGCATGTGCCACCATGTGCATCTGGCTTACGTGGGACCTGGAGAATCGAACTGGGGTCCTTAGGCTTCACAGGCATGCGCCTTAACCACTAAGCCTTCTCTCCTGGCCCAGGATGAGTATTTTTGAATTAAAAAGTATGGTAAGTAGAAACTTGGTTGCTTTGTCTTTTGATGAGGGTTGTCATTCTAGCATCAGATTGGGTATCAGGATATCCACAATGAGACATGTTCTAGTATTTCTCCACAAACGTGAGCATGGAAAATTCCCTTCTACTCTTATCCCTTCTTTTTCTTTTCGTGTCACCTTCTCTTCTTTGCCCTCCTCTCCTTTCCCTAAGTATCGGTTTTCAACTTGTGAGATACTTCTTTGGAATCATGTTACATTTAGCTTTGCATTTCCTTCAGTAGTAAAAGCTGTTTATTGTTTAGTCAGTGACTGCTGGGCACTCTGTGATGGACACTGGATTCATTACAGTCGATTTTTTTAAATTTAATTTTTTTGGTTATTTTTATTTATTTATTTGAGAGCAACAGAGAGAGAGAAAGCGGGAGGGAGGGAGAAAGAGAGAGAGGGAGAGAAAGAGAGAGAGAGAGAGAGAGAGAGAGAGAGAGAGAGAGAGAGAGAGGGAGAATAGGCACACCAGGGCCTCCAGCCACTGCAAACTAACTCCAGATGTGTGCATCACCTTGTGCATTGAGCCTTGAACCAGATCCGTAGGCTTCACAGGCAAGCACTTAACTGCTAAGCCATCTCTCTAGCCCTACAGTTGATATTTTTAGCCTCTTATTATTTTTTTTTCCGAGGTAGGGTTTCACTCCATAATCAATCCTAGGCAAGACACTTTACTTTCATGTGTATTTTCAGATTGATAACACCAAGGTAACATTAAATCTAATAGGATTTCCGTAAGAATTTATTAAGCAGGATCTATAAATAAAAAAAACTAGGAAATCACAGTAACAAGATGTATATCTATTATCTAGTGAAAAAAACCTAAAAACCCACCTTTGGAGGAAACTCTTTGGTGAAATTAGCCACTAAACCTGAGTCCACATTTATTACTAAGAGACAAATATATCCAGGGAGGTGACAGTAGACACTGAGAGACTCATAACTTATCAAAGCAAAAAATCAGAGGATATAGAAAGGTCAACACTAAAGGAGACTTATAACACACCTTCCAAGGCTCAGGGTCCCTTGTGGAAGAGGTGGTGGGAAGAATGTAAGAGTCAAAGAAAGGATAGAAGTCCTTACAATGTATTCTTCCAGACACAAAATGGCCCAGATATCCATGACCTCACAGTGCCTGGACCTACCTTCACAAAACCAGTATAACAGAAGGAAATGATGATGACATCAAAATAAAAGAGAGACTGAGAGGAGGAGGGATATGATGGAGAGAGGAGTTGTGACAGGGAAAGTGGGATGAGGGAGGGAATTATCATGGTTTATTATCTACAATTATAGAAGTTGTCAATAATAAAAAGAAAATTTAAAAAAGAAAAAAAAATGCAATTCTTGGGTTGATGATATGACTCAATGGTTAAAGGTACTTGCTTGAAAAGCCTGCCAGCCCTTGTTTGGTTCCTCAGTACCCAATAAGTCATTTTCTTTTAAATTTTTTTTTTTTGTTATTTTTATTTATTTATTTGAGAGCAACAGACAGAGAAAGAGGGAGAGAGAGAGAGAGAGAGAAGGAGGGAGGAGAGAGAGAGAGAAGGAGGGAGGAGGGGGAGGGAGAGGGAGAGGGAATGGGCACGCCAGGGCTTCCAGCCACTGCAAATGAACTCCAGACACTTGCGTCCCCTTGTGCATCTGGCTAACATGGGTCCTGGGGAGTTGAGCCTTGAACCGGGGTCCTTAGGCTTCACAGGCAAGCACTTAACTGCTAAGCCATCTCTCCAGCCCTCTTTTTTTTAAAAAAACACTTTTTTTTAACGCAGCTGGATGTAGTAGTACACACACCTTTAATCTTTTTTTTAAATTAATTAATTTATTTATTTGAGAGCGACAGACACAGAGAGAAAGACAGATAGAGGGAGAGAGAGAGAATGGGCATGCCAGGGCTTCCAGCCTCTGCAAACGAACTCCAGACGCGTGCGCCCCCTTGTGCATCTGGCTAACGTGGGACCTGGGGAACTGAGCCTCGAACCGGGGTCCTTAGGCTTCACAGGCAAGCGCTTAACCGCTAAGCCATCTCTCCAGCCCCAATAAGTCATTTTCAAGTGGCATCTAGATTACAGTTAACATTTGGGTAAAGAAAAAGAGTTCATAGAACCTAACTTACCTGCACCAGCATATTTACACACCTACTGTTTTTTTGTTTTTCTTGCTTTTATTCTCTTTTCATCTCTCTCCCCTTCTCCTTCCCCCTCCCCTCCTCCTCTTTTTTCCTTCCATATCTCCCTCCCTCCTTTCCTTCCTTCTTTTCCATATAAAACCAGATGTACAAAGTGGCACATACATGCATTTAGAGTTTGTTTGCAGTGGCAAGAGGCCCTGCCTATTTATAGTGAATATTAATGTCTCGTACAAAAGAAAGCAAACATGGTATTACTGACATTAATTTCTGATTCATTAATGACTACTTATACTCCTGTAGTTCAAACCCTATTATGTTTTAGTCAATGCATTTTATCCTTTGCCCTTAAGTGACTAGCAAGGAAATACTAAATAAAGATGTATTATCCTACTGTCATGTAGGTCTTCTATTAAAGCTATTTTTCTAGCCAGGTATGGTGGTGCATGTCTTTAATCCCAGCACTTGGGAGGCAGAGGTAAGAGGATCACAGAGAGTCTGAGGCCATCCTAAGACTACATAGTGAACTGCAAGCCAGCCTGAGCTCGAGTGAGACCTTACCTCGGGGGGGCGGGGGGGGGGACACGACGGACAACAAACAACAAAAAGCAAAATAAAACAAAACAACAATAAAAAATTAAAACTATTTTTCTAACAAGGATGAAAACAGAAATGGGGGGCAATGGAGATGGCTCAGCAGTAAAAGGCACCTGCTTGCAAAGCATGCCTGTCCAGATTTAATTCCTAACCCCCACCCTTGTAAAGCTAGACACAACAAGCAGCACATGAGTCTCGTATTCATTTGTAGCAGCAAGAGACCCTGGTGCCCGCCTCCACACAAACATATATGTGTGTGTATTCAAATAAAAATCTTAAAATATTTATTTATTTATTTTGATTTTTATTGAGGTACGGTCTTGCTCCAGCACAGGCTGACCTGGAATTCACTATCTAGTCTCAGAGTAGCCTCAAACTCATGGAGGCCCTCCTACCTCTGCCTCCTGAGTGCTGGTATTAAAAGTGTGAACCACCATACCTGGCAAAAAGTATTTTTTAAAAAACCAAAAATGGACAGATCTTCAGATCTTAACAACACACCATTTGGGCAAGGGTCTTGAAGTGGTTGTTTCCTTTACACTCTCATCCCAAAGTATAAAAAGTTTGCTGCAGGGCTGGAAAGATGGCTTAGCAGTTAAGCACTTGCCTATAAAACCTAAGGGCCTTGTTTGAGGCTTGATTCCCCAGGACCCACGTTAAGCCAGATGCACAAGGTGATGCAGGCATCTGAAGTTCATTTGCAGTGGCTGGAGGCCCTGGTGTGTCCATTCTCTCTCTCTTTCTAAATGCCTCTTTCTCTGCCTGTTGTTCTCAAATAAATAGATAAAAAGAAGCAAATTTTTAAAAAAAAACAAACTTTGATACAAAAGTACATATAAGTCATCAGAGACAATTCAGTTCATTTTTGTGATGTAAAACCTATGTCAAATTCTGGATTTCTTCCTTGGTATATCATTATAATAAAGTGATAAAACTGTTCCTAATAAAATGTACTTCTTTTATGAGACAGACTCACCACTGGTGACCACTGGACTAAGCTCCTTATACTCACCAAGGAGGGAAGATGTGAACGATGTCCTGGGGTTGCACCCTTAGGTAACCTGCAGTCTCTCGCATAAAGAGAACCTTCAGGCCAACACCTGGCCTTACAGTCACACCTAGGGATGGGCTGGTGGCTGGAGGCCCCAATAACTGTTCACACATAGCCACTTGCATGGTGCATTCCTCATGCAGCTCTAGGATTTTCACAGTTAATACACTGTGTTTTCTACCTAGAAGTGGAAGATAGAATAAAAGCAAAACTGAAGTTTTAAAAACATGGTTCAGGTGTCATGAAAAACTGATCCACGCTCAGACAGCTTTTGTAAATACAGAAAACATTTTACACATTTTGCAAACTAAAATATAAACTTTATGATTCTCACTGTAACATTTTTCTTTAATCAAAATAGGTTAATATGTTGAATTTAATATATACATTGTTATTTTGTTTTGTTTATTGCTTTATCAAGGTAGGGACTTACTCTAGCCTAAACTAACCTGAAAATCACTCTGTAGTCCCAGGCTGGCCTCAAATTCATAGCTATCCTCCTACATCTGACTCCTAAGTGCTACAATTAAAGGTGTGAATCATGATGTCTAGCCTTTTAAAAAATATTTTATTTATTCATAAGCAGAGAGAGAGAGAGAGAGAGAGAGAGACAGTGGAAGGGAGAAAAAAACAGAGAGAAAGAATGGGCATGCCAGGGCCTGCAAGCACTGAGAACGAACTCAATACACATGTGCCACTTTGTGCATCTGACTTTATGTGGGCCATTAGGATTTTCAGGCAAGCACCTTACCTGCTGAGATATTTCTCCAGCTCCTCATTTAATATTTATATTTTAAGCAACAAAAACAAATATTCTATCACAAAAAGACTTGTTATGTGAAAACCTCAGATTCATGATTTCAGTATTTTTACTCCCAAACTTGAACCCTTTAAAAAATATTGTATTTATTTGCAAGGAGAGAGAGGGAGGAGAGAGACAGAGTGTGAGTGCCAGGGCCTCTTGCTGCTGCAAGTGAACTTTAGCCCATGCCCACTTTGTGCATCTGGCTGCATGTTGGTACTGGGGAATTGAACCCAGAAAGACATTTCAAGCATGTGCCCTAACCACTGAGCAATCTCTCTAGCCCTTAAACCCTTTTGATGATCACAAAGATGAAGCATGACTACTGTTTGCTCTTTCCTTTTTATATGCCTATTCCTTTTCATTATCTGCTTTGATTCTTTCCTTTGAAATAATCTGTTATTGGCTAGTTGCATCTATTCTAATGTTTCTAATGGTAAAAATGTAAGGGCTGTTAGGGTTTAACTCTCAAATACCTACCACAGACTCAAATGTTTACTTGGTCCCTGACTGATGGTACTCCTTTGAGAAATGACAGAACCTTTAGGTGGCAGGAGTGGGATGCTAGAGAAGGCCTTGAAGGTTATCCACTTTGGTTGCATCCTGTGATTTCTGTCTGCTGCTCCACCAAGATGTGGAGAGCTTCTACTAAAGGCTTCTACGCTCATGACTTGCCATGGCTTCTTTACTGTGACAGTATGTTCTTTTTGAAGCTGTGAGGCAAAATAAACCTCCCTTAAATTGCCTACCAGGTAGTATGTCAGTGATAGGCAAGGTGACTAACATAAGGACTTTTATGGACACAAAACATGCCAAAATAAAAAACAAAAACTTTGCAAATTCTTCATTTAGGGAGTGGTGGTTGGTATCTTTAAGGCAACAACCACTAGAAACATATATAGTAAGAGAAATGAGATCTGAAGGTCAAGCTGGGCAACAAAGCCAACATAGTGAGAAGAAAGGAAGGAAACAAGGAAGGGACAGAATGAGGGAGGAATTAAAAACTATTGCCAGTGATCTTTTTTTAAAAAAATTTTTTGTTCATTTTTATTTATTTATTTGAGAGTGACAGAGACAGAAAGAGGCAGAGAGAGAGAGAGAGAGAGAGAGAGAGAGAGAGAGAGAGAGGGGGGGGGGGGAGGGGGAGTGGGAGAGGGAGAGGGAGAGGGAGAGGGAGAGGGAGAGATAGAGATAGAGATAGAGAGAGAGAGAGAATGAATGGGCACGCCAGGGCTTCCAGCCACTGCAAACGAACTCCAGATGCATGCGCCCCCTTGTACATCTGGCTAACGTGGGACCTGGAGAATCAAGCCTTGAACCGGGGTCCTTAGGCTTCACAGGCAAGCGCTTAACCGCTAAGCCATCTCTCCAGCCCTTGCCATTGATCTTGCTTGCCAACCAGAACTAGAAGGTAAGACTCTATTGTTGAGAACTGGCTACTTTGCTCAAATTCATGTGGCCAACTAAACACAGGTTCCCAATTCCATGTGCTACAGGGTGCTTTGCAACCTCCAGGCTTCCCTCTCTGGAAGAAAATAAAGTGGATACTAAATATCTCACTTTTCAACTGAACTGCATCTTAGAGTAGGCACAAATCCTGAAACAGTTTATAAAAGGCAAGTGTTGTAGCTAACTTCTTGTTGCTGGAACAGAATAACCAAGCAAAAGCAGCTGGCAGGGGGAAAGGGCTTATGTTGGCTTAGAATTTCCGGAGGAAACTTCATTATGGCAGGGAAAGGATGGGAGAACAGAGGCTGAGCATTTCATCTTGCCACAGCAGCAGGAGCCTGCAAGAGTGAGCTGAGCTCCTGTTGGCAAAGGAGAACTGCACTTTAATACCTTCCGTCTGCCCTCAACAACAAAGTTGGGAGGCTCCACCTCCCAACTGTCACCAGCCAGGGACCAAGTATTCAAAACTCATGAGGTTATAGGGGACATCTCAATCAAAACGCCACAGCAAGCTGTTACAGAAACTCATAAATAGTATTAAGCCAGAAATACCTAAGATGAACCACAATGGCAATAAAGATTGTTATAATAAATCCACATAATATTCCAAACAATATGTATATTGCTCTTTTTTCTTTCATTCTTTATTCAATAAACATCTAAGTATACACATGCACAGATATAAATAAATGTGCATGTGTGCGTGCCCATGCACACAAACACACAAACAGCTAAAACAAGCCTAGAGGGTCAAGGATAGATATCAGAAGATTTTAACCTATTTCATCTACAGATGGGACCTTCATTCTTAAACTGCCATTCTGGTATTGCTGACTCATAACAAACCACCATGCTGCAATCATTTCATATTTTAGTCTATTAAAATGCTATTTTATGGCTAACATGCCCCATATAATCACTAACAAGATAGCTTTATGGTTCTTATTACATGTCAAATATTAAATAATAACTTTACATAATCCCATGTCCTATTAAATTAACTTGGCAGTAGTTATTCAGGAACTCCTGGGTTTGTAAAATTATCAGAGCTTATCATCCCTTCTGTTTTCCCAACACATAATTTGAGTTCTACACAATCACATTTTCATTGTTAAAGTGAATATTCACAGAGTATCTTATAACCTTTGCCAAATCTCTACACTCTGGTTATTGTCTAATTTAACCATCAACAAGTTAACATTATCACAATTAAACAGAATTCAATGTCTGATAGAGTCCTAGCATTACATCCCAGTGAAAATATCCAGCATATGGCTGGAGAGATGGCTTAGCAGTTAAGTGCTTGCCTGTGAAGCCTAAGGACCCCAGTTCAAGACTCAATTCCCCAGAACCAGAACCCACATTAGCTAGATGCACAAGGAGGTGCACGCATCTGGAGTTCGTGTGGAGTGGCTGGAGGTCCTGGCTCGACCATTCTCTCTCTCTCTCTCTCTGTTGCTTTCAACTAAATAAATAAAAATAAACAACAAAAAAATATCCAGCACAAAGTTGAGTGACTTCAGTGTAACAATTCTTATGATCAAATTAGACCCTCCAAATGCCAAAAGAAAATGGTCATAAAATTCCCATTATCGTCCCAGCTTTCTGCAAAGTCCAAACAGTGTTTTTTACATTTTAATCTGTTAGAGACAGAGACAGGGAGAGTGAGAGAGTAGGGGCATGCTAGGGCCTTTAGCCACTGCAAACAAACTCCAGATGCATGTGCCACCACATGCGTCTAGCTTATGTGGGCCCTGGAGAATTGAACCTGGGTTCTTAGGCTTTGCAGGAATGCACCTGAACTGCTAAGCCATCTCTCCAACCTCCATATAGTGTTTTTAAAAGAAAGCTTACTTATGTCCTGACTGGATTTAAATGTATTCCACCTGAGCCTCATAGTGGAAAAAGGAAATCAGATCAGAATGGGCAGGAAAGGAGGAGACAGGTCTCACACTATTGTGTGTCACATTGTATTTCCTAAGTGGAGAAGCTAGCAGGGAAGGCAAATGATGAGGTATGCTGAGAAGACTGAAGAAGGCAAGAGAAGGTGCAGGGAGGCCAGTTAGTCAAGAGACTGCTTCAGCAATTCTAGAGAAACAATAGTGGCTGACACCCAAGGAGTAATGTAGGGGGGAGAAATGGCCAGATTATCTGAAGGTAGAGACAGGCAGACTTGCACAAGGAGTGGGAGTAGACCTGGGCACAGCAGTTAAGAATAACTCAAGTAGTTTTGGTTTGAGAAAGAATAGGGCTGACAGTTACTGAGATAGAAACAATCTACATGAACAGTTTTCTTTCCTGGGAATCACAGGAGGAGAATACTGATACTAAGGCATAAGTTTTAGATATATTGAGATACCTTTTCTTTAATTTTTTTTTGTTTTTTTCTCTCAATATTTATTAACATTTTCCATGATTATAAAAAATATCCCATGGTATTTTTATTTATTTATTTATTTATTCATTCATTTATTTGAAAGTGACAGAGAGATAAAGAGGCAGATAGAGAGAGAGAAAGAATGGATGCACCATGGCCCCCAGCCACTGCAAATGAACTCCAGATGCATGTGCCCCCTTGCGCATCTGGCTAACGTGGCTCCTGGGGAATTGAGCCTCGAACCACGGTCCTTAGGCTTCATAGGCAAGCGCTTAACCACTAAGCCATCTTTCCAGTCTTTTTTTTTTTTTTTAAGTTTCAGCCAAGCATGATGGCATACACCTTTAAGATATTTTTTAATATTTCATTTTTATTTATTAATTTTGAGGGAGAGAGAGATACAGAAATAGGCAGGTAGAGAGACAGAGAGGGAGAGAGAGAGGGAGAATGGGTGTGCCAGGGCCTCTAGGCATTGCAAATGAACTCCAGATGCAATAATCCCTGGTGCATCTGGTTTATGTGGGTCCTGGGGAGTCAAACCTGGGTGGCTTTGCAGGCAAGCGCCTTAAATGCTAAGCCTCCTCTCCAGCCCTGGTATACTGAGATTCCTTAAACTCATTATTATAGCCTAGCACCAACTGACCTTGTTCAACCCTGGGATTACAGTCATGCATGACTAGCTTGGCTTTTCCAAATTTATTTATTTAATTAATTAATTTATTTACTTGCAAGCAGATGGGGGGGGGCAAAGAGGAGAGAAATGAGAATGGTTGTGCCAAGGCCTCTAGCCACTGCAAACGAATTCCAGATACATATAACACTTTGTGTATTTGACATTACATGGGTACTGGGGAATTGAACCTGGGCCATCAGGATTTGCAGGCAAGTGCCTTAACCACTGAACCATCTCTGCAGGCCCCATTAGCTTTTTCTTAAAAAATATTTTAATTTATATGCAAATATATATATATATATATATATATATATATATATATATAGAGAGAGAGAGAGAGAGAGAGAGAGAGAGAGAGAGAGAGAGAGAGGGAGGGAGGGAAGGAGGGAGGGAGGGGGAGAGAGAGAGAGAGAGAGAGAGAGAGGCAGGCACAGAGAATGGTGCACTAGGGCCTCCAGTCCTGCAAACAAACTCCAGATGCATGTGTCACTGCATCTGGATATACATGGGTACTGGGAAATCGAACTTAGGTCGTTAGGCTTTACAGGCAAGCACCATAACCGCTAAGCCATCTCTCCAGCCCTCATTGGCTTTTATCATGGGCTCTAGGAATCAACTTCATGTCCTCATGCTTGTGGAGCAAGTGCTCTTATCTGCTGAGCCATCTCCTTAGTCCTTGTTTAATTTTTACATTGTTTTGGTTTGTGTATATGTGGTGTAAATGAATGTGTATTCATATATACATATTATGTGTGGGTGTTTGTACACACATGTGCACACGCATGTGGAGGCCAGAAGTGAATATTGGGCATCCCCCTCAGTCACTCTCTACCTTGTTTGTTTGAAGCAATCTCAACAGACTGGCCTTTTAATTTTTTTAATGACAGGGAGAGGAGAGAGAGAGAATGAGAACTGGCACACCAGGGCTTCCAGACACTGTAACTGAATGCCAGAAGCATGCAACACCTTGTGAACATTTATGATTTTGCACACTTGTGTCACTTTGTGTGACTGGCTTATATAGGATCTAAAGAGTTGAAAATGGGTCCTTAGGCTTTGCAGGCAGGCGCCATAACCACTATACCATCTCTCCAGCCCTCTACCTTGTTTTTGGAGGCAGGATCTCTCATGGAATCTAGAGTTCACCAACTAGAGTAGCCGGTTTGTAAGCCCCACCTATCTCTGTCTCCCCAACACTAAGACTATAGACACATGCCACCATGCCTACCATTTTATGTGGTTGCTGGGGATCAAAACTCAGGTTCTCATGCTGGCATAGCAAGCACTTTACACACTCATCCATCTTCCCAACTCCTAAAATCATGCTTTAAGTCAGAGTTCCATCAGCTTCCCTGGCAAATGTCTCTCTGAGGACAGCTCTCTCTTTTATTTCCTAGTTGTATCTCTGGGTTGTGCCTTTTATTTTTGCATAATAATAAGTAACTTTGTTATACTGTGAACTCTGTACTGCAACTGGAATAGTACCAATACATAAAAAAGCGATGAACAAAGCTAGTACAAACTGATGTAAAGAACTTGGCATCCTTTATTTCCAGTCTTGATTCCACTGCCAACCTGGATGCTTCTGATTTTTCACCCCTTACCTTTACCTCAGTTACACTTTGCACTTGCCCAGAGAATGGACTCATGTGACACCTCAAATAAGAAAGTAATGCATTCCAAAATCAAATCCCAACCATGTTTATCTAGTGACTGTTTGTACTGTACTGCTGCTGTTTTCCCATTAAAATGTACTAAAAGCTGAGCCATGTTTATTTGTATGTAATTATACTGTCCTTTTACAGCTATGCCTGATTTACCAGTGATCTCCATATGCTTGGCAATGGCATGTTCCACTGAGTACTCAGTAATTGAGCCTCTGTTAAATCCTCAATTGCATTAATACGTTTTGCTTTTGTTTTGAAGCAGAGTCTCACTCTAGTCCAGGCTAACCTCGAACTCACTCTGTAGCCCAGGCTGACCTCAAACTCATGGCAATCCTCCTAACTTAGGCTTCCAAGTGCTACAGTTAAAGGCTAGTACCACTATACCTGGCTTGCATTAATATTTTTATAGTATCTAAAAAACAAAATCCAGAAGCCTACATCCTTACCCTGTGAATTGTACAAAAAATATTTTCAAAATAACAAAAACTTTAAGTCATCTGGCAAGGATGAGAAGACACATTTCTTAACCACAACCACTTACTGAACTATAAACAATTATGCTTTCACTTCTTGATTCCACATTTTTTCTTTTGCCTTTTCACCCAGTTTAAAATATCGTCCAAAACCACAATAATTCTAAGCATGAAACAGAAATTTGAAATTCAGGTCTTAAAAAAAAAATGATTGGCTAGGCAACCTGAATGCTTATGATAATTTGTAGGGATAAGAGCAATTAAAACTTAGCTCAGCACCTTGGCCTGCAGGAGGACCACAATGTCATAATGCTGCCTACTATTGGGCATGTCACTGAGATTTGTTCTACAGAGGTTACCTGTGTAACTCTAGGTAAATGCACAATGCAGGTACAGTTTTAGAGAAATCCTAGTACAAAAAACATACATGATGGCTCTTAAGACAGCAAAAGATCCTTTGGCAAAGTTAAACTAGGCAATGGTGGAAAGTATTATGTGCTCCCAAAATGCCTATGTTGAAGCCCTAAACTTGACTGTCTATATTTGGAGACTAGGCCTTTAAAGAAGTAAGCTGAATGAATTAAGGCTGAATGAAGTTATTAAGTGGTGACTCCAATCTGAAAGAATGCATGTGCTTATAACATTCACCACAGTATTTGCTCTGTCCACGTGAGCACAAAGAGATGGTAGGTGCCTACAAACAAGGAACAGGGCTCTTACCAGAGCTTGGCAATGCTAGCACCTGAGTTCTGGCTTTTAGCATGGTGATAAATGTGTGTGCTGTTTAAGCCACATGCCCCATGGAATTCTGCTATGGTAGCAGAGCTGACTGAGATGGGGGAGGTGTGACAATTGGGACTACCTGGAATGCATATGGATATAGCTGATAAGCTAGCACATCAAAGTGAGTTCCTCGTGTGAAACACCTTATTTCATACTGCAGTAGGAAATATTTTTAGCTCAGAAAAGGATTAATATTGTGCTTCAAAATTATATTAACTTTACACAAAATTAAAAAGAACAGAAATGGATATTTAAATATCTCTGTTTTTTATAAATGTAGCATCAACTGAGAAATAAATAGGTATGTTAGGAAATTTTCAGAAACCCAATTTTAAAATAGCAAGTTACTAATTATGAATGGTTATTTCAATTCATTAGTGTTTAAAGGTTCATGAACACACCCTTCTCTGCAGAGTAAGGATACACTTACTGATGCACTGTCAGAATACAGTTTACTCCTACTGTTGCTTTATTCTTGACATCTGTTACATCAATCCCTCACACCTGCGCCCTTTCTAATGGCTATCAGCAAAGGATAGTCTGATGAACAAATTCTAATTCATCAGTTAAGTTGCTTTATTTGGGTGAAAATGAGCAAGATCTAAAATGAACCACAGCAGTCTATATTTAAATAGGAACATGAGGGCTGGGGAAATGGCTTAGCAGTTAAGGCATTTGCCTGAGAAGCCTAAGGACCTCAGTTCAATTCCCCAGGACCCACGTAAGCCAGATGCACAAGGGGGTGCATGCACCTGGAGTCTGTTTGCAGTGGCCAGAGGCCCTGGTGAGCCCATTCTCTCTTTCCCCCTTAAATAAATAAATAGGAACATAGCAAATTCACAAATACTATGCAAAAGCAAGTACTGTAGTCTTGTATTGCACTGTAACAAAGTAAAAGGGAGAGAAGCAAAACAAAAAGTAAAATTAGCTTACTTATTAAAATGAGAAGACATTGTGATAAAAGCAGAAACCATTACCATAAGAATGATTCAGTTTAAAGGCATGCAGCAAGCTCTGTAGTGGGGTGAGGTGGAGCAGAGAAGAGGGGAAGAGAAGGGGAAGGGAAGAAGGAGGAAAGGAAGAAGGAAGGGAGAGAGGAAAGGACAGAGAGAGAAGGAGGGAGGCATAGAAAGACTGATTCTGGCTCAAAATAAAACCAGGTGGAAGGGTAATGGAGCTGGGCGCATGAAGCTCCACTTCTGCCACTACAGGTGAGTGCCTCACTCTGCAGGCAAGCATATGGGGCCAGAAGGGCACATTCACATGAAAATGCACTCTACCCCTCCCCCACAAAACACACACAAGCATATATACAAGTAAAATGAAAATAAATAAAATTTTAGTTGCCATAATTATCCACCTTTATAAAGCATTTGACTAATTCCAATGATACCTGTATTGTAATACAAACATTAACTGACTAACACATCTGTTCAGGAAGAAAAATGCCATGTAATAAACAGCAATCCTAACCCAGCCTTCTTTCTGGAAGATTCAAGCTAAATAAGCTGGTCCCAGGAAGTTGGGCCCTAAAAGGCCCAGGCATGAGGCCTAGTGGAACTTCCTGAGCCTAGCTAAAGTTTGGCGACCTGTCTCTGGCCAGCTGTGACTCAGCAAGACGCCTAATGGTTCTGGCCTGCTACCTCTGCAATTGTAATTACCATTTCAATAGTTAAAGTTTGCTATTGTCCCTTACCTCTTTCCCCATCCTAAAATCCCCACCTTCGTCCCTAACATGATATAGGCAACTGTTCAGAGTAATAAAGCGAGTTGTTTCTGCGAGTTCCTGTATCAAAAAGTGTGGTTTTTCTCCAGTGGCCAGGAGAGGTTTCTGAGTCGTCTGATGTTCATCATCCCCTCAACCCCTAGGGAGGAACCAGCAGGCCTGGTCCTTCCCTCAGCACTACCTGACCTGGAAGGAGCCCGGCACCAGGAGGCCACATAGCATATAAATTTACTCCTCTTTGGCAATCACCCCTGAAAGATAAATCAAGTATTATTTGTACATTTAAATAAACTTTTCAAGGCAAAAGAACCCTAAGTAAAAAATATATAACCGCTTAAAAAATAAATATGAGCATAAGTTGGAAAAAGGTTAAGATATATGTATGTATACATACATATATACATACATATATATATGTATATATACATACATACACAAGAGTTCACAGTAGGAACAAATGCTAGTATGAAATGGAATTGGACTGAGGATTAAAAATGAATTTGTTAAGCAACTCAAAAACTGCTGACTTGACAATACTCATACTTTTTGTGTATCAAAAACAGAATATTTAATAGATACATAATTTTTTTGTTTTATCTTTATTTATTTGAGAGTGAAAGGGAGAGAGAGAGAATGGGCGTGCCAGGGCTTCCAGCCACTGCAAACGAACTCCAGACGCGTGCACCCCCTTGTGCATTTGGCTAATGTGGGTCCTGGGGAATTGAACCTTGAACTGGGGTCCTTAGGCGTCACAGGCAAGTGCTTAACTGCTAAGCCATCTCTCCAGCCCAGATACATAATTTTTATCATTAATAAGGTCCAAATTTAACACTATGGATGGATTATTACTTAGAAAAGAACACAGAATTCAAGAAATCTTTTACCCACAACATAATCCACTTAAGGACAGCCTAACTTTGCATTCTTATTTTGGATCATTTACAACAGTGAGTAGAAAGATCTTTTAAACTTCACTTGTATTTAAAAAACAAAACAAAGCAACAACACCAACAAAAAACTTTTGCCCTAATTCTCAGATTCCCTGTGCCTGAGAGTGCACCCACAGTCTGCAGGCCAGAGCTCCCTGTCAGTTCCTCACCTCCCAGTTTCCTGGCTAAGGTGCTCCTACACCTGGCTTGGAGCAGCCTGGACACTGCCTGCCCACTGCAGAAGCAGGCCTTGTGCTCTGTCTTCCTGATTGACCAAGCCCTGGTCCCCAATGAAGAGTGAATAGGCCAGAGCTGCAGGTACCCCACCTCCCAGTTACCTGGCCCTAGTACCCCTGCTGCTGGCTTAGGGCAATCTGGACCTGCTTGTCTTCTACAGAAACAAAACAGGCAATATCTTTGCACAAAATGTTCCAACCTGTGGCCCTAACATTCTTTCAGCACCCTCTTCCACAAAATTCCCTGAGCCATGCTGGGAGCATTTTAAGTTTACTCCAGTGATGGGCATTTAGGAGCCTCTGGATCTCTGGTTTGGTAGGTTTTGGGTGTCTTCAGTGTTTAGCTCATTCACTGTTGTGCTAATATCAGATTCCCTAAGGAAGCAACATTCTTGCTCATTTCCCCAGTTTTTCTGTTGTTCCATATGGGGTCAGGGTAGAGTGCACTGGGTCATTTATCTCCTTAGGTCCAGCTCCTGTCTGAAAAAGAGAAGCAGATTCTCCAATGGACAATGAAGTCAGCACTGGTAAAATGAGATAACCATTATTAATTTAGAGAATTTTAAGGGTATAGACCCTCTCCCAAGGTTAGTAGGAGCTTGACAATGGAAAGCAGAAGAATCATTATCTGGATTGTTCCACATATGGTTTCAGATATTGTTCCAGATATGTTTCCTTTCCACTGAGTGGAACTATTAGCCAATCCAAGAATAGCTGGTTATCCACCATGGCTGTGTGCCACTATTACACTTGTGGGATCATCTCGTCAGGTTGTTTGCTTCTGACTTGCTTAGACTTTGAGTTGCGTGGACAGATGTTGGCCACATTCCCTCAGTAGCTCATGTAGTGCCTTCCAGCATGAGGCAGGCTAATTGTCTGGAGACTGGCTCTCCTCCTAATTCCAACCAGGTCTGTCCATGGTTCATGCCAACAGCATATGGTGTCTTCACAGTTGGGTCTTACCATTATCTTCTGGTGGGTAATCAAGTTTCTTTTGGGAGATCTAGTAGGTCGTTCTGATCAACAGCTCATTGTGGATGTAGACCATATCCTGGTATAGGGAATTACAGGCCAGCCCCAAGGGAAAAGAAAGGAAACAGGAGAAATTTGAGGAAAGGCTTTGTCTCACCCTCTCCAGAGCCCTTTGATTCATGTTTCCCTAACGTCCTCTTGAGGGTTCTAACTTTTAGTTTGATTCCAAGGAGATAGATTTCTATGGTACCAGTTCAATTTGGGTTCAGTTTTGTGTCACCCCCACCCTTCCCTTCCCCCAAGCCCTACCCTCCTTATTGTATAAGCCTCAAAATGCTATTCAGGTATGTCAGCAACTCAGGCTGATCCAGGTTAGGAACTGTAGATGAGTAAGAACATGTGACAGTTGTATTTCTCTGATTGTATGAGTTTACTTAGAATGATTTGTTCCAACTTCAACCATTTTCTACAGATTTAAATGTCATTTTTTTTGTAACTGTTGAATAGAATTCCATCTGCCATGACAGACCTGCCGCTATTGCACCCGTTGGCTCATTTGGCCTGGCTGGTCAATTATAAGGCATGCAGTGTCCACTGTTGAGTATCTTCACTGGTGGTATCTCTTTCTCCCATTGAACTACATGTAGAACGAATTCATCCAGCTTTCTGTCAGCTGGTCTACATGGAGGAGGTTATTAGCTCAGTTCCAGCAGGATTTCTCAGTGGCCTTGCACCCCAAGTATGTGGAGTCTTCAGCAATAGCGTCTTACCATTGATCCCTAATAGGAAACCAAGGGCCTCAGCAATGGCCTATAATGTTTTAGGGGCATCAGGGACCTCCCTGGCCAAAAACTCACTGGAAGTATCCTATCCCTGGCACTGAAAATTTTCTAACAATGATCTATGACTTCTGAGTGTTCCATTGTCCAAAACCAGAGGATTCCATATGATTTATTTGCATCCTCTTAGATTTTGATTAGCCCTATCTCCACCTTTCCTTTACTCAATCACTTCCCCTGACCTCACTTTGGCCCTTTTTACCTCGTTAATTTATTCTTCTACTTACATATATACAATACCAACCTATTAAGTACCCTCCTCCCTTCCTTTCTCTTCCCTTTATATCTCCTTTTTAACTTACTGGTCTCTGCTACTGAGTTTTATCCTTCTCACACAGAAGCCCAATCAACTCTGGCTAGGAATCACATACAAAGGAGAACATGCAATTTCAGAGATTCGGGTGTGATGTTAAGGTCTTTAGTCAACTTGGATTTAATTCGTGTGCATGGAGAGAGAGAAGAATCTATTTTCATCATTCTACAGATACATATGCAGTTTTCCCAGCACCCTTTGCTGAAGAGGCTGCCTTTTCTCCAATGAGCATTTTTGGATTTTTTATTGAATATCAGATGGCAAGAGCTACCTGGACTGGGTCCTCTATTCTGTTCCATTGATCTACATCCATGCTTTTGTGCCAGTCCCATGCTGTTTTTGTTACTATGGCTGTGTAGTATATGTTAAAATCAGGTATGGTGATACCACCCGCCTTATTTTTGTTGCTCAGTATAATTTTAGATATTAGAGGGGTTTTTTTTTTGTGATTCCAAATGAATTTTTGGATTGTTTTTTCTATTTCTGTGAAGAATGCCTTTGGAATTTTGATGGGGATTGCATTAAATATGTAGATTGCTTTAGGTAAGATTGCCATTTTCACAATATTGATTCTTCCAATTCAGGAACAAGGGATATTTTTCCTTTTCTGGTGTCTTCTGCAATTTCTCGCTTGAGTATTTTATAGTTTTCATTGTAGAGATCCTTTACTTCCTTGGTTAGGTTCATTGTAAGATACTTTATTTTCTTTGATGAAATTGTGAATAGGAGTGATTCTCTGATTTCATCCCCTGTGTGTTTGTTATTAGCATATAGGATATCTACTGATTTCTGTGTATTTGTTTTGTATCCTGCTACATGGTTATAGGTGTTTATCAGCTCTAACAGTTTACTGATACAGTCTTTAGGGTCCTTTATATATAGAATCATGTATCTGCAAATGATAACTTGATTTCCTCCTTTCCAATTTGTATCCCTTTTATGTGCATCTCTTCCCTTATTGCTATGGCTAAGAATTCCAAAACTATATTAAATAAAAATGGGAACAGTGGACACACTTGTCTTGTTCCTGATTTTTTGTGGAAAAGTGTCCAGTTTTGCCCCAGTTAGTAATATGTTGCCTGTGGGCTTGTCATAAATAGCCTTTATTATATTGAGATATGTTCCTTCTATTCCCAGCCTCTGTAGGACTTTTATCATGAAGGGATGTTGGATTTTGTCAAATGCTTTCCCTGCATCTAATGAGATGATCATATGATTTTTGTCCTTCAGTCCATTTATATAACGTATTACATTTATTGATTTGTGTATGTTGAACCATCCCTGTATCTCTGGGATAAAGCCTACTTGATATATTCTTATATTCTGATTGCCAATATTTTGTTGAGAATTTTTGCATCTATGTTCATGAAGGAGATTGGTCTGTAATTTTGTTAAGATTTGCTTTGTGTTCTAATATATGGTCATTTTAGAGAATGTTCCATGTGTTGCTGAAAAGAATGTATATTCTGCAGCATTTAGATGAAATGTCCTATAGATATCTGTTAGGTCCATTCCTTCTATGACCTTATTTAGTCCAGATGCCTGTTTATTTTTTCCCCGGATTATCTGTCAATTGATGAGAGTGGGTTGGTGAAGTCACCCACTACAACTGTATTTGGTGGTATCTATGACCTTAGTTCTAATAGCATCTGTTTGATGAATTTGGGGGTCCCCATGTTAGATGCATATATGTTCAGGATTGTAATGTCCTCCTGTTGGGGGGATGCCTTTAATCAATATAAAGTAACCTTCCTTAAGTTTCTTAACTAATGTTGGACTGAAGTCTATCTTGTCAGATATTAAGATAGCAACCCCTGCTTGTTTTCTATGTCCATTTGCTTGGAACACTGTTTTCCAACCTTTCACCCTAAGACAGTGTCCATCCATTGTAGAAAGATGGGTTTCTTGGAGGCAACAAATTGAAGGATCCTGCTTTTATTAACCCAGTCTGCGAACCTATGCCTTTTGGTTGGGGCATTGAGGCTGTTGATATTAAGAGATAATATTGAAAGGTATGTATTCATTTTTGCCATTTTTTGGTAGTTCTTCCGGTTTTACCTTTGCTCTCTTGTGTTTACTAGTATTTGAGTATTGTTTGATTTTTCCCGGTTACTTATATGTGTGCTTTTGTTTTTCTTCAGCATGGAGGATTCTTTCAAGTATTTTCTGTAGAGCTGGTTTTGTCTTCAATTACTCCGTTAGCTTGCTTTTGTTGTGGAATGTTCTTATTTCTCCATCTATTTGAATGGATAGTTTTGTAGGATAAAGTAACCTTGGCTGACAGTTGTTACCTTTCAGGACTTGGAATACATCACTCCATGCCCTTCTGGCTTTTAAAGTTTGTGATGAGTACTATGCTGTAATCCTGGTAGGCTTGTCTTTGTAGGTAACTTGATTTTTCTGACTGCTTTCTATATTTTTTCTTTGGTTTGTGCGTTTAGTAGTTTGATTTAGGGATATAGACCTGTAGTTTTCTTTCCTGTTGTATCTCTATCTGGTTTTGGCATTGGGGTGGTGCTACCTTCATAAGCTACCCTTATCTGGCTTTTCCTGTGGCTCAAGCTGAGCCTGGCGGCTATCTCTCCATATGAGTTTTGAGATCATTTTCTCAATCCCTATGAAGAATGATGCTAGTATTTTTTATTGGTATGGCGTTAAATATGCATATTGCTTTTGGCACAATTGCCTTTTTCACAATATTAATTCTACCTATGCAGGATCATGGGGGCGGGGCTTTCTATCTTTTTAAGTCCTCCTCTATTTCTTTCTTGAGTATTTTCATTATATAGGTCTTTCACATCCTTGGTTAGGGTTATTCCAAGGTATTTGATTTTTTTGTTGTTGTTGCTATTGAAATTGGGAAGGCCTCACTGATTTCTTTCTCTGTATAGTTGTCCTTTGCATATAGAAAAGCTACTAATTTTTGTGCTTTTTTTTTTTTTTTTTTTTTTTTTTTGGTTTTTCAAGGTAGGGTCTCACTCTAGGCCAGGCTGACCTGGAATTCATTATGGAGTCTCTGGGTGGCCTTGAACTCATGGAAGTCTTCCTATCTCTGCCTCCCAAGTGCTGGGATTAAAGGCGTGTGCCACCACGTCTGGTGAATTGTTCACTGATTTTGTATCCTGCCACTTTGCTGAAGGAATTTAACACCAAAAATTCTGAGATGGAAATTCTGGGTAGCTTATATATATATGATCATGTCATCTGCAAATAGGGTTAACTTGACTTCTTCTTTTCTAATTGGAATCTTTTTCTTTCTTTCTCCTGTCTTATTGCTTGGACTAGTACTTCTAGTACTATGTTGAAGAGCAGTGGTGAGAGTGGGCACCCCTGTCTTGTTCCCAATCTCAGTGGGAACTCCTTGAGTTTTATCCCTTTAAATATTATTTGGGCTTTAGGAGCTTTACATATAGCCTTTATTGTGTTGAGATATAAAACCTCATGCCTATTCTTTCCAGTGTTTTGATCATGGAGTGGTATTGTATTTTGGCAAAAGCCTTCCTTGCATCATTGAGATGATCATGTGGTTCTATGGTTCAGTTTATTTATGTGGTGTATTAAGTTGACTGATTTATGCATGTTTAACCATTCCTGCATCCCTGGGATGAAGTCTACTTGATCAAGGTGGATAATGCTTTTGATGTTTTATTGAATTTGGTTTGCAAGGATGTTGTTCAGGATATTTGCATCTAAGTTCTTTAGGGATATAGACCTGTAGTTTTCTTTCCTGTTGTATCTCTATCTGGTTTTGGCATTGGGGTGGTGCTACCTTCATAAAAGGAGTCAGGGAGGATTTCCTGGTCTCTGATTATGTGGAACAGTTTGAAAAAATTGATTTCAGTTCTTCAATGAAGGTTTGATAGAATTAAGCTGAGAAGCCATCTGGTCCTGGCCTTTTCTTTTTGGGAAAGTATTTTTGATTACCTTTTCAATCTCCATGGATGTGATAGGTTTGTTTAGATTAATCTGCTGAGTTTAGTTTTGGTAGGTGGTATATGTCTAGGAATTCATCCATTTATCCCATAATATTTACTTTTGTGTTATAGAGGGTTTGGAAGTATGCCTTGATGTTTCTTCCAATTTCATTGATGTCTGTTGTGATCTCACCTTCCATTTCTAATTTTGTTAATTTGAGAATTTTTTTTGCTTGATCAATTTAGCCAGGGGTTTGGCAATCTTCTTTAGTTTTTCAAAGAACAAGCTCTTTATGAAGGCATGCTTGTGGGCCTAATATATGGTCAATTTTGGAGAAGGTTCCATGGGCTGCTGAGAAGAATGTGTCTTCTGTAGAGCTGGGGTGGAATGTTCTGTAGATATCCATTAGGCATGTTTGATCTATGAAGTTGTTACACTCTATTATTTCTGCTTGAATGATCTGTCTTTGATATACTGGAGCATTGAAGTGTCTAACTATGATGGTGTTGGTGTTTATTTCTATTTTACTGTCAAGTAGATTTTGCATTATAAACTGTGGTGCCCCTGTGTTTGGCGCACACATGCGCACATACACATAGACACACACAGACACATATATTTATGATTGTGATGTGCACATTTGGATCATTCCATTGATGAATAAGAAATGGCCTTCTTTGTCCTTTTTGATTACTTTTGGTGTAAAGTCTATTTTTATCAACTATTAATATACCAAAACCTATTTGTTTTTTATTTCAATTTGGTTGGAGTATCATTTTCCAACCTTTCACCCTGAGGAGATGTCTATCTTTAGTGGTGAGGTGGGTTTCTTGAAGACACCAAATAGAAGGGTCTCATTTTTTGATCCATCCTGATAACCTGTGTTTTTTGATGGGTGAGTTAAGACTGTTAATATTTAAGGTTATTACTGTGAGATTTAAATTAATCCCTGCCATAATGAGGTGTTTTATGGGGTTTGGAGCTTTCTTGTATTTTGTACTATTTTGAGCCTGGTCAATTTTGGTTATTGTGATCTTATTCTTGCTGGCTCTAGAGATTGGTTGTTTCACTTTTCTGTGAGGAGTATTCCCTCAAGTATTCTCTGTAGGTATGGCTTTGTGTTAATATAATCATAGAGTTGACTTTTTTCAGGGAAAGTTTTTCTTTCACCACTTATTATGAGGGATCCTTTTGCTGGGTAAAGTAGCTTCAGTTGGAAGCCATAGTTTTTCAGACTTTGAAATGTTCCATTCTAGGCCCTTCTGGCTTTCAGGGTTTCCATTGAGAATTCCGAGGTAATTCTGTTAGGATTGCCTTTGTGTGTTGTGAATTGTTTCTCTCTTGCTGTTTTAATATTCTCTCTTCATTCTTGTTAAGAGTTTTAACTATGATGTGTCTTGGAGAGTTTCTTCTTTGGTCTTGTCTGTTTGGTGTTCTGTGGGCTTCATGTATATGGATGGGCTCTCTTTTGAGAGATTTGGAAAATTTTTTTCAATAATTTTGTTGAATATGGCTTGGATTTCCTCTCCTGGTATACCCATGATCTGGATGTTTGGTCATTTTAGGGTGTTCCACAGTTCCCTTGTATTGTGTTCACTTGATTTTTTTAACTTAGCAAAGTTTTTGGCCTCCCAGTGAATTTCTTCTGTCTTGTCTTCCAGGCCAGAGGTCTGTCTTCCATATGAGTAACTCTGTTGGTGAGGAGTTCTAGAGAGGTTTTTATAATTTCAATTTGATTTTTATTTTCTGTTGTTATTTTGTATTGTGTCCATCTGTTTTTTGAGGTTCAATTTGAATTATGGTTTTCTTGATTCTTCCTTGAGTTCATTCTTGCATTTGATCAAGTCTTCATGAAGCTTAATCAACTGGTTGTTGAGATCTTCCATTTAGTGACTTACCTTAAATATATTCATATCTCTTTTGAGGGCTCTAACATTTTCTTTAATCAAGTTAAGCCTACTGGGAAAAGCTGAAGGCTCTATGAGACGATTCTGTTCAATTTCGTTGACATGATTGTTGGTTCTTTGATAGTTTGCTTCCAGTTCAGTGATACATACATACATACATACGTGTGTGTGTGTGTGTGTGTGTGTGTGTGTGTGTGTGTACACACACAATCATTTTTTTTTTTTTTTGATCAAGGTCTCACTGATGGTTGTGTTTTCGTTTTGGGAATGAATTTCTGTTGATTTTTCCATGATTTCACTGGACACTTCCATTGTAGGACTAGTCATCTTTGGAGAAGATCTCTCAAATTTCTGACTTTTGTTGGTTTTTATGCATTGTGTACCCATTTTAGGAAAATTCTTTATTCTATTGAGGAGGAAGCAAGGTTTGTCCTTTGGGCCATGTACCCAACTCAGGTGAACAGGGATGCTGCTACCCAGTAGACAGTCAGGATACCTGAGCAAAAGGACTGATTCTACAGCTCAGAGAGGGACCAGGCCTCCCCAAGCAAGGCACAATGGGATCTACCAGGACCAGGGGACTAGGAAGAGCAAGGGAGCAGGGAACAGGCTTACTTACTCAGTATTGCACCCTCCAGCACACAGACTGGCTCAGGGAACTTGGACCAGGGAATTGGAAGGAGCCAGGAGTGAGGGGTTTGCCCTATTCACTCCACACCACCAGGCCTACATGCACACTGTGCTTGCAGGGAACCTAGACCAGGAAGGTAGGAGGAGCCCAGAAACAGGATCTGGCCTACTCACTCCAGACCGCCACACCTGCCTGCACAGAGACCCAAGCCTACACACAGACCCAGAATGGGGAGGTGGGCGTAGCCAGGAAACAGGGGTCTGGCCTACTCATTGCAGACCTCTGCACCTGCCAGCACACTGACTGTGCAGGGAACTCAAGTTGAGGAAGTGAGAGGAATCTGGAAACAGGAGTGTGTCCTACTCATTGCACACAGCTGTGCCTGCCAGCACACTGTCCATGCAGGGGACTCAGAACCAGGAGGAGGAGCCTGGAAACAGGGGTCTGGCCTACTCACTCCAGACCACCATGCCTGCCGGCACTCTGTGCATGCAGGGAACTCAGAGGTCTGGCCTATTCCTCTACCTGCCTCTCTCTCTAAGAAATAAATAAATGAAATATTAAAATTATAAAAAGAAAATCAGATATCAATCTGAAGTTATACATACCTCAAAAAAAGAGATGGACATGATGCAAAAACAAATAAACAAACAAACAAAAAAAAAACCCCAGAAAACAAAAATCAATTAGAGCTTTGAAAACTGCTCCAAAACTAGCACAGTCACTCAGGTGGGGTCAGAAACACTGAGATTGAAGTCAGGACAGAAGAAACTGATTAGTTATCCAAAACCTTTCATGTGAACAGAATACAAGGGTACACTGAGATAACCTAAAACAACCAAACATCTGAATCATGGGTATACCAGAAGGAGAGGAAATCTAAGCCAGAGGCATAGAGACCACATTCAACAAAATTATTAAAGAAAAATTTCCCCATCTCGCAAAACAGAGGCCCATCCAGATGTCAGAAGCTCACAGAACACTAAACAGACAGGACCAAAGAAGAGACTCTTCAAGGCATATCATAGTTAACAAAGAGAGAGTGCTAAAAGCAGCAAGAGAGAAACAACTTACTACATACAAAAACAATGCCATCAGAATTACCTCTGATTTTTCAATGGAAACCCTGGAAGCCAGAATGGCCTGGAATGGAACACTTCAAAGTCTAAAAAGCTTTGGCTTCCAATCAATACTACAGTACCCACCAAAAGTATCCCTCATAATAGATGGTGAAAGAAAAACTTTCCATGTCAGCTCTATGATTGTATGAACACAAAGCCAAACCTACAGAGAATACTTCAGGTTATTACCCACACAGAAGAGTCACACAACTGATCTCAGGAGCCTACAAGATGATTATCACAATAACAAAAACTAGATAGGGTAAGCTCAAAATAGTACAATTCCCAAGAAGGCACCAGACTCTACAAAGCACCTCATCAAGGCAGGGATAAAATCAAACCTCACAGTTATAACTTTAAATGTAAATGGTCTTAATTCACCCATGAAAAGACACAGCAGGGGCCTTAAAAAAGGACACTTTTGCCGGCCATGGTGGCACACGCCTTTAATCTCAGCACTCGGGAAGCAGAGGTAGGAGGATCACCCTGAGTTCTAGGCCACCCTGAGAATACATAGTGAATTCCAGGTCAGCCTGAGATAGAGTGAAACCCTACCTTGAAAAACATAAATAAATAAATAAATAAATAAATAAATAAATAAATACACTTTCTATTTGCTGTCTTCAAGAAACCCACCTCCCACTAAAGACAGACACCTCCTCAGGGTGAAAGGATGGAAAATGATATTCAAAGCAAATAGAAATAAAAACCAGTAGGTGTTGCTATATTAATATCTGATATAATGGACTTCAAACCAAAAGTAATCAAAAGGTACAAAGAAGGCCACTTCTTACTCATCAAGGGAACAGTCCAACATGAGGACATCACAATCATAAATCTATATGCACCAAACACAGGGGCACCAGTTTATAAACCAAACCTACTTGGCAACAAAATAAAATAAACATGAATACCATCATAGTTGGGGTCTTCAATGCTGTACTATTACCAACAGATGATCCATGAAGAGAGTAAACAGAGAAATAATAGAGCTCACCAACACTAAAGATCAATTAGACCTAACTTATATCTATAGACCATTCTACCTCAATTCTATAGAATATACATTTTTCTCAGCAGCCCATGGAACTTTCTCCAAAGTAGATCGTATATCATGTCAGGAAATGTGCCTCCATAAATTCAGGAAAATTGACATAACTTCCTGCATCATATCAGATCACAATCATTTAAAGCTAGAAATTAACAAGATACATTTTGGGAATTCTACCAGTTCCTGGAGACTGAACAACACACTTTTAAACAATGAATAGGTTATAAGAGAAATTATAAATTTGTAGAATTGAATGATAATGAAAACACAACTTACCAAAAATTATGGGACACAGTGAAGGCAGTCCTAAGGGAAAAACTGATAGTGCTAAATGCCTTCATACCAAAGACAGAGAGATCCCAAATTAATAACCTTAATATCTACCTAAAGGTGTTGGAAAAATGAGAATATTCCAACCAAAACCAGATGGAAAGAAAGAATCAAGATCAGAGCCAAAATTAATGAATTGGAAGCTAAACAGAGAGAGAGGGGGAGAAATAAATTAACAAAGAGCAGTTTCTCTGAAAAAATAAATGAGACTGATAAACCCTTGGCCAATCTGATCAAACAAACAAACAAAAGTCTCAAATTAACAAAATCAGAAATGAAAAGGGAGAGGCCATAACAGATATCAAAGAAATAGGACAAATCATCAGGACATACTTCCAAAACCTCTACTTCACAAAATTGGATAACCTGGAAGAAATGGATGAATTCTTAGATACATTTTCAAAGGCAACACACAAACAAACAAACAAAAATCAAATACCTTGAAATAACACTAGCCAAGGATGTGAAAAACCTATACAATAAAAACATAAAAACACTCAGAAAGAAACTGAAAAGTACCTGAGAAGATGGAAAGACCTCCCATGCTCTTGGTTAAGGAGAATTAATATTGTGAAAATTTTAATTCTATCAAAAGTAATATATAGATTTAATGTAATACTAAAAAAACCTCTAAAGCAGGGCGTGGTGGCGAACGCCTTTAATCCCCAGCACTCAGGAGGCAGAGATAGGAGGACTGCCATGAGTTCAAGGCCACCCTGAGAATACAGAGTGAATTCCAGGTCAGCACGGCCTAGAGTGAGACCCTACCTCGAAAAACAACAACAACAAAAATTCTAGTATTATTCTTCACAGAGACAGAAAAAAATGATTTCAAAATTTGTATATAATGGCAGGAGGCCATGTACATATCCTCAGCGGAAGAAACACCTCTGGAGGTATCACCATAGATAATCTGAAGCTATACTACAAAGCCATAGTAACAAAAACAGCATGGTACTGGCATAAAAACAGATGTACAGACCAAGAGAACTGAACTGAATACCTGACAATAAGTCAAGTAATTGTTGCTACATGATATGTGACAAAGGTGGCAAAAACATAGATTGGAGGAAAGATAAATAGTGGTGGACAAATTGGATAACTACATGTAGAAAAATGAAAATAGATTCACTCATCTCACGTTACCATACACAAAAATCAACTCCAAATACATTAAAAACCTCAATATGAGATGTGAAATTCTTCAGCTACTAGAAGAAAAGAAAGTAGAAGGAACTCTCCACAATATACAGTGGGGAAGGACTTCCTGAATAATACTTCAGTGGCTCAAGAAATTAAACAATCACTCAGCCAATGGGATATCATGAAGCTAAAAAGCATTTGCACATACAAACATACCATAAGCAGAGCCAATAAATTGCCCAGAAAAAAAATGTTGCCAGGTACACCACTGATAGAAGCCTAATAGCTAGAATCTAGAAAGAACTCCAAAAACTAGACAATAAAAAAACCAAACCCACTCAAAAAATGAGGTAGGGTTGGAGAGATGGTTTAGTGCTTAAAGAACTTCCCTGGAAAGCCTAAGGACCCAGATTTAATTATCCAGGTCCGACATAAGCCAGAGGCTCAAGGTGATGCATGTGTCTGGAGATGCAGTGGCTAGAGGCACTGGTGTGCCCATATCTCTCTTTCCTTCTGTCTGTCTCTAATAAATAAATAAAAATAACAATAAATTTTTTAAAGTGGGGTAAAGAAATGAATAGAGTGATCTCAGAAGAAGAAATACAAATGACTAACCACACACTTAAGAAAATGTTCAACATCCCTAACCACCAGGGAAATGCAAATTCAAGCAACTATGAGATTCCACCTTACTCCAGTAAGGATAACCACCATTAAAAAAAAAAAAAAATCAAATAACAAATTTTGGTGAGGATGTGGGGAAAGAAGAACCCTCTTTCACTGTTGGTAGGAATGTAAACTTCTCCAACCACTATTGTTATCAATATGGAGATTCCTGACAAAGATGAATATAGAATTACCAACAGACCCAGTTATTCCTTTAGTGGGTATTTACCCTAATGCTCCATGCTTCACTACAGAGATTTTTGCTCATCCATGTTTGTAGTTGCTCAGTTCTAAATAGCTAAGAACTGGAATCAACCCAGGTGCCCATCCTTGGAGAAATGGATTATGAAATTTTGGTAGATGTACACAATGGAATTCTACTCAGCAGTATGAAGAAATGATACAAGGAAATTTGTAGGAAAATGGATGGACTTAGAACAGATATACTCAATAAACACACACAATTACAGAAAGATAAATGCTGCATGTTCTCACTCATGTGGAGTTCCTAACCTGGATAAGCTTGAGTTGCTGGCATACCAGACAGGCAACGTGAGGCCCAGATGATAGGGACGAAAGGTTTGAGGGGAAGGGAATGGGAGGGTGGGGGAAAATAAACACAGAACTAAACCTAAAATGGTGAACCTGGAGAGGTTGGGATGAAGTCTAACCTTAAAAAGTTTTAGTTCTTATCTGTAACTCCAAGTACCAGAAATCTGTGCTACTCACATTGAACTGTTGATCATCGAGATACTAATTAATTCCCCCAAACCAGACAGGCTTCTGTCCAAGCACTTGTTTACCCTGTTGCTGAAGACACCATATACTGCTGACACAGAACATGAAAAGACCTGGTTGGAACCCAGAAGACATCCAGGCCCCAGACAGCATGCCTAGTACTGGAAATTGCTACATGAACTACTGAGGGAAAGTGGCCCACAATGGCGTGAGCAGGCAAGGGTCTAAGGTACTTCAGAAACAACCAGCCTGAGAAGTAGTACAGCATAGACTTGGTGGGTAACCAATGGCTTTCTGATTGGCTAAAAGATCAATGGAAAGAAACCCATATCTAGAACTGGGAACCAGGTCAGAATCCGATGGAGACAAAGATAATGCTATGCTCTCCAATGTCAAGTTTCCACTAGTCTAGCAAAGGGACTATATTCATCAAAATCTGCCTAAACTAATAACACTTATCCAATTCAACCTATGCTGACTTCACTCTCCACTGGAGAATCCAAAAGTAGAGCTGCGAGGAGATAAACCATCTCTTCTGTTTTAGCCAAGGTCCAGGTGAAACCAGAGGAATTGGGGAGACAAGCAAGACTGCTGCTTCCTTGGTGAGCCTGACAATCAATGACAGGCTAAAGGAGACAGACACTGAGGATACTTAACACATAACAGAGCAGAAATGCAGAAGTTCCTGTAAGCTCATCACTGAATAGATTTAAAACATACCCACCAAGGCTCAGGGAATTTTTGCTGAAGAGGGGGGCAGACTGTAAGAGCCACAGGTTGGGAAGTCATGCCCAAAGGCATTGCCTCCCCCCAGTAACTAACTGGTGCTCCCACAGTGCATAACCCACAACCCTATAGGGAACACCAGCAACCCCACTGATGAAGAGAGGGAGGAAAGAAAAGATGGTACCAACATATGATGTATCCATATAGATTATGTTCTTAAAAAACAAAAAAAAGAAAACCTGAAGACTTTTCATACGAAAATAAATTTCAAAACACAGCCTTAAATGAATCCACATAGAAATCTAGAAGCATTATTTAATGTGACAGTACCATTAAATGTTACATCATAGATTTAAAAGGAGCAAAATAAAAACAGATATGAAAAAGAAACTGATTAACAGTTTAAACTACGGAGATGATATTGGTATTAAGTATCTCTCCCTCTCTATTTCTTAGGTATCATTATTGTTTCTAATAAAAAATATAAAACATTTTCATTAAGAAAATCAAATATCAACTCTTCACTCTTGCTAGCTCACAGTAAAAAGGATCTTTGGAAATTATAATCACAATGCTAATAATGGGCATATTAATATCACAATTTGTTTCCTGATTTAAATTCTGTTGTCAAGAGAATCCTCTGGATCACAACTACAAAGAACCATAGTAAATATTACCACGGCTCTGAAGTATGGGTAAAAACATAAAATGGGTAAACATAAAGTTGAACATTACAACTACCTTAGTAGTTTTATTTACCCAAGAAAAACGGAGATAACCCAGAGTCATTACCCTTATCACAGGAGACAAGAGAATGTGAGAAGTGGAATCAAGGCAAAATCTCTTTGGTCAAGTAAGAGCAGACATACAAGGAATGCTCAGGGCTTCAGTTGCAATATGGAGGAAGGGGAAACTGTTAAGACAATAAGGTAAAAATGGATCTGAAATTTTTTCAATAACCTTTAAAGACTGAACTATAATAATATCAGCCCTTCAGTTTATGCTATTTTCAGCTGTTTTTTATTTTATTTTGAGAGAAAGAGAGAGAGAAAAACAGACAGACAGACAGTCAGGGAGAGAGAGAATTGGCATGCTAGTACTTCAGCCACTGCAACTTAACTCAGAAGCTTAGGCCACTTAGTGGGCAGTGTGACCTTGTGTGTGCCTCACCTTTGGGCATCTGGCTAATGTGGGAGAGCTGAACATGGGTCCTTAGGCTTTTCAGTCAAGTGCCTTAACTGCTAAACCATCTCTCCAGCCCTATTTTCATTTCTTAATCTAAAAACCATAAACTGATTTTCAAGCTTGCCATACTAAGTATAAAAATCCCAAATGTTTAAAAGGCATAAGAAATATTGCCATTAATTGGCCAAATTAAATGAATAATCATTGTTTAATTTCTTAAAAATAAATATATAACATCAGAAGACACAGAGTTAGTTTTCTACCAAGTACTTTTTTCTATGAGATGATGGATTTTACTGACCCACCATTATCTACCCCAAGAGTCTTTGACTTTTAGAAAATGCTGCACAATGCTGGGAGTGTGGTGATTCTCTAAAATCATAGTACTTAGGAGCCTAGGGCAGGTGTTCAAGGCCAGCCTGAACAACACAGTGAGTTCAAAGGTATCCTACACTATATAGAAAGATCTTGTTTCAACACTCCCCCACCCCACACACCCCCACATCAACATCAAGAAACTGGTTTAATCTTTAAGACATAAACCACACAGAAACTATTTACTCTTTTTCATGCTTATTGTTGCTTCTGTATAGAAACGCTAATCCTTCATTCTTTCTTCAAGTGTAAGTCTAGTTTGCACATCACCCCCACTTTAGGGGCTCTCCAGCCAGAAGAGTCCTTTGAAATCAGTACCTAAATAGGGTTGCCAAAACCCTGGCTTCAAGCTCCCAGAAGAAGCTGAGGAGACACTACATGGGCTGCACTGCCACGGTCGCCCTAGATACTGCACCTCAGTCTGCCCAAGGGAGCTGGATGTGGGGCAACAGGCTCAGGATAGCCCACAGCTTCACCCTAGCTCTTTGTCAGGAACACAAAAAAAGCTCACCTGAGGATTACCAAGGTGACAAGCAGGGCTGGTGGCACTGAAGATGACAAAACTATTGTGTACATAGCTAGGCATGCTCAAGGACCAAAAAAAAAAAAAAAAAAGCCACGTTCTTCACTGGGACTTTCCCTCACTGGAATAACTAGGCTTGTTATTGAAATTTTCAACTCCTGACACAACAATATCATGTTTTAAATCTTAATAAGTAAAAGTCATAATGGAAATAATTACAATGCACATATGTACTTTTTCCTGCTTCTGGACATATGAAATCATCTTTTTGTTTATTTTTATGTGGAGGTCTCCTATAGCCTACACTATGTAATGGATGTTGGCATTGAGTTTCTGATCATCCTGCCGCTATCTACCAAGTGCTAAAATTATAGGAGTATGTCAACCACATCTAGCTAAAACAACACTCAGTTTTGAGAAATTTATTCTTTTATAAGAGGAGATTTAAGACACTGTGAGACCCACAGAACTAGAAAACACAGTCTCAGCACCCAGTGCCCTAGGAAGGGAAGAAGAGAAACAGAAGCTGCTTAGAAAAGGGAAACCAAATGATAGTCTGATAGTCCTATCCTAAGGAGGAACCCACAGCCTTCTGGTGGTCTGGTCAGTGGTGGAGAGAAATCCCATTTTATCACACTAAATGACTAAGAAGCCAGCAGGCAGGTACCACCTGAAGAAAGAATTTGTTAAAAATTAAGCTATGCCAGGCAGCCTGAGACGAGGAAAAACACACAGGTTGGGGAGGCGCACATGAGATGTCACAGGAGGGTGAGGGAAGAGTCAGACAGGCAGCTGGGGATAGCAGAAGGACACTAAAAAACTGAAAGGTGCAGGCAGCAGAAGGCTGGCCCGAGGTTGGTAACTGTGTAAGTGGAGATATCCTGCACCCAGGTGAGAATATCTTGCCAACTAAGAGTTGCCCTGATGTTTGATAGCTCTGAGCCTGAGGCCAGAGGGTGGATTAAACCTTTAACCACCTGGTTCTCATACTTACTGTAGGGTCCCAGAACTATTTGATATACATGATATCCACAAGCTGCATCCCTCAAGCACAGTGATTAATACCCAAGAGGTCTTCAAAATATGAACATAGATCCTCTGCCTGTACCTGGCTCAGTTTTGTGGTTGTTCCTTCATCTGCAACTCACTTGGGAAGTAACACCCAGTTAAAATATTAGCCACACAGGGAGCATTATTTGGGAAGTTTGGAGAAAAGAAAAATCTGCCCAGTCAACAGAACACAAAATTAAGTGTGGGCCCTCCTGTACCAAAAAAAAGGTAAAGACAGCACTGGTGAACATGTGACACTTGTATACACAGACAAAGCAACAACATAAGCCATAGGAATGATAAAGGCCTATAGGTTCAGCTGAGCCCTACCCCTCCATGCTTGCATCTATCAATGTCCAATTTTTAAAGATACTTTTATGTATTTGAAGAGGGGGCAGATACAAAGGGCCTCCAATCACTGCAAATGAACTCCAGGCACATGTGTCACCTGGTGTATCTGGCTTACGTGGGTCCTGGGGAATCAAACCTGGGTCCTATGGCTTTGCAGACAAATGCCTTGCTAAGCCACCTCTCTAGCCCTTAGTATCCAATTTTTAATGATCTAGAAAGAATTCCATATCTCATCTTTTCTTCTTCCTTGTGGGTCATTCTTTTAAAAGTTTTGTTTGTTTGTTTCTTTATTTGAGAGTGACAGACAGACAGAGAAAGAGGCAGAGAGACAGGGAAAGAATGGGTGTGCCAGGGCCTCAAGCCACTGCAAATACATGTAGGTCCTGGGGAAGCAAGCCTTGAACAGGGGTCCTTAGGCTTCACAGACAAGCGCTTAACCACCATTTCTCCAGCTCGTGAGTCATTTTTTCCTTACATGTTTAGCAGAATTCTTATCGGATTAAGAAAATTATTTTGGGTCTGGAGAGATGGCTTAGTGATTAAAGCCCTTGCCAGAGAAGCCTAAGAATCCAACGTTGCACGTGTGCACAAGGGAGTGCACGCATATGGAGCTTGATATTAGTGGCTGAGGCCCTAGTGTACCAATTCTCTCTCTATCAACACACACACAAACACATTAAAGAAAAAAAGGCCAGTCTGTTGGACTTGCCTCAAAAAAATTATGTTGTTAGTTATTCCCTTTCATGCATTTATTTAATTTTGTTCATGCATTTTTTAATTTCTGAGAAATAATTTTCTTACTATCTTTTTTGGTCCCTATGTTGCCTCCCTAGCTCTACATTTACTCTACATAGTACTTTTTTTTTTTAACTTTAACTCCTTTTTTCTTTAATATTCTTGTGTTTTTATTTTGTATTTTTTACATGTATGTAATTTTGGTTTTGACCTTCTTACTAATTGGGAAATCTGTTTTTTTATTGTTTAGAAAAATCTTCTAATCTCTTGGTCTTTTCCTTTCCAAAAATTCCTCTACTTTCCCATTCTTCTTTCTGTTTATTTATGTTGATTATCTTTTTTTTCTTTCCTTCTCTTCTCCCTTTATTTTACTCATTCACTATTTCCACACTCACCCTAAGAATTTTTTTTGTTTGTTTGTTTGTTTTCATTTTTGTTTTTCGAGGTAGGGTTTCACTCTGGTCCAGGCTGACCTGGAATTAACTATGTACTCTCAGGGAGGCCTCGAACTCTCAGTGATCCTCCTATCTCTGCCTCCCAAGTGCTGGGATTAAAGGGGTGTGCCACCACACCCAGCCTAAGAAATTCTGTCATAGCACATTCTCCAGTAGCTTTGCCATTTTGAATTTATGGTCACTGATGATTCACTATTCAACAGTAATACATTTCAGGTATATTTCTATCTTTTGTATGGCTTAATGTTGCTGCTACCACAGTTTGCAGTTTGTTTACTCCTCAGTGAGTAACATTAGAAATTAAACATTTAAGGGAAAGCAGATTCTGTTTTTGTCAGAGGAGTTTTCCAAAGAAAATTGGAATAAACAAATCCACAGATTCAAGACAGTAAAACACACACAGAGACAAAGAAAAACCAGGGCAACATGGCCCCAACCAAAAGACCAAAACTTATCACCTACAACCGCTGAAATCAAAAATACTGAATATAGGCTAAAAAGCCAGATAAAAATTTCAAGTTTAAAAATTTTTTATTTTAAGTTTTTTGGTATAAAATGATCAATGAAGCTGGGAAGACGACTCAATGGGTAATATCACTTGCTGCATGTATGAGGACCTGGGAGAGAACCTGAAACCACCTGAAGTTTGATTCCCCATAGACAGCTTGGTAGCTCTGGACCAGAGGATCACTATGCTTGTAAAAACTACAGCTCCACATTAAGAAAGAAACTCTGTCTCAAGGAAACAGGCAAATGGGCCTGTGCACAAGTGCAAGTGCATTTGCATGCATGTGCGCGCGCACACACCACAACTATCACATAAACTAGGCATGCAAAAGAGAAAACTGAGACTTTAAAAAAGAGAAAAAAAAAACAGCTAGAAGTGTTGAAAACAAAACCGAATTACATACAGAACACACTGGAAAGTAGAGCTAATAGACTCAACTACGCAGAAGAAAAAATAGCAAGGATGAAGGTTGATGAAATATTACACTTAAACTTCAATAAGAAAAAGCAAGTAAGCATGACTACAAACCAAAAAACTTTGTAACACAAACAAAAGAACAAACCTGAAAATCTTCAGAAGAAAAGGAGTAGAGACAATCTATTTAATGATATTAGACAGAAAATTCTCCCATCTAGAGAAAGGAAAATTCAAACAAGAGGAACCCAAAATAAACAACCAAAAAAGAGCTTGGCTACAACATATTATAGCCAACATGTCAAAACTGCAAAACAGGCCAGCTCCATTGCAGCTCCTTGGCCATAGCTTCTGTTGCTGTGACACACAACTGGCAACTTTGGACTTTTGAAGGTCAGAGAGCACAATAGATCCCTGTCCCTGCCCAGCCCTTACTTCCACTACATCGGTGCATACCCCAGGCTTGTGTGAAGGTCATGCAGTGTGGAACCTGCTCAGCCACTGCTAGCACAGATTCATTGCTCTATGGGTATATACCTCAGCTTATGAGGTCAAAGGACACAAAGACCCCTATTCCCATTTCCCAAAAGAACAAGGACCACACTCAGGTATGTGACCACCACAAATGGACACAAAGTATCTCCACAACTAAACATCTATCAACACCTATCCATGCCAAGACCATCATAACTATAGGAACAAAAAAATATCAACCAGAAAGTTCTCTCAACCAAGGTGTGCCAGAAAGAACAAACCAAGGAAATAACACTAGATGCACATATCCACACACACACAGTAATATGAAAAGCTAAGGACTGGAGAGAAGGCTTGGCAGTTAAAGTGTTTGCCACTGAAGCCTAAGGAGCCATGTTTTACTTCCGAGATCCCACGTAAGCCAGACGTACAAGGTGCTGCATGAACAGGTAGCATATGTGCACAAGTTACACGTCTGGAGTTGATTATAGTAGCTAGAGGCACACCAATTCTCTCCCTCTCTCTCTCAAAGATAAAGGTCAGTCTGTTGGGCTTGCCTCAAGTTTTTTTTTAAATCAGTAGCTCTCCTATATAACAATGACAAGCACAGTAAGAAAGAATTAAGGGAAACAATCCTATTCATAATAGCCTCAAAAATTAAAATACCTGGCATAAGTCTAACCAAAGAAGTAAAAGATCTCTATACTGAAAACAAAAATACTAAAGATCAAAACTGAAGATACCTTAAAATGGAAAGATCTTCCATTCTCCTGGTTTGGGAGAATAAATATTATGAAAATGGCAATTCTACAAAAAAAAAAAAAAAAAAAAGCAGTCTACAGAGTCAATTAAATCCCAATGAAAATTCTAGTACCATTGGGCTGGAGAGATGGCTTAGAAGTTCAATTCTCCAGAATCCCTGTAAGCCAGATACACATTAGGGCACAGGAGTCTGGAGTTCGTTTGTAGTGACTAAAGGCTCTGATGTGCTTATCCTCCCCCCTGTAATAGATAAATGAATTTTAATTTTTGTTTTGTTTTGTTTTCTGAGGTAGAGTCTCACTCTAGCTGAGGCTGACCTGGAATTCACCATGTAGTCTCAGGGTGGCCTTGAACTCAAGGTGATCCTCCTATCTCTGCCTCACAAGTGCTGGGATTACAGGCATGCACCACCACACCTAGCAAATTTTAAATATTTTATGCTTATTTGAGAGAAAAGGAGGTAGATAGAATGTTTGTGCCAGGGCCTGCAGCCACTGCAAACAGACTCCATACACATGTATCACCTTGTGCATGTGGCTTATGTGGGTCCTGGGGAACCAAACCTGGGTCCTTTGGTCAAATACTTCAAGCACTAAACCATCTCTTATGAGTTTGGGTAAGATTTGGGTAAATTAATTTTAAAAACTCTAGTACCATTCTTCCCAGAAATAGAAAAAAAAATCTTAAAATTCATATGGAAGCACTGGAAAGCCAAAGCAATAGTACTGAAGATATCACCATACCCAATTTCAAGTTATACTACAGAATCCTATAACAGCAGAAACTACTATGGTCCTGGAATAAAAACAGACACAGATCAATGGAACTGAAAACAGGGCCTAGATATATGAGTCTATACCATCACAGCCACCACATCAATTCTCTGAGCTCTAATCCCCTTTGCAGGACTGGGGTTACAGATGCACATGACCACTCCCAGTGGTCTACATGGGATCTGAACATTGAATGGTTTCAGGCCTTCATGGACTCTTGTAGTTGCACAGGAAATGCATATACCACTGAACTACCCTTCCAGCCCTAGTCCCAGCCACTTTTCACAATGACGCTAAAAATAAATGCAGGAGAAAAAATAGCATTTCAATAAATGGTGCTGTGAATACTGGATATCAATATGAGGAAAATAAAACTAGGTCCTTCTCTTTTACCCTGTCCACCTACCCTCTCCCACAAAAACAACAGAAGGACCTCAATATAAGACCTGAAACTCTGATGGTTTAGTGGATAAAGCAGTTGACCCTCAAACCAGATTATCGTAGTCCAAATCCCCAGATGCCAAGTAAAAGCCAGAAGCTGTGAAGTTTCCTATATATTCACTCTCAACTTCACTAGAAGTACAACTACCTGTAAAGGATTATGTGCATGTTTGAGAGAGATTATTTTATTAAGGTGGGAATACAAATTCAACTGTGGATGGCACAACTCCTTGGGCTAAGATACTGGTCTATATGAAAAAGACAGCTGGATGAGCAGCAATATACATCTCTCTGCTTCCTCACTGTACTGAATGATAGCAGTGCCTCAAGCTCCTACCACCTGGCTTTCCCCCACCATGAACAACTGTAAGCTGAAATAAACCCTTCTTCCCTTAAATTGATTGTTTTTTCAGGTATTTCAGGTATTTTGTTCCAGAGACAAGAAAATGGCCAATATACATGCCCCATCCCACCCACCATGATAAACTCTACCCTCTGAACTATGAGATTAATTAAAACCTTTCATTCCATAAGCCACTTCTGGTTAGGTATTTTGTCCCTGCAATGAAGAAGTGACCAATACAAAAACACTGGTACTGATAAGTAGGGCTATGGAGGAGATAAAACTGATCATGTGGTTCCTAGGCTTCTGGAACTGAGTTGCCAGCACTCAGTGGGTGCGGGTGGGAGGGGCGCGGGTGGGGGATGATATTGAAACTTTGGACTCGCAAAATCTAATCAATCTGTAAGCAGTGCTTAATTGACCATTCATGTGGGACTTTGGGAGACAAGAAGACAACAAGAAATGCAGACAATGGAGACCCAACATATGGGGTTTCAGAGAGAACAGGAATTCTATCCAGAATTAGCCTAGAGGCAAGTTCATGTGTTATACTAGCAAAGAAAGTAGCTGCATTCTGCCCATATGTGAAAAACTTAAGTGAAGCAGAATTTAAAAGTAAAAGACTTATGTGTTTGGGTAAGAAAATTTCAGGGCAGAATAGTATTTAGTTTGTGGCTTCACTTCTATTAGTTGCCCAGATTCAGATCCACAATGAAAAAGAGAAAAATACAACATGAAAAATGTGAATTTGTATGTTTGTTTTCAAGGCAGAGTCTTACTCAAGCCCAGGCTGGTCTCAAACACACAGTGATCTTCCTATTCAGCCTCCCAAGTGCTGGGACTAAAGGTATGTGCTTGAAAATGTGATTTCTGACAAGGAAGAAATGTAAATAAATTTGAAATCCCAGAGATTAGAGCAGTTTCAGCTGTTAATTGCTAAAGAAATTAACACTATTAAACAGAAATCTTATTAAAAAATAAAAACAGGGCTGGAGACATAGCTTAGCTGTTAAGGTGCTTGCCTGCAAAGCCAAAGGATCCTGGTTGACTCTAGGACCACATAAGACAGATGCACAAGGTGGCACATACATCTGGAGTTCCTTCGCAGTGGATGGAGGCCCTAGTATGCCCATTTTCTCTCTCTCTCATATGAATAAGAAAAACAAAGGGCTGGAAAGATGGCTTCACGGTTATGGCACTTGCAGGCAAAGCCAAAGGATCCAGTTCCGATTCCTCAGGACCCAAACAAGCCAGATGCACAAGGTAGCGCATGCATCTGAAGTTTGTCTGCAGTGGCTGGAGGTCCTGGTATGCCCATTCTCTAGCTCTACCTGCCTTTTTCTCTCCCTCTAATAAATAAAAATAAAAAATAAATACAACCCCCCTCCAAACCAATAGATTAATAAACAGGCCAATGTAATAAATACACAGTAGTCAAAAGAAGAAAGAAAAATGGCCAATTTTTTAAAAAAAATGTTCAATGTCTTTAACCAGAAGAGAAAGACAAAGTAAACCAGATGTGGTGGCACACGCCTTTAATCCCAGCACTCAGGAGGCAGAGGTAGGAGGATCGCTATGAGTTCAAGGCCACCCGAAGACTACAGAGTGAATTCCAGGTCATCCTGAGCTAGAGTAAGACCCTACCTCAAAAAACCAACAAAAGAGAGAAAGACAAAGTAAAAACAATCTGAGATTTCATCTCATCCCAGTCAGAATAGATAAATCAGGAAAATTAATAACAAAAGCTGGTAAAGTTGTGGCAAAAGAGAACCACTTATTTGCTATTGGTGGGCATGTAAAGTGGTACAACAATTATGGCAATCAGTGTGGAGTTTTCCCATAAAGCTAAAAATTGAACTGCTGAGCTTCCATATGACCCAGCTATAATGCAACTGGACATATAACTAAAGGGCTCTATATCCTAGCACACAGATATTTGCATAATCTGTGTTCATTGCTGTTGTAGATATAATTGCTGGGAAACAGAATCAAGCTAGAAATGTCCATTAACTGTTGACTAGATAATGAAAATGTGGGTACATGACTGCTGTAGAGTTATCCATCACAGGAAGGGTGGTGGGAAGAGGGGAAAAGGAGAAGGGGAGAAGGACAGGGAGAAGTACAGGAAGAGAGGAAAGGAATAAGCAGTGCTGAGCTATAAAACCCAATGAAAATATTCATATCTACTGGTAAAGTAATCCAAGTTTACCAATATCCTATGGAACAGGGAGGAGGAGAAAGTTTTAGAATTAAGTGGCAAGGCCATATTTTTTCTGTTTAAAGCAGACCAAAAGATGTTTATACTGCATAGAACACAAAACTAAATTCACAATGATGACTGGCACAAGGAAGAAACAATTATTTAGAAGAAGAGTGGATAACAGTAAAAAGTAATAATTTCAGTTCAAAGACACCCTTGAAAGGTGCATATGAACATAAAGAACAAACAAAAGATTAAAATGAGCCATTGAAGAATCACAATTCCATCTGTTATTAATAAAGTCTAAAAAGACAACAAACATTAATCAAGCATTTGCATAGTAGAGTTCTATTGAAAATGTTCCATTTTAGTATCAATGCAAGCAGGGTCTTCTGTCTCCAGCAAGACAATGATTTTTTTTAAGGTATTTTTGATAAAATAATAGAAAAGGGGGTAAAAAAAAAAAAAACCTTATTCCAAGCTGGGATGTACCAGGCAAAGACTGCCAACCTTCTCACAGCCAACACACATGAAGATTTCTACCTATGATTTGCAATTGTGAATCCCATTTAATCCATTTCTGTGCTAAAAAGCCAGTATGGTGGCTTGAATGTGATGTTCCCCAGAGCCTCGTGTTCTGAATACTTGGTCCCTAGCTGGTGGCAATTTGGGAGATGGAGCCTTACTAGAGGAGGTGTGTTACTGGGGACAGACCTTGAGTTTTATTAGCCTAGCTTGCCAGTGTTTAGAACTAACTCATTCTTTTTGCTCCCTGCCAGCTGCTGTGGCAATATATCTTGCTCTGCTCTACCATCTTTTCCTTTTCATGATGAAGCTTCCCCTAGAGACTATAAACCAAAATATACCCTTTCCTCCCACCAGATGACTTTGGTCAGGTGGACTGTCCCAGTCATGAGAAGCTAACTATTACAAAAAACTGGTACCAAGCAATGGGCTTATGTGGTTGTTTGATTCAGGTGTCCCCCATAAACTTAGGTGTTCTGAAATGCTAGGGTCCTAGCTGATGGAGATATGGGAATTAACGCCTCCTTGAGGCAGTTGTATTGCTGGGGTGGGGTTTATGGGTATTACAGCCAGTTTCCCCATGCCAGTGGTTGTCACAGTTTCCTACTGCTGTTGTCTACCTGATGATGGTAAGAGGTGATGTCCACCCTTTGCTCATGCCATCATTTTCTCCTGCCATCATGGAGTTTACCCTTGAGTCTGTAAGCCAAAATAAACTTTTTTACCCCAAAACCTGCTCTTGGTCGAGTGATTTCTGCCAGCAATGTGAATCTGACTGTAACAGTAAATGGGACTGCTGCTAGACACCTGACTGTGTGGCTTTGGCCTTTTCTAGCTGTTTTTCAAGAGGAATGTGGAAGGGCTTGAAGCCTTGGCCTAAGAGACACCTTGTAGTTCTATAAGTACAGATTGATGGACTATTCTGGTCAGAGTTCAAAGACCTGGATGCAGTAAGAACTATGGATAATGAGGTTTGGCTTATGAGGGTGAGAAAAGCTTTGCCTAGACTGGGCTAGAAGCAGTTTGTGAGAGGCTTGCTTTAGTGTCCTGAGAAGGGTTGTTCAGGGTTGCACTGCATTAAAATAGACTGGCTTGAGGAGAGGGATATGGCACAGAAAAAATGAAATCCATGTGCTGAAACTTCTGCCCATTCAGCTGCAATTATATGAGAGACTATAACCATTGAGATTGGGGAATAGGAAGGGTGTAGACTCTTTTGAAGGGGCCGCTACAGAGTTTAATGTTTGCCCTGTTTAAATCTTGTATTGGTTGAATATTTCTTTGCTATGCCCATTACCATCTTTTGCAGTGTGAGTGTTCTGTGCTATTATGGTTTTGGGGGAATTTTTTTTTTTTTTGTATTATGGCTCAGTTAAAAGACTATGGATTATGGGGATGCTTGACTATCATTAGGATTGATAAAAACTATGGGAATTTTTAAAGATGGACTGAATGCATTGCATTTTACATCATGGGTGGTTATCAGTTCATGGGGCCATGGGCAGAATGTGATGGTTTGATTCAGGTGTTGCCCATAAACTTAGATGTTCTGAAATGCTAGGTGCTGAGCTAATAGAGATTTTGGAGTTAATGCCTCCTGGAGGCAGTGTATTGTTGGGGGTGGGCTTATGGGCATTATAGCCATGTCAGTGTTTGGCATACTCTCCTACTACTGTTGTCTACCTGATGTTGGTGAGGGAATGATGTACACCCTCTGCTCATGCTATCATTTCCCCCTGCTATCATGGAGCTTCCTCAAGTCTGTAAGCCAAAATAAACCTTATTTCCCTACAAGCTTCTCTTGGTTGGTTGACTTCTGCCAGCAATATGAACCTGACTGCAACATTAGTTACTGCAATAAACCTGACTATGTGTTTTTTATCATCTGGAATGGATAATGTCAGAAATATGGAAACCTTTTGGTACTTTCGACTAGAAAAATCTTGTAGCATCATATGTAGACCTTGGTGGATTATTCTAATGAGAGTATGAAATACCTAAATGCAGAAAGAAGTATGAAGACTGTGGAAGATCAAATTATGAGAAAAAAAATATGGTCAGGACTAGGCTTAAGGAAATTTGTCTAGCCGGGCATGGTGGCGCATGCCTTTAATCCCTGCACTTGGGAGGCAGAGGTAGGAGAATCACCGTGAGTCCAAGGCCACCCTGAGACTACAATTCCAGGTCAGCCTGGACCAGAGTGAGACCCTACCTCGAAAAACCAAAAAAAAAGAAAAAGAAAAAAAAAGAAAAAAAAGAAATTTGTCTGAGAGGTTGCAGGGAAATGAGCTGTGGAATATGTAAAGCTTGGCACATATAGAAATGAAAGTTTATAGTCAGAGACTTCAATATGGTTCAGCTACAATTGTCTGAGAGATTTCCACCATTAGGACTGGGCTAACTGCTCTACAATGGGACAATAGGAAGAATGCTGATTCTTTTGTAAAAGGACACAGACAGAAGGTAGAATGCTGAAGGAGCTTTCCTGCTGTTCAAAGTTGGCTTTATTGCCCTTGGAAAGACAAATTTTGTAACCCAACTGGTATTGGAAGAATGACAAATGCAGGCAAGAGAATGTAATTACTTTTTGCAGTGTAGTTTTTTAGAGATGTGGAGCAGGGGATAGGTCTGAAAAGAAGCTACAGCATAGAGCCATGAATGTGAACCATGGAATGCAGTAGAGACCACAGGATTTGGCGGAAGCCAGGACTATGGAATCCAATGAGAGCTTCTTCCTCTCAGTTGGGTGTACCTATCCAGAAAGCAATCAGCACAGTGGGAGGGGTGGAATTTGGACCCCTACATGCCAAACACGGCGCTGTTTCATCCAATCTTTTCTTGTTATACTGTATTGTGAACTGGGAATGTTTATTCTATTCCACTGTGTGCTCAAAGGAACTTGGTTTTGATTTGAAATTCTAACAGTTAAAAGCCTTTAGACTTTCTAACAGTGTTGGGATTGGTCAAGACAGTGGAGACTTTTAAAGTTAGACTGAATCCACTTTGTATGATGAAATGACAGTGAATGCATGGGGGTAACAGGTGGAATATGGTGGTTTGAATGAGGTCTTTCCATTGCCTCATATGTTTTAACTACTTGGTCTTCATCAGCTGATGACAATTTGTGAGGTGGAAACTTGCAAGAGGAGGTGTGTTACTGGGACAGACCATCAGATTTATTAGCTCCTTTGACAGTGTTTAGAGATAATTCACATTTGCTGCTCACTGCCAGCTGCTGTGGCAATATCTGATGTCCAGCCTCTGCTCTATCACCCTTTCCTTGCCATGTTGAAGCTGCCCCCTTGAAACTGTAAGCCAAAATAAACACTTTTTCTCCCATCAACTACTTTGTTTCAGTGGTTTGTCTCAGGAATGAGAAGCTGACTAGTACAGCCAGTAGCAAATTATTAATATTTCCTTGAATATCATGATGTAGAACTTTGATGATGTCTACTTGCCTATCTGACTGATGGCTTGTAAAGATTAAAATTTACTACCATAATTCTTTTTTAAAAAATATTTTTATTTATTTATATATTTGACAGAGAAAGAGGGAGAGAAAGTGAGAGAATGGGCATGTCAGGGCCTCCAGCCACTGCAAAAGAACTCCAGATGCATGCACTCCCTTGTACATCTGGCTAACGTGGGTCCTGGAGAGTCAAACATGGGTCCTTTTGCCTTGCAGGCAAACGCCTTAACTGCTAAGCCATCCCTCTAGCCCTATTACCATAATTCTTGATTAAAATGCCAAGAAACAAAATAATAACAATGGACTAAACTATGAATTCTGTTAAAGGAACAGAATTACTGGACTATATATATGGTCATGTTAATCATATACATGCATGTTTCACATTATAATCATCTAATAATTTAAAGGAGCTGCCTGCAGGGTTGTGCAATTTCCTCTAGAGACACAGTTCCTGTGAGTCACCACCTATGCCAGAGTGGGCTTTCTGGTGATACAGCTGCCTTATGAGCAGCCCCTTACCCTGATCAGTAAGTAATCCCCATAAACGCACTGGTTCACCAAACTGGTTGTGGTGTAATTGTCCTTTGGTCTGTCATCTGTGCCGTATCTGGGGTGAAGACATGTTCATTTCACCCCAGGGGAAAAGTTCTCCACAACAGCCTTTAACTATTAAGATATCTCCCTACCCTGTATGTTCACTTTTTGATAGTGCAACATGACATTGTCACCTACAAAGTTCATACTAAAGACTATCCAATAAAGTTATGAAAAAGGAGCTCAAAATGTTTTAAACAAGTTTAAGAGTTTGTGTTGGGCTTTATTCATAACTATTTTGGTTAAGGGCTGCAGGTTGGACATTCATTACAGAAAAAATATTATTGTATGTATCAGGGGAACAGGTACTTCTCAAAAAGGAATACCTCACAAATATTACTAAGGCAAAAACTGGTGAGCCTACAATGTTACCCAGCATGCTGCTGGCATTGCAAACAAGTTATGGTTGAGGTTCTTGCCAAGAGAACAAATGTGTATTGTTCATATTAAGTATTCTTCTCCAAGCAAACATTGCTTCTTGAAACTCCTTTTAGAAAATTACCAGAAATAGAAGGAAGCCAAAAACAAAGGCAACAAAATTCAGTTAAATGCCCTTTACTATCTTACAAAGAATGTAAGAATCAACAGAAGCTTCAGCAGCTAAACTTGTTCCCTGTGATTTCCAGACAAAATAGATAAAAGTAAACAATACCTGAATTGTAAAAACAGTTTCTGTTGGTTCTAGAGAAATATCTTATATTCTCCTATAAATAAATATCTGAAGCAAATTTAGAAGAGCCAAGGGAACAAACATCAAACAGAGAATGCATGAGACTTGCTCGGACACAGAAGATTTGTGTTGTTTTGTGACATATTTCAGTTGTGTATGTATGCATGTATATAAATCTCACTTTTGTGTTCGATATTATGTCTTTGGATAAAAGTTACAAAAGTTTGAAGGCCATTGGTTAAATAACAAATTCTTCAAGTAAGATATTTAATAGTAAGTCTTGGTGAAAAGTTCTGTAGAGAAATTTCACAGACTCATTTCTTAAAATAATTCCTAAGTCATAGTTTTCAGAGACAGTAAATCTTGAAACTTGGTTGAATTTTATTAGTTCTAAGTCAACTTATTTTTTCAGTTGGAAGCTTTTGAATTGTCCATCTAATAGCATGCTATCTATAAACAGAAAGTATTACTGTTTCATTTCCAATTTGGATGTATTTTACTTCTTTTGCTTAAAGAAGTACCTGGGCTATTTTACCTGACTAAAATGGTAGCTGCTGGGGCAGGTGGAGACTGAGATACAATGTCAAAGTGTACAAAGTTCACGAATATCCAATAATTAAGTCCTAGTGATTTAGTGCAAACATAGTCAATACCTAGCAGTTTTGTATTATAAACCATGGTGGGATGAATGTGAATGTATGCCCCATAACCCCTAGTATATTTGAAGTTTTAAAATGTATTTATTTATTAGATACAGAGAGAAAGAGGGAGGGAGGGAGCAAAAGAATGAGAGCACCAGGGCCTCTAGCCACTGCAAATAAACTCCAGATAGATGTGCCACTTTGTGCACCTGGCTTATGTGGGACCTGGAGAACCAAACCTGGGTCGTTAGGCTTCGCAGGCAAATTCCTTAACCACTAAGCCATCTTTCCAGACCATATCTGGTATTCTAACTTAAGGTGAAGCTTCCTGCTTAAGTCTCCAGCAGCTAGCTGGATGGCAGATATGAATTCCAGCCCAAAGGAGAAAACAGTTTTAACTCTGGCAGCTCCTGGTTGCTACTTGTTGGTGTTTTGATGCAGTTGTTTCTCTGTGCTTGCATGTATGGAAGTAAGCAGTTTCTTCCACCACTGAGGAGTTTCCTCTAGATTTGTAAACTGAAATAAATCCTTTCCTCCCATAAACTGTGTCTGGCTTGATGTGTCTCAGCATTGTGGTATGTTCCTGAATGTTCCCATTACAAAGAATTATACAGTCTTATGTGGACTATGGAATATATGTGACAAATCATTTGAAAGAGTATCATGTAAAGCATGACATCCTGAATTTCTTCACATATGTGGATGAATAAGCAAATGGATACCAGAAGCAGAGTTTTTCCAAAGAAATTAAAATAATTAAAAGCAGACATATTGGCTTCATCAAAGATGACAAAGGAGCAACTTTAAAAGGATGAGAGCTAAATCCACATCCTATATACAGAATTTTATGTCCTCTTTATAAACTTGATTGGAATTAAATAGTCCCATATTTAAAAAGTCTCCCCTGGCCTTTTGTTTTTTTAAAATGAAGTTCCACAGATTCCTATAAAAAACATTCTTGGAATTAGAGAAGATACCGAACAAATGGAAAAAAGAAACAAAAAAACATAAGGATCCTGAGCAGCTTTGCAGCACACTCAAGAGCATCTTACAGCAGGTGAAGAACCATCAAAGGATCTGGCCCTTCATGGAACCTGTGAAGAGAACCAAAGCTCTGGGATATTACGTAATTATAAGGTTCATGAATCTGAAGGCAAAAAGTGAACAACTCAAAAACAGACACTCCTTGCCTAAGAAATTATTCATGACACACTTCCAGTGAGGCTTTCTCACTTGCAAAGAGTACAACCTCCTGGAGAATGAATGCTACAAAAGTGCCAATATCCCAGAGAGATTTTTCTTCAGTAAAGCAAACTGAAGTAATTGACAAAAATTTCTTCTCACTCTACTTCTTAGAAAATCATCTGAAATGTTTCCTAAAGTTATTTTACTTCTTTACTTTACTTCTTTATTTATTGGATAGGGAGGGAGAGACAGACAGAGTTGGTAAGTAAGGAGTGCTCCTGGACCTCCTGCTACTTTGTACATCTGGCTTTACATGAGTAATGAAGAATCAAACTTAGGCTATGAGACTTTAATAAGTAAGCACCTTAAACCAATGAGTCACCTCTCCAGCTCCCCTAAAGCTATTTTAAAAAACTGGACATAATGAATTAAAGAGACTTGGGCTGGGGAAGATGGCTTAGTGGTTAAGGCGTTTGCCGGCAAAACCAAAGGACCCAGGTTTGATTCCCCAGGACCCACGTTAGCCAGATGCACAAGGGAACGCACACATCTGGAGTTTGTCTGCAGAGGCTGGAGGCCCTGGCATACCCATTCTCTCTCTCATTTTCTCCCCCCCTTTTTTGTCAAATAAATAAATAAAAATATTAAAAAAGAGACTTGTAATTACAGAGACTTTTTCAAAAATAAATAAACAAAAAGGCAACATTCTCGTAGATTTCCAGGCATGTATTTAAAGTTGTAGATCATTTTTATTTTATGGGATAGAGTTTAATAGTTTTACTATGGCATATCCATGAGATGATATGCCACAGTGGATAATTAGAGGTTTCCTCAAAACCTACAGATGAGGAATTTGAACAAAGTACCAAGATTAGGGGAAATCTAGAAAAGGTTGACTGTGAATGCTTCACCATTGATATTTAATGGAATGTAAGAATTAATTTTCATTTTACTTTGAAGGATATTAAGTAAGGGATACATAATAAAAAGGCTGTAAAAGGGGGAAATATGTTCTGTTTGAAGTCCCAAAGCCTTTCAAAATAGAGTGATTCAGGCAGTTCTGAAGAATGCAGTTCTACAACAGCAACTGTTTTGACTCCTGAGGAAAGGATTCTGAACACTGCAAACTTTAACTAAAGCATCTGGGGATATTGAATGTACAGCCAATATTTTAATAATTCTTTACACAAACATGTTATCAGATTTGACACTGCTTGTGCAGGCCATAATTTCTAAAGGATAATTTATGGCATAAAGTTTAAAAACAGTTGAGATTGAGTTAGCATGTTTTGACAAGAAAAGATATTTAATCTCTATAGGAATCAATCTGGTGAATCCTTGCTCTAAAATGAGGACTGTTACTTTTCTATGATACATACAATGCTATCAATAAAGAATACATGAATACGAGCCTTTTGCATCTGCAAATCTTGTTCACTGTCTGAGATGAATTAAGATCTTACGAGTTTTCTCTCAGTCTTTTAATACCAACATTGCCTTATAGATGCAGGGTTAAATCCTGCTAAAAATCTATCAATCTTATTAATCAATCTGTCTTGGGGATCCAGCTTAGCACTTAAGATTTATGTCCAGATTACACTACAAAGAAAAGAAGGATACTGTTGTAGTCTGTTTCACACTTCTCGTAAAAAGCACTGGACCAAAGCAGCTGTGGGAGGAAAGGGTTTATTTTTTAACTTACAGACTGAAGGGAAAACTCCATGATGGCTGGGAAAAGGACAGCATGAGCAGAGGTTGGATATAACCTCCTGGCCAGTATCAGGGGGACAACAGCATCAAGAAGTGTGCCAGACACTGGCAAGGAGAAGCTGGCTGGAACACCCATAAATCTTCCCCCAAAACATACCTCCAACAAGTTTCCAATTCCCAAATTGCCATTAGCTGGGGATCAAGCATTTAAAAGACATAAATGTATGGGGGACAACTGAATCAAGTCACCACAAAAACATCTTCCATTGCAATTAAGGGAAAACAAATTAATGCATAACTATATAAAGTAAGGACAAGTTGATAATCTTGACACCAATTTTTATGAGTTTTGATTTACTGGAACCCAAGTAACAAAGTCAACCATAGTGTTGTGCACTTGAAATCCAGCACAGGAGAGGCAAAGACTTAAGAGTATCTGTAGAGCATGTGAACCTTATCAGTAAGCTCCAGACTAATGAGAGACCCTGTCTCAAAAGGAAGTGGAAGTATTCCTGAGGATCAATGCCCAAGTTGACCTCTTCTACATGCAAGCATACACATATGTACTTGCACCTGCACACAAGCACGTACCTATACTCATATGAACATGCATACACACACATTAAAAAAGAGCTGCCACAGATAATGTTTATGAAGCAAAAAAGATCAACCTGAAAATGGCTAGTAAGTAGGAAATGCTGAATATACGTAAGTGATGTTCAGAATATTTACACTAAAAAGTGCCTCAAATTTTTCAAATTCACTTTTAGTTGTATGTAAATTTTAATAAATAATGACAGAATTTAGTTTAAACAGCTGTATACAAGGTATGTCAAAGCATCTGTACAGCTTGGTATCCTGAGAAAGTTGACTTTTTAGATAGACACTCATATAGAAAATGGTATTTAAAATCAGATAGCCTCTTCTTATTGAAAGAATTATTATATTTTCTAATTTATAAATTGCTATTTTCGTAGAGATATTTTGCAATACAGGTAAAGTAGAATGTGTGGCTTTTGTAACATAATGGCTGATAATATTCTATAATTGTAAAATTAATTTATTGTACTGGCACAAAGAATTTTACATTATATTTGGAAGATACCCTCCCTCAACAAAAAAGAATACTGGAGAGAATTTTTATTTTAGCCATGAAAACTCTTAACATCACTTTATTTTAATGTTAAAAAGAAGACTCGAATGTTTTATATTGCCAACTTAAAAGTCTGTGAAAATCGGACTGAAGAGATGTCTTAGTGGTTAAGGTGCTTGCCTGCAAAGCCAAAGGACCCAGATTTGATTCCCCAGGACCCATGTAAGCCAGATGCACAAGGGAGCATACACATTCTCTCTCTCTCAAATAAATAAAAATACAATATTTTCTAAGTCCATGAAAATCTTACCTGAAAGTGTTTTTTGGTAAGAATCACATTGATGTCTCCACATAGAAATAGCAGACCTTTCTCGATTTTGCAGACTGTTTAGTCTTTCTGCGAGACCGCCTCTGTTTAATGAATTGCAGTGTGTTAAGTTTAATTAAAACACAAGGCTTCAAAACAGTTGGAACATTTGTATTTATCCTCCCAACCAGAAACAGATAAACTACAGAAAACTTCAATGTATCTTGACATTCCATCATCTCTTTGGGACCATAACTTAGGTTAATTTTTCTTAGCAGGTCCATTTCCTGATTTTTATGAATGTGGACTAAAGGTCAGACATAGATACTCATACCTATAAATCCCAGCCTTTGGGAAGCTGGGAGGATGGCCATGAGTTTGAAGTTACCCTGGGCTACATAGTGAATTCCACATAAGTCTGGGCGAATGTGGGACCCTACTTCAAAAAAATCCAAATAAATATGGTGAGTGAGGCCCAAAAGGCTCCCAAAATAGTAATTCTATTTCTAGTGCTCTTGGTGGCCCACCAGAACTATATAGTAAAACCCTACTGCTGAACACACTGAAAAATTGTGCAGGAATTAAGCTGGAAACTTCCCGCTTGCTGGCTAGAAAGAGCTATATAGTCTGCTAGAGGATAAAAATTATCAGTCTTAACCAGCCTTTGTGCAAACAACACAACCAGCCAAGTCGGCAAGATTGGTGCAGAAGTGGTATGACTGTTATGGGGGTAACTGATTGCATTCAAAGCCTGCTCCACAGGAGGGAATTTATACCTGATACTGATAACCTTGTCAAAAGCCTATGACTTAGAAGGTATAGACCAAAGCCTTCTTTGAGTCCATGTGGCTGCACAGATGTAGCTGGCCAGGATTAGTGGAAGGAGGACGAGTGGGAAAGAAGAAAGCCATCAGTTGTAAAGAGGAAAGGATTCAGTCGAAGAGAAGGACACAAAAGAAAGCAAGGGGAGGGGATAATGATCAAAATACATTAAGTACATATTTGAAAATTGTCAATCAAAAGTTTTTTAAAAAAAAGGGGCTGGAGAGATGGTTTAGCAGTCAAGGTGTTTGCCTAAAAACCTAAGGACCCTGGTTTGATTCACCAGTACCCAAGTAAGTAAGCCAGATTCACAAGGTGGCACATATGTCTGGAATTTGTTTGCAGTGACTAGAGACCCAGGCATGCCTATTTGCTCTCTCTATCTGCATCTTTTTCTCTCTCTTTTTAATATATTTTTTAAAGCCCCCCCCAAAACAAAAAAAAGGTATAAATGTAGACTAAGAATATTTCTAATTAGGAGCTTTACATTCTTAGAAATAAGACAGTTAAATATCCATTTAAATTATCTTTGTATGCTTTCACAATTAATTTATAAAAACATAAACATGTATCTGCTCCATCCTAGCACTGGGTATTTTCTTTGGAATCAAGAAAGCAAGCTAAGCACCATGCCATGGTGATGGTGGTAGGCTCCAAAAGGACTCAGCAGTCAGAACCAATCAGATAAATTTAACATGAGTACAGAATTCCAATCAAGAATAACCTTGTAAAACTGTTGTTGAGTTCAGCACTCAAACACATTAAGATCTCAAAATAATTAAAAGCAGACAAAAGGAAACATCTAAAACTTTCATCTATCCATCCATCCCAGTCACCTACCTACATAGTCTTTCTTTAAACCTCACATTGAAAAACTGCTTCCTTCCTTTATGTGTAAGCACATACCATCATCATCTATTAGCATGAGTCCAGAAGCACTTGAGCAACCTCTTCCCATCAACCATGTGTTGCTTCTATCCAACAGACTGAACTCCATTCACACCTTTCATGTGATCTTTCCTACTCAGGTAAGATTTCCTGGGCTCTTCTCTCAGGACTTTTATGAATTACATTTTGCTTGCTATGCAGTTGCACTTCTAGAATGGAATCCACATGGGTAAGTTGGTCTCAAACTCAGTTTATAACCACTGCTGCCAGTAGGACCTCAGGATGTCCATAATACTTCTTTCATGCAATCAGTCTCATTCTCTTTCTCCTCACCTTCATGCCTCTGTCCTCATACTTTCTATAAGCTGATGAAAGAACTCATTGCATGTCAACAGAAGTAACCAGAAAGAATTTGTAAATAGGTCACATAAACCCCTCTACCACATGGATGCCCTACCACCTGATCCTCACCAGCTACATATGTGCAGCTGCATGAACTAGACTCTTCCATCCATGTTTGACTGTGGGACTCCTGACCAGGTCATCCTGGCTTGTGGCCTCCCTTCATCACGTCAGTGATAATGCTGATGTTGTACTCTCTTTTCCCTAACTTAGCAATTTCTCCAAGATCTTTCCCATCAATGTACAAACTGAAATGACTCTGTCCTCACAAAAAGAAGCATCAGTGTCACATTCTCTTCCAAGTCACACCCAAATGATATATTATCACCTTAAAGTAACAATCCTGAAAGAGATCTATCTATGCATCTTTGGGTTCATGCTTTTCATTCTCCCTTGGATCCTCAGATTCTGTTGGATTAACAACCTCCTGAGGCAGCTCCACATCTATACCTTTCACAGTGAAATCACAGGTTAGCCTATCAGTGTCCATCCCAGTCAGTCACCTTTTCTCACAAAAATACTCCCTCCCTCCTTCCATTCCTCCCTCCCTCCCTTCCTTCCTTCCTTGCCCCCACCTTTCAAGGCAGGGTCTCACTCTAGCCCAGACTGACCTGGAATTCACTATGTAATCTCAGGGGGGCCTTGTACTCTCAGTGATCCTCCTTCATCAGCTTCTCAACTGCTGGGATTAAAGTTGTGTGCTACCATACCTGGCTCAACACTTCTTTACCTATAGGATACAATACCCATCAATTTCATTCTCCCTCAGCAGCCTCTATTTCTACGCCATGACTTCCATGGGGATATTGCTTCTCCAGAGAACTGACCGAACTTTGACCCAGCTTCTACTTTGAGAGCATATAGACACAGAAAACAAGTTTGCTTTCCCAGCTGCAGGTTTGCCTATGAAGTCCAGACATAGATTCCAATTCAAATATACAGTGACTATCTTAAAATAGTCAAAAGCCTCATGATTTATGTGAGGCCAAGACTGATTATTACCAGATTCTCAACATATACCTACTGCCTCATCTCAGGAAATGGCAGCTATATTCTTTCAGCTACTCAATACATCACCTTCTCAGTGGCTTCCCTGATGTTAAAAAGTAAAACGGGGCTGGAGATATGGCTTACTGGTTAAGACACTTGCCTACGAAGCCTAAGGACCCATGATGGATGCTCGAGATCCCACATTGGCTAGACACACAATGCTAAGGCAAGCACAAGGTTGCACATATCTAGTAGAAGGGACAAGCATTTGGAGTTGGACTTCAGTGTCATGAGGCACTGGTCTGTCAATTCGCTCTCTTTATTACTCAAATTAATAATAAAAGTCTTTTATTTATGTATTTTTTCTTTTCAAATTTATTAACTAACAACTTCCATGATTATATATATGAAAAAATAACCCATGGCAATGCCCTGCCTTGCTGCACTTTCCCCTTTAAAACTCCATTCTCCATCATATCCACTTCCCCTCTCAATAAGTCTCACGTTTATTTTGATGTCATGATCTTTACCTCCTATTATAAAGGTCTCGTGTAGGTAGTGTTAGGCACTGTGAGGTCATGCATATCTAGGCCATTTTGTATCTAAAGGGAGCACATTTAGTTTGTATTCTGCTACATGGCTATAGGTGTTTATCAGCTCTAACAGTTTGCTGGTAGAGTCTTTAGGGTCCTTTATATATAGAATCATGTTACCTGCAAATAATGATAACTTGATCTCTTCTTTTCCAATTTGTATCCCTATTATGTGTGTCTCTTGCCTTATTGCTATGGCTAAGACTTCCAGTACTATATTAAATAAAAGTGGGGACAGTGGACACCCTTGTCTTGTTCCTGATTTGAGTAAAAAAGCTTCCAGTTTTTACCCATTTACTAATATGTTGGCTCTAAGCATGTCATAAATAAGCTTTATTATATTGAGGTATGTTCCTTCTATTCCCAGTCTCTGTAAGACTTTTATCATGAAGGGATGCTGGATTTTGTCAAATGCTTTCTCTGCATCTAATGAGATGATCATGTGATTTTTGTCCTTCAGTCCATTTATATAATGTATTACATTTATTAATTTACATATGTTGAAACATACCTGCATCCCTGGGATAAAGCATACTTGGCCTGGTGAATGATCTTTCTGATATATTCTTGTATTCTGTTCGCCAATATTTTGTTGAGAATTTTTAAATCTATGTTCATAAGGGAGATTGGTTTGTAATTTTCTTTTTTTGTTCTATATTTGCCTGGTTTTGGTATCTGGGTGATGTTGGCTTCATAGAAGGAGTTTGGTAGGATTCCTCCTTTTTCTATTTTATGAAAAATCTTAAGAAGCAAAGGTGTTTGTTATTCTCTGAAGGTCTGGTAAAATTCACCAGTGAACCCACCTGAGCCTGGACATTTTTTTAAGTTGGGAGATTTTTAATAACTGCTTGGATCTCCATATTTGTTATAGGTCTATTTAGATGACTAATCTCATCTTGATTTAATTTAGGTAGGTCATACAAATCAAGGAAATCACCCATTTCTTTCAGATTTTCAAATTTGTTGGAGTAGGCATGTGGCCATCTTGTTCATGTCCCTGACAAGTCTCCCTGTGGGGTCAAAGGGATGTGAAGTCCGTTTCTGGAACCTTGGCTGATCATGCTGTCCCGGGTGGACCTTTCTGCCGCCGCCACCGTGGCCCTGTGTCTGAAGACCGCAGCCGTCCTGGGACCTGGGGCATTGCAGGCAACAAGGATATTCCACAGTGGGCAGCCACAACTTGCCCCTGTACCACCTCTTCCTGAATATGGAGGAAAAGTACGTCTTGGGCTGATCCCCGAGGAATTTTTCTAGTTTCTTTATCCTAAAACTGGTGTAACAGCAAAAAATTGCTCAGGAAGAAGTAAAGCAGGCATCCATCAAACAAATCCAGGATGTGGTTGAATTGGAGAAGTCACAGCAGGCACTCACTCAGAAGCGCCACTACCTTTATGATGTTCAGAGGAATAACACTGCTATGGCCTTGGAGGTCACTTACCGGGACCGGCTACATAAAGTGTACAAAGAAGTGAAGAGTCTCCTGGACTATCATATTTCTGTGCAGGACATGATGCGCCGAAAGGAGCAAGAGCACATGATCAACTGGGTGGAGAAGAACGTGGTGCAGAGCATCTCTGCATAGCAGGAAAAGGAGACAATTGCCAAGTGCATAGCAGATCTGAAGCTGCTCTCAAAGAAGGCTCAGGCCCAACCAGTTATGTAAATACAACATTCTCAGTTGAAACCACCAGAAATAGTGAACTAAATAGAAACTAGCCTGCCTCACGGGCTCCTGTATTACTGTCAATTGAAATCACAGTGTACCCTTCCTAGAATTCATTTCATGGGTTAAAAATCTACCGACCAGTCAGATTTTCCTCATCTTTACTCTGCATCATGTTACTTTGGTGATCACTTTTGAATAAGCAGTTTGCAACAACTTGTTGTCTAAAATTAGCAATTTGTAACTAATGCTACCATCTTGCAATAAAGTGGCAATTGAAACAGTTAAAAAAATTGTTGGAGTATATGTTCTTATAGTATGCCCCTAATATTTGAATTTCTCTGGTGTCTGTTGTGATGCTAACTTTTTCATCTCTAATTTCATTATTTTGTGTCTCTTCTCTCTTCCTTTTGGTGAGATTTGCTAAGGGCTTATCAATCTTGTTTATCCTTTCAAAGAACCAACTCTCTGTTTCATTGATTCTTTCAATTGTTTTTTGGCTTCTTTTTTTTTTTAATTATTTATTTATTTATTTGAGAGTGACAGACACAGAGAGAAAGACAGATAGAGGGAGGGAGAGAGAATGGGAGCGCCAGGGCTTCCAGCCTCTCCAAACGAACTCCAGACGCATGCGCCCCCTTGTGCATCTGGCTAACGTGGGACCTGGGGAACCGAGCCTCGAACCGGGGTCCTTAGGCTTCACAGGCAAGTGCTTAACCGCTAAGCCATCTCTCCAGCCCTGTTTTTTGGTTTCTATTTCATTAATTTCTACCCTAATCTTTATTATTTCTTCCCATCTACTGATTTTTGGTTTGCCTTGTTCTTCTTTTTCCAAGGCTTTAAGGTGAAGCATTAGGTCATTTACTTGCCACCTTCCTAATTTCTTAATATAGGCATTAAAGCTATAAATTTACCTCTTAGGACTGCCTTCATTGTGTCCCAAAGGTTTTGGTATGTTGTGTTCTCATTATTGTTTGACTCTATGAATATTTGATTTCCTTCTGATTTCTTCATTGACCCATTCATCATTTAGTAGTGTATTGTTTATTTTTCATGATTTTGTGAGTGCTCTACAGGTTTTCTTCCTATTGATTTGTAGTCTGATTCCACTGTGGTCAGATAGAATGCAAAAAATTATTTCAATTTTCCTGTATTTGTTAAGATTTGCTTTGTGTTCTAATATATGGTCTATTTTAGAGAATATTGCATGTGCTGCTGAAAAGAATGTGTATTCTGCAGCATTTGGATGAAATGTCCTGTATATATGTTAGGTCCATTTCTTCTGTGACCTCATTTAATCCAGATGCCTCTCTGTTTATTTTCCTGGAATGACCTGTCAACTATTGATAGTGGGGTGTTGAAGTCACCCACTACAACTGTGTTTGGTGTATCTGTGACCTTAATTCTAATAGTGTTTGATGAAGTTGGGAGCCCCCATGTTAGGTGCATATATGTTTAGGATTGTAATGTCATCCTGTAGAAGTGTGCCTTTAGTCAATATACAGTGACCTTCCTTATGTTTCCTAACTAATGTTGGACTGAAGTCTACCTTGTCAGTTATTAGGACAGCAAGTCCTGCTTGTTTTCTAGGCCCATGTACTTGAAACACTGTTTTCCAACCTTTCAGCCTAAGATAGTGTCCATCCTTTGTAGAAAGGTGAGTTTCATGGAGGTAACAAATTGACGAATCCTGCTGCTTACCCAATCTGCAAACATATGTCTTTTGATCGGGGAATTGAGGCCATTGATATTAAGAGATGTTATTGAAAGGTGTGTATTTATTTTTGCCATTTTTTTTTTTGTAGTTCTTCCAGTTTTACCTTTGCTCTCTTGTATTAACGAGTATTTGAGTATGGTTTGTTTTTTTCAGGTTCCTTATATGTGTGCTTTTCTTTCTCTTCAGCATAGAGGAGGATTCATTCAAGTATTTTTTGTAGTGCTGGTTTTGCCTTCAAATATTCCTTTAGCTTGTTTTTGTTGTGGAATGTTCTTATTTCTCCATCTATTTGAATGGATAGTTTTGCAGGATAAAGTAACCTTGGTTGACAGTTGTTATCTTGCAGAACTTGGAATACATCCCTGCAAGCCCTTCTGGCTTTTAAAGTTTGTGTTGAGTAATCTGCTGTGATCCTGATAGGCTTGCCTTTGTAGGTAACTTGATTTTTCTCTCTAGCTGCTTTCAATATGGCAAGGAGCGGTTCTTTCTAGGTTTTGTCTGGTTGGTGTTCTAAAGGATTCCTGTATGTGCACTGGCACCTCTTTCCCAATTTGGGGAAACTTTTCTTCTGTGATGTTGTTGAAAATGTCTACTATGCCTTTGGAGTTAAATTCTTCTCCTTCTGCTATACCCTGAATTCTTAGGTTTGTTCTTTTCATAGTGTCCCAAATATCTTGAAATTCCCATTCATATGTTTCTATTAGTTTCTTTCTCTGTGTTGGACTGTATTAGATCTTCCATCTGATCTTCTACTTTAGATATTATATCCTCTCCTTCATCCATTCTACTGGTGAGATTTTCTGTAGTTTTTTATTTCATTGACAGTGTTCTTCATTGCTAGTAATTCTGACTGGTTTTTCTTTATTATTTCTATTTCCTTATTTATGTCTTGTATTGACCTCTTTATTTCATTAAATTGTCTTCTTTGATTCCTTTCATTCACTCCTTTGATTTCCTCTTTGACTTCTTTGAGCATATTTATGTTCATTCTTTTAAAATCTTTCTCAGACATTTCCTCTAACTCATTTTCACTGGAGGTCATTTCTGTTGCATTAATACTTTTTGGTGGATTATATTGTCTTGATTTTTGGTGTTCTTGTGTTATAATGTATGTATTTTTGCATCTTGGATTAATTTAATGCTTGGATTTTCTACTTAGCTGCAGCATTATGAGATGTGTCAATCAACCTGATATTATATTTCTTCAGGGAAGGAGCTTAAGATATTAGGTATGGCCCTTAAGACTCTCAGGGAATCTATAAAAGTGACCCTTGATGTTGGGTTTGCCTGCTATGAGAGTATTCAAGTAGGTTCAGTGGAACAAAATATAGGCAGATTCTAAAATTTAACTCAACTATGTGCACATTCATTGAAAAACAGCACAGAATATTTATGCAGGATTTGGTATTATGACAAGCAGATCCTCTAACAAAGTCATAGTCCCTTAGGGTATGTGTTGCCCCACACCCTTAATCCTGTCAACTAGGAGGTTAAGACTGCTGTTCTGTTGAGGGTTCCAAGTGAGACCCTTCCCTAATGAACAACAAAAGAGGAAACAAAGCCACTGTAAGTCAAGAAGCAACAAATAACAAGCCCAAAATATAGCTTATTTAAGAATGGCAAATCTGACCATCCATCAGATTTAACAAATAATTTATCTTGATATGGAAGGTGCAATTAGCACTTCTGGTTCAGGCCTGTATATGAGGATTATTTGGCAGGTACTGACCTGGTGTAATCCCAGTTAGTTTGGGGGATGATATTGGTCTCAGTTATGCTACGCTCCTGCTTGAGTCCATCTTTGGTATGCTGTAGGTTCAAGTAGGCTAGCTGGGTCACTGGTTCGCTGCTCTGGTTGCTGGTGCTGGGTGCTGTGATCTCCTTTCCCAGGTGTCTGGTGCCTGCTGGCGCTTGCGCTGGAGGTGGGGGAGGGGAGGCTTTCGATGGTGGCTCTAGTTCTCCTGGTGATCCATGTGATCCTCTACCTTGTGACCTGCTCCTCCGTTATTCACTGCAGTCCTACTTTCATGTTTCTTGAGTTTGCGAGGAGCTCTGGCTTGAGTGGAAAATCTCCTCCCCTGGCTTTTCCCGTAGCTCCAACCGAGCCTTGCAGCGGTGGCAAGACAGACCTGGTGACACAGCTGCTAAAGCTGTTTCTGCCAGCCTATGTGCGCTGTGGATGCTCTGGATCTCCCCTACTTCTCTGCTGCCATTGGTAATTTCTTATACACCTCATTTTTTAGTAGAACGGTGTATTTTGCTGTTTCTTTTTTTGGCTTTTTCTTTCTCCCCTACTCTTCGGTCATGGTTCTTATACCACCATCTTAACCAGAAGTCCTTTTTTAAAATCAGAGCCTATCTTAATTTCCCCTTAGAGGCAAAGATGATTTTATCAGAATCAGGCTTCTTCGCTGAAGAGTTTGTTTGTTTGCTTCTCCCTTCCTCCCTCCTATCCTTCCTTTCTCTCAGCAAGAAAGAAAGAGGGAGACAGAGAAGGAGAATGGGTGCACCAGGCCCTCCAGGCACTGCAAACGAACTCCAGATTTATATGCCACCTCATGCATCTGGCTTATGGGGATCTTGGGGAATCAAACCTAGGTCCTTTGGCTTTGCAGGTCTTAACTTCTATGTCATCTCTCCAACCCCAGTTTTTTCTTTGAAACTGATAATATGCTATCCTTTTGTACTCTGACCTCTAGACTTTCTGCTGAAATGTTTGCTGATAATCTTCTTATGTATGCTGAGTTGCTTTTTCTCTTGTTGCTTCTACCTCTGGCTTTTTTGTAGAACAGTGTATTTTACTGTTTTTCTTTCTTTTTCTTTTTCTCCCCTAGGCTGCTTTGGCGTAGTTCCTATGCTGCCATCTTAACTGGAAGTCTTAAATTTTTGAAAAGTAAAATGATCCTCTTCTCCCCCATAAAGTTTCACTCCTAACAGTACAACTATTCTACTTTCTGGCTAACAACCACTACTCTTGCCCCTATCCAGTACAGGCAGGGTTATGCTCACTATTGTGTTGCATATGAAAGCATGCTTGACACATAGAAAGCTCAGAGTATTGCTAGAGACATGATATTCTGGAATGATATATGGTGTCACCTTCACTGGAATAGTCTTGATTACTATGTCCTCCTTCCTTACAGCTGGGTATTCAAGCCAGGGTGCATGCTAGGCAATGACTCCATCATTAGTAAGTTTATCACCCATTTTTTTCTTCTTTTGAGTTGAGGTCTAACTATGTTGCCCAGGCTACTTTGAACTCAAAACGCTCAAAATTTTATACTTCTGCCTCCCAACTGCTGGGATGACAAGTGTGGACTACCACACTCAATCACCATTCACTTTTGAGGCCACAATTACTTATGTTTGGGCAATGCTGGGATTCATCTTTACTTAACTGTAGTCTCTTGAGTCATAATTAACCATGATTGCACCCTGAGTAAACCTGTTGGATTTCCCTATATTTTCCAGCATAATCTAATAAATAAACAGAGTAGTATATTTACCTTTATTATTGGACCCTAAGTACCAGGAATATATCTGATATTAGTTTGGAAAAAAAAAAAAAAGTCCATTTTGGCTTAGATGAAGACCACTTAATCAGGCTTCTTCATCTCTCCCAAACCTCAGGGATCCACTGTCTTCCTGCAACCTATAGCCAACCTTCTGTTAATAAGTCATGGATGAATTGCAATCTCTGACACCTAACTATCTCTTTCTTTGGACTATGACATTCACTGGGAGTAGGTATTTCATGAATAGGTTATGATGCCATGTGCATTATCTTATGAAAATGAAACCATATACCTATCCCACTACACTCTGCCACATCCTTATATACTTTCCTCCAAGGACAAACTAACAATATAATTATTATTTCTACAAACACAATTCTCTGCAACCTCTATAGAGCTGGATCCCTTTCAGGATATAACCAACTAATGAGTCCTGGTATTGTTGATATCTCACGTGTCATGTATTCCTTTAGCCACCAATTCACAGTGTGCATGGAATGCCCTGCTTTGATGTAGAAACAGCATCAATGGATTCCAGCTTTTCAAGGCCATGTTTGCTGTCTACTAGGATTCCTTTTCCTTGGAACTATTATGTTTGCTTTTGTGGTACTCCTTGTCATAGGCTCTTTCTTGCTTTTGTTTTCCCCCTCCATTAGTTTGTTTTGTTTTTAATGGGGAGTGCACGTTATTTTGTTTGTATTTATATCAGAGACCTAGTATGACATGGGGTTGGAACATGTCCTTACAAGCTCCTTCACACATTCTTCTTGGCTCACCACAGCCAACCTATGACTAACATCCTGGTGACAAGGATGTTCCTTCACTGTGGCTGTCTATAGCATACCATGTGTTTCTTACCTCCCCATCTTGGCTCTTGTCTACTTCTTTGCATTTGCAAGTGTTACTCTGACTAATCTCTCATCATACTCATCCAAAAAATCTGATAGGATCTATCTTTATTTCTAGTTCTTTACCAATTAATCAATAACAGTACAGTGATTCACAATAAAATGTGACAAGCCAAATAACAAATTTCCACTAAGGACAGAAGCCCTGTCTGGTGATCATGACTAAATCCACTAATGTGCCACTCAAATGAACAATTTTATAAATCATCTCCAGAACGTAGGGCTTCAATAACTGCTTACAGAAGTATAATTCTATTCAGCCAATATTGTTTGTCAAATGACTATTTTAAAATGTACAACTCAAATAGCTGTATTTTCAATGAAAGAAGAAAAATTAAATGAAAACAAAAGTTATTTTAAAATATTTAAGCTAACCTTAATAGCTTCTTCTTCTTTGCCAAACTCTCTGGTGTCCTAGGAAACTTGACTGTCTGTTTATGGGATGCATGCAAGATTAACTCAGTTGATTTTGCTCTTGAGTAAATAATTTTGTCAGTAACCTGTCTTGTATCCAAGTCACAATTCACATGGCATTTGTGAGGTGATTCTGAATCAATGAACGGGACATTCTCCGAGTCTTCATCTTTATCACTGTCTGATGAATATTCTACAATTTCTGTAGCAGTGGACTGGAAAAAATAAGAAACATATAGTTAAACCCACATGCCACTTATTACTATCCTTAAAACATTTTTTTTTCAAGGTAGGGTCTCACTCTAGCCCAGGCTGAGGGTGGCCTCAAACTCACAGAGATCCTCCTATCTCTGTCTCCCGAGTGCTGGACTTAAAAGCGTGTGCCACCGAGCCCAGCTAAAACATCTTTTTAAATACAGTATCCATAGCCTAGCCTACTGTTTTGACATAAAATTTACTAATATTGAAGACAAAGACAAGAGGTTAAACTAGGTATTCTGGGGCTAGAGGGATGGCTCAGTGGCTAATGGTACTTGCTTGCAAAGCCTAATGGCTGGGTTCTATTCACCAATACTCATGTAAAGCCAGATGCACAAAGTGATACAGGTGCCTAGAGTTTGTTTACAGCTGTAGGAGGCCCTAGTGTGCCCACTTCATTCTCTTTCACTGAAAATAAAAAAATATAGGCCAGGCATAGTGTCGAATGCCTTTAATCCCAGTACTTGCGAGACAGAAGGAGGAGGATCATCACGAGTTTGAGGCCACCCTGAGACAACATAGTGTATTCCAAGTCAGCCTGGGCTAGAGCAAAACCCTAACTCAAAAATAAGTAAATAGTAATCTAAAGCCTGAATACACCACTTTTTAAAAAAATTTTTTGTTTATTTTTATTTATTTGAAAGCGACGGACTGAGAGAGAGAAAGAGGCAGATAGAGAGAGAGAATGGGCGAGCCAGGGCCTCTGGCCACTGCAAATGAACTCCAGACGTGTGCACCCCCTTGTGCATCTGGCTAACGTGGGTCCTGGGGAGTTGAGCCTTGAACCGGGATCCTTAGGCTTCACAGGCAAGTGCTTAACCGCTAAGCCATCTCTCCAGCCCAAGAATACACTACTTTTTATTTACCTAGTTCAATGTTAGTAAACTCAAGTTGTAATGTTTGTCTTTTTCCACAATACTGTAGTACATGTGTGTGTACTCCTTTCACTGCTTGTACATATACCAGCTTCCCTTTGGTATATACCAACCCACTGTATTGCTGGATAAGCTATTCAATCTCAACCATGTTAGATAGCTTTGCAGAGCTACCATACAGAAAGCCACAGTCAGTAGTGGTGTTTGAAACTGTGACACAAAGTCAGCTTTACTGTGTATTTTTAGACTGCTACATTTTATCTAGTCAATGAATATGAAATGATATTTCTCTCTTGTTCAAACTGGCATGCTCCAATCATCCATAAGACTACTTATCTTTGTTCTTGTATATCAGTTCTTCACCTTCATATTTTTTCTCCAGTGAATTGTTTGTTCATCTCCCTTACCACTTTCCTACTTGTTATTGATTACTGTGCATTAATGTTATATTTCAATTTAATTTTTTTCTTTTAAAATACTTGTATTTTCCATGTTCATAAAGCTCACTTGTGCCCAATTAAAACTTTCACAGAGAATTATTTTCTTCATGTATAAAAACTCAGTTATGGCCAAGCATTGTGGCATATGCCTTTAATACCAGCACTCAGAAGGTAGGGGTAGGAGGATTGCAATGAGTTCAAGACCACCCTGTGACTACATAATAAATTCCAAATCAGCATGGGCTAGTGTGAGACCTAACTCAAACAAACAAACAAACCAAGAACAAACAAAACTCAGTTATAGAAGGGCTTAGGGGGAGAGAAATGGGAGAGCAAGTGGGAAGATATACACAAAACTAAAGCCAAAAAGAATTATTACCATAAAAATCTTTCTCCTGTTTAGCAGACTAAATGATATAATCCTCAAGAGGAGCATGAAAGGGGAGATCACCTGGACAGAAGGGTCCTAGAGAGGGTGGAATGAAGCCTAATCCTAAAACAACTGGCTTTGGCTTGTAATTCCCAGTACCAGAAATTGGTTACACCCCTACATTCAGCTGTTGGCCTGAGACATATGAGATCCCCAAAACAAGACAGGCTTCTGTCAAATCACTTGATTACTAACTCTCTTGCTAAAGACACCACAAGCAGCTGACACAGAATATCAAGAGATTATGGTGAAATCTGAAAGGAAACCAGTTCCTTAATAGCTACCACCAAAACTGTGAACAAGCAGGGGACCCTGCTATATGAAATCAACCAGTCAGACAAGATATACACGCCTATGCAATAGAAGCACCAAGCCTAGGTGGCCACCAATGGCTCTCTCTGATTGGCTAGGGACCTACTCAGTGGGAAGTATAACACAGCTGCTACTGGGAACCAAGTCAGAATCCTATGGGGATGAGGGTCATGAACTCCAGTGAGAAGGCCCTACTAGTGTTTGGCCAAAAGAAAGACCATGCCCATCAAAATCTTTTTAACTATGCTTATTCCCCTTTAGCCTATGCTGCTCTCACTCTCTATTGAAGAATCTTATTTTTCTTTTACAGAAGGCCAACAAAACCCAGAGATAGACCCTACTGCTAAACACTTGACATGCCTGGCTGCAATGTCACAGAGAAACCAAGCTAGGGCTAAGCTGAAAACCTCCTCCATGTAGATCAGATGACAGAAAGCTGGAAAAAGCTACACACCATGCAGCTGTATGGGAGACAGAAGCCATCAGCAGAGAAAACAGTGGGCATTGGAAGCTCCAAGTTTGGCCAGGTAGGCCAAATGGCTGAATGGATGCAATAGTGGCATGCCTGTTATGGTGGAAACCAACCACACTCTACTTTGGACTGGAGGTCCACTCTATAGGAGGGGATACATGCTTGGTACTGAAAACCTAACCAAAAGCCTATAGTGGGGGAGGTCACGAGCCTTAGGAGTGTAATGCCTACACTTTTCTGGCTAAATGCATATATTATGCTCACCAAATTGCCCTGAAAGCACTTTACTTAATGTTTGTACCCCATATATTAATGCTACTCTCACTTTTGGTTGAGAAGCTTCTCTTTTCAGGTGACAGTGACCTTGGAATGACTCATAAGGCACCATGAGAAGAAGTGACACTGAAACATCTCTATCTCAGGGTCCATTGTGGAAATGGTAGCAGAAAGAAGGGTAGGACTGCTTACAATGCAATTGCCCAAACAGAAAATGCCTTTAATCCCAGCATTTGGGAGGCAGAGATAAGAGGATCACCATGAGTTCAAGGCCACCTGAGACTACAGACTGAATTCCAGGTCAGCCTGGACTAGAGTGAGACCCTTCCTCAAAAAACAAAACAAAACAAAAAGCTGGGCGTGGTGGCGTGGTGGCGCATGCCTTTAATCCCAGAACTTGGGAGGCAGAAGTAAGAGGATCGCCATGAATTCAAGGCCACACTGAGACTTCTTAGTGAATTCCAGGTCAGCCTGGACTAGAGTGAAACCTTACCTCGAAAAAAAAAAAGTGACTATAGATCACTTGTCATAATTTGCTATTGTTTAAAATATGCAAATTATTGTTAGGATTCTCATTCTTTTCTGAGACAGTCACTGTATCCCGAGCTACCGTCAAACTTTCAATCTTTGTCCTTTACACTCCTGAATGCTGTAGTTACAAACATGTGCCACAATACTCAACCACTACCAGGATCTAAGGAACTTCAGTGTAGTAATAAATCTTCCTAACTAGTAATTAAATAACACAAATATTAAGACATATATACAAGGGCTAATCAGGGTGGCACAAGGCTATAACTACAGCACTGAAGACTATGAGACAGGCCAATCAGGAGTTCAAGGCCAACCTGGACTACACTGTCTCATTAAGATGAACAAGGAGTCGATTTTCTGAAATCAGTCACCAAAGGCAATCATCTGGCCCTGTTTCTATGACAACATACTAACCTGCCCTTGGAGAAAGCCATAATTTATCAGTATCATTAAGTGTTTAATACTGACCCAGTTTCCAAAAGTTAATGCTATTATATTAGCTATGTACTGCAGATTACTTCTGAACCTTCTTTTAAGAGAATCATCTAGCTTCATAAGTTCATAGGGGCTACACAATAAAAGCAGCTACATTAGCTCAAAGATGATTTTCAGGGGTCAGGTAAGTTAAATGACCAAAGTTAATCCAATCATATTTAAATTGTGCATTGTGAAATACAAAGTACCAGAATTAGAAATGAAACTATACTAATGAAAAATCTCTAGATAAAACAAATGGTATTTTAACATGCTAGAATGAATAAATACCTTAATCTCTGTATACCAACTAAAATTTTCCATATGCCAACAGAAATAAAAAATTAAAAGCCTATAATGAAACAGAGAGTTGGTTCTTTGAAAGGATAAACAAGATTGATAAGCCTATAAACCCTTGGTGGTGAGGTTAGCAGGGCTGCCTTGAGGCTCAGTTCATTTTTCAGGTTTATGTTACATTTCTCCACTTACAAAGCAATGTTCTAATAAGCTTTGCTTTTAAAATGAGCAGGCTTACAATGCACTACATTTCTCTAAATGGAAAAAAATACTCCTTTAAGTCCATGAAACTATAAGCATCTTATATTTAATAAAAATGTCAAATGTACTCAGCACATAATATTTAACAAATGATGTTGGGAAAATTGGATAGCTACGTATAGAAGAATGAAGCTATACCTGTATCTTCAAATCCATGAAAGACCTAAATGTAAGAACTGAAACCCTGAAATTGCTAAAGGAATACTAGGAAGGACATTGTAAGATAAGGCAGAGGTATTCATATTTTGAATATGATTCCAGTCACTCAGGAAATAAGTTCAAGAACTGAAAGACAAGACCATTAGAAATAAAAAGCTTTTATTTTAAAAAAAAAAGTCATCTGAGTGGAAAGGCAGCATACGTAATTGGAGCAAGCCTGTGCTAAGTGAACATCTGACAGAAGGTTCATATTTTGAATATAGAAAAAAACTCAAAAACTAAAAAACAAAAAACCACTAGGAATAGGCCAGATGCCAGTTCCACAGAGCTTCTCCCACTTTCCTGGTCCCAGTAGGTCCCTCTGCAGCTGGCTTTGGGCTGCTTGGACCCTGTAAGACTGCTGCAGAAGCAGGCCCCTTGATCCTCCTCCAGGATCCAAGTGCCCCTGGATCCCCACTCACAGATAACTTGCACCTGAGGATGCACACTATGGGCACTGAGTGAATAGGCCAGATCCATGTTCCCTGGGCTTCTCCCAGTAAGTCCCCCTTTATCTGGCTTGGGAAGTCCTGGCCCCTGTTAGGGGCTGTGGAAACAGGCTTTTTGCTCTGATTTCCTGACAGGCCCTTGGTTACCAACATCCCTATTCCCCTGAGTCAAAGGGTGCACAGGCCACTACAGAGTCCTCTTGCCTCTGGCTCTCCAGCTTCCTAGCACCAGGCTCCAAAACCCGTGATTCCTATGTGCAGAAGAGTACGTGCAAATGAAGTGAGTAGGCAAGAGCTCCCAGTTTCCCAATTACCTCTAATATACACAATCTGCACATCTGTGGTTATAACCCCATAGTACACCAGCATACCAATTGGTTCACATTTAAAACAGAACACCCATGGGCTAGAGAGATGGCTTAGCAGTTAAGCGCTTGCCTGAGAAGCCTAAGGACCCCGGTTAAAGGCTCAATTCCCTAGGACCCATGTTAGCCAGATGCATAAGGGGTCACATGAGTCTGGAGTTTGTTTGCAGGGGCTGGAGGGCCTGGCATGCCCATTCTCTCTCTCTCTCTCTATCTGCCTCTTTCTCTCTGTGTCTTTTGCTCCCAAATAAATAAAAATAGACAAAAAAAATTAAAAAAAAAAAAACAAAACAGAACACCCTCTGAAAATCCTAAGAGGAAAAAAAAAAACTTGCTTCCTTCTCAAAAGAATAAAGTGTCTCTCCAAGATGGGTAGACCATAATGCAAAAAAAAAAAAAAAAAAAAAAAAAAAGGCAGAAAAGTGAGAGCTCTCCACCAATGACACCTAGTCCCAGAATGGAAGCTGCCAATAAAACCATAGAGAAATCAACAGCAATTCAATCCCAAAATGAAAACACAACCACTAATGAGACCCTGATCAAAAGAATTATGGAACTGGAAGCAAAGAATCAAAAAACCAACAATCATATCAATGAAATTAAACAGAATTGTCTCTTACAGCATTCAGCTTTTGACAGTAAGCTTAACGTGATGGAAGAAAACATTAGAACCTTCCAAAGAGATAAGACTAAATTGAAGGTAAGTCAAGAAATGGAAGACCTCAATGACCTTAATGAAGACTTGAACAAATGCAAGAATGCATTACAGGAAGCATCAAGAAAAACAGAACTTGAATTGAAATCATACGTAACAAAACAATAAGAGATGGACACAATATTAAACAACACAATAGAAAACAAAAATCAAATAGAAATTATAAAAACCTCTCTAGAACTCCTCACCAACAGAGTTACTCATGTGGAAGACAGACCTCTGACCTGGAAGACAAGACAGAAGAAATTCACTGGGAGGCCAAAATCTTTGCTAAGTTAAAAAAAAAAATCAAGTGAACAGCATATGAGGGAACTGTGAGACACCCTAAAATAACCAAACATCTGGATCATGGGTATACCAGGAGAGGAAATCCAGGCCAGAGTCATAGAGAACATGTTCAATGATATAATTAAAGAAAATTTTCAGAATCTCTCAAAAAAGAAGCCCATCCAGATACAAGAAGCCCACAGAACAGCAGACAGGACAAAAGAAGAAACTCTCCAAGGACACATCATAGTTTAAATAAACTCTTAACAATGAAAACAAAGAGAAAGTATCAAAACCAGCAAGAGAGAAACATACAAAGGCAATCCCATCAGAATTATCTCAGATTTCTCAATAGAGACCCTGAAAGCCAGAGGGCCTGGAATGGAACACTTCAAAATACAAAAAACGATGGCTTCCAATGCAAGCTCCTTTACACAGCAAAATGATCCCTCATAATATATGGTGAAAGAAAAATTTACCATGAAAAAGTCAACTCTATGTATTATATGAACACAAAGCCAAATCTACAGAGAATACTTCAGGGAATCCTCCAAACAACCAACCCTAAGAGCCAACAAGATCACAATAACCAAAAATAGATCAGGGCTCAAAAAAGTATAAAACACAAGGAAGCACCAAACCTCATAAAACAATTCATTATGACAGGGATAAATCTGAACCTCACAGTAATAACCTTAAATATTAATATTAAATATTAATAGTCTTAACTCACCCATCAAAAGATGGTTGCTGGGAAAGGGGAGTCAGGTTGTTTTTTTTGCAGTAGTGTAGCTAGGGCAAGTCATTCATTCCACAGTAAATAACTTTCTACCAACTATGATCATGCATGTAACCCTATTCTAACTCAATGGGTTAATAAAAGACATAAAAGTAAGATGAAGATTAAAAGAGAAAAACAATGTTAGTGAAAGGGTCATAAAAGAGGGTAACTGGGGGTAATAAGATCAAAATACATTACGTACATGTATGAAAATTTCAAATGGAAAAAAACTTTTAGAGATGTAAAGATTTGGCATATGCTAATGAAATGAAGTTTAAAAAGAAAAGGAACCCAAAGTCCATAAGAAGAAATGGCTGCACTAAAACATAAAACTTACATACAAAACTTCCCCAAATGTTAATGCATATAAGCAAGCAAATCAGTAAGGATCAAAGCAATACAAAAACCAATAAAACAAACAAACAATAAAACCCACATAATGGTGGGAATGCAATCTGTCCAGCCATTGTGGAAATCAGTATGGAGGTTCCTAAAACAGCTAAAGATTGATCTACCATATGACCCAGCTATAGCACTCCTAGGCATATATCCAAAGGACTCATCTCATTTCCTTAGAAGTACGTGCTCTACCATGTTTATTGCTGCTCAATTTATAATAGCTGGGAAATGGAACCAGCCTAGATGTCCCTGAACTGATAAGTGGATAATGAAGATGTGGCACATTTATACAATGGAGTTCTACTCAGCAGTAAAGAAAAATGAAGTTATGAAATTTGCAGAACAATGGATGGATCTGGAAAGGATTATACTAAGTGAGGTAACCCAGGCCCAGAAGCCAAGTGCCACATGTTCTCCCTCATATGTGGATCCTAGCTACAGATGATTGGGCTTCTGCGTGAGAAGGAAAATACTTAGTAGCAGAGCTCAGTAAGTTAAAAAGGAGATATAAAGGGAAGAGAAAGGAAGGGAGGAGGGTACTTAATAGGATGGTATTGTATATATGTAAGTAGAATGATTGAGATGGGGAGATAATATGATGGAGAATGGAATTTCAAAGGGGAAAGTGCAGGGGGGAAGGGCATTACCATATTTTTTTATAATCATGGAAAATGTTAATAAAAATTGTGAAAAGATAAAAAATAAAATAAAATAACTTTTTTTAGAAAAACCCACATAAAACAGAAAAACACTGCTATAATTAAGTTTTCTTTAACAAATATGGTGGGGCATGCCTTCAATCCCAGTACTTGGGAGACTGAGATGGGAGTGTTCCCTTGAGTTCTAGGTCAATCTGGGCTACAGAGTGAGTTTCAGAGTAAGAGGCAGCCTCAAAACAAACCAACCAACCAAAAACCATTGTCATGAATCAGCAAGAAACAGAAAGCAACCTCATGGAGCAAAGGATGCCAAGAAGCGTTCCAAGACAAAATAATACAAGTAGTTCATACAAGGCTCTTCCTGGGAATTCCATAGCAGGTAAAAACAACTTGAATAGCCAGTAAGGGAAAGAGTAAGGCACTAGATGGTAAACAACAGTGTCAGAATGCAGAATGTCAGTATTTTCACGTGGCAATTCAAATTAATTCAATTGTACATGTAAACACACCACAATACAATTTTCAAATCAGCAAAAAAAAAAAAACAAGGCCTCTGGGTATTTATGATGGTTTGCATTCTTTAAAAAAAACTTTTTATTGACAACTTCTATAATTATAGACAATAAACCATGATACATCCCTCCCCTCCCCCACTTTCCACTTCACAAATCCCCCCTCCATCATGTCCCGACCCCTCTCATTAGTCCCTCTTTTATTTTGATGTCATCATGATGGGCTGTATTCTAACACTATAAAGGAGACAGATCAAATCTAGTCCCTAAACACCTCACCCCATGTCCTCTGCCTGGTCTGTATTATAAATGCAGATGTGTTCAGTTGAGATTGGGAACTGGAGTTCCCATCAAAAGCCAAACCTGAGCCAGGTGTGGTGGCACACGACTTTAATCCCAGCACTTGGAAGGCAGAGGTAGGAGGATCGCCGTGAATTTGAGGCTACCCTGAGACTCCATAGTGAATTCCAGGTCAGCCTGGGCTAGAGTGAGACCCTACCTCAAAAAACAAACAAAAAAAAAAAAAAAAGCCACACCTGTATTAAGATTGCACAAGGCTGAACGATTAGAACCTTGTGAATGGAAGGAGCTGAAGGACTATAGATCCAGAGCCAAATGATCTTAGCCTAGCTTTATACTCTTAAAAGCCATTAATTGCCCTCCTCTGTGTCTGACCTAACAATCTTACAATCATATGATAAAACTTTTGGGAATATATTAACAGACCACTAGCATCTACTAATCCAAGGGCTAAGAATTTATCAGATTTTATAGCAGATATTTCCCCACTTTTATGTAATCCCATAACTGATAGTCACTCATCAATGAATTTGAAAAATATCTTGATTTATGTCTTTATTTTGCTCTGTGACTATAAAAGTTCATGTAACCATTTTTGTATTTATTTGAGACAACCTGAGTCTATGTTCCTAGGCTACGGTGACTCATATTTGTCTCAGAATAAATTATCTTTTATTCCTTTTGAGGTTAGAATTGTGTTTTGCACTGACAAAGAAGAGGGGGAGGACAAACTACAAGTATCCATTAACCAAGTTGGTATATAATAATTATACATGAAAATACATCAACAGCTCCAGCACCAGCAGCAGCAGATCCAGTAACAGCAGCTTCAGAGGCAGCAGTTGCAGATCCAGCAGTGGCAGCTAAAGCAGCAGCGGCAGCAGCAGCAGTAGCAGTGGACCCAGCAGAGGTGACAGACCCAGCAGCGGCAGCTTTAGCAGCAGTGGTACTTCCAGCAGCAGGGGTGCCGATCTGCAGGGCCACAGTTGCCAGGCTCGTTTGCCCCACAGGAAAAGCTAGTGCCCAGCTCTAGAAATCAGAACAGCAGCCCAATGACCCAGCCAGCAACTTGACTGAGACTGAAATCATCCAAAAAGGTAACTGGGATTGATTGCACCAGGGAAGCGTCTCACTTGGTCACAAGCTGACTTGGATCCCTCAACAGACCAGAAATCTTAACTTCTTTGTTGATAGAGGATCTGGTTGTTATAATAACTGCTCTTGCATAAATATTTGGTGCTGTTTTTGATTGAATGTGTACAGTGTTTAAATTTTAGACTCTACCTGTATTTTATTCCACTCAGCCTACATGAATACTCCCATAGCAGGGAAACACAACCCCTAGGAACACCTCTGTAGATACTCTGAGAGCCTTAAGAGCCACACCTAACACCTTAACCTCCTATCCTGAAGATATATAACATCAAATCGATACAGCTAAGAATACCTAGCTAGCTAGAAAATCCAAGCTTTAGCTTAATCCAAGATACAAAAATATATACATTATAACACAATATACACTAAAAAGCAAGGCAATATAAATCCACCTAACAGTATTAATGCATCAGAAATGACCTCCAGTGAGAACGAGTAGGAGGAAATGCCTGAGAAAGATTTCAAAAGAATGATTGTAAATATGTTCAAAGAAGTCAGAGAACAAATCAAAGGAGTCAAAGAGGAACTCACAGAGGAAATTAAAGGAATCAAAGAAGACGCAGGACAACAATTTAATGAAATAAAGAAGGCAATACAAGACATAAACAAGGAAATAGAAATAATAAAGAAAAACCAGTCAGAATTACTAGCAATGAAGAACACAGTTAATGAAATAAAAAACTGTAGAAAATCTCACCGGTAGAATGGATGAAGGTGAGGACAGAATATCTAAGCTAGAAGACCAGGTAGCAGATCTAATACAGTCCAACAAAGAGAAAGACAAACTTATAGAAAAGTATGAGTGGGAATTTCAAGATATTCAGGACACTATGAAAAGATCAAATATAAGAATTCAGGGCATAGTAGAAGGAGAAGAATTCCACTCCAAAGGCATAGTTGGCATCTTCAACAAAATCATAGAAGAAAACTTCCCCCCAATTGGGAAAGACTTGCCAATGCAGATACAGGAAGCCTTTAGGACCCCAGCCAGACAAAACCTGGAAAGAACCTCTCCTTGCCATATTATAATCAAACTACCAAACACACAAACCAAGGAAAAAATACCAAAAGCAGTTAGAGAGAAAAATCAAGTTACCTACAAAATGATTAAGTATAAAAGCTACCCAGAAACCAAGGTACTCAGCTTCCAGGAAAAAAACACAAAACAAAATGAGGAGACACATAAAGCAACAGACATAGGCCAAGAAGCCACTTGAAGGAAAGGATATGTTATTCTAAGCCAGGTAAACAGGGATATCTTTTCTCATTTCAAAATGGGCCAAACAAGGGCTGGAGAGATAGCTTAGTAGTTAAGCACTTGCCTGTGAAGCCTAAGGACCTCGGTTCAAGGCTTGATTCCCCAGGACCCAGGTAAGCCAGATGCACAAGTTAGTGCATGCATCTGGTTTTTGTTTGCAGTAGCTGGAGGTCCCGGCACACCTATTCTCTCTTTCTCTCTGGATCTTTCTTTCTCTGTCTGTCGCTCACAAATAAATAAAAATACACAAAAAAATCAGAAAAAAAAAGGGGAAAATTGGCAGAACAAAACATATAGAAACACCAAGTCATAACCACTGATTTATTTTATTTTAAGGCATCAAAAAACCAAGTATGTTGATGTTTATGACTTACATTACTAATGACTTCATCAAGAGGTAGAGAAACCTTCAGTTCCAAACCAGTAAGAAGAAAGGGTAAGAAAAGGGGACTGTGGAAGCCCTAATGAAAAACTAAACCTCAGCTCAAACTGCACTGCCGTTCAGAGCTAGTCAATGCCTGTGATGTAATGGTGAATCTGATAAATAACTATATTTGCTTGTATTTCAAGCATGTGCTCGCTTGTGCATCTGGCTTACCTGGGTACTGGGGAATCAACCCCAAGTCCTTTGGCTTTGTAGTCAAGAACCTTAACTGCTAAGCCATCCTCCAGCCCTGTTTATACTTTTTTTTTTTTTCATTTATTCTATTCAGTTGAGAGAGAGAAAAAAAAAACAACAACTGGGTGTGCCCGAGCCTCTAGCCACTGCAAATGAGTTCCAGATGCATGTGCCACCCTGTGCATCTGGCTTATATAGATCCTGGGGAACCAAACCTGGGTCCTTTGGCTTTGTAGTCAAGCACCTTAACTGCTAGGCCATCCCTCCAGCCCAAGAAATTTAAATAAGAAGTGAACTATCTAAACTTTAAAAGGTTTGCTATTGGGTTTAATCACACTGTGTAGGTACCAATTTCAGTCCCAAACCATACTTTAATTTATTTTTTTAAAAAGTTAGTTTGAGTAACAGTTCCAACTTCTATACTAGATTTATTTCATCAGTCATGAGTAATACAAAAAGCTTTTTTTCCCCCCCAGAAGATTTTTATGTTACAAAAATCAGAAGCAGTAAAGCTATTTTTCAAGGGCTTAACAAAAAGTACAGTCTTCAAGAACCCAAACTACAGAGTAATTTCACCAGAAACAGTGATTATTTTGCTTTATGTTAGTGAGGCTTGTTTTTGTTTTAGGAAACAGGGTCTCATGTAGCACATGCTAGCCTCAAACTGGTTATATAGTTGAGGATAACCTTGAACCTCCTGATTCTCCTAATGCTACCTCTCAAGTGCAGGGATCACGAGCCTATGCCACCATACCCAGTTTATGCATGCTGGGGCTTGAACCCAGAGCTCTGTGTAGCACTGCACCAACATCCTCAACCGGGTGGTGAGACACTGAGGAATAAATGTTAATCTTAGCAGAGCGTGGTGGCACATGCCTTTAATCCCAGCACTCAGGAACAGAGGTAGGAGGATCACCATGAGTTTGAGGGCACCCTAAAACTACATAGTGAATTCCAGAGTAAGACCCTACCTTGAAAAACCAAAAAAAAAAAAGGTTAAACTTTCGCTTACTGATGCGGCCCATAAACAAATGCTTGCCAAAGCAGTGCTAAGCATTCACTGGGAGAAAAATGGAATCCCTGAGAAACTTGTTTTTATACTAATATGTCTGAGTCTAGTTATAGTATTTAGTAAATGTCCTACCACAACAGTAACTGCAAAGATTACACACATTTTTCAAATCACAAACACATTATACTATCCTGTGTTATTCTGGAATACTGAGTGCACTGTAACTGTAGGACTGTACATCATAAAAAATGAACAAATTACCTGACATTTCTTGTAGTGAAGCTGAGAAATGAAAGCAAATGGTCAAAATAACAATCTATAGATTCATTTTTATTAAATATAAAATATAAAGGGGCTGGTGAGATGCCTCAGCAGTTAAAGGCACTTATGTGCAGTCTGACTGCCAGGGTTCAATTACCTAATAACCACATAAAACCAGATGCAAAAAGTAGTTATCTAGAATTCATTTTCAGTGGCAACAGGCTTTGGGCACCCATATTCCTCTCTTTCTCTCTCTCATCTTGAAAATGAATGAATGAATGAATAAATAATATATATAAATGTAATCATAATTTCACTGGTGAGTTGGAATTACAGTCATATGACACCATATTTGGTCTTTATCCATATTTTTTTATATAATGCTCAGAAAAGATTAAGTGATCTCTAGATACTTGAATAACTGCCTGTCAAGTGTCCCAATTTCCACCAAAGATTTCCAATCATGGTCATGGTCTACTTACGGCCCAGGATAGCTATGAATGTGGCCAACACAAAATTTTAAATGTCAAATATGAACTCTGTAGATGACAATGTAGTGTTACAATGTCATACAACATATGCATATTCTCACAACCCATATACTAGATACCCCTGTGGGTATCAAATCTAAATCCATGTGTAAAGGTCTCTAACAATAGGTCCTTCTATATCTCCTAAAAAAAGAAAATAGGGAGCCAGGTGTGGTGGCACATGCCTCTAATCCCAGCACTTGGGAGGCAGAGATAGGAGGACTGTCATGAGTTTGAGGCCACTCTGAGACTACATAGTGAATTCCAGGTCAGTTTGAGCTAGAGTGAAACCACACCTCAAAAAACCAAAGCGGGGGGGGGGGGGAACAAAGCGGGGGAGAAGATTAAAAAAAGAAAATAGGGTCTAACTGCACATTGACACAGTGCCTTTGTTTTATGGCTGCCTAATAAGAAATGAAATCAGTCACATAAAGCACTATTCTTTAGGGTCCAGAAATTAAAGGTTTCAAGACTTGAAAACGTTCTAAAATTAGAACACTAACAAGTGATCCCTTAATTTTTTACAAGGCAAGGTATCAATCTAGCCCATACTGAGCTGAAACTCTATAGACCCATTCTGACCTACAAGTCACAGTGACCCACCTAGTTAGTTCTCCCTAGTGCTGGGACTAAAGGTGTATACCACCCTACCCTGCTCACTTCATTTTTAAACGTTCACCTTGTAGTCAAATGATGATTTAGTTATCACAACAAAGAAAAGGGAGGGTAGAAACTAAACTGAAACAATTCTTCAAGATGATCATTTACAAAACTGTTCACTCGATTCATGTTTCACACGAAAACAAAAGAATCAGGTCTTAGGTCTTAGTCAACACAAGAAGGTATGCCCCACACTCTGTTAGGACCCCTGTGTGTCAAGTGTTGAGTGGGCAAGTGTGGACCGAGCCCTGATTTGAAGGCCAGATGTGCATGCTCCCACACAAAACACTGTCAGGCAGAAGCTGGTTTCTGCTCTGAAGGCTCCCACCCAATTACTGACCAAGACTAGACCTGCTCTCTTTGGCTCTTACAAGATTACCAAGCAGCACTATACTAAATTTACCCCAATTCTCCTGAATGCTGTGTCTAGTTTGTAAAACACACTACAGTGGACAACAACAAAAATGTTACCGAGGGTTATGTCATCATAGATCAAATCACCAAAACCAAATTTCTCTTAAACCATGACGAGAATGAAAGAGAATTAATAGTCTATACACCAGCAGATTGAGTTTATTTCTTCAATTCCACTGCTAATTCTAAAACTGGATTGATTCATTAAACAAATTAAATAGGTACCTACTATGTATGAGGAATGATTCTGGGTACAATGGGTATGAGGGGGTCAACAACCTTATTCATGTGGTCATTATATCTGGCAGCATCTCAGAACACATGTGCACTAATTAGTGAGACCTATCTACTAACTGTTCATCAAGAACATCACTGACTGTGTGAAAAAGGAACAAAACAATAAAAAATTTCAGAAAGTCTATCAAACTCCTAGCTATAGCCTACTGGGATCAAGATTAATAAAAGCAACAGACAATAAAAAAGATTACACTGCTTATTAGAGATACACTTTCACTATTTATATGTTGTGCTTTTTGTAGAAATTGGACTCATGAAAATTAGATTCAGACACTGAGAGGGAAAGCAAAAGCTATAAAAGAAAATAAGATTTCTTACACATCCAGAGAAACAAAAAGTAAATCTGAGATACACAGGTTTAAAAAGATATACCTAGTTACACCTTTACAAACCCTTACCTCACCTTCCCAAACCAAGTAATTGTTTTCAACCTCAAATGGCAGCACAGTGAAAATGAAAATGCAAGTTCTACAATGGTGGTTTGTAAAAGCACTGCTTCATCTCATTCCCACATCCAGGGTATTGACTCTAAGGGATAGATAAGGAAAGAATGAGAAACAAGGAGCAAAGGTGCATAAAGAGAAAAACTCAAGGGAGAAAGAATCACCATACTCCAGGAAGGAACCTGCTGGGTCAAAATTCCTCCAGTAGTAGTTAAAGGGGAAGAAAGGTTGAACTTGACCAAGGTTAGAGGACCTGCAAAGGCATACCCAGCAAGTACCCATCCCACCTGTTACTACAGTCTTTAAGGTCCTCTGTGTCAAGTCTATAGTGATCACAAGTGAATAGAAAGAAGAGTAGCTCCTTTCCCCTAAGAAAATAATATACAGACTATGGAATTTTGTGCAACTGTGATATAACCTGTGTGGTCATACTATCTCAAACCTGCTCAGTGAAACACAGGGTTGTTCTCAAAGGCTGGCCCTGCCAGCCCTAGGCAGAGGCAGCAGATGTCCTCAGTGTGGTGGCAGCTGAATGTTCAATGGCTTAAACCTACACTTATCATCTGTGTAGGAGGCAAACATGTCAAATGTTTTAAAAATAACTTATAATTCCAAATGTATTTAGTCCAAACTGACAAACATCCATAATAGTCCCAAGCCGTACCTGAACTAGCAGGAACAGAACTACGCTAAATGAACTCTCCACTCACACAAGCCTCACAAAGTCAAAAAGAAGACAACAGGGACCAACTGAGCAGTGTCGGAAGGAGAAGTCAAGAGGGACCAGATGAACAGCTCTGGAACAACATCGGGCACTTTCCACAGCCTCTTCTCCTGCAACTGACGGCACTGGGAATTATTGGCGATCTTGAGAAGTGCCAAGGGATCAGAGCCACTCCTCAGCCACAGAGCATCCAGCATAGGCCATGAGAACAGCATATCCACCAACTGAACCAGCCTAGCTGAGCCCACAGTGCAACAAAGAGGGAACCAGGTGAGTACTCAGCATAGGTGAGACCAAACACCATCCAAGAAGGTAATAGAGCCTACTTATACTGGATCAATACCTGTCCCAATGCCAGCTAAATAGACCTGTGCTGGAATTACTAATTGCATCTTCCATGTGAGGGCAAGTTAGGTATTAGATTTGATTGATATACTATTGGTCAGCTTTGCCACTCTTAAATAAACTGTGTTTGGGGGTAACTTTTGAAGCTTTTGATATTTCCTGACTTATAGTGCCTTTTTCTTCTGTACTTCTTAGGGTCAGGACCTCACTTGGGTCCAGGCTGACCTGGAACCCATTGCAGACAAAAATCTCCGCCTCCCAATCAACAGGATTAAGGATATGAGTCAATACATACCATTAAGGACTTTGGCTTTGTTAGATCATGCGTTTGTTTTAATCCCCACATAAATGTACCATGCTGGTTCTGATTGACTGTGTACACTGCTCAGCAGAATTTTAGAATTCACCTGTATTTTGCTCCAACCAGCCTACTAGAATACTTGCATAGGTAGGCAAATCCAACATCTAGGGTCACTTCTATGGTTACTCTGGGATCAACATAAGAGCCATACCCTGAATATTTATAACTTCTGGTTTACATGTCTAAGAATACAGCAGATAATTATAAAATCTAAGCACTGAATTGACTGAAGATGCAAACATCTCTATATCATAATACAAGAGAAAATAATTCTACTAAAATTATAAATCCATCAAATGATACCCAGTAAGAATGATTTATAAAATACCTGACAAAGAATTCAGAAGAATGATTATAACTATATTCAAAAGGAATCAAAGACAAAATACTACCTGAAGGAATCCTAAGAGAACAACAGGAAATCAACCTAACAAAATAAGGAGGTCAATATAAGACATGAGTGAGGAAATAGGTGGTCATGAGACTATGCATTCCAGTGAAGAATATGGATGCTTAAATGTAAAGTTTCCCCCATTGCTTCATTTTTGTTAATAGACCTCATACTCAATCCTTGTCTGTTTTTGAGAGATGAGCATTATTGGAGTTACTGTTTCACTATGGGCATGCTTTTGTAGTTAGTCCAGTGCCATGGGATGTTGACTACTGAACAGACATATGCTGCTGCATGCAAGCTGATGTTACAAAGTGTGAAGTTCAGCCACTGCATTATCATGCTTCCTCCACCATGACTAAGCTTTCTGAAATTGTAAGCTTTATGGAACCATGCTCATTTCTGAAGCTGTTTCTGGTTGGGTGTTTTGGATAGTAACAAGAAGGTAACAGCACCAAGGTATTAAGAGACACCATTACATTTGTTCTTAGTTTCTAGACTGTGTAATGAAGAGAAAGATACCATGAGATTCAGGATCAATGCTTTCTTGTTCCCTGTTGTGGATGTGGATACATCACTCCAGGTCCCTGCTTTATCCATACTTTCCCTGCCATACTGGATTTAACCTTGCAAGTATCATGTGGAAATACTTTCCCTCATTAGCTGTTTCTGAGAGTATATTTTCTACCAACACCAAGAAAAGAGATAATATAGTAAAGAACATAGAAAAACTTCAAAAAATAATTTAAATCTCCAATATATTAAAGTATAACTTGGTGAGTTAGCATTCACAGTAAGCAATTTAGCCAGGTACAGTAGGACATGCTTTTAATCTCACCCCATGTATATAGTGATGGAGAGTCATTAAAAGTAAAAATATAGCATAAGGAACCACAAAACACCATATCAAAAGTATACATAACATTCTAGTGTAATTGCTCCTTATTGAAAACAGAATATACCTCACTAAGGAAGAAAAGTGAGAAGATGGAATTAGAAATATAACTGGTATCAGTAATGCTCTAAGTTATTCAGCACAAAAGTGCAGTAAAAGTACAGTAGGGGTGGCCATATTATATATCACCTGACAGTATCAAATATTCATATCAGAAAAACTTTAAACATAAAAATTGTGGAATATATTCAGTAAAGAATTGTGGCTGGAGAGATGGATCAGTGGTTAAGGTGTTTGCATGCAAAGCCTAATGATCCAGGTTCGATTTCCCAGTACCCATGTAAAGCCAGATACACAACGTGAAGCATGCATCTGGGGTTCATTTGCAATGGCTAGAGGCCCTGCCATGAGTGTGCTCACTCTTTCTTTCTCTCTCTCTCTCTCTCTCTCTCTCTCTCTCTCTCTCTGAAATAAATTACTTAAATTAAGTATTTAAAGTAAAGAATTATACTGGTAATGCCCATCAGCGGCACTATTATTGTTAATGTTGTGTGTAACTGGAACATATTCAGGAGTTGTTATGTGCCATTTTAACTTTAAGAATATGCTCAGGTATCCATTATTAAATTAAACAATTATGTGAGGAAAGTTATAAAGCCTTGCTGCTTATTGGCACTTCTGTGATCATTTGCCTAATTATTTTAAACAATTTTTTATTTTTGAGATATATTCATAGTGCATAGTCAATACTGTCTGTCAACTTTTGTTTTAGCTGATCCTATACTAATATTCATGTACTCTTCTTAGTCCTCTAGACTGACTGAATTAGAGTGGTTTGTCACCATGAATTTCATCAATGTGTGAACATTGGTTATAAAATTTTCAAATTTTTACATCTGAAATTTGTGTGAGAACAGGCTGATTATGTAACTTGTATGTTCATTTTCAAACAGTTGTTAAACATCATATTGGCAATTAAAATATTTAACTATATTCCACTAAAAAATAAAAAATTTTAAAAATTACTTATACTTTTACCCAGATAGCAGAGGCAAGATATAAGCTACTTGCCATTCTTATTCCAGGTCCTAGCAGTTTGGAACACAGGGCCTTGTACATCCTATGCAAGTGCTTTACCACTGAGCTAAATCCCAGCTCCAGAAGTTATTTCAGGTTAGGAGGTAGGCTTTGTTTTTATTTGAGGCAAATAATTAAAATCCTACATGATATAATAGAGATTGGGAAAGGGAGATGAAAGGACTGAGAGAAGGTAGTCACCTTCTTTAAAAAGGCAGCGGAGGGCTGGAGAGATGGCTTAGTGGTTAAGGCATTTGTTTGTAAAGCTGAAGGACCCAGGTTCAATTCCCCAGGACCCATGTAAGCCAGATGCACAAGGAAGTGCATGCATCTGGAGTTTGTTTGCAAAGGCTGGAGGCCCTGGCATGCCTATTCTCTCTCTCTCCACCTGCCTATTTCTCTCTCAAATAAATAAATAAAAACAAGCACTTTAAAAAAAGAACAAAAAAATTAAAAACTTAGGGGAAGAATGGAGCTGTGTAGATGACCAAGAGAACAAAAGCAATAAACAAAGGCAAAAGTAGGAAAAAGCCCTGAGCTATGTACTTTGGGGACCCTATCCCACACAGGACCTCCACACACCAGCCAGGTTAACAGGCATGAAGGAAACAAGTTGCTACAGTCATGCCAGTTGGAATAAATTCAGCTGAATAAAGTTAAATAAGTTTTTCTTTACAGTGAGATTTTTCAGGTGCTTATAATATCTGTGTGTACTATGACCTTTAAGGATTCTATAATACTTAGTCTTTCCTTAACTTATTTAACCACACTTTAACCAGTGTCATTGACAGCTTGTGAAACTAAATCTTTTTAAAATATTCATATTTTAAGGCCGGAGAGATGGCTTAGCAGTTAAGTAAGGTGCATGCCTGCAAAGCCAAAGGATCCAGGTACAATTCTCCAGGACCCACATAAAACCAGATGCACAAGGTGGTGCATGCACCTGGATTTCATTTGCAGTGGCTAGAGTCCCTGGTGAGCCCATTCTCTCCTCTTGCCTCTTTCTCTCTCTCTCTCAAATCAATCAAAAAATATTTATTAAATATTCATATTTCATTCATTTGAATTAATATCTTGAAGTGAAAATTTCCATTATTATTTCTACTTCTATCTTCTTAAATGTCATTCAAGGATAGCTTGAATATTCTCTTGATATCTCACAGTTATTCTTGTAGAGAATAATTACTCTGAACTTTGAGGTAATGTGGCTTTCACATGCCAGATAGGTTTCCTTTTGGTCCATCTGCAATACTGTTGGCTGTCTATTGCACTGATGTCCCATCTCTGTTCTTAACAGCTTTTCAAATTGGCTGCCCAAGTTATAAGCCTCCATGTTTGCCATGGATTAGAAACCAGGGAACAACAAAGCTCAATGTGGGATATTAGGAGTACAATAGAGACGGATAAAATATAGCTTCTGTGCTTCAGAGACGGGCATCTTCCTACTTGTTCACAACTGAGTAGATCCACTAGCACCCCCAGATAACTCAACTATAGAACAAATCTAGCAGAAATTATTTCAGAGACCCAAGGCTTCCTTCCAGATCCAAGGTTAGTTCAAAGGCTGACTACATTCCTTGTGAGTAATCTCACCATATTTCATATATACATGATGGTGCTTGGTAACCAAACTTTAAAAATAATCCTCATGTGTTTTCTTTGAGAAGACATAAACTTAGACAATTGAGTGATTAGATGCAGTTGCCTAGAGGCATCCAGTAAGTTAAAAGAATGATCTTGGACATTTTCACTATCCACATAGCACACATTATACTAGGATCTATAAGATAAAATATTGGAAGTTTAAAAAAAGGAATAATATACATATATATGCATATATTTAACTTAAGTAGCCAAAAACTTGACAAAAGAAAAATGAAGTTGTTCTAAAGAAAAAAATTATCCTATGTATTTTTGAACAACAATGAGGTTCAATAAAAGTGACATAACAAGGACATTAACATTAAAAAAATTTAAAAGGTATAGTGTTTCACAATGCTTATTTCATCATTATTTCAATAGCTAAAAGATAATGTTGGGGTTTTATTGGCTACAATGAGCTAAAACAATACTATGGAGCTAAGTCATCACTGAAAATTATCCTTTGATATTCATGCAAGAACATGAAAAACAGAAAAAAGTGCCAGGCATGTTCAGTCTGCATAAAAACCAGAAATAACCAAGGTAGTACTTCTAGCTCTCAGGAAGACAGTTTAAATTTTGAATTCAAAGAAAACAATGTTCAAATGTTTATAATGCCAACTTTATAGCTATCTTAAGATTAATTTATAAATTCATTTGGGCATTCCTCCTCTTTCTGCTGTTTTTATTTCTGCGGGCCATCTCCCCAGCCTTGACTTAGGCATTTCTTGCCAGAATATAAGATAATGCCAACTAAAAGTAAAGTCATGAAAAGAACATGTTTGACATGTAATTACAAGTAGCAGAACACTTTGTTTCTGAACAAACACTGAATGTTCAGGAACGTGTTATCTCAGCAAGCTGAGATGCTGTAACTTAACATATTCCCAGAGGAACTGTTCTCTTGGTTGGTCCTTAAATGGTACTTGAGAACAGAGCTCTTGGAATATTCTGATGAAAACCTTTGCATGCCTCAAGTCTTGACTGCTCTATGCCTTTGTTTAAATAGTGTCTGAAAACAACATAATTTATAGTGAATACTTGCTTTTCTTTGGGGACTAGAGTTTCAGCAACTACTGTCAGTCATGCAGGCATGGTGCACTACACAACTAAACCCAAATAATAACCCTGAACTGTTATGACCTGATAGATAACACTTTGCACATTTGCTAGAATTGACTGCTAGACTAAGCATATGTTGGGTACATCATGACCAGCATGCTCTTGGGGGCATTAATACCTTTTTTCTTTGGCTGTAATAAATGGTAGAATGATGATATTCATTTCTGAGTATTGTGACACCTGATAGCATTATCAGTGTACTTGAAGATGGTCTTGGTGACCCCATACTTATAGCTTATGGGATTTTATTATTTCATCAGCTTTTTCATCATTCTAAATCTTGTTTTATATCTCTGGTAATCAAGTATGCCTGAATAAAAATAACATGTTGTATTATATAATAATAAAATAATAAAAATAATAACTCATGTTCAGAACTTAAAGAACTTTTGGGCCCAACCCAAAGAAGACATCTAAGGTTAAATGAATACAGCTAGAAAGTAAATCATTATCTAGGACAGGGGTCACCAAATTTTTCTTTATAAAGGGCCATACACTAACTATTTTAGGTTTTGTAAACTATACAGTGTCTGTCACACTCTACCATTGTAGAGTAAGAGCACCCACAGACAACTCATAAATACCACACACACTAACAAGTGTAGTTGGATCACAGCAAAACTGCGTTTGTGAAGATAAGTGGCAGGCCAGATTCAGCCCATAATCGAAATCTGATCCTAAATAAAGAGCTTTTCTCTAGTTCTTTTCTGGGTTAGAAAAGAAAAGGGAGGGGAACTACAGATTTAAGATTTTAAAAGAGGAAAATCGCACAGTTTTTCCTTAATCACTTGATGTACATGTTACAACTCAAGCTCAATCACCCAAGTTAGAAGAAGCAATGAATCTTAAAATCAACTTAGTAGTTACTATGACTAACTTAGTATCCTCCAGGCCTGTTGTTGAAGGTTTGTTCTTTCAGTCTGTGGCACCATTGAGAGGTGGTAGCTTTATGAAGTGGGCTTTGTGGGAAGTTTTGAGTCACTGAAAGCAGGCCCTCAGTAGAGGTATGTTTCATGACTTTGTTGGGAAAACATGAAAGAAATATCTATACATTCCTCATAGGGAAGGAACTGATGGACACAAGAATGATTCCATCAAGTCTAGCTTTGTGAAGTAAAGGGTTTACTGAAAAGTCTTACTCCCAGTTAATTGTTTTTTATTTCCTATAATGTAGCACCACATGCTGGTACGCAGTCTGGAATGGTCACTAGAATCTCAGTGAAGAGTCTCATGAGGGTCTTCCAACCTTCCCCTGCCTCCAAGAGGGTATGTTAATTGCCCCATTACCAGATGCCTAGCTTTTTGCTTTACTATGTGTCAAGGTGTCTTGTAGGGTTCCAGAGTCACTCTTCTTTAAGATGGAGGGAGTTCTATCAAGGTCAGGAAATTGTGACACTATAGGATCACAGGAGTCTGGTCTCTTCTTCTCTGCCTCTGCTTCCCAAACATCATGAAATAAGCAGCTTACACTACCACATACTGCCCACCAGGATGTATACTGCCTCATCACAGGACCAAAAATAGCTAAGCCAATGAGCCATGACTGGTGCTCCAAAGACCATGATCCAAAATACAGCTTTTCTCCTTATAAATTAGTTAAGTCAGGGATTTGTTATACTAACAGAAAAGTGAGTGATTCAATAACCATTGGCACAGTATAATCTCAGCACACCTCCAAAAATTGTGAATCTACGTACACAATTCTACTCACTGGCACTGGTGTGTTACAAACCATACTTTGTCCTGCACTGGCTTTGTAATGGTTCATAACAAATTACCATACTTAACATAAAACAATACCTGATCACTAACAGTGTCATTCAGCCTTTATGTCAGCAAACAGAAAACCAGGCATGGCTTCAGGCTCTATGCTGATTCCTCTTAAGGCTAAAATTAAGATGCTGACTGGGCTGGCTTGTCATCTGGAGCTCATAGGGTTGTGGCAAGATTCTGCTCCTTGCTGAGCATGGTCCTGTTTCCTTGCCAGCAGTCAATCAGGACTGCTCTAAACTCCACTAACATAATTTGCCCCATAGTCTCCCTAGCACAGACACCTAGCAACAGAGAATCTTACTGTTGTTCTAGCCTACACAGTTCCAACAATTGCTTCTTTTAAAAAGTTTAAACAAATTCAGGATGGGATTAGCCCCAGGTACCATCCCCTCTCCTCATAGAGACTGACTGAGGTCTTCATGACCCCACAGTGAATATCAACAACCCCACTGAGGAGAAGCCCCAGTGAAATTGAGGTGAGGGAGAGGAGATATAAGAATATAATCTTGCCGGGTGTGGTGGCGCACGCCTTTAATCCCAGCACTCAGGAGGCAGAGGTAGGAGGATCGCCATGAGTTCAAGGCCACCCTGAGACTACAGAGTTAATTCCAGGTCAGCCTGGACCAGAGTGAGACCCTACCTCGAAAAAAAAAAAAAAAAAAAGAATATAATCTTTTTAAAATAAATAAAAAACCACTTAATTTACCCAGAAACTTTTATTCAGTTTTATACAAAGAAGACCTTGAATATGCATGACAATCAGAGCCAATAAAAGATATAGAAATCATATTTTGCTTATAAAGGATCACGTAAGGTAATAAAGATAACAGACAGGGGCTGGAGGAATTGTTTAGCAGTTAAGGCATTGCCTGCAAAGCTAAAGGACCCAGGTTTGATTACCTAGGACCCACATAAGCCAGATGCATAAGGTGGCACACACTTCTGGAGTTCCTGTGCAGTAGCTGAAGGCCCTAGCATACACATTCTCTCTCTCTTTCTCTAGCTGCCTCTTTCTCTCAAATAAAATAAAATACAGAATTTTAAAAAGATAACAGACATATTTCCTAGGACTGAAACAAGGTTCTAGAATCAATAGATAAGCTTTAACATGAATCTTAAATGTTCACATAATACAGAACTTGACTGAAATCAAACTGAAAGCTTTTATTATTGTGTTAGTTCTATGTGTGCATGCATGCATGAGTGTTTCTTGATACACATGTGTGACTGGAAGTCAGTGGTCAACTTCCAGCGTCTTTCTCAATAACTCTTCTACCTTATTTTGAGACAGGGTCCCTCAGTGAACCTTTCCAGTGATAGGATTATAAGTACATGTCACTATGCCTGGGTTTTATGTGGGTGTTGGGGTCCAAACTCAGGGCCTCATAATTGTACTGAAGTGTTTTATTCACTGAGCTATCTTTCATGTTGCCCACGCTAGCCTCACTTGCGATGTAGCCAAGGATGACCCTGAACTTACGATTCACCCTGATTCTCTGACTTCTATCTCTCAAATGCTGGGAATCTCTGGCATGTGTCATCGTGCCCGGTTTATATAGTGCTAAACATTGAACCCAGGGCTTTGGGCATGGTAGGCAAGCACTGTGCCAAATAAGCAAAATCCCTAGCCTTGAGTTTGATTCATAATATTTTTTCAAAATATTTTATTTATTTGAGAGAGAGACAGAGAGGGGGAGAGAATGAGAATATGGGTACACCCGAGCCTCCTGCCTCTGCAAACCAACTCTAGATCCACGCGCCGCTTTGTGTGTCAGCTTTAGGTGGCTACTAGGTAGTCAAACCCAAGCTGCCAGACTTTGTAAGCAAGCACCTTTAACTATTAAGCCATCTCTGCAGCCCCATAATAGTTCTTATAAGAGCTGAAACCATTCTTTCTTCATCACCCACAGCTTACTGATTTAATGACAACTGCCTTAAAAGAAAATAAGCGGAACAAGAAATTTCCAATAGTTTGAGAATATGGAACAATTATATATATTTCATTAAAAGCCAGGCTTTAGAAGAAAGAAGAAAGAAAGAAAGAGAGAGAGAGAGAGAGAGAGAGAAAGAAGGAGAGAGGAAAAAAAAAGTTACTTTTTTTGTTGTTTAAGTTTTTCAAGGTAGGGTTTCACTCTAGTCCATGCTGACCTGGAACTCACTATGTAGTCTCAGGATGGCCTCGAACTCACGGTGAGCCTCCTACCTCTGCCTCCCAAGTGCTGGGATTAAAGGCGTGTGCCACCACGCCCCAGCTTACTCTTACTGTTTTTTTTTAAAAAAAATATTTTGTTTTTATTTACTTCTTTATTTGACAGAGAAAGGGGGGTTGAGAGAGAAAGAAGAGAGAAAGGGAGAGAGAGAGAATGGGCACACCAGGGCCTCCAGTCACTGCAAACAAACTCCAGACATGTGCACCCCCTTGTGCATCTGGCTAACGTAACTCCTGGGGAATCGAACCTGGGTCCTTTGGTTTTGCAGGCAAATGCCTTAACTGCTAAGCCATCCCTCCAGCCCACTCTTACTTTCTTAATATATCTATTTGGCCTATTTTCCCCTACAGAATTTCCCCACAGAATAAAAGATAAAATAAAGTAAACACTTGTAGTTATGTCAAGGGCAGAAGGAGTTTGAGTTCACTGCAGACTTTCGCTCTGGCTGCTAATGGAAAGTGTCTTGAAGGTGGAGAAGCAAAGTCACTAATTCTGTTGTAAATAAAAATAAATTATTTGCAATTAGGATGGAGGGAAAACACTTCTAAACTAGCTAAAGCAGAAATAAAAGAATCATATGACCGGTCGTGGTGGCACATACCTTTAATCCCAGCACTTGGGAGGCAGAGGTAGTAGGATCGCCATGAGTTCGAGGCCACCCTGAGACTCTATAGTGAATTCCAGGTCAGCCTGAGCTAGAGAGTGAGATCCTACCTCTAAAAACCAAAAAAAAAAAAAAAGAATCATATGCCTTGTTACCAGTCTTGGCTATAAATTTATATAACCTCATCTGTTGAAATGATGCACTACTGTTAAGATGACATTTCTTTCTTTCTTTTTTTTTCTTTTGGTTTTTCAAGGTAGGGTCTCACTTTAGCCCAGGCTGACCTGGAATTCACTATGGAGTCTCAGGGTGGCCTCGAACTCACGGCGATCCTCCTACCTCCTGAGTGTTGGGGTTAAAGTCGTGCACCACCATGCCCGGCTAAAATGACATTTCTTGAAACAAAGGCTGTCTTCTTGATTAAATTAGTTATAGCTGAAAGCCAAGTTGACTACAACATATTAGAACATTAAAATTCAGGTAAAAATGAGGACTACATCTAAAATTAAACAAGTTCAAGGTGGAAACTAACAGGAAGATATTATCAGGAAGACAACCTCAATTGTTATGCAGACTTCAAAACTATATATGCAAGACAAAATGGTTAAGCCCAAACAGTATGAAATGGACAAAATGGTATAATTTTAACTTTTTTGTTACTTTGAGGTAAAAAAAATTAACTGCTTTTAAGTAGTCTTTACTTTTAAAACTCAGAAACAGTTATGGATGTACACAAACTAAACAAGGTTTTAATAGAATTTTTTATACTATGTGAATATACTTTCCAGAGAAACATCAGTTTTGTCTATTTTATTTTCTCCTACAATCCCTCTTGACTGATTTTTCTCAATAGCTATTCCTAATCCTGCATTTTAAATTTATAAGATAAGTTGGGGAAGGGGGAGAATACACTACCATACCTAGAATGACTAAAACAAATTAACTTAAAAGAGCAAGTACCAGCAGATCAGGGACAGCTCAACTTTTATTAAAAAGAACAAAGCTGAGCTGGGTATGGTGGGTGTAAGAGGCAGAGGTAGGAAGATCACAATGAGTTCAAGGCCACCCTGAGACTACAGAGTGAATTCCAGGTCAGCCTGATCTAGAGTGAGACCCTACCTCGAAAAACCAAAACCAACAACAAAAACAGAACAAAGCAAAATTAAACAGTAAAACCTAATAACCAGGGTTACAAATAGCAATATGAAAAATTAGCACTTTTCACAACCTAGTTCTCCTAGGCTCGTATCCCTGGATATACTGCAGTGAAGAAAATTTCTTTTTGCATTTGATTTACTGTATTCATTCAGAATTTTTTTAAATGGGCTTTAAGCTTAAATACTACATTTCAACACAATTAAATATGAATATAAGTTCTATAGACATTATAAACAATAGAAGTTTAGACCTACTATTAAAATCCTTAATTTACAAATCAGTGAAACTGAGCTGACTTTGAACCTACTTTAAAAGTCGCCCAACCAATCTGGCCAGAGAACATTCTCACTAAACTTATAATGAAAGACAATCACATGCCTTGAAAAAAAAAAAAAATCATGCTGGGGATCCCACCACTTGGGAGGCAGAGGTAGGAGGATCACCAAGATTTCAAGGCCAACCTGAGACTACAGAGTGACTACAGGTCAGCCTGGGCTAGAGTGAGACCCTACCTCGAAAAGCAAAAACACATACTGAGGCTGCTAACAACTTTTAGGCCTTGAACATGTAAATGTTTTTTGGATGCGTATCACCTTCCAATTGGGAAAAGTCAGGCCAATTACTAATGTATACCAACTATATGCCCAATTTTCTTCATACTATTTGATGAAACTTGGCCTTGGATCAAAAATGCTTAAGTGTACTCTAATTAAAAGTTACAGGGGGGTGGAGAGATGGCTTAGAGGTTAAGGCATTTGCCTGCAAAGCCAAAGGACCCAGGTTTGATTCCACAGGACCCATGTTAGCCAGAGGCACAGGAAGCACACGCATCTGGAATTCGTCCACAGTGGCTAGAGGCCCTAATATGCCCATTCTCAATCTCTCTCTCCCATCTTTCTCTGTCAAATAAATAAAAATAATATACTTTTTAAAAAAAGTTATAGGGCCTAGGGAGATGGCTCAGCAATTAAAGGTGCTCATTTGCAAAGCCTGTCGACCCAGGCTCAATTCCCCAACCATCTAGACATACAAGGTAGCATCTAGCATATGTTTACAGAAGCAAGAGACCCTCGTGTACCCATTTAAGTGCATGAGTAAATAAATAAATCAGTGATATTTTAAGTTACACAATGAGTCTCCATTTCTTTTCAAGTAAAGAGAAGCAATTTAAATGATCAGTCTATGAATTTAACACATGATTATTTTTTAAAATACATTTTTCAGTTAAGAGAAGATTGAGCTCATTTGCCACTATTTTTAAAAGTAGCAGTACTTCTGGGAGTGGTGGTGCACGCCTTTAATTCCAGCACTCGGAGGCAAAGGTAGGAGGATCACTGTGAGTTTGAAGCCACCTTGAGACTCCGTAGTGAATTCCAGGTCAGCCTGGGCTAGAGTGAAACCCTACCTTGAAAAACAAAAACAAAACAGTACAAAAAAATAGCAGCACTCTTTGAACTCTTACTTGCTATACTCTCCAATGAACTAGAGGGTTTTTAAAAAATATTTTATTTATTTATGAGAGAGAAAGAGAGAATGGGCATGCCAGGGCCTCTAGCCACTGCATACAAACTCCAGACACATGTGCACCCTTGTGCAACTGGGACCTGGGGAATTGAACCAGGGTCCTTAGGCTTCGCAGGCAAATGTCTCAACTGCTAAGCCATTTTCCCAAGTCCCCTGAAGGTTTTTATTATTTTTAAATTATTATTTCATGATAACTTGCCCTAGCAAAGTATTAAATATTTTCTTGTTCACCTCCATTTTCCAAAGTTAGATCACAAACCTGATAATTAAAGAATAAGCTTTAAAAGACAAATCTAATCCTAGCTTTCTTTCTTTTCATTTCTTTCATAACAAGCACAGTACTTAAGTCTTGTGAAGATTTTATAAACTGTCATCTGCTAAGTGATCTAATAGTGTGATTTGACAAGTTATTTTTAAACCTCTTTGAGCCTATAGCATAAAAAGGAATGCTAAGTATATCTGGTTCATAGAGCTTTCATGAGATTACATGAAGGAAAATAAAAGGCTATGGTTCTTAAGGACAGAGATAGTAGCTTTTCATACTCATGATGCCCAGCATGGCTATACAAATAGTAAGGTTCCTTTCTTTACCCACTCCTCACATATTAGTCACATCTTTACAGTGCAAAAGATATGGTTCTAGGCTGGGGACAAGGTAAATAAGATATTTTTCTTGATTTCAAGAAACCTAAAATATATGTGGAACAGGAAAACAAACTCATCAGTAACATAAAGTCAGAGGTGCTAAGATATACATGGGAGGACTCACAGAGTGCAGGGCTGGAGTTCATGGGTGGGAAGGCTGCTGCAAAAGCTTTACCAGGACAGGTGGTTTGAAAAAGGTGGACCAGAGGTTGGAAATGGGTGAAAGGGTGCTCTAAGCAAAATAATCTACACAGAATGAACAGCCTACAATGTTGGGATGTATGATGTGGTCAGTACTGTAGAGCTAGAGGACAAGTGACATATGCAGATAGGCTAAGAGGGTGAGTCATACATTCAAGAAAATTCCAAGCAAAAAGATTTCTCTCACTTGGTACAGCTTAGCCATCTACTTATAAGCACTACCTTTTCTTTTTCTTTTTTTTGTTTTCTTGTTAGTGTGTGTTGGTTTTTGTTTGTTTATGTTAATATATCAGTTATTTAATTTGGTTCACCAAGAAAATTTATGACAGGACTGGAGAGATGGCTTAGCGGTTAAGCGCTTGTCTGTGAAGCCTAAGGACCCTGGTTTGAGGCTCGATTCCCCAGGACCCACGTTAGCCAGATGCACAAGGGGGTGCACATGTCTGGAGTTCGTTTTCACTGCCTGGAGGCCCTGGCGCGCCCATTCTCTCTTTCTCTCTCCATCTGCCTCTTTCTCTGTCTGTCGCTCTCAAATAAATAAATAAAAATAAAACTTTTTTAAAAAAGAAAATTTATGACACCAATTTGTGAGGATAAACTTCCATTTGTTAAAGCAAAAACCAACCACAGGTAGTCCTGGAAGAGCTTTAAAATCTGACAAATTTTGTGAGTCCACAGCTTTCTTATCAAATTTATACTGCTCTGTAATCTCATATTGCTCCTTCTCTGTGTCAAAGATCTTACTTTCCTGGTGTCTGGGCATCGACAATAGTGAGGTGTTTAAGAATTCTGACATTGCTGATAGCAATCTTCGTGGAGAAAACAATGACAAACTTCTGGTGTGTTCTACACTGAGAAACTCAACTGAGAGAAGGAGGTCCAGTCACAAGTAGAAATCCACTGCCCAGCTCTTCAAGAAAAACTATTCTCATACCCCTGTGGAGTCCCAAGAGAATGATCAGGAACATCCAGGAAGGAATGCTGGCACATAGCTTTTCACATACAAACTGAAAGTTTTGACATGGTTCAGTAGCTTTTGTGGCACAGTTTCAGTAGGATGATACCTAGGCATTTTATGAAGCATAATACCATTCTGGTCAACAGCAGCTGGGATGTGGCATAAGCACATGTAAATACCTGTGTAGTGCCCCTTACACCTGGAACAAGGTGTACTGTACTCAACTATAGTGGCTGGAGCAATGTCACTCTTCCCCCTGGTCTTGTTTTGATCCTAAGTCTCTCACCAATTTTTGAGTCTCTTCTTCTGTGGGACTAGGTATACAGGTGTACATAGCCCCACTCAAGTTAAGTGATTCAAATTCTGAAGGTCTCAAGCCCTCTCAGGCCTGCATGCTTGTGTAGGAAGTGCACTCAGCCACTGAGACATCTCTCTAGCCCTCTACCTATTTTTTAAAATAAACTGCTTATACCTATAGCTTTAAAATCATGATTGTTTTTGATCCTTACTTTAGCTTTCTGAGACAGGATTTATGACCATTTTAAGAGGAAGAAACTGATATTTGTGTCCCTTCAAAATTCATCCAATTTCTGACAGAATGACATTGGGAAGTGAGGCCTTGAGAGGTGCAGGGGAGAGCACTCATAAATAGGATTAGTTGTGTCCTTCAGCCGTGTGAGGAGATGAGATGTTGGAAAACTACAAGGTATAAAAGGGCCCCCCTCACCAGCCCAGCCCAGTGCATGCTACACCCTTAATGAGATTTGCAGCCTCCAGAACTATAAGAAACTGAGTTCTATGGTTTATAAGCCATCTAGTCTACTGCACTTTATTACAGCAGCCGAACAAAGAAGTCTAGAGTCTAAAAGGCTGAGTCTTTGTTCCAGATAGAGTAAGTAATCAGTTGGTGCTGACCTATTCATCTGAGTCATGCTATTCATTCTCTTAGTCACTGTGTTCTATATCAATATTTTCAAACTTCTAACTAGGATACACATTTCGCCTGCCAAGCATATGATTTTATAATTAAGTAAGTTTCATCAAACAGTACTGACACTTTAAAGGTTGTCATACTCATCCCTTAAACAAAACAAAGCAAAATTTTACTTTCAGTTTTCAGAGAGGAGCAGAGAATGTATCCACAGTCTCAGAGTTGCTACAAAGCTATGTGAACATAACAGAAGACCAGTACCATGGAAGTTAGTGGATGAGTCTGTACTGCAGGTAGCAACAGAGGTTGGGAGAAGAGGCACTAGGACCATAAATCTAAATAACTCTCCAGGAGTTATGCTTTAAAGAGAAACAGGAGTAGCCCAAGTGTGGTTAAGAAAGGAGGTGAGTTAGTTTGTTTAAATATAAGAAAAGAATTCTCCATTTCGAATGGAATTTCAAAGGGGAAAGCGTGGGGGGTGGGGAGGGAGGGAATTACCATGGGATTTTTTTTATAATTATGGAAAATGCTAATAAAAATTTTAAAAATTAAAAAAAAGAATTCTCCATTTCAGAACGTACAAATAATAAGCAAATATTTGGAATTCAAAGTGCTCATGGCCTTAATTACCTAGACTCATTTCCTGTTGATTTTTCATAATAAATAAATAATGCCTAACTTGGTTGGTTAGCTTAGTTGGTTGGTTTGTTTTCTTTTCTTTTTTTTTTGTTTTTTTTTAATCCCACACTGCTCCTTTTACCTATCTTCCTTCTTTCTTTTCTACTTAGCAAACTCTTACTCAGTAGGAATGCATATGGTGCTGGGGATATAAACTAAGGGCATATGCATGCTAATCCCACACTGTACCACTGAGCTACCCCCTCAGCCCTAGTGTTATAAACATTTTCCAAGCATCCTTCATCTATGATGTCTTTTTCCTACTTCAACATTCTATCATGAGTTAATTTTACAGTGAGTACCTAGACAGCATCTACTGAGGTTTCACCATTAGTAGTATTTCTATACTTGCTTTGGCATCATATACATTACCCATATAGAGCTAATTGTCACCATTTACTGTGCCTGTTTCTATTATTAAATTTATGTGTACTACACCTATTTGTGTACATGGCTGCCCCTTGTTTGGGACTATAAGCCCCTTGAAAGCTGGACTTGGATTTTATGTGTCCAGCTCTAAGAATATAGTCTGGAATAGAAAAATCTACTCTTTGGGCTGAGGAAATGGTCAAGTGGTTAAAGACACTTATATGCAAAGCTTGCCAGCCCAGGTTCAATTCCTCAATATCCACGTAAAGCCAAATGCACAAAGTGGTGCATGCATTTGGCATTCTTTTTTGCAGTGTCAAGAGGCCAGAGCCCATTCTCTCTATACTGACACAACTCTGAGGCCATCAGAGGGGTTTTTTTTTTTTTTTTTTTTTGAGGTAAGGTCTCACTCTAGCCCATGCTGCCCTAGATGCTGTCCAGTCACTGTGGTCATAAAGGGCCTGTTGACACCTCTGACGCCATCAGAGGCATTTGTTTGTTTGTTTGTGGGTAAGGTTTCATGTCTTTCATGTCTAGTCTAAACTGGCCGGGAATTTAGTGTGTAGTCTCAGACTGGCCTCGAACTCACAGTGATCCTCCCATGTTGGCCTCCAGATGCTCGGATTAAAGGCTTGTGCTACCACACCCAGCTCATTATCTCTAAAAATCTACTCTGTGAAAAGATTGTGGAATAAATAAATCTTGACCATGTCACTTAATAAAAACTTCTTCTTGTCTGATCTCTAAATAATAATGCAAACAAAGCTTTTCTTTCACAACATACCCTTTCTTTATCTGCTGGGAGCTCTAGAAGCAACTGTTCTGGGTAACAAAGGAGAAATGTTTTTACATCACTTTCTGCAGTTGATAGAGAAGGAAAGTAAAGCAGTTCCTTCTGCTTTGTGAGGAGTTCTACTAGACTTCTTTTTACATTAGATGTCACAGAGGAACTGACCCTCTAGAGACCATAACCAAATTTATAGCCATTAGTGGCCCATTCTGAACCTACATGTTTTCAGCAGAAAATCGTGAAACAAGCTCATATACAGAAGACATGAGATTAACAGTAAACAAAAGACTTGGAGTACTGGCAACAATCAATAGAAGACGAAACAGATGAAAATTTCTTTTTAGGTCATCAAAGGAAAACACTTTTCTACAATGGAGATGAGGGATTTGATAAACTAAAAGTAAGCAAACCAGAAAAGTTGCTGTTGAAAATTAATGAACTTAGTATGATCTTAAGAATCAATAGGCTTTCCACATGTATTTTGCTTTCTGGAAGAACAACTTCATAAATACATCCCTAGCCTCCCCAAAAAAGCCCTTCTTACAAGTGTCCTTTTCATAACTGCCATTCAGAACACCAACTGCCTATCATGACACAGCAACCGAGAAACATAAGGTTACAAGGCTTATTCTAGGGACAATCCACTTGTGATTTCCTGCTAGACTTTCTCAATTCACACCATGATGAAATGGCTAGTGTCGCAATATACTTAGGGTTTTAGATAAAAACACAAGGCAGCCAAGACAGAAGTGGCTAGAGAACACTACCCAGCAGGAAGTTATCCCTCACAAAGGAAATTGCAGTTTCTAGATGAAGAGGAAGTCAAGGGAGAGAAATAAGTGTGTTATGCACTTGAGAAAATATTTAAGAAACTACTTGTGGTCTCAAATACAGTTAAAACACCAAATAGCTCAGATAAGCCTTAATTATGTATTCAAAACTTTAACAACGTGCTTTGGGGTAAAGCTAACTCACAAGCATCAAATCCTGCCTATGTACCTTCCCACTGTCCTGTAAGGAGCTGCCTTCTCTTCAATTTCATTTCTCACATAAACCTTTTCTGTGTACCTACCCATTGTCCTGTAAGGGGCTGCCTCTCTTCAATTTCATTCCTCACATACACATTTTCTGGAAAATTATCTGAAAATGATACAAATAGAAAGGACAAAGGAAGAACTCCTTATCTATTCCTACCCACTGGAAGAATCCTGGTCCTATTTGTCTTCATTGCGTAACAACCTGCAATATCCTCTTCAGATACAAAATCACTCCCCTGTAAGTATTTAGTCTCTTTATATGACAGACAGCTGGCTTCTGTGAAAAGTCATCCTATGTGTCTAGGAAATATATGCTAATAATGATGAATACTTTACCAATAATTTCTTTGGCAATATAGTTACCATGTTTACTAAATAAGGTCTTAAATAGTAAGATCTGATGAACCTCTGTTAGAAATTATTTTTTTTCCTTTCATCTACAAATGCTTGAAGCTCATATCTATGTATTTACTTTTCTTTTTTTTAAAATGATTCCCAGAATACTTTTCCTAATACTTGCAAATATTCACAGAAAAGGCTTTTTTCATCATTACACTACTTGTGTTATGATTTAGATATGAAATGTCCCACCAAAAGGCTCATGTATTGAAGGCTCGGTCCCTGATGCAAGCAATGTGCAGAGGCAGGGCTGTGGAGAAAATAATCAGATCATGAAGGCTCTGACTTCATGAACAGATTAATCTACTTTTTAATTCATGAAATAATGACATTATTGGGAATTAATGGAAACATTACAAAGTGGAGCCTGACTAGAGGAAGGAGGTCACTGGGACCATTCCCTTTGGGGATTTTTTCCCTACCCCTTCCTTTCTATCTGCCTCTGTCTGCCTTTTGTCTACAATCAGGTACATGGCTGTTACACTGCATGCCATCTGTCATGATGTTCAGCCTCACTTCTCCACACAGCAATGGAACCAACTGATCAAGGACTAAAACCTCCGAAGTTATTAGCCAAAAAAAAAAAAAAATTCCTCTATTCAAAATGCTTCAGCTAGCTGTTTATCACAATGAAGAAAATCTGCCTATCACAACTTGTACACTTTATAGTCAATATTACAGAAAAGTTACTATTGACATAATTTCTTGAAAGACCATAAGTGTCTTTCCTTATCATAAACATGTTAACTATTTCACACAAAAAATACATGTGTGTGGAAGGTAAGCAGGATATATATGTCACATGCTGCTTTTCTCTCTTAATATTATGATCACACACATTCACTTCAGTGCAATAACACTACACTCTCAGGATCTGCTTTTCTTCTAATTGTTGAAATCTTGTTTCAGCATTCACTACTCTAATGAGACCATTTACATGCAGTTATAGGGGTATATTTAGCAAAAATCATCTTTTTGAAATCCCAGTTCCTCTGATTACAGACAACATCCACTGATATTTGCTATAGACTCTCTATATATATTCCTCTCAAATTCTTGTGATGGCATCAGGTCCTTTGCAGGGGTTGGGGGTGCAATAAGCAAGTAATAAGAGAGCCCCAAAGACTGCCTTTCTCATCATGGGACATTATGGTGAGTAGAACCAGAAGTAAGCAGATAAGATCAGGTGGCAGCTAGGGTACATGTAGTCTTATGGAAGAGAGATGTCATCAACAGTGGTTAAGATGCACTGGACATTGCAAGTCTTAAGATTGGCCAGCCAGGAAAAATGTGCCAACTGGTGTAATAGTGGCATGTCTGTTATGGGAGAAACCAACTGTTCTCTAACTGGACTGGAGGCCCACTACATGGGAGGGAAGACATGCCTGATACTGAAAACCTAGTCAAAAGCCTATGGTGGGGGGGCTGGAGAGATGGCCTAGCAGTTAAGCGCTTGCCTGTAAAGCCTAAGGACCCCAGTTCGAGGCTCAACTCCCTAGGACCCACGTTAGCCAGATGCACAAGGGGGCGCACGTGTCTGGAGTTCGTTTGCAGTGGCTAGAGGCCCTGGCGTGCCCATTCTCTCGCTCTATCTGCCTCTTTCTCTCTCTGTCTGTTGCTCTCAAATAAATAAATAAAAGTAAACAAAAAAAATTTTTAAATGTACCAGGCTAAAACGACCCCAACCACAACAACAACAACAAAAAGCCTATGGTGGGGGCTGGAGAGATGGCTTAGCTATTAAGGCATTTGCCTGCAAAACCAAAAGATCCTAGTTCGATTCTCCAGAACCTATGTAAGCCAGATGAACAAGGGGTGCATGCATCTGGAGTTTGTTTGCAGGGGCTGGAGGCCCTGGCATGCTCTCTCTCTCTCTCTCTCGCATGCTCTCTCTCTCTCTCTCTCTATCAAATAAATTAATGAATAAAATATTTTTAAAAGAAAAAAGCCTATGGTGGGGGAGGTAATGGGCCCTAGGGGAGGAAGCCTACTCTTGTCTGGCTAAATGCATACCTTATGCCTACAAAACTACCCTGTATGCACTTTTCTTAATGTTTATACCCATATATTATTGCTACTCTCACTTTTGGTTAGAGAAACGTCTCTTTTTAGATGGTGGTGACCACTGGGATGACTCAAAAGTTATCATGGTGCTGAGTAGAAATGACAGTGGAGTGTTCAGCACTAAGACATCTCTATCATAACCTTCCAAGGTTAGGGTCCATGTGGAAGAGGTGGCAGAAAGAATGTAAGAGCCAAAAGAAGGGCAGGACTGCACAATGTGATCTTCCAGACACAATTTGATCTGGACATCCATGACCTCACAGTGCCTAGCACTTGCCTCACAAGATCATTTACAAGATCTTCATAATAGGAGGAGAAGATAATGATAGAAAAATAAAAGAAGGGGAGGGAGAGATGGAGGAGAGATTTGTGAAAGGGAAGGGGGGAATTATCATGGCTTATTGAATATAATTATGGAAAGCGTCAATAAAAACATTTTTAAAGAAAGAAGCATTAAAGCAAGAAAAGGGCTAGAACTTGGAAAATGTATATTTCATGTACATAGATGAGAAACAACTAAACAGATGAGGATATTACCACTTGATGGAACTCCATGGTGGTAAGAAGTAGACTTCCATGCCATCATGAAAGACTGCAGGCTAACATGCCTTCAAATACAAACAACTATGGAGTACGCTATCATGTCCACAAATGACAGTAATGGATCCTTATATTCATTTATTTAAATCTCTGGGAGAACTCAGTGTTAATCTACTATGGGAAGGAGATTCTGGGTAACAGAAATAGCAGTGACAAGTAAACCAAGCCTATTTACATGGGCTTATTGCAAAGCTCAGTGCCAAGTATGAACCTTGGTGATTCCAAAAGAAAAAATTTCTTGACGTGACCTGGATTTTTCTGGCAGCAAAAAACAAGCTATACAAATATTACTCCCTAAAACTTGTGTGGACTCCTCCTTTTGCTATAGAGGCTGAGATAGTACCAGGTTAGAAAGCCAGGGGTCAAATGTGGGTGATAGAGCAGGGTAGTGGAGTTCTGCAGTGGTACCTACCTCACCTAGGTAGACTCATTCATGGGAAATACCATTATCTTCCACGTACTAAGTGCACACAAAGTTAAGGTGGAAATTTACCCAAGACTGACACATTTGTACTTTCATGAGCTGCTATAACCACAAATTAAAAGTATAATAATCACAACAAATCTGTTTTTAATGGGCTTTTTTATTTTGATTATGAGGCAGTCATTACCAGAATGTCGCTAGAAGACAAAAACATATGGTACTTCAGAAATTCAAATCACAGTCTATAAGATTTGCTGCAACTGAAAAAAAAACCTAGATATCACATTGGCTATAGGCTACCACATTCCCCTAATATATAAGGTCATGTCATGTCATGTCAGTGGTCCCCATGCTAAATTGTGGTGCCAAGTAGTTTCAGCAGCTCAGGATAGCAGAATCAGAAAAATGAGTATTTTTCAAAAGTATCACTTAAGGGCTGGAGAGATGGCTGGGTAGTTAAGGCACTTGCCTGCAAAGCCAAAGGACCCACATTCAATTTCCTAGGACCCATGTAAGTCAGATGCACAAGGTGGCACATGCATCTGGAGTGGCTGGAGGCCTTGATGTGCCCATTCTCTCTCTTTCCCTCTCTCTTTCTCACTCTCAAATAAATAAATAAAAACAAAAATACATTTACAAAAGTGAATTGTCCATTATAATTCAAAACAAACTTTATGTAGCCAGCCAATAAGATTCTTTCCCTAGTCATCACTCTTGAGTGTTGGAGCAAGAAAAAAAAAGGGAACTAAGGAAGTGAAGAGTTTATAATTTTTTTAAGAAAAAGCTTAATGTTAGTAGTACCTCCCTTGGAGATGCTTTTGCCACATGAATTTACTATGCAGACTCCTGTGGAGCCCTAACAAACTTAATACCTTGTCAACTCACTAAGAAGAAAGCAGGACAGCTCAGCTGACCACTAAAAGGGGAGGTTAGGATTTTGTAAGTATACAGATTTGCTCTATACAGGGTAACCTCTATGGCTTGGGCATGATTTCCACTGGAGTAATATAAGGATCATGTAAACAGTTTTAGATTGAGAAACAGATTCTAACTAGATAATCTAAGCCAATGCTATGTCACACATGTTTAGTGTAAAATACTGGGATAGATAACAAGGCTTTGCTTTATCATTTTCTCCTTGTAAGACTACTAAAAGGATGGAACGAAAAAATCTTAACCTTAAGAAAACCTGGTGTTGCTGAGCATGGTGGCACATGCCTTTAATCCCAGCACTTGGGAGGCAGAGGTAAGAAGATTACTGTACATTCAAGGCTATCCTGAGACTACATAGTGAATTCCAAGTCAACCAGGACTAGAGCAAGACCGTATCTCTGAAAGAAAGAAAACCTGGTGTTCCCTAAGCCTTGGTGGGCGTTTTTATTTATTTTTTTGAGGGGGGGTCTACTTTAGTGTTGAGCTCTCTGCAACATCTGGATTTCTGCTTTGATGAGTTCTGAGTGTCAGGAAACATTTCTGAAGAGGGGGCAAAATGATCCTAAGAGCCACAGGGTGGGAAAGAGTATCCTGAGGGATTACCGTCCCCTTCCCCCAAGACTGACTGATGCATTCATAACCCCATACTTAATACCAGTAACCTCTCACTGAGGAAAGCAGTCAGTACAAATGGGGGTGAGAATGGTATCAAAATGTGATTTGTTCATACAATTAAGTATATAATAAAAGAAAGAAAGAAAAAAAACTTGATATTAGCAAAAATCAACTCCAAATGGATGTAGGACCTCAATATAAGACCTGAAACTCTAAAATGACTGGAAGGAAAAAACAGGAAGAACACTTCATAGGGAAAGACTTTCTGAATTAGATAGATCCCAGTAGCCCAGGGGAATTAGACAAACATTCAATCTATGGGATCTCATGAAACTCTAAAGCTACTGTACAGATAAGCAAACCACCAAGAGTCAATAGAAAACTGAAACAGAATAAGAGAACATCTTTATCAGCTAAACATCTGACAGAAGTTTAAAATCTAGACTTTACAAAGAACTTGAAAAAGAAAAACTGAGCAATCAAAAGCAAACAGAAGCCCAGTGTGGTGGCACACACCTTTAATCACAGCACTTGGGAAGGAGAGATAGGAAGATTGCTGTGAGTTCCAGGAGGTTGAGGCCAATTGAGGACTATACAGTGAGTACCAGGTCAGTATGGGCTAGAATGAGACACTATCTTGAAATAAAAAAAAAAAAAAAACAAAAAAAGTTGGGCTGGACAGAAATGGCTTAGCAGTCAAGATGCTTGCCTGAGAAGCCTAGAGACCCAGGTTTGATTCTCAAGGTCCCATGTAAGCCAGATGCACAAGGTGGCACATGTGTCTAGAGGGCATTTGCAGTGGTTAGAAGCCCTGGTGCACCCATTCTCTCACTCCCCTTCTTTCTGTCTCAAAAATAAATTAAAAAAAAAAGTCAAGCAAGGCTGGAGAGGTGGCTCAGCAGTTAAGTTATCTGCCTGCAAAGCCTAAGAACTCTGTTATACTGGTCCCTAGTACCCATATAAGGCCAGATGCACAACGTGGCACATGTATCTAGAGTTCATTTGTAGAGGGTAGAGGCCCTGGTGCACCCATTCTCTCTGTCTCCTCTCCTTTCCTCCTTCCCTCCCTACCTCCTTGCAAATAAGTAAATAAAATATTCTTTAAAAAAGCCAAATAACTGACTAAAGAAAAAATAGGAAAGGAATGGTGGTGGTTTGATTCAGGTGTCCCTCATAAACTTAGGTATTCTGAATGCTAGGTTCCCAGCTGATGGAGATTCAGGAATTAACACCTCCTGGAACTACTGTATTGTTGGGAATGGGCTTATGGGTGTTACAGCCAGATCCCCCTTGTTAGTGTTTGGCACACTCTGCTGTTACTGTTGTCCACTTGATGTTGGCCAGGATGTGTGATGTTCACCCTCTGCTCACGCCATTTTTTTCCACTGCCATCATGGAGCTTCCCTTTGAGTTTGTATGCCAAAATAAACCTTTTTTCCCCCCACAAACTGCTCTTGGTCAGGTGATTTCTGCCAGTAATGCAAAACTGACTGCAACTGGAACTGAATACAGAGTTCTCAAAGGAAGAAATTCAAATGGCTAATAAGCAACTAACAAGTTGTTCAAAACCTTTAGCAATGAGGGAAATGCAAATTAAAATAACTTTTTCTATCTCATCCCAGTCAGAATGGCAATCATCAAAAAATCACATGACAACAAATGCTAATAGGGATGTAGGGAAAGAGGAACCCTCATCCACTACTGATGGGAGTAAAAACATGCAACCACTATGGAAATCAATATGGAAACTCCTCAAAAAGCTAAAAAGAGACCTACCATTTGATTCAGCTATACCACTCCTAGGTATATATCCTAAAGACTCTACTCTTTGCTATAGAGATACTTGCTCAGCTATGTTTATTGCCACTCTATTCACAATAGCTGGGAATTGAAATCAGCCCAGATACCTACCAGCTGATGAATGGTTAATGAAGATGTGGTACATATACACAATGGAATTCTACTCAGCAGTAAGGAAAAAGTGAAATAATGAAAGTTTCAGGAAAATGGATGGACTTGGAAAAAATATATGAACCCATCTCACACAAGCACAAGACAAATGCCATATATTATCCCTCATATGTGATTCCTAACTTGGGACAGCTTTAGTTGTATATAAGTGGCAGTATGCATCATGAGTATGCACAAGGCAGAAGCTAGGAGAAAGTGGAAACAGGGAGAGAGAAGAGGGGTATTTGACAGGCAACACCAGAGACAGATAACAGGAGATGGAAAGACATTTGGGGAGGAAAAAAGGAAGGGGCAAAAATTTATACAAAAGTAATAAAAACATGAATTATTGCCATAGAAACTTGATCCATCCACTTGAGCAAAACTAAAAAGTATAACTCTTATTAGTAGAGAGGGGTTTTTGTATGGGCAGAGGTATCCCAGAGAGAGTGGAGAAAGCCTAATCCAAAAACCATGGGCTCTCGTTTGTAGTTCCAGTGTCAGAATTGGGTTATACCCCACAGTGAGGTGTTCGTCAGGGAGATCTATGAGGTCCCCAAAACAATGAAGGCTTCTGCCATGGTACTTGGTTACCCACCAAAGATAAATGGTAAGACCCCTTTTTTGAAGACACCACAAGCTACAGATACAGGACATTAAGAGATCATGCTAGAATTTAGAAGAAAGCCAGCTCCCTGATGGCCAGCCCTCATAGTGCTAGAAAGTGCTATGTGAGCTGCAGGGGGATAATAGCCACCAAAGCATGAACAAGGACAGAGGAGATGCTGCTAGCTATGAAAACAACCAGCCAGACAGCATGTACAAACCTGATGGAATAGTGGCACACAGCCTATGTGGGTTAACCAATAGCTAGCTCTCTGATTGGATAAGAGGCCCACTCTCCCACTCAGTGGGAGAGAACTCATATCTGTACTGGGAACCAAGTCAAAATCCTATGAATAAGATGGTCATAGAGTCCAGAGAGAAGTTCCCACTAGGTTTTGGTCAAAACTACATTCATCAAAATGTCTCTCAACTATGATTATCCCCTTTAATCCATGCTGTTCTTATTCTTGGTTGAGGAATCTGTTTCCTTTTTTACAGATGGCAGCAAAAAGCGAGGAGAATAAAAATCCATCAGTGAACATGAAAAGATAGCTAAATGCCTAACAGAAGATGAACCACCTCTAACATATCTGCAAGAGCCCAGGTGACACCACAAAGGAGTGGCAAGTTAAACATGAGTGCACTCACTGCTATCCTGACAACATGCTCCAGGGTCAGCATTAATAGGCACTGAGGACACTCAAAACTTATCAAAGCAGAAATCTCAACTGAAGTAGACTTATACCCGCCCAGGCTCAGGGTACATTGCAGAAGAGGGAGCCAAAAGATTTTAAGAACCACAGGGTAGAAAGAAGTATCCTGAGGCACCCCACACCCCTGCAAGCACCCCAGAGACTGCTGCATTTATACCCCATGGTGAATATCAGCAACCCCACTAAGGAGGGCCCTCAGTGGAATGGGGACAGGGAAGAGGGGATATAAGAGGATAGCATGAAGGGAACGGGACCAACACATATTTTATCCATACAATACAGATCCCAATTAATAAAATTAAAAAAAAAAAAAGAAAAGCTGTTCTGGATCCTGACACCTCAGGAAAAAAAGCCAATCTCAGGGCTGAAAGAAGATTGTAAATCTATTATACTTAACATAATTTGGGGAAAAGCTGAAGTCACTGCTTTTTTTTGCCTATTTTTTAAAATTTTTATTAGCCTTTTCCATGATTATAAATCAATATCCCATGGTAATTCCCTCCCCCCGCCCCACACACTTTCTTTTTTTGATTTTTTGGTTTTGAAAGAGGATCTCCTTATGTAGTCCAGGCTAGTTTCAAATTCACTACATATCCTAGGCCAGCCTTGAATTGCAATCTACCTGCCCCAGCCTGTGAAATGCTACAATGGATCACAACACCTTGTTTTCCACAGTAATTCTTTTAAAAATTTAAAATATTTTTTAAAGTTCTGCCAGATAGTTAATATTTGTTAACAGATGTGTTAAAGAAGGACATGACACTCACTCGAGTGGAAAACAGAAATTACCATAATGAACACGAAATATACATTTAACTTTTTTAATTTTATTTACTTATTTAAGAGTGACAGACAGAGAAAGAAAGAGGCAGAGAGAGAGAATTCTATCTTGCTCCATCAAACAGAAGAATGTAATCCATGCGCAAAGTGAAATGACAAAAGAAAAACTATGTCAAATGAAGGAATTCTGACTCAAGCAAACCTGATACTTTTCCTGGCAATTTAAACTCTCCACTCTGTTTTCCTTGGGCAGAATCTGGTGAATCTCTCAAGTAACCACAGACATGAAACAGTCCCAATAAGCACAGCAAGTTTTGACAGGTACCATGGGAGTGGGTGTAAGGACATGGGAACCTGGTAGAGTGATTTTCCCTCCCTCAGATACAAATATCAAAGTGTGCCAAGGCTCAGATACAAAAGTAAGAAAATGCTAGCACGAAGCAAGCTTGCATAGTAAGTTACTTATTCCTTAATAAGCCTAGCTGACAAATTCAGACTTTCCTTTAACATCTATTTACTTAAGAAAACTTTACATGGATGTTCAACTTAAACTAGCTAGAGAAACACCAAGGGATCCCTGTTTTCTCTTAAAATCTAATTCAGAGATACCTGTGGTTGTCCTCATCCTGCCTTTTATCAGCAAAATAATCCTGGAAAAGCTTTTTAATTATTTGAGACACAACCAAGTCATCTCATATGCAAAATAAACAGTAATACTCATTTCAACCAGAGCACTGTGGAAATTAAATGAGATTCTTGAGTAGCCCACATATCAGGTAGACACCCACAAAATAACAGCTGTCACTGCTGAAGAAGTTTTGAAAACCACAGTTTAGTATCCAAAATTTTCTAGGACTTCATGTTCACATTGGTCTTACTTTAGGTAACAGATGCAAAGCCCCCTCCTTATCACCACCCACCATAAATGTGCTATCAGTTTAATAGCTGTTTTCATTAAAATTCCTTCTAGAATTGGAGTCATATTAATCATAGCCACATGTTTAATCCATGGAATACGGATTAAAATTTAATTCTTATGTAAAATCTTGGTAACAGATTCTTAAACATCTAAACTATGTGATTATACATGTTTATTACACATCCATTTGTAAGCTATGTTTCCTACTAAGGTACAAAACCTTTATTCACCCAATTTTCTTCATGGTTAAACATTTTTATTATATTAAGACATGATTGCTTTTTTTTTTTTTTTTTTTTTTTGAGGTAAGATCCAGGCTTACCTGGAATTCTTATAACCTAGGCTGGACTTAAATTCATGGTGATTCTCCTATTTCAGCCTCCTGAGTGCTGAGATTATAGGCATGAGCCACCCTGCCTATCAGTATACAGCTTTTACTAAGTTTTCTCACAATATACAAAAGCTTCAGTACTGATGAAATCCTCTGAGGCACTGCCTTCACTGAAGAATTATGCTCCCATGACAATAATTCTAACCTGCTAACTTGATCCCATCACCCTCATTCAAGTACTGACTGATAAAAGTAGAGAAGTTAAGGAAAATAAATACAAATCAAAGAACATACCTTCAATGCTATTTTCATGAGTATTGAATGCTTAAAAGTTGTATCTAGCTTTACTTTAACCATAAATAACAGGTGTCTAACTCATGAATGAGTCTTTGGCCCCAGGTTTAACAACAACAACAAATCCTTGTCTTGTCTCTGCTAATTCATTTATCCACTCACGATCACCCTGGCCCTAAAGGAACTTGTATTTTGGTTGGGGAGAGTTGTAAATAGGGCAGCAATGACCAGGAGCTATGAACAAGGGTTCTAAAGAAAGTAGGAAGAGTGCTACCTTGAAGTAATACTCAGACCCAACTTTTCTTTCATGGTTAATACTTATAGAGCACAGCATGATAATTTGATATATGTATACAATGTGTAATGATCAAGTCAGGACAATTAGTATTTCCATCTTAAACACTTTTATTTTTGGTGCTGGAGATTGAATCCAAGGCCTCAGGCTTACTAGGCAAGCACTCTACCACTAATCTCCCTAACTCCTGTTGGGAGCCTCTGAACTCCTCTCTTCTAATTCTTTATCAAACCTAGCAAATCCACCTAAAGCAGAAGTGAAGGAAGCAGTACACTCCTCCCAACACTGAACATTCCAAAAGTTTTCTGGGAAGCTCATACATATCTAATCTATATTTATAAATTTAATACTGTTCAAATGTCCTTGTGTGATAGGAGATAAAGAAGCATCAAGATTAATATAGAAAAGAAACCAATGACAGGAAAAGACTTTAAGCCCCCAACAAAAGAGTTCAATTAAGGGACGCAGCTGGCAAGAGAAACATCAGCAATATACAAATGCAGAAGGCAGCTAGGCAGCACTCAGGAGGCAGAGGCAGAGGCAGAGGCAGAGGCAGAAGTATCACTGTGAGTTTGAGACCAGCCTGAGACTACACAGTGAATCCAGGTCAGCCTGGGCTAGAGTGAGACCCTACTTCAAGGATAAAAAAAAATGCAGAAGGCAGGTAAAAGGTCCAAACTCTTTTAGCCTGGTGCACTGAGCTTTTGACCATTGCCATGTCTGGCCCTCTTCCAATATCTAAAGTGTTCTCTTAAAAAAAAAAAAAAAAAAAAAAAACTCTCCTTTTTATTTTCTAAAACTTCTATGTGTCTCTGATCAATTTCCTTGTTCTGGGATACGAGAAACTAGAAATGCTAGCAAGTACTCTCTAAATTCCAATCTAAACCTATAACACTTAGAAGAATAATGAGTATCTGTGTTAAAGATTTAATGGAAAAACAAAGTTTTTTCATCAAGCATCACTGAACTCTAGTTTTAAGAAGAATAATATAATACATACAGAAAAATGTCCCAAAGGGATGATTACTCTGCTTGGCTTTTTAAGTACAAACATGTAAAAGCACAAATTTGAATTAATTAGCTTGATTTGTGTGTGTAAGAGTATGTGTCAACAGACATGAACTCTGTTATTGAGCGTCTCACTGTGACTGCTTAGTCTTATGAACAAGGCATTAATTTCTGCTAGAAAGGCATTAACCAGTAAGAAATAGCAAGGAATCACAAACAGGCACATAACTAGACATTAACCTACCCTCTCCCCAATCCCAAATTCTAATAGACTCTAAGGTAAGCTTTCTTAATGAAGTTTCAACTTTATCATCAAAACACGTTAGCCAGATGCACAAGGGGGCACACGCGTCTAGAGTTCATTTGCAGAGGCTGGAAGCCCTGGCGTGCCCATTCTCTCTCTCTCCCTCTATCTGTCTTTCTCTCTGTGTCTGTTGCTCTCAAATAAATAAATAAATAAATAAATAAATAAATAAATAAACAAACAAACAACTTCCTGCCTTGGGGCTGGAGAGATGTCTTAGCAGTTAAGTGCTTGCTTGTGAAACCTAAGGACCCTGGTTCAAAGCTCGACTCCCCAGTAGCCACATAAGCTAGATTCATAAGGTGGTGCATGCATCTGGAGTTCCTTTGCAGTGGCGGAGGCTCTGGTGCGCCCATTCTCTCTGTCTCTCTCTGTGTGTCTGTCCCTCTCAAATAAATAAAAATAAACAAACAAACAAAAAACTTCCTGCCTTGGTGAAATTCTACTGTAAATGATGGGGGTGGGGGAAAGGTTGTCTTCTCAGGGTCTGGTAAGCTAGTTGTAATACGTGGTATGTATTGGTGAATTATTCACATATATGCAAACTAAACAGGTATAGAGGACATTTGATTAAGTATGTATAATTTTTCAGCAAAAATGCTAGGGGCCAAAGATTGGTACAATTCCTCAAGTCCTTAGCTTTCTGAAGACTCATGTTTTTAATAAGAAAAGAGTTGATGGATTTCTGTGCTAGAAAACAAAGATGATATATGGGAGAAAAAAAGAAATGAATAAAGTACTAAAAGAAGGATGTAGCCTCATAGGCATATATTCCTTATCAAACACTGTTTTTCCTGCTTCAAATCCTCCTTTTCTAATTTTCTAATTTTTAAATGTACATATGTGGTTGGCAAATCACTTTCCAAATGTTTTATTTAAAAGTATAAAGCAATATTTTACATGACACAGTATTTAATATAGTGTATAGTAGATGCTAATTCAGCAAGGTTAAATGGGCTGTTTTTAAACCAACTCAAGCATGACAAGTCAACAGGCAGAAAAGAATTTGATACCACTATCAAAGTCTTAAAACAAACAAACAAACAAACTGTAACCATGAAAACCAAAGTACTAACAAGGTTGTTTAAAAACAACTAATTCCCTAGACCCACCTAACATGCAAAGACAAGAGGAACATTCCTCACTCAGTCAAAATCCACACTGAAACTTATTTGAATTAACTTGACCCTGGTTGGCAGCAAGCCAGCAATCCTCATCTCTAAATGACTTAACAGAACACTGTGTTCTTGGCACATGGACAAAAAAGTATTGGAATCTATTTTTTAAGAGAATCTTAACATACACTTTGAATCAATTTTTAAATATAAATGTTAACAAATATTTAAGTATGTGAATATTTTCAGTGTTTTGGTACATATTTGTTTCAGGTAAATTTTAAATTCTCAGTCCACTTTGTTCATTTTTGCAGTATTTCCCTGAGTACTCCCACCCACTCCAAAGCACACTAAACCTACACTCTACCTTCCTCCTGAGCTCCTCCTACTATACACTATACCTGGAAAATTCCAAAGCACCCTAAGCCGGAGTATTAGGGAGGAACAGCAAGTAAAACCAGAAACAATGTGTTGACTCACTTCTGTGGAAAGCCCTAGAGAAAAACAGAGGCCACCATTGAGCTCTGTCACGCGATACGATTCATGTAGTTAAGAGGTAATAAAGGTATGTTATTCACATACTGGTGAAGCTGACCCACCCATAAAGGTAGGATGCAAAAGAGAAAGCAAACACAAACTGGCATGTATAGCGAGAGTATCTTTGTACTTTCAGAAAGAAAATGAAACACGAATCTATTCCATTAGTTTTTGCCACTTTCCTTTTCACCTACTTGAAACTCAAATTCTTCTAAACTACCATCCTTGGAATAAAGAGGACAGTTCATTTTGTAGCCATCAGCAAATGAAGCTCACAATGCCTTAGTGGTCTGGGAAAGCCTGTTAGTCCTAGACTGCTGAGGGTGAGCAAATCTAAATCACAAACATCCAGGAGGCCCCACTGGCAGAGGCTGCTACTTGAAATGGAGAATGTTTATGCTTTTCTTTTACTCTTAAAACCAGTAGTTTTCAGTCTTAATTCTCTACTACTTTTACTGCTGGTAGTTATAAGAAATCAGACATATCCACCATCTACAGCCCCTCAAAAGTAGTTGTGTATTTGGTATTTTTATAGTTTTATTCAGCCTTGTTGAACTAGTTCAGAATGACTCATACTCTTTTTTCTCATTCCTGCTGCCTATGTATAAGTAATCAAGTAACTTCATACAGGGACGTTCAACCTCAGTCATCTTTAAGAATGTACAGTGAGGCCGGGTGTGGTGGCACACACCTTTTAATCCCTGCACTCAGGAGGCAGAGGTAGGAGGATTGTTGTGAGTTCAAGGCCAGCCTGAAACTACATAGAAAATTCCAAGTCAGCCTGGGCTACAGTGAAACTTTACCTCATAAACCAAAAAACAAACAAGTAAATAAATAAAAATTAAAAAATAAAAGAGATACAGTGAATCTGCTTCAACCTCTCAACTTCATTTATACTTCACCCATCATGGTGGCACACACTCAGGAGGCAGAGGTAGGAGGAGTACCATGAGTTCGAGGCCAGCCTGGGACTACACAGTAAGCCCAAGGTCAGCCTGAGCTAGAGTAAGACCTTTCCTTGAAAAGCCAAATAACAACAACAACAACAATAATTTACTGATTTAGTAAATATATAGTGAGCATCTATCACATGCCAACCTTCTATGCTGGGGACTGGGAAATGAGAAACCAAAGCTTAGACTTAAGGGACCAAAAGTCTCTTTCTGAATATAAAAAAAAAAAAAAAATCAACTCTCAGGTACACAGAGCCAAAAATGTTAATAACAAGATGGCTTTTGTTTTCCTGGTTTTTTATTTTATTTTAATACTGTCATCAGATTTTTACATTCTGAATAAATTTGTGGGAAAACTAGCTCAAAAAAGAACTCTATATGCTCAAACAGTACAATACAAACATATTTGTGCTGTACAATTTAAGTGGGGGAAAAAAGAGAGAAAAGATTAGTTTAAACAAAACAAGGCTACAATCTCTTTTCATTTATTTGAGGGAGGAGACAGAGAAATAGGTGAGTGAGGGCTTCTTGCTGCTACAACAAACTCCAAATGCATAAGCCACTCTACATCTGACTTGACATGGGTACTGGGCCATTGAACCCTGGTTGTTAGGCTATGCAAGCAAGCTTTTTTGACTGGTAAACAATCTCTTCAGTTCAAGGCTACATCTTAAAAGCCTTTCTTTAGTGAAAAACTAATATGGATAATACAGCAATCATCTAATTAAATATCTCATTAACTGACTAGCATACTAAACTGAAGACCACTGCATAATAGCTTGCAGAGCGTGCCTCCGTCATATTTTCAACCCAGTGTAGTTGTAGTTATAAATGGGAGATTTGTTTTACAAATGACCTATGTATTCTGATGAGTCTGTTCATACATGTGACCAATCTTGTAAGAACTTGGGAAAATGCCCACAATTACTATGCCAGAACAGTGTAGCCTAAAGGCAGAAAGAAAAGGGTAGCCAAAGAGAGGTATTTGCATTAAACATAAGTAAATATTTAAAAAGCAGGGTACATAAAAAGGGAGCTAAGAATAAATTCTAGAAGCTGTCTTTAAACATAAAAAAGTCTACCTGCACTAAAAATGCTCTGGGCAGCAGCAGGCAAGTCCACCAGGCTCTGGTTGGCCAGCCCCTCTCCCTCATGAGTGCTTGGCGTTTCACTTCGTTATGATTCAAATAATTCTACACAAAAAAATAAGTATATAGAAATATCTCCCAAATTGGGCAAAATCCTTCCTGTGTTAATTTTTTTGTACAAATAGACTTTTTTTTCAAATAGACTATTTATTAGTTTTCTTAAATATAAAGTATCCTTTTCACAGTCATTAATAGTAACTAATTGAAGATGAAGGACAGAAGACCAAGGATCAGATGCATTAACAACGTGTTAAAGAAGAGCACAAGCGGTTCGGAGAAGCAAGTCCCCTTGTTGGCAGCACGTAGGCAGCATGAGAACAGTCCTCAGGGACTACAGAGAAGAGGGCTTCCTGTAGAAGCTGCTGATGAAGCCAGATCAGACAGTGCTGCAGTTTTCAGTGTGCTGCAACAATTTGTCACAAATGGCAATAACGTTTTAGAAAAGGAATTTAAGAAATAAACATATTAGTCTTTAGGACTCTCTCTTTCAATTGTCCCCATGAGGGACAAACGTTACTAAGGGTTTTGGAAATTCTGAAGCTTAGCAAGGAAACAGGAGCAATCAAAAACTTAGAAGACACAAAACACAAGTATAAATATCCAGGTGTTGCAAAGTAATGTGGGATTCTGCCTAAGAATACCTGAAACAGGGTGGTTCAGCGGGTAAAGTGTTTGCCATACAAGCATGAGGACCTGAGTTCAGATCCCCTCAACCCACATAAGGCTGGAAGTAGTAATGCAATTATCTATAATCCCAGGGCTCCTACAGTGAGAGAGAAGGGGAAACAGGAGAATCCCTGGGAGCTTGTGAGCAAGCCAGCCTAGAGAACACAGTGGTGATCCACAAGAAATCCTACCTCAAAACATAACCTTTACACACATGCCATGGCATGCTCACACTCACACTCATTCACATACACATGTATGCACAACACAAAAGAAAAAGAACTGCCTATAACAAAGTCAAACATTTTATTAAACTGAGAAAGAAACTTCTGAAAATTGAGTAACAAGGATCACTTGGCATTTAGTAACCTACTAATAATTTAAATGTGCAAAATAATTGCTTTAGTGTCAGGGGTCTCTTGGGTGTGTGTGTGGGGGGCTCATATAGTATATGCATGTGTGGGGGCCCTATATGCACAAGTGTGATAGCCAGAGGAAGGTGTTGGGTGTCTGCTTCTATTACTGTCCAGCTTTATTTCCCTAAAACAAAATCTCTCATTGAACCTAGAGCTCTATATTTTCTAGTTAGAGCACCAGCAATTCTACTGTCTCCAACTCCCTCAGCACAGGCATGTGCAGCCATGCCCAGCTTTTTATGTGGGTACCGTGACCAAACCCATGTTCTCATGCTTGAAAAACAAGTGTTATTACTAGTGATCCCAGCCCAAAGACTTCTTTTAAAATATTTTATTTTTATTTATTCATTTGAGAGAGAGAAAGAGAGAGAGAATGGGCGCAGCAGGGCCTCCAGCCATTGCAAACAAACTCCAGATGCATGTGCCCTCTTGTGCATCTGGCTTACATGAGTCCAGGGAAATTGAACCTGGGTCCTTTGGCTTTAACCGATAAGGCATCTCTCCAGTCCCCTTAAAGACTTCTTTTAAAAAAAAACAAAAGTATGCTGGGCATGGTGGCACACACCTTTAATCCCAGCACTTGGGAGACAGAGGTAGGAGGATTGCCAAGAGATCGAGGTCACCCTGAGAATACAGAATAAATTCTAGGTCAGCCAGAGCTACAGCAGGACCCTACTTTGAAACCCCCCAACAAAAAAAAAAAAGAAAAGGTAAGGCAGGAGAGACTCCTCAGTGGTTAAGGCACTTGCCTACAAAGCCTAAGGACCCATGTTCAGTTCTCCAGGACCCACATAAAGCCAGATGCACAAAGTGGAACATGCATCTGCAGCTCACAGGCAGTGGATAGAACCCTGGCATGCCCATTCTTTCCCTCTCTGCTTCTTTCTCTCTCCCCCACACATATAAATAATAAATATATAAATATTTTAAAAGTAAATATTTACAGATCTTTAAAGCCCTAACCTACAACCTTCATGTATAACTATCAACCCCCTAATAGTCTGCATCTTGATCAATGCTAAATGACAAATGAAAAGTTCGACACACATAGAAAGAAGTACAGAAATAGAAACCACCAAGGGAAGATCACAGAAAAATAGAATGTGCTCGATACATTACGGCAAGAGTTTACTCAAAATTTAATTTGCATTATCTCTAATTTTACCCTAAGGAAAAAATTCAAGAGTTATGTTCATACTACACACACACACACACACACACACACACACACACACACACACATTTTAGTAACAACTCTAAAATTTTATTATCAAAAAATATTTATCAAATGGACAAAATGTATGAGGTACTTGTATTTGATATGGGAAACACAGTAGTGAATTAAAAAAAAAAAAGAAAAATGCAGGGTCTGGAGAGATGGCTCAGAAGATAAAGGCACTTGCTTGCAAAGTCTGACAACCCTGTGTAATATTCCCCAGTATCCATGTAACACCAGATGCACAAAGTGGTTCATATATCTGGAATTCTTTTGTAGCAGCTAGAGGTCCTGGTGTACCCAAACTCTTTCTCTGTCTTTCTGTGTGTCTGTCTCCCTCTCTCAAATAAATAAATATTAAAAAAAGAAAAAGAAAAATGTCCATTGTCCACTATTATGAATTGTAAATGAAAAAAGACATTTACTTAGATAATTTCAGAATAAGGGAAGTTATTGAGTACAAAATGCTTTGTCAATGTAAGATATTCATGTTTAGAAAAAGCTATAAACTGAACTTCAATGAATCAATAATAAATCTCCATTCAGACACTGGTGGACATAAACAGCAAAAATGTTAATATTCCCTGATAATGACCCATAGCATCTCTCTGTTGTTAGACATTATCTATTTGGAAAGATGGCATAATATACAATTTTAACAGTCACTAAACGCTTTTCTCCACACATACGTGCCCTACAACATGAAAAGAACCTGAAGCAGAAGACATAAGAACACCACCAGGCAGCATTCCACACTCTTCTCTCCCCACATGCCAGCTCAGGGAACATGGAGCTAAAGACCCGGTGGCAACCAAAGTGTATCTGAAAACTTCAACACAGAGTTCAAGCAACACACAGGACATATGCAAGGGCTGCACATAGGTATAGCCAGACTTCAGAACTGGAACCCTGAAGGAATTAATAGAGTTCATAGGTTTGAGATCCCGCCTCTCAAGCATTTTCCACTGACCTGGACAACATCTACCCAGCAACTCAAAGAAAGACTCCAGAGGAAGAAAAAGAAAAAGAAAAACCACACACACCCATGGAAGACTCCAAAGGGAGGAAAAAGAAACACAGAGGAAGTTCCAGTGAAGGAGACAGCATTACAGAAACCAAGGAAGGGACTTAAGACAGTCAACCTGAGAAACAACAGTCAGGACAATTGATGTTCATATCCTATACATTTACCCAGCTTAATCTCACTCCACATCTCTTCAGTCTTTGACACCCAGTGTCATCTTTATAGGCCAGCTCAGCCTCATTCTGTTATTATTCTTAATTGATTTTTTAAATACTATTTTGGTTTCTCTTGTTTTGTTTTTAGTTTTGTGGGTTTTTTTTATTTTGATGTTTCATTTCTGTTTCCTTCTTACATTTTTCCTTTATATTTTTCTCTCACAAAGAAACTTGTCTTCTCTGCTTTGTGGGGTTTCTGAGACGCAACATCCTGATGGACAGGAATATGCCACATTGTTTGTTAACATACTTTTCCTCTCTCTAGCTCACCTTCAACCAATCTTTCTTTCTTCTTTCCTTCCTTCCTTTCCTTTTTTTCTTTCTTTCCTTCTTTCTTGTTTGTTTGCTTATGTATGCTCCATTAGGTTCCTCTGCTATTTACCTTCCTCTCCTCTAACTCATTCATACTTATCTTTGCAAAACTCATTCATCACTTATCTTAGGGTATTACTTCCTTCTTTTTCATTCCTCTCATACCTACAATTACTATGCTTAAGGTAGCTGTACTTCCTAAAAAAAAATGCAATTTAAGAGATGACTGTTTTAGAGTAGTCTATCCCTAGATAATTACTTTTACTATAACCAAGATTCTTTTCAAACAACAGAATGGGGGATAGAGCCTGGTGCCCTAAATACTAGTTCAGCAAAAGAAAACAAAAAAATTTAACCCTATTACAAGCTAAATTACAAACACTTCTACTGAAAGAAAAGTAACCTAAACTTAACAGAAAAAAAATAACCAATGATATAACTCTTGATGTAAAAGTTCCAGCGCAGATAAATATGAAAAGCCAGCATGTCTCTTCCAAAACCTATAATTCCAGAGTGATGGACTCTGATGACAGACTTAGATGAAATTCCAGACAAGAAATTCAAAAGAATGATAGCAAATATGTTCAAAGAAAGAATTCCACACACACACACACACACACAAAAAAAAAAAAAAAAAAAAATCAGCTGAATGAAATAAGTAAGCCAATGAGAAAAAAAGAAATTCAAGGGCTGGAGAGATGGCTTAGCTGTTAAGCGCTTGCCTGTGAAGCCTGAGTACCCCGTTCTGAGGCTCTATTCCCCAGGACCCACGTTAGCCAGATGCACAAGGGGCGCATGCGTCTGGAGTTCGTTTGCAGTGGCTGGAAGCCTTGGCATGCCCATTCTCTCTCTCTCTCTGCCTCTTTCTCTGTCTGTCTGTCACTCTCACATAAATAAAATAAAATAAAATAAATTTGAAAAAAGAAAATCAGTAAAGAGACAGAAATGCTGAAGAAAAAAATGAAATGATGCTGGAGATGAAAAATACAGTGAGTGAAACAAGAACTCAATGGAGAGCAACACTACTACAGTGGATAATGGGGAGAACAGAGTATCAGAGCAAGGGGACTAGGTGGAAGAACTGGTATGATTACTTAAAAACATGACATTTTCTTTTAAAGTTTGAGTGGAAAATGTAACATCTTTGGGACAACATGAAAAGAGTAAATTTACAAACTGTGAGAACAGAAGGAGAAGAATTCTATGCTAAAGGAATAGAAAATATGTTCAATACATTAATAGAAAATTTCCCAAATCTAGGGTAAAGGCTCCGACCCAGGGAACAGAGGCATTTAGAATACCAAATACACAAGACCAGAAAAGAAAATTTCCATGTCACATGTTAGTTAAAAACAACCATATGTGAGGCTGGAGAAGATGGCTTAGTGGTCAAGGCGTTTGCCTGCAAAGCCAAAGGATCCTGGTTTGATTCCCCAGGACCCACATAAGCCAAATGCACAAGGAGGCACATGCATCTGGAGTTCATTTGCAGTGGCTGGAGGAGGCCCTGGCATGCCCATGCTCACTTACGCACTCTCTCTTTCACTCTCTCTCTCAAATAAATAAATTAATTAAACATTTATTTTAAAAAAAAACTAAATGTAGGCTGAAGAAATGGCTTAGCAGTTAAGGCATTTGCCTACAAAGTCAAAGGACTCAGGATCCACATAAACCAGATGTACAAGGTGGTAATTTGTAGTGGCTAAGAGGCCTTGGCATACCCATTCTCTTCTCTCTCTCTCTCTCTCTCTCTCTCTCTCTCTCTCTAATCTGTCTCTCTAATCTGTTTAAAAAAAAATTAGAAAAACAAGAACAAAAAAGAGTATTTACAGCTGCAATAGAGATACATCAAATAATACATAAAAGGAGGCCCATCAGAATAACAGCTGATTTTTCAATGCAAACAAAAAGCAAGAAGCACTTGAAAGCATAGCTGCCAAACCAGAATATCATATGGGGCAAAACTATCAGTCGTAATTGAAGAGTAAAAGAAGTCTTCCATGATGAAAGCAGGCTAAAGGAATTTATAAACACCAAGCCAGGTCTACAGAGGACACTGGAAGGAATATGTCACAGTGAAGAGACCCGGAGGCTACATGGAAAAAAATAAATGTTAGGACAAATGTCTTATGGGGGGGATGTGGAAGGATTTGAAACCTCGGCCTAAGAGATGCCCTGCAATGCTGATATAAGTATAGTTTGATGGATCCTGGTGAGAGTTCAAAGACCTGAATGCAGTAAGAGCTATGGTTTTTAAGGGTAAGAAAGAACTTTGTTGGGACTAGGCTAGAAGCAGACAGTGTGAGAGTCTTACTGCATTCTGCCTACCTACGTCCTGAGAACTTGTTCAGCGTTGCATTGTGTAGAAATGTAATGTTGTGAGCAGAGGAATATGGCACAGAAAGAAATCAAACCTTTGGGCTAAAACTGCTGCCTGTTTTTTCAGCTGTAATTTCTTGAAAGATTACAACCATTAAGACTGGGCCAGCTAATCTGTGTTAGGACAGCAGGAAGACTGCTGACTCTTTTGAAAGTAGGGGGCCTTTATGCTGAAGGAGTGCCCTGCTGTTCAAAATTGGAGTTAATTCCCCTCCATGTTAACAAATTTGGTATCACACCTGGTACTATGTAGGAAAATGGTCTTTGGATTTGGAATGAGGTTTTGGTTTTGAAAAAGGCCATGGGTGGTATGAAGCAGGGTTGTTGGAAGTCGCTGAGTGAAGACCTGATAAAGGCATGAGAATAAACTGTGGGTTGCAATAGAGACCCAATGGGGATGTCAGTTCTATGGTATGGCTACCAGGAAATGCTGACAGCTCAGATGGAATTTTTCTCTGGGGTTTTGAGCACACCAGCTGGAGGAGGGAACTGGAACTCCAGAGACTTGACACTGGTTAGATATCAGACTTAAGAGTCTTGTCACTGGTTAAAGAAGTCAGACTTGGGAGTGACAGAATTTGATGTTTTCCCTGTTTGTTTTAAATCTTATATTGGTCAATTTTTCCTTGCTACGCCCAATGCTATCTTTTGCAGTGTGAATGTTTTTCTGTGTCATTATTTTTGTCTGTTTATTTGGGCTAAGTAAGAGACACGGGACTATGGGAATAGTTGAGCAGCATTGAGATTGATAAAAAAAATGGGAGCATTTAAAAAGTTGGACTGATGCAACCAGGCGTGGTGGTGCACACCTTTAATCCCAGCACTCAGGAAGTAGAGGTAGGAGGATCACCATGAGTTCGAGGCCACCCTGAGACTACAGAGGGAATTCCAGGTCAGCATGAGCTACAGTGAGACCCTACCTTGAAAGACCAAAAAAAAAAAAAAAAAAAAAAAAAAAAGCTGGACTGAATGCATTGCATTTTAAATCATATATGGTTATTGGTAGGTGGGGATCAGGGTTGGAATGTGATGGTTTGAATTAGGTGTCCCCCTTAAACTTGTGTGTTCTGAATACTTGATATAAATTTGAGAATCGTATCCTCACTGCAAGAAATGTGTTGTTGGGGGTAGGGTTATGGGTTCTAGTCCACGTCACCCTGCCAGTACTTGGCACACTCTCCTGCTGCTGTTGAACACCTGATGTTGGCCAGGAGCCTCTGCTCATACCACACTTTATCCTGCATCATGAAACTTCCCTTGGAGGCTGCAAGCCAAAATAAACCATTTCGGAAGCCTGGTTAAGATGGTGGCATAGTAGCCATGCCAAAGAAGCCTAGGAGGGTAAATAAGTAGAAAAACACCACAATATAATCTTCTACCAAAAAGTGAAGGTGTTTAAGGAATCACCAAGCACAGCAGAGAATCAAAAGAAAACCAGCACTTCTAGAAACCACACAACCAGCCAGAAGTGGCTCCTGCTGTGACTCTGCTCCTTCAATCTGCTGGGAAGAGCTATGCACCAGTGAACCCAGTGGGGGGATTCTCCACTCATACCAGCCTCCTCCTCGCAGAGTCGGGAAACTTGAGGGAAAGAGCATCAGAGGCCAGCTGAGGAAGAAGTCAGGAAAAGGACCACAGGATCAGATGGGCAGCTATGACTTCAGGGACTCTAAACAGCCTACCCTCCCCCAACCACCAGCACTGGGAACCAATGAAGCCCCAGGGAAGGGAACCCAGCCACACAGCATCCAGGAAAGCTGACTGGAACAGCAGACCTACCCACTCAGTCAGTGTAGCAGAGACCACAAGCACATTAAGGAAGGGCCCAGGAGGGCATGCACCATAGTTGAGACCAGAAGCCACTCCACAAGGTAATGACCTACTTACATTGGATCAATACCTGCCCAAAACCTAGGTATATAGGCCAGCACTAGAAGTGCTAATCACACCATCTATTTCAGCGCAGGTTATGTGTTAGATTTGATTGATAGTCGGTTAAGCTGTATTTGGGGGTTGACTTGTGGCTTTTGATATTCCTGATTTGTAGTGCCTTTGTCATTGTCTTGTGTCTTACTCGGCCCCAAGCTGACCTAGAACACATTACAGACCAGAAATCTCAGCCTCCCAGTTGACAGGAATGAGGGTGTGGGGCAACATACCCTCTTAGGAGCTTTGACTTCGTTAGATTATTAAAAAAAAACAAAAAAAAAAAAACATTTTATTTATTTGAGAAAGAATGGGGACATAAGGGCCTCCAGCCACTGCAAACACACTCCAGATGCATGTGCCCCCTTGTGTGTCGGTCCTGGAGAATTGAACCAGTATTGTTTGACTTAGCCACTAAGCCATCTCTCCAACCCCATCTGTTTGTTTTAATACCCACACTTACATAAAACCCTGCTGGTTTGGATTGATATTGCTCACTTGAAGTTTGGAATTTGCCTATGTTTTGTTCCACCCACCCTACTGGAATAATTGCATAGCAGGCAAACCAAACACACAGAGTCACTTCTGTTGTTACTCTGAGCATACTATAAGACCCACACCTAGGACCTTAAGTCCCTATCTTAAAAATATATAATATCAGATTTAAAGTCTAAGAATAGTACAGATAATTAGAAAACCCAATACCAATTTAACTCAAGATGCAAAAATCTCTACATTATAGTACAAGGAACTCAAAAACTTAAGAGAATATAATTCCTTCAAAAATTAAAAATCCGTCAGAAATGACCTCCAGTGAGACTGATTCAGATGAAATGGCTGACAAAGGTTTGAAAGAATGATTATAACTATGAACAAGAAATCAAAGGAATCAAAGAAGGAAACAAAGTCCTGAAGGAGGACACATGAAACCAACTTAATGAAATAAGGAGGACGATACAATATAGGGATAAGGAAATAAAAATACTGAAAAAAAAGTAATCAGAAATGCTAGAAATGAAAAACACAGTAAGTCAAAAAAACTCTACATAAAGTCTCGCAAATAGAATGGAACAAGGACAGGACAGAATACATAAATTAGAAGACACTGTAGAAGATCTAGTAAGTCCAACAAAGAGAAAGACAAACAAATAGGAAAGTATGAATGGGAATTCCAAGGTATTTGCAACACTATGAAGGGATCAAACATGAGAATTTAGGTAGGGTATAGCAAAAGAAGAATAATTTCACTGCAAAGGCATAGTAAGTATTTTCAGCAAAATCATAGAGGAAAATTTCCTCCAAATAGGAAAAAGGATGCCAATAATACAGAAAACATTTAGAACACCAAACAGACAAAACCAGGAAACAGTTCTCTCCACATTATAACTAAACTACCAAACACACAAACCAGAAGACATACATTGAAAACAGTTAGAGAGAAAAGTAAGTCACCTATTAAAAAAAAAAGAAAAAGAAAAAGAAAGTCCATCAGGATAACAGCAGATTACTCAACACAAACTATAAAAGCCAGAAGGACTTGGAGTGATATATTCAAAGTTTGGAAAGATAACTACTGTCAACCAAGATTCCTTTATCCAACAAAGCTATCCATCCACACTGATGGAGAAATAAGGACATTCCACAACAACAACAACAAAGGCTAAAGGAATATATGACCACTAAACCAACTCTACAAAATATACTAGAAGGAATCCTTCACACCAAAGTGAAAGGAAAGGACACAGGAATAAATACCATAATCAAATAATGGTTAATACAAGAGAGTAAAGGGAAAGTAGGAAGCACTAAAAGACTAGAAGAATGGCAAGAACAGACATATTTCAATAATAACTCAATATAAATGGTCTTAATGCCCCCCCCAAAAAAACTTGCAGGTTGGATTAAAAGGCAAGATCCTTCTGCTTATTGTCTCCAAGAAACTCATCTCTCCATAAAAAATACACAATGTCTTAGGGTAAAAGGATGGAAAATGGTATTTAAAGCAAATGGGCCTAGAAAACAAGCAAGTGTTGCTATCTTAATATCTGACAGGATAGATTTCAAACCAACATTAGTTAGAAAAGATGAGTAAGGTCCCTTTATATTGATTAACAATTCAACAGAACATTACAATTTGAAACATATATGCACTTAACATGGGGTCTCTCAATTTAATCAAACAAACACTATTAGGTCACAGAAAATAGCAAGCACAATTGTAGTGGGCAACTTCTATACCCCACTCTCATCAATTGAAAGGTCATCCCAGAAGAAATAAACAGAGGAACATTTGATTAAATGATATCATAGAAAAATAGATCTAACAGATATATCTACAGAACATTTCATGCAAATGCTGCAGAATATACATTCTTTACAACTGTACAAGGAGCATTCTCTAAAATACACCACATAGTGGGACACAAAACAAACCTTAAATACAGGGAAATTGAAATAATTCCTAGACTATCTGATCACAAAGGGATTAACCTACAAATCAACAGCAAGAAAAACTATGTAGCATATATGAAATCATGGAAAACAAACAGCATACCACTGAATGATAAATGGGTCATTGAAGAAATCAAAATCTTTTTTAGAAACAAATAATAACACAACATACCAAAACCTTTAGGACATACTGAAGGCAGTCCTAAGAGGAAAATTTATAACTTTAAGTACCTATATTAAGAAATTAGAGGGTGCTGGGCATGGTGGCGCATGCCTTTAATCCCAGCACTCGGGAGGCAGAGGGAGGAGGATTGCCATGAGTTCAAGGCCACCTGACCAAGTAGGCTTTATCCCAGATATTGCCATGAGTTCAAGACCACCTTACCAAGTAGGCTTTATCCCAGAGATGCAATGATGGCTCAACATACACAAATCAATAAATGTAATACATTATATAAATAGACTGAAGAACAAAAAAATCACATTATTGTCTCAATAGATACAGAAAAGACATTTAACAAAATGAACCATCTCTTCATAGTAAAAGTCCTACAGAAACTGGGAATAGAAGGAACATATTTCAGCATAATAAAGGCTGCTTATGAGAAACCTACAGCAACATAATACTAAATGAATAAAAACTTGAAGCTTTTCCACTAAAATCAGGAACTAGAAAAGGGTGTCTCCTTTCTCCACACTAATTTAATATAGTACTAAAAGTCTTAGTTACAGCAATTAAGCAAGAGACACACATAAAAAGGATACAAATTGGAAAGGAAGTAATTAAATTATCATTATTCTATACATATATATATGATTCTATACATAAATGACCCTAAATATTCTACCAGTAAACTGTTACAGCTGATACACACTTTTAGCAATGTGGCATAATACAAAATAAATAATAGAAATCACTAGCCTTGCTACATACTAACAAACAAACATGCTGAGGATGAAATCAGGAAATCACTCCCATTCACAACTGCCTGAAAAAAATAGTAATAAAGTACCTTAGAATAAGCCTAACCAAGGAAGTGAAGGATGTCTACAATGAAAACTTTAAAACACTCATGAGAGAAATTGCAGAAGACACTACAAAATGGAAAGATATCCCATGTTCTTGGATTAGAAGAATCAATACTATAAAAATATCAATCTTACCAAAAGCAACCTACACGATTAATGCAATCCTCATCAAAATTCCAACGGCATTCATTTGCAAGCACAAAACACCTTGAATAGGGCTTGAGAGATGGCTTAGCGATTAAGGAGCTGACCAGCAAAGCCTAAGGAATCATGTTTGACTCTCCACGTCCCACGTAACCAAACATACAAAGTGACACAAGCCTGCAAAGTTGCACACGCACCCGCACATGCACACAGGTGGTGCACATATCTGTAGTTTCACTGCAGTGGCCAGGAGTCCCTGCAATACCAATTTTCTCTCTCTCATACACACACACATGAAAAAAATACAAAAAAAAAAATCAAATGGACAAAACAATATTGAAAAACAAAAATAAGGCTGATGGCATGACCACACCTAACTTTAAGCTATACTACAGAGCCATAGTAACAAAAACAGCATGGTACTGGCACAAAGACAAATACATAGATCAATGGAACAGAATAGAGCCCAGATGTAAATCCAGGCAGGCACAGCCATCTGATTTTCAACAAAAATGCCAAAAATATTCATTGGAGAAAAAATAAATCTCTTTAACAAATGGTGCTGAGAAAACTGGGAACTCATTTGTAGGGGGATGAAAATACATCCGTATTTCTCTCCATGCACAAAAATCAAGCCCATATTGATCAAGGACGTTAATATCAGACCTGAAATTCAGAAACTGTTAAGAGAAAAAAGTAGAAGAAACACTTCAATATATTAGCATAGGCAACAACTTTCTGAATATAACCCCATTTGCTCAGGAAATAAAAACACTAATCAACCACTGGAACCTCATAAAATTACAAAGCTTTTGTACAGCAAAGGACACTGTGACTAGAGCAAAGAGGCAACCTACAGAATGGGAGAAAATCTTTGACACAAATATATCTGACACAAGATTAATATCCAAGGTATACAAAGAACTCAAAAAATGAAATAATAAGAAATCAAAAAACCCAGTTTAAAAAGGGCTATGAAACTAAATAGGGAGTTCTCAAAAGAAGAAATACAGATGGTCTACAAATATCTAACACAATGTCCTATATCCTTAGATATCAGGTAATGCAAATTAAAACTATTTTGAAATTCCACCTCAATCCTGTCAGAATGGCTATCATGAAGAAAACAAATGACAATAAATGCTGGCAAAGATGAAGAAAAACAAGAACACTTCTACACTGTTGGTGGGAATGTAAACTGGTACAACTGTTGTGGAAATCAGTGTGGAGGTTCCTGAGACAGATAAAAAAGATTTATCGTATGACCCAACTATATCACTCCTAGGCATATATCCTAAGGACTCTTCTCACTACCTTAGTTGCACAACCATATTTACTGCTGCTCTATTCATAATAGCTATGAAATGAAACCAGCCTAGATGTCCTTCAACTGATGAAAGGATAATAAAGATGTGGCACACTTACTTCTACAGTGGAGTTCTTTGCAGCAATAAAGAAAATAAAATTATGAATTTTGGAGGGAAACAGATCAATCTGGAAAGGATTATAATAAGTGAGGTAACCCAGGCCCAGAAAGCGAAATGTCATGTTTTCTGAGTTTTTTATTATATGTAGATGCTACCCCAAAATGTTTAGACTTACACTTGAGTTGGCGTAAAAACCAGTAGCAGTAGGCTGAAGAGATGGCTTAGTGGGTAAGGCTCTTGCCTGCAAAGCCAAAGGACCCAGGTTTGATTCCCCAGTACCCATATATGCCAGATGCACACGGCATGCATCTGCATTTTGTTTGTAGTGGCTGAAGGCCCTGGTGCACCCAATGTCTCTCTCTGTCTATATCTACTTCTCCCCCACCCCATCTCTCTCAAATAAGTAAAATAAATTTTAAAAATATTTTTTTAAAAATCACTAACAGAAGCCAGTAAGCTAGAAAGGGGCTATAAGGGAGGGAGAAGAAGGGAGGACTTGAGAAGAACATATTGTATATATGTAAGTAGATGAACAGATTACTAGGGGTGCAATGGCCTAAGTGAGATCAGCGATAGAGATTGAGTAAAGGAAGGGTGGGGAGAAGGTTGATCAAAATTCAAGATGCTATGAATAGGCCATATGGAAACCTACTTTTTGGATACGGGCACATCAGAAGCCATGGGTTGTTACTATAAAATTTTCAGTGTCAGGGATAGGATACCTTCCAGTGAGCTGTTGAATAAGAAGGTCCCTGATACCCCCACAACACTACAGGCCATTGCAAAGGCTCTTAGTTTCTAACCAGAAATAGATGGCAAGACCCTATTACTGAAGATTCCACATGCTTGGGCTGCAAGGTCACTGACAAATCAAGCTGGAGCTGAGCTGAAAACCTCCTCCCTGTAGACCAGCTAAGAGAAAGCTGGAAAAAAATCACACTACATGTAGCCCTATGAGAGAGAGAAGTCATTAGCAGTGAAAACAGTGAACATTGCAAGCCTTAAGTTTGGCCAGCCAGACCAAATGACTGAAAGAATGCAACAATGGCATGTCTGTTACAGGGGAAACCAACCATTCTATGGTGGGGGAGGTCATGAGGCCTACAAGTCTAACACCTGGTTCTATCTAGCTAAATGCATACATTATGCTCATCAAACTGCTCCAGAAGCATTTTTCTTAACGTTCATACCTATGTATCAATGCTACTGTCACTTTTGGTTAGAGAAGCTGCTCTTTTCAGATGGCAGTGACCACTGGGATTATTCAGAAGGCACCACAGTGCTGAGAAGAAGTGATAGAAAAGTATTCAGCAATGAAACTTCTCTAACACCTTCCAAGGCTCAGGGTCCATTGCAAAATAGGTGGCAGAAAGAATGTAAGAGCCAAAGGAGGGGTAGGACAGCTTACAATGCAATCGTTCACACACAAATTAGCCTTGTTATCCATGACCTCACAGTGCCTAACACTATCTTCACAAGATCCTCATAATAGAAGGAAAAGATGATGACATCAAAATGAAAAAGAGACTAATTAAAATAGGCAGGTGATATAATGGAGAGTGGATTTGTGAAGGGGAAAGTAGAGGGGGGAGGGAATTATCAAGGTTTATTGTCTATAATTATGAAAGTTTTCAAAAAAAGTGAAGAAAAAAGAAGCATTATATAGCTGAGCACTCCATATGCTTGGGCTGCAAGTCATTGAGAAATCAAGCTGTAGCTCAGGTGAAAACCACCTCCCTATAGACCAGCTGACAGAAAGCCAGAAAACACTATGCTGCATGTAGCCATATGGAAGACAGAAGTCATCAGTGGTGATAAACAACAGTGGATACTGCAAGCCTTAAGTTTGGCCAACCAAGCCAAATGATCCAACTGGTGCAAGAGCGGCATGCATAGTATGGGGGAATACAATGGCTCTCTAATTGGAGTGGAGGTCTACTCCCTGGGAGATAATACATGCCTGGTACTGAAAACCCAATCAAAAGCCTATGGCAGGGGAGGCCATGAGCCCTAGGAGTGTAATGCCTGCTCTTGCTTGGCTGAATGCATATATTATACTCACCAAACTGCCCTGTGAGCACTTTTCTTAAAGTTCATACCCATGTATTAATGCTACTTTCACTTTTGGTTAGAGAGGCTTTTCTTTTCAGATAGCAGTGACCACTAGGATGACTCAAAAGACACCACAAAGTTCTGAGAAAAGGTGAGAAAGGAGAGTTCATCACTCAGACATCTCTACCACACCCTCCAAAACACAGGGTACATTGTGGAAGAGGTGGAGGACAGAATGTAAGAGCCAAAGAAAGGGTGGGACTACTTAACAATGTAATCTTCCAAACACAAAATTTTCTGGACATCCATGACTTTGCAGTACCTGGTACTTACTACCTACACAAGATCCTCATAATAGGAGGAAAAGATGATGACATCAAAATAAAAGAGACTAATTGAGAGGGGGAGGGATATGATGGAGAGTGGATTTGGGAAGAGGAAAGTAAAGGAGGGAAGGAATTATCATGATTTATTGTGTATAATTATGGATTGTTGTCAGTAAAAATTATAAAAATAAGTTATATAATAATATATTATACAAAATAAATTAATAATTAAATAAATAAATCCCACAAGCTCCTTTTAGTCAGGCACTTTGTGTCAGCAATGAGAAGCAATAGCAACTGAGAACTAAGAAAACATCATTTTCTACAAAGTCATCAATATGACAGGAATGAATATACTTTTCAAATTTTTTAAAAATTATTTATTATTTGTTTGAGAAAGTGAAAGAGGCAGAGAGACAGAGAGAGGGAGAGAGAGAATGGGTGCACCAGGGCCTCCAGTCAGTGCAAATAAACTCCAGATGCATGTGCCACCTTGTACATCTGGCTTATGTGGGTCCTGGGGAAGAGAACTTAGGTCCTTTGGCTTTGCAGGCAAATGCCTTAACTGCTAAGCCATCTCTCCAGCCCCAATACAATCTTTAATGACTCCCCACAATATTGGTGCTTTCCATTCCCCCAGAAAAGACATGGGCTAGCAGGTTAGAAAATAAAACAGAATGCATCTTTTATCTGCCTCCATTAAACACTCCTTAAAGTAAAAGACGGACACTACTTTAGGGTGAAAGTAAATAGAGAGATATAGGGTTAGATAAGGGCTTTGTGAATAGTACTCTAGTCACTCAGGAAACAAGGCCAACAATTGACCAATGGGAACTAGTGAAGTTAAAAGGTTTTGTAAAGCAAAGGAAGCTGTCAACCAAGTAAAGACGCAGTGAACAGAATGGGAGAGAAATCTTTGCCAGATATTCCTCTGACAGAGAATTAATGTCTAGAATATACTAAGAACTAAAAAATGACAGGGCTTAGCTGGGTGTGGGTCACACACCTTTAATCCCAACAGGCAGAGGTAGGAGATGAGTTTGAGGCCACCCTGAGATGACATAGTGAATTCCAAGTCAGCCTGAGCAGAGAGACCCTACCTCAAAAAAAAAAGGGAGGGGGGCTGGAGAGATGGCTTAGTGGTTAAACACTTGCCTATGAAGCCTAAGGACCCCAGTTCAAAGCTTGATTCTCCAGGACCCACATAAGCCAGATGCACAAGGTGATGCATGCATCTGGAGTTCATTTGCAGTAGCTGGAAGCCCTGAAGAACCCATTCTCTTTCTCTTTCTCTCTCTGTTGCTCTCAAATAAATAAATAAAAATAAACAAAAAAACTTTTTTATAACACCACCACCACAGATTAGGCAAATGAAAAAAGCAGAGAGATAAGAGAAGTAATTATGGGGGAAAAGGGGAGAGCATATTTTGGAATGGTATGGTGGTTGGAATCAGATATCCTCCATAAAATCATGTGCTTTAAATGCTTGGTCCCCAGCTGATGGCAACTTTGAAAGCATGGCTGGAGGAGGTATGTCACTGGAGATGGACCTTGAAGTTTATTAGCCCCTAGCTTGCTAACGTTAGTTAAGCTCATTCTCTTTGTGCTGTTTTCCACCTGCTGTGGCAGAGGTGCAGCCTCTGCTCATGCCATGCTTTCCTCTGTGCTTATGAACCTTCCCCTAGAGATTATATGACAAAATGAAATTTTTCCACACATCAGCTGCTTTTCATCCAGTGTTTTGACCCCACAATGTGAAGAGAACTACAATAGAAAAGTGGTACCTAGAGTGGGGTCACTGCTGTCACTGCTGCTAGAAACTGGAATGTGGAAGGATTTGAAACCATGACCCAATAGATGCTTTGCAGGGCTATAATGGAACATTCTGGTCAGAGGTAAAGGCCTAAATACAGTTAGAACTATGGACTGTGGGGCTTAGCTTATGAACAGAAAAAGCTTTGTTGGGCATAGGCTAGAGGCAATTTATATGAGAAGCTGGTTGTGCTTCTTACGTCCTGAGAACTTAAGTAAAGCTACATTTAAAAGTAACAGCAGGACAGAAGAAATAGCTTGGAGGTTAAGGCATTTGACTGCAAAGCCAAAAGATCCAGGTTCAACTACCCAGGACCCACATAAGCCAGATGCACAAGGTGACATATGTGTCTGGAATTTGCAGCAGCTGAAAGCCCTGGTATGCCCATTCTCTCTCTCTCTCTCTCTCTCTCAAATTAAGAAATAAAATAGGGGCTGGAGAGATGGCTTAGTGGTTAAGGTGCTTGCCTGAAAAGCCAAAGGACCTCGGTTCAATTCCCCAGAACCCATGTAAGCCAGATGCACAAGGGGCACATGCATCTCATGCATCTGGAGTTGGTTTACAGGGCTAGAGGCCCTGGCAAGCCCATTCTTCCTCTCTCTCTCTACCTGCCTATTTCTGTATCTATCTCTCTCTCTCTTTCTCAAATAAATAATTAACAACAAATATTTTAAAAAAGAAATAAAATAAACATATGTAAATAAATAAATAATGGCAGAACATGGATCAAAAGAATATGGCATGGGCTGGAGAGATGGCTTAGCAGTTAAGGTGTTTGCCTGCCAAACCAAAGGATCCGGGTTCGATTCTTGAGGACCTACGTAAGCCAGATGCAAAAGGGGATGCATGTGTCTGGAGTTCATTTGCAGTGGCTGGGGGCCCTGATGCGCCCATTCTTTCTCTCTCTTCCCCCCTCCCTCTTTCTCTCTCTCAAATAAATAAATAAATAAAAATTTTAAAAATATATAAAAAAAGAATATGGCACATAAAGAAATGAAAGCTTTGGATGGGAAACAGCACCCAGCGTCAGCTGCAATTATTTAAGAAGTTACTTCCATTAAGATTTGGCCAGCTGTTCTGCATTGGCACAGTAGGAAGAATGCTAAAGGAGTTTTCCTGGTCCTCAACATTGGTTTTACACTCCTCTAGATTAACAAATTTGGTAGCCCACCTGGTATTATAAGAGTAAAACAAATGCAGGAAAGGGGGTGGGGTCAGTGCATTGCAATATGTATTTTTGTTGTTGTTTTTTTCTAAATGACCACTAGGCAATATGAGGCAGGGTTGTTGGAATTCCTGTGTGGAGACCCAATAGAGCCATGGTATGGGTAAAGCATGGGTTGTCGGGAAGAACCCAGGATTTTGGACATAGTAGGACTATAGAATGGCCACCAAGGATAACTGCAGGCTCAGGACAGAGCTTTTTTCCAAGCTGTGAGCTGACCAGCTGGAGAAGAGGAATTGGTGGTACTTTGTCACTAATTACAGTTGTTGAAGTTGGAGCTACAGGATATAATATTTGCTATATGTTTTATATTTTGCACTGGTTCAATCTTTTCTTGCTATGCCATCTTTTGCAGTGTAAATGTTTATTCTCTGCTATTAGTATATTAGCTTGTGGTTTGGTCTTATAAGCGCACAGTTACGAGACTTTGAACTATGAGGATATTTGAACAATGTCAGAACTGGTAAAACCTACGTGGACTTTTTAAGTTGGACTGAATTCATTGCATTTTACATCATGAAATGGTCATGAGTTTATGAGGTAGGTTCAATCAGTTATCCCATATAAACTCATGTGTTTTGTCCTGGCAACTCAAAGGTAACTGCAACAAATGGCATATTTTATTCTGGCCTGTTTCAATCTTCACTCTACTTTCCAGAAGCCATGAAATGAACAGCTTTGCTCCACACTACACACTCCTGCCAACGTGGACTGAATCCTGTGAAATGATAAGCTAAAATAAATATTTCTTCCTGGAGTTATTTTGATCTGGAGTTTGATTACAATGGCTGGAGGTCCTGGCATGCCAATTCTCCCTCATTAAATAAGCAAATAAACAAATAAATAGATAAATAAAATGGTATAACCACTTTAGAAAATAATTTGATAGTTTCTCAGAATCAAAGAATGTCATGTGATCAAGTATTACCACTTCTAGGTACATACACAAGAAAGAAAATATGTGATAATAGAAACAATTGTATATAAATTTGGAAGCAACAGTATAAAATAACAATAAGGTACAGGGGGAACACAAATGCCCATCAATTGTTGAATGGATTTATAAGTGTATATTTATACTATGAAACAGCAGAAACATCCAAAACAATTTCTAAAAAGTGTGGGACTATAGAAGAATAGCTTATTTATAATAGAATTTGCAGAAGGAAATAAAAAAGAAACACCAATAAATAATTGAATAATACTCAGAAGTTCCCCAAAATTACTTACAGACATTGTGGTACTTTCAACGTATGTCCTCTATATAGACTCAGGTGTTTTATTAAAGCTTGCAACTTGGGTCTCCCATCACCTGACCTGAGGAAGTATCACTCGGGATTGATCCTGGGGTTCAGCCCTAAGGAGTGTTTAGGGTGGAGGTGGATCTTATTTCCAGCCCTAAAGTATGCAGAGAAATTTAGCTCTGCCTGAGCCCTGCTTATTGCTGGTTCATATTTGTTGCTTTCGGTTTTTGCTGGGTGTTTGGTTATTTCTCTGTTTGGATGTATGGGAAGCAGCTTTTGCCACTGATGGAATTTCTCTGCATCTGTAAGAACATAGACTTTCTCAGCCCTGGTATTCCCATTCATATTCTCTCTCCCTCCCTCTCCCTCTCACTCTCTCTCTCTCTCTCCCTCCCTCTCTCTCCCTCTCCCCCCCCCCTCTCTCTCTCACACACACACACTAATTTTTTTTTTTTAAAAAAAGATCCAAGCCAGGCATAGTGGTGCACGCCTTTAATCCCAGCACTCAGTAGACAGAGGTAGAAGGATTGCCATGAGTTCAAGGCCACCCTAAGAATACAGAGTGAGCCTGGGCTAGAGTGAGACCCTACCACAAAAAAAAAAAGATCCAACCATCTACTATCTCTAAGAAATACACTTAGCTATGAAAGATGCCCAAAACTATAGTCAAAAGATGGAAATCAAAATACCAAGCAATGAGAAGCTATAAACAAGCTGCCATAGCAATTTTTACATCTGTTAAAGTAAACATCAAAGCAGAACTACTTAGAAAAGATAGTCAGTATATACTAATGGAGGAAGTAATTCTTCAAGAAGACATACCAACTGCAACTGAACATTTATGCAGCAAATCTTGGGTTTCCCAATTTCAATGAAAGGCATTAAAGGTGTCATTTACCCTGACACAATAATAGTAGGAGACTCAATATGCCACACTAATATTTAGATAAGGTTTGAAACTAAAAATTCAGGAAAGAAGCCATTGAACCAAATTATACTACAGATCAACTAGGTTTAACAGTGATCTACAGAACATTGCATCCAACAGATGGCACAAAGAGCATTCTCTAAAACAGATAGCATTAAAGGCCACAAAGCAAGACTCAACAAATACAAGAAATAATCCCTTGTATCAGAGTACAGTGGAATAAGATAAACATTCTTAAGAGAAACCTTATAAAATATACAACTACTTAAAGACTAAATACATTTTTTACTGTGAACTGTATTGTATGAACACATTACATATTGGTCATAGTCCCATCAGGTGGTCCCCTCTCCCATGTACCCATTCCACTGAGGACCTCAATACACTTTTGAATGAACACTTCATCACTGAAAAAAAAAAATTAAGAAGAAAAGAAAAATTTCTAGAATCAAAAAAAAAAATATGATAGCACAGCTGATTAGAACCTCTGGGATATAGCCAACGCAATTCTAAAAGTAAAGCTTATGGCTATAAATTCTCACATTAAAAACAAAAAATCAAGGAGCTGGAGAGATGGCTCAGTGATTAAGGGCACTTCCTATGCAAGAATGAGGGCCCAAGAAGGCCTAAGACTCTGCTCCAGTTCAGTCCCCAAGAACCATATAAACAGCCACATATACCTTTAACTCCAGTCCTGTAAGGAAGCAGAAACCTGAGAATGACCAGAGCTTATGAAAAAACGGTATGAACCACTGGAAGAAAAGGGCACCAGATGTTCAGCTCCAGGCACCTCAGTCAAACACAGAATACCACCAAATGGACCCATACCTATTAATACTCCACACCACACACACTCTACACACATAAAAAAGCCAAAAACAAAAATTATTTAAAGAGATTGCAAAGAGATAACCTAATGATTTACCTTAAGGCTCTAGAAAAACAAGAGGAAGCCAAATAAAAATTTAGTAGATGGCAAGAAATAATAAAAGACAAGAGCAAATGTTAATAAAATACAGAAAAAAAAATATACAGAATCAGTCAACGAAAGACTTTAAAATAAATAAGCAAACCCTTAGCCAAGCTAACAAAACTAGAGAGAAGACTAATGTAGCAGTAACCTTGTCATTACTAGGACAAAATACCCAACCAGAAATAGCATATAGAGTTTATTTTGGCTTAATTTCAAGAAGTTTCATTATGATGAAGAAAGCATGACAGAGCAGACAGCTGGGCATCATATATCTACAACAGCAGGAAGGAAGTAGTCTGAGTACTAAGCTTAGAGCTGGGCTCTATTACCTGTTGCTGGATCCCCCACCACCACCACCAACAGCCCTTGGTGGTGGGGGTAAGAAGGTGCAGAATCAAGAACACAGACTCCAGGAGTCAGGTGAGAAGCTGAAAGCAGACTAGCTTATTGAGGAAAATAGACGGTTCTATACACCCCTTCCCTGCTTCCCATTGGTAATTTCGTATACCCCTTCCTGCTTCCCATTGGTCCTTTCGTTGTTTAGCATTGTGTTGTCTCTTTTTCACTGGCTTGTTTCCTTCTACAGCTGTGTTCCAGGTGTTTAGGCAGGGTTTAGGTTGGCTCACAGGGGAAGTAGAAGTAGGGCATGGGCTGTAATCTCAGGGCCTCATCCCTGGGCAACTCCCCTCCCCCCACCATGCTTCTCCTCCAATTACCTAAAACCAACCTCCAGTGACACGCTTTCTATAAAGTTCTACCTCCCAATGGCACAATAATTTTCCCAAATTGCCATCTGCTGGTATGGTGGTACATGCCTTCAATCTCAGCACTTGGAAGGCTGAGGTAGGAGGATCACTGTAAATGCAAGGCCAGCCTGAGAATACATAGTAAATTCCTGGTTAGCCTGGGCTCATGCTAGACTACCATGAAAACCCCAAAACAAAAAATATTCAAATCACATGAGCCTATCTATGGAGGACATTTCATTCAAGCCATCATGATCCAAAATAACACAATTAAAAGCCGGGCGAGATGGCGCAGGCCTTTAATCCCAGCAGAGGTAGGAGGATTGCTGTGAGTTCATGGCAACGCTGAGACTACATAGTGAATTCTGGGTTAGCCAGAGCTAGAGTGAGACTCTACCTTGAAAAAAAAAAAAAAAAATTAAGCCGGGTGTGGTGGCTCACGCCTTTAATCCTAGCACTTGGGAAGCAGAAATAGGAGGACTGTCATGAGTTTAAGACCACCCTGGGACTACATAGTGAATTCCAGGTCAGTCTGAACTAGAGTGAGACCCTACCTCAAGAAAAAAGCAAAAAAATTAATAATAATAGTAATAAAATTAGAGATAAAAAAAAGAATTGTTGCAGCATCCAGTGAAATTCAGAAAATTATTAGGGAATACTTTGACAATTTGTATTCCAAAAAGCTGGAAAACAGAAGAAATGACCAAATTTCTAGACTCATATGACTGGAAAAAATTAACCTCAGAGGATATAACCAAAACCAGACTCATGACGCGCAATCGAGCAAGCAATAGCATTAAAGCAGTAACAAAGTTTCTTAACAAAGAAAAACCCAGGACCACAAGGTTTAGTTTTTTGTTGTTGTTTTTCTTTTATTGGGGGAGGGGCTTTCACTCTAGCTTAGGATGACTTGGAATTCACAATGTAGTCTCAGGTTGGCCTCGAACTCACAGAAATCCTCCTATCTCTGCCTCCCAAGTTCTGGGATTAAAGGCATGCACCACCACACCCAATTTAAGGTTCACTTCTTAATTCTATCAAGCTTTGAAGAAAGATCTAACACCAGAGCTTATCAAGCTGATTCATGAAATAGAAAGAGAAAGAATACCATAATCATTGGATGAAGTCAGTATTACCCTGACACCAAAACTGGATATAGATACAACAGAAAAGAAAGAAGGAAAAAAAAAAGACACAGCAATTTCCCTATTTAACACAGATTTAAAAAAAAAAAAAAAACACCTCTTAAAAAAATGCTTAGAAAACAAATTCAAGAATATATTAATATTATACATCATATTGAGGAGGTAGCTCAGCTGGTAGAGTGGTAAGCCCTGAATTCAACTCCCAGCAAAGCAGAAACCTGTAAACCCAGCTCAGAATATATAAGACCATGACTCAAAAAACATCAAAATAACTGGGAATACAATTCAGTGGTTAGCATGTGTTGAAGCCCTAGGTTCTATCCTCAGTGCTACAGGAAGGAAAAAAAAGAAAACCCCAAATAATCATGTATTATAACCAATCTGGTTTCATTCTAAACACATAAGGTTAGCTCAACATAACACAAATAAATCAACGTTACACACCATAGAGTCTTAATTACAGAAATGACATGACTATCTTAATAGATGCAGAAAGACATTTGGCAAAGTTCAACATGGATCATTTTAAATCCTGAAGAAACTAGGAACAGACAGAGCATCCCTTAACATAATAAAGACTATATATGGTAAGCTGATAACCAACATTATACTAACTTGGTAAAATCTTAGAGAGTTCATTTAAAATATGCAAAAAGACAAATATGCCCACTCTCTCCACTATTATTCAATATACTGTTCAAAGTCTTAGAGGAATAAAACAAAAGTAAGACATTAATAAGATACAAAAATTAAATGAAGAAACCAAAATAACTTATTTACAGAAAATATGCTTCTGAAAAAAAAAAGAAAATATGATTCTGTACTTAAAAGTACCTACGGACTCTTAACAGAAAACTTGGAGATTTAACAAACACTTTCAGTAAACTTGCAGGATACAAAATTCAACATACAGAAATCAGTAAGTTAAAAGTTTAAAGTTTACTTAGGAATATGCCTAATAATAAAAAAGAAAAACCACTATAATGAAAACACTAAAAAAATAAATTGTGGAAGACACTAGAAAATGAAAAGTCTCCTGAACTGACAGAATCACTATTGTGAAAATGGATATATTACCAAAAGTAATCTACAGGTTCAATGAAAACCATATGGGGGACTGGAGAAATGGCTTAGTGATTAAAGTGTTTGCCTGCAAAGCCAAAGGTCCTAGGTTCAATTCCCCAGTACCTATATAAGCCAGATGCACAAGGGGCACATGCATCTGGAGTTCATTTGTAATGGCCAGATGCCCTGGCGTGCCCATTTTCTCTCTCTCTCTCTCTCTCTCTCCCCCCTCTTCCTCCACCCTTCCCCCACCCCGCCTCTCTCTCTCTGATTGCAAATAAATAAATAAATGGAACTTTTAAAACAATCTGTGGTAGTTTGATTCAGGTGGTCCCATAAACTCAGGTATTTTGAATGATGAGTTCCCAGCTGATGGCAATTTGGGAATTAATACCTCTTAGAGGGAGGGTATTGTTGGGGCCAGGGTTATGTGTATTACAGCCAGTTTCCCATTGCCAGTGCTTGGTACACTCTCCTGTTGCTTTTGTAGCCCTGATGTTGGTGAGGAGATGACGTCCACCCTCTGCTCATGCCATCATTTTCCCCTACCATCATGGAGCTTCCCCTTGAGTCTACAGGTGAAGTTAAACTCTTTTTCCCACAAGCTACTCTTGGTTGGGTGTTTTCTAACAGCAACGCAAGCCTGACTGCAATGATAAGGTTGGTACCAAGAGTGGTGTCATTAAGTGCTAGAAACCTGTGTAGCTTTTGGCCTTTCAGAACTGCTTCACAAGAGAAATGTGTAAGGATTTGAAACCTTGGCCTAAGAGATGCCTTGCAGTGCTGTAAGTACAGCTTGATGGACTATTCTGGTCAGAGTAGAAAGACCTGAATAGGTTTCGCTTGTGAGAGTGAGAAAGAGCTTTGCCTGGACTGAGCTAGAAGCAGTTTGTGTGAGAGGCGTGCTGTTATGCACATGTTCTGAGAATTTGTACAAGGTTGCCTTGAATAGAAATGGACTGGTGTGAGCAGAGGGGATATAGTACAGAAATGAAATCTTTGGGCTGAAACTTTTGCCCACTTATCTGCAATTATATGAGAGATTACAACCATTGAGATTGGGCCAGCTGACCTGCAATGGGGTAACAGGAAGACTGCAGACTCTTTTGAAGAGGCCTGAATGCTCAAGGAGTGTCCTGTTATTAGAAGTCTGCTTTAATCCCCCCTGGATTAACAAAGTGGCATGTCACCTGGTATTAGGGAGCATTAAAAAATTTAGGAAAGAGAGGGTCATTGAGTTGGCAATGCAGTCTTGTGTTTTGGAAACAGTCATAGGCAATGTGAAGCAGGTTTGCTGGATGCATGCATGAAGGTGAACCGTGGGTTGCAATGGAGACCCAGTGGAGATGGCAGGACCACGAGATGGCTGCTAAAAGAACTACCAGTCTCAAATAAAGTTTCCAGGACTGTGAACCTGACTGCAACATCAAAATTCAAAAAGCATTCTTCAGAATGCTTCAGAAAAACACAATCTCAAAATTTATAAGGAAAAATAAAAGACCATAAGTAGCCAAAGCCATCCTAAGCAGAAACACACTCTAAATAGCAGTATTATAATATCAAACTTCAAATTATACAATAGGTTCATAGTGACAAAGACAGCAGTATACTACCATAAAAACATAGAGATCAATGACACAGAATAAATGACCCAAATATAAACCCACAATGATATGGTCCCGGCTTCTCCAGTGGGTATCCACTGCAACCCATGGTCCATCCTCATTGCTCCATTAGGTCTCTACACAGGCAATTCAGCAAACCTGCTTCACACTGCCCATGGCTGTTTGCAAAACACAAGACCATGTTGCAAATTCAATGTTCCTTTCTTTCCTGCATTTCTTATACTTCATAATACCAATTGGGGTAGAAACGGGTTAATCCAGAGGGGAATAAAGCATACTTTGAAACAGGATACTTGTTCATCTGGCCCAATCTCAGTGGTTGTTATCTCTCATACAATTGCAGCAGTTTCAGCCCAGATTTCATTTTTTCTCTGTCATATCCCTCTGCTCATACCAGTCTATTTCTACGCAAAACACAAATTCTCAGGACACAGGCATAACAGCAAGCCTCTCTCACAAACTGCTTCTAACCCAGTCCAAATAAAGCTATTTGTCACCCTTATAAGCCAAACCTCATAGTCCATGGTTCTTACTGCATTCAGGTCTTACAACTCTGACCAGAATAGCCCATCAAGCTACTTATAGCACTGCACGGTATCTCTTACACCAAGGTGTCAAAATGATCCACATTCCTCTTGAAAATCAGCTACAAAAGGCCAAAGCCACAGAGTTGGGTTTCTACCAGCAATGATACCACTCTCAGTACCAACTTTACTACTGTAGTCAGGTTTGCCTTACTGGCAGAAATCACCCAACCAAGAGCAACTTGTGGGAGGGGGTTAGGTTTATGAAACTCCATGATGGCAGGGGGAAATGATGGCATGAGCAGAGAGAGGGTAGACATCACCTTCTGGCCAACATTAGGTGGAAAACAGCAACAGGAGAGTGTGCCAAACACTGGCAAATGGAAAACTGGGTATAACATACATAACCCTGGCCCCAATAATACACTGCCTCCAACCAATAGAGATTTGGTGTTAATTACCAAATCTCTATCAGCCACCAACCAATATTCAGAACACCTAAGTTTATGGGGACACCTGAATCAAACCACCATACTTGTAAAGCCTGATGGCTCAGGGATTGATTCCTCAGTATCCATATAAAGCCAGATGTATGAAGTGGAGCATAAGTCTGGAGTTCACTTGCAGTCCTAAGAGTTCCTGGCATATCCATTTCCTTTCTCCTTTGAATAAATAAAATATATTTATATTTTTTAAAGCCAGATGTGGTGGTACATGCCTTTAATCCCAGCACTTGGGAGGCTGAGGTAGGAGGATTGAAAGTTTGAGGCTATTGTGAGACTACATAGTGAATTCCAAGTAATCCTGAGCAAAAGTGAGACCCTACCTCAAAAAAACAAAACAAAACAAAGTGGTTCAAGGAATTTCATTTAAAATGTGATACACTGAAACTGCCTAAGGATAACACAAGGAAATACTTAAAGAGATAGGTGTGACCAGGAAGTTTCTGACTAGCATTCTAACAACATAGGAAATAACTCTATGAAATGCCAAATGAAAATAAAAGGATTCAGCACATCAGAAAAAACTATCAGGAGAGTGAACACCCCACAGAATGGGGAAAAAATAGCCTTAGCAGCTGTATTTTAGACAGGTGGTTAATATCTAGAATATATAAAGGACTGAAAAAATTAAGCAATTAAAAAATAAAGCTCTGAGCTGAAGAGATGGCTTAGCAGTTAAGCGCTTGCCTGTGAAGCCTAAGGACCCCAGTTTGAGGCTGTATTCCCCAGGACCCACATTAGCTAATGCACAAGGGGGCACACGCCTCTAGAGTTTGTTTGCAGTGGCTGGAGGCCCTGGTGCACCCACTCTCGATCTCTCTCTCTACCTGCCTGTTTCTCTGTCTGTTGCTCTCAAATAAATAAGTAAAAATTAAAATAAATAAATAAGTCTCTCATTCCATAAGAACCATATAGTTCCCCAAATAAAGAACACAAATGGCCAATAAATATTTTTTAAAAGCTTCAACTGCACTAGCCATCAAGGAAATTCAAATTCAGAGTCTATCTCCTATCTAAATGAATATTATACAAAAATCCAAAAAAAAAAAAAAAGGAGAGCAAATGTTATTGAGGATATGGGAAAGAACTCTTTTTACTGCTGGCTGAAATATAAACTGGTACAGCCTCTATGGAAACCATAAACTGGTACAGCCAGTGTAGAAACCAGTATAAACTTTTTTCAAAAAAAAATCAAAACTAAAAAACCCATAACCCATCTACCAGATATACCATTCCTGGACTTAGTCCCGAAGGACTGTATATCCTACCACAGAGATACTTGGATATCCATGCTTATTGCTTATTTATTCACAGTACCAAGTAAACAGAAACATCAACCAACTATCATTCAACAAAAGAATGGATAATGAAAATGTGACACATAAACACAAAGGAATTCCATACAGCCATAAAAATGAAATTATGAAACTTATAATAAAATGGATATAGAAATTACAAATTAATGAGATAATCCAGACATAAAAGGACAAATACAACATGTTCTCATGTTCTCTCTCACATATGGATCATAGCTTTTAGTGTGTGTGTGTGTGTGTGTGTGTGTGTGTGTACGTACGTGCGTACTTATGGGGTTATAAGCTATGAAACTAAACACATTTTTAGGAAGGGAAAGGATAATAATACACAAGTGGCATGAAAACAGGAAGGGGACTACTGGGGTGGGGAGGCAAAAGGTAGGACTCTAGGGATTGGTAGAGAAGAGGAAAGAGGATTAACAAAAGCATATGATGTTTTAAAATGTCATATTGAAACCAACTATAATGTCTATTAATTAAAATAAATTTAGGACTGAAGAGATAGCTAAGCAGTTAAAAATAAATTTAAGGGCTGGAGAGATGGCTTAGCGGTTAAGCACTTGCCTGTGAAGCCTAAGGACCCCGGTTTGAGGCTCGGTTCCCCAGGTCCCACGTTAGCCAGATGCACAAGGGGGTGCACGCGTCTGGAGTTCATTTGCAGAGGCTGGAAGCCCTGGCGCGCCCATTCTCTCTCTCTCCCTCTATCTGTCTTTCTCTCTGTGTCTGTCGCTCTCAAATAAATAAATAAATATTTTAAAATAAATAAATAAATTTAAAATTAAGTGAAGCAGTAATAACAAAAAATAAGCAGGGGCTAGGGAGATGGCTCAGTAAATAAAGCTCTCACTGCTCAAGCTAGAGTTAGATCCCCAGGAGCCACATAAAATTTTTTTTAAAAAATGTGTATGTATGTATGTATGTGTGTGTATATATATATATACATACATACATACACACATACATACATACACATACATACATACATACATACACACACATATATGGGATAAAATGAATAATTACACACACACGTGTGGTAGGCTTCTGTTATCCCAGCAGGCTGATGCTGATGGGAGGCAAAAACAAGGAAATTTTCGGGAAGGTCATGGCATGAGTAGCAAAGGACAGCACAGCAATAAATCTGGAGTGAGAAACCCTGTCTGAATGAGGCAGATAAGTGAAAACCAACTGAAAGTTGTCCACTGACCTACATACATGCATGTCTGCACTAACATACACTTATACAAATACATACTTTAAAAAAAAATAAAAAGAAAGCACAAAGGGCAAATATAAATGATAGAGGACAAAAAGAAGAAAACAAGATTAAAGACAACAAAAACAAGTACAATTATGATAAATATTAATATAACTCAATCGTCACACTGAATGCTAATGGTCTATAAACTAACAATAATGGACAACACAATTGTGAAGGAAAAGAATAAAGGTAAAGAAACAAAGCTTCAAGACTTACTATAAAGATATAAGATAGGTTAGGAGGACATAACCTCACCCCATCCCAAAGGTAATTGGTAGGGATTTAAACATTGTTAGATCAACTGAAAAAAGGTTCATTTCACATTAGGAGTTCAGGAAGGAGACCTCCCCCAATCACAACAGTTAATGTACGTGCAAGACTGGCTAAATAAGGAGCATCCTTCCCACTTTTCATTTTTTCACAGAAATAGAAGAACAAATAGAAATAGAAGCACAAAAAGGACACAGTGAAAAAAGCAAATAGGCAACCTACAGAATGGGAAAAAATCTTCACCAGCTATATATCTGATAGAGGATTAATATCTAGGATATACAAAGAACTCAAAAAGTTAAATAATAAGAAAGCAAACAAGCCAATCAAAAAAATGGGCTATGGAGCTAAATAGAGCATTGTCAAAGGAAGAAATATGAATGGCATATAAACATCTAAAAAAATGTTCTATGTCACTAGTTATCAGGGAAATGCAGATTAAAACTACATTGAGGGCTGGAGAGATGGCTTAGCGGTTAAGCGCTTGCCTGTGAAGCCTAAGGACCCCGGTTCGAGGCTCGGTTCCCCAGGTCCCACGTTAGCCAGATGCACAAGGGGGCGCACGCGTCTGGAGTTCGTTTGCAGTGGCTGGAAGCCCTGGCGCGCCCATTCTCTCTCTCTCCCTCTATCTGTCTTTCTCTGTGTCTGTCGCTCTCAAATAAATAAATAAAACATTTTAAAAAAATAAAAAAATAAAAAAAAAACTACATTGAGATTCCATCTCACTCCTGTCAGATTGGCCGCCATCATGAAAACAAATGATCATAAATGTTCGTGGGGATGTGGAAAAAGAGGAACCCTTCTACACTGCTGGTGGGCATGCAATCTGGTCCAGCCATTGTGGAAATCAATGTGGAGGTTCCTAAAACAGCTAAAGATTGATCTACCATATGACTCAGCTATAACTCCTAGGCATATATCCTAAGGACTCATCTCATTTCCTTAGAAGTAAGTACATGCTCAACCATGTTTATTGCTGCTCAATTTTTAATAGCTGGGAAATGGAACCAGCCTAGATGTCCCTCAACTGATGAGTGGATAATGAAGATGTGGCACATTTATACAATGGAGTTCTACTCAGCGGTAAAGAAAAATGAAGTTATGAAATTTGCAGAAAAATGGATGGATCTGGAAAGGATTATACTAAGTGAGATAACCCAGGCCCAGAAAGCCAAGCGTCACATGTGCTCCCTCAAATGTGGATCCTAGCTACAGATGATTGGGCTTCTGCGTGAGAAGGAAAATACTTAGTAGCAGAGCTCAGTAAGTTAAAAAGGAGATATAAAGGGAAGAGAAAGGAAGGGAGGAGGGTATTTAATAGGTTAGTATTATATATATGTAAGTACAATGATTAAGATGAGGAGGTAATATGATGGAGAATGGAATTTCAAAGGGGAAAGTGCAGGGGGGAGGGTATTACCATGGGATATTTTTTATAATCATGGAAAATGTTAATAAAAATTGTGAAAAGAAAAAAAAGAGAAAGAAAAAGAAAAGAAATAGAAGCACAAAAGATCCAAGATAACCAAAAGAATTCTGAGCAAAAAGATATCAGAGACCAGGCATGGTGGCACATGCCTTTGATTCCAGCACCCAGACAGATGAAGCAGGAGGACTACTGTGAATTCAAGGCCAGCTTAGGACTACAAAGTAAGTTCTAGATCAGCCTAGGCTAATGTGAAACCCTTCCCTGAAAGAACCAAAAATTAAAAAGAAATAAGAGGGCTTGAGAGATGGCTTAGTGGTTAAGTGCTTGCCTGTGAAGCCTAAGAACCCTGGTTCGAGGCTTAATTCCCCAGGACCCACGTTGGCCAGATGCACAAGGGGGCGCATGCGTCTGGAGTTTGTTTGCAGTGGCTGGAGGCCCTGGCACACCCATTCTCATTCTCTCTCTCTCTCTCTCTCTCTCTCTCTCTCTCTCTCTGCCTCTTTCTCTGTCTGTTGCTCTGAAATAAATAAATAAAAATAAACGAAAATTTTTTTAAAAAAAGTAAAAAAAGAAATGAGAGCCGGGTGTGGTGGCGTACGCCTTTAATCCCAGCACTCGGGAGACAGAGGTAGGAGGACTGCCATGAGTTCTAGGCTACCCTGAGACTCCATAGTGAATTCCAGGTCAGCCTGGGCTAGAGTGAGACCCTACCTCAAAAAACCAGGAAAAACAAAAAGGGGCAGAAAGGGGTGTTCAACTGCAGTCGCTGAAGGCCGTGGTGTGCCAATTTTCTCTCTCTCATAATAAAAAGGCAGTCTGTTGGGCTTGCCTCAAAAAGAATACTATCAGAGCACTACCACCATAAATGATTTTAAATTATATACAGAGTCACAGTAATAGAAACAAGGTACTGACACAAAAACAAACTGACAATGAAATAGAATAGAGAGAGAAGTTCATGCAACTATAGCTACTTGATTTTAGATAAAGATACCCACAGTATACATCAGTACTAGAAAAACTGGATATCTCCTGGTTAAAGAATGAAGCTAGACTCCTGTTGCAAGTTAAGTTCACATTGCTGGCAGAAAACACCTAATCAAGAGCAGCTTGTGGGGGGAAATAAAGGGTTATTTTGGCTTAAAGACTTGAGGGGAAGCTCCATGATGGCAGGGGGAAATGATGGCATAAGCAGAGGATAGACATCACCTCCTGGCTAACATCAGATGGACAACAGCAACAGAAGGATGTGCTAAAGGCTGGCAAGAAGAAGCTAGTTATAACATCCATAAACCTACCCCCAACAATACACTGCCTCTAAGAGGGCTTACTTCCCAAACTGTCATCAGCTGGGGACATGGCATTTGGAACACTTAAAAGTTTATGGGGGACACCTGAATCAAACCACCACAACTTCCCTCTCACCCTACACAAAAATTAACTCGAAATAGATGAAAAACATCAAAATATGACATAAAACTGAAACTTCTAAAGGAAAAATGTAGAGTATAATGCAAGATACAGACATAGTAAAGCATTTTCTTTAATAGGACTCTAGTTGCTCAGGAAATAAGTTTATCAATTAAAAATGGGACCACATGAAATTAAAAAGCTTTTATACAACAGAGAAATAGTCAATTGAGTGAAAGGCAGCCAAAAGGATAGGAGAAAATCTTTGCTACTTATACAACTGAAGGCCCTGCCTGGCATGCCTATTCTTTCTCTCTCTCTCTGCCTTTTTCTGTCTCTCACTCTCTCTCACAATAAATTTTAAAAAAACCACAAGTGATATGAAAACAGTGGGAAAGGATGCTAGTGTTGGAAAGGGTTTCTCTTCTACCTCTCTATGCTTACAAATAAATAACTTTATACATACATACATATATATATATACATATACATATACATATATATATATATTTTTTAAGAGCCATGTATGATGACTCACACCTTTCACCCCAGCACTTGGAAAGCAGTAAAAGTAAAAGCAGGAAAGAGCAAGCAAACAAACAAATAAGCAAAAACAACCTGAAATGTTGAAAAGGCAAATCAACTAGTGTGCATGAATAAAACTTTGTCAAAAAAATAAAATTACTCAAATCAAAGCAAATACTATAATACTAGGAAAAAATATAACAATGACAAAATCTATGAAGCAAAGGTGGGCATGAGAAGGGGCAATAGAGAATGTTATAACCACAGCTAGAGATGTTGTTGCAGTCCGGTTCGCATTGCTGGTAGAAATCACCCAACCAAGAGTAGCTTCTGGGAAAAAGAGGTTTATTTTGGCTTACAGGCTTGAGGGGAAGCTTCACGATGGCAGGGGAAAACGATGGCATGAGCAGAGGGTGGACATCAACCCCTGGCCAACATAAGATGGAACACAGCAACAGGAGGGTGTGCCAAACACTGGCAAGGGGAAACTGGCTATAATACCCATAAGCCCGCCCCCAACAATACACTCCCTCCAGGAGGCATTAATTCCCAAATCTCCATCAGCTGGGAACCTAGCATTCAGAACACCTAGGTTTATGGGGGACACCTGAATCAAACCACCACAGATGTCAATACTCCAATGTCAATGCCTGACAGACAAGGCGAAAGATGAAGAAGAAAAAAATATACTGGATCAGCATTAAGACATTACTGATTATGTATGTGTTTGTGTCCTGTAAAATTTGGATGCTTAAATTCTAACTCCTAATATCACAAAAAGTGACTTTATTTAGAAAAAAAATCATTAGACATTATAGTCATTAGGTTATGTGGTCAAACTGGGGTAAAATAAGCCCTTAATCTGATTAAACCTTAATAAGACTAGTGTCCTTATATTAAAAGAGTTGGGGTGACATTTGAAGACAACCTCAGTGGGGACATGAGTGAGCACTGCAGTTCTACACCACATTTCATGGAACTACCCAGCAGGAAGGAAAGCCTGAAGGGCCACCTTCTGTGGATCATCCAGTGGAGGCAGGGGTCTTGGAATAAAATATTACTTTAAGCCATAACCTAAGTCTGGACTCTTTTTGAGAAAGAGAAAGAGAACTGGTATGCCAGGGCTTCAGCCACTGCAATAAAACTCCAGATGCTTTGTTACCTACTGGCATGTGCGACCTTAAGCTTGCCTCACCTTTGTGCATCTGGTTAATGTGGGACCTGGAGAAAAATAGAACATGGGTCCTAAAGCTTCGCAAACAAGAGCCTTAACTGCTAAGCCATCTTTCCAGCCCTGGACTCTTTCTTAAAAGACTGAAATCATACCAAATATCTTTTTGGAACATAAGAGAATTAAACTACAAATTAGTAACAGAAGGAAAACTGAAATTCTCATAAATATATAAAAATTAAACAAAACACGTTTAAACAATGGACAAATGAAGAAATGAAATTTAAAACTACTTTGAAACAATGAAAATAATACATATACTAAAGCTTATGAAAGTCATCAAAAGCTGTATTCAGAGAGAAATTTAGTGTGGAGAAGCCTATTTACAAGCCAGATATGGTGGTTCATGCCTTTAATCTCAGCACTCCAGAACATGAGATGAAAGAACTACTATGAGTTTGAGGCCAGCCTGGGCTATTGAGTGAGTTCCAAGTCAGCCTGGACCTCAAAAACAAAGAAAACAAAAAAGTCCATCATATTTTTAAAAAACAAATTCTGGGGCTAGGGAAATGGCTCAGTAGTTTAGATTGCTTGCTATACAAGCAAAAGTGTCTAAGAGGGCCTGAGACAATCTGAGATGATTCTCTAACACCCATAGAAACACCTGGGCATGGCCAAACATGCCTATGACCCTAGTCTGGTTAGGAGCACACTGGAGAATTGATGAAGCTCATCAAAACTACAACTCTGATTTCTGAGAGACAGATGTTTAAGATGTGTTTAGATATTATATCCCAATCAAAATGCACTCAGACCTCAGTGAGCTGAAAAGACAACATTGGCTACTAGTGTCCATGAGCCCAATAAGCACTCAGATTGTACTACATTTGACTTGTAATCAAAAGACCAAGATGCTATCATCACTCAGAACTGAAAGGAGCTCTGAGAAGGTAACATTAATTCTACCTCTGAATCTATTTTAAGCCCTGGAATCCTACTTGAAAACTAAATGGAGCCTGGTATTAACTGAATCGTCTATGTGCTAGATGTTCTCTGTGCCATGACTCAATAATTTGCACAGTAACTCTTTGAGGAATATATTATTAAAGTCATTAAAATATACAAGCCAATTGAGTCTTTAATTAGAATTTTTAAAAAGATACATCCCATGCCCAGGGGCAACCACACTGAGTAAAAGATGAGCAGAGATTTGACCTTAGGATGATACACTTAACCCTTTGTCCAGGGCCTTTCTGTCTTACAGAGTAAAATTTGGAGTACATTCCACAACAGGGCCAAAGGTGTACAAAACAATTCCCGATACCAAATGCATGATTTAAAATAACTGTAAATAATCCCAGTAGTAAATCCTATACATCCAAACTGACAATTTTAAACTACAAGACCAACTTCTACCATGACTACCTACATGGACAAAAGAACCATGCATCACCATCTTGATTCCTACAACTTGAGAGTAAATCTTGACAGCAGCTGTATTTACTTTCTACCTTGTAATTCTTCAAGATTGCTTTGAATAACCTAATTTTTACTTCCACATAGACTTTAAAATGGGCTTATCAACTTGTATCAAAAAGTTAGAAACACCGGGCATGGTGGCGCACGCCTTTAATCCCAGCACCCGGGAGGCAGAGGTAGGAGGATCGCAGTGAGTTCAAGGCCACCCTGAGACTACAGAGTTAATTCCATGTCAGCCTGGGCTAGAGTGAGACCCTACCTCAAAAAAAAAAAAAAAAAAAAAAAAGTTAGAAACCTAGCCAGGGATGGTGGCACACGTCTTTAATCCCAGCACTTGAGAAGCAGAGGTAGGAGGATCACCGATAGTTCGAGGCCACCCTCAGACTACATAGTGAATTCCAGGTCAGCCTGGACCAGAGAGACCCTGGAAAAACCAAAAAAAAAAAAAAAAAAAAGTCAGAAACCTGTTAAGAAAATGATTTGGATCACATTAAATTTATAGATCTACTAAGGGAAAATTCTTGCTTAATTTTCAAGTATTTGGATTTTGCCTGCATATATTGAGGTTATTAATCTTTACTTTAAATTCTACTATGGTTAAAGAAAGAATATATTAATTAAGACTTTAATCTTCTGAAGGTTATTTAGACATGTTTTGTGGCACAATATATGGAATGTATACTTGAATAGAATGTGTATTCTTCTATAACTGCATATGATTTTCCACAAATGTCAGTTAGATCAAGGTGGTCGATAGTGTCTTTCAGATCTTCTATACCCTGATGTTTGGTTTGGTATGTTTGTATGTACATGCCAACTTGTCTGTTTCTTACAGGCTCTCACCAGGAATCCCAGATTTACCTTGAACACATGATATTCCTGTCTCAATTTTCTTCTAGCATTGCAATTACAAGTTTATGGACTGCCCTGATTTCGTTTAGATTTTCTGTAAGCTACAGCAAGATGCTATGAGTATAGAGCTATACAATTTTATGACTGACAAGCCTTCCTGATGAGGTTTATCACTGTGAAATGCCTTTCTCTAACAATAAGAGCACATAAATATTATCTTTTATGTTTACCTTATGCATACTACATCTTTTTTCCATATATTCCATCTGTCTGTGCATTTATATTAAAAATGTCTCTGAGGGAGCACAGGTAGAACAAGTAACACACACACACACACACAAATGGCAAACATAAATACACACCTTTCAATAATATCTCTTAATATCAACGGTCTCAATGCCCCAACGAAAAGACATAGATTTGCAGACTGGGTTAAAAAGCAGGATCCTACAATTTGTTGTCTTCAAGAAACTCACCTTTCTACAAAGGATAGACATTATCTTAGGGTGAAAGGTTGGAAGACGGTGTTTCAAGCAAATGGGCCTAGAAAACAAGCAGGGGTTGCTATCCTAATATCAGACAGGGTGGACTTTAGTCCGAAGTTAGTCAAAAAAGATAAGGAAGGTCACTTTATATTGATTAAGGGCACACTACAACAGGAGGACATTACAATCCTAAACATATATGCACCTAACATGGGGGCTCCCAAATTCGTCAAACAAACACTATTAGAACTAAGGTCACAGATAACACCAAACACGGTGGTGGTGGGTGACTTTAACACCCCACTCTCATCAATTGACAGGTCATCCAGGGAAAGAATAAACAGAGAGGCATCTGGACTAAATGAGGTCATAGAAGGAATGGACCTAACAGATATATACAGGACATTTCATCCAAAGGCTGCAGAATATACATTCTTTTCAGCAGCACATGGAACATTCTCTAAAATAGACCATATATTAGGACACAAAGCAAATCTTAACAATTCAGGAAAATTGAAATAATTCCTTGCATTCTATCTGACCACAATGGAATTAAACTACAAATCAGTAGCAAGAAAGGCTATAGAGCATACACAAAATCATGGAAACTAAACAATACACTACTAAATGATGAGTGGGTCAATGAAGAAATCAAAAAGGAAATCAAAAAATTTATAGAGTCAAATGATAATGAGAACACAACATACCAAAATCTCTGGGACACAATGAAGGCAGTTCTAAGAGGTAAATTTATAGCCTTAAGTGCCTATATTAAGAAATTAGAAAGGTCGCAAGTAAACGACCTAATGCTTCGCCTTAAAGCCTTGGAAAAAGAAGAACAAGGCAAACCAAAAAGTAGTAGACGGGAAGAAATAATAAAGATTAGGGCAGAAATTAATGAAATAGAAACAAAAAGAACAATCCAAAGAATTAATGAAACAAAGAGTTGGTTCTTTGAAAGGATAAACAAGATTGATAAACCCTTAGCAAATCTGACCAAAAGAAAGAGAGAAGAGACACAAATTAATAAAATCAGAGATGAACAAGGTAACATCACAACAGATTCCAGAGAAATTCAAAAATTATAGGGACATACTATAAAAGCATATACTCCACAAAGTATGAAAATCTGAAAGAAATGGATGATTTCCTTGATCTATATGACCTACCTAAATTAAATCAAAATGAGATTAATCACTTAAATAGACCTATAACAAACATGGAGATCCGAGCAGTTATCAATAATCTCCCAACTAAAAAAAGCCCAGGCCCGGATGGATTCACTGCTGAATTTTACCAGACTTTTAAGGAAGAGCTAACACCATTGCTTCTTAAGCTTTTCCAGGAAATAGAAAAAGAAGGAATCCTACCAAACTCCTTCTATGAGGCCAGCATCACCCTGATACCAAAACCAGGCAAAGATAGAACAAAAAAAGAAAATTACAGACCAATCTCCCTCATGAACATAGATGCAAAAATTCTCAACAAAATATTGGCAAACAGAATACAAGAGTATATCAAAAAGATCATTCACCCTGACCAAGTAGGCTTTATCCCAGAGATGCAGGGATGGTTCAACATACGCAAATCTATAAATGTAATACATTACATAAATGGGTTGAAGGACAAAAATCACATGATCATCTCATTAGATGCAGAGAAAGCATTTGACAAAATCCAACATCCCTTCATGATAAAAGTCCTACAGAGACTGGGAATAGAAGGAACATATCTCAATATAATAAAGGCTATTTATGACAAGCCTACAGCCAACATATTACTAAATGGGGAAAAACTGGAAGCTTTTCCACTAAAATCAGGAACAAGACAAGGGTGTCCACTGTCTCCACTTCTATTTAATATAGTTTTGGAAGTCTTAGCCATAGCAATAAGGCAAGAGACACACATAAAAGGGATACAAATTGGAAAGGAAGAAATCAAGTTATCATTATTTGCAGATGACATGATTCTATACATAAAGGACCCTAAAGACTCTACTAGCAAGCTGTTAGAGCTGATCAAAACCTACAGCAATGTAGCAGGATACAAAACAAATACACAGAAATCAGTAGCCTTCGTATATGCTAACAACAAACACACAGAGGATGAAATCAGAGAATCACTCCCATTCACAATTGCATCAAAAAAAATAAAATACCTTGGAATAAACCTAACTAAGGAAGTAAAGAATCTATACAATGAGAACTTTAAGACACTCAAGCGAGAAATTGCAGAAGACACTAGAAAGTGGAGAAACATCCCTTGTTCCTGGCTTGGAAGAATCAATATCGTGAAAATGGCAATCTTACCTAAAGCAATCTACACATTTAATGCAATCCCTATCAAAATTCCAAAGGCTTTCTTCATGGAAATAGAAAAAACAATCCAAAAATTCATTTGGAATCATAAAAAACCTCGAATATCTAAAATAATACTGAGCAACAAAAAAGAGGCTGGTGGTATCACCATACCTGATTTTAACCTATACTACAGAGCCATAGTAACAAAAACAGCATGGTACTGGCACAAAAACAGACATGTAGATCAGTGGAACAGAATAGAGGACACAGATGTAAGCCCAAGTAGCTATAGCCACCTGATATTCGATAAAAATGCCAAAAATACTCATTGGAGAAGAGACAGCCTCTTCAGCAAATGGTGTTTTGAAAACTGGATAAATATCTGCAGAAGGATGAAAATAGATTCTTCTCTCTCGCCATGCACAAGAATTAAGTCCAAATGGATTAAAGACCTTAACATCAGACCGGAAACTTTGAAACTGCTAGAGGAAAAAGTAGGGGAAACCCTTCAACATATTGGTCTTGGCAAAGACTTTCTGAATACAACCCCAATTGCTCAGGCAATAAAACCACAGATTAACCACTGGGACCTAATGAAATTACAAAGATTTTGCACCGCAAAGGACACAGTGAAAAAAGCAAAGAGGCAACCTACAGAATGGGAAAAAATCTTTGCCAGCTATATATCTGATAGAGGATTAATATCTAGGATATACAAAGAACTCAAAAAGTTAACTAATAAGGAATCAAACAGGCCAATCAAAAAATGGGCTAAGGAGCTAAATAGAGAGTTCTCAAAGGAAGAAATACGAATGGCATATAAGCACCTAAAAAAATGTTCTACGTCACTAGTCATCAGGGAAATGCAGATTAAAACTACATTGAGATTCCATCTCACTCCTGTCAGATTGGCCACCATCATGAAAACAAATGATCATAAATGTTGGCGGGGATGTGGAAAAAAAGGAACCCTTCTGCACTGCTGGTGGGAATGCAATCTGGTCCAGCCATTGTGGAAAACAGTGTGGAGGTTCCTAAAGCAGCTAGAGATTGATCTACCATATGACCCAGCTATAGCACTCCTAGGCATATATCCAAAGGACTCATCTCATTTCCTTAGAAGTACATGCTCAACCATGTTTATTGCTGCTCAATTTATAATAGCTGGGAAATGGAACCAGCCTAGATGTCCCTCAACAGATGAGTGGATAATGAAGATGTGGTACATTTATACAATGGAGTTCTACTCAGCGGTAAAGAAAAATGAAGTTATGAAATTTGCAGAAAAATGGATGGACATGGAAAGTATTATACTAAGTCAGGTAACCCAGGCCCAGAAAGCCAAGCGCCACATGTTCTCCCTCATATGGGGATCCTAGCTACAGATGACTGGGCTTCTGTGTGAGAATGAAAATACTTAGTAGCAGAGGCCAGTAAGTTGAAAAGGAGACATAAAGGGTGGAGAAAGGAAGGGAGGAGGATACTTAATAGGTTGATATTGTATATATGTAATTACAATGATTGTAATGGGGAGGTAATATGATTGAGAATGGAATTTCAAACGGGAAAGTGTGGGGGTGGGGAGGGAGGGAATTACCATGGGATATATTTTATAATCATGGAAAATGTTAATAAAAATTAAAAAAAAAAAATGTCTCTGAGGGATGGAGAGATGGCTTAGCAGTTAAGGCACTTTCCTGTGAAGCCTAATGACCCAGGTTTGATTCCCTAGTACCCACGTAAACCAGATGCACAAGGCAGCATGTGCATCTGGAGATCATTAAAGGTCCCCATTCTCTCTTTTTCAAATAAATAATAACATATTTGAAAAATAAAATCTCTGTAGTCAAAGGTGGTTTGATTGCAAAATATATACTCCCCACAGGCTCATGTGTTTGAATATTTGATCTGGTAGTGCTGTTTGGAAGGGTGTGGAACCTTTAGGTGAAACCTTTTTGGGAGATGTGAACCAGTAGGGCCAGGCCTTGAGTTCTTACAGCCCAACCTCTCTGGTGTTCTCTCTCTTTCATACACATGCACATATATATCATACATATATAAATATTTTAGAACAAATTTATTAGTGTATACTTATTATACAAAGCAATAGGTTTCAAAACAGCATGTTTCTATTCAAATATATCAGGTACACTGACCATATTTATTCTCCATTACCTCTCCTGCCCACCTCCTTACCCTTCCTGCTCCTCTTCTTCCTCCTCCCCCCAAATAGTCTTCCTTATAATTTCTGTGCACAACCTAGGTTCCATAGATCAAAGATGTGGTATGTCCTTCTAGGTCTGGCTTATTTTATTTAATAGGATAGATTCCAATCGTAATCATTTTCCCACAAATGACATTGAGTATTCATATAATATTTTCTTTGTTTATTCATCTGCTGATGGGCACCTATGTTTATTCCATAACTTTGCCACAGTAAAAATTCCACAGTAAATGTGGATGAGCAGAATCTTTGAGATATACTGATTTATGTTCCTTTGAGAATATTACCAGAAGTGGTATAACTGGGTCATGTAATAGTTCTTTTATTTCTTTAAGGATCCTCCATGGTGTTTCCAATGTAACTGCATTAGTTTATATTTCAAGCAACACTGTATGAGGAAGGGTTCTTTCTGCCCTACCTCATCTTCACAAAAATTTGTTGTTTGTGGTTTCATTTTTAAAAATATTTTTATTTATTTGCACATACTAAGGGGAAGAGAACCAAGAGACCAATGACCAGATGAATGAACCACATTTTTTGTCTGGCTTTATGTGGGTGCTAGAGAACTGAAGAGAAGGCAGGCTTTGCAAGCAAGTGTTTTCAACCACTGAGCCATCTCCCCAGCCCTTATTCACTTTTTTAATAAGAGCATGAGATGGAATTTCAATGTAATTCACATTTGCATTTCCCTGAAGGCTACAGATCATTTTTCATTGACCATCTTAATATTTTTATAGAAGCACCTTTTTATCTGATTTGATTTTGTGTTATTAGATTATGTGCTCTTTTGGTGTGTTCCTTGTTAGTTCTTTATTGATTATAAAATTAATCCCTGATATATCTCTGGCAAAGATTTATTTCTCATTCAACAGGCTACATGTCACTACATTCTTTCCTTTGCTATTCAGGAGCTTTATACTTCCATGCAATACCATTTGCAAATTCTCCTGACTTCAACAGTCATTTTTAGAAAGTTCTTACCCTTTATATCTTAAGTGCTTTCCCTACATTTTTCTTTAGCAGTTTCATGGTTCTAGGTCTTATATTAAGGCCTTTATTTTTCTGTTTTCATTTTCTTTTTATTATGAGAGAGAGAATTGGCATGTCAGGGCCATAGCCACTGCAAACATGCATCTGGCTTATGTGAGTTCTAGAGAGTTGAACCTGGATCCTTAGGCTTCATAGGCAAGTACTTTAAGCACTAAGCCATCTCTCCAGCCTATAAGTTTATTTTATTTTTTAAATATTTTTATTTATTTATTTGAAAAAGAAAGAAAGAGGCAGCTAAGAGTAAATAGATATACCCAGGTCTTTAGCCAGTGCAAATGAATTCCAGATGCATGAGCCACCTCATCTATCTAGTTTACATGGGTACTGGGGAATTAAACCTGGGTCCTTACGCTTTGCAGGCAAGCACCTTAACCACTAAGCCATCTCTTCAGCCCTAAATTTATTTTTAATTAGTACCTGTGCAAAGTGAGAGATATGGATCTATTTTCATTCTTATACATGTAGAATATCCAACTTTTTCAGGACCATTTGCTGAAATAAGCTTTTGTCCAAATTATAGTTTTAAAACCTTTGTGAAATATTAGGCGGCTGTGGTTGTATAGGTTTATTTCTGGGTTCTCTATCCCATTCTATCTGCCTATTTGTTTCTATTTCAGTGCCATGCTGGATTTTGTTACTGTGGTTCTGTAGAATCATCTGAGATCAGTCATAGTCATGCCTCCAACATTAGTTTTTGTGCTCAGGATTGCCTTAGCTATTCAGGATCTTTTACGCTTCCATATGAAACTCAGAACTGCTTTTTCTATTTCTGTAAAAAAAAAAAAAAAAAAAGTCACTGAATTTTGATGGGCAGTGCACTGAATACACATATTGCCTTAGGTACTGTAGCCATTTTTATGGTACTAATTCTTCTAATCTATGAGGATGGGAAGTCTTTCCACCTTTTAGATTTATCAATTTATTTCTTCAGGGTTTTAAAATTTTCAATGCTGAGGTCTTTCACATCCTTAAGTTCATTCCTAGGTATTCTTTTTGAGATAACTGTGAATATTTTCCTGACTTTTTTTTAATGTTCATTAATGAAATTATGTCATTCCTTTATAGCATCATGTGGTTCTATACCATTCCCTTTTTTTAAGATTTCTTTTTATTTCAGAGAGAGAGAAAATCAGCACACCACAGCCACTACCCTATGCAAACAAACTCCAGATACATGTGCCATGCTGTATATCTAGCTTACATAGGTTGTGGGGAACCAAACCTGGGTCCTTAAGCTTCTTAGCAAGTGTCTTAACCACTAATCCATCTCTCCAGCCCAGCATTACCTTTTTTATTTTCAGTTTTCTTATATCAGAAAACAGAAATATTTGTGAAATTAAATGAAAGAAAATGATGGGGGAATGAAGGAAAATGGGATCAAAGCATAATAACTGAAAGAGTAGGAAAATTTAAGCTAAGAAAGACAAAACTTCAAAGTCTATGTCATAGTATCTCATAAGCTAAACTTCACTCAAATAAAGAATAATTTTTAAAATATAAAATTCCTGGTCCACATGATACAAACAATAATGGTACACATAACTACTCACTTTCATTTAACATAATGATAATGATGGCTGGTGAGATGGCTCAGCAGTTAAAGGCACTTGCTTGCAAAGCCTGATGGCCTGGGTTTGGCTTCCTAGTACCCATATGAAACCAGATGCACAAAGAGGCATGTGTATCTGGAGTTCATTTGCAGTGGCATGAGACCCTGGCAAACCCATACTCTGTGTGTGTGTCTCTCTCTCTATCTTTCGCAACTAAAAAAAAATTTTTAATAATAATAATAAGTGCCAAACCCATACTCTGTGTGTGTGTCTCTCTCTCTATCTTTCGCAACTAAAAAAAATTTTTAATAATAATAATAAGTGCCAAATATACATATATATGACTTATAATAAGTTAAAAATAAATAGTCCTCAATACAATCTTAAACATTCCTTTTATTACTTTGAGAACACATTAGAACTTCTCTATAAATATTTGCATATACAAAGAATATGATTAGAATGTCTAGTTTCCCCTTTAGAAGAAAATTATCTTTCTACAACCATAATTACATATGACAGTAGGCTCCTAAGTATACATTTTTGATCATGATAATTAAACTCTTTCAATTACAGATGTAAGATATATCCAGTTAATGGATTCTGGAAACAGAATGGAGTAAGAAACATAAGGTATCTGTCTCTTCTCCTAGAAAATCACTCCACTGGTATTGAAGGCTTTCAGTTGATAAAGAAAGCTCCATATATTTAGTCAGATCTGATAGAATTAATATATATGATATGAAAATTTATTGTCTTAGCTGTAGGATATGGGTTGGGCAGTAGAACAACAGCTTTCTGCAGCTGGAGAACTGCTCAGTAGCTGTTCAGTTCACAAGACCGGATGCAGGCTAGAGAGTCAGGGAACCCAGTAGTTGCTGAGTCTGTGAGGCTGGCTAGAAAGCGGGAGAACCCAGTAGCTGTTTAGCCCATGAGGACAGATGATTCAGCAGTTCAAATCTGGCACTGAAGGTCTATAGGATTTCTGAAAAACCACTGGACTTCAGTCCATGTTGGAAGACTAATTGTGCTTGATTTGTCCATGACAACCACGACAGGGCAAATGTACATACCAATGAATGTCAAGGGCAGCTGAGCAGAATACACATACCAGCGAGTAGCATGGACACCTAGCAAAGTCTATGTTCAGTAAGAATTTCTTTTTAAAAAAAAATTATTTATTTACTTATTTATTTGAGTGAGAAAGAGAGAGAGAGACAGCATGGGCGCTCCAAGGCCTCCAGCCACTGGAAACAAACTCCAGATGCACCACCTTGTACATCTGGCTTACTGAGTCCTTAGGCTTCATACACAAGCTCTTTAAGCATTAAGCCATTTCTCCAGCTGTTTTTTTTTTTTTTTTTTTTTTTTTTTTTGAGGCAAGCCCAATAGGCTGGGCTTTTTTAGAAAGAATACAAAAGAGAAAGAGAGAGAGAGAGAATTGGCACAATAGGACCTCAAGCCACTGCAATCACACTCCAGATGCATGCAACACTTCGTGCACATGTGTGACTTTGCACATGCTGTGTCACCTCGTGTTCTTGTTCTTGTCTCTTCTTGTTTTCTCCTTTGGGGAGCAAAGCCAAAAAGATTAGGATCTTCAAAAGCAATTATAAGATTATAGAACAAGGAAAGGTAAATAGCAAATTCATATATCCAAGGAAAGTCACAATCTCAGAAAAGACTAAGAATTCATGTTTACATTTGAGGCTGATCACTGATAATTCCCACAGAGGACACAACACAATAAGCTAGTAAACACAGCAAACAATTAGGAAGAGGGAAAACATGATTTTTTTTTTTAGTGTTGCCACAATATTAGATTCAAATATCCACTTTTTCTGGAAAAGACAGAAAAGGATAGCAAATTCAAACGAAAAAAATAAAGCAACAGAACCTATCCCTGAAGGGCAAAACAAACAAACAACAAAAACAAGTGATGACATATCCTCCAAAGACTTTAAAATTATTAAGGAAAATCAGAGAAAAATGTGGAAAAGTCAGGCATGGTAGCTCACTCCTTTAATCCTAGCACTCCAGATGTCAAGGAAGGAAGATCACTATGAGTTTGAGGACAGCCTGAGAATGTATAATGAATTCTAGGTTCAGCCTAGGCCAGAGTGAGATCCTACTTTGAAAATGTGCACTGTGTGTGTATATCCAATAAAATGATATATGAACACCAATTAAAAATAGAAAGCATAAAAGTCAAAAGGGTACTATGGAAGAGAAAGGAAGGAAGGGGAATCCAAGTAGCCTAATACTCTAACTTAAAGAAACTCAAAGAGAACCTACACCAAAAAAAAAATTTCAATCAAACCTTCAAAGCTAGAGGTATAAGCAATTCAGCATAAGATTATCAGCACACCTTTCAGCAGAAACACTGGAGGTCAGAGTGCAACAGGACAGCATATTATCACTTTAAAAGAAAAAACTGGGGCTCGATAGACGGCTTAGCAGCTAAGGCCTGCAAAGCCAAGGGACCTAGTTCAATTCCCCATTATCCTCATAAGCCAGATCACACAGGTTGTATAAATATCTGGAGTTCATCTACAGTGGCTGGAGGACCTGGTGCACGCATTCTCTTTCTTTGCCTCTTTCTCTCTTGCTGAAAGAAAAAAAGAAAGAAGAAAGAAAGAAAGAAAGAAAGAAAGAAAGAAAGAAAGAAAGAAAGAAAGAAAGAAAGAAAGAAAGAAAGAAAGAAGGAGGGAGGGAGGGAGGGAGGGAGGGAGGGAGGGAGGGAGGGAGGGAGGGGAAGGAAGGAGGGAGGGAGGGAGGGAGGGAGGGAGGGAGGGAGGGAGGGAGGGAAGGAACGAACAAAATCTTCAGCCAAGAATCCCGATTCTGATAAAATCATCTTTGCTTCTGCAGGCGAAATTAAAATAGGCCCAGATTAAAAAAAATGTTTTTTAAAAAACAGCAAAATACACTCTTCTACTAAAAAGTGAGGTGTATAAGACATTACCAATGGCAGCAGAGAAGTAGGAGAGATCCAGAGCATCTAGAGCCCACTTAGGCAGGTAGAAGCAGCTCCAGCAGCAGCAACACCAGGTCCACCAGGCTACAACTACAAGACTTGGCTTGAGCCCCAGGAAAACCCAGGTGAGATTTTCCAGTCACTCTGGAGCTCCTTGCAAGAAACATGAAGGTAAGACTGCAGCAAACAAGGGAGGAACAGATCACAAGGTAGAGAATCACGTGGACCAGCAGGAGAATAAGAACTACCATCCACAACCTCCCCTCCCCCACAGCCAACACAAGCACCAGAGACCTGGGGAAGGAAATCACAGCACCCAGCACCAGCAACCAGAGCAGCAATCTAACGACTCAGCCAGCCTACTTGAACCCACACTGCACCAAAAAGGGACCCAAGCAGGAGCGCAGCATAGCTGAGACCAAACTCATCCTAAAGGGTAACTGGGATTACCCACCAAATAAGTCTAGTATAAAGGCCTGAACTGGAAGTGCTAATTGCACCTTCCATATCGATATAAATTACATGTTAACTCTTACGGATGGTCAGACTTGCCATTCCTAAATAAACTATATTTTGGGCTAGTTGTTTGTTGCTTCTTGATATATAGTGGCTTTGTTTCCTCTTCTGTTGTTCATTAGGGAAGGGTCTCATTTGTTAACAAGCTGAATTGGAACCCTCAGCAGAACAGAAATCTTAACCTCCTAGTTGACAGGATTAAAGGTGTAGGGCAACACACACCTTAAGGGCCTGTGACTTTGTTAGAGGATATGACTGTCATAATACTTACTCTTGCATAAATACTCTGTGCTGCTTTTCATTGAAGGTGCACACTGTTTAGTTAAATTTTACAATCTGCCTTTATTTTGTTCTACCCAGCCTACTTGAATACTTTCATAGCAGGCAAACACAACATCAAGGGTCACTTTTGTAGATACTCTGAGAGTCTTAAGAGCCATACCTAGCACCTTAAGCTCCTACCCTTTAGATATATAACATCAGATTGATTGACACATCTAATAATACTGCAGTTAAGTAGAAAATCCAAGCATTAAATTAATCCAAGATACAAAAACATATACATTATAACACAAGAAACACCAAAAATCAAGACAACATAAATCCACCAAAAAGTATTATTGCTTCAAAAATGACCTCCAATGACAATGAGTTACAGGATATGCCTGAGAAAGATTTCAAAAGAATGATTATAAATATGCACAAAGAAGTCAAAGATGAAAACAAAGGAAACAAAGAGAAAATCAAAGGAATCAAAGAAGACACAGGAAAACAATTTAATGAAATAAGGAGGTCAATACAAGACATAAGTAAGGAAATAGAAATAATAAAGAAAAACCAGTCAGAATTACTAGCAACAAAGAACACAGATAATGAAATAAGAAACTGTAGAAAATCTCACCAGTAGAATGGATGAAGAAGAGGAAAGAATATCTAAGCTACAAGACCAGGTGGCAGATCTAATACAGTCCAACAAAGAGAAAGGCAAATTAATAGGAAAGTATGAATGGGAATTTCAAGATACTTGGGACACTATGAAAAGATCAAACATAAGAATTCAGGTTATATAGCAGAAGGAGAAGAATTTCACTCCAAAGGTATAGTAGGAATTTTCAACAAAATCATAGATAAAAACTTCCCCCAAATTGGGAAAGAGGTAACAATGCAGATACAGGAATCCTTTAGAACACCCAACCAGACAAAACCTGGAAAGAACCTCTCTTTACTATGTTATAATCAAACTACCAAACATACAAACCAAAGAAAATATATTGAAAGCACTTAGAGAAAAAATCAAGTTACCTACAAAGGCAAGCCTATCAGGATCACAGCAGATTACTCAACACAAACTTTAAAAGCCTTGCAGTGATATATTCCAACTTCTGAAAGATAACAACTGTCATCCAAGGTTACTTTATCCTGCAAAGCTATCCACTAAATAGACAGAGAAATAAGAACATTTCACAACAAAAGCAGGCTAAAAGAATATTTGAAGATAAAACCAGCTCTGTAGAAAATACTTGAAAGAACCCTCCATGCTGATGAGAAAGAAAAGCACACATATAGGGAAACTGGAAAAAAAATACTCAAACACTAATTAATACAACAGAGCAAAGGTAAAAACCGGAAGAACTACAAAAAAAAAAATGCCAAAAGTTAATACATACCTTTCAATAACATCTCTTAATATCAATGGCCTCAATGCTTCAAACAAAAGACATAGGTTTGCAGACTGGGTTACAAAGCAGGATCCTTTAATTTGTTGCCTCCAAGAAATTCGCCTTCTACAAAGGATGGACACTATCTTAAGATGAAAGGTTGAAAAAGATGTTTCAAGCAAATAGGCCTACAAAACAAGCAGGGGTTGCTATCCTAATATCTGACAAGGTAGACTTCAGCCCAACATTAGTTAGGAAAGAAAAGGAAGGTCACTTTATATTGATTAAAGGCACACTCCAACAAGAGGACATTACAATCCTAAACATATATGCACCAAATATGATGGTTTGCAACTTCATCGATCAAACACTATTAGAACTAAGGTCACAAATAACACCAAACGGGCTGGAGAGATGGCTTAGTGGTTAAGTGCTTGCCTGTGAAGCCTAAGGACCCCGGTTCGAGGCTCAGTTCCCCAGGTCCCACATTAGCCAGATGCACAAGGGGGTGCACGCGTCTGGAGTTCGTTTGCAGAGGCTGGAAGCCCTGGCGCGCCCATTCTCTCTCTCTCCCTCTATCTGTCTTTCTCTCTGTGTCTGTCGCTCTCAAATAAATAAATAAATAATTAAAAAAAAAAAATAACACCAAACACAGTGGTAATGGGTGACTTCAATACCACTCTGATCAAATGACATGTAATCCCAGAAAAAAAATAAACAGAGAAGTATCTGGATTAAATGAGGTCATATAACAAAAGGACCTAACATATATACAGGATATTTCATCCAAATGCTGCGGAATATATTCTTTTCAGCAGCACATGGAACATTCTCTAAAACAGACCATATATTAGGACACAAAGCAAATCTTAACAAATACAGGAAAATAGAAATAATTCCTTGCATTCTATCTGACTACAGTGGAATCAAAATACAAGTCAATACCAAGAAAACCTATAGAGCATACACAAAATCATGGAAACTAAACAATACACTACTAAATGGTGAATGGGTCAATGAAGAAATCAAGAAGGAAATCAAAAAATTTATAGAGTCAAATGATAATGAGAACACAACATACCAAAACCTTTGGGACACAATGAAGGCAGTCCTAAGAGGGAAATTTATAGCTTTAAGTGCCTATATTAAGAAATTAGAAAGGTCTCAAGTAAATGAACTAATGCTTTACCTGAAAGCCTTGTGGGGGGAAAAAAAAAAAGTCAAACCAAAAATCAGTACATGGGAAGAAGTAATAAAGATCAGTGCAGAAATTAATGAAACAGAAGCCAAAAAAACAATCCAAAGAATCAATGAAACAAAGAGCGGGCTCTTTGAAAGTATAAACAAGATTGACAAACCCTTAGCAAATCTCACCAAAAGAAAGAGAGAAGAGACACAAATTAATAAAAGTAGAGATGAAAAAGGCAGCATCACAACAGGCACCAGAGAAATTCAAAAAATCATAGGGACATACTATAAGAACATATACTCCACCAAGTTTGAAAATCTGAAAGAAATAGATGATTTTCTTGATTTATATGACCTACCTAAATTAAATCAGGATAAGATTACTTACTTAAATAGACCCGTAACAAGTATGGAGATCCAATCAGTTATCAAAAATCTCCCAGGTAAAATTAAGTCCAGGCCCAGATGGATTCACTGGTGAATTTTACCAGACCTTCAGAGAAGAACTAACACCATTGTTTCTTAAGATTTTCCATAAAATAGAAAAAGAAGGAATCCTACCAAACTCCTAGGAAGCCAGCATCACCCTGATTCAAAACCAGGCAAAGATAGAACAAAAAAAGAAAATTACAGACCAATCTCCTTCATGAACACAGATGCAAAAATTCTCAACAAAATATTGGCAAAAGAATACAAGAATATATCAGAAAGATCATTCACCCCTACGAAGTTGGCTTTATCCCAGCAATGCAGGGATGATTCAACATATGCAAATAGATACATGTAATACATTATATAAATGGTCTGATGGATGAAAATCACATGATCATCTCATTAGACGAAGAGAAATCATTTGACAAAATCCAACCTCCCTTCATGATAAAAGTACTACACAGACTCGGAATAGAAGGAGTATATCTCAATATAACAAAGGGTATTTATGACAAGCCTACAGCCAACATGGGGAAAAACTGGAAGCTTTTCCACTAAAATCAGGAACACTGTTATTAAATATAGTACTGGAAGTCTTAGCCATAGCAATAAGGCAAGAGACACACAAAAAGGATACAAATTGGAAAAGAGATAAGTTATCATTATTTGCAGATAACATGATTCTATACATAAAGGACCCTAAAGACTCTAACAGCAAACTGTTTGAGCTGATAAACACTTATAGCCATGTAGTAGAATACAAAATAAACACACAGAAATCAGTAGCCTTCCTATATGCTAACAACAAACACACAGGGAATGAAGTCAGAGAATCATTCCAATTCACAATTGCATCAAAAAAATAAATGGGAAATTTTGTGGAAGAGGGGGCGGAAAGAATGTCAGAGCCACATGTTGGGTCATGATATACAGAGACATTTATCGTACCAATAACTGTGGGCTACTCCAAAATGCATGACCCATATACCTCAACAAGGAGGGGGTCAATGGGGAGGGGGTAGGTCACGGATGAGCCTAATAATGGTACCAAACTGCCTGTACTTGCAGAATAGAAAACTAATATAAATAAATAAATAAATAAATAAATAAATAAATAAATAAATAAAGTACCTTGGAATAAACTTAATAAAGGAAGTGAAAGATCTCTACAATGAAAACTTTAAAACACTCAACAGAGAAATTGCAGAAGACACTAGGAATTTAAAAAGATATCCCTTGTTCTTGCATCTGAAGAATCAATATTGTGGAAATGGCAATCTTACCAGAAGCAATCTATATATTTAAAGCAATGCCCATTAAAGTTCCAATAGTATTCTTCACAGGAATAGAAAAAACAACCCAAAAATTCATTTGGAAGCACAAAAAAAGTGTCAAATATCTAAAACAGTACTGACCAACAAAAATAAGGCTGGTGGTATCACCATATCTGATGAACCAAACCAAGGAAGTGAAGGATCTCTACAATGAAAACTTTAAAACACTCATAAAGGGAATAGAAAGGAAGGGGTGGGATACTTAATAGCATAGTACTGTGTATATATAAGTAGAAGAATAGATTAATGGAAGTGAAAAGGCCCGAGTGGGGTCAGGGGAAGAGATTGAGCAGAGGAAAGGTAGAGGAAGGGCTAATCAAAATCTAAGAGGATATAAATAAATCATATGGAAACCTACTTTTTTGGACAATGGAACACACAGGAGCTGTAGATTGTTGCTAGAAAATTTTAGTGCCAGGGATGGGATACCTTCTAGTGAGTTGTTGGCCAGGGAGGTTATTGATGCCCCCAACACATTATAGGCCATTGCCGAGGCCCTTAGTTTCCCACCAGGAATAGATGGTAAGACTCTACTGCTAAAGACTCTACATACTTGGGCTGAAAGGCCACTGAGAAATCCTGCTGGAACTGAGCTGACAACCTCCTCCATGTAGAGCAGATGACAGAAAGCTAGAAGAAGCCATTCTACATGCAGTTCAATGGGACAGAGAGAAATCACCAGTGAAGATACTCAACAGTAGACACTACAAGTCTTAAATTTTGCCAGCCAGGCCTAATGAGCCAACTGTTGCAATAGTGGCACATCTGTCTTGGTGGAAACCAACTGCCCTCTAATTGGACTGGAGTCCTGCTCCATGGGAGGGTATACATCCCTGATACTAACAACTTAAAACAGGGGTAGTCACGAGCCCTAGGGCTGTAATGTCTGCTGCTGTCTGGCTAAATGTACATACTATGCTTATGAAACTGCCCAGTAAGCACTTCTCTTAATGTTCATACCCATATATTAATGTTACTCTCACTTTTGGTAGAGAATCTTCTCTTTTCAGATGGCAGTGACCTTGGGATGACTCAGAAGGCATCATGGTGCTGGAAAGAAGTGACAGGAATGTTCTGCAGTGCATTATCTCTGTTATACCTTCTAAGGCTCAGGGTCCATTGCAGAAGAGCCAAAGGAAAGGTAGGACTCCTTACAATGTGCTCCTCCAGACACAAAATGGCCTGGATACCCATGATCTCACAGTGCCTGACACTACCTACACAAGACCATCATAATAGGAGAAAATATCATGACATCAAAATAAAAGAGAGACTGATTAATCAGGCGAGGGGATATGATGGAGAATGTTGTTTCAAAGGGGAAAATGGGGGGAGGGAGGGCATTACCATGGGATATTGTTTACAATCATGGACATTGTTAATAAAAAAAATTTGTAATGATTTTATTATCACTAGGCTTGCCATGGAAATATGCTCCATGGAATGTTAAAGCTGAAGTGAAAAAACACTCGTCAGTAACTAACAACTGTAAAGAAATGAAAATCTTGCCAGGTGTGGTAGCACACACCTGTAATCCTAGCACTCGGGAGGCAGAGGTAGGAGGATCACAGTGAGTTCAAAGCCAACCTAAGACAAAACAGTGAATTCCAAGTCAGCCTCTGCTCGAGTGAGAACCTGCCTTGAAAAATGGAAAAACTGAGAAAAGAAAAAAGAAAAAAAGGAAGAAAGGAAAGAAGGAGGGTTGGAGGGATGACTTAGCATTTAAGGCATTTGCCTGCAAAGCCAAAGGACCCAAATTCAACTCCCCAGGATCCATGATAGCCAGTTGCACAAGGGGGTGCACATGTATGGAGCTCATTCGCAGTGGCTGGAGGCCCTTGGTGCACCTATTCTCTCTCTCTCTCTCTCTCTTTATCTGTCAAATAAATAAAAATAAAAGTTAAAAAAATTAAAAAATGAAAATCTCAAGTTCAGGGCCACCCTGAGAATACAGAGTGAATTCCAGGTCAACCTGAGCTAGAGTGAGACGCTACCTTTAAAAATAAAATAAAATAACTAAAAAATAATAAAGAAATGAAAATCTCAGGGAAGGCAAATACAACGTAAGTATGAAAGTGGGCAGCACTGCAACTGCTTTCTACATAACTTTAAAGAGTAACATATCTAAGAAACATTAGTCTAAAAGACAGAATTATTATAATTTTGCTATGTTAACACTACATTTTTTTATTACACAAAAGTCTGGATTTAAGCGAACTATCAGTCTACGTTTTCAGTCTACATTTGGAGACACAATGTAGAAGGATGCAACTCTGTGACGTGAGCAACCTAAAGTATGAGTGGAGCTATAAATTTCTGTTTTTGAAGTTAAATAGGTACAATTAAATGAAAATGTTGAAATTTTATGATTTAAATGTAACCCCCAAAGAATAGGAATAAATAAAAATAAATTTTTTAAAAACTTTAATCCTCATAGTAACACAAAGAGCCAAAGAATATGCCAAAAAAAGGGGAAAAAATTGTTTTTCTACTGTATCAAACAATTCATACGTTATTGTCAGTGGAATCATGTCTATAATAATATATATGATTCAGAAATTTTAAATGGAGATAAAATAATGTAACATAGTGACACATGGTTATAATTCTAGCACTCAGGAAGTACAGGAAGGAGGAATAGAGTTCAAGGCCAGTCTTGACCACATATCCAGTTCCTGGTAAGTCTGGGGTAACTGAAACTCAAAAAACTAAAAACAGCCAGTTGTGGTGCTAGTGCATGCTTTAATCCCAGCCATTGGGAAGCAGAAGTAGGAGGATCGTTATGACTTTTGAGGGTGCCTGAGACTACATAATGAATTCCAGGTTAGCAGGGGCTAGACTGAAACCATACCTCGAAAAATAAAAAAACAAACAAACAAATATACCACTACCAGTAACAACATAACTAAAACCAAAACCAGGTATGATGGCACACATCTTTAATCCTAGCACTCAGGAGGTAGAGGTGGGACTACAGAGTGAGTGTTCACCAGGTCAGACTGGGCTAGAGTGAGACTCTTCCTTGGGCAAAAAAATTCAAACAACAAAGCAAAACAGTTGAAGAGAACACACGTCCTGGGCTGGAGAGATGGCTTATTGATTTGGCCTGCAAAGCCAAAGGACCCAGGTTTCATAACCCAGGACCCACATAAGCCAGATGCACAAAGTGGTGCATGTGTCTGGAGTTTGCTTGCAATGGATGGAAGCCCTGGTGCACCCATTCCCTCCCCCCCCCCCATTTCTCTCAAATAAATAAATAAAATATATTAAAAAAGAACATGCGTACTTTGGACATTAGCATGGGGAGATAAATCTAAAATACGAGTAACATGTCACGTCTGATGTAACAGTCTTTACAGATGAAAACCATGAAGTTACATGCCTTAGTTCCTTTGTCATTATATATCACTTAGTCATGTGGTGGTTGTTCTTACACAGCAAAAACTTCAATCAGCAATTTAGACATTTTATAAACTGAGAAATCTTGGACCAATTGATAATATTTGACTGTATTAACATTTTAGTGCTAAAAATATGTTAATCTCTTAAAATTCTGACATTATACAGTCTGTGTTAAACATGCTGTTTTTTATAATGTTTTACTTCTGCCTTAAGATTTAGGTTTTTTAAATGTACTTTTGCCCTGAATTAAGTGTTAATTTGATGGGAACTGTGCTTTTAAAATCATCACTTGCTGGATTCTAATAAATTAAAGTTAAACTTGAAAAAAAATTGCAAACATTTTTAAACAAGAAAGACTGTAATGCAAGAAATGAAGGACAAAAGAAAGGAGTAATGCAAACAAAAAAACAAATTAATTCTCTAATCAAAGCTAAGAGATTAGGGGCTAAGGAGACAGTAAAGAAGTTAAAGGTTCTTGCTTACAAAGCAGTATTGGTTCAATTTTCCAGGACCCATGTAAAGCCAGATGCACAAAGTGGCACAAGCACCTGGAGTTCATTTGTAATAGCAAGAAGCCCTGGTACACCCATTCTCTTTCTCCTCTCTCTCAAGTATTTTTCAAATAGAAATTAGCAGACTGGATTTAAAGGTTAAAAAGTAGCTGGAGAGATGGCCCAGCAACAGAAGGTACTTGTGTGCAAAGCCTAATGACCAGATTCAATTCCCAGTACCCACATAAAACCATATACACAAATTCGCATGCATATGGAGTTTGTTTGCAGTAGCAAGAGACCCTATTGGGTCCATTCACATATTATCTCTTTCTCCTTGCAAAAAATAAATAAATAAATTGTTTTAAAATATTTTTATTTATTTATTTGAGAGAGAGAGAAAGCAGCAGATAGAGAGAGAGAGAAAATTGGTGTGCCAGGGCCTGCAGGCACTGCAAATGAACTCCAAATGCATGGATCACCCCATGCAGATGGCTTCCATGGGTCCTGGAGAATCGAAACTGGGTCCTTAGGCTTCACAGGCAAGTGCCTTAACCCTGAGCCATTTCTCCAGCCCAAATAATATATATTTTTTTAAGTTAAAAAAGGCAGCCAAACATGGTGGCACATGCCTTTAATCCCAGCACTTGAGAAGTAGAGGTAGGAGGATCACCATGAGTTCAAGGCCACCCTGAGACTACATTGTGAATTCCAGGTCAACCTGGACTAGAGCAAGCCCCACTTAAAAAAAAAAAAAGAAAAAAAGTTAAAACAACTTGTTTACGCTATAGTCACTTTACCTGTACAGACATTAACAGATTGAAAATAAAATGATGCAAAAAGATACACCACACAAATAGTAACTACAAAAGAGCAGCAGTGGCCATACCAATACCCAAAAACATATATTTAAATTTTAAAAAAGATGGCACAGCAGTTAAAGGCACTTGGTTATGGAACCTACTAACCCAGGTCCAATACCCACATAAAGCTGGACACAAAGTGGCACATGGGTCTGGAGTCATGTGAAGCAGCAAGAGGCCTTGGCATGTCCATCCTCATTTTCACTGTTATTCTCAAGTAAATAAATTTTAGAAAGATTAGGGGAAATAAAGGAAGACACATATTAACAAAAGGCTTAATACAGCAAAAAATATGAAAATTATAAATGTTTAAATACCTAGTAAGAGTTCTTAAAAATATGTGAAGCAAAACTGACAGAAATAAAAGGAAATACAGACAGTTCTTCAAGAATAGTGGAAGAAATCAATACTCCAGTCTCAGGAAAGGATAGAAGATGTAAATAAGCAAACAGGGAATGTATTATAATAGCGTGATCACATCTAACAGATGTACATACACAGCACTGTACCTAATAACAGTATACAGACTTTTCTCAAAGGTTATGGGACAAGTTCCAGGACAAAACACATTATCCATGACCTCACAGTGCCTGACACTACCTACACAAAACCATCCTAATAAGAGAAAAAGATGAAAGAAGAGACTGGTTGAGAGGGGGAGGGGATATGATGGAGAGTGGAGTTGAGAAGAGGAATTGGGGGGGGTGAATTATCATGGTTTATTGTCTATAATTATGGAAGTTGTCAATAAAAAAGTAAAATTTAGAAAACACATTAGGGCACAAATTTAAAATATGGCAAAGGGTGGAGAGATGGCTTAGCAGTTAAGGCACCTGCCTGTGAAGCCTAAGGGCCCAGGTTTGATTCCCTAGTACCCATGTAGGCCAGATACACAAGGTGGATCATGAGTCCTGAGTTCATTTGTTGTGGCTGGAGGACCTGATTGCCCATTTTCTCTCTCTACCAGTCTCTCTTTGTCTCTTTCTCTCTCACACAAATAGATAAAAGTAAATTAAAATATAGCATAAACACTGAATAGTTTTTGAAAGGAAGCCAATTCTGACAACATAAAAGGCCCTTAAGGATATCATGCTAAAAGAAATAAATAACTCATAAAGACAAAATTTTGATTCCACTCTTAGAATAATTACAGTAGTCCAAATTATAGACACAGAAAGTAGAATGATGATTATCAGGAGCTGGTATGTGAGGAACTTGTGAGTTACTGTTTGGTGGGCATAAAGTTTCTGTTTTATAAGGTGAAATGAGTTCTGAAGACAGATAATGATGATAGTTGTATTACATTATGCATATATTTAATAACACTGAACCATACACTTAAAATAACCCAAAGAGCCGGGTGTGGTGGTGCATGCCTTTAATCCCAGGAGGCAGAGGTAGGAAGATTGCCGTGAGCTGAAGGGTACTCTGAGACTACATAGTTAATTCCAGGTCAGCCTGGACCAGAGTGAGACCCTATTTCGAAAAAACAAACAACAACAACAACAAAAAAAAAAACCCTGAAGAGTAAGTTTATGTCATGTGTATTTTAAAATTTAAAATATTAGAGAAAAGAATCTTCAATATACCTCCAGAACTTAGAAATGTTTGAGAACTTTTTTCAGATTATTTTCTAAAGGATTATAACGTCCTTCTATGTGATAATATAAGATTTTGTTTATTCCTGTTTTATTAAAACTTTTCCATAATTCTTTTTTCTTCTAAACATGCTGGTAAGAACACAAAGAAAATATCACTTTCATAACACTGAATCCAATTTTAAATTTGTAGACCACATTTGTTTTCTCTTGAAAACTGCATGAACTACTTTTCGGTCTTTCATCTGTGCCAGCCAGCTTCTGTTCCCCTCTTACAAAAATGTCTGAAGTTCACTCAGCTAATTTCATGTTTACTATATCTATTAGTCTAGATTTGAATAGCAGTCACTATATGAAGCACTTGAGAATTATATAACAGACTTTAGCCAAACCTAATCTTTTTCAGACTCCTCGAAAAATATCGTAAATACAACTTCTTGCTATGTTTCTACTGCCCTCTACAGGAGTGATTCTTAGAAGATGTGAGAAAATTGAGAAAAATCCATAAACTAATATCAGAGTGCTATCAACAGAATAAGATAGAGAGTAGTATCAATATTAAGTATCCCAAAACACAGCATTGAAAAGAAGCTATTTCTATTGGCTTTGGCCAAATAAACTGATCATTTTAAATCCACACAGTAGAATGCATATACTCAAAATAATGTGGAATCATATGCTACATGAATGAATCTCATTCTGCCATTTATATTTAATACATAAGAACTTGGAGTTAGCGTGTTGTACATATTGTAGCTGCTATTACAATTATTAATACCACAGCATAACAGCCAGAGCTGCAGCCCTGAAGCTAGAATGGTTAAATTAGAATTCTGGGTCACTTATTTACTACTTTATAATAGAAGGAAAATTATTTATCTTTCTGTGCCTCAAAATCCTCATTTAAAAATTAGGGAAGATAAAATAGTTCAGAGTTATGGTGAGGTTTAAGTGAGCTAATGCATGTAAGTAAATGTATGATATGCAAAGGATCTCTAATATAACTTCCATTGGTTTTCTCACCACAATTCTACACAAGTCTTAACAGGCAAAGAGAGAATTAAGCATGTTCAAAATATTAAAAATAAAAATGATAACCAGGCATAGTGGTGCATGCCTTTAATCGCAGCACTGAGGAAACAAAGGCAGGAGGATCGCCAAAAGTTTGAGGCCAGCCTGGGACTAAACACTGAGTGCCATAGTGAGACCATAGCTACAAATACATACATACATACATACATACATACATACGTACATACATATATACATACATACATACATACATGAAGGAAGGAAGGAAGGAAGGAAGGAAGGAAGGAAGGAAGGAAGGAAGGAAGGAAGGAAGGAAGGAAGGAAGGAAGGAAGGAAGGAAGGGCTGGAGAGACGGCTTAGCACTTAAGGCCTGTGAAACCAAAGCACCCAAGTAAGCCAGATGCACAAAGTGGTGCATGCATCTGGAGTTCGTTTGCAGTGGCTAAAGGCACTGGCACACCCATTCTCTCCCTATCTGCCTCTTTCTATCTCAAATAAATAAAATAAATAAACAAAAATATATGAGTCCTAATACCAAAAACAAAGTATAAGAGGGCAAAGTAAAAATGTAGAGCCATTTAAAATTTGTTTGGAATTGTTATACACTAAAACATCCAATTATAACTATGGGATGTTGCTGTGCTTTGAGTATAGCATGCCCTCCATAGGCTTTTGTGTTTGAACACTTGGTCCCCAGCCTTGATGGAAGAAGTGGGTCACCAGGGGTGGTACTTAAGGTTTGATAGCCCCACCCCATATCCTGTTCATTCTCCACTTCCTGACTGAAATGTCAGGCTGGCCTGTTATGACTTCCCCTTTCCTTCCTTAAGTTGATTTTGATCAGGTATTTGTTCCTAGTAATGAGAAAGTACTACAGATGTCATATTCTAAGTTGCAGTAGATACAAAAATGTCTTCCTTATTTTTATTCCTTAAAGGAATCAAAGCATACTGTGACAGAAAATCCTTTGAAAGAAGGAACAAAAGGAAGAAAAGACTAAGGATGTACAAAATAACCAGAAAAAAAAGGGTCAAATGCTAATAAGTCCTTACCTATTGTTTCCTAGGATGTAAGTAGAATATCTTATCCAATCAAAAGACACTGTGGCTAAATGGAGTTTTTTTGTTTGTTTGTTTGTGTTTTATTTTTGTTTTGTTCTTGTTTTTGTTTTAAAGTAGGGTCTCACTCTAGCTCAGGCTGACCTGGGATTCACTGTGTAGTCTCAGGGTGGCCTTCAACTCATGGCAATCTTCCTACCTCTGCCTCCCAAGTGCTGGGATTAATGGCATGCACCATCAAGCCTGGCACTAAATGGAGGTTTTTTTTTTTTTAATTTTTTTGTTCATTTTTATTTATTTATTTGAGAGTGACAGAGAGAGAGAGAGAGAGAGAGAGAGAGAGAGAGAATGGGCGTGCCAGGGCTTCCAGCCACTGCAAATGAACTCCAGATGCGTGTGACCCCTTGTGCATCTGGCTAAAGTGGGTCCTGGAGAATCGGGCCTCGGGGTCCTTAGGCTTCACAGGCAAGTGCTTAACCACTAAGCCATCTCTCCAGCCCAAAATGGAGTTTTAAAAGAAAGAACAAGATTCACTTGTATACTATGCTAAGAGAAAAAATAATTACGCCATTAAGGTACAGACAGAATGAAATGAAAAGATGGTATTCAATGCAAAGGGAAACCAAAAGAAAGCAGAGGTAGCTATACTTACATAAACTAAACTTTAAGTCATGAGCTGTAAAGATAACTTCATTATATAGTGATAAAAGGGTCAATTCATCAAGAGGAATTAATTCTTTGGGTTTTATTGCTTTTTTTTTTTTTTTCTTTTGAGGTAGGATCTTACTCTAGCCTAGGCTGACCTGAAATTCACTGTGTATTTTCAGGCTGGCCTCAAACTCACAGTGATCTTCCTTACCTCTGCTTCCTGAGTGGTGGGATTAAAGGCATGGACCACCACTCCTGGCTTAACAATTTTAATATTTTATTTATTTATTTGAAAGAAACATATAGCGAGAAAGACAGAATGGGCACGCCAAGGCCTCTAGCCACTGCAAATGACCTCAAAACACATGCACCTCCTTGTGCATCTGGCTTACATGGGTCCTGGGGAATCGAACCCGGGTCCTTAGGCTTTGCAGACAAACACCTTAACCGCTAAGCTGTTTCCCCAGCCCAACAATTTTAAATATATATGCATGGCCTAGTGAGATGGTACCATGGATAAAGCATGTACTATACAAACATAAGGATTGGTGTACGATCTCCAGCCCCCATGTGAATGCCAAATGGGCAAGGTAACCTGCCTATACTTCCAGCTTGAGAGAGAGGAGATCCATAAGGCAAGATGACTAGCTAGACTAGCCAAACTGACAAGCCCTGGGTTCAAAAGAGACTCTACCTCAACAAAATGGAACCCAATCAAGAAAGACACCTTATGTCAACCTCTGGCATCCATATGTACCCGCACACACATGCACACACGCAAACACATATACACATTCATACTACAAATGCATGCAAAAATTTACATATGCACTCAACATTAAAATACCTAAATATATAAAGTAAAAATTAACATATCTAAAGGGAAATATAGACTGCAATATATTTGATGGGCTGTTTACAGCTCATTCTCAGCCATCTGCATATCACCCAGATAAAAAATTAGTAAGGAATGCTGGGCGCAGTGGCACACGCGCCTTTAATCCCAGCACTCGGGAGGCAGAGGTAGGAGGATCGCCATGAGTTCAAGGCCACCCTGAGACTCCATAGTGAATTCCAGGTCAGTGTGGGCCAGAGTGAGACCCTACCTCGAAAAAAAAAAAAAATTAGTAAGGAAAAGGCCGGGCGTGGTGGCACGCACGCCTTTAATCCCAGCACTCGAGAGGCAGAGGTAGGAGGATTGTGATGAGTTTGAGGAGACCCTGAGACTACATAGTTAATTCTAGGTCAGCCTGGACCAGAGTGAGACCCTACCTCAAAAAAAAAAATTAGTAAGGGAATGTTGCATCTAAAATATATTTGCGGGCTGGAGAGATGGCTTAGCGGTTAAGCGCTTGCCTGTGAAGCCTAAGGACCCCGGTTCGAGGCTCGGTTCCCCAGGTCCCACCTTAGCCAGATGCACAAGGGGGCGCACGCGTCTGGAGTTCATTTGCAGAGGCTGGAAGCCCTGGCGCGCCCATTCTCTCTATCTGTCTTTCTCCCTGTGTCTGTCGCTCTCAAATAAATAAATAACAAATGAGCAAAAATATTTTTAAAAAAAAAATAAATAAATAAAATATATTTGCTCCAAAGCATTTTACAAGTGATAGTAAATTGTTTTTGTCTTTGGTGCCTGGATGATTTCAACTAGCAGAATGCATTTATTTTATGCTTACAATGTTGTTACAAATAGAATTTCTTTCTTTAATGAGAACAGTATATATATTTTATTTAGTCATTCATCCAAAGCTGGACACGGAGATTGCTTCCATCTTGGCTATGATGAATGATGCTGCCATACTGATTTTAATCCCTTTGGATATATACCCAGTAATATGATAGAAGAATTTTGTTTGGAGAGACATACAAATAGGCAATATAAAATTTAAAATGCATATCATCAGCAGTCAGAAATTCAAATTAAAACCCAGTAAGATATACCTCATACTCACTAAAACAGCTACTACCAAAAGGGCGTAAGACGAGCTGTAATCCCAGCACTCAATGAGTTCCAGGTCAGCCTGACCTTGAGTGAGAACTGACCACAAAAGAAAACACCCTTGAAGCTCAAAGGGGATATAGCTCAGTGGTATACTGTTGCAGTTACCTTCATTTTGCTGGGACAAAGAACCTTACCAAAAACAGCTTATTAGGAAGAAAGGGTTTATTTTGGCTTGCAGATTTGAGGGGAAACTTCACGAGGACAAGGAAAAGCATGGCATGAGCAGAGGCTGGACGTCTCCTCTGCTATAGCAGGTGGGTGACAAATGGTGGCAGGACAGTGAGCTGAACACTGGTAAGGAGGAACTGGCTACAATGTTCATTAGCCTGCCCCGGCCCCCAACAACACACCTCCTCCAGTAAGAATCCAGCCAAACTGGCATTAGCTGGGAATCAAGATCCAGAACACATGAGTCTATGGGGGATGCCTAGTTCAAACCACAAGTACATACCTGGTATGCAGAAAACCATAGATTTGATCCCCACTACATATGGCCCCCCACAAAAAAAGATGAAAGATATCAAATATCCATCTTTATCAGTCTTGAGGACTTCCCAAAACAACAGAGATCTAAGAAGTTTGACAAACACCAAGAAGAAAAACCTTTCCAAGCCATACCATAACCAAACTGCTTATAATGAGTAGTAGAGAAAATCTTAAAAGGTCAAAAATGAGAATGCTACAGCCTTATAAAATTATAAAATAAAGCTTTCGAAGTTTAGAAGGAAAACTACTCCTAAGTTTTCAATCATTTATTGACATACTCTAGCTTTTCTTTTCGAATCACTGGCTCATTCTGCAGCCTCAGTCTGTCCAGTGCTGGGATTCCCAATACGCATCACCACACCCAGTGATAAAAGCATCTCCAGACGTACCAAGTCTCAAATAATAATCTTCTGTGAATTTGTTCTAAAAGGCTACTGGAAGAAGCATCCATCCAAAAAAATGAAAACCAAGAAAACATGAAACTCATAAACAAATTCCTAGAATGACACTGTTATGGTTTGAATCTGAAAGTCCTCCACAGGTTTGTGTACTGAACACTTGGTCTCCTCAGATGGTACTATTTTGGGAGATTCTGGAAACTTCAGGAGGTGAAACCTAGATGGAGAAGTAGATGGATAGAGGCATAACTCTGAAGATTCTACCTAGTCGCCAGTCCTTCCTGCTCCTCTATCTGTCACTTCTCCACAAAATGTTCTCCCTACCATGAAGTTCTGTCCAAGTACATGAGGCCAAGCAACAATAAACTGAACTCCTGAAATTGAGCCCAAAAAATCTTTCCTCCTTTATGTTTTTCTCTTGGGTATTTTGCTAATAGTTATGATATAGTAACTAATGCAGGTGATGGAAAATATTCACAGAGGACATTAAATTCAAACTGGACTGACTAGGAAGTTGAGGGCTGGAGTTCTCTAAGAAAATGGGACTGATAAAATACCATCTATGTCTAAAAGATTAACAATAAGGCTAAACAATACTGACAAGTTACATTAAAAGTGTAAAAATTTAATCACAGCACTCGGAAGGCAGAGGTAGGAGGATCGCCATGAGTTCAAGGCCACCCTGAGACTCCATAGTGAATTCCAGGTCAGCCTGGGCTAGAGTGAGACTCTACCTCGAAAAAAAAAAAAAAATTATAAAAATATAGGGCTGGAGAGAAGGCTTAGCAGTTAAGGCACTTACCTGTAGAGCCTAAGAATACAGGTTCTATTCCCCAGATGCACATGGTGGTACATGCATTTGGAGTTCATTTGCAATGGCTAGAGGCCCTCTCATCTCTCAAATCAATCAATAAATAATTTTTTTAAAAACTGGGGCTGGAGCCAGGTGTGGTGGTGCACACCTTTAATCCCAGCCCTCGGGAGGCATAGGCAGGAGGATCGTCGTGAGTTCAAGGCCACCCTGAGACTACACAGTGAATTCCAGGTCAGCCTGGGCTAGAGTGAGACCCTACCTCAAAATCAAACAACAAAAAAAATTGGGGCTGGTGGGATGGCTTAGTGGTTATGATGCTTGCCTGCAAAGCTAAAGGACCCAGGTTCAATTCCCCAGGACCCACCTGAGCCAGACATAAGGTGCCGCATACATCTGTAGTTTATTTGCAATGGCTGGAGGCCGTGGCATGACCATTCTCTCTGTCTGTCTCTCTGTCTCTCTTTCTCTCTGATAAACAAATAAAAAATTATTTTAAAAAATTGCCAGGCATAGTGGCACACGCCTGTAATCCCAGTACTCAGGAGGCAGAGGCAGAAGGACTGCTATGAGTTCAAGGCCACCCTGAGACTACACAGTGAATTCCACCTTGAAAAACCAAACAAAAAAAATTTTTTTAAAGGTGGAGGGGCTGAAAAAGAGATAGCTTAGTGGTTAAGGCACTAGCCTGTGAAGTCTAAGAAGCCAAGTTTGATCCACAGTATCTACATAAACCAGATACACAAGGTGGCACATGTGTCTGGAGTTTGTTTGCAGTGGCTAGAGGCCCTAGCACTATCTGTCCCCCATTCTATCTGTCTCCCACCCCCAAATTAATAAATAAAACATTTTTTAATAATTTAAAAAACCTGGGCATGGTGGCACTCATCTTTAATCCCAGCACTTGAAACGCAGAGTAGGAGGACCACTGTGAGTTTGAGGCCAGCCTGGGACTATAGAGTGAGTGCCAGGTCAGCCTGGGCTAGAGTGAGACCCTACCTCAAAGGAAAAAAAAAAAGAAAAAGAAAAAACACTATGTCTAAGGAAAACAAAAAAGAAAAACATTCACCTTGGTTTTTAATCTTACTGATTCATAATTATGTCAATATTGAAATGTAATCTCATGAATGGAAAGGCAGTGAAAGTTCAGGGTATAGCTGGTAGTGGAACATGGGTGAAGTGAATTCAGTATAGCACCTGCCTGCTATTTAGAGATAAGAAAGTTAAGAATTTAAAAATATACTAAGAGATAAAACTGGTTGTCCCTAAGAAGGTGGGGTTAAGAGTATGGATACAAAAAGGTAACAAATGTAATAAAGAGAATAAAAGATTTTCAAATATATTCTTGGGGCTGAGGAGATGGCTACACAGTTAAAGGTGCTTGCTTGCAAAGCTTGCCATCCCAGATTCAATTCCCCAGTACCCACATAAACTCATAGATATGCAATGTGGCACTTGCATCTGGAGAACAACTGCAGTAGCAAGAGGCCCTGGTCCACCCATTCTCATTTTCTCTCTCAAATAAATAAAATACAGTAACTTATATCTATATCGTCTATATATATTCTTACCTTAGAAAGCTCAGGTAAGCCATCCTCACTTGTCAAAGAATGACCACTTGCACAAGAAGCACAATCTGAGATTGCCATGGCACCCTCACCATCTTCACTTTCATTGCAGTCATCAGCATCTTTCCTATTGCTGTCAACCTCCCAGTCAATAGACTGTACTTCATCTAAAATGACAAATTTTCACACTTTTAATTTTATTCCCTTCTAATTTTTTAGCCTTATTTTTATCCTCAGTAGCTAATATATTCATGATACAGTAATTTTTTTCTATAGATTTCTTTCATCAGCATTTCAAGAAACAAAGTAAATTGTTTGCAGTTTACCACATAAGTTCTTTAGCAAAATTTGAAGTCTGAAAGCTAAATTACATTCATATAATAGCCAAATGTACTAATTTTAATCTGCTACTATGCTCAAATAACTGAAGGTGGTTTATTAAAGATAAATTAACCTCTAAGCAATACACATAACATAAATTTTTTCTACAGCACAAAGTATTAGTGCTCCCACACAGCTACTTCATCAACTGAGCAAACTAATAAGCCATAATGATTCTATTTTAGAAGTCTGATAACAACAATCTCATCTCCACTAAAGTGAAGTAATATGTTAAAAATGTACTAGCTTTAGCACATGACAGGACCATAAAGTTCTAAAAAAGAAAAAATAAAGTTAAAATGGAGGGGAAAAATAAAAAGTAAATCAGTATGGTATTATTCCTCAAAAGGCATAGCAAAAGTCCATTATAAAGATTACAAAAGACTGGAGGTCATACCACCATGAACACAAGCAGATGTATAATGACACTTACTTCTCAAAATATCTCACTTCACATTTGGTCATGACAGCCAGGCAGGGGGTATGTGAAAACCTCTCTAGGTTGCTACAACTATTACAGCAGGAAGTCATGGAAACCAGAGGAGGAGGCGACATACAGTCAGAGCTGCTGCCAGCACCACAGGCTTGCTCAACACTCATTACTTACTCTTGTTTTTCATTCAACCAATCAAGTTCCTTCCAAGGGCCTATCACACCAATGCACATTACAAAATAAATAAATACAAGAGAGAACACAGGACCTCCCTGGAATAACCTTCAGATAGGTAACATATTACACTGTGAGGAGTGATACCAAATGACATATAACCAACAAGATGGGGATTTCATTTGATCACGATTCATGAAGGGGCCACTACTATTACATTAAAATGTGCAGCTTATAGATGAGAACTGGGTCCCCAGTAAGTCAAGGGATTTTACCAAAAGTATAAAAAATCAAAAGTAATTAGCCCAGAGTTTCTTTCTTTCTTTTTTTCTTTCCTTCCTTCCTTCCTTTCCTCCCTCCCTCTCTCCCTCCTTCCTTCTTTCTTTCTTTCTTTCTTTTTTTAAGGGAGGGTCTTTACTCTAGCCCAGACTGACCTGGAATTCACTATGTACTCTCAGGCTGGCCACTAACTCATAGTGATCCTCCTACTTCTGCCTCCTGATTGTTGGGATTAAAGGCATGTGCCACTGTATCTACCTAGGGTATTTTTTAAAACATCTTATTTGAGAAAGAGTGAATGAATGGGCACACCAGGGTCTCCTACTATTGCAAACAAGCTCCAGATGCATGTAACATTTTGTACATCTGGCCTTATATGGATACTGGGGATTTGCAAGCTTTGCAAGCAAGCACTGAGCCATCTTTCCAACCCCCACAGTATCTTTCTACTGCCAGGGCCCAGGAGAAATTGCAGAGGAAGTTGTGCCATCAATACTGCTCCTACTGCTAACCTGGTAACCAGGTACAAGGAAATGGTGACAGATGCAGTGACCAATCAAAACCCATCAAAGCAGAAATCCAGAGGCTACAGAAAATTCAACACTAAATTAGACTGCCAAAAGGCCTGCCATGGCTCAAGGAACATTGCAGAAGAAGGTGCGGAAAGATTGTTAAGAGCCACAGAGTAGTCAGGAATACCCTGAGACACTATCCCTGATATCCCAGAGGTATTGACTGAGGCTTTCACGCCTCACAGTGAATACCATAATCCCATTGAAAAGGGCCCCCAGGGTAACAGGAGCAGGGGTGAGGAGATAAAAGACTATACTCTGTTATAACTTATATAAAAAATTAAATTAAATAAAAAACCTGGATTTGGGCTAGTGGTAGGTTTTACCATAGTTACTGCCTACCCTACTTCCTCTTGCAATATATTCAATAAACTTTAAAAAAAAAAAAAACTAAACTGAAGCAGACAATACTATGGTGATCCAGTGGGTAGAGGCTAAGAATGCAACAAAACATTCTATAGAGGATGCACAGGACAAGACTCCCACAACAAACAATTACCTGGCTTTAAGGGGCAATAGTGCAAAAGTTAAGAAACTAAGCTGTCTGAAACATAATACATTATTAAAATGCCATCCTATCAGAACAAAAACTTACCACTAAGTTATACTTCTGCCACACACTGGATTGCAGAGTACTTACCCAGTGATAAAATTAGCCAGAAGGCAGCATGGATGTAGCACTATTTAGCAATTGAGAGAACTGTCTTTGGCATCAAGGGGACTGAAAGTAAAATCTCTAACATATCAAGCCTTAATTATTAATTATAAAAGCAACACACTAAGGCCAGTCATAGAGGCACATGACTGTAATTCTAGCACTTAGGAAACAGTAGCAGGCAGAATACATGTTCGAGGCCAAACTGGGCTATACAGTGACTTCATAGCAAGACCTTCTCAAAAAACAAAAACAAAACAAAAACACCATAATAGCCATCTCTTAAAGTTGTTATGAGAAGTATTAAATGAGACAATGTTTCTAAAGGGCTTAGTACAGAAGATAGAACTTAGTAAAATAATGACAAATATACAGAAGTAATAGAAGTTTCCCTCCACTATTGGACCTGATATTTAACAGAAACTGGATTTCTTATAAAATTGTCAATTTACCTTCAGTGACTTCATCTTCTGGACATAAAGTGTTCCTGCTACAAAACCTGTGTATCTTAGAGCTATGTCCATTATCTCTCTGTGATTTAAAAACTGCCTTGTCTTCATCTGAGGACTCACTTTCACTGGAACTCCATGTTATATTTGCAATTTCATTGCTACTCTTTGATAGAGTTTCTGTTAAAGGAAAAGGAAACACATAATTATTATCAACTAATATTGATAGTTGAATGAGATTGTATGCATGTTGTTTTGCCAAAAATGCAAACATACAAAAAAAACCTGACACTGAAAACAATGCATTATATCAAATTTTCCTGTATAACATTCCAAGTAAAAGAAAAATTAGTTTTTGGAATATGTTATAAAATAGCAACAACAACAACAAAAACCCCGGGGACTGAGTAAGCTGTTAAAGGGCTTGCTTGCGAAGTCTGCCAGACCAGGACAAAAAAGGTGCCTGTGTCTGGTGTTCATAGCAGCAAGCTGGCACATTCATACACACATACATGTAAATAGATAAATAACAATATTTAAAAAGAAGGAAAAAAGATGAGGGATAAAAGCCACAGAGATAAGCACTTAACCTCATACACGCTTTGCAAAAGTGTATTTTTACCTGTTTCCACCTCTCATAAAAATATGGTTTCCTCACCCTAAATGGTTTTGAGTTGGGTTTTGTTGTTGTTGTTGTTGTTGTTGCTGTTTTTCTGAGGTAAGGTCTCACTTTAGTCCAAGCTGACCTGAAATTCACTCTGTCGTCTCAGGGTGGCTTCAAACTCACAGTGATGATCCTACCTCTGCCTCCCACGTGCTGGGATTAAGGGCCCACCATCCTTGGTGATTTTGAATTTTTATCTTAAAATTTTTCTAACAGGCTGTTTTAAACTAACACTTTAGGAATTACTATTTTAAAAATGAACCTGTTCTAAGAAATATATTGCACCGGACCTGGTGGCGCACGCCTTTAATCCCAGCACTCGGGAGGCAGAGGTAGGAGGATCGCCATGAGTTCAAGGCCACCCTGAGATGACAGAGTTAATTCCAGGTCAGCCTGGACCAGAGTGAGACCCTACCTTGAAAAACCAAAAAAAAGAAAAAACAAAAGAGTTTACTGGTATTAGCCCTTTCACCCTTTGAGAATATACTGATCATCTACACAATAAAAAGAACAGAAATGTTCATCGAGTATGTTTTGCCTTGGGGAAATCATCCCAATAGATTCTTTTGTAATTAAGTACAAAGTAGCAACTTATCTAATATTTAGCATTTAATATTTAGTTCTCTCTCAAAGCTAAGTTTAATACAACTCCAGAAAATATACAAACTATATCTATTTAAAGAAACTTTTCTCCATAAAATTATGTTTGAAAAGTTTGGTTTAAATTGTTCTGAATATTACAACATTTGCCACTAGGAAGGAATGTAAATTTCAGTTCTATCATCAAAACATATTATAAAAAGATGTGTGCCAGTTTATTCTACAAGACAGTGTTTTTCAAATTTTAAAGAAATATTTAGAAAAAAATTTTTATATGCATAGAAAAGAAACTTGGGCTAGGAATTTAGCTGATTTGGTAGAGTAGGTAAAGTACCCAGCATATATGAAGTCCCGGTTGGACTTCAGTCCCTAGCAAAAAAGAATGGGCATGGTGGTACACATCTAAACTCCAGCACTTGGGAAGTGGAGGCAAGGCATAAGTATAACAACTGCTAGCATCAATTGAGTACCTACTATAGAAAAGCTTTTAAACTAGGGATTTTATCTATTTTTTAAGTCAATTAATACAGCCATTGAGACCCACAATATTATATCCACTTTCTAGATGCAGAAAGTGAGAGTGTGAGCACTTAGCTTGTTTTCTCAATATTACAGTGCAGAAACATGGAGATCCCTGAACTCACAGGCTCCTGACTTATGGGAGCAGCCAAGCCAGCAGCCTACCTGTCCTATATGCGCAGTCCTAGCACTGACAACACTGAGATTTTATTGGCAGCAACAGACTTATGTAAAAATCCCTAATTGGGAGCTAGAGAGATGGCTTAGCAGTTAAGGCGCTGCCCGTGAAGCCTAAGGACCCAGGCTTTATTCTCCAGGTCCCACATAAGCCAGATGCACAAGGTGGCACATGTGTCTGGAGTTCATTTGCAATGGCTAGAGGCCCTGACACACCCATTTATCTTCATCCATCCCCCCCCCCGTTTCAAATAAATAAAACTAAAAGAAATTTTTTTAATCCCTAATGGCCCAACACTCAGGAGGCAGAGGTAGGAGGATCACCGAGAGTTCAAGGCCACCCTGAGACTAAACAGTGAATTCCAGGTCAGCCTAACCTAGAGTGAGACTCTACCTCGAAAAACCAGAAAAAAAAAAAAAAAAAAATCCCTAATGGCACCAGGCGTGGTGGTACATGCCTTTAATCCTAACACTAGGGAGGCTGAGGTATGAATTCTAGGCCAGTTTGAGACTAATTCCAGGTCAGCCTGGGCTAGAGCAAGACCCTACCTTGAAAAACCAAAAAATAAATTAAAATCCCTATGTGCACTATACCATTTTTAGTGGATGTGGTGGTTTGATTCAGGTGTCCCCCATAAACTTAGGTGCTGTGAATGCTAGGTTCCCAGCTGATGGATATTTGGGAATTAATGCCTCCTGGAGGGAGTGTATTGTTGGGGGCGGGCTTATGGGCTTTATAGCCAGTTTCCCCATGCCAATGTTTGGCACACCCTCCTGTTGCTGTGTCCCACCTTATGTTGGCTAGGGGGTGATGTCCACCCTCTGCTCATGCCATCGTTTTCCCCTGCAATCGTGGAGCTTCCCCTCGAGCCTGTAAGCCAAAATAAATCTCTTTTTCCCAGAAGCTGCTCTTGGTTGGGTGATTTCTACCAGCAATGCGAACCAGACTGCAACAGTGGAAATAACCTTTTCTAACACATTTTAGCCAAGGTCCTGATATAAAGGCATATCTTCTCTAACAAAGGGAAAGTTTGGTCAGTGAAAAGCCTCAGCACCAATATTTTCCAAATGAAATATTTTTCTTCTTTAGTAATACTAGAGTTAAACCCAAACTATTCATTTATTCCCTGAAGTTATAAACCTGAATTAACCTACTGAAATCTATGATAAAAGTGAACCCAATAAAGACACACAAAATTATTAGGAATTATCAGTAAGGAGTAGGAAGAATGAGATAGATAGTAACAGAAGTGAAAAACAGAGTTCTCACAAATACATTTTTACATTGTTTCCATAGCTTTTAAACCATGAATATGTAGGCTACCCAAACTCTACAACATTTTAAAGAAAAGAAAAGAAATCTCAGAATGACATCTTAGCCTACACCTTCTCTGCCAATAAATTAACAAATTAGGGTTTGAACATTTAGCTCAGCTAGAGAGTACTTGCCTACAAGTACAAAGGCCTGGGTTTGGTCCCCAGCACCAGGAGGAGGGGAAAAAAAACTCAACAAAGCATTATTACCTTTCTTTGGTGCTGGAGATAATTCAAGTTTCCTTTTGGTAACAGTTGCCTTTTCAGCTACAGATGACTACAGGTAAAATAATAATGATGTGATTTACGTCAAAAGAGTTAAAAAACAGTAATATAATTCAGTCTTAAACTATATATTTCTTAACATGTTCCCCTCTGCCTTCCCTTATGTATATTCGTCAGTATATTTCCAAAGCACACAGTCCTTATATAAATTTATTTTTCTATTTTTCAGACTCTAAACAAAGCTGGTTAAAAACATTTCATATAGTAGTGCTAATGACTGTTCATATATATGATTACAAGGTCCTCACTACTATCTATAACCATATTATCTTGAGATTTTCTGGAAGAATTTTTCTATAAGTTACGATATATACAAAAGATAATCAGAATCTCATAGGCAAAATATTATGACTATGCAAACATTTCATAAGTATACTTCTTATAAAGAATAGTACATTTGCCAGGCATGGTGGCGCATGCCTGTAATCCCAACATTATGGAGGCAGAGGTAGGAGGATCACCATGAGTTCAAGTCCACCCGGAGACTACATAGTGAATTCCAGGTCAGCCTGAGATAAGAGTAAGACCCTACCTCAAAAAAAAAAAAAAAAAAAAAAAATAGTACTCTTAGTAATTTCATCATGAGAAAATTCTCAGTATACATTCTTCATTTACAAAAAAAAAAGTTCAAATAGTATAATTAAAAGAATTCAAGGAACGGGGCAAGAGAGATGACTCAGCAATTAAGGCACTGCTTGAAAAGCCAAGGTTCAATTCCCCAAGACCCACATAAAGTCAGATGCACAAAGTGGCACATGTATCTAGAGTTCATTTGCAGCAACTAGGGACCCTGGTTTGCACATGTGTAAGCTTTCTCATTTTGATTGCAAATAAATAAAATATATTTTAAAAAAGGAATTCACCAGGCATGGTGGCACATGCCTTTAATCCCAGCACTTGAGAAGTAGAGGTAGGAGGGTTGCCATGAGTTCAAGGGTATCCTGAGACTATATGGTGAGGTCAAGGTCAGCCTGGGCTAGAGTGAGACCCTACCCTGAAAAAAAGAAAGCAAAGGAATTCAAGGAATGAGAAAGAAAAGTACTGAACTAATTAGGAAGGATACTCCAAAGAAATATAATTGCAATAAGCTAAACACCCAGGAACCTTGGGATCTACCTTCTGTATTCAGGCAAAATAATTCCATGTGTATTTACCAAAGTCCCAGAAGTATCCTGAAATCCTTCTCCACACTTGAGCCAGGATAAGCCCACTGTCTGGAGACTTGCTCTTCTCAACTGTTGTGGCCTCTCTTCTAAAAAGGATGGGCATTCTATATCCCAATTCCTTTTCCTCTGGAGTGATTTTAAAGAAAAAAAGAGAAAATTAACTTTATTTTACATAGAGTGAAATGACAATTAGCAAGTTAGAACCCAGCAATGGTAGTAAATTTTTAATGATTTATTATTTAGCATGTATTGTGAGTATATGTGCATGTGTGCATGCCACAGCACACGGGTGGTCAGAGGACAACTTTCAGTTCAGTCCTTGCCTTCCACCTCATTTGAGGCAGACTCTTATTATTGCTCACTGCTCCCTTTGCCAGGTTTCAGGAAATGCTCTTGTCCACCTACCTTCTCACCATAGGCACACTGGAATTACAGAAGCTCACCACAGCTTCTGGCTTTTACATGGGGTCTGGAGATCAAAACTCAAGTACTCAAAGTTATGCAACAAATGTTTTATCCACTCAGCCACCTCCACAGCCCCAGAGCCATAGGTTCTGAATGTCTGAGTCTTCCCAAAAAGAATATGGCAACTAGATAGCAAAACCCAAGCTCATAGGCAGCATGACACTAGTGTCAACAAACTTCAAAATAAAAGGACAAGGCAACAATTCAAAGCCCTGTATGTGTCAACACCTAAGGGGGGAAGCAAGGCAAAGTAGACCCTAAGCTTCTGGATATGCAGTGCTCAGTAGGAAATAGTACCCAAACGAAGTAAAGGTTCCACCCTAAGATGACCATGGCTGGGACAGCATGAGATACTCAAAAGTGGCCAGCCACAACTCTCTTGCTGAATAAGGCTCCACACTGATATTGAGAAAAATGTGCCAGGAGTGGAATCCACTCAGCCATACAAGGGTGATAGAGAAATAAAGTCTAGTTGGCGGAAAGCCAGAAAGCACCCACATTCCCAGGATTACACCTGAACCTGGCATGTAGCTGGGCCTATAAAAGACTCCAATCTAGGACTCTGGGTAGGCTTTATTCCATTCCTGCCATCTCATGAGCAGGAGCTCTTCATACTCTCTGAATCTAATAAAATCTCTCTAAACTTTACCTTTTGGTCTATGGATGTCAATTCTTTGAATTCATAAGACAAGAATCTGAAGACACCTCAAATCCTCATATCACATAAGTACACTGTCATATATTAGTGTGTTGGCAGAAGAACTCCAATTCCTGTATTATATTGGTGCACTGGCACATATTGGTACATTGGCAAAGGAACCCCATTGCCTGTATAGAAGGAGAAACAGGAGTAAAGTAGTGGCTTTTTACGGGCAGTTATTTAGGGATATAAGCCCAAAGAGGGAACAATGAGATGCCATTTTGTCCATCCTGGCAAAACTGAAATTTGAGTCTGATCCTGTCTCATCCAAGAAGGCTGCCCATGAAAAGCCTACCAAATTCTTCCTGCTTCTTCCTTAGCTCAACCACACTGAGGGCAGCCTCCTGAGTCCGAGAACCAATTAGGTCACTGCTTACACAACTGAGTCTGACGACTGGCTAACACTGATTGGATGTCTGATCTTATAAAGGAAATTGGGCCACTCCTGTCTCTCTCCTTTTGCCCTGTGACCTGGCCTAAGCACTTATATAAGTCTGTCTGTCCTTCCCAGGCTGGCTGGGAAAGGGAGAACACTTATCTTGACTTGGGTATTTTTCTGCTTGCCTTCTACCTATGCCATGCTTTGGATAATCTTCTCATTTTGATTATATGTAAGATTTACCTTTGATCGCTCAGTCCTTTACAAATTATTTCTTAATCCTCTCTAGTTTGAAGGGGCTTCTAAGTCCAGTCTCCCACATGTGTGTGTAATCGCTCCTAGATACCAATTTCCCCTAATTAGACCTCACAATTCATAATTTCTCCCTAAATAAACTCAATTATTCATAATTTATCCTTCAAGTCCATTTTTATCAATTCTTTGTTTAAAACAGGTTAAGGCCCCAAAAACCGGGGCTCATAAGTCTGAGAGATCCCTCCTGAACACAAAAATTCTGCATCAGTATCATATTGGTACATGGACCAGAAACCCCAATTCCTATATTACTTTCTTATTATGAATGCCTGTGGTTCTGAAAATCCCCCATGCTTCAGTTCTTCAAGAATAGTGTTGTTTTACATACCTCACTAAAGATAATAAGTGTGCCTCTATGTCATGGCCATGCTTATTGGCTTTGCACTCAGTATAAGGAGAACTCATTGAGTTTAGTTACAGAAGGAAATGTCCCTTAAGTATAAATTGAAGATTATTGTATCTTAAGTAGTAATGCCTGGAATCTGCAATTCTGCCTAGGTTATATGCAGTAAGGCAGTTATCTACAGCAATTATTTAGTTTTGGTATCTATAAGCACCTAAGCCATGTTTAAACAATCCAAAGTAAATACAGTAAAATTTTATGTGTTTAAAATAAATTGTTGTTGGGGCTGGAGAGATGGCTCAACAGTTAAGGCATTTGCCTGCAAAGCCTAACGATCCAGGTTCAATTCCCCAGTACCCACATAAAGTCAGATACACAAAGTGATGCATGCATCTCAAGTCCATTTGCAATGGCTGGAGACCCTAGCACACCCATTCTCTGTTTGTCTCTTTTCTTTTTAACTCCCTGCTTGCAAATAAATATGAAAGAAAAGTTATTATTGTCAGGTGTGGTGGTGCATACTTTTAGTCTCAGCTGAGATAGGATCACTATGAGTTCAAGGCCAGCCTTAGGCGACAGAGTGAGTTCCAGTTCAGCCTGGGCTAGAATGAGACACTATCTTCTTGTTGTAATTGTTTTGTTGTCATAGTTTACATGAACTTAGTATCTCATATGCTAGGGAAGAGGTTTCTACTGAGCTATATAATTAATCTAAAAGATATTGAGGGCACAATCCTGTGTCAAGCAATTTGGCTTTCTTTGCTTTCATTTTTCTTTAAAAAATACAGAATTTATTTCTTAAGGTAACAATACTGAAAATAGAGATTTTGAACACTTAAAAAGAAAAGGACAGGATTATTTTCCACTAACCCAGCACTATAGATCAGAATATCATTAGTTTGAAACTTTTCTCCTGAAATGAAAAATTATTATGCTAAACTATCATTTCCCATGTCAAGCTTTCTACAAATCCTTTCTCTCCCTCCCTGCCACCTAGAAGTATACGTTCATGTTCTTGATTTCACTCATAATCTAGAAAATTTAAAAACCAAAATGAAGCCAGGCATGGTTGCACGCGCCTTTAATCCCAGCACTCAGGAGGCAGAGGTAGGAGGATCACTGAGAGTTCGAGGCCACCCTGAGACTACATAGTAAATTCCAAAAGAGCCAGGGCTAGAGTAAGACCCTACCCTGGGGAAAGAAAGAAAGGAAAAGGTAAGGAAAGGAAAGAAAAGAGAAGAACCCCAACACGAGGGGCTGGACAGATTGCTTAGTGGTTAAGGCACTTGCCTGCAAAGCCTAAGGACCCAGGTTCGATTCCCTAGTATCCACATAAGTCAGATGCACAAGGTGGCACATGTGTCTGGAATTCATTTGTGGTGGCTAGAGGCCCTGGCATGCCCATTCTCGATCTTTCTCCCCATCCCCTCTCGTCTCTCTAATAAATAAACAAAATGTTTTAAAATATTAATGACTACAAACATCACAGCTGGGTCTGGTTTTACTGTATTAATGACTCCCAAAAGTGAATAATGAATTCACCCTGGTACTTCCCTTTCCTGCTTCCTAGTTCTTTGCAAGCTGAAGTTGAGTGGTGTTGCTCAGCAGTAGACAATCTGTTTAGCATGTGGGAAGACTGGACAAGTGGGGAGGGGAGATTGAAGAGGAGGGAGAAGAAAAAAGGATGGCAAGGAGGAGGAAAGAGAGAAATAAAATGTGGAAAACGTGGTCACTGTTTAACAGATAGGGTTGGCTTAGTCCATACAAAATAGCATGCAAGGACATGTATCATAAAATCTCTTCAAAGAGCCTCAAGTCTGTCCTTCTTTTCCTCCAATCCCTCTAACCAAATCTTGACCCTACACTTCAGAGGAAGAAACTCTGAATAAAAACACAGCAGTTCTTAACCACAATTAAAAACATACTAACAATTTCAATTAAGTCTTTTCCAGTAATTATAAACCATCTCAGACATAATTCTATGACATAGTGCTACTAAAGCACAAACAGATCCAGTGGAAATGCTTTAGTTACCATGTAGTGAGTATACAGTTAAGTGCTAGACAGTAATGTGTCACATACATTCCCTCATGGACATCCTAAACACAAGAGGCTGAGAGCAGTAGTATTCATCCCATTTTATAAAGAAAGAAACTAGATTATCAGGTGTCACGTATCTATAACTGACAGAAAGCAGGATACAAATGAGAAAAGACATTCTTTGTCAAGTCACTTTACTTTTCTCTTTTGGAAAACTGTCCCAGCAACTGACTATTAGAAAAGACACTTTACCGCCATCTACTGAGCACTATTATACTAAACATGTAATTATAGAGTAAGAGTTCAAAAGCTGTCTGCCAATCATTGCATGCTCTCTCTCTTCCCTCCTGGCCATGCCTTGACCAGGTCATGGATTCTGGAGACACCTTCTCTTGTGTAACTGAGTACACCTAGGCTGAGAAAAAGGAGTGCCACCTCCTCCTAGCCACTACCTCAATCATATCCCACAAGGACAAAGACCCTCCTTTTCAAGTGCAGTTCCGCACCACTTCTCCCTAGTACTCCTTAAAACCTCCTGCCTCTCCTTAACTCACATTCTAGAGTGTGTCTTTTCACTTTTCTTCTCCTCTCATTTCCTGCTCTTCTCCTCTTCCTCCTGATTTTTTGACAAAGAGGCCAAAATACAATGGAGAAGAGATACAATCTTCAACAAAAGGTGCTGGGAAAACAAAATGGAATGTATCTTGAATAAACCTTTCCCTTCCCTAAATTGTTTCTGGTCTGGTATTTTATCCCAGCAACAACAAGAAGCAAGTAACCAATGATTAAGTAAGAATGCCGAGGCTCACAAAGACAAATGCCCTATGTTCTCTCTCATATGCAAGTCCTAGCTTTAAATTTTTAGATGTGTGTTTAAGTTGGAATAAGTAGAGGACAGAAATCTAGAAATGGACCATGGGTGGGGAAATGAAAAGGAGGCTAAAGAGGATAGAACACATGTGATATAAAAGTACAGGACTGGGGCTGGAGAGATGGCTTAGCAGTTAAGGTGCTCACTTGCAAAGCCTAAGACCCAGGTTTGATTCCACAGTTCCCACGTAAGCCAGATGCACAAGGTGACACGTGCATCTGGAGTTCATTTGCAGTGGCTAGAGGTCCTAGCGTGTCCATTCTCTTTATATACCTTCCTCACTCTCTCTCTCTCTCTCTCTCTCCAATAAATAAATAAAATATTTAAAATATATTTTTTTTAAAAAAAGTACAGGGCTGGAATACTAGGGATGGAAAGGTTTAAGTGGGGTTGGTAGTGAAGGTATGGAGGAATGAAAGAGAATGGGAGGCAAGGGTTAACTAAGCTAAAGATACATGAAAAAGCTATATGGAAACCTATGCTAGTAATTAAAAGAGTTTGAAGAGAGAACTACCCTGCATGGGTGGATAATCTACTCCCATAATCCATAGGTGACTAAAGGAAAATTCCAATGCCAGAGGTAGAACACTTCCCAGAGTAGTTTGCCTGTCAGGCCCCTGAGTTCTTCAAAACAATATAGGCTATATGGCTAGGGAGATGGCTCAGCAGTTAAAGGCACTTGCTTGCAAGCCTGATGGCCAGGGTTCTATTCCCTAGCACCCACGTAACACCAGACACAAAAAGTGGCATAAACATCTGGCAGTGGCAAGAGACCACAGCACAATTGTACATTTGCACAAATGCACACACATGCAAATAAATTTAAAAAAAAAACGCAAAACAAGGGACTGAGGAGATGGCTCAGGATTAAAGGTGCTTGGTTGGGAAAAACAAAACAATATAGACTTTTTAAAACAAACACACAAAATAGGGGCTGGAAGATGGCTTAGCAGCTAAGTGCTTGTCTATGAAGCCTAAGGACCCTGGTTCGAGGTTTGATTCCCCAGGACCCATGTTAGCCAGATGCACAAGGGGGTGCATGTGTCTGGAATTTGTTTGCAATGACTGGAGGCCCTGGTGTGCCCGTTCTTTATCTATCTGCCTCTTTGTCTGTCCTCTCTCTGCCTGTCGCTCTCAAACAAATAAATAAAAATTAAAAAAAAAAAAACAACCACAAAACGAGGGGCTGAAGAAGAGATGGCTCAGCAGTTACAAGTGCTTGGTTGGGAGGAAAATAAACAAACAGAACAATATAGATTATAGCAACTCCTCTTGGCTGCTCATGAACACCAGAGGGCAAGACCTTCTTGCTAAAGATACCATATGCTTCTGTTGCAGGATACAGAGAAATCAAGCTGGAACTGATTATAAGCTTCCTCACTGCTGGCAAGCTTTCATGGTGCTAGAAGGTCTTATCCAGTAGTGGACCCTGCATGCTACACAACCAACCAACCAAGCAAGATATGACCACTAGTACAATACTGACATGACTATTAGAGAGGTAACCAATTGCTGCTATATGACTGGACTTCAGGCCTACTCAGTGGGAGGTAATTCATGCCTGGAACGGAAAACTTAGTCAAAAACCTGTAGGTAGGGAGACTCTAGGCCCTAAAACTAAAGTTAGTACTGTTGTTTGGCTAAATTGGACATGCAATGTCCATCAAATTGCTTTCTAAGTTCTGTTTATATTTATAAATTAGTGCTGTTCTCAGCTTTGGCCAGAGCACTCTTTTTCCACTGGGCAGTGATTTCTAGGGAGACTCAAAACTCACCAAAGTTCTGAAAATAGGTGACTTTTGTGTATCCCTAAACAGGGCATCTATATCACCCCCACAAAGCTCAGAGAACACTGTGGGAGAAGGGATGGAAGAATGCAAAAGATGATGATGAGGAATGCTGTGGACAGTCTTCCAAAATGACATGGCCTTTGCATTTATGAACTCATACAGGCTGTCATTACCTACATAATATTGGACACATCAACATTCAGTCCTGAAGAGTTATTGGCAGTTAACAGTTACAGGGAGAGGGACGTTCTTTACAGTGGTATAGCAACTGGTAAGCTGCCCATGCTGCTTCAGTAAATAACTCTCCATCCATATTCATGCAAGCAACCCTACTTACACTCAGTGGGTTACAAAGTAAATGATGGGGGTAAGCGGAGGGAAAAGAAGAAACATATCAAAGCAGAAAGAGAATTAGCAGGGGAAAGGTGGTTCAATGGGAAGGAGATAAGTACAAACAAAGGTAATAGGGGGTGAATATATAAAAGACGTTATATACATGCATAGAAATTGTCAACAAAATTTCATACAAGAAATATGCCTCAAAAGCTACATACAAATCTATAGCCAAAATTATATTAAATGGGGGAAACAAAGTATTTCTTATAAAATCAGGAATTTTTTCCTCTCTTTTAAAAAAAAATTTATTATTATTATTTTTAAATCTTTAGTTATTTATTTGACAGAGACAGAATGGGCATGCCAGGGCTCCAGCCATTGCAAACAAACTCCAGATGCACGCACCACCTTGTGCATCCGGCTTATGTGGGTCCTGGGTAATTGAGCTTTGTATCAGGGTCCTTAGGCTTCACAGGCAAGTGCTTAACCACTAAGCCATCTCTCCAGCCCAGGAATTTTCTCCTCCTTTATTCATTGTAGACTTCCTGGTTCTTCCTCCTTCTTAAAACCTTTTGGTGGATCATTTTTCCACTGGTGAGAGTCCAGATTCCTTTGTCTAACTCATAAGCCTATCAGGAACCCCCACATATATTCAAAATAACCAACCCAATCCACCCCCACTTGATGCCTATTTTATATCCCCAAGGGTATAAGAAACCTGTTTCAAGTCACCATGTGGTTACTCACTCAGAACTGCTCCCAACTCAGAACTTTCTCCTTTACTTTCTTTTCTAAAATAAAATTTGGTGTTATGCTTTTAATTATTGAGACAAACAACTGACCAGAAGCAGCTTATGGGAGGAAAGGGTTTATTTCAGGCTTACAGAATCCAGGGGAAATTCCATCACAGAGGAAGAAGATGGTTCACTCATACATCCAGAGTAGAGAGAGAGTTTTCTCCAACACCAGTAAGCACCAACAGCCGGAGCTTGAACTGGCTCTAAACACACCTAGAAGGGCTGGAATACAAGATCTGCCCCCAGTGACACTCCTCTAGCAGGGCTGCTGGAGACTCAAGTTGAAAGCACAGTCTTAATCAAAACTCCCTAAGACTATGGGGAAGACATACATTCACATTCAAACCAACATTCTTGGTTATTAACTTGCCCTCCTGCACTCATCATTTATCGTAGGTCACAAGTAACACTGTTTATTCTTAAAAAAAAAAAAAAAAAGGAACAACAAAATAACATTTAAATAACTAATGTTTAAGCAAAACTATCAACAGCAAACAGGTTATCATATAGTCTAGAGAGATGACTGGAAAATGCACAGGCTTTTCAGTGTTAGACCACACTCAAGACTAGCAACTTCAAGTTCCAGATCTTAGCATCTCCACCCTACAACCATCTTCTCTCTCCAATTTGATCAAAAAAAAAAAAGGTGTGTGTGTGTGTGTGTGTGTGTGTGTTATGTATGTGTGTGTGCAAACACACACAATTTCCAAGTTCAGTTCAGTTGTTTAGGATTTTTTCGTTTCTTTGTTTTTTCAAGGTAGGGTCTCAGTCTAGCCCAGGCTGACCTAGGATTTAATATGTAGTCTCAAGGTGGTCTCAAACTCATGGCGATCCTACTACTTCTGCCTCCTGAATGCTATTTAGGATGGTGGAACTTGGTCATTTATTAGAACTTCCTCAAAAGCTGTTGAAAATCTTGATAGTGACACTGAGGAGATGGCTCTGCATTTAAAGCTTCATGCTTGCTAAACCTGTCAGCCGGGGTAAGATTACCCAGAAATCCAGATGGAGTTCATTTGCAGTGGCATGAGATCCTGTCATATTCATATTCTCTCTTTCTCTTTCTTAACAAATACAAATATTAAAGTAAAAAATCTTGACATCCAAACCCCCCACAAAACCAGAATGTGAGGGTGAGGGACTGGGAAGATTTCTCAGCAGTTAAAGACTCTTGCTTGAAAGCCTACTGGACTAGGACAAATTCCTCAGTACTCGCGCAAAGCCAGATGCACAAAGTGGCTCTTGCATCTGGAGTTTGTTTGCAGTAGCAGAAGGTCCTAGCATAGTCTTATTCATATTCATTCTTTCTCACTCACTCTCTCTTCACACCCCCTCATAAGTAAATAAATAAAAATATTTTTTAAAGAAGATTCTGAAGGTAGAATACAGCCATCAAGTATAACGTTCTCAGATTTCTGCACTGCATTACATTGCCTCTAGCTCAGATAACTTCCTAAAACCAACTATTCTAGCCACAACTATTTGTTTTTCTCCAGTCTTTGTAGTTTATTTTCACGGAGTTCAAAATGCATGAGCAGACTGAAAATTAGTATATTGGTTTGCTTCAACAATGCAGGCAGACCAGTTTACACAATGAACGTTCTAATGATAATCTCTCTCAAAGATGCTTAGTCTCTTTGGAAAGTGACTGAAGAATGATAAGAATGATATGAAAACTATACAAAACAGCTAAAATAAGAATGATATGAAAAACTATACAAAACAGCTAAAATAGACTTAGGACAATTTTACAGGAGATTTTCTTCCCTTACATGAGAGAGGGTTTTTGTAACCCATGTTAACGGACTCTTTTACTGACAAACAGCTTAAGAATATCAAACAGAAAGTGACTGCAAAACACTGCTTTCAGGAGGATACTGCAGAGCTCTTTAGAGGACTTAACCTGTGGAATCAAACTGAAAAGCAAATTTTCATATCTCCTGGATATGAAAAGTTAGATACAGGCTTATTTTATTATTTCCTTAGCAAAAGTGTCTCACTCCACAGGCAGAACTCATCTTTCTCCTGAAATAATGCTATCAATTTTCAGTTATCTTAATACACAACAATTATGTCAACGTAGTTAAATCCACACTGAATGGCCTAAACGGCAAAAACTGCTTCATTGGGGGAAACATCTTTACCCTGTTCATTGGGCTAGAGTGACTGGTATAGTAGTCTTGCCACTGAACCTGATACTGAGCCTGATTAGGAATGGGTGTGTGGTAGTTTGAATAGATGGCCCCCAATATATTCAGTGTTAGTTTGTCGTTTTGATCGGCAACCACCTGGCTAGAGGAAGTGTCACTGGTCAAATCTTAAAGTGTGGTGGTGGGTTTGAAATTCCAATCTGAAGATATGCAAAGTGTGACTAGCTAGACTTCCTGAAGTATGCTGTGTGTGGTATAGCTTTTGGCTTCTCTCTCTCTCTACTAGAGCTTGGGAAACCAGGGCCAACTTCATCTGCCATGAAGTAATCTTCCCCTGGATCTGTAAGCTTCAATAACTATCCCTTCCTCAACAACTGTGCCTGGTTTGAAAGTTCATCTCAGCGAATCTGAAGCTGTCTACTACAGAAAATGGTACCAGGAATAGGGTGAGATGAACCTGACCATGTGGATTAGGGTCTTTTGGAACTTTTGTTTTGGAGGAATGAACATGGAAGTGGTGCTTGCAACTGAAGATGCCTTCTGGAACAGTAAGCCAAATTTTATAAACTATTCTAATAAGTTTGAGAAGGCTAAGTACAGCAAGAACTGAATTTGGAGGCATATGAGCTTGGAGACTTGGCTTATGAGCTTTCTAAAGGGAAAAAAAAAAAAAAAAGACAGCAGAGGACTTTGTTGGAACTGAGCTACTGGCATAAGGGCTGGCTGCACCCTGCTTCCCAGGCACAGAGAGTTTAAGCAAGATTAAATTTGTAATGGACTCTTGTGCTTGGCTAAAAATATAGGACTGAGAGATTTAAGATTTTAAGTTGGAAAACCTCAAGCAAGTTAAAATTACAGGCACTGAGACTGGATTTAGGTTACTGAACCTGCTATTGTCAAACACATAAGGAATCTTAAGGAAGATGGCCCAACTGCTTTACATTAAAACAATGGAGAGGATGCCTGAGGAAAAACTATGATAGAAATACAAACTCTTTTGGAAAGAGTTGACTGGAAAAGGAACCTGCTCTTCAAGGTCATGATTTATTTCATTCCTGAATTAAGAATATGGCTGTGAGCCAGGTGTTATGGTACATAACTTTAAAGCCAGCATTTGGGAGGCTGAGGTAGGAGGATTACCACAAATTGGAAGCCACCCTGAGATGACATAGTGAATTCCAGGTCAGCTTGTGCTAGAGTGAGACTCAACCTTGAAAAACCAATAAAAAAAATAAATGACTGTGTCCTATACACCTGGTATTGGTTTTGAAAGCATGGAAAATGTGTGGAGTGGTCATGAACTGCACATGGTTCCATGAGCCGCTGCTGAGATGTGGCATATTGGCAGGGTGTCATGACCCTCATGAATAGGCTGGAAGAGCCTTTAGAAGATGGACTGTGATTTTCATGAAGACCCAAAGATGTTTTGGATATACCAGCACTGTGCAAGGGATACCATGGAGCACACTGGTGGCCTAGATGGAAATATTCCTGGGCTACTCCGCCCAGCTGGTGGGGAAGAACTGGAAAATCTGGAGACTGTCTCTGGTTATATTGGACTTGAACTGCAAAAGTTTGCTTGATGGGTATTGAGTTTGCATTGCTCTATTCTCTCCTTGCTATGTCTTATACCAGTTTAAAATGTTTACTCTGTGCCTTTATGTGTTGAAGGTATAACATTTGCTTGATTTTACAGAACTCATAGCTAAGAGACAATCTTAAATCTCAGAGGAGACTTGGGACTTTGGAATTATCTTATGTTGGTTAAGACTGAGGGTACCTTTGAAAGTGGACTGAATATAATTTGCAATGTGTGATGGTTTTGAATCTATTGGAAGCCAGAATATGGTAGTTTGAATAGATGGCACCCAATATATTCAGTGTTTTATTAGTTTCTTGTTTGGATCTACAGCCACCTGGTTGGAGGAGATGTCACTGGTTAAATCTTAAGGTGTGGTGGTGGGTTTGAAATTCCAATCTGAAGATATGCAAAGTGTGACTAGCTAGAGTTCCTGAAGTGTGTGTGTGGTGTGGCTTTTGGCTTCCCTCTCTCGCGCTCTCTGCTTGGACCTGGGAAACCAGGGTCAGCTTCATCTACCATTAAGGAATCTTCCCCTGGATCTGTAAGCTTCAATAAATATCCCTTCCTCAATAACTGTGCCTGGTTTGGAAGTTCATCTCAGCAAATCTGAAGCTGTCTACTACAGGGTAAAAAGTAGGAAAGATGAAAGTAATGCTGATGTACATGAATCTGTAAAGTCTGAATAGGACTTGACTGCTATCAGCATTGCAAAAGAGAAAACATTTACTCGATGGCTTAATTCATAATGTTCTGTCATATGCTGACAATTCTGTGAAAATTTTAGTGTTTAACATATAGCTCAGCAATTTCTAGCAAAATAGTTAAGCAGATTTTAAGAGTTTTGTCCCCTCAACCATGTTTATTTATAATCAATTTATAATAGCTGGGAAATGGAACCAGCCTAGATGTTCCTCAACTAATGAGTGGATAATGAAGATGTGGCACATTTATACTTAGCGGTAAAGAAAAATGAAGTTATGAAATTTGCAGAAAAATGGATGGATCTGGAAAGGATTATACTAAGTGAGGTAACCCAGGCCCAGAAAGCCAAGCACCACATGTTCTCCCTCATATGTGGATCCTAGCTACAGATGATTGGGCTTCTGCGTGAGAAGGAAAATACTTAGTAGCAGAGCTCAGTGAGTTAAAAAGGAGATATAAAGGGAAAAGAAAGGAAGGGAAGAGGGTACTTAATGGGTTGGTATTATATATATGTAAGTACAATGATTGAGATGGGGAGGTAATATGATGGAGAATGGAATTTCAAAGGGGAAAGTGTGAGGGGAGAGGGAGGGTATTACCATGGGATTTTTTTTATAATCATGGAAAATGTTAATGAAAATTGTGAAAAGAAAAAAAAAAAAAGAATGTAAGAGCCAAAGGAAGGGTAGGACTCCTTACAACATGCTCCTCCAGACACAAAATGGCCTGGATATCCATGACCTCACAGTGCCTGACACTACCTACACAAGACTATCAAAAGATCATGACATCAAAGTAAAAGAGAGACTGACTGAGATGGGGAGAGGATTATAATGGAAAATGGAATTTCAAAGGGAAAAGGTTGGGGGGGAGGGAGGTATAACCATGGGATATTTTTATAATCATGGCAAATGTTAATAAAAATTGTGAAAAGAAAAAAAATATTTTTACAAAAAAAAAGGGTTTTGTCCTAACCTGGAGCATCAAGATCTTAGACAGACATTTCAGATTCTGCATTTGACAGTGGGTCTTGGCTTGGTTGCTGTCAGTCCTTAGCATCTTGATCTGTCTGGATGTGGGGGGAAAAAAAATCACAGATGTGGCTCTTGAAACTTCCAGAGCTCTTAGAATTCTGGCATCCCATTAGAATGTTTGTTTGTAAACTCCCAAAAGCAAGATCTTTCCACCTACATGGATAAATAGTCATTACCATGCAACCTACCAAGCTTGCCTGTTTGCATAATTTATTTATCAAAGGCATTAATAAAGAAATAGATAATGAGAACACCTGAACTAAACTTTTGCTTCTTAAAGTTTCACCTGTACATCCATGTGAATGTTAGAAACTGAAGATGTAATTGATATTGAAGAATAACATATATATAAATGTGTGTGTGAGTGTGTGTGTGTATGTACACACACACACTCATACACACATACTGTCTCTGTGTCATGGAAACAGCATACAACATTGATTGTTCCTCATCAGGTTGTCAAAGTAAGGATATTGTTGGCCAAAGGACTAGCGTCTGCTGGCAGCCTCACTGTGCTTCCCAGCCTTCATATAATGTGGTAATTCAGTCTGATGGATAGGGACAACTCTCAGCACTGTCCACACTCCTCAAGTTTTAATGTGCAGAAAAGCATTAATGCTGCATTGCCTAGGAGAAAACAATTTCTTTTGGAAATGAAAAAGTCTGATCAAGAGACCAGATGTGTCCTTTTCTTTCTCAATCCAGATGCTATTAGATCACAGACCATAGTTCCAGGTAAGTAATCAGATCCAAAATACTAGGAAATGGATATGCTAGTTTTCTCTAATGAAATATTAAAATGTTGATCTAAAATAAATTAGGTGAAGGGTGACTGAGAAGGATACCCAGCATCCACCTCTGGTTTCACCCCCACACACACACACATGTGCCCACACACATGTGAATATAGATATAGATATGCACAGCATATATACCGTACACACACATACACATACAAGAACAAAACTAGGTAAGTAAACATTTAGTTTTCAAGAGAAAAAATACAAATGGTCAATAAACATATTGAAAATGATCAATATCCTTAGCCATCAGTGAAATACAAACAAAAGCTATACTGAGATTTCATCTCACCCCAGTCAGAACAACTATCATCATTAAAACAATAAACAACAAATGCTGAAGAGGATGAGAGGAGGGGAAGAACCCTTAAGCATTGCTAGGGCAGGGGGAAGTAAACTAGGGGAGCCACTATGGAAGTCAGTATGGAGGTTCTTCCAAAAACTAAAATTACAGATACCATTTGGATTAAAACTTTTTTTTTTGGACATTTAGACTTTATTGAACAAAGTAGTCAGGAGAGGAATTTAACATTTATAAATTTATTTTTTTTCTGACCAAAGTGCAGTGATTTTTAAATCTTTTTAAACAAATAGCTACGAAAAAAAGTATTTCAGAAAATAAAATACAAATGGGAAAATTAACCATTAGATTGCTTTTTCTAATTTATTCTAACTATATGTTTAGTCTAGAAAACAAAATAGAGCAAAACAAAAATCCCTTGAAGTAAGATTAAAATGAGAAGTGAGTCACATTAACACAAATCTAGCATACGTATCTCAAGGTTCTCTTGCTAGGAATTTTGTTAACATCAGTTAACAATGAACAGCACTATGTATGGAACACAAGGACAGAATGTGAATGTGATCCTGGCCCCAGATTCTGTCAGAAGAATGCAGACAATTCTTCCAGGTTCTGAACCCCTCCAACTCCAGCCCAAACCTTGGAAGCAGACTTGCATACAACTTTCAGATAACTTTGCACAAGCTGCAATATATCAAAACCTCGGTTTTCCTCTTCCTACAGGAAATGATTAGTTACTTGATAAATACTAAAACATTGCTAGGAATCCACTTTATGAGCGTGTTTAATAAACATGTTGTGTAGGACCTGACTACACACAAAGCTCTTTTAAATTTGGTCCACAAATTCACTCAACAGTTTGGAAATTTAAAATCTGCAGCAAAAAGAAACAGTGGAAATCTCTAATCAGAACATGTTATAATTACTAAAAAAAAAAAAAAAAAATGCATGCATTCTAAAAAAATTCGCTCACAGAAGGCACAAACTATAAGAGGGATGGTCTTTTTAACAAAAACAAAGAGCTAGCTGATACTCTTCTCTGTCTTGTGAGCACCATGATAATCAGAATGAAGCGGACCCTGAGCTCACTGTCTACTCTCATGAACAAACATTAAAAAGTAAAACAAATGTAATTCGTCTTAGTGTGTATTTTCTATTATTAACTGAGATAAAATTTTGAAAGATTAAAACTGCCTTAAAAGGGGGCTGTGATAGCAGCTACCAAACCAATATTCAAGCGTGATTTCAAGGGTCCTTTCAGAGCTAGCTTCTTTGTCAAAAATCTTCACAACTTCATCAAAAACTTCGTCAAGACTTAGAAGCATCTATTTTCTTGACTTTCCCCATTTCTTCATATAAATCAATACTAGGTTTTGTTGACTGAAGATAAGTCTGAATTCTTTTTTCCAAGCTCTCTCTGTTGTCATCACTCCTCCCACTACTCTTTCCCCTCTCAAGACATCATTCAGTACAGATCATATTACAGTCAAAAAAACAAAATGAAAGTACATCTGCCTTCACATCCAGGTTCTTGTTCCAAACTTGAAGACTGTCTTCATTTCTTGGAAATCTATCAATCAAGAATTTGTTCTTCTGAGCACTGGCGGCCATTGTTCGATCTATTTCCCTCTTTAATAAGCTGATGGTTATCTCAACTGGCACAATTTTTCCTTCTTTAATGTACTTCTCAATAAGCTCACCAAACTGTGAATCTGGGTTCTTCCTCTCATCACGAAGAAGCTCTCCTACAGAGAGGTGTGTGTAGCCATATTTCTCCACGATGCCCGGAGGACGAAGGACCAGAGGCTTCATGAGGCGGCGAGGACACTAGAGAAGCGGCCTGCAGGCCCAGGACTCACAGAAGGCGACGACAGCCGCTCTCATACACCGGCTTGGTTGACAGCGGGCAGCTGGGGGTGGGGAAGCGGGAGAAAGGGGCCTGCCAGTGGTGACCTGGCCCCCACCACCCAGCGGCCCCAAGTCCACCCAGGATTAAAACTTTTGTGCTACTACAGGATCTGGGTTGAATTAAGTTTTTTAAGTATTTTATTTATTTATCTGAGAAGCAGAGAGACAGAATGGGTGCACCAAAGCCTCTAGCCATTGCAAACAAACTCCAGATGCATGCACTACCTTGTGCATCTGGCTTAAGTGGGTACTGAGGAACCAACCCTAGGTCCTTAGGTTTCGCAGTAAGTGCCTTAACTACTAAGCCATCTATCCAGCCTGAGGTAAATTTTGTTTTGTTTTGTTTTTTTAATTATTTATTTATTTATTTGAGAGCGACAGACACAGAGAGAAAGACAGATAGAGGGAGAGAGAGAGAATGGGCGTGCCAGGGCTTCCAGCCTCTGCAAACGAACTCCAGACGCATGTGCCCCCTTGTGCATCTGGCTAACGTGGGACCTGGGGAACCGAGCCTCGAACCGGGGTCCTTAGGCTTCACAGGCAAGCGCTTAACCGCTAAGCCATCTCTCCAGCCCCTGAGGTAAGTTTTTTAAGTAGACAATATACTACATTGAATTTGATTTTGCCTTTTCAAGATAGTTTACACCTAAACATAAGATTTGGGCAGGGGTGGGGGATTGAAGAGACAGCTCATCTGGCAAAGCATTTGCTTTGTAGGTGTGACAACTGGAATTCAGAGACCTGGCCCCATGTATAACATCATGGGGGCATGATGTCCCACATGTAATCCCAGCACACAGGAGGGAGAGACAGGGACTATCTGAGGCAAGCTGACTAAGCAGACTAGCTGAACTGGCTTAACAGGAACACAAGGCAGACACCAGACACCAACCTGATTACACATATGCATGTGCACCCACACAAATGAGTACACTCACATTTATATACACATGCACATATACCGCACACATACAAAAAACTGTGAGAAGGCACACTACCTAACAAGTCACTGTGACAGTAATGCTAGAATCCTCAAAGTTCAAAAGGACTATCTCATTACTGTAAGTCCTTTTTATTCAATTATGAGTTTTATAAGGCAGTTACTTAAATATATACATGAATTAAATTACTAATTTGTATTAGTTATTTTTCTCTTTGCTGTGAAAAAATACCTGACAAAAACAACTTAAGAAAGGAAGGGTTTATTTCTGCTCAACTTGAAGGTAGAGTCCATTATGTTGGGAAAGTTATTCTAAGTACCAAGAGTGGCTACAGGCTATGAAAGCAAAAGCATGAAGCATCTGGTCACATTGCAACCACCACTCAGAAAGCACAGAAACAGAACACTGGAGTTCCACTTGCTTTCTCTTTATATTTAGCCCAGGATCCAAGGCAATAGCAGATGTCACCCACATTCAGGGTGGGTTCTCAGTTAAATGTCTCTGGAAACACCCTCATAGATACACACAGATATTTGTTTCCTAGGTGATTCTAAATCCCACCAACACTACTAAGACCAAAACAAACAAACAAACAAACAAGCACTAAAGTTATGTTTATATGATCCAGCTATACCAGTCCTATGTACTCCAAAGGAATTTAATAAAAACATCAGAAAGTACTTATACACCAACATTTACTGTGGCTTCATTCATAATATTCAATTTATGAAAAGCCAAGCATGGTGGCATACACCTTTAATCCCAGCACTTGGGAAGCAGAGGTAGGAGGATCACTGTGTGTTCAAGGCCAACCTGAGACTACATAGTGAATTCCAGGTCAACCCTAGATAGAGGAAGACCCTACCTCAAAAAAAAATATACTCAAGATAGGAAACCTCCCCAGAAGATCATCAAGAGATCAATAGATGAAGAAAATGTGGGCTGGAGAGATGACTCAGTGATTAAGTGTGTTTCATGTATAAGCATGAGGGCTTGATAAAGCCTGAAGCCACCCAAGATCAAATCATCAGTTCTCACATAAACAGATGAATGTGGTCATGCATGCCAATAACCACAGTCCCACAAAGGGGAGTAGAAACCATGGAATCAGCCAGGCTTGATCATGCATCAGTTAAGAGACTCCAGCTCAAATAGGATCCAGCTGAACTACAATGGAGCAGAATGCCAACACTTGGCTCTGGCCACCACAGGGGAGACCATGCAGTAGCAAGAGACCTTGAGGTGTGAATGTGCATGCACATACACCCGCATGCACACAAATAAATAAATAAAAATATTTCCAGGCTGAAGAGATGGCTCAGCAGTTAAAGGTGCTTGTTTGCAAAGCCTGATGGCCTAGGTTCGATTCCATAGTACCCAAGGAAAGCCAGATAAACAGTGATGCACATGTCTAAAGTCCCATTTGCAGTGGTGGAAGACCTGGTATGTGTGATGGACAAGGGAATATGATGGATAAGAAAATATTATTTTTAAAAAATGTTACCTGTGGTATGCAGGATGTGGTACTTTGCAAATGTTATCTTTGGTATGCAGAATACCAGGCCATCTGCTTGAATGAGATAACTGCTAACCTTTTCTTCATTTTGTAACTAGGCTTGTGAATGTTGTCACGTAGACTTGTTTAGCAATTTGTCCTTATAAACCCTGACCAGATGTAACTGGGGGCTGCAGTCTCAAGTTCCTGGCTCGAAGACTAGTCCTGGCCAGAAATAAATGCCTCTATTTATTAATACCATATTCATGTTGGACTGGTGAATCTCTGACCCCAGACCCATTACATTTGGGGGTTCATCTGGGATCTGCCAGGGGCACTCAGCCTGATTCACTCTGGCATTTTTTTCTTACTGGCCTTAGGGCCAGGAAACAGCAAGTGAAGTACCATAGACCAAACCCTTCACGACAGCTGACAAAGTTACTTTTGGTTTGGCCCAAGTAAAATGTTGATAAGGCCAGCACTGGCAAAGTTTCTGGGACCTTAACGCCTAGATGTCTTCTGTGACTAAAGAAGACAAAGAGGCTTCAGAACCTACACCCTCTTTAGAATGACAGGGAGGCTCTCCGGAGGTAAGTTTTGTTTCTGTTTGTGTGCAGTTTTGAGACCCCCCAAATCTTGTCTCTCAGAGTCTTGATTTCTTGGGATTCTACTCTGACTGCAGGTTGGAGACCCTAGGGGGTGGCTGCTGAGAGACATTCCTCAGCCCCAGGGACATTCTCCAGGCCCTGGCAGGAAGGAGTGGTTGGTAGCCAGAGATATCAACACTGTGGCTGAGAGTCCATCTGGTCGGGAAAGCTATGGGAGGTAAGTGGGATTCAGTAAAATGCTGGACACAGCACTACTTCCCTAATCCCAGGCAGTGGTGAGATGTCCCCGACCACTGATCTGTTTCAGTTCTGTGTAGCCACATGTCTTCCTGTTTAGCTTTGTCCTTTAGTGCCTATAATTTTTTAATCCTCCTAGGAAACCAGCTGTAGAATCTGAAAACTATACCATGGGACAGACACCTAGCATATTTGTAAAATGTCCTTACTAACTTTTCATTCTTCCAACAGTGGACATCTGACTTAGGCACCACATGTGATGTCTTCTCCTTGAGGAAGTTCTGTGAATTAGATTGGCCCTCCTTTGTTGTAAGATGCCACCAGAGAGAACCTTCAAACTCTCAACTGCAAATCAAGTCAGGGCTTGTCCTTGGGTGACCTGGACATCCTGAACACCCCAGGTAAATAGGAAATTAAAACTTCGAATTGAGAGTAGTTAATTCTTGGTTTGGAAAATCCTGAATATGAAAGCTGAAATTATACCTGAAGTAATTTCGAGGTTTGGCTTTGATCTCCAGTTATAAATAAAATAGGAATTTAAAATTGGAATGCATAGCTTCTGAATAAATTAACAAATGAATGAATGGATGTGGGAGGGGGAGATATGTGTCTGAAGTCTGTATGAAAAGTGCACTAAGTAAATGTGTGTGTATATATATATGAGTATATGTGTAGCTCACGGCCCTCAGGCTGTAGAATGATAAGGCTTTGCATTTGTGTCTGTTCTGCAGCACCAACACAATGGAAAATTCACTTCGGGAGATATCCTCCGCCAAGCTGACTGTCCTAGACTGCATGACCAACTTTTACTGTTGAGTGACCCCAGGAGGAAAACTGAATTAAAACCATTGGCAGAAAAAAAAAAATTGCAAGATTCTTCTACTCTTAAGATGACAGGATCAGAAAGCTGTCTTATAGCCCTGAGGAAAATCCAAAACTATCCCTGGAATTAGAAAAAAGGAGGAGGAGTAGGAGGAGGGGGACAAAGAGGAGGAAAGAAGAAGGAAGGAGGAGGAGGAAAGAAGAAAGGAGAAAAAGGAGAAAGAAAGGAGGAAAGAAAGAAGGAGGAGGAAGAAGAGGTGGTGGGTGTGTTGGCCCACTGTGTTCCCCAGGGGTAAGGTGCTAGAACCTGGGGAAAACTGCTGTGGCAGCTCTCCATAGCAAGGACAAAAGTAGGGGACTGCCTATAAGAAATTTGCAACTGTTTAAGTTTACTTTCTCCCTCAGTACTATGGGAGTACTAACAGAGAACAGCCTCAAGATTTATGTCTAAATGTACAAATACCCAATACTGAGTTTGTCAGAAATTTTCTAAAATTTCTAATAATGCTCAAATTGGCTTTCATATTAAAAAAATGTGTTTCAGGATATTTATTCTGGGTAAATAGTATAAGTCAAGCCTGGTCTACTCTTCTATGAAGAGCTAATTCAAAAAGCCTTTTGAGGACAAAAAAAAAACCCAAAAACTTAAATGGTCATAACAAAAGTCTTATGGTAAGGACAATGAAAGTTTTTGTTTGCAGTTATGAGATGAACTAACTAAAGAACATAAACTGAAGAGAAACTTAAATGTTGGATATTAAATAGTTGATTTAAAAAAAGATTGTTACAGCTGGGCAATCCCAGCACTCGGGAGGCAAAGGTAGGAGGTAGGAGTTCAAGGCTACCCTGAGACTTCTTAGTGAATTCCAGGTCAGCCTGGGCTAGAGTGAGACCCAAGACACCCCCCCCAAAAACAACAACAAAAAAAAAAACAACCAAAGATTATTATAGAATGGTTACATAGATGGTAGAGTAAAAGTATATAGGTGAAGGTATTAGTAAAGTGTGTAGATGAAGGTATGAATAAATTTAAACAGAAGATTAAAGACAAAGTTGATTAATTAAATCTTAAGGTACTTGATCAGATTACAGACTTTTTTTAAATATTTTTTTAATTTTATTTATTTATTTATTTGAGAGCAACAGACACAGAGAGAAAGACAGATAGAGGGAGAGAGAGAATGGGCGCGCCAGGGCTACCAGCCTCTGAGAATGAACTCCAGACGCGTACGCCCCCTTGTGCATCTGGCTAACGTGGGACCTGGGGAACCGAGCCTTGAACCGGGGTCCTTAGGCTTCACAGGCAAGCGCTTAACCACTAAGCCATCTCTCCAGCCCAGATTACAGACTTCTTGAGATACAAAATGACTATTAGCCTAGGGCTTACATCAGACAAACAAAGGACGACTCTGGCTGGTAGCAGGTTACTATGGTATTCAGGCTGTAAACTTAAAACTTTAACTTACTTACATTAATCTGGTCATGATAATGGTTATGAAAGACAGAATTTAGAGTAGCCAATCAAGTTAGTTAGGTTCCTCTATTTGTCAAACTTTTAACTAAATCTTAAGGTTAAAATTGGCTCATTAATATTTAATTCTCACCTAAGATTATTATACCTAAAACCCTGCCACAAAAAAAAAATCTCAGATGGGATACCTCCAGTGAGTTGTTGGCTGGGGAGGTTCCTGATGCCCCCAAAATGTTACTGGCCATTGCCAAGGCCCTTGGTTTCCCACCAGGAATAGATGGTGAGACCCTATTGCTGAAGACTCCACATACTTGGGCTGCAAGGCCACTGAGAAATCCTGCTGGAACTGATCTGATAACCTCCTCCATGTAGACCAGCTGGCAGAAAGCTGGGAGAAGCCATTCTACATATAGTTCAATGGGAGAAAGAGATACCACTAGTGAAGATACTCAACAGTGGACACTGTAAGCCTTATAATTGGCCAGCCAGGCCAAATGAGCCAACGGGTGCAATAGTGGCACGTCTGTCATGGTGGAAACCAACTGCCCTCCAACTAGACTGGAGGTCTACTCCATGGAAGGGAATACATCCCTGATACTGAAAACTTAAAACAGGGGTAGTCATGAGCCCTAGGGATGTAACATCTGTTGATATCTGGATAAATGTATATACTATGCTTATCAAACTGCCCAGTAAGCACTTCTCTAAATATTTATACCCTTATGTTAACGCTCTCACTTTGGGTAGAGAATCTTCTCTTTTCAGATGGCAGTGACCTTGGGATGACTCAGAAGGTATCATGGTGCTGGAAAGAAGTGACTGGAGTACTGAGTAACATCTCGATCACACCTTCCAAGGCTCAGGGTCTAATGCAGAAGAGGTGGTGAAAAGAATGTAAGAGCCAAAAGAAGGGTAGGACTCCTTACAACATGCTCCCTCCAGACATAAAATGGCCTCAATATCTATGACTTCATAGTGCCTGACACTACCTACACAGGACCATCATAAGAGGAGGAAAATTTCATGACATCAAAATAAAAGAAAGACTGATTGAGATGGGGAGGGGATATGATGGAGAATGGAATTTCAAAGGGTAAAGTGGGAGGAGGGAGGGTATTACCATGGGATATTTTTTATAATCATGGAAAATGTTAATAAAAATTGAGAAAAAATAATAAAAACTGAGGCATACTATTCAAAAAAATCTCAGTAATTATTTATTCTCTTTTCCTATTTTATAAGGCAAATAGACTACATTTGGAGACACTGAACAGCATTTATCTGTCTTACACTTGGCAACTATTCACTTCACGGAGAACAGTAAAAAAAAAAAATTCTAAAGAAAGTTATGTTGTGATTTATGATGTCCTCAATTCCTCCAAGAATCACAATCTTAATTACTTTAGATTTAACTTACATCATTATTGAGCAAGTTTACCCGAGTGCCACAGGCAGAATTAAGAGTTGGTTAAGGTTTGAGTACTAGTAGATATGTAGTATATAGATTATGTCATGAAACTTTGTGTGTTTGGATTCACTATAGTTCTCTACAGAATTGATTTGGAGGATGTTGAAAATATTTCTTTCTGGCTCAGCAGTTAAATGTGATTGTTTGAAAAGCCAGATGGCCTGGGTTCGATTCCCCAGTATCCATATGAAACCAGATGTACATAGTTGAGCATGCATTTGGAGACTGTTTGCAATGGCAAGTGGCCCTGGCTTGCTCATTCCCTCTCTTTTCCATGAGAGTTGTCTCCTTTTTCATTAGATCATGGCAGTTTAGTCATTCCTCTATTCTTTGAGTATGTTAGACAGAGCTGAATTCATTTCAGAAACTGACTTACAGATTGGGTAGACATCTTAGTTAGCTTTTAAAAGTGCTAAATCTTCTCATAAAGATGAGGGAGAATGGAGTTTCAAAGGGGAAAGAGGGAGGAGGGAGAGTATTACCATGGGATATTCTTTTTGTAATCATGGAAGTTGTTAATAAAAAAAATCTGAAAAGAAAAAAGAAAAAGTATATGAAAATATTATATATGGGCCAGGTGTGGTGGCCCACGCCTTTAACCCCAGCACTCAGGAGGCAGAGGTAGGAGGATCACTGTGAGTTTGAGGCGACCCTGAGACTGACTACATAGTGAATTCCAGATCAGCCTGGACCAAAGTGAGACCCTATCTCAAAAAAAGAAAATATTATATACAGATATCCCAATTCTGATGAGCTTTAAAAACTGGGTTTTTTTAAGTTTTTCGTGTCTTCATATTTAAGCCAAAAAATGTTACTATAGATTTCTTGTTTATTTTGAATTCTGTTAGCAGATCTTTTGTTCATAGTTTACTCTCTGTAGACTCATGTGCCTTAAATATGTAAACTCTACTTTTTGTCAATATCATACTTTTCAGATATCAGAATATTGCAATTTGGTTTATACAAAGTATATAATGCTTGGCTATCAATAAGCAACACTAGTCGACTGAACCAATCTGCAGAAATAGAAAGTAAAAAAATAAATAAAAGCTTTTAGATCTTATGTTTTATTTACTTAATGTTATTTTTGGCCAATAAGATCATTAAAAAAGCTTAAAAGTATCTGAAATTCTTAATGTGTTTTTCCTTGAAAAGAAATTAAAAGATAGGATAAATTTTATTTACTTACTGTTTTCAAGGTAGGCATCTCACTAGCTCAACCTGAAACTCACTCTGTAGTCCCAGGCTGGCCTCAAACTCAAAGTGATCTTACCTCTGCCTCCCAAATGCTAGGGTTAAAAGCATGCATCACTATGCCTGGCTAACACCCTATAATTTTAAAATGATTCCTGTCTTGTTCATGCTGGTTTTGTTGGGTGGTTATCACTGAGGTTATAATCTAAGGCTTACAAAGGTTATTTGGTTATTGTGACTTTTTTCTTAGGAAAACTGAGGAAGCTCCCCATGTCTTAGGGAAACCAACTGCATACAATGTTAAATGGTTTGTCTAAGCTTTATGTAACAGTCATAAATATTTCTTTAGTTAAGCCATAAAATTGTTCAATAGTAAAAGGTACTTAAGAAATTACTTTGTGTCAGTCATATTGTCTCTAATGTATGTTAAAATCAGGCTTGCTTAACTCTACGATGACCAGGTTTTATTTTATTCTAAAGCTATGTATAATCAGTCTCAGTCAAGGTTTCACTTAATTGTCTCATCTCTGGTATCGTAAGTTCATTGCTTACAGAGATACTGGTACTTAAGACATGTTTTCTGCCCTGGAAAAATAATCTTAAACTGCTGTTCTGCTTGTAGTTTGGGGGGTAACTGTTACTTGCATTGATATACAGACCAGCCAAAGTTGTTTTCAAACACAAATATTCAAACACAGTCAACTTTTATATTGTCTTGTCTTTTCCTGGCATACAATTTCTAGATTAAATCAATTGACTTCAAGTTATTGATAAAATATTGCTTTCAGGGCTACTAAAATGTGCTGCCTAAACTTATAACTCACAGATACTTAAAAGATAAAATATATATGTTTTCTATGTTCCAAATATAGCTTACACTGTCACCTGACAACTTAATTTAAATATTAATCAGAATGACTTTAACCTATTGTGTCATTCCCCAACCAAATCTGCTTGGCTAACCAGGTATGTTCTGCACCTTAACTGAATCTGTTTTGCTAATCAGATATGACAGTCTCTCTGAATGATTAATAACCATATGCAGAAGACAAAGCCAATTGGAAACATTGGGGTTAAGAGGATAACCAATATTTTGGTTCCTGCTCCCAGGTTGTAAGGCCACAGGAGATGATGGGACATTTGCTAACTTCTAGCCTCTGGTAAGTAACCTGTCTTCTTGATCAGGGAGGAGATGGAGACCCAGAGATGAATTTCAAGTCAGTGTATCTACAACAGCAGAGTCACATCAGAGGAAAATCAGTCCTCCAGGCTTCCCACTTGGTCAGCACAGCCTTGACTTATCCTAGCAGATTACAATGCTGAGAATCAATGGAACTCCTCACATGTCCCTAAAAGTCTGTCCTATAGCTCCATTATTGACCTCCAAAATATACAGTTAATTCTGTCAGCCTACATAGTCTTAATCAACCATTAAAAAAAATATATATGACTACACATGAGCCCTACGGGTGTAACGTCTGCTGCTGTCTGGCTAAATGTATATACTATGCTCATCAAACTGCCCAGTTAGCACTTCTCTTAATGTTCATACTCATATATTAATGCTACTCTCACTTTTGGTAGAGAACCTTCTCTTTTCAGGTGGCAGTGACTGTGGGATTACTCACAAGGCATCATGGTGCTGGAAAGAAGTGACAGGAGTGCTCAGCAGTGCAAAATATCTCTATCATACCTTCCAAGGCTTGGGGTCTATTGCAGAAGAGGTGGTGAAAAGAATCTAAGAGCCAAAGGAAGGGTAGGACTCTTTACAATGTGCTCCTCCAGACACAAAATGGCCTGGATATACATGACCTCACAGTGCCTGATGCTACCTACACAAGACCATCATAATAGGAGGAAAAGATCATGACATCAAAATAAAAGAGACTGAGAAGGGGAGGGGATATGGTGGAGAATGGAGTTTCAAAGGGGAAAGTGGGGGAGGGAGGGTATAACCATGGGATATTGTTTATAATCAAGGAAGTTGTTAATAAAAATAAATAAAATATGACTATAAATACTACAAAATAAACAAAGACTCAGACTAATAGGCTCCCCTGTCTGATGCTAGCTTACAATACTAAACACTAACATTTACTCTTGCCTTCTGCATCTGTCTGTCTGATTAGTCAGCTACTGCTGCCTTTAAATTAAATTGTCCTCACTGGTTATGCTTACCTGATAGTTATTGATTGATATTAGTCTGATCTCTCCTTGATAGATCTCATTAAAGGAGAAATGTCACTAAGGACAGATTTCAGACCCTCATCCTAACATGTAAAAACAATTGAGAGTTCTAGCTGTACTTGCTGATGTAGGGGGCTGCTGGCTGAAGTTGTCTCTTCGTTCAGATTTATAGGGGTAAACCAGACTCTCCTGCTATTGATGGTGTTCCCTCAAATTTGTAACACAAGGGGACCTACATACCTTCAGGAAATTGGGCCTATACCCATCAGCCAAGGGGTATAGATTCATCACACCAGATTCAAGGGGACAATGTTTTTAGCTGATCATAGCAGCTAACAAATTATTGGTAACCCAGAGGGTCCCTTCCAGGTCAAGCTCTGGAGGACATCTGCCCATGACAAGGAGACTACAGCCCTGTTGTAGTCACTCCAGAAGCTGACTAGTCTACTAATGGCAGAAACCTGAGGAATTCAACATGAGATATAAAAAAAAATGTTTAAATCATACAGACTACACAAGCTAACTGTCACATCCCACTTCTGTAAACCAGCTGGCCCCTGCTTGTATAAGTTTGTTTTCTTGGTCACCTTGGCTCAGCAGTCTGATTATTGCCATCTCCCGACCCATAATTCTGTTACTTTTAGGATTGATTATAGGCCTTGCATTTTAAATGCTCGTTTATCCAACAGAGAATTCCCTCAATAAAAGTAATGGTTATTAAATCCCCAAACCAGCCAGTTCCCATGGGAGAGTCAAAGGTTTGACTTGGTGTGCCAGCCCAAGGGGGGGAATGTGATGGATAAGGGAATGAGGTGGATAAGGAAATTGTTACCAGTAGTATGCAGGATATGGTACCTTGCAAATGTTATCTTTGTTATGCAAAATACCAGACCAGCTGCCTGAATGAGATAACCACTAACCTTTTTTTTTTCTTAGCCTTTTTAACTAGGATTGTGACTATTGTCATGCAGACTTGTTTAGCAATTTGTCCTTATAAACCCTGACCAGCTGTAACTGGGAGCTGCATTCTTGAGATCCTGGCTTGAAGTGTAGTCCTGGCCAGAAATAAATGCCTCTATTTATTAATATCATATTTGTGTTGGACTGGTGAATCTCTAAGTCACCCCAGACCCATTACAGCATGCCCAGTCTCATTCTCTCTCTCCTCTTGCAAATAAATAATGAAAAAAACTTTTGTTTGTTTGTTTGTTTTTTGAGGTAGGGTCTTACTCTAGCTCAGGCTGACCTAGAATTACTGTGTAATCTCAGGTGGCCTGGAACTCATGGCGATCTTCCTATCTCTGCCTCCCGAGTGCTGGGATCAAAGACGTGCACAACCACGCCCAGCTAAATAATGAAATTTTTTAAATATATATTTTAAGGTAAGAGATGCAATGCTGTTTTGCACAGTAATAGAATGAAACTTTAAAAAAAAATCAACAAGAGTAAAAGTAGGAAATGCCCAAGTATGTAATTACATTCTTAACTAATCAATTTACTAATTAATTAAATTCTTAACTAATCAATAGAATTCCAATAGAGGAATCATGGCCTTCTACACAACTGAGTACATGAGCTCAGATCCTCATATCCAACTTTTACTTGGGAAGATGTGGCATGTGCATGTCTGAAAACACACACACACACACACACACACAGTAGTTTGAATATGATAGCATAAATATATGGGCCCACAGACTCTGGAGTTTTATTAAAACTGAGTCTGCAAACTCAGTCTTTAGCAGGCAGATATGCACTATTGAGCAGGGGGCGGGGGCACAAGTCACTGAGGGTGACAGCCCAAAAGGTGTGAGTAGAGCAGGTCGAACTCTGGCAGTGTTGTTTTTGGTGTTGGTGTTTTGCTTGCTGTACTTGTTTCTCTCTGCTTGGATCTATGCAAGTAAGCAGCTTGTTCCACCATTGATAGAACTTCCCCTGGATCTGTAAGCTTGAAATAAACCCATTCTGCCCATAAACTGTCTGGGTAGATATTCGTCCCAGAAATGTGGAGCTGATGGCAACAGAATTTGGTACCAGAAGGAGGGTGGGGTCTTGCTAAAATGAATTGGATCATGTGGATTTTGGTCTTTTGGAACTTGTGCTGGAGGAATATGGTTGGACTTGGCACTTGCAACTTGAAGAAGCTTTACAGGGTGGTAAGTCAAATTTATGGGCTATTCTGGGGAAAGTTTGAAAATACTAAATGCACAGAGAACTGTGTTGGCTTATGAACTTTCAAAGGGGAAGGAGACATAGCTTGAACTTTGTAGGAACAGGAATAGTGGTATAAAAACTGGCTGTATTCTGCTGCTCATACCCAGAGATTTTGAACAAGGTGAATTTAAAAGTAATGGACTGGTATGCTTGGTGGAAGGTATGGAACTAAATTTTAAGCAAGTTTAAAGTTACTGGCACAGAGACTGGTTTTAGGTTGCTAAAATTGCTATTGTTAAACAAGTTACCATAATTAAGGGTGGGCCAGACTGTTTTACACCGAAACAATGGGAAAGATGCCTTAGAGTGAAGTCCACCAAAGAAGGTCTGAATAAGTAGGAATGCAAACTTTTTTGAAGGAGATGACTACAGGGAATAATTCTGAAGGCTCAAGGTCAAGATTCATTTTCCCTTGGAGTAACAATGGCTGTGTCCCTACACTCCTGGTATTGTTTTTAGGAACATAAAAAAATGAAAGGAAGTGGGTCATGAAGTACATGCAGTTTCAGGAGCCACTGCTGAAATGTGGCATGTGAAGCAGGGAATGTAGTATGTTTGACTTTCTTTGCTGTGACCAAAACCGAAAACAAAACCTTACATAAACAACTTAAGGAAAAGTTGTCTTGGTCTGTGCTTTCAGAGGTTTTAGCCTATGGACACTCCACTCCATGTACCAACACAGAACACCATAGTGGCAGAAGCATGTGGCAGAGAACCAGAAGGCAGAAAGAGAAATTGCCTACACTAGTTAGCATTTCTCTTTTTTTCCCTTTTATTCCATCTGGGCCCCAGCCCCTTGGATGTTGCCACTCACATTTACAGTGTGTCTGTCCTCCTTAGTTTATTCTCTCTTCAAACTACCTCACAGACACAAGCACGGGTATGGTCTACTAATCCTAATCAAGGCGCTTTTTAATCCAAACTAACAAGATTAAACCACCAAGTCTATCTCTTGTCAATTTTACACTCAAACACATATCAATAAACCATACTTAAGTTCTAAGTAAAGACAATAACGAGGTTTTAATTCTTCCTTTCACCTTTAAAAGGCTCATGTCCATTTTATAATGTCAAGTATATTTAATCTATCTCTAAAATGAACTAAGGGGCTGGGGAGATGGCTTAGCAGGTAAGGCACTTGCCTGCTAAGCCAAAGAACCCAAGTTCAATTCTCCAGGACCCATGTAACAGGTTGGTTGTTTCTGTCTGCTTGGATATATGGAAGCAACTTCTTCCTCCACTAACAGAACTTCTTTCCTGAATCTTTAAGCTTGAAATAAATCCCTTCCTCCCCTAAACTGTTTCTGATTTGGATGTTCATTCCAGCAATGTTAAACTGACTACAACACCTCCTCTCAAGTGAGGCTTCAGATTAGTAGGTCCCACCCAGGCATTTGTATGCTATGGGATAAACAATGGTGACTTCTGTTAAAGTCTTCAGAATTGTAAGAGGGGAGCAAAGGTCAGGGAATAGTTTACCATGTATCTGTTCTAAAACATACAATGTTTTCACCCCTTGAGCTGTAAACACTCTTGGGTCTGAGATTGAAAGGGAAGATCCTATTCCCAGAGTATGCGTTCAACAATCTCAAACAGCACACAATTTACTAAGATCACTCCAACCAAGAAAAAGAAAGGAAAAAAAGAATTAAATAGCAAAAACTGAGATTGAAAGAAAAACTGGGGCAACCAAGAGAGATGGCTTAGCTGTTAAGCACTTGCCTGTGATGCCTAAGGATCCTGGTTGGAGGCTTGATTCCCCAGGACCCATGTTAGACAGATGCACAAGGGGGCACATGCATCTGGAGTTTGTTTGAAGTGGCTGGAAGCCCTGGCGTGCCCATTCTCTCCCTCTCCCTCTCTCTCCTTCCTTCTCTCTGTCTGTCATTCTCAAATAAATAAATTAAAATAAACAAAAATTAAAATAGAGAATATTATAAAGGATAAATAAATGCCAATAAATTAAATAAGAAGAAAATTAGTCAACTCCGAGAAAGATAGAAACTAGCAAAACTAATAATCTAGAAAGAAAAAAAACTGAATAAGCTTATAAAAAGTAAAGAGCATGAGTTAGCAACTTAAAAATTACCCACAAAGCACATCTGAAGCTCAGATTGCCACAGGGGTGATTTATACCAAGGTAGGAGGTTGCTCTGAGCTTAAGGCCAACTTGAGACAACATAGTGAATTCCAGGTCATCCTGAGCTAGAATAAGACCCTACCTGAAAAAAGAAGAAGAAAAAGAAGGAAGAGGAGGAGGAAGAAAGAAGGAGGAGGAAGAGGAAGAAGAAGAAAGAAGAGGGAGGAGGGAGGAAGAGAAGAGGGATGAAGAGTAGAACAAGTCAAGGAGCTGGACATGTGGATCAGTGGTGAAAGGCACTTGTTTGCAAGGCCTGCCACTCTGGGTTCAAATCCCTAACACCCATGTAAAGCTAGATGTGAAAACAAGTGAGACAAGCATCTGCCATTTGTGTGCAAAAGCAAGAGACCCTGGAGCGTATGCACACACACACGTGCACACACACACAAATATTTTTTTTGCAAAGTCAGTGGAGGGCCCAGAAAGATAGCTCAGGAGTTAAAGGCTTGCAAAGCCTGCTGGCACAAGTTCATCTCCCCCAGACACTCAGGTAAAGCTGGATAGGCATTTGTTTGTAGCTGCAAGAGACCTGGTACATCTATACACATGCATATGCACATGCACATACACAATACACACAAACACACAAATTTTTTTATATTTTCTTTTGTTTTTTTAAGGTAGGGTCTTATATAGTCTCAAGTGACCCTCCTATCTCTGCCTCCCGAGTGCCGGATTTGAAGGCATGCACCACAATGTTCAGTTAATAAAAACTAATTTTTCAAAAAATTGATAATCTCTGTATATGGGCCAGTGGGTGGCCTGCCTACATTAAGTCCCAAATTTATTCCCCAGCACCACATAAAGCTGGGTGTGGTGGTACATGCCTGTAATCCTAACATGTGGGAAGTGAAGACAGGAGGATCAGAGTTCAAGGTCACCATTAGATACATAAGGAATTATAGGATAGCCTGGGGTTAAATGAAACCCTGTCTCAAAATAAAGGAGTCAACTGAAAATGAGTCAAAGACCCTAATGTCATGTTGAAACTGCTAGAGGAAAACATTTTAAGATAGAGGCATAAAGGCTAAGAAAATAATTCAGTGGGTAAAGTCCCTAAACTGCTTGCCTTGCAAGCACAAGGACCTATTCAATCCCCAGAACCCACATCAACATGCCAAGCATAGCAACCTGCACCTGTAATCCCAACCATCAGGAGGTAAAGACAGGAGAATCCTGGAGCACACTGGCTAACCAGTCTAGCTTAATTAATGAGCTACAAGCCAATTAGAGACCTCTTTTCAAGAAGTTGACAGTGTTCCTGAAGATGACAATCAACGTTGTCCTTTAGTCTCTAAACACACGTACAACACCTACACCAATTCCATACATGCATATATGTATACCACATACACACAAAAGATAAAGGAATAGGCAAAGATTTTCTTAAAAGGTTTCCAATTCCACAGAAAATAATCCCATTAACCTTTCAAGTGGGATTACATGAAATTAAAAAACTTCTGCACGGCAAAAGAAACCATTAATACTGAAGACACAGCCTGTAGAACAAAGAATTTGAATACACATCAGTCAAGGATTAATATCTAAGAAATATAAAAATTGCAAAAACTGAAGACAAAAACAACAAATGGATCAATAAATGAGCTGAGAGAAGAAATAGCCAATAAGTCAATAAGTACTTAAAAAGGTATCCTACATCTTTAGTCATCCACTCCCCTCAGAAAGGCTATCATCAAGAAAACAAAGTTAAGGGCTGGAGAGATGGCTTAGCAGTTAAGATACTCGCTGGCAAAGTCAAAGGACCAAGGTTCGATTCCCTAGTACCCATATAAAGCCAGATGCACAAGGTGGCACATGCATTTGGAATTTGTTTGCAGTGGCCAGAGGCCCTGACATGCCCATTCTCTATATATCTGCCTTTTTTCCCCCTCAAATACATAAATAAATAATTTTTAAAAAAAACAAAGATATGGAGAAAAATAGATGAACCCTTGTTCACTACTAGTAAGAATGTAAACTTGTACAGCCACTATGGAAACCAGTAAAGAGGTTTCTCAAAAAAAAAAAAAAAAAAGGCCCAGCCAAGTATACAACTGAAGGAATCTAAATTAAGACCATACCACAGAGAATCTGCACATCTATGCGTTTATTGCTCCAATAAATGGAGAGGTTAGATGCCAACAACAGATAAACAGTCAAGACAGTGCGGTCACATATACATAATGGAATTTTATGCAACCATAAATAAAAATGAAATATAACATTTGGGCCAGTCATGGTGGCACATGCCTTTAATCCCAGCCTTGGGAGGCAGAGGTAGTAGGATCACCAGTGAGTTCAAGGCCACCCTGAAACTGCATAGTTAATTCCAAGTCAGCTTGGGGCAAACTGAAACCTTTCCATGAAAAATAAAAAAAGAAAAAAAATAAAGGAAAGAAGGGAGGGAGGGAAGGAGAAAGAAATACAACATTTGCAGGAAAGTAGACAAAACTAGAAATCATTAAGCAAAATAAACCAGACTTAGAAAAGGGCTATAAGGGCTAGAGAGAGAGGGCTCAGTGGTTAAAGGCACTTGTTTGCAGCCAAGCCTGAAGGCCCAGGTTCAATTCCACAGTACCCACATAAAGCCAGATCCACAGTGGCACATGCATCTGAACTTCATTTTCAGTGACAGGAGGCCCTAGTGTGTCCTCTCTCTCTCATTCTATCTAATAACTAAAAAAAGAAAAGGGTAATATATAATCCCTTCATATGCAAAATCTAAATTTAAAATTATTCATATTGGCATGCATATACATTATATGTTATATTCATATGTGTTTACATGTGGGTCATGACATTATTATGATAAAAAGAAAATATTGTCAGGCATGGTGGCACACACCTTTAATCCCAGCAATTAGGAAGCAGAGGTAGGAGGATCACCATGAGTTCGAGACCACCCTGAGACTACAAAATGAATTCCAAGTAAGCGGCAACTAGAGTGAAACCCTACCTCAAAAAACCAAAAAGAAAATATACCAGACCAGTAGACAGCTCAGTTAGTAAAGTACTTGCTGTATAAGTACTGAGTTCATATCCTCAGCATTCACATAAAAGTTAGGGTTGTTTTGTTTTGCTGAGGTAGGATCTCACTGTAGCACAGGCTGACCTGGAATTCACTATGTAGTCTCAGCTGGGCTTGACCTCAGTGATCCTGGATGAAAGGTGATCCAACTGAGACATCTGTCACCCCATTGATCACCAGGGCTGATTCGGCTGATCTGCCTGGCTAGAAGCATGTCCCCTTCCTCCATCACCACTCCACGTGCAGCCCTCCCAAAGAGGACGACCTTCCCCAAATAGAGGAGGACCAGTCTTTAGTCAAGAAGCTGAACTCCCCTGCTAGAACCTCCAAACACACCCTAACAGTGATGCTACTACCTCTGCCTCCCACATGGCATGTGGCACCATGGCCAGCAGAGAGAGAGAGACAGAGAGAGAGAGAGAGAATGGGTGCACCAGGGCTTCTAGCCACTGCAATTTTGAACTCTAGATGCATGCACCACTTTGTGCATCTGGCTTTACATGGGTTCTGGGCAATCAAATTTGGGTCACTGGGCTTTACAGGCAAGCACCTTAACCACTGAACCATCTCTTGAGCCCAAAAGTTGGGCATTGTAGCATGTACCTGTAATCCCAGTGCTGGGAAAGCAGAGAGGATCCCTGGTTCTCAACAGAGAGCTAGTCTGGATAGCTACTCTAGCCAAATTGGTGAGCTTCAAGATCAGTAAGATACTCTGTTTCAAAAACCCAGGTGGACAGCAATAAATATAAATAGTGGAAAACAGTAAACATCAACTTAAAGACCACAAATACACACTCACACAGCACACATATTCAAAACAAAGTTTAAATGAGGTATCTTAAGTAAAATTACTTGCTGTATAGAAAGTCTTCAATACAGTCAGCTATTTCCCTTCCATTTAAAAGATATAATATTCTAGACCAAGATGTAAATACTAAATAGTCTAAACTTAGAAGCAGAGCTGGGAAAATTAGCCAATGAGATGCCCAAAGTCTTAAGCTGGAACCTGAAGGTCATCCCATCAAAATAAAAATGGGAATCTCCTGCCATCACTGAGCACCTTTAAAACTAGCCCCACTTCCTAGTTCTTGCTGACATGAAGGAAAGCAGTCCAGGAGAATTTATAGGAAAAGTAGTGGAGGATGTATAAGATCGTCCTCATATAAACTTCAGTAGTTTTATTAACAGGTTTCATTACTAACATAGATCGAGTGTTCATATGCTCATTTCATCATCCCGTGCATTCATATACAATCCTCTTACCAATTCTGCAAGAAGAAGATTTTACAAAGAAACTATAACGTAAAAGTTGTAGGTGGGTTGGAGAGGTGGGTTAAGACGCTTGCCAGCAAAGCCAAAGGACCCAGGTTCAATTCCCCAGTACACACACAAAGCCAGATGCACAAGGTGGTGCATGTATCTTGAGTTCATTCACAGTGACTAGAGGCTTTCAGCTTGAAAATAAGTAATAACTTTTAAAAAGATGTTTTGATTAAATTTTTTAAAATAAATAAAAAAAAGTAAAGTATGTCAACACATGCCTGTAATCCCAACATTTCAGAGGTGGGAAAATCAAGTCAGCCTCAGTAAGCGGTGAGTTCAAGGCCAGCCTTGAACATAAGAAACTGTGTCAAAAAGAAAAGAGGAACAGGGCGTGGTGACGCACACCTTTAATCTCAGCATTTGGAAAGCAGAAGTTAGAGGATTGCTGAGTTTGAGGCCACCCTGAGACTACATAGTGAATTCCAGGACAGTCTGAGCTACAGTGAGCCCCTACCTCAAAAAAAAAAAAAAAAAAGGAAAAAAGATAAAAAATAAAAACTAAGAAAAGAGAGAATTAAGTAAGTTAATACACATAAATAATACATATAAAGCTCTCAGCACAGGATTGAGTCTTGTTGCACTTACCTTCACATTGTTGGACAAAATGCCCCACCAAAAGCAGCTGATAGGAGGGAAAGGTTTATTTAGGCTTACAGTCTCAAAGGGAAACTTCATGAAAGCAGGGAGAAGGTGGCATGAGCAGAAGCTAGACATCACCTCTGCCAGAGCAGGTGGAAAACAGCAGCAAGACAGTGAGCCAATCTCTGGCACGGGGGAGCACTAGCTGGGGACACAAGTCTGAAATGAATTATGATTTTGGGTTGTTTTATTTCCCAGTGCTAGGAAGTGAACGAGGGTCTGGCAGTTGTTAGGCAAGTGCTTTACCACAAAGCTACATACCTTGCCCCTGAAATAAAGTATGTAATCAATAAAAAGTAAAATGTGGGCTAGAGATTGCTTAGTAGTTAAGGTGCTTGCCTGTGAAGCCTAAAGACCTAGGTTTGACTATTGAGATCCCACATGATACACTGCACAAGGTAGCACATGTGTCCGGAGTTCTTTTGCAGTGGCTAAGGTCCTGGGTGCCAATTCTCCTTCTCTAATAAAAAAATATTTTAGCTGGACATGGTGGCACACGCCTTTAATCTCAGCACTCGGAAGGCAGAGGTAGGAGGATTGCCGTGAGTTCGAGGCCACCCTGAGACTCCATAGTGAATTCCAGGTCAGCCTGAGCTGGAGTAAGACCCTACCTCGAAAAACCAAAAAAAAAAAAAAAAAAAGTTTAAAAAAAGGAAAATGTTTTTTCTACATGAAGCTAAATCCCCAATCCCTGAAATTATGTAATGAATAAGATGTAAAATATTTAAGCAGAATACTACAAACAAACCTAACAAAAGACATGAACCAGCTAATTAAACAAACTGGGTGCCTAAGGAAACATGCTAACTGGCTCACCAAATAAATATTCCAAGTATGAATACTTTAAGCCTGACCCAGAGTGACAAATGTAGAACAATTTCTGAGACAAAACGATTATGGCTGCCAGCTTCCAAGGCCCTTATGATCCCCACCTCTTGCCATTTATACTCATACTCTCTAACCACACTGTACCAGGTTGGTCTATATGATGAACAGAGGACAGAAGAGATAGTGTGTCATTTCCAAGATACATTAGAAAGACTATAGGAGCCTGGGGAGAAGGCTCAGTGAATAAAAACACCTGTTGTACAACTATGAGTATCTAAGTTTGGATCCTCAGATCTATGTAAAAGCCAGAAGCTGGGGCAGGTTTCTGCAATCCCAGTGCCCCTGCAGGGAGAAGGGAGGCAGAGACAGAATTTCCACAGAAGATTGAGAACAGAGTGGCAACTCTGCCTCAAATTAAGGTGGAAAGCAAGGACTAACCCTAAAGTTGTCCTCTGACCTCCACACACATACCATGGTACACACACACCCCCCCCAAAGAAATACTTTTGAAAAGAGTAACAGGGTTTCTGTATTGTTTGCTTTTCTCACTTGCACTTGAACAAGCCAACTACCATATGAGCTGCCCTATGGAAAGCACCATCAACCAACTTGGGGAATCCTTTGGCTCCAATAATGTCTCAGTTAACCGCTATCCGGTGAGAAACCCTAACCTACAACCACACAGTTAAGTCAGATTCACATTGCTAACCCCCAGAAACAGGGTAACATTTGTTGCAAGCTACTTCAGTTTTGAGAAATATTCTTTTTAATATTTTATTTATTTGAGAGAGAGAAAGAGGCAGAGAGAGAGAATGAGAACGGGCATGCCAGGGTCTCCAGCCACGGCAAATGAACTCAATGCATGCGCCACCTTGTGCATCTGACTTTACATACTTGCATATCAACCCTGGGTCCTTTGGCTTTGCAGGCAAGCACTTCTAAGCCACTGAAAAAATGACAGAATGAAGAGGACAGAAATTAATGACAAGTCATAAACACTAAAACGGGGCTGGAGGGATGACAGCAGTTAAGGCATTTGCCTGCAAAGCCTAGAGACCCAGGGTCAACTCCCCAGGACCATGTAAGCCATATGGACAAGGCAACTCATGCTTCTGGAGTTCGTTTGCAGAGGCTGAAGGCCCTGGTGTGCCCATTCTCTTTCTCTTAAAAAAAAAAAAAAAAACACTAAAATTTCTCAGTCAGGAGGAACTGTTAGGGCCTAATAGGCTAAGGAAAGGAGGAGGATGATTTCATTATACACTTTTATAGACATCAGTGGCAGTTAACATCAATGTGTAAGACTGCTCAGGGCAAACCTATAAAGTTACGAAAAAACACAAGGTCAAAGACTAGAATAAGGCAGTAACAAGAAGTAAATAAGCAAATCAGGACAGCAACCTCAGAGAGGCAGATGCCAAAAGTGCCAAATGGCTGCAATGACAAATAACTGATAACTGATTTAACAATTTCATTATTTCCTTTATTTTTTTTGACTTTTTTTCTGAAATTGAATGTCCAACCATTAAGTTATGTGTGGGATTGGTTCCTTTTACTCCTTAAAATGTCACAAGAGTAGATGGTGTGATCTGACAATCAATGCTATTTGAGAAACATAGAAAAGTGAACCATTATATGTAATGTATTTTTCCAGAAAATTTTTTGGGTAAAATGAAGAAGGGTCAAGAAAGGAGGCACTGGGCTGGGAGATGACTCCAAGGTTAAAGGCACTTGCATGCAAAGCTTGCAAGCCTGAGTTCAATTCTCTGGTACCCATGTAAAGCCACTCATGAACCAGACTAGTTTACAGAGAGTAAACTGTCCCAAAGAGAGTGGGGTACACGAGTCCATTGCATGTGCAGGCCCATACAGCCACAAACTTAATAAATAAATAAAACAAGCAAACAGTTTTAAAAAAAAAAAAGGAAAAAGAAAGGCACTAAGTCTAAGATTCTCAGAGCTCCTTTCTCCTCCCCTCGTCTCCCCTCCCCCTCCTTCAACCTGGCCAGGATCAGCTCTGCATTTCTGGAAGCACTTCCCCTTATAATAATTGAGAACACCAGGACTCAGTAAATGGAAATGCCACTCCCTGCCTCACCTGCCCTATGTCCAGGTTTCTGGAGCCCCCCCCCCCCCACACACACACACAGCTCCGACTTCAGCCAGTTTCTCCAGGCTTTAAATAAGTATTGGGCCCAATGAGCAGTGGGTCACCGTTCCCCTCTATCTCATACTCTGACAGTTTGCTGTTTACAATTGTATGATTTGGGGCTGGAGAGATGGCATACCGGTTAAGGCAGTTGCCTGGGAAGCCTAAGGACCCAGGTTCTATTCCCCAGTATCCTGATAAGCCAGCTGCACAAGCACCTGTAATTCGTTTTCAGTGGCTGGAGGCCCTGGGGTTCCCGTTGTCATTCTCATTCTTTCTCAAACAGTAAAAATAAAATATGTTTTAAAATAAATTGTGAGCCGGGCAAGGTGGCACATGCCTTTAATCCCAGCACTAAGGAGCCAAAGGTAGGATGACAACCGTGAATTCGAGGCTACCCTAGACTACACAGTGAATTCCAGGTCAGCCTGAGCTAGAGTGAGACCCTACCTCGAAAACCAAACCAAAAAAAAAAAGTATGATTTAACAAACACTGCAAGCAAGGAACTTTGAAAAAGACCAGACCCATGCCAAGAGCAGCAGAGTGCAACACAATGAAAAGGAGGTACGGATGCAGGTGCATTAATTAAAAAAAAAAACAAAAAAAAAACTGCAGGAAGTCGTACCTAACACTGCGCGTCTGCAACGCTGGAGGGCAGACTAGAAACGGCTGAGAAAGTTAGAGCGGAAAGCAAATATACAGCCCTGGGTAAAACTGGCGGGGACTCTCCAATACCACCAAGACCACGGGGCGTAAGACAGAGTAAAAAGAAGACAGCCGGGCGTGATGGTGCACGCCGTTAATCCCACCACTCGGGAAGCAGAAGTAGGTAGTTCGAAGCCACCCTGAGACTACACTGAATTCCAGGTCAGAGAGAGACCCTACTGCAAACAATAACAAAAAAAACAAGACAAACAAGAACTGCCAAACTCGCGTTCCCAGCCCCATCCCGGAAGTGCACTGGGTGGTCTCGGTCAGCCACCCCCGCGCCGCTGCGGAGACCCGGGGAAGCTACGTTTCCTCAGGCCAGGGCCCCGCAGCTTCGCCCCGCCTCCCACGCCCATGGTCTCTCAGGCAGTCCGGGCCAGCCCCGCCGGGACACGCCGGCCGGACGCCGGGTCGCAACTCTTGACCGCCACGCTTCCACTGCACGCGCAGAGCGTACCTTGGGTCCGCCGGCCCGGCCGCGCCGGGACATGGCGCGCGCCGCCTCGCACACCGCCCCCTCCGAACGGAGCCCGCGGTGCAGCGTCCCTGGCCGCACCGCGCCCTACGATTGGAGGGCCTTCGAGTGTGGGGCGGGGCTTCCTGGAGTCTGGGCGCTTATTGGCTACACCCGCTCTGGGAGGGGGAAGGGGTGTGTTGGTGCTTTACGCCCTTTTTCTCCCGCCTCAAAAAGTCTGGAGCCACACTTTGGAGCTAACCTTTTGGCTCTTGGGAGAGAACTGTTGTTCATCGCCCAGCAGCAGGAAGCATGTCTGTTTTTTTTAGGCAAAAACTGCCCTTAAAATAAAAGCCCGTTGGCTGGAGGGATGGCTTAGCGGTTAAGGCACTTGCCTGCAAAGCCAAAGCACCCAGGTTCAATTCCCCAGGCCCCATGTAAGCCAGATGCACATGGTGGTGCTTGCGTCTGGAGTTTATTTGCCGTGCCTGGAGGCCATGGCATGCCCATTCATATTCATTCTCTCTCGCGCGTGCTCGCTCGCGCTCTCTCTCTCTCTCTCTCTCTCTGTCAAACAAATGAAAAATAAGATAAAATATTTTTTAAAAATAAAAGCTCCAGGGGCCTGGATATGGTGTTGTTCGCCTTTAATCCCAGCACTCAGGAGGCAGAGGTAGGAATATCGCTGAGTTTGAGCCCAGCCTGAGACTACATAGTTCAAAATTCCAGGTCAGCCTGAGCTAGAGTGAGACCCTACCTGAAAAAAAATTTCTTTTAAGCAGAGAACAAAAACACAAAAAACACAGAAAAGTAAGCTAAACAAACATAGCCTTATCTACATAGTCTCCCAATGAAGGAAGGGACTCAGAAGATGCTTCCAAAAAGTAGATGGCTTAGCGGTTAAGGCGCTTGTCTGCAAAGCCCAGGGACCCAAGTTTGGTTCCCCACAACCGCAGGAAGCACATGCATCTGGAATTCAATTGTAGCAGTTGGTGGCCCTGGCATCCCCATTTTCTTTCTCTCTCTCTCTCTCAAATAAATAAAAATAAAATATTTTTAAAATTTTCTAGGGCTGCAGAGATGGTTTACAGGTTAAGGTGTTTGCCTGCAAAGCCAAGGGACCCTGGCTCGGTTCCCTAGTACCCATGTAAAAGCCCAAAGAGATGGATCCATTTAGAGTTGGTTTCCAGTGACTAGAGGCCCTGATGCACCCATATTCTCTCCCCCCGCCCTTTCTCTCTCAAATAAATACAAATAGGGCTGGAGAGATGGCTTAGTGGTTAAGTACTTGCCTATGAAGCCTAAGGACCCCGGTTCGAGGCTCAATTCCCCAGGACCCATGTTAGCCAGATGCACAAGGGGGCGCATGCATCTGGAGCTCATTTGCAGTGGCTGGAGGCCCTGGCTCGCCCATTCTCTCTCTCTGTGTATCTGTCTTTCTCTTGGTGTCTGTCGCTCTCAAATAAATAAATAATGAACAAAAAATACAAATAGAATAATTTTTAAAAACATTCCTCCACAGCAGAAATAGGAGAAGGAACAGTGTCTACAGCTTGGCAGCTTAATTTTAGGAACTGTCTTGGAGACATAGAAAAGGAAGACAGCTAATACCATGCTGCAACCAAAACCAGATCATCACTATGCTATTTGTATTACTATGGGTTTCTAGTAGAGCTAAATGAATGTTGATTCCCCTAGTATCCTCATTTTGATGAGGATAGTTGGGGTTATCCAGGGTCATTTGTGTTTCCATATGAGTTTTAAGATTTTTTTCTATTTATTTATTTATTTGGTTTTTGGAGGTAGGGTCTCACTCTAGCCCAGGCTGACCTGGAATTCACTATGTAATCTCAGGGTGGCGATCCTCCTACCTCTGCCTCCCCAGTGCTGGGATTAAAGGCATGCACCACCATGCCCAGCAAGATTTTTGTTCTATTTTTTTTTAATTATTTATATATTTGAGAGAGAGAAAAAAAAGGCAGACAGAACACATGGGGCACTTTGTACATCTGGCTTTGTGTGGGTACTGGGGAATTGAACCTGGTTTGTCAGGTTTTGCAACCAAGTGTCTTTAACCATTGAGCCATCTCTCCATCCCAGATTTTTTCTAATTTTGTGAAGAATGGTACTGGAATTTTGATTGAAGTTGTTAATTTTGTGTCCTATTTTTCTGAAAATGTTATCAGCTCTAGGAGATTTCTGCTGTATTCTTTAGGGCTTCTTATTTATTGAATCACAACATCTGCAAATAAGGATAGTTTGAATTCTTCCTTTCCAAATGCATCTCTTTAATATCATTCACTTGTATTAGTGCTCTAGCTAAGAATTCAGGAACTGCATTAAAAAGCAATGGAGAGTGTGTGGATACTCTTACTGGTTCCACATCTTAGTGGAAAAGCCTTCTCTCCATTGTGTGCCTATAGCTTTGTTGTACATAGCCTTTGTTATATCGAGATGTGTTGCTTCCACCTCTAGTCTTTCCAATGGTTTTATCATGAAGGGGAATTAAATAGAAGATTTGGGTATAAATTGATGAAACTACAGCCATCTGATTTTTGACAAAGAAGCCAAAACACTCATTGGAGAAATGACACCATTTTCAGTAAACCATGTTGGGGAAACAACATCTATATATAGAACAATTGATCTTGATCCTTTTCATTCACTATGCACAAATATTAGCTTCAAGTGGATCAAGGACCTCAATGTAACAATGTAATATCTAAAATGACTAGAGAAAAAAAAGTAGGGAGACCACTTCAAGATATAGGCATAGGGAAGGACTTTCTGAATAAGACCCCAGTAGTCAAGGAAATAAGGCCAAAAAAATCAGCATATGAGCCCTCACAAAATTAAATGGCCACTGTACAGCTAAGATAACCACCAACTGAGTCAATAGCCAATACATAGAATGTGAAAAAATATTGACCAGCTACTTATCTGACAGAGGATTAACATCTAGAATGTATAAATAACTCAAAAAACGAAGAAGCAGAGGATCAAGAACACAAAAAAATCTAAGCAGTGAAAAAACAGCACAATCAAAACAAAACCACTCATTTTTCTTAAGAGTTGAATAAAATTCCATTGTGTATATCTACCACATCTATTGTGAATAGAGCAGTGAAAAATATTCATGAACTCTGTAATAAAATGAAGAGTCCTTAGGATTCATGTCCAAGAGTAATATAGCTGTGTTATTTCACACTATCATCAACGATGAATAGGGCTCCTCTTTCCCCACATCCTCACCAGAATTTGTTGTGATTTGATATTTTGATGATAGCCATTCTGACCAGAGTGAGATGGAATCTCTACTTATGTGCATGTGTGCATGTGTGAGGTGCCCAGGCCTCTTGCTGCTACAAATGAACACTAGATGCCTATACCATATTTTACATGCAGCTTTCATGGGGGGCTTGGGAATTGAACCTGGACCAGCAGGACTGTGAGGAAGCACCTTCAACTTTATACACTGAGACATCTCCTTGGTCCCTGACGTGTGTGTGTGTGTGTGTGTGTGTGTGTGTGTGTGTGTGTGTGTCTTTTGTGAATGGAACTGTTTCCATGATTTCTTCCTTAGTATGTTTCTCATTGCTATATAATGTGTATTAATTCTTTATCCTACCACTTTGCTGAAAGTTTTTATCAACTCTAGGAGTTTTCTGGTGAAATCTTTGGAATTGCTTATATATTGAATCATATCATTTGCATAAAAGAATAGTTCTACTTCTTGTACAGTTTGTATCTCTTTTAGTTCTTTCTCTTTTCTTATTACTTTAGCTAAGATTTCAAGTATTATGTTAAATAGCACTGGGAAACATGGACACCTTGTCTTGTTCCAGATCTTAGAGGAAATGCTTTGAGTTTTTTCAATTTCATATGATATGGTTGGTAGCCTGTATTATTTTGAGATATATTCCCTCCATCTCTAGTCTCCTTATTTTTATCACAAAAAAATGTTGGATTTGTGAAAAATCTTTTCTGCATCTATGATGTGTTTCTGTCCTCAAGTCTATTTATGGGATGTGTTATTACCTTTATTGATTTACATATGTTGCAACATCCCTGTGTCTCTAGAATAAAGCATATTTGATCAAGGAACATGAGCTTTTGAATTTGATTTGCAAGTATTTTATTGAGAATTTTTTTCTTTTTTATAGTTAAATTAATTTAGTTGCAAGCAGAGAGAGAAGAGATAGAGAGAGAATGGGCACACCAGGGCCTCTAGCCACTGCAAATAAACTCCAAATGCATGCACCCTCTTGTATATCTGGCTTATGTGGGTACTGGGGAACTGAACCTAGGTCCTTTGGCTGTGCAGGCAAGCACCTTAACTGCTAAGCCATCCCTCCAGCCCTTATTGAGAATTTTTGCAGCTATGTTCATCATGAATATTTTTCTGTACTCTTATTTTGTTGTGCCTCTACTTTTGCTATTAGTGTAATGCTGGCTTTCTAGAAGGAGTTTAGAAGCATTTCCTTTTCTCTATGTTATGAAATAATTTGAGAATCAGTGACTTCAATTCTTCTACAAAGATTTGATAGAATTCTGTCTGGTCCTGGATTTTTTTCTGATTGGAGATTTTTTAAAATATTTATTTATTTATTTATTTATTTGACAGAGAAAGAGGGAGAGAGAGAGAGAGAGAGAGAGAGAGAGAGAGAGAGAATGGGCATGCCAGGGCCTCCAGCCACTGCAAATGAACTCCAGACACATGCACCCCCTTGTGCATCTGGCTAACATGGGTCCTAGGGAATTGAACCTGGGTCCTTTGGCTTTCAGGCAAATGCCTTAACCACTAAGCCATCCCTCCAGCCCTGATTGGAGAGGTTTTATTACTGCTTCAATCTCATTGTTAATATGTTAAATTACTTCATCTCAGAAGGTCATGTGCATTGAAAAATTCATCACTTTGACTTTCCAATTTGAAGGAATTTAGATTTTTGAAGTATGAACTTATAATTCTCTCAATTTTATTTGTGTTTGATGTAATGCTTCCTTTTTCATCTCTAATCTTATTGATCATGTGGGTCAATTTGTCTAAGGGTTTGTCAATTTTGTTTAACCTTTCAAAATACCCACTTAAAAGTTGTTTTTTTAGCCAGGCGTAGTGGCACATGCCTTTAATCCCAGCACTTGGGAGGCAGAGGTAGGAGGATTGCCATAAGTTCAAGGCCACCCTGAGACTCCATAGTGAATTCCAGGTCAGCCTGGGCTAGAATGAGACCCTACCTCAAAAAAACAAACAAAAAAAAAAGTGTTTTTTTTGTTTCTATTTCATTGATTCTGCCCTGATCCTTTTTGTTCATTTGTTTGTTTCTTTGCTTATTTATTTATTTACTTATTTTCTTGTTGTTCTTCGAGGTAGGGTTTCACTCTAGCTCAGTCTGTGTTTTGTTTTTTAAAGATAGGGTCACACTCTAGTCCAGGCTGACCTGGAACTCACTCTATCCCAGACTGGCTTCTAACTCACAGTGATCCTCCTACCTCAGCCTCCCCAATACTGGGATTAAAGACATGCCAGACCATTCTTATACTCTGCTTGGAGTTCAGTCTTGGAGGTACTTGGTCCTGGTTCATTGGTACAGTAGTTGAGGTGGTCTCAATTTGATTGCAGTTGTGCTAGAACTTACACTTGGGCCCCTGCCCAAATAAGGGATCATTGGTGCTCCCCACTGTGTGGTAAGGAGTATTGCTAAAGTGAATTCCTGTTGAAACTCAGTGTAAGACCTAGCCCAATGGCCTGTCCTCTGAGTCCACTTGGAGGAGGTAAGGGAAATCCTTAGGAGATTCCAGGTGTGTATCTTTTCCTCTGGGCCCATTCACATTCAGGAACAAATCTGATCTGGATCACAATGGCGGGTGGTGGTGTGGGTGTGAATTGGGTTTTAGGGTAGAGGGTTTGCACTGGTCCCAATTCTATCAGTGTAGAAGCTGCTGGGTGAGGGAGGAAGATTTGCAACCCCTGCCCATCCCAAACCTTTCTGTCCATGGCCTCTCTTTATAGACTTTAATAGAGATGGCTTATAGGTTTTTTTCCCTCTTTTTATAGTACATCTAATCTAATGTTTACTTTACATACCAATAACAAATGTTTTCTAAAGGGAAGTCTTAGATTTGGAAGAACTAATGAAAGTGTGCCAGGCTGGAAAAGCTAAAAGCTTTGTTTAATCTTAACAATTTATTGGTGTCAGTTGTTTATTTAACCATTGATCTAGAGTATCAAACATCATAGACACAGTGAAATTTTATATAAATGGCCAAATTTTCTAAATAGACTTAAATTTCTATCCATTGTAATAATTTTTCTATCCTAGTTAACGTTTTATACAATGGGAAAACATACTTTTGATATAACTTAATCATAGGTCTTAAATATCTCATTTAGTTAAAAAAAACAAACATATAATCCTGGCTTTTAATCTACCTTTGTAAACATTACCAAGAATGGAACAATATTTAAGAGAACACCTTTTATTAGCTCCTCATCAAGGAATTGAACCACAGTCGCCCCCATGACAGTGGGGTACTCACCACTATACTAACATTTTTTAAAACAGAGAATTAAGTCCTATTTTTAGAGCATTGAAATTTTGACCTTAGAAATTTAATAACATTTAATAATCAATTTCATCATAACCATGTCATCTAGTTTAATGCTCATAACCTTTTAAAATATACTTAATCAGAAATTCAATAATCTTGGGTGAAAACCAATTTAGTAATAATTACATCATTACTTATAATTTCCCCTCTCATAATCTTTTAAAACATACCTTAATCAGATATTTAATAACCTTTAATACAAACTTTTATTTAACCTTCATCAAAAAATATCTTTATAACTTTTATATCTCTTTTTATATGAAAACTCAGGAATTTCTAATTAGAAATACTTTTTAAATGGAAACTCAGCATCCTGCATCTGAAAAAAAGAAAGCATGTTTATTTTCCAACAATTATAGCTATAGGAAAACATAACAGTCTTGTGTTTTACTAATAGTCCCTTATTATTTGTTGAATATCTAAGTATTATAATAGTAATTTAGAACCCATTTTAAAAATATATTTTATTTGTTTATTTGAGAGAGAGAAACAGGCAGACAGAGAGGGGGAGAGAATGGGCATGCCAGGGCCTCCAGCCACTGCAAACAAACTCCAAATACATGTATCCCCTTGTGCATCTGGCTTACATGGGTCCTGGAGAATCAGACTGGGATCTTTTGGCTTTGTAGGCAAACACCTTAACCACTAAGCCATCTCTCCAGCCTCCATGTTTAATTAATTAAGTTATTTATTTGAACAAGACAGAGAAAGAGACAGAGAGAATGGGCGCACCAGGGCCTTCAGCTACTGCAAACAAACTCCAGACACATATGCCATCTTGTACATCTGGTTTACATAGGTCCTGGGGAATCAAACCTGGTTCCTTTGAGTTTGTGGACAATTTCCTTAGCCACTAAGTCATTTCTGCAGCCCTAGAACCCATTTTAAAATAATTGAAATTGTAAGGAAATTTAAATAACACTATTAGGGAGAAGGAATGAGACCTTTTTATCAGTTAGGTGGGGAGGTTTATATGGAGAGAGGAGGATTCATCCATGAAAAAGAGTAATGGAAGTCCTGAAGGTGGAGCTAAAGAGACAGGATAAAGAGAACCATGGAATTCCATGAATGGGGCTGTGGCTAATTATAGAAGCTGCAGATTTGAACGTTTGTAATTCAGTTTTTTGAAAGAAGTTGAGCAGAATGGCAGAGAAGAATGCAGAAAATATAGTTTGGAGCTAAGACAGCATAACAAGGGAGAGAGAGAAAGAGAGAGAACTCCCAAGTGGAAGAGTAGCCAGAGATTGCTATTTACATTCCTATCCATCCACTTGGAAAGAAGCTTTAGGTCTCCCACCCACTCTACCACATAAAAAGTCTGTTGGAGGCTTGGGTTGCTTTCGGGCAAACCATCGTCCAGGTATGGACAGTGTTTGGGATCCTGGAGTAGTGGACTCACGAATGGATTTCTGAGACTTTAACAATAAAGGAGTAGAAAGAATTAGTGTATGAACCATCCCATGGTATGTTCGGGGAAGGGAAAAGAAAGGAGAGTGATTCTCCCGGTATTATTTTATTAGGTTCAAATAGGGGAGTCCTTGGCTTCTGATACTGTGCTCCAAAAAGAGGTTTTTTTTTTTTAAAAAAAATTTGTTTTATGTTTATTTATTTATTTGAAAGTGACAGAGAAAGAGGAAGAGAGAGAGAGAGAGAGAGAGAGAGAGAGAGAGAGAGAATAGGCATGCCAGTGCCTCCAGCCACTGCAAATGAACTCCAGACGCGGCCCCCTTGTGCATCTGGCTAACGTGGGTCCTGGGGAATCTAGCCTTGAACGGGGGTCCTTAGGCTTCACAGGCAAGCGCTTAACCACTAAGCCATCTCTCCAGCCCCCAAAAGAGTTTTTTTTTTTAAATACTTAATTACTTATGTATTTATTTAAGAGAGGGAGACAGAAGGAGGAGAGAGAAAAATGGGCACTGCAGGGTCGCTAGCCACTGCAAATGAACTCCAGACACATGTACCACCTTGTGCATTTGGCTTACATAGGATCTGGAGAATCAAACGTGGGTCCTTTGGCTTTGCAGGCAAGTGCCTTAACCCCTAAACCATCTTTCCAGCCCCAAAGAAGAGTTTTGATGACATCTGGAACTTTGCCAATGGTATTATATGCTTTATAAGTGCTAAAGTGTCTGAGTCTAACAAAAAGTCATTGATTAGAAAAGCCATATGACATTTCAAAAGGACTTAACCTGCTTTTTGAGGAGTACTTATAATTCTTAACAAGACAGCTGGAAGGAGGGCCATACATGGAAGACAGGTCTCTTGAGAGAGCTTATTAAGGTGTCCCTTAAAAATACTGTTGGTAGGGCTGGAGAGATGGCTTAGTGGTTAAGCGCTTGCCTGTGAAGCCGAAGGACCCTGGTTCGAGGCTCGGTTCCCCAGGTCCCACGTTAGCCAGATGCACAGGGGGGCGCACGCGTCTGGAGTTCGTTTGCAGAGGCTGGAAGCCCTGGCGCCCATTCTCTCTCTCTCCCTCTATCTGTCTTTCTCTCTGTGTCTGTCGCTCTCAAATAAAAAAATAATACTGTTGGCAGAACTGCTCCACTCTTGAGAGTCAGTCCTGGCAGCTCGTGTCCCCTCCCCTCCCCCCATAAAAATTCCATCTTTGTCTCAGAGTGGTCTCTGTGGTCCTTGGTCACTCCTGAACCTTACATGTGGTGCCTGACTGGGACAGGAAGACTTCTGATTGCTCTCTTGGGTGGCCAGACCTCCTTGTTCCCTGACCAGACCACCGAGCTGCCATTTGACCTGGTCTATCAGGCCTTAAGAGGTGCTTTTTGGTTCATTTGCACCATCTCGGGACACCCCCTCTCCTTCCTTCTCCCTCTCCCTCCTGAGCTCTCATTTTCCACTGCCAGCTGCTTTCATCTTCCACAGCCAGCAGCTTTCACCATCAGGACCACAGGTGCCATCCTTGCTCACTAAATGGGCTAAAAATCCAACAGTTGCAACCTGTATGGCCTCTGCCCACGTGGGAGGTGCAGACCCCATTCACCTTAATGGGCCAGGGGGTCATATTGGTATCCTGTGTAAACCCAGTTTAAGCTGTGGTCTCTCTCATCTCATCTCGTCTTGTACTTTCTCTGTCTTTTTTTCACGAGCCCTTTCATTATACTCTCACACCTCCATGGGGAAAAAAACCTCCAAACCACTTCCTACTAGCCCCCTAGCTTGTCTTCTTAAAAACTTAAGACCTCTAAAACTCCTGGATGACATCAAACCTTGTCTTCTAACCTTTCTCTGCAACTCTGCCTGACCACAATATCTGCTGGACAATGGGTCCAAATGGCCTGAAAAATGATAGTTTTGATTTCCATTTCTCACTGATTTAAAAAACTTCTGCCAATGTACAGCAAATGGTCCAAAATACCCTATTTTTCCCTATGCATGCAAGGTCTTCTCTCTGCTCTACCTGCCATTCTCACAAGGCCCTCCTAGCCAAGGTCTCAGAAATGCGCTCTCACTCAACCCCTCCCCCATACTCGTCCTCACCCTCTGCTTTTGACCCTGATACTATAGAGGATCTCACCCCAACAGCTCCTCCGGCTTCCTCCGACTCCCTCAGCCTCTCCTGACATCCTGCCTGGTAATAAGGTTTGATTTTAATCTCCACAGTTGTCAAAAAAAAAAAAAAAAAAAAAAAAAAAACATAGAAATTTGAAATGGGAATACATAACTTCTGAATAAATGAATGAATGAATATATGAAGGGGAAATGGTTGTCTAGAGTCTATATGAAAAGTGCACTTGAAATGAATATGTGTATGCGAATATGCATGTGGCTCACAGCCCTAAGGCTGCAGAATGATTTATGTTCTGAGCAGTGCCACTTCATTGTGGGGATGTTTTCCACCAAGGACAAGGTGGCATAGCCAATTTTTACTGTTGACTGTTCCCCAGAAGGAACACTAAAAGAAATTAAGATCATAGAAAAAATGCAAGGTTCTCTTACTCTTAAAGAGGTGTAAAATGACAGGTTTGAAAAGCTGCCTTCAGCTCTGAAGGAAGATCAAAACTCTCCCTAGCATTTAAGGGGGGGGAAAAGGCTTTCTTAGCTTCCCTGCCTTACAGAGCCAGGAAACTGCAAGCACAGGGAATCTCAGGAAACTGGCCCCAGCATGATGATGAATGAATGCCAAGGTGCTATGGGGACTTTTTATAAGAAATTTGCAACTATTTTATGCTTATAAAAAAAGCTTGTAACTGTTTTACATTTACTTTATCTTTCTATGCTTCTATGGAACTACTAACAGACAATAGCTTCAAGATTTATGTTTAAATTTAAAAGTACTTGATACTAAATTTGTAAAAAAAAATTCTAAAATTTCTAATAATGTTTAAATCTGCTTTCATATTTTAAAAAAACGTGTTAGGAAAGTTAGAAGAAACAAAGTTCCAAAATCTATATGCTTATTTTGGGTAAATAACATAAGTCAAATCTCATCTACTCTTTCTTTAAAAAAGTTATTTCAAAAGGCCTTTTGAGGGAAAAAATGGTCATTATATTAAAAGTATTTTGGTAAGGACAATAAAAGTTTTTGTCGATAGTTATGAGATAAAAGTGACTGAAAAAATAAGCTGGAGAGGAAACTTTGTATGTTGGAAGTTAAATGTTTGATGAAAAAGATAGTTACAGAGTGATTACATGGATTGTAAGGTAAAAGTGTGTAGATGAAGATGTGAATATAAAATGACTTAGCCTAGGGATTACATCAGACTAATAAAGTATGTCCCTGACTGGTAGCAGTATGCTAATGGTATTCATGTGGTAAACTTAACTTTAACTCATTGATGTTAATCTTGTCATAATAATTGTTATGAAAGACTAAATTTAGAGGACCCAACCAAGTTAACTAGGTTCCTCTATTTGTCAACCTTTTAACTAAATCTTAAGATTAAAACTGACACATTAATATTTAATTCTCTCCTTTATCTAAAACCTGCCTCAAAAAAAAAAAAAATCTCACAAAGGAACTACTTACTCTCCCCCACCATTTTATAAGGAAAATAGACAACATTTGAAACATTAAACAGTATTTATCTGCCACACACTTAAAAAATTTACTTCATGGTGAACAGTAAAAAACAAAAAAAAATTCTAAACAAAATTATGTTGTGATTTAAGATGTAATTCCTCAATCCCTCCAACAATCAGTCTTAATACTTTAGCTTTAACTTACATCATTACTGAACAAGTTTACCAAAGTACCACAGACAGAATTATAAAGTTGGTTTGAATAATTATAGATTGTGTCATAAAATTTTGTTTAAGTCTGGAATTCAATATAGTTCTATAAAATTGATTTGGAAAAGATTAAAAATATTTCATTTTGAGCCAGGCATGGTGGCACACACCTTTAATCCCAGCACTCAGGAGGCAGAGGTAGGAGAATTGTGGAGAGTTTGAGGCCAGACTGAGACTACATAGTGAATCCAGGTCAGGCTGAGCTAGAGTGAAACCCTACCTCAAAAAGCAAAAAATAAAAAATAAAAATAAATAAATAAATCATTTTGGCTCAGCAGTTAAAAGTGCTTATTTGCAAAGCCAAATACACATAGTGGAACATACACTTAAAAATTGTTTTGAAGCTGGGCGTGGTGGTGCACACCTTTAATCCCAGCACTCGGGAGGCAGAAGTAGGAGGATCACTGAGACTACATAGTTAATTCCAGGTCAGCCTGGGCTAGAGTGAGACCCTACCTTGAAAAACAAAACAAAACAAAGGGCTGGAGAGACGGCTTAGCAGTTAAGCGCTTGCCTGTGAAGCCTAAGGACCCCAGTTCAAGGCTCGGTTCCCCAGGTCCCACGTTAGCCAGATGCACAAGGGGGCGCAGAGGCTGGAAGCCCTGGCGCGCCCATTCTCTCTCTCTCCCTCAATCTGTCTTTCTGTGTCTGTTGCTCTCAAATAAATAAATAAAAAATTAAAAAAAAAATTTTTTTGCAGTGGCAAGTAGCCCTGGCATTCTCATTCCCTCGTTTTTTGTTTTTTGTTTTGTTTTGTTTTGGTTTTTCCAAGTAGGGTCTCCCTCTAGTCCAGGCTCACCTGGAATTCACTGTGGAGTCTCAGGGTGGCCTCAAACTCATGGCAATCCTCCTACCTCTCCTCCCAAGTGCTGGGATTAAAGGTGTGCTCCACCACGCCCAGCTTCATTCCCTCTTTTTTTCATAACAATTGTTTCCTTTTTAAAAATTTTTTTTGTTTACTTTTATTTATTTATTTGAGAGTGACAGACAGAAAGAGGCAGAGACAGAGAGAGAGAGAGAGAGAATGGGTGCACACAGGCCTCCAGCCACTGCAAACTAACTCCAGACGTGTGTGCCCCCTTGTGTATCTGGGTAACACGGGTCCTGGGGAATTGAGCCTCAAACTGGCATTCTTAGGCTTCATAGGTAAGTGCTTAACCGCTAAGCCATCTCTCCAGCCCTTGTCTCCTTTTTTATTAGATCCTGGCAGTTTAATCCAGTTCCTATATTCTTCGGGTCTGTTAAATATAAAGTAATTTCAAAAGCTGACATAGATTGAATGCACATTTTACTTAGCTTTTAAGAGTGCTAAATCTTCTCAAAAAAATATATGTATACAAAGATATCCCAATTTTGATAAGCTTAAAAATTATAAAAATTTTCATGTCTTCATATTTAAGCTAAAAATGTTACTACATAATGTAGATTTCTTGTTTATTTTAAATTTTGTCAGCAGATCTTTTGTTCATAATTTACTCTGTAGCCTCAAGTGCCTTAAATATGTAAACTCTACTTTTTACTAATATCAGACTTTTCCAGATGTCAGAATATTGTAATTTGATCTATACAAAGTCCATGATGTTTAGCTATCAATAAGTATACATCATCATGCCTGGCTAAAACTCGGTAATTTTAAGATGGTTCTTGTCTTGTTCATACTGGTTTTGCTAGATAATTATCACTGAGGTTATAATTTAAGTCTTATAAAAAAAGTGACTTATTGTGGTTTTGTTCTTAGAAAAGCTGAAAAAGCTCCCCATGTCTTAAAAAGTCTACTGTGTACAAACAATGTTAATATAGTTTGTCTAAGCTTCGTGTAACAGTTGTAAATATTCCTTTAATTAAGCCTTAAAATTGTTCAATGGTAAAAGGTACTTATTTAAGAAATTTCTTTGTGTCTATCATATTGTCTCTAACGCATGTTAGAATCAGGCTTGTTAATTCAACAATGACCAAGTTTTATTTTATTTTTGAACTATGTATAATCAGTCTCAACCAAAGTTTCATTTAATTGTCTCATTTCTGATATCTTAAGTTCATTACTTATAGAGATATTGATACATGTTTGCTGCCCTAGGAAAAAAAATCTTTTAAATTGCTGTTCTATTTCCAGTTTGGGAAGTAACTGGTACTTGCATTAATATACAGACTAACCAAAGTTGTTTCAAACATTGATGCTAAGTTTTTATACTGTCTTGTCTTTTACTAACATACAATTTCTAAATTAAATCCAATTGCCTTAAAGTTATTGATAAAAATATTGTTTTCAGGGATACTAAAATGTTCTACCTATACTTATAATTGACAAATACTTAAAAGATAGAATGTGTATACTTTCTATGTCTCAGAAATAGCTTGCACTGTCACCTGACAACTAAACTTAAATATTAATCAGAATGATTTTAAGCTATTATGTCATTCTCTAACCAGATCTACTTTGCTCTCCAGATAGGTTCTACACCCTTTTTAACTAATCTGTTTAGATAATCAGATATGTACAGTCTGTCTGTGTGAGTAATAACCATATGTACAAGCCAAACTCAAGTTGAAACATTGGAGTTAAGAAAATTACCAATATTTTGGTTCCTGGTCCTGGGTCAAAAGGCCACAGGAGATGATGGGACACTTGAACTTCTAGACTCTGGTAAGTTACCTGTCTTTCTTGATAGGAGAGGATGGGAGACCCACAAATGAGTTCCAAGTCAGTGTATCTGCAAAAGGAGAGTCACATTGGAGGAAAATCAGTCCTCCAGCCTTTCCAAAAGAGGGAAGGCCACTTGGTCAGCACAACTTTGACTTATCCTAGCAGATGACAATGCTGAGAGTCATAGAACTCCTCATAGGTCTCTGAAAGTCTCTCCTACTGAACCATTATTGACCTCCAAAATATAAAGTTAATTCTGGCAGCCCACATGGTCTTAATCACCCAATGAGAAAAATATAACTACAATATAAAAAATGAGTCAGACTAATAGGCTCCCCTGTCTGGTGCTGACTTACAACTCATGCCTTCTGCCTCTGCCTATCCCTGATTAACTTCACCTACCCTGACCCCAGCTCCTTTCACTTGCTATTCCTCAGACCCCTTCTTTCCTTAGCTCTTACCCTATCTCATCAGGGATAAGTACACTGCCACCCCAGCAGACATTCTCACACTTAAACAGTCTTGTGTTCCTACTCTTCCCCTGACCCTAAAATGCCCCTCTGCCTTCTCTCCTGCCCCAAGCCCTCTATCTCTTGCCTCTGAATATTCATCCTCTCTTTACACCTGGCATTTTGACAAGATTAACAAGCTCCTTTATCCTCCCTTCTGTCTTCTCATGGGGCACACAGAGCCCATCTCCCTCACCTTCTCTATAATAGGTGTCTGCTAGTGACTGCCCTGATTATGAGAGAAGTATCTGCTTCACTCAGGACCAAGTCATAATAACATGCTATACTGGCACTGTTGATCTTACCACTGTGCTACCTCTTGCCACCATGGCCTCCTCCTCATCTGCCCTGAAGAGAGACCCATGGACTGCCTCTCCCATAACAACTCATTGCCCTATGATCAGCATGAACCTTTGTCTCTTATCATTAACAAAAGGCTGAAATGTTAGGTCAGGACAAACTGGAGTTACAGCAGGAGAGCGACAGAGGAGTCATCCACATACCCCAAGAAATTGTTTAGCCATTATCCCTTCCCCGCACAACAAGACTCCAGGTCTAGATTTAAAGCCCCCTTATCTCTATCTGAGTCACTTCTGGTCTCACCCTATGGCTAATGTAAAGAACAGAGATTTACTGCCCCAACAAAGAAATTCCTTCCCTTCCTCACCTTCCCCCAACTGAAGTGGGCCTATAAAGCCCACTATCTGTAATGCCAAACTGACTGTTCCACTCTTTTTTTTTTTTTTTTTTTTGGTTGAACATTCCTTTATTAGCATTCTGGAGCTCATAATACAAAGGCTTTGTAGTTCTACATTTTGTGAATGAACCATAAGTTCAGAATGATGATAATAATAAACAAAATCATGATGTTGAGTAAAAACAAAGCAAAATGAAACCACAATGACCAAATTGAAGCAGTGTGATCCAATGAGTGTAACATTAAGAACAGTATAGCTACTAATGTGGGAGGTCCTCACAATATTAAATTGAGAATCATCCTATAGCCCAGCAGTCCTATTTCTAACTAAGCAGTCAAAAGAAATAAAATCAATACCTCAAGTAGATGTTTGCATTCCCCAGCGCATTGTGGCATTATTCACAAGTGCCAGGATTGAAATCTATCCCCATTAGTTATTTTTTCATTGTTGTGACCAAATACCTGGCAAGAAGGAACTCAAGAAAAGGGTTTATTTTGGATTATTAAGAAGGGATATAGTCCATTGTGGTGGGAATGTATGATGGCAGGATCTTTGGCAATTGGTTACATAGTATTCACAATGAGGAAGCATAGAGATGGGAAGAAAGGTGAGAACTGGTATTTAGTTTGGTTTCTTCTTCCTTTAAAAAATATTTATTTGAGAGAGCCAAGTGTACAAACTGGTGCATTTATTTGGAGTTCAATTGCAAATGACCTCCAGAAAAATGTGTCACTCTGTGCATCTGGATTCATGTGGATACTGGAGGATTGAACCCAGGCTGACGGGCTTTGCAAGCAAGCACATTTAACTGCTAAGCTACCACCCAACCTGGTTTCTTCTTTGTATTCAGTCTGTGTTCCACTCTTGAGAGAGTCCTGGCAGCCCATTCCCCCTACTCCCACCCCACGAATAAAAATTTCCATCTTTGCCTCAGGAAAAAAAAATACTGTTGGCAGGCTGGAGAGATGGCTTCATGGTTAAGGTGCTTACCTGTAAAGCCAAAGGACCCAGGTTTGATTCTCCAGGAACCATGTAAGCCAGATGCACAAGGTGGCACATGCGTATGGAGTTAGTTTGCAGTTGCTGGAGGCCCTGACATCTCTATTCTCTCCCTCTCTGTCTTTCTCTCTCAAATAAATAAGATAATTTTTAAAAAAAAGAACAGAAAAAAAGGTTAACATTAAAAAAGCCCTTGGCTCTTTCTATCTTCCTGAAGATTGTGACTTCTGAGTACAATGAAGGTTATTTTCTGTCTCTTGGATAGTCTTTGATGACCCTAGGTGATTTCCATCTTGGTGGCTGTTATCACTGTTAACTCTTAGGAAGTTCAAATCTGGTAATTGTTTCTCTAAGTAGGGTTTTTGCTACTTCAGATCTTTTTTAATTTAAAAAAATATTTTATTTATTTATTTGGTTGTTAATTAGAGAAAGAGGGAGGGAGGGAGGGAGGAAGGGAAGGAGAGAGAGAGAGAAAGAGAGAGAGAGAGAGAGGGAACACTAGGACCTCTGGCCACTGCAAACCAAGTCCAGGCACATGCACCACTTGGTGCATCTGGCTTTATGTGGGTACCGGGGAATTGAGCCTGGGACCTTTGACTTTGCTAGGAAGTGCCTTAACTGCTAAGGCTTCTCTCAAGTCCATCAGGTGCCTTCTTATCCGACATAAGAAGGCTGCTATCCAATTGGTAGAAAGTATTGAGCCATATGAGCAGGAACTGGATCCATTTAGATTTTGGTACAGGTATAAAGTCTATCTGCCAATCTTCTCATGGATAACTCCCTTAGCTGAGTATTCTTGGCAGGGAGATCATATGATTTAAAGGATTTTGTGGATAACCTTAGAGGTTTTCCATTGAGGATGGGGAAATGACTCAATGGGTAAACCATGTGCTGCTTAAGGCAGAGTAGCTGAGTTCAATCCTCTGACCCCATGTAAGAAAAGCTAGAAGCTTCTGTGTGCGTGTAATAAACAAATTAAAAATTAAAAAAAAGAAAGGGCTGGAGAGATGGATTACTGGTTAAGGCTCTTGTCTGCAAAGCCTAAGAACCAAGGTTTGATTCCCCAGTACCCACATAAGCCAGCCAGGTACACATGGCGGCACATTATTCTGGAGTTTATTTGCAGTAGCTAGAGGCCCTGGTGCACCCTTTCTCCCTCTCTCTCTCTCTCTCTCTGTAATAAACAAATAAAAAATTAAAGAAAAAAGAAAAGCTAGAAGCATCTGTAATCACAGCATACTGATGATGATGGAAAGATGAGACAATGTCCTAGAAGCTTATGGTGAGCCTAGCCAAGAACATCAGAGACATAATACAGAGCTTCAAATGAGGTACATGGGTAAAGACCAACCCAAAAGTTGTCCTTTGACCTCCATCTGAGTTTGCACATGCACACACGCATGTGCACACACACACTAATTCTTAACAATTAAAAATGTTTGTTTTTAGGCCTGGAGAGATGGGTTAGCAGTTAAGTTATTTGCCTACAAAACCTAAGGGCCCTGGTTCAATTCCCCAGGATCCACGTACAAGGGGGTGCATGTGTCTAGAGTTTGTTTGCAGTGGCTACAGGCCCTAGTACACCCACTCTCTCTCTCTCTCTATCTGCCTCTCTCTCTCAAATAAATAAATAAATAAAATATTTACCCCCAAAAGGCTGTTTTTTTTTTTTTAAAATACTCAACTGGAGGACTGGCTTAGCAGTTAAGGTGCTAGCCTGCAAAGCCAAAAAACCAAAGTTCAATTCCCCAGGACCCACATAAGCCATATATACATGTTGGTGCATGCTTCTGGAGTTTGTTTGAATGGCTGAAGGCCCTTGCACACCTATTCTCTCTGTGTGTCTGCCTCTCTCTCTCTCTAATAAATTAAAAATATTTATTTATTTATTTGCAAGCAAAGAGAGATTGATAGAAGAGAAAGAAGAATGGATGCACCAGGGCCATCTGCCACTGTACACCAATTCCAGATGCATATACCACCTTTGCATCAGACTTTACATGGGCACTAGGGAATCAAACTTGGGTCAGGTCATTAGGCTTTGCAAGTAAGCACCTTGACTGGCTAGCCATCTCTTCAGCCCCAAATGTTGTTGGTTTATTTTTTTCAATCATACATTTTATTTGCAAGCATAGAGAAACAGAGAGAAGAGAAACAGACTTAGAAAGAGAAAGAGAAAGATAAAGAGAAAGAGAAAGGACATACCAGGGCCTTTAGCCACTGCAAACAAACTCCAGATGTGTGTGCCACTTCATGCACCTGGATTTACATGGATACTCAGAAATTGAACACAGGTCATTAGGCTTTGCAGGCAAGTGTCTTAACTGCTGAGCCATCTCTCCAGCCCAACAACTAAAAATTGTTTTAATAAAGAACTTCCCATTCCTGTGAGGAGAATAAGCATAGTTGTTTGAATGCAAAATATCCTCCCACAACCTCAAGTGTTTGTGATTAAGCCTCCTATTTAGTTCTCAGCTGGTGGAGCCTTTGGAAGGTAAAGTGTGGTTTTGAAGGTATGTCACTGTGGGCAAGCCTTGACTTATAAACATAAGTCCAACCCTACTGAGGGTTGAGAGTTGGCTCCATCTTACTGCTTTTCTCCTGCTGCTGTGTATGAAGATGGGAGTCTGATATTTGCTCTGCATGCTTTCCCCCCCATGGAAGCCTCCCGTTGACACTGTAAGCCTCAACAAACCCTTTCCTTCCATAAACTGCTTCTTGTCTGCAGTTTTGTCCCATCAATGAGAAGGTGATTGCTACAGAAATTTGGCACTTAGAAGTGAGGTCACTGCTGTAGTAAGCCTCACTCTGTGGTTTTCAGTCCTCAGGTTTTGGTCCTGAGAGATGGGGGCAAGATACCTAGACCTGGGGCATTGTTAGGCAAGAAAGGGATGATGGCTCGGTGGTTCCTTGAAGAATGTGGATGACCCACTTCCTTGTGTCTCTGTTGCCCTCCTGCTGTCCTCAGGGGATGCCATTTTGTCCTAACCTAACACCTAGTACCTAGACACCTAAAGTGGCACATGCATCTGGAGTTCATCTGCAGTGGCAAGATGTCCTGGTGCACCTATTCTCTCAATTTCTTTAATATATAAATAAATAAAATATTTTTTCAAAAATAGAAGTCAGGGGCTGGAGAGATGGCATAGCGGTTAAGCGCTTGCCTGTGAAGCCTAAGGACCCCGGTTCGAGGCTCGGTTCTCCAGGTCCCACGTTAGCCAGATGCACAAGGGAGCGCACGTGTCTGGAGTTCGTTTGCAGAGGCTGGAAGCCCTGGCGCTCCCATTCTCTCTCTCTTCCTCTATCTGTCTTTCTCTCTGTGTCTGTCGCTCTCAAATAAATAAATAAAAAATAAAAAAAAAAAAAGAAGTCAGTAAGTATCTTTATGAAAAAGCCAGTCTTCCATCAGTTTTCTTTCACTTATATCTGAAGACAGCCAACCAATTTTGGGCAATGTGAAGGTGCCTTGTTTCTTGACAATCTTGGAGTGCTTCCTGTTTGGCCACAATGTAATCTAGGCATTATGCCTTTTATTGCAAAGAACAATAACTTTCCTAGAACACATAAGTAAAAGTTTCAAACCAAGGGGTCTGTGCTCTTGTAGATTCTATTGAGGGTCACATGCTGCCTCTCACCTCCCCCTGCCATCAAAAGACAACACCTAGCATTGCATGTCATCTTTAACCCAGTGCTATCTAGCCATCCCATCTCTCTAGGTGTTTTGAGAGATGTTTTTAGCCCTCCTACATTGCTGAGTCCTCACCTATGCATTTTCTGGAAGAATAAAGATTTCCATCTGAAGACTCTTGCCCTTGGTTTCCATTCTTCTTAACAGGAGTTCCTGACTTGGTGCAGGCCCCGCCCAGAGGCCTATGGACTCACCTCTGCTCATGCACCAAGCCTTACAACTCTTTCTAGGCCAGGCATCACACCATGGAGCTAAATGCACAAGAAGAAGCTGAGGCCTCATCGGCTGAGGTTTCCTTTCCTCTTTTCTCATTGACATCTACATAGTCCCCATTCTCTTCCCTTAAGCTGCTTCTGTCAAATAGTTGGTCAGGGACACACCCTCCTGTTGCTGTAGTCCACCTTATGTTGGCCAGGGGGTGATGTCCACCCTCTGCTCATGCCATCGTTTTCCCCTGCCATCGTGGGGCTTCCCCTCAAGCCTGTAAGCCAAAATAAATCTCTTTTTCCTAGAAAAAAAAAAAAATAGTTGGTCAGAGAAGTAAAACTAATACACAAGATTTCAGACCTGGTACACGACACCCCAAGCATAAAATATCTGATGCATAATTTTGATATCAATTACATGCTACTCAATATATTTTTATTTTTGTTTTTTTAAGGTAGGGTCTTGCTCTAGTCTAGGCTGACCCAGAATTCACTATTAGTCTCTGGGTGGTCTTCAGCTCACAGTGATGCTCCAACCTCTGCCTCTGAGTGTTGGGATTATAGGTGTGCACCACCACACTTGACTCAATCAATATTTTATTTTTAAGTTAAATATATTGATCTAACTTCACCCATCTCTCTTTTTAAAATATTTTTATTTATTTACTTGAGAGAGTGAGTATGGGTGTACCAGGGCCTCCTGCCACTACAAATGAACTCCAAATGTATGCCCTCTTGTGCATCTGGCTTTATGTGGGTACTGGTAAATTGACCTTAGGCTGTTATGCTTTGCAAGCAAGTGCCTTTAACCACTGAGCCATCTCTCTACTCCATCACCTATCTATTTTTTTTTTATTTGAGAGCGACAGACACAGAGAGAAAGACAGATAGAGAGAGAGAGAGAGAATGGGTGCGCCAGGGCTTCCAGCCACTGCAAACGAACTCCAGACGCGTGCGCCCCCTTGTGCATCTGGCTAACGTGGGACCTGGGGAACCGAGCCTCGAACCGGGGTCCTTAGGCTTCACAGGCAAGCGCTTAACCGCTAAGCCATCTCTCCAGCCCTCTATTTTTTTTTTTTTTTAACATGGTGAGTGGTACTAAAATTTTAAATTGCACCTGTGGCTCATATAATCCTGCTCCTTGGCTGTAGCGTTCTTGAATGTTAAGGGCTGACTATAAGCTCCATCTCTTTTAATTCATTTCTGAGGTCTTCATTTTCTAGAACTAAAAGACTAGCTCTCATAGTTGAACTCCAGGCCCCAGGTAGACTTTTCTAAAGTAATCATAGAAGTGGCCTGTGTCTTAAAGATTGTTTGCAAACCCACCTAAACATCTTTAAGCAATAAGAAGTGCTGTTTAGGGCTTGGTAGATTGCTCAGTGGTTAAAGGCACTTGCTTGCAAAGCTTTTAGGCCCAGGTTCAATACCTCAGTACTCACATAAAGCCACATTCATTTAGTTAGTGCATGTGTCTAGAGCTCATTTGTAGTAGCAAGAGGCTCGGGAATGCTCTGTCTGCTTCTTTCTCAAATAAATAAACAAAAATATTTAAAAGAAAGAACAAAGTAATATATATTAGACAGATACAAGTATCTCTCAAAGGTGACAACCCAGGCTCTTCTCAACATGTACCTGTGCAAAGGGGCTGATTACATTGTGTTTTGGTATGTGTTCATCCCATTCCATGCCCTGAACCCTAACATCTTTCTGCTTCATCTGAGTTGACCAACATCCAAACACTGAAGTCCCCAGGACAGAGAACAGAAGCAGGGTGACCTCCTCACCAGACAATTCATCATGTATTTTATCTCTAGTCCTGCCAGACATTGCTTCTTATAGTGGAGTCTCCTGGCTGTAGGCTATGATTTATTTATTAGGTTTGACACTGAGAACTGTCTGCCCTGAATAGGCAGAGGAAATTTCAGTCTGATTCTAAAAGTGGAAGGAGGTGCAGCCAAGTATATCTATTGATTTAATGGTGTTGGGGTGGGGGAAAGACTTGCCACTCATGGAACTTGTGCCTTAGCTTGCAAAATTAGGTCACAATTTGGAACATTGTTTTGCATGTGTATATGTGTGGGAGGTGTCTATGTACATGTGCGTAGAAATGCACCTGCCATGGCCCATGTATGGAGGTCAGAGGGCAACTTTTGGGCATCAGTCCTCACTGTCCACCTGGTTTGAGGCAGAGTCATCATTCATGTTCACTGCTGTGATCATCTAACTAGCTCACCTGTGGGCTTCTGAGAAATTTTCCTATTTCCACCTCAAAATTTCACTGTAGGTGTGCTGGGATTACAGATGTCCAGTCACACCATCCAGCCATGCATTGTGTGTGTGTGTGTGTGTGTGTGTGTGTGTGTGTGGTGTGTTATGTGTATAGTATGATGTGTAGTGTATGCATGTGGGGTGTATAGAGGTATACACCCATGCTCCATTCCTGTGAAGGCCAGAGGAGAACATTAGGTATCTTCTTATTGCTCATGTACATCTTTCTTTCCTTGAGATGGAATCTTTCCCTCAACCTGGAGCTGCTGTCCATCAGCGAATCCCAGAACTTCTCTAGTCTCTGCTCCATGAAGACTGAAGTTACAGATGTGCATCGCCATGCCCAGATTTTGCATGGGTTCTGGGGAGTCATGCATAAGTAAGTGGCTGAGACCTTTCCCCAGCCTAGCTTTTCACTTTATATAGGGTCCAGGAAGTACTCTCCCTCAAGTCTCAACCCCCTGCAACATTTTTATGATAACTCATAATAATGAAAAGCTGCATATTTCATCTTTTTTTTTGAGGTAGGGTTTCACTCTAGCCCAGGATGACCTGGAATACACTTGGGAGTATCAGTGTGGCCTCCAACTCATGGTGATCCTCCTACCTCTGCCTCCCAAGTGTTGGGATTAAAGGCATGTGCCACCACACCCAGAAAAAAATTCATCCTTTAAAGACCTAATGGTCTTGGTCACACAGCCTGGGCTACACTTCTGGTGAGAGTGGCAGATGTCCACCATATGCAGTGATCAAAGCTCTCTAAAGATCCCTTAAATACTCCTCCTACCGGAGTCTGTCTAGGGTACCAGCATCTCCTATCACACTGTTTTACTGAAATCACATATAATTACCTAAAAGGGACAACACGTTTCACTAGCATGAATTCTCTGCGCAGCTCAGCTAGATTCAGAGCAAGCTGGGAGAGAAAGAGAAAGTGTTCTTGGCAGGACATGTGGGAGCTTATAACAGCCCTCTAAGGAGTAGAAATGGTGACCTGGTCGAAAGATTGTTCAAGGAAGGAACCAGGAGTTGAACTGGTTTGAAAATGAAGGGTGAATTTCTGTAAGAAAATGCCTCTGGGAAGAGTTGTGTTTTTCCCCCAGGGCAGAGAATTGGTCATCTCTCCTGATGGAGGGAGAGCTAGGTTAGGCCAGAAACGAGCTGCCCTGGGGAGGCAGAATGTGCAAGAAGCTGAGCCTAAGGAGGGCTGCAGATGGGGAGGAAGAATCTGGCTGACTCATGCCTCAGCTGGACCATGACTAATGGAGAATGCTCACTTTCAAATTTTACCTCTCTAGGTTAGCCTGACTAATCAAAAGTTCTTTGTGGATCCGCATTGGTAGTAAAGCCTGAGTTGATTACTTTTCCTTTTCTTTAAATATATTTTATTTGTTTGAGAAGAGAAAAAGAGGATGGTAGAGAGAATGGACATGCCAGGGCCTTAGCCACTGCATACAAACTCCAGACATATGTACCACCTTGTGCATCTGGCTTTATGTGGGTACTAAGGAATCAAACCTGGGTCCTTTGACTTTGCAAACAAGTGCCTCAACCAGTGAGCCATCTCTCCAGCTTGATTATTTTTCCTTTTAAAAGCCATATTACTGTAGTTCCCAAGCCTACCAGACAGAGCAGGGCCCCGTGGGGTCCCACTAGCAATATGGGGCTGGAGAGATGGTTCAGTGGACAAAGCACTTGCTGGGCAAACCTGATGACCTGAACTTAATTCCCCAGAAGCCATGTAAGGCCACATGTGATAGCACAAACACCCATAATCCCCACCCACCTATAGTGAGACAGGCAGTAGAAACAGGAGTCCTATAGTGAATAACAAGAGAGATCCTGCCCCAAACAAGGTGAGAGACAAGGACTGACATCTAAGAATGGACATTTGTCCTCTGATCTCAACATGCACTCTGTGGCAAGCACATGCCCACACTCACACATGAATACATACGTATATAGATACATACATGAACACACACATGAACATATATACGCATGCACTCACATACACACACACATGGACACATATACACACATGAACACATACAGATAATCACATGTTAACACACACAGACAATGAAAGAAAGAACAATGGGGGTGGAGAGATGGCTTAGCAGTAAGCACTTGCCTGTGAAGCCTAAGGACCCCAGTTTGAGACTCGATTCCCCAGTACCCATATAAGCAAGATGCACAAGGTGGCACTTGCATCTGGAGGTCGTTTGCAGTGGCTGGAGGCCTTGGCATGCCCATTCTCTCTCTCTTGCTGCCTCCTTCTCTTTCTGACTATGTGTTGCTCTCAATAAATAAATAAAAATAAACAAAAATAATTTTTTAAAAAAGAGCAATGCAAATAGTATGTCTATGGCTGTTCTCAGTCTGAGTTAAATTGTTTTGTTTTTTTTCAATTGGAAAGCCATGAAGCTGAGTCACTTCCAGAACCTTAGGTTCCTTTACAAGCAAACTGAAGGCCAAAATAAATGGTAAAATGAAACATGAGCTTAAATTATAAAAAACTGTCAACTCAGGCTAGAGAGATGTCTTAACAGCTAAGGTGCTTGCCTGCAAAGCCAAAGGACCCAAGTTCAATTTCCCAGGACCCACATAAGACAGATACACAAAGTGGCACATGTGTCTGGAGTTCATTTGCAGTAGCTGCAGACCCTGATGTGACCCCTCAAAAAAAAAAAAAAAAAAAGACTGCCAACTCACACCTAACTGACTGGGAACTTTATATGGTATCACCCCCGCATGAGGCAAATGTCCAGCAGTAGCAACCAAATATTTCCTGGACTTTGCTTCTGTGTTCTGCCTATAAAAGCCCCATGCTGGGCTAGAGAGATGCCTTATCAGTTAAGGTGCTTGCCTGTGAAGCCTAAGAACCTATGTTCAACTATCCAGATCCCACGAAAACCAGACACAAAAAAAGTGAGGCAAGCACAAGGTCACACATGCCCACTATGTAGTGCAAGCATCTGGAATTCTATTTTAGTGACTGAGGCCCTAATTCTCTCTTTCTCTCTCTAAAATAAAATCAAATAAAAAAAAGTCCCCTCCTCATCCCTCTAAAGTTGACCTCTCAGAAGCTTGTTTGCGTCCAAGTGCTGCCCACTTCCTGAGCTGTCCTTTGTGCAATCAAACTCTACTGAGCGTACCTGTAGTGTTTCCTCTTGCTTTCTGCTAAAGCTTGGACCTTGTGCGTCCTACAGAGGCCATGGTGGTGAAGATTTCCCCAGAGTGGTGCTACCAGGATGGGGAGGAGCCTTGAGAAGGTGGGGCTTCCTGGAAGACTCTGTGGTCTTGAGGAAGTGAACTCTTAAAAGAGGATCTTAGGACCCCAGCCCTTTCCTCTCTCTCTCTCTCTTTCTCTCTCTCACACACAGAAACACACTTTTTTTTTCTGGCCTTGCAGAATGGTTTTGATTTTGCTCCAACTTGCATTCCTGCCATAGTATACCACCTTACCACAGGCCCCAAAATAATCTGGCCCAGTAATCATGGACTGACATCTCTATAACTATAAATTCATTACCTCAGATATTTGTTTCAGCACCAGAAATCTGATTGTGGTGGTTTATATTTATTGTCAATTTGACAGGACCTAGAATCACCTAGGAACAGAGCCTTTGAGAGTGTCTGTGGTGGATTATCTAGATTAGGTTAGCCTCTGGGCATACTTGTGAGGAATTATAGTTTAGTTAAGGTGTGAAGACTTGCTTAAATGTGGGAAGCACCATTCCCTGGGCTTGGGACCAAGACTAGACAGAAAGGAGGGAGCTGACTGAGCACCAGCATTCCAGCATTCATCACTCATGGTGTGACCAGCTGTGCTTCACACATCTGCCACCATGCCCTCCCCTATGGACTGTAACCTCAAGCTGTGAGCTGAGATAAACCTTTCCTCTCTTAAGCTAATTTTTTCTATGAGAGAGAGGGAGTGAGAATGAGAGAAAGCAAGAGCGTGTGCACCAGAGTCTCCAGCCACTGCAATCAAACTCCAGACACATGTGCTACCTTAAGCACATACACAATCTTGCACATGTGTCACCTTGTACACATGGCTTTCATGGGATCTGGGGAGTTGCACAGGGGTCCTTAGGTTTTGCAGGCAAGTGCCTTAACCACTAAGCCATTTTTCCAGCCCTCTTAAGTTAATTTATGTGAGGCATTTTGTTCTGGCAATGATAAAGGTAACCAAAATACCACCCTCATCTAGTGATTCTTGAAGTCACACAAGAGTACCTCACTGTGCCCCAAAGAAGCCATCTTGGCCATAATGTACCTTTCCCCTTTTTTGTGGGTCTTTTTTTTTTTTTTTTTTTTTGAGGCAGGGTCTCACTGTAGCCACAACTGACCTGGAATTCACTACATAGTCTCAGGCTGGCTTTGAAATCACAGTGATCCTGCTTCTGCCTCCCCAGTGCTGGGATTAAAGGCATGCGCCACCACACCTGGCTCTTCCCTCTTTTGCTAGGCTCTGAAAGGGCATGTTTGCTGAAGAGGCTATGGGGACCAGATGTCCAGGTAGAAAGGGCTGGGCTTCATGGCTACATTGGCTGCAGGGACTTGATGATGACACCCTGTCAAGCTCCTTCCTGTGGCTGCCCAAGGCCTCATAAATTATATAGCCATTTTTCTACTGCTTCGTCCTACAACTTCAAGGATTTCTTCCCTTAGACACAAGGTGGAGGGGTTCCATCTTTTCAGTCAAGTAGGTTCCCAATGGGGCATTTCTTTTAAAAAATATTTTTTGGTGTATTTTTATTTATTTATTTATTTGAAAGTGACAGACAGAGAAAGAAAGAGGCAGATAGATAGAGAGAGAGAGAGAGAGAATGGGTGTGTTAGGGCTTCCAGCCAATGCAAATGAACTCCAGAATCATGTGTCCCCTTGTACATCTGGTTAACGTGGGTATTGGGGAATTGAGCCTTGAACCAGGATCCTTAGGCTTCACAGCAAGCGCTTAACTGCTAAGCCATTTCTCCAGCCCAGATGGGCATTCCCTAGCAGGCCTGCAAGCAAGCTCGGGCCTCCTTCTCTATACCAGGATGCCTGCTGGGCAGGTAGGTTTCTCTTTGGCTTTTCAGAGAGAAAGTCTGTTGACTGAAGAGAGGAAGGCAGAGGCTTGCACAGGCTGGAGGGTTATGCTCTGTGAAGCCTCTGTGAACGTTTTGTGAAGGGAGCCTGGCTGTGAGGGTGCCTGCCTGCAACCCACCAGCTGTTCTGCCCACTTCGGCTGGCTTGAACACTGCTCAGCTTTCAAAAGTAACACATGGCCAGAGCAGAAGCTAGGTAGAGACACCCACTGTTCACACCTCTGGCCACTTGCTGGGAGGACTTCCATGTTGGTTTGTGTAATTTTTGTTTTCCCTTCTCTTTTTATATCCCTCTGTACTGGCCACTGGCTAAAAACAATCACCTCCCTGTCTTCCAAGGCAGGTTCTCTCACCTGCTTCAGCCCAGCCTGAGAGCAGACATTTTATTGGTGCAAAACAGCAGGATGACAGATCCAGCTATTAGTATTTGTGGCTTGAAACCCAGGAATTGACTTTTAGATAGGAGTGTGAGGGCTGTGATGATGTCAGATCAAAGCTCTGAATTCTCTACTCTTGGTACCGGCTCTGTCCCATTTTCTGTCAAATCAGTCTCAGCCATACCTGTGAATCTTGACTGGAGTGCAGATGCTTACCTGAGAGGCAAGACTTCACCCTCTGGTGTAAGGACAGTCTACTAACAAGATAAAGCACCAAGAAGGATTAGCATCAGCACAGTGGTGTGTGTCAAGATCCAGGTCAGAGCCCAGGACCATGCAGGGATTTCCATGGGAGGGCATTTGTTTGACAGGTAGCTAGCCATCCCTCCAGTGCTCTGAAATGACCCTGTGAGAAAGTCAACACCATTGCTCTGCCTCCTTTGCCCTGTGGAGAGTCTCATTTGGACATTTCCCCTCGCTCACCCTCTACACTAAAGGCAAGAGGGATGGCAACAGAGAGAAAAGATAGGAACCAGAGATACCCTCTGCTCCTGCCCATCACACTTCCCCCACATCACCACTGCTCCACACATGTGCAGCCAGCCTCTGACACCCCTGCAGTGTCTGATGCTTGGTTTTCACTGCCTGTTGACCTTGCTTGCAGTACGACAGGTTTAATGAGAACCAAACATGGTGAGTCAAAAACAGGTCAGATGCCTTGGTTTACATACCTGTCCTGTTTCCAGAGATCTAGGCCAGACTTTGTGGAGAACCAACAAGCCAGGTTCAGCCACTCACCCCTAAATCCAAACAGAAAAGAAAATAGTTAAAGCAGGAATGTATTCAGTATAGCATGCAGAGAAGACATGGAAAGACCTAGCTTCCTCTGCCCTGTCTTCAGGAATACTGACCAGGGCTCTGGGACTATACAGCTTTTTCTGTTTGGGGCAAACTGTGAGACACTTTGAGAACCCTCTATGTTCATTATCTTAGATCTGATTCTATGAGATCCTGCTGTCTCCAGAAAGGTCACTCTTGTGGGGGCAAGTCACTTCCCAACATGCAACGATTCCCTCTGCTTAGAAAGGCAGTCCTATCATGGAGTGACCTGTTGGCAAGCTTGCTGTTCCTGGAATCTTGGGAACGTCTGACTCTTTGTGGTGTCTTTAGCCCTTAAAGGGAGGATTAACAGCTTTAAATACTCCTTAAATAAGTAATATGTCTCCGATGTGACCCAAACTTTTAAGATACTAAAGGAGACAGATCAGACACAAAATGAACTGAGCATGTGCAGATCCAAGTGAAGAGTCCATGTTTTACCCAGCTTTGTCACACTTCCAGTTTGGAAAGACTTTAACAATGCTACTGAATGTGAAAGGCGTGTGTGAGCATTACAAAGCAGAAAGTTTCTTTGCATTGTATCTATACGTTCACCTCTATCTGCCAAACATCCTGGGGGCAGAGATAATGAGCAAGGGTGAGGTGGAGGTCCCTAGAGAGGGGGCCAGTTAGATAGCAAAACCAGGTAGACAGCAAGGGGCAGGGTCCTCAGTCCCCTGGTCCTGCCCCCCTCAGACCACCCCTCCTACTTCAGTTACAGGACTCAGCATCTGGTCATCTCACTCAACCTGATCTCTCTCTCCAGCGGGCACACCACCCAGGACTCCTTCTCTGAGCCCAAGCTAATAGGCTTTTCAGACATGACACAGGTGTGCCATCTCCTTCTGGAGCCTGGTCTCCAAATCTCTTTCCTAAGCTCAGGGAAGGAGAACTTCCTTTCTGGCTCTTTGGCCCCTCACACCTCCACGCCTGGATCTTCCAGCCAGAAAGACTATGTCCTTCACACTCTGGTAGTTTGACTGACAGCGTGCGAAGAGCTATTTACTTGTTACTGTTTTTATGGCCTCTTGATTTCTTTGAAAGCACACTCCTTTTTAGAAAAACCCCCTTTCTCCCATGTTCTCTCATAAGGGCTCTTACACCACATGGGTGGTACCTATTTTCCCTTCCTCCGTTAGCAGACCCTCTCTCTCCCTCATACATTCCTGAATAAAATGTAACATTTTATAAGTTATGCTTCTCAGTCTGCTTTATCTAGTTCTTTGGTTAAAAAAAAGACACAAACTCAAGGCTTAGAGTTTAAAAACTTGTCCTTAACCCCCCAAACCGTTACACCTCCAGGTAAGTGGAGGAGCTCTGGCAGCTATGGCCAGGATCCAGGCTGGTGTTGCCACTGCCCTGCATTACATCATGGCACAGAGCTGAGACAGTTTTCAGCCAGCCATCCCAGGGAGAAGCAGCCCCACAGAGACAGGACATGTCAGTACAAATTTCCACCCAAGCACCTTGTGCCTGTGCTTCAACGGTCCCAAATGGCCCTGGACTCTGTGTATCACCTCCCAGCTCCCAGCTTCCTATTGTTGGACAAGGGAAGAGAGAAAAAAGGATGAGAATTTTTGAAAGCACCTCTAGCCTCCTGGCAACATAAAGGTAACTACAATACAGTGGGAGGAGGTGCTTGGATCCCTCAAGAAACAGAGGCTGCTGGAAAATAGCCACGGAGCCACCACACAGAAGGTGTCATGGTTTGTTTTGATTGCCAACCTTACAGGATTTGGAATCGCCTAGGAAGGGAGTATGTGGATTAAGTTAGCCTCTGTGGACATCAGTGAGGCATGGCCATGGCTAGGTTAATTGAGGTAGAAAGGCCATCTTAACTGTGGACAGCACCATTCCACGCATCGGGGTTGTGAGCTGGAGAAGAAGAGCGCTGGCTGAGCAGCCACATTTGTCGCTCTGCCCTCTCGTTGTGCTCAGTGTGACAGCTGCCTGGAGCTCCTGCCACCAGGCCTTCCCTGCTATGATGGATTGTAACCCGGGACTGTGAGCAGAAGGAAACCCTCGCTTCCTTAAACTGATTTTTGTGAAGTATTTCATCCCAGCAACAAGAATCCAGGAGGTGAGGAGTACAGAAGGGGGCTGATGTTCTGGAGGAGACCAGGAAATGGCTTCTCCTCTGTCACAGAAAGGCAGACACTGAAACCAGCTAGGTTTCAAGGCTGACATCTAAAGGGTCCTGGCCAACCCCTGTGGGACCCAGAGCACTGGGAAAGCAAAGCAAGTGACTGGTGTCTGGTCTGAAGTTCAGGACTAGCCTGAAAAGCCCACTGTGGGATAAGAGAAAAGGAAAGGAGCAAGGATCCTCTCCCCTGGTTAGGTGACTATAAGGAAGAAGGTGGCTATGGCCTGAACGTCTGTGTCCTCAAAAACATGGGCTGGAGAGATGGCTTAGCGGTTAAGCGCTTGCCTGTGAAGCCTAAGGACCCCGGTTCGAGGCTCGGTTCCCCAGATCCCATGTTAGCCAGATGCACAAGGGGGCGCATGCGTCTGGAGTTCGTTTGCAGAGGCTGGAAGCCCTGGCGCGCCCATTCTCTCTCTCTCCCTCTATCTGTCTTTCTCTCTGTGTCTGTCGCTCTCAAATAAATAAATAAATAATTTTAAAAAAAGATTCACCTTACCCTCATGAATATTCCACCTACTACATAAATATTTATGAATACTTATTAGAACTCCACAACCCAGAATGCAATTCATTGCATCTCCCTCCCCTACTTCTCACCCTTTTCTGGTCAGTCTATTCTGGAATGTACTACTCCCTTTGCTTTGCTAAATATACATCAGTTTAAACTATGTCTCTTGGATGAATTCTTTGAGAAGATTCAGAACAATGGAGAGATCTTTACTCAGTAACAAAAGAAATCTTTCTTCCTGGGAAAGTTAGCTGAGTTATTAAGGGCAGGTATCCACATTTGCTACTTCTGGCTTTATTTTGTTTTAGCTGTAAGGTCTCCTAAAGCAGTAAGTGGAAATATTTCCCTGTGATAAGATTTCTAAGTGGTGGCTCATGCCTCTAATCCCAGCACTCAGGAGGCAGAGGTAGAAGGATTGCCTTAAATTCGAGGCTACGCTGAGGCTACATAGTAAATTGCAAGTCAGCCTGGACTAGAGTGAGACTGTGCCTCAAAAAAAAAAAAAATTTCCAAGCTGCCAGGTCTAGGCTCTGTCTGTGGACTTACCCCACCTGATGTCCTGGGAACCAGTATCCCGGGTAGTGATGGCCTGGCAGAAGTGGCTTTTGGAGTTTGGCTGGCTTCAGATCCTGGTTTTGCTGAGTTAGCCTCTTCTTCTTCTTCTGTTTTTTCTTTTTCTTTTTCAAGGTAAGGTCTCACTCTAGCCCAGGCTGGCCTGGAATTCACTCTGTAGTCTCAGGGTGTCCTTGAACTCACAGCAATCCTCCTACCTCTGCCTTCCCAGTGCTGGGACCACAGGTGTGTGCTACCACAACTGGCTCTTAAGATTTATTTTGTTTATTTATTTATTAGCGACAGAGAGAGGGGTTGGGAGGGTGGAGAGAGAGAAAGTGAAAATGGGTATGTCAGGGCCTCTAGCCACTGCAAATGAACTCCAGACACACGTGCCACTGAATACATCTGGCTTACGTGGGATCTAGAGAATCAAACCTGGGTCCTTAGTCTTCACAGGCATGTGCATTAACTGCTAAGCCATCTCTCCAGCCCTCAACTTTTGATGACATCCATTCCTCATTGTAAAATGGGCATTTTGTTATTTCTTGTTCCATGGGATTTTGTTTTGTTTTGTTTTTGTTTTTGAATGAAAACAGGCTTACTGAGTACACTGGAATGTGAAGCAGGGTGGGCAGTAATAAGAATACTGCATTCAGTCTTGTAATTTTTTTTTTTTTTGAAGCAGGGTCTTAATCCTAGGCCAAGCTGACCTGGAACTCACTCTGTAGCCCAGGCTAGCCTCAAACTCATGGAAATTCTCCTGCCTCAGCACCTTAAGTGCTAGGTTTGAAGGCATGTGCCTCCATGCCAGGCCTAAAAGGTGAATTAAAACAATACACATTCATATATATTTATTTATGAGTGAGCTATTATGGGTGTGCTAGACTCCATGTAGCTTTACCTGGGAACGGGGGAATCAAATAGGGATCAGAAGGCTTTGCCAGCAAGTGACTTTAACTGCTGAGTCACCTTTGTAGTTCAAGCTACACTGATTTTTGGTGGTGACAATTCAGGGCCATTAGGTCCATATCTTTTTTTTTTTGCTTTTTGAGGTAGGATTTCACTCTAGCTCAGGCTGACTTGGAATTTACTACGTAATCTCAGGGTGGCCTCGAAGTCATGGAGATCCTTCTACCTCTGCCTCCCAAGTGCTGGGATTAAAGGCGTGTGTCACCATGCCTGGCTGGTCAACATCTTAATACAGTTCATGTTGTAATCAGCTTCTGAGAAGTAAAGTGACTTTCCCAAGACAGGGTCACTGAGTGTCCAACTTCCAGTATGTCCAACTTCCAAGCATGGCTTGTTAGATTTTTTTTTTTCCATAAAGCTAAATGTCTTCAATTAAAATGATTATCGTTGCCTGCCAGGCACAGTGGTGCATGTCTTTAATCCCAGCACTTGGGAGGCAGAGGTAGGAGGACAGCGGTGAGTTCAAGACCACCCTGAGACGACATAGTGAATTCCAGGTCAGCCTGAGCTGCAGTAAAACCTTATCTTGAAAAACGAAAACAAACAAACAAACAAACAAACAAACAAAAACCAACTATCCTTTATTCTGAAATTATATTGTTAATCTTTTATTTATTTTTTAGTGGTAGAGTCTTGCTCTAGCCAAGGCTGACCTGGAATTCATTATGTCGTCTCAGGTTGGCCTTGAACTCACAGCAATCCTCCTACCCCTGCCTCCCAAGTGCTGGTATTAAACAAGGGCATGCGCCACTAACACGTGACTCTTAATTTTCCTAAAAAATATGTATTTTAATTCATTTTAGAGGGAGGGAGAGAGGAAAAGAGGCAGCTAGAGAATGGGTGCACCAAGGCCTCAAGCCACTGCAAAGCAGCTCTAGACGCATGCGCTACCTGGTGTCTCTGGCTTACGTGGGTGCTGGAGAGTCGAAACCGGGGCCCCAGGCTTCACAACCAAGCGCTTGACCAAAGCCAGCTCCTCAGCCCCTAATTTTTTTTTTTTTTTTTTTTTGAAAATCATCCCGAATTGTATCACAGTTGGGCCCGGGACCCGGGACGAAGCAGCGGTCCGCCCGCCCCACAGGCGGCGCTGACGCGCTCCCCGGCGGCGGAGTGCGGCCGCGGGAGGGGCGGGGCTGCGGGCCGAGGCCTCGCCCCGACTGTCACCCGCGGGGATTTGAAATGGCTGACGAGACGCTGGCCCGTGCGGGTCTGGAGCCCGAGGCCATGGCTCCGGAGAGCACCGACTGGGCGGCGCAGGAGGGACCGGCGCCCCTGGAGAAAGGTGAGCCCCCGCCCCGCAGGTCGGCGGTCGCGGCGGCGGCCGGGGGCGCGGGAGGCGGGCAGCGCGCCCGAGGCGCCCGTTCCCGGCGGGCATGGCGGCGAGCCTCCGCCCGCGCCCGCGCCCCTGTGGGCTGGCACACGCCCGGACGCTGCCCCGAGCTGGACTGGCGCGAGGTTCCCTGTGTGATGGGCCCCGTCCTTGAGCCAGGACCCATCTTTACCACCTGCGGCTCGGCAGGCCCGGCGCCACCCTTCCCCTTCCCGAAGCTCGAACTTGGCCCGGGACCCGCCCAGAGTCACCGCAGCCGACTTGAAGGGACTAGAAGGCGGCTCGCCCAACTTCGAGCCCTCTGCACCGCGTGACGGTTCCGTTCCAGTTTTTTATCTTCTGTTTCTAAACCTCGGGCCTTGCTTCTGCTAGGCGCTCTGCCGCCAAGCCACATCCTCAGACTTCCGTTCCCCCTTCCCCCACAAGGACGTTTTAAGCTGGTTTACGTTGACATCTGTAGTTGTAATGTGTACTGGAAAAACGTCTTTTACCGCGAGAAAAGAGGTGTGACTTAATGCCTTCACAAATTTAATCTTATGAACTGCCCCAGTTTGCTCACGTTCAGTTTTTCCCATTGGGAAACAGTGAGCGGTGCTGTTTGTGATGAAAATGAACCGAAATTTGAAAAGAGTCAGCCTTCCAGTGGCTGTAAAGAAAGACAATTTGGGGTTGGAGAGATCGCTCAGTGGTTAAGGGTGTTTGCTTGCAAAACCTGATAGTCCTGGTTTGATTCCCCAGTACCCACCCAAAGCCATATGCACAAACTGGGGCATGGGTCTGGAGTTTGTTTGCTGTGGCTGGAGACCCTGGCCAGCCCATTCTCTCTCCCTCTCTTTCTCTCTCTCTGAAATAACTTTTTTAAAATAAGAATTGTATGACTATGGTATCACTTACAGGTGGAATCTAAAGAAGCTAAATTTAGATGCCACCATACTGGCACAAGCCATTTCTGACCATTTGTGAGGTGGAGGCAGGAGGAATGAGTTCAGGGTCACCCTCAGGTACATACCAGTCTAGGTTACGTAAGGTCTTCTCTTAAAAAAACAAAACAAAACATAAAATAAAATAAAATAAAATAAATGCTTAACTTAGATAAACAGAGTTTACTCTGTGGAATGGGGAGATGTTTGAAAGATTACAAAGTTTTACTTATTAAGATGAGTAAGTTCTGGATGAATAACAGTACAGTGACTATAGAGTAGATCATATATTTTTACTATAAGCAATGAAAATGCCTTCTTGTAATTATTTCCTAATGTCTGCATATATTAAAATCTCATGTGCAATTTAATTTAAATAGATACAATTTATTTTATTTTTATATATTTTATTTATTTGCAAGCCAATTGAGAGAAATAGAGTGGAGATAGACACAGAGAGAATGGGCGCACCAGGGCCTCTAGCCACTGCAAACAAACTCCAGATGCATTTGCCCTCTTGTGCATCTGGCTAATGGGGGTACTGGGGAAGTGAACCTGGGTCCTTTGTCTTTACAGGTAAGTGCCTTAACTGCTAAGCCATCTCTCCAGCCCTATATTATTACTATTATTTTTTGTTTATTTTTATTTATTTGAGAGTGACAGAGACAAAGAGGCGGGGGTTGGGGAGAGAGGGAAAGAATATGGATGCATCAGGGCCTCTAGCCACTGCAAACAAACTCTAGATGCATGCACTACCTTGTGCATCTGGCTTATGTGGATACTGGGGAGTTGAACCTGGGTTCTTTGGCTTTCCAGGCAAGTGCGTTAACCGCTAGGTCATCTCTCCAGCCCTACATTATTATCATTAATTTATTTGTTTATTTTTATATATTTTTTTGAGAGCAACAGACAGAGAGAAAGAGGAAGAGAGAGAGAGAATGGGCGCACCAAGGCCTCCAGCCACAGTGAACGAACTCCAGATGTATGTGCTACCTTGTACATCTGGCTTACATGGGTTCAGGGGAATGGAGCCTTGAACCAGGGTCCTTAGGCTTCACAGGCAAACAATTACTAAGCGTCTCTCCAGCCTGTATATATATATATATATATATTTTTTTTTTTTAATTTATTTATTTATTTGAGAAACAGACAGAGGCAGATAGAGAATGGGTGAGCCAGGGCCTCCACCTTGTATATCTGGCTTACTTGGGTACTGGGGAACCTGGGTTCTTAAGTTACACAGGCAAGTGCCCTAACAGCTAAACCATCTCTCCAGCCTTTTATTTCTTTTTAAAAATTACTTAGTTGTGTATGTGTATATATGTGTCTGCCATGATCTCTTGCCACTGCAAATAAATGCCAGACATTTGTACTACTTTTTACATCTTGTGTATGTGGATGGCTTGGGAGTTGGTAGGCTTTGCAATTGCAAGCAAGCACCTTTAATCACTGAGCCATTTTCCCAGCACTACTTTATTTCTTTATTAAAAGCAATAATTTTAAAATTTGTTTCATGGATTGGGAAGATGGCTCAGTGGCTAATGGCACTTGCTAGCAAAGCCATCAGCTTGGGTTTGATTCCCTACTATACTCACATATAGCCAAACACACAAAATGGCATGTCTAGAGTGTTTGTAATGGCAAGAGGCCCTGGCATGCACATTCTTTCTCTGTCTCAATTAAATAAAAATGTAACAAAAAGGAAATAAAAAAGTTATTTCGCAGAGGACAAATACTTGGTTAATATTCAGATAATCCAGTCTTTCATATCTTCCTCATAGTAGGAAGGCATGCAAAGCTCTTGCCCATAGAGGGGTTAAGAGGGGGTTTCCAGAAAAATAGGAAAGCTCATCTAAAGAATTAGGTCGGGTGTTCTATGGATAGGATGGGGGTTGAAGTAACAGGACCCGATACCAGGTTTCTAAATAGGGCATCTGGTTTTCTGGGATAGGGATAATCTTCCCAGGAGTACAGACAGGGGATGGGTATCTCTTCTAGAAAAGGGGCACTGTTTTAGGGAAGAAAAAATAAAGAACTGTCAACCCTTCTGATCTTTCTTTCTTCTTTTTGTTTTTTGAGGTAGTGTCTCACTCTGGCCCAGGCTGACCTGGAATTCACTATGTAATCTCAGGGTGGCCTTGAACTCACGGTGATCCTCCTCCTTCTGCCTCCCGAGTGCTGGGATTAAAGGTGTGATTAAAGGTGTGTGCCACCATGCCCGGCTCCCCTTCTGATATTTCCTTTTTTTTTAAATTAAATTTTAATTTATTATTTATTTATTTGAGAGTGAGAGAGAGAGATTGTGAGAGAGAGAGAGAATGGGCGTGCCAGGGCTTCCAGCCGCTGCAAACGAACTCCAGATGCGTGCACCCCTTTGTGCATCTGGCTAACATGGGTCCTGGGGAATCAAGCCTCGAACCGGGGTCTTTAGGCTTCACAGGCAAGCACTTAACCACTAAGCCATCTCTCCAGCCCCCCCACCTTCTGATATTTCTGACCTCTATTCCACTAAGGAGAAGGAGATAAGGATGACCTAGATTCTCACTCTATAGGCTAAGGACATTCATCTCTTGCTTTCAGGGCCCTGTCACCCTAAACCGTCTCACTTGTTTATTAAAATTTGATAGGTCTAGTGTCTGAATTGTGCCTTATGAAGCATAATTACATACAACTTAGATGTAAGATGATTTTCATTTTCTATTTTCTTTGGGCATAATAATTGACATTAGGAGAAATCAACCCTAGTAGTCTTAGCGAGGTATACATTATTGAGAATTGCATTTCTTTTGTTGAAGTGAAGTATACCTTATGACCTCATGCATTATTGAGAATTGCATTCCTTTTTTTTTTTGAGGTGCTATTGACAGACTCATAATGGGAAAATAGAGGCTTCATTTTCTTTGAGAAGGACTATAGTAATGCAGTTTTTTTAAAATTAGTTTGATTTGATTTTTCTGTGTGTATTGTATTCATGTATGCATGAGTGTTTGTGTGTGTTGGGAGGTATAGGTAGATGCACTCTGATAGCCTCAGGAATGGCATCCACCTATTTGTTATTTGTGTGTGTATGCATGTGCGTGCGTGTGTGTGCACGCACACACACACACACACACACAGAGGTAGAAATTGATGTTGGATGTCCTCTGTAGTCACTTTCCACCTTATTTTTTGAGACAAGATCTTGATGACCAATTTGGCTACACTAGCTAGCCAGTAAATCCTATGGCCTGTTCCTAATTCCCTAGAACTGGGATTATAAGCATGTACCACCACATTCTGGACTTCTACATGGGTTCTCGGGTTTGAACTCTAGTCTACATGCTTTTGATGTAGGTACTTTACAGATCAAGCTATTGCCCTAGCCTACAGTTCATTTATTTATTTATTTATTTATTTATTTATAAGACTGAGAGAGAGAGAGATTGAGATTGATTGGGCATGCCAGGACCTCTAGCCACTGCAAACAAACTCCAGACACATGCACCACTATGTGAATCTGGCTTATGTGGGTCCTGGGGAGTTGAACCTCGGTGCTTAAACATCACAAGCAAGAACCTTAACCATTAAGCCATCTCTTCAGTCCCAGTCCCTGGCCTCCCCCCCACTTTTTTTTTTGATTTTTCAAGGTAGGGTTTCACTCTAGCCCAGGCTGACCTGGAATTCAGTATGGAGTCTCAGGTGGCCTCAAACTCATGGTGATCTTTGTACCTCTCAAGTGCTGGGATTAAAGGCATGCACCACCATGCCTGGCCTTCAGTTCCCTTTTTTAAAAATATATATTGGCTGAATTATTTGGAGGGAAAAATAGCTATATGATGTTTGGCCTTTAACTGGATAATTGAAGTAAAAATAACATTGATAACTATTACCTTTGAAGGAGAATTTGGGTGATATGGTGGTTTAAATATAATTGTCCCTATAGCCTCAAGTGTTTGTGTTTAAGCTTCCTACTTAGTCCATTTCAGGTGGAGCCCTGCTGGAGGAAGTTTGTCACAGGACGTGGGCCAGGAGTCCAGTCCTACTGATTGTTTAGAGCTAACTGGCTCTTTCTACTCTCTCTCCTGCTATGGATGTGTGATGAAGTGAGCCAGCTTCCTCTGCCAAGATGAAACTCCCCAGAAATTATAGGCCTGAAATAAATCCTTGCCTCCCATAAGCTAACTCTTGGTCAAGTATTTTGGCCCTACAGTGAGATGCCAATTGCTATAAGTGGCTTCCATAATCCTTAGACTAACAATAAAAGTCTGAAAAATCTTATGTGATTATTGTTTAAATTAGAATGATATTTTTTGAGATATTTTTAATCTTTGAAAACTTTTCAGTGTCATAGTGATGGAAGTAAATAGAGTATTAATATTCTCTATTCATATTTTGTCTAAGATTTCTAAACAGGGATTTGAGATTAGCAGTTTTAAGCACTTGTTTTTGTTATTTTTTAGGTTTGTTCCAGGATAAAGATTCATGCATTGATTGTAGCTTTCATGATAAATCAGGTACTACTTTACAGACTTTTGTGCCAGAAGGAAAAAAACTTTTTCCACAGATTATCCAAACAAACCAACTTTTGTTTTATGAACGATTCAGAGCCTATCAAGATTACATTTTAGGTGAGTGATTACTCTCTTTTGTTTCTTTTTATTGTTTTAAAAGTAAATTCTCCGAGTCTCTCTCAGACTGCCAGTTGATAGTTTTGAGAAAGTGGATTTATTGATTGTTCTGTTTTATGTGTTTTAAATTATTTAATTTGTAGCGGACTGCAAGGCTTCTGAAGTTAAGGAATTCACAGTAACTTTCTTGGAGAAGGTCCTTGAACCATCTGGATGGTTGGCAGTTTGGCACACTAATGTGTTTAAGGTGCTGGTTGAGGTAAGTTTAATTCTGTTGTGATGACATTGCCTCTAGCTATAAGTAGTTTACTTTGGACTGTTATATTCAAAGTGCTCATTTTAAACTAAATTGTGAGCTGATTGAAAATAGCATGTTTCTTACATCTAATTGCCACACATTTATAGTCCACAAATTTTAAAGTCAACTGGAGGAACTAACAGAAAATTAATGTGGTTGAAATGTCATTATCCTTTGATAAAGGAAAATAGATTTTACACTTATGAAGAGGCATTTGAGATCATTTAAAAACTGAGGAAGATCTTATTATGGAATCAGTAAAGTTTCAAGTAATTTTCAGTTTCTTAGCCCATTAAATAGCCCAAACTGAAGAGGTATTTTAAAACTACCCCAATTTTTGCCTAATACACCTGTGCATATGTTTTATTGCTTGATAATATATCCTTTGATAGGATATAAAGACAATTTTTACTTTTCAACTGATTGGTTGGGGCCATTTACATTAAATTTGGACTCTAATTATAGCTATGAAATTTTTTTTGCATTAAATTGGTCAGAAAGTACCTTGTTATACTAAAATGTTAAACCTGGGAGTGTGAATACAAGTTATTGCTGTAGCTCCTTTATAAAATGACATCACAACTTCTTTTTTTATAAAATTATTATTGACAATTTCCATAATTATAGGTAATAAACCATGATAATTCCCTCCCCCTCCCCACTTCACAACTCCACTTTCTATCATATCCCCTCCCCCTCTCAATCAGTCTCTCTTATTTTGATGTCATCATCTTTTCCTCCTATTAAAGTGATCTTGTGTAGGTAGTGCTAGGTACTGCATGTTCATGGGTATCTAGGCCATTTTGTGTCTGGCGGAGTGCATTGTAGGGAGTCCTATCCTTCCTTTGTCTCTTCCTGCTACCACTTCCACAATGGGCCCTGAGCCTTGGAAGGTGGACATCACAACTTCTTAGCACAATGGCACATACCTGTAATCCCAGGACTTGAACTTGGGAGGTTGAGGCAGGATTGAGTTTGAGGCCATACTGAGTTATGTATATCAAGAACCTGTCTCAAAAGAATGAATTAAAAAAAAAAAAAAAGAAGGTGACATTACTTACTTTGATTATGTATGAAGCAGTGGGCTGGAACTGTTTCTTGTTACTTTATTTTTGAGTGTGTGTAGTGTGTGTGTGTGTTTAGATGCATGGAAATACACAGTGGTGGTGGGGGGAACAGGGAGAGAAGAGAGGGAGAGAATGAAAATGAATGAGAGGGATTGGGCATGCTAGATCTCTTGCCATTGCAAATGTACTCCAGATGCATGTGCCACTTTATGTATCTGGCTTTATGTGTGTACTAGAGAATCAAACTTGGGCTGTTGTAAGCAGTGCCTTTAAACCGCTGACCCATCTCTCCAGCTCCAACATCTGTTTTATTCACAAGGACGTTTTATACCTTCTTTGCTCTTAAGAGGGCTGCTGCTTTTTTGTTCTTGATTCAGAGATGACTTATCCTGCCCAGATCTACACAAACATCACCACATGTTATTCTATCACATAGTCATCACCGTTTTTTTCTTTCATTTATTTATTTAATTGACATTTTAATCGATTAATTTTGAGTTAGTGTTTTATGTAACCCAGGCTGTCCTCAAACTTGCAATACAGCCAAGCATCTCATGAGTGCTAGAATTATAGATGTGTGTTATCACACCTGATTCATGCAGTGCTGGGGCCTGAACCCAGAGCTTCATGCAGGCTAAGCCAGAAGTCTGCCATCTGAGTCACAGACTCAGCCCCTCCTTTTGATTTTCAGTGTTTAAGTTTTTCATTAGTATATTATATCAATAATTTTCTCATTGCTGGAACATAAAACCTGGGGAGGAAGGATTTATTTCAGCCTCCAGTTCCAGTCTGTCATGGCAGGGAAGGCATGGTGACAGGAGCTTTGAGGCAGCTGGTCACACTCAGTCCACACCAAAGAAGCAGAAAGTGATAACGTGCTCATGCTCAGCCAGCTCTCAGTTTTATACAGTCCAGACCCTAGCCCATGAAATGGTGCCACCCTCAGTTTAGGTGACTCTTTGTACCTTAATCAACATAAACCCTCATAGATGAATAGAGGCTCAAGTGATTCTAGGACCTGTAAAGTTGACAGTCAGTATAAACTATCACAAGTCTACCCCTTGTTAACATGACACCCAAACATACCGCATGTAAATCATAACCTTCCATACCTTGTCTATAGGTTCATGGCCATGTCATAATACAAAATATATTCAGTCTGGTGGCTTGAATGTAAAATGTCCCCCATGGTCTCAGGCGTTTGCACTTATACCTCCTACTTAGTTCCAAGATGGTGGTGCTGTTTGGGAAGTTAGTGGAACTTTTTGAAGTGGAGCCTTGATGGAGGAGACCTGTCACTGTGAACAGGCCTTGGGGTGTTATATCTCAATCGAGTTGCTTCAGTAGCTCACTTCTTCCTCCTTGCTGATGTGGAGATAAGATGCCCAATTGTTTGCTTCTTCCATGCTTTCCCTACCATGTTGAAGCATCGCCTTGAAACTATACCTTGGAAATAAACCTTTCCTTTCTATAAGCTTCTCTAGTTGGGTGTTTTGTACCAGCAATGAGAAAGGTAACTGCTATATAGTCCAGCTTCAAAAGTCCTCAGTCTTTAATAGTTCCAACACTACTCATATATCCAAAGACTTCATCTGAGACTCAAGCATACCTGTGAGCCCTGTAAAATCTGACTGATTTTATAAGTTACATACTTTTTCAACATATATGGGCACAGAATAAACATTCTCATTCCAAAATGGAGTCATGAGGGCATAGCAAGGAAAGACTTGGCCAAAGCAAGACTGACCCCCAGCAGGGCAAACACCAAGGCCTGTAACGCCAAGTTCAGTATCTGGGACTGGTGATGCAAACCTCTGGGCTTCAAAAGGCTTGTGTAACTGAGACTACATAGTGAATTCCAGAGCCCGGGCTAGAGCAAAACCCTGCCTTGCAAAAAAAAAAAAAAAAAAAAAGATTGTTGATGAGATGACTTTTTTCCCCTAGCAGCGTAAGCAAGCGTATGGTATCTTCAGCAACAGGGTCTTTCCATCTTGTTTTGGTGGGCAAACAAGAACATTGGTAATAGCCTGTATTGTTTTGGGGGGTCTTAGGGTCTTTCTGTGTCTCAGTTTTGCTTTCCATGTGCTTTTGTTTTGAATTTCAGGTTGTAGACATGGACTTTTCAGCATTGAAGGCAATAGTAAGGCTTGCTGAACCACATGTTTGTGAATTTAAATTAAACACCTTTACCTTGGAGAGAGTTAAGGAGCTCCTGGATCTGAAAGAGTACCGGCTGCCCCTGCAGGAGTTATGGGTGGTATCTGATGACTCTGGAGTATTTGAGCAGACGGCCCTGGCGATTGAGCATGTCAGGTGGGAAGAGTGTAAACTTATTAAAATAATTCTGGCATTTGTTAGACTTGGAATTAAAACTCAAAACATATACTTTGTCATCTTGTAATATTTAAAAATATTCAAAGATTATAGTAGTTGGATATGGAATAAAGAAGCAGAGAGAAGGAGGAGAAGAGAAGGAATAAGAGAAGAGGATGGAGAAAGGAGGGGGAGGGGAGAGGGAGAAGACAGAGGAGTTTGGTAGTGTACTGGTGAGTATATTTGAGCTGGTTCTGAATTTTAATTAAAAAAAATTTTTTTTTGAGGTAGGGTCTCACTTTAGCCTAGGCTGACCTGGAACTCACTGTGTAGTTCCAGGCTGGCCTTGAACTCATGGCAATCCCACCTCAGCCTCCCAAATGCTGGGATTAAAGTGTGTGCCACCACACCTGGCTTGAGTTTTAAATATGTTTACCTAGTGGAGAAGGTGGGAGGCTAGCCTGCTACATAAGAGTTTAAAAGATCCTCTGAAAGTTCATATGCAAGAGTTGTGAGGCAGAAGTGCTTTAAATCACTAACCATGCTCCTACTCATTAAAACACTTCTGCTGAGTCAGTTGTTGTGAACACTTGTAATTCCAGCACTTGGAAGGTGGAGCAGAAGGGATCAGGAGTTCAAGGCTACATAGTTTGAGGCCAGCTTGGACTACAGGAGTCCCTGTTTTTGTGGATCCCCAGTGACCATGTAAAAGTGGTGGGCATGACGGCACATGCCTGTAACTCCAGCACTGGGGAAACAGACAGAACTGTATAGCTTGTGTAGCCCACTTAGTGAGCTTCAGGTTCAGTGAGACACCCTATCTCAATAGGAAGGTGAGTGATCAGAGAAGACATCTGACATTGCTCTCTGGTCTCTGTGCTCATGTGTACATACATATGCATGCATGTACTCCTGCACACACATGACATACATGTACACATATACAGCGTATTTTCACATGTACAAAAACCCTCAGTAGATGAGATGGTCTGGGGACTTTATATAAAGCATAATTTGATGTAATATAATCAAACTCTTTGAACCTCAACTGTAAAAAATAAAAGGATACTAAAAATGAAACCATCTGTTTATTTTTGTAGTTTGGGTGGTCAGTCTCTTAATCTAGAAAGAGGCATTCAGGGAAATTTGAACACTGACTAGAAAATTTTGCTGTTTTTGTATTTTATTCTATCTATCTATCTATCTATCTATCTATCTATCTATCTATCTATCAATCATCTATCTATCTATCTATCTATCTATCTATCTATCTATCTATCTATCTATCTACCTATCTATCTATCTATCTGAGATAGAGTCTCCCTCTAGCTGACCTCAAACTCACAGTGATCCTCCTACCTCTGCCTCTCAAGTGCTTGGATTAAAGGCATATGCCATTGCTCCTGTTCTGATTTTTTTTTTCTAATAAGACTAAATTTATTCAATACCCTAGTAAAAGTTTTGATTATAAGTATCCAACAGTATAAAAAGTACAAAAACAGATCTGTAGGTCTCTAATATATTAATACAAAGTGCATGACTACGTAGAGCACGTCCTACAGGCAGGGAGGTAGAGGGGAGAAGGCTGGTTGAGAACTAGTAATAAATAAATAAATACAGAAGTAGAGATGATCCATCATAGCATATTCTACCACCGATGCTGCAGCCAAAATGTACAAAAAAATCCCATTTCAAATTAACGCAGGAGGATGACGACTGAACTCTTGTGCTCCATCCTCCAGGGCTATGGGCAAGCCGACTGACACGTGCACATGGTGGCTTCAACTAGGTAGGCTGTTTCTTAGAAGAAATATAAATGTTTAGACTAAGAACTAGAAAACAATAGGATGCCCATAGAAAGTGGCTCACTCCTTACACAATTTCAACTTTACAAATCCAGTTTTCAAAGTGAGCATGAGTCGTGGTTTCTTAAGGCAGGCACATGCTCCTCCCTCGTCATGACAAGTCTGAAGAGGCACTATTGTACTTCCTGCTGTTTTGATTTTTTAAAAATATATATTTATTTTATTTTATTTATTTATTAGGAGAGAGAGAGAGAGAATAAGAGAATGAATATGGGCATGCCAGGGCCTCTAGCCACTGCAAACAAACTCCAGGTGCATGTGCCACCTTGTGCATCTGGCTCATGTGGGTCCTGGTGGATTGAACCTGACTCCTTTGGCTTTGCAGGCAAACACCTTAACTGCTAAGACATCCCTTCAGCCCTAGAAATTTAATAATATTAAGGAATTAACACTATTTTGGTATAAAGGTTGATTTTAGGGATGAATGCTAAAAATTTATGAATGATATATCTGAGATTTGCTTCAAAATCATTCAGTGTTAGGATGGTGGGTTGGACAGAGATAAAAAAAAAAAAAGACTAACATGTGTCTTGATAATTGCTGAAGTTGCAATTGAGATAATATTAAATGCCCTCTTAAGATATGTTTGAAAATTTCCATAATGTGTTATAGCATCTTGAAGTTTTAAGCACAAAATGGATATTGACTCCTTCCTGAAGAGTCTGATTTATTGGTGTAGGTTAGGAAATCCATTTTCCAATGTATCTCAGGGGACTCTAATCTGTATCCAAGGTTAAGATCATCCCAGTTATTTTTATTTTTATTTTTTGAGGTAGGGTCTTGCTATAGCCCAGGCTGACCTGGAATTCTCTATGTAGTCTTAGGGTGGCCTTGAACTCACAATGATCCTCCTACCTCTGCCTCCTGAGTGCTGGGATTAAAGATGTGTGCCACCATGCCTAGCTTTAGCTACTGTTGTAATACCATTCATAAATCCGAGTAGTAAATCCCAGATTGTTATCTCTTTCTGATCTTTTGCTTGAGCCCACTGAACATTATTATACAGAGGTCAAATTAGCATCTAATTCATTTAAAACAAAACTTCCAACCTGTTTCTCCCCAGTCTTTTCTATCTCAACAGATGACACTATCATCTACCAAGTTACTGATGATCAATAAATAGTTTAAGAAAACCCTGCCAAGGGTGGTGGCACACATCTGTAATCCCAGTACTTGGGAGTCTGAGGCAGGAGGATCAGGAATTCAAGGCTAGCCTGTGCTACATAACATGAGCCTGTCTCAGGAAACTAACCACATAGACAAGCTTAGTTTATAAACTGCAGGGCATAGTGTGTTTTATGTAATGCATTAGTTTGGTGTAATATCACCAAACTGTACCTTTCAAGAACTTTGAAGCCTGAAAGTAAAGCATTAGTTTGATCTAAATACACCCCTTCAACAAAAAATTCTAACAAAACCTGTAGTTTACAAAAGCTTCTTTAGCTAATGTCAAAGTTTATTTTGTAGGACATCAGTGTCAACTATAGAAAATATACAACACTGACATGTCTTAGAGAATAGTGTATATTTGCTATGTTGATTGGATTATTTTGATTTGTACTTTTGATCTTAACCCTTGCAAAATTACAACCTCTGAGCCAGTGATTGAATATCATTAATACTTTTTAGGTTTTTCTATGAAAAGATTTGGAGGAGTTGGGATGAAGAGGAGGAGGATGAGTATGATTATTTTGTCAGATGTGTTGAACCTCGATTGAGATTGTAAGTATTTATTACTGAATTGTATGTGTTGGAAAAGTGGCTATCCATGCATTAATTTACCTGTATAATAGGTATACACTGGAGTTTCAGGGGCCAGTAATAGAGTAAAATAAAAATAATAAAATCTTGTGACAGGTTATTAAATGAAATTTGTATAAAATTAGACAGGGGCTGGAGAGATGGCTTAGTGGTCAAGGCGTTTGCCTGCAGAGTCAAAGAACCCAGGTTCCATTCCCCATGACCCACATAAGCGAGATGCACAAGGTGTTGCAAGCATCTGGAGTTCGTCTGCAGTGGCTAGAGGCCCTGGTATGCCCATTCTGTTTCTCTACTTGCCTCTTTCTGTCTCCCCCATTCTCTCAAATAAATAAAATAAAATCAGACCAACACCTATTTTGTGTGTGTGTGCGGTTTTGAGACAGAATCTCACTATATAGTCCTGTCTTACCTAGAGCTCACTCATCCTGGCTTAGTTTCCTGAGTGTTAGGCTAACAGACCCATGCCTGGCTGTGTTTATAAATTAAGTTTAAAAGCAGAGAATTTTAGAACATCTGTGTTGCTGGGGATGGTGTTGCATGCCTTTAGTCCCAGCACTTAGAAGGCAGAAGATGAAGGATCACTGTGAGTTTGAGGCCAGCTTGGGACTACAGAGTGAGTTCCAGGTCAGACTGGGTTAGACTGAGACCCTACCTTAACAATAACAATCTATGTTAAAAGCTGTTGTTTATAGGGCTGGAGAGATGGCTTAGCGGTTAAGCGCTTGCCTGTGAAGCCTAAGGACCCCGGTTCGAGGCTCGGTTCCCCAGGTCCCACGTTAACCAGATGCACAAGGGGGCGCACGCGTCTGGAGTTCGTTTGCAGAGGCTGGAAGCCCTGGCGCGCCCATTCTCTCTCTCTCCCTCTATCTGTCTCTCTGTGTCTCTCGCTCTCAAATAAATAAATTAAAAAAAATTAAAAAAAAAGCTGTTGTTTATAAATCTTAACAAAATTCAGTTGAGTTACTGTGTTAAGAAACCTTTGTTAATTCAAAGATAATTGTTTGAATAACTGAAATAATTTGAGTTATAGAATATGCTTTGTTTTTTCCGGTTGTGGTGGTGCATGCCTTTAATCCCAGCATTCCAGAAGCAGAGGTAGGAGGATTGCTGTGTTAAAAGCAGAGAGTTCCAGAACATCTATGTTGTTGGGGTGGTGGTGCACACTTTTAATCCCAGCACTTTGAGGGCAGAAATAGGATTGCTGTGAGTTTGAGGCCAGACTGGGACTACAAAGTGAGTTCCAGGTCAGCCTGAGCTAGAGTAAGACTCTACCTTGAGAAACCAAAATCAAAGAAAAAAAAAAAAAAAAAGAAAAAAAGAAGAGTATGCCTTGGTTTTAACTGTGTATATATTTACTCTATATTCCTATAGTAAAAACTAAACTAATAGATTTACTTCAGGATGTTTTGTCAAGCCTTATTGACAAAAGTTAAATAGGTAATATTGTTGGTGAACAAAAATTTTCAAAATACCAAAAATTTTTTTCTGATTTACTGTATTTTGATAGGGTTCAAGAACCTTTCCATAACAAAATTAACTATGGCCATTCTACATTTAGATTATTAAATGTGGCATTTATTTATGTTTATGCTAGATGGTAATTTAGCACCAGCAATTTTATGTTCATGAAAAGTAGCTAAATAGTATTACAATAACAGTTCTGTAGAAAGTAATTATTTTCTGGGCTCGAGAGATGGCTTAGTAGTTAAGGAGCTTGCCTGCAATGTCTAACAACCTGGGTTCAGTTCCCCAGTGCTCATGTAAAGTGGTGCATGCATCTAGAGTTCATTTGCAGTGGCTAGAGGCCCTGGTACTATCATTCTCATTCATTGCAGGCTCTCCCTATACCCTTGCAAATAATATATGTGTGTGTGTGTGTGTGTGTGTGTGTGTGTGTGTGTGTGTGTGTGTGTGTTTGTGTGTGTGTGTGTGTGTTTTAAGAAAAGAAAATATTTTCTGTGTGAAAGATGATTTGACAGTTCTACCTGTTTAGAATTATGTTTGACTTTAGCTCTTCATGAACTGGCTCTCATTTCTGTTTAGTTCTCCAGATTTTTCCATTGTGTTTTATTTTCCTCTACTGTATTCAATCAAATGCCAGAATTTCAACAAGCCTGGATATTTTCTAGATTTGTCATACTTAACTCTTTTGGAGGGGGGCAGCATTTCTAGGTAGGGTCTTCTCTAGCTCATGCTGATCTGGAATTCACTATGTAGTCTCAGGGTAGCCTTGAATTCAAGGCAATCCTCCTACCTCTGTCTCCTGAGTGCTGGGATTAAAAGTGTGAGCCACCACACCTGGCTGTTATACTTAACTCTTAAATAACAGTGATAGCTTTTTAATGATGAGAAATGTAATGGTAGATGAATATTAATGTATGGCTATCTGGCAAATTTGATGTTTACCTGAAGAAAAATTGTATTGTGACTTGACAACTTTGCATATGCTAACAAGAAATGATTGATGTAACCATATGTCACTGACAGGTGGGAACACATAAGGAAGGGAATGTTATTTAGTTATGGGGAAGAGTAAAGTACATCACTGAGAAACTATAATCGTAGCAAATGTTGGCAGATCTGAAAAGGTCCTCGGGATAAGATAGGAGTAGAACTGTTAGCAGGCAAGATTGAAAGGAAATCAAACCATACTTCACACTGTAAGGAAAGTGTAGGAGAAAAGCAGAAGAGAACACCGGACATGGTCTCTACAGACAGACTGTTTATTGAGAGAAACAGTGAGGGGCAGCAACCTTCCGGCAGAATGAAGGCTGAAGCACTGGGCCAGGCTGGGGTGTAAGCTTATAAGGAGGATCCTAAGAAAAACAGACTAGACCAGCTACAGGTCCAAGGAAGTACATAAGGAACTATAGTTATTGGTGTCTTCACTCAGAATAAGCTTTTTTAGCAAAATTGTCTAGGGAGGATATTCCACCAGGTGGGTTCTGTTCCCTCAAGGTTTTCTGACTAAGGGAAGTTTATCAATTCAGGGTAGATGAACCTGTCAAGCACGCATGTTTCTGAGGTTTCTTTATTGCCTGCTGGTCTTAGGGACAGTTATCAACTCTTTAGTTCTCTGTAGTTCTCAGGGAAGGCTATTAACCCTTCATATAGTAATCATTTTCCCCTCATAATTCAAAACATACCAGGGTAACACTTTGGGATATGGGATATGAATATTGGTGTATTGGTTCTAGACTATGAAGTATTGATATGAGAAGAAGTAAACTGACTAGTCTGGGTACTAGAAATGCTAAGAAACTTCTTATAAAATGCAGTCTTAATCTTCCCAGCTTAATTAATCTGATCAGACAGTCAGAGATGGCCCATAATTTCTTGTTTAAAAGTAGATTTCCAGATGACCTTTTAAAAATACTTAAAATTTTTAATTTATTTATTAGAGAGAGAGAGAAAATGGGCTGCTAGCCACTGCAAATGAACTCCAGATGTGTGTGCTACCTTATGCATCTGGCTTACATGTGTCCTGAAGAATTGAACCTGGGTTCTTAGGCTTGACAAGTAAGCACCTTAACTACTAAACCATCTCTCCAGCCCCAGAACATATTTTTTATATTTTAAGAATATGATTAGAATGTTCTCAATAGTTTGATATGTTTGTTTAGGATGTGGTTCTGTTTCTTTTGGCCATTATACTCAGGGCATCACTAGATAAAAGCAAAACAACTAATTTCTCCCCCTTCCAGAAACGTCAGCGTATAAGTCAGTAGGTCTCAACAGCTACATATTAGTATGCCTAGGCAACTTTTCAGAGTACTTCTGTGTTTCAGAGACCAATTTACTTGATCTGGTTGGGAGCCTAAATATTTGTGTTTTTAAACCCCCCCCCCCCCAAGTGAGTCTAATATTAAGTCATAGTTGTAAAGCTCTGGACCGAGGCTTAGCTAGTCACTGTATATTTTAAACTGAGCATAAAGCAACTGTTTTATTTTAATTAAAATTTTTTTGTGTGTGTTTATTTTTTTAATTTCTTTATTTGAGAGCAACAGACAGAGAGAGAAAGAGGCAGAGAGAGAGAGAATGGGTACGCCAGGGCTTCCAGCCACTGCAAATGAACTCCAGACACGTGTGTCCCCTTGTGCATCTGGCTAACGTGGGTCCTGGGGAAGTGAGCCTCGAACCGGGGTCCTTAGGCTTCACAGGCAAGTGCTGAACTACTAAGCCATCTCTCTAGCCCATAAAGCAACTATTTAAAAGCTATATATCATGACAGGGACATTGTGACATTGTACTTTATTTTGAATGTTTTTTTTTTTTTTTTTTTTTTGAGGCAAGGTTTCACTCTAGCTCAGGCTAACCTGGAATTCACTATGTACTGACAAGGTGGCCTTGAACTCACAGTGATTCTCCTACCTTTGCCTCCCAAGTGCTGGGGTTAAAGGCATGCACCACCACACCTGGCCATTTTCTTTTATGTTTTTTGTTCATTAGTTTTCTTTTTCTTAACAACTTTCATGATTATAAACAATATCCCATGGTAATGCCCTCCCTCCCCCAACTTTTGCCTTGGAAACTCTATTCTCCATTATATCTCCTCATCCTTTCAATCAGTCTCTCTTTTATTTTGATGTCATCATCTTTTCCTCCTATTATGATGGTCTTGTGTAGGTAGTGTCAGGCACTGTGAGGTCATGGATATCCAGGCCATTTTGTGTCTGGGGGGAGCACATTGTAAGGACCCTACCCTTCCTTTGGCTTCTACATTCTTTCTGCCACCTCTTCCACGATGGACCCTGAGCCTTGGAAGATGTGATAGAGATATTGCACTACTGAGCACTCCTGTCACTTCTTTCCACCTCCATGATGCCTTCTGAGTTATCCCAAGGTCACTGCCATCTGAAAAGAGAAGATTCTCTACCAAAAGTGAGAGTAGCAGTAATATAAGGGTACGAACATTAAGAGAATTGTCTACTGAGCAGTTGGATAGGCATAGTATGTACATTTAGCCAGACAGCAGCAGATGTTACAGCCCTAGGGCTCATGATTACCCCTGTTTTAAGTTGTCAGTATCAGGGATGTATTCCCTCCCATGGAGTGGGCCTCCAGTCCAATTAGAGAACAGTTGGTTTCCATGACAACAGATATGCCACTATTGCACCTGTTGGCACACTTGGCCGGGCTGGCTGAATATAAGGCTTCCAGCGTCCACTGTTGAGTATCTTCACTGGTGATTTCTTTCTCCCATTGAACTGCATGCAGAATGGCTTCTTCCAGTTTTCTGTCAGCTGGTCTACATGGAGAAGGTTATCAGCTCAGTGGCCTTGCAGCCCAAGTATGTGGAGTCTTTAGCAATAGAGTCTTACCATCTATTACTGGTGGGAAACCAAGGGTCTTGGCAATGGCCTGTAATGTTTTAGGGGCATCAGGACCTCCCTGGCCAACACCTCACTGGAAGGTATCCCATCCCTGGCACTGAAAATTTTCTAGCAACAATCTATGGCTCCTCGGTGTTCCATTGTCTAAAAAAGTAGGTTTCCATATGATTTATTTATATTCTCTTAAATTTTGATTAGCCCTCCCTCCACCTTTCCTTTACTCTATTTCTTCCCTTGACCTTATTTGGGCCTTTTCACCCCAGTAATCTGTTCTATTTACAAATATACATTACCATCCTATTAAGTACCCCCCCTTCCTTTTTCTTCCCTTTATATCTCTTTTCTAGCTTACTGACATTTGCTACTGAGCTTTCTTCCAACTCACACAAAAGTCCAATCATCTATAGCTAAGATCCACATATGAAGAGAAAATGTGACACTTGGCTCTCTGGGCCTGGGTTACCTCAGTATCATCCTTTCTAGATCCATCCATTTTCCTGCAAATTTCATAACTTCATTTTTCTTTACTGCCTAGTAGAACTCCATTGTATAAATGTGCCACATCTTCATTATCCACTCATCACTTAAGTGATATCTAGGCTGGTTCCATTTCCTGGCTGTTGTGAATTGGGCGGCGATAAATGTGGTTGAGCAAGTATCTCTAAGGTAATGAGATGAGTCCTTAGGATATATGCCTAGGTGTGCTATAGCTGGGTCATACGGTAGATCTATTTTTTGCTGTCTTAGGAACCTCCACACTGATTTCCACAATGGCTGGACCATATTGCATTCCCAGCAGCAGTGTAGAAGGGTTCCTCTTTTTCCACATCCTTGCCAGCATTTATGGTCATTTGTTTTCATGATGGTAGCCAATCTGACAGGAGTGAGATGGAATCTCAATGTAGTTTTAATCTGCATTTCCCTGATGACTAGTGACGTAGAACATTTTTTTAGATGCTTATATGCCATTCGTATTTCTTCCTTTGAGAACTCTCTATTTAGCTCCATAGCCCATTTTTTGATTGGCTTGTTTGATTCCTTATTATTTAACTTTTTGAGTTCTTTGTATATCCTAGATCTTAATCCTCTATCAGATGTATAGCTGGCAAAGATTTTTTTCCCATTCTTTTTTTTTTTTTTTTAAACTTAAGCTTCTGGCAGATTATTGGAAATTTATTTTATTTTATTTTTAATTTTATTTATTTATTTATTTGAGAGCGACAGACACAGAGAGAAAGACAGATAGAGGGAGAGAGAGAGAATGGGTGCGCCAGGGCTTCCAGCCTCTGCAAACGAACTCCAGACGCGTGCGCCCCCTTGTGCATCTGGCTAACGTGGGACCTGGGGAACCGAGCCTCGAACCGGGGTCCTTAGCCTTCACAGGCAAGCGCTTAACCACTAAGCAATCTCTCCAGCCCTTTCTTCCCATTCTTTAGGTTGCCTATTTGCTTTATTTGCTGTGTCCTTTGCCATTTAATTTTTGTAATTTCATGAGGTCCCAGTGATTAATCTGTGGTTTTTATTGCCTGAGCAGTTGGGGTTGTATTCAGAAAGTCTTTGCCAAGACCAATATGTTGAAGGGTTTCCCCTACTTTTTCCTCTAGCAGTTTCAGACTTTCAGGTCTGATGTTAAGGTCTTTAATCCATTTGGACTTAATTCTTGTGCATGGAGAGAGAGAAGGATCTATTTTAATCCTTCTACAGGTACATATCCAGTTTTCCCAGCACCATTTGCTGAAGAGGCTGTCTTTTCTCCAATGAGTATTTTTGGCATTTTTATTGAATATCAGGTGGTTATAACTACCTGGACTTAGATCTTGGTCCTCTATTCTGTTGCACTGATCTACATGTCTGTTTTTGTACCAGTACCATGCTGTTTTTGTTACTATGGTTCTGTAGTATAGGTTAAAATCAGGTATGGGGATACCACCAGCCTTGTTTTTGTTGCTTAGTATTGTTTTAGATATTTGAGATTTTTTTGTGATTCCAAATAGATTTTTTGATTTTTTTTTCATTTCTATGAACAATCCCATTGGAATTTTGATGGGTATTGCATTAAATGTGTAGACTGCTTTTGGTAAGATTGCCATTTTTACAATATTGATTCTTCCGATCCAGGAACAGGGATGTTTTTTCCATTTCCTAGTGTCTTTTGCAATTTCTTGCTTGAGTGTTTTAAAGTTTTCATTGTAGAGATCCTTTCCTTCCGTGGTTAGGTTTATTCCAAGGTACTTTATTATTATTATTATTATTATTATTATTATTATTTTGATGCACTTGTGAATGGGAATGATTCTCTGATTTTATCCTTTGTGTGTTTGTTATATATAGGAAGGCTACTGATTTCTGTGTATTTAGTTTGTATTCTGCTACATGGCTGTAGGTGTTTATTAGCTCTAACAGTTTGCTGGTAGAGTCTTTAAGTTCATTTAGGTATAGTTCATGACATCTGCAAATAATGATAACTTGATCTCTTTTTAATTTGTATCCCTTTTATGTATGTCTCTTGCCTTATTGCTATGGCTAAGACTTCCAGTACTATATTAAGTAAAAGTGGGGACAGTGGACACCCTTGTCTTGTTCCTGATTTTAGTGGAAAAGTTTCCAGTTTTTCCCCATTTAATAATATGTTGACTGTAGGCTTGTCATAAATAGCCTTAATTATGTTGAGATATGTTCCTTCCATTCCCAGTCTCTGTAGGACTTTTATCATGAAGGGATGTTGTATTTTGTTAAATGCTTTCTCTGCATCTAATGAGATGATTGTGTGATTTTTGTCCTTCAGTCCAGTTATATAATATATTGCATTTGTATATGTTGAACCATCCTTACATCTCTGGGATAAAGCCAACTTGGTTGGGGTGAATGATCTTTCTGATATATATTCTGATGTATATTCTGTTTGCTAATATTTTGTTGAGAATTTTTGCATCTATGTTCATGAGGGAGATTGGTCTGTAATTTTCTTTTTTTGTTCTATTTTTGCCTGGTTTTGGTATCAGGGTGATGTTGGCTTCGTAGAAGGAGTTTTGTAGGATTCCTTCTTTTTCTCTTTTATGGCAAAACTTAAGGAGCAATGTTCTTACCTGAAGGTATGGTAAAATTCCCCAGTGAATCCATCTGGGTCTGGGCATTTTTTAGTTGGGAGATTTTTGATAACTGCTTAGATTACCATACTTGTTATAGGGAAATTTAAGTGTTTAATCTCATCTTGATTTAATTTAGGTAGGTCATATAAATGAAGGAAATCATCCATTTCTTTCAGATTTTCGTACTTAGTGGAGTGTATGTTCTTACAATATGTCCCTATAATTTTTTGAATTTTTCTGGTATCTGTTGTGATGCTGCCTTTTTCATCTTTAATTTTATTGATTTGTGTCTCTTCTCTCTTTTGGTCAGATTTGCCAAGGGGTTATCAATCTTGTTTATCCTTTCAAAGAACCAACTCTTTGTTTCAGTGATTCTTTGGATTTTTTTTTTTTTTGTTTCTGTTTCATTAATTTCTGCACTAATCTTTATTATTTCTTTCTGTCTACTTATTTTTGGTTTGCCTTGTTCTTCTTTTTCCAAGGCTTTAAGGTGAAGCATTAAGTTGTTTACTTGCGACCTTTCTAATTTGTTAATGTAGGCACTTAAAGCTATAAATTTACCTCTTAGGACTGCTTTCATTGTGTCCCAAAGGTTTTGGTATGCTGTGTTCTCATTATCTTTTTGACTCTATGAATTTTTTGATTCCTTCTTGATTTCTTCATTGACCCATTTATCATTTAGTAGTGTATTGTTTAGTTTACATGATTTTGTGTATGCTCTATAGCTTTTCTTGCTATTGATTTGTCCTTTGATTCCATTGTGGTCAGATAGAATGCAAGGAATTATTTTAATTTTCCTGTAGTTGTTAAGATTTGCTTTGTGTCCCAATATATGGTTTATATTAGAGAATGCTCCATGTGCTGCCGAAAAGAATGTGTATTCTGCAGCATTTGGATGAAATGTCCTGTATATATTAGTTAGGTCTATTTGTTCTATGACCTCATTTAATCCAGATGCCTCTCTGTTTATTTTTTGCTGGGATTACCTGTCAGTTGATGAGAGGGGAGTGTTGAAGTCACCCACTACAACTTTATTTGGTATTATCTGTGACCTTAGTTCTAATAGCATTTGTTTGATGAATTTGGGAGTCGCCATGTTAGGTGCATATATGTTTAGGATTGTAATTTCCTCCTGTGGGAGTGTGCCTTCAGTCAATATCAAGTGACCTTCCTTATATCTCCTAACTAATGTTAGACTGAAGTCTACCCTGTCAGATGTAAGGATAAGCAACCCCTGCTTGTTTTCTAGCCTCATTTGCTTGAAACACTGTTTTCCAACCTTTCATCCTAAGATAGTGTCCATCCTTTGTAGAAAGATGAGTTTCTTGAAGGCAACAAATTGAAGGATCCTGCTTTTTAACCCAGTCTTTAAACCTATGTCTTTTGGTTGGGGCATTGAGGCCATTGATAGTAAGAGATATTATTGAAAGGTGTGTATTTATGTATGCCATTTTTTTTTTTTTTTTTTGTGGTTCCAGTTCTACCTGTGCTCTCTTGTGTTAACTAGTATTTGAGTATTGCTTATTTTTTCTAGGTTCCTTATATGTGTGCTTTTCCTTTTCTTCAGCATGGAGGATTCTATCAAGTATTTTCTGTAGAGCTGGTTTTGTCTTCAAATACTTCTTTAACCTGCTTTTGTCATGGATTGTCCTTATTTCTCCATCTATTTGAATGGATAACTTTGCAGGATAAAATAACCTTCGTTGATAGTTGTTATCTTTCAGAACTTGGAATACATCTCTCCAAGCCCTTGTGGCTTTTGAAGTTTGTGTTGAGTAATCTCCTGTGATCCTGATGGGCTTGCCTTGATTTTTCTCTCTAACTGCTTTCAATCTTTTTTCTTAACAACTGGTCCTCTTGCCTGCACTTCTGAAATGCTTGGATCATAGGTAGTACTTATAATTTTTTATTTTTTATCTTTTCAGTTTTATGAGGTAGGGTCTCACTGTAGCTCATTCTGACCCGAGATTCACTATGTCGTCTCAGGGTTGCCTTGAACTCACAGTGATCCTCTTATTTCTGCCTCCCCAGTGCTGGGATTAAAGGCGTGCACCACCACACCCAGCAGTACTTACTATTTTTTTTTAAATTTTATTTATTTATTTATTTGAGAGCGACAGACACAGAGAGAAAGACAGACAGAGGGAGAGAGAGAATGGGCGCGCCAGGGCTTCCAGCCTCTGCAAACGAACTCCAGACGCGTGCGCCCCCTTGTGCATCTGGCTAACGTGGGACCTGGGGAAGTGAGCCTCGAACCGGGGTCCTTAGGCTTCACAGGCAAGCGCTTAACCGCTAAGCCATCTCTCCAGCCCAGTACTTATTATTTTTGATACCATAAATGATCATCTTAAGCATTACTGTGAAAGAATATGAGATCCTTCCTTCTCTTTCCACTGCTCTCAAAGAGCCCCTGCTACCTAATGATTATTAAGGTTTTTGAATCTAATATGTGAAAAGAAAATAATATAAATTATTACTGGTGTGCAACATTAACTTTTTATTTATTTATTTATTTATTTGGTTTTTCAAGGTAGGGTCTCACTCTGGTCCAGGATGACCTGTAATTAACTCTGTAGTCTCAGGGTGGCCTTGAACTCATGGCGATTCTCCTACCTCTGCCTCCCGAGTGCTGGGATTAAAGGTGTGCGCCACTACGCCCGGCCAACATTAACTTTTTAAAGCATAAATGCTGATTTAAATTAGAAAAGACTTTAAAGAAGTTAGTGACTTTTTAAAAATACTTTATTAAGCCGGGCGTGATGGCGCATGCCTTTAATCCCAGTACTCAGGAGGCAGAGGTAGGAGGATTGCCATGAGTTCAAGGCCACCCTGAGACTACAGAGTTAATTCCAGGTCATCCTGGACCAGAGTGAGACCCTACCTTGAAAAACCAAATAAATAAATAAATAAATAAATAAAATAAAAATACTTTATTTATTTATTTGAGAGAGAGAGGAAGAGGCAGAGAGAAAGAGAGAATGGGCACGCCAGGGCCACTAGTTACTGCAAATGAACTCCAGACTTATGTGCTGCCTTGTGCATCTGGCTTATGTGGGTCCTGGGGAATCGAGCCAATCCTTAGGCTTCGCAGGCAAACGCCTTAAACACTAAGCCATTTCCCCAGCTCTTTTTTAAAAAAAATATTTTATTTCTTTATTTATTTGAGAGAGAGAGAGAGAGAGAGGAAGAGGCAGAGGCAGAGAGTAAGAGAGAATTAAGTCAGTGACTTTTATGGGAAGCAGTGCTTCAAACTTCCTGATACCTTCCATGTATAATTAGAATGCTATTCAGGATGATCTGACTTATATCAGAATTATATGTTATAAAACTTTTCAGTTTTAAAAACTCCCAGTTTTTTTTATTTCACTCATTCACTCCCTCACAACCCTACTGCCTTCTGTAATACTTTTTATTAATATTTTTATTTGTGTGTGTGTGTGTTTGTGTGTGTGTGTGAGGGAGGGAGGGGAGGGGAGAAAGAGAGAGAGAGAGAGAGAGAGAGAGAGAGAGAGAGAGAGAGAAAATAGTTGTGCCAGGGCCTTATAGCCACTGCAAACAAACTCCATATGCATGCACCAGCATGTGCATCTGGCTTCTGTGGGTACTGGAGTATAGAACCTGAGTCCTTAGGCTTTGCAGGCAAGCGTCTTAACCTCTAAGCCATTTCTGCAGCTCTGTAATACTTATCTTGTTGGATCTTTGAGAACTAATGGACTGTCTCTATGATAGGAAAATGTACCAGATAAGGGAGTGGATTTCATTTTGCTTTTAAACTTTCAGGCATTATGACATTCTTGAAGACCGAGTTCCTTCAGGACTTATTGTTGACTACTGCAACCTGTTGACTCAGTGTGAAGAGAGCTATAGGAAATTTTTAAATCTGAGAAGCAGTTTGTCAAATTGTAACTCTGATTCTGAGCAGGAAAATATCTCCATGGTGGAAGGATTAAAATTATATTCAGAGATTGAACAGTTAAAACAAAAGCTAAAACTCATTGAGAATCCTTTGTTGAGGTATGTGTCTCTTGCTTTTCCTAACTAGTTAGCATCTTTTCTTAGTATTTTACTGAGAAATGATGGTCTATTTGGTTTCTTTAAGATATGTATTTGGTTACCAGAAGAACTCTAATATACAAGCAAAAGGTGCCCGTCCAGATGGCCAGAAGATCACCCATGTAGTTTCCTCCACCATGAATACTAGTCTGTTGCGGTCTCTATTCCGGGACAGGTTTTGTGAGGAAACTTATAGGGAAGAAACAGAGATTCAGGTAAAAGACAGATTTCTTGAAGTGACTTATTTTGATTCATTCTAGGTTTTCATGAGTTCTATAAAGTTGAAAGGAGCTTTATATATCTGCTTTTCTGTGAAATAGGGAGTAGGGGAATGTTGTCCTTCATCAGTGATTGTAATCTTACCAATAACTCATTGAATTCAGAGCACTATAAAGTTGGGGTACATTTTCAAGTTAGATATGATAGCACCTGGAATACTCAAATTGCTTTTGGAGGATGTATATATGTTTGTCATATGTTGTTTTCTAGTTCCATAGTGATCTATTGTCTGCTATAAATGCCTGCTATGAGGGTGACACTGTAATTATTTGTCCTGGTCATTATGTGGTAAATGGCACATTCTCCATAGCTGACTCCATTGAGTTGGAAGGTGAGTATTCAAATGAACTCTCATTTATGCTATGTTAAGTAAAAAGTAAATTACTGCTCCTGTTTTAAGCTCCAAAATGATTTTAACTCATTTGATTTTTAGTGAGTTGCTTTGATACATTAAGGCTATTTAAATCAGCTATGAGGTTTTTTTTTTTTTTTTTTTTTTTCTTTGTGGTAGGGTCTCATTCTAGCTCAGTCTAACCTGAAATTCACTATATAGTCTAGGGTGGTCTCAAACTCATAGCAATCCTCCTACTTCTGCTACCCAAGTGCTGGGATTAAAGGAATGCACCACCACACCTGTCCCTGTTTTTTTTTTTTTTGTTTTGTTTTGTTTTTTGTTTTTTTTTTGAGCCAGGGTCTCACTGTAGCCCAAGCTGGCCTCACACTCATAGTGATCCAACTATCCTAGCCTTTCAAGTGTTGGGATTAAAGGCATGAGCTACCATGCCAGGGCTGAGATCAATCCAGTATTTGGGTAATAGACCTTTGTGGCAGTTTGTAGATTGTTAAAATGCTTATAGGCATGTGTTTGACAAGAAAGACCTTTAATAAGAGGGATACTTTATAGATATAGGTGGTTTATGGAAAAGAAATGTTATTTCGAGAGTAGAAAAATATTCTTACCAATGATTTTAAAGTATCTTTTAGTTTATAACTTGCCCATATCACATGTATTTGTTGTAAATCTTGTCTTATGGTCCTTTTCTGTTTTTTGTTATTTAAAATTTAGCTTGTTTTTATGAAGTGCATTTTAATTTTAATTTTAAAACTTACTTATTTGAGAGAGAGAAAGAATATGTGTGTCAGGACCTCTCGTCACTGCAAACCAACTCAAGATGCATGTGCCACCTTGTGCATCTGGCTAACATGGGATCTGGAGGTGAACATGGGTCCTTAGGCTTTGTAGGCAAGCGCCTTCACCGCTGAGCTGTCTCCCCAGCATTAATTTGAATTTATTTTTTATTTTTTTGTTTTTTTGAGGTAAGGTTTCACTCTAGTTCAGGCTGACCTGGAATTTACTATGTAGTCTCAGGGTAGCCTCGAACTCATGGCAATTCTCCTGCCTCTGCCTCCTGAGTGCTGGGGTTAAAGGCATGCACCACCACACCTGGCTCATAATTTGAATTTTCACAAAAAATTGTTTTAATTCTTTAAAAGCTTATTTAATATCATAGGTGCCACATTTTGTATCTTGGTCCACGTAAAGTTAGAGAACAACATTGGAAGAGTGTATTGAAAATAATTTTGAGGGCTGGAGAGACGGCTTAGCGGTTAAGGCGCTTGCCTACAAAGCCTAAGGACCCATGTTCACCTCCAGATCCCATGTTAGCCAGATGCACAAGGTGGCACATGAAAGGGTGTACATGCCTACTAGGTAGTGCAAGTGTCTGGAGTTCAATTGCAGTGGCTGAGGCCCTGGTGTGCCAATATTCTCTCTTTGTCTCTCTCTCTCTGTCTCTTGCTCTCTAAAATAAAAAGTAATTACAAATGTGCTTTCTTAATAAAAGTAATTTTGGGGTTGGAGACTTGGCTTAATGGTTAAGGCACTTGCCTGCAAAGCCTAAGACATGTTCAAATTTCCAGGTCCCACATAGCCAGATGCACAGTAACACAAGCAGGCAATGTCACACATATGCCACAAGGAGGCTCGTGTTTGCAGTTTGTTCACAGTGGCTGAAAGGCCCCGGTACACCCATTCTCTTTCTCTGTTTCTGCCTCTTTTTCTCTTTCTGTCTCTCACTCTAAAATAATAATTTTGTGGGGGCTGGAGAGATGGCTCAGTGGTTATGGTGCTTGCCTGCGAAGCATAAGGACTCAGGTTTGATTTCCTAGTATCCATGTAAGCTAGATGCACAAGATGGCACATGTCTGGGGTTTGTTTGTAGTGACTAGAGGCCCTGATGCACCCATTCTCTTCCTGCCTTTTTTTCTATCTCTCTCTCTCAAATATATAAATAAAAGTATTTTTTTAGTTGTAGTCTTATTGTTCATTTTGAAAGATTTCTAAATTTATATCACTTTACAACTTTCATTCATTCATACACACATACACACACACACACACACACACACACACAATGATTAAATTTAGATATACCTATTTAACTTTTTTCCAGAACAGTTTCAAGTTAGCAATAAAGTTTATGATATTTATATGTATGTGTTTGTGTATGTATTTGTTTGTGTGTGTGTGTGTGTGTGTGTGTGTGTGTGTGTGTGTGTGTGTATACATACATATATATATATATATTGGACCTTATTTAAAAAAATTCCCAGAGATCCTTTTGTTTTTGGTTTTTCGAGGTAGGGTCTCGCTCTTCACTGTAGCCCAGGCTGACCTGGAATTCATTATGTAGTGTAAGGGTGGCCTTGAATCATGGCAATCCTACCTCTGCCTCCCGAGTGCTAGGATTAAAGGTGTGCACCACTGCTCCTGGTTCCAATGTTTTTTATTGGTTATAAAAGTAGACCTTTTTGGGCTAGAGAGATGGCTTAGCCATTCAGCACTTGCCTGTGAAGCCAACGGACCCTGGTTCAAGGCTCGATTTCCCAGGACCCATGTAAGCTGGATGCACAAGGTAGTGCATGCATCTGGAGTTCATTTGCAGTGGCTGCAGGTCCTGGTGCACCCATTCTCTCTATCTGCCTCTTTCTCTGTCTGTCTGTCACTCTCAAATAAATAAAAATGAACAAATTTTAAAAAAAGTAGACCTTTTTTTTTTAGTAGATAAAACTGAAGTTGTTTTGTCATATTTGAAGCCAGTCTATTTACCAGAGTATTGATGTTAGATTCTTAACATTATAAGGGATGAAATCTTCAAAACCCTTCAATCTAGTTACAAGCCCTTAGGATTAGTTTCAATGCTCAGCTGGTCTTATGATGGTTGATAAGAAGGTTTTCCTGGCATGGGGACAAAGTGGGGAGTTGTTATTGTTAAAAATGGGATAGTCTAGCTTAAGCTAAACAAGGTTTGTGGTGAGAGAGATTTTATCTAAATGCAGATCAGTTGACTGGTTAATCATTTGAACTAGAGAAATCTATTCCAGCCTTTTTGTGTGTAAACATTTCTCCTCACTGCTCTTACTCTCTTCCTTAGGATATGGTTTTCCAGATGATATTGTGGTAGAAAAGAGGGGCAAAGGAGATACTTTTGTGGATTGCATAGGTGTGGACATTAAAATCTCAAGCATAAAATTCATTCAGCATGACTCTGTAGAAGGAATCTTAAGTAAGTATTTGAATGCTTGATGTGTCATCTATTTTAGACTTTGAAAGAAAACTTTTGCTTTTTATGAAAGATAGAATTTAGTGAAATTTTGCTTGAATATATGGAAGGATGCTTATTTGTTTGTATACAAGTCATGATGACTTGGAAATCTCATTACAAAGTGAAAAAATTACTAGTTTATTCTTGAAAACTTGATAGCTTAATATTGGTTTATATTCTGTGAAGCCATTTTAAAAATATTCCAATATTGTGGATTGTGTTCTTTGTATTCAGTTTAGCACTAAACAGAAAGTAGCCAACTTTCCTTTCTGCTAAGGTATGGATATGGTCTGCCTTCCAAAGGTTCATGTTGGTCCCCACTGTGTATTTTTTTTTTTTGTTTGTTTTGTTTTTTTATACAAAGTTTTATTTTGTGGCCTAGGCTGCTGCCTTGTAGCCTAGGGCAATCTTCCTGCCTCAGCATTCTGAGTACTATGATTATAGGCATGTCCTACTACATCTTTCTCCCAGTGTGGTAGTGTTGAAGTGGGGAAACCTTTAAGAGGTTGGTGTCCTAGCTGGAGTTAATTACATTACAGGGTTCTAGCCTCAGAAATGGATTAATACCAGTCTCACAGAAGCAGGTTTGCTCTCTCCCCCTCTTGCTTCCTTGCTAGTACATGTGCCACTTTGGTATGCTATTGTTTCCCTTTCTGTCTCTCCATGTTGTAATGCAGCTGGGGAATGTTGTCATTCACCATGCTCTTTGGGCTACAGACACTCAGAATCATTATCCAAATTAACCTCTTTGCTTATACATTAGCCCAGGGTTAGGTATTGTATAGCACACAAAACAGACAAACATACACTACTGTAGTATCTGCTCTTACGGTCTGTATCCGTTATCTTTCAGGAGCCTTTTTTCCCCCTAGATAAGCCAGCAAAGTGTTCATCAGTTATATATCAACAATACTATGATAATATTAAAAGCATAGAACTTTTAAATTTTATTTATTTATGAGAGAGAGAGAGAGAGAAAGAGAGAGAGAGAAAGTGTGTGTGTGTGTGTGTGTGTGTGTGTGTGTGTGTGTGTGTGAGAGAGAGAGAGAGAGAGGCAGATAGAGAATGGGCATGCCAGGGCCTCTGGCCATTGCAAACGAACTTTAGATGCATGTGCCATGTTTTGCATCTGCCTTACATGGATACTGGGGAACTGGACCTGGGTCCTTAGGGTTCATAGTCAAATGTCATAACTGCTAAGTCATTTCTCCAGCCCCAAAGCATAACATTTTTATAGAGAAGCTTTTTGTTGTTGTTGTTTTTCAAGGTCTGGTCTTATTCTAGCCCAGGGTGACCTGGATCCCACTCTGTAGTCTAAGGCTGGCTTCTAATTCATAGTGATTCTCCTACCTCTGCCTCCCAACTGCTGGATTAAAGACTTGTGAAAATCATAGGCTTTTTTTTAACTGTCTTTGAATTTCTGAGGTTAAATCATTATTTAATTTTCATTATTTTATATGTGTGTGTTTGGAGGCCCATGTTCCTAAAACAAACAAGATATTTGCACTATTTTTAAACAAAAATATTTTTATTTATTTATTAGAGAGAAAGAGAGGGGGAGAGAGAGAATGGGTGCACCAGGGCCTTTAGCCACTGCAAATGAACTCCAGATACATGTACCACCTTGTGCATCTGGCTTATGTGGGTACTGTGGAACTGAACCTGGGTCCTTAGGCTTCTCAGGCAAGTGCCTTGAAAAAATTTTTTTAAACATAATTTTAAAATTTTTCTTTCTTTATTTATTTGAGAGAGAGAGTCAGATATTTGCACTACCTTTTAACACAAATATTTTATTTTTATTTATTTATTTATTAGAGAGAGAGAAAGAGAGAGGGGGGGAGGGAGAGAGAGAGAGACAATGGGCGCACCAAGGCCTCCAGCCACGGCAAAGGAACTCTAGACGTATACATCACCTTGTGCATTTGGCTTACGTGGGCCCTGGGGAATTGAACTGAGGTTCTTTGCCTTTGCCTGTGCAGGCAAACACCTTAAATGCTAAGCCATCTCTCCAGCCCCCTCAAAATAGTGTCTATAGGGCTGGAGAGGTGGGTTAGTGGTTAAGGTACTTGCCTGTGAAGCCAAAGGACCCAGGTTTGATTCCCCAGTACTCATATAAGCCAGATGCACAAGGTGATGCATACGTCTGGAGTTCATTTGCAGTGGCTCAAGGCCTTGATATGCCCATTCTCTCTCAAATAAATAAATAAATACATAAATAAAAATATTTTTTAAAATAGCTTTTATAGTTTATGAATTTTTAATGTTGGTAATAAAGTTTAGTATTTTTTGGGAAATACTTAGACTCTCTAATGTCAGTTCTAAGCCAGTTCTGATATGGAAGCAGACATATTACTTAAAGCAGTTAGTTGACTTCTGTTTTTTTTTTTTTTTTTTAATTTTTTGGTTTTTTTTATTTATTTGAGAGCAACAGACAGAGAGAGAGGAAGGGAGAGAGAGAGAGAGGGAGAGAATGGGCACGCCAGGGCCTCCAGCCACTGCAAACGAACTCCAGACGCGTGCGCCCCCTTGTGCATCTGGCTAACATGGGTCCTGGGGAATTGAGCCTCGAACTGGGGTCCTTAGGCTTCACAGGCAAGCGCTTAACCGCTAAGCCATCTCTCCAGCCCTTGACTTCTGTTTTTATTGCAGTCATTCACCATGGCAAGACTACATTGGAAAACTGTGTACTGCAGTGTGAAACAACGGGAATCACAGTACGAACATCAGCAGAACTTGTAATGAAGAACTCAGATATATATGGTGCCAAGGTGTGGTAATGTGTTTTATCTTTTGAGGGAAGTAGTTATTGGATCTAAGTTGTAAATATGCACATCAAATATAGCACTAAAATATAAACACATATTTCTGTTCTCTTTATTTATTTATTTTAATTTATTTATTTGAGAGAGAGAGAGAGAGAGAGAGAGAATGGGCATACCAGGGCTTCCAGCCACTGCAAACAAATTCCAGGTGCATGGGCTACCTTGTGCATCTGGTTTGCTTGGGTCCTGGGGAATCAAACTGCAGTCCTTTGGCTTTGCAGGCATGCACCTTAACTGCTAAGCCATCTCTCCTGCCCCTAATCTCTTTTTTAAAAGAAGTTCAGATACTTTTACTTGTTAGTCAGCCAAAGTCTTCTTATGTAGCTGTTAAACATGAGAGTACTATAATTTAAAAACAATAGGGAGAGAGGGGCTGGAGAGATGGCTTAGTGGTTAAGACATTTTCCTGTGAAGCCAAAGGACCCAGGCTCAATTCCCCAGGACCCACATAAGCTAGATGCACAAGGAACACATGCATCTGGAGTTTGTTTGCAGTGGCTAGAGGCCCTGGCATGCTCTCTCTTTCTCTCTGTCTCTCTCTACATGCAAATAAATAAATAAAATTAAAAACAATAGGGAGAAAAACAAAAATCTCAATTTTCTCTGGTAACTTTAAGAGGTATAGACCTTTAAAATTTTAATTTCATAAGCAAGTTTGTAAGAATTGAAGATAAATTGCTTTTTAAAACATTTATTTGCAAGCAAAGAGAGAGAGAGAATGGTGCGCCAGAGCCTTTTGCCACTGCAAATAAACTCCAGATATGTGCACCACTTTGTGCATCTGACTTTACATGGGTCCTGGGGATCAAACCCAGGCCATTAGACTTTGCAAGCAAGTACCTTTAACCACTGAGCCATTTCTCTAGTCTCCCTAAGTTGCTTTTTGAAAAAACATTTTTTTAGTATATATTATTTATTTATTTGCAAGGGGAGAGAGAGAGAGAGAGAAGAAAGACAAAAAGAGAATGGGTGTGCTAGGGCTTCTAGCTGCTGCAAAATAACTCCAGATGCATGTGCCACTTTGTGCATCTGACTTTACATGTATACTGGAAAATCAAACCCAGGTTGTTAGGCTTTGCTGGAAAGCACATTAATAGCAAGCCATCTGTCCAGCCCTGAAAAAGTGTTTAAATTTGAGATGATTACAGATTTATATAGAGTAATAAGAAATACAGAGAGATCCTTACATGAACTGACTGGTATATTCATGACCCCACAGTGATTACAAATATCCCCACAAGACCTACAGTGTTCTGAGCCCATACACATTTTGACATAGAGGAAGGAGGTGAACAAAAGGAATGATACCACAAAACAGTGGAAGGAATACCTTGAAAGGAGGGGTTCCTCAATGTGTATGGGGGGAAGGGACAAAAGAGGAAAATGTGATGGGAACATGACCAAATCACAGTATGTTCATATAATAAAGTTCCCAATAAAAGTAAAATAAAAGAAAAAGAAATACAGAGAGATATTGTATATGTATCCTTTGTCACCTCTTCCAAATAGTATTGTTTTATAAAATTGTACTACAGTATCACAACCAGTATACCGACATTGATTAATTCCAGGTAAAGAATATTTTGACCACACAGATCTTTTATGTTGTCAAGCCCACTTCCATCACCCTCTTCCATAACTGTTGGCTGACTTTCATTTCTTCTTGGTTTCCATTATTTTATCACTTCACAATGTTATGTACATGGAATTACACTATTTGTAGCCTTTTGTGATTGAGTTTTTAAAAACTATTTTATTTTTATTTATTTGAGAGAGAGAGAGAGAGAGAAAGAGAGAGAGAGAGAGAGAGAGAGAGAGAGAATGGGCTCACCAGGGCCTCTAGCCACTGCCAATGAACTCCAGAAGCATGTACCACCATGTGCATGTGGCTTTAGGTGGGTTCTGGGGAATTGAAGTTGGGTCCTTAGGCTTCACACCAAGCTGCTAAGCCATCTCTCCAGCCTGTGATTGACTTTTTTTTTCACTGAACACAATCCTGTGGAGCTTGTTATACATAGCAGTCGTGAGTTCTCTTGTATTGCCCAATGTGTAGTTGTTCTGCAGTTGTTTATTCAGCTATGAAGAATATCTTTTTTTTTCTAGTTTTTATCTATTGTGAGCATCATAAACATGATAAAGAATATCTACAAAACACAGTTAACCTTGCATTTAATGGTAACATATTAAATAGATCCTCCTAGTTACAAAAGTAGGATCATTCAACCCAGTGCAGTAAGACAAAGAAAGGAAACAAAGGCTATGAGAATAGAAAGGAGAAGATAAGAATGTTCCCACTTGTAAATGAATGATTATATACTCAGAAAATCCCCCAGTATATTAAAAAATACTCATAGCTCTAAAGTTTTTATTTAGTTACTCATGTCTTCTTTTCTGAGACTTTAATATTTGAAAAAATTAGTTATTTGTTTGCATATGTGTTTAGGGAGGGCTGTGTGTATGCATATACTAGGGTCTTACTAGGGTCTCTTGCTCTTGCTACTATAAATGAATGTCCCTCTGGCTTTACATAGGTGGCTGGATATTTGAACCTGGGCCGGCAGGTTTTGTAAGTAAGAACCGTTAACCACTGAGCCATCTCCCCAGACCCCTGAGAATTTCATTTTCACTTGTTTAAGTATGTTCATCATAATAATTTTAAATATTTTTATTTATTTATTTGAGAGACAGAGAGAGGGAGAGAGAGAGAGAGAGAGAGAGAGAGAGAGAGAGGGGAAGGGAGGGAGGGAGGGAGGAAGGGGTTGGGTGCACCAGGGCCTCCAGCTCTTGCAAATGAACTCCAGAGGCATATGCCACCTTATGCATCTGGCTTATGTGAGTCCTGGGGAATTGAACTGAGGTCCTTTGGCTTTGCAGGCAAATTCCTTAACTGCTAAGCCATCTCTCTAGCCCATTTTAAAAATATTTTATTTATTTATTTGAGAGAGAAAGAAAGAAAGAATGGACAGAACAATTTTATTAATGATTATTTTGAAATTATTGTCAGTTAATTCTAACATCTTAGAAATCTTTCTTCATTTGTATTTATTAGGCATGTGTATGTATATTTGTGAGTTCAGGAGCCTCAGCACACCTGTGAAGGTCAGAGAACACCTAGGTTAGTCCTTGTCTTCTACCATGTTTTTTTTTTTTTTTTTTTTTTTTGAGGTAGGGTCTCACTCTAGCCCAGGCTGACCTGGAATTTACTCTGTATTCTCAGGGTGGCCTTGAACTCATGGCAGTCCTCCTACCTCTGCCTCCCAAGTGCTGGGATTAAAGGCATGTGCCACCATGCCCGACTTCCACCATGTTTAAGACAGGGCTTCTCATTGTTCACATATGTTCCGTTTGCATGCTTCTGGGAAATTTCCTATTTCCATCCCCATTTTAATCCTAGATGCACTGAGATTACAGAAGCCCACCACAGCTTCTGGTGTTTATATGGGTTCTGGGGATCTGAACTGAGGTACTCAGAGTTGCACAGCAAACACTTTATCCAGTGAGCTATCTACTTAGTCCACATCTTAGAAATATTAGTACTGGCATTTATTGTCTTATTTAGTTTGGCATCTTCTTCGGTTTTGTGTGATAACTGATTTTCTGTTAAACCTAGACATTTCTTTACTTTGCTATGAGAGTTTGGATCTTCAGTTTTATGTAAACTTCTCTGATAATCCTATAGGCTGGGATAGACTCAGATGGAGTATCATCATGTTCCTACTGAGTGGAGTGAAGATAAAAGTTAGTCATTAGCCTTTATTAGCACTCAAGTTGGTTCTTCCTTCAGCAGTATCCTACTGGCATGCACCACCACAACCAGCTTAAGTTGGTTCCTTCTTAATGCTGGAGAGTGGGGGAAATTCTGGCTTCTGTCTTGGTCTCTACTTGTTACCACTCAAGAATGATGAAAGCTCAAATTATCTACTGGGCTCCTCTGATACTCCGGTAGGAAAGAGGCAGACCCTTTGTCACTGTGTTACTGACTGTCCGGTACAAAAGATCCTGGCTCTCTGCTCCATACCAGCCCAGGGGCTGTTTGTAAACTTGCTTACAACCTTAAGAAGGTGGATGTCTAATATCTTTTCCTGATGTGATATGACAGAGGTCTGGGACATCTTCTCCCCCCCTCCCTATGTTTGGCTGAAATAGAGTCTAAGTTGACAACTATGGTCTTTCAGGAGTTGAAATACATCTCTTTACAACCTTCTGACTTTTAATTTTTTCACTGGATGATCAGCTGATATGCTAATGGGCTTGCCTTTATATGTGAGTTGTTTTTCTTTCTTGCAGCTCTCATTACTCTGTTTTATATATTCAGTGTTATAACTATAACACAGTGTGAGGAGTTTCTTTTCTGGTCCTGTGTATTTGGTTTTCTATATACCTCTTGTTGCTTGGTGGTCACCTCTTTACATAGAATTTTCAAATTTTCCATTATACACTGGAAATATTTTCTATTTTTTTGGCATGGAGTCCTCCTTTTATTTTTATACCTACAATTCATAGATTTGGTCTTCTCTTGATATCCCAAAGATTTTGCTTGTTCCATTTACACAATAAAATAAAATTATCATTGTCTTTGATTGAATATACCAATTCTTCTTTCTTGTCACCAAGCCCTGATACTCTGTTTTCCCATAATCTATTATATTTTTGAGACTTTCTACTGAATTATTTGAATTATTCTTATAATTAATTGTTATTATTATTAATTATTTGAATTATTGTGTTCTTTCTTTTTTTTTTTCTTTTTTGAGGTAGAGTCTCACTCTAGTTCAGGCTGACCTGGAATTCACTATGTAGTCTTAGGCTGGCCTTGAACTCATAGTAATCTTCCTACCTCTGCCTCCCAAATGCTGGGATTAAAGGTGTGCACCACCACGCCTGGCTAATTATTGTATTTTTTTCATTTCCAGCATCATTTGTTTGTTTTACGAGTATTTCTTTCACCTTATTGAATTTCATTTTCATATTGCTTATTGACTTTCTAATTTCATTTAGATGATTATTTGTGTTCTCTCTGAATTCTTTTATTTCTTTGAAAATATAACCATGCTTTTGGATTCTCTGTGTAGTATTTCATCTAGTTCTCTTTCATCAAAGACCATTATTATTCTGAGATTGCCAGATGGGAGGGGTGTGGAGACATGTCTTGATTTTTAAAATATTTTCTTTATTACTTATTTGCAAGGAGAGAGAGGGGGAAATGGAATGGGCATGTTAGGGTCTCTTGACACTGAAAACTCCAGATGCATGCACCACTTTGTTCATCTGGCTTTATGGGGTTCTTGGCAATTGAACCCAGTCTGTCTGGCTTTGCAAGCGAACTCTTTTAACTATTTAGCCATCTCCCCAGCCCCATGTCTTGATTTTTTATCTTTTACCCCCTTGGGAAAAAGGGGTTTGATTATAGTTGAATTTTCTTATGTATTTATTTATTTAAGTTTAGGTCACTTTTCTTTCCATTGAGTACTTGCAGAGGAGGGACTAACTTGTAGGGTTAAGGATTGTTTTCTTCTGTTTGATTAATGTTTAGGGCAGCAGGCTCTGTCTCCAGTCCTCTCCTTCAAGTTGAGTCCTGTCAGAGCAGTTACTATCTAGGGATAGTCTACTGTAAAAGCACTTACTTCTTGAACACTTACCATTGTAGGGAGTTAAAGGTTATTGATAGTACTGCTTATACTGATTTGATACTGTGGGTATGGTACGGGTGAAACAAAAACTCCATCAGGCAACTGATGTAGAGAACTATAGGAGTTAAAAATAGAAGTTTGATGATGAAGAAATTTTGGCTCAAGGTAGACAGGAGAGAGAAAGGTAAAAATATAACCTATTAGATAATATAGAAGAGCCCTGTCTCTGAGGAAGCTAAGGCTCAGAAACCCTACAAACCAGACCAGAGTGTGTTCTGTGGGAGAAGAAAATGTAAAAAGAAAGAGTAAGGAGGAAAAAAGAAAAAAACAAAATGACACAAAACTTAACAAACTAACAAGCAATGAAGCAATATAGGGCAAGTGCAGAGAAGGGCTGAAATGGCCTGCTAAAATGATCCTGCTTGTTAAAGGTGTAGTAGGTGGAGAGGGAGAGAGATCTGGCTGGAAATAGGTATGGGGCATGAAAACTGACTGTCTTGATTGTTCTTATCTGAACTGTCTGGAGTTCCTTCCTGAGTTCCTGGAATTCTCTCTCCTCCTCTGGGATGATCGGGTCCGCTCTTACTTCCATGTCTTCTTTTGGATTACCAGGTCATCAGTGATGTCCAGGTCTTTGGGTAGTGCTTCAGAGGTGGAGTCTTATATCTGGCTACTCCTCTGTGAACTCCTTCAGGATCTTTAGGGAATACTGCCCTGGTCATTAGCTCTTACCATTGCCTTGAGTGTTGCTTAGTGTCTGTGTTGAATGCTGTAGGGCTGATTCCAACTTTATTTTCTTTAGTCTCAGTATTTTTTTTTGTTTATTTTTATTTATTTATTTGAGAACAACAGACAGAGAGAGAAAAAGGCAGAGAGAAAGAGAGAGAATGGGCGCACCAGGGCCTCCAGCCACTGCAAACAAACTCCAGATGCAGGCACTCCCTTGTGCATCTGGCTTACGTGGGTCCTGGGGAATAGAGCCTTGAACTGGGGTCCTTAGGCTTCAGAGGCAAGTGCTTAACTGCTAAGCCTTATCTCCAGCTCTTTTTTTTTTTGAGGTAGGGTCTTACTCTAGCCCAGGCTGACCTAGAGCTCCCTATACCCATAGCTCAGGCTGGCCTCAAACTCACAAAGATCCTTCTATGTCTGTTTCCCAGATGCTGGGATTAAAGGCATGCACCATCATACATGGCTTACACAGTAATTTTTGTCAGCTTTCAGTGTATAGTCCTATGATACTTGGTCCAAGTTTTATGAGAGTTGCAGTTCACAAGGGGTCTTAGGTTGCCTGAGCCACTGATGAAGCAGACATCTTTTAAAAATTTTCTCCTGAGCTGGGCATGATGATGCACGCCTTTAATCCCAGCACTCAGGAGACAGAGGTAGGAGGATTGCCGTGAGTTCGAGGCCACCCTGAGAATACAGAGTGAATTCCAGGACAGCCTGGGTTAGAGTGAGACCCTACCTCCAAAAACAAAAACAAAAAATGTCCTCTGGGGCTGGGAAGATGGCTCAGTGGTAGGAACTGCTTTCTTACAAAGCTTGCTGGCCCAGTTTTCAATTCCCACGCCACCAACATAAGCTAGACACCGAAAGTGTTGTAATGTTCTGGTGTTTGTTTGCTATTGCAAGACACCTTGTTGCATCTTTCCATACACATATACCCACATGTGCAAATAAATAAATAAAAATTTTAAATAAAAAATAACTGGTTTTGGCTGGAGAGATGGCTTTTAGAGATTATGACACTTGCCTACAAAGCCTAAGGACCCAGGTTCAATCCCTAGGACTCACATAAGCCAGATGCAGAAAGTGGCGCATGCGTCTGGAGTTGTTTGCAGTGCTGGAGGCCCTAGCATGCCCATTCTCTGTCTGTCTTTCTCTCTTTCAAATAAATAAAACTGAAAAAAAAAATACTATATCTTATTTCTGTAGTGTTGCCAGTGTCAAGAGCCATGAGCTTCTCATCAAGGGGAGAATTCCTATCAGCAGATATTTAATAAACCTTTTTAATTTAATTTTATTTTTTTGTTTTGTTTTTTTTTGAAGTAGGGTCTTGCTCCAGCTCAGGATGACCTGGAATTCACTATGTAGTCTCAGGGTGTCCTTGACTCACAGCAATCCTCCTACCTCTGCCTTTCAAGTGCTGGGATTAAAGGTGTGTACCACCATGCCTGGTTTAAATAAACCTTTTTATAGACAAATTAGTTTAGTGTATACATGTGGTCCAGCCTTATGTAATGAAGTAATATTTTCTTATAATATACTACTACTCATAGAAAAACACCACAGCATACATGTAGCAGATGTGTCATAGTGATTATAGCAACCCTGACAGGCACGTCCCACCTGTGGGCCACATTGGTGCACGTGGCTGAGGATAACTTTGAATGTGACCCAACTCAGAATCATAAATTTACTTAAAGTGATAAACATTGTAATTTTTAAATGTTTTTGTAACTTGATTGTGTGGTTCTTGAGTATGAAATTTATATATGACAATGTCATGTTACAATTTCAAAAGATTAGGCACACCTGTACCTATGATACTGTGAACTTCATTATTTCAAGATATTTTTTTCAAATAACTAGAAAGATGTGAGTGAACCATTTATGTTTTCCACAGTGCCCAGCATAACATTAGGCAACAAATTATTCCCATTATTGTTAGTTTTTCATTTCTACCATGTGGTAATATGGCACAGGGTAAGAGAATTTGATCATTTGTGTGCCTTTCTGTTTATTTATATAACATTTAACATTATAGCATATTACAATTGAGTTAGGTGCTACCATTAAAATGTGTGGCAGTGGAGCCTATTGCAACTGCAGTATTTTATTTGACTCATTCTACTTGCAAACTAATTTAGTCTAAGACAGTAGCCATTTTGTATAAGTATGTTAAGTGGCTATATTGGTACAATCAGAAAAGTTATTAGATTGAAAGTGTGTAACATGACTCAAATATAATGCTGTTAGATATTCTATGGGAATATGTCTTTATGGTTTTTTAAAAATTATTTATTTATTTGAGAGCGACAGACACAGAGAGAAAGACAGATAGAGGGAGAGAGAGAGAATGGGCACGCCAGGGCTTCCAGCCTCTGCAAATGAACTCCAGACGCGTGCGCCCCCTTGTGCATCTGGCTAACGTGGGACCTGGGAACTGAGCCTCAAACCGGGTTCCCTAGGCTTCACAGGCAAGCGCTTAACCACTAAGCCATCTCTCCAGCCCATCTTTATGGTTTTTGAAAGTAATAAATGACTTAACTATTGGAACATTGCTTGGAGAAAATGAAAACACTGATTAGAAATATGTAATAAAAGTTCCTTGTAAAATACTTTATACATATGTACTACTTTAAAGGTTAAGATGTAATAAAATTTGTAATAAAGTCTTGCTTAAAGACCAGTATCCCCAATTGCATCTTATAGGGTGCTGGCATAGAAATATATCCAGGGAGCAAGTGTACCCTCAATGACAATGGGATCCATCACTGCAAAGAAGGTATTCTCATTAAGGTGAGCATGGATTTAAACAGTTTTTCCAATTAGAATGGTTTTACCTAAAATGTTATGTTCTATTAAATTCTCATACTTGATTCTCTTGTTTCTTATTTTGAAAAATACAGTGTATGCATTTTAGTAACACCAGTAGTTGGTGACTGCAAGTCTCTTCTGAGAATACTTTTCTACCTGTAAAACTTCAGAAATGACAGGAATATCATAGCATGCTGAGTTCACAGCTACAACATACTAATAATCTTAGATTTCCTGCTTTATTATTTTCTTTTTGAGGCAAGCCCATCAGACTGGACTTATTTATTTATTTTGTTTTTATTTTAGAGAAAGAGAGTCAGAGAGAGAGAATTAGCACACCAGGGCCTCAGCCACTGTAATCAAATGCCAGATGCTTGTGCCACCTAGTGGGCATGTGTGACCTTACACTTGCCTCACCTTTGTGTATCTGGTTTTCATGGGATCTGGAGAGTTGTACATGGGTCCTTTGGCTTCACAGGCAAGTGCCTTAACTGCTAAGCCAATCTCTCCAGCCCCCCCCCCCGCCCCTTTTTAATGTCACAGAGAGATAGAGAGGGAGGGAGACTGGGCCTCCAGCCATTGCAATTGAACTCCAGATGTGTGACCCTCTTGTGTGCATGTGTGACAGTGCACACTTGTATTATTGCATCTGGCTTATGTGGGACCTGGAGAGTCAAACATGAGTTCTTGGGCTTCGTAGGCAAGCACCTTAACCACTAAGGCATCTCCATCCCTTGCTTTAGTTTTAGAAATAGTATGGTAGCTGGGTGTGGTGGCACATGCCTTTAATCCCAGCACTTGGGAGGCAGAGGTAGGAGTATTGCTTTGAGTTTGAAGCCACCCTGAGACTACATAGTGAACAGGTCAGCCTGAGCTATAGTGAGACCCTACCTCAGAAAACAACAACAACAAAAAAAAGCAAACAAAAAAAAAAAAAAAAAAAGAAAAGAAGAAGTAGTATGAGAAAAGGCAGAAAATGTTTAAAGTACCTAATGTTGAATGTGACAGTTACTTAAGATATTTGTTTTCCATGTCACAGGACTTCTTAGATGAACATTATGACATCCCCAAAATATCCATGATAAATAATATCATACATAATAATGAAGGTTATGGTGTTGTTTTGGTGAAACCTATGATTTTCTCTGATCTACAAGAAAATGTCAAAGGTGAAACTGAAGGTATGCATTATTTAATAAGTTTAAGATATAAAGCTAGATTTGATTTATTTTAGCACTAAACTGAGGAGGGCCTGAGTCTTCCTCTCTGTTTCCATTTCCCTCTAGGAGGGTTTCAGGCTAGCAGTAGGAGCAGCACTAACATTTAATCTACCATTTTCTCTGTGATGTTTCCTGGGCCCTGGCAGTTCACTTTCTAGTCATTCTGATGGATCTTTAGTCTTCTTGGTATTCACTGCTGTCTGTATAAAGCAGATTCTCTAACCAAGACTGAGACAGCATGGATCAAAGGAAATAAACATAGCCTTCTCAAAGACTTTTAGCAAGAGAACAGTGGAGACTTCTCTCTAGGGTCTATGACCTTCCAAGTCTTAGGCTCCTGCCTTGTTTCTTAGTACCATGTATGAATTCCTTCCCACTAAGCAAGTCTCATATCCAATTGGAAAGCAGTTGATTACTCCCATAGCCTATGCACCACTATTGTACCCGTGTGTACATCTTGCCTGGCTACTTGATTTTGTAGCTTGTAAAATCCACTGGTAATCATTATTTCCCAGCAGCTCACATAGCACTCTCCACCACTATAGGAGCTAGCCAGTAGGGAGATAGCCTCTGTCTCTGTTCCAGCATGAACTCTATGTTTTGTGACTGCAACCTGTGGTGTCTTCAGCAATAGAGTCTTACCATTTAGATCTGGTGAATAACCAAGTGCTTTGGTAATGACCTGCATTGTTTGGGGGCCTCATGGCCCTTCTTGACCAATAGCTCACTGTGGGAAACTACCCAATTCTGGTGCTAAGAACTTACCATCAACAGCCTATTGTTTTAGGGGAAAGCGTTCTTCATCTCCACAGGGTCCTCTTAGTAAGAGAGTCTTGTCTTTTAATTAGGTAACCAGGAAGAAGGTTTCTATGACAACTAATTCTTGCCATCTTTAGTTTTGTGTATCTACCTCCTCTCCAACCTACCTTAGCTTGGTCTCTCACAGACTTTCTTTCTTTCTTTTTTTTTTTTTTTTAGTGCTTTACTTATTTATGAGAGAGAGAGAGAAAGAGAGAGGAAGGTAGAGGGAGAGGGAGGGAGAGAATGGGCTTGTCAGGGCTTCCAGATATATGCACCACCTCGTGCATCTGGCTTACATGGATCCTGGGGAATTGAACATGGTTCCTTTGGCTTTGCAGGCAACCACCTTAACTGCTAAGTCATTTCTCTAGCCCTCTTACAGACTTTCCACCCCCTGTAATCTGTCCCTTTACTTGCCTTTCAAGTATGCCCTTCTCTCATTCTCAAGTATGCCCTGCTTCATCTCTCTCCAAGCCTCATTCTAGCTTCCTTATCAATACTACTGATGCTTATTACTTATAAACAAATCAAAGTTTACATGTTAGGATCTTCATATGAGAGAGAACATGTACTATTTGTCTTACTGTGGCTCTTACTTTCTTTCTATCATCTCTTTGTAGTGTTCCCTGACCCTTGGCAGGTGTGACAGAGATGTCTCATCTAGTGATGAGCATTTAACTTGAGTCTTCTTATGAAGCCCCTCACAGAAAATATTTTCTGTCCTATTGCTTTGAACCTTTTTCTTTTGTATATGCCCATAATTTGGGGATTTGGTCTTTTCATGGTGTTTCACATTTCTGTCGCATTCCACTCAGACATGTTTTTGAACTTCTCATTTGTTTGCACCAATGAATCTACTTCCTCTTTCTCTTCTAGGCTTTATATTCTTGGTCCATTCAATTGGCTAACTTTTTGTTTTACTTGTTGTATTCTCATTTTCAGCTGTATTTCAATTTTGTTTTTCTTCATAATATCTACTTCTTTAATTGCATTCTATCTTCACAGCCTAGTTTAGACTTCCTCATTTTTTTTTTTAGTTGTTTGTGTACTCTTTGATCTTACTCAGCATTTATCTGTGTCTTAGAGTTCTTTGTACATATTTATTATCATTGTTTTAAGCTGTTTGTCTGGAGTTTTTCTTTGGGCACCTCTCATGGTTGTCTTCTGATATGGGCTTTGCATTTCTTGGGGGAGACATAACTGGCTTGGTTTTTCCTGTTACACTGAGACTTTCCCATTTAAGATATTTGTTTTCAATGTCACAGGACTTATCCATCTTCATTTCTTTGCTGTACTTTGTGGTGTTTAAGGTTCTGTTTTGGAGGTACTTGGTACTGCTTCATGGGTGGAGTAGGTGAAGTGGTCTCAATTTGGTTTCTGCTGTGATTGTTCATATCCTTGGGACACTGCCAAAGTAGGAGATCCTTGGTGATTCTGTGTGTGTTGGTGATTCTGTGTGTGTGCATGTGCATGTGGAGGCAGGGTTGTTACAGAAAATCTAGATGCTGAATCTCAGCTCAGGTCCTAGCTCCAGTGGCCAGTGGCACCTATATCATGGAGTTAAGAGGATTCCTGAGGAGATTCCAAGTGCTATAACTGAAGGCTGGGCCCAATCACAATGTCACATTTTGTGGTACCTCACCTGGTATGGAGAAAGAGGATTTGCACAGATCCCAGTCAGGTCTTGATCGCAATGGCAGGTGTAGATGTGGGTGCTTACAGTACTCAACACTGCAACAGCAGTAATGAAGATGCATATGGGTGCAGGAGTAGAGTGGGGAGATTCGTGGTCTTTACCATCCTGTCTGTTCCCAGCATTGCAGTGGTGGTGGCCAGGGTATGCATGGGTTCAGGGGTAGGGCGGAGAGTATTTATGCCCTTCACATATCTGTCTGTTCCTCAGTATAACAATAGCTGTGATGAGGGTCTGGCTGACTTTCTTTCTTTTTTTTTTTTTAAACATAAGAAAAGGTTTTTAATTTCATTTGGCACCTGAAGAAATGAAGAGTATTAAAAGCTAAATGTCTTTTTCTTTCAACACTGGGAAAGATTTTTTTTCCCTAAGTACCATTACAATCATCTCATGCTTGGGAAGTCTTAGGAAAACATATGCCCTTTAGTATCACTGTGTGAGGTGAAAATTGACACTTTTCCTTCCTGGAGGGTGGCTGGCTTTTTATAAATGTGAAAAATTAGAAAACACTTGTGAAGGATGGAGACAGAAAATTAATGTGTCATGGAACTTGCCTCTGTTTTTCATTAGTAGAATTAAATGCTTTTCTTGGTAGCAAAGTTGAGTTTACTAATTAGAAGTTGGTAAATTTTGGGCTGGAGAGATGGCTTAGCGGTGAAGCGCTTGCCTGTGAAGCCTAACAACCCCTGTTCAAGGCTTGATTCTCCAGGTCCCACGTTAGCCAGATGCACAAGGGGCGCATGCCGTCTGGATTTCGTTTGCAGTGGCTAGAGGCCCTGGCGTGCCCATTCTCTTTCTCTCTCTCTCTCTCTACCTCTTTCTGTCTGCCTCTTTCTCTCTCTATCACTCTCAAATAAATAAATAAAAAATTAACAAAAAAATTAAAAAAAAAAAGTTGGTAAATTTTAAGCATGACATGAGAGCGTTATTACAGTCATATAGAAATATGAAACATTAATGAGGGTATGGGAGTCTGAAGCACTCTAAGGAATAGTCCTTGTCATCCTTCATGATCCATTCTTATCTGTATGTCTAGAAGTTTTCTTTTTATTTCAGAGATCTCATAAAGTAAAATTGAAGTATCAGGTGGGCGCTATACTTATGTGAAAACTGTGGTGGAAGAATCTACTTTCAAGCTCATTCGTGTCATTTACTGGCAGAATCCATGTCAGAATTCGTATCAGAATGAAGTTGCTGTTTCCTTCCGGGTAGTTGGGGGAATCATGCTTAGCTCCTTGTGGCTCCATTCATCTCACTATAAGAGAACCTCCCTTGCTGCTTTGAATCTGACTTCCTCTTAAGGGACTAGAGAGAAAACTGTTTATGTAGTCTTGGTTATATTGAAAAATCCTTTTTATATTTAATAATTATGAAAGTAACATCCAAGAATGGGAATTAGGTGATGAGTCAAGAATTAGCTCCTAGATTGGGGATTTATTGAAGAAATGTAGCACTCTTCACGTTAATCTTTCCATCCTATCTCCTAATGCAGAGATTATAGATAGTAAATATCCAGGAAATGTCTGTTGGGTGATTGAGGTTTTAGGATGAAGATGGTAAAGTTCAAAATTATTGAGCTCATATGAACACCAGGAAACCTTGCACGAAGAGCCAAACAACGGCTTATTAAGATTCTTACAGTAAGGAATTTATAAAATAGAGACATAGGGTAGAAATCATTGGGAGAAAAACTTGAAATCTCTAACAGACTGATATGTCTTAGTTGGTTAGTCTTTATATTTAACTTTGTTGTAATTTGTTTCTTCAGACAATAAAGCACTTACAGTTCAGACAAGTGGAGAGGCTGATTCTGCTGAAAGAGTGGATCTAGAAGAGCTGATTCAGTGCGCAGCTGGCAAAATGGAGCTTTGTGCAAGAGCTGGCCAGTCTGAGCAAGCTGAAGGAAACTGTGAAATTGTAAATGAACTAGTGGCTGCTTCTATACAGAAAGGCCAGATGAAGAAAAGATTGAGTGAACTTGGGATCATACAAGCTGATGACAACATAATGTCACAGGAAATGTTTGTTACAATTGTGGGAAACCAATTTAAGTGGAATGGCAAAGGGAGTTTTGGCACATTTCTTTACTGACTAGAGTGATGCAAGCTGATAAAATACTGGATTTTGCACATGATGCCTTAAGAATCACTGCTGCTGATATTGTTGTCTTATGACTATAGTTGATATTTGACATAGTTGTGCTTCAGTGCAATTAAGATTTATTTCTGTCTGCATGCATTGCATACAAAATACTCCTTTATAACAGACCTTATAACATATATTATAGAAAATAAGATTTCTTAACTTGAAAATCTTACTTTCATAAATGCATAGCTGAGTCATATAAAGCCTTGTAGTGACCATTTTGTATGAATATACTTGAGCACTCAAAGAGGAGGAGGAAAGACTGAATGCAATGGAGAGCACGTGTAGTGTCTACGGTTGTCCTTTGATCCCACTTATAATGTGTCTGATTGTCATATGATATTTGTATAATACTTGTCTTTAAATAAAAGCTATGACTGAGAAGTTATCTGCCTGATAAGACTTGAAAATCTGGGTGAAATGCTTTTTTGTTGAACTATGTGGCCATGAAAGCATCAAAGGAGACAGCGCACTGCAGGTTTATAATCACCAGTGAAGATACTCAACGGTGGTTTATCAAAGGAGACAGCGCACTGCAGGTTGAAACAGTGAAGATTTGCATAGAGCATTTTCACTATTGGATATGAACTATTAAAAGAAAATATTTTTTTTCTTTCCTTGTTACCCTATTCTGATTATATGTATGATTTTTGTATGTAAGACAAGATTTTGTATGTAGCCTTGATTGGCCTTAAACTCACTGCATAGCCAAGAATAATCTTGAACATCTATCTGATCCTCTTGTCTTCTGAGTGTTGGGATTATAAACATGCACAACCATGCCTCAAAACCAGGACTTTGTACATTACAGGCAAACACTTCATCAGATGAACTATGTCCCCAGTCTTCTTTAAAAATTTTTTTTTTTAGAATTTTAATATATAAACATACTGAAGTTTATTCATGTACCCATCTTTTTGTCCCCTCTACTCTTACCTGATCCACTGAGGATTCTCCTCTCCCCACCCCCAACCTCAGGAGGGAATCTTTCAATTGCTACATAACACTGGTCAAAGTCTTAGCACACCTATAACCTTGGGGAGTGGTCATATGACCTTTAAGTTTCAGTTCTCCCAGACTTGGACTTCTGAATCTCCAGAGTCTCCCCCTCTTTTTAGGAAAGCTATTTCAATTTGGAGGAATTTGCTATTCAACAGTTTTCCATGTCAAGATGTTCATGGACTCATGGGTCTCTGTAACACCATACTTCGTGTGTGTGTGTGTGTGTGTGTGTGTGTGTGTGTGTGTGTGTGTGTATGTGTATGTGTGCAGGAAGGCCCATGTCTAGCACTGGGATTGGCCTCCAATACCTCTAGGTTTTCTCTGTGTCTCTGTCTGTCACTTCAAAAATTATACCTTTTAATTAGCTTACAAAGAAGTAGGTTCCTATAGTATTTATTCATACAGGTTTGTTTTCTTCCCTGTCCTCTCTTAGACCTTTGCACCCCTGTCTTCTGTCCCAGTGACCTGTCTGCTATCCCCTCCCCTGATCCCTGCTTGCTTCATTTCTATCCTAGCCTCATTCTAGCTTCCTGACCACTACTACTGACACTTGTTATAACTTAAAAAAATCTGACTGCTCCAAGCTAGGATCTGCATACTTGAGCCTGTGTCATTTTGCTTAGTATGATTTTTTTTTTTCCAGATCCATCCATTTTCCTGCCAATTTGGTAATTTCATTTTTCTTTGCAGCTGAATTATTCACTTAATCAGTTGATGAACAACTTGGCTGATTCCATTTCCTAGCTATTGTGAACAGAAGAGCAAGAAACATGAATGAGTAAGTATCTTGGTAGTAAAGTGTAGAGTCTAGGATATAGCCTATGAGTGGAATAACTGGGTTAGAGGGTAGATATACTTTTAGGTTTTTGAGGAACCTCAATACGGATTTCCATAGTTGCTGTACCAGTTTATATTGCCACCAACAGTGAATGAGGGTTCTTTCTCCACACCCTTGCCAGCATTTGATTTTTTAAAAGAGTTATTCTATTATTTTTATTAATTTGAGAGAGGGAGTGAGAGTGTGCCATGGTCTCTAGCTACTGCAAATGAACTCCAGATTCATGCACCACCATGTGCTTCTGGCTTTATGTGGGTACTGGGGAATAAAACCTGTGTCCTTAGACTTTGCAGGCAAGCACCTTAACCATTAAGCAATCTCTCTAGCCCTGTCATTTGATTTTTTTGATGATAGTCATTCTGACCAGAGTAAGATGGAATATCAAAGTAATTTTAATTTGTATTTCCTTGCTGGCTAAAAATATTGAACATTGTTTTAGATGTTATTGGTCATTTTTATGTCTTGCTTTGAGAACTCTGTTTAGTTCCTCTATCTCAGATTTTTTTCATTTATTTTTTAATTGACTACTTCCATAATTGTAGACAATAACCCATGGTAATTCACTCCCCCCCCCCACTTTCCCCTTTGCAACTCCACTCTCCATCAGTCTCTTTTATTTTGATGTCATCATCTTTTCCTCCTATTATGATGGTCTTGTGTATGTTCTCTTAGGCACTGCAAAGTGATGGATATCCAGGCCATTTTGTGTCTGGAGGATTGCATTGTAAGTAGTCCTATCCTTCCTTTGGCTCTTACATTCTTTCTGCCACCTCTTCAACAATGGACCCTGAGTCTTGGAAGGTGTGACAGAGATGTTTCAGTGCTGAGCACTCCTCTGTCACTTCTTCTTAGCACTATGGTGCCTTTTGAGTCATCTCAGAGGTCACTGCCATCTGACAAGAGAAGGTTCTCTAACCAAAAGTGAGAGTAGCATTAATATATGGGTATGAACATTAAGAGAAGTGCTTACTGGGCAGTCTGATGAGCATAGTATGTCCACTTAGCCAGATACCAGTAGACGTTACACACCTAGGGCTCATGACTACCCCTGTTATAGGTTTTCAGTATCAGGCATATATTCCCTCCCATGGAACAGGCTTCCATTGCAATTAGAGAGCAGTTGGTTTTCCCCATAACAGACATGCCACTATTGCACCTATTGGCTCATTTGGCCTGGCTGGCCAAATTTAAGGCTTGCAGTTTCCACCGTTGAGTATCTTCACTGGTGATTTCTCTCTCTCCCATTGAACTGCATGCAGCATAGCTTTTTCCAGCTTTCTGTCAGCTGATATATGGGGAGGAGGTTTTCAGTTCAGCTCCAGCAGGGTTTCTCAGTGTCTTTGCAGCCCAAGAATGTGGAGTCTTCAATACCATCCATTCCTGATGGGAAACCAACTTGTTCCTTCGAGTTTTTTTTCCGTTTAGTATTATGTTGGCTGGAGGCTTGTCATAAATAGCCTTTATTATGCTGAAATATGTTCCTTCTATTCCCATTTTCTGTAGGACTTTTACCATGAAGGAATGTTGGATTTTGTCAAATGCTTTTTTTGCATCTAATGAGATGATCATGTGATTTTTGTCCTTCAGTCCATTTATATCATGTATTACATCTATCAATTTGCATATGTTGAACCATCCCTGCATCTCTGGGATAAAGCCTTCTTGGTTGGGGTGAATTATCTTTCTGATATATTCTTATATTCTGTTTGTCAATATTTTGTTGAGAATTTTTGAATCTATGTTCATGAGGGAGATTGGTCTGTAATTTTCTTTCTTTCTTTTTTTTTTTTTTTGTTCTATCTTTGTCTTGTCTTAGTATCAGGGTGATGCTGGCTTCATAGAAGTAGTTCAGTCATATTCCTTCCTTTTTTATTTTTTGGAAAAGTTTGAGAAGCATGGGTGTTAGTTCTTCCCTGAAAGGCTGGTAAAATTCACCAGTGAATCCATCTGGGCCTGGACAGTTTTTTAGTTGGGAGATTTTTGATAACTGCTTGGATCTACATACTTGTTATAGGTCTATTTAAGTGGTTAGTCTCATCTTGATTTAATATTGGTAGGTCATATAAATCAAGGAAATCATCCATGTATTTCAGATTTTCATACTTAGTGGAGTATATGTTCTTATAGTATGTCCCTGTGCTTTTTTGAATTTCTCTGGTATCTGCTGTGATGGTTCCTTTTTCATCTCTAATTTTATTAATTTGTGTCTCTTCTCTCTTTTGGTCAAATTTGCAAAGGGCTTGTCAATCTTGCTTATCCTTTCAAAGAATCCACTCTTTATTTTATTGATTTTTTTGGATTGTTTCTATTTCATTAATTTATGCCCTAATCTTTATTATTTCTTCCCACCTAGAAATTTTGGTTTGCTTTCTTTTTCTAAGGCCTTAAGGTGAAGTGCTAAATTGTTTACTTGTGGCCTTTCTAATTTCTTCATACAGGCACTTAAAGCTACAAGTTTCCCTCTTAGGACTGCCTTCATTCTGTCCCAAAGGTTTTGGTATGTTGTGTTCTCATTATAATTTGATTCTATGAATTTTTTAATTTCCTTCTTGATTTCTTCATTGACCCATTCATCACTTAGTATTATATTGTTTAATTTCTATGATTTTGTGTATGCTTTTGGTCTACTTTAGAGAATGTTTCATGTGCTGCTGATAGGGTGAAATGTTTTGTAGCTATCTCTTAGGTCCATTTGTATGACCTCATTTCATCCAGATGCAACTGTATTTTGTGTTATCTGTGACCTTAGTTCTAATGGTTTGTTTGATGAAATTGGGAGCCATCATGTTAGGTACATATATGTTTAGTATTATAATGTCCTCCTGTTGGAGTGTTCCTTTAATCAATATAAAATGACCTTCTTTATCTTTCCTAACTAATGTTGGTCTGAAGTCTACCCTGTCAGATACTAGGATAGTGTCACCATTTTGGTGTTTAGGTCCATTTGCTTAAAACATTGTTTTCTAGCCTTACATCCAAAGATAGTGTGAATCTTTTGTAGAAAGATGAGGTTTCTTGGAGGCAACAAATTGAAGCACCCTGCTTTTTAATGCATTCTTCACACCTGTGTCTTTTGGTTGGGGCATTGAGGTTGTTAATATTAAGAGTTATTATTGAAAAGGTATGTATTTATTTTTGCCATTTTTCTTGTTTTGTAGTTCTTCAGGTTTTACTTTTGTTCTCTTTCATTAACTAGTATTTGTGTATGGTTTGTTTTTTTCCGGGTTTCTTATATATGTGCTTTTCTTTCTCTTCAGCATGTTAGATCCTTTCAAGTATTTTCTATAGAGCTGGTTTTGTTTTTCATCTATTCCTTTAGCCTGCTTTGTTGTGGAATGTCCTTATTTCTCTGTCCATTTGGATGGACAGCTTTGTAGGATAAAGTAATCAACCAAGACAGTTGTTATCTTCAGAACTTGGGAATACATCATTCCAAGCTCTTCTGGCTTTTGAAGTTTGTGTTGAGTAATTTGATGTTATCCTGATGCACTTGCCTTTGTATGTAACTTGATTTTTCTTTCTGACTGCTTCCAATATATTTTCTTTGGTTTGTGTGTTTTGTAGTTTAATTTTAATATGATGATGAGAGGTTATTTCCTGATTGTGTCTGTTTGGTGTTCTGTTGCTTCCTGTATCTGTATTGGTATCACTTTCCCTACTTGGGGGAAGTTTCCTTCTATGAGTTTGTTGAAAATACCTGTCATTGACCTGGGCATGGTGGCACACACCTTTAATCCCAGCACTTGGGAGGCAGTGGTAGGAGGATTGCTGTGAGTTCAAGGCTACCCTGAGACTACAGAGTTAATTCCAGGTCAGCCTGGACCAGAGTATCTGTCTTTCTCTCTCTCTCTCTTTCAAATAAATAAATAAAAATAAAAAAAAATATTTTTAAAAAAAACCTTTTTATTGACAGCCTTCATTCATATACACAATGTACCCTGATCATAATCCCTCCCACAGTCCCTTTGCCTTGGTTTCTTCTTTTACTTGTTTTGTGTTGGGTTTTTCCATCTGAAGATGATTCTTTTCTGAGAATGTAGCAACAGAGGCTCAACTGGGTTACAGTTGAGGGTAGTCTGGGACCAAGACTGCTCTTGTAAATATGTCTATTTTGGGGAGAAGGACAAGGTGATAATAAACATATGGGGCCTGGGCTAGGATTTTTCCACTGGCCAACTCAAGTCTGGTTTGTGAGGTAGGGGTGTTGTGAGCAAGCTCATCAGGGCCTTTGTAGGGTAGATCTTAGCCTCCTTCTCAGGGTTATGTGGAGGAGGGCTGATGATGAGCTTACAAGGGACAGCAGCTTGTGCTGTGCAAGCCTGTTCCTCTTGACTCCCAGACAGCATATACCATTGGGATGGGGAGTTTGGGGGGAACCATGGAAAGCTCACTCTGGGCAGCAGCTTGTGCTAGGCATACCTGGTCCTCCTGGCTCCCAGGGGGTCTATACACATCTGGGTTGGTGTGAGGGGAGGCCAAGTGTGAGCTCACAGGGAGGGGGTGAGGCTGGAACTATGAATGGGAATGGGACCATATTTCTTACATAGTCTAAATGATTACCTATAAAGTGTATCACATAACACATTCTTGGTATCTTATATTCTAAACATTCAATCATTCTCTTGGATGTTTAACATAGGTGTGCCTTTTTTTCTGGGAACTGAGTGCACACTAAGTTGGTGAACCAGTGAGTTTAACTGGGCTTACTGATAAGAGTATAGATGGGGCCGGAGAGATGGCTTAGTGGTTAAGCGCTTGCCTATGAAGCCTAAGGACCCCGGTTCGAGGCTTGGTTTCCCAGGTCCCATGTTAGCCAGATGCACAAGGGGGCGCATGCGTCTGGAGTTCATTTGCAGAGGCTGGAAGCCCTGGCGTGCCCATTCTCTCTCTCTCCCTTTATCTGTCTTTCTCTCTGTGTCTGTTGCTCTCAAATTAAAAAAAAAAATTTTTTAAAAAGAGTATAGATGAAGAATTACAGGACCGTGGGTGACTCAAAAGGGCTACCTCATTGCTAAGTCCCACCTCTTGGAAGCTGTGTCATGGAATTTAACCTTGAATTAATCTTCTTTCTCTGTACTCTAATATACCCTGCCCCAAGATCATATGCAGCTGGGACACAAGAGGACTTGGTGGGTGAAATCTTAGGTCTTGTAGTCAGCTATACATAGCTGGGCTGAACCTCCAAACCAGACATGGTTTCTGGGAGGAACGTAACTTATTTTAGGCTTATAGACTCAGGAAGTTCCACTGATGGCAGAGAAAGCTGCCTCTTTCACCAATCCAAGTAAAGAGAAACCCACCCACCCACCAACACTCAAGAAAGAGCAAAACCAGCAGCAAACAGTAGGGACCCAGACAGAACACAAGTATTCTGCACATTTTTAGGCTGGAAATCAGATGCGTCCCCAAACACACCTTTGGGCTGGAACCCAGGATCTGCCCCCAGTACCACCTTTTCCAGCCAGGTGGTTGGAAAACCAAGGTTTGTTTATTCTTCTTTTTTTTTTTTTTTAATAAAAACACTTGAGTATCTTGTGGGATATAGCATTCAAACTACCACACCAGGTGAGAATCTGGTGACCCCCCCCTCTTCTACTAGAGAATGTTAATAGTCTCATTACCATTACCATAGACCTAGCTACCATGGTATTCTGATTATTTCATTGCTAAAGACATCACTGGTCCATGATGGCTGATGGTTTTGTCAGGCCCTTTCATTCTGCTCTTATATTCTTTTTTATTTAAATTTTTTAATTTTTTTGTGGGTGGAGTGGGTTGGTGTTTTTATATTCTTTATACTCTTTCTTTGACGTTGCCTGAGTCTTGAAGTGAACACTATGTATATATTCCCTTTATGAACATTGGTTCTGTTGCTTTAGTAACAGTCAATTTTGCTTGATAGTTTGACTGGTAATAAATCTCTGTGGTAAGCACTGCCCACTTTATGTAGTTTCCCTCCACCGTGAAGGCTGACACCATCAGTAATATTTGGGGATAAACACACATATTTAGGCCATTTGACAGGTTATGTCCATTCAACAAAAGAATAGCAGTTGCTTCCCACTGAGGACTATGGCCTCCCCAGCCACAGTATCCCCCACTTCAGCTTACAATACCAAATATAACCACCTCACTGTGGAGTTGGCCTTACATCCAGTCTTAAAGTTGATTGCACCTATATGAATCATGCCACTAGTGTACCAGTGAGCATACTTTCCTGGCTTTGTAGTGTAGCATTGAAGGTTTACAGCCAAGCAGAGCTATTGAGTAGTACTGTTGGTGATAATTCTCTCCCAGGAGCCTGCATTATGCATTCTAGTGCTGTGAAAGCTGAACAAGAGGAAACTTCCAGCTGAGTCCCAGTAGGTGTCTCCTATGACTTGCAATCAAAGTGTGTGATGTCTTCAGCACTAGTTGCTGCATGCAACCAAGCGGAGTTTGTGGGCTATGGACCCTCCCTTAATACTCCCTGCGAACTGGTATTTTATTCAGTAACCTTATGGCATGCTTTTCTTCATTGCAGGATACTTTTTAAAGCTTTTCAACTATTAGTTTTTACTATTTTCCCAGATGCATTTTCTGTCTGTAAAATACTCAGCATAACATTGTGTCATGAAACTTTAATAGGGAGTGGTCAGGATCTCTGAAGTCCCACTGCAAGAATGGTCTTGGGACTCAGTCCCCAAAGGGATTAAAAAACTGCTTTCAAGATCCAGTGCATGAAAAGACTACATTTTTGGGTACAATGGTGTGGATGGCAGACATTGCCTTATCCAGCTTTCTATATATTTTTCATGAGGCTTTAAACCTTATCCCAGGACAATCTTGCATCTTTCCACTTGTAGTGGGTTGGCTGGTCCTGCTGAAGCTACATATCCTGGCCCAAGGCCAAGGGGAAACAAGGCCATACCTCCTAGTCAAACTTCCTATGCTGGTATGACAGGCTCAAGCCTGGGAGTTGCCACCACTGTCTCTTTCACACCTAGTTGTTTTTTTGAATCTAATTTCTTGCAAGAAGAAAATAATACACAGCTTATTCTGGATGCACAATTGCCCATCCCTAGCACAAATATTTTTAAAAATACTTTTAAATTTCTTTGATAGAGAATATGAATGGGCCTGTCAGGGCCTCTAGGAAAAATGATTGAATCTGGAACAGATCATTCTCAGTGAACTTACCCAATCACAGAAAAAAAAAATCGCCATATAGTCTCACTCATCTACAGCACCTAACCTGAATCTACCTAAGATACCTTACATACCTAGCAAGCATCTTGTGGACTAGACACTAGGATGGATGGGCAGGGCGACGAGGGCATCAAAGGGGAAACACTAATCCGGACCCAAACGGCAATGGTACCATAAAATTCTACTTCCTAAAAGGCAGACCAAATGGCTGAACCTTCACCAGGCCCTTACAGAGAATACCTGAACCACAAGACACTGGAGAGGGTAGGATCAAGGCTAACCTCAATCTTCTACATCTTCCCTCCCTCCCTCTCCTTCTCTCCTCTCTAACCCTTGTGTATTATCTTTTTCCTCATTTTCTTAGTGGAAACTGACCTGTAACTCCCAGTACCAGCATAGGGCTATCATCCACAATGAGTGTTTGATCAGAGAGACCTATAACGTTTCCTAAAAGACAGATAGATTTCTATCAGAGTACTTGATGACCCACCAAAGGTTAGTGGTAAGACCCTACTGCTGAAGACACCATATGCAGTTGACACATAAAATGGAATGACATGGCTGGAAGCTAGAAGAGAGTCAGTCCCCAGACAGTCAGCACGTCTAGTGCCAGAAGGTGCTACATGGGCAACTGGGGGAAAATGACCAAAATACCTGTCCAAGCAACTCATGGTCTAACCTACTTTGCAGCAAATAACCTGTTGTGATGCCCACACAAGTGCAATAATGACACACAGCCATGATGGGGAACCAACTGCTCTTGATTTGGCTAACTGATCCCCTCAGTGGTATGAGGCCCATAGCTAGAGTTGGGAAACAAGTCAGAACCATGTCCAAACATAGGCCCATTCTCCATTATCAAGCTACCATCAATCGTGGGCTACAAGAGGGCCTATACCTATTAAATTCTCTATAAAAAAAGCAAGGGTTATCTCATTTGTCCTGGTGCTAACTTACTCTCCATTGGAGAATCTGCTTCTCTTTTTCAGATAAATGTAGAACCTAAGGAGAGAGCCACCCCATCATACTTCAAAAGGGCCCCGCTGAAACTAAGGAAAATTGGTGAAACAAGCAAGGATGCTGTTTTCCTGATGAACTGGATACCAGCACAAGGGGGAAGGAGACCAACACAGAGAAAAACTCCTACCAAATCAGAGAGCCAGAGCCTCAGAGGCCCCCAATACCTCATCACTGAAGCAGACCACAAAAGAATCCAACATGGCTCAGGGAAATTTTGCGGAAGAGGGAGCAGAAAGAATGTCAGAGCCATATGTTGGGTTATGATATGCAGAGACATTTATCTTATCCATAACTGTGGGCTAACTCTACAATGCATGACCCATATACCTCAACAAGGAGGGGCCAATGGGGAGGGGGTACATCACACATGAGCCTAATAATGGTACCAAACTGACTGTATTTGCTGAATACAAAACTAATAAAATTTTAAAAAATACTTTTTAATTTATTTGATATCTCTATGAATGGGCATGTCAGGGCCTCTAGCCACTGCAGATGAACTCCAGATGCATGCACCACCATGTACATCTGGCTTACATTGGTACTGGGGAATTGAAACTGGGTCCTCTGTAGGCTTCGCAGGCAAGTTCCCTGACCCTTAAGCCATCTCTCCAGCCCATGCCTAAAAGTTTTATTTATTATTTTAAAGGATAGTGAGAGAATGAGTATACCAGGGCCTCTTGCCTTTGCAAACAAACTTCAGCCATCTATATGTGCCACTTTGTGCATACAGCTTGTGGTGGTTTGATTCAGGTGTCCCCCATAAACTTAGATGTTCTGAATGCTAGGTTCCCAGCTGATGGAGATTTGGGAATTAACGCCTCCTGGAAGGAGTGTATTGTTGGGGGCGGGCTTATGGGTATTATAGCCAGTTTCCCCTTGCCAGTGTTTGGCACACCCCTCTGTTGCTGTGTCCTGCCTTATGTTGGCCAGGGGGTGATGTCCACCCTCTAATCATGCCGTCATTTTCCCCTGCCATCGTGGAGCTTCCCCTTGAGCCTGTAAGCCAAAATAAATCTCTTTTTCCCAGAAGCTGCTCTTGGTTGGGTGATTTCTACCAGCAATGCGAACTGGACTGCAACAGTAAAGTGGTACCGAGGAGTGGGATTGCTGCTAGACACCTGACTATGTGGCTTCAGCCTTTTGTAGCTGATTTTCAAGAGGAACGTGGGAGGAGTTGAAACCTTGGCCTAAGAGATGCCTTGCAGTGCTGTAAGTACAGCTTGATGGTCTATCCTGGTCAGAGCTCAAAGACCTGAAGGCAGTAAGAACTATGGACTGTGAGGTTTGGCTTATGAGGGTGAGAAAGAGCTGTGCCTGGACTGGGCTAGCAGTTTGTGTGAGAAGCTTGCTCTTATGCCCATGTTCTGAGAAGTTGTGCAGGGTTGCTTTGCGTAGAAATGAATTGGTGTGAGCAGAGGGATATGGCACAGAAAGAAAAATCTTTGGATGAACTCTTGCCCGTTCAGCTGCAACTGAGAGATTACAACTTTTGAGACTGGGCTAGCTGACCTGTGCTGGGGCAACAAGAAGAATGTAGACTCTTTAGAAGGGGCCTGAGTGCTCAAGAAGTCCTGTTCTTCAAAGACTGTTTTATTCCCCCCTGGATTAACAAATTGGCACCCTACCTGGTATTGTGGAGTATAAGAAATGCTGGAAAGAAGGTCATTGAGTTTGCAACACGGTCTTGTGTTTTGGAAATGGCCATGGGCAGTGTGAAGTGGGTTTGCTGGTTGCCTGCACAGAGACCCCATGGGGCCATGAGGATGAACCATGGCTTGCAGTGGAGACCCAGTGGAGATGCCGGGACCATGAGATGGCTGCCAAGGAGCTGCCGGCCCCGATGAAGTTTTCCAGGACTGTGAGTAGCCTAGCTGGAGGGGTGGAATTGGAATGCCAGAGACTTGTTGCTGGTTAGAATTATTGGGCTTGAAGATTTGTCACTGGTTTGAGTTGCTGGGCTTGAAGCTACAGAGTTTGATGTTTGCCCTGGTTGTTTTAAATCTTGTATTGGTTGAATGTTTCTTTGCTACGCCCAATGCCATCTTTTGCAGTGTGAATATTTATTCTTTGCTATTATGGGTTTTTTGAGGTTATTTTTTGGTATTATGGCTCAGTTAAAATATCTTGGACTATGGGGATGTATGAACATCATTGGAATTGATAAAAACTATGGGGACTTTTAAAGTCAGACTGAATGCATTGTATTTTACATCATGTATGGATATTAGTTTATGGGTGCCAGGGGCAGAATGTGGTGGTTTGATTCAGGTGTCCCCCATAAACTTAGATGTTCTGAATGCTAGGTTCCCAGCTGATGGAGATTTGGGAATTAACACCTCATGGAGGGAGTGTATTGTTGGGGGTGGGATTATGGGCTTTATAGCCAGTTTCCCCTTGCCAGTGTTTGGCACACCCTCCTGTTGCTGTGTCCTGCCTTATGTTGGCCAGGGGGTGATGTCCACCCTCTGCTCATGCCATCATTTTCCTCTGCCGTCGTGGAGCTTCCCCTTGAGCCTGTAAGCCAAAATAAATCTCTTTTTCCCAGAAGCTGCTCTTGGTTGGGTGATTTCTACCAACAATGCAAACCGGACTGCAACACAGCTCTACATGGGTACTAGAGAATGGAATCTGGGCAGTCAGACTTTGCAACAAGTGCCTCTAACCACTGTGCCATCTCTCCAGCCCCACACTTAGTATGTTTAACTTGTTGTTGATGATTTATGTATTGTGTTGCTTGGGCTTTCAAACCTTTCAGAAACTTACTAATACAATTTAATTTCTGTCATATTCTTTTCCTGTAAGAACTCTGTCTTTATCTAGTCTTGCCACGTTTACCTTTGAGTAACCTAGACAAGCCCCTTTGCCTGTCTCTCCTTTCATCTGTTGGTTATATTAACATTTTAAAAATATGTTCTTTAAAAACTATTGATTTAGGAGGAGGAGGAAGCCGGAAGTGCATCGGCCCGGGTCTGTCTGGGCGTTGCGGGATTGGGGCCTGGGATCGCTCGGCCTCAGGCAGCCGAGGAGCCCTTGATGGGGCGGAGCGCCGCCATCCCGACCCTGAGGCCTCCTGAGCGATTTCTGTATGAACCCTCAAACAGTGCTCCTCCTGAGGGTCATTGCTGCCTTCTGTTTCCTGGGCATCCTGTGTAGTCTCTCTGCATTCCTTTTGGATGTCTTTGGGCCCAAGCATCCAGCCCTGAAAATCACCCGTCGCTATGCCTTTGCTCATATCCTCACAGTCCTGCAGTGTGCCACAGTCATCGGCTTTTCCTACTGGGCTTCTGAACTCATCCTGGCCCAGCAACAGCAACATAAGAAATACCATGGCTCCCAGGTATACGTCACCTTTGCTGTTAGCTTCTACCTGGTGGCAGGAGCTGGTGGAGCCTCAATCCTAGCCACTGCAGCCAACCTCCTGTGCCACTATCCAACAGAGGAAGAGGAACAGGCGCTGGAGCTGCTTTCTGAGATGGAAGAGAATGAACCCTACCCAGCAGAGTATGAGGTCATCAACCAATTCCAGCCACCCCCTGCCTATACACCCTAATGCCAGCCAGGGCTCTAGTCCTCTGCAGCCCCTTCCCCTAGCAGGCCTTACTGGTAGGACCCTGACCATTTTCATCAAACCTTCCCCAGGAGAGACTCTTGCCTCTAGGGTTGTCCATGTGTCCCTGCTCCCAAGAGCTGGGATTTAGTGATTTTCTATAATGCACTCTTTCCCTTCCTGCCACCCTCTGCTCCTTTCCTATTTCTAGCCATACCCAACGAAGGATGGTCAGACAAGTTTCCTCCCTTTGTGGGCCATATCTTTGGGACTGGGACTTTTCTCATGTTGCTGCTGGTAGTGATTGGGCAGTCCCAGAGAGAAGTGCCAACCGGGCACAAGGGAAAAGGAACTATGTCCTACAGGCTCACTTTGCTAGGCTCAGCGTTTGTTCCGTACCTATAGCCCTGGGCTAGCCCCTTCATTCCTTTCCAGAGTGCCCAGGCCCAAGCTGTCCACTTTGTGGATTGTCTGCACTTTAATCTTTGGACTTCTCACATGTGTTCTGGTTTTCTGGGGAGAAGGAATTGCTGTTGGGGAGCAGGGAAGCTGCTCTCTCACCTTGCCTCCTAATCTTAACACTTTTCAGAGAGGAAGTTCTCAAGGCCCACAGCTAGAAACAGTGGATGGCTCTGTCCGAGATCTCAACTTCAAACCTTGATCTGCTTCTCTCTGCATGTTCTACGTAGCTGCAGAAGAGAGCCTTTTTGGAACTCCAGCAGTCTGTAGCTTGCAGAAGAAACTGCCCTTTCTCTGAAAATCATAGCAAGCGATGCTTTCTGGGAGAATCCTGGGTACAAATGGCTCTGAGAACATGACCTGTGGAATAGCTCCTTTGAGCAGTACAGGTCTTGATGGCTGCCTGTACTCTCTTCATTCACTCACTCACTCATCCCATTGCTGGACCCCAAGTGCACACTCTGGTGAAAGACCTCCATTTGGGAGCAGCCCATTGGATCTTCTGTTGTTCTTGGTAGGATGCATATCTTTCTTGGATTGGGAGTATATTCTCAGGTCATGTCTGTACAGACGTTTATATGATAGGTCCCTTGGATTATGCACAAAGCACCACTAGACCCCATGAGAGAAACACCCTGCCTGGCAGGAACCTGTTTCCCAGTGCTGTATGTGCTTAGCTGAGGATGGACTCATCCACAGGGAAGCAGTGAAGTGAGTGGTCTGGACACTTTGGAAAAGTTCTGTAACAGACTAAAGGGAGGCTGGTTCTGACCTGGGTGATAACCAGTGGCTTTCTGGAGGAAGCAGCTGGGTTGATTTGAGGGAGTACAGGAAGTAGATGGGGTGTTCTCACTGAGGAAATAGCATTGACAGCCAAGATGTGGTGAGACATGAGAAAAGTGAAGGTCTTTCTAATGTTCCACAAAGCAACAGAGCTATGGAGGGACCAGAAGGAAAGAGGGACCTAACTTTATTGACTGCTGATGCTGTGGAGGGACCATGTTCTTAAATGAAAGCATCTAAGGGTATGAAATTTAGAGGACAGACAGACAGACATAGTATGAAGGATCTGGAGACCTGGAAGAAAGGGGAGAGGATAGTCACTACCAGGTACTGGGGTAAGGAGTCCAGGAGCTCCCATCCTACTATAATATGCTAGGTGGGGTCAGTCTTGTAGCCCACCAGGGTCTCACACATGAGAAGCTGTGATATGTGAAGGACAGCAAGGAGAAAGCCTTGGGAATCGTGAGTGGTTGCTGCATAGAAGAAAGGGCAGTTCTCGCCAGACAACCCTAGAGTCTTCAACTGGTATCTCACCCAGAGGTGTCCATAGCCTAGGTCACTTACACTATGGACACAAGGTTATGTGGTGAGACACAAAGGAACTAATAAACTTTACAGCCTTTGTTTTCAAATAGCCTATAGTCTTCTTCCTGTGCCTTTTTGTGGGAATAGTATTTTGATGAAGGTTGAATAGTGCATGGAGAGAAAAGGTTTCCTTAGGAAGGATTTTACTGGTCCCAGAATGGAAGATTCATGGTGGACTGGTTTATCCATTCAGCAGAGGGGGATGACCGAGTGTTGAGGGGTTTCTTGCTAAGATGTCTGAGGAGAGATAGAGAACTCCTTGGTGCAAACATATGTATAAAGAGTTGGGGAATAAAAGAATTTCCAATGAGACAATTAAAAAACAAACAAACAAAAAAAAACTATTGATTTATTTTCAAGCAGAGAGAGATTGAGGACAGCGGAGAGAGACAGACAGAATGGGCACACCAGGGTCTCTAGCCACTGCAAATAAACTCCAGGTGCATGTGTCACTTTGTGTATCTGACTTTACATGAGTACTGGGGAATTAAACCTGGGTCATTAGGCTGGGTCATTAGGCTTTGCATTCAAGGCCTGAACCATTGAACAATCTCTCTAGGCCTGCACTAACATTTTATTAAGCCCAATATATTCACTAGTTTAAGGCATTCAGATCTGCCAAAACCTCTCCTACTCATAAAAAGTCATTCTTATCATGGGCTCAGCAAAGGTATAGGTACCAGTCCAAAGATTCCTGCAGAATTAAATTATTTCTTAGTCTATGATCATAGTTCTGTCCAGCCCTGTTAACTGGACATTGCCAATGTACAAACAACTTTCACCTCATATAAGAGACTGTTTATTCTGGAGCCATATATGATTGAGGTCACCCAAAATACCTTGTTCTAATTGGTAGCTGTTTCATGAAGTTTTTAGTTACAGGACAAAAAAATTCAAGTCACTTTCATAAATCAAGGATCTTTTCAAATATGTTGATAGGTTACAATGAAGTGGGGACCTACAAGATTTCTCAAAAGAAGACAGATTTCTGTCAGAGCATTTGATTAACCACCAAAGGCTAATGGTAAAACCCTACTGCTAAAGATACCATATGCTATTGGTATGGAATGTGGAGAGAACTGGCTGGAATCTTGAAGATTCAGTCCCTGTCAGTCCCGGGACAGTTAGCTTATCTAGTGCCAGAAAGTGCTACATGAGTGACTGGAGGATAATGGCCAGCATCTGTCCAAGCTACTTGAGGTCTATGCTACTCAGCAAACAACCTGACATGATGCTCACCCAAATGCAATGAAGGCACACAGCCATGGTGAGTAACCAACTGCTCTTGAATTGCAATGATAATGGATCTGCTCAGTGGAATGGAACCCATAGCTGGAACTGGAAAACAAGTCAAAAGCGTATCCAAAAATAGAGTCTGCTCTCCAATATTAAGCTCCCACCAATTGTGGGCTACAAGAAGGCCTACACCTATTAAATTCTCTCTAAAATAATAATGGTTATCCCATTAGATCATCAAAGAAATCAGGGAAGACGTTAAATTAAAAAACAACAACTAATAGAAACTAATGAAATCATAATACAACCCGTTAGACTCTGTCATATAGTAAAGGAAAGTTTACAGCCATGAGTGTTTATAATAAAACTGGGAAATATCTCAAGTAAACAACTTAATGATGTAACTTAAGGTGTTAAAAAAGCAAAAACAAGGCAATCTCATACCCAGTAGATGCTAAGAAACAATACAGATCTGGGCAGAAATTAATGAAAAGAAAGACTAAAAGAACAACACAAAACCAATTAAACAAGAGTTAGTTCTTTGAAAAAGTTAACAATATTGACAACGACCTAGCCAGTCTAAACACAAAAAAGGGAGCTATGGCACAAGTAAATAAAAGTAAATATGAAAATATGAAAGAGGCCCTAATGAAATTCAGAAGATCTTTAGGGAATAGTACAAAAGCTTGTATCACAAAAAGCTAGAAAATTTAGCTGAAATGAATACATTTCTGTTTTTAAAATATTTTATCTTTATTTACTAGATAGAAAGGAGGGGTGGGGGAGAGAAAATGGGCACACCAGTGCCTCCAGCCACTGCAAATGAACTCCAGACACATGTGCCAACTTGTGTGTAACCACTAAGCCATTCCTCCAGCCCCAGAAGTGAATACAACTATTTTTGTAATATTTTTAAAAAATATTTTTTATTTAGAGCTGGAGAGATGGCTTAGTGGTTAAGCACTTGCCTGTGAAGCCTAAGGACCCCAGTTCAAGGCTCGATTCCCCAGGACCCATGTTAGCCAGATGCACAAGGGGGCGCATGCATCTGGAGTTCGTTTGCAGTGGCTAGAGGCCCTGGTGTGCCTATTCTCTCTATCTGTCTCTTTCTCTGTCTGTTTGTCGCTCTCAAATAAATAAATGAAATACACACACACACACACACACACACACACACACATATATATAATTTATTTATTTGAGAAAAAGAGTGAGGAAGAGGCAGATATAGGGAATGGGTATGTCAGGGTCTCTAGCCACTGCAAACAAGCTGCAGATGCATATGCTACCTTGTGCATCTGGCTTACATGGGTACTGGGGAATCAAACCTGGGTCCTTAGGCTTCACAGCCATGTATCTTATCCACTAAGCCACCTCTCCACTTTAAGAATACATTTCTTGTGGTGGCGCACGCCTTTAATCCCAGCACTCGGGAGGCAGAGGTAGGAGGATCGCTGTGAGTGCGAAGCCACCCTGAGACTCCATAGTGAATTCCAGGTCAGCCTGGACCAGAGTGAGACCCTACCTCGAAAAACCAAAAAAAAAAAAAAAAAAAAAAAAAAAAGAATAGGTAGGGTCTCACTCTGGTCCAGGCTGACCTGGAATTAACTCTGTAGTCTCAGGGTGGCCTCGCACTCACAGCGATCCTCCTACCTCTGCCTCCCGCGTGCTGGGATTAAAGGCGTGCGCCACCATGCCGGGCAAGAATACATTTCTTAATGCATAAGACCTACCAAAGTTAATGTCAGAAGCTATAAATGATTTTAGCAGCTGTACATTAAGCATTGAGATTAGAGCAGTAAAAATTCTCACAAAGAGGGCTGGAGAGATGGCTTAGCAGTTGAGCGCTTGCCTGTGAAGCCTAAGGACCCCGGTTTGAGGCTGGATTCCCCAGGACCCAAGTTAGCCAGATGCACAAGGGGGCGCATGCGTCTGGAGTTTGTTTGCAGTGGCTAGAAGCCCTGGCATGCCCACTCTCCTCTCTCTCTCTGCCTCTTTCTCTCTCTGTCTGCCACTCTCAAATAAATAAATAAAAATTTAAAAAAATAAAAAAAATTCTCACAAAGAAAGCCTAGGATCAGATAGATTTATCATCAAGTTCTATTGAACTGTTATGCAAGATCTAATATTAACACTTATCAATTCTAGCTTGTGCAACAAGCTAGAAAGGAAAGGAACATTAACAAATTCATTCTATGAAGCCAGTATTATATATATATTAAAACAAAGACAGAACAATTTCCCTGATGAACATAGGTACAAAAATTCTCAACAGGATTTTCATAAACAGACCATGAATACATTAGTTGTTTTAATTTGCATTTCCCTGATGATTAGGGATGATGAACATATTCTTAAGTGTGTGTTTGCCATTTGTATTTCTTCCTCTGTGAACTGCCTGTTCAGCTCTTTGTCCCATTTTGTGAGTGGGGTGTTTGACTTTTTACTGTTTAGATTTTTGAGTTCTTTGTAGATTCTAGAGATTAGGCCTCTGTCAGTTGGATAATACATTAAAAAGATTAAACATCATAATCATCTCAAGGATTAAATGTTATTTCAATATATGCAAATCAATAAACATACTTTACCATATAAATAAACAGAAATTATATGATCATTTCATTAGATGTAGAATGGGCATTTGACAAACTTTACATGCTTTCAAGACAAAAGCTCTGGAGAAATTAGTAATAGACTGGGAAAACCTCAAAATAATAAAAGCTATATGTTACAAACCTATGGAAATCCTTATACCAAATGAGGAAAAAACTGAAAACTAAAAACATACCCTTTGAAGTCTAGAATGAGACAAGTGTGACCACTATCTCCATTCTTATTCAATATGGTACTTAAAATCTTAGCTATAATAATATGACAAAAGAATCATATAAACAGGATAAAAATAAGAAATGAAATTATTGCTATTCACAGATGACTTGACTCTATACTTATGAGAACCTATAGATTCTACCAGAAAATTCTTAGATTTAATACTTTCAGCAAAGTTGCGGGATACAAAATCAACACATAAAATCAGTAGTTATATATTTCAACAATTAATGTGTTAAGGAAATAAAAAGTTTCCCATTTAAAATAGCTTTTAAGAAATAAAGCAAAAAAAAAAAAAAAAAGAAAAGAAAAGAAAAGAAAAAGAAAAAAAGAAATAAAGCATCTAGGAATGTGCCTTACCAGGAATGTAAAAGGCCTCTACAAAAGAACCTTGAAGGCACTGGAAGAGGACAGGAAAAAAGTTACCAGGCACGTCAGAACAAGAAAACAATCCAGCCTAATAATTCATATGAAAACACAAAAGACCATATAAAGTCAAAGCAACCTAAATAGCAAGAAGACTGGTGGAGATATCACAATTCCTGACCTAAAATTATACTATAGAGCCAAGTGACAAAGATTGGTATTGGCACAAAACAGACATATAGACCAATGGACAACTCAGAATAAACATACTGCTAATGTCACCCAATTTTCAATAAGGAAATGAAAAAATGTATGGCAAAAAGGCAAGCCATTCAATAGATAGAACTGAAAAAACTGGATGTCCCTGACTAAAAATGAAATTAGACCCATATCTTTTACCTCACACAAAGATCACTTAAAAATGGATCAAAGACCTTAACTTAAAACCAGAAATGTTAAAATTACTAGAAGAAAACATAGGACATATACTGAAAGTTATAGCTATAGGTATGAAATTTCTGAACAGGACTTCAATAATATAGGAAATAGTACCAAGAATCACTCATCAATAAATAATAAAATAATAAAAAAAATCTGCACAGCAAAGGAAACTATGAGTAAAGCCTAGAGAATGGCAGAAAATCTTTGCCAGCTATTCTTCAGAAAACTGACATCTAGACTATATAAATAATAGTAAAAATTATCCCCACCACAAACTGCTAATCAATAAATGGGATAATAAAATGAATAGATATTTCTCATAAAAAGAAACACAAATGGCCAACAGGTATTTATTAAAATTTTCAGCATCCTTTGCTATCAGGAAAATTCAAATTAAAACCACTTTGAGATTTAATTTCACCCTAGTCAATATGACTATCAAGAAAACTGACAACCAATGCTGATGGGGACAGGGAATACTTATTCACTGTCGATGGGCATGTAAACTGGCATATCCAGTATGGAAATCATTGTGAAATTTTCTTTGTTTTAGTGTTTGGTTTTTCAAGGTAGGGTTTCACTCTAGCTCAAGCTCTCCTGGAATTCACTAGGGGGTCTCAGGTGGCCTTGAACTCATGGTGATCCTCCTATCTCTGTCTCCTGAGTGCTGGGATTAAAGGCATGCTCCACCATGCCCGGCTTGTTTTAGTTTTTTGAGGTAGGGTCTCGCTGTGATTCGGGCTGACCTGGAACTCACTATGTAGTCTCAGGGTGGTCTTGAACTCATACCTCTGCCTCCTGAGTGCTGGAATTAAAGGTGTGCGCCACCACGCCCAGCTTGTGAGATTTTCTTAAAAAGTTAAAATTGAACTTCCATATGGGTCAGATAAACCATGATATCAACCTTAAAATTCAGTTCACTAATATTGATCTGAAGATATCAAACTGCCCTCCTGGAGGGGCCTGCTATTCAGATAAGAACTTGTTCCTCACTAAATCCAGCTATCATCCTCCCAGAAAGCAGAGGAAGCCCAGAACATAGCTGTAAAGTAGTAATGATTCAGAGTTATGTGGTCTGATAAGATCTTAAAGAGGCATCTTTAAAACCTCAGAGTGGGCTTTTTCTACAGATGTTCCTTTTAGAACAGGAAATATGCAAGGCTTGCTATACTGTAGTCACCTCAGTGAGACAATGGAAAATGCACTCTCCATCCAGGTGCTAGCCAAATTTATGGCTCTTACCAGGGCACTGGAATTATGATCAGAGGGCTAATATTTAAATATATATGATATATAAAATATATATTTACACAGATTATATTATAATATTATGTATATAATTATACTTTTTTATCCCCTTACCCCTGTTCCTGTTTCCCTGGGGCTGTCCTTAGTGGTGTTATGGGATTTACTGTGGGGTCATGAAGACCTCAGTCAGTCCCTATGGGGTACAGGGAGGAACGTGCCTCAGGGTATTCCTATCCACTCTATGGCTCTTACTACCTTTCCATTCACTCTTCTACAATGTTCCAGAGGGTTAATATTTATACTGATTATAAATATGTCCTCTTGGTCGCTCATACTCGTGCCACTATTTATTATTATTATTATTTGGTTTTTCGAGGTAGGGTCTCACTCTAGCTCAGGCTGACCTGGAATTCACTAGGTAGTCTCAGGGTGGCCTCGAACTCACGGCAATTCTCCTACCTCTGCCTCCTGAGTGCTGGGATTAAAGGCATGTGCCACCACGCCCGGCTTGTTTATTATTATTATTTATGTATTTATTTATTTATTTATTTGTTTTTTTGAGGTAGGGTCTCACTCTGGCTCAGGCTGACCTGGAATTAACTATGTAGTCTCAGGGTGGCCTCGAACTCACAGTGATCCTCTATCTCTGCTTCTTGAGTGCTAGGATTAAAGGTGTGTGCCACCACACCCGGCTTATTTATTTTTTTAAAAAGCTTTTTATTCACAACTTTTAGACATATGAACAATATTCCATAATCATAACCCCCTCCCACCATCCTCCTCCCTGTTCTCCTGACAAATCCATCCTTAACTGAATTCCTTCCTCTTTCCTACTAGTCTTCTATTTTGATGTTATAATTTTTTTCCTTCTGCTATACAGGTCTTGTGTAGGTAGCATTGGCTACAGACTTGTCATGAATATCAAGGTCACTTTGTGTCTGGAAGACAGTATTGTAAGCACTCCCCCTCTTCCTTTGATTCTTACAGTCTTTCTTTCTAAAAATATTTTATTTTTATTTATTGATTTGAGAGAAAGAGAGAGAGAGAGAGAGAGAGAGAGAGAGAGAAAGTGAGCCTGCCAGATTCTGTAAATGAATTCCAAATGCATGCACTACCTTATGCATCTGGCTTATGTGGGTTCTAGGGAATAGAACCTGGGTCCTTTGGCTTTTCAGGTGAGCACCTTGGAATGGCTAAGCCATCTCTCCAGCTCTCTTACAGTGTTTTTATCACCTCTTCTTCAATGGTCTTTGAGCATTAAAAGGTACTATAGAGATATCTCACTTAGTGCTGAACACTCAACTGTCACTTCTCAGCACATATCATATATATATATTATATATACATAAATACATAATAAATTGTCAAATTGATTAAGGCAGCAGGCTTCCTCTTAGCTAAAGACACTCCCATTAGTTCTTCCAATTTAAGATTTTCCCTTTTTAGATAATATCATTTATCTTCTTATAATTATGGGGCATCTTATAAAAATAGACAAAGAACTGTGTGAGACCTCTCAGTTAAGTGGAAAAATTATACTCCATTGTGAGATAATGATAACTAAACTTTCAGAACTCCTTTCAGAACCTTTTACAGTGAGCTGCCAGTTCACAAAGAACTAAATGAATAAAAGCCAAAGACAGCGATATTTGTCAGTTGGCAATGACACCACATCAAAGTCCCCATTCAATCTCAGTTTAAAGGACCTTGTATGGTATTTCCAACTGCCTCTTGTGCTGCAAAACTGCAGGAGGCAAGCTCTTGGGTTTGTATTGCTCACCTCAAATTTGTGCCGAGTTCTGAGCACAGTCATGTGAACTTCAGATAAGTTAGGTGACATTCATTTTCAACTACAGGGACACTGAGCTCAAAACCCCTTTGATGATAGTTCTGCTGGTTGTCACCTTCAGTAACATATTTTCAGAATCCTTTCATGTTTAGATCCATTTAAAATTACATGAGGTATTTGGAATTTCCCAAATGACAGAAAAAATGTTGATCTTGATTTTAGTAAAACTATAAATGAGCATGATGATATCTTTTCATTAGCCATAGCTTTGGTATGTCTATATTTTTACTGGAATCTCCTACTTTACATGGACAAAATCACCACATTTAAAGAAATTCAACATTTTTACTACTTTCTTTAAGCAATTTCTCTCATTTAGTATAGTTTAGAAAAAAATTCAAGTTTTCTAGGATAACAAAAATCTATTTTAAAACCTCTAAGTTAAACGCCAGTTGGTGAGGAGGGAGCACCTCTGTTTTAGACCCAAAGTCCTAGAGTCAAAACCAGTACAACTTCTTTCTAGTAACAAAAGGAAAGATTAAATAGGTCCAACCAATTGGATTATTATGTTGCAATTGATACTAACAACATTAAGATACAATAAATTCCTACATGTAATGGTTAGTATGTATTGCAGTCAGGTTCGCTGGCAGAAATCACCCAACCAAGAGCAGCTTGTGGGAAAAAAAGTTTATGTTGGTTTACAGACTAGAAGGGAAGCTCCATAATGGCAGTGGACAATGATAGTATGAGCAGAGGGTGGACATCACCCCCTGTCCAGTATCAGGTGGACAACTGCAACAAGAGAGTGTCAAACTCTGCCATGGGTACATTGGCTATAATATCCATAAACTTGGCCCCAATAATACACTGCCTTCAAGAGAATTAATCCCCAAAACCCCCTCAGCTGGGAACCTAGCATTCAGAACACCTAAGTTTATGGAGGACACCTGAGTCAAACCACCACATTCTGCCCCATGGCCCCATAAACTGATAACCATACACGATATAAATAAAATACAATGCCTTCATCCAACTTTAAAAGTCCCCATAATTTTTATCAATCCCAATGATGTTCAAACCTCTCCATAATATAAAATCTTTTAACTGAGCCATTATACCAAAAAATCCACACACACAAAAGAGAAACCCATAATGGCACACACACACACAAAAAAAAAACATTCACTGCAAAAGATAGCAGTGGGCATAGCAAAGAAATATTCAACAAATACAAGATTTAAACAGGGAAAACATCAAACTCTGTAGCTCTAAGTCCAACAACTGTAGTCAGTGATAAATCTCCAAGTCTTATAATTCTTTTTTTTAAAAATTATTTATCTATTTATTTGAGAGTGACAGACACAGAGAGAAAGACAGATAGAGGGAGAGAGAGAGAGAATGGGAGCGCCAGGGCTTCCAGCCTCTGCAAACGAACTCCAGACGCGTGCACCCCCTTGTGCATCTGGCTAACGTGGGACCTGGGGAACCGAGCCTCGAACCGGGGTCCTTAGGCTTCACAGGCAAGCGCTTAACCGCTAAGCCATCTCTCCAGCCCCAAGTCTTATAATTCTAACCAACAACAAGTCTCTGGAGTTCCAATTCCACCCCTCCAGCTAGACTACTCACAGTATTGGAAAACTTCATCTGGGGTCAGCAGCTCTCCTCAGCAGCCATCTCATCGTCCAGGCTTCTCCACTGGGTCTCCACTGCAACCCACAACTCATCCTCATGACCCCATGGGGTCTCCATGCAGGAATCCAGCAAACCTACTTCACACTGCCCATGGCCATTTCCAAAACACAAGACCATGTTGCAAATTCAATGACCCTCCCTTTCCTGCATTTCTATATTCCATAATACCAGGTGGGGTGCCAATTTGTTAATACAGGGGGGAATAAAGCAGACTTTAAGAACAGGACACTCCTTCAACATCAGGCCCCTTAAAAAAAAAAGACTACATTCTTTCTGTTTTCCCAATGCAGGTCAGCTGACCCAATCTCAATGGTTGTAATCTCTCATACAATTGCAGCTGAACAGGCAACAGTTTTGACACAAAGATTTCTTTCTGTGTCATATCCCTCTGAACATACTAGTCCATTTTTATGCACTGCAACTCTGCACAAGTTCTCAGGACACAGACATAACAGCAAGCCTCTCACACAAACTGCTTCTATCCCAGTCCAAGCAAAGTGCCTTCTCACCCTTATAAGCCAAACTTCGCAGTCTATAGTTCTTATTGCATTCAGGTCTTTCAACTCTGACCAGAATAGTCCATCAGGCTGTACTTACAGCACTGCAAGGTGTCTCTTAGGCCAAGGTTCCAAATCCTTTCACATTCCTCTTGAAAGTTAGCTCCAAAAGGCCAAAGCCACAGTGAGGTGTCTAGCAGCACATGACACTACTTCTCAGTATCAACTTTACTGTTGCAGTCAGGTTCTCGTTACTGGCAGAAATCACCCAACTAAGAGCAGCTTACGAGGAAAAAAGTTCATTTTGGCTTACAGGTTTGAGGGGAAGCTCCATGATGGCAGGGGAAGATGATGGCATGTGCAAAGGGTAGGCATCACCTGCTGGCCAACATCAGGTGGACAGCTGCAACAGGAGAGTGTGCCAAACACTGGCAAGGGGAAACTGGCTATAATTCCCATAAGCCCACCCCCAATAATACACTGCCTCCAAGAGGTGTTAATTCCCAAATCTCCATCAACTGGGAACCTAGCACTTAGAATACCCAGGTTTATGGGGGACACTTGAATCAAACCACCACAGTATGTTATAACTCTTTGTGATTTCTGTCATAGCATAAGGTGTCCTGATGGCCATCTGCTTTATGAATGTGGCTAGACACAAACTTCAGCTTGATGGACTCAGATTTCAGATCATTCCAATACTACCGTCAGACCTAGAAGGCTATGGGAAGTCCTATGACACACTCAAACTTCTATCTACTTTAGAGTAACTTTGACTCTATTGATTCTTGTTAGAGATACCCAAAGATTTTTGGATTGACTCTTTTTTTTATCAAAATTGTACCAAAACAATCATTTGTCAATGACAACAAAAGTCACAATGCATTTATCAAAATTGACTTAGCCAGGCGTGGTGGCACATGCCTTTAATCCCAGCACTCGGGAAGCAGAGATAAGAGGACTGCTGTGAGTTTGAGGCCATCCTAAGACTACACCGTGAGTTGCAGGTCAGCCTGGATTTGAGTGAGACCCTACCTTGAAAAAAAAAAATTGACCAAATGCTAGAGCTAGAAAAAACTTTTCTGAAGGTGTATATATTAGGCTAGGAATTCTTTCTTTTTCTTTTTTCTTTCTTTCTTTTTTTTTTTTTTTTTTGAGGTAGGACTTCACTCTAGCTCAGGCTGAACTGGAATTCACTATGTCAATCTCAGAGTGGCCTCGAGCTCATGGTGGTCCTCCTACATCTGCCTCCCGAGTGCTGGGATTAAAGTCATGCACCACCACACCCAGCCAGACTAGGAATTTTTGGACAGATGGAATTTGTTAAAACTAATAAAAAGGAAGATGGGTGTGGTAGCTGGGATTAAAAGCCTTTAGATGTTGGTCATGGTGCCTCATGCCTTTAATCTAAGCACTTGAGGGAGAGAGCAGAGGTAGGAGGAACACTGTGAATTTGAGGCCAGCCTGAGACTACATAGTGACTTCTAGGTCAGCCTGGGCTAGAGTGAGACCCTACTTCAAAAAAAATTATTAAAAGAAACCCCTTTAGATTTTTCAGCAGTTAAGGCACTTGCCTGCAGGACCCAATAACCCAGGTTCAATTTCCAAGTACCCACATAAATCTAGTTGCAAAAAGTGGTGGATACATTTGTAGTTTGTTTGCAGTGGCTGAATGCCCTGGCATGCCCATTCCCTCTGTCTCTCGTCTCTTTCTGCTTACAAACAAACAAACAAATATTTAAAAAATTTAAACAATACTCATATCTGCCATGGGAAGTACTATAAAATGATACCTATTAGAGTTCCATTTCCCTTCCTACTGTAAAATAAATGGTAAGATTTTCAATATGCTCATAAAATACTGATTTCTCAGTAGTATTGTCTCTTACTTCTATCTACTAATTGTACTTGTAACATGGGAAATGAACATTTTTTTTGAAAAGTACTTTAAATTGCCCCATTAATTTCTTCAGTAATGTGGCCATTTTTTACTTCTCCACACTGAAACCTGGGTAACACTAAAACAATAGGACAAATAAAATTATTATCCACAAATAAAAGTTATAATAATTTGGACATTAGACATAAATCCTTCTTAGAGTTAGAAGAAGCCACTCCACACAAGGCTATGGCTATAAAATCAAATTGTCCAGTAAAAAAAAAATCTAGACTTAAAAATGATAAATTATTTAAAATATTATATATGTCAGAATATTTCACTTAGTATAATCCTTTCCAGGTCCATCCATTTTTCTGCAAATTTCATAACTTCATTTTTCTTTACCGCTGAGTAGAACTCCATTGTATAAATGTGCCACATCTTCATTATCCACTTATCAGTTCAGGGACATCTAGGCTGGTTCCATTTCCCAGCTATTATAAATTGAGCAGCAATAAACATGGTTGAGCATGTACTCCTAAGGAAATGAGATGAGTCCTTTGAATATACGCCTAGGAGTGCTATAACTGGGTCATATGGTAGATCAATCTTTAGCTGTTTTAGGAACCTCCACACTGATTTCCACAATGGCTGGACCAGATTGCATTCCCACCAGCAGTGTAGAAGGGTTCCTTTTTTTCCACATCCCCGCCAACATTTATGATCATTTGTTTTCATGATGGTGGCCAATCTGACAGGAGTGAGATGGAATCTCAATGTAGTTTTAATCTGCATTTCCCTGATGACTAGTGACGTAGAACATCTTTTTAGATACTTATATGCCATTTGTATTTCTTCTTTTAAAGACTCTCTATTTAGTTCCATAGCCCATTTTTTAGTTGGCTTGTTTGATTTCTTATTATTTAATTTTTTGAGTTCTTTGTATATCCTAGATATTAATCCTCTATCAGATGTATAGCTGGCAAAGATTTTTTTCCCATTCTTTAGGTTGCCTATTTGCTTTATTTGCTGTGTCTTTTGCCATAAAATCTTTGTAATTTCATGAAGTCCCAGTGATTAATCTGTGGTTTTATTGCCTGAGCAATTGGGGTTGTATTCAGAAAGTCTTTGCCAAGACCAATATGTTGAAGGGTTTCCCCTACATTTTCCTCTAGCAGTTTCAGAGTTTCAGGTCTGATGTTAAGGTCTGTAATCCATTTGGACTTAATTCTTGTGCATGGTGAGAGAGAAGAATCTATTTTCATCCTTCTGCAGATATATATCCAGTTTTCCCAACACCATTTGCTGAAGAGGCTGTCTTTTCTCCAATGAGTGTTTTTGGCATTTTTATCGAATATCAGGTGGCTATAGCTACTTGGGCTTACATCTGGGTCCTCTATTCTGTTCCACTGATCTACATGTCTGTTTTTGTGCCAGTACCATGCTGTTTTTTTTACTATGGCTCTTTAGTATAGGTTAAAATCAGGTATGGTGATACCACCAGCCTTATTTTTGATGCTCAGTATTATTTTAGATATTCGAGGGTTTTTTTTTGTCATCCAGATGAATTTTTGGATTGTTTTTTCTATTTCCATGAAAAATGCCTTTGGAATTTTGATAGGGATTGCTTTAAATGTGTAGATTGCTTTAGGTAAGATTGCCATTTTTACAATATTGATTCTTCCAATCCAGGAACAAGGGATGTTTCTCCACTTTCTAGTGTCTTCTGCAATTTCTCACATGAGTGTTTTAACGTTCTCATTGTAGAGATTCTTCAATTCCTTCGTTAGGTTTATTTCAAGGTACTTTATTTTTTTTTTGATGCAATTGTGAATGGGAGTGATTCTCTGATTTCATCCTCTGTGTGTTTATTGTTAGCATATATGAAGGCTACTGATTTCTCTGTATTTATTTTGTATCCTGCTACATGGCTGTAGGTTTTGATCAGCTCTAACAGTTTGCTAGTAGAGTTTTTAGTGTCCTTTATGTATAGAATCATGTCATCTGCAAATAATGATAACTTGATTTCTTCTTTTCCAATTTGTATCCCTTTTATGTGTGTCTCTTGCCTTATTGCTATGGCTAAGACTTCCAAAACTATATTAAATAAAAGTGGGGTTGTCTTGTTCCTGATTTTAGTGGAAAAGCTTCCAGTTTTTCCCCATTTAGTAATATGTTTGCTGTAGACTTGTCATAAATAGCCTTTATTATATTGAGATATGTTCCTTCTATTCCCAGTCTCTGTAGGACTTTTATCATGAAGGGATGTTGGATTTTGTCAAATGCTTTCTCTGCGTCTAATGAGATGATCATGTGATTTTTGTCCTTCAACCCGTTTATGTAATGTATTACATTTATAGATTTGCGTATGTTGAACCATCCCTGCATCTCTGAGACCCTACCTTGAAAAACCAATATATATATTATGTTCATCCAACTTTAAAAGTCCCCATAATGTATTAATCCCAATCCCATAATCCAAGCTCTTTTAACTGAGCCATAATACCAAATCCACAAAAACCCCATAGTGGCACAGAATAAACATTCACATTGAAAAAGATGGCATTGGGCATAGCATAGCAAAGAAATATTCAACAAAAATGAGATTTAAACAAGGCAAACTTCAACCTCTGTAGTTGCAAGTCCAACAACTGTAGTCAGTAACAAATTACCAAACTTGATAATTCTAACCAGCAACAATTCTCTGGAATTTTAACTCTGCCCCTCTAGGTAGTCTACTCATAGTCCTGAAAAACTTCATCTGGGGCTGGCAGCTCTTCTTAGCAGCCATCTCGTGGTCCTGGCATATCCAGTGGGTCCCCACTGTAACCCCTGGTTCATTTTCATGGCTCCATTGTCTCTCCATGTAGACATCCAGTAAACCTGTTTCACACTGCCCATGGCCATTTCCAAAACACAAGACCATGTTGCAAACTCAATAACCCTCCCTTTCCTGCATTTCTTATACTCCACAATAGCAGGTAGGGTGCCAATTTGTTAGTCCAGTGGGGAATAAAGCAGTCTTTGAAGAACAAGACACTCCTTGATCGCTCAGGCCCTTACAAAAGAGTCTACCTTCTTCTTGTTGCCTCAGTGCATGTCAGCTGGCCTAATCTCAAAGGTTGTAATCTCATATAATTGCATCTGAATAGGAAGAAGTTTCAGAGAAATGATTTCATTTCTATGTCATATCTCTCTGCACACACCAGTCTGTTTCTAAGCAATGCAATCCTACCCAAATTCTCAGGACACAGGCATAACAGCAAGTCTCTCACACAAACTGCTTCTAGCCCAGTCTAAGCAAAGCTCCTTCTTACCCTCATAAGCTAAACCTCACAGTTCATAGTTCTTTGCATTCAGGACTTTCAACTCTTATCAGAATAGTCCATCAAGCTGTACTTACAGCACTTCCAGGTGCCTTAGGCCAAGGTTTCAAATCCTTCTACATTCCTCTTGCAAACCAGCTCTAAAGGGCTAAAGCCACATAGTCAGGTGTCTAGCAGCAGTCTCACTCCTTGTTACCACTTTACTGTTGCAGTCAGGTTTGCATTGTTGGTAGAAATCACCTGACCAAGAGCAGCTTGTGGGAAAAAAAGGGTTTATTTTGGCTTACAGGTTTGAGGGGAATCTCCATGATGTGAGCAGAAAACAATGGCATGAGCAGAGGGTAGACATCATAACACCCATTAGCCCACCCCTAACAATACACTGCCTTCAGGAGGCATTAATTCTTAAATCTCCATGAGCTGGGAACCTAGCATTAAGAATACCTGTGTTTATTGAGGATACCTGAATCAAAACTCCACAGTCTACTTGGTCAGGGTGAATGATCTTTTTGATATATTCTTGTATTCTGTTTGCCAATATTTTGTTGAGAATTTTTGCATCTATGTTCATAAGGGAGATTGGTCTGTAATTTTATTTTTTTATTCTGTTTTTGTCTGGTTTTGGTATTGGTGATGCTGGCTTCATAGAAGGAGTTCAATAGAATTGCGTGTTTGAAAGTTTAATTATAACATGGTGAGAAGAGGTTCTTTCAGGTTTTGTCTGTTTTGTGTTGTATAAGCTTTCTGTATCTGCATTGGCATTTCTTTCCCAATTTGGAGAAATTTTTAGTCTATGATTTTGTTGAAAATGCTTATTATGCCTTTGGAGTGAAGTTCTTTTCATTCTACTATACCCTGAATTCTTATGTTTGATCTTTTCATAGTATGCTGAATATCTTGAAATTCCAACTCATACCTTCCTATTAGCTTGTCTTTCTCTTTGATGGACTTTATTAGATCTTCTACCTGGTCCTATAGTTTAGATATTCTGTTATCTCTTTGATCCATTCTACCGACGAGGCTTTCCACAGAGATTTTATTTGACTTACTGTGATTTTCATTGACAGTATTTCTGCCTGTTTTTTTTTTTCTTCAGTATTTCTATTTTTTTTTTTTACTCATATCTTGTAATGACCTCCTTATTTCATTGAACTGGTTTCTTGTGTTCTCTTGGGATTCCTTCAGGAGTCTATTTTCTTCTTTAATTCCTTTGTTTTCTTCTTTGATTCCTTTGAGTATAGATAAAATCTTTTTTTTTTTTTTTTTTAAATCTTTGTCAAGCATTTCATCTAAAAAAGTCTCATTGGGGCTCATTTCTGATGGATTTATAATTTTTGGTGGGGTTGTATTGTCTTGATTTTTTGTGTTTCTTGTATTATAATGTAGTGATTTTTGCATCCTGAGTTGATTTGATGCTTGTGTTTTCCTTTTTTAAAAGTCTTTTAAAATTATCTTTATTTATTTATGAGAGAAAGAAAGAGAGAGAGAGGGAGAGAGAAAGAGAGAGAGAGAGAGAGAATGGGCATGTCAAGGCTTCTAGGCACTGCAAATAACTCCAGACACATGCACCACCATATGCACCTGTCTTATGTGGGACCTGGAGGATCAAACTTGGGTCCTTAGGCTTTTGAGGCAAGCACCTTAACTTCTAAGCCATCTCTCCAGCCCATGATGCTTTTGTTTTCTAATTATCTGCCAAGTTCTTAGACTTGGAAATCCAAATTTATGTACCTTTAGGGTGGGAGTTTAAAGTGCAAAGTGTAGCTCTTGTACTACATCCAGTTGCAGAAGTAATCCTAGTTGCTGAGTTTGTCTGATAGTCAAGTGCTATATGGGTTTGGTGGAGCAATTTACTGGCAAATTCTAAAATTCAACTGAGCAACATACACATTCAATTAAATCCAGCATTGAGTATGCAAGTGTGGGGATTTAAACAGATAACCATATAAAGCCAAAATCCCTAAGGATGTGTGTTTGTGTGTCTGTGTATGTGTGTGTGTGTTGCTCTACACCCTTAATGTCAACTGGGAGGTTGAAATTTCTGTTCTGAAATGGGTTCCAGGTCAGTCTGGGTCTGAATCAGATCCTCTCCTCAATAATGACAGAAGAAAAAGACAAAGCCCCTATGAATCTGAAAGCATCAAAGGCAACAATGATCAACCCCCAAATACAGTTTAAATGATAATGGTAAAGCCAACAAAGAATATGTACCCCACAACCTTCTCTGCCATGAAAAGAAAGAGAATTGCATTTCCAGTACAGGCAGATGTACCTGCTTTTTGTCAGTCAGCCTCGTTACCTTTGGGGTAACTTCTAGTCTCACCCCCCATGTTGTGCTGTGTATCTGGTGTTCTGATCAGCTGTGCTGGATGCCCTGCCTCTAGGAGGATGAATATGTTCTCTGGAGGTTCTCAATTCTGATGGTTGGGGGATAGGAGAGTGCAGGAAACCTGGAGTTGCACTGGAACTGCTCAGCTGGTCCCACCTATGTCCTCTTCAGTAGCTCCTCAGCTAATCTCTGCTGTCTTCCTTCAGGTTTCTTGATTTTGCAAGGAGGCTGATAAGGTTGGAAAATCCTTTTGTTTGGTCTCTGCTCCTGCAGCTTGGTGCTGGGCTGAGCAGGTGTTCAGATTTGCACAGATCAGGGCAACAAGCACCTTGGTGGGATTCTGGCCAGTTTCCTCCTTTCTGGTATATCTTGGTCTTTCCTGCTTCTCTTCTGTGGCCAACAAAAGCCTATACCCCTTCACTTTTCAGAAGGAGAGTGTATTTTGCTGTGGTTTTGCTTAAATCCCTCCCTAGGCTAGTTTGGCATGACTCCTATGCTGCCATCTAACCCGGAAGTCCTGACAAAGTTTTGCTATCTAGAGAATTCAAAGAACTAAAACAACTAAGCAATAAAAGTCAATTAATATGCTGATGAAATGGGACATGGAACTGAACAGAGAGCTCTCAAAGGAAGAATTACAAATGGCCAATTAACATAAAAAATATAATGTTCAACATCTTTAGCCATCTGGGAAATACAAATTATATTTTGATTTGTTAAAGATGCCTATGTATCTTTGTATCATACTATGCTCTTGATTATTTTAACAATAGATATAGTACTCCTATTGGATGTGCACTTTAATGTTGTATCAAGCACAGATGTTGGAGAAAATCAGACTTGGATTATGATGGCCGATAATGTTAATATGACTCTAGGGCCTCTTCCTTAATGTCTGTAATAACTTTTTCCTTATTCTGACTCTTTTTTATGTCTACTCAACCTCTTTGTAAGATCCTAGGGATAAGCTCAGGACAAAACAAAATTTGTCTTCTGCATGCACAAAATATAGTGCATGGTCAATACAGGGAACAGCAGAAGTGCCTCCAGCAGTGGCAGCAATAGGTCTGTGGGGCCACAGCTGCAAGACTTGGCTTGAGCAGCAGGAAAAGACATGTGAGGGGATTTTCCACTTACACTGGAGCTCCTCCAAAACTCAAGAAATGTGAAGATAGGACCATAGCAACCAAAAGAGGATCAGATCACGAGGTAGAGGCAGCGGGAGAACTAGAACCACCATCTACACTCTCCCCTCCCTCACTGCCAGCGCAAGCACCAGCAAGCACCAGAGACCTGGGAAAGGGAGATCACAGCACCCAACACCAGTGACCAGAGCAGTGATCCAGTGACCCAGCCAGCCTACTTGAACCCACAGCACACCAAAGAGGGCCCCAAGCAGGAGCGCCGCATAACTGAGACCAAAATTATCCCAAAAGGGAAGTACCCACCAAATAAGCCTGATATATAGGCCTGAATCAGAAGTGCTAATTGCACCTTCCATATCAGGATAAATTATTTGTTAAATCTGATGGATGGTCAGATTTGCCATTGTTAAATAAACTATATTTTGGGCTTGTTATTTGTTTCTTCTTCATTTATAGTGGCTTTGTTTCCTCTTCTGTTGTTCATTAGGGAAGGGTCTCACTTGGTCACAAGCTGACTTGGAACCCTCAACTGACCAGAAATCTTAACCTCCTAGTTGACAGAATTAAAGGTATGGGACAACATACACCCTAAGGGATTGAGACTTTGTTAGAGGATCTGGTTGTCATACCTACTCTTGTGTAAATATTCTGTGCTGTTTTTCATTGAATGCATGCATCTTTTAGTTAAATTTTAGAATCTGCCTCTATTTTGTTCTACTCAGCCTACTTGAATACTCTCATAGCAGGAAAACCCAACATCTAAGGTCACTTTTGTAGATACTCTGAGAGTCTTAAGAGCCACACCTACCACCTTAAGCTCTACCCTGAAGATATATAACATCAGATTGATTGATACATCTAATAATACTGTAGCTAACTAGAAAATCCAAGCATTAAATTAATCCAAGATGTAAAAATATGTACATTATAACACAAAAAACATCAAAAATTAAGACAATATAGATCCACCAAAAAGTATTAATGCATCTGAAATGACCTTCAGTGAGAATGAGTTAGAGGAAATGCCTGAGAAAGAGTTCAAAAGCATGATTATAAATATGCTCAAAGAAGTGAAAGAAGAAATCAAAGGAATGAAAGAGGAAATGAAAGGAATCAAAGAAGTCACAGGAAACCAAGTTAATGAAATAAAGAGGTCAATACAAGACACAAATAAGGAAATAAAATAATAAAGAATAGCCAGTCAGAATTACTATCAATGAAGAACACAGACAATGAAATAAAAAAAATAAAAACTCTGTAGAAAATCTCACCAGTAGAATGAATGAAGGAGAGGACAGAATATCTAAACTAGAAGACCAGGTGGCAGATCAAATACAGTCCAACAAAGAGAAAGACAAACCAATAGGAAAGTATGAATGGGAATTTCAAGATATTTGGGACACTAAGAAAAGACCAAACATAAGAATTCAGGGTATAGTAGAAGGAGAAAATTTCACTCCAAAGGCATAGTAGATGTTTTCAACAAAATTATAGAAGAAAACTTCCCCCAAGTTGGTAAAGAGGTACCAATGCAGATATGGGAATCATTTAGAACACCAAGCAGACAAAACCTGGAAAGAACCTCTCCTTGCCATATTATAATTGAACTACCAAACATACAAGCCAAGGAAAATATATTGAAAGCAGTTAGAGAGAAAAAACAAGTTACATACAAAGGCAAGCCTATCAGGATCACAGCAGATTACTCAACATAAACTTTAAAAGCCAGAACAGCTTGGAGTGATGTATTCCAAGTCCTGAAAGATAACAACTGACACCCAAGGTTACTATATCCTGAGAAACTATCCATTCAAATAGATGGAGAAATAAGGACATTCTATACCAAAAGCAGGCTAAAGGAATATTTGAAGGCAACCAGCTGTACAGAAAATACATGAAAGAATCCTCCATGCTGAAGAGAAAGTAAAGCATATATATAAGGAACCTGGAAAAAACAAACCATACTCAAATACTAGTTAATAAGAGAGAGCAAAGGTAAAACTGGAAGAACTACAAAAAATGGTAAAAATAAATACACACTTTTCAATAATATCTTTTAATATAAATGGTCTCAATACCCCAACCAAAAGACATAGGTTTGCAGACAGGGTTAAAAAGCAGGATCTTTCAATTTTTAGCCTCCAAGAAACTCACCTTTCTATAAAGGATGGCCACTATCTTAGGGTGAAAGTTTGGAAAACAGTGTTTCAAGCAAATGGGCCTAGAAAACAAGCAGTGGATGATATCCTAATATCTGACAAGGAAGATTTCAGTCCAACATTAGTTAGGAAAGATAAGAAAGGTCACTTTATATTGATTAAGGGCACACTCCAACTGGAGGACATTACAATCCTAAACATATGTGCACCTAACATGGGAGCCCCCAACTTCAAAAAACAAATGCTATTAGAACTAAAGTCACAGATAACACCAAACACAGTTGTAGTGGGTGACTTCAACACCCCATTCCCATTAATTGACAGGTCATCACTGCAAAAAATAAAAAGAGAAGTATATGGATTAAATGAGGTCATAGAAGAAATGGATCTACCATGTATACAGGACATTTCATCCAAATGCTGCATATTATACATTCTTTTCAGCAGCACAAAGAACATTCTCTAAAATATATTGACCATATATTGAAACACAAAGCAAATCTTAACAACTACAGGAAAATTGAAATAATTCCTTGCATTCTATCTGACCACAATGGAATCAAACTACAAATCAATAGCAAGAAAAGCTATAGAGCATACACAAAATCATGGGAACTAAACAATAAGCTACTAAATGATGAATGGGTTAATGAAGAAATCAAGAAGGAAATCAAAAAATGCATAGAGTCAAAACCTATTGAGAACACAACATACCAAAACCTTTGGGACACAATGGAGGCATTCCTAAGAGGAAAATTTATAGCTTTAAGTGCCTATATTAAGAAATTAGAAAGGTCTGAAGTAAACGACCTAGTGCTTCACCTTAAAGCCTTGGAAAAAGAGGAACAAGGCAAACAAAAAATCAGTAGACAGGAAGAAATAATAAAGATTAGGGCATAAATTAATAAAATAGAACACCCCTCCAAAAAATCCAAATAATCAATGAAACAAATAGTTGGTTATTTAAAAGGATAAACAAGATTGATAACCCCTTAGCAAATATGACCAAAAGAAAGGGAGAAAAGATACAAATTAATAAAATTCGAGATGAAAAAGGCAGCATCACAACAGATACCAGAGAAATTAAAAAAAAATCATAGGGACATACTATAAAAGCATATACTCCATTAAGTATGAAAATCTGAAAGAAATGGATGATTTCCTTGACTTATAGGACCTGGCTAAATTAAATCAAGATCAGATTAATTACTTAAGTAGACCTATAACAATTATGGATATCTAAGCATTTGTCAAAAATCTCCCAACCAAAAAAGTACAGGCCCAGGTGGATTCACTGAGTAATTTTACCAACCCTTCAGGGAAGAACTAACACCACTGCTTCTTAAGCTTTTCCATAAGAGAAAAAGAAGGAATCCTACCAAACACCTTCTACAAAACCAGCATCACCCTGATACCAAAACCTGGCAAAGACAGAACAAAAAAAGAAAATTACAGACCAATTTCCCTCATGAACATAGATGCAAAAGTTCTCAACAAAATATTGACAGACAGAATACAAGAATATATCAGAAAGATCATTCACCCTGACCAAGTAGGCTTTATCCCAGAGATGCAGGGATGGTTCAACATACACAAATGGATAAATGTAATACATTATATAAGTGGACTTAAGGACAAAAATCACATGATCATCTAATTAGATGCAGAGAAAGCATTTGACAAAATCCAAGATCTCTTCATGATAAAAGTACTACAGAGGGCTGGAGAGATGGCTTAGTGGTTAAGTGCTTGCCTGTGAAGCCTAAGGACCCCGGTTCGAGGCTTGGTTCCCCAGGTCCCATGTTAGCCAGATGCACAAGGGGCGCACACGTCTGGATTTCGTTTGCAGAGGCTAGAAGCCCTGGCGCGCACATTCAATCTCTCTCCCTCTATCTGTCTTTCTCTCTGTGTCTGTCACTCTCAAATAAATAAATAAATAAAACTTTTTTAAAAAAAGTACTACAGAGACTGAGAATAGAAGGAACATATCTCAACATAATTAAGGCTATTTATGACAAGCCTACAGTCAACATATTACTAAATGGGGAAAAACTGGAAGCTTTCCCACTAAAATCAGGAACAAGACAAGGGTGTCCACTGTCTCCACTTCTATTTAATATAGTACTGGAAATCTTAGCCATAGCAATAAGGCAAGAGACACACATAAAAGGGATACAAATTGGAAAGGAAGAGATCAAGTTATCATTATTTGCAGATGACATGATTGTATAGATAAAGGACCCTAAAGACTCTACCAGCAAACTGTTAGAGCTGATAAGCACCTGCAGCCGTGTAGCAGGATACAAAATAAATACACAGAAATCAGTAGCCTTCATGTATGCTAACAACAAACACACAGAGGCTGAAATCAGAGAATCACTCCCATTCACAATTGCATCAAAGAAAATAAAGTACCTTAGAATAAACCTAACCAAGGAAGTAAAGGATCTCTACAATGAAAACTTTAAAACACTCAAACGAGAAATTGCAGAAGACACTAGAAAGTGGAAAAACAACCCTTGTACTTGGATTGGAAGAATTAATATTGTGAAAATGGCAATCTTACCAAAAGCAATCTACACATTTAATGCAATCCCCATCAACATTCCAATGGAATTCTTCACAGGAATAGAAAAAACAATCCAAAAATTCATTTGGAAGCACAAAAAAAAATCTCAAATATCTAAAACAATACTGAGCAACAAAAATAAGGCTGGTGGTATCACCATACCTGATTTTAACCTATACTACAGAGCCATAGTAACAAAAACAGCATGGTACTGGCACAGAAGCAGACATGTAGATCAGTGGAAGAGAATAGAGAACCCAGATATAAGTCTGGGTAGTTATAGCCACCTGATATTCAACAAAAATACTCACTGGAGAAAAGATAGACTCTTCAGCAAATGGTGCTGGGAAAACTGGATATCTATCTGTAGAAGGATGAAAATAGATTCGTTTCTCTCTCCATGCACAAGAATTAAGTCCAAATGGATTAAAGACCTTAACATCAGACCTGAAACTCTGAAACTGCTAGTCAAAAAAGTAGGGGAAACCCTTCAACATATTGGTCTTGGCAAAGACTTTCTGAATATAACCCTAATTGCTCAGGCAATAAAACCACAGATTAACTGCTGGGACTGCATGAAATTACAAAGATTTTGTACTGCAAAGGACACTGTGAATAAAAAAAGGAGGCAACCTATAGAATGGGAAAAAAATCTTTGCCAACTATACATCTGATAGAGGATTAATATCTAGGATATCTAAAGAACTCACCAAATTAAATAATAAGAAATCAAGCAGCCCAATTAAAAAATGTGCTATGGAACTAAATAGAGAGTTCTCAAAAGAGGAAATACAGATGGCATATGAGCATCTAAAAAAATGTTCTATGTCCCTAGTCATTTGGGAAATGCAGATTAAAACTACATTGGAATTCCATCTCACTCCTGTCAGATTGGCTACCATCATGAAAACAAATGACCATAAATGCTGGCAAGGATGTGGAAACAGAGGAACCCTTGTACACTGTTGGTGGAATTGCAACTTGGTCCAGCCATGGTGGAAATCAGTGTGGTGGTTCCTAAGACAGCTGAAAATAGATGTACCATATGACCCAGCTATAGCACTCCTAGACATATATCCTAAGGACTCATCTCATTTCCTTATAGGTACTTGCTCAATCAACCATGTTTATTGCCATTCTATTCATAATAGCTGGGAAATGGAACCAGCCTATATATCCCTCAACTGATGAGTGGATAATGAAGATATGGCACATTTATACAATGGAGTTCTACTTAGTGGTAAAGAAAAATGAAGTTATGAAATTTGCAGGAAAATGGATGGTTCTGGAAAGGATTATACTAAGTGAGGTAACCCCAGCCCAGAAAGCCAAATGTCACATGTTGTCTCTCATATGTTGATCCTAGCTACAGGTGATTGTACTTCTGTGTGAGTAGGAAGAAAACTCAGTAGCAAAGGCCAGTGAAGCAGAAAAGAGATATAAGGGGATGAGAAAGAAGGGAGGGGGGGGTACTCAATAGGATGGTATTATATATATGTAAGTAGAAGAATAGATTAATGGGGGTGAAAAGGCCCAAGTGAGGTCAGGCGAAGAGATTGATAAAGGAAAGGTGAAGGGAGTGCTAATAAAAATCTAAGAGGATATAAATAAATCATATTGAAACCTACTCTTTTGGACAATGGAACACTCAGAAGCCATAGATTGTTACTAGAAAATTTTCAGTGCCAGGAATGGGATACCTTCCAGTGAGTTGCTGTCCATGGAAGTTCCTGATGCTCCCAAAACTTTACAGGCCATTGCCAAGGCCCCATGTTTCCCACCAGGAGTATAAGACCCTATTGATGAAGACTCCACATACTTGGTCTGCAAGGCCACTGAGAAATTCTGCTGGAACTGAGCTGAGCTCCTCCATGTAGACTAGCTGACAGAAAGCTAGAAGAAGCCATTCTACATGCAGCTTCAATTGGAGAGAGAGAAATCACCAGTGATGATACTCAACAGTGGACACTGCAAGCCTTATATTTGGCCAGCCAGGCCAAATCATCCAATGGGTACAATAGTGGCACATCTGTCATGGTGGAAACCATCTGTCCTCTAATTGGACTGGAGGCCTGCCCCATGGGGGCGAATATATCCCTGATACTGAAAACCTAAATCAGGGGTAGTCATGAGCCCTGGGGTGTAACATCTGCTGCTGTGTAGCTAAATGTATATACTATGCTTATCAAACTGCCCAGTAAGCACTTCTCTTAATGTTCATACCCATATATTAATGCTACTCTCACTTTTGGTAGAGAATCTTCTCCTTTCAGATGGCAGTACCTTGGGATGACTCAGAAGGCATCATGGTGCTGGGAAGAAGTGATAGAGGAATGCTCATGACTGCAATATCTCTATCACACCTTCCAAGGCTCAGTGTCTTTTGCAGAAGAGGTGGCAGAAAGAATGTAAGAGCCATAGGAAGGGTAGGACTCCTTACAATGTGCTCCTCCAGGCAGAAAATGGGCTGGATATCCATGACCTCATAATGCCTGATACTACCAACACAGTATCATCATAATTGGAGGAAAAGATGATGACATCAAAATAAAAGAGAGACTCATTGAAAGGGGGAGGGGATATAATGGAGAATGGAGTTTCAAAGGGGAAAGTGGGGGAGGGAGGGTATTACCATGCGATATTGTTTACAGTCATGGAAGTTGTTAATTAAAAAATAAATTAATTAAAAAAAATCTACAAAGCTGATTGAATGATTAGAACTTCATGATTGTGGAGAGATGTAATGTTGAAGATCCAGAGCCAAATTACTACCTTTAGGACCCTTAATTGCCATTCATTATCTAACTCTGTGTCTGAGCTAACATCCTTGTGAGTATCAGGTAAAACTTTTGGAATGTATCAGTTTAGCAGACAACTAGCTGTCACCAACAATAAGTTGAGAATGTTATCAGAGAACAAGACCACCTATAATGGAGTTTTCCCTGCTTTGCTAAAACCTGCTTACCTGATGTCCCTACCAGTGTTTTTTGGGAAATGTCTTACTTCATGACTTACTTTTGTTCCACGACTATAAAAGCTCATATCATTCTTTCATGCTGAAGCATGTTATTTGGAACAACCTGAATTCCCCAAAGAAGTAACACTTTTCCAGTAGGCTCCACCTCCTAAAGGTTCTACCACCTTTAAGCAGCACCAATCTCAGGACCAAGCCTTCAACATATGGGCCTTTGGGGCACATTACAGATCCAAACTATAGCATCCTCCCATTTTTTGGTATGTTATCATAGCACTGGACATAGAGACTACCTTTATGATCATAGGATGCACTAAAATATTGTGATGTGTAAAAATCCCATCATAAAGGTAGATTTTTACAACATTGAGGCCAAAGACTTCTTTATATAAATGTAAAACATCATCATAAATCAACCCAAAAAGTGGGAGAAAAATTACAACTCAACATAGGAAATGTATTCAGGAATGGGTAAAATTATAAAACTTTTGGATATTCACCCAATGACATTATGGTGGTTCATCTCTGGCTGTCAAATCAACAGGATTTAGAATTTCCATGAAGAAATAATCTCTTGGCATGTCTGTGGTAGTTTGAATAGATGTCCCCCAATAGATTCAGTAATTTTTTTTTTTCCCCGAAGGTAGGGTCTCACTCAGGTCCAGGCTGACCTGGAATTAACTGTGTCATCTCAGGGTGGCCTTGAACTCATGGCAATCCTCCTACCTCTGCCTCCCGAGTGCTGGGATTAAAGGTGTGCGCCACCACGCCTGGCCCAGATTCAGTAATTTTATTAAAGCATCTTGGATTTCCAACTACCTGGCTGGAGGAGGTGTACATGTGGCGGTAGATTTGGAGTTCTAGTCTACAGATATGCAAAGTGCTTTGGCTTTGCTTGGGGTTCCTGGAATGTGCTTCTTGCTTTTGGTGGCTTTTCTCTCAGCTTGGTTCTGTGAAAGGGAAGCCAACTTCTGCCATTATGGAACTTCCCCTGGATCTGTAATCTTCAAATAAATTTCCTTCCTGCATAACTGTGCCTGGTTTGCTGCCTGGTTTGGAAGTTCATCTCAGTGTATTGAGGCTGTCAGTTAAAATGTCTGTTAGGGATTTTCTAGATTAGGACCCACCCTGTGGGTGGTACCATTGCATGAGCTGGAATCCTGGACCAAATAAAAGGTTAAAAGCTATCTAAGCAGCAACATTCATCGCCTCTGCTTCCTCACTGTGGACTGAATGTGACTAGCTCCCATCCTTCTGCTGACATGCCTTCCACACCATGTTTGACTATAACCTGGAACTGTAAACTGACTGGAATAAACCCTTCCTCCCCTAAACTGATTTTTGTAAGGTATTTTGTCTCAGCAAGCAGAAGGTAGCTGACATATGTATTAAATAGAAATTAAAATAAAACAAAGCAAAAGCATAAAAATTGAGGTATGTATATATGGCAAAGGTAAATCTTAAATATAATATAAAACCAAAAATCCAGCTTGAAGAAAATGTATACTTTGATACTTAGTTAAAGTTTAAAAACATGTCATGTCTACTTCAGTAAACATCAAACATTGCCTCTTGCATGCCTAGTTCCCTTCGTAATGACTAAATTGGTTTTTACAACACTTGCATATAACTTTCTGGTGTGCATTATGACAGGGGTTAAAGGGCAAACTTATTGCTAGGTCAATTTCCATGGAGGCCTGGCCTGACCTCAGGACCCAGAAGGACATATCTCCTTGGCCATCCAGTAGTAGATCTCAGGTGCAATGTCCATATTACCTTGTGGGTCCTGAGTCTCATGCTACGCCCGGAAGCCTGCCTATTTGAAGGAAGATGTTGATGTATGTTTTAGAATTTATAAACACTATTTTGTATAAACACCATTTTTCAATAGGAGTCACAGGAAATTGGGTCTAAAATGGAGTGAAATGAAACTAAATTTGTGAAGGAAATTGCACTGACTGTGGACATTAGAAGTTAATGCTTGCTGAGATCACCCTGAATTCTTATTTTTAAATGCTGGGCATATGCACAAGTTTTTTTGAAATGTCATCTGCTAAAGAAAAAACAAAATCAGGGAACTTTTTTCTTGGGAGCTTTTTTATAAAACAATAAAGAGTATTTCATCACACAGAGAATTTGCAGGCAAGACATGAAGTGGTGGGTGGAGGCCGGGAAGTCCTCTGTGGAGCTTTATTTGACTCTGCTTTGTGGGTGGTTGGTTAGCTGGTAATGAATGCAGAACTCATGGAGAAGTTTATCATTTGTTTTCCCCAGTTCTGTCACTAGGAGGAGTACATGCCCAGCGTGTCCTTGTTTGCTAAATACTCATTCTAGAATCATATTTTTAAGGTTTAAGTTGGACAGATCCTAGTTCCCATCCCTGAATGATGATTTTATTTTAGCATGTTTTTGTTTGCTATGAGAACAAATCAAGTTATAATGAGGAATGTGCTGAAATAACAGAAGCTGCACAACTCAGGCCAGCCATACTGTTTTTTGATGGAAATGACTGAAAACAAGTTAATATTAACAATTTCAGATGCCACCAGTGCATCTGTTCCCCACATCTGGGCTATTTTTGCATCTTTTATTGGGAATGTTTGGAACTAGTAGAGAAATGTAGATGTGTTAGACACTGGTTTCAAAATATGATGTAGGTGAAGCATACCTTATTTTGATCAACCACTTCACTCTTGTAATTTACACATTTTGGGAGGAATTTTTTAAAAACTGAGTTTATCAAATCAGGTATCTTTTCCCTATGTGTATATCATCTTTGCTCAGGTCTTAAAAATAGAGAAAGTAAACCTTTTTTTCTTAGGGTGTTAAAATTACTTTCATTAATGTTCATATGTGATTTAAAACTCAAATATTATTTTCCAGCTTACTATGAAGAAACAAAGTGCATGATTCAATAAGACTCAACCAGCGATACTTTTTGGATTTCAAGGACTTTTTTTTTTAGTTATGTACACAGTGTATACAGTCATGTCGGTGTCATCATTAGCCTCCTTCCTATCCTCCCCCCTGTGCAGGGCCCCTCCTCATTGGGGAACATGGGTTGTGCATTGTGGGGCAGCCATCAGTTATGGGTAAGGGGCAATGTCTCTGTGCATAATTTCCCAACACATGGCTCTAACATTCTTTTTTTTTTTTTTAGTTTAGTAAAATTCTGTATATTTTTTTATTAATTAGTTTTGTATTCAGCAAATACAGTTAGTTTGGTGCCATTATTAGGCTCATCCGTGACCCTTCCCTTCCCTTGGCCCTTCCTTGTTGAGGTATATGGGTCATGCATTGTGGAGTTAGCCCACAGTTATGGGTAAGATAAATATCTCTGCATATCATGACCCAACATGTGGCTCCGACATTCTTTGCACCCCCTCTTCCGCAAAATTTCCCTGAGCCATGTTGGGTTCTTTTGTGGTCTGCTTCCGTGATGAGGTGTTGGGGGCCTCTGGGTCTCTGGTTCTCTGATTTGGTAGGAATTGATTTTTCTCTGTGTTGATCTCCTTCACCCTTGTGCTGGTATCTGGTTCACCAGGAAAAGAGAGCACCCTTGCTTATTTTGCCAATTTTTCTTGGTTTCAGCCAGAGCCCTTTTGAGGTGTGATGGGGTGGCTCTTTCCTCAGGATTTACATCTATCTGAAAAAGAGAAGCCGATTCTCCAATGGAGAGTAAGTTAGCACCAGGACAAATGAGATAACCCTTACTTTTTAAATAGAGAATTTAATAGGTGTAGGCCCTCTTGTAGCCCATGAATGGTGGTAGCTTGATAATGGAGAGAGGGATTATGTTTGGATATGGTTCTGACTTGTTTCCCAGCTCCAGCTCTGGGTCCTGTACCACTGAGGGGATCAGTTAGCCAAATCAAAAGCAGTTGGTTCCCCACCATGGCTGTGTGCCACTATTGCACTTGTGTGGGCATCACAACAGGTTATTTGCTGCTAAGTAGGTTAGACCATGAGTTGCTTGGACAGGTATTGGTCATTTTCCCCCAGTCGCCCATGTAGCACCTTCTGGCACTAGACATGCTGACTATCTGGGGATTGACTCTCTTCCAACTTCCAGCCATGCCATTCCATTTTATGTGTCAACCACATAAGGTGTCTTCAGCAGTACGGTCTTACCACTAACCTTTGTGGGTCATCAAGTACTCTGACAGAAATCTGTCTTTCTTGTAGGGCTCTCTGATCAAAAGCTCATTTTGGATGATAGCCACATGCTGGTACTGGGAGTTACAGGTCAGTGTCCACTAAAGAAAGGAGGATAAAGATAACTAATATATAAGAGTTAGAGAGAGAGAGAGAGAGAGAGAGAGAGAGAGAGAGAGAGAGAGAGAGAGAAGCTGTAGAAGATTAGGGTTAGTCTTCCTCATACCCTCTAGTGTCTTGTGGTTCAGGTGTTCCCTCTAAGGGCCTGGTGAAGGTTCAGCCATTTGGTCTGCCTTTTAGGAAATAGAGTTTTATGGTACCATTGCTGCTTGTGTCTAGATTTGTGTTTTCTACCCCATCCGTTGCCCTCCCCTTCCTGCCCACCCATCCTATTGTCTAGTCCACGTGATGTTTGCTGGGTATGTAAGGTATCTTGGGTAGATTCAGTTTAGGTGCTGTAGATGTGTGAGACTATGTGGCAATTTTTTTTTCTGTGATTGGGTAAATTCACTGAGAATGACCTGTTCCAGGTCAAACCAATTTTCCTCAAATTTCATTGTGTCATTTGTTTCTTACCACTGTACAGAATTCCCTTGTGTAGATATACCACATCTTAGTTATCCATTCTTCTAGTGATGAACATCTGGGTTGATTCCAGCTCTTAGCTATTACAAATTGAGCTGCTACAAACATGGTTTGTTCTCTGGCCTGTGACTCTAACATTCTTTCTGTACCCTCTTCTGCGAATTTCCCTGAACTGTTTTGGGTTCATTTTAGATCTGCTTCAGTGATGAGGTCTTGGTAGCCTTTGTATCTCTGGATATCTGGCTTGGTAGGAGTTGGGTGTTCTCTGTGTCTATCTCCTTCACCCTTGTTCTGGTACCAGGTTCACCAAGAAAGCAGCACTCTTGCTTATTATGAGAGAGAGAGAGAGAGGGGGGGGGGGGAGAAAGTTGTAGGCTGAAATAGTTATTGAGCTATGAAATGACATCAGGGCTAGATGTTACTGAAGACTGGTTAGAGGATTCAGCAACCTGGCCAGTCTCCATTTGTTGTATAGTAAATTCCTCCACATTGAAAGCAGTAAACAACCATTGCCAGCTTTTATCAAAAGCAGATGGGACCACTCATGAGAGACTTTTGGGCCTGTTTACATTTTCCCATAGAAGGAAGGGTGTAGGGAGGGTCATCAGACCCCCAACCTGAGACCTCAGGCATCCCTGTGCCAGCTGTATGCAATAATGCATGAGGTCTTGTGGTCCCAGGGGAAGATAGACTATATCGAGGGTGAAAGATCAGTGGCCAAGGGGCCCACTGAAGTGCTGCTTTGGGGTCTCCATGCTCTCTAAGTCTTCACCCCAAGACTGTGGGAAGAGCATCTGTGGGGATAATTCTGACACAGTGAGCTTCACTTAAGCAGCCATGGGGAGGCTGTCATCCAGGCTGAGATGAGACTTCTTTAGTGGTGCAGCTACTTTGGGGACTCCACACTCCTGTAAGCAACTCATCACCCTGCTCTGTAAGTAACCCCAGTAAACTTACTGGTTCACCAAACTGGTACAAGTGTAATTGTACTTTGTTTCTCATATGAGACCCATTCTAAAGTGAAACCATGTGTCATGTTTCTCTCTAGGGAATGTATTTTCTGAGACACCATCTCAGAAGCAGGAATGATTAATTGGAAGGTCGGGGGAACTCCTATGTTATATCAGATATCTTTTATTTTTGAGTAATAGGCTGAGTATATACCCTCAGAAGAGAATGTAGGAATCTGTCTTTTAAGAGTAAAAGTGTACCCTGCCGGTTTGTCTGGACAGAGCTGGGGATCTGTCTTTTCCTTATTCTACTAAATAATATTCTCTGATAAAACTTGCACATTCAAGTACATTCTGGGACTTTCTCTCCATGCATCCATTTAGTGTCTGGCAAGGCTTTATTATGTATTTTGGTATAAACATTATTAATGTACACAGTGACAGAAGAGACATATTAATGTGTTTCTGACGATAGTTTTGAAAAAAAAAACCAAGCAAATTTTTGAGAATCTGTATGTTTCTGATAAAGAAAGAATCTTATCTTCTTGGATTGTGAATGTTATCATATTAGTCAGTTTTCCATTGCAATAATGTAATGCCTGAGATCATCAATTTATAAGGAGAAAAGCATTTACTTTGGCTCACAGTTTTTGAGGTTCTATACTGTACATAGCCAGGCACACTCATTGCTTTTTGGCCTTCAGTAAGGGTGCCAGATGGCAATGGTAGGAAGTGAGTGATAGACCAGGAAGCAAAGAGAGGGAGAGGAAGAGACCAAGCCCCATGCACTCCTTCCAGGGGATGCCCTTATGACCTAAGTAAATCCTGAAAATCACTCATCATGAAGATTTCAACCCTTCCCAATGCATGACCCACATGTGCTTGGGGGAGGGGTATTCAAGATCCAAACTAGAGCAAATTCATAGTTGGTAAGGGCAAATCAGATGTGCAAAGGCCAGAGCTGATCTGATGCCTGGAGGACAATCAAGGGTCTTTTCTAAAGTTAGAGTAGGAAATAGGGCTTTAAGGTAAGAGGACCATGACACAACTCATCACCAGGGACACTGGCCTGTTTTATGTTTAGTTACTTTGTCCTTCAAATGTGCCTTAGGTCCAGTGCAGTCTCCTTTCCCCTTGCCTTCTGTATGCTTAGGTGTTAATACTGCAAGCAGAGAGACGGCTCTGGTCAAGGTTGTCCCTAGTATCTACATAATGTTTTGCTTTTAGTGTGAGCTCTGAAATGCTCTGTTCCAGGCCTTATTGAAAATCTGACTTGCAGTGGACTCTAATAGTCATGTCCTTTACCTTGCTTTTTATTTCTTTGTATAACGATACATTAGAAAATGCATACTTTGGAATAGAAATGTTTCTGCTATGTTTTAAGTCTATACTTATATAGACTACCAGCTTTCCTGAGTTTGGAAAGATAGACTCCTCTTCATTTTCCCCATTAACCTTATGAAAGGAGCAGACAGAAATGTCATCATCTCACTTCAGATGACCTAGCCAGGTTTGAGACAAAGCCCTGAATGAGTCTAGAGCTTGACGCTGGGTGCAGATTGGCAAATGGTAGTTCTGCCATAATAGTAATGAAGCCACTAGACTTTTGTGGTGGTAGGAATATAAAATATACCCCACAGCATCATGTGTTTGTGATTGTGCTTCATGCTTACTCCCAAATTACTCCCCAGGATTTGGGAGGCGGAATCTTGCTACAGGAGGTGTGTGACTGTTAGCAATTCTTGGTATTTTACATTTCTAGTTCAGTCCCTGCTTGCCAGGGCTTAGAAGCTCACTCTCTCCCTTTCCTTCTGCTGATGTGGAGGTGTGACAACTCACTGACTATTCCTGATATGCTTTCCCTGCCATGATTAAACTCCTCCAAAATTGTAAGGTAGAAAGAGCCCTTTCCTCACATAAATTGCCTCTGGCCTGGCGTTTTGTCCCAGCAATGAGAAGATAACCATGTGAATGTATAATGTTCTTGTGGGATGAATCACAAGTCAGAGAGGCGGAGTTAGTAATGTTTTAGAATTATTAACAAGATTGTGTATACATAAATGCAAACATCTATACATTTCTTCCTGAGAAGTCATTTATGCCTCTCATCTGAAGTCTAAACATGTCGAAGCCTTTTATTAGTATCTTATAAACCTGAATATGTCCCACTGTTCTGAAATACCTTTCCAGCTTTCTCTTATATTAATATTTACTTGTTTGAGATTCTTATTTCATATAAAGTAATTCCCACTGTTAATTTTTTGTGTGTGCTGCCATTTCTTAGAAAGCTTGTAGCACCTTCTGGCCCAGCTAATTCTACTATAGGTCATATTCTTGGTGGACTTAGCCTTCCAACATTTCTGTCTTGTAGTAGTGCATGTGGGATGCATCTACCCATGTACTGGTAAATATTTATGCCACTTCTACCTTTTGGTTATTGTGGATAATGTTGCTGTGAACATGTGTAAAACAAATATTTCTTTGAATGCCTGCTTTCATTTTTTTTTTAGCATATCTGAATTGCAATATTAAAGTACATCCCTTAAAGGGTGTAGGCTATGCACATTTGGATCATCCATGGAACTAAACTCCTGGGTAGTAAAAACTCTTTATTACTGCTCTTTTACCTTCATCTTTTTACTTTTTGGAAGCATATTTTTGTATTTCTAGTTACCAAAATACTCTTTCTGATCTCTTGTGGGTCTATTCAATCACAATGATGTCATCTGAGGTTAGTTGGATGACATAGCCCAAACAAGAGTTAGACATGCACATAGATCACATTCCTACTCCAACTGTGACCTCCCTGCTTTGATTTTTCTTTTGGCTTCTTGACATTGTGAGTAATGAAAAAATGTGTTTCAAAAATGTAATGAATATTTGAGCACTGAAGACTTCCACTTCAAGTCCTCAAAAGTTACCTTGGAATATGGCGTGGTCTGTTTTGAGGCTGTGGTATAGAAATTGAATATACCTGAGCAACCAGTATACAGCTTTCTTTTTACATGTTGATGAATAAATATTTTAGGGAAAAACATTAGACATCATTAATTCATATAAAGTTGGTTTGTCTGCTCCATCTTCCTTTTGACAGCATTTTATCTTTTTATGTGAGAGGTGTAAAGAGGCCTAGAAAGACCAGCTGAGCATTGGTTACCAGATATTGTCCCCTGTGGTGGTTTAATTCAGGTGTCCCCCATAAACTTAGGTGTTTTGAATGCTAGGTTCTCAGCTGATGGAACTGTGGGAATTAACACTTCCTGGAGGCAGTGTATAGTAGGCGGCGGGCTTATAGGTATTATAGCTAGTGTCCCCTTGCCAATGTTTGGCACACTCTCCTGTTGCTATTGTCCACTTTATGTTAGCCAAAGGGTGATTTTCCCTCACTGCTCATTCTATCATTTCCCTCTGCCATCATACAGCTTCCCCTCGAGTCTATAAGCCAAAATAAACCCTGTTATTCCCAACAGCTGCTCTTGGTCAGGTGATTTCTCCAGCAATGAGAACCTGTCTACAACAGTAAAGTTGGTACTGAGAGTGGGGTCATTTGCAGCTGTGTGGCTTTGGAGCTGATTTTCAAGAAGAATGTGGAAGGATTTGAAACCTTGGCTTAAGAGGCACCTTGCAGTGCTGTAAATACAACTTGATAGAGAATTCTGGTCAGAGTTGTAAGACCTGAATGCAGTAAGAACCATGGACTATGAGGTTTGGCTGGTGAGGGTGAGAGAGAGCTTTGCTTGGACTGGGCTAGCAATTTGTGTAGGCTTGTTGCCATGCCTGTTTCCTGAGATCTTATGCAGGGTTGCATTGCATGGACTGGTGTGAGCTGAGGCATATGGCACAGAAAAAATGAAATATTTGGGTGAAATTGCTGCCCATCCAGCTGCAATTGAGAGATTACAACCATAAGATTGGGCCAGCTGACCTGCACTGGGGAAACAGGAAGAATGTAGACTCTTTTGAAGGGGCCTGAATGCCCAAGAAGTGTCCTGTTCTTCCAAGTCTGCTTTATCCCCCCACCCCCGGATTAACAAATTGGCACCCTACCTGGTAATGTGGAGTATAAGAAATGCAGGAAAGAGAGGGTCATTGAGTTTGCAATATGGTCTTGTGGTTTGGAAATAGCCATCAGCAGTGTGAAGCAGGTTTGCTGGATGTTTGCATGGAGACCTGGTGGATCCATGAACATGGATCATGGGTTGCAGTGAAGACCCAGTGGAGATGCCAGAATCACAAGATGGCTGTTAAGGATTTCTGCTGGACCTGGATGAAGTTTTCCAAGAGTGTGAGTAGCCTAGCTGGAGTGGCAAAATTGCAAGTCCAGAGACTTGTTGCTAGTTAGAATTATCAGACTTGGAGATTTGTCATTGACCAGAGTTTTTGGACTTGGTGTTACAGAGCTTGCTTTCCCTGGTTGTTTTAAATCTTGTATTGGTTGGATATCTCTTTGCTATGCCCAATGCCATCTTTTTTTTTTTTTTAATGAAAATAAGCTTTATTACATCAAGTAATAAATACATCCAAAGATGCAAACAATTTTAGTCACTTTTCTTCCAGATGTTTTGATCAACTTACAATAAACATAGAACTGAAATCTACACTCTTAGTATGAAAATGTTCAGGGTGCATGTTAGGTTTGGTAGATTGCTCTTTCTTCGTATTTATAACTTGTGCATCTTTAAGATGGACTTCAAAGCACTCAGTCATGCAAATGCTTAAGCAAAGCTCTGTTGAGCAGGATCTACGGTGTGGCAGGTGAGCCAGCTAGGAGTGAAGCGCTGTCAGTGTGCACTAGGAGTCCTCAGAGTCAGACAAGCTTATGAAAAGGAGCAGACCAATTCAGGTGATGCAAATGTGCTCAAAAGAAGGTTAAAGGGAGACACTGGCTTTAGGACAGTTTGCTGTAAAGTAATGTCACATGCCTCTTTAAGTCAATGCTAAAAATAATAAAATTTAAAAAAACTTGGGTCATCCTAACGACTTAAAATGCAAATTTTACTGCAAAATCTTTTCCCAATCTTTGAGGGTGTAGGTATAGAGCTTAGTGAACCATGGTAGAAAAAACTAAACGGTTACCATTTTGAAAACAAAGTTTTGTCTCAACAGGAGAGATGAACTGTAACCTCCCATCTTGTAGAAAGACAGGACCTTCAGATCTAATGAGACTAGGATCTGGCATTGCGTCCTGTCTCAGCCAAGCACTCCCGAACCAGCCCTCGGGCATGGATGATGCCTCGTTTGAGCCGCTCCATGGCGCTCTTGCTCCCTGCATATGTGGGTCTGATCTCCTTTCCCAGTTCTTCAATGATGGCCAGCAGCTCGGCATATTTGCTCTGAGGCACCTGGCTGTTCCCGGTTCCCTGGGTATAGCCTAACGATGGTGGCCCATAGTCACTCAACAGCTGACGGTACTGAGAGGATGTCGCCATGCTAGTGGAAGGCGAGTGAACACTTCCTGCGGCGTTGAGGGCGGCGGCGGGCATGTGCGCGGTCAGGTTCGGCTTGTAAGACATCCATCCCCCCGAGCGGCGGGCGCGCCGGGCGCAGACGGGCCAGGCCGCGAGGGCGGCGGCGGCGAGGACGGGCGGCGGCGCGTCGGGCCCCGCGTCCCCGGGCCCGTCCGAGCGCTGGCCGAGCGCCCGCGCACTTTTTGTTGTTGACGGCTCGGGCCGCACCGGCAAATATGGCCGTCCAATGCCATCTTTTGAATGTTTATTCTGTGCCATTATGGATTTTTTGGGGGGGAGTTTTGTTTGGTATTATGGCTTAGTTAAAAGGCCTTGGATTATGGGGATGCTTGAACATCATTAGGATTAATTAAAAACATTGGGACTGTTAAACTTGGACTGAATGCATTGTGTTTTATATCATGGATGATTATCAGCTTATGGGGGTCAGGGGCGGAATGTGGTGGTTTGATTCAGATGTCGCCCATTAACTTAGGTGTTCTGAATGCTAGATTTTCAGCTGATGGAGATTTGGAAATTAACACCTCCTGGAGGCAGTGTATTGTTGGGGGTGGGCTTATGGGTATTATAGCCAGTTTCCCCATGCCAGTGTGTGGCACACTCTCCTGTTGCTATTGTCCACCTTATATTGGCCAGGGGGTGATGTCCACTCTCTGCTCATGCTATCATTTTCCTCTGCTATCATGGAGTTTCCCCTCAAGTCTGTGAGCCAAAATAAACCCCTTTTCCCACAAGCAGTTCTTGGTCAGGTGGTTTCTGCCAGCAATGCAAACCTGACTGCAACATCCCCTCTTTGAGACTCTAGTGCACATTTGCAAATGAGTAGTGACTTCCCTGTTCCAATGGTACAGAACACTGACTGGCAAAGCTAGCTGGACTTCCAAGTCTAGAGCTTTAACTGGGGAGATTCAAAGATTTGAGAAGGACAAAAGGAGGATTTTACAGTCTGTCATTTAGAAGTCCCAGGCTATAAGTTTTCACTACACAAAAAAGGAACCCATGCAGTTGTTTTCCCAAAATGTCAGAGAGCAAAAGGACAGTTTTTTGTGATTCTCCTGGGAAATTCTACTTGACTAGACACCATAACTCTTGTGCCCAAATAGGTGAGATAAGAAAAGGTCTGGCCTTGTCTGTCTCTTAGATGAGAGGAATTTTCTTGCTACAGGTTCCTGGTACCAGGGACATTAATAAGATTTTGCATGTCTAGGACCCAAAGTCACAGGTAATTTCAGATAAAGGCAGTACAAAACAGCCCTGGCATGATGAGTATGAGGCAGGGTGATGAGAGACTAGTTAATTATGAAAAGCTAAGGGTAGGACCATGGGAGCAGTGTCAGATTTGAAATGACAGCACTTGGATAGAGCTGCAGCCATGGCCACGAACCTAATTTTAGAGTCTCTTCAGGGTCTCTGTACCTTGTAGTTTCCACCCTCCTCCTGATAGCAGCACCCTCCCTTTCTCATTTAAAGTCCCAAGTACAATTCCTTGGAAAGGAAAAGGAATTTCAGTAAAGTGTTGGATAGGAGGGTGTCAGTCTGTCCTAGCATTATTGAGAATGTTTGGGAAGAGAGGAAGAACACTTATGGAGTAGAAATTTGAGATCTCTCTGCTCTCTCTTGTTTTTCAAGCTTATTTATGGTCACTTTAACACAGAGAGGAAGCTAGATGGCTAACAGACAAAAGCGCACTAGTAGTTAATGGTACCTGTTTTCCCCAGAAGTGCACACAGAGGGCCTTGCAGCTGCAGAGCAAGGTGGAGGGCAATTGCTCGAGTATTGTTCTCCACTCTTCCTTCCTCCCCCTTCCCTGCCTTCCACACCTAATGACACACCATTGTGTTTCATTAGTACTCCTGAATCTAGAATATACTGCTGCATGCAGGGCTCCTGGGGAGGAGTGTGAACAATGCAGGGATCAGTCTCACTGGAAGCTGTTCCTTCTTTACTCTCCATCTCTTCTAGTGCAAATAAAGTGGTGCCAAAAGACCTTTATTTCTTTTTCTTTTATTTTATTTATATGTACAATATAATTGTGTGTATAATATTAATAATCTTAGAATTTGTGTATAACACCAACAAATTCATCACTGTGTATAACATGAATTATGTATGCACACCAATAAACTCATCGGCTTAGGCAAATTATTACCATGCTCTTTGGTATATCTGGTTGTTCTCTTCTGTCCCTTCTAAGTAACTAATGTTTAAACGATATGTTTATATTTCCCTGTGTTTTCTTTATAGTTTTACCACACAAGCCTATGTTTATAAATGGTAGTTTGATTTTTCTTCTTCTTATTATTTTTTGTTTGTTTTTTTCAAGGTAGGGTCTCACTCTAGTTCAGGCTGACTTGGAATTCACTCTGTAGTCTCAGGGTGGCCTTGAACTCATTGTAATCCTCCTACCTCTGCCTCCTGAGTGCTGGGAATAAAGGTGTGTGCCATCACTCCCAGCATGATTTTTCTTTCTTCCTTTTTTTTTTTTAGCTTAAAATATATGGAATTTCTGTGTATGGTGGAGTACACCTATAATCCCAGCACTCGGGAGGCAGAGGTAGGTGGGTTGTTGTGAGTTCAAGGCCACCCTGAGACAACAGAGTGAATTCCAAGTCAGCCTGGACTAGAGTGAGACCCTACTTCGAAAAACCAATATATATATATATCATTGTGGTGGCTTGATTCAGGTGTTCCCCCCAGAAGCTTATGTATTGTGAATGCTAGGTCCCCAGCTGGAGGCAATTTGTGAATTGAATCCTCCCGGAGGCAGCGTATTATTGGGGGTAGGCTTATGGGTGTTACAGCCAGCTTCCCCTTGCCAGTGTTTGGCATACTCTCCTGCTGCTGTTGTCCACATGATTTTGGCCAGGAGATGATGTCCATTGTCTGCTCATGCCATTGTTTACTCCTGCCCTGTGGAGCTTCCCCTAGAGTCTGTAAGCCAAAATAAACCCTTTCCTCCCAGAAGCTGCTCTTGGTGGGATGTTTGCTACAAGTAGCATGATACTAAATGCAACAGATATCAAACTATAATTTTGTGACTCTTCAGTTTTACTAAGTTTGAGTTTTTCAAAATTTGTTAGTTTATGTAATCATAGTTAATTTATATTTCATGTCATATATATTGCAATTGGATGTAATTCTTTTACTGATGGTCATTTAATTTGAGTTAGGTTTTGCTATTTAAAAGTGGTCACAATAGGACTTCTGGTTAAGATGTCGGCATAGGTATCACACCAAAGCAGCCTAGGGAGGAAAAGCCCCCCCCCCCAAAAAAAAAACCCCAGCAAAATACACACTTTTACTAAAAAGTGAGGTGTATGGGAAATTGAAATGGAAATGGTGAAGTAGGAGAGATCCAGAGCATTCAGACCCCTCACAGGCCAGCAGAAGCAGCTCCAGCAGGTCCACAGGACTGCAGCAGTGGCGTGCCACCCAGCAGCTAGGCTCAGCTTAAGCTGCAGGAAAAGCCAGGTGAGGGGATTTTCCACTCACACCAGAGCTCTCCGCCAACTCAAGAAACATGAAGGGAGAATGACAGTGAACAACAGAGGAGCAGATCACAAGATAGAAGAAGATGTGGAACAGCGAGAGAACTAGAGCAGCATTGACAGCCTCCTCTCCACCAACACCAGTGCACAGCTCCAGGGAACAGAGCAGCGGTCTAGGGACCCAGCCACGCCTACCTGAACCAACAGCAGGATTCAAGCAGGAGCAAAATAACTAAGACCAAAATCATCCCAAAAGGTAATTGGGATTACACCAACTCAGTACCTGCTTAATAAACCTGTTATATAGGCCTAAACCAGAAGTGCTAATTTCACCTTCCATATCAGGATAAATTATATGTCAAATCCGATGGATGGTCAGATTTGCCATTCTTAAATAAGCTGTATTTTGGGCTTGCTATTTATAGCTTCTTGATTTACAGTGGCTTTGTTTCCTCTTCTGTTATACATTAGGAAGGGTCTCAAGCTGACTTGGAACCCTCAACCGACCAGAAAACTTAACCTCCTTGTTGTCAGGATTAAGGGAATGGGTGAGGCACCACACTGCCTAAGGGACAGACAGAAGATCTGGATGTCATAATACCTATTCTTGGATAAATACTCTGTGGTTTTTTTTATTGAAAGTGTACATTGTTTAGTTAAATTTCAGAAACTATCTGTATTTGGTTCCATTCAGCCTACTTGAATACTCTCATAACAGGCAAACCCAACACCTACGGGCACTTTTGTAGATACTCTGAGAGTCTTGAGAGTCACACATAGTGCCTTAAGCTCCTACCCTGAAGATATGTAACATCAGATTGTTTGATACATCTAATAATACACAACTAAGTAGAAAATCCAATCATTAAATAATCCAGGATGCAAAAATGTATACATTAAAACACAAGAAACACCAAAAATTAAGTCAATATAGATCCACCAAAAAGTATTAATGCATCAGAAATGACCTTCAGTGAGAATGAGTTAGAGGAAATGCCTGAGAAAGATTTCAAAAGAATGATTATAAATATGTTCAAAGAAGTCAAAGAAGAAATCAAAGGAATCAAAGAAGACACAGGATAACAATTTGATGAAATAAAGAGGTCAAAACTAGACATAAATAAGGAAGTAGAAATAATAAAGAAAACCCAATTAGAATTATTAGCAATAAAGAATACAGTTAATGAAATAAGAAACTCTGTAGAAAATCTCACTGGTAGAATGGATGAAGGAGAGGACAGAATATCTAAGCTAGAAGACCAGGTTGCAGATCTAATATAGTCCAACAAAGATAAAGACAAACTAATAGAAAAGTATGAGTGGGAATTTCAAGATATTTGGGGCACTATGAAAAGATCAAACATAAGAATTCAGGGCATAGTAGAAGGAGAAGAATTTCAGTCCAAAGGCATAGTAGGCATCTTCAACAAAATCATAGAAGAAAACTTCCCCCAAACTGGGGAAGAGGTGCCAATGCAGATACAGGAATACTTGAGAACACCAGCCAGACAAAACCTGGAAATAACCTCTCCTTGCCATATTATAATCAAACTATCAAACACACAAAACAAAGAAAAAATATAGAAAGCATTCAGAGAGAAAAATCAAGTTACCTACAAAGGCAAGCCTATCAGGATTACAGATTACTCAACACAAACTTTACAAGCCAGAAGGGTGTGCAGTGATGTATTCCAAGTTCTGAAAGATAATAACTGTCAATCAAGGTCATTTTATCCTGCAAAGCTATCCATTCAAATAGATGGAGAAATAAGGACATTCCATGACAAAAGCAGGCTAAAGGAGTATTTGAAGACAAAACCAGCTCTACAGAAAATACTGGAAAGAATCCTCCATGCTGAAGGAAAGAAAAAAAGCACACATATAAGGAACTGAGAAAAAACAAACAATATTCAAATGCTAGTTAACACAAGAGAGCAAATGTAAAACCAGAAGAACTACAAAAAATGGCAAAAATAAATACACACCTTTCAATAATATCTGTTAATATCAATGGCCTCAATGCTCCACCCAAAAGACATAGGATTGCAGACTGGGTTAAAAAGCAGGATCCTTCAATTTGTTGCCTCCAAGAAAGCCACCTTTCTACAAAGGATGGACATTATCTGAGGGTGAAAGGTTGGAAAATGGTGTTTCAAGCAAATGGACCTAGAAAACAAGCAGGGGTTGCTATCCTAATATCTGACAAGGTAGATTTCAGTCCAACATTAATTAAGAGAGATAAGTAAGGTCACCTTATATTGATTAAAGGCCCACTCCAACAGGAGGACATTACAATCCTAAACATATATTCATCTAAAATGGGGCCCCGCAAATTCATCAAACAAATGCTATTAGAACTAAGGCTACACTTAACACAAAACACAGTTGTAGTGGGTGACTTCAACACCCCACTGTTATCAATTGACAGGTCTTCCTGGCAAAATTAAACAGAGAGGCATCTGGACTAAATGAGGTAATAGAAGGACTGGACCTAACAGACATACAGGACATTTTATCCAAATGCTCATAATATACATTCTTTTCAGCAGCACAAAGAACATTCTCTAAAATGGACCATATATTGGGAGCAAATCAAATCTTAACAAATATAGGAAAATTTAAATAATTCCTTGAATTCTATCTGACCACAATGGAATCAAACTACAAATCAATAGCAAGAAAAGCTATAGAACATACACAAATCATGGAAACTAAATGATACACTACTAAATCATGAATGAGTCAATGAAGAAATGAAGAAGGAAATCAAAAAATTCATAGAGCCAAATGATAATGAGAACACAACATACCAAAATCTCTGGGACATAATGAAGGAAGCCCTAAGAAGCAAATTTATAGCTTTAAGTGCCTATATTAAGAAATTAGAAAGGGGGCTGGAGAGATGGCTTAGCAGTTAAGCACTTTCCTGTGAAGCCTAAGGACCCCAGTTCGAGGCTTGATTCCCCAGGTCTCACGTAAACCAGATGCACAAGGTGTTGTATGCATCTGGAGTTTGTTTGCAGTGACTGGAGGCTCTGGTGCACCCATTCATTCTCTCTTTCTCTGCCTGTCTGTCGCTCTCAAATAAATAAAAACAAACAAAATTTAAAAAAAGGGCTGGAGAGATGGCTTAATGGTTAAGGCCTATGCCTGTGAAGCCTAAGGACCCATGTTCGATTCTCCAGGTCCCACGTAAGCCAGATGCACATGGTGGGTCATGCATCTGGAGTTCATTTGCAGTGGCTAGAGGCCCTGGCGTGCCCATTCTCACTTTCTCTGTCTCTCTCTCTCCCTATTTCTGTCTCTAATAAATAAATAAATATATAATAAAATATTTAAAAAAACCCAAGAAATTAGAAAGGTCTCAAGTAAATGACCTAATGGTTTATCTTAAAACCTTGGAAAAAGAAGAAAAAGGCAACCCAAAAATCAGTAGATGGGAAGGAATAACAAAGATTAGGGCAAAAATTAATGAAATAGAAATCAAAAAAACAATCCAAAGAATCACTGAAACAAAGAGTTGGTTCTTTGAAAAGATAAACAAGATTGATAAAACTTTAGGAAACTTGACCAAAAGAAAGAGAGAAGACACACAAATTAATAAAATTAGAGATGAAAAAGGTAACATCACAACAGATACCAGAGAAATTAAAAATTCATAGGGACATACTATAAAAGTGTATACTCAACAAAGTATGAAAATATGAAAGAAATGGATGATTTCCTTGATTTATATGACCTACCTAAATTAAATCAAGATGAGATTAATCACTTAAATAGACCTATAACAAGCATGGAGATCCTAGCAGTTATCAAAAATCTTCCAACTAAAAAAAGCCCAGGCCCTGATGGATTCATTGCTGAATTTTACCGATCCTTCAGGGAAGAACACAATTGCTTCTTAAGCTTTTACATAAAATAGAAAAAGAAGGCATTCTACCAAACTTCTTCTAGGAAGCCAGCATCACCCTGATACCAAAACCAGGCAAAGATGGAACAAAAAAAAAGAAAATTACAGACCAATCTCCATCATGAACATAGATGCAACAATTCTCAATAAAATATTGGCAAACAGAATACAAGAATATATCAGAAAGATCATTCAGTCTTACCAAGTAGGCTTTATCCCAGAGATGCAGGGATGGTTCAACATAAGCAAATCTATAAATGTAATACATTATATAAACAGGTTGAAGGACAAAAATCACATGATCATCTCATTAGATGCAGAGAAAGCATTAGACAAAATCCAACATCCCTTCATGTTAAAAATCCTACAGAGACTGAGAATAGAAGGAACATATCTCAACATAATAAAGGCTATTTATGACAAGCCTACAGCCAACATATTACTAAATGGGGAAAAACTGGAAGCTTTTTCCAATAAAATCAGGAAGAAGACAAGGGTGTCCACTGTCACCACTTTTATTTAATATAGTACTGGAAATCTTAGTCATAGCAATAAGGCAAGAGACACACATAAAAGGGATACAAATTGGAAAGGAAGAGATCAAGTTATCATTATTTGCAGATGACATGATTTTATACATAAAGGACCCTAAAGACTCTACCAGCAAACTGTTAGAACTGATAAACACCTACAGTCATGTAGCAGAATACAAAATAAATACACAAAATCAGTAGCATTCCTGTATGCTAACAATAAACTCACAGAGGATGAAATCAGAGAATCACTCCCACTCACAATTACATCAAAAAAAAAAAAAAAAAAGTACCTTGGGAATAAACCTAACCAAGGAAGTAAAGGATCTCTACAATGAAATCTATAAAACACTCAAGCGAGTAATTGCAGAAGACACTAAAAAATGGAAAAGCACCCCTTGTTCCTGGATTGGAATCATCAATATTGTGAAAATGGCAATCTTACCAAAAGCAATCTACACATGTAATGCAATCCATACCAAAATTCCAATGACATTCTTCACTGATGTAGAAAAAACAATCTAAAAATTCATATGGATCCACAAAAAAACCTTGAATATCTAAAACAAAACTGAGCAACAAAAATAAGGCTTGTGGTATCACCATACCTGATTTTAACCTATACTACAGAGTCATAATAACAAAAACAGCATGGCACTGGCACAAAAGCAACCATGTAGATTAATGGAACAGAATAGAGGACCCAGATGTAAGTCCAGGTAGCTATAGCCATCTGATATTCAATAAAAATGCCAAAAATACTCAGTGGAGAAAAGACACCTCTTCAGCAAATGGTGCTGGGAAAACTGGATATCTATCTGTAGAAGGATGAAAATAGATTCTTCTTTCTCTCCATGCACAAGAATTAAGTCCAAATGGATTAAAGACCTTAACATCAGACCTGAAACTCTGAAACTGCTAGTCGAAAAAGTAGGGGAAACCCTTCAACATATTGGTCTTGGCAAAGACTTTCTGAGTATAACCCTAATTGCTCAGGCCATAAAACCACTGATTAACCACTGGGACCTCATGAAATTACAAAGACTTTGTACTGCAAAGGACACTGTGAAAAAGCAAAGAGGCAACCTACAGAATGGAAAAAAATCTTTGCCAGCTATACATCTGATGGAGGATTAATATCTAGGATATACAAAGAACTCAAAAGTTAAATAATAAGAAATCAAACAAGCCAATTATAAAATGGGCTATGGAGCTAAATAGAGAGTTCTCAAAAGAAGAATTACAGATGGTGTATAAGCATTTAGAAAATATTCTACATCCCTAGTCATCAGGAAAAGGCAGATTAAAACTACATTGAGATTCCATCTCACTCCTGTCAGATTGGCTACCATCATGAAAACAAATGGCCATACATGCTGGTGGGAATGTGGATATTGAGGAACCCTTCTACCCTGTTGGTGGGAGTGCAATCTGGTTCATCCATTGTGCAATTCATTGTGGAGGTTCCTAGGACAGTCAAAAATAGTTTTACCATATCACCCAGCTATAGCACTCCTAGGCATATATCCTAAGGACTCATTTCTTTCCTTAGAAGTACATGCCCAACCATGTTTATTGCTGCTCAATTCATAATAGTTGGGACATGGAACCAGCCTAGACCCTATTGCTGAAGACTCCACATATTTGGGCTGCAAGGCCACTGAGTAATCCTGCTGGAACTGAGATGATAACCTCCTCCATGGAGACCAGCTGACAGAAAGCTGGTAGAAGCCATTCTGCATGCAGTTCAATGGGAGAAAGTAATACTGTTAGGCCCTGAAAGGCCTAGGCGTGAGGCCTAGTGGAACTTCCTGAGCCTAGCTAAAGTTTGGCGACCTGTCTCTGGCCAGCTATGACTCAGCAGGATGCCTAAGGGCTTCTGGCCTGCTACTTCCTCGTGGTAATTGTAATTACCATTTCAATAGTTAAAGTTTACTATTGGCCCTTACCTCTTCTCCCACCCTAAAATCCCCGCCTTCGTCCCCAACCTGATATAGGCAACTGCTCAGAGTAATAAAGCGAGTTGTTCCTGCATTGCAAAGACTCCCGACTCAGTGTGGTTTTTCTCTGGTGGCCAGGAGAGGTTTCTGGGTCGTCCGACGCTCATCATCCCCTCAACCCCTAGGGAGGAACCAGCAGGCCTGGTCCTTCCCTCGGCACTACCTGAGCGTGCGGGAAGGAGCCCCGCAAATACCACTAGTGAAAATACTCACCAGTGGACACTGCAAGCCTTATAATTGGCCAGCCAGTCCAAATGAGCCAATGGGTACAATAGTGGCACGTCTCTCATGGTAGAAACCAACTGGCCTCTAATTGGACTGGATTCCTGCTCCATGGGAGGGAATACATCCCTGATACTGAATACTTAAAACAGTGGTAGTCATAAACCCTAGGGGTGTAACATCTGATGATGTTTGGATAAATGTATATACTATGCTTGTCAAACTGCCCAGTAAGCACTTCTCTTAATATTCATACCCTTATATTAATGCTACTCTCACTTTGGGTAGAGAATCTTCTCTTTTCAGATGGCAGTGACCTTGGGATGACCTAGAAGGTATCGTAGTGCTGGAAAGAAGTGACTGGAGTACTGAGTAACATCTTGATCACACCTTCCAAGGCTCAGGGTCTAATGCGGAAGAGGTGGCAGAAAGAATGTAAGAGCCAAAGGAAGTATAGGACTCCTTACAACGTGGTCCCTTCAGACATAAAATGGCCTGGATATCCATGACCTCACAGTGCCTGACACTACCTACACAAGACCGTCATAATAGGAAGAAAAGATTATGACATCAAAATAAAAGAGAGACTGATTGAGATGGGGAGGGAATATGATGGAGAATGGAATTTCAAAGGGGAAAGTGGGAGGAGGGAGGGTATTACCATGGGATTTTAAAAAAATTATTTATGTATTTATTTATTTATTTGAGAGTGACAGACACAGAGAGAAAGACAGATAGAGGGAGAGAGAGAATGGGTGCACCAGGGCTTCCAGCCTCTGCAAACGAACTCCAGACGCGTGCGCCCCCTTGTGCATCTGGCTAACGTGGGACCTGGGGAACTGAGCCTCGAACTGGGGTCCTTAGGCCTCATAGGCAAGCACTTAACTGCTAAGCCATCTCTCCAGCCCGGGATATTTTTTATAATCATGGAAGATGTCAATAAAAATTGAGAAAAAAAAATGGTCACAATAAGTGTGTCTTTCAATCTCCTTATGTGCTTTAGGTGACAGTTTGTAGGTTCTTATTCACCTCTGGCTTTAGTTGCTAAGTGATCATGTACATGCCCTCACAGTTTCTAGATTCTTCCACATTGGCTGCATGTGTGTGTGATTCTCTAGAAGCATGTAAGACTCCCAGATGGCCCTCATCTTTTTCAGGAGTTGATATTGCCAGTTGTTAAATTTTTGCCAGTCTGGTGGGGATGGTGAAAATGGTGGAAAGGGTTTCTTGTGGTTGCTATTGAACTTGACTATGTTTTCATATGTGCATGAGTATTTTTACTTTTCTCTCTATTTTGTGATCTTTTCTCTATTTGTATTTTGGAATTGTTTTCATTTTCTTAGTCACTTATATAATTAAAAAAAAATATTCTTTGACAATTTCATACACATATATACTGCATTTTTATCAATACACTCCCACTGTCACCTCTAACTGAACCTCTTCTTCTCAACAAATTCCCATCCTACTTTGATGTATTCTTAGAGTGTGTGACCCTTTCAGTTTAGTTAGAGTTGCTTGCATGAGCATGGGTTATGGGTTATTTACAGGAGCATGGTCAACTCTTCAATGGCTTCACCAGGAAGAACATGACTCCCTGTTATGTTAGCTTTTCCTAGGGAGACACAAACAGATGTCTATTCACCCCAGATAGGGCACAGACAATAGGTCAATGTGAAATTATGCTAAATACCAACTTGGTGAACCAATAAGTTTATTGGGGTTACTTACAGACTACAAGTAAGAGGTTATTGATAGGAGCGTAGATGACTCAAATGTAGCTACATCATCAGAAATCCTACTCTATCATGAGTGAAGATTTATGAAAGCCACACCACTGGAACTTTCTGCATAGCTTGTAGCTGGGCAGGTAGCTCACTTTCCCTCCCTGAAATGATTTATTGCTTCTATAACCTTGGGGAGGGACCTTGTGAATATTGTCCTGAGACTTGTGAATTTTTTAGTTTCTAAGTCTCATGAATTTGCCACTCATAAGTGTAATGGCCATATCAAGTCCAGGAGACAGTGTCTTGCAACTCTGTGAAATTTGTTAGTAGTGAGGAAGCTTTTAGCTCAGTTCTAGCATGATTTATTTATGTCTTGCAATCAAAGTGTGGGGTATCTTCTACAATAAGGTTTCACTATTCAGTTCTGGTGGGCAAACAAAAACAATGGCAATAACCTATTTTGGAGGGCTGTGATGATTCATTGACACTGAGGTTTTTAGTTTAGTAACTCGCAGCTTCTGGAAGCAGCTTTACCCACTCATGTACAGTACCTTTGTTCAGAATGTGTTTCTCTAAATTACACTTTTAATTAGCTTGCAAAATAGTAGGCATCCATATACTTTTATTCATATCTTCTAAGTTTTGGTTAACCCTTCTTCAAACCTATCCCTCATCCCTGTGTCTTCATCTCTGCTTCACCTTTTCTAGCACTGGTATTCTCCCCAGCTACTGAAGTACAGCAGCATAACTTGAAACTAGGTATGATAATAGTGCTAGTAGGTTTTTTTTCTTTGCTTAGGATCACCTTGGATATTCAGGATCATTTATGGTTCCATGTGAATTTTAAGATTGTTTTTCCTGTTTTTTGTAAAGAATGACACTATTGGGATTGAACCTAATCCATAGATGGCTTTTGGCTGTCTTGCCATTTTGTGATAGTAATTCTTCTTATCCATGAGCATTGCAGGTGTTTCCATCTTCTAGATTCTTCTTCAACTTCTTTTGTCAATTGTTTTAAAGTTTAAAGTTGGGTTAATTTTGCATCCTCTCATTTTGTTGAAAGTGTTAGCTCTAGGAGTTTTCTGATAGAAGCTTTTAACATTTTAAAGTTTTCACTATAAGAATGACATGGTGGTGCATGCCTTTAATCCCAGCACTTGGGAGGCAGAGGTAGGAGAATCCCATGAGTTTTGAGCCAACTCAAGACTATATAGTAAATTCTTGGTCAGCCTGGGCTAGAGCAAGACCCTATCTCCAAAAAAAAAAAAAAAAAGAAAGAAAGAAAAGGATTTCCAGCCAAGATGGCGACTGCCTAGCTGCTCTGCAAAATACTGGGGAAAGAAAGGCAAGACATTAAAGGTTTTCTGGGTCTTCTTTTCAGTGGGAGGGCACAGAGGGGGGAAAAACAGGGAATTGCGGATCCCCTCTTGGGTGGGTAGACCACCCCTCCTCCTCCAAACAGCCGCCGCTGTGCTCCCATTGCATGCCCACCATGCTGTGCTCTGATCGTGTGCCTGCTGGCCCGGTCACACACCCGCCACAGCTGCCTCTGCACTCCAATCGCATGTTCAGTGGGCCCAGTCCCACAATGGCCAACAAGCCCAGACTGAGTCACTAGCACCAGCTCAGGTGCCATCCCCTACCTGTCTGTCCCTTGCCATCCCCCACTCCCCTGTGGTGGGGGAGCGCAGACTGTTTCCAGGTCCCAGTGTTCCCAGCCAGAGTTTGGGCAGGTTCAGGGCTTGGTACCTCAGTCCCCCGCTAAGCTTTAAGGCAGGCAGCTTTGGTGCATTACTGCTTGAGAATTCAGGCAATTTTGGCGACCCTGCCAGGCAGTAGATAGGCGGCTTTGGCAAGTGAGAGCCAAAGCCCAGGCTGCTTGGCAACTGCCCCAGGCTGCCTCAGATTCCAATTGCACTAGAGCCCAGGCTGATCCATCCACCTACCTGCCCATACACTGTCATGGGTAGACCACAGTGCAAAAGAAATAACATGAAAAATCAAATGCAAGAAAATCCAGTTAGATCACCCAGTCCTACAAGGAATACATTTAACCAAAACATAGAAGAGTCATTAGGATCAGAACATCAAATTGAAGCTATGAGCAATGAAACCCTGACCAACCTACTACTAGAACTTGCAGGAAAGCAACAAAGGACCAATAATCATGTAGATGCTACCATCACTAAGCTAGAATAATATGATAAGAGATTGGAATGAGTTCAAAGAGAGTTAATGGATTTGAGAGTGAGTGGAATAAAAAGAGGACCTTAAAAATCAGCTTCCCACACTAAATGAAGACATAAAGAAATGCAAGGATGAATTCCAAGAATCATCAAAAAAATCAGAAAATGATGTGAAAAGGGAGCTTGGCAGAGGGATGGAAATGATTCATAGAAAAGTAGTAGAAAATGCAAACTTAATTGAACAAGTCCAGAACTCCCTAGAGGCTCTCAAGAATAGAGTCAGCGAAGTGGAGGATAGAAACTCTGATCTGGAAGACAAGATGGAAGAAACAGTTTGAGAGTTCAAAAATTTCAGTAAGTTCAAAAGTTCCTGTGAAGAGAACAAGAATTGTGGGATACACTTAAACATCCTAATATCAGAATCATTGGAATACCAGAAGGAGAAGAATTTCAGACCAAAGGCATGGAGAAGTTATTTAACAAAATAATTGAAGAAAACTTCCCCAGTCTCTTAAAAGAAAGGCTCATCAAGACACAAGAAGTGAGCAGAACTCCAAACAGACTGGACCAAAGGAGAAACTCTCCAAGACATATTATCATTAAGACTCTAAACATTGACATCAAAGAGAAAATTCTAAAAGCAGCTAGGGAAAAACAGTGCACCACTTTCAAAGGAAACCCCATCAGAATTACTTCATACTTCTCAATGGAAACTCTGAAAGCTAGAAGGGCCTGGAATGAAACCCTCCAAAGTCTAACAACCTATGGCTTCCAACCCAAACTACTCTACCCGGCAAAAGTATCCGTCATAATAGATGGTGAAAGAAAAACTTTCCATGACAAAACTCAGCTTTACAATTATATGAACAGAAAACCAAACCTACAGAGAGTATTTCAGGAAATTCTCCACAAAGAAGAAACAAATAACCAAACTCAAATGCCTACAAGAAGAAGATCACAACAATCAAACCCAGAGTAGGTACAAAAAACTTCAAAACCCATGAAAACACCAACACACATCTACCACCACAACATGACAGGGATCAAATCAAATCTCACAGTCATTACCCTAAATATTAATGGCCTTAATTCACCCATCAAAAGACACAAGCTAACAGGATGGATCAAAAAATTAGACCCCTCATACTGCTGCCTTCAAGAAACCCACCTTACTACTAAAGACAGACATCTCCTCAGGGTGAAAGTGTGGAAAACAATATTCTAAGCAAATGGGAATAAGAAACAAGCAGGTGTACCTATATTAATATCGGATAAATTAGACTTCAAACCAAAAATAATCAAAAAGACAAAGAAGGCTACTTCCTACTTATCAAGAGAACGATCCATCAAGAGGATATTACAATCATAAATTGGTATGCACCAAACACAGGGGCACCACAGTTCATAAAACAAAACCTACTTGACAATAAAACAGAAATAACCACTAACACAATCATAGCTGGGGACTTCAATACACCATTATCAGTAATAGACAGATCATCCACACAGAAACTCAACAGGGAAATAAGAAAGCTCAACAAAACCATAGATCACTTAGACCTAACAGACATCTACAGAACTTTCCATCCCAAATCCACAGACTACACATTCTTCTCAGCAGCCCATGGAACATTCTCCAAAATAGATCATATACTGGGTCACAAAGACTGCCTCCACATATTTAGGAAGACTGACATAATTCCCTGCATGATATCAGATCACAATGCTATTTTGCTAGAAATCAACAACAAAAGACCCACCAAGAATCTCAATGGCACCTGGAAATTGAACAGCACACTTTTAAACAATAAATGGATAGTGGATGAAATAAAAAATGAAATTGAAAAATTCCTGGAATTGAATGACAATGAGAACACATCATACCAAAACTTATGGGACACAATGAAGGCAGTCCTCAGGGGAAAATTCATAGCACTTAATACCTTTATAAAAAAGACAGAAAGATCCCAAATCAATAGCCTAACTATCCACCTAAAGGCACTGGAAAAAACAAGAAAAATCCAACCCAAAGAACTCCATACGGAAAGAAATAATTAAAATCAGAGCAGAAATTAATGAATTGGAAACCAAGGGAATGATTAAGACAATTGACAAAACAAAGAGCTGGTTCTTTGAAAAAATAAACAAGATTGACAAACCCCTGGCCAATTTGATCAAGCAAAAAAAGGAGAAGCTTCAAATTAACAAAATTCCAAATGAAAAAGGAGAGATCACAACAGACATAAGTGAAATTGGGAGAATCATCAGGACTTATTTCAAGAGCTTCTATTCCTCAAAACTGGAAAATGTGGAGGAGATAGATAAATTCCTGGATGCATACCATCTATCAAAGCCAAACTCAGAGCAGATTAATCACTTCAATGAACCCATCACACTCATGGAGATTGAAAAAGTAATAAAACCTCCCCAAAAAGAAGAGTCCAGGACCAGATGGCTTCTCAGTCAAATTCTATCAAACATTCATGGAAGAACTCAAACCAATCTTCCTAAAACTGTGACACACGATTGAAGAACAGGGAAAGCTACCCAATTCCTTTTATGAAGCTAGTATCACCCTAATCCCAAAACCAGGCAGAGATGCCACAAGAAAAGAAAACTACCAGCCTAATTCCCTAATGAATTTAGATGCAAAGATCCTGAACAAAATACTTGCAAACTGAATCCAACGACACATCAAAAGCATTATCCACCTTGACCAAGTGGGATTCATCCCAGGAACACAAGGGTGGTTCAACATAAGGAAATCTGTCAATGTAATACGCCACATAAACAAACTTAAACATAAAAACCACATGACCATTTCGATAGATGCAGAAAAGGCCTTTGACAAGATACAACATCACTTCATGATCAAAACATTGGAGAGAATTGGCATAGTTGGTACATATCTTAACATAATAAAGGCAATATACAAAGCTCCAAAGGCCCAAATAATACTTAATGGAGAGAGACTGGAGGAATTCCCATTAAGATCAGGAACAAGACAGGGATGTCCTCTCTCACCTCTGCTTTTCAATATAGTACTGGAAGTCCTAGATCAAGCAATAAGCCAGGAGAAGGAAATAAAAGGGATACAATTTGGAAAGGAAGAAGTTAAGTTAGCTCTATTTGCTGATGACATGATTGTATATGTAAGAGACCCAAGAGACTCCATCCCAAAACTCCTTAGGTGATTAACTCCTATAGCAAAGTAGCAGGATACAAAATCAATGCACAAGGGCTGGAGAGATGGCTTAGCAGTTAAGGCACTTGCCTCCAAAGTCAAAGGACCCAGGTTCTATTCTCCAGGACCCATGTAAGCAGACACACAAGGTGGCACAAACGAGTTCGTCTGCAGTGTCTGAAGGCCCTAGTGTGACTTCTCTCCCTCTCTGTCTCTCAATTAAATGAAATAAATAAATATATATATATATATATATATATATTTAAAAAAAATCAATGCACAAAAATCGGTAGCATTTCTATATGCAAATGACAAAGATACAGAGAAAGAAATAAGGGACATAGTCCCATTTTCAATAGCAACAACAACAACAAAAATACCTTGGAATAATGTTAACCAAGGAAGTGAAAGATCTATACAACGAAAACATAAAAAAACTCAAAAAAGAATTTGAGGAGGACTTGAGAAAATGGAAAGACCTCCCATGCTCCTGGATAGGCAGAATTAACATTGTGAAGATGACAATCCTACCAAAGACAATATATAGATTTAATGTGATTCCAATTAATATCCCTACAGTGTTCTTCACAGAGATAGAAAAAATGATCTCAAATTTCATATGGAAAGGCAGAAGGCCTCGCATATCCAAACATATCCTCAGCAAAAGAAATACCTCTGGTTGCATCACCATACCTGATCTAAAGCTATATTACAAAGCCATAGTAATAAAAACAGCATGGTACTGGCATAAAAACAGGAGTATAGACCAATGGAATAGACTTGAGGACCCAGAGTTTGGGTCAAGCAATTATAGCTATTTGATATTCGACAAAGGCCCGATTTTCTCTTTGGTGCCAATGTTTAGAGTCTTAATGACAATATGTCTTGGAGAGTTTCTTCTTTGGTCCAGTCTGTTTGGAGTTCTGTTGGCTTCTTGTATCTTGATGGGCCTTTCTTTGAAGAGACTGGGGTAGTTCTTTTCAATTATTTTGTTAAATAAGTTCCCCATGCCTTTGGTCTAAATTTCTTCTCCTTCTGATATTCCAATGATCCTGATATTAGGACATTTAAATGTATCCCACAATTCCCTCATGTTCTGTTCACAGGTACTTTTGAACTTACTGAAATTTTGAACTCTCAAACTGTTTCTTCCATCTTGTCTTCCAGATCAGAGTTTCTATCCTCCTGATTCTGTTTTTGAGGGCTTCTAGAGAGTTTTGGACTTGTTCAATTAGGTTTGAATTTTCTGCTACTTTTCTATGTATAATTTCCATTACTCTGTCAAGCTCCCCTTTCACACATTTTCTGATTTTCTTGAGGATTCTTGGAATTCACCCTTGCATTTCTTTATGTCTTCATTTAGTGTGGGAAGCTGATTTTTAAGGTCTTTTTTTTTTCACTCTCCCTCAAATCTATTAACTATCTTTGAACTCATTCCAATTTCTTATCTGTTAGTTCTAGTTTAGTGATGGTAGCATCCACATGATTGTCAGTCCTTGGTTGCTTTCCTACAAGTTCTAGCAGTAGGTTGGTCAGGGTTGCATTGCTCATAGCTTCAATTTGATGTTCTGATCCTAATGACTCTTCTATGTTTTGGTTAGATGTATTCCTTGTAGGACTGGGTGATCTAACTGGATTTTCTTGCATTTGATTTTTCATGTTATTTCTTTTGCACTGTGGTCTGCCCATGACAGTGTATGGGCACGTAGGTGGGTGGATCAGCCTGGGCTCTAGTGCAATTGGACTCTGAGGCAGCCTGGGGCAGTTGCCAAGCAGCCTGGGCTTTGGCTCTCACTTGCCAAAGCCGCCTATCTACTGCCTGATAGGGTCGCCAAAATTGCCTGAATTCTCAAACGGTAATGCACCAAAGCTGCCTGTGTTTGAGCTAGGAGGGACACTGAGGTACCAAGCACTGAAGCAGCCCACACTCTGGCTGGGAACACTGGTACCCGGAAGCCATCTGCACTCCCCTGCCACAGGACAATGGCAGATGGCTGGCACTGCAGACAAGTAGTTGATGACACCTGAGCTGGCACAAGTGAGCGACACAATCTTAGCTCGTGTGGCAGTTGCTGTGGGACTGGGCTCACTGAGTGTGCAGTGGCAGGAGCAGTATACGAACGAGTGGGTGGAGCAATCTAAACTTCAAGTGCAGGGATAGATCTGTGAGCAGTTGTGCTGTGGATATAGGGAGGGGTGGGCTACCTGCTCCTGAGGGATTCCCTGTTATTGCCAGAAGTCACTGAATGTGCTGTGACCGGAGCAGATAATGGGCGAGTGTGCAAGAAGCCTAAGCTCCGGAAGCAGGGATTGATCAGCATGTGTGCGCGGCGGCAGTGGTGGCAGACATGGGTGGCTATTTGGGAGGATGGGTGGGCTACCGCCAGCGAGGGGATCCACGATCCCCTGTTTTTCCCCCCTCTGTGCTCTCTCACTGAAAATCTATTGGAGATTGTTCTCCCCTAAAAGTCCCAGTGTACCCTTAATATCTTGCCTTTCTTTCCTGGGATTTGCAGTGCAGGTAGGCGGTCGCCATCTTGGCTGGAAGTTGTTCTTTTTCTTTTCTACCTCATTGATTTCTGCCTTGCTCTTAATTGTTTTCATATACTACTTTTTCCCCAAGCTTGTGCAAAAAAAAAGGTTTATTTTGGCTTACAGACTTGAGGGGACATTTCCTAATGGCAGGGAAAAACAACGGGATGAATGGAGGGTGGACATCATGCCCTGGCCAACATAAGGTGGACAATAGCAACAGGAGGGTATGCCAAATACTGGCATGTGGAAACTGGCTATAATACTCATAAGCCTGTTCCCAACAATACACTGCCTCCAGGAGGTGTTAGTTCCCAAATCTCCATCAACTGGGAGCCAAGGATTCAGACCACCTAAGTTTATGGGGGACACCTGAACCAAACCACCACAGGTTCCCTTTTAGGACTGAGTTTATTATAACTTATAAGATTTAAAAAGTATATATAAATGTTTTTGGCAGGTGTATGCATGTGCATGCACATGTGGGCTCACATATGTGCATGAAGATGTGGAGGCTAAAGGTTGATACCTGGTGTCTTCCTCAATTGAGCTTGATGACTGGGCTATTCTAGCTATCCATCTTGCCTGAAGCATCCCATATATTTGCCTCCTAAGATCTGGGATTACAGACAAGCTGCCATACCCATCTGGCATTTATATGTGTGCTGGGGATCTGAACTCTAGTCCTAGGCTTGTTTGACAAACACTGTATCCACTAAAGCTCCTCTTTAGCCACTGCCATAGGATTTGGTATGTTGTGTTTTAATTTTCACTTTATTTTAGAAACCGTTTTTAAAGGTAAGGCTCCACTATAGCACAGGCTGATCTAGAACTCACTCTGTAGCCCCAGGCTGGCTTCAAACTCACAGCAATCCTCCTACCTCAGCCTCCCAAGTTCTGGGAATAAAGATGTGCTCCACCACACCAGGCTCTTTTTTCTAGAAACTTTTGATATTTGTTTTGATTTCTTCAGTGATCCATTGTTATTAGTGTGTTGTCTAACCTCCATGAGTTTGTGAATTCTCTTGCTTTTATTGATTTCTATCTTTAATTGTGGTCAGATAAAATATAATTCTCCTATATTTGTTGAGATTTGATTTGCATCTTTATTTATTTATTTATTTTGGTTTTTCGAGATAGGGTTTCACTCTAGCTCAAGCTGACCTGGAATTAACTATGTAGTCTCAGGGTGGCCTTGAACTCAAGGTAATCCTTCTACCTTTGCCTCCTGAGTGCTGGAGTGCTGGGATTAAAGGCATGTGCCACCTTGCCTGGCCTGTTTTGCATCTTAATATATGATCTATTTTAGAGTAAGTCTCATGACTTCTGGGAAAAATGTGTATTCTCTAGTGTTTGTGTTGAATGTGCTATTGATGTCTGTTAAGCCCATCTGACCTATGATGTCAATATGTCAATTTTACTTCAATGTTCTATTTTTTTTTTTTTTTTGGCTAGATGATTTGAGTACTGGTTAGAGTGGAGTGTTCAAGTCACCTACTATTGCATACAACCCTATGTGTTAGGGTTAATCTATGACTTCATATCTATTAGTATTTGTTTTATGAAATTAAAGGCCTCTGTGTTTGGTGCTCATATAGTTAGATTTTCCTCTTGGTGGATTGTTCCCTTAGTAAGTATGAAGTAAACTTTCCTTTTTCTGACTAGTTTTAGTTTGAAGTCTATTTTGTCAGATATTAAAATAGTGATGCCTGCTTGTTTCCTGGTTCTATTTTCTTGGAATACTTTCCTCCATCGTTTTGTCCTAAGGTAATATCTATCTTTGATCAGGAGGAGTGTTTCTTGGGGCCAGTAAAAGCAAGTATTCCATTCTCTGTTCCAATCAGCTAGTATATGGCATTTGGTTGAGTAACTGAATCCATTTATATTCAGAAGTATTATTGAACAGGAATATAATTCTTTTTATGTTGTTGATTTTCTAATGTTTGGTGTCTCTTAGTTTTCATTTGCTTAACTAGCATCATCCCTCCCATAGCATCTTGAATGTGAATGTCCTCTTTATACACCTTAGGGCTGGGATCAAAATCTACCCCCAGTGATCCACCTTAATCTTAATGAACAAATACGTGGGTCTGTGAGGCCATTTACAATCAATTAGGCTGAGGTAGAAGGGCTACAGAGTGAGTTCCAGGTCAGTCTGGACTAAAGTGAAATCCTACCCAAAACAAAAGAAAACAAAAATCACAGTTGACTGGTGTCAATATTTTACTAGTTTTAGTGAGGTGTAGGAATCTTACCTCTCTTTACAGCCTTTGCCTTCCTTCATGTAGAATATCTTAAATATTTTCTATACACAGAGAACAGCACTGTCCCATGTTATAGTTGTTGGAAATCTGGAAGAAAAGCCTTTCATTTTAAATTCATATCTGATTCCTTCTGTTGCTGTTTCTTACTTTATTTTAGTTAGCATACAGAGTTTTAGGTATCATTATTGCTTTTTATTTTTTTCACAGTAGGGCTTTGCTCTAGTCCGGGCAGACCTGGAATTCACTATGAAGTCTCAGAGTGACTTTGAACTCAAGGCAATCCTCCTACCTCTGCCTCCCAAGTGATGGGATTAAAGGCATGCACCACCTCGCCTGGCAACAATTTCAGTTGATTCTCCTCTTATCTTCCTGATCTCCTTCTCCTTTCTTCCATCCTCCCTAGCTTCTGTTTACATGTCTTGTGTGTTCTTTCACCTTTTCCCCACCCCATTCCTTATCATCTTTTATTGCTGAGCCTTGGTCACCATTCTAGCTTTTTAAGTTTTACCCATGTATGCTTCTGTTTATATGCATATATATTTATATTGCAAGATAGGATCAACATATGAGAGAGATGTAGTTTTAGATTTCTGAATTTGGGTCACTCACTTATTATAAAGACCTATCCATTTTCTTTCTTTTTTTAAAAATATTTTTTTTAATTTAATTTATTAGTTTTCTTTTCAGTAAATACAGGCAGTTTGGTACCATTATTTAGGCTCATCTGTGATCTACCCCTTCCCATTAGACCCTCCTTGTTAATGAAAATGGGTCGTGCATTGTGGCGTTAGCCCCCAGTTATTGGTATGATAAATGTCTCTGCAAATCATGACCCAACATGTGACTCTGACATTCTTTCCGCACCCTCTTCCGCAAAATTTCCCTGAGCCATGTTGGGTTCATTTTTGGTCTGCTTCAGTGCTGAGGTGTTGGGGGCCTCTGAGGCTCTGGCTCTCTGATTTGGTAGGAGTTGATTTTTCTCTGCGTTGATCTCCTTCCCCTTTGTGCTGGTATCCGGTTCACAGGAAAACATCACCCTTGCTTATTTCGCCAGTTGTCCTTAGTTTCACTTGGGCCGCTTTTGAGGTATGTTGGGGCAGCTCTCTTCTTAGGATCTGCATCTATCTGGAAAAGAGAAGCAGATTCTCCAACGGAGAGTAAGTTAGCACCCGGAAAATTGAGATAAGACTTACTTTTTTTTATTTACTTATTTGAGAGCAACAGACACAGAAAGAAAGAGAGAGAATGGGCAAGCCAGGGCCTCCAGCCACTGCAAACGAACTCCAGACATATACGCCTCCTTGTGCATCTGGCTAACGTGGGTCCTGGGGAATTGAGCCATGAACCAGGATCCTTAGGCTTCACAGGCAAGCACTTAACCATTAAGTCATCTCTCCAGCCCAAGACCCATCCATTTTCCTACAAATTCCATAATTTTATTTTTCTTTATTATTGAGTAAAATTCCATTGTTCACCTACAACACACTTTAATTCATCTGCTTATGGACATCTGGGCTGGTTCCTTTTCTCAGTTATTGCAAATAAAGCAACAATAAAGATAGATGTGCAAGTATCTCAGTAGTAGACTACAGAGTCCATAAGGTAGATGCCCAGGAGAAGTATAACTGGGTCCTAAGACAGGTCTATTTCTAATTTTTTTTGAAGTAGGGTCTCACTGTAGGTTGGGCTGACTTGGAACTGTAGTCCTAGGCTGGCCCTGAACTCACAAAGATCCTTGTATCTCTGCCTCCCAAGTGATGGGAGTAAAGATGTGAGCCACCCTCTCTGATGTATTTCTAAATTTTTGAAAAACCTCAACATTAATTTCAATATGGCTGTACTAGTTTGCATTCCCACTAGCAATGAATAAGTGTTTATTTTCCCCATAACATTACTAGTGTTTGTTTTCTTTCTTCTCTTCTCTCTTTCTATATTTTAGAGAAAGAGAGAGAGAGAGAGAGATAATTGGCATGCCAGGGCCCAGCCACTGCAATGGAACTCTAGACACTTGTGACACCTAGTGGGCATGTGCAACATTGCACTTACCTCACCTTTGTGTGTCTGTCTTATGTGGGATCTGGAGAGTCAAACATGGGTCCTTAGGCTTCACAGGCAAGCACCTTACTGCTAAGCCATCTCTCCAGTTCCCCTTCCTTCCTTCCTTCTTTCCTTCCTTCCTTCCTTCCTTCCTTCCTTCCTTCCTTCCTTCCTTCCTTCCTTCCTTCCCTCCTTCCTTCCTTCCTTCCCTCCTTCCTTCCTTCCTTCCCTCCTTCCTTCCTTCCTTCCTTCCCTCCTTCCTTCCTTCCTTCCTTCCCTCCTTCCTTCCTTCCTTCCCTCCTTCCTTCCCTCCTTCCCTCCTTCCTTCCTTCCTTCCCTCCTTCCTTCCTTTCTCTATTTTCTTTCCTTCCTTCCTCCCTTCCTTCCTCCCTCCCTCCCTCCCTCCCTCCCTCTTTCTTTCTTTCTTTCTTTCTTTCTTTCTTTCTTTCTTTCTTTCTTTCTTTCTTTCTTTCTTTCTTTCTTTCTTCTTTCTTTCTTTAATGTAGGGTCTCACTCCAGTCTAGGCTGATCTGGAATGTAACTCTAGGTTGGCCTTGAACTCATAGCTATCCTCCTATCTCAGCCTCCGGAGTGCTGAGACTAAACGAATGCACTAATATGTCCAGCTATTGTTAGTTTTATGAAGATAGCCATTGTGACTGGTGTGAGTTGGTATCTCAAAGTGTTTTTATTTTTCTTCCCCTAAGTTTTTTGAGGTAGGGTCTCACTAGTTCAGACTGATCTAAAATTCACTATGTAGTCTCAGGCTGGCCTCAAACTCATGGTGCTCCTCCTACTTCTGCCTTCCAAGTGCTGGAATTAAAGATGTGCACCACCATGCCTGGCTCAAAGTGGTTTTAATTTACATTTCCCAAATGACCAGAGATGTTGAACATTTTTTAAAATTTTTATTTATATGAGAGAGAGAGACAGAGACAGAGAGAGTCAGAGAGATAGATAGACAGAATGTGTGTGCCAGAGCCTCTGCAAACTCCAGATGCATGCATTACCTTGTGCATCTGGCTTACATGGGTCCTGGGGAATTGAACCTGGGTCCTTTGGCTTTGCAGGCAAGTGCCTCAGCTGCTAAGCCAGCACTACAATATGCTCTAGTTTATCCTGTGTATTTTGTTCCCCAGTTCTAGAATCAGCAATGTCACTCTGGAGTGCTGGTTCCTTTCAGTGGAGAAAGCTAGTCACAATCAAGATCTGTGCCCAACACTACTTGAATGTCATCCCTTAAAGGCTAAACTGGAAGAGTCAGCCCCCAGACAGTCAGTGTGTCTAGTGCCGAAAGGTGCTACATGGGCGACTGGGGGAAAATGTCCAATATCTGTGCAAGCAACTCATGGTCTAACCTTCTTAGCAGCAAATAACCTGTTGTGATGCTCACACAAGTGCAGTAGTGGCGCACAGCCATGATGGGAAACCAACTGCTCTTGATTTGGCTAACTGATCCTCTCAGTGGAACAGGACCCATAGCTGGAATTGGGAAACAAGTCAGAACCATTTCCAAACATGCGCCCGCTCTCCATTATCAAGCTACCAACAATCATGAGCTACGAGGGCCTACACCTATTAAATTCTCTATAAAAAAATAGGGGTTATCCCATTTATCTGGTGCTAAGTTTACTCTCTGTTGGAGAATCTGCTTCTCTTTTTCAGATAGATGCAGATCCTAAAGAGAGAACCACTCCATCATATTTCAAAAGGGCCCCAGCTGAAACTAAGAATAATTGATGAAACAAACAAGGGTGCTGTTTTCTTGGTGAACCAGGTACCAGCACAAGGGTGAAGGAAATTGACACAGAAAACAATCAACTGCTACTAAATCAGATATCCAGAGACCCAGAGGCTCCCAACACCTCATCACTGAAGCAGACCACAAATGAACCCAACATAGCTCAGGGAAATTTTGCGGAAGAGGGGGCAGAAAGAATGTCAGCCACACGTTGGGTCATCTACCCATAAGTGTGGGCTAACTACACAATGCATAACCCATATACCTCAACAAGGAGGGGCCAGGGGGAGGGGGTAGGACACGAATAAGCCTAACAATGGTACCAACTTGACTGTATTCACTGAGTACAAGATTAATTAATTAAAAAAGGCTAAACTGACACAGCAAGAATATTAATTTTTTGTGTGTATTAACCTAGAATATACACACATCATAAATCTTTCTGTATATATCCATATGTATGTATAACAGGCTAAGGTGAGTCCATATTGATGTCTCAAATTCTGATCTATCACTATGTGGATAATTCTAACTTTGGTTGCTGGTAATCTTTCATTCCAACAGTGAGAAAATTGCTTCCCACCATCTGTCATCCCTTGGTTTCTTCCCTAACCTGCCTTTGCTCAGGTTTTGGAAATCTTTCATACATGTGAAGCATAGTTTTGTCCCTTTGATTTTCATACTGGAACTCTTACATGCTGTGATTTAAAAAAATGTTACATATACCCATAGGGTTGATGTCTCAAGGTGAAAGGTCAAGGAGTTTTCTGTATGTAGGTGTGGTATGGGAAATCTAGAGAGGACTTTGGCAGAGAGCTGTTTGTGCAGCCATGTTTACCCCTCCCTTTTGTTACATGTAGTCTTGTTTGTCGGATTTTATGGCTGTGCTCCCTCCATTATCTCTTAAAATGTGTGCTTTTGCATCATATATTTTCACACTCAGGATTAGCTGTATAATGTGCTTTGGTGAATGACATGTGGACAGAATTAGCATGTGCCTTTCCAAATAGCTGCTTTTTCAGATTCTTTGCCACAAGAATTTAAGGTGGTAATACTATGTTGGCCTAGGTTCTTGAGGAAAGACATAGAACAGCTGGCCCTTGAACATTTGACTATTATGGAAAGGCAGTTTGTGTCATTGGTTCCTGTTGTGAAATTCAGTTTTTGTGACTCATAAATCTTTTTGCCTTGATATCAGTGTCACTGTACTTCCAGATTGCTCATCATACTCTATGAGCTAGTGCATGCATCTACAAGGCTCACTTGTTACTGCCCTCATTTGGGTTCAATCAACTGGCATTTTAACCAAATACCTGACAAGAAGCAAAGCAGCTTAAGGGAGGAGGGATTTATTTTGGCTTCTAGTGTAAGAAGGGATATAGTAAGTAATGGTAGGGAAGACATCCCAGCAGGAATAGAAGATGGCTGGTCACAATGCATTCACAGTCAGGAATTGAGAGTGAAGAGAAAGTAGAGCCCAGCTATAACATCTCAAAGCCCACTGCCAGCGACTCACTACTTCATAAGGGTTCCTCAACCACCAGCTACAGTTGAACTAAGTGTTCAAACATGTGAGCCTAGGGGTGACATTTCACAGTCAAACCACAACACTGGGGAAGAAATAGAGGAGAATTCAGAATATTTGTTCCCTAATGTTTTTCTTTCCAGGCTATGGTCTAGAGCTGGCTATGTTCTTATAATACCACAGATATGAAAACACACACACACACACACACACACACACACACACACACACACGTTAGCAAAAGGGGAAATATTTGGGGGAATGAAGGGGAATAACAAGGGAGGAGGAGAGTTGGGGAAGGGGCAAATATGAACAGGGTACAAAGATATATTTTCTTTTAAAAATCCATTATTTTGTATGGCAAGTAAACAACAACAACAAAAAATCTCAGGACATTTTTGTGGGTGGCTGAAGTAGGTGAGCAAGAGAAGATGGGGAAGAAATCTCGAAGTCAGCCTCTTTCAGTGAAAGGGCCAGGGGGCATCAGTAGCATCTTTTTGGTGCATTGAAGTCAACAAAATATACTATAATAATATGTAATACTATATTATAATTATATAATAATGTATATTATTGGATTTAATATGCTGAAAACCTGACCCAAATTTGCAATCATTCTTATGATGTGCTGAGTCCTGAAAAATTTGTTGTCCTAAATTCTCCGGAAAGGAAGCTACCAATTTGGAAACTTAATGACACACCACAGACCACCTACCATGAAGCATTCAGAAAGTGTTTACAGTTGCAGTAAGCAATATTTTTGAAGTATGCCCCCCCTGCCCTCAGATGTCCTGGCCTACTTCCTCGAACCTGTGAGCATGAGGTAGGACTTTCCCCTGCTTATCTTATGTTCTGTGCCATGACTGGCCTTCCAGTAAAGGGGCACGCTTGGTTATGTGGGCAGGTCATCACAGGGCCCATGAAAGCTCAGAGCTTTCTCTGGCTTCTGGTAGAAGTCAAAGAGATTTGAAATATATGGGGCTTTGATATACCTTTGCTGGCTTCAGCAGGCTGAGAAATTTGCTATGCCATTCTGAATTGACAGACCCTATGACTAGCAAATCTACTCAAATAAGCATAGGGAAGTTGGAAGCTATGCTTTTGGCTGGAAGCAGTTTAAAGGAACTAGTGACCTTTGTCCCTTAGGTAATCTCTGTGGTGAACTGTGTAGACCATATTTGTGTCACCTGTGGCTATCATTTTCCCTGTTGCATCTATACCAAGGTGCCAGGCTATATAGCAGCAATGCTGCATTGCCACTCTTGGTAGGGTATGTCTTTCTTACAGACCTTGCAGGTTTTACCTGAAATGATGGCAGCAGTGTTTGCTAGAGTATGACCTATAGGCACTGGCTGAAGGGTCTTAGGGCCGCTGCCAGTAACCTCTTCCTGGTGAGGGTTATGACCATGAAGTTTGAGTGTAACTGGTCTAGAAATTTTTTCCTTGAGGAAATTTTTTTTTCTTCCTTTCCTTCCTTCCTTTATTTTATTTAATTTTTGACATGCACATGTGTGCATATATATATGCTTAATAGAGTATGTGTGGTATGGTGTGTGATGTTGTGTGTGTGTGGCTTATACGTGTATGTGTGTGTAGATGCGTGTGTCCTGTGCTTGCATGTGTGGAGGCAGAGAAGAATGTCAAGTATGTTCCTCAATGGTTCATACATATGTTTTCCTTGAGATGGAATCTCTCACTCACCTGGTGCTGCCATTTTCAGTCAGTGAGTTCCAGTGATTCTCTGGTATCCGTCCTCTGCAGGACTAGGGTTACAGACATATGTAACCATGCCCACCTTTTTTGTGGGTGCTGTGGAGCTCAGGTGGTCTCAGACCCCCTTGCTTCTGTGGCAAGCATTTTTATCTACCAAGCCATACCCCAGAACTTTCCCTCCCTCCCTCTGTTCTTTGCTTGCTTAATTCATTTTTGAGACAGGGTCTCATACAAACCAGGCTGGTTTTCAACTTGCTGTGTAATTGAAGATGACTTTGAACTTCTGATCCTCCTGCTTCCACCTCCCAAAGTGCTGGGATTATAGGTGCTAGCACATCTGGTTGTGTTTGATGCCAGGAATCAAACCCAGGGCTACATGTATAAGAGAAAAGTACTCTACCAATTGAGTTACATCTCTAGCCCAAGGAAATATTCTCTCTGTCTCTGTCTCTCTCTATATATATATCTATATAACATTTATATATAACATAACATATATAACATAAGAATGGACTATTTCCTACTTTTCTTTGCACAGTCATTCAGATTCCATTCCCACATATATATATATAGTATATATATATATATATATATATATATATATATATATATATATATATAGTATATATATATATATATATAAGTATAGACAACTTCTATACTTAGAGACAACAGACCATGATATTTCCCTCCCCTCCCCTCCCCACTTTCTCATTCATAGCTCTGCTCTCTGTAATATTCCCTCCCTCTGTCCATTAGTCTCTCTCTCTCTCTCTTTTTTTAACTAGAGCAAAGTAATAGTAACTAAAATAAAGAGGGTTAAAATACAAACATGAAAAGCATTACAATATGGAATAAAGTGAAAAGAAAGGTATCAATGTTGAAAAAATAGTTGAAAAATAACAAATTGCAGAACACCTATTTCTCCCAAGTGGTTGTTTTATTAAGTAATGGTGTTTCAACTGTGGCTGGATATAATCATTCTTTGATCACTGTTGAAATTTGTGGTGTATGTCTTGATGGACGAACCCATTAGCAAGGTCAGTGACAGGTCTGTACTAAAAAAATGTATTTTCATATAAAAGTCACTGGATACCCTTGAAAGTCCAACATTTTCTCCATGTACAGACAAAAATACTAGGCATCTCCATTGTGTATCTCACAATGAAAAACCAGAAAAAGGGACTCAGCTCAATTCACAGACTTAAGTGCCCAAGCAAGGATTAACTAAATATTATAAGGGGTTAGAATCGACCCATATAATTGATGTGCATTAAAAATTTTCAGATCCACATTAGAATTCAACAAGTGAAGCTACAATGAATGTCCAAAGACCAAACAACACAATCAGTAACACTCCATTATTGGACATCAATAAGCAATGGGAATGACTCTTTACCATGAAGGGTGAAATAGCCAAATGCTTATCTCCTTGGGCTCTCTAATGAAAGCTTGATCAGAAATTCTACATTTAACACTTTCAGATGAAATATTTCTTCTGAAGTTGTGCCCATCTCTCACAGATAAATATTCAGTGCTTCAAACTCCCTGGATTATATTTTCAGGTTTCAAAAATTTCAAATGTTTCCTCCTAGCATATCTCTAATGTTAGTCTGCTGTTATAGATTGAAGGACACAGCATATGGCACTGAATCTCTAGAACTAACCATTACAATAGACTTATATTTCTACTAACACTACAGATACCACTAGTTAGGCACAAAAGCTCTTTCTACTGCTTAGTATTATGTTGTATCTGTGGCTTTACCTTGTATTCTCATGGAGAACATAAGAATGGACTATTTCCTACTTTTCTTTGCACAGTCATTCAGATTCCATTCCCATTAAAGTCTCAAACGCTTTTTAAAGCCCAGACACATTTCTTATTTTTCACAAATCTAGTATACTGTTGTTACCTACATTCTTCTCATGGAAATTACACAAAAGGGTACCCATCCCTTGTGAAATCTCATATGCTCTCTTTTCTCACTTCCTTCTCAATTTCACAGTTGACTGTAAATATAAATATATTAAATACTCTACACAACCACCACTATAGAATTATGTAGTTGAATAAATACTCTTATTCCTTAAGGTGTTTCTTTTAAGAATTTTTGTCACAGCAGAGAAATTGACTAATGGGAATCTAATAATGAAACATACAGAAAATGGACAAGTGAGAAGTTAGGCACAAAATGTAACATATAATTTTTTCCAAGACCACCAGCATATGAAGTTAAATTTGGAATGTAATAAAAAAGAAACATTTTTCACTGGGTGTGGTGCCCACACCTTTGATCCCAGCACACAGGAGGCATAGGTAGGAGAATTGATGTGAGTTTGAGACCACTTGCCGATTACATAGTGAATTCCAGGTCAGCCAGAGCTAGAACGAGACTCTGGAAAACTCTGAATTGAGTCTTCTTTTACACTCCATGGTGCAAGTCCATGCTCCAACTTGAAGATCAAATCTGGTTTGGCCAAACAGTTCCTTAAGTTCTCCAGCATCACATCTCTGTAGAGGTTTCGCTGAACAACATCCAGGTCTTGCCACTCTTGCCAGGTGAAGTCCACAGCTACATCTTCAAATGACACCAACTCCATTTCTGGCTTCCTGAGCACCCTCCTCCTAGCCCTGAAGCACAGTGGCCCAGGCCAGAGTCCTCAACCCAAAGTCCCCAAACTCAAGAGAAGAGAATAACCTGATTGTGGATCCGAGGAGGCGGATGGGCAGCATGCTCAAACACACACACACACACACAAAGCTAGTCTCTCTTTTAATTTGATGTCATCATCTTTTTTCTCTCATTATGAGGGTCTTGTGTATGTATTGTTAGGTACTGTGAGGTCTTGGATATCAAGGCCAAATTCTGTCTGGACAGTTGTATATAGGGAGTGATACCTTTCCTTTGGCTCTTACATTCTTTCTGCCACCTCTTCTGCAATGGACCCTGAGCCTTGGAGGGTGTGAGATGTTTCAGTGCTGGACACTCATCTGTCCCTTCTCAGCACTATGTTGCCTTTTGTATCATCCTAGTGGTCATCGCCATCTGAAAAGAGAAGCTTCTCTAGCCAAAAGTGAGAGTAACATATGAGTATGAACATTAAGTATAGTGATTTCAGGACAATTTGGTGAGAGTAATACATGCATTTATCCAGACAAGAGCAGGCTTTATACCCCTAAGGCTCATGACCTCTCCTGCCATAGGCTTTTGATTAGGTTTTCAGTACCAGGCATGTATTCCCTCCCATAGTGTGGGCCTTCAGTCCAATTAGAGAGCCATTGGTTTTCCCCACTCGTTCAGACATTTGGCCTGTCTGGCCAAACTTGAGGTTTCCAGTGTCCACTGTTTTCACTGCTGATGACTTCTGTCTCCCATGAGACTACATACAGTGCAGCTTTTTCCAGCTTTCAGTTGGCTGGGCTACAGGGAGAAGGTTTCTGCTCAGTACCACCTTGATTTCTCAGTGATTTTGCTGCTCAGGCATGTGATGTCTTCAGCAATAGGGTCTTACCATCTCTTTCTCATGGGAAACCAAGGGCTTTGGCAATAGCCTATAATGTTTTGGAGGCAATATAGACCTCCCTGGCCAATGACTCACTGGGAGGTATCCCATCTCAGGCACTGAAAATTTTCAAGTAAGAATCTATGGCTTCTGGATGTGCCATTATCCAAAAAAGTAGGTTTTCATATGTCTTATTCAGAATATACTGAATTTTGATTGACCCTCCCTCACATCTTTCTTTTATACAATTTCTTCTCCTGACCTCGCTTAGCCCTTTCCCCTCCCTGTAATCTGTTCTTCTTCTTATGTATATACAATACCATCCTCTTAAGACCTCTCTCTCTTCCCTCCCTTATGGCCTTTTTCCAGCTTATGGGCCTCTGCTACTGATTATTGCTTCCAGATCACACATGTCTACACATTTGTAGCTAGTATAAAAGACATAAAAGCACATATAAAAGAGAACATGTGATGGTTGGCTTTCTGGGCCTGGGTTACCTCACTTAGTATAATCCTTTCCAGATCCATCCATTTCCCTGCAAATTTCATAATTTCATTTTTCTTTACTGCTGAATAGAATTCCATTGTGTAGCTGCACCACATCTTTATTATCCATTCATCTGTGAATGAACATCTAGCTGGTTCCATTTCCTAGCTATTGTGAATAGAGCAGCAATAAGCATAGTTGTGCAAGTATGTCTAAGGTAGTGAGAAAAGTCATTAGGATATATGCCTAGGAGTGAGTGCTATAGCTGGAGCATATGGCAAACCTATTCTTAGCTGTCTCAAGAACCTCCACACTGATTTTCACAATGGCTGTACCAGATTACATTCCCACCAGCATTGCATAAGGGTTCTCCTTTTACCACAACTTCACCAACATTTATTGTCATTTGTTTTCCTGATGGTAGCCATTCTGATGGGAGAGCGATGGAATCTCAAGGTAGTTTTAATTTTCATTTCCCGTATGGCTAAGGATGTAGAACACATTTTTAGATGTTTATATTCCATCTCTATTTCTTTTGGTGAGAACTCTCTATTTAGTTCTATAGCCCATTTTTTGATTGGGTTATTTGATTTCTTATTGTTCTGTTTTTTGAGTTCTTCGTATATTCTGGATATTAATCCTCTGTCAGATGTGTAACTGGCAAAGATTTTCTCCCATTCTGTAGGTTGTCTCTTTGCCCTATTTACAATGTTATTTGCTGTATAAAAACTTTGTAATTTCATGAGATCCCAGTAGTTGATTAGTGGTTTTATTTTCTGAGCAATTGGGGTTATATTCAGAAAGTCATCACCTATGCCAATATGTTGGAGGGTTTCCCCTACCTTTTCCTTTAGCAATTTCAGAGTTTCACATCTGATATTAAGGTCCCTGATCCACTTGGATTTGATTCTTGTGCAAGGGGCAAGATAAGGATCTATTTTCATCTTTCTACATGCAGATATCCAGTTTTCCCAGCACCACTTGTTAAAAGGCTGATTTTCTCCAATGAATATTTTTGGTATTTTTGTCAAAAAACAGATTGCTGTAGCTGCCTGGATTAACATCTTGGTCCTCTATTCTATTCCATTGATCTGCATGTCTGTCTTTGTGCCAGTACCATGCTGTTTTTGTTACTATGGCTTTGTAATATAGTTTAAAATTGGGTATGGTGGTGCCACCAGCCTTATTTTTGTTGCTTAAAATTATTCTGGCCATTTGAGGTTTTTTGTGCTTCCAAAACAAATTTTGGATTGTTTCTCTATTCCTGTGAAGAATGCCATTGGAACTTTAATGGGGATTGCATTAAATGTGTAGATTGCTTTCGGTAAGATTGACATTTTCACAATATGATTCTTCCTATCAAAGAATATGGGATATCTTTTCATTTCATTGTGTCTTCTGCAATCTCTTGCTTGAGTGTTTTAAAGTTCTCATTGTAGAGCTCCTTCACTTCCTTAGTTAAGTTTATTCCAAAGTATTTAATTAATTAATTTATTTTGAGGCAATTGTGAATGGGAGAGATTCCCTGATTTCATTCTCTGCACATTTGTTGTTAGTGTATAGTAAAGCTACTGATTTCTGTGTATTTATTTTGTATCCTGCTACATGGCTGTAGGATTTTATCAACTCTAACAGTTGGCTAGTAGAGTCTTTAGGGTCCTTTATGTATAGAATCATGTCATCTGCAAATAATGATAACTTGATCTCTTCCTTTCCAATTTGTATCCCTTTTATGAGTGTCTCTTGCCTTATTGCTATAGCTAAGACTTCCAGTACTATATTAAATAAAAGTGGGGACAGTGGACACCCTTGTTTTATTCCTGAATTTAGTGGAAAAGCTTCGAGTTTTTTACCATTTAGTATTATGTTGGCTGTAGATTTTTCATAAATAGCTTTTATTATGTTTAGATATGTTCCTTCTATTCCCAGTTTCTGTAATACTTTTACCATGAAAGATGTTGGAATTTGTCAAATGCCTTTTCGGTATCTATTGAGATGATCATGTGATTTTTGTCCTTCAGACCATTAATATGATGTATTACATTTATTGATTTGCATATGTTGAACCATCCCTGCATCTCTGGGATAAAGCCAACTTGGTCAGGGTGAATAATATTTTTGATATATTCTTGTATTCTGTTTGACAATATTTTGTTCAGAATTTTTGCATCTATGTTCATGAGGGAGAATGGTTGGCAATTTTCTTTTTTTTGTTCTGTCTTTGCCTGGTTTTGGTATGAGGGTGATGCTGGCTTCATAGAAGGAGTTGGGTAGAATTCCTTCCTTTACTATTTTATGAAAAAGTTTGAGAAGCAATGGTGTTAGTTCTTCTATGAAGGTCTGGTAAAATTTGCCAGTGAATCCATCTGGACCTGGGCTTTTTTTAGTTGGGAGACTTTTTATAACTGCTTGGATCTCTGTACTTGTTATAGGTCTATTTAAATGATTTATCTCATCTTGATTTAATTTTTGTAGGTCATATGAATCAAGGAAATCATCCATTCCTTTCAGATTTTCAATCTTAGAGGGATGTATATTCTTGAACTATGCCCTTATAATTGTCTGAATTTCTTTGGTATCTGTTGTAATGGTGCCTTTTTCATCTCTAATTTTATTAATTTTTGTCTCTTCTCTCTTTCTTCCAGTCAAATTTGCTACGGGCTTATCAATCTTGTTTATCCTTTCAAAGAACCAACTCTTTGTTTTGTTGATTGTTTGGATTAGTTTTTTTTTTGTTTCTATTTTATTAATTTCTGCCCTAATCTTTATTATTTCTTCCCGCCTACTGATTTTTGGTTTGCCTTTTTCTTCTTTTTCCAAGGCCTTAAGGTGGTGCATTAAATTGTTTATTTGTGAACTTTCTAATTTCCTAATATAGGCATGTAGAGCTATAAATTTCCCTCTTAGGACTGCCTTCATTGTGTTCCAAAGGTTTTGGTATGTTGTATCATCATTTGATTCTATGAATTTATTGATTTTCTCAATGACCCACTGATCATTCAATAGTGTACTGTTTAGTTTAGTCTCCATAAATTTCTTTATGCACTGTAGCTTTTCTTGTTGCTGATTTTCAGTTTAATCCCATTGTGGTAGAGATAGAGCACAAAAGATTATTTCAATTTTCCTATATTTGTGGAGATTTTCTTTGTGTTCTAATATATGGTCTATTTTAGAGAATGTTCCATGTGCTGCTGAGAAAAATGTATATTCTGCAGCATTTGGATGGAATGTTCTGTAGATATCTGTTAGATCCATTTGTTCCATGACATCATTTAATTCAGATGTCTCTCTGCTTATTTTTTGCCAGGATGACATGTCAATTGATGAGAGTAGGATATTGAAATCTCCCACTACAATTGCATTTGGCTTTATCTGTGACCTTAAGTCTAATACTGTTTGATGAAACTGGGAGCCCCCATGTTAAGTGCATGTATGTTTAGGCTTGTAATGTCCTCCTGCTGGAGTGTTCCTTTAATCAGTATAAAATGCTCTTCTTTTATGAGAAGTTGGTTTGAAGTCTATCCTGTCAGATATTAGGATAGCAACCCCTGCTTGTTTCCTATGCCCATTTTCTTGAAATACCATTTCCATCCTTTCACCCTAAGGTGGTGTCTATCTTATATTGAGAGATGAGTTTCCTGGATCCAACAAATGGCAGAATCCTGCCTTTTAATCCAGTCTGCAAACCTGTGTCTTTTGGATGGTGCATTGAGGCCATTGATATTAAGAGTTATTATTGAAAGGTATGCATTTATTCTCATCATTTTTCTTATGTTGTAGTGTATACTGTTTTCCGTTTACTCGTTTGTTTTAACTGTTATTTGAGTGTGGTTTATTTTTGTTTTATTTCCTCCTGTGTGTGTGTTTAGCTTTCTCTTTAGCATTAAGAATTCCTTCAAGTATTTTCTGTAGAGCTGGTTTAATTGTCATAAATTCCTTTAGCTTGTTTTTGTTGTGGAATGTCCTTATTTCTCCATTCCAGTAAGGATAGAAAACATCAAAAAAAGATAGCTTTTCAGGATAAAGTAATCTTGGTTGACAGTTGTTATCTTTCAGAACAAGGAATACATCATTCTAAGCCCTTCTGGCTTTTAAAGTTTGTGTTGAGTAATCTGCAGTTATTCTGATGGGCTTGCCTTAGTAGGTGACTTGCTTCTTCTCTCTAACTGCTTTCAATATATTTTCTTTCGTTTGTGTGTTTAGTAGTTTAATTATAACATGGCAAGGAGACGTTCTTTCCAGACTTTGTCTGTTTGGTGTTCTAAAAGCTTCTTGTATCTGCATTAGCATTTCTTTCCCAATTTGAGGAAAATTTTCTTCTATGATTTTGTTGAAAACACCTACTAAGCCCCTGGATTGAAATTATTCTTCTTCTGTTATATCCTGAATTCTTATGTTTGATCTTTTCATAGTATCCCAGATAGCTTGAAATTCCCATTCATACCATGTATTAGCTTGTCTTTCTCTTTGTTGGACTGTATTAGCTCTGCCACCTGGTCTTCTGGTTTATTCTGTTCTCTCTTTCATCCATTCTACTGGTAAGATTTTCTACAGAGTGTTTTTTTTTAATTAATTAATTTTTTTTTAATTGACTGTATTCTTCAGAGCCAAGATTTCAGTCTGGTTTTTCTTCAGTATTTCTACTCCTTACTCATGTCTTGTAATGATCTCTTTATTTCATTAAGCTGGCTTCCTGTGTTCTCTTTCAGAAGTTTGTTTTCTTCTTTAATTCCTTTGTTTCTTTCTTTAATTCCCTTCATTTCTTCTCTTATTTCTTTGATCATAGATACCATGATTTTCTTGAAGTCTTTGTCAGGCATTTCATCTAAAGCAGGATCATTGGTGATTATTTCTGATGGATTTATAGTTTTTGGTGAGACTGTATTGTCTTGATTCTTTGAGTTTCTTGTATTATACTGTAGCGACTTTTGCATCCTGAATTGATTTGATGCTTGGGTTTTCTACTTATCTGCAGTGTTTCCAGATGTGGAGGTCTACCTCTATATACCTTCAGGATATGAGTTCAAGGTGTCAGGTGTAGCTCTTGTCCACCAATCAAGCCACAGAAGTAATCCTAGGTGTTGAGTTTGCTTGCTAAGCAAGTATTCTAGTGGACTGGGTGGAATAATTTATTGGCAAATTCTAAACTTCAACTGAGTAACATACACAATCAATAAAACCAGCACAAAGTATGCAATTGTGGGGATTAAAACAAGCAGCTAGTCATATAAAGCCAAAATCCCTAAGGGTGTGTGTTGTTCTACACCCTTAAACTTGTCAGCTGGGATGTAGAGATTTCTATTCTGAATTGGGTCCCAGGTCAACCTGGATCTGGATCAGACCCTATCCCCAATAATAACAGAAGCAAAAAAAAAAAAAGAAAAAAACACAAAAAACAAACAAACAAAAACAACAAAGGCCCTATATAAATATGAAAGCACCAAAGGCAATAAAATTAAACCTCCAAATACAGGTTATTTGAAAATGGTAAAGACAACCAAGAATATATACGCTGTATCCTGCCCTGACAAGGAAAGAAAGATTAGCTCTTGTAAGACTGTGTACCTGTTTTGTTTTGTTTTTGTCAGTCAGCCTCATTACATTTTGGGGTGGCTTCCAATCTCACCAATGCTGAGTGCCCACCTCGATCCCTCCCTGTTGTGCTGTGCAGCTGTGCCTCTGAACTGCTTGCTGGCTGCACTGCCATTTGGGGCTGAATGCTGGAGGTTCTCGGATCTGATGGGGGGGATGGGAGAGTTCAGACTTCTGGGGTTGCTTGCACTTTCAGTAGCTCTTTAGTTGATCTCAGCTGTCTTTCCTTCAGCTTTCTTAGCTTTGCAGGAAGGCTGATGGAGTTGAAAACTCTGTTGCTTGTTCTCTGCTGCTTCTACTGCTGCTTCTGCTGCTGTCTGGCGGGACTCTCCTTGATGGGTACATGATGACCGTGGGCCATGATAGCCTCAGTGGGACTCTGGCCATTTCCCCCTTTTCTGGTGGGTCTCAGTCTCTCTGGCTTCTCTGCTGTGTCTAAGAATAACCTATACTCCTTCATTTTTCAGAAGAAGAGTATATTTTTCTGGGGTTTTGCTTAAATCCCTCCCTTGGCTGGTTTGGCATGGCTCCTAAGCTGCCATCTTACCTGGAAGTCCTAAGGAAATATTCTTGAGCAATACTTGTGTTCATAAATTCTTTTGTTAGTTACTTTTCTCATTGCTGTAACAAAATACTTGACAGAAAAAAGGGTAACAAAGAATTTATTTTGGCTTACAGCTTTAGTGGCTTTCAGTTCATCATAGCAGGGGAAACATGGCGGTAAAGTGGCTCAGTTCATGTCCACAGGAGTGTGAGGCAGCAGCTTCCACATCAATGCATCAGGAAGGAGAGGAGAAAGGAAGCAGAAATATATTCCCAAAGTCTAGTTCAAGGACTGACTTGCTTCCTCTTCCTAAGTCCTACCTCCTAACATTTCCATAAGTTCCCCAAATAACTCTATCAGTTCAGTGCCATTTTGTAAAACACATGAGCCCATGGAGGACATTTCTGACTCAAACTATTGTTATTCTGTAAGAAGAGTAGCTTTTCCTGAATTTTGATTCATCTCCCCATGAGCTGAGGTTCATGTAGGCTTTGGATTTTTTCCCTCCACTGATTGGCGTTCCTTTACTCAAGTAAAGATGGGCCATGTTACCCCCATGTGGGAAGAGCCCAAATCCAATTTCACTCCATTGCCTCATGCTTGGTTCCAGTAAAGAATTACTCCACAGCATTACAAAAACAATCTGGAGTAGATGGCTTACAGATCATGAGTGGATAAGTTAGAATTATACTGGAATCTGGAATTTAGCATTTCTATTTTTTTTTTTGGCTCAATAGATGTTTTATTTATTTGTACTTTGGCCTTCTTTGATATTTGCTTGGAATGCATTTTCTCATTTTGGATCATTATTCATATTCTTGTATGTTTGATGATTGATGGTGGGTTCTCTAAAGGTATATAATTTAGAAATTTCTTATATGCACAAGAAGACTTTGGACAGCATAGGCCATGCATGTGAGAAATTAAAATAAAACAAAGTGTAACTTTGTTAACTACAAAAGAGGTGTTAAATAAAGTTATCTGTATACCCAGTGGAAGAACATTTGACCTGTCCACTGTGAGGAGGAAACTGCCAGGCAGCTGCTACATGGCAATGACCACTGTAGAACAGAAGCAAGCTCTAGTGGTGATTTGATTGACTCAAACAAATTGGTATAAGGCATTTTCTTTCCTTTTGAGAAAATAATGAGAGCCACATCATCTCTTTAATACTATTATTTTATTAATATGTCTCAACTTCTTCTTCTTTTTTTTTTTTTTTGGTGTTTTGAGGTAGGGTTTTACTGTAGCTCAGGCTGACCTAGCACTCTGCAGTCTCAAGGTGGCCTTGAATTCACTGATCCTCCTACGTCTGCTTCCCAAGTGCTGGGATTAAAGACATGCACCACCATGCCTGGCTGTCTCAACTTTTAAGACTAGTATTGGGAAGAAAAACTCCCATGAAACGTTTCCTTTATTGCTTTAAGCATTAACAACTTGTGAATGTCTATGGGAGAACACAATGGTGTTTTCAGATGCTTCCATGGAGGAAATGGATGGAAAGGTCATCCAAAGGGCTTTCTGTGAAGCTGTGGCCACAGGAGCCCCCTTGAGCATGAAGGCAGAGCATTGGCAGTGTGGTCTAGCTAGCATGCAGTGTAGTCCCTCCCTTGGTGGTCTTTTCCAGCAGAGGACACAATGGAAAACTGCAAGGAACTTGACAGAGGTCAGAAAACACTGGTGGACTCTGTAAACTTTGAAAAGCATATTTATATTTTCATAACGTTTTATTGACCAAAATTTTCACATTGATATATTTCAAAAGCTAGAATGTCACCTGTCACTGGATGGAGGAGCTCAGATGCTGAGAGCCTCTAGGTTTGAGGAGGAAAACATGTCCCAAGGGGAGGATAAGCCACCCCATAAATGGCTTCCCATAGCGGGAAAGCTAGAGAACTTACTCTAAACACAAAACAAGTTTTTGGTGAGTTACAAAACCTGAAACTAAATAAAGCATTAAAGAGAATATATGAAGAGATTTTTTTTTTTTTTTGAGTCTGGGGTTGCAAGGAACCTATTGTAAACAAGACACAAAAAAATTAAAAACTGTAGAGGAATTATCTGACAGATCTGATCATAGAACCAAAACCAAAGAAAAGCCCAGATGAATTTGATTAGTAAGTAGTGCCATGAACAAAGTTCAGACACAAGCCACAGCACACGCCTTTAATCCCAGCACTTGGGAGGCAGAGGTAGGAGGCTCGCCATGAACTCAAGGCCACCTTGAGACTACATAGTGAATTCCAGGTCAGCCTGGACCAGAGTGAGACCCTACCTCAAAACAACAAACAAACAAACAAATCAGAGCAGAGCAGGAGGAGCAAAGCCAGGTCGGTGGTGTGAGTGAGAGCACAAGCTGCTGGTGACCAGTGAGCACTGCTGAGATACCCTATGGGCTAAAGAAGAGGGGGATACATAGTAATGCCAACAAGGCTCTGTATTTCACTGGTCAAAGGAGCCAAAGGTCAGAAGATAGAGCTTGCTTCTTAGGCTGATGGTTCACAGGGAAAGGTGTGCTCACCCCATTGGTGCACTTAGTGACACTGTTTTGGCAAATGGCTGAGAGAATCTGGTAGGATCTAGGAAGATAAGAACCACACCATTTTCACTAAGCCATTTCATTTTTGATGTACCTTTTTCACAGATGGACAGAAAATGCATTATTGTCCAGTAAAAATTGGAAATGCTCTTACTGGCCAATAAAAGGAGAATAGTAAATAATTTTTGGCATGCGTACATGTTTTCTAAAGTATTATTGGCATCACAAAGCAAAAATTAGGTGTAGTAGTCTCAGTTATCCATAGGCCCTATTCTGAGACCTGAAGTAGATATCCGAAACCATGGAAAAATACCAAACCCTGTGTATGCAGTTTTTTTTTTTAATTATATTTGCCTGGCAATGTTATCACATGGCACTAGAGTTAATTTTCTCTTCAGTGTTTCATATCTTGTGCCTTCTTTGCATGTGTACTTTTGTGCTTTGGGGCCATTGTTATGTCAAATAATAGTTCCTGAACACAAGTACTGTGATTCCTCAACAATTATCTGGTAGCTGGAGTTGCTACTTTGTGGCTAGTGGATGGGAAATGTATATTGTTTGGACAACATAGACAATTCATGACTCAGGCAGGATGAAGTGGGATGTTGCAAGACTTCATCATGCTATTTAACAATGCTACAGAACTTAAACCTATGAATTATCTATTTTGAAATTGTCCATTTAATATTTTAGATAGCAGTTGGTTGTGGATAAATTAAACTGTGGAAAGAGAAACTGTAAATAAAAGAGTACATTGTCTATAAATAACATTGAGGAAAATTTCCAATGTATGTTTAGTAGAATTCTTACCTATCTCAAAAGTTACAAGAAAAGCTTTATATAAAAGCTATGAAGTAAAGGAGGCTTACTATATTTATTTGTTGAATGACATATATTAAAATTCATATACAATATGGCAGGGGAGGTCATGAGCCTTAGGGGTATAAAGCCTGCTCTTATCTGAATAAACGCATATATTATTCTCACCAAATTGTCCTGAAAGCACTATACTTAATGTTCATATTCATATATTAATGCTACTCTCACATCTGGTTAGAGAAGCTTCTCTTTTCAGATGGTGATGACCATTGGGAATGACCCAAAGGGCAACATAGTGCTGAGAAGAAAGGATGGAGGAATGGCCAGCACTGAAACATCTTACACCCTCCAAGGCTCAGGGTCCATTGCAGAAGAGGTGGTAGAAAGAATGTAAGTGCCAAAGGAAGGGCAGAAGTCCTTACACTGCAACTGCCCAAGCAGAAATTGGCCTTGATATTCATGACCTCACAGTGCCTAGCAATACCTACATAAGATACTCATAATAGGAGAAAAAGATGATGATATCAAATTAAAAGAGAGACTAATGAAGAGAAGGAGGGGATATGATGGACTTAGAGTTGTGAAGGGGAAAGTAGGGGAGGGGAGGGAAATATGGTTTATTGTCTATAAGTATAGAAGTTGTCAATAATATATATATATATATTATATAATACATATATATGTATTACATATATAAGTTATATATATATATATATATATAAATTTTGCCTATATATACATATGCAAATATATATGCAAAAAAGTTAATATACAAAAAGTACTGACTTGGGGCTGGAGAGATGGCTCAGCAGTTAAGGCACTTGCCTTCAAAACTTAATGACCCTTGTTTGATCCTTGGTACTCACATACAGCCAGGTGCACAAAGTGGTGCATGCATCTGGAGTTTGTTTATAGTGGCTAGAGGCCCTGACATGCCCATTCTCTCTCTGTCTCTCCTTCCAAATAAATAGATAAAAATATTTTTTTATGAAAGCACTGATCAGGTATGGTAGTACATGGTAGTATAGTCATCCTAGTACTTGTGTTGTGGAGGCAGGAGGATCAACCTCAGATTTAAAAGGAGTTCAAAGTTAGCCTGAGATACATGAGGCCTTGTTTAAACTCTTTTCCCTACACATCTCTGAAAGCAAAAGTTCTGGGGCTGGAGGGATGCTTAGTGGTTAAGGTGCTTGCTTGCAAAGCCTAATGACCCAGGTTCCAATCCCCAATACCACGTAAAGCTAGATGCACAAAGTGGCCCATGCTTCTGGAGTTTGTTTGCAGTGGCAGGAGGCCCTAGTGTGCCCATTCTCTCCATCGCTCTCTGCTTGAAAATAACTGGAGCCATAGATTGTTACTAGAAGATTTTTAGTGCCAGGGATGGGATACCTTCCAGTGAGCTGTTGGCCACAGAAGTCCCTGATGTCCCCAAAACATTACAGGCCATTTATGAGGCCCTTGGTTTCCCATCAGGAATAGATGGTAAGACCCTATTGCTGAAGACTATATACTTGGGCTGCAAGGCCACTGAGAAATCCTGCTGGAGCTGAAGACCTCCTCCATGTAGACCAGCTGACAGAAAGCTAGAAAAAGCCACACAGCATGTAGTTCAATGGGAGAGAGAGAAATCACCAGTGAAGATACCCAGCAGTGGACACTACAAGCCTTATATTCGGCCAGCCAGGCCAAATGAGCCAATGGGTGCAATGGTGCCACATCTGTCATGGTGGAAACCAGCTGCCCTGTAATTTGACTGGAGTCCTACTCCATGGGAGGGAATAAATCCCTGATACTGAAAATTTAAAACAGGGGTAGTCATGAGCCCTAGGGGTGAAACGTCTGCTGCTGTCTGGCTAAATGTATATACTGTGCTCATCAAACTGTCCAGTAAGCACTTCTCTTAATGTTCATACCCATATATTAATGCTACTCTCACTTTTGGTAAATAACCTTCTATTTTCAGATGGCAGTGACCTTGGGATGACTCAAAAGGCATCATGGTGCTGAGAAGTGACAGAGGAGTGTTCAGCACTGAAATATTTCAATTACATGGTTCAGGATCTATGGCGGAAGATGTGGTGGAAAGAATATAAGAGCCACAGGAAGGGCAGGACTCCTTACGACATGCTCCCCCCAGACACAAAATGGACTGGATATCCATAACCTCACAGTGCCTGACACTACCTACACAAGACCATCATAATAGGAAGAAAAGATCATAACAACAAAATAAAAGAGAGACTGATTGCAAGGGGGAGGTGATATGATGGAGAGTGGGGTTTCAAAGGGGAAAGTGGGGGGAGGGAGGGAATTACCATGGGATATTGTTTATAATTATGGAAGTTGTCAATAACAAGAAATTAAAAGAAAAGGTTCTGTTGGGATACACAGTAAGCTATCCACAACTGATATCCATAGGGAAGGCGGGGGGTTGAGTGAGAATGAAGCGGTTCTTCTCTATCACATGGCTTGCACTTCTCTTTCATTTATACTTTTAATCTGTGATAGTTTTAAAGACTTGTGTCCTTCCAAAAGGAAGTGAATTCACTGCCATCCACATAGTACATGTGACTACTTGGATATGGCCATAGTAAGTTGTCTTTCAGATGGCTCGTTAGGGTCATAGTGCCCATGACTTTGTCCTAGAGCTTGGGAAAGAGGCCTCAAAATAGAAGACCAAGGGTGTACTGGTTCCAAGTGCACATCTAGAAAGAACCTGCCTCCAGTAGTTGTGTCTTCCTTCTTCCTCAGCCCTCTGCAATCTGGCTTTTTTTTTTTTTAATTTTTATTTATTTATTTGAGAGCGACAGACACAGAGAGAAAGACAGATAGAGGAAGAGAGAGAGAATGGGCGCGCCAGGGCTTCCAGCCTCTGCAAACGAACTCCAGACGTGTGCGCCCCCTTGTGCATCTGGCTAATGTGGGACCTGGGGAACCGAGCCTCGAACCGGGGTCCTTAGGCTTCACAGGCAAGCGCTTAACCGCTAAGCCATCTCTCCAGCCCTGCAATCTGGCTTTTGCTGTCACCATCCTTCAAGGATTTCTAAAAACTTGCTGGCCACAGGATCAATTCGGCTTTCCAGTTCTCAGGTCACTTGGCCACCTGTGATTGTCTGCTACTTTCTCCTTTGTGCAGGTTCCCAGGCTTGCATGCAATCACACACTTCTGGCTGTTCTTCCTTCATACAACTTCCCCTCAGTTTCTTCATAATTACTGTCTCATTCTTCCTGTGACTTGTAACTTTCTATTCTTTAGGGCTTGTCTTCAACCCCAATGTATTCCTAAGTCTTCCTGCATGGCCTCATACAATTTCCTGGCTTAAATCTAACCCACCGGCCTTGGTTCTTGGCCAACATCTCTTAGTGCTCCAAACCAGAATCTCCAACTGGAACTGTCAGCTCCACATGGTAGTGTCAAATTTTATATATTCCCAGTCAGACCCATTTTCTCTGAGCCTCAGTCAACCCTCCCTTTCCAGAAACCTGGAACTTATCCTCAACTCTCCCCTTTTATTTGAAACCACTCTCAGTGGAAGATGGAGCCTTACCTACTCCTAGTTTCTGTGTCTCATGAAAACAGTGTATACTGTGTTCTTTATCCAAAGCCACCATTTTCATTAGTCACCTTTTTTTTTTTTTGGCTTGGATCAGTATAAGGAATTTATAAGATGTCTCTTTGCCTCCAGTCTTGATTTTGTCAAGTCCATTATGATCATTGTATAATGGTCTGCCTCAGTCCATTAGTGACTTTACAGCTATCCTAAAAGAGGATAAAATACTAGCTTCTTTACTATCTAGAATTTATCTTTATCATGTGACTTTGTATACCATGCCCATGCATACAGAAATACTTGTTCTTCTAAAGGGCTAAGTTCTCCTGGCAGATTTTTTCATTTTTATTTTTATTTATTTATTTGAAAGTGACAGGCAGACAGAGAGAGAGAGAAAGAGGAAGAGAGAGAGAGAGAGAGAGAGAGAGAGAGAGAGAGAGAGAGGGGAGAGATAGAATGGCACACCAGAGCATCCAGCCACTGCTAAAAACTCCAGACTCATGCTACCTTGTGCATCTGGCTTACATGGGTTCTGGTTAATAGAGCCTTGAACTAGGCTCCTTAGGCTTCACAGGCAAGTGCTTAACTGCTTAGCCATCTCTCCAGCTCTCATGCCAAATTTTATTCATTTAAAAGATGTTAATTGCTCCTCTGCCTGGGCCGTTTGCTGCTGCGTGGGGAGAGCGAGGCGGGGCGCCATGGAGCCCTACTTGGTGATTGAGGACAATACCATCGAGCTCATGTTACTAAAGTGCATGTTTGGGATTTTGTTGAAGAAAGCTGGATACAGTAAACGGAAAGGATCTGGAAGATGCTTGACTGCTGTCTTTTCTCAGACTAGTCTGAAAGTGAATGTCCCCATTCATTCAGGATTGGTGATCTGAAGTGCAAAATGTTTTCCAGAACACTTCAGTTATGGAAGATCAAAATGAAGATGAGTCCCCAAAGAAAAGTACTCAATGGCAGATAAGTAATGGAACATCATCTGTGATCGTCTCCAGAAAGAGACCATCAGAGGGAAACTAACCAAAAACAAAAGGACTTGTGTATTAAATATTTTGACCAGTGGTCTAAATCAGATCAAGTGGAATTTGTGAAGCATCTTATCTCACGAATGTGTCTTTATCAGCATGGACATATTAACTCTTATCTGAAGCCTATGTTGCAGTGGGACTTCATCACTGTGCTACCAGAGCAAGGCTTAGATCACATAGCAGAAAACATTCTTTCGTACCTGGATGCTAGGTCTCTGTGTGCAGCAGAGCTGGTGTGTAAAGAATGGCAGCAAGTGATCTCCCAGGGCGTGCTTTGGAAGAAGCTGATCGAGCGAATGGTGAGCACTGATCCTCTGTGGAAGGGCCTCTCAGAAAGGAGAGGGTGGGATCAGTACCTGTTTAAAAACAGACCCACAGATGACCCTCCCAATTCATTTTATAGATCATTATACCCAAAGATTATCCAGGATATAGAGACTATAGAATCTAACTGGAGGTGCGGACGGCACAACTTACAGAGGATTCAGTGCCGCTCTGAGAACAGTAAAGGGGTCTACTGCTTACAGTACGACGATGAGAAGATCATCAGTGGTCTGCGGGATAATTCCATTAAGATTTGGGTTAAAACCAGCCAGGAATGTTTGAAAGTGTTAACACACTGGCTCTGTCCTCTGTCTCCAGTACGATGAGCATGTCATTGTAACAGGTTCTTCCGATTCTACGGTGAGAGTCTGGGATGTGAACACAGGCGAAGTTCTTAACACAACAAGGCTGTACTGCACCTGCGCTTTAGCAGTGGACTGATGGTGACTTGTTCCAAAGACCGTTCCATTGCTGTGTGGGACATGGCTTCTGCCACCGATATCACGTTACGCCGGGTCCTGGTTGGCCACCGTGCTGCAGTCAATGTAGCAGACTTTGATGACAAGTACATTGTATCTGCTTCTGGAGACAGAACCATTAAAGTCTGGAGTTCGAGCACCTGTGAGTTTATTCCTACTCTCAATGGGCACAAGCATGGCATTGCCTGTCTCCAGTACGGGGACTGCTGGTTGTTAGCGGATCATCGGGTAATACCATCAGGCTATGTGACATCGGATGTGGTGCCTGTTTACGAGTCCTGGAGGGACATGAAGAATTGGTCCGATGTATCCGGTTCGATAACAAGAGGATTGTCAGTGGTGCCTATGATGGGAAAATTAAAGTTTGGGACTTGCAAGCTGCTCTTGACCCCCGAGCCCCAGGCGAGCATGCTGTGTTTGCGCACCTTGGTGGAACATTCTGGACGTGTGTTTGGGCTACAATTTGATGAATTTCAGAGCATCAGCAGCTCTCACGATGACACTATTTGATTTAGGATTTCTTAAATGTGCCTCCCAGTGCCCAGAATGAGACACGTTCCCCCTCCAGAACATACACGTACATCTCCAGATAACAGAGTGCACTTTCACCCATTCCGGGTTTCCTGGTCTTGAACTACTTGGCTACCACATGCCTAAGAGAGTTCCTTCACAGCTGAGTTCTGAGGCTGGAATCGGTTCTAGACGCTGGGCAGATGCAAAGCAGCCTCTCTCTCTTCAAGCACCGATACTTCCCACCTCTGCTCCCTGCTCTACTTGGAGAAGGACATCTTAGCTCCCCAACTGCAAGTAAATCAGACTAATGCTTCAAATGCACACTATTCACAGAAAAGGAACATACACCTGTTTTCAGAAGTAACCCCACTGTCCAGAGAAGACTTGGTCTCAGATGTCTCTTGCACTTTGCATTCTTCAGTGAAGGTTTGTGTGCCAAACACCCACCCAGCCTCACTGGAAAGGATCAACCCGTGTCCCCCCCCCCCACCCCCCGTTGGCTTCCAGTGAATGAAACCTCTTCTCGTGGAAGCACTCTCTTACAGAGGGGAGGCCCTAGGCGCTTTCTGTCCTTGGCCTTGAGAACGGTGTGGGGATCAATGTATGTGTGGATGAGTTGCTTATTGGGTTGGCTTTGCTTTTTGTTTTTCTATTTTCTTTTTTAGATCTAACCTTCTCACTCCTTACTAAGTTAATTCTGTTTATGAGAGGTTCAGTCTCAAAGGGTAAAAAACATAAGCCTCCATTCTTGGGACTGTGACTTGAAAGTGGCCATGACCATGACTCTTCATCTTACAGCGTCAGCTAGGAGTGCCCAGTGGGAAGGGGGGAGGGTCGAGGTGAGTCTTCTGAACAACTCGAGTTTTTTTTTTTTTTTTTTGCTTTTGCATGTTTAATCTAGATGTTCCTCTGGATCCTTGGGAGATCATGGCCTTGGAATAATGCACACAACCTTTGAATTGTGCCTGCTCAATTATAGCAGGAGACTTTGGCATCCAAGGAGCTCTAACTTCTGGGATTATGGTCGTAATTCCCAGCCATACCCTGGACTTTATTTTGCTAACTGTAATTGAGCAACTGTAAATTTATGCTCTATTAATGTTTTAAGGCACTGGGGTAGTCTTATCTAACTTGTAATTAATTATGTTTGCCAATTACTTGTTTGAAATAAATCTGTGTCTGAACAGCTAGGAAACTGTTCACGATACAGATACTGCTCATGACAGCTTCGTACTGTGGAGTGTGCTGAGTAAAAACAAAAGTTTGACCTTTGTCATGTCAATAAATCAAGTATGAGTACTCTGCATTTCACCCCCCAAAAAAGATGTTAATTGAACATTTACTAAGCACCTACATACTGCAATGTCCCTACTCTTATGGAGCTTACGTTCTGGCAGGAGAGGCATAAAACATAGAGTAATGATATATATCGTCATGAAACAAAAGAAGACAGTGAAACAGCATGAGTCTGCAATAAGAAGGGGTGATGCTCTAGTTAGGCAGTACAGTTGCTAAGTGGGTTTTGACCTAAGGTTATGTGTGGAGAGTGGAGTACTCTAAGCAGTAACAAATGGTACCAACCCTCTGGGAGAAAGCTTGGAATATTTTAGAGATAGAAAGAAGATGAGTGGTGTTGAGTGTGATTAATAAAAGCATAACCTTCTGGTGTTTTGGGGTGCATGTGAAAGAAACATCAACCCTGGCTTTAATCATAAGAAAATTATAGACCTATTTTAAGCAACCTAGAAATCCATCCAATAAAGGATCCAGAATGCATCAATTATTTTCTTATTGCTATGAACATAAACCTGACCAGGAGCAACTTAGAAGCAAGTTATAGTTCCAGAGGGTACAGTCCATCATGGCAGCAGTGGGAAGCCAGAATCATGGTGTAGCATAGTCAAGAAGCAGAGGGTGACCTGCTTATGGAGCCAAGCTGTCTCACCTCAATTTGTACCCTTTGTAACCACTTCCTCCAGCAAGGCCCCACCTCCTAAAGTTTCATAGCAGTCCCAAATTGCACCACCAACTGGGTACCAAGTGTTCAAACACACGAGCCTATGGGGGACATTTTACGTTCAAACCCCAACACAAGGCCATCTATTTTTCTGATTGTCTTGTGGTCTTTGGTAATTGTTTCATTATGAGACCAGAAACCAGATGAATTCCATGGTGATGGTTTGAATGTGTGTCCTCCACTGCCTCAGGCATTTCTTTTTCTCTTTCTTTTTCTGTTTTTTGAGGTAGGGTCTCGCTGTAGCTCAGGCTGACCTGGAATTCATTATGTAGTCTCAGGGTGGCCTCGAACTCATGGTAATCCTCCTACCTCTGCCTTCCGAGTGCTGGGATTAAAGGTGTGCATCACCACGCCAGACAGCCTCAGGGATTTTTAATTAAAATTGATCTTGCCCCTTGAGTTTTCAGTGGACAGAGTCTTGCTGAGAAAGGGGTGTGTCACTGGGGACAGATCTTTAGTCCTTCCATAATAGGCATGTAGGAGACAGTTTGAGTTCTGGCTATTGGTGTGGGAAGGCTGTTGGTGGTGTCTGCTATGCATCTATGGATGTGACCCAGCTTCTTCTGCCATGATGGAGCTTCCTCTAGACGGAGTAAATCTGAAATAAACCCTTTCCTCCATATGCTGCTTCTGGTCAGGTGTTTATCCAAAAATAAGCAAATGACTGCAACAGAAACTGGTACCAGAGAAGTGGGGTCATTGATGTAATGACTCTGACCACATGGCATTTGGTCATTTGGAACTTGTTTGTGGGAGGAATGTGGAAGGACTTAGTACTTTGGACTGAAGAAGCCTTTCAGTGCTGTAAGCAGAGGTTTATGGGATATTCTGGTGAGAGTTTGAAAATTCTAAATGTAGAGGGAATTGTGGCTTATGAACTTTTAAAGGGGAAGGAAATAACTTATTGGAAATGGACTACCAACTTTGTTGGTAAAGGCTGGCTATGTTCTTCTGCACACACACTAAGAATTTTGTCAAGTTTGAATTTAAAAGTAATGGACTTAGGGCTGGAGAGATAGTTTAATGGTTAAGGAGTTTGCCTGTGAAGCCAAAGGATCTAGGTTTAATTCTTCAGGACCCATGTAAGCCAAATGTATAAGGTGGTGTGTGTATCTGGAGTTTGTTTACAGTGGCTAAAGGCCCTGGTGAATGCATTCTCTCTTTCCCTCTTTATCTCTCTAAAATAAGTAAAATAAATAAATATCTAAACAAGTAATGGACTGGTTTTAGGTTACTAAAGCTGTAGTTGTTAAGTTGATTACCACCATCAAGGGTGGGCCAACTGCTTTGCATTGGGACATGGAAAAGATGCTAAAGGGTGAAATCCCCTCAAGGCTCAAATGAGTAAGAATACAAAGTCTTTTGTAAAGAGGAGGCTTGATGGAAAAATTCTAAAGAAGTAATCTGGTTTTCAAGGTCAAGGTTTATTACCCTCTGGATTAACAAATTTGGTATCCTAGCTGGTGCTATGGAGTATTACAAATCCTGGAGAGAAAGGGACATTGGTGTGCAACACAGGTTTAAAAAATATTTTATTTATTGATTTGAGAGAGAGAGAGAGAGAGAATGGGCATGCCAAGGCCTCTGGCCACCGCCACGGAGCTCCAGATGCATGTGCCCCTTGTGCATCTGGATTACATGGGTCCTGGGGAATAGAACTGGGGTCCTCAGCCTTCACAGGCAAATGCCTTAACTGCTAAGCCATTTCCCCAACCCCACAGTTTTTTTTCTTGAAGTGACCTCTGGGCAAAGTGAAGTAGGGTTGAGATTCCTGTGTGGAGAGCCAGTAAGGCTATTTATAGAAGCTGCTGCTGATATGCAACATATGAAACAGAGTAGAAAGCCCTGAACCCAAGTAAGGCCATTATATGAGCTATGAGGATGGACCATGGTTTGTAGTATAGACCTGAAGATGCTTTGGATGTATCAGGACTGTGGAATGGCTGCTGTGGAGTGCTGCTGGCTCAGATGGAATTTTTCCCAGACTGCTCAGCCCAGCTGGAGGGGCCCAGAGTTGGAATCCAGAGACTTTCATCATGGATGAAAAGTTGGACTATGGATGTTGGACTTGAACTGCAGATATTTGATATGTGCCTACTGGATATTGATTTTGCATTGGTTTAAATGTGAATGTATGATCCCCATAGCCTCTGGAATTTTGAATTAAGATTGAGCTTGCAACTTGAGTCTCAAGTTGATAGAGCCCTGCTGAGGAAGGGATGTGTCATGGAGGAAGACGCTTTCGTCTGCCCTAGTAGGTGTGTAGAAGCCAATTTGAGCAATGGCTAGTGGTGCTAACTGTATTGAATTTGTCTCTCTACTATGGGTGTATGGAAGTGAGCCAGCTTCTTCTGTCATGATGCTGCTTCCCCTGAAATCAGTGAGCCTAAAATAAACCATTTTTTCCCATAACCTGCTTTTGGTTGGGTATTTATCCCAACAATGGAAAGTAACCAACTGCAACACATGGCTTCCAAGAGTCAAATCCAGCTGCAACAAGTGTCCAGAGATAAGAGTAATAACTCTGTTTGCAGGTTACTTTTCTTAGAAGAACCTCTGTTGAGTCACAGCAAATCTTCCATGAGGTTTCCCTTCTTTCCGTAGAGGCTATGCACTCAGGGTTCATGGTAGATTGGGTGTTGTGATAGTTTGTATTTCAAGTGTTCCTCCAAAGACTCATGGGCTAAATAAACACTTGGTCCCTCAGGAAGTGTTCTTAGGGGTAAAACTTAGGTAGCCTAGAAAGAGAGGAAAAATTATGGTGGGAAGAAGAGCATGAGAGAAAAAAGAAGATCTATTTTTGGGATCTGATCTGCTTTTCTGTTAGAAAAAAACCAGGAATGCTTAGATGCCCCTGAGAAGCCCAAAGGGTTACAGTGACATTGTATATTTTCCTAAGGCATCTTGTCAAAGACAGCAAATAAATTGTGCTTTCTTAGGGCCAAAATGATCTAAACCTTAAATGTCTAGCACTCCCCTCTCCTGAACCTAAAAGATGCCCCTCATAAATCCACTTTACAACCTTGCTTTCTGAGAGAAATACTTTAACTTTTAACCTTGTTGTGAATTCTAGTTTTTAGACAATGTTAGAGAAAGGGGAGGAGTTATTTCTCAGCAACCTTTAGGGATGTAAGGATAGCCACCAAACTTATACATATACCCATTACAATGACAGTTAACCTACACTCTCTGTGGTGGTTTGACTCAGATGTCCCCCCGAAACTTAGATGTTCTGAATGCTTAGGTCCCCAGCTACTAGTAACTTGTCAATTGAAGCCTCTAGGAGGCAGTGTATTATTGGGGGCAGGATTATGGGTATTATAGCCAGTTCCCCTTGCCAGTGTTTGGCATACTGTCTTGGTGCTGTTGTCCACCTTATGTTGGCCAGGGGGTGATGCCTACCCTCTGCTCACGCCATCATTTTCCCTTCCATCATGGAGCTTCCCCTTAAGTCTGTAAGACAAAATAAACCCTTTTCCCCCACAAGTTGTTTCTGGTTGGGTGATTTCTGCCAGCAATGTGAACCTGACTGCAACACCCTCCCTTGAGGAGCCTGTGTTCAAACTCAGGAATGGCTCATTTTTTTCCCTATGGCAACTCTGACACTTGATAAGTCCATACCACCATTTGTGGGTGCCCCTATTTCTCTCCTTCAGAGCATCTTTCTTTCTTACTTTTGAATAAAGTTGCCAACTTTGCTTCACCAATTGTCTCTTTCAAAAATTAATGCCTCCAACTCTGCTTCCCCAACTGGCTCTTATATTGTTCTAAGTAGGGTTTGGTAACTTCTCAAAGTTACAACTGACCTCAAAAAGTGTTTCCATGGACAGATAGAGCCAAAACTCTGACAGTAGTGCATTGAGGAAAAAGTAGGATGTGAGGGTGGCTTCATTTGTTAGGGCTCCATTGAGGAAGCAGAACAGCTATGGGTGATGTGGAAAGACAGGTTCATTGTGGGGAACCAAGATTAATGCTGAAGCTCAGGATATGCACACCTGGAGAGGAATGGTTGGAAGATAACAGAAAACATTGCTAGCTCAGGTCAGGAGGCAGCTCTGGAAAGTTCAGGACCACTGCAGCCTCTGAGGCAACTATGGCCAGCCACTGGGGAAGTTCTTCCTTCACTGAGTTTTCTACTTTCCCAGCCATTTCACTTGACTATTTTCTTTCCTGTTCTCCTCTCTATTTCTCCCTTCCCCTCTCCTCCTTTCCTTTTTAAAAGGCAGTCTGTCTCTATATTTTCCAGGTTGAAACCCCTATCTTCCTTCCCCATCCCTCTGAGATGGGTGATTGACTAAGCTCAGTGCTGAGTTGCAGGCATGCACTACCAGGTCCAGCTTCACTTTCTAACCATATTTTAAAACTTTCTACAATGACATTTCTCCAGAAGCCTTCTGGATACTTCTGGTACTTCTATCTGGCAGAGGCTCCATAGATTTTATGGTTCCCTGTACTTATATCTTTCACTGGAAGCTCCTGGTCATTATTAACTGGTGTCCCCAGATGTTTACAGAAGTCGATTTGATGTTATTTCCCCAAAATCATAGACTCCTTAAAGCAATAGGCTATGCTTGATGCAACTGAGCATTTGGATGGATGGATGGGTGAGTGACTAAGCTCAGTGCTGAGCAGCAGCCTGAGAATTATAAACCTATGGGATGTATTTTTTGTCCACTGCTCCTTTTACTTTGGTTAAATTGCCCTTTCATGGTCTTGGTTCTCTTTTCACTGGTGGAGGAGACAGACTCAGGTCACTGGGATGAACTTCCAGATCAGGCAGTTATGGAGGAAGAAATATTTATTGAAGCTTACATGTCCAGGGACAGTTCCATAATGGCAGAAGAAGCTGGCACCTGGAGCTCTGTTGCAGTCAGGTTCACATTGCTGGCCGAAATCACCGGACCAAGAACAGCTTTTAGGTAAAAGGGTTTATTTTGGCTTACAGACTTGAGGGGACACTCCAGGGTGGCAGGGAAAATGATGGCATGAGCAGAGGGTGGACACCACATCCTGGCCAACAACAGGAACCAAATAGTGTCCCGAACACTAGCAAGGTAGAGCTTGCTATAACACCCATAAGCCCACCCCCAACAATCACTGCCTCCAAGAGGTGTTGATTTCCAAATCTCTATCAGCTGGAAACCTAGCATTCAGGACATGTAAGTTTATGAGGGACACCTGAATCAAACCACCACAGTCTGCCCCTGGCCCCCATAAACTGATAACCATACATGATCTAAAATGCAATACATTCAGTCCAAATTTAAAAGTCCCCATAGTTTTTTTATCAATCCCAACAATGTTCATACATCCCCACAATCCAAGGTCTTTTTTTTTTTTTTTTTATTTATTTGAGAGCGACAGACACAGAGAGAAGGACAGATAGGGGGAGAGAGAGAGAATGGGCGCGCCAGGGCTTCCAGCCTCTGCAAACGAACTCCAGACGCGTGCGCCCCCTTGTGCATCTGGCTAACGTGGGACCTGGGGAACCGAGCCTCGAACCGGGGTCCTTAGGCTTCACAGGCAAGCGCTTAACCGCTAAGCCATCTCTCCAGCCCCCCAAGGTCTTTTAACTGAATCATAATACCAAAAATATAACCTCAAAAAATCCATAATGGCACAGAATAAACATTCATGCTGCAAAAGATGGCATTGGGCATAGCAAAGAAATATATAGCCAATACAAGATTTAAAACATCCAGGGAAAATATAAAACTTTGTAGCTTCAAGTCCAACAACTCTAGCCAGTGACAAATCTCCAAGTCTGATAATTCTAACTAACAGTTCTCTGGAGTTCCAATTCTCCCTCTCCAGCTAGGCTACTCACAGTCCTGGGAAACTTTATCCCTGGGCCAGCAGCTCTCCTCAACAGCCATCTCATGGTCCCAGCATCTCTACGGGGTCTCCACTGCAATTTATGGTTCATTCTCATAGCTCCATTGTATCTTCATGCAGGCATCCGGCAGACCTGCTTCACATTGCCCATGGCCATTTCCAAAACACAAGACCATGTTGCAAAGTCAATGACCCTCTTTCCTTCATTTCCTATACTCAACAATACCAGGTAGGGTGCCAATTTGTTAATCCAGGGGGGAATAAAGCAGACTTTGAATAACAGGACACTCCTTGAGCACTCAGACCCCTTCAAAAGATGAGCTGGGCCAATCTCAAAGGTTGTTATCTCTCAATTGCAGCTGAATGAGCAGCAGTTACCCAAAGATTTCATTTTTTTCTGTGCCATATCACTTTTCTCATACCACTCTGTTTCTACACAATGCAATCTGGCACAACTTCTCAGAACCCGGCTATAACAGCAAACCTAGCACACAAACTGCTAGCCCAGTCCAAGCAAAGCTCTTTCTCACCGTCATAAGCCAAACCTCACAGTGCATAGTTCTTACTGCATTCAGGTCTTTCAACTCTGACCAGAGTAGTCCATCAAGCTGTACTTACAGCACTGCAAGGCATCTCTTATGCCAAGGTTTCAAATCCTTCCACATTCCTCTTGAAAATCAGCTCCAAAAGGCCAAAGCCACACAGTTGGGTGTCTAGAAGCAATCCTATTCCTTGGTACCACTAATACTGTTGCAGTCAGGTTCACATTGCTGATAGAAATCACTTGACCAAGAACAGCTTTTGGGAAAAAGGGGTTTATTTTTGTTTGTAGACTTGAGGGGATACTTCAGGATGGTAGGGGAAAATGATGGCATGAGCAGAGGGTGGATCTCACTTCTTGGCCAATATCAGGTAGACAATAGGAACAGGATAGTGTTCTGAATGCTAGTCTCCCAAGCTGATGGAGATTTGGGAACTAAAATCTCCAGGAGACAGTGTACTGTTGAAGGTGGGCTTATGGGTGTTATAGCCAGCTCCCCTTTGCTAGTGAATGGCAGGAATAAATACACACCTTTCAATAATAACTCTTAGTATCAATGGTCTCAATGCCCCAACCAAAAGACACAGACTTGCAGACTGGATTAAAAGGCAGGGTAGTTGTACCTCTAAAAATCCTACCTCTTCATAAAACACACACATTACCTTAGTGTGAAAGGGTAGAAAATGGTATTTCAAACAAATGGGCATAGATTAAATAAGCAGGTGTTACTGTTCTAATATCTGTAAGGATAGACTTTAAACCAACATTAGATAGAAGAGATTGTGGTGGAGATTCCAACCAAATTGAAGCCCCTCTACCCTTTCTGTTCTGAACAGATTCAGATTCTAAGCCAAAAAGAATGTAAACAACCTTGTCTTATTATCATGACCCAGCACAAGTGTGTCACAGAGTCCTGTCCTGAGTCAATCAAATACCTTCCACAAATAATCCATGGTAATCCCCACCCCTTTGAGCTAAAATATTATTGTTTTGCTTATGTAGATCACTTATTACTTCCTGTCCATGCCTCCAGTTATGTAGCCAGAAGTTTAGCCTACCAATAATGTCAAGAATTTAAGATGATATCAAACTGCTATACTGTCCATAAAAACTGATCTCTTGGAGCTCAGCACTCAGGCTTTGGAAGTTATTCCCCTGAGTCCATGTCAACATGAATAAATTTTCTGAATCTCCACTCTATCTCTGGTGTCAGCTCTGGTGACTCAGTTTCCCATAACAAGATCAAGGTCACTTCATGTTGATTAGGGGAACAATCCAACATTAGGAAATTATAATTTTAAACACATATATATACCCCAAATATGGGTGTACCAAATTTCTTTAAACAAACACTACTAGATGTAAATTTTCAGATAACCCAAGCACAATGGTAGTGGGTGACTTCAATACTGGATTCTCACCAATTGATAGGTCATCCAGGCAAGAAATAAGTGGACAAGCATCTGGTTTGAATGGCATCATAGGACAGATGGGGCTAAAAGACATCTATAGACATCTATCCATTCAAATGTTGCAGAATATACATTCTCTTCAGCAGCACATGGAATATTCTCTACTATAGACTATATGTTAATTTACTTAAAAGTTTATAACTTAATGAGAGATTTGGAGGAAGTGGGTCTCTGGGGTGTGCCTTAGGGGTAGATCTTGTCCCAGGTCCTGGTCCTACTCTCTCTTTGCTTGTTTTCCTTGAACTGATCAGTGGCTTTTGTCACCTGCTCCTGCCACCATGATATTCTGTCTTCCCTTAGGCCCAAAGCAATGGAGCCAGCTGAGCATGGACTACAACTACTGAAAAATAAATTTGTCTTCTACTAAGTTTATTTTCATAGATATTTTGTTACAGGTATGTAAAGCTGACTAATGCAATGGTTAAGAAGCAGAAAGGACAGTGACCATGTAAAGGAAGAGCCGAAGCTCGTGTGAAAGTTGTGGCCCTCTAACCTCAGTAGTCTGAGTTGCTGGGATTACTGGCATGCTCCACCACAACTAACTAATCCCTTTTAAAAAGTTTCACTACCTTAACTCTGCCACACTGGTGACTAGGCTTCTAGCATATGGCCCTCCAAAAAAGTATAATTTTCCTCCTTGGGATGATGCATCTTTTTTTTTAATTTTATTTGTTTGTTTTTGAGGCAGGGTTTTACTCTAGCCCAGGTTGACTTAGAACTCATGGTGATCCCCCTACCTTAGCCTCCTGAGCAAGGGATTAAAGGCATGCACTACTCTGTCTGGCCATACATCTTGATTTTATCTTATGTTGAAAGAAAGAATGAGAATGGGCACACCAGGGCCTTTAGCTGCTACAAACTCCAGATGCATGTGCCACTTTGTGCATCTGGATTTATGTGGGTGCTGGGGAATTGAACTTGGGTTGTTAGGCTTTGCAGGCAAGTGCTTTAATCACTAAGCAATCTCAACTTTCTTAACCTTATTAAATGTTAGATCTGTGAATATATGATAATGTTATCCAAGTTTAAGATTTGTACTTTTTTGTGCTTTCAACGAATGATGAAGAGACTTATCATGTTTAGTGATTTATTTGAATAAGGTAACTCAATGTGGAGCCTAGTATTTCTCTAGTCTGCAGAAGCAGAGGTGTATACCCACCCATCGAAGAACAGTGCTGCCTCTAAGATTTCTTGAAGGCTGCTCTCTACTCCCAGAATTTCTTGATGTCATGAAGGAAACAAAAGCATTTTCTGTGAGCTGAAGGTGCCAGTTTGACCAAGCAAAGACAAAGGGGCATTTAAAGAAAGTCTCCAGACATTTACTTAGCCTCAAAATTGCCTTTCAAATTTGCACATTGTGCAATATTGCAAATCTTCAAATGTCTTTCTGTAACTGGGAACTGGCTCCAATGGGTCTTATGTCGTAACTTTTCTTTTTGTCATGGGGAGGGAGTAGGGAAGGGATTAGTTGTCTTTTTTCCCCTTCCAGAGAACTGCCAAAATAATTTTGACTCTCCCCGATGAAGTCAGTTTTAAAATTGTGGTTCTGAGGTTCATTTGGAAGAAGACAGAGCGATTCTGAGAAACTAGCAGTGGGGACTGCCAAGATGCTCCCTGTGCTTGGCGGAGGCTACTGTTCCCTCACATTGGGGTCATCTTGGGAGCAGTGTGCAGGTTTGGAGAGCCAGGTCGAAACTCCTGTCCTTGCTCACCTGAGAGCTCATGACTGTCTCTTTCATTTAAGATAGTCATGTGAATTCACCCATAGTACCTGTTCTGGAATTTGCCCCAGGTCAGTAATGGCTGCTCTTTCTGCTGCCCCAGGGGACACTTGAGAAAGCTGCCTGGGGCTATGTTTGCCAGTACTGGCAAGATATTTTAAAGAAAGATGATTATGTACCTCCCTTTGGCTATCAGGCTATTTAAACAATGGCCCCCAAGGAATTAGAATTTCCCCAGGAATCTTATGCTGGGAAAAGGAAATGTCTGAAGCCTGGTGCCAGCCACATGAGAAACTTGTCTCTGAGGATGAGATTTCATATTGTTCTGACAACTGGGCAGACCTCCTTGCAGGAGAGACTGGAGCAGAGACAATGATGGGTGGGACCACATCCTCACCAAGATTGCTCATATACCTTATACCTCCGACTACTTAGCCACAAACCTAATTGTCAGAACTCCATAAATTTGGGGAGGGAATGTCATTGGACCTCTTTGCTCCTCTTCTCAATGTGGCAATGTTGAATAAATCTACTTTCTCTGCTTTTCAGTATTACTTATCTGTTTCATTGGCCTATTGAGGACAGGTGGTCTGAGTTTGGCTTGCTCTGATCATAGAGGTGTGCAGGAATCTGAGATTTTTTTCATACATTTGCATCTCCTCCCTGGATTGTGTGGTATGGACACAGCAGGAAAGGTTCTGTCAAATGCTGTGAGATTTTTTCAGGAATTCCCAGAACTATCGAACTTTAGGGCTACAAGGGGTTGTTAGCTATATTGTGGAAAGAGAGGGGAATGGAGTCAGCCAGACACCAGGCAGACCAATAAAGGGCCAATTCAACATTAACTCTTCATGCCTTTAGAGGATTGACAAGACAGCAAGTGTAAAGTGGAATTTCAGTATTCAAAAAAGCATGGTAAGTACAGCACCCTTCCATGGTTTTTGCATGACCCAAAGGTTTGAATATGAGCATTTTACCTTGAGTTTCAGTTCCATTATCTGTGAAATGGGGCTGAGGTGGAGAATAATGAGGTCATATGTGGAGCAGTGCTGAACAAGAATCAGGTGACCTCAGTGAATGTAGATACCATCATCCTTAACTTGAAGCACCAATACCCAGAAGAGCTGGGTGATTCACCCAGCAGCACACAGCATTTTATGGTAGAACTCTGCACCAAGTCATTGGAGTTGTTTTATCTTTTCATTAGTTTTTTGACATTAAAATAATATTTATGTAAAAATAAAAGATTTTGTAGGTAAGCTTCTACAGACTGGAGATGGAGGCTTGTTTGCCCATATCTGACCTTATCTGGACATTGTATCCATAAAGGCTATTCTTAGGCATTGCTTTCCATAATCCCCTTAAATTTGTAAGTGGGAAAAACCTGGCAGGCTCTATCCCTGTCCTCAAGATGTTCATGGCCTCCTGGGGAAGGCATATCACTTAAGAAATACATGCTGTGGCTGTTGTTCAATAAATAATTGTCATCAGTTGAAGACTTGCATAGGTCACATTGCTGTTGGTGGGCTGGTCAGGCACCAATGTTTGCTCCATTCAGTGTCTCCCCAGCAGACTGTCTGTGTGGGAAAATGTCAAAAATCAGGAGTAACATCTTAAATTGCCATGTTAGAGATTGCCAAGTGCTATCTTATTAAGCATAGAGGTTAATAGTACAGACTCTAGAATAGAATTTTCTGACTTTGGGGGCTGGAGAGATAGCTCAATGGTTAAGGTGTTTGCCTGCAAATCCTAACGACCTGGGTTTGATTCTCTATTACCCACATAAAGTCAGATACGCAAAATGGCACATGTGTCTGGAATTTGTTTGCAGTGGCTAGAGGCCCTGACAAGCCCATTCTCTCTCTCTGTCTCTGTCTCTGCTTATAAATGAATACATTTCCCCCCTGATTTTGTATCCTGCCTGTAGTATCTTGGAATTCAGTGTGTCAAAAATTACTGAATCTCTCAGAATTCAATTGAATTATTTCATTTATATAGTGTGGATAATTATAACATTTACTTTAAAAGATTTGATGAGACAATACTTAGGAAGTCTGTAGAAACATCGCAGAATAAGGAAATAATTAATGCTAGCCATTGTTATTTGGCATTTCTTTTGATCTTTGCTCTATCCAGTAGGATAGGCAGGTTAGATATTACTACTATCATTCAGCTCATATAACTCATTACAGACCATAAAGCCCAAAGGGAAGAGTGCAGCCCTATGATTCCTGTTTAAGTACCTCAAACATTTTGGTGATTTTGGATCTCCAGGGACAAGAGATAGCTAGTGTGTAACCTAAGGTGAAGTTAATCCCAGAGTGTGAGGCTTGCATTTTCTCCTCTCCTGGGAGCACTGGAACATGCCATTTTTGGGTCACCAATCCTTCAGTGAGAATTGGTGTTTCCTAAATTATACACCTATTCTGCTTACCAGTTTGTTTGTTGCCCCCAGAGCTAATCATTAAGCTAATATTATAAGTTATTCCATGAATGAATGGTATTATGGTCAAATGAATTTGTGAAATGAAGCATCAAAATATTTGTTTAGAAATTTGCAATGTGTGGTAGCATAAGGAGTGTTAAAAGACATACAGAACTTGGTAGAGCCCAAAGTTCTCATGTTGTCTACAAAACCCTGTTTCATATTTCATCTATTTTATCCCATCTAACTAATGCTGAGTGGACTACACTTTGGCAAAGATGTAAGATTGGTTTATATTAGAATTAAGATTCAGTCATTCATTTTTGTAAGAGTAGTGAAATAGCTTCCATGTTAATCAATTAAAGTATAGTTCCTGATAATATGGCACACCCTGTTGTCTCGTTAGGTAATCAAATTAAACAAGTATACAATTAAAAACTGAAGCTGGGAACCATAAAGAACCACTTTCCAGTAATGTTCAACAAAGAACAAGGATGTTAGGGGAGTAGAATCAGAAGGAGGTGCTGTAAGGAGAGCTCTTGGAGTAAAAGAAGACGATGTTCAGACTGAACTAAGGAATGGTGAAATAGGTTAAAATCCCAGCTGGAGTAAGATGGGTGTGGTACTTTTAACCAGATGTTCCCCATAAACACATGTGTTTTGAATGCTTGGTCCCTAACTGGTGGCAATCTGGGTCGTTTCTGGCTATGGGTTTAGGGATGTTATAGTCAGCTCCCCCTGCCAGAGTTTGGCTTCCTCCCTTGTTGCTATTTTACACTTGCTGTGGCAGAAGTCATGTCCAGCTCATGCTATGCTTTCCTTTGTCATCATGAAACTTCCCCTCGAGATTGTAAGCCAAAATAAAAGCTTTCCTCTAATCAGCAGCTTTAGGTTGTGTGTTTTGTTCCAGCAACAAGAAGATAACTGCAAAAATGGGTTTAGAGGACGAAGACACTGGTATCTGGGATGAGGCTGGAGAGGAAAGTAGAACCAGGCCTAGTGGAACTTTGTGAGCTTATCAAAATAGCCCCCAAAAATTTCTGGAACAAACCTAACCAAAGAAGTGAAGGACCTCTACAATGAAAACCTTGAATCACTCAAGACAGACCTTCAGAAGAATTAATACTGTGAAAATGCTCATTCTATCTGTATTAGTTACTTTCTTATTGTTGTGAACACATATCTGACCAGAAGCAACTTAAGGAAGGAAAGCATTTATTTTGGCTTATAGTTTCGAGGGGAAGCTTCATCATGGTGGATGTGGTAGTTTGAATGTGAAATGTTCCCCCAAAACCTCATGTGTTTATGTGTTTAAGCCTCATACTCAACCCCCAGCTTGTAGAGCCATTGAGAGGTGGCCTGGCTGGAGGAGGTATGCCTCTAGGACACACTTAAGTCCAGCCCCACTGAGTGTTCACTTGCTAGCTCACTCTTGCTATTACCTCCCAGCTGATGTGACAAGATATGATGACCAGCTTCTGCTTTGCTATGCCATATGAGACTTCCCCTCAAAACTATACACTTGAATTAAACCCTTTCCTTCTGGTCATTTTTAAAATATTTATTTATTTGAAGAGAGAGAGAGAGAGATAGAGATAGATAGATAGATAGATAGATAGATAGATAGATAGATAGATAGATAGAGAGAGAGAGAGAGAGAGAATAGGCACATCAGGACCTCTAACACGCTGCAAATGAACTCTAGATGCATGTATCATCTTGTACATCTGGCTTTACATGGGTACTAGAGAATCGAACTCAGGTCATTAGGCTCTGCGGACAAGCCCTTTAGCCACTAAAAGCAATCTTTTTAGACCTATGGTTATATGTTTTGTCCCAACAAGATAAGGTAACTGTGATGGTTAAAGTGTTGTCATCTTGATCTGTTTAGTAATCCACAGACATCCCCTTAGGCTGGGTCTCCCAGGTTGCTTTCAGGAAGGATTAACTGTAGGAGGAAGTCCTTCCCCCAGGGTGGGTGGCTCCTCTCGTAGGGGGACTTTATATAAGGAGGCTCTGGGTGAAAAGAGGCCCTTGCTTCTACTTGGCAGATGCTTACTGCCTTCCAGTGTGGACTGAAGACCAGCAGCTCCTCAGGAAGCCTCCAGACCTTCAGTGCTACATTGGAACTGCTGAGGCATCTGGCCACGTGGAATGAGCAGCTACCGGGTTCCTTGATTCTTGGGCCCACAACTACTATTGGACTGCTATAAACTAATCCAGTAAATTCCTTTTTTTTTTCAAATATTTTTTGTTCATTTAAATTTATTTGTGACAGAGAGAGGGAGAGAAAGAGACAGATAGAGAATGGGCGTGCCAGGGATTCCAGCCACTGCAAACGAACTCTAGATGCGTGTGCCCCCTTGTGCATCTGGCTAACGTGGGTCCTGGTGACTCAAGCCTTGAACTGGGGTCCTTAGGCTTCACAGGCAAGCGCTTAACCGCTAAGCCATCTCTCCAGCCCAACTCCTTTTTTAATATAATTCATTCTATCAGTTCTGTTCCTCTAGAGAACCCTGACTAATACAGTAGGGAAGGTAATTCAGGCAGAAATATAGTCATATTGTAGCACAGGAAGCAAGTGGGGTTAAGCTATAAAACTTCAAGGCCTGCCCCCACTGACCCACTTTATTCAGCAAGGCTCCAAGGCTCCACTTATTAAGGTTTTACAACCCTTCCAAATAGTACCACCAGCTGAAGACATAATCCTGCAGGGAGAATTTTATATTCAAGCCACAACATTATCAAAAGCAATCTATATTTTCAATGCAATCCCCATCAGTATTCCAGTACCATTCTTAGAAGCAATTGAATAAGAAATATTTTATTTATTTATTTATGAAAATGAGAAAGGGAAAGAAAGGAGAGAGGAGAAGAGAGAGAGAGTGAGTGAGCAAGAGAGAAAGAATGGACATGCCAGGGCATCTTGCTGGTGCAAATGGATTCCAGGTAAATTTGCTACTTTGTGCATCTGGCTTTACTTAGTCACTGGGGGATTGAACCTGGGCCAGCAGGCCTTGCAAACAAGCACTTTTAACTTTTTACCCATCTTCCCAGCCCAAGAATAAGCAATCTTAAGATTCATAAATTCATATGGAACCATAAAAGATCCTGGATAGCTAAAGCAATCTTGAACAAAAAGAATACTGCTAGATGTATCATTGCACCTTATTTCAAGTTATACTACAGAACCATAGTAATAAAAACAGCATGATACTGCTATAAAAGCAGACATATAGATCAATGGAATAGAATAGAGGATATATATAAGTACATACAATGACAACCACTTGAGATATAACAAAATACAGAAAATATACTTTGGAGGAAAGATAGCATCTTCAACAAATGGTACAGGGAAAACTGAACATCTTTATCTAGAAGGAAACTAGAGCCTTACCTCTCATTCTGAACAAAAATCAGCTAAAATGGATCCAAGATCTTAATATAGGATCTGAAACTCTAAAATTGCTAGAGGAAAACAGGGAGTACACTTCAAAATACAGACATAGGTAAAGACCCTGACTAGGTCTCCACTTACACAGGAAATGAGGCCAATAATAAACAAATGGGACCTCATGAAATTAAAAAAAAAAAAAACCTTACGGGGATTCTGATTTCTGAACCCTTTCCTCTCATGAGAAGTATTAATTTTTCTACTCTTATTTCCACTTTATTTATTTATGTATAAATATTTTTATTTGAGAAAGAGATAGATAGATAGGTTTGAGAATGAGCACACCAGATCCTTCTGTCTCTGCAAACAAACTCCAGACATATGTGCCACTCTGTGCATCTGGCTTTACATGGACACTGGGTCTTAAACCCAGGTTGCCAGGCTTTGCAAGCAAGTGCCTTGAAGCACTGAGCCATAGCCCCTCCTCACTTACTTTAATTTTAAATAATCTCTTGCTTTGCCTTTAAGAAACCTCTCCTATACAGCAAAGGAAAGTATCCTTCAAGTGAATAAAGCAGTCTATAGAATGAGAATATATCTTCCAAAGGAATAATACCTAGAATATACAAAGAATTCAAAAAACTAAACTTCAAGAACTCAACAAAAAATGGAGAGCTGGAGAGATAGTTCAGATTAGAAGTGCTTATTGAAAAATCTGTTGGCCTGGGTTAGATTTCCCAGTGCCCATGTAAACCAGATCTAAAGTGGTGTATGTGTCTGAAGTTTGTTGATAGTGGCAAGAAACCATGGTGCACACACACACACTTCAAAAATAACTGAACTATGGAATTGAACAGAGAATTCTCAATAAAAGAAACACAAGTGACCACAATAAATATTTTAAAAATGTTTCAACATCCTTAGCCAAATGCAAATTAAAACTACAATCAGAATAGTTATTATCAAAAAAACAAATGACAACAAATGCTGGTGAGGATGTGGGGAAAGGGGAGCCTTCACTGTTGGTGTAAACCACTTTTATGTGGAAAGCAGTGTGGAGGTTTCTAACAAAGCTACAAACAGGACTTCCATATGACTTAGCTATACCACTCCTGAGCATATATCCAGTGGGCTCTGTATCTTACTATAGAGATATTTGCGCATCTATGTTTACCTCTGCTTATTTATAAGAGCTAGGAAATGGGATCAACCTACATGTCCATCAACTGATGAATGGATAATAAAAATATGATATACATATGCAATGGAATTTCACTCAACTGTAAATAAAAAGTAGAATCACAAAGATTTCAGGAAAATAGATGGAACTGGAAAATGTTACATGTCAATTTTTAAATTTTTATTTATTTATTTGAGAGTGACAGAGAGAAAGAGGTAGAGAGAGGGAGAGAGAATGGGTACTCCAGGGTCACCAGCCACTGCAAAGGAACTCCAGATGTGTGCACCCCCTTGTGCATCTGGCTAACATGGGTCCTGGGGAAACGAGCCTCAAACCAGGGTCCTTAGGCTTCACAGGCAAGCGCTTAACCGCTAAGCCCCAGCCCAATGTGTCAAAGTTTTGGTGGTAGCTTACTGAATAAAATTGATGTTGAGTTAATTGTGCATGATTCAAGCCATCATGCTTTGAAGCCATGGAGAAATTTGCTTCCATTATTAATTGGATAAGACAGGAGAGCAGCCTGTGGAATTACCTGGAATACTCTGTTTTTAGCTTTGCACCCTGCTCATAAACATGCTTTCATTTTGAGGAACACCAGGGAAGATGTGAGGACACTTAGCACATGCCTGCTTCAGTGGAACTCTGCTTAGTCCTCCTTTCATTAACATGGAAAGTAGAAGGAATAGTCTTGTATGCTCAGTGGAGAAGATTGTGGTGATCCCATCACACAATATATGTGAAAGGCTAAGCCAAGTGTAATTTAAACAATCTGCAAAGGTCATCTGAATATTCATTGCCATTTGGCAGCATCACATTCCATTTTCATGTTTATCTTCCTTCTGTTTCATTTATTTTCAAGGGCCATTTCATTAAGCACATCAAAGAACATTTTCAGTTTTCCAAATCTCAATACATTTATTAACATAAATTGAATTTGATTCTTTTTTTCATATATATATATAATTTGCCAGCAGAGAAAGAGAGAAGAGAAAAAGACAGAGATTATGGGTGTGCCAGGGCCTCCAGCTGCTGCAAACAAACTCCAGACACAAGCACCTCTTTGTGCATCTGGTTTTACATGAGTATTGGGGAATTGAGCTAGGATCCTTAGGCTTTGTAAGCAAGTACCTTAACTGCTGAGCCATCTCTCTAGCCCCTGATTTTTTTTCGTCTTCTTCTCCATCTTATCCTTTTTTGTTGCTGTTGAGACAGGGTCTTACTATGTAACTCTGGGCAAAACTTGCTATGTAGCCCAGCCTGGTCTCAAACTTGTGCCACAATCCTCCTGTTTTAGCCTCCCAAATTCTGGTATTACTGGCATGCATCACCACACCTGGCTATAGGTCATACTTTTCTTAAGATATCAATAAGAAGGCACTGCTTGTTCTGGGTATATCTTCTCTCCTCTTTGAATCAGGAAGAAGAGAATTCTGCAGCTGGTAGGATGGTGCACACCTACAATTTCAGCACTCAGGAGACTGAGGCAGGAAGACCAAGAATCTGAGGCCAGCCTGGGCTGTATAGCTTGTCTCAAAAATCAACAAGTAAGCAAGACATAACAAAAAAGCATCAAATGACTGATCTATGTGTGCATGGCTGGGGTCAGGTGGGTTAGAGGGGCACTCCAGGGAAGGAGTAGGGTGCTGAGAGGAGTGAGGAGCTGTCTACAAGGCATTTTAGATCTTTGTTGAGGATTGAGAGCTCTGATGATGGTCATGGAGAGCTGATGGATATGCATCAGGAGTGTTCGGGACCACATTGCACTGAGAAGTTGAAGAATGGTTTGGGGGAGAAGAAGGTAGGAGTGTGGACACAGAGCACAATTACTGCAGTGGCCACTCTGGGGCAGAGGTGAAGTGGCAGAGGGAAGAGCCAGGGCTGGAAGGAGCTGTGGCTTCTGGCCCTACTGGTGATTTACTACAACTGGGTTGTACAGAATCAAGAGTGAGCAAATGCTTGATTTCAGTTTAGAATGGTGTGTTATCAAAACAGACTTCCATTACTTTATTGCCTTACTATTTAATTTATATTTGTTTAATCCATGTCCTAAATATCTTTCTTCTTTATTGATAAGATCTTAAGAGACAGAAACCATTTGTTGATCTTCTGTGAGCAGCCTTGAAGAGAGAGGGTTGTTGTAGTATTCCCAATCCAATTTTAATCCCAGTTGAGAACTCATTTGTGTAAATGCAACATGTTGATTTTTGAAATATCTGGTAAAATATTGTGGTTGGTTGAGTGGTTTTCTGTGGCTAAAAGCTCATTATTTAGGCCCTACCTAGGTTACCAATATCCTTATGAAAACTCATGAGAGTTTTACTGTGCAGCTGTTAATTTTTAATTATTTTTTAATTTTGTTATTTAAAATAGAAGAAGCCACTAGGCCCTTTTGAGGTCTAAGTACTGGCTGAATTTACCTTTTTTCCAAATGGCAATGGTCTTGGAGCTGTATTGCTGCAAAACAGTGCTTGGAACCAGTAAGCTATATTTATTTTTAGATTTTTAAAACAGCCAAGTAGTTGCCCTCAATTTTCAGAGGGAAAAAAGTCTCTTCTTAGCTAAATCCCTGTGTGCTGGAGTATATTTATGCTTGACTATTCCCATCTGAACTCCAAATGATAGAAAGCAAAGGCTCCTAGTGATTCATTTGTGCCAGTGCTTATTAAATACCAGCTTTAAAAATTATACCAAAGGACATAGTTATAGGATGAGAGAGATTTCGTCAAGCACAGGAAACCTAAATACACTACTGCACTGTGAATGATGGGAGGAGGAAGGGCTGAGCCATTGTGGATGGAGCAACGCAGCCAGCATTTAGGTATAAGATCTGTGTCTGTGGGTGTGGGTTGAGGGGACTGGAGCCAAACAATTTACCAATTTGATTTTGGGTTTGGTTTGAGTGGAGGGAAGTTGGTATGTACTCTGAGCACTGTGTTGTAGACATCCTGTCTCCTTCAATGCCATTTTAAGTGGCAGACATTGTTAGTCCTCCTGAGGCCTGGCAGGCTGGGACAGGGAAATCACCTGGAGTCACAGAACTGGAAGCAACAGCACTGTGACTAACCTGCCCTATAGCATGGCTCAAGCTCTGCCACCGCTCTTTGCTGCCCATGTTAACTGATTGGTAAGTTTGCCAGAGTTTACCTATACTTTGACCTGCATAAATTTAATTCTAGTTGATATAGAGGTAACAAACTATGCATAGAGATATGTTCATTTTATACACACACACACACACACACACACACACACACACACACACACACTTCAAAACTTTGATTTGCTGGGCATGGTGGTGCACACCTTTAATCCCAGCACTTGGGAAGCAGAGGTAGGAGGATCACCATGAGTTCGAGGCCACCCTGAGACTACATAGTGAATTCCAGGTCAGCCTGGGCCAGAGTGAGACCCTACCATGAAAAATCAACCAACCAACCAACAAACAAACAAAACTTTGATTTACTGTAGCTGTGCGTAAAACCACAGTGACTTTCAGCCTTGCCATATCTGGCCAAGTGTCTTTGGTTTCCCAGCATGCCTGTTCCCCTGCTCCCTGGACTTGCATCCTATACTTGAGCAGTTCACAGAGCCAGAGCTAGGATCCTTTCTCCTCACATTCTGTGGACATTTCTCCAGCTGGTTATGTTCCACATGTGCCCATTTTTTTGACATTACTATACGATGTTACTACCTACAGAGTTCATACTAGAGCACCACACAATCCAGTTACAAGAACAATCCAGGGCTTTGGGTAAGATGGCAGAGAGGGACCTATGCCAACAGAACCTGGGGGGAGAATGAGGCAGAATAACATGCAATACACTCTTCTACCAAAAAGTGAAGATGTGTAGGGAATTATCAACCCTAGCAGAGGAGTGGGAGTGGCCCAGAGTTTCTGCTTCTAGCAACCACATAAGCAGCCAGAATCACCTCCAGCCTTGGCTGCAGCAGTCACTGGGAAGAGCTGCTCATCTGACCCCGACTGAGCCAGCAGGAGCAGAACTGGGAAGGAATTCTACACTCACACAGGCCTTACAAAATCAGAAAAATCAGAGAGAGAAGACAACAGGGACCAGCTGAGCAGTTCCCAAACAGCTTCAGAACTCTCCACAGCCTCTCCTCTCCCAACCACCAGTCCTTGGAAGCACTGGAGATCTCTGGATGCCAAGGGATCAGAGCCATACATCACCCACACAACATCCGGCACAGCAGATCTACTAACCTAACCAGCTGAGCTGAGCCTCCAGTGCAATAGAGGGGGAACCAGCCTCACACTTAGCATAGGCGAGACTAGAAGCCTCCCCAAAAAGTAATAGGGCCTTCTTACACTGGTGCAGTGTCTATAACAAAGCCCAGTGTATAGGCAAGCACTGTAAGTGCTAATTATACCTCCAATAAACAGGGCAGGTTGCTAAATAATCCCAGGGAGAGAAAGAATTCAAAATGTCGCTCACCAAGGCAAAAATCACAGGTGACCAATCCCTATGTAAACTTCCCCACATGGTGTTTCAGTGTCTCTTTTGTGGTATGTAAAGACTGAAGCTTGGTCTGGAGAGATGGCTCAGCAGTTAAGGTGCTTGCCTGCAAAGCAAAAAGACCTGGGTTTGATTTCCCAGTACCCACATAAAGCCAGATGCCCAGTGGCGCATGCATATGGAGTTTATTTGCAGTAGCCTGGAGGACCCGGTATGCTCATTCATTCATTTTCCCTCTCTCTGTCCTCCTCTTCTCTCCCTGCTTGAAAATAAATAAATAAAATTTTAAGAAGACTGAAGCTGAATGGCTATGCTCCAATTTTCTATTACACATAATATTTGTCAATTCTTGGGTGGCAGAATAGTTTTTTTTTATGAGTTAATGGGCCATATTCTGAATTGGAATACATATGAATATACATATTATATTTATTATATTATATTATATATATATATAATACATATAATGGAGAGAGAGAGAAAGGAAATGAATGGGGGAAGTACTGACAATAAAGCCAGTTATTTAAAAGTAGTTTGAGCTGGGCGTGGTGGCTCATGCCTTCAATCCCAGCACTCGGGAGACAGAGGTAGGAGGATAGCTGTGAGTTCAAGGCCACCCTGAGACTACAGAGTTAATTCCAGGTCAGCCTGGACCAGAGTGAGACCCTACCTTGAAAAACAAAACAACAACAACAACAACAAAAAAAAACAACAAAAAAAGTAGTTTTAATAAAATCTTCAAAACTTCAGAGTAATTTTGTAGTAAGAGCTTCAAGTACTATACATAAAAAAGTGTAAAACTGTTCAAACAAACAAACAAAAATCCTTAAACCCTTCAAAATGGAAACTATAAAAATCTGTGTGGCTGTTTGTTTCAGGTGTCTCCATAAACTTGTATTCTGAATGGTTGATACCCAGCTGATGGTAATTTGGGAATAGAAACCTCGCTGAAGGTGTGTTTTTTTTTTTTTTGCGGGGGGGGGGGGTGCTTACAGGTGTTATATCCAGCTTCCCCTTGTTACTGGTTGGAATACTCTTTTGCTGATGTTTTCCACCTGATGTTGTGTAGGAGGCGATGTCTAGCCTCTGCTCATGCCATGTTTCCCCTTTCATCATGGAGCTTCCCTTGAATATAAATAAACATCTTTCCTCCCATCAGCTGCTTTTGTTCAGGTGTTTTCTGCCATTTATGGAAGCTAACTTCAACAGTAAAATTGATAGCAGGCATGGGGTCAGTTGCTGCTAGAAACATGACTGTGTGGCTTTGGCTTTTGGAACTGATTTGTGGGAAGAATATGGAAGGATTTGAAACCTTGGCCTAAGAGACACCTTGTAGTGCTTTAAGTATAGCTTGATGGATTCTGGTCAGAGTTGAAAGACCTGAATGTATTAAGAACTATGGACTGTGAGATTTGGCTTATGAGGGGAAGAACTTTTTTAGGACTAGTCTAAAAGCGTTTGTGTGAGACACTTGCTCTGTCCTGCCTTCTCATATCCTGAGAACTTGGACAGGGTTAGATTGTATAGAAATGGATTGGTATGTACAGAAGGATATTGCACAGAAAAAAATAAAATCATTGGGGCTAAAACTGCTGCCCCTCCAGCTGCAATTATTTGAGAGATTACAGCCATTGCAATTGGGACAGCAGGAAGAATGTGGACTCTTTTTGAAATTAAGGAACCTAAAATACTGAAGGAATGTCCTGTTCTTCAGAGTTGACCTCTCCCCCGTCCAGGATCAACAAGCTGGTAGCTCACCCAGCACTATGGAACATAACATATGCAGGAAAGGGAGGGCCATTGGATTTGTGATGTGGTTTGGTTTTTTTGGAAATGGCCACGTACAATGTGAAGCAGGGTTGTTGGAAGTTCCTGGGTGGAGGTTGATAGAGCCATAAGCATGAAGTACAGTTTGCAGTGGAGATGCAAGAACTCCGAGATGGCTATGAGGGAGAGCTGCCAGCTTGGATACATTGTTCCACAGGCTGAGAAGCCCAGCTGGAGGGGTGGAATTTGCACTCCAGAGACTTATCACTATGATCAGAATTGGAGACTTGTTACTGGTTAGAATTGCAGACTTGAAGCTACACAATTTGATGTTTTCTGTTTGTTTTAAATCTTGTATTCATTCAGTCTTTTCTTGCTAGAGCCATGCCATCTTTTGCAGTGTGAATGTTTAATCTGTCATCATCATTATTATTATTTTTGGCATCATGGCTCAGTTAAGAGCTTGGACTATGGGGATGTTTGAACAGCACTGGGATTGAAAAAAACTAAGGGTACTGGGCTGGGGAAATGGCTTAACTGGGGTTATGGCACTTGCTGGTGAAGCCTAAGAATGCAAGTTCAAATCTATAGGTCTCTTGTAGACAGATGCAGTGACACAAATGTGCAATGTTGCACATGTGCACAAGGGTGTTCCTGCATCTGGAATTCATTTGCAGTGTCTGAAGGCCCTGGTACACCTATTCTCTCACTCTCTCTCTGCCTCTTTCTTGCTCTCAAAGAAAAAAATACAAACTATGAGGATTTTTAAAGTTGGACTGAATGTATTGCATTTTACATCATGGATGATTGTGAATTTATGTGAGCCAGGTGCAGAATGTGGTGGTTTGATTCAGGTGCCCCCCACAACCTTTTGTGCTCTGAATGCTTGATCCCCAGCTGATGGTAGTTTGAGAATTGGAACCTTGTATGTGTGTTGCTGAGGTGGGCTATGGCTATTATAGCCAGCTTTCCCCTGACAATATTCAGCACACTATCCTGTTGCTATTTTCCATTTGATGATGTGAGGCTTTCTGTTTGCCTAGTTCCTTTTCCAGTTGAGTTTCTGGGCCATGCCAACTCTTGGAGGAGGTCCTCTTTCACTGTGGTCACAGACCATTCCATCATCCTCTATTTCTCATGGACCACCAGGACCTTGACCATTGTGCCTAATGTCCCTGTGATCATAACCACCACCTCTGGTTTCTCACTTTCTTGCAGCACTTGTGTTTACCTCTTTCACGTTTAAAGTGCTCCTCAAAATGTAATTGGTTTTGAAATTCAGATTCTCTGAACAGGTTCACAGTCATAAAAACCCCATTAAGTCAAAATCTTTAAGTTCTCCCCTGATACCTTTGGGATGGATGCAAAATTCTATGAAGTTCCAGAACTTTTAAAGAATTCTTTCTGTTCATTTTCATCAACATTATGAGATAATTTACCATGAAAAAGTTGATGATTGTCTGGATCATGTACTACTTTATGGTTGTCAGGATCATTTTGTTCATATCTCCTTCTCCTGAACTGCTCTTCTGGGAGGGAAAGCAGGCCATTCTCTAGGTTGCTGTTCACGTACGAGGAGGCTGAGGTTGAATTTCTCTTTCAGCTTTCACTCTTGGCTTTGGTGATGTTAGTGGCACAGAAACAGGTTCTATGGAAAGAGCAGTGTTAGACTTCTCGTCTAACTCTTCTAGGTCTTCCTTACACATATGTGGTTTCAGTTCTTTAGTCTTTGATTAAGATTCTGGCTCAGTTCAGGTTCCTGAGAGGATTCTCCTAAAGAGTCCTCTACACCATTAGTCATAGAGTAACCACTGTTAGCATTTTTGTGCACAGGTTAAAAGATGATTGCCTCTCTTCTTGTTTCTCTTCCACTTCATCTTCAGATTCTTTTATTAAAATTATTTATTTATTTGCAAGCAGTGAGAGAAAGAAAGAAAGAATAAGAGAGAGAGGGAATGGGTATGCCAGGGCCTCTTGCCACTGCAAATAAACTCCAGATACATGTACCACTTTTGTGCTTTACATGGGTACTGGAGAATTAAACCCAGGCTGTCAGGCTTTGCAAGCAAGTGCCTTTAGCTGCTGAGCCATTTCCTCAGCCCTCATCTTTGGATTCTTCACCAAATTCTGGTTCATAATCACAAAACAATTCATCGTCATAATGAAACAGATTACTGCAAATATGAAATTTATTTGTAAAGGATTCTTTTTTTAAAAATTTTATTTATTTATTTATTTGAGAGCGACAGACACAGAGAGAAAGACAGATAGAGGGAGGGAGAGAGAGAATGGGTGCACCAGGGCTTCCAGCCTCTGCAAACGAACTCCAGACGCATGCGCCCCCTTGTGCATCTGGCTAACGTGGGACCTGAGGAACTGAGCCTTGAACCGGGGTCCTTAGGCTTCACAGGCAAGTGCTTAACCACTAAGCCATCTCTCCAGCCCCTGGAAAGGATTCTTTAGGAGCCAGAACAAAGGTTTGCATAAACTTCCTCTCTGGCTTGCCACTGCTAAGCAGCAAACCCATGACTTGGACAGTAGCAATTCCATATTTAAGGTTGTATGAACATCTATGTGTTGCTTTTGGAATGACAGCCACTCATGTTCAGAAATAACACTTTGTAGTGTACTATATATCATTTTGGCCATAACTAGCTTCATGGGGCTTTCTAGTAGCATCTGCTCCACCCTGAACATAGGAAGAATTTCTGCTGTAAAACTTCTGTAATTACTTGGATCTTTGTAGAGAAAAGTATAATACTTCCTCAAAATTCCCATCTACAAGCAGGTGAGATTTTCCATAACCATTTCTTTACTGCACAATGTTAAATACTTGGAGAAAAGGACTGGTTTCCCTCATATACGAATCGTGGTGTAGGCAGTCAGCAGAGGCCTGAGCAAGACTGCCATATAGTGCAGGGCTCTGAATCTGCAAAGGCTACCCTTTCTGGAGTAGGAAGGGTATTTGACCTCCATGCTGCCAGAGCTTAGGCAAGGGCAGGGACTGCAAGGATCCCAGATTCCACTACCAAAGCACACCTGTGTCCTCTTCCCGAGCAGTGTTTACTCCAGGAAGATATTTTGGGGCAGTATTATTACCTTCATATTCTCACCGCTAAGTTGTCCCACATTCCTCAACCATTGTGTAGGTGCCAGGGAATGCATAACTGCTATCTACATGTATGGAACATACATAACAAAGATAAAAGCCGGGCGTGGTGGCGCACACCTTTAATCCCAGCACTCGGGAGGCAGAGGTAGGAGGATCACTGTGAGTTCGAGGCCACCCTGAGATTGCATAGAGAATTCCAGGTCAGCCTGAGCTAAAGTGAGACTCTACCTCGTAAAAACCAAAAAGAAAGAAAGAAAACAAAGATAAAGACTGAGGCACTTCCATTAGAAAAGGGACAGAGATGACTTGGCCGGCCTTAGGTCCACTGTTGATGGCAGGTAAAGCCCAACTCTAAGTCTGCCTTGTCTAAGGCCTCAGCTCTGAACTCTGATGCCAATTGGCCAAGGTCTTCCTTTAGAAGGCATTACAGGTAAAGATCTGGACAGCATGGCTGTAGAGGCAGTTTCTCTCATATGAGTCCTGTGTTTTTGGCTTACAATCCTTCTGTGCTAACATGATGTCTGTGAGAAGGAGTGTTCCCTCTTTTTTCTCTCTCCCTTTCTTTCATTTTCATTTTTCAGACAAGTTCTTTCCATACATACAGACATATATCCTGGACTAGCCTTAAGCCCATGGTCCTCCTGCTCTAGTCTTCTAAGTGCTGCACTTACAGGACTGGGCCACCACACCCAGAAGCTGTCTCCATAGTTAAGCTGCATATCTAAGTACTGTTTCACATTTACATTAAAACCTCCATTTTCCCTTAATTTCTCCATTTCTCTACTCTTGAAATGAAAATCAAGTAAAAAATATACAAAGACCAGGATTTAATTCTACCATGTTCTACTGAGAGCACACTGAGTTCTGTAACATAGGCAAGAAACTGAACCCAATTTTCAAGTAGTGCTGTGTATGTATGTATGTATGTATTATTATTATTTATTATTTAATGTCTGAGTTGTTGCCATGTTCCTTTGATGTGTCATGTTTACTGAGGCTTTGGATAAAGTAATAAAACCAAATCCAAATGCATAAAACGAAAGTGTTGTAATACAGATAAACGAGAAGGACAAATAACTAGTAAGAAAGAAAATATCGAGGGGTCAGTTATAAAATAAATATTCAAAAGAAGAATAAGCTTTTGGATAATGTGGGAGAAACAATTCTTAAACCTGGTGTTTGCTGGATCTCAAATCTTTCTATCTTTTTGTACTATGTTCACTGTTTATGTTCACTACCATGTCTTGTGTCTGAATGGACATCTCTGGGTATAATGATAGGTAAAACATTAAAACTTCTCCCAACATATTTTCTGCCTTAAACTATACTGAATTTAATCCTACCATAGATTTTTCACAGGCAAATCTACACTTTTCCTTCAAATGCTTTATAACTAATTGTGTATGTTTTGGAGCATCTTTGATGGACTATGAATCTTTGCCTCCTTCTTCTATGAAAAATTATTTCCTATTACTACATGAGACTAAATTCTAACACCACAGATACCCCTTGCCTTACACTAGAGTTATGTCCCTATAAAACCATCCTACTCTGAAAACATTGTAAGTTGAAAATGCATTGAGTATTCTCAACTTACTATCATAGCTTGTCTAGCCTGCCTTGAACATGTTCAGAACACTTACCTCAGTGTACAGTGAGGCAAAATCTTTTCACACAGAGCCCATTTTTTAATTTATTTGACTACTATAGCAATTATATTCCAATTGCTGGGACAAAACACCTGACCAAAAGCAGCTGATGGGAGGAAAGGATTTATTTCAGGCTTATAGTTTCAAGGGGATGCTGCATTATAGCATGGCAAAACAGAGGCTACCTCACATCTAGTCACATGTCTGGGTAGAAGTAGTCTCAGTACTGGGCTTGGAGCTGGATTAATAAGCCTCAGGGTTCACCCTCAGTGACATACCTTCTCTAGCAAGCCTCCACCTCCCAAACTGCTATCAGCTGGGGATTAAGTATGAGGCTTAATCACAAGCACACAGGGCTAAGGGGGCATTTTACGTTGAAACTGTCATGACAATTGTGTTAAAAGTAAAAGAATAGTTGTGTTATATTTTCTCACCATCATAAAGCTAAAAATCATATAAAATGAGCCACTTTTAAGCCAGGGACTGTCTAAAGAGTCTCTCATCTAAATGGAAGACTTTCATTGGAAAAAAAAAAAATGGATAGAGGTAATTTCCTTCTTGCTTTTGGTGTTTTGTGACCCTTGTGGTCTTCTTTTCAAATGCAAGTCTTATACTGTCTCAGAAATCTCAAGGAAAAGAATATAATTAAGTTTCAACTTCTGCTTATGATTCCTCAAGACTGAAACTCAGCACAAATTCCTCAGCCACAGAAATCTTTGCTGTCAGCTACACATTCCTCCATGGACCAAGTCTTGTCCTCTTGTTGATAGTCTGGTACCTTGATCCTCCTTCCTCACAAGGAAGCTTCTTTCTACTTTGGAAAACCAGTCAGCACTCCACCTTTGTCTTTCAGAGATTAAAAATAATCTTCTACAGCTTCCCTCCCTTCCTCCCTCACACACACACACACACACACACACACACACACACACACACACACACACTCTTCTCTCTAACTCTTGTATATTAGTTATCTTTTTCTTCGTTTTCTTAGTGGGCACTGATCTGTGACTCCCAGTACAGCATGTAGCTATCATCCACAATGAGCTTTTGATCAGAGAGACCTACAAAGTTTCCTAAAAGAAAGACAGATTTCTGTCAGAGTACTTGATGACCCACCAAAGGTTAGTGGTAAGACCCTGCTGCTGAAGACATCTTATGTGGTTGACACGTAAAATGGAATGGCATGATTGGAAGCTGGAAGAGAGTCAGTCCCTAGACAGTCAGTGTATCTAGTGCCAGAAGGTGCTATATGGACAACTGGGGAAAATTGACCAATATCTGTCCAAGCAACTCATGGTCTAACCTACTTAGCAGCAAATAAGCTGTTTTGATGCCCACACAAGTGCAATAGTGGAACACAGCCATGGTTGGGAACCAACTGCTCTTGATTTGGCTAACTGATCCCCTCAGTGGTAGGAGACCCCTAGCTGGAGCTGGGAAACAAGTCAGAACCATGTCCAAACATAGGCCCACTCTCCATTATCAAGCTACCATCAATTGTGGGCTACAAGAGGGCCTACATCTATTAAATGCTCTATAAAAAAAATAAGGGTTATCTCATTTGTCCTGGTGCTAACTTACTCTCCATTGGAGAATCTGCTTCTCTTTTTCAGATAGATGTAGATCCTAAGGAGAGTGCCACTCCATCATACCTCAACAGGTCCCTGGCTGAAACTAAGAAAAATTGGCAAAACAAGCAAGGGTGCTGTTTTCCTGGTGAACCAGGTACCAGCGCAAGGCGGAAGGAGATCAACACAGAGAAAAATCAACTCCTACCAAATCAGAGAGCCAGAGACCCAGAGGCTCCCAACACCTCATCACTGAAGCAGACCAAAAATGAACCCAACATGGCTCAGGGAAATTTTGCAGAAGAGGGGGTGGAAAGAATGTCAGAGCCACATGTTGAGTCATGATATGCAGAGACATTTATCCTACACATAACTATGGGCTCACTCCACAATGCACGACCCATATACCTCCACAAGGAGGGACCAAGGGGAGGGGGTAGATTACGGATGAGCCTAATAATGGTACCAAACTGACTGTATTTGCTGAATACAAAACTAATTAATAAAAAAATAAAAAATTTAAAAAATGTATTTTAAATATTTTATTTATTTGACAGAGAAGGGGGCGTGGAGAGAGAGAGGGAGAATTGGCATGTGGTCACGTCAGGGCCTCCATCAACTGCAAAAGAACTCCAGATGCGTGCGCCCTCTAGTGCATCTGGCTAATGTGGGTCTTGGGGAATCAAGCATGGGTCCTTTGGCTTTGCAGGCAAATGCCTTAACCTCTAAGCCATCCCTCCAGCCCTAAAAATATTGTTATTTGCTTTAGAGAAAGAGAGAGATGGAGGGTGTGAGAGAACATGTGCACACCAGGGCCTTTTGCCCCTGCAAATGAACTCTAGACACATGTGCCACTTTGTGCATCTGGCTTCACATGGGTGCTAAGGAATCAAACCTGTGTCATCAGACTTTGCAAGTGAGTGCCTATAACCATTGAGCAATCTCCCCAGCTCTCCTTCGGAGATTTTTTAAGCCATTGCTTTCGTTTTCATGGGCCAGAACCTGGTTGACATCACATGGCACTGGAACTCTTTACCCACATTTGCAATTATGTCTACTCAAAGTTTTCCCACTGTCTAAACCTGAAGTTGCTGACATTCTCTTTCACTTGAGGTTACAGGATTTCCCAGTGCACTTGCACCCTGATTCTGCTGTGTACCTTCTGCCCTCTGCTTGCAGGCAGTACTGGGGCTTGCTGGCATTGCGCCCTCCCTCTCAGGTGCCCCTGGCCACCTCCTCAGGCAGCCTGTGGAAAGAAGGAGCAGAGGACACAGCACTAGGAACTGGCTCTGAGGCCCTGGCTCCCTGAGGTGCTAGCCTGGCCCACTGCCAGACAGGTTTCTCTTGCAGCGGGATTCTGGTCAATCCCCCTGCACTGAATACTCTGTAGTTCATGCATAACTGTGGAGTCATTGTTGATTTCTGGTCTTTGAAAATTAGTGGGTTTACAGGAAGTTCCTAACATTTTCTGACTAACCAAGAAAACTAGTTTTCTGCCTATCTACATTTTTAAGTAAAGACATTCACCAGAGCTGGTGAGACAGATAAGAGGGACCCACCTCTCCTTGGGTGCTTGGCAGGTATTAAATGCTTTTAAAGCATTGTTAAAATATGTTAAAATAGCTATTAAAGTGTTTTGACCAATTCTTTAAGTTTATATTGAAGGCTCTCTTTATATTCATTTTTCTATAAATAAGGAAAGACAATGTTGGGGCAATTTGACTCACTAATTGTCAGCTTCTGGACATCCCTTGCTGTTCTGGCTGCCTTGAGTGAAAAGACTGTCAGTCTAACAGCCACACAGACTGCACTTGCCCCAGCACTAGCTGACTGAGGTGGAACACTCCACCGATGCCTTGAAATAGCTATGTGAAGAGCTCAGCTGATTTCCAAGGATTCTGAAGATGCAGGCCCAGCCAAGGCTGTTTGAAACAGTTTGTGTTGGGACTTTACCAGTTATAGACACTGATGGAGCATTTTATCTTGGCCAGAAGCGAGACATTTCCTCTGGTGGAGAGACTACTGTGCTAAGGGACAAGGCTGTGATTGCCCAGAGCACAAGTATTAATGACTGTGACTGATGTTAAGAGGCAAGATTCAGAATTGTTTGGGCACAGACTTGGTCTGAACAAGTGGCTGTGTTGGATGGAAACACCCCTTCTGAGCCTATGTAAACAGGATGCTTGAGCTCACTGGGGTTGGCGAGGTGATGCTCTCCGGTGTCATTCACCTGATTTAACATGAGGCACAATAAAGGCTTCTTTTGTGTGGTTATTTATTGCCCACTTTCAGTAGTGCAGTCTGAGCTGGTAACACAAAGAAAAGCAGAGAAACAAGAGGTGGGGAGGTCAATGACAATGACGCACAACTTTTATGATGGTGGCAGCTGGACGGCTGAAGAAAGTTTAGGCTTCCAGTGGCAGCAGGTTGACAGCTGATGATCCCAAGGTTGCTGGACTGGGAACTTCCCATGTCGGGCTGGGCACCAGGCACTCTAGTCTGGCCTCTAAGCACAGAGCCTTGTCCACCCCTGCTTGACAGCTAAGGATCTACACTGAATGAGGAGTGATGATCCTCCACTGGAGGCTGCAGTCCCTCTTGCAGAACCCTTGTGCCTGAGATCCTACCTGGACTGTGACTGGTGCCCTGTTCCTGAGTAGCTTGCATCTCTACTCCTGAACACCATCCTGACAAAGGAAGTTGTCCTGCTACTGGTCACTAAGCTGTGGAAGTGGTCAGCTGTCCTGACAGTGGAAGCAGCTGGAAAAAGAGTAGAGTGTCAATAAAGGGCTATGAGGAGCCAGAGAAGTGTACCTTTATTCCTGGTTGCCAGGTTTTCTGAGAGCTGTCAAGTCTGCAGGGCCAAGAGGCTTTCATGCAGTAGTAATACTGGCTGCTGTCTAAGGCCAAAGGTCATGATAAAAAGGCCTGCAGGAGACTTACGACCAGAGGGCCCACTTGCCTGTTTCCAGCTGCTGACTGCTATATTGTTGCTGTCAAATATTGAGGGAAGGGTCTGCTGCCAGAGGCCATAATTTAAACAGCTTATTAACTGCTCACAATTTCTACCCAGGTAGAGCAAAAGAACCCTCAGCCATCCTACTGGTGACATTGATAGTTTACTCTTGGCTCTGACATGTAAGAAATATACATATACTATCCAAGGATGTAATCAAAGCAGAAGTCTTTAGCTAATGGCACAATTGAAGTTAGGTACAAATATCCCATGGAGAAAAACAATAGATTTGTCAGTGGACATGTGTCTAGTGAGTGACATTTTATTTATATCTGGTTTACTTGCAAATTGATATTTAGCAGAACAAAAACTAAAAACTCACTGCAAAGATGAAACAGTCCAGGAAGCTATTTTTTAATTGAGCTTGAGAAACTTTTTCATTATAAGGAATTTAATGCTTAAGAGTTTGTGTTTTGCTTTGATCCAAGAAAACAACAAACTTCTAAAAATAGAAAGTGGTTATTACATTTCACATCCAAAAAACAATATTTAAAGAATACCAATGAGCACAGAATTAACTAGGTCAAACCAAAAAAGCAATCATATGGTTTTTGCTTCCCAAGGCCCAGGAAATTTGAGAGAGCCATGTGTAATATAGCTTTCTATTTTGTGGCCTTTCAACCTAACCTTTAATTACAACTCACAATGACATGGAAACTGAGGTTGGAAAAAATGAGTTTGAGGCATAAGGGAAAGTTAGGAATAATAACCACCATCCTCTTGCTAAAATTATCCTATCAGTTACATTAATAGTCTGGAGTTCCAAGATTGAATTTGGATTTTTTTTAATATTCCTCAAACTTCGCTTTGTAGATTTGGTTATTGTGATGGTTTATATTGATTGTCAACTTGATAGAACCTAGAATTATCTGTGAGGGATTATCTTGATTAGGTTAATTAAGGTGGGAAGACCCACCTTAACTATGGTCAGCACTATTCCATGGGTGGCATTCTGGACTGTATAAAGAGGGGAGCGCTGGCTGAGCAGCAGCATACATCACTCTGCTTCCTCACTGTGCTGACTGTGAGCAGCTGTCTCAAGCTTTTACTACCTCACCCTCCTGGTCTTATGAACTGTGAGCTGAAATAAACCCTTCATCTTTATTTTTTTTATTAATGAGAGAGAGAGAAAGACAGAGGGAGAGAGAGAGAGAGAAAGAGAAACAGAGAGGGAGAAAGAGAAAGGGAGAAAGAGAGCAAGGAAGAGAGAGCACACAGGGCCTCTGGTCACTGCAGACATATGCACCACACTGTGCAGTTGTATATCTGGCTTTACATGAGTGCTGGGGAATTGAACCCAGCCTGTAAGGCTTTGCAAGCAAGCGGCTTTAACTGCTGAGCCATCTTCCCAGCTCCAAACCTTCATATTTTGAGCTGATTTTTTAAAAAATATTTTTTGTTCATTTTTTATTTATTTATTTGAGAGCTACAGACACAGAGAGAAAGACAGATAAAGGGAGAGAGAGAGAATGGGCGCGCCAGGGCTTCCAGCCTCTGCAAACGAACTCCAGACGCGTGCACCCCCTTGTGCATCTGGCTAATGTGGGACCTGGGGAACCGAGCCTCGAACCGGGGTCCTTAGGCTTCACAGGCAAGCGCTTAACCGCTAAGCCATCTCTCCAGCCCTTGAGCTGATTTTTAATGTTATTGTTATTATTAACAACATGATTCATATGGATACATTATGTGTTGGTACCCTCTTTTCCCTCATCCCTGCCCCCATTCTGTTGGGGCTGTTCCTCAGTGGGGTTGCAAATATTCCCCATGGGGCTGTGGTTTATGTGTTGTGGGAATAGTAGTCAGTTATTTTTTGAGGGACAGAATACCTCTGGGCATGATGTCTCCACTTGTGGCTCTTACAATCTTTTCACCCCCTCTTCAGCAAAATTCCCTGGTGGGTGAGTTTTAAGTCTACTTCAGTGATGAGCTCTTAGGAGCCTCTGGATCTCTGCTTTAGAAAGTGTTGAGTGTCCTCATGGTCTGTTTCCTACATTCTGGAGCTGATTATCAGGTTCAGCAAGGAAACAGCACTTTTGCTCATCTCCCCAATTCTTCTGTGATTTCAGCTGTGGCTTGGCTGAAGTGCAAGGGGTAGTTTATCTCCCCAGGTCTCACTACTATCTGAAAAAGATGAACAGATTCTCCAACAGAGAGTGATGTCAGCATAGTTTAAATGGGATAAGAATTACTAATTTCGTGAGAATTCGATGTATGTAACCTGTTTTTTAGCCAAAGACTGCTCTGATTCCCAATTCCAGATATGGGCCCCTTTACACTGAGCAGATCTCTTAGCCAATCATAAAGCTATTGGCTAACCACTGAGGCTGTGTGTTACTATTATACTGGAATATATATCCTGTCACAGTGATTGCTTCTGAGTAGCTTAGACCTCTAGTTGCTCAGACTGTTGTTGGCCATTTCCCCCCAGTAGCTCTTGTAGCACTTTCCAGCACTAGATGGGCTATCTGCCTGGGGACAGGCTTTCTTCTGAATTCCTGCCAGGTCTTTCCATGTTCTGTGTTGGTAGCATATAGTGTCTTCAGCAATAGATGATTACCTTTTGCCTCATGCAGGTAATCAAGTGCTTTGACAGAAACGTGTCTTGTTTTATGGACCTTGAAGGTCTCTCTGATCAACAGGTCAATGTGGGTTTAAGCTGATTTTTTTGTGATGCATTTTGTCCCATCAATAAGAATTGATTAGTAAAGTTATTATGGCATATTAGTTTTCTGTTGATGCTATAATAGGTTATCACAAAGCCTATTGATGTTAAGCAGTGCAAGTTTATCAACTTCCATTTCTTTATAACAAGTCCACAATGGGGTCTAGAATGATGCCTCTGCTTAAAGGCTCTTGCCCACAGTGCCTGCTGGTCTGGGTTCCATTCCAAAGCAACCCATGTAAGCCAGAAAAGTAAATTAAAATAAAGAGTCCAGCATGGGTCAAGATAGTGCCAAGACTTCATTCCTATGAGGAGACCCAGAAGACAGGGCTTACCTTTTCCAGATTTCAGATGCTGTCCTCACTCTTTGGCCCATGGCTTTCAGCAATGATCGGACAGGTTCTCCATGCATTAAACTCTTTTTGTTTTAAAAGAGAACAGAGTATGATTCCATTATTATTGGTTAGTAAATATAAATTTATTGGATAGTAAATATAAGCGCCTCTGGCCTGTACACCAGGATCCAGTAACATGTATACATCCGTGCCCCCACCAACTTCCACCTGCCACTCACTGCCACTGTCCAGCTCCCCACAATGTCCTCCCTCACAGCCATCTCCATCTGCCAGTCACCTGATCCCTATCCACCATTCCACAGACAGGGCCCACGCTTCTAAGCATACCAGGCTGCCAGTTTCTCTATTGCCTGGCAGATCCCCAGGTAATAGAGCTGCTGCCTGCACTTCTTCCCCACCCGCCCTGCATTTGCCACGTCCCTGTGCACTTCCTCAAGGAACCCAAGCCAGAGCCCACACTTCGGCTCCATGCTGCAGGTCCTATTAGTTCCTGGGGTCCTCCTAGTGCCAGAGATAGAGGGCACACCTCTGCTTTACCCTCACTCAGCTTCTGCTCCTCCCTGACCTCTGGGCCCTGCTTGTATCCCCAGGGTACCAGGGTCAGAACCCAGCTTCTGCCCCATGCTGCACCAGCCTGTCCTTCACTCTGTGGCACCTGTACCTGTGGGTCCCCACCCTCTCACCCCTGAGGAACACTAGGCTTCCAGCCTCTACTTCTTTCTCTGATGATTCTAAGCCACCACTGACCATATCCACATGCAAAAGACCCCTCACCAGCTACCTCCTCTGCCCACCTCCAGACCTAGTTCCTTGATCCTTGATACCCACCCGCCTACATATCCTCCTTCACTTTCCTGCCACCTGCATCTGCTTACAAGTTCCCCAGACAGGTATCACAGGGATATCTGGCAACTACCCTAGAGAGGGTATCAGTCCATTCTCCACAGCCTGCTCATCTGGGGAACTGTACGATAACAGGGACAAGTACTACTGTTCCTGAGCCCTACGGGCAAGGCACTGCCAGGATAGTAGGCTGAAGAGATTCCAGACCTCCAAGCACTGCTCTTGTATCAACAACCAGCGCAGAGCCGCAGGCATACTTGCAGCCTCCACACATCTATGCATACAATGACACTCCATTCCAAGCAGGTTCAAACCCAAATCATTATAGTCACTGAAGATCCTACAAAGGCAAATTCTTGCTTTCTCTTTAACAAAAAAAAGAAAGAAAGAAAGAAAGAAAGACTTCATCACAGAAATGGGTAGACCACAATGCAAAAGGAATGCAATGCAACAAACTGAAATTTACATTAAGATTGCCTAGTCCCATATTGGGAGTTTCTGATGAAACCAGAGGAGAAAACAGAAATAAAACCCCCAAGTGAAAACACAATAAGCTATATGATCCTGACCAAGAGAATTGCTGAACTGGAAGCAAATCATCAAAAAACCAACAATCACATAAATGAAATTGAGCAGTATCATCTCTTACAGCACACAGGTTTCATCACTAGGGTTAACTTAATGGAAGAAACCCAGAGAGACATCAGAAGAGAGATAAATGAAGGTGAGTCAGCAAATAGAGGATCTCAATAATTAGCTGAATAAGCTGGTTGAAGACATGATCAAATGTAAGAATTAACTCGAGGAAGCATAAAAAAAAAATCAAATCTTGGCATAAAATTGGACCTTAAAGATGGACATAATGCTGAAAAACAGAACAGATAATAAACATCAAAGAGAGCTCTCAAAAGATGCTATAGAAGGCCCCAGTAACAGAGTCAAACATGTGGGAGACAGAACCTCTGATCTAGAAGACAAGACAAATGAAATTGATTTGAAGTCTAAAAACATTGACAACTTCAAAAAATCATGCAAACAGTATATGAGGAAGTGTGGGATACCCTAAAATGACCAAACATCTGGATCATGGGTATATCAGAAGGAAAAGAACTTCAGGCCCAAGGCAGTGAACATTTTCAATATAATTATTGAAGTGCTAGATATGGTGGCACATGCCTTTAGTCTCAGCACTTGGGTGGAAGAGGTAGGAGGATCACCATGAGTTTGAGACCACCCTGAGACTACATAGTGAATTCCAGGTCAGCTTGGGATACAGTGAAACCCTACCTTGAAAAATCAAAGACAAAAACAAACAGAAATTATTGAAGCAAACTTTCTCACCCTCTCACAAGACTAATCCAGTTCTAAGAAACTCACAGAATACCAAGCACACTGGAACAAAGAAGAAATTCTCCAAGACACATCATAGTATAAACCCTAAATAACTAAAACAAAGAGAGATTGCTAAAACCAGCAAGAGAGAAACAACTCATTACATACAAAGGCAATCTCATCAGAATCACCTCAAATTTCTCAATGGAAACCCTGCAAGCCAGAAAGGCTTGGAATGGAACACTTCAAAGTCTAAAAAACTATGGCTTCCAACCCAAACTACTGTACCCAGCAAAAGTATCTCTCATAATAGATGGTGAAAGCAAAATCTTCCATAATAAAAGCCAACTCCATGACCAAAGGAACACAAAGCCAAACCTACAGAGACTACTTCAGGGAGTAATCCAAGGAGAAGAGTTGAGTATCCTCAGGGTCTGTCTCCTTCACCCTGGCACTGATTACCAGGTCCAGTATGGAAGCAGCACTTATGCTTGTCTCCCCAATTCTTACTACTTTCTATAAAAGAAGAATAGATTCACCAGTGGAGAGTTAAGTCAACATAGTTTAAATTGGATAAGCATTATTAATTTTGGGGAGAATTTGATGTATGTAACCCCTCTTTTAGCCAAAGACTAGTGAGAGCTTGACACTGGAAAGCATAATGGTTGTTTCCATAGGATTCTGATCTGGTTTCCGACTCCAGATATGGGTTCCTTTACACTTAGGAGATCTCTTAGCTAGAAACTACTTCTTCATAAGCTCTTTCACATAATTGGAGAACAGAGAATGATCCCCAACTTCTTCTATGATGCTAGCATCACCCTAATACCAAAACCAGACAAAGCTACAGCAAGAAAAGTATAGACCTATATATATGCTTAACTTAGATGTAAAAATCCTGGACAAAACCCTTGAAAACTGAATTCAACAACACATCAAAAGCATCATCTCCCTTGATCAAGCAAACTTCACCCCAGGGATGCAGGGATGGTTCAACATATGGAAACCAACTAATGTAATACACCACAAAAATAATTTTAAACTCAAGAACTGTGATCATTTCAATAGATGCAGAGAAAGCCTTGAACAAAATACAACATGACTTGATTAAAATGCTGGACAGACTAGGCATGGAGGGTTTATATCTCAACATAATAAAGGCTATATACAAAGCACCTAAAGCCCAAATCATACTTAATGGGGAAAGACTCAAGGAGGCCCCATCAAGACTGGGAACAAGACAGGGGTGCTCACTCTCATCACTGTTCTTCAACACCACTAGTAGAACACATAGTTCAAACAATAAGACAGGAGGAAGGCATAAAAGGAATATAAATAGGAAAGGATGAAGTCAAACTAGCCCTATTTGCAGATGACATTATCCTATATATAAGTGACCTGAAAGACTCTACATAAAACTTCTAAAGGTGATAAATTCTTTCAGTAAATTTTCAGGGTACAAAAATCAACACTCAAAAATCAACAGCCTTCCTACATGCAATGGACAAATATACAGAGAAAGAAATCAGTGAGATTGTCCCGTTTTCAACACACACACAGACACACACACACACACACACACACACACACACACACACACACACACACTGAATAACACTAACCATGGATGTGAAAGACCTATATAATGAAAACTTAAAACAATCAAGAATGAAATTGAAGTCCTCCTCAGTCTTCAATGAGAAGATGGAAAGACTTCCCATGCTCTTGGGTTGGCAGAATTAATATTGTAAAAATGGCAATTCTACCCAAAGCAATATACAGATTCAATGCAATACCAACAAAAATTCCAGCATCATTCTTCACCAAGGTAGAAAAAATAATCTCAAAATTCATATGGAATGGACATCCAGAAATATTCTCAGCCAAAGAAACACCTCTGTAGGCATCATGATACCTGATCTAAGTCTATGCTACAAAGCCATGATAACAAGAACAGCATGGTATGGGCATAAAAGCAGACATATAGACCAATGAAACAGAACTGAAGACCCAACCCTTAGTGCAAGTAACTACAGCTACTCGGTCCTTGACAAAGATGTCAGCAATGTACACTGGATAAAAAACAGAATCTTCAACAAATAATGCTGGACAAATTGGATAACCACATGTAGAAAAATGAACAATGAAAAAAAATCAACTCCAAATGGATTAAAGACTTCAACAAAAGACCTGAAACTCTCAAACTATTGGTTGAAAAAAAATAGGGGGAACTCACCACAATATAGGAGTGGGGAAAGACTTCCTAAACAATACAACAGTAGCCCAGAACATTAAACAAATACTCAACCAGTGGGATCTCATGAAGCTAAAAAGCTTTGGTACAGACGAGCATACCATAAGCAGGGCCAAAAGACTACCCACAGAATGGGAGAAAATCTTCACCAGCTACACCACAGACAGAGGCCTAATATCTAGATTCAACAAAGCATTCCAAAAGCTAAGCAATAAAAAACAAAATCAAACAATCCACTCAAAATGGGGCAGAGAGCTGAACAGGGAATTCTCAGAGAAAGAAATACAAATGGCTAATACCTAAGAATATGTTCAACATCCTTAACTATCAGGGAAATTCAAATTAAAATAACTATGATATTCCACCTAACTCCAAAAAGGATGACAACCATTCAAACATCAAACAATAATAAATACTGGTGAAGAATGTGGAAAGTAGGAACCCTCATTTATTGCTGAGTGCAAACTTGTACAACCACTATGGAAATCAATATTGAGACTCTGGGAAAAGAAGAAAATTGTGCTACCAACTGACTCAGCTATTCCTTTACTGGGCCCAGTAAAGGCTCCACTCTTCACCACAGAGATATTTGCTCACCCATATTTTAGCTGCTCAATAGCTAAAAACTGTAATCAACCCAGATATCTACATTTGATGGATGGGTAATGAAGATGTGGTAGAATGGAATTCTACTCAGCATTAAGGAAAAATGACATAATTAAATTTGTAATAAAATGGACAGACTAGGAACAGATCATACTAAGTGAACTCACATAAGCATGGGGAGACAAATGTGGCATGTACTCCCTCATCTGTGGCTCCTACCCTGGAGCAGCTTGACTTGCAGGCATAACTGACAGACAACTTGCAGGAGAGACAGGAGGGATAAAAGAGTTTGGAGGCTGGGGAACAGTAGGGAGGAGGGAGAGATGCAGAAAAGCAAATCCAGAATGAATTGGTACCATAGAAACCTTCTCTCTAGATAGCAGACTGAAAGATATAACGCTCAATAGAAGCATGGAGGGATTGCCTGGTAAGAGAGGCCCTGGATAGGGTAAGATGAAGTCTAACCCTAAAACATTTGGCCCTGGCTTGTAATTCCCATATCAGAAATTGATTACAATCTATATTGAGCCGTGTTGCAGTCCGGTTCACATTGCTGGTAGAAATCACCCAACCAAGAGAAGCTTGTGGGGAAAAAAGAGGTTTATTTTGGCTTACAGGCCCAAGGTGAAGCTCCATGATGGCTTCCATGGTGAGCCTGACAACCTGGGCCAGAGTGATGCAGAAAGACACTGAAGATACTAAAAATGCACAGAAGCAGAAATCCAGAAGTTATGGGCAAGTCAAAACTAAGCTACTATTAAAGCACATTCACTAAGACTCAGGAAGTTTTCGTCAGAGGGGGCAGAAGCACTGTATGAACCACAGGGTAGGAAGGAATATCTAGAGACATAGCTCTCCTCACATTGGCAGACTGCTGCTCTCACAACCCATAATCTACAACTACCTGGTGAATGCCACTAAGGATGGCCCTCAGTGGAGTGGGGGCAGGGAGGGGTAAATGATGGGACCAACAATAAAAAAAAAATCTCAGTGGAAACCATTGCTAATAGAATAGACCATGAAGAAGAGGACAAAATATCAGAGCTTGAAGACAAGGTAAAGGATTAGAAAATTCAATCCAGGACAACACTAAGTAGTTCTATGCATTTAGACAATATACATTATCATAAGCTCCTTCCCCAACCCTTTACTCCTCCCTGAATTCCTCCTCCAATGAATCTCTTCTTCTTTACAACTAGTTTCTCTTCTATTTTTTTTTTTTTCCAGGTAGGGTCTCACTCTAGCCCAGGCTGACCTGGAATTCACTATGTAGTCTCAGGGTGTCCTTGAGCTCATGGCAATTCTCCTACCTCTGCTTCCCAAGTGCTGAGATTAAAGGCGTGTGCCACGACCCCCAGCTTCTCTTCTATTTTGATTTCATCATTTTTTCCTTCTATTTTGTAGGTCATGTATAGGTAGCATCAGCCACTGTGAGCTCATGAATACTATGGCCACTGTGTCTGGAAGTCATTATTGCAAAGAACTCCTCCATTTTCTTTGACTTTTACATTCTTGCTGTCACTTCTGCATTGGTTCTCGACCATCAGAGGGTATGATAGAGATGTCTCAGTGCTAAACCCTCCACTGTTACTTCTTAGTGGTTTGGGGATTTTTGAGTCGTCCCAGTAGCCACCATCTGAAAAGAGAAGCTTCTCTAAGTAAAAGTGTGAGAAGCATTAATATACAGGTATAAATGTAAATATTTAGAAATTGGTATACTGTCCATTTAGCCAGACAACAGTAGTCATTTAACTTCTTACTTTCCTATTTGTATCTCTTTTATTTGAGTCTCTTCTTTCATTGCTATAGCTAAGACTTTCAGTAATACATTAAATAAAAGTGAGAAAGGGGCTGGAGAGATGGCTTAGCGGTTAAGCGCTTGCCTGTGAAGCCTAAGAACCCTGGTTCGAGGCTTGGTTCCCCAGGTCCCACGTTAGCCAGATGGACAAGGGGGCGCACCTGTCTGGAGTTCGTTTGCAGAGGCTGGAAGCCCTGGCGCACCCATTCTCTCTCTCTCCCTCTATCTGTCTTTCTCTCTGTGTCTGTCACTCTCAAATAAATAAATTTAAAAAAAAGTGAGAAAGATGGACATTCTTGTTTTGTTCTTATTTTAATGGAAAGCTTCAAGTTTTTTCCAATTTAGTATAATGTTGGCTATAGCCTTGTTACTAATAGCCTTTATTATGTTGAGATATGTTCTTACTATCCCAGTTTCCCTAGGACTTTTATCATAAAGGTGAAGGAGAAACAGGAGATTTTTTCAAAATATTTATTTTATTTATTTGAGAGAGAGATAGTGAGAGTGAGCAAGCAAAAGAGGCAGATAAATAAATATATATTAAATATATATTTATATATATATAAAATAAATAAAAAATATATTTTATATATTTATATATATACAAAATAAATAAAAATGTATTATTATATATATATATATATATATATATATATATATATATATATAGAGAGAGAGAGAGAGAGAGAGAGAGAGAGAAAGAGAGAGAGAATAGGCATGCCAGAGTCTGTAGCCACTACAAATGAACTCCAGATGTATGAGCCACCTTGTGCATCTGGCTTATGTGGGTTTTGGGGAATTGAACCTGGGTCCTTAGGTTTCCTGTGTTTTCCTTCAAGAGTTTATTTTCTTTTTTGATTACTTTGCTTTTCTCTTTAATTTCTGTGAACATACTTATAATCATTCTTTGAAATTATTTGTCTGGTATTTCATCTAATTTGGTCTCACTGGAGGTTTTTGTTATTGGATATATGTTTTTTGGAGAAAATATGTTGTCTTGATTTTTAGTATTATTGGGTAGAGATTTTTGCATTTTGAGTTAGGTTTTAATTTTCTTGTTTTTGTTATTAGAAGTTGTAGCAATTAATATGAAGACTAGTAATAACTTTGAAAAAGAGGGAAGTGGCTCAAGTATCTGTGAAATGTAACCTGAGTTACTGTTAATTTACGCACTTTAGAAGTTGTTGGGCTATGAAATGCTATAGTTTTGGATAATAAAGAGAAGTGGAAAAAAGAAAATTTGGAAGAAATTTGGAAATAAAGGGAAAGGGTAGACGCATTGTACATGGGAAGAGTAGTAGTCAGATCCCAACAGCAGGCTTGGTAGAGGAAAATATAGAATAAATCTAAAATCCAACTGAGCAATGTACAAACACAAAGCTGGCATGGGATGTTTTTACATGAGTGGGGATTAAAACAAACTACGCATACCAAAGGTCCTAAACTGGGCTGGCATAGTGGCTCAGGCCCTCAATTCAGTCAATTAGGAAGCTGAGATTCCTGGACTGGAATGAATTCCAGATCAGCTGGCTCTTTCCCCAATAAAGAAAGAGGAAAGAAAAAAACCCAGCACCATAAGTTAAGGAATCTCACAAGTGACAAGAGTTAACCCTAACACGTCTTATCAGAATGGACAATGTGGGCAGATGATTTACTACAACAGTCCATGGATGGATGATGTGGGCAGAGGATTTACTACAACAGTCCATGGATGACAATGTGGGCAGAAGACTCACTGCAACAGTCCATGGATGGATGATGTGGGCAGAGGATTCACTGCAACAGTCCATGGTTCTAGAATAAAACTTTATCCATCCCAGCTTGGTACGTCCACCTACACCACCTGTTTCTCCCATATCTAAGAGGATTACATCTTTTAATCAGCTCATACACAAGTAAGTTTCTATAGTACTAATTAATACGATCTTTAGTTTTGTATATCCCTTTTTTCTCTTCCCCTCCTTAGAGCCTTCAGCCCCCTGCATTCTTTTGCTCCACTAATCTCTCCTCTAATCCTTCTCTCCTTCTCCTCTATCCGAGTTTCCTGACCAGCACTACTGATGCATACTACAAGTTATAAACAAATATAACTATCCCCAGTTAGGATTGGCACATGACAGAGACTAGGGAGGGTTTGTCTTTCTCAGCCCAGGACACCTCATTATAATAATGTTTTCCAGGCCTATCCATTTTCTTGCAAATCTCATAATTTTATATTTCTTTACCACTGAACAGGACTCGATAGTGGATATGTACCACATCTTCATTATTCATTCATCAGTCGATGGGCATCTGGGCTGATTCCATTTCCTACCTATTGTGAATAAAGCAGCAACAAACATGGCTAAGGAAGTATCTCTAAATTAAACAGTAGATGCTTTAGGGTACATGCCCAGGAGGTATAGGTATAGCTGGGTCAAATACTAGGTATATCTTTTAATTTTTCAGAAACTCCCACACTGATTTCAATAGTGGCTGTACAAGTTTATACTACCACTAACAGTGAATGAGGGTTTCTTTTACCCCACACTTTGTCAGCATTTGTTTTCATTTCATTTTTTGATGATAGCTATTCTGAGTGGAGTAAGTTGGAATCTCAAAGTAGTTTTAGTTTACTGTTCTCTAATAGCTAAAGATGTTGAACTTTTGTTTTAGATTTTTATTGGCCATTTGCATTTCTCCCTTTGAGAACTCTGTTCAGTTTTCTACTTTTTTTTGGTTTTGACTAGACTGAGTTTTTACTGCTTATTTATTTATTTATTTTTTGTATTTTAGGGATTAATTTGTCTTCCATTCTGTTGGTTGTCCACTGGCTCTGTTGATAGTTTGTTTAGTTTATAACAGCTGTTTGTTCCATGAGATACCAATGAGCAAGTGTTTGTCTAGTTCCCTGGTTTACTGAGGTTTGATTCAGAAAGTTTTCCCTATGCCTATGTCTTGGAGTGTTCTCCCTGTTTTATTTTTATTTTTGTTCATTTTTATTTATTTATTTGAGTGTGACAGAGAGAGAGAAAGAGACAGAGAGAGAGAGAGAGAGAGAGAGAGAGAGAGAGAGAGAGAGAGAGAGAGAGAGAGAGAGTGAGAGACAGAATGGCTTGCCAGGGCTTCCAGCCACTGCTAACAAACTCCAGACGCGTGCATCCCTTGTACATCTGGCTAACATGGGTCCTGGGGATCGAGCCTCGAACTGGGGTCCTTAGGCTTCACAGGCAAGTGCTTAACTGCTAAGCTGTCTCTCCAGCCCCTCCCTGTTTTTAATTCTAGTCATTTTTAAGTTTCAAGTCTTTTATTAAAACCTTTTTATTGATAACTTCCATAAATATAAACAATATACGATGATCATAATCCCCTTCCACCACTGTTCCTTTTCCCCCCTCTCATACCCCTTCATTGAATCCCTCCTCTTTCCAAGTATGACTTGTATTTTTATAATTTTTAAGATATTTTTATTTATTTATTTACTTGAGAGAGAAAGAGAGAGAGAGAGAGAGAATGAGAGAGAGAGAGAGAGAGAGAGAGAGAGAGAATAGGTGCACCAGGGCTTTCAGCCACTGCAAATGAACTCCAGATGTGTGCACCACCTGGTGCATCTGGCTTACATGGATCCTGGAGAATCAACCCAGAATCCTTTGGCTTTGCAAGCAAACTGCTTAACAGCTAAGCCATCTCTCCAGCCTGACACTTGCATTTTGATGTCAGCTTTTTTTCTCCTATTATGCAGGGTACAGTATATGTAGCATCAATCACTATGAGGTTATGAATGTCAAGACCACTTTGTATTTGGAAGGCAGTATTGCATGCATTCTTCCTTCCTTTGGCTATTACATTCTTTCTGTCACTTCTTCTGCAATGGTTTCTGAGCCTTGGAATGTGTGATAGAGATGTCTTATTTAGTACTGAACACTCCATTGTCACTTCTTAGCATTTTGGTAAGTTTTGAGTCATCCCAGTTGTCACTGACATCTGAAAAGAGAACCGTCTCTAACTGAACCATCTCTCTAGCCCAAGGCTAATTATTTAATTATTTTTGTGTGTTAATTTTATATTCTGCCACCTTGATGAGAGGTCTCATTAACTGTAGGAGCTTTTTTGGTGGATATTTTGGGGCTCTTAAGTATAGAATCATATAAACTGCAAATAAGTCTAGTTTGACTTCTTTTTTATTTTGTTCCCCCCCACCACCGACTTTTTTATTTTTATTTTTATGTTTTGAGGTAGGGTCTCACTCTAGCTCAGGCTGACCTGTAATTCACTCTATAGTCTCAGAGTGGCCTTGAACTCACAGTGATTCTCCTACCTCTGCCTCCCGAGTGCTGGGATTAAAGGTGTGTGCCACCACACCCAGTTTGTTTGTTTGTTTGTTTTTAAGGTAGGATCTCACTCTAGCCCAGGCTGATCTGGCATTTACTATGTAGTCTCAGGCTGGCCTCAAACTCACAGTGATTCTCCTACCACTGCCACTGAGCACTGGAATTAAAGGTGTGCAACACCATTCCGGGTCCTATTTTGTATCCCTTTTATTTTTCTTATCACTATAGTTGAGATTTGAAGTAGTATGGTAAGTAGTACTGGGGAGAGTGGACACCCCAGTCTTGTTCCAGACCTTTGTGGAAATGCTTCAAGTTTTCTCCAGTTAGAAGGATATTGCCTTTACGTTTATCTATAGCCTTTGTTATGTTGAGATATGATCCTTCCATCCCTATTATCGTCAGTTTAAAAAAAGTTTTTTGAAAATATTTTATTATTTGTTTATTTATTTATTTTTGATTAGTTTTCTACTCAGTGAATACAATCAAGTTGGTACCATTGTTAACCTCCTTCCTATCTTCCCCCCTGGCCTCTCCTTGTTGAGGTATATGGGTCATGCATTGGGGGTTAGCCCTCAGTTATGGGTAGGAGGAAATGTCTCTGTATATCATGACCCAACAAGTGGCTCTGACATTCTTTCTGCCCCCTCTTCCACAAATTTCCCTGAGCCATGTTGGGTTCATTTTAGGTCTGCTTCAGTGATGAGGTCTTGGGAGCCTCTGTGTCTGTGGATAAATATTTTATTTTTATTTATTTATTTGATGGGGAAAGAGGAGACAGAGAGAGAGGGAGAGAGAGAGAGACAGAGAGAGAGAGCAAGCCAGGGCATCCAGCCACTGCAAAAGAACTCCAGACACATGTGCCTCCTTGTGCATCTGGCTTATGTGAGTCCTGGGGAATCGAATCTGGGTCCTTTAGGTTTGCAAGCAAGAGCCTTAATCACTGAGCCTTATCTTCAGTTTTTTTAAATCGTGAAAGTATGTTGTACTTTGTTGAAGGCCTTTTCCGAATCTGTTGAAATTATTATGTGATCTTTGTTATTACATCTATTGATTTGATATGTTATGCTTATTGATTTATATATGTTGAATACTTGCACTCCTGGAATAAAATATACTTGATTGAAGTTGACAATAATTTTGATGTGTTCTTGATCCAATTTGCAAAAAAAATTGAAACTAATTTTTAAATATTTAATTAACTAATTTGAGAGACAAGCAGAGAAAGAGAGAGAGAGAGAGTGGGAGGGAGAGAATGGGTGCACTGGGGCCTTCAGCCATTACAAATGAACTCTAGATGCATGTGCCACCTTGTGCATTTGGTTCTGTGTGGGTACTGGGGAATTAAACCTGGTCAATTGACTTTGCTAGCAAGTGCCTTAACTGCTAAACCATCTCTCCAGCCCCAATTTGCTAGAATTTTATTGAAGATTTATGTTCGTTAGGAATATTCCTCTGTAATTTCCTTGTTTCTCTGTTTAATTCTGGTATTACTATAATATGACTTCATAGAAGGAGCTGGGAACATTACTTCCTTTTTAATTTTATAAAATAATTTGAGAAGTAGTGGTTTCATTTCTCCTAAAAGGTCTGGAAGAATTTAGCAGGGAATTTGCCTAGGCATAGACTTCTTTTGGTGGGATGATTTTAATAACTGCTTTAATTTTGTTAGATGTAATAGCTGTACTAGAATATTTATCTCTTTTGTGGTTAACTTTGGTAGAACTTATATGTGTTAAGAAATTAATCTATTTATTCCAGATATTCTAATTTGATGGAATATAGGTTTTGAAATATGTCCTTATGATTCTCTCAATTTTGTTTGTATGCCTTTTCGTCTCTGATCTTGTTGATTTGGGTTTTCTCTTTTATTTGGTTAATTTGGTTAGGGGTTTATCAATCTTGCTAATTTTTCAAAGAACCTACTCTATGTTTTCTCTCTCTCTCTCTCTCTTTATCTATCCATCCATCCATCCATCTATCATCTATCTACCTATGTAATCTATCTATCATCTATCTATCTACCTATCTATCATCTATCAATATTTATTATCTATCTATCTATCTATCTATCTATCTATCTATCTATCTATCTATCTATCTGCAGAGGGATAAAGTGAGTGTGAGCACCCCAGGGCCGCTTGCCATTGCAAATGGACTCCAGACACATGTGGCACTTTGTGCATCTGGCTTTACATGGGTACTGGACAATCAATCCCAAGTTGACAAACTTTATAAGCAAGCTCCTTTAACCACTGAGCAATCTCCCAGCCCTGTTTTATCAATTTATTTTTTTCATTCCTAGTCAATTGATTTCTGTCCTAATATTGATTATTTCTTTCATTTGGTACTTTTAGATTTGGATTATTCTTATTTTACATAGCCTTTGGATGGATCATTAATATATTTGAGATCTTTATATTTTTGTAATGTAGTTACTTAGAGCTATATGCCCTCTTATGACTGCCTTCCTTTTGTCCCATAGGTTTTGGTATGTTGTATTTTCAATTTCATTCAGTTCTAAGATTTTTTGATTTCTTTCTTGATTCTTGACTGACTCATTTACTGTTCAATAGTGTGTTTTTCAATCTCCAGGAGTTTGTGGATTTTCTGTTGTTTCTTTTGTTAATTTCTAGCTTTATTGCATTGTGTTCAGATACAATACAAGGGGTAATATAAATTTTCCTAAATGTATGGAGACTTGCTTTGTATCCTAATATATGATCTATTTTAGAGAAAGTTACATAGATGTCAGTTTGATTGATGCTGTGGCTTAGCTTCATTGTTTTTCTAGTTTCTGTTTAGATGATCATCACTTCTACTGATAATAGTGGAATATTAAAGCCACTGACTATTATTGTGTTGGTATTTATGTCTAGTAGATTTAGAATTACCATGGAAATAAATATCTGAGAATTTCTGTGAGAGAGTTTTTAGACTGGATTAAATGAGGTGGGAAGAGTTACCCTAATGAAGACCTACCATTTCATGTGCTGGGATTCCGGATTGGACAAAAAGAAGAAATGAAGGTGAACACCAGCATTCATCTCTCTGTTCACTGACAGCAGATGCAATGTGACAAGGTTCCTGAGGCTCCTGCTACCATGATTTTCCCAACATGATAGGCTATTCCCTGAAAATGCAAACCAAAATAAACTCGCCTTCCTTAAGTTGCTTTTGTCAGGTATTTTTAAATTTTATTTCTTTTCAAGCAGAAAGAGAGAGAGAGAAGGAAAGCAAAGAGAACGGGTGCACCAAGGGTCTCCAGGCACTGCAAACAAACTCCAGATACATGTGCCACTGAGCACCTGGCTTTATGTGGGTACCCTGGAATCAAACTTTGATCCACAGGTTTTTCAAGCAAGAGCCTTAACCGCTGAGCAATCTTTCCATCCCTTGTCACAAATTTTGTTGCAGCCATAAGAAACATAACTTATACAGAGCTATACCTAGTAAATAAATAGAATGAATATTAACTGTTCTAGAAGAAAGCATCAGAATCATGTACAATCTCACTAGTGATCTCTGACACATGTTTAAAGAAGATACTAAAATGAACCCAACATGGCTCAGGGAAATTTGAGGAAGAGGAGGTGGATGGGTCATTATACACAGAAATATTGCCTCCTGCCCATAAATGATGGCTGACCCCACAATCCAGGACCCACATTCCACAACTAGGAGGGTCCCTGTGGAGGGGGAAGGACAGGGAGGAGGTTTAAATGGTTTAATTGTTAAATGGTACCAACATGGCTGTATACACACTGTGAACATGAATAATAATAATAATAATCATAAATACTCTACAAAAGAAGACATTATGCATGAATACTTTCTAAAAACTAAAGGCAAAAATATCTAACCTATGTGGCTAGCATTTTATGATGACCAAAATGAGACAAAGAAATTATTAGAAAGAAAAATTATAGAACAACACTTATCATGAACTTGTGTGCAAAATGTATTAGCAAATTGAAACCAACATTATGTAAGAAGAAGAATTGTACCCCATAATTAGTTGAGATTTATTAAGGTACATAAGGTCAGCTGGGCACTCTGAAGTCCATTTTATCACCAGGCTAAAGAAGAAAAATCAGACAATTACATCAATCGACACAGGAAAAGCACTTGATAAAATTCAATACTTTTTCAAGGTAAATGCTCAGGAAATTAGAAATAGGGAATTTTTTCAATTGATAAAACATATAAAAGAACACTATAGCTTACATTATAGCCAATGGTAAACTTTCCCCCTACAAACAAGAATAATGCAAATACGTCCTCTTTCTCCAATCCTACTCAACACGAAAATAAATATTTGCTAACACAATAGGAGAAGCGAAAGAAAGGAAATAAAAGGAATGCAGGTTGGAAACAAATAAATAAAATAAAATAAAATAAAATGTTTGCAAGTGATAGGTTTCTCTATGCAGAATGTCCCCAAGCGTCACCACCATCATCATAATCAATAGATGGACAGCTGTCCTGCAGCCATAGGTGACTGTAGCAAGGTTTCAGGATGGCATTAATATATTTAAGTCAGTTACTTTGTTATATAACATGAATGAACAATTTGGAATAAAAGTACAGTAACATTTCCATTAAGCCCCAGCTGAACAGATGCTTAGGTATAAATCTCATAATATACGTACTAGATCTATCTGAGAAAAACTACAAGGGATGGGAGATTGCTATGTTAAGGTGTCAGTTCTACTGATCTGTAGATTCTACTTCAGCCCAACCAAAATATTAGGTATATTGTAGATATATTTATAAAGTTTATGCAAAAAAAGTAAAAAAGCCCAGAGGAACCAATATAATGATGAAGAAGAATAGAATGACTTCACTGACATTAGTTCATTTCAAGAGTTACTATAGGGCTGGAGAGATGGCTTAACAGGTAAGGCACTTACCACTGAAGCCTAAGAGCCTCTGTTCGATTCTCCAGATCCCATGTAAGCCAGATGCACAAGGTGATGCAAGGTCACACATGTGTACAAGATGGTGCACACATCTAGGGTTCAATTTTGGTGTCTGGAGGCTCTGGCTTGTCAATTCTCTCTCTTATAAAAAAGAAGTTACAGCCAGGCGTGGTGGCACATGCCTTTAATCCCAGCTCTCAGCTCTTGGGACACAGAGGTAGGAGGATCGCTGTTAGTCTGAGGCCATCCTGAGACAACATAGTGAATTCCAGGTCAGCCTGGGCTAGAGTGAGACCCTATTTAAAAACAAAACAAAAAAATCAAACAAAACAACAAAAAAGACATTACTATAAATCTATAGTGATCAAGTCAGTGTGGCAAAGCAAAAGAATATATTAGTGGGATAAAATAGAAAGTCTAAAATGTACTTACATAAATTTGATTGATTTTTTACAAAGGAGCAAAGAAAATTAAACCCAAAAAGGATACACAGTGCTATAACAACTGAACATCCTTGTGTATCAAATTAGAATATAGACTAAAAATACATCATCAATTTAAGTGTAAGATGTAAATATATAGAATATAGGAGAAAATTTAGGAGACTTTAGGTTTAGCAATGGCCTATTACATATAATGCCCAAAACACACAAGTTAGTAAGCAATCTTATTTCTAGTAATAATATTAATAATAACATAATAATATATATATATAAATATATAATAATATTCAAAATTTTATTTCTTCTTGAGTCACTTTTATGTGTTTTATTTACTGAATGAATGCTCAAACTTAAAAGTAGTCAAGAACAGTAAAAATTTATTGTATTCATAGATTATATAGATTAAAATTTCAGCAAGGCATAGTGGAAATTCTCTGTCTCTTCCATGATATCTCAATTTTTATCTAAGCAAACGCCATAGCTGGCTCTATAGCCAGAAGCCACAGTCATCTGTTGTCATCTTTTCTAACTTATCTAGTTATTGTTCATAACAAACAGCTGGAATTTCAGCCTAGGTCTGTCCATAACATAGTGGCTGAGGGATCCAAAACCAAGTGTTTCAAGCAGATGAACTCCAGATACATGCACCACCTTATTCATCTGGCTTATGTGGGTACTGGGGAATTGAACCTGGGTCCTTTGGCTTCAGAGTCAAGTGTCTTAATGGCTAAACCATCTCTCCAGCCCCTTTTACTATTTTTTATGATGAAGTTTTAGGAATTCTATATTTTCCCCAGAAATTATATGATTATTTTGCAATTATCTAAAATCAATGAAGATTTATAGAGAGGGAACATGACAACAGTGTCTTACTGGGAAGTGGATCAAGTAATTTGTAAGGATGTTTTAAAAGTACCATATTAGGGCGAGGGAGAGATAGCTCAGCTGCTAAAAGCACTTTGCTTGCAAAGGCTGATGGTCTGGGATTTGATTCTCCAGGACCCACACAAAATCAGATGCACAAAGTGGTCTCTGTCTGTCTTAAATAATATATATATATAACACATGTTATAATATAAATATATATATATTTATATATGTATATATTTTAAAGTGCCACAATAGGTGTGTCTTTATTGTATTTAGAATCTCCCTCTTTAGTCTCTCCAGAGTTTTAAAACTAAATATTTTATTTTATTTATTTATTAAAGAAAGAGCATGTGCAAAAGAGAGAGAAGCAGTTAAGAGAGAGAATGGATGCACCTGGGCCTCCAGGCACTGCAAATGAACTCAAGACACATGTGCCACCTTGTATATCTGGCTAATATGCACCCTAGGGAATCAAACCTGGGTCCTTTGGCTTTGCAGACAAGCACCTTTAACCACTAAACCATCTTTCCAACCATCTCCAGTGATTTTAAATTTTTTAAATTTATTTTATTTTATTTACTTGCAAGGAGAGAGAGAGAGAGAGAGAGAGAGAGAGAGAGAGAGAGAGAGAGAGAATGGGCATACCAGGGTCCCTAGCCACTGTAAGTGAACTTCAGATGCATGCACCACTTTGTGAATCTGGCTTTATGTGGTTATTGGGGAATAGAACTTGGGTTGTGAGGCTTTGTAGTCAAGCACACTGAGCTATCTTTCCCAGCCCCTCTTCAACATTTTTTATAATGAAGATTTAGTTAAAGTCCTTTTCTGCATCTATTGAGATGGTCAAGTGATTTCTGTCTTTAAATATGTTCATGGGATGCATTGCATTTATTGCTTAATGTATGTTCAACCCTTCCTGTGAGTTTAAGGTATACTGCATAGCCATATCAATAAAATCAGTATAGTATTGGCACAAAGTGGACATGTAGATCAATGAAATAGAGAAGAAGATCTTAATATAAGTTCATATACCTACAGACACCTGAGTTTTAAAAATATACTTTATTTATTTATTTGACAGAGAGAGAGACAGAGAGAGAGATGGAGAGAAAGAGAGAGAGAAAACGGGTGTACCAGGGCCTCTATCCACTGCAAACGACCTCCAGACGTGTGCACCCCTTGTGCATCTGGCTTACATGGGTCCTAGGGAATCAAACCAGGGTCCTTTGGCTTTGCAGGCAAACACTTTAATCAATAAGCAATCTCTCCAGCTCAAGATACCTGATTTTTGACAGAAGCCAGGAACACACACTGGCGAAAAGACAGAAGTTTTCAATTAGTGGTGCTAGGAAAACTGGATAGCACATGTAGAAGGATGAATCTATACTCTTATCACACACAAAAGTCAATTACAAATGGATCAATGGCCTCAATGTAAGATCTGAAATGATTAAATGAATATAGGAAAAAGTAGGGAGTATACTCCATGATTCAGGTATAGGAAAGAACTTTCTGAATAAGACTCCAGTAGACCAAGGAATGTGACAACCAATAGCTGGGATCTCATGAAACTACAAAGCTATTATACAGCTAAGAAAACCATCAATTGTGTCAACAGACAACCTACAGGATGGGAGAAAATCTCTGCCAGCTATTCATCTGTCAGAAGATTAATATCTAGTGGCAATAGTTGCATGGACTAACATCTGGGTTCTCTAGTCTATTACACTGATATAAAGGTGAAAGCACCATGCTGCTTTTATTAATATGGCTCTATAATATAACTTGGAATTAGGTATAGTGATATCTCTATCAGTATTATTTTTGCTCAGGATTGCTTTGGATAGCTGAGGTCTTTTGTGCTTCCATTATTTTAAGACCACTTTTCCATTTCTGTGAAGAACAACATTGGAGTTGATGATAGTTGCATTGAACCTATATGTTATTTTTGGTAGGACAGTCATGTTCACAATATTAGTTTTTCAAATCCATGAATGTGAGAGATCTTTTTTTTCTAATATTTTTGTTTTATTTTTATTTATTTATTTGAGAGCAACAAAGAGAGGAAGAGGCAGAGAGAGGGAGAAAGAATGGGTGCACCAGGGCCTCCAGCCACTGCAAATGAACCCTGGACACGTGCGCCCCCTAGTGCATCTGGCTAACGTGGGTCCTGAGGAACTGAGCCTAGAACTGGGGTCCTTAGGCTTCACAGTCAAGCACTTAACCATTAAGCCATGTTGCCAGCCCAATGTGAGAGATCTTTCCATGTTGTAGTGTCTTCCTTAGTTTCTGTCTTCAGTATTTTAAAGTTTTCATTGTTGAGGTCTTTCATTTCCTAGATTTCTTCCACTGTCTTCTATTTTCTCAGGCTATGTTCATTGTAACTGTTTCCCTAATTTCTTTCTCAGTAGGTATATTATTGGCATAGAGAAGGTAATGATTTTTTTGTGTTAATTTTTTATCAGACCTGTCTTCTGGTAGAGTCGTTGAGGCTTTAAATGTATAGAATCATATAATCTGAAAACAAGGATACTTTGACTTCTTACTTGCCTATTTGTAACCCTATATTTACTTACACTGTCTTATTACTGCTAAGACTTCAAACATCATATTGAATAGTAGTGGACAGAGTGGACACACTGTCTTGTTCTTGATTTTAATGGCAATGGTTTGAGATTTTTTCCCATTTAGCATGACGTGCTGGTTATAAGTTTGTCATATGTAGCCTGTGTTATGTTGAGATATGTTTTCTCCATTCCTGCTCTTTCCAAGGTTTTTACATAAAGGATTTTTTTTTCATTCAAAGGACTTTTCTGAAATCTATTGAGATGACCTTATGAGTTTTATTCTTGAGTCCATTTATGTGATGGATTATATTTATTGATTTATGTATGTTGAGCCATACCTGAATTTCTGAAATAAAGCCAACTCGATCAGGGTGAACGGTCTTTTTCATGTGTTCAATTCAGTTAGCAATTATTTTCTTGATAATTTTATGTCTATGTTAATTAGGGAGATTGGAGTATACTTTTCTTTCTTATCTGGTTTTATTTTTTGTATCAGTGTAATACTGGCTTTGTAAAAAGAAATTTAAAGAATTCCTTCCTTTTCAATTTTCTGTAATAATTTGAGAAATATTTGTAAGTTTTTTTGATTGTGGAAATTTATTACATGTGCTGCAAATTCCTTTTTTTGTATTACAAGTTATGTATAAATTCCTTTGATTATCTTTCTTCCAGGAATGAAGGATCCTATGGGATAGCAGACATTTTGTTTAACTTTGGGACTGGTTCTGTCAGGGATATTTTTCATGTAAATTAAACTTTGTATACAGTTGGATCAAAAAGAATATTTAAACAAGTGACCTTTTCCAAGTTTCCATGTGGCTCCTGTCTTCCCCACTCTGGTGAAGTGTCTCCTCTTGAAAGGAGCAACCATCTGCACTTCTGAGGACTTTCTCCTGCTGCTACCAAGACCCAAGCTCCCTTGGTGTTCCTTGCATTTCTCTAGCCATTCCTTTCTAGCCTTTTTTTTCCCCCTTTAAGTGTTGGAGTTTTCCTAAGATAGTTCACATATTCTTGTAGTCGTATGTATTTTTTTTCAAATAATATTTAATTTGTTTTTTTAAATTAGCATACAAAGAACTAGTTCAAATTAGTGTATAAAGCCCATTTCAGTTTAAGAGCTTCCATTCTCTGGCTCAGAGTGCATTTTCTTACTTGTTAGAAACTGTAACGGTTGAATTCAGTTGTGAACTTCATCAGATTAGAAATTGTGTAAAAGACACTCCTCTTGGTCAGGTCTGTGAGAGTCTTCCAGGAGGGATTAATTGAATAAGGAAGCCCTTCCTCCAAAGTGGGTGGCCCTTCCTGTGGCGGACTATGTACAAAGCAGCTCCAGGAGAACATGGGGCTTTTCTCTGAGCAGCTGTCCATGCTACTTGCTGTGGTCTGGCTCCCCTTAGTACTAGCTTGTACATGCATCTGCCATTGGCTAGCCTCTAAGGACAATCCAGCTCGCATCCAGCCTAATGAGTTGAGCACATACTGGGGTCTTGACTGTCTAATCTGTAGAGAGATATTGCTGGGCTGTCCAGAGAGTATTGTGTAAACTAATCCAAATAATTTCTATTTTTAATACATATTCACTCTATCAGTTTATTCTTCTAAAAACCCTGGCTGATACAAAAACTGAGCTAATTTTGTATAGAAGGTATATAAGGAGGATCCTGATGCAATTTTGGGGAAAGATTGGGAAAAGGGCACTCAAGATTGGCCCAGGTCAGTGTGAAGCCCTGGAAGGACTTGCCTGCACAGATGATCTGTGTGACACTGGGTGGCAGTCCTGACCGGGGAGACTGAGCTGGGCATGGTGTGCTCTCTGTGGCTGGCCGTCCCTCACCAGCCCCGTTTGTGTACCTCTGTTAGCTGCGCAGCCAGCCCTCAGCTTCCTCACATCTGAAATCAATGGCTTGATTGGCAATCAACATTTTAAAATCTTATAATTCCTCTGTGTTGGGATTTCAGGCAAATGGCTTTCTGTGCTCAGAGGCTAGAGGCAGACATGGTGCTGGCACATGCTCTCTTCAGGGGTTCCTCTTGTACTCTGTAGATAAGGAGGACTTCTGTAGATAAAGTGGCGTGTTGATTTAAAAATGACTGTGTTTGATTCCAAGACCTCTTTAGTTTCTATCAACTTAGCTTTAATTCCTTTAAGGAAGATCATTAATTTTATGATGCTTCAAAGCCAGGTCAATTTTTTTCATTTTAAAAATACTTTATTTTTATTTATTTATTTGAGAGAGAGAAAGAAAGAGGGAGGGAAGGAGGGAGGGAGGGAGGGAAAGAGAGGGGGGGGAGAGAAAGAAAGAAAGAAAGAAAGAAAGAGAATGAGAATGAATGCCAGGGCCTCTAGCCATTACAAACAAACTCCAGAGGCATGTACTACCATATGCATCTGGCTTATGTGGGTACTGGGAAACTGAACCTGGGTCCTCAGGCTTAGCAGTCAACCACTAAGCCATCTCTCCAGCTCTCAGGTCAGTTTTATTAATTAAAGCTGCACCAAATAACAGAAAGCAAATGAAATTGTGGTGAGCTGGTAGCACACTGGACATTCACAGTTTAGAACCTTGGGTTATACAATCTGGAGGGTTTATTGTAAATGGCATATAAACAAGCAACTTAATAGAGATCAGACTGAGAGCTGAGGGTGAGAGGAAATTCCTGGTAAAGTGTGAATTTCTTTTCTATAAGGTGTCATAAAATTCATATAGGAAGCTTTAAGAAGATATCTCAAACCTACATTCATCTTCAAAAGAGAATAATTTACTTACAATGAAGTGATTAAAATTGTGATGTATAAAAAGTCATAAAAGGTAGACCAGGTAGATTAGAAAAATTCAAACAAAATACTTGAAAATATTTGTAATGTTTGCTTTATTACTTTGGTACTATTTATTAGACAGAAATTCTGTCATTATCATATGGTGCTGAGACTGTGAGTTGGATGTTGGCCAGCAACTGTCTACAAAAGGCACCACCCAAAGGAATCCTTTTTGTATGACCCAGAGGAGGTCTGTAGTATAAGGCAAGTGACAAGATTCTTTCTGCCCCTTTACCTCCTAGGCTTCCCCCCCCTTCTTTCTTTTTCTCCTCTCTTGGCCCTTCTCTCTTTCTTCCTCATGTTTACTGAATAAGTTCCAGCCTCCGAAGTTACTCTAGGCTTTGGGCTTAATGTATAGGAAAGATAAGGCCCCTGTGTTTAAAAGGAATGTTCTCTCTAGTGGATGACAGAGAAAACAAATGGTATTGTAGCATCATATGATTAGTGCTCTGACAAAAATGGGATCTAGGGAGATACCTGGAATCAAGGGACCTCATTCAGAGGCAGGCAAGGATAGGGAAATTGATTAACAATCTGAAACACTGCTTAGTTTAGGCAGAAAACACATCCCTGTCCTCACAATGCACTTGAGCAGCCTGTTGGGAACCCAGGACCTCCACCTGCCCTGAGCTGTATGTGCATCAAATGTGAAATAGATTTATCCTCCTTTAGTCACCATTATCTGTGTTCTGTTCAAGTGTGTTCTTATATCTGGAATCAAAGCAGCAAGGGTACAATTTGCCTGGACTGGTTTTGGGTACATGTACAATGAGACAAGCTGGGTCCTCCAAGTGAATTTTTAGGGAGAAAACAATATTTACTATTTTTAATATTTCTATATTACATATAGAAAACAATATTTACTATTGTTTTCTATATGTAATTAACTATATGTAACTGGGCATTCATATAGTTAAAATCAAATGCATCATGGAAAAGGACATGAGCCACAGAGAAAGGGCCTGTCAATACAACCAGAGCACCACCCATACTACGCCCCTGCCAACTGACCTTCTCTTCTTGTGGACTCCCTAAAAAGAGGCGAAATGCAGTAACTGAAGCCCCTGAGGACATTCCCACTGAGGTGCCCCACTGCTTGTCTTCTCAGTGTATTCCAAAGCTTTACCACTGCTTTGCTTTTAATAAAGCTTCTTGCTCTTTCAATATTTGTGCATGCTTTTTCAAATTCTTTGAATAAGACAAGAATCTGAAAATATTCAGAGACTATTGGTAGCAATTCCAGAGGAGTATCTTGATGCTACCCAGTCTGTCCCCTAAGAGGCAGTGTGGGCAACCACTCACTTATTCTTGTGGATGGCACCCAAAAGCTCCCTAGTATTTTGGGTCAAATCTCTGGCCCACCTGTCAGAAAGCCTTGTTTCAGCCTTAGAGCAACTATCTTCTTCCCAGTTAGTGGAGGTCTCTGGATATTTGTTTTTGGCATTAAAGGTGTAGTCTCACTCAATACTTAGCATAACTCTGAGGGGGAAACAATGGTCTCCATTTACCTTTGAGGAAGCCTAGGTCCAGGGAGCCATGACTAGAATGTGAGCAGCCTGGGAAGTTAGGCTTGTCCTGGCCCATGAAGACCATCTGCATGAGGACAGGGTGGACCTCACGGCACAGTCAGTCCACCCTGCCATTTGATACTTCACATCCTTCACAAGTCACTTCTCTGAACTATATCTCTAGCTTCAATCAATTCTGCATTGATTTGGGTGTTGGCCATAAATGACTGAGTGCGAATAATCAGAAAGTCCTCAAACAGAAAGATACATCTAAGAATCCGTAGGTGATCTCAGATCTGTGACTCATCTTGAAAATGCATCTGGGTGTTTCTGAAACCCTATGGAATGGAGGGTTGGCAATGGGAAGCTTTCACTTCACAAAGGCAATGGAGCCCGCCATGTAGGATCTGGGCCAATCATGTGTCAGTTTCCATCTGGGGAGTCTGGTCATCTTTGTACTCATCCCTTTCTGAGGCAGCAGAAGCTGTACAATTCTGCCACATGTTCTCAGAATGTGTCTGATGCATTTTTGGTGCAGGCCTCAATGTGGCAAAACTGTGTCAGAAGTTGTATACTTTGGAGGAGTGCTCCAGGACCATGGGAGTCACTTTGTTACATTTAGGTTTGATTCCTATTAAAGAATGGGGCTTTATGTTTAAGAAACCAATTTGAAGTCAGAGCAGTTTAGTTATCAAGGGTCCACCCATGTCTCATGCCAGAGGACCCATAGCTCTTATGTGCACCTGGGAGAAAGCTATCAAATCATTTGTCACCTTTTGCGAAAGAATCACTCCTGTTCTCTCCAGAATATCAAACATTAAAGGCTCTGCTACAATTTGAATAATAATAATAAGACATATCTGGCATATTCTTTTTGAGATATTCCATTAAGTGCTTTACATGCATCACTCCATTTATCCCATAACAAACCTAGGAGACAGATACTGTCACTAAACTTGTATGTGTGTGTTTGTGTTTTGCATGCATACGTATAGGCATTCAGGCACATGTGTGTGGGCATGCATTAGTGTAGATATGTGGAGGCCAAAAGTTGATGTTGTTTCTTCCTTCATTACTCTCCTTTTTATTTTATGGAGGAAGGATCTTTCCCTTGAGCTTAGAGTTCTTTAAGGATCCCAAGTATAATTGTTGTTAAAGTTGTTAAATAATACAAGCAAATATCTAATTGCATGATCTCAAGTCTAATGAGTCCCTGGGGTCTATCATACAAGGGAAACTTTCCAATCTGAAAGGAACAGAGATTGAAGAGCTACTCTTCCCAGGGAGTCAGGGAGTCTAGCAAGTCAGCTTACCCCTGCATTCCCTGTCTGGGCTTTTCTCATGCTGAGTTACAGGTGTTTACCATGCTCACTTGGTATTTATGTGGGTGCTATGGATCCAAACTCAAGTTCTCACATGTGTTCTAGCATCCATCAGGATAGGTACAGATTGGAGATATTACAGGTGTAGAGTAAGACACAAGGCAGGAAGGGTCTGGAGTCCTGGTAATCACCTGCAGGAAGGGTGCGGTGGAGGGCTGTCTTGCAGGGGTCTGCTATCTCTGGCTCAGGCAAGGTATCACATGTATTGAGACATTTACCTGTGGATGTTACCTGCTGGGACTACTCTACAGACACACAGCATCTCAGGAATTCCCTTGGACCATTGCTTGTTATTCAGTCAAATGTCTAGTTTTTTTTTGTCTAGTTTTTTCAGAGGTGGTTTGGTTTTCTGAGTTTTTACTATTATTTTTTATGTTCTTTATTTTGTCCTTTTCCCTGTCATTTTGTGTTTATTGATAACTAAATAGATACTTTCTTTGGAATATAATTTCTCAAACATATTTCTGTTTTTGTGTTTCTGCTTCCTCTTGACATCATACTTTCTCACTTTTCCATAAATAAGAAATGTTTTATAATTGGATTTTTTGTGCAACTATATGTCATTTTGCTACTTCTCAGAATCAACTCTCCATTGCTACTGATTTAGACCATTTTCCTCTCAATAAATCTCTACATTTTATCTTCTGGAATGGACCAGAAAGGCATACCTCTTGATGTGATGTCTACGTGACTGAACATACTCATTTTCCAGAGTGCTTGGTGTGACATTGGTGAATCAAGTGGCAGCAAGTTTAATAAGCTGTGCAATTGAGCAGACTGACAGCTACTTGAGATCTTAGTTTCTATTTTCTACTTTTTATATAAGAGTCCCAGTTATGCTTGGCTATGCATTTGCTTCTAGGATCCACAGAACCTGTTTCAAACCTCTGTTAGACTCAGTGGCCTAAAGATCCATCCAGGTGTTTAAAATTTCTAGATCCCTTCCTGAAGTTCTGAGAACTTCTGGGGAGAGTAGCTCTTCAATCTCTGTTCCTTTCAGATTGGAAAGTTTCCCTTGTATGATAGACCCCAGGGACTCATTAGACTTGAGATCATGCAATTAGATATTTGCTTGTATTATTTAACAACTTTAACAACAATTATACTTGGGATCCTTAAAGAAGTTGCTAAGGGATCCAGAATGCTAGTAAGAGGCCAGGAATCTTTGACAGTAATCATCTCTCCTGTAAAATCTTCTATTAATTGTTCCCTGGTGGAATTTGCCCACAAATGACAATTGTCAATTTGTGTCCCTTGCTTCCTTAGTTAATTGCATGTTCTATCTCGCCTTTTTTTTTTGCAGGGTAATCATAACTATTTTATTTTATTTATACATGTGTATAGGATGTATTTTGATGATTTTCATGTTCCATTACCTTCTTTTGTTCCTCTCACCTCTCTGCTTCTTCCCAACTAGTGCCTCTTCAACTTTGATGTTCTTTTTGTGAAAAACTGGGTTTTATTATGTTCGCTTGCATGAATGTGAGCAGGAAATTAATTACTGGAGCAGGAGCAATGTACCAGTGGCTACACCATTGAAGAAAATGTCTCCTCCCCCTTCAGCAACCATTAACTACCCAAACCTCTACAGAGGAGGATAGAGGCTTCATGTGCTCCTCCACCACCCGTGATGGAATGTGGATGGCCCAGTATTATGCATGTCTTGTACAGATGATGACAGCCACTGTGAGGTTACACATGCAATGACCATGTCACACCTGGAAGATAGCATTACACAGTACTTCTCACCATCCTCTGATACTTATGTTCTTTCTGCTCCCTCCTTTGCAATGGTCTCCAGTCCTTGGGGGTGGTGGTGACATAGATGTTTCATTTAGTAACAGTTTTGAAACTCCCTAGAAGTTGTTGCCCACTGCAAAAAGAAGACTCTCTAACCAAAGCTGAGGGAAAACTAACCTTTAAGCATGCAGAATACTATTTAGAGAGAAATTTGACAACATATACATTTAGCTAAACAACACTAGCAGTTTCCCTCCTAGGACCTGTTACCTCCCCAGCCACAGGCTTTTGACTAGGTTTTCAGTACCAGGCATATATTTGATTCCATGGAATGAGCCTCAAATCCTATCAGAAAGCAGTTGGTTACTCCCATGATAGTCATGCCACTATAACACAAGTGGGCACATCTTGGCTGCCGGATTGGTTGGTTGTAAGCAGGGTCAACAGCTGCGTAAAAGACTTGATGAGTTTTCTTTTCCAGCACCTTACATAGTGTCTCCTAGCACTATGACAGCTAGTCAATAGGAAAGAACTTTCCAACACAGTTTGAACTTGGTTTCTGTATGTTCTCTAACCAAAGCATGTGGGTGTCTTCAGCAGTAAGGTCTTATGATCAAGCTCTGATGTGTAATCAAGAGCAGTGGTGTGTTGATTCAGAAGTTTCAGGGGCCTCCTTGACCAATAACTCACTGGGAGGTATTCCACTCCTGCTACTGGGATTTTCCTATAGTATTTTATGGTTTCAAAGAGCAACATTATCCACTCATGCAATGTACATTTGCTCAAAAACTGCATTTTTTTTTTTTTCGAGGTACAGTCTCACTCTGGTCCAGGCTAATCTGGAATTAACTATGTAGTCTCAAGATGGCCTCAAACTCACACCAATCCTCCTACCTCTGCCTCCCGAGTGCTGGGATTAAAGGTGTGTGTCACCATGCCCAGCTAAGAATTACATCTTTAATTAGATAACAGAGAAGTAGGTTTACACATGGTTTTTGCATGTATCTTTAATTTGGATTAACCCTCTCCCGCATTGTCCCAAGGCCAGCCTTGTTTAAACCTTTCCACCGCCAGTATTCTGCTGTTTAACTTCAATAGCGCACGTGCTCTGTTATTCCATCCTCCTCATTGCACCCCTCTCGTCCGCTTTCTAGCTGCCTGGCCTCTACTGAATATTACTCCAACTTACATGCAAATATAAAAACTTGAAACTTGGATTTGTTTATAAGAGAACATGTGGCATTTGTTTTTTGGCACTTTAGTTACCTTATCTAATATAATATTTTCCAGTTCTATGCATCTTTCTGCAAATTTTATGCTTTTATTTTTAAAAAATATTTTATTTTTATTTATTTATTTGAGAGGGAGGTAGAGAGAACAAGAGAGCTATAAATATTATAGATTTATATATTATATATAATTATATAGAGAGAGCTAAATAAAGCTTTATTGTGTATATGTGCCACACCTTCATTAATTAGTTGATAGACCTCTAAGCTGATTCAATTTCCTAGCTATTGTGAGTAAAGCAACAATAAACTGATGAGTAAGTATCTCTGGAATAGAGTGTAGAGTTCTTAGGTTATATAGTATTGCTGGGTGATCTGGTAGTTCTATTTTTAGTTTTTGAGAACTTCCTTACTGATTTCCATAATGGCTGCACCAATTTGCATTCCAACCAACAGTAAATATGAGTTCTCCTTTCTGGACATCCTCACCAGCATTTATTGTCATTTTGATTTGAGAGGGACAGAGAAAAAGGGAGGGAGAAGGAAAGAGAGAGAGAGAGAGAGAGAGAGAGATGGAGGGAGAGAAAGAGAAAGAGAGAGAACAGGATCACTAGGACCTCTTACTATTGCAAAGGAACTCCAGATATATGTGCCATTTTGTGCATCTGGCTACTGAGGAATTGGACCCAGGCCAGCAGGTTTTGAAAGCAAGTGCCTTTAACCACTGAGCAATCTCCCCATCTCTTGTTTGTCATTTTATTTCTTGATGATTGTTATTCTGACTGAAGTGAGAAGGGATGTCAAAGTAGTTTTAGTTTGCATTTTGATGATGGCTAATAATGATAATTTAAAAAAATTATTGAAAAAAATATATTTAATGTTTTTGTTTATTTATTTGAAAGTGACAGTCAGACAGAAAGAGGGAGAGAGAGAGAGAGAGGGAGAAAACGGGTGCACCAGGACCTCCAGCCACTGCAAACGAACTCCAGATGTGTGTGCACCCTTGTGCATCTGGGTAACGTGGGTCCTGGAGAATCAAGCCTCAAACCAGGATCCTTAGGCTTCACAGGCAAGCAGTTAACCACTAAGCCATCTCTCAAGCCCTTGGCTATATATTTCTTCATTTGAGAATTCTGTTTTATTCTATAGCCCATTTTTTGATTGGAGATTTGTTAGTTTATTGTTTAGTTATTTGAGCTTTTTTAAAAACATTTTTTTTGTTTATTTTTATTTATTTATTTGATAGCAACAGACAGAGAGAGAGAGAGAGAGAGACTCCAGATGCGTGCACCCCCTTGTGCATCTGGCTTATGTGGGTTCTGGGGAATAGCACCTCAAACTGGGGTCCTTAGGCTTCACAGGCAAGCACTTAACCACTAATCCATCTCTCTGGCCCATTACTTGAGCTTTTAATAGTCTAGATATAAATCCTCTATTGGATTTATAGCTAGTAAAGTTTTTCTCTCTTTTTGTAGTGTGTCTCTTGACAATCATTAACAGGTGTTTTTTTTTTGTATAAAAACTTTTAATTTCATGAGGTCACATCTGTTATCAATGGCCCAATTTCCTGAATGACTAAAGTCCACTTTATTTTTGCAGTCTGGTTCTGCATTGCTGGTAGAAATCACCTAACCAAGAGCAGTTTGTGGGAAAAAAGAGGTTTATTTTGGCTTTCAGGCTTGAGGGGAAGCTCCATGATGTCAGGGGAAAATGATGGCATGAGCAGAGGGCGGACATTACCCTCTGGCCAACATAAGATGGACAATAGCAATAGGAGAGTGTGCCAAACACTGGCATGGGGAAACTGGCTACAACATCCATAAGCCTGCCCCCAATAATACACCACCTCCATGAGGTGTTAATTCCCAACTTTCCCTCAGCTGGGAACCTCGCGTTCAGAACACCTGTGTTTATGGGGGACACCTGAATCAAACCACCACACCCTTGCATGGTCCTGGTATATCCAAAACGTCTTCAGGTCTTTATGAAAACCACAGTCCATTTTCCAAAGGCTCTTTCAGCCAGCCTATCGAGCATCAAGCCCAGCCTCATGACACATTTCAGCAGCATGACTGTGCAGGGAATTCAGACCCGGGTGTTAGGAGGGGGCAGAAATGGATCTGACCTACTCACTCCAAGACATCCGTCCTCCTCTTTTATTGGTCTTATTTCATTCTGATGATTGTTTTCTTGAGACTCTTATAGGAGTTTGTTTTCTTCTTTGATTAATATTATTTTGGGGGGGGGCATTGAGGTAGGGTCTTGCTGTAGCCCAGGCTGACCTGGAATTCCTTGATTTCTTTGAACATACTTACAATAATTCTTTTGAATCATCTGTCATTTCATATGATTCACTCTCACTGAAGCCATTACTTTGTGATTCATAAGTTTTGAAGGAATAATGTTGCTTTGATCATTTATGTTTCTTGTTATTGTTCTGGGATTCTTCAATCTGGGCTTGTTTTGTTTTGTTAGTTGGATTTTCTTTTGGTTTACCAGCTAGACTCTTAAATGTATAATTCATAAATTATATCTTCAGTCTAGGAGACCAACATACCTAGATTATTCTCTATATTACTCCCAGAGTAGAACATTAACAACAGGAGTGACCATAGCGAGTGGATATACAAATAGTAGTAAATTAACAATTGTCCCTTGCCTTCAATAACTCTTAGTGGATAAATGAATAGGGATGGCATGGAGTATATTAGAATTTTGGTTACTTAGTGGTGGTAGAGAAAATAAGGTGGGTTAAGATAGTCATTACTGTTAACTTTGAAAAAGATTGAGGTGGGACAAGTATCTGGGAGGGGAAGGTAGGAATATTGTTAGGCTCCACAGATTTTTGAGGTTGTTAACGTTATACAAATTTGTAGCTGGAGCATATAGAGAGCATGTAGAAAAGAGCTTGTAATATAAATTGTGCTTGGAAAGAGTAGAGTGATCCCAATCATAGACTGGGTAGAGAAGCATACGGACTGGTCCTAAAGTCTAACTGAATAACATAAATACACAAACAAAATCATTATGACATATAAATGCAAGAGTGGGAATGCCAAAAAGAGGAAATAAAAGATGAAAAGTACAAACATGACAAAAGTTAAGCATCAGGCTTTCAGTAAGCTATTGTCCTAGTGTAATTAGTGGCTATTAGATCACTTATAAAGAATTCCCAGGAGTCCACTCCAGATTTTCTGTGTATTTGAAGTGCCTACTTACTTCCAAGGGGATTGCCTTGAAGATAAAGATTACAGGTAATCTGATTACTTGCACTACCAATTCCCCAGGACTTTAGTCATGTCTTGCCTTTCATGGGCTTATGCTAAGGATCCTTGTATTGTAGTTCCTTAGCTCAGCTAAATTCATTTCATAGTGGGAGTTACAACAGGCTTATATGTCTGTAAGGCATATTATTTTGGAAGTTTGGGATTGAAATTTTCTTTCTTTCTTTATATAATCCTTTTTTTTTTTTTTTTTGCAGTATCATCTTCAGTAGGTTTAAGACTACAAGGTTCAGGAATATTTTCCTGTATTTATTCTCCACATACAGCTGAAGAATCTAGTTCATCCTTACATTTCTTCCAGCTATTTCTAAGAGTTCCTAGGGGCTTGTGCATGTATCTGTTACATGTATCTGGGCGATAATTCTCAGAGCTGCCTGATGGCTTTCATTTATCTCTTGCCCTGCTTTATGGGAGCTTTCTCCTCTGGTTGCCAGAGGTATGTGATCACAGATACCCAAAGTTTAGAGTTTGTATTAGTTGTTCACTCATTTCCGTGAATAAATTCCTAACCAGAAGCAACTTAGGAAAGGAAAGGGTTTATTTTGGGTTACAGTTTTAAGGGGATACATTCTGTCATGGTGAGCAAGGCAAGGAAGATGGAGCAGGTGGCCTCTGCTCCCATTGCAGCCAATCAGGAGACAAAAGGCAAAGAAAAGAGGCGGGGCTATAAAGCCTCAAGGCCCACCCACAGCCACCCACTTCCCCCAGCAAGGCTCTGATTCCTAAATGTTCCACAACCTTCCCAAACCAGCAGCTGAGGACCAAGTGTTCAAACATATGAGCCTATGGGGGACACTTTCCATTAAAACCACAACTCACTATCCAGGATGCCTTGACAACTGCCATCCACAATCATCTGTGTGGGATTTAAAGCTGCAAATCACACTAAGAAACATCAAATACATATTTTTTTCTGCCTTTGTCAGAGTCAATAATGGCAAAATAGAAGTTTTACATGTGAAAGTAAAGTAACAAGGATGAGTTTGTTATTTCATATATGTGATTATTTTATAGATGTCTAGATGAATAGAAATATACAGACAGCTAAAAATACTTTTACCATATGATCCAGCTATAGCACTCCTAGGCATATATCCTAATGACTCTTCTCACTACCTTAGAGCTACTTGCACAACCATGTTTATTGTTGCTCTATTCACAATAGCTAGGAAATGGAACCAGCCTAGATGTCCATCCACAGATGAATGGCTAAGAAAGATGTGGTACATTTACACAATGGAGTTCTATTCAGCAGTAAAGAAAAATGAAATTATGAAATTTGCAGGGAAATACATGGATCTGGAAAGGATTATGATAAGTGAGGTAACCCAGGCCCAGAAAATCAAACATTGCATGTTCTCTCTCATATGTGGATCCTAGCTACAAATGTATAGACTTGTGTGGGAGCTGGAAACAAAAATCAGTATCAGAGGCCCATAAGCTAGAAAAAGGTTATAAGGGAGGGAGGAGAAGGAAGGACTTTAGGGGATGGTATTGTAAATATGTAAGTAGAAGAACAGATTACAGGGAGGGGAAAGGCCTAAGTGAGGTCAGGGGAAGAGGTTGTATAAAAGAAGGGTGGGGGGAGGATCAATCAAAATTCAAGATATTCTGAATAAGACATATGAAAATCTACTTTCTTGAATAACAGAACATCCAAAAGCCATACATCGTTACTAGAAAATTTTCAGTGTCAGGAATGGGATACCTTCCAGTGAGTTGTTGGCCAGGGTGTTCCCTGTTGCCTCCAAAACATTATAGGCTATTGCCAAGGCCCTTACTTTCCCATGAGAAAGAGATGGCAAGACCCTATTGCTGAAGACTTCACATACCTGAGCGGCAAAGTCACTGAGAAATCAAGCTGGTGCTGAGCAGAAAACCTTCTCCCTGCAGCCCAGCCATCTGAAAGCTGGAAAAGGCTGCACTGTATGCAGTATCATGGGAGACAGAAGTCATCAGCGATGAAAACAGTGGACACTGGAAGCCTCAAGTTTGGCCAGACAGGCCAAATGACTGAACGAGTGCAATAGTGGCATGTGTGCTCTGGGGGAAACCAAGTGCTCTCTAATTGGACTGAAGGCCTGCTCTATGAGAGGCAATACATGCCTGGTACTGAAAACCTAATCAAAAGCCTATGGCAGGGTCATGAGCATTAGGGGTATAAAGCCTGCTCTTGTCTGGATAAATGCATATATTACTCTTAACCAAATTGTCCTGAAAGCACTATGCTTAATGTTCATATTCATATATTAATGCTACTCTCACTTCTGATTAGAGAAGCTTCTCTTTTCAGATGGTGATGACCACTGGGATGACCCAAAAGGCAACATAGTGCTGGGAAGAAGAGATGGAGGAGTGTCCAGCACTGAAATGTCTATCACACCCTCCAAGGCTCAGGGTCCATTGCAGAAGAGGTGGCAGAAAGAATAAGAGAGCCAAAGGAAGGGTACCACTCCTTACATACAACTGTCCAGACAGAATTTGGCCTTGATATCCATGACCTCGTTGTGCCTAGCAATACCTACACAAGACCCTCATAATAGGAGAAAAAGATGATGACATCAAATTAAAAGAGTGAGTAATGGATAGAGAGAAGGGATATGACAGAGAGCAGAGTTATGAAGGGGAAAGCAGGGGAGGAGAGGGAAATAACCATGGTTTGTTGTCTGTGAGTATAGAAGTTGGCAATAAAAGAAAAAAAATACATATATATAAAGAAATACACAGATGTATATAAAAAAATATATATATCAGATAATTTTCACCTTTATTTGAACTAAATTGCTATTTTATGAATATAATAATTTACATACATTGGGTTAAATTGACCATTGACAATAAAATTGATTAAAATGAAGATATGATTATAAAATGTAATTTAAAGCAAATGTAAAAGCTTTAGAGTTCACATTTTTATGTATTTTTTTTCTTTCCAACTTAAAAAAACTGTTGGGGGCTGGAGAGATGGCTTAGCGGTTAAGCGCTTGCCTGTGAAGCCTAAGGACCCCGGTTCGAGGCTCGGTTCCCCAGGTCCCACGTTAGCCAGATGCACAAGGGGGCGCACGCGTCTGGAGTTCGTTTGCAGAGGCTGGAAGACCTGGCGCACCCATTCTCTCTCTCTCCCTCCATCTGTCTTTCTCTCTCTGTCTGTCGCTCTCAAATAAATAAATAAAAAATGAACAAAAAAAAATTTAAAAAAACTGTTGGTGCTAGTGCGATGGCTCAATGAGTCAAGGGCTTGCTGAGCACGTGTGGAGACTGGAGTTCAGATCTCCACCCGTTGTGCAAATAGTTAGGCAGGTGTGGTGGACTTCAATCTGACTCTTTGGAAGACAGAGACTCGGGGTCCCAGGGCAAGCTGGCTAGCTAGATTATCAGAATCAGTGAGCCCTGCGTTCAAGTGAGAGACCTTGTGTGCATAAATAATAGGGTGAATAGTGATTACAGAAGACACCTGATATTGGAAGGATAATTTTCTTGTATGTTAATTTTGCATTCTACCACTTTGCTAAAAGTGTTTGTCAGATCTAAGAGTTTTCTGCTGAAGTCTTTAGAGTCTTCTCTTTCCAGAATTATGTCATAGGTAAGTAAGGATATTTTGACTTGTTCCTTGTCTATCTGTCTTTTGATTTCCTTCTCTTAGTGCTTTAGCTGGAATTTCAAGCATTGTATTGAATAGGAGTGGGGAAAATGAACACCCTTGATTTTGGTGGAAATACATTCAGTTTTTTTGCCATTTAGTATGATGTTGGCTACAGGTTGGTTATATATCATCTTTATTTTATTGAGATATGTCCCTTGTACTTCTAGTCTTTAGGGCTTTTTACCATGAAGGGATGTTAGACTTTGTCAAAGGGCTTTTCTACATCTATTGAGGTGATCTATTTATCCTTAAGTCCACTTATGTGGAATATTATATTTATTAATTTGCATATGTTGGGCCATTGTTGAATCTCTGGAATGAAGCCAATTTTATCATGCAGAGTTCTTCTCTTGATGTGTTCTTGAATTCTGTTTGCAAGTACTTGATCTTAGTGGTTGCCACATCCCTGTACCTGGCAGAACTTCCTTGCAGTCTGTTGTAATTCCTCTCTTTTACAAAGCATAAATGAATGCTGTGTCCAGTGTTATCACACACACTATCATAAAACCCCCTAAACAACAACTCCACATTCCTTGAAAGTTAAGTACCTAAGAGCCATGCATTTGAAAATAAGTTAATTTAATTTTTTCCTCCGCTGGTGTGCTCTGGATATATAGCCCAGGGAAATCCATAGCAAGTAGCTGAGAAGAGGCAAAGCTGCGAGGGCTGAGTGACTCTTCCTATGACATCCTACTTAGGGAGCCGGGGATATACATCTGGTTGAATTTATCTTGCATTTTGTTTGCCTAAGTCTTTGAGAGAATACACTGCATACTCATACAGAAGTTGCTAAAACAATTTTGTTAGTCTTTAAAAAAATATAGGTTGGCTTTCAGCATGAAGTTATTCATTGGCCCTGTGTAAACCCATCAAATGCCAGCATGGAAGATTTGTTTGCTGAGTGGTCTTTGGCTCTCTGTTTTATGCCTCAGAGGTTAAGTCTGGGCTTTTCCCTGCTAGCAAGGTCATGGAGCCTGCGGTATGGATGCCTGTCATGGGTCAGTGGATTCCCATGGGCCTGCTGCTGCCGGGTCCTGGGAGCTGCTATGGCTCAGTCTTTCCATGTTCCTGTGAGGGCCAGCTGTACTACAAAGCCATATGGTGGAAAGGTGGCTTACATTCCTTCAGTATCAGCTGTGTTTGGGAATATTGCATGATCCAGGTATGTATTTTTGAAGGTTGCTGACAACGCTTTAAACCTTAGAGTTCCTACCCATTGGGAAAACACCTCTCATCTTTTATAATTGGTTGGGCTTTTCCATTATTTTGGGTTGAATGGGCCTAACAAGATTGAAGTTCCTTTTTTAATTAAACCTTTTTGTTCTCCTTCTTCCTGGTTACCTGCTGTTGATCATGGTTGTGGGTGATGTACTGTGTTTAATGCAGTGTGTATTACTAATGGTCACATGGGGTGGCAAAGCACTAGAGCAATACCCTAACCAGTCAGGATGGCCAGTTCCTAAAATGAGATGGTTATTTTGAAAATGATATGTAAAGCTTTCTTTACCTAAACAGTGAATACCTCAGTGGGCCAGATGAGAGGTCTCTGAGACTCAGGGAAAAATAGAAGGAATTCACAGTCCAAGCAGGAACTAATGGTATGACAGTTATGGGGATAAACAACTGCTATCTGATTTGATTTAAAGCCCACTCCATAGAATGGGATTTATGCCTGGTAGTGAAAACCTAGTCAAAAGCCAATAGTTAGGAAGGTGATTGGCTCTAGAGGGAAGCTACTACTTTTATTTTGCTAAATGGGTATGTTGCACTCATCAGATTGCCCTCTAAATATTTATGTTAATGTTCATAGATTGTTGCTGCTCTCACTTTAAGTCAGAGAAGCTTTCATTTGTAGAGGGTGGTGATTACTGGGACACTCAAGACTCACCTAAGTGCTGAGAAGTGACAGTTAAGGGCTCAGCACTAGATGAGACATGTTTATCGCATTCACCAAGACTCAGGGAATGTTGTTGAAAAGGTGGCAGAAAGAATTTAAGAGCCAGAGGATGGGGAGGAGTGCTTTAGAATGTTATCTTCTGGATCCAAAGTGGCCACTGAATTCATAACCTCATAGCGATTGTTGTTATCTGCACAATATTGGTCTATCAACATGTCATTGGGGATAAAGGAAAAAGGCCAAAAAAAAAAGAGAGATCAAACTAGAATAACTAGTTGAAAAGAAGATGGGGTTATGTGGAAGGGATATGGATTGGAGACAAAAGAAAATAATGGAAGGGGATTATGATCCAATACATTATGTACATGTATGAAATTGTCAATAAAAAGAGAGATTTAACCCTGAGGTATGGTCCCCCACTATCCCATTGGGACTGACAAAGGCCTTCATTACCCCACAGTAAATACCATACTCCCCCTCATAGAAGAGGGCCCAAGAAAAATGAGAACAAGGGACAGGGAATACAAGAGTATGATATATTAAAAAATAAATAAAGAAGAGACAAGGATATTTAGCTCAGAACATGAAATAATGGTATTCCATGGGTACACAGAACATGTTCTTACCACCTGTGATGGCCTTTGTCTCTAGCCATCATTATCTTTTACTTTTTGATATGTGTCTGTTACCATCATATTTTTACTTACACTCTCCCATCTCATACCATAGTAGTAAACCACTTTATTTTCTTTTAAACAAATATTTATTTTATTTGAGAAAGAAAGAATGGGCACAGGGACTCCTGCCTCTGGAAATGAATTCCAGATGCCAGTTTGTGCATCTGGCTTTATGTAGGTACTGGGCAATCAAACTCAGGCCATTGGGCTTTGCAACCAAGTGCCTTTAACCACTGAGCCATTTCTCCTGCCACGCCTGCTCTTTTTTTCCTCAATGAGTGTGTACAAGAAATGTGAATGTGTTTATTCTTCAATATTGCTTCTTCATAAACAATCTAAACTGTAATGCATTACCCTCAAATTTCATCTAATGATTCCATGTTTTTCTAAACATATTGCTACTAGTGAAGGATAGACAAGTCTACCTCATATACTCACAGAAGTGATTTGAGAGCTGACAACATGAGAAACATATGAGAATGAATGAAGTTTTGTTGAACAATACACATTCACCTTTTCCAAGAATACAAGTTCAGATCATAAATGATAAACTGTGAGTTACTCTTATTTTTATTGTTGTTTGTTTGTTTTTCTTAGACAACTGATATTTTAGCAGAGAGCTACAATAAAACTGAATGCTTAGTTCCTTTATTTGCTTTTTTCAAGAAATTTGACCACTCTGTGGTTTCTCTTATAGGAAAACAAAAGCGATGTGTAGCAGTGCGGGCAGGGCTTAGGCATGCAGGGGCAGAGGTGGGGCATGTCCTGCTCTCTAGGGAAAGAGAGGTGGTCATTTTATCTGAAGCTGCTGAATCCAAGGCTCTGAAAACTACATAAGCATAATTATAATGGATTTTCATTTTAGCATAAGTTTATAGGTGATGATTAAAGTTTTTTTTTTTTCACTTTCCATGGCACAAGGATAGAACCCAGGGCCTTCTGCACGTGAGGCAAAACATTCTGCTATGAAGGCTACATCCTCAGCTCAATCATTTTAGATGAGGATCTTGCATAGCCCCATACTTCACCAGGTAAGATTATATTGGTACTTCTGTTTCACAGATGTGAAGACTAAGGTTTGGGATGACAATTCAGTGACTTTCTGTCATTTTGTGTCACACAGGGCTAGATTTATATTCTGACTGCATGCCCCATATTTATGATAGCTGCCTCCCATTTTTATTCCATTCTTTCTTTGTCCTTGATCTCTGTTAAACTCTTTAGGATGAAAATATGAAATGTGTCATTTATTATGTTTTGAAAGAGTATGAAGAAAAGGGTTGTTTTGGAGTCGGGATTGGCTACATTTTCCAAGCTGGACTTGAACTTCTGGGTTCAAGCAATCCACCCCACCACCTGTAGCTATAAGAACAGCATCATCTTTTAACTTCTCATCATTCTTCCTGAGCACAAGCTGCTGGCAGGTGGGGGCTCCTTCTCTGTGTGGCTGTCTCCCTCACGCTTTGTCCCCGTTTCTCTTCACTGCCACCGAATTGCTCTCTTACTGGACCCTGCTCCCCTTCGACTAGGGATACTGGAGAGCCCCACCCTTGCTAGCCATCCCAGAACCCTCCTCCAGCTTCTCCCCTTGTTACTCTGGCCATCATCTTCACATACATCATTTCATTTGGAGAAAAATACTTTGTTTAAAGATAATATCAGTGATTTTAACTTTTATATATTTTATGGGAATCATATATTTTTGTATATTTTGAGAGAAGTCAAAATAAAGTAATCAAAGTTAAATAAGATCCCAGAATTCAGAAATAATTGCTCTGTTAGTTGGTTAAACATTAATATTCTTGTCCAGATATGCAAATATAGGTAAGTATAGAGATATTTATCACTCTACATTAATAGACTTATGTCTTATATTTAGTGCCATTACTTAATTTTTCATACAAAAATTTGTTATGAACTGCTTCCCATGTCAATAAAACTAAAATACATTACTAGTTTTAGTGGTTGATAGCATTTCATTGTGTGTGTTTGCAGTTAATCACCCATCCCTCAATGGAGGACATTCATGTTATTTCTTATTAAAATAACAAAGCAAAGCCAGGCAAGACAATTCTATGGCTCAGCAATCCCCAGCCAGTGGGAGGTGAGAAAAATGCCATGTGTCAGTGTGGAAAGTCCCAGAGACTGAGATGCAGAGCGTTTTCTTATCTTGCAAGTGTTTGCTGCATGCTTTGGCTCCAGTTGAGCTGATGAGAGCAGGGTAAGGAGGCTTGGGTGACCTTGGCATGTGCATGCTTCTGGGGAGAGCAAAGGGTCCACAAGCAGGACTATATCCAGGAGCCCATAAAGCCACCATCAACTGCTCTTTGAGCACTTTGCCTCCCAGGACATTTTTCGTGTGAAAATGCATACTTGTGCAAAGTAAGGTTAGTGCAAGAACAGGACCCAGAGCCCTGAGTCCACTTCAATGTTCACCTTTGTGATTATAGGTGCCATGGACAAGGTACAGTTGGGCTGACAGACTAATGACACAGGGCGCTGGGACTCATTCATACCATGTTTATGCCATGTCTCTTTAGTCTTGCAAAGCCCTATACATGAATTATTGTTTAGAACTGATTTTTCTTATGCTAGTCTCTGGTTGCCTTGGGGGTGGCTTGCAGCAGATACATGTGTACCCTATCACAAGTCTCTCATCTCATGGCAAAGAGCCACCTCTCCCACTTGTAAAGAGGTTCAGTGAATCACAGATCACAGATGAAGGGGTGGGGGGCGCAGAGCAGCTGTGACCAGTAACAATAATGACATGATTTTTGAGACAAACATTTTCATGTTGATGCATGGGAACACTAAATCCAAACCACATTGTTTAGTTTTCACCCCAGTAAAGGGGAATGCCACATCCCCAAAGTAAATGGAAGAGATCATAGTTTAGAAAATATGACAGAGTTGAAAACTTAAAGCTGTATTGCACAGTAACATCTTTTTGAGGGGAAAACAACTGATAGAAGGAGTGTGCATATATCTTCACGACAGTTTATTAGTTTGCAAACTTCCCTAGTCCAAAAATGGAGCCCCATGGTTGTGAGTCAGCAGTGCCTCCACAGCAATTAGCTGAGAGGATCATTCTCATATCCCTAGTGATAAGATGGTTCATGTAGCCAACTGGAGGAAGGTATTGAGTCTGGAAATGTTTTCTGTGCCTTGCTTCCCTTCCATGTTTCTGATAGACATCTGATACATACATGGATTTGGAAAACACTGATATTCATACTTCTGGTAACTTTTTGCTCCTGTGGGTTGAAGAGTCACCAGTACTCTAAGCACTGTTCAATGGAGTTTGGTTTTATAAAGGTTTGTGCAAGTGGTTGGAGAAGATCCCAAGGTCCAGTGACTCTCAGATGACATCCAGTTTAAGTGCAGTGAGGGCACAGGTTTGCTGTGAGCCAGCAGAGGTCAAGCCACAGGGCCCTCCTTGCATGGCTGGATGAGAACTGCTAGGGGCTATGGAGTGTCCCAGGAGAGTGAAAGCCAAGGATCAGCAAGGCTTTCTGTGTGAACTTTTCTCATGAGTTAAAGAGCCCCAGAAGAAATGGACTAGTTCCCCAAAGCTCATTTATTTAATTAGTTGTGATATTTTCATTCAGGTGGAATTTTAATATCATATGTAATTTTATATTAATATTCTATTTTTTTCCTACAGAAAGATACTAACTTGCATAATATTTGGACCCCACAGATCCGGGCCAGATGGGCAGAGGGTAGCACTATAAATTTTGGCCATATTGGAAATATGTGTGTCCATATGAGATGGTCTCAGGGGACCCTTTGTAAACTCTTAGCATGGATTTATCACCGGTCCTTGCAGAACAAGTTATCCAGCATGGGAACTGGGCACACATAGTAGAAACCAGCCAGCATCTGCAGTTACAGAAGATGAACTTCTAGAACCTTTCTTTCCTTATGATTTGCAAGGTTCTTCCTACTCCAGGAAGCAAGTGTGGGGCTTGAAAGGAGAAGAGGCCATGGGTCCCGCTTTCTGGGGTGTTGGCATTCACTTGGAATTGGAAGCATGGAATTGGAAGCATGTGGTTGAGGATGGAATGTGGTAATGCTTGGGCTTCCCACATGCAAATAGTGTCTGGCACCCAACAGTGGGGAAAGAAAAGTTAGTTCACACAACAGGGTCAGTGCTTTCTACCTGGTACCTCATGTAGTCTTTACAGTCCAAACACGCCATAACTACGAGCAGTGGCACAAGTTGTTAGAGTCTTTGGAAACCTGAGGGACTGTCCAGTTTCATATCCTATGGCACAGATTGGAAAACAGGACTGCACTGGAGAGATGTGTGGCTGGAGGCTAGGGAAATGTACACTCTACCATGGAACATGGAGGACTCAAGATGTGTGGGTGAAAGTCCAGTAGAGTGTGCTGGTCCCTTGAAGGCTGGTGTTTGGCTCCTGTGGCACATGGGAAAGCAAGCCAATATGCCACATATTATGGATTTAAAGGCAGTATTTGGCATCTAAAGGACGTGATAACCTTTTCCATTGTGTTGTAACAGTTTTCAAGAGTGAAGGAATGGCACTGGTGCAGATATGTGGTGTGGGAAGATTGTGTGCTATGTGCATTGTCAGGGGTGAATGGGCATTCTGAGAGGGGCAGAGCATGGGGAGTAACCTACCTCAGGCTTCCTGTCTCTGCCAACTGAGTTCAGGGGCCTGAGAGCTCCCTGCTGTCTTGCTTTCCCATGGGTTTGGTTTTGACGATTAATAGTGTATAAACAAGGGAGGGTTTGCCTGAGTTCTGCTGAGAAGCAGCTCCCCAAACCCTTCCAAACAGGGCTTCCACATGAGCAGCAAGTAGGTGAAGACCGCTATAGCTGGCTCTGTAACAGGCTTAAATGCTTGTAGCATAGCTGCCCTGGAATAAGAAATGCAGAAGTTTGATTTATTCCACAATCCTTGGTATTCAAAGTCTCACAAGTGAGGGATCCTGGTGGGCAGTGGTGGCTTTGGCACAGTGGTTCTAACAGGAGAGCTGGGACATTTGGTCCATTCTCCTGTAAGGGCCCTTTGTCCTTTCCCACCAAACTTGCTGTGCAGTCCACCACTGTGCAGCTAGGTTCTTGATCAGCTGGTCCCAGGCACTGTGGTTCAGCTCCTTAGGGTCTTCCTGTTTGCAGCCTATGTCTTGGAAGCTCTACTGTATTAGGAGATGCAGCATCCTGGGTACATTTGTGCAAGGAGATAGGAAGCCATTTTAGATATAACTTGGGAGACTATTCCATGCTGTTTCAGAATAGTGTTGGTGAGCAGCATGTTTTCTGGAGCATGGGGACCCTATGAGACTGGACATCATGCTTAAATGCCTCAAGCTGTCATGACTGGCTCTTATACATGGGCAGCTGCCAGAGCCTCCTTGGGCCCGGAGCTACAATTCCTTGTGGGTGTTAGTTCTTGGACTATAAGGACTGCCTGTGTGAGAGAGATCATGTTGCAAGAACAGAGAAGTGATTCGGAGGCCAGGTTCACTCTTTCAGTAACTTACTTTCTCAAGAACTAACTCAGAGTCATAGAGAACTACTTCAATTACTTATGAAAGCAGTACCACCAATAACCCAGGGACTTCCTCCAACTAGACTTTACCTCCTAACATGGTCAAAATGAGGACAAAGCTTCCAACATATGAACCCTTGGAGGACACATTAAAACCATATCCAAACCATAGCATTGTCTCAGACCTTATTGACACAGTAAACAAGATTTCTTCCTCAGACTGGATCCTCAGCTTGTTCTGGGCCACCATCTTACCCAGGATCACTGCCTCAGGTTGGATTAGCCTTTGTGACACATAGTCACTTTAGAGAGTCACCACCCTGGCTCCATTGCCACCTGTCTTAGTTGCTTTCTAACTGCTGAGACTAAGTATCTGAAAGAAGCAGCATAAGGGAGGAAAGATTTATCTTGATTCATGCTTTCCCAGGACCTCGGTCCATCCTGATGGGGAAGGCAGGTAGTAGCGGTGGCTCTGTGGTGGGAGCATGGGGCAACTCCTCACAACAGGGAGGCTTCAAAGGCTCCCCATTAGTGATCGACTTCTGCCAGGCAGCCTCAAAATAGTGCCACCAGCTGGGGACCAAAGATTCAAAGCATGGGTTTGTGGGGGGCATTTCATATTCAAACCTAAATACCACCTGAGCTGGGTTACGGCTTTGGGCAAAGCTATCCTCTAAAACCAGGTCATTATTTTAAGACAGCATATTCTGAAACTAGGCCAGTGTTTTCGACTGGCACTGTATTGGAAGGCTTCTGGTGGAATCACCAACCTCAATTCCCAGGCTACCAGATTGGGAAAAGACAAAGCAAGAGATGAATATATCACCTCTTCCTTGTAGACACAGTACAGGCTGCATGTACCATAAGAGATCCCAAGTTATTACACAGTCAGGAGCACCAGGGTCTACCACATGGAACACCAGTTTCCTACACACACAGCCAGGAATGTCAGAGTGTACCATGAAGAGTCCAAGTTTCTATACCCACAGTGAGGAGTGTTAGGATGGAGCACCATGTTCCTGCACATTTAGCCATGAGTGTCGGCCAATTATGATGCCCAAGAACCCTAAGCCATCAGTGGAATGAAGCACAAAAAAAGTGAGCGTCCACAGTTATGGCATAAAACCAACCAGGCAACTGTATTTAGTACAGTGATTAGAAGTGTGCCCAATGTTACTATCAACAAAATCCAGGTGAGTTGCCTGGAGTATCAGCACTACAGGGGTCCAGCTTGTACCTGGCTTATGGCAGGTGCTCACTTGCTCTGCAAAAGTAAGACCCAAGTAAATACATACTCTTTCCTGTGGGAAAGGAAGAAAGCGAAGAAAAGCTTAATTTGAGTTATATTTTGTGCCACAATGTATGAGCTTAAAATGTAAAAGTATGTGTTTTTCAGAATATAAAACAATCAGTATTTCCTAGGAAGCAAGAAAAGTGATGTTCACTGTAGGCCCTCATCATATTTTAAGAATTACTCAGGTCCTATGTGAGCTTACTTAAATTTGAGGGAAAATCCAGTATTTTTGTGTATTCTTCCACTCCCTCAACAAGGCTCCCAACATGTATACTTCCTTTTCCTAAGCTAATGTACTTTTCAGACTAAAAAGAGGGGGGTGGGTGCTATTTTATCCTTGTTGTTCCTGACTAGATTTCCAGACACGTTTAGGTTGAGTGTCTTGAAGCTGAATGACCATGGGAACCAGCATCAGGGCTATCTCGCCAGACAGTCATGGAATGACATTATGACTTTATACCTTCAGACATAAACACAGAGCCAATGAGCATGTCTGTTCTTGCCACCACAGCAGTGCCTCCTGCCGGGCCTGGGGCAGAGCAGATGTTCCTTTGCTCTGCTTACCAGGGTTGGTGATGTAGTGGGCAGAAACAGCAACATCAAAGGAAAACCAGTAGACTTCTGTCCAGGTATCTTCCCTGAAACAGGGCATTTTACAGGTCTGATTTTTTTTAAAGTATTTATTTGTTTATTTATTTGAGAGCGACAGACACAGAGAGAAAGACAGATAGAGGGAGAGAGAGAGAATGGGCGCGCCAGGGCTTCCAGCCTCTGCAAATGAACTCCAGACGCGTGCGCCCCCTTGTGCATCTGGCTAACGTGGGACCTGGGGAACCGAGCCTCGAACCGGGGTCCTAAGGCTTCACAGGCAAGCGCTTAACTGCTAAGCCATCTCTCCAGCCCCAGGTCTGAATTTTTAATCAGCTGCAGGCTAGCAGCTTCCTTCTCTGCATGTGTTGTCCATTTTTCTGACTTGCCATATTTTTCTCACAGTTTCACATTCCGTTTTGGTTATTCCACTGGCCAGAGCCCAGAGTGAGGCCCATCCATTACTAGTGCCTATGGTCAGCCTCCTTGACCCAGCTGGAGGGGCTCTCATGCACGTGAGACAGCTTTCCTCCTTTCTCCTGGGAAACCCTGCACTCCCCACTGTGGGTCACCCTCCCTTTACTGCCACGTCACCTCACTCAGAGCTAGAGGCCTGGGTCCTAGGGGGAAGTCAGAGGGCTGACCTTGCAGTAAGTGGAAACATTCCTCCTCTATCTTGGACATCCCAAGGTGTAGCGCTGTGGCTGTGCAGCAATCTCGAGGCCAGGACTTAGGTGGTCTGAAGATCGTGCTCTGGGGTCACTCACATCATCTAGGATGAAAGACCAGCTTTTCTCTTTCTCTTCAGTTTTCCATGAAGGTCAGACCTGTATTTTTAAATTATAGCAAAATAAAAGATTAAACTTAGTTGTAAGAGTACAAATGTCATGGCTTATTTTAGAGTCATAGAAATCAATTTGCTCTGTCAGATGCTGTAATGATTTCTAAATGTATACTCCCAATTTCTGTGCTTACTATCTTCAAATAGGAGCAGTGAGAAGATCAGCCCTACGCTGTATTGCTTCAAGTGTGTATGACTATGAATATGTAGGCATGCTTGCCTGTGCAGATGAGTGTGGGTACATTAAATATGAATGTGTTACTTTATGCATGCATGTGTGAAAGAATGTGCATATGAGTGTATGCATTGAGTAGAAGAGTATGTGGTAGTATTGTGTATATGCATGTTTGTATGTATGCATGTTCAGATGGATATCAAGTGTGAGTAAATATTAAAATATATAAGAGTGTCTATGAATGTTTACATGTTTATAAGTAAGTGTATGGGTGGATGAATGCGTGTGTGAGGGGATGGACATTGAGTGTGAGAGTGTTAGTAAAATGTGTTAATGTGCTGTTTGTACATGTGAATGTGCTCAACTGTCCATGAGTAGGTGCCTAGAATAGAGAGGCTGGAGAGGAGCTCAGGCAGGATCATAAGAACGTGTGTGTGTGTGTGTGTGTGTGTGTGTGTACGCACTGGGGGGCATAAGAAATGCCTCTACTTCTGCATAGTGTCTTTTAAAATTGTTTTTGTTTATTATTATTATTTTTATTTATTTATTTGAGAGTGACAGACAAAGAAAGAGGCAGGTAGAGAGAGAGAGAGAGACAGAATGGGCATGCCAGGGCCTCCAGCCACTGCAGACGAACTCCAGATGCATGTGCCCCCTTATGCATCTGGCTAACATGGGTCCTGGGGAATTGAGCCTTGAACTGGGGTCCTTAGGCTTCACAGGCAAGTGCTTAACCGCTAAGCTATCTCTCCAGCCCCATAGTGTCTTTTTAATTGGTGCCTTAGGGAGGGAGCTCACTACTAGAACAGGTGGTCAAAGGGAAGCTTGAGATGTGGGGGTAGGGAAGGATTTTTTCCATAGAGAAAACTAGATTCTATCTACTATCAGGATGATAGCCTATCTGGCCAGGTTGACTCAGTGTGAATATGTTTGACTTTATTTAGTTTTTTTTTGAAGACACTTGCCAAGTAGTTTTACATGGCATGTGGTCTTCTCATATGCTATGAAGATGTATTGTCATCAGCCCTGCTTTAGAGTGAGAAAGCTGAGGCTCAAAAGTTGAGAAAGCTGTTAAAGTTGCAGTGATATAAACTCAATCTATGACTGTGCTCAGCTGTGGTTATCATTGATAGCAGTGTAGTGGCTCCCAGGAGCATCCTTATCTTTGAGATTACTAGTTTTGGACAAAGAACTATTTAAAGAGATGTGAACTAATGTTCCTAGAAAAAGATGCATCTCCATTAAAGATTCTACAAGGTGGAATGATAGTTTGAAATTTTGAGGGCTGGCTGGAGGGTTGGCTTAGCACTTAAGGTATTTGCCTGCAAAGCCAAAGGACCCAGGTTTGATTCCCCAGGACCCACATAAGCCAGATGCCCAAGGTGGCACATGCATCTGTAGGTTGTTCACAGTGGCGGGAGGCCCTGGCACACCAATTCCCTTTCACTCTTTTTCTCTCTGTGCTGCCTTCTCTCTGTCAAATAAATAAAAATAAAATATAAAAAATAAAATATTAAAATTTTGAGGGATGGAGAGATAGCACATCATTTATAGGTCCTTGTTTTCAAAGCCAGATGGCCAAAGTCTGATTCCCCACTACCCATGTAAAGCCAGCTGCACAAGGTAACACATGTGTTTGGAGTTCATTTGCTATGGCAGGATGTCCTGAAGTGCTCATATTCACTCTCTCTCTTGTCTACCTCTTTCTCTCTGGTTCTCTCTCTCCTAAATAAATAAATAGATAAATGTAAATATGGGGAACTGGAATGTTACAGATCCAAAGCCAATAACACCTGGGATAACTTCAGTTTCCTTAGTATATAGTCATTGTCCACCTCTCTATTTGGCCTTATTATCAGACTACCGGGTTTTGCTGACACAAAAGTGAAGAATGCCATTAGAAACCATTTGAAATCTGTAGAAGATATTCCTCTGCTTTGCTATCACTTGTCTATCTGATGCTTTCTTTCACAGTTACCTTCTTGCTGCTTGGACAAGAGGCCCGTCTAAAAGTAGCTTATGGGAGGACAGGATTTATTTAAGCTTGCATTCTTAAGATGAAGTTTAATTATGGCATGGCAGAGCAGAGGCTGGGTATCACCTTGTGTCATAGCAGCTGGGAGGGAGCAGCAAGACTGAGCTGGCTAATGAATATCTAGTAGGACTAACATGCAGGTCATTTCCAGTGACATAGATCCTCCAGCAAGGCTCTACCTCCAAAACTGCCACAAGCTAGGGACTAAGTTTTCAAAACACAAGCCTATAGGGGAAATTTCATTCAAACTACCTTATACATCAAAATATATTTGACAAATAAATGCCTTGATTTATAGCAATTTTTTATTCTGTAACTATAAAAAGTTCATTTAACCACTTACATGGTAGAGCATCTCATTGGGTAAATCTCCCGAGTCTCTATTCCCAGGACATGGTCACTCATATTAGGTTCATAATGAACTATCTCTTATTCCCTTTTAGGTCCGAGTTATGTTTTGTGTTGATACATTTGGCACCCAATATGGAGTCAATGACAGATACCAACAAGGGATTGTGTCCAACCATACATTATGCCTTCTTGGATGGATATTAGTGAGTTATTTCTGGGGGCACAAGCCTCTCCTTTGATTTGGCCAATGGTTCATTTGTTTATTCTTAAATGATTATTGGATATTCTCTTCTTTGTTCCACAGCATTTGTTTCAGAGAATTGTTTAATATTATTCTACTCCCCCCCCCCACTACAGTTGTAGTATACGCATTTTTTAGTCTCTTCTGCATTTTAAAACACCTGAAACAGGATGGGTGGGAAGAGAGGGGAGGGAAAAGAAGGGTGCGGGAAAAACAAATCTAGACCCAAACAGCAATGGTACCATAAAATTCTACATCCTAAAAGGCAGACCAAATGGTTGAACCTTCACCAGGCCCTGAGAGGGAACACCTGAGCCACAAGACACTGGAGAGGGTATGATGAAGACTAACATTAATCTTCTACAGCTTCTCTCTTTCTCTTCTCTCTAACTCTTTTATATTACTTATCTTTTTCTTCCTTTTCTGAGTGGGCATTGACCTGTAACTTCCAGTATCAGCATGTGGCTATCATCCACAATGAGCTTTTGATCAGAGAGACCTACAAGGTTTCCAAAAAGAAAGACAGATTTCTGTCTGAGTACTTAATGACCCACCAAAGGTTAGTGGTAAGACCCTACTGCTGAAGACACCATATATGCTTGACACTTAAAATGGAATGGCATGGCTGGAAGTTGGAAGAGAGTCAGTCCCCAGACAGTCAGTACATCTAGTGCCAGAAGGTGCTATATAGGTGACTTGGAGAAAATGACCAATATCTGTCCAAGCAAGTCATCGTCTAACCTACTTAGCAGCAAATACCCATCGTGATGCTCACACAAGTGCAATAGTGGTGCACAGCCATGGTGGGAAATCAACTGCTCTTGATGTGGCTAACTGATCCCCTCAGTGGTACTGGACCCATAGCTGGAAGTGGGAAACAAGTCAGAACCATATCCAAACATAATCCCTCTCTCCATTATCAAGCTACCATCAATTGTGGGCTACAAGAGGGCCTACACCTATTAAATTCTTTATTAAAAAACTAAGGGTTATCTCATTTGTTGGGTTCTAACTTTCCTCTCTGTTGAAGAATCTGCTTATCTTTTTCAGATAGATGCATATCCTAAGATGATAGCCACCCCATCATACCTCAAAAGGGCCCCAGCTGAAACTAAGAAGAATTAGCAAAACAAGCAAGGCTGCTGTTTTCTTGGTGAACTGGGTACCAGTACAAGGGTGAAGGAATTCTACAGAGAGAAAAATCAACTCCTGCCAAATCAGATACCCAGGGACCAGAGGCCCCCAACACCTCATCACTGAAGCAGACCAAAAATACTGACATTTCTAATTTACAAAAAATAAGAGAATTTAAGAAATTCCATCAAACTTTAAAAGAGATAAAGAATAGAAAATTAATAAGAAAATGTTAGATACCACTTCAGAACTAAAAATGAATTCTGAGAAATCTGACTTTTCTCAGTCCCTTATTCTCATCTTGCTTTTTAAAGTGTTTCTTTTCATGTCAACTTTATATTTTTCATATATTTTTGCTCTGTAATTTTCATTGTTGATTAGAATCAGGACAACTCAAAGAATCTACATAACAAATTCAATAAAATTATGCCATAAAATTTCCTACACCAGACACAATTTTTTCCTTAATTAAAAATACAACTATAGCTCCATTCGCTGATGACATGATTATAAATGTAAGAGACCCAAGAGACTCCATCCCAAAACTCCTGAAGGTGATTAACTCCTATAGAAAAGTAGCAGGATACAAAATCAATGCACAAAAATCAGTAGCATTTCTATATGCAAATGACAAAGATACAGAGAAAGAAATAAGGGACATAGTCCCATTTTCAATAGCAACAAAAAAATAAAATACCTTGGAATAACGTTAACCAAGGAAGTGAAAGATCTATACAACATAAACATAAAAACACTTAAAAAAGAAATTGATGAGGACTTGAGAAAATGGAAAGACCTCCTGTGCTCCTGGATAGGCAGAATTAACATTGTGAAGATGACAGTTCTACCAAAGGCAATATATAGATTTAATGCAATTCCAATTAAAATCCCTACAGTGTTCTTCACAGAGATAGAAAAAATGATCTCAAATTTCATATGGAAAGGCAAAAGGCCTCGCATATCCAAACACATCCTCAGCAAAAGAAATACCTCTGGTGGCATCACCATACCTGATCTAAAGCTATATTACAAAGCCATAGTAATAAAAACAGCATGGTACTGGCATAAAAACAGGAGTATAGACCAATAGAATAGACTTGAGGACCCGGACTTTGGGTCAAGCAACTATATCTACTTGATATTTGACAAAGGCCCTAACAATATAGGCAGGAAAAAAAGGCAGCATCTTCAGCAAATGGTGCTGGACAAACTGGATAACCACATGCAGGAAACTGAAACTTGATCTACACATTTCACCATGCACTACACTCAAATCCAAATGGATCAAAGACCTCAATATAAGGCCAGAAACTCAAATACTACTGGAAGAAAATTTAGGAAGTACTTTCCATGATCTAGGAATGGAAAAAGACTTCCTGAACAAAACCCCAGTAGCTCAAGATCTTAAATAGTCACTCAAACAATGGGATCATATGAAGCTGAAGAGTTTCTTTACAGACAAGCATACAATAAGCAAAGCCAATAGATTACCCACAGAATGGGAGAAAATATTTGTGGGTGATCCAACTGATAGAGGCCTAATCTCTAGAATCTATAAAGAACTCAAAAATCTAAACAGTAAGAAGTCAAACACCCCACTCACAAAATGGGGCTGCTGAACAGGAAGTTCACAAAGGAAGAAATACAAATGGCAAACACACCCTTAAGAAAATGTTCATCATCCCTAATCATCAGAGAAATGCAGATTAAAACAGCTATGAGATTCCACCTTACCCCAATAAGGATAGCAAACATCAAAAAATCAAATGAAAATAAATGCTGGCGAGGATGTGGAGGAGTAGGAACACTCATCCACTGTTGGTGGGAATGTAGGATGGTACAACCACTTTGGAAAGCAATATGGAGACTCCTGAAACAGCTGACTATAGAGATACCAACAGACCCAGTTATTCCCTTACTGGGCATCTACCTTAAAACCTTCAAACCACAGGCCAGAGGGATTTGCTCAACCATGTTTGTAGAGGCTCAATTTGTAATAGTTAAGAACTGGAATCAACCCAGATGCCCATCACTAGAAGAATGGATAACTAAGATGTGGTATATGTATACAATGGAATTCTATATAGCAGTAAGAAAAAAATGACACAAAGAACTTGAGGAAAAATGGTTGAACCTGGAACAGATCATTCTCAGTGAACTTACCCAATCACAGAAAAATAAATTGCCACATAGTCTCACTCATCTACAGCACCTAACCTGAATCTACCCAAGATACCTTATAGACCAAGCAAGCATCTCATGGACTAGACACTAGGAGGGATGAGGAGGGAGAGGAGGGCATCGAAGGAGTGGGAAACACTAATCTAGACCCAAATGGCAATGGTACCATAAAATTCTACTTTCTAAAAGGCAGACCAAATGGCTGAACCTTCACCAGGCCCTTACAGGAAACACCTGAACCACAAGACACTGGAGAGGGTAGGATCAAGTCTAACCTAACTCTTCTACACCTTCCCTCCCTTCCTCTCTCTCTCCCCCTCTCTCTCTCCTCTCTAACTCCTATATATTATTTACCTTTTTTCCTCATTTTCTTAGTGGGAACTGACCTGTAACTCCCAGTACCAGCATGGGGCTATCATCCACAATGAGCTTTTGATCAGAGAGACCTACAAGGTTTCCTAAAAGACAGACAGATTTCTGTCAGAGTACTTGATGACCCACCAAATGTTAGTGGTAAGACCCTACTGCTGAAGACACCATATGCAGTTGACATGTAAAATGGAATGACATGGCTGGTAGCTGGAAGAGAGTCAGTCCCCAGTCAGTCAGCATGTCTAGTGCCAGAAGGTGCTACATGGGCGACTGGGGGAAAATGACCAATATCTGTCCAAGCAACTCATGGTCTAACCTACTTAGCAGCAAATAACCTGTTGTGATGCCCACACAAGTACAATAGTGGAACACAGCCATGGTGGGGAGCCAACTGCTCTTGATTTGGCTAACTGACCCCTCAGTGGTACTAGACCCATAGCTGGAGCTGGAAAACAAGTCAGAACCATACCCAAATACAAGCCCACTCTCCAATATCAAGCTACCATCAATCATGGGGTACAAGAGGGCCTACACCTATCAAACTCTCTATCAAAAGAGTAAGTGTTATATCAATTTTCTGGGTGCTAACTTACTCTCCGTTGGAGAATCTGCTTCTCTTTTTCAGATAGATGCAGATCATAAGGAAAGAGCTGCCCCAACATACCTCAAAAGGGGCCCGAATGAAACTAAGGATAATTGGCGAATCAAGAAAGGGTGATGTTTTCCTGATGAACCGGATACCAGCACAAAGGGGAAGGAGACCAACACAGAGAAAAATCAACTCCTACCAAATCAGAGAGCCAGTGCCTCAGAGGCCCCCAACACCGCAGCACTGAAGCAGACCAAAAATGAACCCAACATGGCTCAGGGAAATTTTGCGGAAGAGGGGGTGGAAAGAATGTCAGAGTCATATGTTGGGTCATGATATGCAGAGACATTTATCGTACCAATAACTGTGGGCTAACTCCACAATGCACCACCCATTTACATCAACAAGGAGGGTCCAATGGGAGGGGGTAGATTATGGATGAGCCTAAACAATGGTACCAAACTGCCTGTATTTGCTGAAAAGAAAAGTAATAATTAAATTAAAAAAAAAAGGGGGCTTTGGCTCTCTCTGCTTGGACCTGTGAAAACAGGCCAGTTTCTTCTGCCATTATGGAAATTCCCCTTGATCTGTAAGCTTCAATAAATCCCTTCCTCCATAACTGTGCCTAGTCTGGAAGTTCATACCAGCAAACTGAAGTTACAGATTTATAGCAGATGGACACTAATACTCCTTCCAACTCCAAATTTTATTAGCGAATCATTGTTTGTAAGTAGGCTTTTAAATAATCAAAATCTTTCAAAATAATTATAGTGTTTCTTTAAAATAATTATTTTTAGAAGGGATGTGATTTATCCAAATTCTAATCATTAATGCCTCAGTTTCTAAAAGACTATTGTAAAAATCCTTAATTTGTCATTTTAAATAGAACACACGTATCTGGGGTAAAGTACATCTATATCTTAGCATTAATGAGAATAAGGACATAAAGTGACACAATGATACGTTGTCATCAGAGTTTGATTAAAATTCTGCCAGCTTAACAAATGCTTATATTCTAAACCAAGTTAATCATTCAGAATTTATGCATTCTAAAATTTAACTTAACATATATGTTTTAATGTCAGACTTTTAAAACAAAGTGTAAACTAGCTTAAAAGGCAAAAATATAAGCAAAGAAATTAAAGAACCATGGTAAAAATTATGTCGAGTTATTCTGTCTTTATGTTAGCTTTCACTTTCTGTTTTTGTGACTCATATTTTCTGTTTTCCTTAATTTAGAATTCACTGTTCTGAAGCAAAGTGATAGTGAAGTTCAGGAAGATGAATATGTGTCATTTTCCTCTCATCTTCCTGCCCAACACAGAGAGAAGCACTTTGCTCATCACACACTTCCAGTGTCTTTGAGGATTCATATACCAATGGACCTGGGCCTTGCTAATTCCCCTGATTGCTGTAGACTTTTTGCATATTGTGAGGAGATATAGACCAAGAGACATAAGTGATTTGTTCAAAGTCAAAGAGAATCAAAACACAGATGTGAAAATAGTAAAAAAATGGCACCTGCCTGTGAAGCCTAAGGACCCAGGTTTCAATTTCCCTGTACCCATACAAGTCATATGCAGAAGGTGGTGCATGTGTCTGGAGTTCATTTGCAGTGCCTAGAGGCCCTGGCATGCCCATTCTCTCTCTATTTGCCTCTTTCTCTCTCTCAAATAAATAATTAAAAATAAAATATTAAACAATAGGCTTTGGAAATAGACAATTCTCAAAAGAAGAAATACAGATGGCCTGTAAACATCTAAAAATGCTCTACTTCCTTAGGCATCAAGGAAATGCAAATTAAAACTATTTTGAGATTCCGTTTCACTCCTCTCAGAATGGCTATTATTAAGAAAACAAACGACAATAATTGCTGGTGAGGGTGCAGAAGAAGAGTAACCCTTGTACACACTTGGTGGAAATGTAAACTAGTACTGCTACTGTGGAAATGTTGAGGTTCCTGAGACAGCTAAAAATAGATTAACTATATGACCCAGCTACACTACTCCTAGGCATATATCCTAAGGACTTGTCTCATTACCTTAGAGATACTTGCATATCCATGTTTCTTGCCACTCTATTCACAATACTTAGGAAATGGAACCAGCCTAGATGTTCCTAAACTGATGAGTGGATAATGAAGATATTGTACAACTATACAATAGTGTTCTATTCAGCAGCAACAAAAAATGAAATGATTTTTTTCAGGGAAATGGATGGATCTGGAAAGGATTATACTAAGTGAGGTAACCCAGGCCCAGAAAGACAAGCACCACATGTTCTTTCTCATATGTGGATCCTAGTTACAAATGCTTAGACTTGTATGTGAGCTGAAATATAACTCAGCATCAGAGCCCATGAGCTAGAAAGGTGTATAAGGGAGGGAGGAGAAGGTAGGACTTAAGAGGATGGTATTTTATATACATAAATAGGTGAACAGATTACTGAGGGTGGAATGGTCTAAGTGAGGTTAGGGGAAGAGGTTGAGTAAAGGAAAGGTGGGAGGAGGGTCAATCAAAATCTAAGAGGGGAAAAGTCATATGGAAACCTACTTTTGTGGACAATGGCACATCCAGAAGCCATATATTGTTACTAGAAAAATTTCAGTGCCAGGGATGGAACACCTTCCAGTGAGTTTTTGGCTAGGGTGGTCCCTGATGTGCTGAAAACATTCCAGGCCATTGCTGAGGCTCTTGGTTTCCTACCAATGAATAGATATTAAGGCCCTATTGCTGAAGATTACACATGTTTGGACTGAAAGTTCACTGAGAAATCTTTCTTGAGCTGAGCTAAAAATCTCCATATAGACTAGCTGGAAGAAAGCTGGAAATAGCTATGCTGCATGTAGCCCTATGGGTGAGAGACATCTTCAGAAGTGATAAACAATAGTGGTCACTGCAAGCCTTTAGTTTGGCCAGTAAGGCCAAATGAACCAATGGGTATAATAGTGGCATGTCTATTATGGGGAAACCAACTGGTCTGTAATTGGCCTGCAGGCCCGCTCTATGGGAAGGAATACATGCTTGATACTGAAAACCTATGACAGGAGAAATCATGAGCCCTAGGGGTGTAATACCTGCTGGTGTCTGGCTACATGCATATATTATGCTTACCAAACTGCTCAATCAGTGCTTTTATTAATGTTAATACCCATATATTAATGCTACTCTTACTTTTGGTTAGAGAAGCTTCTCTTTTAAGATGGTGGTGGCTTTTGGGATGACTCAGAAGGGACCATAGTGCTGAGAAGTGACAGAAGAGTTCTCAGCACTGAAACATCTCTACCATACCTTCCAAGGCTCAGGATCCATTGCAGAAGAGATGAGAGAAAGAATCGAAGAGACAAAGGAAGGGTAGAACTCCATACAATACACTCTTTCAGACACAAAATGGCCTGGATGTCCATGACCTCATAGTGCCTGGCACTACATAAGCAAGACCATCATAATAGGAGGAAAAGATTATGACATCCAAATAAAAGACAGACTAATTGAGAGGGGGAGGGGATATGATGGGAGAGTGGAGTTGTGAAGGGAAAGTGAGGGGGAGGTAATTATCATGATTTATTGTCTATAATTATAGAAGTTGTCAATAATAAAAAATATAATTAAAAATTTTACAAAAGACCCAACATGCTTGCTTGGGCTGCAAGGTCACTGAGAAATCTTGCTGAAGCTTAGCTGACAAACTCCTCTGTGTAGACCAGCTGACAGAAACCTGGAAAAAGCTATGCTGCATGCAGTTCAATGGGAGAAAGGGAAATCATCAATGAAGATAAACAACAGTGGACACTGCAAGCCTTAAGTTTGGCCACCCAGGCCAAATGAGCCAATGGGTACAATAGTGGCATGTCTGTTATGGGAAAAACCAACCGCTCTCTGAATGGACTGGAGGCTGACTCCATAGAAGAGAATACATGTCTGATACTGAAAACCTATGACAGAGGAAGTCATGAGCCCTAGGGGTGTAACACCTGCTGGTATCTGGCTAAATGCATATATTATGCCCACCAAACTGCCCAGTAAGCACTTTTCTTAATGTTGATACCCATATATTAATGCTACTTTCACTTTTGGTTAGACACAAATTAGCCTGGATATCCATGACCTCACAGTGCCTGGCACTACCTACACAAGACAACAATAATAGGAGGAAAAGTTGATGACATCCAAATAAAAGAGAGACTGATTGAGAGGGGAGGGGATATAATGGAGAATGGAGTTGCAAAGGGGAAGGTGAGGGGGGCAGGAATTATCATGGTTTACTATCTGTAATTATGGAAGTTATCAGTAAAAGATTTAAAAAAATTTTCTGAGATACTTGTAATTTTTTTATTTTATTTTTTAAAATTATTTATTTATTTATTTGAGAGTGACAGACACAGAGAGAAAGACAGATAGAGGGGGAGAGAGAGAATGGGCACGCCAGGGCTTCCAGCCTCTGCAAACGAACTCCAGAAGCGTGCGCCCCCTTGTGCATCTGGCTAACGTGGGACCTGGGGAACCGAGCCTCGAACCGGGGTCCTTAGGCTTCACAGGCAAGCGCTTAACCGCTAAGCCATCTCTCCAGCCCAATTTTTTTAAATGATAGAGATAATGTTGATCTTGGTTTAAGTGAAACTACAAATGATGAAGGTAGTATATCCTCTCATCAATCATATTTTATAATAACCATCTACTCTACTTGAACAGAGTCAACATGTTTTAAAAGATTCAAATTTATACTACCTTAATGAAAGAATTATCTCATTATTCAGTATAATTTTGAAAAAAATTCTAGTTTTTACAAAGCAGAAACTCTATTTTAAATCCTCCAAAAGGAACTCTGTTTTGGGGCCACCACTATTCTAGATCTCTTAGAACCAAACATAATAAAACTTCTTTTGATGGATAAAGAACAATTTATCTGGGTCCCACTTAGTACTATTAATATTAAACACATCTATATACAACAAATTCTAAGTTGTCATGTTAATTTTGTTATTGAAGCCTATATTTCTTATTAGTCACTGGTGACTGTGTGCTTTATAAATGTAGCTAGATACTGCACAGTATAACCCTACCTAACTATGCCTATGAACCACATAAACCCTAATTTATAAGAGTAACTTGATATATTCAAATTCAAGATAATGTACATACTACCAGTAGACTTAGGTGGCTCTCAAAGCCCTCTGGCATACTCAGACTTCTGCCTACTTAGGAGTAATTTCTATTTTATTAACTCATACTCAAAATTTTTGGTAGGCTTTTTAAGATCCAAATCGTACAAAATAGTTTCCCATGGCAACAACATTCATGAGGTTCTTTAAAAAATTTTTCAAATAATAGAGCCAAAAGAGACCTTTTTGGAGATAAAGATGTTGGACTAGGAATTTTAGAATAGGCCAAATTTGCTAACAGTAATTTAACAAGACATACATTAAAAAAGATTAATGTTCAAAAATAAAACATATAAAATATTTCCTAAAAGAGGAAATTTATAACCTGAGATTATACCTTAAGAGTCTGTATTTCCTAATTAAATGAATCAAGATGTGCAATTGTATGGTTAGTCAAGATTAAAAATATATTAAATGGGCTGGAGAGATGTCTTAGTGGTTAAGCGCTTGCCTGTGAGTCCTAAGGACTCTGGTTCGAGGCTCGGTTCCCCAGGTCCCACGTTAGCCAGATGCACAAGGGGGCGCACGTGTCTGGAGTTTGTTTGCAGAGGCTGGAAGCCCTGGCGTGCCCATTCTCTCTCTCCCTCTATCTGTCTTTCTCTCTGTGTCTGTCGGTCTCAAATAAATAAATTAATTAATTAAAAAATATATATATTAAATAACACTTGATTTTATCAATGAGTAGTAAATGTACAATATTACACAATAATTTCTATTGGAGTTCCATTTCCATTTCTGTTTTTTTTTTTCCCCAAGTTAGGGTCTCATACTAGCTCAGGCTGACCTGGAATTTACTGTGTAATCTCAGAGTAGCCTTGAACTCACAGAGATCCTCCTACCTCTGCCTCTTAAGTGCTGAGATTAAAGGAGTGTGCCATCATGCCTGGCCATTTCCATTTCTAGATGTAAAGTATGAAATGAAATTTAAAAATCAATGAAACCATGGTTTCTCACAAGTACCGCCTCTTACTCTTCTCATATTACCAGTAATATTTAGTACATGGGGAAAAGATAATTTTGTTTAAAAGAAATTCAAAATGATACTAGAGTATTACCTGATTTTCTCTGTAATTGTATCTGTTTAACTTTCTTTAAAAATTTTTTTTGTTCATTTTTATTTATTTAGTTGAGAGAGACAGACAGGGAAAGAGGTAGAAAGAGAGAGAGAGAGAGAGAGAGAGAGAAAGAGAAAGAGAGAGAGAGACAGAGAGAGAGAGAAAGAATGGGTGCGCCAGAGTCTCCAGCCACTGTGAATTAACTCCAGACACGTGTGCCCCCTAGTGCATCTGGCTAACATGAGTCCTGGGGAATTGAGCCTAGAACCGGGGTCCTTAGGCTTCACAGGCAAGTGGTTAACCACTAAGCCATCTCTCCAGCCCCTGTTTAAGTTTCTTAAACTAAAATCCAGGTAATAGTAAGACAATAAGACAAATCAATATATTACCCATAAGTAAGAACTACGGAAGTCTGGATACCCAAGACCAATCTTTCCTATAATTAGCTTTTCCATATGAGGTTATAGCTATAAAATCAAGAACACCTATAATTAAGGAATCATAAATTGCTTTAGAAATTCCAAACATCAAAACAAAATATTTCATAAAATATAAATGTAGATACAAGGTGTTAGTGAGTAAAATGATACCTATACAGGATTTTAAAAAATTAGGTTAAAGTGCTTGTGTCCCTTATCTGCTACCTTACTTCTTTAGGCCACCTAAATACTCCCATTATATGTTCATGTAATTGTAATATCAACTACAGAAGGTAGAAAAAAAGAAATCAGACTCAAATATTGATATGACCCACAGATCTCTTCCCAAATAAATTTCACATCTGCTTCTCCTGAAGATGGTTCTTCTGCCTGCTTAACTGCTTCCTTATCAGACCCTGAGAAGGAGCTTTCCTAATTCCCTGTGGTCAAACAACATTTGACCTTCACATTCACAAAAATTTGACAGTTGGTCTATAGGAATAACTGGAAACTGATGTTCTTAGAAAAAGCCATACCCATGGTAAATACTACGCAAGGCTGATTGGACTGATTAGAACATTATGATTGTGAGGAGGTGGAACACTATAGATCCAGAACCAAATTATCTTGGGCAGTTTTAGTCTCCTTAATAGCCCCTCATTGCCTGCCTCTGTATCTTACCTGACTTTTTTTTTTTTTTTTTTTTTTTTAAGGTAGGGTCTCGTCCTAGCCCAGGCTGACCTGGAATTCACTATGTGTCTCAGAGTGGCCTCAAACTCATGGCGATCCTCCTACCGGTGGCCTCCCAAGTGCCGGGATTAAAGATGTGTGCCACCACGCCTGGCTCATGTTTTTGATTATTAGCTAAAACCTGTGAAATGCATTCTTAGCAGACCACTAGTTCCCATCACACAGAAGCCAAGAATATCATCCAGTAACTCCTAAAATCTGAGACAGAGATTTTTCTGCTTTACTGTAAATTGCCTAAGAACCTGATGTTCTCACTAGTATATTTAGTAAATGTGTTAATTCGTAACTATTTTTTCCTGTGACTAAAAAACGTTCATGTAACTATGTCTATGGTCTGGTGAAATATGTCATTTCTGAGAAACCTGTGTTTCTGGGCCATAGTCACATACCTGACTCAGAATAAACTGTCTTTTCTTCCCATTGAAGTGACAGCTATGTTTTCTATGCTCATTTTTGAGATATTCTGCCCTTCAGTGTGAAGTTTGGTCAATTGGGACTGGGAAGCATGTGATCAGAAATAGATAACATTGTGGAAGCAGCCATTTTAACTTAATTTTTACCTTCAATTGTGATCACTCTTCCCAGCCACTGGCCTGTGAAGCTCATCCTTCTGCTCTTCCAATTTTGGGGTCAGTGAAGGTAGGGTATAGGTTGGTGGGGTTGGGGGAGGTTGAAGCATTGCACTGGGGTTATCGATGGGCTGAGAGAGAAGCCCTCTCCCATGAATAACGTTTGACCCTCCCTAATTTTTTTTATCATGTTGTTTCTAAAATTAGCATCTAGAGTTAAAGTGAATTTTGAAGTCATTTTAAAATATTTTATTATTTTGATAAAGAGAGACGAGAGAATGGGCACATCAGGGACTCTAGCCACTCCAAACAAACTCCAGACATAGGCGCCACCTTGTGCATCTGGCTTACAAGGGTACAGGAGAATTTAAAGTGGGTCCTTAGGCTTCACACGCAAGTGTCTTAACCACTAAGCAACCTCTCTAGCCAGTCATTAAATTTAAAAAAAATTTTTTTTTTGTTATTTTTATTTATTTCTTTGAGAGCAACAGACAAAGAGGCAGAGAGAGAGAGAGAGAGAAAGAGAGAGAGAGAGAGAGAGAGAGAGAGAGAGAGAGAGAGAGAGAGAAAACGCACGCCAGGGCCTCCAGCCACTGCAAACGAACTCCAGATGCATCTGGCTAATGTGGGTCCTGGGGAGTAGAGCCTTGAACCAGGGTCCTTAGGCTTCACAGGCAAGCACTTAACCGCTAAGCCATCTCTCCAGCCCCAATCATTAAATTTTTAATGGTATGAGAGTAAGGAGATCTACACTAGAAAAGATCAAGTAAAGCAATCAAGCAGTTCATCTCTGCTTAAACAATGAAAGGCAAATGAGTGATTGCAGAGGAAGCAAAACAGATCTTGTTGATCTTGGCAGGTGACATTGGTGATACTGCAGAGGACCTATACATACCTTTTTTTTTTTTTTTTTTCTTCAAGGTAGAGTTTCACTCTGGCCCAGGCTGACCTGAAATTGACTATGTAGTGTCAGGGTGGCCTCAAACTCATGGTGACCCTCCTACCTCTGCCTCCCAAGTGCTGGGATTAAAGGTGTGTGTCATCATGCTGGGCTTCTATATACCCTTTTAAAAGTTGTGACCTCTGAATAATTGCAGATATATTTTGTACTACATATAAAGTAATAAAATTTATATTCTGGGCACCTGAAAGTATACTGTTAAAAAGAAATGATTTATACTAGCCCTAAAAATGCCATTAAAATATAAGGGAGTGGGTATATAGATCAATTGCCAGAGTGCTTGCCTGGCATGTCCAAGGTCATGGGTTCAATTTCTAGTACCACACCAAGGAAAAGGGAAAGAAACTGAGAAGTCTTAAACATAAGTTTACGTGGCTTGGGTAATATAAGGCCATTCAGCACTTGGAGAAAAGATAGTAGACTTCACTAGAAAGAAAACTATCATGAAATAATAGTCAAGAGGTGGTTAGTTCCCCACCTCCCAATTTCCCAGCCCTGGCACCCATGCAGCTGGCATGGGGTGACCTGAGCCCTGCATGTGTGTTGTGGAAGCAGTCCTTTTACTTTGGCTTCCTGATTGCCTGGCCCCTTGGTCCTAAACTCCTGGTTCCCTTGCATCAGGGGGTGCATGTGAGGAGTGAGTAGGCCAGAACTGCCGGTTCATTCCACACCTCCAAGTATCCTGGCCCCAGCACCTATGCTGCTGGTGTGGGGCAGCCTGGTCCCTGCATGCATGCCTTTTGCTCCCAGCTTCCTGATTGACCAGCTCGTGGGTCCCCAAGCCCTGAACTACCTGTGTGAGACGGTGTGCACATGGAGTGAGTAGGCCAGAACTCCTAGTTAGTTCCCCACCTCCAAGTTTCCCAGCTACCCTTGTTGCACTTGTAACCTCAACAACCTGTGGATCTGTAGTTATAACCCCATTCTACTCCAATCTGGTTGAAATTTAAAACACTGAAGAGCCTACAAGGATAAGCACTTGCTTTCTCCTTAATGAAATAAAACATTTACCCCAAGAAGAGTAGAATACAGCACAACACACACACACACACACACACACACACACACACAAAGTCAAAAAACAGAGATCTCCACCAAGGATGCCTAGTCCCACAATGGAAGCCTTCAAGGAAAATAGAGAAAACAGCAGAAATTGAAACCAAAAATAAAAACACAACAAGCTATATGACCCTGACCAAGAAGATTGCTAAACTGGAAATAAGTCATCAAAAAACAACAACCGCATAAATGAAATTGACCAGAAACATCTCTTAGAGCACCAGCTTTTGTCACTAGGCTTAACTTAATAGAAGAAAACCAGAGAGGCCTCAAAAGAGAGAAAAATGAATTGATAGTGAGTCAACGAATAGAGGATCTCAATAAACAGCTGATTAAGCTTAATGAAGATATGATCAGGTACAAGAATTAATTCCAGGAAGCATCGAGAAAATCAGACCATGACCTGAAATTGTACCTCAAAAAAGATATTGATGCAATGCAAAAAAACACACCAGGAAAAAAAAAAAATCAAATACAGCTCTCTAGAAGCCCTCACTAACAGAGTTACTCATGTGGAGCACAGAAACTCTGACCTGGAAGACATGACAGAAGAAACTGATTGGGAGTCTATAACTTTACTAAGTTCAAAAAATGCAAACAAGAATGTGAGGAAATTGTGGGATACCCTAAAATGACCAAACATCTAAATCATGGGTATACTTGAAGGGGAAGAAATCCAGGCCAGAAACATAGAGAACATATTCAACAAAATTACTAAAGAAAAAGTTCCCAATCTCACAACAGAGAGGTCCATCCGGATACAAGAAGCTCACAGAACACTAAACAGGCAAGACCAAAGAAGAATCTCTCCAAAGCACATCATAGTTAAAAGTCTAAACAATGAACACAAAAGAGAGTGCTAAAAGCAATAAGTGAGAAATGACTCATTGTATACAAAGGTGATTCCATCAGAATTACCTAAGATTTCTCAGTGGAAACCCTGAAAGTGCAAAGGCCTTATGATGGCTTGATTCAGGTGACCCCCATAAACTTAGGTGTTCTGAATGCTAGGTTCCCATATGAGGGAGATTTGGGAATTAATGCTTCCTGGAGGTAGTGTATTGTTGGGGGAAGGCTTTTGGGTATTATAGCCAGTTTCCCCTTGCCAGTGTTTGATACCCTGTTGCTATTGTCCACCTTATGTTGGCCATGGGGTGATGGCCACTCTCTGCTCATGCTGCTGTTTTCTCCCTCCTGCCACCATGGAGCTTCCACTTGAGTCTGTAAGCCAAAATAAACCTTTTTTCCCATAAGCTACTCTTGGTCAGGTGACTTCTGCCAGCAATGGAAATCTGATTGCAACAGGCCTGGAATGGAACACTTCAAAGTCTAAAAAACTATGGTTTTCCAATCAAACTACTGTACCCAGAAAAAGTATTCCTCATAACTGATGGTGAAAGAAAACTTTCCTTTATAAAAGTCAGCTCAATGATTATATGAACACAAAACCAAAACTACAGAGAATACTTCAGGGAAGACTCCACACAGAAGAGTCAAACAACCACTCTCTGGAGCCTACAAGAAGATCACAACAATCAAAACTAGAATGGCTCAAAAAAAGTATAAAGCCCAAGGAAAAGCCAAACCTCATAAGGCACCCCATCATGGCAGGGACTAAGTTGCACCTCACAGTTACAACCTTAAATATTAAGTTAACACTTATCCACTGTTGGTGGGAATGTAAGATGGTACAACCACTTTGGAAAGCAATATGGAGACTCCTGAAAAAGCTGACTATAGAGATACCAACAGACCCAGTTATTCCCTTACTGAGCTTCTACCCTAAAACCTTCAAACCACAGGCCAAAGAGATTTGCTCAATCATGTTTGTAGCAGCTCAGTTTGTAATAGCTAAGAGCTGGAATCAACCCAGATGTCCATCACTAAAAAATGGATAACTAAGCTGTGGTATATCTACACAATGGAATTCTATACAGCAGTAAGAAAAAGTGACAGAATGAAATTGAGGAAAAATGGTTGAACCTAGAACAGATCATTCTCAGTGAACTTACCCAATCACAGAAAAAATATCTCCACATAGTCTCACTCATCTACAGCACCTAACCTGAATCTACACAAGATGCCTTACACACCCAGCAAGCATCTCGTGGACTAGACACTAAGATGGGTGGGGAGGGAGGGGAGGGCAATGGAGGGGGTGGGAAACACAAATCTAGACCCAAACGGTGATGGTACCATAAAATTCTACTTTCTAAAAGGAAGACCAAATGGCTAAACCTTCACCAGACCCTTAGAGGGAACACCTGAACCACAAGACGCTGGAGAGGTTATGATGAAGACTGATTTTAATATTCTACAGCTTCCCTCCCTTCCTCCCCCCCTCTCTCTTTCTCCTTTCTCTACCTCTTTTATATTAGTTATCTTTTTCTTCCTTTTATTGGTGGGCACTGACCTGTAACTCCCAGGACCAGCATGTGGCTATCATCCACAATGAGCTTTTGATCAGAGAGACCTACAAGTTTTCCTAAAAGAAAGACAGATTTCTGTCAGAGTACCTGATGACCCACCAAAGGTTAGTGGTAAGACCCTACTGCTGAAGACACCTTACGTGGTTGACATGTAAAATGGAATGGCATGGCTGGAAGCTGGAAGAGAGTCAGTCCCCAGACAGCACATCTAGTGCCAGAAGCTGCTCCATGGGGTCTGGGGGAAAATGACCAATATCTGTCCAAGCAACTCATGGTCTAACCTACTTAGCAGCAAATAACCTGTTGTGATGCCCACACAAGTGCAATGGTGGCACATAGCCATGATGGGGAACCAACTGCTCTTGATTCGGCTAACTGATCCTCTCAGTGGTACAGGACCCATAGCTTGATCTGGGAAACAAGTCAAAACCATATCCAAATATAAGCCTTCTCTTCATTATCAAGCTACCATCAATCGTGGGCTACAAGAAGGCCTACACCTATTAAATTCTCTATAAAAAAGTAGGGGTTATCTCATTTGTCCTGGTGCTAACTTACTCTCTGTTGGAGAATCCGCTTCTCTTTTTCAGGTAGATGTAGATCCTAAGGAGAGAGCCACCCCATCATACCTCAAAAGGGCCCCAGCTGAAACTAAGAAAAATTGGTGAAACAAGCAAGGGTTCTGTTTTCCTGGTGAATCAGGTACCAGCACAAGGGTGAAGGAGATTAACACAGAGAAAAATCAACTCCTACCAAATCAGAGAGCTAGAGACCCAGAGGCCCCCAACACCTCATCACTGAAGCAGACCACAAATGAACCCAACATGGCTCAGGGAAATTTTGCAGAAGAGGGGACGGAAAGAATGTCAGAGCCACTTGTTGGGTCATGATATGCAGAGACATTTATCCTACACATAATTGTGGGCTCACTCCACAATGCATGACCCATATACCTCCACGAGGAGGGACCAAGGGGAGGGGGTAGATCACGGATGAGCCTAATAATGGTACCAAACTGACTGTATTTGCTGAATACAAAACTAATTAATAAAAAAATTAAAAAAAATTAAAAAAATATCAAAAAAACACACAAGTTAACAGGGTGGAGCAGAAAAATGGACCTTTCTATCTGCTGTCTTCACAAAACCCACCTCACCACTAAAGACAGACACCTCCTCATGTTGAAAGGATAAAAAATAATATTCCAAGCAAATGGAAATAAGAAACAAGCAGGTGTTGCTATATTAATATCTGATAAAATATACTTTCAACCAAAAGCAATCAGAAAGGACAAAGCATACCACTTCTTACTCATCAAGGGAATGATACAACATGAGGACATCACAATGAGAAATCTATATGCACCAAACACAGGTGTACCATAGTCTATAAAACCAAACCTACTTGACAACAAGCAGAAACAAACAAGACAGAAACACCAACACCATCATAGTTGGGGACTTTAGTATTCCACTATTATCAATAGACAGATCATCCAAGCAGGGAATCAATAGGCAAATAATAGAGCTCAAGAACACCATAGATTAACTAGACCTAACAGAACTTTATAGAACATTCCACCAAAAGTCTACAGAATACACATTCTTCTCAGCAGCCCAAAAAAACTTTCTCCAAAATACATTGTATATTAGACCATAAAGTATGCCTCCACAAGTTCAGAAAAATTGACATAACTTAATGGATCATATCAGGTCACAATTCTTTAAAGCTAGCAATTAAAAAAAAAGAGACATATCAGGAATTTCACCAGCCCCTGGAGACTGAACACCACACTATTAAACAATGAACATATTGTGGAAGAAATAAAAAAAAAATTGTAAAATTTCTAGAATTGAACAATAATGAAAATACAACTTACAAAAACTTTTGGGACACAATAAAGGCAGTGCTAAGGGGAAAATTCATTTCTCTGAGTGACTTTATAATAAAGATGGAGAGATCTCAACTTCATAACATAGCCATCCACCTACAGGCATTGGAAAAACAAGAAGAATCCAACTCTAAGAGGTCCAGACAGAAGGAAATAATCAAAATCAGAGAAGAAATTAATGAATTGGAAACTAAGAAAACAATTAAGAAAATTGAAGAAATGAAGGGCTGGTTCTTTGAAAAAAATGAACAAAATTGATAAACTCCTGACCAATTTAAGAAAAAAAGAGAAGTCTCAAATTGACAAAATCAGAAATGAAATAGGAGAGGTCACAACAGATATGAATAAAATTGAAACAATCATCAGGACATACTTCTAAAACCTCTACTCCTCAAAATTGGATAATCTGGAAGAAATGGGCAAATTCCTAGACACATATCACCTACCAAAACTAAACTCAGAGCAAATAAATCTCCTAAACAAACCTATCCCATCCATCATGATAGAAAAGATAATCAAAAACTTCCCAAAAAGAAAAGTCCAGGACCAGATGGCTCCTTGGCCAAATTCTATCAAATCTTAACTGAAGAGCTGAAACCAGTTTTGTTTTTCAAAAATGTTTCACATAATTGGAGAACTCCTTTTATGAATATAGTGTCATCCTAATATCACAAACAGACAGAAATACAAAAAGAAAAGTATAGGACTATATCCCTGATGAACTTACATGCAAAAATCCTGAACAAAATCCACCCAAACTGAATTCAAGAGCACATCAAAAGCATTATGCACCTTGATTAAGAAGGATTCATCCCAGGTATGGAGGGATCATTCTACATATAGAAATTGGTCAACATGGTACACTACATCAATACACTTAATTGCAAGAACCACATGATCATCTCAATAGATGCAGAGAAGGCCTTCAACAAAATACAACATTACTTTATGATCCAAGTGCTGGAGAGAAAAGGCATGGACAATTTATATTGTAACACAATAAAGGCTATATATAAAGCACCTGAGGCCAAAATAATACCTAATGGGGAAAGATTCAAGGAGTTCCCATTGTGCTCAGGAACAAGGCAGGGGTGCCCACTCTTACCACTGCTCTTCAACATAGTACTAGAACTCATAGCCTAAGCAATAAGGTAGGAGAAATAAATAAAATGGATAAAAATTGGAAAGGAAGTAGTCAAGCACTATTTGCAGATGACAGGATCCTATACATAAGTGACCCAAAAGTGTCCACCTCAAAACTTCTAGAGGTGATAAATTCCTTCAGCAAAGTGGCAGGATACAAAACCAGCACCCCAAAATAAGTAGCCTTTGTATATTATATGCAAAGGACAAATACACAGAGAAAAAAAAATCAGTGAGGCTGTTTCATTTTCAGTAGCCACAAAAAATATCAAATACCTTAGAATAACACTAACTAAGGATGTGAAAGACCTATATAATGAAAATATAAAAACACTTAAGAAAGAAATTGAGGAGGACATAAAAGACCTCTCTTGCTCCTGAGTAGGTAGAATTAATATTGTGAAAATGGTAATTCTAGCAAAAGCAATATAAAGATTTAATGCAATACCAATAAAAACTCCAGCATCATTCTTCATAGAGATAGGAAAATTATCTCAAAAATCAGGTGGAATGGCAGCAGGCCCTGGATCTCAACACATATCCCCAAGAGAGAAAAAAAAACAAAACTCCACAGGAGTTATCACCATACTCTGCCTAAAGCACTATTACAAAGCCACAGTCACAAAACAGCATAGTATTCATATAAAAACAGACATATAGACCAATGGAACAGAACTGCAGACCTGGCCCTTTAGTCAAGTAACTACAACTGCTTGATCTTTGACAAAGGTGTCAATAACAGAGTGAATAAAAGATAGCATCTTCAACAAATGGTGTTGGACAAATTGGATAACCACGTGTAAAAAAATGAAACTCGATCCACTCATCTCACCATACACAAAAATGAACTCCAAGTTGATTAAAGACATCAATATAAGACATAAAACTCTTCAACTACTGGAATAAAAAATAGGAGGAACTCTCCATGATATAGGGATGGGGAAGGACTTCCTGAACAATAGTGCAGTAGCCTAGGAAATTAAACAATCACTCAATCAATGGGATCTTATGAAGCTAAAAAGCTTTTGCATAGACAAATATACCATAAATAGAGCCAGTAGATTACCCACAGAATGGGAAAAATATGTTGTCAGCCATACTACTGACAGAGACCTAATATCTAGAATCTACAAAGAACTCAAAAAACTAAACCATAAAAATTCAAACAACTTAGTTAAAAATGGTGTAAAAACTGAACAGGGAGTTATCAGAGGAAGAAATACAAATGGCTAATACACACTTAAGAAAATGTTCAACATTACTAACCATCAGGGAAATGCACATTAAAACAACTATGAGATTCCACCTTACTCCAGCTAACATTAAAAAAAAGTCAACCAACAATAAATGCTGGTGAGGATGTGGGGAAAGAGGAGCCCTCATTCACTGTTGGTAGAAATGTAAACTTGTACAACCACTGTGGAAATCAATATGGAGATTCCTGAGTAAGATGAATATAGAACTACCAACAGACCCAGTTATTCCCTTAGTGGGCATTTATCCTGAATGCTTCATGCTTCACTACAGAGATATTTGCTCAATTATGTTTATAGCTGCTCAATTCATAACAGATAAGAACTGGAATAAACCCAGATGCCCATCATTGGAAGAATGAATAATGAAGTTGTGGTATGTTTACACAATGAAATTATACTCACCAGTAAGAAAAAATGATTTAATGAAATTCATAGGAAAATGGATGGACTTGGAACAGGTTATACTCAGTGAACTCACACAATCACATAAAGACAATAGCCACATGGTCTCAACTCATATGCAGTTCCTAACCTGGATCAGACATCTTGATAGGCAACTTAAGGCCCAGACAATAGGGAGGGGAGGGATTGTGGGGAGGGAAAGGGTAGTTTGGGGGAGAAACAAAGACAAAACTAATTCTAAAATGAGCTGGTCATATAAATCTTTATCTTTGAAGATAGAATAAAAAATTGAACCCTGACAGGAGCATGGGACAGTACCTTAAAAGAAGGGCCCTGGAGAGGATAGGATTAAGCCTAACCTTAAAATACATTTTTGGCTCTGGCCTTTAAGGCCCAGTACCAGAATGCAGTTGCTACCCATCATGAGTTGTTGATTGGAGAGACTACAAGTTCCTGAAAACAAGACAGGCTTCCGTCAAAGCACTTGATTACTCTCCTGAGGTAAAAAGTAAGACCCTATTGCAGAAGATACTATATGCTGCTGGAACAGAACACAGAGAGACCTGGCTGGAATCTGGAAGGGAGCCAGTCCCCAGAAGTTAGCTACAGCTGTGTGGTGGTTTGATTCAGGTGTCCCCCATAAACTTAGGTGTTCTGAATGCTAGGTTCCCAGCTGATGGATATTTGGGAATTAAATCTTCCTGGAGAAAGTGCATTGTTGGGGGTGGGCTTATGGGCTTTATAGCCAGTTCCCCCATGCCAGTGTTTGGCACACCCTCCTGTTGCTGTGGTCCACCTTCTGTTGGCCAGGGGGTGATGTTCACCCTCTGCTCATGCCATCGTTTTCCCCTGTCATCGTGAAGCTTCCCCTCGAGCCTGTAAGCCAAAATAAATCTCTTTTTTCCCAGAAGCTACTCTTGTTGGGTGATTTCTACCAGCAATGCGAACCGGACTGCAACAAGCTGGAAAGCATTACATGAGCTACTGGGGGAAAGTGGCCAACAATGGTGTGAGCAAGCAGGGGTCTAAGCTACTTAGAAGCAACCAGCCTGACAAGAAGTACACACCAGTGCAGTGGTGACACACAGCCTTGGTGGGGAACCAATGGCTTTCTGATTGGCTAAGAGATCTTCTCAGTGGAAAGGAACCCATACTTGGAACTGGAATCCAAGTCTGAATCCTCTGGAGACAAAGACTGCTCTCCAACGTCCAGCTTCAACTAGTCTTGGGCTAAAAAAGGGGCTACATCCATTAAATTCTCCCTAAGTTCATAAGGTTCATCCCATTTAACCTGTGCTGACTTCACTCTCTGTTGGAGAATCTGCTTTACTTTTTCAGAAGGTCATGAGACCTTAGGAGGTAAACTACCCCTCACACTTCAGCCAAGCCCCAGGTGAAACACAGAGGAATGGGGGAGATGAGCAAGAATGCAACTTCCATGTCCATGATGAGCCTGACAATCAGTACCAGGGTGAAGGAGACAGATTCTGAGTATACTCAACACCTACCAAAGAAGAGATCCAGAGGCTCCTAAGATCTCTTCACTGAAGTAGACTTAAAACACAACCCTGAAGACTCAGAGAATTTTGTGGAAGAAGGGGAAGAATGATTATAAGAGCCACAGTCTGGGATGTCATGCCCAGAGGCATTACCTCCACTCAATAACTGTCTGCTGCTCACACAGTTTATAACCTACAACCTCATGGGGAACACCAGCAATCCCACTGAGGGGGCAGAGAGGAAGGAAAAGATAGTACCAATGCATGATGTAACCATACAAAGTATGTTCTTAATAAAAGGAAATAAGTAAGTAAAAATTAAAACATCAAGAGCCATCTGGATCTTAGGGCCTTTCATTTCTCTGGCATAGCATATTGGAGTAGCATTAGGCATTGGTTTGGTTTTTTTTCCCTTTCCACTAGGTCCTTCCAACACAGTGAATGAAGGATATGTTCCTTGAAGCAGCTTTCAGTGACTGACACCAGAGTGTTTAACATGGTTACTTTTATGTTGAACATGAGGAATAGCTTCCTGTCTTATTTTGGTCCAAACAATTGGTTATGGTGCCTCCTTTGTAGCAAGCACTACAATGAATGGGATCATTGTTGGGAATCACTTAGAATACTGCAAAGGAAAAGCCAACTGAATGTCCTGGAAGTGTTGACTACTTGTAAGAGGGTTGAATTTTTCAGCATTATTTGTAGTTGTACTTGATTGCCATGCTATGAGGCATTGTAGCATTCCTGGCTGCATCTGCCTCAGCAAACCCACTCCCGTAACATGGCAGCACATTTATAACGCTATGCATTGAAAAGGCTTTTCTATAATGAGTTTTGCCCTTTTAAAGGAGTGCCAACTAGCATTCATTAACGCCCATTAATATATCCTAGTACCTAATGTTCATTCTTATGTCTTCTTCAAAGAAATAGCTAAGGCTGGAGAGATGGCTTAGCAGTTAAGGCATTTGTCTGCAAAACCGAAGGACCTTGGTTTGATTCCTCAGGACCCACGTAAGCCAGATGCACAAGGTGGCACATGCATCTGGAGTTCATTTGCAGTGGCTGGAGGCCCTGGTGTGCCCATTCTCACTCCCCACCTCTTTCTCGAGCTCTTAAATAAATAAATAAATAAATAAATAAATAAATTTTAAAAAGCTGCCATTAATGCCCCTTGCTTTCCATTGAGTGAAAATTATTGAATCAGAGAGTATTTTACGTTTACTTGGAGAATCTTGCAACTCTAAAGATGTATTGAATAGGGTTGGAGAGATGGCTTAATTGTTAAGGTGCTTGCCTATGAAACCTGAGTATCCAGGTCTGAGTCCTCAGGGCCCACATAAGCCAGATGCATAAGATGGCATATGGAGTTCATTTACAGTGGCTGGAGGCCCTGGCACACCCCTTTTTTCTCTCTCACAAGTAAATAATAAATAAAATAAAAATTATTTTAAAAGTTTAATTGAATATGAGTCATGTTGGCAATTCTTGTTTTAAAGAGTCTTAAAAGTAGCACTATTTTATTTTGAGCTCAAATTCCCTATCATCAAAAATGGTCATGCTTCATAAAAATTGTGGCTATTACAATACATTATATAGCATTACTATGAAGTAAATGACTTGATATTTATTTTAGGCATCTCTCTTATAAGAATTGGCAATGCAGAGGGCATAAAGGTGTTCTCAGGGTTCTGTAGAAATGTGTTCTTTTCTGTTTTAAAGTTTAAAGCAACTAGTTTCTGAGTCTGATTGAGTCTAAGAAATACATGTAGCTGTAATTATAGATATTTCTTGGTATTCATCTCAGACTGCTTGTCTTCATAAGGGCTTCAGAAGTACTTGCCTGATGCTCTGTGTACATCCCAGGCTGAGGAGCCAGACCCAGAAGACCAGCCCTCTTCATGACAAGGGCTTAACACTGCTGCTCTTCCCATGGCTTGGGTTCTGTGAGGTCCAGAGAAAAATGTCTGTCCAATGGGCTGCTTGATACAGCTGGACCCATGGCTGGTGCCACCTGGGGGCTCAGCAGTAGAGAATGTTGCAATACTGGCTTTAACTTGGTGTCTCTGCAAGAGTATGTCCAGATTTGGGGTGCTCAATACTTATTTCTTAGAAATATTACAACCCATGTGTTTGTGAGTTTTGATGGAGCACTTTAATATTTGACACCAAGCATACAATGTGAAAGAATTAATCCAATGATAAAGACATAGGTTAAAAGAGAAGCAATATACAAAGAGGATGTTGTACATGTTTAATTTGGTTTATAAATTCACTTTTGCATGTAGCAGAAATGTGCGGTTGTGCCTGAGACAAGATCAAGGGAGTATAAAACAGCTTTTCACCAATTGTTCCATATTCAATTAGGTATCACTAGTGAGAGTCTCATTAGTCACTTCCCAAATGATCAGGGTTAACATCATTTTCAGGCATGTGACTCTTTCTGGGTTCTGAGCTCACGTCCAGGCCCCTGTGTGGATGGCACTGCTGTTTACCCCAAGTGTGCTTCTTGTGTCCTAGCTCTTCATTCCATCATGCAGTTTTTGTTTATTTTCATCTCATTCTTTAAAAAGTATTTATATATATTTGCAAGTAGAGAGAGTGAGAGAGAGAGAGATAGCATAGAGACAAACAGCATGAGCATGCCAGGCCTTCCAGCACTGCAAAGGAACTCCAGATGCGTGTGCCACCCCATGTATCTGACTTTACATGGGTACTGGAAAACCAAACCTGGATCGTTAGACATTGTAGGCAAGTGTCTTAACTGATGAGCAATCTCTCTAACCCCAATTTATTCTTTTGAACTTACTTTTAATTGCAGTAGTGAGTAATTTCAGCATGTACATATGTGTGTATATTGCATATATTTACAAACACATATATACACACAACTTTGCATATTTATCTCTGTCATCAGAAAATTAAAAGCAGAACTACAATATGGTTTCTCTATTAGGAATATATATCTAAAGGAAATAAAATGTCAAGGGATGACAAAGAGATATCTGCATTCCCCTGTTCACTGCATCACCATTCACAATACCCAAGCTATGGAATCAGCCTAAGGGACCATCAGCAGATAAGTGGATAAATGTTCTAGGTTACTACTGCTAGTCCCCCTAATAATAGTCAATCTCTTCTTCTACCCGTTTTTCATTTTTAGTATAAATTTAGAGGTTCCACGAATCAATCCATGGATCTATCAATCCATCCATCAATCTATCGGTGCTATAACTTCTGGGTGTGCTAGAAATCTCAATATAATCAAGGTAGCCTAAAACCCTGTGTGTTCTCTAGATATCAGTGTTTTACATGAGGATGATTTTGTGCTTATATTTGGTTAAAAATATGCTCATGGGCCTAAAAACATTTAGAACATCAAGAATGTACTTACTGTTTTTAGGGAGATTGAGTGATGATTTCCTTGTTGAGACCTCATAATGATCAAAAAGCAACCATTGTATCTAACAGTGACAAGTGCTTAGCTATGCTTTGAATACTAGATTATTTTTTATTCTATTTGTTTATGAGAGAGAGAAAGAGAGAGAGCATGGGTGCACCAGGGCCTCTAGCTCTGCAAACGAACTAACTCCAGATGGATGAATTACTTTGTACATCTAGCTTAAGTGGGTTCTGGGGAATTGAATCTTTGTCCTTTGGCTTTGCAGGCAAGCACCTTAACCACTAATCAATCTCTCCAGCCACAAATACTAGATTCTTAATAAATGTTTCATTAGTTGAGTATATCTTAGACTTAGTATGAAATGGCTCAGTGGACATCATTGTGTCATTACTTTTGTAAATTAACAGGATACTATTTGTCATTCCTTTAGGGCTTGGTACAAATAAGGCCACATCTAATAAATGGGAGAATACTGTTACCACAATGGGTTATAGGTACAATGGGACTCCTTTATTCCTTTGTACTTCTTTGGCCCCAAAACAAAAGATTTTCTTGGAAGGAAGATACTCTATTGCTGAAACATGTTATCATTAGTCTTTCTGTAGTTATTAAGAAATATTCTTTGGCTTTGGATTGCTAAGAACAGTTCCAAGCCCTAGGAAGGAGGTGCTATTTCTCTTACAAAACGGAGTGTGAGCTCCGGAGCTAATTATTTCCTTCTGTCAAACAAAGCAATAGCAAATGGTCATCTAACTCTTTCATCACAAATCAAGATGGTAAGCTCAGACACTTCCTCAATCTGATTTCCTGCCCTGCTGCACAGAATGTCTGGTGTTCAGTAACCATCCTTTTGAAGTCATAACAGAATAGTCTTGCCCTCCCCAAAAAGGAATATGAAGAGAAAGATGATTTGTGTATACAGCTCTCACATGAAACAGACACTGCTTTTCTGCCCAAGGTCTCTCCAGGAATACCGGTGATGGAATCCTATTTGCTTTTGATCTTGGCAGATATGTACAACATGCATCTCTAGCGATCTCAGGAATGTCCCTGCCATCATTTTCCCTGCATTATTTTCCCCATTAGAAACATGATTAGCAGCTGTTGGGTATCTGTGGTACAACTCTTCTAACACAATCTTACAACACAGCACCTGCTTTGGATCCTAGCTAGGAATTTTCCTGCTTGTGAGCACTCAAGGGAAGCTGCCTACCATTTCTCCCATTTCCATCTGCAAGAACAGGAGTCCTTTCCTCTTCTAGCTGTGGTTACTGAGCTCTGGGTAGAATTCAGAGGCTTCACACATAAGAATAATAAGAGGGTGGCAGATTAGGGGAACTCAGAAAGGCAGATAGAGGCCATAGGCAGTGCACATTCATCTAACTACCATGAGTGTTGTGCTGCTTGATGTGTCTGAAATCTGCCTGAAAGCCGGGGCCATTGTTCCTGCTTTACAACATGCACACCAGATGTTTGTGCTTGGATTGGCATAATCTTGATGCTTTTCACCATGTGACTCTCACCCCAGAGCTGTGACCTCACCTACCTCTGCTTGGCTGTCACATGGGCTTCCATGAACATTTTTGCAGCTTCTATCCATTCACCTACTCCACTGTGGACCAGATGCTTTTGGGTCTTGGGCCCCAGAGAGGCAAAGATGGAGGAGACATAGGGAAAGAGAAGGGAGTATGAGCAATGGTCATAGTATGACATAATGTGGCATCTGGAGGAACATATCAAGAAGCCCTGCTTGATAAACACATTGGGAAAGTGCTGATGCAGCTGAGTCAGCATTTTCAGAGAGAAGCCAAGTCCAAGGTGAATCTCACAGCAGTTTCAACACACCAGCTGGAAGGAATTTTGCCATCTCATCACTTTCTGTCCATCCTCCTTCAACCAGAGTAGATGGCTGAACTTTTACTATAGCAATTGATTCCTTAGCTGTTCTCTTGGTACATGTCTTGGTCAAAATAGAAATTTAACCTTGTGACGTTGCTATTGAGGAAAAAGGTGTGGTTAAGATATGAATGGAGAGATTGGAGGAGATAGGACTGTGCTGTCTAGGGAAAGACATAAGCCTTAAAATAGAAGCTTAAAATTCCATGTCCTTCTCAGACCTTTGACCACATTGACCACCACAGTTTGAAGCCATGCCTGAGTCTTTCTCACTTTGCTGGTTGGCTGTGGTGAGGCACCTCTCATGTGGAATTTCCAGGGTGAACCACTGTCTCTTATTTATCTAACTGCAAATCCAGGTGGTCAATGTGACTGAGGATAGAAAAAGACCATGTTGGTTCTCTGAAGGGATCATGCAAGAAACTGTCTGGAAACCTGGGGAACTCTGTAGCCAGAAACTATCTGCACATTGTGACATACTCAAGGTGGAGGCTTTATAATTTATAATGCACCCTAGATAATCTAACCTGTTCACCTTATGGTTTAGATAACATATTAGAAATGCAGTGAGGTGGGCTGGAGAGATGGCTTAGCAGTTAATGTGCTTACCTGCAAAGCCTAAAGACTCCCAGGTTTGATTCACCAGGACCTATGTAAGACAGATGCACAAAGTAGCACATGCATCTGGAGTTTGTTTGTAGTGGCTACAGGTCCTGGAGTGTCCATTCTCATTCTCTCTCTCTTTCTTTCTCTGTTTCTAATAAATAAATAAAATAATAATAAAAAGAAATGCAGTGAGGTTTAAGGATTATTTCACAAATTGAAGGAGTGATGATAAACCAAGGCTCCTGACAGCTAAAACCTTATCCCATCATAGCCAAGCACTGTCCCTAACCTGAGGGTTCCCTCCATGCCCTACATACTACTGTACCAGAAGCAGAATGGTCACTGTGCTCAGTGGGATGCCCTATCTATGTCTACAGTGTAGGTGTCTCTCCTTTGTTTCACAGGGGGAGGGAGACAAGAGAATGTACTTAAGATAAAAGGGCAAAGAATGCTTCTGCACTTGAAGGAATGGGCTACAGTGTAATTCCAGCTTAGTACAGGACAATCCAGTGTGAGGAGTATAATCTGTGATAGTGAAAGTGGATATTCAGGGAAGCTGGATAGCTAGACTAGCTAAATTGTTGTGCTTGGTGTTCAGGGAGAAACGTACATCAATAACTACGGTGGGAAATGACTGATGAAGACACCCTCTGTCAACCTCTGGCCTTTACAGGCACAGGCACACATACACATGTACACTCCCACATATGTGTGCCTGCACAGAAATACACAGATATCAAACACACATGAATGAACACTACACAAACACATACATGCAAAAAAAAATCTAAGAATCAGTATAAAAATAATAGACATGCCTCTTCATTTTAAACTTGGGTTCTCTAGTACCTCCCTCAAAGTAACTTCCAGTTGCTTGAGATTCTTACAGAAATAATAGCTTAAACCTATTTAAACAAATAAAACTCCCTTTTGAAAAGAACTCAAATGGGAGAGTGTTTTACACCACCTTGCATAGTTTTGTCCTGCATCTGTGACAGGTGGAGCCTATCAGCCACAGGAACTCCTGCCACACACAGATTCACAGCTCCACAGCTATGTAGTCCATCCTGGTTTGGATACGCAATGTCTAGTTCTTTGCTAATGAATGTACAGGGAGCTTCTGTGCTTTTGTATATATAAAGAACTTTACTACCACGAGTATCATTGTACATATATGTCATTATGCCTTTGATTGATTATTTTTCTACTATCCTTTCTTGTGAATGAGAATTGGGACCTAGGATCAGAGGGCCTTGCTGGAAGCATCCTCACTCTAAGTGCCTCTGATCTAGTTTAGTTGGCCAAGGAGGGGCCACAGTGGGGGCAACCTTCCTCAGGATCAGAATCTATCTAGCTACTCAGCCTTCAAATGGCACTTTCTATAGATGCCATGGGGCTGAGGTTAGAGTCTTTTGCTTTGTGGGCCGAAGACTTGGGCAGGAGCCTTGCCAGGCCTGCTAACAGAGAGGGTCTGCTTTACAATGCAGCCCAGTTCTGTGAGATCAGCAACTCTTCATCAATCTGGTGAGACCAAAGCCAACTCTCAAAACAAACATTTCCTGCATGAACAATGTGTTTGTTATATTTCCCTCATTTGTCTATGATGGCTGTGTCAGCCACACTGATTTACATAAACACTGTCAATCTTGGGATGTTACACTCTCAACAAAAGTAGCTGAGTACAAACAGCATTCCTCAGTTTTAATTTATATTGTCTAAACATAGCAGATGTTGAGAAAATGAGCCAACAAGAAAATACAACAAAGGAGTCCATTTGAAGGGGGGCTTTTGATTAAAATGCATTCCAGACTGACACAATGATACAATATTAATGGAATGGATCATTAAAATGTCATATTTGGCTCCTATAGAATCATAAAACAAACATAAACCCAATGTTTGCAGTTGCCAGACTGTAAATGCACAGGGTGACTATCTGTACATTTGTGACTAAGCCAGTTCTGTCATTGCCCTCGTTGCCAGTTAAGTCATGGACTTTTGCATATATGTTGCATTTTCAACTTTGGGCATGCCAGAAATGCATGATACTCATAGTACATGCCTTCTGCTCTTCCCACGGACCAGGTCCAACCACTGGGCAGTGTTCCTCCATGAGCCCAACACAGGATAGGGTTTTCCCTAATGGACCAAATGGCTAATTTGGAACAAGTTCATCATAATACAATATAAGCAAATACAAATCCTTTTTTAAAGAACAGAGACAAGAGTGTGCTTTATGCCATCTTGACTATCCTTTGTTCCTGTAACTGTTGCAGGTGGAGGCTGTTAGCATGACTCTGGGAACCAGGTGTCACAATCAAAGGTAACCCAATTGCAAATAGGAACACAGTCAAGAAACACTTTGATGCTTCACGACACTTTATATTGAATACCAGGGAATAACTGAGAGTATTGCCAAACTCCCACTATTGAACCATTGAACTTCAGACCAGAGTGAGCTATGAGCTCAAATATCCTGTAGCAAGGGATGACATAATCACTGGAACCATTGACAGTGAGCCTTGTTTATTATGAATGATAGAAAGAATGAAAATATAATATTTTACATTTGCCTTTAAGTGAACATTTTTGGCTCAGAGCAAAAGTTATTGGAATCAGCTGTGGATGCATGAGACTCTGTGGCCTTGGCTGGAGACTCTGTGAGATGGGTTCTTTCCAGGTTGCTTCAGAACCCCTGGGTTTCTGCAGCCCCAGAGCTGCTTCTCTGGGCTAGAAAGCAGGAATCTGAATCTCACAGCCTTCTATGAGGACTCTCAGGAGCCAATGGCCATTGGCCTATGCTCTCTAGAGTGTCTGTTGAGCAATCTTCATGAGTATTGCGTCCTATGGGATATAGGAAGTAGTATTAATACTTGCCTCAATAGATTGCTTTAAAAATCAAGCTCTATAACTCTCTTAAAACAGATTTATAGAACAAAAATGACCCACAAATGGCAGCTCTTATAATTGTTGTTGCAATTATTGTTTTGTTCTTAATTTATTACCATGTAAGTACAGCTTCATGGGCTATTCTGGTCAAAGTTGAAAGACTTAAATGCAGTAAGAACTATGGAGGCACTGGAGTGCCAATTCTCTGTCTCTGTCAAATAAATAAATAAATAAATAAATAAATAAATAAATAAAATATATTAAAAAAATAATGTGTACAAATGGATTCCTATGGCATTCAGCAAGTTTTTCTGTTTCACTGCAGATGCATACAAGTTGCCACTTGTGTCAGTAATTTATGACTTTATCACTGGATATCATTAAATAATGTTGTATGACTTTCCTGGGGAGATGTGAACAGATGTCTGCTTGCCTTAGAACATCTGTGACAGACCAAAGAAGCAATTCCACCCACATCTAGCTTGATGAACCAGTGAATTTACTGGGATTTACAGGAGCATGGATGACTCTAAGGTAAATGTGTCCCTAAAAAGTCCACCTCTTTTGTGAGTTACCAGGGGTGGTAATTCACAAAAGCTGCATCCCTTCAGCTCTGCACAACTTCAGCAAGCATGGCTGACTAGAGCACCTCCTCTTTGAGTATGTTACTGAGTATGTAATCTTCAGGGGTGGTCTTATGAGTCTTGTAAATTTATAAGCTTCCTGACCCTTCTGAGTCATAGGAGATGCTCTCCTTCTCCTAGGGAAGCATGTTTCAATTTGGAGGAAATATCTGTACAATGTATGGTATGTATGTATCGTAGTTCATTTAACCATTCAGTCAATGAGGGACATTTGAGCATCTCCAGATTTTAACTAGATGGTTGAACATTTATGTAGAGGTCTTTGTGTAAACATAATCTTCATTTCCAGAGTCATTGCCCAGAAAAGTAATTGCTAATTTTCATAGCAGTTGCATATTTCATTTCTTTTAAATTGTTAAATTATTTTTCAGAATAATGATATCATTTTATAGTCTAGCTGGCTACAGATGAGTGGTTCAGTTTTTCAGTATCCTTGTCAGCATTTGATGATTTTTTTTTTTTTTTTGGCCATACTGATAAGTATGTAGTAGCTTTTCATTGTTACATATCTTATTGAATTTGCTGTTTGCTAATACTTAATTCCATTGAACAACTTCTCATATTCTAATTTTCTTTTCTTTTTTTGGTTTTTTGAGGTAGAGTCTCACTCTGGTCCAGGCTGACATGGAATTAACTATGTAATCTCAGGGTGGCTTCAAACTCATGGCAATCTTTCTACCTCTGCCTCCCAAGTGCAGGGATTAAAGGCGTGCGCCACCATGCCTGGCTTGTCTTTTGCCATTTTTGGTGGCTATTTTTATTTTCCATTTTTACTACTCAGTGTTTAGAGTTCTTTACATATGCTAGATAGGTTTTTTGTCAGATAGGTGGTCTGCAAATAATTTCTCCAAATTAGTATGCTTTTGTTAGTAGGGAAAGGAGTCTTCCCTTTGGCCATGAGGTCAAAGGCAGGTGGAGCTTGAAAAACTCTTGGCCACAAACTGCCTTGTTGCAGCTGCCTTGGCATCCCTCCAGTCATTGCATCAACAGGGAAAATGGAGCTTTTGAGCAAGAAGCCCTTCCCCAGTAGTGATAGGCATGCCAGTGGGTGAACTTTCCCTGCTGCCCACACACCTCTATTCTATGCTCCACCTTTTTGCACATGGTGGTCACTATGACAACAAGGCAGGTAGAGCTGCCATCTTTTCAGACTCATACTGTCCTCTTTCTAGGTTAACCAGCTCTTCTGATTAGTTTTCTTGGTTGTCAACTGTGTATGCACCAATCAGGACTCACTTGGGTTTAATTAACACCTGCATTCTGCTCTTCAGTGGGTCTAATACCTGGGACTTTGAAGAGAGGAGACTTGCTTGAAGAAGAAAGACCTTCCCTGATGGGGGAAAGCAGGACCCATGGCCACTTGTAATGGATGGAAGCTTGTACAGGAGTTGCTGGACCTGCTCCTGCCTCTCAAACGCCCCCAGAGCTGATTGTGCTTGTGATGATAGACTTATTCCTGTCTTTGCAAGGCCAGAGATGCTTTCTGCTCCTGTGTTCAGATATGTGTTCTCTATGTTTGGACTTGCTCTTGCCTGGCAGAGAGACCCATAGCTCCCATTCCAGTGAGACTCATTGCACTAGCAGGTATTGGCTCCTGTTTCCACAGAAACCCTCTTGGCTGGTACCTCAAGGCCTTCCAAGGTTTAACCTTAATTTTATTCATCCTTTACTGTCTGTGTACTCATTCTTCAGGTGGGAAGACAAGAATGTGGAGGAATAGACCAATTAACCTTCTCATTCTTCAAACAGGATCTTTTACTAAGAATTTTGTTGCTATCATGATTGAATGGTTGGATTTTGTTAACTGATTTTGGATATACCAGGACTATTCAAGGGCTACTATGGAGTGCACTGTTGGCCTAGGATGGAAGTGTTCTCTAGCTACGCTGCCCAGCTGGAGGGGCAAATTAGAAAATTTGGAGACTGTCAGTCTCTGGTTATATGAACTTGAACTATGGAAGTTTGATGTCTGTTTGATGATGATTGAGTTTTCATTGCTTTAGTCTCTCCTTGCTATGTATTATACCAGTTGAATATGTTTACTCTGTCCTATTATATGTTGGAAGTATTTAACTTGTTTGATTTTACAGGACTCACTATCTTAAATTGGTCAAAACTGTGGGGACCTTTGAAATTCAATTGAGTATAATTTACAATGTGTGATGGTTATGGATCTATTTGGGGCCAGGGGCAGAATGTGGTAGTTTGAATAGATGACCCCCAATATATTCAGTGTTTTGTTACTTTGTAGTTTTCATCTACAGCCACCTGGCTGGGGGCAGTTTCAGTTTCACTGGGTGGATCTTAAGGTGTGGTGGGGGTTTGAGATTTCAATCTAAAGATATGCAAAGTGTGCCTAGCTGGAGTTCCTGAAGTGTGCTGTGCTGTATGGTTTTTTGGCTTGTGCTTCCTCTCTCTCTGCTTGGTCCTATGGAAGCAGGCCCACTTCTTCTGTCATTATGGAATTTCCCCTGGATCTGTAAGCTTCAGTAAATATCCCTTTCTCCATAACTGTGCCTGGTCTGGAAGTTCATCTCAGTGAACCTGAAGCTGTCATCTACAGTGTCTGTCACTGTTTCCCTGGAACTGGTTTTCATGCTAGCCATTATTGTCACTGTTTCCTCTGTAATGACTACTGGACCCAGGCAGATGAGGTGGATGTGGCCCATCTCATATAGACAGTTGGCTCTTTCTTCTTGATGTATCCTGGTTCTCCCCAGTATTCTCCACCATCTGTAAGATAGAACACATTATCTGACCAAAAGTGAAATTAGTTTGATTTAAAGGGCAAGCCTAGTTATTAGACTTATTGATGTGTATGTCCACTCTTCTAAAAGAGCAGTGGAGGTTCCCTCTGGAGCCTATTGGTTTCCTGCTCTAGGAAACCTGGCTTGGTTGCCAGATCCAGATGTGAATTTTTCCCCAGTGAGCAGGTCTTATGTACAATCTGTGAATAGTTGGTTACTTACATTGGCTGTGTGCCACTATTGCACAAGTATATACTTCTTGTTCAGCCGGTTGATTTTGTATTTGGGGTCTCTTGCTTATACAACCTGTTGCCAACCATTATTCTCCAACTACTCCCATAGCACTTTACAGCATTATAAGGAGTAGCTGGGAGAAAACTGGATTCCCTCTCAGTTCTAGCATGATCACTTGGTATCCTATGGATGAAGGTTGTGGTGTCTTCAGCAATGGGAACTTACCTTTTAGCTCTTGCATCTAACCAAGTGTTAAAAAAAAAAAAATCTTGTATTATTGTGAGAACTTCTTGTCTCCATGAGCAAGAATTCAAAGTGTGTATGTGGGAGGGACCTCAATTTTAGCCTTGGGAAATACCAGCCAGAGCCCATGGTTTTAGGGTTATGCTTTGTCCACCTTTATGGGGCTCTTCTGTCTGGGTTTGATGTGAATTACCCTCTCATCAAGGGTAATGACTTGTAGAATGCTATCCAGGAAGAAGGTTTCTATGCAATTGTTTCATGTTACCATTAATTTTATTCACCCCTCCACACCCACTTCCTCTACTCCTGAGGTCTTTCCAATACTTTTATTTTTTTCCTTTTTCTTTCTCTCTGCGACCATTGACTTGTGGCTTGTCCAGTAGTCTTTCCTCCTCTACCTCTCTATTTCCCCCTTTTCCCAGCTTTGTTCTAGTACCATGTCCCTACTGTTGATATTTAGAATGGCTAACAGTTAATCTAGCTGGTCCAGATTAGGAACTACATATGAGAGAGGGCATGCTTTGTTTGTCTTTCTGAGCCTGTGTGACCTTGCTTAGCATGATTTTTTCCAAGACCCCCCCCCACCATTTTCCTGCAGATTTGATTATTCCATTTTTCTCACCACTGAGTAGAAATGCACTATGTGTATGTACCACATCTTCATTAACCATTCATTTGTTGATGGGCATCTGCTGATTCCAGTTCCTGGCTATTGTGAATAGAGCAGCAATGAAAATGACTGCTCATGTGTCTCTGTAGTATATAGTAGAGTCTTTAAAGTATATGCCCCAAAGAGGTATATCTGGGTCTAATGGTGGTTCTATTTCCAGAATTTTGAGGAGTCTCCATACTGATTTCCATAGTGTCTGTACAAGTCTGCACTCCCACCAGCAGTGCAGGAGGATTCCTCTTTCCCCACACCCCTGCCATCATTTGCTGTCATTTGATCTTTTGATGGCTGCCATTCTGACTGGGGTGAGATGGAATCCCATAGTCATTTTAATATGGATTTCCCTGATGAATAGAGGTATTGTGGCTATTGATTTCTTTTTTCATATTTTTGCCATTGCTAGTTACTTTTTTGTGTTGATTTTATATCCTGCCACTTTGCTAAAAGAAGTCATCACTTCTAGGCATTGTCTGGTGTTTTTTTTTCCTATGTATAGAATTATGTCATGTGAAAATAGTGGTAGTTTAATTTCTTTCTTTCCAATGCATATCCATCCTCCCCCCCTTTTTTGAGATAGGGTCTCACTCTGGCCAGGATGACCTGAAATTCACTATGTTGTCTCAAGCTGGCCTGGAAGTCACAGTGATCCTCTTTCCTCTGCCTCTCGAGTGCTGGGACTAAAGGCATGTGCTGGCAGAGAAAGAATGGGCAGACCAGGGCCTCTATCCACTGCAAACAAACTGCAGATGCATGTGCCATCCTGTGCATCTGGATTTATGTAGGTACTGGGGAATTGAACTCCAGGTGTTATGCTTGGCAGGCAAGTGCTTTAACCACTGAGCTATCTCTCCAGGCCCCCTTTTATTTCTTTCTGTTGTCTTATTTCTTGAGCTAACAAGTACTATTTTAAAAATCAGTGGTGAGAGTGGGTACCCTTGTCTAGTTCTAGACCTTAATGGAAATGCTTCAAGTTTTTCCCCATGTAATATAATATAGACTTTAGGTCTGTTGCATATTGCCTTTTTATGTTGGGATATGGTTCCTCTATCCCTATCTTATCTCTCCAGTATTTTTTTAAACATTTTAAAAAATTTGGGCTGGAGAGATGGCTTAGCGGTTAAGCACTTGCCTGTGAAGCCTAAGGACCCCGGTTCGAGGCTCGGTTCCCCAGGTCCCACGTTAGCCAGATGCACAAGGGGGCGCACGCGTCTGGAGTTCGTTTGCAGAGGCTGGAAGCCCTGGCGCACCCATTCTCTCTCTCTCTCTCTGTCTGTCTTTCTCTCTGTGTCTGTCGCTCTCAAATAAATAAATAAAAAAAAATTAAAAAAAAATTATTTATTTGTTTGAGATAGAGATAGAAATAAAGAGAGAGAGAGAGAGAGAGAGAGAGAGAGAGAGAGAGAGAGAGAGAGAGGATGGGCACATCAGAGCCTCCAGCCACTGCAAATGAAATCCAGATGCTTGCATCTGGCTTATATGGGTCTTGAGGGGAATTCAACCTGGGTCCATCTGCTTTGCAGACAAGTGCCTTAACTCTTAAGCCTGGGGGCATCTTGTGAGCTCTTTTCCAGTGTTTTAATCATGAAGGCATGTTGAATGTTATTAAAGGCCTGTTCTGAATCTATTGAGATAATGAGGTGGTTGCTGACTTTGAGTTTGTTTATGATGTATTATGTTTGTTGATTTCCGTATGTTGAACCAACTCTGCATCCCTGGGATGAAGCCTACTTGATCAAGTTGGATGATGATTTTGATGTGTTCTTGAATTCAGTTAACAAGAATTTTATGAAGAATTTTTGTGTCTAAGTTCATCAGGGATATTGGTCTGTAGTTCTTGTGTCTCTGTCTGACTTTGGTATTAGTGTAATGTTTAGTATTAGCATAATGTTGGATTCATAGAAGGAATAACGATGTGTTTCCTCTTTTTCAATTATGTGAAACTCTGCTCTATAATTATCACCAAGAAATTCACTGGTTCACTATTGTAGTTGGCTTTACATTGCTGGGAGGAACCTCCAGGACAGACACAGTTTATGGGAGGAAAGGATTTATTTGAAGCTTACAGATCCAGGGGAAGTTCCATCATAGTGAAAGAAGTTGGCCCCCTTTCACAGATCCACACAGAGAGAAGAAACCAATAGCAGTATCACCATAAGCAAGCACCCAATCCACAGCAGGGAACTTGAGGCAGAGCTCAAGCCCTCTGTATACCTTTAGGCTGGACACAGATTTGCCCCTAATAATACCTTTGGGCTAGAAATCCAAATCACAGATTTACTAAGACATTTGAGTCTATTGGGGAACATAAACTAAAATTAGCACAGTCACAAAACCTGGTTTTGGTATAATTGTCTTTTTGTCTGTTGTCTGAGCCCTTTTTGAGAAGACATGTGCTCGGGTCATCCCAGGAAAAAGTTTTCCTGTGACAAAATCTGAATCCTTGGACTGTACTTTGGGGTCCATTGATAGGAGTCTAAATCCATCAGACACCATACAGAGTTCCACTGATAAGAACCTAAATCCATAGATTCTACAGGGTCCTATCAGTAAGTGCCTAAATCTGTAGACCTTGGATTTTGGGTTGTGTCAGTAAGGATTTACATCTGTAGACCCTGGGAAGCAAACACTACAAGGTCACACTTGTACAGTGGCCCCAACACAGATAGACCTTTTGAGGCCCTGTTTCCTGCCCATGGGAAAAAGGTTCAGAGCATAAAGAGAGTTGTCTTTTCATATAAGAGCCAAGGCCCCACTAGAGACATTTGCATAAGGTCACTTAGGTTTGTATTTAGGGATTCAGTGGTAAGTGTTTAAATCTGTAGATCCAAAGCTTATTTAGAGTCACATTGAAGGACCTGACTCTGTAGACCCGAGAGTTTAAGCACAGTCTTGAAAGAGCCTTATGTACAGGTTCTCTGCTCTCTAATGCTATGCCACCTCAGTATTCTTTTTTTTTTTTTTTAATTTAATTTATTAGTTTTCTTTTCAGCAAATACAGGCAGTTTGGTACGATTGTTTAGGCTCATCCATGATCTACCCCCTCCCATTGGACCCTCCTTGTTGATGTAAATGGGTCGTGAATTGTGGAGTTAGCCCACAGTTATTGGTACAATAAATGTCTCTGCATATCATGACCCAACATGTGACTCTGACATTCTTTCCGCCCCCTCTTCCGCAAAATTTCCCTGAGCCATGTTGGGTTCATTTTTGGTCTGCTTCATTGCTGAGGTGTTGGGGGCCTCTGAGGCGCTGGCTCTCTGATTTGATAGGAGTTGATTTTTCTCTGTGTTGGTCTCCTTCCCCTTTGTGCTGGTATCCGGTTCATCAGGAAAACATCATCCTTGCTTGTTTTGCCAATTGTCCTTAGTTTTAGTAGGGCTCCTTTTGAGGTATGTTGGGGCAGCTCTCTCCTTAGGATCTGCATCTATCTGAAAAAGAGAAGCAGATTCTCCAACGGAGAGTAAGTTAGCACCCGGAAAATTGAGATAACACTTACTTTTTTGATAGAGAGTTTGATAGGTGTAGGCCCTCTTGTACTCCATGATTGATGGTAGCTTGATATTGGAGAGTGGGCTTATGTTTGGGTATGGTTCTGACTTGTTTCCCAGCTCCAGCTATGGGTCTCATACCACTGAGGGGATCAGTTAGCCAAATCAAGAGCAGTTGGTTCCCCACCATGGCTGTGTGCCACTATTGCCCTTGTGTGGGCATCACATCAAACCACCTCAGTATTCTTGACTGCCAGTAGACCACATGTGCCTGGCCTGGGGGCATGTTTTTGAGGCCCTCTAGGCACTTGCTTTTCTAAGTAGATAAAAGTGCCACACAAGGCTATTGAGATTTTAAATCAGTGTCAACAAATTGACTCTCTGTTTCTCTTTCTTTTGTAGAATAAATTATACTAGTAATTTAAACATTATATGGCTGTTTAAATTCATGGTAATCTCATATCTGCCATGTCACTAACCCTGAGCAGATTTATACCATGCGTCCTCCAGACTTTGTTTTAAGGCAAAATGGCTACTTGCCTTTATGACAAGGGAAAGGAGAGTGACAACAGCTTATCGTTTTGGTCTGCTCTATTTTCTCTTGTGTCTAAGTTTACGAATGCTTTGTTATAATGCAGCTTTTGTGAAACAGAAAATGGAACATAAAAACCAACTAGTGATAACTAGATTTAACTAAGGCTTACTGTGAGTTAGAAGTTTGCAATTTGACAACATGTAAACAGGTAATCTGTTTGTTACATACTATCATGAATGTAATTAAGATTTGTCATGGGTGGGTTTATAGTTCAAGTTTTATAAAGGAAATAATCTAGCTTTATTCAGTGTGACTTTTGGTCTTAGAGAAGAAGGAAGTCTCCATATTCTAAACACCTGTGTGCTTTCTCAGTTTTGGGGGACTCCAACTACAATACCTGAGTCAAAGTGAGTTGTCCCAGAGTTAATAGAGTTATAAATGAAATATAAGGGCATCACATGGCTTTTCTTATCCCAGGTATCAGACCCTCTAGGTCATAAAGTATCCTGGCCCCCCGAGAGTATAATACTGATGAAAGATTTTGGGGTTCAGGAAAGGTCTTCCAGAATTTATGGGTGTGGTGGTCACATCTATAATCCTATGAACCCCAAGTTTTGAGTTCTTTCCTACCTTTAACAAGGAATTGATAAAGATGGACTCAGGAAGGATAAATTATGAGTTATGAAGTTTATTTAGGGAGAATTCACAAATTTTGGGATTTAGGAAACACACTCTCATGTGGAAACACTGCATCATTTATAAGTTGTGTTTAAGAGAAATTGAGGTGTTTGGGGAAAAGAAAGAGTACAGCCACAAGGATGTGGGCTTTAGAGAAACTGAGGCTTTTAAAGAGAAATTAGAGTAAAACTGCAAACATGTTGAATGTAGAATCTAGGAACTTGTGTGGGGAATTTTTGGGGCTGGCATCATCAAGTAGTGATGGGTCAGGGCCTGTTCCTGGATGAGATGCACTGGCAGATTTCTTGTTGCATTTCATACTGAACAGTTAGTTTTAACTCACAGGGAAAAGGAGTTCTTGCTGGCCTACAAATGTGTTTTTCAGAGACTTACTAAAGTGATGAAAGCTGTTAAAAGAGGAAAGTGATTAATAAGTGCTCTCTGATGATGAAGTGTTGCCAGAGTTCCAGTGAAAAGAAGAGGTGTGAAGATCAGGCCATCTACTGATGTCTCTTGTAGTTAGTAATTAATGTACTTTTGAGCCCAAATTTTCCGTTTGTATGTGGTTTCTAACTGTGGTGGAAATGGAAACTTTACTTTTAGACCCAACTTGTAAACACATTTGGGATTTCAGAATATAAGGTAGACTAAGGCATGATTAACGTAACTTGAGAAATGTAGATTAATCTAGAGGTAACTGATTTATCTGACCTGCTTCAAATCACCAACAGCTTTAAACCAGCAGAAGACTCTCGTCACCTCCTATACCACCTTCTCTACCACTAGACTTTACACTTGGAAAACAAACATCTTGACACTCTATCCAGAACACACTCATCTGTGACATGGAAACAAGTTTGCTGAATCTGGATCATTCTGATGTCTCAGACTTGGCCTAGTGTCTGACCCAAGTTAGGTGCTTGACAAATAGCTTCTGAGTGAGTTGGCCATGGGAAATATATATGCTCTGGGAGGAAGGTTGGATTCAATTTTAGTTTGGCCCTTGAAATTGGGTTAAACAACAGCTGAGTAAAGTCATTCATTTATATTTAGAGGTCCAGGTTTACTTTCCCAGTAAGACAAACTTTAAAAGCAGCCATTGATGATTACTGTAAGATATCAAGGTACTGTTTTAGGAATAACATTACACAATCAATAATCATACATGTACACAAGCACAGATTTGGTCCTATGTATTTATTGATTTCTCATCTTTGTATTTAACGAACTACTGGTGGAAAAATACTAAAAATAATTGCGCTTATACTAAATATATATAACTTTTAATTGTTCTCTAAAAATATGTATCTTGGCAATTATTTACATTAAACTTATATTTTTATTATATATTATAAATAATCTACAGATGATGGGATATGCTGGTCACATAGAATTCAGAAGGCAAATCAAGAGGATCATGAATTTGAGGCCATCCTGGTCTCAAAAAACAAACAATAAATCTAGAGAGAATTTAAGATGTATGGGAGGATGTACTAGGCTATGTGCAAATAATATGTTATACATTTATTTATTTATTCATTTATTTTAATCTTATTTTATTTTATTTTTTTCTCAATTTTTAAAGCATGTTCCATGATTATAAAAAATATCCCATGGTAATACCCTCCGTCCCCCCACTTTACCCTTTGAAATTCCATTGTCCATCATATCCCCTCCCCATCTAAATAAATCTCTCTTTTATTTAGATGTCGTGATCTTTCCCTCCTCTTATGATGGTCTTGTGTAGGTAGTGTCAGACAGTATGAGGTCATGGATATCCAGGCCATTTTATGTCTGGAGGGAGCACGTTGTAAGGAGTCCAACCCTTCCTTTGGCTATTACATTCTTTACGCCACCTCTTCCGCATTAGACCTTGAGCCTTGGAAGGTGTAATAGAGATGTTACTCAGTACTCTAGTCACTTCTTTCCAGCACCATGATACTTTCTGAGTGGTCCCAAGGTCACTGCCATCTGTAAAGAGAAGATTCTCTACCCAAAGTGAGAGTAGCATTAATATAAGGGTATGAATATTAAGAGAAGTGCTTACTGGGCAGTTTGATAAGCATAGTATATATACTTATCCAGACATCAGCAGATGTTACACCCCTAGGGCTCATGGCTACCCCTGTTTTAAGTTTTCAGTATCAGGGATGTATTCCCCCTTGGAGTGGGCCTCCAGTCCAATTGGAGGGCAGTTGGTTTCCACCATGACAGGCGTGCCACTATTGCACCTGCTGTCTTTTTGGCCTGGCTGGCCAATTATAAGGCTTGCAGTGTCCACTATTGAGTATCTTCACTGGTGGTATCTCTTTCTCCCATTGAACTGCATGTAGAATGGCTTTTTCCAGCTTTCTTTGCTGGTCTACATGGAGGAGGTTATCAGCTCAGTTTCAGCAGGATTTCTCAGTTGCCTTATAGCCCAAGTGTGTGGAGTCTTCAGCAATAGGGTTTTACCATTCCGGGTGGGAAACCAAGAGCCTTGGCAATGGCCTATAATGTTTTGGGGGCATCAGGGACCTCCCTGGCCAACAACTCACTGGAAGGTATCCCATCCCTGGCACTGAAAAATTTCGGCAATGATCTACAGCTCCTGAGTGTTCCATTGTCCAAAATCAGAGAATTTCATATGATTTATTTATATCCTTTTAGATTTTGATTAGCCCTCCCTCCACCTTTCCTCTACTCAATCTCCTCCCTTGACCTCAATTTGGGCCTTTTTACCCCAGTTAATCTATTCTTCTACTTACATATATACAATACCAACCTATTAAGTACCCTCCTCCCTTCCGTTATTTCCCTTTGCAACTCTTTTTTTGCTTACTGGCTTCTGCTACTGAGTTTTATCCTTCTCACACAGAAGCCCAATCATCTGTAGCTAGGATCCACATATGAAGGAGAACATGTGGCGCTTGGCTTTCTGGGCCTTGGTTACCTTGCTTAGTATAATCCTTTCCAGATCCATCCATTTTTCTGCAAATTTCATAACTTCATTTTTCTTTACCACTGAGTAGAACTCCATTGCATAAATGTGCCATATCTTTGTTATCCACTCATCAGTTGAGGGATATATAGGCTGGTTACATTTCCCAGATATTATAAATTGAGCAGCAATAAACATGGCTGAGCACGTACTTTTAAGGAAATGAGATGATTCCTTCAGATATATGCCTAGGAGTGCTATAGCTGGCTCATATGGTAGATCAATCTTTAGCTGTTTTAGGAACCTCCACACTGATTTCCACAATGGCTGGATCAGATTGCATTCCCACCAGCAGTGTAGAAGGGTTCCTCTTTTTCCACAACCCCACCAGCATTTATGATCATTTGTTTTCATGATGGTAGCCAATCTGACAGGAGTGAGATGGAATCTCAATGTAGTTTTAATCTGCATTTCCCTGATGACTAGGGACATAGAACATTTTTTTTAGATGTTTATACGCCATCCATATTACTTCCTTTGAGAACTCTCTAATTAGCTCCATAGCCTATTTTTTAAAAAATTTTTATTTTTATTTATTTATTTGAGAGCAACAGACAGAGGGGGGAGGAGAGAGAGAGAGAGAGAGAGAGAGAGAGAGAGAGAGAGAGAGAGAGAGAGAATGGACGTGCCAGGGCCTCCAGCCACTGCAAACGAGCTCCAGATGCATGTGCCCCCTTGTGCATCTGGCTAAAGTGGGTCCTGGGGAATCAAGCCTTGAACTGGGGTCCTTAGGCTTCACAGGCAAGTGCTTAACCACTAAGCCATCTCTCTAGCCCCATAGCCCATTTTTTTAATTGGCTTGTTTGATTTCTTATTATTTAATTTTTTGAGTTCTTTGTATATCCTAGATATTAATCCTCTATCAGATATATAGCTGGCAAGATTTTTTCCCATTTTGTAGGTTGCCTCTTTGCTGTATTCACAGTGTCCTTTGCAGTACAAAATCTTTGTAATTTCATGAGGTCCCAGTGGTTAATCTGTGGTTTTATTGCCTGAGCAACTGGGGTTGTATTCAGAAAGTTTTTGCCAAGACCAATATGTTGAAGGGTTTCCCCTACTTTTTTCTCTAGCAGTTTCCGAGTTTCAGGTCTGATGTTGAGGTCTTTAATCCATTTGGACTTAATTCTTGTGCATGGAGAGAGCGAAGAATCTATTTTCATCCTTGTACAGATATATATCCAGTTTACCCAACACCATTTGCTGAAGAGGCTGTCTTTTCTCCAATGAGTATTTTTGGCATTTTTATCGAATATCAGGTGGCTATAGCTACCTGGAGTTACATCTGGGTCCTCTATTCTGTTCCACTGATCTACATGTCTGCTTTTGTGCCAGTACCATGCTGTTTTTGTTACTATGACTCTGTAGTATAGGTTAAAATCGAGTATGGTGATATCACCAGCCTTATTTTTGTTGCTCAGTATTATTTTAGATATTTGAGTTTTTTTGTGATTTCAAATGAATTTTTGGATTGTTTTTTCTATTTCAATGAAGAATGCCTTTGGAATTTTGATGGGGATTGCATTAAATATGTAGATTGCTTTTGGTAAGATTGCCATTTTCACAATATTGATTCTTCCAATCCAGGAACAAGGGTTGTTTTTCCACTTTCTAGTGTCTTCTGCAATTTCTTGTTTGAGTGTTTTAAAGTTTTCATTGTAGATTCTTTACTTCCTTGGTTAGGTTTATTCTAAGGTACTTTATTTTCTTTGATGCAACTGTGAATGGGAGTGATTCTCTGATTTCATCCTCTGTGTGTTTGTTGTTAGCGTATATGAAGGCTCCTGATTTCTGTGTATTTATTTTTTATCCTGCTACATGGCTGTAGGTGTTTATCAGCTCTAACAGTTTGCTGGTAGAGTCTTTAGGGTCCTTTATATATAGAATCATGTCATCTGCAAATAATGATAACTTGATCTCTTCCTTTCCAATTTGTATCCATTTTATGTGTGTCTCTTGTTTTATTGCTATGGCTAAGACTTCCAGTACTATATTAAATAAAAGTGGAGACAGTGGACATCCTTGTCTTGTTCCTGATTTTAGTGGGAAAGCTTCCAGTTTTTCCCCACTTAGTAATATGTTGGCTGTAGGCTTGTCATAAATAGCCTTTATTATGTTGAAATATGTTCCTTCCATTCCCAATCTCTGTAGGACTTTTATCATGAAGCGATGTTGGATCTTGTCAAATGCTTTCTCTGCATCTAATGAGATGATCATGTGATTTTTGTCCTACAATCCATTCATATAATGTATTACATTTATCAATTTGCATATATTGAACCATCCCTGCATCTCTGTGATAAAGCCTATTGATATGTTATATTTTTATATACAACAGTTTAAGAGGCATGAGTATCTATGATTTGGGTATCTACTGTGTGTGTGTGTATGTGTCTATGTCTATGTCTGTGCTTCATCTGTCAATCTTGTATACATATATGTTAATTTAATTCTTAGCATTTGTCTCTTTGTGGGGGCACATGTGAGTGTGTTCCATGTAAACCTTTAGCATCTCCTTGTATAGCAGTGGGTTTTGTTTTTCAAAGCTGGGATATGCTGTAGAAACAAGTACCCACCTGATCTGTGTCAGTTAGGGTTGAGCCTAATTTCACATGAAAGTGGCTCCATTTCAGTGTTTTGTGTTGTGAAGGGGTGCAAGGCTGTTCTTGGCTGTAAGACAATTGACAGAAAGAGAGTGCTCTTTTCATTTCATTTTATTTATTTTTGAGAGAGAGAGAGAGAGAGAGACAGAGACAGAGACAGAGAGACAGAGAGAGAGAGAAAGATGTAGATAGAGAGAGAGGGAGAGAGGAAGAGAATGGGCATGCCAGGGCTTCTAGTAAACAAACTTCAGATGCATGTGCCACCTTGAGCATCTGGCTTATGTGCATACAGGGGAATTGAGCCTGAGTCCTTAGGCTTTGCAGGCAAGTACCTTAGACACTAAGCCATCTTTTCAACAGGAGAGATAATTTTTTAACCAGGCATATTGCTACCCAGATAAAATTGGTAGTGTGGGACTGGAGAGTTGGCTTAGCAGTTAAGGTGCTTGCCTGCAAAGCCTAAGGATCTATGTTTGACTCTTCAAATCACACATAAGCCCGATTCACAAAGGTGAGGCAAGTAGGAGCTTGTATATGCCCATTAGGTGGTGCAAATGTCTGGAGTTCAATTTCAGTGGCTGAGGTCCTGGGGTGCCAATTCTCTCTCTCTAAAGTAAAAAAAAAAGGGAGTGTATTTCTAGAACAATAAAAGGGAATAGATTTTGAGTTGGCTGCTTAAAACTCTTGCTCTACCACTGAGGTGTGTATTTATGTTTACTCTATTACCTTGGGTTGAATTGCTTCCTGGCATTGATTTAACACTTATTAGCATTAATACACAACAGTATCACTTTAAAATTTTATTAATTGTATTTAAAAACTTTATGAATAAAATTGCATAATGCTTTCTCCGTACTCTCCTTTATCACTCTTCCTTCATACTCCCTTCACTGAACTCCTTTTCTAACTATTCCCTCTTTTAATTTGAAGTCTTTCCTACCCCCTCCATAACTTATGAGAACATGTTGTTGGGCCTAATGTTATGCAGGTTTTACACAGGTAAGGGCAGCTGCTGTGAGGTCATGAGTACAGTCATCCTTGTGTGTGTTGAAGACAGTGTTCTTATGGTTCTTACATTCCTTCCATCACCTCTTTCACAATTGCCCATGAGCCTTTGAGGGTGTGATAGAGTTGTCTCATTTAGTGCTGAAAACTCAATTGTCACTTCTTCTCCACACTTTGATGAGTTCTGAGTCTACCAAGTTAGTCTTGCCACTTGAAGAGAAAAATTTCTCTAACCAAAGTAGGGCCAGTTCTCTGGATATTGTAGTTACCTTTATGTTGCTGGCACAAAATACCAAACCAAAAGTAGCACAAGGAAGGAAAAGATATACTTTGGCTTATAGTCTCTAGGGAAAGCTCCATGATGTTAGGGGAAAGCATGGAATGAGCAAACACTACCTAACCCTGGCAAGCTAGGGCTAATAATCCTAACCATCCACCCCCAGTGTTAAATTAAGTGGAAAGGCTCTAGCAAGGCTTTATGTCCCAAATTGCTACCGGTTGGGAACCAAACACTCAAACCACATGAGTTTATGGGGAGTACCTAATTCAAGCTACCACAATGGGCATGAACAAAAATATTTAGAGGGTAGTCTGGTGGGCATAATATATCCATTTAGCCAAACAATAGTAGTAGCTTCTCCCTAAGTCTTATGGCCTCCCCAGCCATAAGATTTTGACTAGGTTTTTAGGAGCAAGCATTCAGGCCTCAAATCCACATAGCAGTTGGTTACCTCTGTAACAGACATGCCACTATTGTACTCATAAGTATATGTTGTCTGGCTACAGCATTTGGGATCCATTGCTGGTTAAGACTATTGATGACTTTTCTCCTCCAGTAGACTTCTCTTGAAGTCAGGTTCACATTGCTAACAGAAATCACCTAACCAAGACCAGCTTGTGGGAAAAAAGGTTTATTTTGGCTTATAGACTTGAGCAGAAGTTCCATGATGGCAGGGGAAAATGATGGCATGAGCAGAGATTGCACATCACCTCCTGGCCAACATCAAGTGGACAAAAGGAATAGGAGAGTGTGCCAAACACTGATAAGAGGAAACTGGCTATAATATTCATAAGCCTGCTCCCAATGATACACTGCCTCCAGGAGGCAATAATTCCCAAATCTTTATTAGTTGGAAACTTAGCATTCAGAACACCTAAGTTTATGGGGGACACCTGAATCAAACTACCACATTCCGCCTCTGGCCCCCATAAACTAACTGGTAACTATCTATGATATAACATACAATGCATTCAGTCCATCTTTAAAAGTTCTCATGGTTTTTGTCAATCCCAATGATGTTCAACATTCCCATAATCCAAGGTCTTTTTTTTAAGATATTTTATTTTTATTTATTTATTTGAGAGAGAGATAATGGACATGCCAGGGCCTCCAGCCACTGCAAACAAACTCCAGACGCATGTGTCCCCTTGTGCATCTAGCTTATGTGGGTCCTGTAAAATTGAACCTGGGCCCTGTGGCTTTGTAGGCAGACGCCTGAACCACTAAGCCATCTCTACAGCCCCCAAGGTCTTTTAACTGAGCCATAATACCAAAAATAAAACAAAAAACCCATACTAGCACAAAATACCCATTCACACTGCAAATGATGGCATTGGGCATAGCAAATAAATATTCAAGCAATACAAGATTTAAACAGGGCAAACATCAAACTCTGTAGCTCCAACAACTCTAGCCAATGCAAAGTCTCCAAGTCTGATAATTTTAACCAGCAATCTGGACTTCCAATTCTGCCCCTCCAGCTAGGTTACTCACAGTCCTGGAAAACTTCATCAGGGGCCAGCAGCTCTCCTTAGCAGTCTTTTCATGGTCCTGGCATCTCCAGGGTGTCTCCACTGCAACCCACAGTCCATCCTCATGGCTCCATCATGTCTCCAATGCAGGCATCCAGCAAACCTGCTTCACACTGCCAATCGCTGTTTCCAAAAATAAGACTGTGTTTCAAATTCAATGGCCCTTTCTTTCCTGCATTTCTTATACTCCATAATACCAGGTAGGGTGCCAATTTGTTAATCAGGGGGGAGGGGATAAAGGAGACTTTGATGAACAGGACATTCTTTGAGCATTCAGGCCCCTTCAAAAGATTCTACATTCTTCCTGTTGCCCAGTGCAGGGCAGCTGGCCCAATCTTAATGTTAATGTTCATCTTCATCTCTCATGTAATTGCAGCTGAATGGGAAGCAGTTTTTGCCCTAAGATTTCTTTCTGTGCCATATCCCTCTGTACATACCATCCATTTCTATGCAATGCAACCCTGCACAAATTCTCAGGACCCCAGCATATCAGCAAGCCTCTCACACAAACTACTTCTATCCCAGTCCAAGCAAAGCTCTTTCTTACCTTCATAAGCCAAAACGCACACCTCATAGTCCATAGTTCTTACTGCATTCAGGTCTTTTAACTCTGACTAAAATAGTCTGTCAAGCTATACTTGCAGCACTGCAGGGTGTCTCTTAGGCTAAGTTTTCTTTCTTTCTTTCTTTCTTTCTTTTTTTTTTTTTTTGTATTTTAAGGTAGGGTCTCATTCTGGTCCAGGCTGACCTGTAATTAACTATGTAGTCTCAGGGTGGCCTCACACTCATGGCAATCCTCCTACCTCTGCCTCCCAAGTGCTGGGATTAAAGGCATGTGCCACCACACCAAGTTTTCAAATCTTCCCACATTCCTTTTGAAAATCAGCTCCAAAAGGCCAAAGCCACATAGTCAGGTCAGGTGGCTAGCAGGAAGGCCACTCTCAGTACCAACTTTATTGTTGCAGTCAGGTTTGCATTACTGAAAGAAATCACCAGACCAAGAACAGCTTGTGGGAAAAAAAGGTTTATTTTGGCTTACAGACTCGAGGGGAAGCTCCATGATGGCAGGGAACATGATGGCATGAGCAGAGGTTGGACATCACCTCCTTACCAACATCAAGTGGACAATAGGAACGGGAGAGTGTGCCTAACACTGTCAAGGGGAACCTGGCTATAATACCCATAAGCCCGCCCCCAACAATACATTCCCTCCAGGAGGCATTAATTCCTAAATCTCCATCAGCTGGGAACCTAGCATTCAGAACACCTAAGTTTATAGGGGACACCTGAATCAAACCACCACTACATAGCACTTTCCAGTGGTATGATTGTTAGCCAGCAGGGAGGGGGCTTCCTGCTGAGTTCTGGCTTGACTTCTCAGTGTCCTGCAACTGAAACATGTGCTGTCTTCAACAATAGGTCTTGTCCTCTAGTTCTGGTGGAAAACTAAGAGCCATGGTAATAGCTTGTATTGTTTTGGAAGCCTCCCTACCAACAACTCACTGGGATGTATCCAGCTCCTGGCACTGGATTTTTTGTGTGATAACCCATGGCTCCTAGGCATAGCATTATCCACCTCCACATGATACTTCTGTCCAAACTCCCATTTTCCAAAAATTACTTCTTTTTTGGTTTTTCAAGGAAGGGTCTCGTTCTAGCCTAGGCTGACTAAGTAATCTCAGGGTGGCCTTGAATTCAGGCGATCCTCCTACCTCTGTCTCCCAAGTGCTGGGATCAAAGGCCTGTGCCACCACACCTGGCTTAAAATTATGTATTTTTAAATTAGCTAAGAAAGAAGTAAGTTTCTCTATGGCCTATTCATAATATCTTTAGTTTTGATTAACTATCCTCACTTTTTTTTTTGTTATAGGTATAGATTGAGACACCTGTGAACTTGCTTTTCTTTTATTATCCAAGACTTGAATATTAATTTATTTCAACAGTTGTGTATTGATTACAGACTGAAGAAAGCTCGTAATAGGAAATTTGTAGAGAATTAGTGAATACTATAATAAGTGGTAAGAAGTGAGCCTCCCTAAGAGAAGATAGGGGAGTCAGGAAGGCTGCTCTGCTCTGTCCTGGTTCTGAAGTCTTTCTCAGCCATAGAAGCCCAGGAATGTGCAGGACTCATGTGGCCTTTCACAGTGTTGCAAATAATAAGGCTGCCTATGTTACGCCCCCCGGGTGAGTTTACCAGCTGCTGATCCTACCAATAAAAGATTTTGTTTAGTCTTTGAATTTTTGCTCTACATATTTACTCCTCTCTCCTTGTTTTTAAAAAGTTAGTCTTTCACTCTTTCCATCTTTTCAGATTTATGTAGCCTTTCCTACTGTGGAAACATTTAAGGATAAGACAGTAATACCTAATTTCAGATCTCTCTGAAAGTTCAGTAGGAGCTATCAACCTCCAACTTCCTTCCATCTTCCTTCACAATGAAAAATAATGAACTATTTCTACTGTTAATCAGCCCCCTCTCCCTTTCTTGTTTTTCCATTTTTCAACCACTGTACTTTGCACATAAAAGGAGAGAGATAGCTCAAGAGATCTGGCACATTTGAAACCCTCACAATAAATTAGAAACATTTGTTAAAATTGCCTGCGTTTTAAGATGATATGAGTTTAGCTCCCTAGCTATAAGGAACAGAAGACAAACCCATCACGACAGCTGTGATGTCCTCAGAAGAAAACAGAGGAGCTTCCCTGTGCTTGGACCCTGACCAATGGCATGTTGCCTGGTTAGTGTTGCCACCCTTCACCTTAAGGATGATATTAGTGACTTTTCTTATTGCTGTGGCCAAATACCCTGACCAAAGCAATTTAAGGAGGGAATAGTTTACTTCGGCTTATACTTTGGGATTGCAGTGCATCACAGCAAGGAGAATGTAGGAGTCATCTCTGAAGCAACACTCTCAGTGAAACAAAAGGTGCTTGGAGTTTTTATTTAGAAGGCCCATGCATATTCATGTAGGGGAGGGTCAATTTTTAAGTATGTTCAGTTGAGGTCATAATTTTAAATAGTGAACACTTTTGCACAAGCTTAGCTCAGAGACATAGAGTATATATAAAAAAGATTAAAATGATGCATAGAACTGCCTTTGGGTATACTCAGCTAATACTGTAAAGATTTAGCTGAAGATAAAGAATATTTGGAAGGTGCATTAATACAGGAGTCTGCTACTCAAGGTGCATGCCTTGCTTAGTCACTAACAACTTGATCTCTGAGAGAAGCTCTGTGTCAAAGTGAATTTGAGAAGTGTTGGATTAACTGGTTTAAATAAGTTTCTTTGCTACAGAATGTCTCAGATTATTCTTTTTTTTTTTTTGGTTTTTTTTCGAGGTAGGGTCTCACTGTAGCCCAGGCTGATCTGGAACTCACTATGTAGTGTCAGGGTGGCCTCAAACTCACAGCGATCCTCCTACCTCTGCCTCCCAAGTGCTGGGATGAAAGGCATGCACCACCACGCCCGGCTACTCAGATTATTCTTAAAAATATTTTATTCATTTATTTACAGAGATAGAGAGAGAGAAAGAGAGAAAGAGAGAGAGAGAGAACAAGCAAATGAATTCCAGATGCATGTACTACTTTGTGAATTAGGCTTTATATGGGTCCTGGAGAATTGAACTCAGGCTTTCAGGCTTTTGCAAACAAGTGCCTTTACCCACTGAGAAATCTCTCCAGTCCCTTATACTATTCTTGTAATGAGAACTGCAAGCCTCTAACAGGGGACTATGCAAGGGCTTCCAAAATTTGTGCATACATGGGTCTCCTATTTTCCCCTTTCCCATGGGAAGTAGGCTAGTTGGTATATTAAGTAAGTGTGTGGGCTCTGGGATCAGCCTATCTGCTTGAACCCAGGATGTACCACTGAAGAGCTATATGGTCCTGGATTAATCTTTCTTAGATTTAGTTCCCTTATGCATAAAAGGAGTATAACAATAGCACCTAGCTTATAAGGCTGTTGAGTTGTGGGAAATAATAATTCATATAAAGCATTGCATTTATGAAACAGCTCTCAGAAATAGTTTCAGCTTAAGTCATTCATATAGCATATCTCTCAAAATGAGTGCTGCATGACATACTCTTTTCAAATTTTCAGTAGTGACATTCAGTACTGAATGTCAGGCTGTCACTTAGCAACTCTGCCTTCTCCCCATCTGAACAGCTGGTTTCTGTTTCTCTAATTAAGAGTGTGCTCAGGAAGGCTTTTTGATGGTTACGAAAAGGGTGTCCTTTGAATTTGAGTGGCAGTAGGTGGGTGCTGAATGTGGAATTCAGGTAGTCAGTTCTCATAAAGAGATGAGTCATGCTGGGGAGGAATCAGACACCTTGAGGACAGCAGGACACAGGTGGTGGCCTCATCAGTCTTCAGCTGAAGCCTGAGCCTGGATGCTTTCTGTCAGAAGAGATGATATATGCTTTGCAGCTTAGATAATTCTGAGTGGAGTCTTCTGTGGCTGGGTAGACACAGCCTCTGAACTGATGGAGTGGCAGAGAGAGACTTGACGACACAGCAAGGTGTGTTGGTAGAAGCTCTGGGGCACAAATGCCACCCCAGCTCTTTTGTGATTGGCAGTACTGTTTGGAGGTGTCATGTGACCATGCAGTTGGCTCTCTTCCTCAGTGGTAAAAGCGAAGTCTAAAGGGAGGTATATGAAAACACGTGGGAAACAGTCAAGAGTGCTATGATTGCAAGGTAGAAATGTTTATAGCAACCATGGAAACTTCACTACGTCTTAATTCAAAGCTGTGGTAGCACAAAATTTTGGGCTAATGCTAAAATAAGACCATAAAAGCCATCTGTCAAAATATTATACTTGGTTTCTTTCTATAACTAAGGCCTTAAGCTCAATAATGTAAGTTTGAGAACTTATCAGTGGATTCCTGCCATTCTGCAATACTTCATCCTGGTTATAATTCTAGAGCCCTGAGTATTTTAAGAGATCATGGAAAGTGTTCACGTTTAACAAGGAACTTCACATCACTGTAATTTTAGTTTTTAAGTGTCCAAAACTTGAGAAATATTAGTTCTCATTTGCCTTCATAATTTGACTGAAATGAATCAACTATTCCTTAATAAAAGGTAATGAAGTTTTGCTTCTATAGAGAAAAATAAAAGTTTCAGCCAAGAGGTTGGTAAATTTTATTTTCATCTATTATAAAAACAAGAAGAAAGAAATTCTGTAGTGATGTTAATCAATTTGAAACTTATAATAGGGTCTTTATTAGGAAAGCTCTTCACTGGCTTATTGTACTTGACGTCTTGCCAGGTACTCCAAGAATGCAAGCTCTGGATATTTTACATTTGGGCCATTTTTAGGGTTGCATGTGTAAGGTGCAGCCTTGGGGGATAGGGAGATTCCCCTCCAAGATAAAGTGTGGGCTTATTTACTGCTTCTTGTGACAATGGTGTGTTTCCTAGGTTCAGTACTTCTCAGCTGCAACCCAAATCTATTGTATATAAAAATATCTATTTTGGCCTTTCCATGAGCCCCATGTGGGACCTAGGGGTAAGAAAACTGGTGCATGTGCGGAGATCTGCCACACTGCAATGACAAAGTCAATGCCTTGGATCTAGGTGGCTCATATATTCATCCAGAAATCATAGATTTAAACTCACATTGAATAAAGGATTATTGTGGTTGTAAGTTTTAGAGTTCCAGTCCATGATTAATTGGCTCATTGATTGGTACCTGTGGCGAGCCAGCACATCATGTCTGGAGTGTGTGGTGGAGCAAAATTGCTTACCTCATCACCATGAAGTCAAAAAGGGGGAAGGGAGCCAAGACTTAGCAATCTCTTTAGATAGTGCTCTTAATGACTTAAAGACTTCTTCCTGAAGCCCCACCTTTTAAAGATTCTGCCACATCTCACAAAGCATCACCTTGGGGACTGTGGTGGTTTGATTCAAGTGTCCCTCATAAACTTAGGTGTTCTGAATGCTAGGTTCCCAGCTGATGGAGATTTGGGAATTAACGCCTCCTGGAGGGAGTGTATTGTTGGGGGCAGGCTTATGGGCTTTATAGCCAGTTTCCCCATGCCAGTGTTTGGCACACCCTCTTGTTGCTGTGGTCCACCTTATGTTGGCCAAAGAGTGATGTCCACCCTCTGCTCATGCCATCGTTTCCCCCTGCCATCGTGGAGCTTCCCCTTGAGCCTGTAAGCCAAAATAAATCTCTTTTTCCCAGAAGCTGCTCTTGGTTGGGTCATTTCTACCAGCAATGCGAACCGGACTGCAACAGGGACCAAGACTTTAACACTCGGACCTTTTGGGGGAAATTTAAGACAAAATCTCTAGTGCTGGGTAACTTATTAGCTTATAAAGAGGATAAAGAAAATCCAAGATTCTTAAAAGATCTTGAAACTTTTGGTCACTTATTATCATGAAGAATTCTTGCTTAAGAATTCCCTCCCTTGGTGTTCTTTATGGGATCTTGGTATCCTCACCCACCAGGAGAGGGAGCCCATGCTAATTAATTAGAATCAGGCTGTCTTTCCTTGTGGCATGCATGCTAGAGCATTCCACAGAAAAAATCCACTTACACTATGCTGCTGACACTACACCAGGAAACATGTAGGCCATGACACAGTAGCATTATTTACTTTGGTTTCAGGACATGAGAGGTGAAAACATGACATTATCCAAAAGGACCTCCCAAGTAGGAGGAAGTTAGGGACCATACATTGCCACCAGCAAACAGTTGAAAGAAATATTTTTAAAGTACAGATTTATCTATAGTTAATAGCATTAGATTTTTTTTGGAAGGTGAGGCACTGAACATAATAAAATATTTGCATTAGGAACTCTCAAAATATGTGTCTCTTTATTTCATGTATTTTGATAAGAAATAGGATACTAACTTGGAAATTACCAGATATTTATCACACTTAGCTGTCTGTATGTGATGTGTTAGCAAGTATGCATGCAGGGCTTGTGCACTTTGCTGTAGCGGCTTCGTGTATGTGTTTTAACTCAACAACATTGCAAGGTGTACCTGGACAAGTCCAGTGCCAACAGTCTGCCTGAGGCTAGGCAGATTTTTGTGAAAAAGCTTCAGCATTGATACTTGACAGGCTTACAACGTCTTTAAAATTTTTTTACTGACAACTTCCATAAATATAAACAATGTATAATAATAATAATTTCTTCCCACCACCCTCTCTTTTCCCCCACCCCAAACTCCCCTCCACTGAATCTTTTCTTTTCAATTATATTCTCTTTTATTTTGATGTCATCATTGTTTTTCATCCTATTATGCAAGTCTTGCATAGGTAGCGTCAGCCACTGTGGGGTCATGAATATCTAGGCCACTTGGAAGACAGTATTGTAACTAGTCCAACCTTTCCTTTGGCTCTTAACATTTTTTATGCCAACTTTTCCACAATGGTCCCTGAGTCTTGGAGAGTGTTATTTAGAGAGTCTCATTTAATGGTGAGTTTTGAATCACCCCAGTCACCACCACCTGAGAAGAGAAGCTTTTCTATCCAAAAGTTAGAATAGCATTAATATATGGATATAAATATAAGCATTTACAGGTCACTTTGGTGGGCATACTATATCTCATTATCCATATTTCTACCATAGAGCTTATGACCTTCGAAGCCATAGGCTTTTGATTAGGTTTTCTGTACCTCTCCCTATTTTAGAGTGGGGCTCATGTCCAATCAGAGAGCAGTTGGTTTCCCCCATTCCAGGCATGCATTCCATCAGTTGGTACATTTGGCCTGGATGTCTCATTAAACCCTGGCTCACAGGGTCCACTGCTGGTTAAGACCATTGATAATTATTCTTCCTCTCAATAGGCTACAAAGATATTTCTAGCATCATGACAGCTAGTTTACACTAAGGAAACTTCCATTTTAGCTCCAGCTTGATTTTTCAGCAACCTGCAGCTCAAGAATGTAGATTATTCAGCAATTGGGTCTTATAATCAAGTTCTGGTGGACAAACCAAGAGGCTCAGAACTCCTTTTTCATTGATAAAATAAAGACCCTCTCAATCATTTTGCCTTAGAGTATAAGCACATTAGTTTTAAAAAATAGAAAAATAATAATATGAAATTGCATTTTAAGGATTGACATATGGGAAGGAACCAAACTGAATGTTATAATATTATGTATGATGAGGTTGATGATAATAAAAGTATTTTCATAATGTCACTTGGAGCTTATTCTGAAACTGTAGAATGGTGTGTAGTGTATAGTCATGTTTTTCACCATAAATCTGGCTTTTATTTCTACCTCACAGTGACATGTGTCTAGATTTGGGAAGCTGGTCTTATTATTTGTCACTTTTTAACTTCATCATTAGCTTTTTAGGTTTTTTACTTCTCATAATAACTATCATGCTTAGAGACACTTTAGAGAATATAAATGGCAGAATACACGCGTGCTTACTTTTAAAAACATAATCTGTTCTTGAAGCAGGATATGCTCTTACAAGAAGTTTTGGCAGAGAAAGTGATGTATATCAGGCTAAGATTTCTCCTCCAATGTTATGGTCAAGGGCTATGTTCTTAAAAAAAGATTTAGAGCTTCAGTTTTCAAGGAGCACTTTACGTAGCATTTTGGTGCCACTTGCAGGTACCTGCCATGAAGTGCTTCTTCTCCCATGCTGACTAAGGAATCAACCAGCAAGTTTTCATATATTGTTTACTTTGTAGCAGCGAACCACTGACATGTGGGGGATACAATGGGATGACCACAAGCTAGGAAAACTTGAGGGAGGCTGACATGTGATAGAGAGGGCAGCATGGCCACAAAGAAGACTCATGAAGCTAATCTCTGGTCTCTTCAACTGCAAGCAAAATTAAGAATAAAGCACAGGAGAGAAGTGACATCTACACTGGATGGTGAATATTAGGGCTATGCATATGTGTCCCCATAACATTAACTTGGCAGCCATTCATGGGTGAAAGTTTTCTGTAGGCGTTTTAGGATACAGGCGTGGTTACAGAACTATGGCTAAGCCCACGATTAGGGAGGTCCATCATGAGAAGGCAGAACCACACCCAGGTAGCAGGTATGGCATCAGTGTGGTAGTCCCATTCATACCACTTTGTACTTGGCTACCACCATATTTGGCCATATTAGATAAAAACAATGTGATCATCTTACAGATATACCCAAAGCATTTAAAAGGATTCAGTATTGTTTCATGATAAAAATTTTCAACATATTCAGTAAAGAAGAAATATATTTCATCATAATATTAAGGACAAGACAGGATAGCCACTTTTTTCGTTTCTTTTCAACACAGTGCTGAGCAGAGTAATTAGCTAAAAATAAGAACTAGTAGGCATCTGAGGCATGAAATAATCAATACCTTTTATTTAGTTAGTTATGAGAGAGAGAGAGATAGAGAGAGAATGGGTGCACCAGGGCCTCCAGGCACTGTAAATGAACTCCAGATGCATGTGTCACCATGTGCATCTGTCTTATGTGGGTACTGGGGAATCAAACCTGAGTCCTTAGGCCATGCAGGTAAGTGCCTTAATCACTAAGCAATATCTCCAGATCTTTTATATTGTTTTGTAAAAATCATTTATTTATTTGAGAATGAGAGAGAAAGGCAGATAAAGGGAAAAAATGGGCTTGCTAGGGTTTCCAGCTATTGCAAATGAACTTCAGATGCATGCAACACCTTGTGCATCTGGTTTATGTAGGTCCTGGAGAATTGAATCTAGGTCCTTAGGCTTAGCAGGCAACCACCTTAATCACTAAGCCATCTCTCCAGCCCATGAAATTGTTTTTGCAGATAAATGATCTTATTTGGAGAAAACCTAAAACTCTAGCAAAAACTGTTAAAGCTAATAAATTAATGCAATTGATCATAGAATAAAAAATGTAAAGTTCAATTGCATTTCTATGCACAAATAATGTTTCTCCAAAGGAAGTAAAACACTTCCAAGCTAGCCATGGTGATACACAGCTGTAATCCTTGTATTCAGGACTCAAGGGCAGGAAGATTGTGAGTTGGAAGCAAACCTGCAGTTCAAGGCCAATTGGGTTATATAGTGAGACTCTATCTCAAAATGCAAGAACAAAACAAATATTACCTTAGCATCAATAATAAATTTAACCAAGGAGATAAAATATCTGTGCACTAAAAACCATGAAAGTGTGATGAAAAAATGAAAGAGGATATATATAAATGCAAAGACAGTCCATGTTCATCTATTTATTTTTATTTTTATTTATTTATTTTTTAAAAAATTTTTTATTTATTTATTTGAGAGCAACAGACACAGAGAGAAAGACAGATAGAGGGAGAGAGAGAATGGGCACGCCAGGGCTTCCAGCCTCTGCAAATGAACTCCAGACGCGTGCGCCCCCTTGTGCATCTGGCTAACGTGGGATCTGGGGAACCGAGCCTCGAACCGGGGTCCTTAGGCTTCACAGGCAAGCGCTTAACCGCTAAGCCATCTCTCCAGCCCATGTTCATCTATTTAAAGAATTAATATTATTAAATGTCCCTACCATCCAATAGTACCTACAGATTCAATGCAATCTTTGTCAAAATTCCAATTATATTTTCCATAAAAATAGAAAAAAATCTTAGAATTTGTTTACAACCAACAAAGCTCCTAAATAACCCAAGTTTCTATAAAAAAAATGGGAAAAGGACAGAATCTTCAACAAAGAGTGTTGGCAATACTGGATATCTACTTGTGAAAGAACAAAATTATACTCTTAGCTTATATCATATACAAAAATAACTTAAATTGGATTGCAGGTTTAAATTTAAGACCTGAAACTATAAAACTACTAGAAGAAGCAAAAAGAAAATGCTCCTTGGACTTGGTCTTATTAATGATTTTTAAAAATATTTTTTTAAATTTATTTTCAAAAAGAGAGATGAAAGAAAGAGGGAGGAAAAAGAGAGAAGGAGTAGAGGGCAGGGAAGAGGAGAGGGGATTGTCTTTTGTCTCCTCAAACAAACTCCAAATGCATTTTCCACTTAGTGCATCTGGCTTTATATGGGTACTGGGGAATTAAACACAGTCTGTCAGGCTTTTCAAGCAAGTGCCTTTAACTGCTGAGCCATCTTCCCAATGAAAATGACATATTTAAAAAAATATTTTATTTTTATTTATTTATTTGAGAGAGAGAGAGAGAGAGAGAGAGAGAGAGAGAGAAAGAGAGAGAGAGAGAGAGAGAGAGAAAGAGAGAGAGAGAGAGAGAGAGAGAGAGAGAGAGAGAGAGAGAGAGAATGGGCATGCCTGGACCTCCAGCCCACTGCAGATGAACTCCAGACACATGCACCACCTTGTGTATCTGGATCACATAGGTCCTGAGGAATTTAATCTGGGTCCTGTGGCTTTGCAGGAAAGTGCTGTAACTGCTAAGCCATTTCTCTAGACTTCCAAATGACAAATTTTTGATATGATATCAAAAGCAACAAAGGCAAAAATCAACAAGTAGGATTACTTCAAACTATAGGCTTTACTACAACAAAGGAAACAATAGAATGAAAAGACAACCTACAGAATGGGAAATACTTGAAAATATTATCCAAATAGGAGGGTAACATGCAAAATATTTCAAAAATTCACACTATTTAGTAGTAAAGCTAAAAATAAGCTCATTTTAAAAATAATTTATTTATTTGAGGGAGGGAGGGAGGCAGAGAGAGAGAGAGAGAGAGAGAGAGAGAGAGAGAGAGAGAGAGAGAGAATTGGCACACCAGGAACTTTAGCCATTGAAAATGAACTCCAGATGCATGTGCCCCCTTGTGCATCTGGCTTATGTGGATCCTGGAGAATCGAACCTGGGTCCTTTGGCTTTGCATGCAAGGGCCTTAACTGCTAAGTAATCTCTCCAGCCCAATAAGCTCATTTTAAAAGTGCAGAAAACTTTTATAAACATTTTTTTCAAAAAAGACATACAAATGTTAACAGAAACATGAAAAGGCAATTGACATCACTGATTATTAGAGAAACGCAAGTCAAACCCACCATAAGATGTCACCTTACACCTGTTAAAATGAAACACAAGATTAATAGTAAGATTTGGCAAGAGTATGGATAAAGCAGAGTCCTTGAATACTGCTGATGTGAGTTTCAATTTTTATATAATATGGAATTCCTTCAAAATCTAAAAATATAATTATGAAATGATCCAGCAGTCCTCTTACTGGTTATAGCCATAGGCAACAAAATCATTATGTCCCAGAGACATATGTGCTCATATATTTTTTGCAGTATTATTCACAATAGCTATAAAATAATAGCAACCTAAATATCCATCAGTGGATGAATGGGTTCACAGACTGTGGTATACATACATAATGGCAAATTACTCAGGCCCAGAGAAGGAATTTCTGTATTTGAAGAAACATGGGTGAACTTGAAGGACATTATGCTAAGTAAAATAAGCCAGACACAGAAAGAAACATACTGAATGATTTCACTTACATACAGAATTTAAAGAAGTTCAATCTATAGAAACAGAAGTGAGAAGAATGGGGAGATTTTTGTCAAAGGGTTCCAATAGTCTCAGAGATGAGGGCATTGGGGAACTAACATTTGCTAGGGTGACTATAGTTAACAATATGGTATTGTATGCTTGTCCACATAGTAAATTCAGATGTTCTTGCCACACATACAGGGTCCATTAACTTGACTGTGGTCACCATTTCATCAGGTAAATATGCATAAAATAAATGGGCTTCATGTCTTAAATGTATATATTTTGCTAATTATACCCCAATAATGCTGGAAGAAAAATGGATTGATGTATCATTGGCTAGTTTTTGGAAGAACATCCAGATAGTGTGAGCAGCTGAGGCTATCAAAGAAGGCAGGGAATCCCTAGTCCACTGGTGATTCTGTCCTCTTGAAAAATTTTCCTCCTTCCCTCCTTCTCCTCTTCCCTCCCTTCCCTTTCCCCCTCTGCAGTTCTGGGAATGGCACCCAGACCTTGTACATGCTAGCAAGTGCTCTGTCATTGAGCTCTTTATGTAGCCCAGGCTGGCCTCAAACTCATGATCTTCCACCTACCAAGTATTTAGACTACAGGCACGGACCATCAAGCCCCTCCTATAGACCTGTTTTAAAGACTCTTGGAGCAGTTGAGGATGGTAGCACAGCACTTCTCAGCCATACTTTAAAGACTTAGCCATTTCCAACACTGTACTAGGTGCTCCTCTCTTTAGGTAGCCAGGAAGGGTGTGGCTGCTTTTCTGGACTTTGAACCCAGTGTATGTAGCTAAACCCAACTGGTGGGCTCACCTTGTGCTGATGACTTCCTAACTGAAAAGGAGTTAGCTAACACTGCTTGTTATTTGAGTTTTTCCTCTACACCTTTTGTTACTCAACAATTTTTATATTTTCTATTTGTGTACCCCCAAGGACATCTATGGAACCTTTGTACATAATGCTGTTGTGTTCAGAAACAATGAAGGCATGAGCAATGAGAAGATTTTAGGTTTGTATGCACATCTGTGCTCCTGCATACCCTTTCCCTTCTCATGGGCTGATGTGATATTTTGGGATTCTTATCTTAGACACAAATGAGCTTTTCCTCCTGGACTTGCATGGAGACAGGTGGGCTCTGGTGGCAAATCCAAAACTTAGATTTCACACTGTGAAGTCTGGTGTGAATTAGTGCAGTGCTGGGAGGTCCACTGGCCATCACAAGCCATGCAGAAAGGATCTGGCAAAGCCCCTACTTATGGCCTAGTCCCCACAATGGCACTGACCCAGCAATGGCATGTCAAGCACTACAGAGTCCTATTCATAAGCCAGTGTTTTTGGAGGAAAGGTCCAAAGGCTTTGAAAGTGAGCATGGAGACAGTGACATCATAATGTCTCTATTATTTCAGGTTAGACTGGCACCTACTAAATCATTTCGGCTGCAGGTAGGTTTTTCCACTTGGGGAAAGTCTTCTTTCTTCTCAAAGCTGGATTCCTGGGAGGGGTGAAACACACACAGTCCTTGGAGTGCCAGGGTGGAGGATTAAAGACCCAAATGACTACTATTTCACTTTAGTTGTGTATATCCCCTACACCTAGTTGAGTGGGTTAGTTTTTATAGAGTGCATAGAGGGTCAGGCTCACACACAGGCCCTCCTCAGCAACCTGCAGACAAGTGTCACTGGGACATGAGGCACCAATGAATACCTCTCATCTCAACAGCCTCCTTTATCCAGATTTTCCCATTTTTCTTCAGTCTTTGTTTGAGCCTTCAAAGCTCATATTGACCTATTTCACTTTACTTAGAACTGATAACAAGCAAAATTATTAGCATTTTATCTTAGATAGATTAATGACATTAGTTTATTCTAGAAATTTGAAGGAATAAGGCTGGTGAATTTAGGTGGAGGAAGAGGTGGGTGGAAAGGAGCCAATGACTGGGGCTTTGTGCCCATGTGCTAAAGGATGCAAGTGTGTGTCCACATGTGCATAGGTGGCATATGTACCGGGCAAGTCTGCATCTCTGTGAACACTTTTTTGTTGTTGTTGTTTTTTCAAGGTAGGCTCTCACTCTAGCTCAGGCTGACCTGGAATTCATCTGTAGTCTCAGGGTGGCCTCCAACTCACAGTGATCCTCCTACCTCTGCCTCCTGAGTGCTGGGATGAAAGGTGTGTGCTACCACGCCCGGATTTCTGTGAACACTTTTATGTACACACAGACATATATAAGCATATGTGAGTATGTGAACACCTATATATGTGTACACACACACACACATACACACACACACACACACACACACACATACACATATATTCCAAATGTATATATCAGAGTAACTGAGGTGGGTCTGGGTGGGGCATGGAAGTTGTATTAGGCTACAAAAAGATTAAGATGTATGTTAGGACTTGAGGAATTAAAAAAATTATATATGTACACACACACACACACACACACACACACACATATATATATATACATATACATATATATATACACACACAGCATGTGTTTGTGTGGGTGTGTTTATGTATGCATGTATATATTAACTCCATCCTGGACAAAATGCAGAAAAAATAGCGACCAGGATATTCTTAGTGGTCACTGGGCCATCCAAATCTATTATCTTCCTCTCTTTTTCTCCTCTCCACTTACTTCTCTTTGTTTTTGAGGCAGTGTCCACCTACGTCGACGGGGCTGGCTTTCAACTCTCCTGTCTGCCAAGCACTGTGAAGTCAGGCATGTTCCATCCTATTAGTCTCCAAAACCGCATTGTAGGTATGGAAAAAATTCCATAGGGTTTGGGCATTTGCAAAGCCTTTTTCTTTTTCCACCATAGGGTGGAGGCTGGTCTTGGCTTAGGGGTGTCAGAGAAACAACTTCCTCACTGGAGACTCAGCCCAGGCCTTCCAGGGAAAGGGTCCCCCCCCCCCCCGCTTTGGAGCATAGTTTTCTGCATTCAGTTTCCATTCTGTTACAGCAGTTGCATCATTGCACTAACCTGACGCCTGAGAAGAATAAATCCATGCTGAGATTAATGACAATGCACTTACATGTACATAACACCTCAAGTTGAGAAGGACCCCAAGGTATTTCATCCACATCCTAGATGGGCTGAGATGCATCAGAGACTGCAGAGAATTGGGCAGGTGGAGCAAGAAGGTGACTGAACATTTGTCTACTAACCATAGCAGTGGCAGCAGTGCAGCTTCAGGGGAACATGCTCCACAGACCGTTTCGTAATTAAGCTTTTGTACTGCTCCAGCCTAGCGACTCAGAAGGAAGAATTTCCCTTTCCATTTTGCAGATGAGGACTGGAAGCTCATGGTGTGCAAGCCTTGTGTGCTTGGCAGAGGGACGCTGGCTGCTGGTCACCACCAAGAACCTCAGGAGCTGCCGCACTCATGGGCTGGAGAAGGAGCCGCCAGGGCATTCACCTGAGCCCTGCCCTTGCTCCTCTACTTCAGGCACACAGCTCTTCTACTACCCAGTTCTTTCCATCTTGGGATGTCACATTGAGGCGGCTTTCTCAAATTTGTCTTGCTCTAGAGCTTCCTTCCTTGGGTCACAGGTCAATGTTTAAATGTTATTGTGATAAGAAGGATGTTCCACAAATCTCCAACCTCAGATAGGCTCAGCCAGGCCTCTTAGCTGTGTTTGTCTTCACGATGTCATGGCCATCTAAGTCATATTCCAGTTTTAACTATGTCTTGTTCCCCAGTTAGAATATGAGCTACATGAGCCAGGCTGCTCTATAGTCCCTGTGGCAAACTTGGTCTACTGTGACCAAAGATCCCTGAATCACTGAACCAAGGGTCCAAGCTCATCCAGAGGAAACAGACAGTGCCCTGCTGAGTGTCCGTGTGGCCATCTGTGACAACCACCAAACTGCATCATTTGTGTCTTGAATTAGACCAACCCTGGATCTCTGGCCCCCTGGGAAGGACCTAGAAAAAGGGTCTTAAGCACACAAAATGCTCTGTGACCAGGCATGGGGTCCAAGTATGAGTGAAAAGACCCAGGCTGAGGCTGTTGGCATTATTTAAGTGGCCCCTGTTTGACAATTTGACAGCATTTGAGTGTACCTGGTATGACCAAGCAAGGATGTGTCCAGAGTTTAGATCCAGCCCATGTGGCACCAGACACATTGGCTTGTCCACAATTAATAATTTGTTGAATTAAATGAAATTTGTCTTTGGGAAAGGCTTCCGCTTAGGCCATGACGTGTTTTGATATGTTGGACTAAGGAAGATTACAGTGTCTCTTTCCCCTTTCCCATAGAGATGAGGTTTGATATGAGGTAGGGCCACTGAAACAGCTCAGCACCTATCTTTCTACTGGAAGAAAGAGTCAACTGGGTTGGGGAGCTTCTCCAAATGGAGGCAGAGCTACACAGAGCCAGCCTTCAGGAACCCCACAACCTTTACAGAACAGAGGGTAAAAGCAGAAGCCACATCATTATCAGGTGTGAGGCCAAGTAGCCCAGCAGATGAGGAGGGTCTGGCAGGACGGGGCTTCCCTGGTGGAGGGAAGGAACATTCAGGGCAGAGGGAACAGCAAGGGTGGTTCCAACAGTCCTGGCTGAAGCACCACTGCTGTAGTCAGAGTCTGGGGAGTTCAGCCCCACCCTGCTTGCAGATGATCTCATTAGCTACCAAAGGGCCAGACCTGGCCAGCAGTCATGACGAAGACCTCCCAGGAAAACCAGGCTTCTCCAGGGAGTGATGCTGGTGATTCATTGAGTGGCAAATCTTTCTTCTGAGTCATTCTCACAATGATGTCCCAGATCAGTGTGTAGAGGAGTGTGCGGGGAGGGATTTCATGTGAATGTGGGCTTTCTGATGGCTTGGTGCGTGACACACTCCTCTAGGGTCCAAGCTGGGACACTTTATTGCTACTCAGCTCTCTGCTCTCCTTCAAATGACCTGTCTTCTGAATTCCGAGATGCTGCTACTGTTTCTTTATCCAAGGGAAATGCACACTCAGGAATTTCTTAGCCCTAGAGGATCTTTCGGTGGCCCAAGGCCAACTGCAGCGCGGTGCACTTCATGGCTATACTAATACAACTTTTCTTAGCAAAACGATGTCCCTGTCCCTTCACGCTAGCAGCTGCCCATGAGAGGAGAGTGCTCAGGACCAGGGACCCAGGCTCATCAGGAGAGGACAGGCAGTGGGAAGTGACTCCTGTGGGCTTCCACTCTATAGCATTCCTTGTGTCCTATACTAGGCCAATCTCAGTCTGAGCAGCGCATACTGTTTCAATGCATCCTCTCTGCTTACTAGAGTATTTCTTAATTACTTGAGTCAACGTAATAAATGACAAGAAAGTTCTACATATTCCTTAATCAAGTTGTTCTCTCCTCTGGATTTAGCTACTGTGCTTATTAATCTAGAGTTCCAAGGACCTTGCTGAGGGCAAGGTATGCCCTGTGCTTGCTGGGAGGCAGTACACAGGCATCTCAGACCTGCAGGCCATGAGCCTGACCACAGGGTGGTTTTCATGACCAGATGTCTGGGATGGATATGTAATCTGACCTGAAATCTATCAAGGGATAAGCTGACTATTCAGGGCATGTCTGTGTGTCAGGGGCTCCACATGAAAACCTTTTGTTGGTCTTGTCTTTCATCAAACAGGGTTTCCTGAGTTTTTGTCTGTTTGTTTTCTTCCTTAAATAAAAGCAGATTTTTATTTTTCTTTTTACCTAGGTTATAGTCTTCTATCCCTCCTCCTCTGGTCTCCATTTCCCAGAGGACCCTCCTCAGTAGGATATCTGTGTTTGCTGTGGGGCAGTTAGGGCCTGTCAGTCTGGGGTGTGGTGATTAAAGGCAAACATTTTACTTACCACTCCATTATGAAATTGTGTGGTGTGTCCTTTGCTGACATGCTTGTAACTAAGACTCACAGAGCAGTAGGAAGTTTTAAAATGGTTTTAAACTTTATTCGTGGTGGCCGGTACCCGGATGCCGCAGAATATGGAGACAGTGCTTCAGGTGTTCCATCAGAACAAATTGGTAAGCACGCACAGATCATCAGTCTTTAGTGGAGCACAAGCCTTCCTTGTGACACTGCCTTGAGTAGGGATACAGAAAATTTACAGTTCTCTGTGTGAATGTCACTGATTTCAATCTGCCAAGTATGCATGACACGTTTGTGAATTGGTAGTTAGAAACTGTTTTCTACATTCTCTGGCTCTTGTTAATTTGAATTTTAAACTATGTGATGACTATTCTCATGTATATGGAGAGCACTCAACAATCCTCTATGTGGTAACTGGGTGAATGTTTCTAACCTGGTACACCCGAAGTTGTAAATATCTTTGGGAACAAAGACTGTGTTAAATGTTGCACTTAAGGTTCCAATTCGATTTCTGCAATATTTATTCAGGACTGTGACTTTGTGTAGGCGGAAGGAACTCTACTTTTCTCTGCTAGATTTCTGGAAACTGCAGTTGCGCTTGGAAATGCTGGCTAGTGTAGTCAGCCTGAATTGCAAACGCAGGGCTTTTCATCAGAGACTAAAGTACCACCAGCCAGAAGACTGAGGCCCCGTGTGTGCCTCATGGGCGTGTCTTGCCATGCGTGTCTTGTCTTGTGGGTGCCTAATGCTCGCTCTCACCTCTGGGACCCGGTCCTCCGCAGAAGTGAAAAAGAAAAATGTAAATAGGTTCTATTAGAGCCCTTTCTTAATATCTGTGGAAAAGTTCCTGCGATCTGAGGCTACCTGTGGGTGCATTCTAAATTTTTTGACCAGCTCTCTGTACATTTTTTGAAAAAAAGTATTAAGTTTAGATTTCACCTGAAGCCACTAGATGTCACTGCCGTCAGTCTGTCCTACAACTTGCTGGAGTGACTGGAAGCTGAGGCGCCGGGAGTCATTTCAGTGAGTCTGGCACATGGGCCACAACTCCCAGGTGACCCTTCCGTCCAGGCTAACAAGCGTAGTAAAGAGGAGCGGGGGTGGGGGCCAGCTCGGGGTCTCCAGTCCTGGCCCCGCGTCCTACCCATGGGGGCTCCTCATGGGTGCCCAGGCGTCCACCGCCTCCATGATGCCTGCCTCCATTCTGCAGAGAGGAGAGGAGGAGAAGTGGAAAGCGCAGGGAGGTCTTGTCCACAGTCTTACAGTGGCCATTGGGAGCAGCTAAGTTTACCCTGCCTCCTGGGAGGAGCTCTCCACACTGGCTTCTATGGAAGAATCTCGCAGGTTCTCAGGGACCAGGGCTTGGGGGTGGGGCGTACAAAGACACTTTAGAACCCAGGGCTGATGCTGCTCAACACCCGGAGGCTGGGGGCAGAGGGCCCTCGAGGGAGGCGCAGCTGAAAGGCACTATTATTTGGAAACGTGTTCCTGTTGTCTAGGACAAAAATGACTCCCCAAGGAACAGACTGTTTCCTAGGTGGTCACAAGGCTGGTGTCACCAGGGCTTGCTTTTATTGTTCTAACAATGATTTTGTATTTAATTAAATTACTCCTTTTCATTCTGCAATATTTCTGTTTTAATATTCATTTTCATTGTGTATAATCAAACTCATATGTAGTTTGTTTTGGAAATGATAATATATGTTGGAGGGACAATGACATAAATTACAATCTATTGCAATCCAGCCATGCTGAGAGCACTCGGGGTTGTCTAAGAGAGAGAGATTGGCAGTCAAGTAGCAGACTCTACAATTTGCTTTTTGTACAAGTGAGTTCAAGAGCATTTGTTACTGAAAGAGCCTCCGTGTGACTGGGCCCATCAGTTGAGAAAGTCTGTCAGTTGGTTTCCTTGTCTGAACTTGGGATGAGGAGGAAAACCCTGTCCGCCTCTTGCAGAGATCACGAGGAGGAGTAAGTCTTTCCAGTAAGGGGAAGGTGGCCGTTTGCTTCTGCTGGCCCAGCTGGAATTGCACTCTGGGTGAATGGAAATTCTTTCTGCTGTGGGCACATTTGGACACATCCCAGTTTTCTGCTTCTACTTGAAGGAATTGGGTACATGACAGGATCTAAGGGTTTATCTACAGCATGTGTTTGGCCTGTGTCTAAGGTGGTTCTTTGTGTACCTGAGAGAGAGGATCTCACAGTGCAAAGGCAGAGGGAGCTGGGGCTCCAGCTAGTGCAGGACGGTGTGCTTTTTATAGAAGCAGGGGAGCAGGGTGTGGTGGCTCACACTTTTAATCACAGCACTCTGGAGGCAGAGGTAGAAGGATCGCTGTGAATTCCAGGCCAGCCTGGAACTACAGAGCGAGTTTCAGGTCAGCCTGGGCAAAAGTAAGACCCAACCTAAAAACAAAAAGTCGGGGAGACTTTAGTAGAGGAAAAGGCAGGCACAACCAGAATTGTGTGCCAGATACTGAAACTATCCCTTCATTCATTAAAAGTGAAATTTAATGCTGCCTAATCTAATGCTGGGGACACACCACTGAACACAACAATCAAAAGCATAGGGTGTGTGGAGTGTACCTTCCAGGCAAGAGACACAAAATAAATGATTATGATGATGTAGTATATGGACTCAGTGAGGAGTGACAAGGAGAAAACCAAGGAAGGACGTGGGGAGGGAAAACAGGGTCCTCATGAGAGGCAGACAGGGGAGCCAACATGGGGCACATGTAAGGAAGCAGTAGCAGAGACTACAGGGGACAGCATTCAGGCTTTGCATTCTGAGACAGGGTTAGCAAGGAGGCTGTATAGCTGGCAAAATAACCAGGGAGCATGCAGAGGTGTGTCAGAAGGCTGAGCCCAGACCTCAATGGGCAAGCAGTCAGTGGGAGCACTGTGGCTGTCACCCTTACGGAGAGGGGCTTGAGCAAAGCATAGGCCAACTCTGACTTCTGTTTTGAAAGACTAAGGGGTCAAGGAAAGAAGCAGGCTAATGAGAAGGCAGCTGCAAGTATCCAAGGTGGTGAAATTTGGGAAACAGTGGGGCATGTGCTGAGAAGTGGTCAGTTTCTGGGTATATTTGGGTTGCACCTGTCTGTAAGACATAGCCTAGCTCCTGGTCTACTGGAATTGGCTCAAGCAGGAGGCCAGGTTGCTAACTTTCCAGAAGCTTCACGACCTGGTAGCCATACCACCAGTGGCTTGAAATCAGTCATGATAAGAATATTTGCTCCTTGCAATGAACAGGGCTTCTTTCTTTTTCAGTGTGGGTTTCTCAGCACATCCAGGATGGGAATGGAGAGGCAAGGGTGGTTCTGAACAAGACTGCCCCTACAGATGAGCTATTTGCATTCATAGGCTTGGGGCCATTGCAGAGTTCCTGCCCATTGAAATATTCTGTTGTGTTTGGTATCTTGAGGTGGTCCTTCCCTGAGCTGCCGACCTTTCTACCTAGCTTGATTATATCCATTTCATGCCTCTCCAGGGGAAAATAGCTATGAAATATACTATATGATTAAAACAATCATGTACTTCAGACCCACATTTTATCTTCTTGAAATGATTGTGCTGGGTAGACCCCAGTTCTATAATCATGTCATATGAGCCTGAGCCTACTCTCATCCACCTGTCTAGACAAAAGCATGTGTTTGTGAACCTTCTTTTCCTGGCACATTTTCCACCTGTCCCCCTCTACATCCTGATCTATGTCTGTTTAGGATGTTGTTGCAGTCAGGTTTGCATTGCTGGCAGAAAACACCCGACTAATAGCAGATTGTGGGGGAAAGGGGTTTATATTAGCTTACAAACTTGAGGGGAAGCCCCATGATGGCAGGGAAAATGATGGCATGAACAGAAGGTAGACATCACCTCCTGGCCAACATCAGATGGACAATAGCAGCAAGAGAGTGTGCCAATCTCTGCCAAAGGGGAGCTGGCTATAACACCCATAAGCCTACCCCCAACAATACACTGCTTCCAGGAGGCGTTAATTCCCAAATCACCATCAGTTGGGAACCTAGCATTCAGAACACCTAAGTTTATGGGGGATATCTGAATCAAACCATCACAGAAATCAAGGACACTGTGCTCCTAGCAATTGTTGAAATGTATCACACAAGGTACCCTGAATTTCAAGACAGATGGCTTTGGCATTGTCTGTGATTTTGTCTTGGTTACATTTGACTTACAATTCACCTTCTTTGTTTTTCTGAACACATGAGGTTAAACTTGAATTTCCATAAGAACTAGACCCTGACTCAGGCTGTGTTTGACCAGTACTCTAGTACCCAGGAAAAGTCCCATATTCCTCTCAATTTGACCAAGCCGGAATAATTTAGAGTCTGCAGATCTTCCTGTTAGGGCTAACAAAAATTTTATAAGAACTGATTGTTTTTGTGAAGTTTCCAGAACTTTCACCTAATTCATGGTTTTGGCATAGACAGTCCGCATCCACTGGTGGTGGTGTTCCAACTGGGAGCAGTAGACTCAGAGGTGCAAGGTTTTTGTGAGGGCTGCAGTAGCCACGCATGCAGGCCCCTGAGCTGGGCAGTCCAGGCACTAGCTCCATCTGGCCTGAACTCCCTCTTTTGACTGGGCACTTGTCTCTTTGAGGATTCTGCAGGGGTCGGCTACCATGGGTTGGCCCACATGCTACCTGTGGAGTGCAGCTATGGTGGTCCTGCATGGAGGTAGGATGTTCCATGGCTCTGTGCTCTGGGTAAAGGTCTATGTGTCTGAGAAGTACAGCTTTTTCATTATGTATTTTACATAGGTTATAGTCTTATAACCCTTCACTCCCAGTCTCCATTTCCCCAAGCCCTCCTAAGTAGGGTCCTTGGTGTTCTCTGCGAGGTAATTAGGGCCTCTGTTGGTCTCTGGTGGGAGGCTGTGCCTCAGAATATTTCTACCTTCCATGTAGATGTTTTAGTCTTTGCCCTCCTCTTCTGCAACAGTCTCTGAACCTTGGTGAGAGTGTTAATAGTTTGTTTTTAGCATTCAGTTCTCTGTAGTCTCTGTATATCTGTAATGATGTGTTTCAGTTCTCCACTGTGTTTGTTGCTATTTCCCTGGAGGTGGTTGTCAGGCTAACACTGGGAGCCATACTCATCAATGCCTCCTCTGCAGATTCTTCTGGATCCTTGTGAATGTGGTAAAGCTGGCACATCTCATAGTGGGCAGTCAGCTGACTTTTCTTGTTGAATTGATGGAATCTGGATCTCCCCAGTATGCTCTGCCATCTGTAAAATAAAGCAGATTCTCCAACCAAGGGTGAGAGCAGTTTTGATTAAAGGAGGTATGCATATACTTTTGAGAGACATTTTGATGAGGATTCCCACTCAACTTGTCTACTCAACATGGTGGTGTCTTCAGCAATAGGGATAACCATGTGCTTGGCAATGGCCAACATCGTTTTGGGGTCCTCATGGTCAAGTATTCACTGTGGGGGTGGGGGCAACCTAGCTCTGGTCTTGGGATTCACAAGCCAGAGTCAGTGATTTTAGGATTAAGCTTTCTCCATTTCTACTGGGCATATCAGTTTCATCTGACCACTCCCTTAATTGGAGGTTACATCTTGTATAATGCTATCTAGGAGGAAGGTACCTAATGTGAAGTACAGCTTTGGCTAGGTTTGTGCCTCTCTTCTACAGGTTCTGGCTCTGTGGCCTGGCACACTCAGCCTCTGCCAAGGGTTTGCTTTTTCATTGGCCAGAAGAGGCTAACAAGGCTTTGGGAGATGTGGTAGTTTGAATATATGCCCCTAAGATATTTGGTATTTTATTAGCTTGTAGTTTGGATCTGCAGCCACTTGTCTGGAAGTGGTGTCACTGGGTGGATCCTAGGGTCCAGCCCTAAGGTGTGGTGGTGGGTTTGAGATTCCAATCTAAAGATATGCAATGTGTGCCTAGCAGAAATTCCTGAAGTGTGCTGTGTGGTATGGCTTTTGGCTTGGGACTTCTCTCTCTGCTTGCACCTTTAAGAGGGGCAAACGTCTTTCTGCCATTATGGAACTTCCCCTGGTTCTATAAGCTTCAATGAATCCCTTCCTTCATAACTGTGCCTGGTCTGGAAGTTCCTCTCAGCCAAACTGAAGCTGTTTGCTACAGGGGACCCGACTGAGAACCATGGCTGGCATATGGTTGGTGCTTTGGGAGTCAAAGCAAGGAATATATGAGAATATCTTAAATTTTTTTTTTATTAACTAGTTTTGTATTCAGCAAATACAGTCAGTTTGGTACCATTATTAGGCTCATACATGACCTACCGCCTCCCCTTGGCCCCTCCTTGTTGAGGTATATGGGTTGTGCATTGTAGAGTTAGCCCACAGTTATGGGTAAGATAAATGTCTCTGCATATCATGACCCAACATGTGGCTCTGTCATTCCACCCCCTCTTCCACAAAATTTCCCTGAGCCATGTGGGGTTCATTTTTGGTCTGCTTCAGTGATGAGGTGTTGGGGCCCTCTGGGGCTCTGGCTCTCTGATTTGGTAGGAGTTAACTTTTCTCTGTGTTGATCTTCTTCCCCCTTGTGATGGTATCTGGTACACCAGGAAAACAGAGCCCTTGCTTGTTTCGCCAATTTTTCTTAGTTTCAGCCGGGGCCCTTTTGAGGTATGATGGGGTGGCTCTCTCCTTAGGATCTACAATTATCTGAAAAAGAGAAGCAGATTCTCCAATGGAGAGTAAGTTAGCACCAGGACAAATGAGATAGCCCTTCCTTCTTTTTTTTATAGAGAATTTAATAGGTGTAGGCCCTCTTGTAGCCCACGATTGATGGTACCTTCATAATGGAGAGCGGGCTTATGTTTGGATATGGTTCTGACTTGTTTCCCAGCTTCAGCTATGGGTCCTGTACCACTGAGGGGATCAGTTAGCCAAATCAAGAGCAGTTGGTTCCCCACCATGACTGTGTGCCACTATTGCACCTGTGTGAGCATCACAACAGGTTATTTGCTTCTAAGTAGGTTAGATCATGAGTTGCTTGGACAGATATTGGTCATTTTCCCCCAGTTGCCCATGGAGCACCTTCTGGTACTAGATGTGCTGACTGTCTGGGGACTGACTCTCTCCTAACTTCTAGCCATGCCATTCCATTTTACATGTCAACCACAGAGGTGTCTTCAGCAGTAGGGTCTTACCACTAACCTTTGGTGGGTCATCAAGTACTCTGACAGAAATCTGTCTGTCTTTTAGGAAACTTTGTAGGTCTCTCTGATGAAAAGCTCATTGTGGATGATAGCCACATTCTGGTACTGGGATTTACAGGTCAGTGTCCACTAAGAAAAGGAGGAAGAAGATAACTAATATATAAGAGCTAGAGAGAAGAGAGTGAGAGAGAGGGAGAGAAAGAGAGACAGAGAGAGGGAGAGGGAGGGTGGGAAGCTGTAGAAGATTAAGGTTAGTCTTCATCATACCCTCTCCAATGTCTTGTGGTTCATGTGTTCCCTCTAAGGGCCTGGTGAATGTTCAGCCATCTGGTCTGCCTTTTAGGAAGTAGAATTTTATGGTACCGTTGCCGTTTGGGTCTAGATTTGTGTTTCCCACCCCTGTTGCCCTCCCCTCCCTCCCCACCCATCCTGTTGTCTAGTCCACGAGATGCTTGCTGGGTATGTAAGGTATCTTGGGTAGATTCAGGTTAGGTACTATAGATGAATGAGACTATGTGGCGCTTTTTTTTCTGTGATTGGGTAAGTTCACTGAGAATGATCTGTTCCAGGTTCAACCATTTTTCCTCAAATTTCATTGTGTCATTTTTTCTTACTACTGTGTAGAATTTCATTGTGTATATATACCACATCTTAGTTATCCATGCTTCTAGTGATGGACATCTGGGTTGATTCCAGTTCTTAGCTATTACAAATTGAGCCGCTACAAACATGGTTGAGCAAATCTCTCTGGCCTGTGGTTTGAATATCTTTGATGTGCCAATGCACCGTTTATTCTTATGAAGGGTTGAGAAAGCTTGCTCATGTGCCCCATGGGGAGAGGTTACACAGGGCATCTGCTGCTGCTGTCAGTTTGATGCAACAGGGTGATGGAGCAACAGACATGGCTCTGCTCATTTGGAGAGCATAGGAAAATTGAAGAAGGCCAGAACAAATAAGGCCAGTAGTGACTTTTGTAACACCAGGAGGATGACACTGATAACCCTGGGGCCTCACCCTGTGCTACTCATAGTAGAAACTGGATAGAGGTCAGAGGCCCCTGTCTGAAGAATATGGTAGATTGTGTTCTCTGAGGTGCTACCTGTAATTGAATCCTGGAGGAGACTGTGTTCCAGGTGGAGGTAGCTCAGAGGGGACCCTGACTCCCCAGCAGTGGGAAATGTGAGGAGGCAGAGGCTCTGTCTACATAGACCAAGCACCCTGGGTGTATCCGTGAGAGTGTTTTCTGATAATATTAACACTTAAATCAGTAGATTGAGTTAAGCAGATTGCCTTTCCTAACGGGGGTGGTCTCACCCAGGCAGCTCAAGATATGAATAAAACAAAAGGGGTGACCCTGTCTATAGCCAGAAAGACTTCTCCTACTGGAGACCTTTAAGTTAGGACTTATCAGTCTTGAAACTCAGGTTGCGATGCCAGGTCTTCTGACTTTACACTTGCCAAGCACATGAATCAATTCTTTGTACAAGTCTCTCTCATTTTAAATATATATATATACACACACACACACACATACATACCCTTGGTATTGGAGGGGATTGTTTCCAAGACCTCCTATGAATATCAAAATCCACAGATGCTTAAGTTATTTATATAAAATGACACATTTGTATAAAACCTTGCAAAGTCTCCTGTATATTTTTAATTACTTCTGGATTATTTGTAATAACTAACATGATATAAATACTCTGCAAATAGCTCTTATACTATGTTTTTAGGAGAGAATGACAAGAAAATATCTATACATGTTCAATATGGATTTTTTTTTTCTCAAATATTACCATCTAGGATTGGTTGAATCCATAGATGTGGGACTTGGGAAGACAGAGGAGTATCTGACTCCATATCTAGATCCATATCTCTACTCATGTTTTCTCTCTCTCTCACTGATTAGTGGGTTATATAGAGTCTAAGTCTTGTTGTTTCTAGAGAACTTTGCCTAATGCACCAAGTGTTGATTACCTCATAGACTGCCTTGTTGCTGTTAGGAAGGGAGGCAGATTGGGCATCTCTGGGAAGCACTGTCTGGGAAAGGCTTGCAGACTGTGTTCAGCTTCTGTTAAAGGATGAAGGCACCAGAATAAGTAGGCAAACAAGTTGAACCTAGAAGTCTGAATTGCACTGAGAAAATATGGGGAACACAAAAGTCTTCCTCAGAGGGAAGGGACCCTGGCAACTGCCTCACAGTTTCTTTCAGTATTCACACTGATTTCTTAGAGCGAATATGTTCCAAGTTCTGTGTGGTGAGTAAACCAATCCATGTGCACATTGTCAAGACTGTGAAAGGAATGATGCTGGAGAAATATTTAGTGTTATTACTATGACTATTTCTGGGTTTAATTCTACCTATATTTAAAGAAAATAAGGGCTAGGGCTCTATGACCTACATGTTTGGGCAAATGAATCTTTAAAGTTTCCCTCTGGCTCAGATTGAAAAAAAATCTTTCATAACTCTCAGGTTAGACATAAATATTCTAAACAAAAGCTCATTAGTTCTACCCAGTCCGTCATCTATTGAGCTAAGACTAGTTAATCCAGAAGTTTACACAGTTAAATGAAAAGGTTCATTTGGAACTGTTAACGCCTTGCAATAACACCTTGCACTTATATAGGACCTTTCATGCTGGAGGATTGCAAAGCGCTGTGCAGACAGAATATAAATGGAAACACCTCCTCCATTACCAGGCAGCCTTTTTGCCCGTGTGATGTGACCCAAACACCACCCTGGTAATCTGTCAGTGAGAAAGAAAACAAAACAAAACAAAACAAAACAAAACAAAACAAAACAAAACAAAACAAAACAAAACAAAAACATTACAGACTATTTTCTCCATTTCAAACTGCAAGACTTTCTTTACTCAGATTGATTGAGTCTGATACTTTGAAAACAACTAAGTGTCCAATGATTCTTCTTTCTTTATTTCCTACTTCCCCCCTTTTCTTTCCATTTATTCCCTCTCTCCCTCAACCTCACTGCATAGTCCAGGCTGAACTTGTACCAACAATCCTCTTTCCTCAGTCTCCTGAAGTCATAGATTATAGGCATGTGCCACCATGCCTGGCTTTCAGTTCAGTTGTGATACTAATCACCCTGGTTTAGCTCAGGCCACATAAACTAAGGGCTCAATCTCACAAAACTGTTCAGTACCAATAGAAAGTAAAAGATCCCAGGTAACTCTCCCTTGTATCCAATTGGCTGTACATTGAGGGTCTCCCATGGTCTCTTCCTGAGGCTCAACAACTGCTGTGATAGCTCACAGAACTGAGGGAAACACTTTGCTGACCAGTTTGCAAAGAAGAATACAACTCAGAAATAGTGAGATTTGAAGATGCACAGGGTCAAGTGCAAGGGAGGGAGGGGTATGGAAGCTTCTGTACCCACTTGGTGGCCCACCTTCTAGCCCCTTGATGAATTTAATGACACATCTAGTTTAGGGTTTTTATAGAGGTTACATTATTTAGGCACAATTGACTGAGCAGTTTCCAGCCCCTTCCCCCTCACAGAGGTCAGGTGTGAGGCTGAACATTCCAGTCCTGTGTGACAAGGTTAGTAGCCAACAGTCAACTTGAAGCTTTCTACAATACTCACCAAGAATCTCTCAACAGCATAACTCATGTGTGCTAGAAAGGGGCTTGTTTTCACTAACAAGATACACTCTTATCCACACATTTGGGGAATCCAAGGATTTTAGGAGCTGTGGGTCAAGTTCTGAGGATAAAAGCCAAGTATCTTTTTCCTGTAATACCAACATGATGTTTTATTTGACTAGCACTAATCACATTGGTATGAAGCCAGGGAACTGCTGTGAGCATGTCACTATTTGAGGAAGGTGCTCTGGTGGCAGGTCTGAAAAGGGTTCACATGTTTTCTTGCCCCACAGAATATATTTTTCCACTAGGCACTGATGGAATTTCTATGGTGATGAAAATGTCTGTAACATGCATGATCTAGTATTTAGCTACTAACCACATGCAGTAGTTTGGACCCCTAAAAGACCCATGTGAGGCAGGCTAATTCAGCTTGTGGTTATGTTGGGAGGTGATAGAACCTTTAGAAAGTGACCTAGTGGGTGGAAGTTAGGTGCTTGGATATGTGCCTTTAAATGGGGTTTTGGGACCTGAGGCCCTCCCTATTTCTCTTTGCTTCTTGGGTGCCAATGAAATAAACAACTCAGTTCTGTTCACATTTCCCATTATGGCAAAACAAACAAACAAACAGACAAGCAATACCACATGGACTGAGACCTCTGAATCTGTGAGCTAAAATTAACCTTTCCTCTTGAAAAGTTTATTCTCTTAGGTAGTCAGTCACAGTGACAACAGATTTTCACATCACATATGGCCATGAGCACTGCACATGTGGCTGATTATGAAGTGAAGATATTTTATTATAATGAATTTACTGAGCTCCAAGTGTCTTGTGGCTGTGGTGTTCAAAGCTCTATAGCTCATGTCCTCTCCTCACTGTCTCTAGAGGTTGCTCTACTTGCTCCTGTGAAATTGAGCACATTGATGCATAGACAGCTGTGGATATTTGAGATAGATATTTGATATAGATATTTGAAGATTTGATTTAGTTCTTGTAAAGAGCAAGGGATTAAGTGACTCAGTATAAAAGTTAACTATTTGTGGAAAAGTAATAAATAAAATATGGGCTAGAGACATGACTTAGTGGTTTAGGTCCTTGCCTACAAAGCCAAAGGACCAAGGTTTGATTCTCCAGAACTCATAACCCAGATGCACAAGGTGGCATACGCATCTGGAGTACTGTTTGCAGCAGCTGGCTGGTGTGCCTATTCTCTCTCTCTCTCTCAAATAAATGAATAAAAATTTAAAAAAATTAAAAATAAATAAAAATGATGCTTACTTGTTACTTCTAGCATTTATGGATAAACTATTAAAGGAAAATAATAAGTTCAGAGAGGAAAATTACTAGCTCAAGACATGAAAAAATGATGTAAAGGTAGTGTGCCCTGCAAGGGACTATTCTCTATAGCAGCAACAGGGCTTAAGTTGTAGAGAACCAAAGCCAAGTCCTCATCATATGACTCGCTGATTTACAATGCAAATTCAAGTGCTAGCCTTGAATGGCATTGGCAGTTAAAGAAAGGGCACTGATTGGGATTTTGCAACTTGGGGTGGAGATGTGTGGGAAGACCTTCTAATAAAGCATTGTATGCTCAGATTCTGTTGGATTTATTTTACCTGAAGTAGTGGCCCCACCCTTAGTAGCAGATATAACCTCATTCACTCCTCCCCCACAGTGCCCTCTCTGCCCTTGCCTGCAGGAATTGATCCTGCAATGTCTGCGGAACTGGCAATGGCTGCCCCTGAAGGAGATGCTAAGCAAGACAATACTGATGCCCCTCTGTGCCCATGCATCTTAGCCTCTAGACCTATAAACATACTTAATCGTAAGTGGGCCCCTAAAAGTGAGGTAGAAAGTGTAATATGCCTCTAAAACGTTCATGAGTTTGGCAACTCAATCAAGTAGAAGCCTGAAGCATAAGTGTGAGAATGAATTTATAGTGTGGGATGATGGAAGAAGGAACATAAAACTAGAACAGGCTGAGTTAATTGAGATGGACCCAACTAGGCAAAGATTCTAGGTTAATGATACAGTTTGTATAGTTAACAAAAGGGTGACAGGAACTTACTTGGTTGGCTAAAGTGAGTCAAAAGATGACCTACTGTGATTGAGCTGGAGTTGCCTGATAGCCCTTGGCCTAATGTTGATGGAAGGCTAAGGAAAATGAAATGTTGGGGTAGATTCGCCAAGTGGAACCTTATCATCTCCAATGGGAGGGTCCGGGAGACTTGCCCTTTACCAAGACAATAAGAAACAGATTTGTGGGGGTAGCACCAGCATACTTGAAGAGCTCAGCCACTGCTTTTCTCTGTAATGCAGATTTTACAGTGGGAGTCAGGGTGGGAATGGCTCTACCTAGATCCTGGGGTTATAATAAGGGCCAGTGGTAATACTGAATCACCAAAGGTGAGGTGAGCATACTTGGCATTATGGACAGCATAGGCAGAGCAATACTCACAATGGTCTGACTCATGTAGACCTTTGGTACTGGATGATTAATCATGATGTTCCCAGAAGAGAAATAGATAGGGAGCCTACTAAGTTCTTGCTCAATCTGTAGAAGAGAAAAGTTCCAGAGCATATGAATAAAAGGCTACTTTGAGTCATAGAAAGAGAGAATCCAAACCCCTTAACCAACTTCCAGACTTGAACCATTTTATAGACCAAGAATCCCTCAAATGAAGGGATGGCAAGATTCACTTGAGTAGAACCCTTCCACAATTCTAAGATGTTTTAATATTAGTCCTTCTCCCATCTTTCCCCAAAGGACCTATGGCCTTTTGCTAGGGTAACTTTACAATCTAGGAAAGGAAATAATCAGAACTTTCAGGGTCTACTAGACACTGCCTTTGAATTGACATTGATTTCAAGCGACCCGAACAGCATCATGACCCTCCAGCGTCAGTAGGTACTTATGGAGGTCAGTGGTAAATGGAGTTATTGAAAGTTCAATTCAGTGGGCCCTAAACTCATTCTGCGGTTATTTCCCCAGGCTCAGAATGCATAATTTAGTTAAATACACTTAGAAGCTGGCATAATCACCACATTGGTCCCATGACCTGTGAAGTGAGGGCTATTATGACTAGAAAGGCCAAATGTAAACCATTAGAGCTGACACTACCAAGAAAAATAGTGAGTCAAAAATAATGTTGCATCCCTAGAAGGACTGCAGAAACTAGTCTACCACAAAGGGCTTGAAAGATGCAGGGATGGTTCCTACCACATGTCCCTTTAACTTTCCTTTTTGGCCCATTCAGAAGATGGAAGGATCATAGAGAATGAGAGTTGGTTATTAGAAATTAAATCAAGTTGTGACTCCAATTTCAGCAGCTATACCAGATGTGCTTTACTCACTTGAACAGATTAACACATTTCATGGTACCTAGTATGCAGTCATTGATCTTAAAAACATGTTCTCCAGCTGGGTGTCATGGCGCACGCTTTTAACCCCAGCACTCCGGAAGCAGAGGTAGGAGGATCACCATGAGCTCAAGGCCACCTTGAGATTCCATAGTGAAATCCAGGTCAGCCTGGACCAGAGTGAGACCCTACCTCAAAAAAAAAAAAAAAAAAAAATGTTCTCCATACCTGTCCATAAAAACCAACAGAGCAATTTTCTTTCATTTGACAAGGTCAGCAGTACACCTGTACTGTTTTACTTCAAGGTAAAGGGATCTTGATCACCTATCTCTTCTACAATGTATCATGTTGGTCCATTATATTGATGATATTATGCTTATTTGATCAAGTAAACAGGAGGCAGCAACCATTCTAAAGTGGTTGGTACAATATATGTGCATCAGAGAGGATGGGAGATAAATTCAACAAAACTTCAAGAATCTTCTACCTCAGCAAACTTTCTAAGAGTACATGTAGAGATATTCCTTCTAAGGTTGAGGATAAGTTGTTATACATGACCCCTGCTAACAATAAGAAAGACTCACAACACCTAGTGGGACCTATTTGGGTTTGGAGATAGCACATTCCTTATTTGAGTGTGTTACTCAATCTCATGTATCAAATGACTCTGGAAGCTACTGGTTTGAGTTACAGTGCTAGCAGGAATAATTGACTAAGACTAGCAGGGCGAAATCAACTGCTACTCCACAATGGAGATAAAGAAGAATATGTCTGAAGTGCAGAAAAATCCTTTAGGGAGCAATTGGTGTTACTATTCCCCGAGATCAAGGTCACTGGGAAACTACAACAACTCAATCAAGGCAGTGTAACAAATTTCCTAGACTATTCAGAAATGAAGTTTGGGTCATCCTTCCAGGTGAAGAATCATGACCACCTGAGGTACTTGATGAAGGTGGAGACAACACAGAATGGATAGAAGAAGATAGCTACACATACCAGCTAAGGTCACCTGAGCAGTGACCAAAATGAGGGCTGTAAGGGCCATTAATGAATTTTTTTTCTGTTTTGTTAGGAGTGTGCATATGTACACACATATTAAGATGTTTTTGTTTTTCTTTCCTCTATTCCCCTAATATACAATTAATATTCATTGAGATAATATCAGTAGTTAAGTGTTGTTAAATCTATATTGAAATAATTGGATGTTAGAGATAAAGCATTCCTCGATGGGCTTTGCCATGTGTTTGAGGGGAAAGCACAGTGTGTTTCTGGTTTTACACAGGACAGTTATATCATCTTAAATTGACTTATGACCTTGTTGTTGTCATCCTTTGGAAATGAAGCCTGATGTAAGGAGGTGTGGTTTGGTGTCACAATGGGAAGAGATAGATTTGTAATAGTTAATTTTTGTTGTCAACTTGATCAGATTAGGAATCATATAAAGGCATATCTCTTGGGCAAGTCTGTGAGGGCGTTTCCAGGAAGAATTAACTGAAGGAGGAAGTCCTTCCTTCAGAGTGGGTGGCCCTTCCAGTGGTGGACTATATATAAAGAAGCCATATAAAGAAGCCACAAGAGAGCCCAGGCCTCTTGCCTGGCAGCTTGTGCTATTCACTTGAACATGCATTTAACCTGTTTTGGCTATTCTCTGTGGACATTGGCACCAAGTTTCACCAGCCTTCCAATGCAGACTGAATACCAGTGGCTCTCCAGGAATCCTCCAGTCCTTTAGTGCCAGACTGGGACTGCTGAGGCATCTGGCCTCATGGAATGAGTAGATACTTGAGTCTTCAACTCTCTACCCTGCAGACAACTATTGTTGGATTTCCCAGCTCATATCCTGTAAACTAATCTAAGAAACCTCCTTTATGATTCACATTCTATTTATTCCTCCAGAGAACCCTGATTAATAGAGAGGGGTATATGGGTTCTAGGTCTTGGAATGGATAAGATGTCTTTGGTTCTTAGGTGGAGTCAATAGGTTCTGATTACTAGTAGTAGAGTCAGTGAGCGTGGGTCTGGGAGGGATCAGTGGATTCTGGTTCTTATGAAGGGTCATCATATTCCTAGTGAATTCTGGCTTCTTGAAGGGTCAGTGTATTCTGGATCCTAGGAGAGCTAAATGGGTTTGTTTCCCAGGAGGGACAGTGAGTTATGGTCCTAGGAAGAGTAAATGGGGTCTATCTGCAACAAGGCCACTGTCAATGAAGAAAAGCCAGAGTGAAGGGGGTGTTTTACATCTTGGATTATCCTTCCCCAAATGATGCTGAATCAGAAGAAAGGCGGGACTAGAACCAACTATATGAGACATACTCCTGAAAATTCTAAGTGTACTCATTAGCAAAACAGAATGACACTGGAAGTTCTGGCCCATCAAAGCTGGGCTGACTCGGCCCCAGAAGCTGGGCAAGGGTTGCACCTGGGGTAGGTGAGGAGCTCAGGGACTCCAGGCCTACCCTGACCGGCAAAGGGAGGACTTCTGGGAGAGCTGCTAAGGCACCTTCTGCCACTCACTCATCCTGGCTTGAAATGCCTTTCCTAGGGAAGAACAATTCCAGAGTCCTGAGCTGTTTTTTTGTCATTTTACTAGAAATTTGTGGTTGGATCTGGCCTTCTCAGGGCTTTTGAGTGTTATTGGAAAGACTTTATTGTTAACTTTCAAATTAGTTATGTGTTTAGGAAGTTTATGATGCTTAGGGATGGGGAGTGTTTTAGAGCCTTACTTGGCTACAGTCACCATTTTCTTTGTGGCCTTCAGTTTCTCCAGGATTCAGGGAAGGAATCTCTGCAGGAGGATGCTCAGAGCTATTCCCCTTTCAAATGTCACAGTTTTTCTTCTTCTGGTTTTTTATTTAGCAACATTTTTTTGATTTATTTGAGACCGAGAAAGTGGAAGGGAGGGAGAGAGTGTGTATATGGGTGTGCCAGAGCCTCTTGCTACTGAAAATAAACTCTAGATGCATGCACCACTTTGTGTATATGGCTTTACATGAGTACTGAAGAATCAAGCCTGGATGTCAGTTGCAAGCAAGCAACTGATGAATCATCTCTCTATCCCTGAGTTACAATTTTCATGACTAGAATTATAATGCACTTGTAATGCATTCATGTAGTAACACTGATGGAAAATCACATTGAACTTAGAACGACCAATTCCAGATCCTTTCCTAACATCAGAAGTGATCAAAGATATCAGCAGAAGGATAAGTAGAAAATAGTATAGGAAAGGGGAATTGAAGATACAATTAGTTTTTATGGATCAGACTGGATGTGAATGCCAATTCTGCACTTTCCTCTCTGTGTGACTTTGGCAATGTCTGACCTCCTGGTGTGGAAGTTTCCTAATCTATAACTTGGGAGAGCTAGTTCAAGCATTGTTGGAAGATTTCAAACAGAGGGAATGTGTGGAGAAGGAACGTGCATTAACGATGCAGGTTGTAGTTCAGAGTGATTTATAATTTAAGGTCACTTCTGAATCAGGGAATGGTAAAGCAACAGGAAGTAGCACTCATGTTTGATGGACCTCAAAATAAGAAACTCCACAGAGATTATGACTGGCATAGCACTTATGAACACTTGTCATTTCTTGATTCTGAAATTTTTAAAAAGTTAAAACAGGAAACAAACAAGAGCAAAAGAGTCTCAAAACCAAAAATGGCAGGTTATGTATTTTTAAGTCTAGTGATTTGTTTGGGATTGTACTCAAGGTTTAAAAGTATTTTGTTTTAGGGTGGCCTTGGTAAACTTCAGATCCAGAGCCTTGTGTGATCATTTATTCCCTTGTCTGAAGTTGTTTTTAAAATACTACAAAGTCTCCTGCTGTTCTTGCCATGGTTCTGCTACTTGGGCCCCAGGGGCCTCTGGGGAGGTCCCCAGTGCAGATCTCCACTGCTCCTGACGGCCCTCAGTCTCCCAGGTACTTGACTGCCAGGCTGGGGCATTTGCTCAAGAGTCTATGGCTCCTTCTGGGTTCAGGAAATCTCTAGTGGGCTAGGAATATGTAAAAGTGCAATAAATATGAGATGGCTATGATTTCTCTTTTCCATTTTCTAGTTCTGCTTTCTGTGGGTAGATTATTTGCAGATGTACAAAATAATTATACAATACCTATTTTGAAATAAGGATTTGAAGTTATCTAGGCTACAAGGCACATACATTAAACAAGGAATAAAATGGTGACTCAAGCTTGTAATCCTGATTCTTGGAAGGATGAGGCAGGAGTATCTCAGGTTTAAGGTTAGTAATGTAATGAAACCTTGTCTCAAAATAGTAAAATGGCTGGTGGTATAGCTCAGTGGTACAATACTTGCATGAGACCCAAGTGCTGTATTAAATAAATGAATAACTAAATAAGTAGGGAAGGAGGATTAACCATAGTCTATAAATAGTTCTCTTTAGGTTTAATGTATTTTTGAAATTGCTAGTGACTAAGATTGATAGAGATAACAAATAAATAAAACACTGAGTCATAAGATTTCCTTCTTTGTCATGAGTAAAAGTAAACAAGTTTGAATCTTGACTTTAATTTGTCGCTCACTCCAAGAAGAAAGCCCAAATTTGTTTTACTCAAAAGTTGCTGATCATGGATTGAGGCAGTATCCAATAGGAATTCTACTAGAGTTTGAAAGACTATGTTCTTCTTATTTTCCTTTGTCTGTCATCTCCCAGGCACCTCCTCTAAAAGGCGAGGCCACTGAAGATGACAAGAAGGGCCCAAAGTGTCCAGTTGGCCTTTAGGGTGCCCCACAGAGGAGTGCTGCCTGAGCCCTTCTGCTATCTCCCACTACTGTCTTGGGCTGCCATGTGAACCCACCACTTCAGTGCGACTGCCATGTGAACCCACTTCAGTGCGGCTCCAGCACTGAATGGGGAGAAAAGTACATCAGTGTTACCACGTAGACAAAAGAAGGGGCCATCTCTAAGTCCTGACAAAAAACTTTGTCTTATTTGAAGAGTAATGGGAAGTCATGAAGACTTTATTTCATTTTATTGTCATTATTTTAGCATGAGATACATATTCTTGGTTTAATTTTTTAAATGTCACTGGGTGTGGGAATGCCAGCCATGCAGGTAGGGAACATGGAAAGTTAATTTGACGGGTCAGGGGCTGTTGCAGTCAGGTTCACGTTGCTAATAAAAACCATCCAACCAAGAACAGCTTGTGGGAACAAAAGAGGTTTATTTTGGCTTACAGGCTCGAGGGGGATGCTCCATGATGGCAGGGAAGCCATTGGCATGAGCAGAGGGTGGACATCAACCCCTGGCCAACATAAAGTTGACAATATATCAACAGGAGAGTGTGCCAAACACTGGCAAGGCGAAACTGGCTATAACGCCCATAAGCCCGCCCCCAACAATACACTGCCTCCAGGAGGTGTTAATTTCCAAATCTCCATCAGCTGGGAACTTAGCATTCAGAACACCTAAGTTTATGGGGGACACCTGAATCAAACCACCACAGTGGCAGATGAGGAAGTGGTAGAAAGAGAGAAACAGGTAAATTGGTGGTGAAAAGAGGGAACATGCTTACATTAACTCCTAGATTCTGGAATGCCAGCAAAGAGGCTATTATGAATGGGGGATGATGACCTTTGGTCTTGGATAGATCGATATGCTGGTGATTCCCTGGGAGGAGCCATGAGCTGTTGGATAGGGAGTTTCTGGCACATCTCTGGATTGGAAGATGATATTTTGTATGGGAGTTTAACTGAGAGCTATCAGCATTTTTATTTGAAAGAGATAGTCCATGGTGGGAAGTGCAGTGGCCTTGAAAGGACAACACAGACACTCCTGCTTCTATGGGGAGGGGCCAGAGAGATTCCTAGCTCATGCAAGACACATGAAGAAGCTCCTTGTGGTGGTTTGGATTAGGTGTGCCTCATAAGCTCATGTGGTTTGAATGCTTGGTTCCCAGTTTATGGCAATTTGCCAGGCGGAGCCTTGCTGGAGGAGGTATGACGTTGGTGGTAGGCTTAGGGGTGTTATAGTCAGCTCTCTTTCGCTAGAGCAAAAGTAGACTTCATTAAAAATAAAATATAGAAAAAGACTTCAGAGTGGGAATGTTCCCCAAAAGAAAGAGAGAAGGAATTTCTGGGTCCAGGAAGTGGAGCTGGAAATCTAAGGGTAGAAAAGCCCGAAGTGTAAGGACAAGTGTGCTTAGGCTTACATTCTGTCTTGTTTTCCATCTTCTGTGGTAGAACTTCCCCTGATAGCATGGAGATTCCCCATGAGACTGTAAGGCAAAATAAATCCTTGCCTTCCATCAGTTGCTTTTGGTTGGGTGCTTTGTCCAAGAAATTAAAAGGTAACTGCAAAATTCTTACAAGAAGTGGAAGAGGTGCCCATAGTTTGCTCCAACCCAGGAAGAAGTAGGGCTTCTTCATAGGGTTCATTGACAGTCCTTGGACATCAAGGGGGGAGCTGCCATGGATGAGTGGTGAGGGTAGGAGCTGCACTGAAGATTGCTGAAGAAGATGCAATTTGAGAAAATGAAAGTAAATATGAGCAGCTCTGTCAAGAAGTCATAGCTGGAGTTGAAGCTTAACAGACAAGTCCTACCTAGCATGTGCAAGGTCCTGGGTTTGATCACAGGACTGCAGAAAAAAAAACAAAACAACAAAAACATGTCACTAGGGAGAACACAACAGAGCTCTACGCTTAGCAGAATTCAAGCAGAGTGTTAAGTGTGATGCTGAGGTGAGGGAGGGGAAGAGCTCAAGTCACTTCAAATATTTTCTGAACCATTAACCTGAAAGAAGAGATGCATGATGGAGAGGGATTATTGCTTGAAGGAGTTGCATCTGTAATTTCAAACATAAGTGGTTCCACACAGGGGGTGGCTGTTTTGTAGAAAGGACCTAGGACTGCAAAGGGACAGGACATGAAGGAGGCCACTCAGTGAGAAGCACAAGACAGGCAGGCTTATCCTCTCCAACTTGCTTGGACCTGCTCTTCCAAGTGTGTAGACCCCACTGGACCTCTGCCATCCAGAGTGTCGAGAACAGTTAGTTCTGATGCTGACAGCACACACTGTGTTGGGGTTGCGGGGTTTGAGATTTGCCAAGGCCTTCCTCATCCCAGATGGGCTACTCTCGAGGTTCGGGGCATCAACGAAAGATTAAGGAATGTGGACAAGAAATTGAAGAAGGCAAAAGTAGACTTCATTAAAAATAAAATATAGAAAAAGACTTCAGAGTGGGAATGTTCCCCAAAAGAAAGAGAGATGGAATTTCTGGGTCCAGGAAGTGGAGCTGGAAATCTAAGGGTAGAAAAGCCCGAAGTGTAAGAACAAGTGTGCTTAGGATTTCTGCCAGCACCCAAAGAAGAGAAAGAAAAGGAAAAGTCAAACTTTTTGAGTTAGAACTCAGAAAAGCCAGCAGGCTCAGCAGTGAGTATCTGGGAGTAACTGACAAGCCCCGTGATTTCAGGTCAGGGAGAAGTGGCTCTTTTCTTTCTAATATCAGGGAAATAGAAGGTGGGGTCCTTCTTTCTATGACCTCCAAGCCTAACAACATTCCCTCCTCAAAAGTTAAGACTAAAATCATTTAGGAGACAGGTGGTAACTCAAGCTAGTTTCTTCAGGATAAAGTGGGGGCATAGAGGGGCTTTAGGGTCTCCAATTTTGTTGACTTTCATGCTTGGAGGATGAACAAAGGGGACTCAGGTAGATGGAATGAGATGGTTGTAGGGCGATCTGAGGGTAGATTGGGCGTAAATGAGAGGAGACAAAATTGTACAATGTCTAAAGATTAATAGGATTACTGTTGAGATTATCATAAATAATAACCTACTTTTGCCAGGAATTATCTAGTTTGAAAGTTGTTCACCAAAGGGGATGGTGTTTGACACTTGAATTAAAGCAAACGAGACATTGGAATCATCTTAAACACACATATATCCAACATTTTGTTTACAGCTAGGAGAGGCAAGAAAGCTTTTTATAAAAAAATTTTATTCATTTATTTATTAGAAAGAGAGAGAGAGAATGGGCATGCCAGGGTCTCCAGCCACTGCAAATGAATTTCAGATTCATGCACCCCCCCCCCTTGTGCATCTGGCTTACATAGGTCCTGGAGAATCAAACCAGGATCTTTTGGCTTTGCAGACAAATGTGTTAACCGGTAAGCCATCTCTCCAGCCCCCAAAGAGCTTTTTAATCTATGTTCTCTTTGGTCTACATCCCTAACTACCAATCTATAAAACGAGATTGCCTTCCTCCCATTCTCTTTCAATGGGCTCACATCTCTGAACACAGGTCTTGTTCTCTCTGAACATAATAGTGGCAGTGTGAGCTCTGTTTTTCTGTACTCTTCCCCCCTCTCTAAACAATCCTTCCAGAAGTGCAAGCCATCAAATTGCACCTCTGCTGCAGGACCCAGCCACAGCTTGGCAGCCAAGGGCCCAACAGTGCCAGTACTGGACAAATCCTGTGCCAGAGAAGGGAAGGATCCAACCCAGAAATACCATCATGAGGAGTGTATGCCTCAGGACAGAGAGGAGGGGTGCCAGTATGCCAGCACCCTCTTAGCCATGTTTCCCAGGGTTGCAAACTACTGGAGATGGGATGAGAAAACACTCACAGTAGGCTAACATCTCAAGCAACCAGTGATTTGTGAGACTTAATGCTTCAGCTGTTTACTGTGGTGCTTTCAGGTATAGTATTGTCTTCCAGAGAAAGTACTGACTATCTCTTAGAACCCAATTGTCAGATGCAGGCAAAGGGTCTGTTTAAAATAATTAAAAAAAAACAAAACACAACAATCTGTACCTTGTGAGAGTAACTAACTTCTGAACTCTACCATTTCATTCATGACCAGGCATACCAGAGGGATAGCTAGAGCCTGCCAGGCCTGAAGGCGAGCCAGCCTGACAGCCTTTCCTTGGCATACAAAACAGGCTCATGGCGATCAAGTTCTATTCGATATTCTCTGTGGGACATCTCTCTTGCAGTGAGAAAGTAAAGTGGAACTTAAGTCAACTGCTAACAATGGACTGAATAAAAAGGGAGGTGAAAGTCTCCAGAGGAGCAGAGCTGAGAGAGTGGAGCCTTAAGGTTCACACTCTGGGTTGGGGGTGCATGCACTGCAGATTTGGGTATCAACTTGTGATGTCTTGCCCATTGCAGCTAGCCGTGTTGGTACATTCTAAGAATTCTAGTTTGGTTTATTTACAAGCTCGTCCAGCAATGAGAATCTGTACTTCTGGAGGCTGACACCTCCAGAAGGAGGGGAGTGGGCCAGGAGGCCTTGGTGACAGCAGCTCCAGCTGCAGCTGTGGGAAAGGCCATAGCCAGTGCCCATGAGGACTCAAGCTAACATGGTGTGAAAGGGCATGTAAGTCACCTCTGGTGGTGATGACCTTGGAGGTCAGAGGGTGCTAGCCGTCAGCTCAGTCTGGTCTCTGGAGGGCCCTGACTTAGCAGGTAGGAGAACCTTAGTTAGGATTCAAATTGGGAAAGTCTGGCAGGCACTAAGGTTTGCTCACCAGTGTAGCTTGAGGGGAAAATTGGATAATAAGCCATTTGTGTGTGATTGTCAAGTAATGAATTGGACAACCTGGAAACTAGAGAAACTGTAGCTCAATGGCTGCAGCCCTGCAGTGGCTTCAACCATGGCAGGTGTGTTGTGCTATGCCGGTCTCAGGTGCTCTGCTTTAGAATCACTCGAATTGAGAGCAACACACATCCCCAGCATCACCTGCTAGTGGGCAGAGCCAGAAATGTTGGGTGATATTTGTTATACAGGTGGTTTCTGACTTAGAGATTTTCAACTTCATACACAAGGGTGAATAATTGATAGTATGTTGTATTGGTAGGCTAGGTATGTTCAATGTAATTTTAATTTGTAGCATTTTTATTTATGAGATGTGTACTGAGATGTAGTCCCTTCATAAGTTGAGCATCTGCATTGCACAGGCAATTTCAGAATCCACCAGGTGACTCTAACACATAGCCAAGGGTAACATGCCTCGGCAGTGACTGCTCTGGCACACCTAGCCCCCCACACTTCAACAGTCCCCTGCTTATACTGGGCTTTGAAAGGGAGCAGATGTACCTTATAGCACTAGATTAGCATAAGCCTGGAGAAGATACTAGTAACTTAGGATATATGTGTAAGCTTTAGAGCAACTGTCAAGAAAATGACTCAAAAAGTCATCTAAAGAAATAAAATATTGCATTAGAAAATATTCACTTAGTAAAAGAGTAATGGACAAAGAGGGCATGAGGTAGTCAACAAAATGTAAAATAGTGGACATAAATTTAGATGTACCAAAAATTATATTAACCATGAATGGAAACAACTCTCTAATGAGTTACACAAACAGAAAAGTAGAGCTCTTTGTATTGGATAAGAATATAAGTATATGCTCTATAAGGAATTCAACTTGGATTAAAAGATACAAGTAGATTGAAAGTAAAATTATGAGTAAATTTCATACAAATAGCAACCATAGGAAAATTGGAGCATGATAATATCAGACAAAATAAACTTTAAAGCAAAACATGTTACTAGAGATAGAGTGACATTTTATAATACAAGAGTAAACTCATTGTTGCAGTCAGGTTCACATTGCTGGCAGAAATCACCGTACCAAGAGCAGCTTTGTGGACAAAAGGGTTTATTTTGGCTTATAGACTTGAGGGAAGCTCCACATGGTGGAGGGAAATGATGGCATGAGCAGAGGGTGGACATCAACCTCCTGGCCAACAACAGATGGACAACAGCAACAGGAGAGTGTGCCAAACACTGGCAAGGGGACACTGGCTATAATACCCATAAGCCCACCACTAACCTTACACTGCCTCCAGGAACTGGGAACCTAGCATTCAGAATGCCTAAGTTTATGGGGGACATCTGAATAAAACCACCACATTCATGAAAAAAATATTAACATACACATACATGAACAGTTTGAGAGACTTCAGCCAGATGGCAGTCTAGAAAGTCCCACCCCAACATTGGTATTAACCAGCTTTTTTCTTTACTGCTATTTTTCCATTGTCATTATTATTATTATTATTTATTATTTTTACAGAAAGCCAAAAGAGCAGCTGAGAGGTTCCTGCTTTAAAGGAAGCTGTGAAGTTCAAGAATAGGCGAGCTGAAGAGAGTACGAACAAGTGTCACATCACCTGTGTTACCTTGCCCCTAGTGCCAAGAAAGTGCTCACTGCTTCTGCCATGCCACCATGGCCTGGTTGTAACTGCTCTCAAAGTTCACATGTTGAAGCTCATCCTCAGTGGATACAATGTGTGGCACTGAGACTGAGCCTTTGGGAGTGATTAGATCAAGAGGGTGGATCCTCTCTGCATGGGATCCATGCTAATCAGAATCCTGAAAGATGTGATCCTGAGTATCATTATCCCAAAGGACCAAATCTCCTAAGGACTAACACCCCCCAAATCACAATCCCAAAAGGTTAAAATTCCAAACATTGAAATCTTAAAAGTCTAAACCTCTCCATTGACAGTAGAAAAAGAAAAGGGCTATGGGAGGGGTAGGGAGCTGGATTCTGGGGAAGAGATTGGCCATGTAATACAGCAATGATGTAAGCTTCAATTAGAAGTGCATCCTTGTCTGTATCTGCATTCCTTCCAGCTGAGATGTTTCAGAGTTTTAATGAATTGAAGGCACCTTTGAGTGAAGAAGCCAGTGAAGTTATTAACTGGGTCAAAAATGGTCATGTGCACAGTGCTGCTGCTGTTCCTTCACTAGTGTAGTTCCTCCAAACCTGTAGCCTACTTTTTTATTTTTATTTTTTATAATTAACAACTTCCATGATTGTAAACAATATGCCATGGTAATGCCCTCCCTCTCCCCACTTTCCCCTTTGAATTTTCACTCTCCATCATATCCCCTCCACTTCTCAATCAGACTCTTTTTTATTTTAATGTCATGATCTTTTCTTCCTACTATGATAGTCTTGTGCAGGTAGTGTCAGGCACCGTGAGGTCATGGATATCCAGGCCATTTTGTGTAAGGAGTCCTACCCTTCCTTTGGCTCTTACATTCTTTCCGCCACCTCTTCTGCAATGGACCCTGAGCCTTGGAAGGTGTGATAGAGATATTGCAGTGCTGAGCACTCTTTTGTCACTTCTTAGCACTATGATGCCTTCTGAGTCATCCCAAGGTCGCTGCCATCAGAAAAGAGAAGGTTTTCTAACCAAAAGTGAGAGTAGCATTAACATATGGGTATGAACCTTAAGAGAAGTGCTCACTGGGCATTTTGGTGAGCATAGTATATACACTTAGCCAGACAGCGACAGACGTTACATCCCTAGGGCTCATGACTACTCCTGTTGCAGGTTTTCAGTATCAGGGATGTATTCCCTCCCATGGAGCGGGTCTCCAGTCCAATTAGAGGGCAATTGGTTTCCTGTTTTTGACTGCACACAAGGTGAATTTTCTTGTACCCCAAATAACATCAAAGCATAGCCCACAACAACAACAACACTGACATTGTGCCTAAACATCGTACATGCTTGTAAACCTGTTGAAATATCACCTATAGACAAAGTGCTGTTTGTTCTCATCTGCATTTGTGAAAGATAAAATGTGTTGACAGGGCTGGAAAGATGGCTTAGCGGTTAAGCACTTGCCTGTGAAGCCTAAAGACCCCGGTTCGAGGCTCAGTTCCCCAGGACCCACGTTAGCCAGATGCACAAGGGGGTGCACGTGTCTGGAGTTCGTTTGCAGTGGCTGGAGACCCTGGTGTGCCCATTCTCTCTCTCTCTCTGTAACTGCCTCTTTCTCTCTCTGTCACTCTCAAATGAATAAATAAAAATACACAAAATATTTTTTAAAAAATGTGTTGACATCTGCAACTTTGAGGTGACTGCATACACATTGGTGACCCATGCAATTTCTGACAGGCTATCTAATGTGGTTTCACATGACCAGTTATGAGGCTTGGCATATACAATTGACCCCAGTAATCTGTGTTATACCTTCATCCGTTCATAACTGAATGTTTATGTTTATTGTGCAAAGCAGCCTATGAACCATTCAGTGGTATTATGTCTTCAAATCTCTTTCAAGATGTAAATCAATGTCTTTTAAAGAATGTTAAAATTTGTTTTCCAGAATTATACATTAAGGATTTTAATCTTTGTGTATTTTAGATTTAAAGACTTTGATCTTTATAAAGTTCAACATTCTGTATTATAGCTTTTGTGATTGTATCTTTCGGGATTAATTGTGGCCCCAACCCATGGAAACAGATGCTAACAAAAATATAAAGATTATACTTTATAGCATTTTTAAACACTTTTAATGTTGACAACTTCTGTCTATACAGACAACATGCCGTGATCATACTTTCCTCCCAGCACCGTCACTCTCCTCTCTTCTGAGTCCCCTCTCCACCGACTCATCGCTCCAACTCATCTCCTATTTTGATGTTGTGATTTTTACAACATTTTTACCTGTAATTGCCCACAAACTAAACAAATAAACTATTTCTACTTAGGTGATGATTAAATGAAGCATGATGTATCTGTACCACAGAATACAATGGAATGAACTAATGGTACACAACATTTGGGATCATTCTCCAGAAAATTATACTGAGTGAAAAAAGCTTATATCAAAAGTTCACATGCTGTATAATTTTCATTATATAACATCCTCAAATAACAAAATTATAGGGATAGAAAATATATTAGGCTGTTGGGTTAAGAATGGTGGGGAGGGGAAGGCACAAACATAAAGAGGTAACACAAAAAGATCTTTGTGTTGATAGAAATTGTAACTCTTGATTGTGGTAGTAGTTACTTGAATCTACATATTAGGCAAAATAGCATGAAACCAGCATGTACACTGTGCCAGCGGCAACTTTCTGATTTTTGAATTTGGACTATAACTGTGTAAGATGCGACCACGGCTTAAGGAGGTGAAGCATACAAACATCTCTTTACCATCTCTTCAATGATCTGTAAATCTATGATTATTTCAAATAAAAATGTTGCTGGCATCCTCTAGGGTAGCCTCCATCATTTCTACCTTCTGTTTTTAGGTCTTTGGAGATCTCTTCCTCTGAAGTGTGGCCTGGATTTTGTGACTCCTTTCCAGTGAACATAGTGGTTTATGGGATGCCTTACCCTGTACTTGGTTGCAGAGTCCTTTCTAGACCAGCCAGCATACTCCTTCCTTCTCCCTTTCTGGAAAACAACCCTCTTGTGAGCCATGCTTTGAAGGGGATCAGAGGGCAAAGGGAGTGATGTCTCCAGCAAGAAGCGATCTGTATTCTCTGATAGTCAGGAAGTTGCAAGTGGAGAGTTGAGCCCTTGTTAAGTCCCAAGCCAACTGTGGCCATGGACAACACCTTGTTAGCCCCATCTAGCCAGCAGTATTCAGAGGTTCCTTATTTCCTTAGTCATAGTAGCTATGTGAGGTTCTCCATGTTTGTTGTTGGTAGTTGATAAAATAAGCACAAACAAAACAACAGAAATGGTTGTTAGGTGAAAATATTTGGGATATACTTGGGGAAAAGTGGCTATGTAAACCCATCAGAATTAACAGATTTCTCAATGGAAACTTTGGATGTCAGAAAAGCTTGGAATGTAACACTTCAAAGTCTACAGAACTGTCGCTTCCAACCCAAACTACTGTACCCAGTGAAAGTATCCTTCATAATAAATGGTGAAATGAAAACAGTCAGCTCTATGACTTAGCTATGCAGTGCTCAAAACCCATGACAGGCAACCATCACTTACTCCGAGAATCCCACTTCCCACTTATTTGTGCACACACACAAGTAAAATAAGTCAGTTTGGGTTTACAGGACAGGAAAGCAATAGGCTCCAGAGAAAACCTCTACTTCTCTTTAAGAAGAGTGAATATAGGGAATAGGCCAGAGCTCCCAGTTTGTTCCCCACGTCCCAGTTCCCTGGTCCCAATACCTCTGGTCTTGTCTTAAAGTGGCCTGGACCCTGCATAGGAAGGATCTCCTGATTATTCAGTCTGTTAGCAGCCATTATTCTCCAGCTGCTGTCATGTCACTTTCCAGCACTATGAGGGTTGGCTGGGCAGGAACTAGATTCACTCTCAGTTACAGCATAGTCAGTTGATATCTTGTGGCCATAGACTGTGGTGCCTTCAGGAATAGAGATTTACCTTTTTGCCTTTGCAGGTAACCAAATGTTTTGGAAATGGCCAGTAGTATTTTAGGGACCTCATGTCTTCCTGACTTGGTGGGTGGTGGGGGTGCAAATTCTGGCTGTGAGAATTGCCAGATAGAGCCCATGGTTTTAGGGTTCTGCTTTCTCCATCTTTTCCTTACAGCAGAGTATAATTCCATTGTGTATGTGTACCACATCTTCATTAGCCATTCATTTGTTGATGAGTATCTGGGCTGATTCCAGTTCCTGGCTATTGTTTATGGGGCAGCAATAGAAACAGTTCAGCAAGTGTCTCTGGGGTATACAGTAGAGTTTTTAGGGTATATGCTCAAAATAGGTATAGCTGGTTCTAATGATAGTTCTATTTTCAGTACTCTGAGGCATTTCCATACTGATTTCTACAGTGGTTGTACAAGTTTGTTCTACCACCACCAGTGGGTAGGGCTCCTTTTCCCCACACCCCTACTAGGATGTGCTGTCCTTTGATTTTTTGGTGATTGCCATTCTGACTGGGTGAGATGGAATCACATAGTCATTTTAATTTGCATTGCCTTGATGAGTAGAGATGTTGAACATCGCTTTAGGCATTTAATGGTCATTTGTAAATAGCTGTTCCTTTGATAACTCTCTGTTAAATTCCCTGCCCCACTTTTTTAAGTGGCATGCTTGGTTTTCATTTTTTTATTGGTCAGGTTTTTGAGTTCTTCATAGATTCTATACACTAAACCTTTGTTGGAGGTATAGTTGGTAAAGATGTTTTTCTATTCAGTAGTTTTTCTATTGACTCTGTTGATGGTTTGTTTATCTGTACAATAGCTTTTTATTTTAATGAGGCCCAGTTATTTAGTGTTTGCCTAATTCCATGGGCTATTGGAGTCTTATTCACCAAGTTGTTCCCTATGCATATTTTCCCTACATTTTTTCTACTGAATTTATAGTTTCAGGTCTTATATTGAGGTCTTTGATCCATTTGGAGTTGATTTTAGTGCAAGTTGAGAGGAGGGGGGTCCAAATTCAATTTTCTACATGTGGTTATCTGGTTTCTTCAGCACCATTTGCCAAATTTGCTATCTTTTCTTCAGTGAGCATTTTTGTCCTCTTTTTTGAAGATCAGGCTGCTGGGGTTACTCAAAGTCCTATCTAAACTTTAAGTTCTACTCCATGTGCCTGTTTATATGCCAGTACCATGATGCTTTTGTTACTATAATATTATAGTATAATTTGAAATCAGGTATGGTTGATACCACCAGAAGTGTTCCTTTTGGTGAGCACATTTTTGGCTATCTGAGGCCTTTTGTGCTTCCATATGAATTTGAGACTGTTTTTTCCAACTCTGTGATGAATGTTGCTGGAATTTTGATTAGAATTGTATTGGATCTGTATATTTTTTTGTAGGATCACCATTTTAACAATATTAATTTTCCAAATCCATGAATATGGGAGGTCATTGCATCTCTTCATGTCTTCCTACAGTCTTTTCTTCAATGTTTTTGTTTTTATTATATGTCTTTTTTCACACTTTAAGCCTGTTGTATATTGCCTTTATTATGTTGGGGTACAGGCACTTCATCCCTATCTCTCCAATGCTTTATTCATGAAGGGATGCTGAATTTTATTAAAGGCCCTTCTGCATCTATTGAGAAGATCATGTGGTTCCTGACTTTGAGTCTGTTTATGTGATGAACTACATTTATCTATTTCTGTATTTTGAACCAACCCTGACTTTCTGGGATATAACCTATTGATCAAGGTGGTTGATAATTTTGATGTGTTCTTAATTTGGTTTGGAAGCCTTTTATTGAGAATTTTTTTTAAAGCTGTATTTATTCATTCATTTATTTGAGAGAGAGAGTGAGAAAAAGAGGCAGATAGATAAAGAGAGAGTGTATGTGTGTGTGTGTGTGTGTGTGTGTGTGTGTGTGTGAATTAATGGGCATGCCAGAGCCTCTAGCCACTGCAAACAAACTCCAGATACATGCACCACCTTGTGCATCTGGCTTTATGTGTGTACTGGGCACTCAAACTCAGGTTGTTAGGCTTTGCAGACAAGTGCCTTAACTGCTGAGCCATCTCTTACCCCTTGGTGCAAATTTTTATCTAAGTTCATCATGGATATCAGTTTGTAGTTCTCTTTTCTTGTTTTGTATTTGCCTGGTTTTAGTATTGGTGTGATGCTGGCTTCATAGAAGGAATCAGTGAGCATTCCCTCCTTTTCAATTGTTTGGAATAATGAGGAAAAATGGCATTAGTTTTTCAGTGAAGGCTTGTTTGAATTCAGCCAAGAAACCATATGAGCCTGAACTTTTTGTTGTTGTGGTTGTTATTGGGAGGCTTTTAATTAGAATTCCAATCTCATTTAATGTTGTATCTCTATTCAGATAGTTTATCTTGGGTTTAGCTTTGGTAGGAGGTATGAACTAAGGAATTTGCCCAGTTCTTCCAAGTTTTCCAACTACGTGGAGTATATAGATCTTTGAAATATGTCCTGATGAGTCTCCCAATTTAATTAGGGTCTGTTGTAACATATTCCTTTTGTTGTATACAGGTTTATGATTATAATATCCTCTTGTTGTATTGTTCCTTTGATGAGTATGAAATAGCCTTCATTATCTCTTTTGATTATTCTTAGTTTGAAATCTATTTTGTCTGATATCCACAAAACCACTCCTGCTTGTTTCTTATTTCCATTAGCCTGGAATGTATTTTTTCATCCTTTCACCCTAAGGTGTTGACTATCTTTATTGGTCAGGTGGGTTTCCTGCAGACAGCAAATAGATAGGTTTATTTTTTCTAATCTAGCTTTTAATCCTCTGTCTTTTGATTGAGACATTGAGACAACTGATGTTTAAGGTTATAACTGTGGGGAGTGAGTTAATCCCTGTCCAGTTGGATGCTTTGTAGAGTTTAGGGTTTTCCTGGACTTAATATGCTTTCATATCAGTTCTACTCATAGTGGTTATTATTCCTCTTATATATTCTTGGGTGTGATTGTTCAACTCTTCAATTTTGGTTATTCTATGTAATATTCTCTGTAGAATTGGCTTAGTGCTCATATAATCATATATCTGGCTTTTATCATGGAAAGCTCTTTCATCTTAAATAATTAGGGGTACTTTAGCTGGGTATAGTATTTTGGGTTGGCAGCTGTAGCAGACAGCTTTTGGTTCACTGAGATGAACTTCCATACCAGTCACAGTTATGGAAGAAGGGATTTATTGAAGCTTACATATCCAGGGGAAGTTCCATAATGGCAGAAGCTGGCCTGCCTTCAAAACTCCAAGTAGAGAGAGAAAAGCACAAGCCAAAAGCCAAAAGCCACACAAAACAGCACACTTCAGGAACTCCAGCTAGGCACACTTTGCATATCTTTAGATTGAAATCTCAAACCCTCCTCCACACCTTAAGACCCACCCAGTGACACTGCCTCCAGCCAGGTGGCTGCAGATACAAACTATGAAGTAATAAAACACTGAATATATTGGGGGCCATCTATTCAAACTACCATAGCATGGTCTTTTAGGATTTTACATGCTCCATTCTAATCTCTTCTGGTTTTTAGTTTTCATTGAAAAATCAGAGGTAATTCTGATGGTTTACCTTTGTATGCACCATGCTGTTTTTATCTTACAGCTTTTAGAACCCTTTCTTTGTTTTCAGTGTTGAGAGTTTTAACTATAATATTATGGGAATTTCTTCTCTGGTCCTGTTTGTTTGGTGTTCTGAGTGCCTCTTATACTTTGATGGGGCTCTCTTTTGTGAAGTTAGGGACATTTTCTTGGATAATTTTGTTGAAGATGGTCTGTATGACTTTGGTCTGTATTTCTTCCCCTTCTTGTATGCCAATGATCCAAATATTTGGTCTTTTTAAGGTGCCCCACATTTCTCTCACATTCTGCACACGTGTGTTTTGGAATTTATTTTTGTTTTGGGGCTGCTGGACTGTTAACTCTCATTATAGCAAACATTTAGAAACTGCTTTTGTTTAAATGCATTCACTATTTGCACTTTTAGGGTAATCAAAGCAAGATAAATTCCTGTCATTTCTTTTTCCATTTTGTATATCCCCTTGTCTTTGGGTCACTTGCTGACTTCTTCAGGTAAGTGTATCAATTATTTGAGCAAAGCTGACAGCATAGCTATGTTACCATTACAGTCTTTTTGTTCTAGGTACAGTAGAGTCTAGCAAGATCAAATCCACCTCAATTAACCTAATCTAGAAAATTCCTTTTTTTTAAAAGATTACTTTTATTTTTATTTATTAGAGATAAAGAGAAGGAGAGAGAGGGAGAGAATGGGCATGCCAAGGCCTCTAGCCACTGCAGACAAACTCCAGATGCCTGTGCCACCATGTACATCTGGCTTACGTGGGACCTGGAGATTTGAACCTGGGTCCTTTGGCTTTGCAGGCATGTGCCTTAACCACTAAGCCATCTCCCCAGCCCTAGAAAATTTCTTTAAGGTTGGACTATTGCACTGTTTATTTCTTCCTTTGCATTAAACAATCCTTGATCTGAAATATGTTCTTTTGAAGACATGATTTTGAGTTTAAGTGAAATAGAAGACATTAGCTCTCAATGACACAGAGCCTGAAGTGATCATTGATGAACTAGACTGAGCAAGTTTTGGTTTGGTTTTTAGAATATTTTATTTATTTATTTATTAGAGACAGAGGCGGAGGCAGAGACACAGAGTGAGAGAGTGAGACTATGGGCACACCAGGGCCTCTAGCCACTGCAAATGAAATCCAGATGCATGTGCCACTTTGTGCATCTTGATTTATGTGGATACTTGAGAACTGAACCTGGATTCTTTTGCTTTGCTGGAAAAAGCCTTAACTGCTACGCCATCTCTCCAGCCCCATTTAAAAATATTTTTATTTATCTATTTGCAATAAATGGGCATGCCAGGGCCTCCAGCCCCTACAAATGAATTCGAGATGCATGTGCCACTTTGTGCATCTGGCTTTATAAGGGTTCTGGGGAATTGAACCTGGGGTTGCTAGGCTTTGCAGGCCTGTCCCTTAATTACTGAGCCATCTCTCCATTTTTAGGCTTGGTTTTAAAATGAATAGTGTTTTCTTCAGTTTAAATTGGACAACATAAAAAATCTTGACAAACTTGTTTTACTTTTTTCTTAAAGAGGAGAGCACAGGTAAACAGGTAATGGTTTATATACCTTAATGCCACAAGTGTAAGTTAAAATTTGTCTTAAAACTGTAAGGTATTAGTTATTTGTTAATACTTAATAACATGGCCATTTTTATTACTTATAGATGAAGCCTACCTAGTTGTGAGTGTTACTGCTTGTTGGGGTTATATTTTAACAATTGTCATTTTCATTGTGGAAAGGCTTTTGACATACATCTATATCCATGATTTTGCATGTATCACAGCCTTAATAGAAGTCCTATGTTTGATATATCTTATCCATTTGGAAAGCTAGCAGACAGGAAATGGCTTGTTGTGACATAGAGGCAAAGAATTTGGGCTTTTGGAAGTCCCCCATAAGGCAAGAGAAAATAGAGATAGCAGACAGACTTAGATATGGCCAGCTAGTGAACATCAGCTGCTCCCTCCCTCCCTCCTTTCCTTCTTTCTCTGTCTGATCTTGCCATAGTTAACAGATTTCTTAAGGTAAATTTTTGTTTTTGCAATGAGGCTTTCTATTATCCTCCTATGCTCATGTTTCTTTGCTGGATTGTTATAATTCTAATCAGTGGGATTTTGATCTAGAAGGATCTTTGCTCTAAGCTGACAATCATTAGGTCTTTGACCAAATAGCTATCTGCATGCTTTTTTAACTTCTCCAAGATTCTTTGTATGCAGCAAATAGTCAGGACTAAGTAAAGGTTGTTCCAAGTAAGATCAAAAGTGAAAGTTAAGGTCTGGAAATTACTGGCATATCTCTTAATGCCTGCTGACTTTGTATACTAATCCATAAGGTGCCTCCAAGTACAGATATGTCCTAATGGGTCAACCCCTAGCAGGAACAGGTATCTTCAATCTAGTGTCCCATCTCAGTAGATTTAGAGGTTACAGAATGAGCCCATAGCTTGGAAATGAAATTCAAATCAGGCTGGGAAAGGTGTTATTTCCTCTCTTAGAACTCCTTTGTTCCAGGCTAGAAGATGGCTTAGCAGTTAAGGTTCTTGCCTGCAAAGCCTAAGGACCCAGGTTTGATTTCCCACAACCCACATAAGCCAGATGCACATGGTGGTGCATGTGCCTAAAGTTTGTTTGCCCTGGCATCAGCATTCTCTCTCTCTCTCTCTTTCTCTTTCTCTCTGTCAGTATAATAAATAAATAAAAATAAAAATTAGAAAAAATAATTCCTTTGGTCCTTTTCTACCACTGTGGTGGTCTTCATGAAATGTCCCCCATAGGCTCATATGTTTTTAAATATTTTAATTAATTTATTTATTTGAGAGAGAGAAAGAAGAAGAAGAAGAAGAGAGAGAATGGGTATACCAAGGCTTCTATCCACTGCAAACAAGCTCCAGATGCATTTACTACCTTGTGTATCTGGTTTATGTGGGTCCTGGGAACTAAAACCTAGGTCCTTTGGCTTTGTAGGCAAGTGTCTTAACTGCTAAGCCATCACTCCAGCAAACCCCTCCCCCCCTTTTTAAATTTTGTTTTGAATATTTGGTCCAGTTGGTGATAATTTAGGAAGATTGTGGAGCCTTTAGGAGATGGAGCCTTGCTAGAGGAGGTGGTCACTAGAGGTAACCCACTTGCTGTTGCTAGCTAGCTCACTCAGAGTATCTGGTTCCTGCTGCTGTGACAAGATGTAATGTCTGCTTTGCTATGCTTTTCCTACCTTGAGGAAAATCCCTGCCCCTGAAAACTGTAAGCTGAAATAAATCCTTCTCTCCTGTAAGCAGCTTCTGGTTTTGTCCCAACACCAGGAATGCAAGTACTACAACAGCTGTCCCTTGTTTACCTCTGCTTTGTTATATTCTAATTATTCTCAAATTCTTTAAGTTTCATATTTCATCCTTAGCTGGTGGACCTTTGGGAGGTGAAGCCTTGTGGAAGGAGATATGTTATTGGTGGTAAGCCTTGAGGTTTATTAGTCCAGCCTCACTGAGTGCTCATAGCTCACCCTCTCTTCCTCCATGCTGCTGCAGAGATGTGATGCCTGGCTGTCTGCTTTTGCCATTATGAGAAATAATGTAAGCTGGAAATAAACCCTTTACTTTCATAAGCCGCTTCTGGTCAGGTGTTTTGTATCTTCACCGAGAAGGTAACTGCTACAGAAAATTGGTATCAAGAAGTGAGGTCATTGCTTCAATAAACATGACCATAGGGCTTTTTGTCTTTGGAAACTGAGTTTTAGGATGATTATGGAAAGTTTTGGATTAAAGAAGCCTTTCACTGTTGTAAGCAGAGCTTAATAGGCCATTCTAATTGGAGTTTGAAGACCCGAAGGCTAACAGAAATGTGGACTGTGGCAAGTGGGCTCTTGATGAGGCAGTAAACATACTAAAATTGTCCTAAACTAGCTGCTTACAAAACAGTCATTTAAAATACTTTAACATAAACAAATACTTAATTGACCATAGACTTTATTAAGACATATCTTTAAGTAGCCAAAAGCCTCAAATATAAACAGCAGAAAGCATGTTTTTAACAAAACATAAAATTTTGTCTGTTAAGTCAATTATAAAATGTTACTAAGGGCAGATCAATATCCTAACTTAAGTTTTAGAATGTTACAAGCTCTTTACAAGGCAGCTCTTTACAGGTGTAGACTTTCCAGTGTCTTCTCCCTGGTCTCCAACAAGCAAATATTGTACACAGCACAAATTACTTCTTTAAATAGTGACCCATATCCAGTCATTATACACTTCAGGAGCCAAATAGTTACTTTTCTTGGCATCTTCATGATTTTCCACTGTTGAAGTAATGGGTAACCAGGCAAGAAAAATGAAACTTTAAATGCGTTCTGGACAGCTATCATTTACATTTTGAATTTCTAAAAGTTGAATTATATTTAGCTTAAACTCATAAGTATTGTAAGACTTACAGATATAAAAAGTTAAAACTATTGTGTACTTTTCTATAACAATAACCAGTCCCTTTCTGTTTCTTAACAAACTGTTTCTATTTCTATTAGCTTATTATGTGTCTCTGGTAAAATTCCATGTTATGCCCTCCAAACTCAGCCTCTTCTTCCGCATCAGTTGGCTGTGACAGCTAGGAGGTGCGATCTCTACCTTTTACTTTCTCAGGGCATGTGGAAACCTTAGGCTAGTTGCAGGGGATGGGGGAAGATCTCTTCCTTTCCACCATGGCTTGAAGTGCTGCGGAGTTTGAAGTGACCATTTTCTCCATCCTACCAGAGCATAAGCTTGGACACAGAACTGTGTGCATTGGCCAGCAGGGCCACACCTTTAAGTTGAAAAGCCCACAGGGATCACAAAGACCCATTGCAGAAATGCTTGGATCACTGAGATGGCTGACCAGCCTAAATGGCAGTGCCCACAGGCTTCTCTGGGTCCTCCACCTCCTGACCTTCATGTATTGCTGCTATGCTTTCATTTTGCATTCCTGTCATCCTAATTTTTATCTTCCCACACACCTACAAGGGTGGCAAAACCAGAAAACTTAGCTGTGGTCCCAGGCTGGCACTTTGGATGTGGACTTTGCCTGCAAGATTCTGAAGACCATTTGCCATTGCCCCATAGGATCCTCCAAATACCACATTTTTTCTCTGCTTACAGAGGCAATCCCTGATGGGGATAGGGGTTTTAAAGTCTGGGGCCCATCTCAGTAAGCTTAAAGAGTGAGGCAGGAGCGATGCCACAGCCTGAAGGGATAAAAAGCCCAATGAAATCCTGTGTTGCTCTCCTGTCCAAAGGATAAATGGCTCCCTCTGGGAAATCAAGGTTATAAGTCAGGCTAGAACAACAGGTTCTTTCCCCTCTGAGAACTCCTAGCTAACTATGCTAGGTCTGTGCTTTATTATACCCTAACACCTCTCAAATCTTTCTTGTTCATTCACTGTAAGCAATGCTCATCCTGAGGTTATAAACATAATGCCTGAAATTTAAAACAAAGCCCTTACTTTTGAACATATTAACCCCAAAGCATAACCAAAATAAACAAGCAAACAAATAACAATAAAAAACAGGCATTTACACCTTAACCTAATTGATGATTTAAAGCCAAGGGGCCAACACGCATTTCATACAAGAAAGTCTTTCTTCTGAACTGTAAAGCATAATAATTAATGATTTTTTTCCTATCTGTGTCTTTTATATAATTTAAAAAATTCATTTAGAAGTTCTTATGCAAGCTTATTCCACTGAGGAAAAAGAAATATCTCAAAGATACTTATGGCAAGGATTTGCATTCAGTGTTTCAGGACTTAATCCCAACAGAGAAGATGGTATAAGCCAGGGTAAGAGGGTTTGGAATACAAACCAGTATTTCTGATTCTCCTATGGCTATGCCAAGTTGATTTGAGGACACTCTTAAATGTCTTGTCTCGGGACTTAGAGTGAACTAAACTGATATTCTTTCTTCTGCTATAGAGGCCTTAGTACTTGTCTCTTTCTCCTTAGGATCACCATGGGAAATTTGCCTTTAATTTCCTTAGACTTCCTAATATACCCTCAAGATCTAGAATAAATTTGATCCTAACTATCTGAAAAAAGCAACTAGTATTCTACTGTAACATTGTTTAGCTTCAGTACAACCTGGGTGATGGGGAAATTTGGCCCAAGAATGGAAGCTTAAACTAAAATGTCATCTCACAGCTGGACCTGTTTTCTAGGGATCAAGGGAAATTGTTTAACATGTCTTATGTTTAGGCCCTCATGGCTCTCTACCAAAAAAGGGGGCCTATGCAAAGAAAACAACTGAAGGGGAAAACCTTGGATGTCAACTATTCTCACTTTGCCTACATATCCAATTTACCAGGCATTTCCAACCCTTAAATTTAGCTCATGAACTTACATGGAAAGACCTATATTTAGTGGTATCACTATGTGTTTGTATGTGTGTCGGGGCGTGGAGGCATGTGCAGAGGATCTGGGTGAAAGCCAAAAACATATAGACAAACCATTTAGTCAAAGTCCCAGTGCTTTTCAGCCCAGTGAAACAATCCTCCCAGATCAAGAAGCAGGGGCTCATAGACATAGGGTGTAGAAAGCCTCCTTATGGGAATGAAAAACTACATTACAAAAAATTCAATCATGACAACATCAGAGGTGTTACTTAGAAAAGAAAACCCTGGCCTATTGATCAGCAGGTTAATTGAGGCTCTCAGGAAATTCACCAACCTAGATCCTTCACCCAGTGAAGGACCAGCCCCTCAAGGCCTCTATCTTCTTAGTCGGTCATTGTCTTATCAGGGTTCTCATCCTAGCCTACTTTAGCCAGGATTTTTGTTGCTCCTAAAGTTCTACAAGGACAGTACTCAGCTTTAACCAATTAAAACAAGCCTCACAATATTACTGGACAAGTGATACATATGAACAGGTAATATCTATACCTATCTCCTATCTTAATTTTCTCTTGCCTACTTCCCCAAATCCAAATTTTCTACTTCTATGTCACAACAGCCTCTTGTCTCCCTGCTTTTTACCCAAGTGGATAAAACTTCCTCATGCCAGACCAACTGCTACTTTTCTTTGAATTATTCAAAGTCTATTCCTAGAACTTGATAAACTAAACAACTATGTTAGTCCAAGATTTCTTAATAATACATAAACCTCAAGCCTTACACATTCTGTTTCCCAGAGGAAGTGACCACTCCTGACATGACTGCCCTATCAGTAGGGTTCCCTGACAAAATAGGCTGACAAATAAAATTAAAAACAAAAAGATAGCCAAACAGATCCCCCAAGTGTTTTTGGAGGTGACAACTTTTTGCCCGGTTAATGTAATTGTATCATGTGTGTTCTTAATTATCTTCACAAGATTGTATGTCATTCTATGTTAAAATAACATTAAATAAAACTCATTCTACCCCTTAGAATCCCCCAAATAACCAAGTAACAAAACTTGTAACCACATCAATTTTTTTTGCCTTCATTTCTATTTCATGCTAACATTATTCTTTTTGTTTTTGATATTTCCTTATATACCAACTTAAGGTATATGAATTAATGTTAATGTTGGGGATACATTAAGAGACCTGATAATAATGTACATGTAAACTTAGATACACTTAACTTCTTGAAGCCTATAAAAATTATATCTTTTGGTCTGTTAAATTTCATAAAATGTTAAAATGCTACTTTCTTTTTATAAAACAACATTCATTGGGCTATAAAAGTTTTAGCACTGGATGCATAGATTTTTAATAATGTTTGTCTTCCAAAGCAGTTTCTGAAATACTTAATTAATTGTTTTATGTTTTTAAATAGTCATGAGTAACAAAAAAAAAAAGAATGGTGGACAAGGCTACCCATGTCCCAGCTAAATGCTCTCCCTGATCCCCACCCCAGCTGGTGAGACCAGATTTGCTTGGCTCTCACTTGTTGGCCCACCTCAGATACATGGGTATACCGTCCATGTAGGCCCTGACCAAGGCAGACTAGGTGGCTCAGATCCCTGGGAGCAGCACCATAAGTTCACTAATGCCTAGCCCAGACTCACATGTAGACCATAGACCTGTGAGTGCCCAGATCAAGGTGGACTAGACCATCATGTCCCAGGAGCCCCTCCCTTTGTGCCCACACCAGTTATGCATATGGATTACTTGGAATAAGGAGGATTAGACCTGCTTGGCTCTCATCCTGCTCCACTGTGTGCCTAGCCCAGACACACGTGTAAACCATGTCTGTCCTGAACAAGGCAGCTGAGGTCCCCAGCCCCTAGCAAGCAGTGACAGTAGTGCTTGCCAGTGCACTCAGCCTTGATCCACATGTACATCACCTTTCCTTAGCCACCCGGAGCAAGGCAGACCTGGCTGGCTTCTCTACACAAGCCCCAGTGGAGCCACTGTTGTGTTCTCAGCAAGACAAAAGGATTATCTCCTGATAGGCAAATCCCAATACAAAACAAATGAGAATCCAAGGCAAGACACCCCCACCAAGAATGCTTAGTTCCATAGTTGAAGCCTCCAATAAGAACTACCTATAGGAGACTACAAAGAATTCCAAAATGAAATTATGACAAACATGCTCAACAAACAAGGACAAACAGCTGAATGAAATGCAAAAGAATCAATGAATATTATTGACAACTAATTGAATTAAAAGAGGACACACCAAATGCCAGAATGAATTCTAATGCTAAATGCAACCAGAGAGTCAAACCAAGAAAGGAAAGTGGAGCACAGTAAAGAGACAGAGATGACAAAGAAAATCACAAAGGAAATAAAATAATGAAATGGCTCAATTAAAAGGCTCCAAAGAAACCTTATCAACACAGCATGTGGAAGACAAGGGCAGAAAGACAAAGGCCACATGTTCTCCCTCATCTGTGGTTCCTAACCTGGAGCAGCTTGAGATTCAGGCACACCTAACTGGCAACTCGAGGGACAGATAATAGGGATGGGAGGGCTTAGGGGAAGAAGGATCGAAAGGTGGGGGAGAGACACACAAAACTAAACCCACAAGGAACTAATGCTATAGAAACCTTCCTCCTGGACAGTAGACTAAAAGATATAGCCCTCAATAGGATTATAGGGGGATCATCTGGTAAGAAGGGCCCTGGAGAGGGAGGGCTGAAGCCTACCCCTAAAGCATTTGGCTCTGGCTTGTACCAGAAATCAGTTATAATCCACACTGGGCTGTGGGTTAGAGAGAACTATGAGGTCCCCAACACAAGCAGGATTTTTTTTTAAATTTTTATTTATTTATTTGAGAGCGACAGACACAGAGAGAAAGGCAGATAGAGGGAGAGAGAGAGAATGGGCACGCCAGGGCTTCCAGCCACTGCAAACGAACTCCAGACACATGCGCCCCCTTGTGCATCTGGCTAATGTGGGACCTGGGGAATCAGCCTTGAACTGGGGTCCTTAGGCTTCACAGGCAAGCGCTTAACCACTAAGCCATCTCTCCAGCCCACAAGCAGGCTCTTTTCAAAGCATTTGAATACCAACTGAAGACACCACATGCTGCCCATATAGAACATTGAAAGATCTGACTGGAATCGAAGGTAACCAGTTCCCATATGGTTAGCCTGTATGATGCAGGAAAGTGCTACAAGCACTGCTGGGGAAAAATGGCCAACAATGGTGTGAGCAAGTAGGAGACACCATCATATGTAAGCAATGTGCCTGAAAAGATGTACACACCTGTGCAGTAGTGGCACCCGGCCTAGGTGGATAACCAATGGCTCTCTGATTGGCTAAGAGATCCACTAAGTGGAAAGGAATTCATAGCTGGAACTGGAACAAAGTTAGAATCCTATGGAGACCAAGATTATATACTCCAGCGAGAAGCTCCCAGTAGTCTTTGGCCAAAAGAGGGGCAATATCCATTAAAAATTCTCTAAATTAACAACGCTTATCCTGTTTAACATATGCTGATCTTACTGTCCTGTGGAGAATCTTTTCTTTTTCAGAAGGCAGCAAGAGCCAAGGACAATGACATTCTACCAACAAGATAAGAAAAGATAGCTGATTCCCTGGCAGGAAATGAACTTAGAGATGGCTCAGTGGAAAAAGGCACTTGCTTGCAAAGCTTGCCAGCCTGGGTCAGTCCTAGTTTGATTCCCTCGTACCCATATAAAACCAGATCCACAAAGGGGCACCATGAATCTAGAGTTTGAACGTAATGGAAAGAGGTCCTGATATGCCTGTTCACAATCATTCTCTCTCTCTCTCTCACCTCCCTCCACCAAACAAATAACAAAAATACATTTTTTTCAGGGCTGGAGAGATGGCTTATGAGTTAAGGTGTTTGCCTGTGAAGCCTAAGGACCCGGATTTGATTCCCCAGTACCCACATATACCAGATGCACAATGTGGCACAAACATCTGGAGCTTGCAGTATCTGGAGGCCCTGATGTGCCCATTCTCTCTCTTTCTAGTTAATGAATAAATAAAAACAAAACATTTTTTCAAGGCACAAGTTTTTTTTTAAAAGAGACAATCACCCCATGGTCTGTGTGTACCCTAATATAATCTTGCAGTTGCCTTCATGTTGCTGGGACAAAACACCCAAACAGAAGCAGCTGATGGGAGGAAAGGATTCATTTTGTGTTATAGTCTGAAGAAAAAGCTTCATAATTGCGTGGTAAAGATGGCAAAGCAAAAGCTTGGCATCACTTCTATCACAGCATGTAGAAGATAGCAAGAGTAAGATAATCTCTAGAAAGGGGCAGCTGGCTCTAACACCTCAAAGCCCAACTCCAACAGCACACTTATTCCATAAAGGTTTCAATTCTCAAATTGTCACTAGCTAGAGACCAAGCATTCAAAACACATGAGTTTATGGGGACATCTGATTCAAATTACCACACATGGGATAGTTTGATTTGTTTATAAGTAGTAGTAAGCATCTGTATCATGGGTTAGGAAGCTAGACTAAGGCTTGCAGAGAGGATTGTGGGGAGTTATTGGAAGAGAAGACAGACAGGCAAGTGGAGGTACAGAATGTAGGGTGGATAAGGGTTGAGAGGGGGCAGGGGAAAGGGATGGAGGGGAGGAGGGATAAGCAAAGTTAAGGATAGAATGATCTAATACTGTAGAAACAAACTTCACTGACAGCTCTTAAAAAGAGGGAGAGAGGGGCTGGAGAGATGGCTTAGTGGTTAAGCGCTTGCCTGTGAAGCCTAAGGACCCCGGTTCGAGGCTCGGTTCCCCAGGACTCACGTTAGCCAGTTGCACAAGGGGGCGCACGCGTCTGGAGTTCGTTTGCAGAGGCTGGAAGCCCTGGCGCGCCCATTCTCTCTCCCTCCCTCTATCTGTCTTTCTCTCTGTGTCTGTCGCTCTTAAATAAATAAATAAATAAATAAATAAATAAATAAATAAATAAATAAAGAGGGAGAGAGGGATATGCTGAGTAGAAGTACCCTGAGGTGCTTCCATGAAACCACGGGCTGCTACTGATAAACCTCACTCAGTTCCAAAGTTGATTCATCTCCCACAGTTGGTCAGGGAGGCCCATGAGGCCACAGAAACTATGCAGGAAAGGCACAAATACATGAGAACTAGGTGGTAAGACACTATTGCTGAAGACACCGTAGGCTGTGGTCACAGGACATTGAGAAAAAACTGTAACTGAGATGGAAGCTACCTTCCTGCCAGTTAGCTGCCTGTTGTCTAGCTGTCATAGTGTTGGAAAGCCCTATTCAAGCTACTGGGAGAGAAAAGTCAGCAGCAGTGTAAGACGAGTATGCTGCAAGGTACAAAAAGAAGTAACCAGGCAAGATGTACCCACTAATGCAATAATGGCACACAAATTATGATGGTAATCAGCTACTGTATGTATCACATACTGATTGTATGTGAGGCCTGCTCAGTGTGTGTGGTGGTGGTGGTGGTGTGGTATAATAGAAAGCCTTCGTTGCTGGGATGAACTTCCAAACCAGGCACAGTTATGGAGGAAGGGAATTTATTTGAATCTTACAGATCTTTGGAAGTTCCATAGTGGCAAATGAAGTTGGTCCCTTTTCACAGAACAAAGGGGAGAGAGAGAGAGAGAGAGAGAGAGAGAGAGAGAGAGAGGGAGAGAGAGAGAGAGAGAGAGGGAGAGAGAAATGCCAAAAGACACCAGCACAAGCAAGCACATTTTATGAACTCTCAGAAGAACTCAAACATTGTTCATATCTTTAGACTGAGATTCAAAAACTACCCCCTCTCCTTAAGGCTGGACCCTAGGACCTGCCCACAGTGTCACCTCCATCCAGGTGGCTGTAGATCTAGATTATAAACTCCAATAAACTCCTGTATCTATTGGGGGGGGGCCATCCATTCAAACTACCATAGGATGTGTGTTTGTGGGCATAATTGATGCCTGGTACTAAGAACCAAGTCATAATCCAATGGCTTGGAAGGTCACAGACCATAGAAGGAAGCTTTCACTGTCCTTTGGCTAAAGGATGAGGTTTTACCTATCAAAAGTTCTTCGAAATGTATATGTTTACTCCCTTTGTTTAATGCTGCTTTCACTTGGTTAGAAAATCTGAGTTTTACATATGGTAGAAAATACTGGAGAGACACAAGACCCATCACAATGACAAGACGAGAAAACCAAATACCTACCTGGGATGAGTCATCTCTGTGACACTTGCCAGGGCCCAGGAAACGTTACAGAGGAAGTGGTGGATTGAGTGTGAGTGCTGCTTGCACTGCTAGCCTGGGAAGGTTCTCCATGGAGACAGTGGTAGACACTGAGGAAAGTCAAAACTTATCAAAGCAGAAAGTGGTTGATGGGAGCTCAGCACTAAGGATACTTCTAATATATCCTCCAAGGCTCTGACAACATTGCAGAGGAATGGGAAACACTGTGTAAAGAATGTAGAAGTCACAGGCTGAGTAGGTGTACTCAAAGGCATTATCCTGTCCACAGAAACCAACTGGTGCATTGATGCCCCCTTTGAGGAAGACCTCAGTGGAATGAGTGTGGGGGAAAGGTGACAAACTAGGACACCGCACTGGGAATATGACCATTTTGCAAGGTGTTCATATAAGTTTCCAGTAAAAATTAACAATAGGAAAAAACATGTTTTATGTTAATTAAAATATCTCTAAGTAATGTATATTAAAAAGTTTTTTCCATTAGATTAATTGCTGTGGATTTCTTTTTCAGGACTGATATACAAGTGAGAAATGTAAGATTTTAATTTTATGGGATTGTCAAAGAACCTTATGCTCTTTACTTTTTGTAGTAAAAATTACAGGTAATATGTAATCCCAAGAAATTCCAACATTCAGAATCTTGTGATGCTTATGTTGTATGTAATAAAATGATTATTTTAAGCTGGGTTGTGGAGGCACACACCTCCACTTGGGAGGTGGAGGTAGGAGGATCAACATTAGCTGGAGGCCAACCTGAGACTACATAGTTAATTCCAGATCAGCCTGGGCCAGAGTGAGAGCATACCTTGAAAAACAAAACAAAGCAAAACAAGATTAAATTATTAAGTATTACATTAATAACTTTCATTTTAAGGTAAATTTTAGCAAAGAAGTATGTAAAATATAAAAAAAAACATTTGCTTTCCTATTGCAGGACAGATTTTAAGGTTAGTATCTTGTTCAAATTGAAATTTAAAAAGAGTGGATGTCATTTTAACCCCAAGTTATCTGGTTCAAATTATTAACTTACTTCATTTGGGTTGCTTAAAACCTTATCAGTAACCAGGTAGGGCTCTGTGTCTTTGAAATTTAGACTTCTACCAAGAGTCATGTGTTTAGGTATATATAATCATACAGTCATAGTCAAGAATTTATTTAATTACTCAGTTTCTCAGTCTTGATTCCACAAATTGTCCTAAGAAGCTCCAATTGCTTTGGAAAATACGTAGGGTCTCAGAACATGATGTCTCCTGCTCCAAGATGCAGCCTTACTCTCATGAACAATTGCCCTCCTCTGGGGTGGTTCTTGACACTCTACCATCTCTAGGATCCAATGGTGGAGACATAGCTTATCACTACTTTCAGCTTTCTTGAATAGTTGAAAATAGTTAAAACAGAGATGCCTGGACTTAATCTTACTTTGGTTGCCTTATGACCCCAAATAAAAAATAAATTATTTAAACAAAACTAATTTTCTGGATGCTTTTTATAATAAAACTAAAATTTTGATCAAGTTGATTAATTTAAGCTTAAAGCCTCCCTATTTAATTCTTTTTTTTCTTCAAATTTTTATTAACAATTTCCATGATTATAAAAAATATCCCATGGTAATACCCTCTCTCCACCCTTATTTAATTCTTATGTCTTCACTGCTCTTGGTCATATGCTTAGGGTCCATCATCCCAAGTTTTTATAGAGACTTATGCCTAGTTGCAACAGTATAAACTCATTTTATACTGCCTTGAAAGCAATCATAATGTTCTGTTTATTTTTTGTATTATGTTATCCCAGGTTCAAAAGAAATAAAGCAAGAGGCCTACATACAGACGGTGATGGGACATAAGACAGGTTCACAAGAAATGGAAAAGCCTTTCTGCCATGGAACTTTAAATAGATTTCCTTGAGGGGAACTCTGTCATTTTCCTCACAGAAGAGGGCATTGAGATGGATCAGGAAGAAGGTAGATTTCTTTTCTATGTAGCCAGCTTGGGACACAGGCCCAAAATAACATGGATCCCATCCTGCCCTGGAGAGACTTAAACTCTAGTCTGATCCATTCTGAGAAAGATGGTGATAAGGAGCAGCTTCTGGATTCTTCCTTCATGTTTTGTGGGCTTTTACTCCATGGGTGAGCCCTTTCTGAGGCTGTGTCTTACTCCTGGGCCCACTAACCAAGTAATTTCCTTCATATACATTTGAACTTGTCAATGAGGCTCATCCCAGTTGGATGCCTAATTTATAAAAGGATCTGATCCAAGTACCCACATCTATTTCTTTGCTAATTATAGGCAAGAAATTAAGATGTGACAGCCACTGGCTTGGGGAGTTCTAAGCCTACTCAGAGCCCAATCCCTTTCCAGCAAGAATAAGACAACATTCATTAGAGTCATAGGATAAAAATCTTTTTAAATAATAAGACTGATCATTGGATACAAAAGTTTAAATAATGATTTCCTTTCAAAACAAGCTCTAAAAATAAATAATTAATAATTAATTCTATTTTTTTTTTGGTTAATAGTCCCAAACAACAAGATAAAAATAAGATCAGCTGGGTGTGGTGGTGCATGCCTTTAATCCCAGCCCTAGGGGGACAGAGGTGGGAGGATCATCATTAATTCATGGCCACTCTGAGATTACATAGTGAATTCTAGGTTAGCCTGGGCTAGAGTGCAAGACCATACCTCCATAATGTAAAATTTAAAAATATTTAAATTTCTACAGATTTCTTTTTCAGAAATATTATTTTCTGACATGTGACTAGTATGTATGATGTTATGTGTGTGTGTTTATGTGGTGTGCAGGTGTATGACCTTGAATTGTTTGTATGTCTTCCATTGAGAGAAAAGGTTGGATGCTTTTTGAGCCATTTTTGATGGAGCTGATGAGATCTCTATTGTGACTTGTGTAACCATGAAAAAATGGTAAGTACTTGCTATCTGGGTGCCACCTAGGGAGAATTCCATCCAACTACTCTTCTACTAGTCAGTTTTTGGATGGTTTTTTAAGATAGCATGAAGTGAAACAAATCTGCCCCTGGAGCTTCTAAAATAGCTAAATAACAAACCTTTGGCCTCTTCAGTTTTGTATTTTCTTTCGTTCTTCTCTTTTTGAACTCATTGCATACTGTGAGTTATGATTATTTTTTGAAATGTATATGAGCATGTGTATGAGTGAATATGATTGAGGATAGGTTTTGGATTACATGTCTGATTATTGTTTTGGGTATTTTCGTCTTTGAAAGAATCTACTAAAATGTAAAAATTTGGGAAATTTCAGTGGAAAGCTGAACCTTACATCAGGCAGGCCTATATAAAACTTTAACTAATTAAAATGCTACTGATGCACTTCATTACAATTGGGATGTTTCAGCCTGATATTTCCTACCAGTTCTTCCTGTTGATGGATTTTTAAGAAAAGATATTTAGTACAGGCTTAATTAAGCATAAGGGTTGGGAGAAACAAGGGACACTCAGAAGGAGAATAACATATATTAGGTGTGTGTGTGTAAGAGAGAAAGAGAGAGAAAGAGAGAGAGAGAGAGAGAGAGAGAGAGAGAGAGAGAGAGAGAGACCTTCAGTGGGCATTTTTTTATAGTATGAGGACACTTATGTAGCCTAGGATAACCTTAAACTTCTAATCCTCCTAAAGTGCTGGAATTACAGTCCTGTGCCGTTATGCCCAGTTTATGTAGTGTTGTGACTCAAACCCACAGCTTCATGCATGCTAGGCAAGCACTCTATTAACTAAGCTATTTCCCGGTCCTAGTATGGGATCTTTTTTCCTCTAGATTTTATTCTCAAAAAACCAAACATTCTTTTCATTTGATGTGGAAGCTTTTCTGCTTAGAAGTAGAGAAGGAAGAGACAATGTCAGAGAAGGATAGAGGAGAACAGGGGGTTGAGAATAGTTAGCTTTCTTGGAATTTATGATCTATTGACCAAATCAAGGAAAGTCTAAGTCCCAGAAAGAACTTATCAATGTGCACCCAAGGAGACAAACCCAGACTTTTGGGCACAAGGGGCCCATGATGATAGGTGGCTCTGATCCTGGTGATTCCTTGGGGTTCCACATTCAGACACCATAAACTGTTGATACAAAACTCTCAGCTCTTATCTGAAAGGGAGCAAGACAGTTGTTTATTCTTGTGACAAATATGAATGACCATGGGTCAGGAACAGATCCAGATTGCCCCAAATACCATGTTCCAATGTGTTAACAATTTCATGAACTATTTATAGTTATAGAACCAAAGAAAGTCATAAACCAAGGTACAAATACACTGGAACATCACGTAGGTGGGTTCCAAGGACAGACCTTTGGTGCAGCAAAGCAGGTTTATTTCAGGCTTACAGTTTTGAGGGAAAGCTTTATCATGGTGGAGGAAGCTGACTTACTTCATCATACATCTGCAGTAGAGACAACAACAAGCACCATACTGTTCTGAACACATAGGGCTGGACTTGATCCTGAGGTCTGTCCTTGGTGTCCTTTGGTGCAGCAAAGCAGAAAAATCTTTGCTATAGGCTTTCAGATGCAGCGGACATTCTTTGCTTTTAGGTTGATGGAAGCTAATGGTCTGTTAGTACATTCTGAAAAGGTTTCACTTTATGTGTGGTATTTTTCCTATGGGCATAACATGATGCCATCACAGAGTAGAGAATGCTTTGGCCTGGCAGACATAGCAACTTTGGAACAGAATAGTATGGTGATATTCAGGTCTATATCTATGGTAATAGAGCTATTGATACTCTAGTAGATGGAGGAGGGGAAGGTCACAAGACTCTTACATGGGATTCCAGCTATAGTTTCCTTTTTCCCTCTCCCCAATTGCAGGTGATTTGGGAGAAGCTAGAGAATATAGGAAGTAGAAGATGAACCAGAAGAGAGTTGTCAATGATGCAACTTCCATGAGGTGACCATTCAGGATGAGGTGGAACTTCGCAGTGATGCATCTACCTGTGAGTCACCCACACTCCTCCTGTAATCGACCCCTCACCCTGCTTGGTTTATGCCTTTCTTTGGTTCTATAACTATAAATAGTTCATGAAATTGTTAACACATTGGAACATGGTATTTGGGGCAACCTGGATCTGTTCCTGACCCATGGTCATTCATATTTGTCACAAGAATAAGTAACTCCAGTAAACTCATTGTGTCATCAAAACTGGATTTTGGTGCAAACATGCTTTGGTCTATTGTCTGAGCTCTGTCTGGAGTGAATAGACATCTTTCATGGGATACCTGATAGTTACAAGAATGTTAGATCAAACACAGAGGTGACCAATGAACAACTATTAATGGGGCTAAAGCCAGTTCAAGGTAATTTGGCCCTGAATCTGAAAAATTATATCTCTTTACAATCAAAGTAGTTCTATCAGTCTGACAAGATATTTGAAGAGGTGCAGCTGCTTTCTGGGAACTTTAACTTATAAGCCAAAACTTGTTCACAGAAGAACACCAAAGACAAAGCCAGTCACCAACTGAGAGTCATCATGAATTGTTCAAAACAAAACAAACAAAACTCTCCCAAACAGCTCATAGGAACCCAAAACTGAACTGGAAACAAAATCCAGTGGCATGTACAGATTGGGAATAAATTTACTGTTGTATTTCCCTTCTCATTACTGGGACAGAACATCTGACTGGAAGAATCTTATGGGAAGAACAGGTTTATTTCAGGCTTACAGTTTTGAGGGAAAGCTTCATCATGGTGGAGGAAGCTGACTTACCTCATTATACATCTGCAGAAAAGACAGAACAGCAAGCACCACACTGTTCTGAACACATAGGGCTGGACTGTATCCTGAGGTCTGTTCTTGGTGATACACTTCCTCTGGCAGAGCTTCACCTGGTCTAAGGTGGTTTCTAAGTAGGAAACAATCACAAACCCCTGAAGCCATGGGGGTATTACATTCAAAACCACCACACTCACCAAGGGTCAAACCTCCTTTAGAGTCCAGAACAAAGTCCAAATACCCATATTCCTGCTTTATCAAGTAGATGTCAAAAGTAACTATAAAAGAAAGTTCCTGGAATAAAATATTTCCAGCAGCTATTTTGGACCCTTCAAAAATCTGTCCATGTGAGATCAACTTGCTTCAGGTAGCAGACACTCCTAAAATGTGTCTTTTCTCTTGTAATGGCTTGTCAAAATTGTTACTGGAGATAGGGTCAGAGACTTTGCCCAAATACATCAGCTCAGATACCCATCCTCAACAAACAAGTTAAAAGACTCAATTGGGCTAGAGAGATGGCTCAGGGTTTAAAGGTGCTTGCTTGCAAAGCCAGTGTTTACAGTGGCAGAAGGCCTTGGTATGCCCATCCCTACCTCATTCTTGCTCACTCTCTGCTTGCAAACAAATAAATAAAATATAAGACAGCCAAATTAATAGGGAAATCAGATAAAATATTTATTGAAATTGGCCACATTGTGTATATAGAAAGATATCCAGTGGTTTCCGACACTCTGGCCCCGAATTCTATCTTTGGATCCTGACATAAGGTTTGGGTTTGAGCAGCCAGCCAGAGGTATGCAGAGCAGTCCTAGTCAAGATATGGTCCCACCCATCTTTGTCTGGGTCCTGTCTCTTATAAGGTGATCTAACAAGTTGCCAGCACTGTCTAAAATCCCTCTCTGGAGGAGACAAATTTTCCCCTCTAATTGTCACCAGGCATTAGCCTTTCTTTTCCACAGAATAAGATTTTCAGGGAAATTGTAATTTCTTGGGGTTCATTATTTCAAAGGAAATGGCCAAGTGCTTCTGCCAGGTTGGTACATTAAATTACGTTAAAAGACCCTTTAAAGAAATCTCAGTGTCTCTACCACACATACTAAATAGATGGTGTGCACATCTATTTCAGTAATTGCTCATTTAAAATTTCCCCACCTTTTAAAAACATGTACACCTATGAAAAATGCATTATTTCATTTTAATGGGACACAACAGAAGAAAAATAAATCAGAGTTTTACTTTTCCGTATTGGCTAGAAAAACTTGTTTCACCAATCTCATTATTTTCTTTATAAGCAAATATTTACCTTGGGCATGAAAACCCTGCACATCTTTCGGTAGTTAATACTACTTTTCAGATGATGTTACTTTTTGTTATTTACAGAAGCATCAACTTCCTGGTTTGAGTGCTGAAAATGGCAATTATTGCTTCAAATCTCTTTTGTAGTTGTACGTGTTAATATATCAAAGAGATAAGGAAATCTGATGCCTCGAGTTAGTGGTCCTTTGTCAGCAGCCTGCTTGCTGTCTATGAGTGAGAACCCTGCCACCACGAGACCAGCAGAGGCCTTGCTCTCATAGCACAGGTGGGCCTCGATGGGCTTTCCCCAAACGTTCTATGTGCTCAACTGTGAACCCTCTGCTCTATGTGCTGCTGTAGCCCATTTTCTGCACATATCTCTAGTACTGGAAACTTGGTTCTTCGTTATCTAGTGTCCTATGAGCCTTCATGCCCCTCCATCCATGTCTGCTTTCTGGTAGACTGGACACACCTAGACCCACCCTTCCTGACCAAGAGTCAAACTCCCTTCACTCCTGCCTCATGTCATTGAAGCTTCCACGGCAGAGAAAGAAGCCAGATGAAGGTTAGGAGACAAAAGGACATTCTGCCTCTAAGGATGTATTGCACTATTAAAAAAATAGCTTTGGGCTGGAGAGACAGCTTAGTGGTTAAGGCACTTGCCTGTGAAGCCTAAGGACCCAGGTTCCATTCCCCAGGACCCAAATAAGCCAGATGTACAAGGTGGCGCATGCATATGCAGTTTGTTTGCAGGGCCTGGGGGCCCTGGTGTGCCCATTTTCTCTATGTTCCTCTCTCCCTCCTCTCCTCTCAAAATAAGTCAATAAATGACTACAATAAGAAGGAGCTTTGATCTTAGGGTTGAAATTTGGCATGGTAGGAGGCCTGGGACTGAGCATGCTGGTCATCGTGGACTTTCAGTGAGGCTTCTCAAGGCTAAGAGTGATGACTGTCCATAAGCAGCTGTGCATGCCTTCCTTTGTCTCCTTCCTAAGATGTTGGCCACACATGGTCCAAGGAGCTTGTGTTCTACCCCCACAGCTGCCACCAACAGAGGAGCTTGTCATGCCAGCAGTTTGGAGAAAAGGACAGAACTCCACGTGAGCATGACGGACCATTTGCTCTCTCCCTGTCCCAATGCTGAGGAGCTGGCTGCAGGGCTAAAGGAGGTGGGGGCAGAGGCCCTCAGGCTAGGGACCCTCTGCGACTACATAGTGCCTCCCCACCCTACCCTGAGTACAGCTGCCCTGGTGGAATTTAAAGATTAGCACTTAAAATATGAAAGTCCCTTATTGTCCTTGGGAATTTATTGTTTGTGGAAGTTTTGAGCACAGTTCACTAGACTATATTAGCACCTGTCTGCCTAGAGGATTCTTGTTTACAAGAAAGCCTCTTCCATTCTGATTGCAACAGATCCTTGCCTTAGAGAACTAGCACCTCCTTCTCCCATTTATCCCATTAAAACATCAAATAGGGCTGAAGAGATGGCTTAGTGGTTAAGGTGTTTGCCTGCCAAGCCCAAGGACCTGTATTCGACTCTCCAGATCCCACATAAGCCAGATGCACAAAGGTGAGGCAAGCTTGAGGTCTCACAAGCAAGTGTCTAGTGTTCGATTGGAGTGGCTGAAGCCCTTGTGTGCCAATTCTATTTCTCCCTTTCTCTCTCTCTACCTAAAATAAAACTTAAACAAATCAAATAGCAGAAAAGCAGAATGGGAGTTAACTGGAAAAAGAAAACGTATTTTTCCAAGAGATGTCCTCTCTTGCCCACTCTTCCCAACATCTTTTATACTTTCTTTCATGTAACTGTATTAGAGAGGTCTTATTCAGAGCAATGATGATGCAGATTTATCACAAGACAGTTAAATCATGCTCTGTGCATGTGCCTGGGGAAGGAGCTTTCTGGCATGTATAAACACTTACTTGGAGGTGGGAACTTTGCTCCAAGTTCTCACTTAATCTATACTATCTTAGTGAGGACTGCTGAAGCAAGATACCATAGACTGGGCAGCTTAAATGACATAATTTCATTTCTCAGTGTCCTGAAGGTCCCAAAGTCCTTCCAAGATCAGGATGCTGGCATGTTCAGAGTCTGGGCACAGCCTTTTCTGGCTGTCCAATGCACACTTTCTCACTTGAGGGTGTCTCTCTATAAGGCTGCTTACTCTATTAGAGTAGGACATACCTGATAACCTCATTTGCTTTTAATTACTTCCCCATAGTCCTGTCTCCAAATATAGCTACATTGGGAGTTAAAGCATTAACACATGTGTTTGGGGGGGGGGAGGGGTAGAATTTATTGCATTGCACTCATCTTTAAGGTAGATTGCTTAAAATAAAAAGATACAATGGGCTGGAGAGACGGCTTAGCAGTTAAGCGCCTGCTGTGAAGCCTAAGGACCCTAGTTCGAAGCTTGGCTCCCCAGGACCCACGTTAGCCAGATGCATAAGGGGGCGCATGCGTCTGGAGTTCATTTGCAGTGGCTGGAGGCCCTGGCACGCCCATTCTCTCTCTCTCTCTCTCCCTCTTTCTCTCTCTGTCTGTCACTCTCAAATAAATAAATAAAGTAAAATATTTAAAAATAAATAAATAAATAAAAAGATACAAAAGAGGAAACCAAGGCACAGAGAAGAATGTGCTTTATATTCAAAAAGCAGCAGTTCCATTGGCTTTGGAGGGTGACCACTGGGTTCTGGGATGTGTCTTGCCAAGGCATCAGTGCTGAGCTAGACTGGAGGCTGGGCCATCAGCAGCTGCTTTCAGGCTGCCAGTTACTGTGATCTAAGGAAATTTTAGAGAAAAAGATTGCCTATTTATGAGTTATTAAAAAATAAAAAAAAAAAACTCCTAAAGTAGTATTTTCTAAAGTATGAGGCCCTGCATGGACTCCATCCCTTTTCCAGTATGGCTTTGTAAAGGAGAGTCTCTGAGACAGTAACTGATACACTATATCTTAGTTCCTTTATTCTGCTACAACAAAACACCAGAGACTAGGCAAAAAACCCACAAAAAACCAAAAAACAAACAAATAAAAAATTAGTTCTCATAGTGCAGGGGGCTGAGAAGTCCAAGACGAAGGTGCGACATCAGACTGGTGAGGACTTTACCTGCTTTCAAGACAGCACCTACTGCTGAATCCTCATGCGGCAGAAAGATGCAGGGGCAGAAGAGGACAAATACTAGGGCTTAACACGGCAAAGGAATGCATGGGGAGAAGCCTGAAACCTCCTTTGTAATGACCAGAGTCCTTGTGACTTAATCATTTCACCCAAAAGTCCCACTTCTCAATGCACCACTGTGGGGATCTTCAGCATTACAGAAGAACATGCATTTAAACTATAACATTCCATCACAGGTCCTCCAGATTCATGATATTCTCATATACAGAAGCTATTCCACCCCAATAGGTCTGATAAGTCTGAACAGCATCAATTATAAGCCCAAATTATCATCTAAAAGTACAAGTAAGACTTATCCCGATGCAAATTCTCCTCCAGCTACAAGTCTGTGAAAACAAATAGGTTATATACCTCCACAGTACAGTGGTGAGGCAAGCTTATTGTAGGATATAGGTAGGCAGGAACAAAAGAGTGGCAGGTCTGCATCAAGTCCATTTCCCAACAACAGGGATGATATTTTACCTTCAGACTCAAGAACAGTCTGACTCTGTCCTGTCTTCTGGACCTCAGGCAAGCACCTCCACCAACTATGATCCTGAGAAATCTGTAGCTCCACCAGCTTGGGAATGTTCTGTGGTGCTTACAGTTCTGAGCTCTTGGGTATTGTCCCACTGTTTGGGCAGTCTTTATAGAAGCCCTTTCCCATGGTCTATCTTTTCAGATACATTGGAGATGACCATACCACCAGAGTTCATGCATTTTTCATGTCTGCAGAGTTGGCACTGCATAGATGTCAAAGAGGTCCAAGACCTGTACAGAGCTATAGCCCAAACTACTTCACAGGCAGCTACACTGAGCTAAAGGATCAGAGACTTAAGTGGCTCTGGTTGCAGGCCCTAAGGCACATGGAAATTTAAACCCCTCAAACAGCCTAGAGCCCCCCTTGAGGCTGTGACACTTTGGGTAGTGTTGGATAGGCAGGCAAGAATGTCTCTGAAAAGACTTGAGGGTTATCAGTTCTTCCATTGGTTTCCTTCTTTCCATACTAACCTTATCAAAGCATTCTTGGTCATACCACTGGGTTCCCTTTCTGACACACAAACTATAGTACTCTGAACAAAAATTCCCATGCTGTGTCATATTGTTATAGCTTAATGATGGGGTAATTGCCTAGCATGTGCCTAGGCCCTAAGTCCATCAGAGCATCATGAATAAAAGTATAGTTAAGAAAATGTAGGCTGGAGAGATGGCTTAGTGGTTAAGCACTTGTCTGTGAAGCCTAAGGACCCTAGTTCAAGGCTTGATTCCCCAGGATCCACATTAGTCAGATGCACAAGGGGGCACACACATCTGGAGTTTGTTTGCAGTGGCTGAAGGTCCTGGAGTGCCCATTCTCTCTGCCTCTTTCTCTCTCTGTCGCTGTAAAATAAATAAATAAAAATTGAAAAGAAATTCTTCTTTAAGAAAATGGGCATTGAAATGTGTGTTAATGGCCTAAGGAGAAGCATAGATATTTTTTCTTTTCATTTTTTTCTTTCGTATTTATTTACTTTGGAGACAGGCTTTCACTATGTAGGCTAGGTCAGACAGGAATGCATGTGTGCCAGCTGCCTGGTTCTATAAAGCATGTGACTTCTGAAGCACTGACCTTTATGTACTTGTTTAATAAAAGTTATTGAATTCTACCAAGTATGGTGGTTTAGTCTTATCTCAGCACTTGGGAGGCTGAGGCAAGATGATGGAGAATTTGAGATCAGCCTGGGCTACAAAGTGAGTTCAAGATTAGCCTGGACTATATAATAAGAGCTTTCCTCAAAAACCAAAACAAACAACAGATAAAACCAAATAAATTTATTTTAATTCTCCTACGAATTCTCTGAAATGATTAAAATCTTCAATTTCCCAAGGGAAAAGAATATAAAAGCTACAACAAGTGAATGACGTGGGCAAAGTTTCGGTAGCTGTGCTAGAGCCAGCATGCCAGCTCCCCAGTGTGAGACACGCACCCTTGCTGAGATGCAATAGAGTCAGAGCACCACTTCCCAAAAAGTGCTTCTCTGTTTTCAGTTATTTATTTCCCATGGCACCATGAAATTGTTGACAAGCAGCTGCAGTGTGTGGTGCTGTTCTGGGCATGGGGGATAAGTATAGCAGACTCAGGAGAAAAGTAGCATCTAGACAGTTTTTGTTAGACACAGCAGCCCAAAGAGGAAACCAGGAGAGGTCACCTTACATCCCACCCTGCCTTGGCAGAAATGGAACTCAGGTCTGATCAAGACTCATCCACACAGCTGCAGTGCCCCCTGCTGCCCACAGTCTAGCACATTACCTTGACGGGCAGACTTCACTACCTAGGTGGGCTAACTCCAGAGCCTGCCCTTTAAATCTACAAACCAACTGGGTCTTCCAATTACATACCTGAATCTGACAAAAGAATCCATTCTCTCTTTTTTTTTCTTTTACAATTTTTAAGCATATTTTATTTGAGAGAAAGTGACACACACAGAGGGAGAGAAGAGAGAGAGAGAGAATGGGCATGCCAGGGCCTTCAGCCACTGCAGACGAATTCCAGACTCATGCGCCACCTTGTGCATCTGGCTTACATGGGTCCTGAGGAATTGAACTGAGGTCCTTTGGCTTTGCAGGCAAATGCCTTAGTGGCTAAGCCATCTCTCCAGCCCAAGAGGATACATTTTCAATTGACTATAAAGGCTTGTCTATGCTGCTTCCAGGCCTTCCACCCCTCCCCTCCCCCCGTTTTTCCTCATGCTGGCCTGTGATCTATGCTTGGATACATATGGATCTGCACCCCCAACTTGGTTGAGTTGGATGGGGCAGCAGACTAATGTTTCTTGGTCTGGTTATTTTTTTGCTTGCCTCTGCTTTATACTTTGGGGTAACTTCTCACTTTAATTACATTTTTACATTATTATTTTCCTCTGGTCTCTAAATCTACTGTGTGGGTATTTCCCATACACTGCAGATTTAGCATGTAGGTACTTTCTCTAAACTCTGGACCTGCTACCTGTGTAATTTCTCTAAACTCAGGGCAACTATGGGCATAACTCTCTTTACTAACCATTTCTCATCTGAATTTCTCGGTCTCTGCTTTTATGTTTCCTCCTGCTATTTTTTCTTAAGCCACCATCTTTTGTCCTCTTAACTTTCTTCCATGGGGAAGCTCAGGGTGAATGCTGAGTGTGTATTCTAAATCTCCCTACATAAGCACCTAGGTTCTATTTTCTATGTGTTTATGGCTCTACCCAGCCATATTTCTTAAATGAAGCTCAGTGACTCTGCTGTGTTTTCCACATCAGTGCATGTTTCCCACTTTCCTTGTGCTTATGGCTGTGCTCTAGCCTTCTTCCTAAATCCCAATTTCCCTTAAATAAACTCCACAATTTGTGGTTTGTCACTAAAAAACTCAGTAATTCATAATTTATCCTCCTTGAGTCTGTTTTTATCAATTCTTTGTTAGTAATAGGACAGGACCCAAAATTAGGCTTCACAACTTTACAGACCCTTCTTGGATCCCAAAATCTTGCATCATAAAGAAATTTGCACAGTAGGGCTATGAACTGAGTCTCAGCACTGACCTCCTTCTATGAGGCTGGTGGTCAGGGTGCCTTGGCCACACAAGCCTATGGACAGGCCTAGTGATGTTTCTCACTATTTTATTTCATTTCATTGTATTTGTTTCTACTTTTATATTTATTTTGAGACATATGTATAAATCCAGCACATTTGATGAAATCACAGAAGAAACTAGTTATACAGATGGGATGCCATCCATTTGCAAGAGGTGCTGCTGTAATCTAAAGATGCAGTTAAGAATTTCTGGATAAGATACAAGCCATGCTTGAGAGAACAAACTGAAGAAATACACAGAAACAGGCTTCAGAGAGGTCTTTCTACTTAGCTAAATCTCTAGTGCCAACTCCAGGACAGGTAGAACAATAATTACAAACCAGCTGGAAAGTTCTCTTGCAACAGATGCCCCTGACAAACCAGCCACCAGCCACCAGCCACTGTGAGCCCAGCTGGGACTCAGCCTCCCTCTATAGAACAAGGACCCTCCGGAGACTAAGACATGGCAATCTCTGAGTCCCATTCCCCTGCTATCAGCTGGCCTCAGGCTCCTCCAAGCAGCAACCTCACAGTTCCTCTAAGGCAGCCAAGACTTGACCCCTAGCCTGCTACAATGATCTTCTTCAGTGAACTTCTGAAATCCAGATCTGTGATCCCTACCGCTGTTTCCTGAATAATGCTGGACTGTGGATACCAGGGTTCTCTGCATCTCAAGCTAGCACTGGTAACAAGCATACCCTTGGGGCGCTGGAAGTCCTTAGTTGTGCTGCTAATGATGGGCAGGGGCTCCCCTCCTGCCAGTACAGAGGAACTGAGCACCTCAAGTTACCACAGCAGGGACCCTTCAGGGGGAAAGACTTCTGCGTTCCTCCAGTCCAAGGAAAGGCCCTGCCTGTGAGAGCTCTAATCTCTGTACCACAGGGGGGCAGGATTTCATGTGGCCTAGGGGTCAGGGAAGCCCATGTCTGAGCACTGATAGACAAAAAAAGGTTTTCTTGTTGTTTGTAATTTCCCCCCTTTCTGAACTAGGGACTCACTCTTGCCAGGGCTGGCCTGGTTACTTTGCAGCCCAGGTTGGCCTTAACCTCAACAGAGAACCCCACTACCTCAGCCTCCAGAGTCCTGGGTTTATGGGCGTGAAGTTAACTCCCAGTTAACTTTATCAAGGAACTTAAAACATACACACAGAATTAAGCTGGCTGACTTGGAGTGCCACCATTTCAAACTATAATTCAAGAGGAGGACTTTCACTCATATATATAAACTTATCCTCTGGAGGTTTTTTGTTTTTTCTCCCCTCTTTCTTTTCTTGTTGTTTTGCTTGGTTTGTTGTTGACCCTATTATTCTTTTTCTTTCTGTCCTTTCTTTGTCTTTATGTTTGTTTTGGTATTTGTTCTTTTCCTTTTCCTTTTCTCCTCTCAGTTTTTCACTTTCTTTTTAGACCTACTGTTCTGGTTTTTATAATTCTCTTATCTTATTTTAATATTGATGTTGTTCTTGATTATTGATGTCAATGTCCTAGTAGCTGAGCCACTCTAACAGTATAGTAATAGCACAATTATTATCACTCATTATAATACTTCATATTAATAGCTCAATTATTATGATAGAGGAGTTTTGGAAGTCTTTCAGAGCACAAGAGTCTTATCTTGGCTTTTGGGTGGGCAGTAACTCAGAAGCTAAGACCCCAGAAAACTGAACAATCATATGAAGCTCTCAGTGGATTAGTGGCTCTCAGATTCTTGTCTTATGAATTCAAAGAATTGAAATCCACAGACAAGAGGATAAACTTTAGAAATATTTTTATTAGATTATAGACAGAACTTTAGAAAAGGAAGGAAAGTAAGGTTCTGTCCAAGGAGGCAAAAGAAGGTATCTTGAAATGGAAAAGTCCATCTTAAGAACTAGGTTCTGTATTTTATGTGGGCTCCCTAGAATGGCAGCTGGACTAATCATTCTAGTCCTGATATCATGTGTCTAGGGTCAGGTTTTCTGGGAAAGGGGTTAATCTCTTTATATTCCTTCCTCTCTCAGGAAAGTTAGAGGTAAGAATGGAAGTACTTATTCGGCTCTTTAGTGAAGCTTTAGGTGATAAGAAAAAAGATAGGTTCTCCCTTCTGACATTTCTGACCTATGGCAAAGTGGAATAACCTAGATTTTTCACCTATAAGATCAACATAGGGGCTGGAGAGATGGCTTAGCGGTTAAGCGCTTGCCTGTGAAGCCTAAGGACCCCGGTTCGAGGCTCGGTTCCCCAGGTCCCACATTAGCCAGATGCACAAGGGGGCGCACGCGTCTGGAGTTCGTTTGCACAGGCTGGAAGCCCTGGCGCGCCCATTCTCTCTCTCTCCCTCTGTCTTTCTCTCTGTGTCTGTCACTCTCAAATAAATAAAAAATTAAAAAAAAAAAAGATCAACATAGTCCTTGCTTTTATTTCCAGGGCCCTGTCATCCTTAAACTTCCTCATTTTTATACTAATTATTTAACTATTTAAAGGACTGAGAATGGTAATACAAAAGGTTACTATTCAGCTGAGAAAAATCAAACCTCTGTGGGACTCAACACTGGGTCTACCCTCTAAAAATCTTCTGAGTAAAACTAAGACAGCCTGCAAAACTAACTAACTAAATAAATAAAGTGTGAGGAGGGAAGGTAACAAATGAAAGTGGGGAAAACATCCATCTCAACAAATGTCTAAGTCAACAGAGAAACTGAAGGACTAACAGACAATAAGCCACCACAACACATTTATAAACTCTCAACTCTCTATACTGGGAGCAGAAAATAAGTTAACATATATGTCAGAGAAAGAATTAGGGCTGTACTTAAAAAAATGACCTCAAATAGGCAGATGAATGATTTACAAATATATATTCAAGTTCTAAACAATACAATATCCAAAGTGAATGGACCACTGAGTAAATTGGAGAAAAAAGAAAAATTTGGAGGAACAGTTTATCAAGGGAATTGAAATGCTGAAAAAGAATGAAAGAGAAATTATGGAATGATCAATCAAATAAAAATACACTAGAATGCAAAACTAATAGATAATACTGTGCAGAATAATAAATCTCAGGGATACAAGGCAAAGTTGAGACAGTAATATACACAGACTATATAAAGAAAAAATTGGCTGGAGATATGGCTTAGTGGTTAAGGTGCTTTCCTGCAAAGCCTGAGGACCCATATTCTACTGTCCAGATCCCATGTAAGCCAGACACACAAAGATGAGGCAAGCTCACTAGGTGGCATAAGCATCTGAAGTTCAATTTCAGCGGCAAAGGCCCTGGCATGTCAATTCTCTCTCCATTGTTCTATCTCTAAAATAAAAAAAAAGAAAAAATAAATGAAATAATGCTGTCAGACATTGGCAGCGCCCTGGGTTAAAGCAAACCTAAACTGTCTGACATGAAGGCCTCAGGCTATGGAGGGGTAGCAGCAGCATGAACTGCGGTCATATCTCTGGGACCAGACCAGCAGGGGAACTCCTCCCCGCATCCTTGGGGGTTGCAGTGAGCCAGGATCCTCCCCACTCCATTCTGGACCCCTGGACAAAATCCTGGACCCTGAGATTGGCAGGAAGTAAGGCCAGTGCCTCTCCAAGCTAGGGATACCTGGACTTTCAGATAAGACATAGGCTTTGCCCATAACTCTGTGGCCTTTGGCCAGTTGCCTAGGAAACTGCTTATCAGCCCATACCTTCACACAGCCCATCCCCCTAAGACCTTAGATCACCTAGCAATCCTTTTTTTTTTAAATGTATTTTTTTATGGGAACTAAAGAGGCAGAGAGAGAGAGAGAGAGAGAGAGAGAGAGAGAGAGAGAGAGAGAATGGGAACTCCACAGCCACCAGTCACTGCAAACGAACTCCAGATGCACGTGCCCCCTTGTGCATCTGGCTTACATGGGTCCTGGAGACTCAAACCAGGGTCCTTTGGCTTTGTAGGCAAACACCTCAACCACTAAGCCATGTCTCCAGCCCCACCTAGCAATCTTTAAATCCACCCATCCCTTTAGGGTCCTTTCCCTACCCTCAGATGCTTATAAATCCATTTTCCCTGACAATAAACTGAGAACTGTTCACTGGAACTGCGACTCCTGGAAGTGAGTGGTTCTTTCTCTCCTCAAGTGTGCACAACCTTGGTCCCCACAGTTGCCTGGGATGTCTTCAGGGGAACTGGCCTGTAGCAAGAACCCAGGAACCCACAAAATATGACCAATTGTGACTAATACTTCCAAGAATTCCCAGATAAATTCAAAACACAAAAACTTAAATTACATGGGATAGAAGGAGCTGAGATAAATGCAAAAATAATTGAACAATTATTACATGAAATTATAAGAGGAAAAACTGTGCCGGGCGTGGTGGCGCACGCCTTTAATCCCAGCACTCGGGAGGCGGAGGTAGGAGGATCACTGTGAGTTTGAGGCCACCCTGAGATTACATAGTGAATTCCAGGTCAGCCTGAGCTAGAGTGAGACCCTACCTTGAAAAACCAAAATAATAATAATAATAATAATAATAATAATAATAATAATAGGAAAAACTCCCAAATATAGAGAAGTTTAATCCAAACACAAAAGACATAGAGAACTCCAAACAGACTTAACTAGGGAAGGATTTTTGAGTGGCATATCATAGCAACAATGCCAAAAATCCACAATAAAGAAGTAGTGCTAAAAGATGTAAGGGGGAAAATACTACAAAGACACAACTTCACACACAAAGACAAAAATAGCAGAATAGCTAACTTCAGACCTTACATCAGTAACTCTAAAGTCCAAAAATGAATGGAATAATGTATTCCAAGCTCCAAAAGTAAATAGCCACTAAGAATGCTACACCCAGCAAAATTATCTCTCAGAATTGATGGAGAAATAGGGATACTCCAAGACAAACAGCAAACATAAACTAAGGCAATTTATTTCAACCAAGCCAGCTCTATAGAAAATCATGAAAGGAATACTTTACATGGAAGAAGGAGAAAGATAGCTCCATCTTTGAGAACACAAGATAGGAGACACTTCATGAAAGAAACACATGAACAAAGAAGAAATGAGAACGAATCAAGTATACCTCACACAATAAGTCAGCAAACTCTCAGTAGAAAACGAAATGGAAAGCCAACAATACAGCCAACTAAACATCACCTGACATAATTTTGAGGGAACAGCAAGTCTCATTCAATAATAACTCGAAATGTGAATGGCCTCAACTTTCCAATAAAACAACTCAGAATCAATGACTGGATTAAAAAGCAAGACCCAACTCGCAGATGCCTCCAAGAAAGTCATCTAACCAGCAAAGATGTGAATAAACTTCATATCAAAGGTTGGAAATAAAGCTACCAATCAAATGGAAGCTTCAATCAAGCAGGAGTGCTATCATTATACCAAACAAAGAAGATTTCAAAACAAACGGATCAGATAAGACAAAAAAGGGACACTTCATTGTATTAAAGGGAACAATTCATCAGAAGATATGACAGTTATAAACACTTATGCAGCAAACATTGGGGCTTCTAACTTCATGAAACAAGCACAAAAGTCATAAAAGAACACATAAGTCCAGACACAATGATGGTGGGAGAGTTCAACACCCCACTCTTGTATTTAGATATGTCATCTGGGATAAAAATCAGCAAAGAAACGTCAGAGCTAAACCACACCACTGATCAAGTGGACTTAACAGATATGTACAAAGTATCCCACCCAACAGGTAGGGAATACACATTCTTCTTAGTGAAATCTTCTCCAAAATTGATAGCATAATGTGCCAAAACAAAACTTAACAGATAAAAAAAAAACAAAAACAAAAAGAAACTGATGCAATTCTTTGTATCCTATCAGATCAATGAAATATAAGTAGAAATAAACAAAGAGAGAATACAGAAACATCACAAATTCTTGGAGACTGAATAAAACATGATTGCATGAACAATAGGTTATTGAGGAAATTTTAACAAAGTTTAGAATCAAACTGAAATGACAATACAACCTACCAGGTCCTCTGGAATACAGTAAGAGGAAAGTTTATAGTTCTAAGAATCCAGATTGAGGGCTGGAGGGATGGCTTAGTGGTTAAGGCATTTGCCTGCAAAACCAAAGGACCCAGATTTGATTCTGCAGGACCCATGTTAGCCAGATGCACAAGGGGGCATTCATTTGCAGTTCATTTGGAGGCCCTGGCATGCCCATATTCTCTCTGTTCCTCTCCTTCTTTCTGTCAAATAAATAAGTAAAAATAAAACTTTAAAAAAAGAATTCAGATTGAGAAGTTAGAGAGATTGAAAATGAACAACCTAATAATCTACCTCAAGCTCTAGAAAAACCACAAGTCAATCACAAACCCAGAAGATGGCAAGCAATGACAAAAACCAGGGAAGAAATTAATGAAATAGACACTGTGGTCATTTGAATGTGAAAGTATGCCCCAATAGACTCAAAAGAAATCCAAAGCACCATTAGGGAACACTTTGAAAACTTATATTACAAAGACCTGGAAAACTTAGAGGAAATTGACAAATTTCTAAACATATATATCCTCCTAAAGTTAAAAGTGGATGGCACAGTACTTAAATAGATCCACTACAAGCACTAAGATTGAAACTGTGACTAAAAGTCTCCCTGCAGAGAAAAATCCAGGACCAAATGGATGGGTTTGTTGTGGAATGCTATCAAACTTTTAAGGGTTATTTAATACTAGTTCTTCTCAAGGTGTTCCACAATATAGAAAGGGAAGGAACACTTCTAAATTCATTCCATGAATCTAATATTACCCTGATTTCTAAACTGAATAAAGATACAAGTGAAAAAGAAAACTCCAGACTAATTTCCCTAATGAACATACACACAAAAATTCTCAGTAAGATTCTCACAAATCAAATTCAGGAACACATTAAAAGTATCCCTCATGACCAAGTGGGATTCATACTGGAGGTACAAGTTTGGGACAACAGACATTGCATTTTTTGGTTCAACAAATCTAATGCACCACATAAATAAACAAACCCAAAGCCAACATTATATTAAATGGAGAAATATTGAGACCATTTCCTCTAAAAACAGGAACAAGATAAGGATGTCTGCACTCACCACTTCTACTTGACATCATGTTTGTAGTCCTACCTAGAGTAATAAGGCAAGAGGAAGACACAAAAGGAGTAAAAGTAAAACACTGATGCCCTACTTACAATAGCTATGAATTGGAATTAGCCTAGATACAGATCAACAAATGAATGGATAATTAAAAAGTGGTACATGTACACACAGTAGAATTCTTTTCAGCTGTACAAAAAAAATAAATTTTCAGGAAAGTGGATAGATCTGGAAGGAACCCTATTAAGTGAAGTGACTCAAACTTAGCAGGTCTTAGTTTATAAGATCTGTAAGTATGTACACATAGTGGGGGTTCGCAAGACAAAACCTATAAAGGTGGAACCATAACCCAAAGTGGACAAAAAGAATAGAAGGGAGAAAATACTGGTGTAGGGGAGTGGAACTGAGGAGTAGAGGGGAGTTGAGGATAGGATGGAGGGATGAAAATCAACAAAAATAGTTTTAAAAATGCCAGGATGACACCTAAATATTTGTATGGCAACTAAAAAAATAAAACAGGGCTAGAGAGATGGCTTAGCAGTTAAGTGCTTGCCATGAAGCCTAAGGACCCCAGTTTGAGGCTTGATTCCCCAGGACCCACATTAGCCAGATGCACGAGGGGGTGCATGCATCTGGAGTTCGTTTGCAGTGGTTGGAGGCCCTAGCACACCCATTCTCTCTCTCTCTGTTGCTCTCAAATAAATAAGTAAAAATGAACAAAAAAATTTAATAAAAGAACCTATAATTGGAAAAGGAAATAAAGTGAAAAGGATTAAAAACATAAAATAAGGGCTGGAGAGATGGCTTAGCGGTTAAGTGCTTGCCTGTGAAGCCTAAGGACCCTGGTTCAAGGCTCGGTTCCCCAGGTCCCACGTTAGCCAGATGCACAAGGGGGCGCACGTGTCTGGAGTTTGTTTGCAGTGGCTGGAAGCCCTGGCGCGCCCATTCTATCTCTCTCCCTCTATCTGTCTTTCTCTCTCTATCTGTCACTCTCAAATAAATAAATAAAAAACGAACAAAATATTTAAAAAAAATATTTTAAATAACAAAAAAAAACATAAAATAAATGAATGACCTGACACATGTCATGATGTGTGTAGTCATGACTGTGCTGCATAGTTAGGCTTGAATCATCAGGAGAGAGAGAAAGGGCAAATGCCAGGCTTCTTGCTACTGCAAATGAACTCCAGATGCACACACTGCTTAGTGCATCTGGCTTTACATGGGTACTGGGGAATCAACCCTGGTGCTGTTAAGCTTTACAAACTAGTGCTCCAATCGCTGAGCCATCTCTCCAGCCCTGGAATGCTTTCTTTTACTGTGTTAGGTCTCTAGCACTCAGATCTGGTGTCATTCTGGCTTAATGGATAGTGTATGGCTGAAACCTGGCAACCTGACATTGTACCTGGCTCTGAATTGGACACAAGAGCAAGGCTTTTAATCCTGTACTGCTTGAACAAGCCTCCATGGACCCAACAAATGCTGCATGAATCCTTCAATACCTGCCATCTTCCCATGTTTCCCCACACTACTCCTTTCTTTTTTTGGAACACTACTCCTTTTAATCAAGGGTGCTTATGTCCTGGGTAAATACTGCTGCAGGAAGAGTCTGTTTCCTCATTCACTGGTAGTATCTGGCTAAGGGCAGGAAAGGAGGAAAGGAGGGTCAGAGTGGGGATGGCCTAGGCAAGGCCAAAGAGCACCAGTTCAGCACCCATGTCTATTTCTGATCCAGGCATGCAGAAATATTGATTTTATTTTTAGGTGTAAGAAGATTAATTTAAAAATCTTTCCCTCAAATGAGAAATTCCTTGAACAAGACACAAAGCTCTCATTTAATTATTGGAGATAAAAGTATGAAAATATAAATGCCTGAAGAATTACCTCAATGGCTAGAAAGGGGTTGGGCTCCAGAATAAATATATGTTACTTTGATTTAGAAGATGATTTGGAGACAGGAAACCCTGGAAGAGAGAAGGGGGTAGGAGGAAATGCCTTTTGGAAAGGGAGAAGCCTGATGGAGATCCTGAGATGGACCTTCAGGCTTCTCTGCCCCAGGCCCTGGAACTTGTTGGGATGCATGTTGTTTGAATGTTGAGATGGTAGGCCACCTTTAGCCCAAGGACTGTGCTTGTAAGAAGGGATCATGAAAAGCAATTCTCAAAAGAAAAAGATGACATAGCTGTGAAGTAAGGCTAGTTACAAGGAAGCTGTTTGACATGTCCTGAAATGAATTTCAGGGATATTACTGCATTCTTTGTATGGAGCTATAGGTGACCACCAGCCACCTGCTAAAATAGTCTTTAGGTGTATAGGTGGCCAGATGTCCATGAGTGAGTGGGGGTGGTTTTCCAGATAAGTAGCATATGACAGCCACATCGTGTCAGAATGCTTGTGTAAAGATGGTCAGAGAGCACATAGGGATCAAGCCCACATCCTATAGGGACCAAGGCCACTGCAGACAATTTGTACCAGGGTTTACTAGAAGTATGGAAAAGACAAATCATCCACTTCTAGGGAAGCCAAAGAAGCAGACACAGTCCCCAGTTCATTTTCCTCTCACTGGGGCCCTTCTAGTACAGCAGTCATTGACATCACAACCACACTGATTACTGCGGGTGGCAAAACACCCAAGACAAAACCAAAATCCACTTGAAGTCATTTTTTTTCATGTAAAATTCTCAAAGAAGGCCCTGAGAAATAATAGGACCCTGGTCATTCCAAGTGCAGAACATTCTCTTATCATGATTGTTTAGGTTTCCTGGATTTCACTTGGACAGCTATTCTTTTGGGGGACAGGCTGTTAAGTGCTCTCATTGATGTCACATTTCACAACCATTGCAGTTAGGTTCGCATTACTGGCAGAAAACACCTGACCAAGAATAGCTTGTGGGAGAAAGGGTTCATTTTTACTTATAGACTTGAGAGGAAGCTCCATGATGGCAGGGGAAAACAATGACATGAGCAGAGAGTGGACATCACCTCCCAGCCAACATCAGGTGGTTAACAGGAACAGGAGAGTGTGCCAAACACTGGCATGGGGAAACTGGCTATAACACCCATAAGCCTACCTCAACAATACATGACCTCCAGGAGGTGTTAATCCCCAAATCTCTATCAGCTAGGGACCTAACGTTCAGAACACCTAAGTTTATGGGGGACACCTGAATCAAACCTCCACAAGGACTAAGTGCTCTTTGTGAACCTAAGGGAAAGCATCAGTCTGCAAAGCTTCTGTTCTCAGAGCCATCCCATCTAGCTGCTACTTCCAGCCAGGGACTGGGTCACATATAGAAAGAACCTTATACTAACCCTGAGACTCCTTCCTTTCCCCAAAGGCAGTGACCTTGTGGATCACTGAGCTCCATTTCCAATTCTTTTCCCTGTGGGTAGAAGAAACAGAAGGAAAATGTAGTCTAGCCATACAAAGAAGTCCACAAGGACACGTGGGCCACAGTTCTGACCCAGAGCCCTGGAGTAACTAGGATATGTACAGATTTAGAATATCTTACCTGAAGGCTTAGGAAAGGAGAAGTCCCTCTTCTACCTCGAGGACAGACTGACTCTCTGATCTAGTCACACATCTGTCAGAAGGTTGGAATAGTGTGGGAAATGAACTACCATAGTTGAGGTATCAACTGGAATTGTTATTGGGTCTGTAGCTAACGCATACATAAACACATAACAGCATACTTTCCATTTACATCTCTCTATGTCTTAATTACTTTCTTTGGTCCTCAGTGTGTCAGAATAGGGAAGGCATGTGGGCTACCTTGTGCATCTGGCTTAGGGAATTGAACCAGGGTCCTTTGGCTTTGCAGGCAAGCGCCTTAACCGCTAAGCCATCTCTCCAGCCCTGGGAAGGCATGTGTTTCAGTCAGGCCCTCACTGCTGGGCAAACACATGACCAAAAGCAGTTTATGGGAGGAAAGGGTTTATTTCAGGCTTACAAAATCCAGGGAACACTATCAATGTCACAAGAATCTGGCCCATTTTCAAAGATCTAAGCATACGGACATTACTAAACAGCCAGAAAACACCAACACTGGTAAGCATAAACATCCAGAGCTGTAAACTGCTTTCCACACACCTTAGGGCTGTATTCAGAATCCACCCCAAAAACACTTTAGAATCCGCCCCTAGTGATGCACCCCCTGTAGCAAAGATCTGCCTGCTAGGGTCTCAATTTTAATAAAACACCCAAGTCTATGGGACCAAACATTTAAACTATTACATTCAAACTACGACAGTATGGCCATAGGAGTGTGAGGAAGCAGAAGAGAGATGAATGATGGTGTCTACCTGGCTTCCTCCATTTTTTCTTCTTAATTCTGTCTGAGGTCACTGTCCATGGGATGGTGCTGCCCACGTTCAGGGTGGATCTTGCTCTTCCCTTAAACCTCCCTGGAAATGTTCCCACAGACATGTCCAGAGTGTGTCTCCTAAGTGGTTTCAAATCCAGTCAAGCTGACAATCAAGACCAACCATCACAGTTCTGCCTATAAAATGTTGCTAAGGGTGTTTTGTTGTTGTTGTTTTATTTTTTAACCTCTGTGGAAGGCAACATGGTTCTACCACATGGGTCCTTTGGGATCTTTCCCCCATGAGCCCTCTGCAACCCACAATGTGAATTTCTTCAGCCAAGGCCTCAGTCCACATGATCTAACTTTAATCCCAAGTGAAGTAGCTATCATCTATTTAGTACTCACGTTCACACCAAATGCCTTCCAAATATTAGCTAATTTTTATGTGCATGAAATCTCTGTAAGACAAATACAAATTAGTGTTCCCTAACTGGAGATAAACAAACAGTAGCACTGAGGGCCTCTGATTTCTGCAGGTCCCATACCTTGAAAAATTGTAAGGCAAATGGCCCCTGCAATGAGGGTACACTTCTCCAGGGGCAGCACAAACTGGAGTGGTTCTGGCTGCAGGTCAGAGTGATGCTCCTGTGCCCACACTTGACTCAGTAGATCAGAGCTCTTCAGAATTCTTCAGTGTCTACAAAGGGAAGCCAGGTTTTGGAAATTTGCTTCATGCTACATTAGCCTTGGTTTACTGTAGTGGATCATGAATATTCACCAAGAGAAACACTGTGTGTGGACATATGTACATGCATATTGCCCAGTAAAGGCCTGAACGTTGGTGGCTTCAGGCATACATGAGTCTATAGTTAAGGATGACAAGTCACTGACCTGTTACCATTCCTAATGGATACAGAAAAGTGACAATGATAGGTGCTTGAATTCATGAATTCTAGCAAAGTACATTTTCATTTATAAGCAGACCTTCTAACTGGAAGGTAAATTTTTCAAAAGTTTATGTTTTCATTTTTTGTCACTTGACTAGTGATGAAACTTAACTTTAGGATGTGACTGGCATGGGAGCATCTTATTCTCTGGTCCACAGCTAGTCATCCCGGACAGAGATAAAATGTCCACAACCCAGAGGATAAACTGAAAGACATGGCCTTGGTTCTACTGAATTGGTTTCCTGGCATGCATCAGATCTGGACTTGGATATATCTTTATAAAATACAACACTTTGTTTAAAGACACTGTTGGGTCTCAAGACATACAGTCCTCTTAACAGGACCAGATTTCTTGGCTAGTGGAGGACTATATTTTCCTCCCTGCCTACTCCTAGTGAGAATGGAAGGAGGACATTTTAATCAAAGCTCCTGTTCTCTGCCAGCTCCCAATATCCACATCTCTTACATGCATTAGAGCAAAAAACCCAAATAACAATAAAATGAGAAGCAACCCTTTGAGGGTAGTAACTAGTGAGATCATTTTCCTCTTTCCTTTGGCTCTTGTCTCCTCCTTTAAGGGTTAAGTATGTAGAGGAAAGAATTGCTAGACTTTGTGTCTTTGCTTCGTGGGAACTATTAAATTACTGCTGGATGTTTCTGATTATCCCACACATTAGTGCTTGCAGGGCCCTGGGGTCACATGTGCCCCACCGACCTGCCCATGCTTGCCCTCCATGGCACCAAAACAGAATGGGGTTTTACTGCAAATGTGAGGATGGGAGCTGGTGCTGGCAGAGGGGAAGGAAATGGGCAATAAAACCCAGAGCTGAGCAGCTTACTGGAGCCAGGATGCTGGGGTCTGCTTGATTGCTCTGAAATGAAAAAGATTTGGGGTTTTTCATGAAATCCCATAGGTACACTTGCCAAGCCTCAAATATTAGATTAAATTACATATCTTCTAATCCCTCCCTTCTCCCCATAGCCCTGTGTCTTATTTCTTCTGTATGTTTGTCCCCAGCTTCAGGCCTAGTAGGACAAAGGCTAACAGAATCGAGACCAGGCTCCCAGTGGGCATGCTCAACTTCTTTCCCAGACCAGATGGCTATAAATGCCTGGCTGTGGTGCTCATAAGGGACTCTCTGCAGTGGTAAACCATGGGTACCTACTGCACTCAGAGCTCTGGAAACATGTAGAACCAAGTACTTTACCTGTGACCTAGGGTAACTAAGTGGGTCTGGCACTTGATCTGGGGGCAGAGCCGCATCTATTAATCAGATATTTCAAAGGAGTCTTTCTTAAAAGGAAGAAGACAGGAGGGAGGGAAGGAAGGGTGAGACAAAAAAGAAACAAGCTATGAAGCGCGTTCATAGAGAAAGCAGAAGTATAACACAGCGATGGTTCTCCTGGGAGTGAGGGTAATTTGGGGGATGATGAAAGGAAGAAAACAGAATTACAGACAGGTCTGCCGGGAGTAGGCATGGGATGGCTAAGAGTGGGAAGCATTCCTCATCTGGCCTCACTCAGTGAGAAGTGGCTCACTTAGAAACTGAAGAAAGGAAACCTGACTGAGGTAGAGAGGGTGTAGCAGGAAAATGAGCAGCATAACATGAAACCATGGCCCATAGTGAGTGAGATTGTTGGCAACCTGCAGAGCATAGGAGAGAGATAAGGATCCAGTTTCCTGGGAGGGCAGTCTGCTCTGGAGCAGCCTCACCATGCAGACCACACTTGCCTCACACTGTCTAGGCCATGGAGAGAGCTTAGGCTGATTGTGATCTTGTGTGAGTTCCAGGGCAGGACTCAGGCCTCACACAGGGTGATCTGTTGGGCTCCTGCTGAGCTGGATTCCTCTATTGTTTGGGTTTCTTTGCCTGTATGGTACAGTCAATGTATTTGAGACCTTTGAAGGGCTTAGCTTTGTGGGCAGGCCCCAGTAAGAGCTCTCGCACAAGTGATAGAAGCTCTTCCACTTTGCTCTGTTTTCCTCAGGATTCAGGAGATTCCACAGGTTACAGTGAGATGAAGATGAAGAGAACATTGATGCCATGGTAACCTTGTGGCCCATCAAGATGAATACGTAAAGAAAGCAAAGAAAGTGCACATGCATATGGCCTGTTCCACTCATCACTAAGCATGAATGGCACTGTTTTTTCTAGTTTCTAGTGTCCTCAATGTATGACTCAATGTGAGCTAAATATATAGAGGTGCCTTTCTCTCCTATACATGCACCAACACACTGGCTCCTGGGTAGTGGTTTCTAGGACAGAGCATTTGCTACCACTCTTGGGTAGAGTCTGTGACTCAGGTACACTGATGGCTCTGTGCCATGAGGGTGGTCATCTGGTCTTCCTTCTACTTCTCCTTGCCTCTCCTACATCCCACTGGTATTTTTTTTTTAAGTTTTGTTTATTTTTATTTATTCATTTGAAAGTGACAGACAGAGAAAGAGGCAGAGAGAGAGGAGAAAGTGAGAGAGAGAGAGAGAGAGACAGAGACAGAAACACAGAGAGAGAGTGAGAGAATGGGCCTGCCAGGGCCTCCAGCCACTGCGTACGAACTCCAGATGGATGTGGCCCCCTGTGCATCTGGCTAACGTGGGTTCTGGGGAACCGAGCCTCAAACCGGCGTCTTTAGGCTTCACAGGCAAGCGCTTAACTGCTAAGCCATCTCTCCAGCCCCCACTGGTACTTTTTTCTTTGCATGTTTATAATTGCACTCTGTGGGTTTTCCATGTAGTCAGTGGAAGGAGTCTCTGTTGTGAAAGCATACTGTTATAAGGAATGATGTTCAGATGTCCCCCAGGCAGTGATGAAGTGCCACTTCAACAAGAACCTGCGGCAGACTCAGGAAGCTGGAGTCTTGTGGTGCAGTCTTTATGGGTTGCCACTTGTGGTAGCACAGCCTGGTGCTCACAGTGAGATCAGTAGATAAACCTCAGTCAGTGCAGTCTGTGCAAACAGAAAAGCAGGTAAAATAAGAAGGGTTACATGGAACAAGAGGAATTCAACTTTCAAGGTCCTCAGTGAGATAAACCATTCATCCAAGTGCTTTTGATCCTAGCCTGGCCTCATGGGAGGACACGGGATGCCACAGAGCCCCCCCTCCACCAGCCGTCCCTGCTATTCAAGAGAATGCTTGTATTGGTTAGTCTTGAAAGCCATGACCTCATTTATGTCTATGCAATGACCCAAGTCTCACTGTCATCCCTTTGTGGCTAAATGGTGTCTTGCAGGCATACCAAGGGACTTCTAATTACATTGTTCATTTACACCTCCCAGAATCATTCCTTGATGCTGGTGATGGTTCTCAGTCCTTTAAATGAGGAAACCGAAGCCTAAAACATACCGTTAGCATTGGCTGTCGTAAGTCTCCACATGTAGAAAGGTGTCAAAATACTTATTTCCCACTCATCTAAATCCCAAGTGGGCATTGCTGGCAGTGTGCGTGACCACCACACAATCAGTGCCTGAGGATCAAGGCGCCACTGGCTGCTCCTCCTGCTGCCTGAAGTGAGCTCTCTAGCTCTGCGTTCAAGCTTTCCCCTGCTGCCATTCCGTGGTCTAGCTTAACCCACTCTACGGAAAGTAGGCACCGAAACGTCTGCGACAGGTCTTTATTGGTCCTGTCTGATGGATATTTCTCCTCCCAGACCCAGCCCAGGGGAAACTCACCAACAGCTTGAAGTTCCCAAGTGGTCAAGCAGCTCAGAGAGTGTTGCCCTGCCCTCAGTAAAGTATTCATAACCTTATGGTAGTGGGCTCTGCCTTTCTGCTCAGGTAAGCCAAAGGGACAGCTGGTTGCTTAGGGCTGGGGGCTGTCTCAGGAAGAGGCTAGCCCTGACACTAAGTTCTAGGGGGCTGAACTTGACCAGCCACAGTGTTTCCTAGGAAAGACCTCTCCCCCAGGAGGGGCCCAGATTGCTTGTGGAAAAACAGGTCTAGATAAGAGGTAAGAATTCTAGTAAGTGCAGATCATCCGGCCTGCCTTTTTATCTTTAGGGGCCCAGTCACCCTAACTGCCTACTCTCTCTCAGGTTCGAATCAGTTCAATCCCCCAGCACCTATATAAAGCCAGATGCATAGAATGGTGCATGCATCTGGAGCTTGTTTGTAGCAGTAGGTATCCCTTGTGCCCCTATCCTCCCTCTCTATCTCCTCTCTCAAATAAAATAAATATTTTGAAAAAAGCAATATTGAAGCAAATTTTTATCAATTTTAAGAAAATTACTTTCTGAATTCTTTGGGAGTCTTAGGAGATTTTAGTGGTGGAATTTTGAAGCTCTCCAACACCAACCGAGATTTAAAATAAACAAAGAAACAATGTTGGAAGAAACTTAGGCACAGCAAGGCTTTGAACACTGTGCCCCTTGTGCATCTGGCTAACGTGGGTCCTGGGGAATCTAACCTAGGTCCTTTGGCTTTTCAGGCAAAAATATTAACTGCTAAGCCATCCCTCCAGCCATATGAGGGCATTTATTACAGGCTCAGTTCTGCTTCTTGTTAAAGTGAGTGTATTACCTATAATGAAGTTTGAATGAAAAATATCTAGAGAGTAGATAAGATAAAAACTACCTTTCTTCTGTGTTGCAAAAACTTGGTGATACACACCTTATTTTACTTTTTAAAATCATGCTTTTTCCAATTTTATTTGGTTGGTGATTCGATTTTCCTTTGGCTTGTAACAGTGAAAGTGCCATAGTTTTGGGCTTCTTTGGAGAAGAAAGTGGAAAGCCTTCCCTCCCCCGTTTCTAGGCAGGAAGAGAAGCAGCACCAGCACAGACCAGAGCGCCATTTGATCCTTACCCTGCTCTCAGCCTGGAGACAGGGAGGCCACAGGCCACGCAGGGGCACAGCCTCCGCTCCTGGCCTGCTCTTCCTCCCAACTGCACGAATGTCAATAGAATCACCTTTTAGCTGCCCGATCAAGTCCTGACAGCTCAGCCTCAAAATTCCCTTCCTACATTCTGGCACACTTGCAGAGTGGAAGCAGAACCGTCCACATCTAGACATGCTCCCCTGCGTGAGGGGCCCTGGCATGTTTAACTGGGTTGTTCCCCGTGTTGTCACAGACTTGGAATCAACCAAATATCCCCTTGAAAAATCTTCTGGCTGCTATGCTATGCTATTCCGCCCCCCCTTTTTTTGTGGTGTCTGTGATGGAACCCAGGGTTTCTACATCACTCACATGCTGGGCAAGTGCTCTGCCTCTGAGCAATACCTGCATTTCCAGATATGCTGATTTTTTATGTTGAAGTCTTTTATATTAAATGGAATCTTTAAAAAATATGTATTTTCTCCAACACTGCAAGTAAGTAGCTCAGGTACTGGAAATAGCAATGATTTCTATAACAATTTTTGTTATAAAAAATCTTTAGAGGGGGCTGGAGATATGGCTTAGTGGTTAAGCGCTTGCCTGTGAAGCCTAAGGACCCCAGTTTGAGGCTCGATTCTCTAGGACCCACGTTAGCCAGATGCACAAGGGGGCGCACTGTCTGGAGTTAGTTTGCAGTGGCTGGAGGCCCGGGCACGCCCATTCTCTCTCTTTTTCTCTATGTGCCTCTTTCTCTCTCTGTCACTCTCAAATAAATAAAATAAACAAATAAAAAAAAATCTTTAAAGGGGGAGGGGCTTGGTGGGATGGTACAAGCACAAAGCCTTGAGTTTAGTCCCCAGAATTAAAATGCAAAGTATTCTGAGAGCTCATATCTTTCTTTCTATCTTCTACAACTTCTGTCTTTTTCTTTATAAAAATATATTCACAATGACCTCCTGGGAAAAATAGAAAGAGGGGGAAAAAATAGAAGTCCTTTTTCCTTAAATTCCAGCAGTTTTTGAATCTCTGGAATTTCACAAGAGGTGTCAAATTTAGCTGACCCCAAACTTTTTACTGGTACTGAAGGAACAGCCTGGGGGGAGAAATGCTGTGCTGTGGGCTGATGATGTGTCTTCTGTGAGAACAGGGGCAAAGGCTGGTTTGGAGGGTAACAGGTAAAGCACTGTGCTCCTGTTAAGGAGCAGGGTAGACAGAACTTTATGAAGATTTCCTGTGATATCTCAATTAATACTATAATAATGACAGCCTTAAATGAAAATTTTATTTATTGGATTGATATTGTAATTATAACAACTCCTTTCTTTATCACCTCTAAGATGTTACTCAGTTCTTATTTGATATAATGTGTCTACAAGGCACTATAAAGAAAATAAGATACAGATTTTAGTTGCAAAGAATTAATTCCTGTATCATTTAAGTTTTTTTTTTTTTTTTTTTTTTTGAGGTAGGGTCTCTAGTCTCTAGTCCAGACTGACCTGGAATTCACTATGTAGTCTCAAGGTGGCCTGGAACTCATGGGGATCCTCCTACCTCTGTCTCCCAAGTGCTGGGATTAAAAGCTCTATCACATCTGCTTAAGTATTTTTTTTTCTATTTTATTTTTATTTATTTATTTGAGAGAGAAAAATGGGCATGGATGGAGTTTGTAAACAAAATAGATGCATGCACCACCCTGTGCATCTGGCTTACATGGCTTCTGGAGAATTGAACCGCCATATCTCAAGCCCTAATTTTATCATTTTAAAGTTCAAATGTCTCTCTAACTTTATATGTTGTGCTATTAGGGACTGAATCCAGGACTGCATGCATGCTAGGCAAGTACTCTATCCCTGAGCTATGGCCTTAGCCCCTGTCTCTGACTTCTCACTTGCAATAAAGTGTTCATATTATTTATACACTTTACCTTTCTACACATCACATTGATACTTTGTGTTCAATGCAAGCTATTTTGCTGTTAATTATTTTGCTCAAAGTGCTATATTGAATAAAAAAGATGACCCCCCTAGACTCATGAGCTTGAGTACTTAATCTCCAGGTGGTGATGCTGTGTGGGAAGGTTGTGGAACCTTTAGGAGGTGGAGCCTTGCTAAAGGAAATGTGCCACTGGGGATGGGCCTTGAGGTTTTATAACCTGGCTCTACTGTCTTGTCTCTTTCTCCTTTCCTCCCTCTGATGTGAGGATGTGACACAGGTTTCCTGATCCTTCCATGCTTTCCTCTGGAACTGTAAGCCAAATCAAATCCTTTCCCTTCTGTAAGCCAGGTATTTTGTTCCTGCAATGAGAAAGTAACTGATGCAGATGACTGGTACTGAAAAGTGAGGTTATTATTACAGTAAACCTGACCATATTGTTCTTAGTCTTTTGGACTTGGAACTTTTTGGGTTATGGAAGCCTTATAATACTGTAAGCAGAGATAAATGGTCTTTATATTCTAGTGGGGATTTGGAAGACCAGACGGTCAAGAGAAATATGCACTGTGGAAGCTTGGCTCATGAAGTTTCAGAGGGAAATAAGTACTCTATAATAAACTGGCCTAGAGGTAGTTCATGTGATATTCTGGCAAAGAATCTGGTCATGTTCTGAGAACTTAGGTGAGATTGAGTTTAAAAGTAAACTACTTTAAAGACACTTCTTAGATGCCAATTGTTAATGAGATTACTAGCATTAAAAGTAAACCAACTGATCTGCACTGGGTCAGCAGGAAGGACGCCCTGAGCACAAGACCCAACCCATTGAACACTTAAGTGAGTAAGAATCTGAATTATTTTGAAAAGAAAAAAGCCTGAAGGAAGACTGATGAAGGAGGTTTCTGCTTCCCAAGGTCAGCATATAGAGGCCACAACAACTGTGGTCCAAAGCCAGACTTCATCTCAATGTGGCAGCATTTCCCACATAATATTGGTTTTTGAAGCATGAAAATGCAAGATGGGGGATGGGGGGGACCCATGGATTGTGCCACGGCTCTACAGAAAAGTGAGTCAGGGTTAAAGGCCCGGCAAGGAGGTCCTGGGAGGTTACTGCACGAAGCTGTGAAGGTGAATCCTAAATTGCAATAGAGACCCCAGAGTGTTGGAGATGCTAAAGCCATAGGATGTCCAGCAAGACAAGCAGAGGGCTCAGTGCAAATCTGGCTCATGAAAGAGCATACAGAAAGTACAGCTGGAGAGGGGGCACTACCCAAGCCTTCTGGAACCCAGCTGATTCCATCATGAATTGCAGATGGAGCTGCAAGATTCGCTTTTCCCCTGGTGTGTTTTAGGTCCTGTTTTGGACCAATCTTTCCTTTCTATGTCCCAATTCCTCTCCTTTGGTTTGGGAGTTATTATTCTGTGCCACTATTTGTTGAGATATGTAACTTGTATTTTGATTTTACAAGGCTCACAGTTAAGAGACTATTTTAAGTCTTAGATGGGATTTTGGACTGTAGACTTTTAAACAATATTGGGGCTGGAAAAAACTATAGAGGCTTTTAAAATTGGGTTGAATGCATTTTGCATCATGAGATGGCCATGAGTCTATGAGGGCTGGGGAGGAATGTGGTTGTTTGAATGTAAAATGTCTCTCCTAGACCCATGTATTTCAATACTTAATCCCAAGTTGATGGCATTTCTGGACAGGGTTATGGAACCTTTATTACATGGAGCTTTGCTGAATGAAGTGTGTCACTGGGGGTGATCCTTAAGGTTTTTTAAAAATTTAATTTAATTTAATTTTTTATCTTTTCACAATTTTTATTAACATTTTCCATGATTATAAAAAAGATCCCGTGGTAATTCCCCCCCCACACTTTCCCCTTTGAAATTCCATTCTCCATCATATTACCTCCCCATTTCAATCATTCTACTTACATATATACAATACCAACCTATTAAGTAACCTCCTCCCTTCCTCCCTTCCTTTCTCTTCCCTTTATATCTCCTTTTTAACTTATTGGCCTCTGCTACTAAGTATTTTCCTTCTCATGCAGAAGCCTAATTATCTGTAGCTAGGATCCACATATGAGGGAGAACATGTGGCGCTTGACTTTCTGGGCCTGGGTTACCTCACTTAGTATAATCCTTTCCAGATCCATCCATTTTTCTGCAAATTTCATAACTTCATTTTTCTTTACCGCTGAGTAGAACTCCATTGTATAAATGTGCCACATCTTCATTATCCACTCATCAGTTGAGGGACATCTAGGCTGGTTCCATTTCTCAGCTATTATAAATTGAGCAGCAATAAACATGGTTGAGCATGTACTTCTAAGGAAACGAGAGATGAGTCCTTAGGATATATGCCTAGGAGTGCTATAGCTGGGTCATATGATAGATCAATCTTTAGCTATTTTAGGAACCTCCACACTGATTTCCACAATGGCTGAACCAGATTGCATTCCCACTAGCAGTGTAGAAGGGTTCCTTTTTTTCCACATCCCAGACAACATTTATGATCATCTGTTTTCATGATGGTAGCCAATTTCACAGGAGTGAGATGAAATCTCAATGTAGTTTTAATTGGCATTTCCCTGGTGACTAGTGACATAGAACATTTTTCTAGATGCTTATATGCCATTCGTATTTCTACCTTTGAGAATGCTCTATTGAGCTCCATAGCCCAGTTTTTGAATGGTTTATTTGTTTCCTTATTATTTAACTTTTCAGTTCTTTGTATATCCTAGATATTAATCCTCTATCAGATGTATAGCTGGCAATATTTTTTCCCATTCTGTAGGTTGCCTCTTTGCTTTATTCAATGTGTCCTTTGCAGTGCAAAATCTTTGTAATTTCATAAGGTCCCAGTGATTAATCTGTGGTTTTATTGCCTGAGCAATTGGGGTTGTATTCAGAAAGTCTTTGCCAAGACCAATATGTTGAAGGGTTTCCCCTACTTTTTCCTCTAGCAGTTTCCGAGTTTCAGGTCTGATGTTGAGGTCTTTAATCCATTTGGACTTAACTCTTGTGCATGGAGAGAGCGAAGAATCTATTTTCATCCTTCTACAGATATATATCCAGTTTATCCAACACCATTTGCTGAAGAGGCTGTCTTTTCTCCAATGAGTATTTTTGGCATTTTTATTGAATATCAGGTGGCTATAGCTACCTGGACTTACATCTGGGTCCTCTATTCTGTTCCATTGATCTACATGTCTGTTTTTGTGCCAGTACCACACTGTTTTTGTTACTATGGCTCTGTAGTATAGGTTAAAATCAGGTATGGTGATACCACCAGCCTTATTTTTGTTGCTCAGTATTATTTTAGATATTCGAGTTTTTTTTGTGATTCCAAATAAATTTTTAGATTGTTTTTTTCTATTTCCATGAAGAATGTCTTTGGAATTTTGATAGGGATTGCATTAAGTATGCAGATTGCTTTTGGTAAGATTGCAATTTTCACAATATTGATTCTTTCAATCCAGGAACAAGGGATGTTTTTTTCCACTTTCTACTGTCTTCTGCAATTTCTCACTTGAGAGTTTTAAGGTTCTTATTGTAGAGATTCTTTACTTCCTTGGTTTAGGTTTATTCCAAGGTACTTTATTTTTTTAATGCAATTGTGAATGGGAGTGATTCTCTGATTTCATCCTCTGTGTGTTTGTTGTTAGCATATATGAAGGCTACTGATTTCTGTGTATTTATTTTGTGTCCTGCTACATGGCTGTAGGTTTTGATCAGCTCTAACAGTTTGCTAATAGAGTCTTTAGGGTCCTTTATGTATAGAATCATTTCATCTGCAAATAATGATAACTTGATCTCTTCCTTTCCAATTTGTATCCCTTTGATGTATGACTCTTGCCTTATTGCTATGGCTAAGCCTTCCAGAACTACATTAAATAAAAGTGGGGACAGTGGACACCCTTGTCTTGTTCCTAATTTTAGTGGAAAAGCTTCCAGTTTTTCCCCATTTAGTAATATGTTGGCTGTAGCCTTGTCATAAATAGCTTTTATTATTTTGAGATATGTTCCTTCTATTCCCAGTCTCTGTAGGACTTTTATTATGAAGGGGTGTTGTATTTTTGTGGAATACTTTCTCTGTGTCTAATGAGATGATCATGTGACTTTTGTCCTTCAACCCATTTATATAATGTATTACATTTATAGATTTGCATATATTGAACCATCCCTGTATCTCTGGGATAAAGCTTACTTGGTCAGGGTGAATGATCCTTCTGATATATTCTTGTATTCTGTTTGCCAATATTTTGTTGAGAATTTTTGCATCTATGTTCATGAGGGAGATTGGTCTGTGATTTTCTTTTTTTGTTCTATCTTTGCCTGGTTTTGGTATCAAGATGATGCTGGCTTCATAGAAGAAATGTGGTAGAATTCCATCTCTTTCTCTTTCCTGGAAAAACTTAAGAAGCAATGGTGTTAGCTCTTCCTTGAAGGTCTGGTAAAATTCAGCAGTGAATCCACCTGGGCCTGGGCTTTTTTTAGTTGGGAGATTATTGATAACTGTTCGGATCTCCATGCTTATTACAGGTCTATTTAAGTGATTAATCTCATCTTGATTTAATTTAGGTAGGTCATATAAATCAAGGAAATTATCCATTTCTTTCAGATTTTCATACTTTGTGGAGTATATGCTTTTATAGTATGTCCCTATCATTTTTTGACTTTCTCTGAAATCTGTTATGATGTTACCTTTTTCATCTCTAATTTTATTAATTTGTGTCTCTTCTCTCTTTCTTTTGGTCAGAATGGCTAAGCGTTTATCAATCTTGTTAATCCTTTCAAAGAACCAACTTTTTGTTTCATTAATTTTTTGGATTTTTTTGTGTTGTTATTGTTTCTATTTCATTAATTTCTGCCCTGATCTTTATTATTTCTTCCCATATACTGATTTTTGGTTTGCCTTGTCTTCTTTTTCCAAGGCTTTAAGGTGAAGCATTAGGTCGTTTACTTGCCACCTTTGTAATTTCTTAATATAGGCACTTAAAGCTATAAATTTACCTCTTAGAACTGTCTTCATTGTGTCCCAGAGATTTTGGTATGTTGTGTTCTCATTATCATTTGACTCTATAAATTTTTTGATTTCCTTCTTGATTTCTTCATTGACCCATTCATCATTTAGTAGTGTATTGTTTAGTTTCCATGATTTTGTGTATGCTCTGTAGCCTTTCTTGATGTTGATTTGTAGTTTACTTCCGTTGTGGTCAGATAGAATGCAAGGGATTATTTCAATTTTCCTGAATTTGTTAAGATTTGCTTTGTGTCCTAATATATGGTCTATTTTAGAGAATGTTCCATGTATTGCTGAAAAGAATGTATATTCTGCAGCATTTGGATGAAATGTCCTGTATATATATGTTAGGTCTATTCTTTCTATAACCTCATTTAGTCCAGATGCCTCTCTGCTTATTTTTTTCCTGGGATGACCTGTCAATTGATGAGAGTGGGGTGTTAAAGTCACCCACTACCACTGTGTTTTGTGCTATCTGTGACCTTAGTTCTAATAGCATTTGTTTGATGAATTTGGTAGCCCCCATGTTAGGTTCATATATGTTTAGGATTGTAATGTCCTCCTGTTGGAGTGTGCCCTTAATCAATATAAAGTGACCTTCCTTATCTTTCTTGGCTAATGTTGGACTAAAGTCTACCTTGTCAGATATTAGGATAGCAACCCCTGCTTGCTTTCTAGGCCCATTTGATTGAAATGCCGTTTTCCAACCTTTCACCCTAAGATAATGTCTATCCTTTGTAGAAAGGTGAGTTTCTTGGAGACAACAAATTGTAGGATCCTGCTTTTTAATCCAGTCTTCAAATCTATGTCTTTTTGTTGGGCATTGAGGCCGCTGATATTAAGAGATATTATTGAAAGTTGTGTATTTATGTTTGCCTGTTTTTTTTTTTTTTTTTGTGGTTCCAGTTCTACCTTTGCTCTCTTGTGTTAACTAGTATTCAAGTATTGCTTGTTTTTTCCAGGTTCCTTATATGTGTGCTTTTCCTTTTCTTTTGCATGGAGGATTGTTTCAAGTATTTTCTGTAGAGCTGGTTTTGTCTTCCAATACTCCTTTAACCTGCTTTTGTCATGGAATGTCCTTATTTCTCTGTCTATTTGAATGGATAGCTTTGTAGGATAAAGTCACCTTGGTTGACAGTTGTTATCTTTCAGAACTTGGAGTACATCACTCCAAGCCCTTCTGGCTTTAAAAGTTTCTGTTGAATAATCTGCTGTAATCCTGATGGGCTTACCTTTGTAGGTAACTTGATTTTTCTCTCTAAAGTGCTTTCAATATTTTTTCTTTGGTTTGTGTGTTTGGTAGTTTGATTATAATATGGTGAGGAGAGGTTCTTTCCAGGTTTTCTCTGGCTGGGGCTCTAAAGGCTTCCTGTATCTGCATTGGCACCTCTTTCTCAATTTGGGGGGAAGTTTTCTTCTATGATTTTGTTGAAGACACCTACTATGCCTTTGGAGTGGAATATTCAAGTAGGCTGAGTGGAATAAAATATAGGTAGATTGTAAAGTTTAACTAACCATTGTACACATTCAATCCAAAACAGCAGTGAGTATGCATGCAACAGTAGGTATTATAACAACCAGATCCTCTATCAATAAAGAAGTTAAGATTTCTGCTCTGTTGAGGGATCCAAGTCAGCTTGTGACCAAGTGAGATCCCTCCCTGGTACAATCCCAGTTACCTTTTTGGATGATTTGGTCTCAGTCAATTTGCTGGCTGGGTCTTTGGTCAAGACCAGCCAGCAGCACAAAATAGAACAAATTATGGATAACTTAACCCTCTTCCAACCTAGTTTAGATGTTCCATTATGGGTCATTAGAGTTAGTTCAGCTAATGCTAATGCCACTTTACTTACCTGGCCTAGTTTAATGGTATTTTTTTTTGTGTGTGTGTTTGTTTCTTTAAATAAGGAACTGAATTAGTAGCTTTTTATCCCTAATATTATTGTGCCTGAGAGCTGGAAGGAAGAATTCTGGTCTTAGCTGTTGCATTCTGTAGAGGAACTGATGCCACAGTGGTCAAAGGCCAGGGACTGATCTTAGGTCTTAACTGTATGAGGTAAGCAAGTTTTCAGATATTCCTGTCTAGAAAGGGAATATTAGGATTTGCTTTGGGTTCTTTAAGGGACAGAATGAAGGGTATGATGCTGTGCTACCATTGCTGTTCACATAGCCATCATGGTGACTAGCCTAAGTGGAACATGTCCTTCTAGATCCAACTCAGAGGGTAGCCTGGACCTCAGGCCTAAGTCTGGTCACTTCTTGTGCCCTGTGCCCCAGGACATACCATGAGTTTAATATTTTATTTATTTATTTATGAGAGAGAGAGAGAGAGAGGCAGATGGAGAGAGAATGGGTATGTCAGGACCTCTAGCCATTGCAAAAGAACTCCAGATGCATGCGCCACCTTGTGCATCTGGCTTTATGTGGGCACTGGAGAATCAAACTTGGGTCCTTTGGCTCTGACAGCAAGCACCTTAACCACTAAACAATCTCTCCAGCCTCACATACCCTGTATTTATACATTAAATTAACATGGTCATGTGTTAACCTCATAGCAAGAGTTGACCAAGGACTGGAGCCAAATCCACTATCTAATTTATATATTCAGTCATAGAGGTACAAAAAGCATGCTTAAAAAAAAAAACCACAAGAGGGGGCTAAGGAGATGGCTCAATTGGCAAAGTGCTTGACACACAAGTAACTGAGTCCAGATAACCAGCACCTACGTAAAAGTTGGGCAACTGTAATCTCAGCACTGGTGAGGAAGAGATAGAAAGATTCCCCAGGAATTGCTGGTAAACTAATCTAGCCAAATGGGTGAACTCCAGGTTCAATGAGAAATCCTGTCTCAAAAAATAAGACTGAGAGCAATTGAGAAAGACAAGCAATGTCAAATTCTGGTTTTTGCATGCATGCACACACACACATCACACACACATACATATACTACAAAAAAAAAAGTCACAAGACCTATTTCTAGGTCAGTATCTCAGACAGTAAAGTGCTGCCTTACAAACGTGAGGAGTTCCTATAACCCAAGTATAAAAAGCCAGCCATAGTTGTGATGCTTCTAAACCTAGTTCTGGGAAGCAGACATGGGAGGGTCTCCAAGGCTGGCTGGACAGCTGTTCTAGTTGGTGAGGTCCAGGACAATGAGAGCATGTCAAAAAGTAAACAGTCTTCCTCAGGAATGACACCCGAGGTTGTCCTCTGCCCTCCACATATACCTGCATACACACATGAACATGCATCTGTGCACATGCACACACGCATTCAAATATAAAAGAGCACAACACAATAACATGATTTTGAAGCTAGGCTGTGGAATTTCCTTAAATCTTTCACTTCGTCTGTAAAATGGGGATAGTGACAGATCCTGGGCCAGGGGTGACGGTGAGGGTACATCATCCATGAAGGCACCTCAGGCTATATGCAGCTAGAACTCCCTGCTGAGTGTTTGCAGTTGCTGGTAGCATCCTTGCTATCCTCAGAGGCATATGGAGAAGTTGAGGCCTCTGTCCTGTGCCAGCTGAGTGCCTGCCTGTACTTCACTCATCACAACCTGCACGCAATGGTCCCCACAGGACACTTTGCTCTATTTCTCTCCTGCTCCTCAGGACAGGCTCTGCAAATTCCAGTTGTTTGCTTTTCCTTCTGGGATCCTTGCTCTTGCCAAAGGCATAGGTGCGTGCTCAATAAATATTTGGTGAATGAATGGTAACAGATGGCTGTTGTGGGCTAGCCTCTGGAACTGGGAAAGAGGATAGCTTTCAGATTAGCCTTTGGCTCAAGTCACCCCTGGCATCTCATGTCCCAGGTGTGCGTGTGGATGGGTAGCCTTACCTGTTGTACTCACTCTCCAGGGTAGCAGTGCAGGATATTTCAGCCAGTATCCTTTAAAAAAAATAGAGAAAGAAATAAAGACACAGAGAGAACATAGGTGTGACAGGGCTTCTTGCCACTGTGAGTGAACTCCAGATACATATGCCACCTTGTACATCTGGATTTATGTGGTTATGGGGAATTGAACTTGGGCTATCAGGCTTTGTAAGCAAGTGCCTTTAATTGCTGAGCTATATCCCCAGCCCCAAGTGTCCTTTTTTAAGATAACACCTAGAAGAACTAAAATAGCATGTTGCAGATTTCTCATTGACCCTATCAATATTTCAATATTTTATCTTTTTAAAATTTTATTTATTTATTTGAGAGAGAGAAAGAGAGAGGCAGATAGAGATTGGGCATGACAGGGCCTTCAGCCACTGCAAATCAATTCCAGATGCATGCACCACCTTGTGCATCAGGCTTACATGGATCCTGGGGAATTTAACCTGGGTCCTTTGGCTTTGTAGGCAAGCACCTTAACTGCTAAGCCCATCTCTCCAGCCCTTAATATTGTTTTGAAAGGGAGACATCCTGTTTGGTTGGCTACATCTGTATAAATATGTGTTGGGCATAAATGTACTAAGGTTAAAATGAAATACTATTTCTATGTGGTCTCAGGGTAGCTCAACCTCATGGCAACCCTCCTACCTCTGTTTCCCAAGTGTGTAAAGATGTGTACCACCATGCCTGGCCTAAGTACCACTTCTAAACTCTTAAGCAATTCACCTATGCCAGCTGTTCAGTTTGATTTACAGTTTCAGTCTTTGGAATGATGCTGTGATTACCTGTGTTCACCAAGGTGTCACTGGGTGTCAGTGTTACAGGGCTGGATGCTATGTGTGTGGTTTACTGGTTTGTCTTGCTACCTTTTATTCTTTGCAATTTATGTAGATTATTTGTGATTCACTTTATTTGGGCTCTTAGCAACACATCTGTATGGGAACAACTTACTCAAATAGGTATCTGATATGTTTAGGGATGGTCTCAAAAGAAAAAAATAACTGTCGCTAGGAAGTACCTTCCAACTCTACGCATCCTTTCCCATTTGTTAAATAGGAGCTTTATTCCGTCTTCTTTGTAAAAGGCCAAGTAGAAGCCATCAGGAGAAGGTCAGGTGTGGTTGCTACTTTAATACACACCTGATCCCTGGACAAGCCTGAGGGTGAATACTCTCCCAGGCCAATGAGTCTTAAGAGGATTCACTCAATTTCTCTCTGCAAACTGATGGTCTTGGGCACATGGCCCCCACAGCAAAGCTGAGAACAAGTGGCCAAGAAATGTCCTAACTTTTTTGCTGCTAAGAACAAGGAGTATGCATACAGGGGACCAGGCTTCCAATGGTGGGATTTCCCCTGTTCTGCACTCCAGCTACAGACAGCCTGAAGCCTGCTGTCCGACAACTGCGATGGCTCCTAGCTCCGCTGACATCTTTTTTTGGGCACTCAGCTACTCCATGGACCTCACTGCCAGTAAACCTCCCGTCCCACACACGCCGCCGCCCAACTAACTCTGCAGCCCCAAGGCCACCGCCCGACACCTCGTGCTTGTAGGTGCAGAGGAACCAGGGGAACGTTGCTCCGGCAGCGGCGCCAGGGCCCTGGACACCGCCCAGGCGCACCGCCCTAGTGGCCCTGGGCGAGCATCCCAGCCTCGGCCAGCCCAGGGTCCCGGGCTGGCGTCCGCCCCGCCCCCTCCTCCCGAGCCCGCTCACCCGGGCTGCACGCCGGTCCCCACCCCACCGCTCCCCGGGCCAGGCCTCCCGCGGCCCCGGGTTCCCAGGCCAGCCTCCGCGCCCGCCCCGCCCCGCCCCGCCCCTCCTCCACCTGCGCCGCCGCCGGCGACCCCGCTGACCGCCCGCCCCCGCCCCCGCGCTCCGCTGGCGCCAGCCGCTCGATGGGCCTTGCGCTTTGATTATTTGTGTTAACAGTTAATTTAGCACCGCGGCCACGTGTGCCAGAGCGGCCTCCACTTCCTCCCGGCTCCCAACAAATGGCACTTTTATGAGGTCTTTTCAAAGTGGCTCCCTGGCCGTCTCCCGCCTCGGTGGCCTCTGCTCTCCGGGGGCACAGACCCCAGTTTTCTGCCCTCCATTCAGACGCCCCCTCTCCAGGGGCCAAAACGCATCCGCGATCTTTCCGACCTTAGCAGGAAAGGAGCTATTTCTGTCAGCCGGGCTCCACCCAGGGCACTGGGTCGGACCTCAAGGAGCTCTGCGCGGCAGACCCGGGTAACAATGCGTGTTCCTGCGGGGAGGGCCCTGCGCGCGCCTGGGGATTGCGCCGGGGCCCGCTGCCGGCGCACGGTGACTGCTGGCACGGGCTTCCTCTTTCTTTCATCATGATCATCCCCATAAAATAGTACACGCAGGCAACATTTCTTATCTTTTTTAGCAAAGCCGTTGGTATTCCACACTACTCCCAGATCTGATTTCTCTCGACTTCTGTCACAAAGTTCTTTGGACTGAAGCTGCCGCCGCCGCCGCCCCCAGAGAGTCTGGCTTTAGGTCTCTTCATGCCAGGCCTTTTTCCTAGCCGAGGTGGGGTTTTTATTCTGCAAGGAGAACAAAGGCACGGCTTCCCAATAGAGTCACACAGGCCTTTCTTCATCACTGTCTTCAACGTGACTTCTCTTTCCTTTTACAGAATTTGGCTTCCTCTTTGCTTAGGTTTCTAATCTCTCAGATGAGCCAGTTTGCTGATAATAGTAGGTCTTTATGAAGCAAACTCTCCTCTCCTTTCCAGTAAACATGCTTGTATGCATGGAGTAGCACAGGAAGGGACTGGGTAAGCCCAGTGATTGTTTAGAGGACTCCCAGAAGAGCTTCCTCATGGGCTCAGGGAGTCTCAGGTGTGAATCAGCAGGATGCAGACTGGCTTACAGAATTATAATCAGCAGGGCCATTCAGTGAAGCTTGGGTATCCAAACTGTTGCTCTGTTAATTGAGAATGGCCCACCCTGAATTAGCCTGCATTCCTATACATCTTGGATTCTTTCCTTGTTCTTGGCAGGCGGGAGGCAGGGTCGTTAAGCTCTTAGGGAAGATCAACTGCTGATGAGAGTCAGCCCCGCAGCAGAGAGGCTGGGTTTTGTGTTGTCCCTGGGTGTGTGTTAAGCCTAGATACATTGCTTTCTGCTCCAGTACACCTTCCCTTCCTCTGACTTATGCATTCAAGTGGACTGTCCCATTAGTAGATCCACACATTGTCACTTACTTACCCTTTGGTAAAAATTCTAATTTTGTCTTAAAATGAATGTATTTTGACTAATCTCATCCCCTGAAGAGAAACAGAAGTACTTGTTTCAGTGTGAAAAGGTAACTGTGCCCACAGGCCTATCCTTAGGTGTGGAGATATCTGATTAGAAATAATTAAAGTTTCAGTATCACAATTTAAAAATGATTTTATGAAAGACACAGTGACTTCCAATTTGTCAAATTCATTGGTCAAGTACAATTTTTTTTTTTTTTCCGAGGTAGGGTTTCACTGTAGTCCAGGCTGACCTGGAATTCACTCTGTATTCTCAGGGTGGCCTGGAACTCACAGCAATCCTCTTACCTCTGCCTCCTGAGTGCTGGGATTAAAGGTGTGAACCACTATGACTCACTTCAAGTACAAATTTTGACTCTGATTAAGTTCTCTTGAATGTTCACAGAAACTTTGATTTCTATAACTGCAATTTGCCCTTCCACTTCTTTTCTCACCCTTTTCCTCCTAGCTATATTCTGGATGGGTGCAGGTTCTCTTCTCCAACCTTTATATAGATGACTGTAAAGTCTACACTTGAAGTGCTAAACATAAGGGTCATATTTCTTTTCGTGTGTGTGTGTGTGTGTGTGTGTGTGTGTGTGTAGTATGTGACGTATGCATTTGTGTATGCTGAGGTACACACCCACCCCATGCATGAATGAACATGTGGAGGCCAGAGGAAAATGTCAAATGTCCTTTGTCATTCATCTGTGTATTTCTTTGAGCAAGGTGTCTCCCTCAACTGGGGGTTGCTGTTTTTGGGTCAATAGGCCCAGTGATTCTCTCTAGTTCTTTCCCCTCTCTTCCCTGTGGAACTTGGATTACAGATATGTGGGGCCACACCAACTTTTTTACTTGGGTGCTGGGCAATCCAACTCAGGCAGTCTAAAGCCCTCTCAGGCCTTCATGCTTAAGTGGCAAGCACTCTTACCTGCTGAGCTATCCTCTCAGCCTCCTGGGCCCTGTTCTGATGAAATCAGAGAAGTCTGTGTTCTTGGTGTTGCAGATACAGTAGTGGAAAAACCAAGCAATAAAATTCATGCTGAGATGGTGGCCAGAATCTGCTCTGGGCAATGTTCCAGCCAAGCCCCAACACCTCCATGCTTCTTGGCTCCTAGGAGCAAACACTGTATTCAGCTCCATTTCCAGCTCGGTTTCCTCTGAGGTTGATGACTTTTATTTCATCAAGACCTCTTGGTTATTACTCTGTGACTTCTTTCTAATCATTTTTCCTTTTTCATCCTTCCTCACCATGCCCTATTGGGGTGGTGGTTGGGAATTCCCAGTAATTTCTACTTTTTTAGACAGTCCTTCCTCTTGCAACTTTCTAGCAATGCTGATAGATTGCTTTTCAAAAAGCAGAGGTCTGATCAATTCAGTTATTCACTTTAGATACATGAAAATGTCCTATGTGAGACTGGGCTAAGTGATGAGGTGACAGAGAGTGAAAGACACACACAGCTAAGTAGATACTGACAACTCCACCATCTACGTATCTGCACTGAAAGATACATTCAAACAACTACGAAGGCAGAAATATGTTCATTCTCTCTCTCTATGCTCCTTCTCTTCTTCTTCTAGTCCTCCTCCTGCTTCTGGATATCCAAAGCTCTCTGCCACCTGGGTCCAACTTGGCTTCCTGGCATATCTTCCTTTAAATCTACTTCCTGTCCTCATGGTCACACTGTGGCCACACTGCATTAAATGCTTCTTCTGAAGCATACCCCACCTTTCCTGTCATTCACTGTTCTGCCTCTGCCTTTAGACTTTGTCTACAGTACCTTCCTTTTACCTTTGGTACCAATTACAATTTTCTCTGGCCTTTAAAATCCTTCTGAGTTCCCTGCTGTCCCAGCAGCTTTTGTTCAGATTTCTACCAACTGAAAAATCTTACTTCTTACCCAAACTCTCATAGCATTTTATGTGAGTCTCTTCTATGACATCAGAGACTGCCTAACATTGCAGGTATGTGCACTCCTTGCTCTGCCTTAAGCTCCCTAGGGACAAGGTCTTCACTCTTTATCTTGTTCTGTCCCATGGTGATGACACAGCTTATCAGCCAGCAAAGACAAGTAGAGGATACTTGTGATGGAAAGGAGCATATGAATTAGGTAACCTGCTTTGAGGTCTTCTGGGGAGTTGTATCCAGGGTTACTGATAGGAAGAGCAAATGACCTCTTTGAAAAGACATTTTGTAGAGATTATAATGGTATAAGGTGTGAGTGAAAACCTCCACAAAGGAAGCTGTAACAGTAGGATCAGAGTGAAAGGCTGGTTCTACAGTTAAGTGTATTTTCATTAAAAAAAATTCAAATACAGTTGCATCTGACATCACCAGAACAAAATGACCTTATTTTAGGTGAGCTGAAGAGAATAGCTTCATCTAACTCTGAAGGTAACATTAGGAGAGTAGTAATAACAAGCATCAAAGGAAAGTAGTAACTAGGAACTTATGGAAATTAGCATGATTTTTTTTTGGGGGGGTGGTTTCGAGGTACAGTCTCACTCTAGCTTAGGCTGACCTGGAATTCACTATGTAGTCTCAGGGTGGCCTCGAACTCAAGGCAATGCTCCTACCTCTGCCTCCCGAGTGCTGGGATTAAAGGCGTGCACCACCATGCCTGGCTCAATTAGCATGATTTTTAAATCAATTAACTGAGCTTCTTATTTTTCTATTTCTATTGTACATAATTCATAGCCTGAACTTTCCTTTTCCTATTGCAGATAGATAAATGTAAAAGGTAGTTTTTGAGGGAAGAGTCATGGAATGTGATGTTTCAAAGGCTGATCTCAGAGAGTGTAGAATTACAGTTGATCTCCATCAAGAATGGGGAAACATGGGTTGGGGAGGTGGCTCAGGGCTAAGTGCATTTCCTGCTTAAGCCTGAGGACCTGAGGGAGCCTGAAAGTGCCAGAATTAGAATCTCCAGGACCCAAACAGCTGGGCGAGGCTATGCACATCTGTTACCTCAGTTTATATTAGTTTGAGTGAAGGAACAGTATGCATCAGGTGAACTTCTAAAGATGCTTTTGACTGCAAGCAGCTGGAAGCCACCTGTAACTGCAAAAGCTATAAACAGTGAAGAAAGGTGCTTCTTCCACTTCTGGAAGTCCACATGGTGGTGGCTGCACTTCTCCTTTGTTTGCCTGATAAGAAGCAGCTATAAAGGCAATGACTGATGGAGGTTTTGTCCATCTAACTAGTCCCAGGCTGCCCTTTGGGCTGATCAGTCCTTAGGGGATACTGAGGTTGATTGGCTATAGATATCATTCCAGAGCCATCATTGACAAAGGAGATGGAATCAGTGTGCTTGACCTAGATGCACTGGGTCTTAACTGGAGACAGGGCCAGATTTCCCTGGGTTATAATGCCTGCCTGCCTAGATTACTTTTTCCTAAAGGGGTAGGGAAAAGGAAGAGGACTTTCTGGGAAGCTCCAGAGAATGGCATAGAAAAAAATGCATGTCTTTACATATCCCCACATAGATTACTCTTGGGAGCCACATGGCAGCGCACAGCTTACCAAATAAATCGCACAAGGTTGCAATACTACCTGGGTAGATACTTTACTTCTTCCATATCACCTGTGGCACCTTAGACCTGCCTTATGTGTGCTAGGAAAGCACTGTACCACTAACCTATATGCCCACATCTTTTTACTTTTCTTTGCAAACAGAGGTTCACCAAGTTGTAGTTCAGGTAAGTCATGAATATGTGATTTTCTTGCCTCTATCTCCTGAATGGCTGGGCTGACAGGCCTGTGATACTAGGACTTACTTATCCAGTGGCTTTTTATTGGTAGCATAGGTGGCTCAGTAAAGATCAGCATCACCAACATACCAAGGAGTGTTGGTGTTTCCTTGCAGTAATCAGATTTCATATCAATGGTTTCCACACCTGTGGGCTTAACCAGTCATGGACTAGAATATTCAGGAATAAGAGTTCCTCTTTTTTTTTTTTTCATTTTGTGTATTATATTGAATCCACAAAATGATGCAATGGGTATACTGTGAGCACTGTGCTACATATTATAAGTCATCTGGAGATTATTTAAATCCATGTAAATATCACACCATTTTATACAAGTGACTTGGGCACCTATGCATTTTGGTGTTTGAAAGGAGTCCTAGAACCAGTTTCCTCACACTTGCTGAGTGATGACTATGCATGCTATCTAGTAACCCTTTTGATGCAGTTTGTTCTGAAATTGTGCACTCTGTGAGGAATGTTTTGTCCATATTTCCTTGCCACATTGAGCAGGGGCTATTTGTGCCTCTAACACTTTCTATGCTTTCCCCATTGTGTGGCTCTAAGTTTCCTCTACTTATATCCCTTGTCTTTTGTGAATGCTCATCTGGTCCCTTGGTTCAGTAAGTACCCTGAATCTGTAGTTGACTTGTTAACATTCTGTCACTGTGATGAAATACCTAGGACAAAACACTTGCATGATGAAAGGTGATTTCAGAGGTTTCAGTCCATAGTTGCTTGGCCCTATTGCTTTGGGCCTGTAGTGACCCAATTTGCAATGGCAGAAGCATGGAGCAGAGAAAACTTGTTCATAGTACCAAAGGTTGGCTACCAAATCTTCAACACATGGGCCTTTGGGGGACATTTAAGGTCCAAACTGTAACATGAGCATAAAACAACATCTCTTGCCTTGAAAGTTATTGCAACTCCTATTTTCTTTCTTTCTATTTCTTCTTTGCCAGGGGAGAGCACAAATGCAGTCACCCGCTACCACAAATTATGCATTGAGTTTCCCACGGTTGGGGAAACCCCAGGGGTCTGCACACCCAGAGTACAATGGATAAGCCTCGCCCTGGGAAAACCACCTTCGGGATCATGGTATCGCCCTCTGCCAGGCAAGTATGCATCTCTGTTTTTCAGGTGAATTTCTATCAAAAGAAAATGCTCAGAGGATTTCTATGAGCTTGTATTTGTGTTTTTATTTGAGGTATGACATTTCCTAGGTTAGTTCCAAACACTGCTAGAGTCATAGAACATGAGAAGTGTTTTCTGACCTGATTGCCATATTATAGTTAATATAGTAGATTTATAGATATATAATATGCATATATTGTAATATACATTATCTGTCTACCTGTCATCTATCTCATAGAAAACTATCCATTCCTAAATACTATGTTAGGTTTCAAGGAGAAGGGTCTCTAAAACAGATATGCATGAGGTGTTATGGTCCCATCAAGGTTTTTGAGGTGCTTTGGCTTTTTTAAAAACATAATTACCTTATATTTTTTACCTCTATGAGGAAACATTATTCTCCTCTCTATCCTCTACTTAAGCTAAGAGCCACTATGCAGAATTCTAAAGTTTATAAATACTTTGAATCATTTAAACTATTCTGGTACTGATCTCCAAAGTGCTAAATGCTATAATGGTATGCAATGAAAATTTGGGAGTGTTTGGTGTGGCACCAGGCAAGCAGAGGAAAGTGTGACCTGTAGTCAGTGGGGAAAGACAGACCACCCCTCAGGTGTCCTGGCTCAGGCCTCCACTGGAGGGAATCACAGTTCTCTGCTGAGCTGGCAGCACACAGTCCTGACCTGGGGTGGAGCTCTCCAAGTGACTTGCTTGGTCACACATGCCAAACTGAAGTTAAAGCTTTTCCTTTAGACTATTTATAGTGCAAGCTATATTTCTTGTTAAAGCTGTATAAAAGCTGGATGTGGTGGCACAAACCTTCAATCCCAGCACCAGGAGGCAGAGGTAGGTCAACCTGGAACTACATAGTAAATTCCAGGTGAGCTTGGGCCAGAAGGAGACCCTGCTTCACAAAAACCAAAAGAATAAGAATAAAAATTAATAAATAACTGCATAAAAATGATGTAAATTTCCCTCACAAGAGATGGATGTGAGAAAGGCTGGGGAAGTGTGAACAACTGATGATTCTTTGTTTCTCCAGAATACCAGATGGTTCAGAGCCCAGGATAAACACATATGACTTCTTCCTTTAAAAAATAGTATGTGTGTGTCTGTGTTCTGTTTGTGTGTGTGTGTGTGTGTGTGTCCCTGTTTGTGTGTGTTCCTGTGTTTGCAGGCATGCATGTGAGTGGCAGTCGGAACAACTTTTGGGTTGGTTCTTGCATTCCACCTCGTCTGAGGCAATGTTGCTCATTGTTGTTTACTGCTCTATATGTGAACTTCTGGGAAATTTTCTCTTCTACGATATTACAGATGCCCAACACGGCTTCTAGCATTTACAAAGGGTCTGGGAATATGAACTCCAGTATTCAGTGTTGTATGACAAGTGCTTTATCTATTGAGTCATCTCTCTAGCTCAACTTCTTTCTTAGGTGGGAGCGCCCGGCTAATGTTCAAGGCTTTCCATACAGGTAATACTTGTGTAGTAATAGTATAATTGGAAACATTGAGGACCCTTTGTGTAGAATGTGTTCATGTTGATCTTGGTGACAAGGTCCCATCATAGTGTGGTACCTCCAGATGTTTCATTCTTTTAGCTGACAGAGAACCTACTGCTGCCACAGGAATCTGACTCACCAGAGAAGCTCAACGGTGGCTCCCATTTGCTTTGTTAACTTCCCATGGTCCTCTCATCTGATCCAAATCAGCCTTTGAGTATACTCATGGCAAACATGAGTGAAACCTTGGTCCTATTAGTGTCTTCTCACTTTCATTCCCAGATAAATTATCTAGGAAGGAGTGAATAGTTATAATGAGAAATGTATCATGTTATGATTGCAAAAGAGTTTTTTTTTGTTGTTCTTCAAATTTAAATTTGCCACAGAAAGGCAAGAAAGGAAGAAGCAACGATAGAGTCACAGATCTTGCTGCACCCCACCCCCTCACATGCACATAGCTACAAATCCTGGTGAGGGCTGCTCCCTGTGGCCAGCAAAGCTGCTGAGAAAGCACACACCAGCACAGTGGTGAAGTCATGCAAATGCTATGCCCCCAACAGCCACAGGAATTGTGGAAAGATTTGTGTAAATATCTCATGCATTCTTGTGATCTAAGGTTTATGGAAATGAAAACCACAGAGTAAAACCCTGCACCACATTTATCCCTCCTTCCTTTTCTGCTTCAGAATAAATTCATAGAACATTTTCTGAATCAACCAATAAAATCAATTATCTTAGTTTCATTACCGGGAACCAAAATGCACAACAAGAACGTACCTAGAAGAACCCAGTTGGGAAGAGGAGGAAGGGACATAGCTGGGGCCCCCTTGTGTCCCAGCCTGGAGCCTGACACATGAGGACAAGGGTGGTAGTGAAGTTACCAGCACTCATAAGCTTTGGACTTCGTCTCTCCTCTCCTTTCTGAATTTTGTGGTGGATATTGGAGTTGGGATGTCTCCAACACTCAGAGCATAGCTTGAACAGTCAACTTGTTGAAGCACCCCTGGCAACAAGTTTAAAGAAACCATGGAGGAACACATGGTTTCCCACACATGCTTCTGCCAGGGCGCACCCTTCTCTAGGATCCCAGAAGTAGGCCTTCCAGAGTCCTGGGCCTGACAGTGAGGAAGGCCCCTCTGGAGATGAGCCCAGGACACTGTGGACAGTCTCGGCAGCCCCTCCCTCCTTCCATTGCCTACAGGGAAGTCAGGTCCATGAGCATACATTCCCACACTAAGTAGATGCACCTGTGTGCAGTGTTAAACAGTTCATTGAATTTGTGTCCCTGTTTTTCTTAATTCTAACCTATCTTCATTTCCCCTTACTCACACTTCAGTTATACATGTTACCCATATAGTAAATGGACTTGATTCAAGAAAGCAGGAAATGACCCAATTTTTATCAATATAGCTGAAGTTTCACTCATTATCCTCAGATCTGTTCACTTTTGAGGTACTGAAAGTCCAACCTGAGTGAGGTCAAAACTTTAACCTTTCACCTAATAGAAATTATTCGCTATATCCACTGTATTTCAGTTCTGACTTAGCACTAAGTCCTGAAACAGGGGTAAGAACTTTACCTTTTCTTTCTTCTCTGAGGTTAGTGCTGGGGAAGAAGCAGAGATGGAAAGAAGTTCTCAGATGCTGGAGTAGCTGTTATCTGACATCAGTGTTCCTCCAGGGACCCTAAGGCTGGGGTTGCCTTACACAGATGTTTTCACAAATTCATTAGAGAACAACCATTTTAAAAGGACACACTTTCATGATCTAGTTAACCACTCTTGACTTTAACATTAGCATATGAAATCTTGCTCCTAGAAGTGTGACCCAGTATCCACGCTATAGGCAGAAATGCTGCACTCCTACAGCCCAGCTCCCTTGCTACCATCACAGCCCTCAGGAAGCCCCTCGTGGTTAGGCTTTTCCAATGAGGAGCAGGCACACCCATCAATCTTGTGAAGTACTTCCCATTGATATGCGTGTGCCCTAGGGAGCTTGAATACTATTGCATCCCTTACTCCCCACTGATCCAAAAGTTTCTCCTCTTCAGGTCAAGTAAGCAAAATGGCAACGTTGTCATAGGAAGAGCTAATTCCTCCAAGAAAATGTAAAAAACAAACAAACAACAACAACAACAATAACAAAAACAAAGACACAAAACAAGGAGAAGAAGAAGAAACAGGGTTGTGAGAACTCTGGAAAAAAGTCAAACATTTACAGCAATCAAAAGAATGCTGAGGGCTGGAGAGATGGCTTAGCGGTTAAGCGCTTGCCTGTGAAGCCTAAGGACCCCGGTTCGAGGCTCGGTTCCCCAGGTCCCACGTTAGCCAGATGCACAAGGGGGCGCACGCGTCTGGAGTTCGTTTGCAGAGGCTGGAAGCCCTGGCGCGCCCATTCTCTCTCTTTCCCTCTCTCTGTCCTTCTCTCTGTGTCTGTCGCTCTCAAATAAATAAATAAAAATTAAAAAAAAAAAAAGAATGCTGAATCAAGGAAAGAACAACTGAACAAAAAAAAAAAAAAAAACAGGAACTCTGGGCATTTTTATTTGTTCTCACCCCACATCCCCACACCCTCTCCAGCTTGGTGGTAGTTTTGAAATAAAGCAGCCTGTAATTCTCAAGGGAGAATTTCGGTCTCTGACTGAAGGATTTTACATGGAAATGCATGTGTTTGTTCCCACTACCTGAAGAACTGGTACAATGTGCTTGTGTCTGCTTAGACTAACTCATAAATGCCTTAGGGTAGAGAAGTTGAGGGAATTGATAAAAAACACTAAATAATCCACAGTCTCTTGGACCTTACAACCGAGGCATACAGTAGACTACATAATCCTGGGAGAGAAAGCTGGTAATAGTTTCTTTGTGTAATTAGAACATTCAGAAGTACTCAAGTTCACTGGAAAATTTAGAAAGAATCTGCATACTCGGAGTAGCACACATGAATGAAAATGACCTAGGGAGGTCTAATTTTCACTCTTTAGTGATTTAGGCTCAGTGTAAGAAGTTGTGGGCATGAAAGGTGGGTATCTATAATTGAATACATTTTCTATGTTTATTTTTATTTTTTTTAATTTGAGAGTGACAGAGAGAGAAAGAGGCAGAGAGAGAGAGAGAGAGAGAGAGAGAGAGAGAGAGAGAGAGGGAGAGAGGAGAGTGGCTGCGCCAGGGCTCCTAGCCACTGCAAATGAACTCCAGACGCATGCGCCCCCTTGTACATCTGGCTAATGTGGGTCCTGGGGAATTGAGCCTTGAACTGGGGTTCACAGGCAAGTGCTTAACTGCTAAGCCATCTCTCCAGCCCTTGAATACATTTTCAATCAAATATACTTTCATGTGGCACCACCAGAACAGAACAAACTTATTTTGGGTGAACTAAAGGGAATGGCACCACCCAACTCTCAAAGTTAAACTAGGAGAGCAGTAATCTCAAGGACTGAAAAGAAGTAATAAATAGAAACTCCTGGAAGTTAGCTTCTTTTTTAAACCAGTTAACTGAGTAATGTGGCTTTTCATTTTGCCCTTTCTATTGTACATAATTCATACTGTGATTTTTCCTACTGCAGATAGAGAAATAGTAAAAGGTAGTTTTTAGAGGGAAGCGTCATAGAATGTGACATTTCAAAGGCTGATCTTCTATAGTGTAGAAACTCATTTGACAATCTCTTCCATTAAGAATGGAGAAGGGCTGGAGAGATGGTTCAGCAGTCAAGGCACTTGCCTGCAAAGCCTAAGTACCTGGGTTTGGTTCCCAAGTACCCACATAAAGCCTGATGCACAAGGTGACACATGCATCTGAAGTTTGCAGTGGCTAGAGGCCTGGGTGCACCCATTCTCTCTCTGTCTCTTTGTGCTTGTCTGTTATGCAAGCTCAGCGAGGAGTTTAAACACGAAAATTTCTGAGGCTTCCCTTTCACAAGGAAAAACAGACCTATGGATGGCGGGGACATTCAATGTTCCCTGGCCCTGCTGCAGGTGAGCACAGAGGCTCAGGTGAGCACATGGGGCACAACATCAGCACAGACATGTGCACACACCACACCTTACACACAAAAGTGAGGAAACCAAGGCCCCAGAAGCTCCACAGTGGCAAAGCTAGTCCTTTATATTAACTTGGGTAAAGAGGAACAGCATACATCAGGTGAACTTCAAAAGATGCTTTTGATTGCAAGCAGCTGGAAGCCTCCTGTAACTGCAACAGGTATAAACTGAAAAAAGATGTTTCTTTATCATTCTTTCCTTGCCATGCTGAAACTTTCCTTCAAGACTAGGGCAAAATAGAACCTTTCCTCTGATCAGCTGCTCTGGCCAGGTGTTTTGTCCCAACAATGCAAAGTTAATGACAACATGAGGGTGGAGTCTTCCTGAGACAGAACTCAGATTTGCGATTTTCAGAGATTGTTGTAGTCAGTTCCCATTGCTGGTAAGAAACACCCAACCAAGAGCAGCTTGTGGGAAAAAAAAGGTTTATTTTCGCTTACAAAAGGGGAAGCTCCATGATGGCAGGGGAAAACAATGGCATGAGCAGAGGGTGGACATCACTTCCTCACCAACATCAGATGGACAACAGCAATAGGAGAGTGTGCCAATACTGGCAAGGGGAAACTGGATATAATGCCCATAACCCCACTTCCAACAATACACTGCCTCCAGGAGGCATTAATTCCCAAATCTCCATCAGCTGGGAACCTAGCATTCAGAACACCTAAGTTTATGGGGGTACCCAAATCAAACCACCACATTATGTCTCTGACCCCCATGAACTAATAACCATCCATGTTGTAAAATACAATGAATTCAGTCCAATTTAAAAAGTCCCCATAGTTTTATCAATCCTAATGATGTCCAAACATTCCCATAGTCTAAGATCTTTTAACTGAGCCATAATACCAAAAAACTCCTCCCTAAGCTCATAGTGGCACAGAATAAACACACTGCAAAAGATAACATTGGACGTAGCAAAGAAATATTCAACCAATGCAAGATTCAAAACAACCAGGGCAAACATGAAACTCTGTAGCTCCAAGTCCAACAACTCTAGCCAGTGACAAATCTCCAAGTCCAGTAATTCTAACCAGCAACAAGTCTCTGGAGTTCCAATTCTGCCCCTCCAGCTACGCTACTCATAGTCCTAGAAAACTTCATCGGGTGCCAGAGCTTTATTTAGCAGCCATCTCATGGTCTCAGCATCTCTATTGAGTCTCCACTGCAATCTGCAGTCCCTCCTCATGGCTCTATTGGGTCTCCATGCAGACATCCACCAAATCTGTTTCACATTGCCCTTGGCCATTTCCAAAATACAAAACTATATTGTAAATTCAGTGACCTTTTCTTTCCTGCATTTCTTATACTCCATAATACCAGGCTGGGGTGTTGATTTGTTAATCCAGTGGGGAGTAAAGCAGACTTTGAAGAACAGGACACTCATTCAGCATTTGGGCCCCTTCAGAAGACTCTTAATACTTTCTTTTGTTCCAGTGCAGATCAGCTGGCTCAATCTCAGTGGTTGTAATCTCTCAATTGTAACTTAATGGGCAGCAGTTTCACCCAAAGATTTCATTTTTTCTGTGCCATATCCCTCTGCTCATGCCAGTCCATTTCTATGCAATGCAACCCTGCACAAATTGTTAGGACATGGGCATAATAGCAAGCCTCTCATACAAACTGCTTCTAGCTCAGTCCAGGCAAAGCTCTTTCTCACCCTCACAAGCCAAACCTCATATTCCATAGTTCTTAATACATCCAGGTCTTTCAACTCTCATCAGAGTAGTCCACCAAGCTGTACTTATGGCACTGCAAGGCATCTCTTAGGCCAAGGTTTCAAATTCATCCACATCCTCCTACAAAGCAGTTCCAAAAGGCCAAAATCCATACAGTTAGGTTTCTAGTAGCAATGACACAACTCCTCAGTGCCAACTTTACTGTTGTAGTTGGGTTTGTATTACTGGCAGGAAATACTTGGCCAAGAACAGCTTGTGGGGAAAAGCTTGCAACTTTTCTTCCAAATATGACCAATGCTTTTCTCTTGATGTCTCTTGTTGCTGTGTGATGAAATGGGGATCCTCTCTCTCAAGAGGAGTACATGTCTGAATGGAAAATGTGAGTGCCAGAGGAATAGGATGTGATGTGTAATGAATATATGATCTCAAGAAAATCTACAATGGAAGAGCAATAGAGCCCAAAGGCTTGGCCAGCAACATGGCCTCCTTTTGCAGTCACATGAAGAGTCTGTTATTATTCATTTATGGGTCGTAGTGTGTTAAAGGAATAGAGGCTTTGCTAACATCTATAACTCTTAGTTTTCATCTTTCATGTGTGTATAGATGAAGCTTAGACATTAGGAGTTTGCCTGAATCTATAGAGACACGAAGTGGGTTAATGGTTGCCTAAGACTTGGGTTGTTGGCTGTGAATGGAGGTGTCTGCTAGTGACAGTCTTTGTGATTGTCTGTAGGATGATAGGGTATTTTAAAATTAACTGTGGTTATTTCACAACTATTTTATTTTACTATACTGAAAATATGTTAATCATACAGTATCTCAATTATATCTTTTTTTTAAAAAATATTTTATTTATTTATTTGAGAGCGACAGAAACAGAGAGAAAGACAGATAGAGGGAGAGAGAGAGAATGGGTGCGCCAGGGCTTCCAGCCTCTGCAAACAAACTCCAGACGCGTGCGCCCCCTTGTGCATCTGGCTAACGTGGGACCTGAGGAACCGAGCCTCGAACTGGGGTCATTAGGCTTCACAGGCAAGCGCTTAACCGCTAAGCCATCTCTCCAGCCCCTCAATTATATCTTAAGAGAACTATTGTATCTTTTTTTTTTTTTTTTTTGGTTGTTTGAGGTAGGGTCTCACTCTAGCCCAGGCTGACCTGGAATTCACTATGGAGTTTCTGGGTGGCCTCAAACTCATGGCAATTCTACCTCTGCCTCCTGAGTGCTGGGATTAAAGGCATACGCCACTACACCTGGCTTGTACCTTATTTTTAAAAGTCTCCTGAAAGCTTTTAATCTTAGCACTCAGAAGGCAGAGGTAGAAGGATCACTGGGAGTTTGGGCCTGTCCTGAGACTATTTAGTGAGTTCCAGGTTAGTCTGGGCTAGCAAGAGAGTCTACCTCAAAAAAAAAACAAAGCAAGCAAACAAACAAAAACTCACCTGAATGCATGCATGGTTAGTGACAGGCTAGCTCTTTGGCTCTCTTACCTCTATAGTGACTTATCACAAATAGCTTCAAATAAGCCTTTGTTAGGATGCCTCTGTCTTTTGCTAAAACTGGCATGGATGCCTGTACTGATCTTTCAAATTACTTATCCATGTCATAGCTTCATAGTTCTAGCCCTCAAAGATAGATCATACTGTGCATTTTTTACTGGACTGCAGGATAAAATTGGCTGGTGTTATGGCTAGACCTTCTCTGTGGAGTAAAGATGAGACAATTCTTCAGACTAGTGTTCCTTAAAGGCCCATATGCCAGAGCTTGGAGGGTAATAGTGGTGATCATATATGATGATCATCTATACATACATAATAGTAGTGATCTCATATAGTGAGATTTCTCTCAGAAAGAAAGAAGGTAGGAGGAAGAGGAGGAAAGAATAAAGAATTAAGGTAGGCAAGCAAACATACATGACTTACTGCTAGCAAAGGTTTTGCTTTTTTTTCTGAATAGTGATTCCAAAGAACGTGGAAAATCTTATATCCCAAAGCTGGTTTGTTTTAGTCACTTTGGCACTGTAGCCATTAGGTCCCTTGGGATGACTGCACTTCCATCTGAGGCTCCTTTATTGGGGGGTTGGATCTTAGCACTCAGCATAGAGCTAGATTCAAACTTGGTACCGGCATTGACTTGGTGGGGAATCTGGTTTGGGAAGATGGCACATTTGACTGGGTCAAGGATCCTCTTACCTGTCATAGGATCTGCACAGCGAAACTGGGTCCAGCCCTGCCTTGGATACTTTGCCTCATGATGGATCTCCATTTATTCCTATAGACTTGCTTTCTACTGTGCAGAAAGGTGTGTGGTATACATAGCTTCTGCTTTTTACCTTCCTTCACATTGTTCCTTCTCTTTTTGTGGTGCCTCTGGAGGTGACCACTGTATTCTCCGGATCCCAGTTCAATAGGTTGTTGCTTGTCTTGTTTCCCCAAACAAAATATACTTATCTCCATTTATCTTTTTTCCAACCATTTAGTCTTGTGTCTCCACTTGTGCCTTGGTAGCATCCAAGAATTTTTTGCCTCTGTCTTGAGGTCTGTCACGATGGTAGGTAAGTCCAAGGCTTAAGATTCCCTCCTTTTCCTTCCCTGTGTTATCCAGTGTCCTTCAGGCCACTGCAAAAGAACTCTTCCTTGTGTATGTGACCCCTGCTACTATGCTACCATCAGCTCTCAACAAGCCTTGTCACTGTTGAAGGTGCTAGGCTCTCTCTGGTTGCTTTTGCCCCTCAGCACTTTGCCTTGTCTGGCAGGTGCCAATGGCAGATGACTTCCTCAGGCACATCCTGTAGCATGTTTGTCTCGAGCAGCCTCTAATGTCATGAACACAGTATCATAGTAGACTGCCTTTGTCAGGGGATACCTAGTAAGGTATTCAAAGAAGTTAGTTAGTTAGTGTAACTCCATTCTACCACCTTTTCCAAGAATATTTTTCTGTTATAATTTGCACAGTACAGATTTGATCATGTTATTCTGCCTTAAAATCTGTGGCTTCCATCACCTCTCAAAGAAGTCTGAATGTCCTAAGTGGGCCTACTAGACCCACCTCCTGCCTTTAGAGGTGCTCCTCTGATAGTTCCTGGTGTCTTATCCCCAGAATGCTTTGTCTTGCTTCATGAGGGACTTCAATGACTAGCTCTGCTCTGCCTTACATCTCCCAGTTTTGCATGAAATCACTGGGGATGATGTAACATTAATCATAATGCACTGTGAACTGTTTCATCTAGCCCTGACTTATCTCTTTCATGATGAGATTCTGGACTTAGTCTAGCATGATGTTCAGCACACCGTAGGTATTCAATATACTAGTTGATGAGAGTGCTATAGGTTCAAAATCTAAAGTCTTTCAACTTTACTCAATGGACATTCTTTGAACACCATGCCAGGTGGTGGGATGATATTCAGGGGAATGAGAGGAGCAAAGTGTATCACGTCTAAGTGATAACTCAGATACAAGCCTGGAATAACCAAGAACAAGCAAGATGACTGGCAGCATCTCTGATGGATCCCTTGTGAGCCTGGAGGGTAGATCAAGGCCCTATTATAGGATGAACAAGTACATTCAGATTTCTGATTTACACATAGGCAGGTAAAGTACTTCCTTGAACATCAAATATCACTTATGAGGATTATCACTATCATTTGTATTTTTGAGTAAATTACTTTGCTAGATAACAAAATCAATTTTCTCTCAGCTTAAGTCAGTTTGATGTTAGAATGGAACACTGGTAGTAATGTAGAAGCTAAAAGCATTTTGTGGGAAGGAAATACATATTTCCCAAACCCCCTCATGCAAATGCTCCTCCAAAATGCCACAGTGACATGCATGGGGGTTGATTTTGCAAAGAATCAGGATGCATTCTGTCCTGCCTGGAGTTCATTATACCATGATGAACAGTAGAGAGCTGGATTACTAAAGTGAGGGTATTTTGTGAGTGTTTCATAGAACATCAGTCCCTGTAAAAAGGTTTATAGGAATTTCATAGGAAAAATAAGTATTGGAAGACTTATTTTTGGAAATATTAAACAGGTATTTATAGAATCTTCACTACCAATACAGAGATTCACTAATTGTACTAGGTATAGAAACCATCCATTTCCATCAGAAACATCTTGAGAGCACACATTGTAGAAATGGCTTATATGCTAAAAAGAAAAGAGGCTTGTAGCCTGAAGATGCATGTGAACTTCGTTAAAGGGCAACAACCTGTGAGCCTCAGTCTCTGTACTACAACCTGAGCGTGAAGCCCCACCACCCTTGAAGGTTATAGTATGACATGTTGGGATGTAGAGCGAAAGGAACTCTCATGGTGTACGTGATCACCTTTCTCATTCTAAGTACCATTCTAAGTTCCTTCTCTTCAGATTACATTTGTCCCCAAATGCTCACAAGGAAGTGATTTCAAAACCTACCAAGGACCTTTAAACCCTTTGCTGCTCAAGCCCCTTATATGAAATGGCCTACTATTTATATGTAGCACACATATCCTCTTGTATCTTTTAAGTCCTCTCTGGCTGGTTAATTCTATAGCTTGCTGGTTCCACTGACTTATATCCCCCAGCAGCTCCCATAGTGCTTTTCAGTCATCAGCGTGGTTTCCCTCAGTTTCAGCTTGATTTCTCAATGTCCTGTGACTTCAGCCTGTGTTGTCTTCAGCAATAGGGTCTTATCATATAGTTTTGGTGGGAAACTAAGTGCTTTGTTAATATATTCAAGATTCAACTATGAGAAAGAATTAAGTCAAAAGAAGGGGAAAGAAAATTATAGGCAGATGGAGAGATCTAGGAGCATTGTCTAAGATGAAGTCAGGGCAAAGCCAAATCTGCTGTGCTATTTGGTGAGTCTCAGGATTCTTGTCTTTCTCAAGAGAAATTATGTTTTAATTTAATTTTTTTAGGGGCATATGTTTGCAACTATCTTTTGGGATCACCCCATTAGCAATGTCTCAGGGAAGGGATTGGTGGTGAGGGGCAAGTAGATGGGAATCTACTGCCACAGTGTGGCAGTGACCACAAAAGTGTGAGGTGTGCTTATGCACTTGAAAGATATTTGGTGAATAAAATCAGATTACTTCATATCAGGCATAAACATGGCAGTAAGGGTAGATGAGATGAGAGGTCTAAAACTCCAAGAATATGTGGATGGTGAAAGTATGTTAGGGCAGGGTGTTTTATCTCTACATAGTGACTTTTGTAGTTAAATCAGTTATCATCAGTTGACTGGTAGAAAAGTATTCTTTGGAGTACAAAAGCTACATTGTACTTTTTGTATCTCTAACAAGATGTACCTTGCTTGCAGTTTTCTAAGCATCCTTTAGTGGCTATACTCCTGAGAGAATAAAGACTATGTTATCAGCTATTTTCCAGTCTGTGCTTTCTAGCACACTTTCTCCCAACAGCTTGGTGGACAGTTGGGGTATATGTGGACAGAAGAGACACTCTGGACAGGACCTGGCTTCTAGCCAAGTCACATATAGGAGTGTCCTTGGAACCCAGACAAGTGCTGTATCGGAGCCCTCAGGTAGTTTCTTGAGGATATAAAGGTGGATTTATCAGTTGTTTTTTTTTTTTTTTCATCTTAAGGAAAAAAAAACAACCAACTTAACGGAAGAGAGATTTATTTTGGCTCACAGTTTAAAGATCATGGTGGAGTATGTGTCAGCAGAGAGTGTACACCCAGGGCTCCTCACATCATGGAGTATGTGGTAGCAGGAAACTATATGACCAGAGATCCTCACATCATAGCACATCAGGAAGCAGAGAGCTCAGGCCAGAGTCTGGCTACACCTTCATGGCCTACTCAGTGGCCCATGTCTCCCAGCTAGATCTCATTTACCAAAGACTGTATAACTTCCCCATACAATTCTAGTAGCTAGAGACCAAGTATTCAGAGCTTATAGGGGATATTATTGGCTTATATGGTATATTTCACATTTAAATCGTAACAGTACCCATTGTACTATTGTGTGTGGGCCCCGAATTGGACAGCATGGGATCTGGTCCATGAGGCCTGCGTAAGTGGTTATCAGTGCATGGGAACTATGTGCTGGTTAGAAGCAATGGACTCAATGTGCATGTGGTGATGATATAGGTAGTATTGTCATCTCTTGTTATTTGAGGAGGTTCAAGAATCCCTCATGTTTATCAAAACCCATAGATCCTCAAGTTTTTAAATATCAAATTGCATAGTATTTGCATACAAACTTCACTCATATTCCCATTTACTTTAAAGAATAACTGGATAGGTTCTGAAATCCGAGATAATGCAGCACAAATTTAATAGTAAATGTCTAGTAAACACTATGTCAATAGTTGTTAAATATATTTTGGGGGGAATAAGGATAAGAATTCTATATATGTTCAGTATAGACACAATTTATCCCCTAAATATTTTAAATCCAAGATTGGTTAAGTCCATGAATAGGAAATTTGTAAATATTCAGGGCTGGCTTCTTGGTTAAAATAATAAATGTGATGAGAAAAATTACACAGTAATTTTTGCAAATTAAGAGCACATGCACATAAAACTATAAAATGTACATTGTAAGAATACATTCAAATGTAAGACACACATTTGAAAGAATCACTTTTAAAGGGAATTTGAATGGGGGGGCATATGGGATACAACAGAATTTAAAAATCATATCAAAGAAGGCCTTGTCTGGACTAATGACAATGTGCCAAGAATTAGAGAACATGATTAATTCAGTTTACTGTAGTAGATGTTTAGAAAAGTTCTTTAAGGTTTTTCTCTTCTCAAGTCTAATCTTGGCGGAGATATGGAGAACTATTATCAAGTGGTACAACTCTTGAAAATAGTATGTCTGTTTCTTAAAAAAATTAAGAATAGCACTATCATATGATATAGCTATCTCACTTCTGAGTAAATAGCCAGAAGATATGAAAGCAGGGTCTTGAAGAGGTATTTGTCTACTATGTGCATGACTGTGTTAGTCACAATAGCCAGAAGTAGATACTAATGTCTGTATGTGGGTGAGTGGTTAAACCATAGGTGGTAGATACAGACATTAAATATTATTCAGCCTTAAAAATGAAGGAAATTCTGGCACACATTACAAAATGGATAAACTATGAGGTTATTTTGCTAAGTGAAAGAAGCCAGAGACAAAAAGACAAACACTATGTCCCTCTAAGATAAGGTACATAGAATTCTCAAATTCATGGAGACAGAGAATAGAAAGGTAATTGCCAGGGGCTGAGGGAAGGGAGGATGGAGGAGTCATAGTTTAATGGCAACTGAGTTTTAGTTTTGTTAGATGAAAGAGTTCCTCACATGGATGATGATGAAGCACATAGTCCCAATTGGACTGTGTATTAAAATCATTAGGATGGTAAATTTTATGTTAATGTATATTTGGTAGTACACGCCTTTAATCCTAGCACTCAGGAGGCAGAGGTAGGTGGATCGCTGTGAATTTGAGGCCACCCTGAGACTATAGCGAATTCCAGGTCAGCCTGGGCTAGAGAGCGAGACCCTACCTCAAAACCAACCAACCAACCAACCAACCAACCAACCAACCAACCAACCAAACAACATTGTGTGATAATGGTCTGACCCATAATAAGGTGTAATGTCCTGGAGAAGGGCTATGGTCTGGACTGCTAGCTTCTACAGGTGAGGCTTTGTTCCTAGTTTCCTCTTGTCTCCACTTCCCATCTGCTGCTCATACCAGGATCTGGAGAATCACTCCCCATTCCTGTCTAGGTTGGTGTTCCCTTGCACTTTCTCATTGCTGTGAACAAATATCTGACCAGAAGCAACTCAGGGAGGAAAGGGTTTACTTTCAGCTTACAGTTTGGAGGGGCAATCCTTTGTGGCCAGGAAGGGAAGGATTGGCAGCAGGAGGAAACTCTTGTTATATTTGCAGGTAGGAACTGGAAAAAGAATGAAGGCGTGGGATGAGCTATGAAACCGCAAGACCTACCCCTACTGACCTACTTCCTTCAGCAAGGCTCTACCTCCTAAATGTTCCCTAACTTTCCCCAAAAGTGCCACTAATTGGGGACCAAGTATTCAAATACTTGAGCCTATGGGGGAACATTTTACATTCTAACCACAATATTCTCTTTTCTAACATACTTTTCCTGCTCTCATCATCTGACAACTCATGAGCTATCCACATTCTAGTTCCATGGCCCAACCTACCCTGACACCCAAACTTGACTCTATTTCTCTTTCGCCTCTCATAATGTTATATAGTCAGGTTCGCATTGCTGGTAGAAATTCCCCAACCAAGAGCAGCTTGTGGGAACAAGAGGCTTATTTTGGCTTACAGGCTCGAGGGGGAAAGAGGCAGGGAAAACGACAACATGAGCAGAGGGTGGACATCACCCCCTGGCCAACATCAGGTGGACAACAGCAACAGAAGAGTGTGCCAAACACTAGCAAGGGGAAACTGGCTATAAAGCCCATAAGCCCACCCCCAACAATACACTCCCTTCAGGAGGCATTAATTCCCAAATCTCTATCAGCTGGGAACCTAGCATTCAGAATACTTAAGTCTATGGAGGGCACCTGAATCAAAACACCACACATGACCTCTTCTGTTCCCTGCAGAGAGTACAGATGAGCTGCTCAAGATAGTAATCACACTTTTTGATCAATTCTCAGAGCGAAGAACTAATTTTGATTATTTCTTTTCAGCTAGGGATTTCTTTTGAGCCTCCACCTTCTGGCTGATGGGGCTCCACTGTACGTGGATGAAAGCCTTCCTATATGGCGCCTGCTGTTTTTCTCTAGTGGAGTGGCGTGATTAACAATGGACAGATCCTGGGATCTCTTTTGCAGGTGTCTTTGTGGGAGCAAGGCTGTTCTCCAGTAAACCATGAACACATCACACATCAGGACACATCTTCCATTAAGCAATCTGATGTCACCTAGCCCCCCACCCCCGCCTGGCTAGTGCTTGGCCCTGTACTCCAAGGGTCTTTGGGTTTGTGTGTATCTCTGTTGCGTTTGGGCCAGGCATAGTGTTACTGAGCCTCAGCATTTGCTCTGGAGTATGGATTGCAAGTTGGGACAGTATCCCTCCCTCAGCCATTCTGGGAGGTAGCTCACGCAGCAGCTTTGGTGTCACCATGTCAGGTGGTACTCAGCGTCTGCCACGTCCTTCTACCCCATTCATTACCCGTGGTTCCTTGAATGGTAAGAACAGCTGTCCCTCACCACTCTGCCTGGTGTCCCCTCAGGTCACCAGCAGCAGCCTTGGTGGCCCTGGGAGTGCAGACCACAGCTTCTGGATCTGCCCCATGGGGTAGCTGATGGCCTGGGCTTGGGTGGGATGTTCCAGCAGAGGATATGGTGGGCTTGCCCACATTTTCATAACCAAACCAAGCTAAGAAAGGCTCCATCTACCCAATGCACGCACCCACCAGCCAAAGACTGCTGTGGAAGGCCTTCTGCCCAGCCCAGCTAATTTGTGTCCTGCCCTGAACACACAGCTCACCATGCACTGCCAGGTCTGGCTGTCTTTGAAAGAAGACTTTCTTTCCACTTTGGCAACCTGTCTTTTGAAAGACACTCTGTTCTTTTCACTGGATGGGCAGTCATTACACAAGTAACACATTCACTTTCAAAAGCAATCCCCTGGCCCACCCTTCTGCCACCCACCCCTCACCCACCAGGAAATTTCTCTCTTATCTACTTTTTTTCCTTGGCCTCTGGTGCTAATTGTTATAAGGTCAGAGTATAAACTCTCTAGGGCATCCCAGCGTTGTAAGGACTTGACTGAAGATCAGAAACAAATTGCAGTGAAGCAAAACCATCAGGGCCATAGTGCAGAAAGCTGCCGCAGTGCAGAAAGCTGCAGGCTTCCCAAGCTGCCGCCATGTGTGCCGCCGGCCAGCCGGCGCCGGCAGCCTGGCTTGGCAGCCTCTTACTCAGCCTCTGTTTTCCTTGGGGGTAGCAGGGGAGGGCAGATGGATGAGGAAGGAGGAGGGCAGCGCTGGGGGAGCACAGTTGCCCTTTGCCTTGTGATTTATATTTGGTCAGAGCAGCCCTGTTTCGCTTTCTTGGGGTTGGAATGTGACTTGGACATGTTGTTTCAATATGAGACAATCAGCTGGGCCCTCGGTGGAATGTCCCTGGAGACTGGAAACGACCTCCCAACAGGGTCATTTGTTCAGCAGAATTCGAAGCCATATTCTCCAACATCTGCATTCTATTAATACCTTCAGAATATTTCCTTCAGCTTTGGGAAATCAGAAGATGGTTTGAGGGACTCTTGGCACTGAGTCCTGGGGTCTTTTTTAACACTTCTTTGTGATTCTGCTGTTTCCTAGGACCCACTCCCAGCTCCCCCGCCCACTTTCCTTCTCTATGCTGGAGGCGGATATTCATTTTCCTAGGGAAAACCCCAGGGCACCCGAAATGTGTGGGTTGGATTTCAGTTCCTGATGATCCACACGGAAGGTGCATTTGTGTGCGTATAGTACAGAGATGGGCAGCAAGAAGCTGGACAGACATTCTGGGGCGTTTGTTGGAAGCCAGTAGGGAGAAAGGCCTATTGTGAGGGGCTTTGGTGGGCTGTTTTCCCAGCCCACAAGCCTTCCTGTGCTTCCATGTGCTCCCAGGGGATAAAAGCCTTAGTGGAAAGGGAGGAGGACAAAGAAGGAGGAAGAAAGGTAAGGATTTCAAAAGAGCAGTGTAATAAACCAAGGGAGAATTTATTTATAGCAAAATACAAATAATGTGTAACATCTAGAGCTAGTGGAGATGAAGCTCAGAGCAGCAAGACCTGCTTAGTGAAGTGGACCTGCTGCTCTGACCTTGCAGAAGGCCAGCCTCCCAAGGAGACACTGGGAATGTAGTGTGGAGGGCCACGTCCTGGTGGGGAAGAGAGATGAGTGGACCTCTGATCCTAAGAAGGTATGTTTAATCCCAGAACACTTATCAACTGCTTGGAGAAAAGGGGAAAACTGATCAGATGGTGTTGAGGATATGATTTCTGAGCTGTGCTCTCCCCTTGCAGGAGGAAGTCAGGCCTGACTGGTGTTTAAAACTTCTGGAGACCTGGCAGGAACAGGTGTTTGGAGGATCCAGGCCCTGCCTGCCTGGTTGCTGGTGCTCATTATCCAAACCTGTGTCATGGTGTGTTGAAAGAGGAAGTTAAAAAAAGTCCATTCAATAGTTATCTTAACTGGCTGAAAACAGCTTCTGCTACCAAACCCCACTGGAAACATATTATACCTAACATATACCTTCTTGTTTGTACTTCTAATAGAAACGATAAAGGGTAAGGCCTGGTGAAAATGATGGAGCAGCTTCTTGATGATTCGGAGGAATACCAGACTGTGATAAGGCCTCAAAAAAAGACAAAGGGCTTCCTGGTTGTATAACTCAGAAAGTTCTTCTTGCCTGGCCGGCATTGGCCGAGGATGGCTGGACGCATGGTCTGGGTAGGAGGGAGCAACTGCCCAATGCATCAAACGATGTTCCTCTCCATTCTGGTGTCTGCCTGCCCATGGAGAGAGGTATGTCAGACACACTTGGTTTCCTCCGTAGGGCCTTTTGCTTGCCTGTTCCTCAGCCTACTGGGCCTGCAACGTTCTCTGACAGACTCATGTCCCTTTGCCCAGGATCACAAGCTTGCTCTGAGAGCAAATGCTTCAAAAGGACACTCTTATATGTTTTGGCTCTATACTGCCTTTCCCTTTGTCCAAATTATGCAAAATCTCCTGGAAAACAAATAAACAGATGCAACAAATAACCGGAGTCAGATCTTTGGCTCAGGAAATTCCTGAGCTCACGTGTTTGCTCAGAAGAGGTTCCCACAGCCCGGCCGTTATTTTTTATCTATCCCCACAGGATGTACTCCTACTCCCTTCCAGGGTCCTCTGCTTCCTGTCCACATTCCCATAGCTGCCAAGGGCCACAGCTCCAGTGTGCGCTTGGAGGGAGGCTTCTCCCTGTCTCTCGGAGCTGGTAGCTCCTCACAAACTGCGGCAGATGTTCAGCATCAGAATCAAACAGCTTTCCTACCACGCACACACTCTTCCCCCACTTTTGTTCATTTCCTTTCAATAGAATGTGGAACAAGTTCCCTCATCTGTTGCTCACTCAGTGGGTTTGGGATTTTGTGTATTTTAAAATGATACTTAGATTTGGCCTCAATCTGTTCCAAAAAGTTATTTTTTTTTTTTTTTTAAAGGCAAAAACATTGATTCAGTTCCAGTCTGTTCCTTGAGGGGTTTCTGGTTTGGTGTGAAACACAGGTGAAACCAAGAGGCAGGTGAAGGACCAGCAACTGTATGGGTTGCCTGGGTCTTGGCATCCCAAGAAAGCCTTCCATTACCTCCAAGTCCTCCTTTTTGTCCGCAGAAAGCATGATAAGTATATAAGATTAAGGAAAAAATAAATCATGTTCTATCCATTGTGCATTGGGCAAACTCCAAACAGAATTTCTGGAGTACTGTGCTGAGGACTTTGTGGAGGGAGGCATAGAGGTGGGTGCAGGTCCTGACCAACTATGCTAGTACAGGGTCAGGGTCCAGTGACACAGGTTTGCATATATGGCTGCTGTGACACTTTCCTTCAGGATTCCCAAGCTGTGTACAGTTCTCTTGGCTTAAACACTTTGTTTTCATCTTCTGTTATCAATGAGGAAGGCAAACCTACATTTGCAGCTCTCACGAGGGACCACTCACGTTAACCCATTAAAGTCTCACAGCACTGTCGTATGTCTTATACCCATTTTGTTTTTTAGGAAACAGCTCAAAACGATTAGGTCAGCTTGTGCCAGATCAGCTGGGAACAGGGAGAATTGGGATTCAAAATAAGGTCTCAGTGTAGCATGATCTTTTTTACTCCCTCCAAAGCATTGGCTGGGAAAAAGGACACAGAGGAGCTAGTTTTTATTTTTATTTTTTAATTTTGGCTCCTTGCCACTAGAGAGAAACGGGCAGTTTTTCAAGGACTCTCATCCCTACTGCCTGATTTCCGCTTTGTCCCAGCAGCACATCGGATTTCACAGATGCTGTCAGGGTGTATGCTCTTCTGGCCTCTGCCAGCACCAGGTGTCAGTTAGTGCTGAGGAGACCAAGGCAAAGAGAATCAGGCAGAATGCTTTGCCTCGGCCTCAGATCCACAAGTTTCCAGGTTTGTGCATGGTTTAAATATGCACATACTAGCTCATGGCTCTGTTCTACCATAGACTGGAAAATGAATATGGACTCCTTTTGCTTTTGTAAGGCAAGTTTTTGAAACAGTTTTCTATGTATGCACTCCTTAGAAGCACTGGAGTTCTGTTCTCTACGGATGCTGCAGGGCGGGCTCCTGCCTCATAGCCTGTCCAGCATGGCAGCCAGCCTCAGAAGTCTATTATTAGCCTTCATTTCCAGTATGTGCCCTGTAAAGTCAGGTCTCATTTTTAGCAGCTCACTGTTACTCACAATTCTAGGAAAAGTTCCCTTTGAATATCTTCCTGCCAGGATGGTTCCACTCCCTCCCTCTGTCTGCTTGGGGAAGAGGAGAGGCCAGCCCATGGGTATATGTCGGGTAATCCAGCCCGCGGAAGAACTACTGTACCCAGACTCCACCCCAAAATGACCCCCCTTTCTTTGGAGAGTGGCCCTGATAAGCTTCCAGAGGGCTAAGGGGGAGGCTGCACTGCCCTGCACTCACTGAAGTCATGTTTGAATCATCTCTTCCTTCCCCAGAATGCATCTAGCTTTTCACACCTCCAGAATACATCTATCCAGAAACCAGATCGCTCATTCTTTGAACTCTGTCTGGTTACTGAGCAGGCCTGCATCTCTCACCAGCATGTGTATGAGGCATGCCACTTCTCCTAAGAACTGACGGAAGTCTCTTGAAGTTTATCATGTTCAGCTCAACAGCTTCAGTATTTGCTGTCTCATCCCAAGAACAAGTCTTCAAGTGGCCGTCAAGGCTGTTGTGACCTTGGCCTCTTCTTCCCAATTCGACCTCATCTCCCACTTCTGGTTTCTTCCCTTCCTGTACCAGTTGGCCACACTGCTTCTGTCTTTATAGTTGCTCTGGTTCTGCCTTTGTGTTTGTATATTTCTTCCCTCACCTGGAATATGCTTTCCAGATAAACATACACTTTCTTGTCTTTGCCAAATGCCCTTTATCCACTTTAAGGGGCCTCTTTAATGACCACCTATGGCAGTCCCTATGCCTCTTTTTGTGCATATGGGTAGGAAAGGGTTTATTTAGGCTTTCCATTTCAAAGGGAAGTTTCATCATGCATGGTAGAGCACAGGTGGGTATCATATCTTGCACATCAGCTGGAAAGTAGCAGCAAGAGTGAGTTATCTAGCCCTGGCAAGCTGGTAACCAGCCTGAAGGTCTGCCTCCAGTAACATACCACTTATGGCAAGGCTCTATTTTCTAAATTGCTACCAGCTGAGAATGGAGCATGAGGCTAATCACAAGTACATGTGACTATGGGGGACGTTTTACATTCAAACTACCATAGTCACCATAGTCTGTGTTTCTATGTTGTCTGGCCTGTGATATGAGCCCTTCCCTTCCTCTCCCCTCCCCTTCCCTTCCCTCCCCTCCCCTTCTCTCCCCCCTTCCCTTCCCCTCCCCTTCCTCCCTCTCTTCTCCTCTCCTTTCCTTTTCTTTCCCTTCCCTTTCTTCTTTCTTTCTTTTTCTCTTTTGACAGACAATAACAAAAGATGAGGACTGAGTCCCACATTGAGCTGGTTGCTACATAGCCCACACACCTTGTAGTCAGAAAGCAAAATATATGTAACTAATCTCTGGGGATCCGCTGAGATGTTAGCAATGAAACTGGGTATGCACAGAGCAGAGTCAGGATACAAATCAATCTGATGTAGGTTTGGGGCAGTGACCTTGGGTCATATATACAGACATTCTAGAGCATCTCAGTTACTTTAAACCAGAAAACCCACAACAGTTTCTCAGCACAGGAGAAGGACAGAAGAACAAAAGACAGTTAAGAAATGTGAAGTCAGAAACTTGAAGTTACCAGTAGGAGGAATATCGGATATGAGAAACTATTAATTATTAAGTCATGGAATTTAAAACTCAAAGAAACTTAAAAATCACAATAGGGCTGGGCGTGGTGGCACACACCTTTAATCCAAACACTCGGGAGGCAGAGATAGGAGGATCGCCGTTAAGTTTGAGGCCAGTCTGAAACTCCATAGTGAATTCCAGGTCAGCCTGGGATAGAGTGAGACCCTACCTCAAGAAAAAAAAAAAAAAAAAAAAAAAAGAAAAAAGACAAAGAAAAACAAACACAAACAAACAAACAAACAAAAACAAATATAAAGCATTTCTCTCCCTTGCCTTCCAGAGTGGGCTCCGTGAGGGTGGACTCATCCCTGTTTCTCCATGTGTGCGCCTTCTTATGGAGTACGGGTGAGGGGCCTCCAAACGTGTCGCTGAGTGGAGGGCAAGGGAGATGACAGGATTAAATATGCGAGGCAGCTTCAGGCTGAGCATTACAGAGGAATGTCCCGAAGTCAGGTTTTTTTTTTTTTTTGGGGGGGGGGGCAGCTACTAGAATTCCAAAAGAAGAAAAAGAAAAGACAAGACAATTAGAACCTTCTACTTACTATCCCTAGTTTTCTCTCTGGGATTGTCAAAGAACAGTGTTGTTTCTCTCTTACTGATATGTTTGCTGAAAATTTGTTGGGCCAGTTAAAACTTGTGTCAGTAAAGCAGATTACTATTAGACTCAGATTTTAAGAATAAACAATAAAATACCTATGGTGAGAAGTGATAACATCACCATTTCTCCCAAGACTGATCTATACACTTCAATGTAAGAGGCTCCCGGGTTGTTGCCCAACATTATAAAGGTCCTAACCTGAGAAGAAATGGCTGAGTCCAAGTACCAGCAAAACTCAAGACTCGGGAATACTACAAATACTACCAATGCACTGAAAAAGGAAACCCTCCTGCCAGATCAGAGTGTGGCAGGAGGAATGGTGACTTGTATCTCGTCTCACTTTTGTCTTGCCTTACTTGAAGACTTCTAATGAAGTCCTATCAGCTTCATTGTAAATTAGTCAGTGTTAGTGGACCTGGCTTAGTGTTTCTTTCCCAGCCATATTTGGTATCTGCTATGCCTAGCAGCTTAAGACCTCAAAGCTTCATCCTCACCTTTACCTTTACCTTCACTCTGGTGGGCTGTTTATGTCTCCCAATTCAAGCAAGATTTATAAATATGAGCAGCTTGGCTTGTCTCTACTCAGAACAGAAGGCAGAAATGAAGGATAAGGACAGAGGAAGCCCAGTGGTTCTGAGATGCCCCCGAGCCAGATCTGTAGACCCTGTGGACCTCCACAATGCTGCCCAGGGACTTGCTGGCAGAATCATTATTGGCTTAAAAGTGAACTAATAAGTTTCCCATGGTGAAGAACAATAGAGCAGAGGCCATGTAATACCCTCTTTCAAGTCTTTCCCTTTCTTTTTCACTGTTTTCTAGAAACAAACAAAATTTAGAAATGGCTAAAAGCCTGAGCTTCAACTTCTATAAGCTATTGGCAAAGAACTGTATTCCACAGAACAGCTTCAGATGGCTGTGGAGTGGGGGCCGCAAAGGCCCTACCCACTTCTGTGCCCTCCTGGCTGCACAGGGGCCAGAGCCTCCATATCTGCAGAGGGCAGTGCCCACAGCTTGTAGAATCTGACCAGGGGTGGCCAACCCACCTTTCTGGAGGCCTCAGCAAATCACTTGCCCTAGGTAGCCAAGCTCCCTGCTCAAATGAAAGCATTGGCCTTTGTCACTGGTGTGAAACTGTGTCTATGAGATGGGTCAGAGGCCCCTGCTACCCTAGAAATTCAGGACCCAGATGCTGCCTGCTGAACCCTGAGAGTCTGTTGTAGCTTTCATGGTCTTTGTTTCTGATATAGTAGAAAAGTTAAGTGGAAATGAACCAAATTGCTCTATTTTCTGATTTTTCAGAAACAAATGAGAAGAGACTATGCTTCTGCAAAGTACTGGCCTCTGCTGAAGGTACTGGAAGCTTTGTTGGGATCCAACTCAGGCAACAATGGTGACTGTGCTTCTGCCTTAAGCAAATATCTAAATGCCAGTGGGTAAGAATTTTGCTTAGGAGTTAGTACTACAGCCAGCTTGGCTTTCTCACAGGAGCCAGTGTGTCTGCAGGTTATGTCAGCTCTCCAGTCTGGCTTCTTTCCTTTGCAGCTTCATCAAGCACTTGTGTGCTTGGGCTCTGAAGCCTGCGAGATATGGCTTTGTATCTTGACATTGTCCTTTGATCATTTAATTAACTAGTGACATGAATCACCTGGTATCACTACTAGTATCTAACCTACTGACATTGTTTCTGGGAAAAAAAAAAATGAATACAGCACAGCCAGACCCATGGTAAACATGTACTAAATATTGTTCTGGTCTATTTGGGGTCTTGGACTCAAAATCAACTTTGAAAAATCTGAGCAATGATGAGCAAGTTTCAAGGTGTAAGGGAACATGGGATTTTCTAGAGCCATGTCCTCATTATAGAGAGAGCGGAGGTACTACCAAATGCAATGCTAGTTACCTAGAATCATGATGGGTGAAGTCTAGAGAACATTTTTTTTTTTTTTTTTGATGGTGAAGATTTTAACTCTTCCTATAGTGACATTAATGGTGAACACTTTTCAGTGACAATCTTTTTGAAATATAGTACCTAATTTCCTGTCTTCTTATGCAAAGTTTCCTGACATAATTCTTCAACTTCCTTCCTTTCCAGGCTGTCTTTTTGTACATCAGCTATACTGTGCTCCTTTGGAAGGAGGTGGGGTGGAAGAGGTTTGCTACGGGCATGACTTACTTCCTGCTCTTTACACTCCCAGCACCTGCGAGGCTGGCTGCTCTTGCTGGGGGTGTGCTCACGGCTGTGCATTCACACCAGTATCATGTGCTCCTGGCCAACTAATGCCATACTGAAGCACAGGGTGTGTTGTGTGAGTCACAAGGGATAAGAAACCCATATGGAAATCTTGAGGCTTCTTGATTTGGTTATTTTATATATACCCGAAACATGTCAGAATGCACGTTTTCAGACCTTCGGATTTTACTTTCTTCTCTTGAATCATTGTTGACCTTGCATGTCCCACTTTTATTTGACTTTTTAATAATTATTCAAAAATACTTGGAAAGCCTAAGATTTCACTAACTTCTGTCCATTCTTTGATGGATGGCATGGACAGGAAGAAGGACATGATAAGGGTGTGAGGTATCGAGTTTCCATTGTCAATAAGCAAAGTTCTGTAGCTTTCCCAGTTGACATTCAAATAGTCCTGAGGAGCTCATCTACTTCCTCCAAATGCATACTTAACCAAAAAGCCAGCAGGGACCTGGATTTTATGATTCCTCATACAGGCTCCTTTTGTACCCCAATAATTCCTAAGGTCAAGTTCATGTCCAAATTCAAGGTGTTTCCGAAAGTGTCATAAGAATAGTACCAACACTTTGTACTTAAAATGAGATTATGCATGCATTTATGAAAACTTTTAATGTGTTGGGCTTTCTATCCCTAGGATTGCCCAAATAGCAACTTTTAATTAAATATTAGGTCATAAATATTTGAAGCATGAGTAAAACCCTTATGAAAAAAATAAAACTAGGAAGCAGACTGGAGAGATTGCTTAGTGGTTAAAGGAACTTGCTTATAAAGCCTGATGACCTAGGTTTGATTTCCCAGTACCCATGAAAAGATAGATGCACAAAATGGCTTATGCAACTGGAATTAGTTTGCAGTGGCAGGAGGCCATCACATGCCAACACACACACATACACACACACACACTCTCTCTAAAAATAAATAAATAAGTAAATAAATGAAAAAGATATATATTTTGGTTTTTTGAGGTAGGGTCTCACTCTAGCCCTGGCTGACCTGGAATTCACTATGGAGTCTCAGGATGGCCTTGAACTCATGGCGATCCTCCTACCTCTGCCTCCCAAGTGCTGGAATTAAAGTCGTGCACCACCATGCCCGGTAAAATATTTTTTAACATAAACAAGCACTGAAGAGATATGCCAATCTCTCCCTTTTAAATAAATAAATAAATAAATAAATAAATAAATAAATAAATAAAATGTAAACTGTTAAAATACAAAAAAAGAACTTTTCCAGAAAAACACATATACATGAACATATGCATGCACATGCACACACACACACACATACACACACACACACGCACGCATGCCCACACACAGTCTCTGAACCAATCCTGTTGTCATGTACTTAACAGAGAGTTCTGTACAAGCCACAAACTGGTTTATTGAATTTTACCAGGAGCTATGTTACACAAGAGACGTGTACGTACAATGTGTTTTAAAAGCACAGCATATGTGCTTACCAGTTAAGATGGCTTACCAGTTAAGGCACTTGCCTGCAAAACCAAAGGACCCAGGTTCAATTCCCAGTACCCATGTAAAGTCAGATGCACAAGGTGGCGCATGTATCTTGAGTTTGTTTGTAGTGGCTAGGAGGCCCTGAAGTTCCTCTCCCTCTCATAAATAAATAAATATTTTTTAATAAACAATGCACAAGCTTGTTTTGCAAAGATTGACTGGAGATCTACCAACTTTGCCGACAGCAGCATCTGAAGCAAAGTTCTAGTCTGACTTAGAGGACATGTTGAGTGACTCACATCTAAAGAGCTTTTCCTTGTGAAGCTTCCACCCAGCACTAACTTGCTGCATTGTGACCTTATAGTCAAAATTGCTCTGGCATTAATTAGGAGAGAAAGACCTCATTTGCTCCTACAAATGAATCAATGATGGTAGGTACCCATGCCTAGCACTCAAGCAAGACCTCATAAACATTATTTGCTGTGCTAGCTTCCATGCACTTAGCTAGGAAATTCAGGTGACTTCTTCCTTACAGGAACTGATCCAGAAGGCTTGAGGATTACCTGTAAAGCACTGAGAGCATCTTAGGTTATGAAGTAGAGCCATGAAGCTCTGGCTGTGGCCAGACTGGATGGAGATCAAATTATGGTTCTGCCCCCTGTAGGACCTTGAGAAATTTACTTTGTGTTTTGTTTTCCTACCTGTAAGGTGGGGGCACTAACAGCTCTTATTTCTTTTTAAAGGAGAATAATGCCTGGCACACAGTAACTGCTATGTCTACAGAGAGGTCAATATAGTCTGAAGGAGACAGGAAGTTCCCCTAGAAAGGGCTGCATCTGAGATGGGGGTTCATGAGAATTATGTTTCAATGATAAGGAGCAGTGATTTAGGAGAAGCCAGATAGTGGTTTTCATATATTGTGAGGCCCGCGGACATGGGTTGCTGGTCTTCATGTGAGTGGATTATGGAGGGAATGGGGCTATGTGAGACCTTGGTATCACTTGTGTATGACAGGGCGGGGAATGTGAGCCTCCAGATGAAGGTTATAAGGAATAAGTTTCAAGTCACCTCCAAAGCTCGTGTTCCTTCTTTTGCTCCTGGCTACCTACAAGGTAGGGGCGGAAAGAACTGGACAAGCTTATACATCACTGGCAGGAACCTATACTTTGGGTTTGGTAGGAAAGATGGATGAATGATGAGAAGTGAAGGGAAAATGTGGCTCCATGATGCTGCAAAATTTATGTTCTAGGAAAAGGGCCTGCTGATGGAGGAAGGGAAAAGAGGTAGGTGCAGTCTGGAGTATGTTGAATGTGAAGGTTGAACCAAATGTACATAGCTTCCTGTTGGAATGGGACTGTACATCTAGGGACAAGACAGGGAAAGGGGTAGATGAGGGAGACATTCACTCAGAGATTGTCTGCAATGGCAGCCACTGACATAATTTCTGGGGTTGTGGTCCTGGCTGACCACAGGCCTGAAGCTCTGTATCCCAGGTCCCCACACTTCACTGAATTACTGGAGCTTTGCAGGCCCTGCCAGTAACAGTAGTGTCCCCATCTCTAGGAATGTCCCGCGACTGCAGTGAAAACCTGAAACTGGACTGTACTCACCCCTTGGCACCATTTTCCCCTAATCCATACACATCTATAAAAAAAACTCATCTTTCTTCCTGAAGGAAGCACTGATGCCTTTTCTTTGGCATATTCAACTTGCCAGCATTACTATTGTAGTGCTTTGGGCCATTATTATTAAATACAACAAAATAAAGGCTACTAGAATACACACTGTAATACTACAACTGGTACCACAACCTAACAACTGAGATGTTTAAGTGGCTAACAGGTGGAAAGATGCTCTCAGTGCCTGTCTTTTCTTTCCCATCCTGTGTGCAGGTTAACGGTCTTACCTTCTGCCCTCACATGTGCTACAGTGGAGGAATGAGTTGTGATGTTTGAACCAAATAGATCACCCTGCTTCCTGCAGCCACATAGATGAGGGGCTTCTATTGGTCCATAGGCTGAATGGCTCAGTTATATTTGAGGAGTGACTTCCTGTATGTTTTATGTAGGGGCTTTCCCCCTTGCCCTGCATTTCAGAGTATTTGTAGAGGGGCAGAAGCCTTAAAAGCCCTTTATATTTCAATTATGCATGACTGCAGCCAGGAAGCAATACATTAAAACTTCTTGACACAAAGTAGAATGAATGGCTGGGTTCTTTTTTTCCCCTCATAATTTCTCAAGCTCAGAAATGGACGAAAGATAAATAAATAATGGTGCAAGCAGTGAAAACTGAATTATATTTGAGGTTTCTCTTCCATCCGAACAAATAATAAGTAATCTAAACAGTTATCATTTGAGGGAGTAAGAAAGTGATACTATAAAAATAAATGTATTTTTCTGGCAGTGTCCTTTGTCTCTGTGTGTTGCTGTAGTGTGGGAAGGGTTTGCTCCCGGTGGCCCCTACTGCAGGGTCTGGCAAGCTCTGGGAAGCAAGGAAAGCATTAGTTACAAGCAGGAGGTCAATTCAGTCCCAGTGGCCCTGTGAGGAAAGGAAGCCACTCTTAGACTCCTGAAAGCTGGGAATTCATTCGCAAAGCTACCCTCGGGTCACGGTGGTGGTCTCCCTTTTCTTCGGCTTCTCCTTCTTCCTCCTCCTTGTTATCCTCTTCCTCTGCTTCTTTTGCAAGAGAAGAATGAATCTGCCTTAAATTGCTGCTTTTTGTCCATGAGAATAATGTTTTAAAATGATCTTATAGTGCTTATGAATCACATACTGTGTCACAGAATGCCAATAGCATAACTTGCAAGGAACATTAACCATATTCCGGCATGTTGCAAAGTGTCAAAGCAGTCAGGTTCCACCTCCCTCTCTCTTCTGTGTCTCTGCTCAGTGACCTGGCTAGGAATTGGTTCCATGACTGTTTGGACCTTTTGCTCCACACAGAGGCCTGGTGAGTACAAGCTCAGCCTTTTCCACACACTGGGCCAGCCTGAAGGCTACGGGTAGTAATTCGACACGGGCTAGACTGTCTGCAGCAATGAAGGGAAAGCAGAATAGAAATCTTGTCTTGATCTTTTTTTCTAAATTGGCCCTTGAAAATGAAGTGTTTACCATTCTCATTATCTCTTCTTGTTTTTTTTTTTTTTTATTTTTTGAAGGGGAAAATACAATTGTAAAAATAAGTTAGCATTTTTTTAGGTTAGCATGAAAAGTAATAGGTTTCATTTTGGTATTTTCACACATATGTTTCATTATTCATTATTCATTATTCTCAATAGTTCTCATCCCTCACTGTTTTTCATGCCTCTTGTTCCCCTCTGACTGGCTCCCTTTTCTGTCTGCATAGTCCCCATTTCTGCTTTGCTTTCTTATTTTAACTTCATTGGGAACATTAATATAATAACATAGTACAAATAGGTTATATTCTCATTGGGTTATTCTCTTATGTCCCCTGGCCTCCCACCCCTATTGCATTGGGGGAATTCTTTAGTGGGGTATCGATAGTCACCGTGGGGTCATAGTTACACCAGTCAGTTCTTATGGAGAGGACAATACTTCACAGTGCACCTTCCCACCCCGCAGCTATTATATTCTTTCTGTTCCCTGTACCATAATGTTCCCTGGGCCTTGGAAGGATTATAAGTCTCTATTGAGCTCTTGGCAGCTTCTGATTTTCTGTTTTGATGAGTTTTGAGTCTCACTGATGTCTATCATCAACTCCCTGGAGAGGCTTTGGTGGCTAGCAATGGGAGCAGCCCACATTTTAATTCACTTGTTCCTCTGCAATGCTTCCTGGGGCCGGGCAGGTGTGGTAGAGATGACTCATCTTGTGCTCAGCAGTTGGCTTCTCTTTTTGTCATTCTGACAGGTCTTGGGTCTCCTTATCATAATCTGTAAAAAGCAGTTTCTATAAATAAGAGTGAGAGCAGCATTGACCAAAGGGGATAAATATGAACTTCTACAAGATTTTTTTGACGTAGGGTCTTATTTGAGCCCAGGCTGACCTAGAATTCACTCTAGCTCCAGGCTGGCCTAGAACTCACAGTGATCCTCCTGCCTCTGCCTCCCAAGTACTGGGATTAAAGGTGTGAACCATAATGCCTGGCATCATTTAGAAGATTTTGATGGGCATAACCTTTCAATTTAGCCAGAGAACAGTAGAAACTTTCCTCTAGGGTCTATGACCCTCCACACTACACAGTCTGACTTGATTTTTGGCATGAATTCCCTCCCTCTGAATGGGCCTCATATCCAACCCATGATTGTACCAGTGGCTACATTTTGCCTGGCTGATTTCAGAGCTTGCAGGATCCGTTGTTTGTTTACGCTATTGGTGACTTTTGTCCCCCAGGGACTTGCACAGTGCTTTCCAGCACTGTGATAGCTAGCTGGCAGGGTGGTGGCTTCCATCTCAGTTCCAGCCTGATTTTTTCAGTGTCTTGAAACCACAGCCTGGATTGTCTCCAACAATATGGTCAACTAAATTATATATCTAGTTTTATAAATTTATTTTTTGTTATTTTTATTTATTTATTTGAGAGGGACAGAGAGAAAGAGAAAGAGGCAGGTTTGATAGGTAACCAAGTACTTTGTCAATGACCTACATTGTTTTGGGAGTCTCATGCACCCCCAACCAACAGCTCACTGTTGGTGGTGACCCAATTCTGGCACTGGGATTCACCTGCAACAGCCTATAGTTTTAGGGTAAAGCTTTCTCCACACGAGCAAGGTAATCTCCCCATTATCCTCTCCCCTTTCTTTCTCTCTCCTTGTAAGAGATTTATGTCTTAAATTAGCTATGAAAGAAGTGGGTATCCCAGTGCTAATTCATGCCATCTTTACTTTTGTGAATCATCCCATTCCTCCCTTCCCCCATCCCCCTCACAGACCATTTCACCCTCTTAATTCTATCTCTCCTCTTGTGTGTATATTATACTCTCTCTCTTTTTCTGAGGTAGGGTTTCTCTCTAGCCCAGGTTGATCTGGAATTCACAATGTGTAGTCTTGATGATTTATTTTTATTTATTTATTTATTAGAGGCAGAGAGGGAGGGAATGAGGGAGAGAGAGCGAGAGCATGGGCATGCCAGGGCCTCTAGCCACTGTAAACGAACTCCAGACACATGCACCACCATGTGCTTTTGTGGGATCTGGAGAATTGATCCTGGGTCCTTAGGCTTCACAGGCACGTGCCTTAACTGCTAAGCTACCTCTCCAGCCTCAAACTTCATTCTTGCTTCCTAATCAGTACTATAACGGTTTATAAACAAATCCAATTATTCCATGTTAAGATATGCAGACAATAGAGAACATGTGGCATTTGGTTTCCTGAGCCTTGGTAACTCCACTTAGTATATAATTGTTCCAAGTCCATTCATTTTCCTGTGAATTTTATTTTTCCTTATTGATGAGTAGAATATCATTGTATATGTGATTGTATATTTATGTACCATATCTTCATTATCCATTCATCAGTTGGTGGGCATCTGAGATGATTTCATTTCCTATTTATTATGACTAGAACAGCAACACACATAGCGAGAAAGAATCTCTACAGTGAAAGATTATGTCTTTAAGGAACATGCCCAGGAGTGGTATAATTGGGTCAAACAGTACATCTTCTTTAAGATTTTTGAGAAATTTCTGTACTAATTTCCATAATGTCTATACAAGCTTACATTTCCACCAACAGTGAATGAGAATTTCCTTTTCCCCACACTCTTGTCAGCATTTGTTATTTGATTTTTTTTTTATGATATCTGACCTAAGTGAGATGGATTTTAAAACTGATTTTAATTTGCCTTTCTCTGATGGCTAGAGATGTTGAATATTTTAAAAATGTTTATTGGCTATTGGTATTTCTTTGAGAATTCTCTCTTCAGTTCCTTGCTCCATTTTTTTTTTCCACTGGGCTGATTATTTTTTATTGCTTAGTGTTTTGAATTCTTTGCATATTCTATATATTAAATCTGTCAAAATTTATAGCTGGTAAAGATTTTTTCCTATTCTGCAGGCTGTCTATTAACTCTGTTGGTGGTTTGTTTAGCTGTACAATAGCTATTTAGTTTCATGAGATTACAATGGTTGAGTGTTTGTCTTAGTCCTTGGATAACTGGGGTCTTATTCTGAAAGTCTCTTTATGTCTAAGTACTGGAATGTTCTCCCTTTTTACCCTTCTAGTATTTTTACATTTTCAGATTTTATGTTGAGGTCTATGGTCCATTTGGAGTTGACTTTTTTGCATGGTGAGAGAAGATGGTCTAGATTCATTTACCTACATGTAAATTATTCATTTCCTCCAGCACTATTTTGAAAATTCTGTCTGTTCTCCATTATATGTTTTTGGCCTCTTTGTCAGAGATCAGGTGGCTGTAGTTATATGAACTTAGGTCTAGGTCTTCTACTCTATTCCATTGATCTGTCTGTCTATTTTTATTCCAGAACAATGCTACTTTTATTTCTATGGCTCTACAGTATATCTTGAAAGCAGGTATAGTGCTACTGCCAGCAGTTACTTTTGAGGATATTTTTGGTTTCCAGGGCCTTTTGTGTTTCCATATAAATTTTTAGATTATATTTTCTATTTATGTGAAGAATAGTGATAGAAATTTGATTGAAATTGCTTTAAATAGTTATATTGCTTTTGGTAGGATAGCCATTTTCATGATATTGATTCTTTCAATCTATGAGCATGGGAGTCTTTCAATCTTGTCCTGTCTTCTTCAATTTCTTCGGTGATTTTTAAATATTTTGTTTTTATTTAAGAGAGAGGGAGGGAGAGAGAGAAAGAGAGAATGGGTATGTCAGGGCCTCTAGCCACTGCAAGCTCCAGACACATGTACCACCTTGTGCATCTGGCTTATATGTGTACTGGGGAATTGAACCTGGATCATTAGCCTCACAGAGAAGTGCCTTAACTACTAAGTCATCTCTCCAGTCCTCTTCAGTATTTTAATATGTTCATTTCAGAGGTCTTTCACTTCCTTGGTTAGATATATTTCAAGATACTTATTTTTTTTGCAGCTATTATAGATAGAACTGTTCCCCTGATTTCTTTCTCATATGTTTGTCATTGGTATATATAAAGGCTACTGGGTTTTTTTGTGTGTTAAATCTATATCCTGCAACTTTCCCCAAAGTGTTCATCAATTCTAGTAGGTTTTTTGGTAGAGCCTTTAATTAAAAGACTTTCTTAATTATAGAATCTTATCATTTGCAGATAAGGCTATTTTGATTTCTTCCTTTTAACTTGTATCATTTTTATTTCTTTCTCTTGTCTTATTCCTCTAGCTAAGCCTTCATGTATTATATCAAATAGCAGTGAGAAGATTGGACATATATATTTTTTGCTCCAGACCATATTGGGACTACTTCAAGTTTTTCCTTATTTAATATGATATTGGTTTTAGGTTTGTTGAATATAGCCTTTAATATGTTGATATGATCCCTTCATCCCTAGTCTATCCATATCCTTCTCATAAAGAGATGTTATATTTTGTTTAAGTTTTTTTTTTTTGCATCTGTTGAAATTATCATCATTCCATAATTTTTGTCCTGAAGTCTTGCAATATGATATATTATTTGTTGATTTCTCTGTGTTGAAACATTCCTGAATCCCTAGGATGAAAATGACTTGAGCTAGTTAGAGGAATTTTTTGATGTCTTCTTGGATTCAATTTGCCAGAATTTTATTGAGAATTTTTGTGCTTAAGTTCATTAGGGATATTGAGCTATAATTTTATATGTTTATGAATGCAACATCCTCTTGTTGAATTGTTCCCTTTACGGATATAAAGTGGCCTTATTTATCTCTTTTGATTACTTTTGTTAGATAGCCACACCTGCTTGTTTCCTAGTTCCATCTCCATCCTTTCACTCTAACCTGGTGTCTATCTTTTTTTTTTTTATATTTTTTTGTTCATTTTTTATTTATTTATTTGAGAGCGACAGACACAGGGAGAAAGACAGATAGAGGGAGAGAGATAGAATGGGCGCGCCAGGGCTTCCAGCCACTGCAAACGAACTCTAGACGCGTGCGCCCCCTTGTGCATCTGGCTAACGTGGGACCTGGAGAACCGACCCTTGAACCGGGGTCCTTAGGCTTCACAGGCAAGCGCTTAACCGCTAAGCCATCTCTCCAGCCCCCTGGTGTCTATCTTTAATGGTCAGGTAAGTTTCTTGAAAATAGCATATGGATGGATTTTGTTTTCTGATCCAACCTGCTAATCTATTTCTTTTGATTGGATAGATGAAATGAGTCCATTTGATATTGATTTATAATTGAGAGGTGTGAGTTAATCCCTGTAGTGTTGAAGATTTTGTGGAGTTTGATGTTTTCTTGATCTTTTGCTTATGACAACTTTTGTTGTTTTGATTATTGTCTTTTTTTCCCCTCCTACAGCCTCTTGAGTATGTTTATTCTCCACTTTAGTGTGACATATTCCATCCAGTGTTCACTGTAGGGCTGGATTCATGCTCATATATTCATATATACAGTTCTTATTGTGGAAGATTTTTCTTTCCCCTTTTCTTACAAGGGATAATTTTTTTGGGTATAGTAGTTTGGGTTAGCAGTCATGATCTCTCAATATCTGAGATTCTCCGTCACAAACTCTTTCAGTCTTTAGGGTTTTCATTGAACAATCAGGTGTTGTTCTGATTAGTGCACCTTTGTAAGAGATAAGTTGTTTTCTCTTGAAGCTTTTAGTTCTCTCTCTCTTGTATTTAGTGAGTATCTTCTCTGTTTCTTTATATTTGGTTTCTGCATGCCTCTTGTACTTGGAAGGATGTCTCTTTTGTAAAAATTGGAAAATTTCCTTCCGTATTTTTCTTGAAGATATTTTCTATGCTCCTGACCTGAGGTTCTTTCACTTACAGCATGCCCTGTGAGTCAAATGCTTGGCCTTTTCAGTGTGTTCCCCATATTCCTTATGTTATATTTGCATATTTTTTTTGAATTTGTCATTGATTTTTGCTTCCCTATTTCCTTTGGCTTATCCTCAAGTTCTGATATTCTTTCAGTCTTCCACATGATCTAATCTCTTGGTAAGCCATTCTTGGAAGCCTTTTAATTGGGTTATTTCAGTTTTTATTCCCATTAGTTTGTTTTTCAGCATTTCTATATTTTTGTTGTGTTCCATTTTCTTTCCTTGGCTTGATGTTCTTATTGCATTTACTTTCTTATCTGTATTTTCTTGGTATTCACTCAGGTGGATGATTGTATCCTCTTTGAATTATTTGAATTCATCCTACTATCTATTGTATTCTTTCCATTGATTCTTTTCCATGCAATTCAGCCGCTTGTACATGTTGTCATTAAGCTGGTTAAATATGCTTATACATTTTGGAATACTTTGTCTGGAGTTTCCTCTAAGTAGCTCTTATGTGGAGGCTTCAATTATGGGACTAGGCATTCTTGATGGAGATGTCTTGCCTTGATTCTTAAGTTCTTTGTTTTGCTTTGGGGTTTTCTCATTGGCAGAGAATCCCTTTGCATTGCTGGGAATTCAGCATTAGTGGCAGCGCTGGGGCCTGTGTTGAGTACCCTGGTGGGCCTTGCTCTGGGACTTTGTGGATGTGTGGTCTGTGTTTGGGGATGAGCCTATGGTGCTGCCCGTCAGGGACCTAAGTGCCTACTCTGCTTTTTTAGGGCTAGATTGGGCAGGCAGACCAGCTGTGGGGTCTGGTCATGGTGCAGGCATGAGCCTATGGTGTGCTGCTTGCCTGGAGCATTGCTGACCAGAGGACCTAGATTGCTTTGCTTAAGAGTGGAGTGGGCAAGTGATCTATGAATGACTAAGCTGGATACATGAGGGAGCAGAATCTGGTTATTTGTTTGTTTTGAGACAAAGACTCATTCTATAGTCCAGGTTGGCCTGAAAATCACTATATAGCACAGGATAGTTTCAAACCTAAGTCATTTCTCTTATTTCAAGCTTCCACCTGCTGAGGAGGCAGCAACAGGTGTGAGCAACCATGCCTGTTCTATCTCTGCTTCTTAGCAATTAAACACAGTCCTAAAAATTGTACTGCAAGAATTGTGGTTAAAAATTCAGCATCCCAAATCTTAAAACATGTTCTTTCTTTCACGGAACTCTTTTGCCTTGCTGCAGGGTAAACAGCTAGGCTTTCTTTGACCCAATTTTTCACAATTTATTAAACTAGTTAATCCAGTCTGATCAAGGAGAGAAGACAGAATTTGCCATGGGCTTTAGCAAAGAGTATTTACATTAACTGAGCTTTTGATTTATGCACAGGATCTGCTCTCCACATTTTGTAGACACAAAACTGGGATTCCCATGAACTCCCAGGTTAGGAAGAGGCAGAACTGAAGTCTGAAACCAGCTCTTCTCCCTCTTAGGCATTTGACTCTTTCACCCTAATAGCTGCCCCCTAAAGGCAGCAAGAATTTGAGAGACCAACCATAGAAAAATGTGTCTTATCCTCACCATGTGTCTGTTAGTAGTATTTATAGCTTTCAATGGCTCTTAATGTAACATCCAAACATAATTCCTGTTGCATATTATTACATGGACTTGGAGAATTGCTCTTAAAACTATGAACAACGATGTGTTGGCTCTTGACAAAAAATTTCCTCTAACCTCCAAATCACGGAGACATACTTGCAGCAGGATTGTATGGCTTCAATACATAATGCTATAGTCTGGCGTTTTGAATACTTCATTTACATTTGCTTGTGCTATTTGTGAGGTTACATTAAATCTGTGACTGCAAACTTGATAAGTGCTTTGTTGAAATGTTGCAGGGTGCTATGAATTCCTCAATGTAATCAGAATTGGGGTTGGAGGATAGGATGAAGAAAATATCTTTTGAGGTGATCTGAAGGCTGATATAGGTACAAATTTTGTGGGGTCAATCTGAGAGGAATGTCCTTTTGACTGACTGAAACCAATCTTTCTGGGGTATAAAGATCTACTAAGAGTGGGACACAGTAGCAAAACCCAGGCAATGGTCAGGTCAGGAGGAACAGAGAAGCAGGAAGGGAGAAGTTCTATCCATAGCTGTCCTCACGTACCCCAAGTGCTGTAGGTTCTATGGGGGAGGGGTGCCAAAGTGAGGGGGGTAGGAGATAGCTGAGAAGGACCTGTGGGGCTTAGAGCAGCAATCTGGCCTGGTGAAGGCTCTCCTCAGAGACCTGCTCACTCACAAGAATCTGGTGATAGATTAGATGTAGAAAGAATAGGGGTCATGGTGCCCTCAACTCTGGTTCATTGTATTGTTGGTCCTGGAGGAACATTTCCAGGGAACTCTTTAGGAAGGAATAGTGTTGTGTCTGAGATATTTATGGGTCAACTATATGTCCATTAGGTGTCGGGTGCAAGCACGGTGACACACGTGGGAGTTTTCAGTATGGGAAAAGTAACTATAATGATACGTGCATAATTAGTTGCCGGTTCCTTTTTTTTTTTTCTTCAGTTTTGTTCTGTTATGGTAGTGTGGTGTTGTGATATCCTTCTAAGCTGGTGTGGTCCTTAGATGGCCATTCCTTAGTGCTGTTTTCTTGCCACCATCCAGTCTTTTCTGCTACCTCTGTCAAGCTTCTGATGAGAAAGCAAGAGCATGAACCCTTTCTGTCCCATTCCTGTCACATGACAGGGAGAAGCTCTGACCATCCCGAGCCCAGCCTTCCTGCCCATACCCATGAGGTAGCTGCACACATTCTCAGACTGTGTCACCCTTCTGCTTTTGGAAGATGCCCAAGCATGTTGTTTGACAGAGCCCCCTTCACATCTGTGCAATGCTGATTTGTGATATTTAAATGTACTTTAAAAATGAGGAATTTTTTTTTTTTAAAGATTGGCAACGAATGTCCAACTGGACTAAAAATCAAGCAAAGCAGGAAAGAGAAAAGGAATGTGGCCAAATCAGAGTGGGCAGTAGGCGCCTGGCTGTGGCCAGTGGTCCTGGCATCTCAGGAGGCCCTGTACAGTCTCCAGGAAGCCAGCTTCCCCAATGTTCCCCAAGGCTAACTGTTTTCCAAGCCGTTAAGCTCTTTTTGGGGGCTTGCTTGGTCTTTGGGGACCTATCTATGTTTGGTTCCCACCCCAGATAGCTCCAGGGGACCATAGTAGGGGGCTTCTGAGGAAACTCCTGACCTTAGCCATTGTCAAAAAGGTGCAGACCTCAGGTCCTGTTTGGAGGTGCTCTGTGTGACATTGTGCCTAATGCTGTACATGCCCTGCCTCTTTGCTGAGGCATGAGTTACACAGAGGAGGGCTCTGAATAAAAAATCAGTCACAGCTATGAAAATGAGCTAACCTTGGGTCAAAATTTGAAAATAAACACTCAGGTTTGTGGACTAAGCCCGAAACTGAAATGATGCAATTACATATAAAGACTTCATTCAAGCCTTTTAATATGGGATTGCAAAACCCTCAAGACTGAACTAAGGAAACCTGGTAAACAAATCTAGGCATAAGCTCAAGGGGCCCTTGCTTCTGACTCCAGCTACTGGTTCCAGGTCCTTCACAGAGAACACCAGTATAAAGGATTTTAAACAAGGTGTTTTAGGGAAAAAAAAAAAAAAAGCATTGATTATAGATAATATTGGTCACAAATATCTCCTTGATGGGTGGGGCTGAAGTGCTGCATGGGGACTTGCTGCAGACTCCTGACTAGTCTGAGTTCAGAGGTTTCCAGCTGCCACCCAGAGGCTCAGGACCTCTGTCACTGATGGGTGGTGGTCTTTGGTGTGTGTAGACCTTGCTAGGATGTTATCCAGCATGTGTGCCTTGTGGAAGGACTCCTTCACAATCCCCGCTCATTGTGAATGTTTTGTTCACCAGACAGCAAGGCGCTCCTGGAGCTTATGGAGTTTGGGTAAATCCTAGAGATCTGGAGCAGGAGGTCAAGGATTTAAGGGCAGGAGGAGCACAAATGAAGACGCTGAAAGTCTGTTTAGTAAAGTTAATTCACTTAGCATGTTGGGTCACATTCTTCAGGCCTTTTGTTCTTTCAATTGGTTATAAAAATAGTTATATCAATGTGTTTGTCAAAATACTCTGAGGAGTTAGGCTTAAATGTTCCTGAGATGACTTGGAAAACTTTCCTGGTAAAGGAGAATGTCCTGAGGCATGAAAGGCACAGGTGACCTACCCTGGAAAGTGCAGGGGGCAGCACCCACTCTAGGGTCTGGACTGCTCCTATAGCCCCTGAAGAATAGTGGGGGCTAGTATGGGGAGCACATAGAGTGTTAAGGAGAGTGACCTTTCACAACAGACTTGAAGCCCCAGAAGCAGAGCCAACTTAAGGGGCTGGGGCAGCTGGACAGTTCTGTAACTCCAAATGAACACTTGAAGACCAATCCAGCAAGAATTTTTCTCAAGCATGTTTTTCTTTTTAAATTAAGGGTATTCTCGCTAGAGTCTCTTACTAATGCTTAGGATGAGATTGGTCACGGGTTTTTTGTTTGTTTATTTGTTTGTTTTTCAAGGTAGAGTTTCACTCTGGCCCAGGCTGACCTGGAATTCACTACATAGTCTCAGGGTGGCCTTGAACTCACGGCAATCCTTCTACCTCTGCCTCTGGAGTGCTGGGATTAAAGGCATGCACCACCACACCCGGCTACATATATATTTTTTTCCTTTTTTTTTAGTTCTCTGTGTATATGCATGCATGTATGTATGTATTTATTTGTGTATGGGAATGCATGGGAAGGTCCGAGTATACCCTTGTGACGTTGGTCTTGTACTTCTACCTTGTTTCAGAGACAAGGTCTCTTTTGTTGCTCATTTTGCTATATGAAAGGCCAGTTCAGGTGGCTGGCAAGCTTTGGAATTCTCCTGGCTCCTCCTTCCATTGCCTTAGGCTTGCAGAACAAACACTTTTAACCACTGAGGAATCTCCCCATCCCTGTCACACTTTTTGAAAGGGTATAATGCGGGGCTTCTTAAAATATAACTTTTACAATCTCAGTATACTGTTCAACTGTAGTTTTGGAATATTGTTTTGAAGAAAAAAGTTTAGGTTAATATTAAAGTATGAAAGAGGCCATATTTGTGCCAAGGTTTTTCTTTTAATTTTTAAAGTAAAGGATATAGCTGATCATTAAGTCACTTGTGGTGTATATGCACTGTTACCCAATGGCTAAGTTGTATCTATATGGCTGTCTGTCTTCATCTACTCATTTACCTATTATACATCTATATATCTGCTATGTATCATCTACATGTCTACCTCTTTCTCCATCTATCCTCCAGATCTCCTAGCTATCAATATACCTATATCTATCATCTATCTTCTGTGTATCATCTTTCTTCTATCAATGTATCACCTATCCTCACAAACACATGTGAATTTATGAGCTATAACCTTGTCTATTTAAATACAAGAAAATGATTTTTAATACTCACAAGCAGCAAAAGAAGGGACAAAAGACTTTTAAAATATTTTAATGTTTATTATTACTATTATCAAGGTGTTTCTTATGGATACATCATGTGTTGGTACCCTCTTTTCCCTTGTCCCTGTCCCCATTCCATTGGGGATGCTCCTCAATGGGGTTGCAGGTATTCACCATGGGGTTGATGCCCCTAGGCACTGTCTCAACCTGTGGCTCTTACAATCTTTCTGCACCCTCTTCCACAAAACTCACTGAGCCATGGTGGGTGAGTTTTAAGTCTACTTCAGTGATGAGCTCTTAGGAGCCTCTGAATCTCTACTTTGGTAGATCTTGAGAATCCTCAGGGTCTGTTTCCTTCACTCTGGCACTGATTATCAGCAACAGCATGGAAGAAACACTCTTGCTCATCTCCCATTCCTCTGTGGATTAAGCTGTGGCTTGGCTTAAGTGTGAGGAGTAGTTTATCTCCTTTGGTCTTGCTACCTTCTGAAAAAGTAGAACAGATTCTCCATTGGAGAGTGAAATCAGCGTATTTTAAATGGGATAAGCATTATTAATTTAGGGAGAACTTGATGTATGTAACCCCTCTTTTAGCCAAAGACTGATGACAGCTTGGCACTGGAGAACATAATCTTTGTCTCCATAGGATTCTGATCTGGTTCCCAACTCCAGATATGGGTTCCTTTACACTGAGCAGATCTCTTAGCCAATCAGAAAGCTATTGGTTACCCACTGAGGCTGTGTGCCACTATTGCACTGGTGTTTACATTGTGTCAGGGTGTTTTCTCCTGAGTACTTTAGACCTCTGGTTGCTCAGACCTTTTGTCCATTTTCCCTCAGTAGCTCATGTAGTGCTTTCTAGCACAAGACAGGCTAACTCTCTGGGGACTGGCTTTCTTCTGAATTCTATGTCAGCAGCATATGGTGTCTTCAGCAATAGGGTCTTAGCTTTTGCCTCAGGGAGATAATCAAGTGCTTTGACAGAAAGCTGTTTTGATTTGGGGCTGTCTTAGGTCTGTTTGATAACAGCTCAATGTGGGTAGCAACCAATCCATGGCACTGGGAGTTACGTCAGAGACAGAAAAAAAAATTCTTTTAAGATTAGGCTTCATCATACCCTCATCAGAGCCCTACTTTTCAGCTGCTCCCCCTTTATTCCTTTTGAGGATTGTATCTTTTAGGCTAACTCCAAGGATAAATGGTTTATGGTACAAGCCCATTTCGGGTTTAATTTTGTGTTTGTTTTTCCGCCTCCCAATCCCTTCAAACCCTTCCATCACTATTATGTGGGCCTTGAATTGCCTTTCAGGTATGACAGAAACTTGAACATGTCCAGGTTAGGAACCAGAGATAGGTGACAACATGTGTCATTTGTCTTTCTGTGATTGTGAGTTTGCTGAGTATGATCTGTTCCAAGTCTGTCCATTTTTCTACAGTTTTCATAGTATTTTTTCTTACTGCTGAGTAGAATTCCACTGTGTAAGTGTACCACAACTTTGTTATCCATTCATCCAATGATGGGCATCTGGGTTGATTCTAGTTCTTAGCTATAATAAATTCAACAGCTATAAATATGGTTGTGCATATGTCTCTGGATTGATGCATGGAGCATTTAGGATAACTCAACAGTAAGGGAATAGCTGGGTCTGTTAGTAGCTCTATGTTCATCCTTTGAGGAATCTCCTAACTGATTTCCATAGTGGTTGTATAAGTTTACATTCTCACCAGCAGTGGATGAGGGTTCCTCTTTTCCCACATCCTTGCCAACATTTGTTGCTGTTAGATTTTGTAATGATTGCCATCCTTCTTGGAGTAAGGTGGGATCTCATGGCTGTTTTAATTTGCATTTCCCAAATGGTTAGGGATGTTGAACATTTAAAGGGCATGTTAGCCATGTGTAATTCTTCTTCTGAGAACTCCCTATTCAGTCCTCTGCCCCACTTTGGAGTGGGTTGATTTTTTGTTGTTTAGTTTTTTTGAGTTCTTTGTAGATTCTGGTTATTAGGCTTCTGTTAGTGGCATAGCTAGCAAAGATTTTCTCCCATTCACTGGGTAATCTATTGGCACCACTTATGGTGTGTTTGTTTGTGCAAAAGCTTTTTAGCTTCATGAGATCCCATTGGTTGAGTGTTTAATTTCCTGGACTCCTTTGGTTTTGTTTAGGAAGTGTTTTCCCACTCCGATAATGTGGACATTGCCTCCTACTTTTTTCTTCCAGTAGGAGAAGAATTTCAGATCTTATATTGAGGTCTTTAATCCATTTGAGCTTGATTTTAGTTTGTGGAGAGATGAGTGGGTCTGGCTTTATTTTTCTACATATGGTCATCCAATTTGTCCAACACCATATGTTGAAGATGCTGCCTTTTGGACAGTCTACATTATTGGCTCCTTTGTTAAAGATCAAGTAGCTGCAGCTAATTGACCTAAGGTCAGAGCCTTGAATTCTGTCCTGTTGGTCTATGATTCTGTTCTTATGACAGTACCATGCTGTTTTTGTTACTATGTCTTTGTAATATAGCTTAGATTGGGTATGGTGATACTTCCAGAGGTTTTTTTTTTTTTTTTTTTTCCTCCTGAGGATATGTTTGGATATCTGAGACCCACTGCCATTCCATATGAGTTTTGACATCATTTCTTCAATAGCTGTGAAGAATGAAGCTGGTATTTTTTACTGGTGTCACATTAAATATGTATATTGCTTTTTGTAGAATTGCCATTTTCACAATATTAATTCTACCTATCCAGGAGCATGCAAGGTCTTTCTATCTTCTCAAGTCTTCCTCAATTTCTTTCTTGAGTTATTTATGTTTTAATTATATAGGTCTTTCACATCCTTGGTTAATATTATTCCAAGGTAATTAATTTTTTGTTGCTATTGAAAAATGGGACCGTCTCCCTGCTTTCTTTCTCTGTATATGTGTCTTTTGCATATAGAAAGGCTGCTGACTATTGTGAATTGATTTTGTATCTCACCAATTTACTGAAAGAATTAATCACCTTTAGAAGTTTTGAGATGGAGACTTTTGGGTCACTTATATATAACATCATGTCATCTGCAAATAGGGATAACTTGACTTCTTCCTTTTCAATTGGAATCCCTTTTATTTCTGTCTCCTGTCTTATTTCTTGGGCTAGTACTTCTACTATGTTGAAGAGCAGTGGTGAGAGTGGGCACCCTGTCTTGTTCCCAATCTCAACAGGAACTCCTTGAGTTTTTCCCTATTAAGTATTATTTGGGCGTTGGGTGCTTTATGTATAGCCTTTATTGTGTTAAGATATAAGCCCTCCATGCCTACTCTTACCAGCATTTTGATCATGAAGTGGTGTTGTATTTTGTAAAAGGCCTTCTCTGCATCAATTAAGATGATCATGTGGTTCTTATGGTTAAGTTTATTTATGAGTGTACTACATTGACCGATTTCTGTATGTTGAGCTAGCCCTCCATCTCTGGGAAGAAGCCTACTTGATCAAGGTGAATAATGTTTTGATGTGCTGTTGAATTTGGTTTGTGAGAATTTTGTTCAGGATCTTTGCAACTAAATTCATCAGGGATATACGACTATAGTTTTCTTGTTGCATTTCTATCTGTTTTTGGTACTAGGGTGATGCTAGCTTCACAAAAGGAGTTAGGAAGGATTCCCTGGTCTCTGATTTATGCAAAACAGTTGAAAAAATTAGATTCAGTTCTTCAATGAGGATTTGATAGAATTTTGTTGAGAAGCCATCTGTCCTTGAACTTTTCTGTCTGGGGAGGCTTTTTATTACCTTTTCAATCTCCATGGATGTGGTAGGTCTGTTGAGATTAATCTGCTCTGAGTTTAGTTTTGGTAGGTGGTATGTGTCTAGGAATTCATCCATTTCTTCCAGATTATCCAATTATGTGGAGTAGAAATTTTGGAAGTATGCTCTATGATTCTCCCAATTTCATTGATGTCTGTTATGATCTTTCCTTTTTCATTTCTGGTTTTATTTTTATTTATTTAACAGAGAAAGAGGGAGGGAAGGGGCTGGAGAGTTGGCTTAGCTGTTAAGCACTTGCCTGTGAAGCCTAAGGACCCCTGTTCAAGGCTCAGTTCCCCAGGACCCATGTTAGCCAGATGCACAAGGTGGCGCATGTGTCTGGAGTTCATTTGCAGTGGCTGGAGGCCCTGGTGCACCCATTCTCTCTTTCTCTCTGCCTCTTTCTCTCTCTGTCTGTTGCTCTCAAATAAATAAATAAAAATAAACAAGATAAAAATTTAAAAAAAGAGGGAGGGAGAGAGAGAGAAAGAGAAAGCGAGTGAATGGGCACACCAAGGCCTCCAGCCACTATATATGAGCTCCAGATGCATGCACCCCCTTGTGCATCTGGCTAACATGAGTCCTGGGGAATCAAACCTGGGTCCTTTGGCTTTGCTGGCAAATGCCTTAACCACTAAGCAATCCTTCTAGCCCTCATTACTTATTTCAATTTCAGTATCTTTACCATGGCTAAGCTTTCTACCCTGCTAAGCAGCTATATGTCCAGACCCTTTGGAACTGCTCAGGCCTCAGCTGAAATGTCTCACAACCTTATTTATTTCTTTCTACTCTGTGAAAGTTTGATATAAGTTCATAACAAGAGTAGTAAATCTGATTGAGGAATTTTGTTAGTTGCTATGGTGTATAAAACAAGAAAATAGCCAATCCAAAAAGCTTAGGCATATATCAATTAAAGAAAATAAATATTTTAAAAAGAAGATGGTTAACATGTCCTTTAGTAATTGATTATGTTTACAATGCATATACTTTCAAATATAAAATATAGTAATCCTGACCATATATGATGAATATACCAAACATATACTTAGATTCAGGAAGGCTGGAATAGGTCTGGAATACTAATGTGGTGGTTCAAATCAAATGTCCCCCATAAACTCATGTGTTTGGAATGTAGATGCTCACGTGATAGCAATTTGGGAGGTGGAGACTTGCTAGGAGAGGTGTGTTTCTGGGGGTGGTCTTAAAGGTATTCTAGCTAGCTTCTCCTTGCCAGAACTTGGCTTATTCTCCTGCTACTGTTTTCCACCTGATGTTGGCCAGGTAGGTGATGTCCAGCCTCTGCTCTATTGTCATTGTCTGACATCCTGAAGCTTTCCCCTTGAGACTGAAATCCAAAAGAAAAAATTTCCTCCCATCAGCTACTTTTGGTCAGATGATTTGTCTCAGCAATGCGAGGGTAACTACAATAGTTACTTTAGAAGTACACTTTATGGATAAATAATGAGAAACCATGGCTGAAAGCCACTGGCCAACATAACACTAGATAAATTGGAAAGATAGTCATGGCCAGCATTTGAAACACAACTTCAGGGAAACTGACAGTGCCACAGCCCAGTTGCAGGATTTTGCCTATGCTCATTGGCTGCAGAGTCTCCAGAGGTCTTACTCAGAGAGGGGATTCCTTCTGTTGCTCAGGCTGGCTTTGTCTTTGACAGACTGCTTCTTAAGTCTCCCAAATAACCATGTGCCACTGCAACTAGAGTAAGCCATATGGCTTACTATGTGGATACTATTATGTTCATAGAAATTTTCCCTAGGGACGGTGACACATTTCATGATTTGTCAATGTTTATCATACAACTCAATAGTTACAAATCAAGTGAAGTTAGACTATTTCTAAAACATGTCTCTAAATGACAAGTAATGGTTGTACATATCTATGAGGTAGAGTGGTAATGTGATAGCTGTATATGTTATTCAATGATTAAATTGGGATAATTAGTATTTTCCTTTCCTTAAACATCTATCACTTCTTTATGCTGTTGAAACTCTTTCAGTTGTTTATAACATGGAATAAGTTTTTGTGGACTGTTGCTAACCACTGTCCTGTGTAGAAGATTAGAACTTACCTCACTTGCATCCCTCTCATCTTCTCCCATCTTTTCTAGCCTCTCCTGTGCCTCTATTTCCATAAAATGAAAGAATAAATCCCTTGTGATTTTCTAGTGGCCTCGGGGAAATCTCTAAGATAGCATTAGTTTCAAAAGATATCACTTAAGATTTGATTTGGTGGGGCTGGAGAAATGGCTTAGCATTTGGGGGACTTGCCTGTGAAACCTAATGGCCCAGGTTCAATTCCCCAGTTCCAATGTAAGCCAGATACACAAGGTGGCACATGCATTTAGAGTTCATTTGCAGTGGCTAGAGGCCCTGGCATGCCCATTCTCCACCCCCCTCTCTCCCTGTTTCGTTCCACCTCTCTCTCAAAATGAATAAATAAAATATTTTTTTCTAAAAAGATTTGATTTGGGAAAGCAAATATTAAAAGTTGCTAGGAGATTTGAACAGTTGGTTAAGGTATAATTATGAGTTACTGAGAAAAATATTTGGCTCTTTATTTAGCTGTGGAGACACTAACAATGTTTTAAAAGAAAATATGGAAGCTAACATAAATGTAAAGCACTTTAAAAGTGAGACAACCTGGTTGTCTCAAATAACCAAGATCATGAAAAACAATGCAAATCACAGGCAGTGATGATAAGACAGCATTTTTCAGTCCTTGGCAGATAGCATGGATGGTAAAGGAGATGCTGTTACATGCTTAGAGAAAGCAGACCAACAATCCAAGAAAAAGGTAAAAACAAGCCTCTGTTTATTCCAATCTTGTAAGTAATTATTATCTATTAAACTTTAGCCACCTCTGAGCAGTTTAAACTAAACTCTTTTCCAGAGCCTTCTGCAATGTTTTATCTTCTTTAAGGTTTTGTTTTGTACTTTTCTTTTTGCTATTCTGTAATGGGGTTTGGAACCCTGAATTTATGCCTGTTTTTAACCAAAGGATTGGATAAATCTGACTGAGAAGGATAATTTAGAACCATTACAATTTTTTTTCAGGAATATACAAAGGACAGGGAGGGGCTGCTAATCAAGAAAGGGGAAATGGATAAGTGGCCTGAGATCCCATGTGGGAAGTGAGCACGGGTCTAAAATATAAAAAGAGTCTTTTGGAGGAAAGAGAAGAAAGTGCAGAGAGTTTGTGCCAAGTGGAGGGCAGGAGGGGGTAGACAGCCCATATAGGAACAGGGGTCTACCCTTGTCTTACCTCAGTCAAGGCTGACACTGGGGAAGCTTACCAGGAGAGAAACTTGGAAGTTCAGGAGAGAGGAATGGCTGATAAAAAGAGAGAGAGAGAGAGAGAGAGAGAGAGAGAGAGAGAGAGAGAGAGAGAGAGAGAGAGAGAGAGAGAGAGAGAGAGAGAGAGAGAGAGAGAGGAGGGCTGGAGGGATGGCTTAGTGGTTAAGGCATTTTCCAGCAAAGCCAAAGGACCCAGGTTCGATTCCCCAGGACCCACATTAGCCAGGTGCACAAGGGGGTGCGTACATCTGAAATTCATTTGCAGTGGCTGGAGGCCCTGGCATGCCCATTTTTTCTCTCTCTTCCTCTTTCTCTGTCAAATAAATAAAAATAAAGTATTTTAAAAAGAGTCTTGCCCATGTGATAGGTATCTACATATAATCTTATTGTGGTGAGCTTTATCCTTAGACTCAGGTGAGTCTGAGAGAAAGCTGATTGATGTGGACTCAGGGGTAGCTTAGGAAGAGGCCAGCCATGGCACCAAGTTTTGGGGCTGTGCTTAACCAACCACAGTGCCAGGATCAGATTTAAATTTTTAAAAAGGGGAGTATGCCTTCTCAGGAGGGGCTCAGGCTGTTTATGGAAAAACACAGATCTAAGTAACTCCTTTAGTCAAGAGATAAGGAAGTCTGACCTCTAGTAAAGTGGAGATTGCAAAGGCATATGTAAGGACAATTCTACTCTTTTACTTTGGGGCCTAATCACCCTTTTAAACTACTTAACAAAGCTGCTTGACTCCCTCTTAATTCCACAACAATCAGTAATTTTATTTTAGTGCAAAACTACTCTCTTTCTTTTTTAAACATTTTATTGAAAATTTTTACATATGTATGCAATATATTTTGATTATATTCTCCTCTTATCACTCTCTTTTGTCTCCTCTCTCTTATATTCCTTTCACTGTACCTTACCTCCAACCAGTTAATCTACTATTTTTATTTATTATTTTTACTTTGGCTTCCTTTCTAATCCATGATGATATGTTGATGGGCTCAATTATTATGCAGTTAATGATGGCCTTTGTGAGGTCATGATTGCAATGGCCACCTTATATTCAGAATACAATGTTTAAAAGCTCTCTTCTTAGCCGGGTGTGGTGGTGCACACCTTTAATCCCAGCACTCGGGAGGCAGAGGTAGGCGGATTGTCATGAGTTCGAGGCTACCCTGAGACTCCATAGTGAATTCCAGGACAGCCTGGGCTAAATGAGACCCTACCTTGAAAAAGAAAAAGAAAAAAAAAAAAACCAAAAAATAAAAGCTCTCTTCTTCATCCTCTGGCTCTTACATTTTCTTTTTCTTGTCTCTATTTTCTCTTTGCTTTTCTTGGTTACTTTTAGGATCAGAGTCAGGAAAGAACAAACCTAGGGAACATTTAAAAAAAAATATTTTTTATTAAGAACATACTTTATATGGCTATATCATGTGTTGACACCATCTTTTTCCTCCTCCGTGCCCCCATTCAGCTGAGAGCCCAAACAGTGGGGTTGCTGGTATTCCCCATCAAGCAGCAGTCAGTTGTTGGGAGGAAAATGCCTCTGGATATGGAGTCCTAACCTGTGGCTCTTACAATCTTTCTGACCCTTCTTCTGCAAAATTTCCTGAGCCTTGGTGTTATATATTTTAATTCTACTTCAGTGATGAGCTCTTAGGAGCCTCTGGATTTCTGCTTTGGTATGTGTTGAGTATCCTCAGCATCTGTCTCCTTCACCCTGGTGCTGATTGTCAGGCTCACCATGGAAGCAGCAGCAGCAACAGTCTTGCTTGCCTCCCCATTTTAAATTTTCTTTTATTTTCCTTTTTAAAAAAGTATTTTAGGGCTGGAGAGATGGCTTAGCAGTTAAGCGCTTGCCTGTGAAGCCTAAGGACCCCGGTTCGAGGCTCGGTTCCCCAGGTCCCACGTTAGCCAGATGCACAAGGTCTGGAGTTCGTTTGCAGTGGCTGGAGGCCCTGGCACGCCCATTCTCTCTCTCTGTCCCTCTATCTGTCTTTCTCTCTGTGTCTGTCGCTCTCAAATAAATAAATTTAAAAAAAATTAAAAAAAAACTTTTTTTTTAAAAAAAGTATTTTATAAAAGGTTATACTCTTTTATCCCCTTGCCTCTGCTCCCATTTCCCTGGAGACCCTTCGCAGTTGAGTTATGGTATTCACTATGGGGTCACAAAGGCTTCTGTCAGCCTGTGTGGGTAAGTAATGGGGACCATACCTCAGGGTATTCCTACACACTTTGTGGCTCTTACAATACTTTTGCCCTCTCTTTTGCAGTGTTCTCACAACCATGGCAAGTCTATTGGCAGTCTGATTTAGTGTTGAGTTCTCTGTAGCCTCTGGATATTTGCCTTGTTGGGTTTGATTGGACACAGTGTCTGTCACCATCTCCCTGGAGCTGGTTGTCAGGCTAGCAGTGAGAGCAGTACTCCTGTACTAATGTCACCACTTCCTCTGCAAATTCTCCTGGTACCTGGCAGATATGGTAGAGGTAGCATGTCTTGTGGTGGGCAGTGGGCTATTTCTTCTTGTCATATTGGTGGATCTTGGATTCCTCTGTTTTCTATGTCACCTATAAAATAAAGCATTCTCTAACCAAGAGTGAGAACTGGTTCTTACATTCTTTCTGTCACCTCTTTGGCAATGTTCCTTGAGGTTTGGTGAGTGTGATAGAGATGCAATAGTGGCATGAATGTTATGAAGGTAACTAACTGCTCTCTGATTAATTTTGGGTCTACTAAACAGCAGGGAATTCATACCTGGCATTAAAAACCTAGTCAAAAGCTTTTGGCTAGGAATGTCATAGGCCCTAGGGAAGAAGCTATTACTTTTCTTGGCTAAATGGATATGCTGTGCCCTTCAAATTCCTTTCTAAATAGTTATGTTTATGCTCATACAGTAGAGATGCTCTCAGTTTTGATCATAGAGGCTTTTTGCAGATCACAGTGGTTATTAGGGATATTAAAAACTCATCAAGTTGCTGAGAACAGCATTCATGAATATTGATTATAACATTTTTGCAGATTATTGAGTTTTATTTTATGATGATTATAACTTTTAACCAAAACTTTTACCCAAAGAAAAGTAGGAGGAAGATAATTGTAAGCTGTCTGTCACTCACTAGCATTGAGTAACAAGTTAGCAGAGCTCAAAAACACACACCTCACGAGTTTCTTTAATCATATACATTCCTGATAGTGCAGCTTCTCAAGGATTCAAAAACAAAAACATCCATCAGAAAACTCAGGCCAAGGCCACAGGAATGCATTGGGATATCTTCTTCCACCCTGTGGTGCATGTATCCCAGAGGCAGTCCTGGGTCCCAGACTAGTGACCATGTGAACAGTGTACCAGGCATCAAGACAGCAGCACCTCTGACTTGACTCTCTGTTGGACATTTGCTTTTCTTTTTCAGATGGACGCAGGTCCTGAGGAGTGAATTAGCCCATTGCATCTCACCAGGGCCCCAGCTGAAACCAAGAGTAATTGGGGAAATGAGCACAAGTGAACCTGGTACCAGCACAAGGGTGAAGGAGATAGACACAGAGATCACGCAACTCCTACCAAACCAGATAGCCAGAGTCACAGAGGCTCCCAAGACCTCATCAAGTAGACTTAAAATGAACCCAACATGGCTCAGAGAAATTTGCAGAACAGCAGGTGGAAAGATTGTTAGAGCCACATGTTGGAACATTATACACAGAGACATTGCCTCTTACCCATAACTGGTGGCTACCCCACAATGCATGACTCACATTCCCCAATGAGAAATGTCCCTGTGGAGAGGGGAAGACAGGGAAGAGGCTAACTATGGTACTAACATGGCTGTATACATACTGTGTACATAACTACTAATACTACTAAAAGAAGAAAGCAGCACCTCCATTCACTCACAAGCCCGGGTGAGGACCAGCAGGTGCTCTTAGCCCCTGTTGTCCTCACTTTTGCCTACCCAGAAGACTGCAGCTTGCCTGCATCTGAGTTTCAGTGGAAGCATTGTAATGATATGGCATCATGCTTCACTGGCAGTATCTGCCCATTGTAGTGGCCACTCAGTATATATCATTTATTATACGTTATCTCATCTGACCTATGTGAAAAGCTTATGAATTAGCTATTGTCGTTTCCCATTTACAAATAGAAAAAATCCTGCAGTAAGAAGTCATGGTGCATGCTCAAGGTCATAATACTGGCAATGTTGGCATCAAAATGTGCTTAAAACACAGACTTATCCAAGGCCACAACACTGCCCAGAGAAAGAGGTGTTACAACTTCCCATAAACCTTGTAGAAATCCTGTCTAGCTTACCCTGTTCTTTCTTGGCCACATTACCTAATTTAATTTAGGTACACAGAGGCAATAAATGTTTTATTTTAAAGCATTCCAGAAGAACATTTGAGTATAATTTCAAGCTCAAAACAACACAAATATCATTTTACAAAAAAGTTCTATAATGAATAAACTCTTTGTGGGGTTGGGGGAAGAAGCAGAGAAAATAAAGTTGGATTTCCTTGGGTTCAATTCAACTCTTTAATTCTGACTCAGTTACTAACAAAAGATTTTCCTGTGTTGTCCTTAACACTGCACCATTTAATCAAACTGGAAACTATGGAAGCCTTGACTGAAACCAACACATTACTGTTTTTAAATGATATTGCTTTTTCAAGAAAGTTTTAGGAAGTAAAGAAAATTAAATTCTCCAGAAGTCAAGATTTGGTAATTGTCATCCTGAAGTCTTCTGTAAAGAATTTCAGCAGAATCAAAGAAAAGAAGCATATAAATAAGAAGAGAGAGTGTGATGACAGAGAAGGGGATGGAGGAAAGGAAGAGGAAGTGGACAAAGAGAAGAAAAGAGGAAGAGCGGAGAGAGGGGGGGGAGGAAGGACATTAAAGAAAGGGAACGAAAGTACCTTCTTCTCCACATCATTGCCAGCATTTATTTTCATTTGATTTTTTGATGTTTGCTATCCTGATTGGGATAAGGTGGAATCTCATAGTTGTTTTACTTTGCATTTTTCTGATGATTAGGGATGATGAACACTTTCTTAAGTGTGTGTTTGCCATTTGTATTTCTTCCTCTGTGAACTGCCTGTTCAGCTCTTTGCCCCATTTTGTGAGTGGGGTGTTTGACTTTTTACTGTTTAGATTTTTGAGTTCTTTATACATTCTAGAGATTAGGCCTCTGTGAGCTGGATAACCAGCAAATATTTTCTCCCATTTTGTGGGTAATCTATAGGCTTTGCTTATTGTATGCTTGTCTGTAAAGAAACTCTTCAGCTTCATGTGATATCATTGGTTGAGTGACTGTTTAAGATTGTGAGCTACTGGGGTTTTGTTCAGGAAGTCTTCCATTCCTATATCATGGAAAGTACTTCCTATATTTCCTTCCAGTAGTAGTTGAGTTTCTGGTCTTATATTGAGATCTTTGATCCATTTGGACTTGAGTATAGTGCATGGCAAAATGTGTGAATCAAGTTTCAATTTCCTGCATATGGTTATCTAGTTTGTCCAGCACCATTTGTTGAAGATGCTGTCTTTTATAGAAGGAATGAACAAATGAAAGAAACAAGGGAGGAAGGGAGGGAGGAGAAAAAATAAATAGAAATGGTACTTATAAGGAGTTTGGTGGTCAAGGGAGAAGATGGGCAGGAGGAGCAAATTCAAGAGGATTAATGTACAGCATGGTGATATAGGGGAGGGAAACTGTGACACAACATTTGCTCATACTTCATAAAGGCCAGAGGTAACACATCTACAATAGCTACAGATAAGCAAGAGGAAAACTTTACAAATTTTCTAATCAAACATTTATGGGCTGGAGAGATGGCTTAGCGGTTAAGCGCTTGCCTGTGAAGCCTAAGGACCCCGGTTTGAGGCTCGGTTCCCCAGGTCCCACCTTAGCCAGATGCACAAGGGGGCGCACGTGTCTGGAGTTCGTTTGCAGAGGCTGGAAGCCCTGGTGCGCCCATTCTCTCTCTCTTCCTCTATCTGTCTTTCTCTCTGTGTCTGTTGCTCTCAAATAAATAAATAAATTAATTAAAAAAAAACATTTATGTCACTGGAGTTTTCAGAAATGACTCAGGGAAAACTGTCCACTTTTATGCTTAGGCTTGGTGAAACATGGAAAGCGGTGTGGAAGTGTGATTGGACAAAAAGTTGGCATCTAATGTTATCAACGGAGGGAAGCCTATTAAGGCCCCCTGTTTATATTCTTCCTGAGCAGCATGCTTTCCCTGTACATGGACCAGCACCCTTCTTTAGTGAGGCTTCTTGAAGGGAAAAGGCAGAGGGAGAGTGGTTGCCCTCAGTCTTATGGCTGGCTTTGGAGAGAAATGTCTTAGTGTCTGTGACTCCCTTGTAGGAAAAGGAATTCTTGTTGCTATACTCACGTTCCAGAAGAAAGGACTTGAAGGCATGGAGAATGAGGGCAGGAGAAATACACAGAAAACTGTGATAAAGGCTCCATATTATAAACAGTGACCACAGAGAATAATAATATATTGTATTCTAGAAAACTGTTAAGGGCAGATTTTATGTGTTCTCATTGCAAAAAAAAGTATTTGAGGTATAGTTATGTTCATTTGTTTGATTTAGCTATTCCACAATGTATACATATTTTAAAACATCTTGTATGATATATCTACCCAAAACTTTAATCAATTTAAAAATAATTTGGGCTGTAGAGATGGCTTAGCGGTTAAACGCTTGCCTGTGAAGCCTAAGGACCCATTGGTTTAAGGCTTGATTCTCCAGGACCCACGTTAGCCAGATGCACAAGGGGGCACAGGCATCTGGAGTTCGTTTGCAGTGGCTGGAGGCCCTGGCGCACCCTTTCTCTCTCTCTCTCTCTCTCTATCTGCTTCTTTCTCTCTCTGTCTGTTGCTCTCAAATAAATAAATAAATAAAATAAACAAAAAAAAATAATTTAAGGGCAAGAGATATAACCCAGTTAGGAGAGCACATGCCTGGTGTGCACAAGGTCATGAACTTAATACCCAGTACTATTAAAAAAAATAAGTAAATAGTAATTTTAAAAGTGAAGAAAATAAGTGAAAAATGTTACAAAAACATGTTTACTGTCAGGGGAACAGCAAGCAAGGAAGGCAATGAGCTTTCTCCAATACACAGGCTGTCTCCTCCTCTGGTCTTTGCTCCCTTTCTCCACTGGTCCCTTGAACTAGGGTGTCTCTTGGTCCCTCTGGGCTTCTTCTAGTCTTCTGCTTGTCCTTGGATAGTCAGACTTGCTTCCTTTATTATCTGCACATTGAGAAAAACCCCAAGTTGTTGTTTCCAGTTCAGACTTCTTAGTTCTAGCTAGGATCTTTCATGGTTTGCCAAACCTTCCTTCCTCACAGGCTGAACCCAGTGTCACCTTCCTCTAGCCACTTGGCCTTTCAGGGCTCTCCACTGTTCTCCATTTGTGGTCCAGATCTCCAAGCAGAGCGAGTGTCTTGCTCATCTCCACCTGCTTGTCTCTCTCCATGCCTCGCAGTCCTATGCTCTTGCAGCCTCCAGGCAGCCATACCACACTGTACACATTTAGTCTTCCTGAGGGCATCCTATTTTTACACTCCATGTAGTAAATGTCTGCTCTCTTTTGGCCCTGCCATCCTTTTTGTTTACCCTTTCACTTTAGTAACACCAATTTTACTGTACATTTCAGGGGAGATAAATTGGGTCTTGTGTAGTTTCTCTGTGGCCACAATGTCCAACGTATACACTAATGTGCACGCCTGACATGATCTATGACAGCCACCAGGGTGCCCTGCACCATTGTGCAGACAGCTTTCCTCATGTGCTGACTCCATGTTGATTCACAGTGTTTGGCAGGTGGCAGGGAACACTACTGTGCATGAACAGATGAGGATGAATGCAGTTCTGAATAAGTGGTGTGGTGGACCCCAGTTAGGTTACAGCGCTTCCTGAGAACCCACTTAATTTAGACACCCTAGGAAGTATTCTAATGTTCATTAAGATTATTTGGGCACTGCAAAGTTCTCTTCATAGTTCACAAAGAAACCCAAAGCCATTGGATAAACATACTCTGCAGAGGGTCAGATGCACTTAGTAGTTAAGTCATTAAAAAAAATATATAAAAGATTTTATTAGTACATATTAATTATGCAAAAGGGCAAGTTTCATTATAACTTCATTCATGAATAGGATGTACGTTGATCATAGTCATCCCCAATTAACCTGACTTATTTCTCCTCTTCCACTCCTGTTAGTTCAGTTACTCTCCCCCAATAGTCCTCCTTCAACTTGCATGCATTTATTTCCCTCTTTTTTTAAATTTGGCCCTATTGTGATTTTGTCCTTTTTTTTTTCTTTTTTTTTTCTAGGTGCTGAGGACTGAACCCAGGCCCTTGTGCTTGCTAGGCAAGCACTTATCCACTGAGCTAAATCTCCAACCCATTGCATGCACTTAAATATTTCTTTCCACCTAAATTCTACATAGAAGATAAGGTATGCAATATTTGATTTTTGAGTCTATTTATTCCACTTAATGGGATCTTTAGTTGCATCCATTTTCCAGCACATTACATAATTACATTCTCCTCTGTATCTGAGTAAAAGTCCATGGTGTATATGAGCCACATTTTCTTTATTCATTCATCTGCTGATGGGCACCTAGGCTGGTTCTATGAGTTGGCTATTGTGAGTAGTGCTGCAATAAACTCGGATGTGTAGGAATTACTGCAATAAGATTACTTTGAGGGGCTGGAGGGATGGCTTAGTTGGTTAAGCACTTGCCTGTGAAGCCTAAGGACCCCTGTTCGAGGCTCAGTTCCCCAGGACCCACGTTAGCCAGATGCACAAGGGGGCACACACGTCTGGAGTTCGTTTGCAGTGGCTGGAGGCCCTGGTGCACCCATTCTCTCTCTCTCTCTCTCTGCCTCTTTCTGTCTGTCACTCTCAAATAAATAAATAAAAATGAGCAAAAAAAGATTACTTTGATTCCTTTGGGTATATGCTCAGAATTGAGATAGTTAGAACATATAGTGGTTCTATAGTTACAAACAATACTTTTATCATGAAAGCATTAACAGCTGAAACAAAAGGCTATGGGGATACTCTTTCTTTGCCCCTGACTGCATTGAAGATCCCTAGAAGGGCTTGTCCAGCCTTTCCATGGGGATCCTTCTTTGCCAGTCCAGTCCCTGAGATATGACCAGCGGTTCAGCTATTGGACATAGGCAAGGCCCTGGGTTTAGGCAAACTTAAGCTGTCTGACACTTCTCTGGAGGAGTTTTGGGAATATTTGCAGGGGAGCAATACTAGCAGCACTGTGATCAGCTCAAAGTACCACTGTTTCTGGCTGTATCAGTCCATCTTCAGTGACAGAGGCTAGGTACTCTGTAGCAAGATCTACTTGGCTCACTGGCTCCACACAAAGATAGGGCAAGTTGAAAAGACATCATTTGGATTCAACTGAGAACATGTTACCATATGAAATCCTAATAATTTAGTGCATTGAGAGGGGCATTGTTTGGAGACAAGGAGATCTGGCTGTGTTGCACACACAGGTGTGAACTTGGTTAAGCCAAGCCCAGCTTCCCACTGAGAACAAGGGAAAAGGGAACTGATTGGGTTGTTTTCATGGTTCAGATGTGCTTTGTCTCCCAAAATGCTTGTGCATGAAACTTGCCCTCCAATCAAGGGGTTCTCACCAGAGAAGAGCAGATGCTAAAGCTGTGATTTGAGCTTCCAGAACTGTGAGCTAAACAGATCTCTCCATAAATTACCCAGTTTCTGATACTCTATTATAGAAACAGACTGATATGGAATCACTCATTAAATTTGTTAAAATGCTGACTGTGTTACCTATAGACTGTAGGCTCAATTCAGCTATTACATCATAGCTTGCAGAGTACTAAATTTGCAGATGGGAAAGAGAAAAGAGAAATAAAGAAGAGAGAATAGGCAAAAGAATTCTCTTTTGTTTTGCTAATATCTAAATCCTATCCCTGTTCTCATGTATTTAAGATGCTAGAAGTCAGCATCAGTAGTTGAAAGTCTCTCCAAGCGTGATACAGAGGTTGAACATAGATTGGGCTGCTCAGCTCATAGCCTTGTTTAGGGTCAGACTCTACAGTATGAATTAAGAACCCTCATGCCAGGTACTTGAACACAGTCAGTGTGTGCCCAGGAGTGTGTCCTGTTCTTCAAAGTCTGCTTTATTCCCCACTGGATTAATAAATTGACACCCTATCTGGTATTGTGGAGTATAAGAAATGTAGGAAAGAGAGGGTCATTGAGTTTGCAATACAATCTTGTGTTTTGGAAATGGCCATGGGCAGTGTGAAGCAGGTTTGTTGGATGCTTGCATGGAGACCCTGTGAGTCCATGAGGATGAATCATGGATTGCAGTAGGGACTCAGTGGAGATGCTGGGACTACAAGATGGCTGCTAAGGAAAGCTGCTGGCAAGATGAAGTTTTCCAAGACTGTGAGTAGTCTAGCTGGAGGGGTGGAATTGGAACTCCAGAGACTTGTTGCTGGTGAGAATTATCGGACTTGGAGATTTATCAGTGGCTAGAGTTGTTTGACTTGGAGCTACAGAGTTTGATGTTTGCTCTGGTTGTTTTAAATCTTATATTGGCTGAAGTTTTTTTTTTTGTTTTTTTTTTTGCTATGCCCAATCCCATCTTCCATCTTTTGCAATGTGAATGTTTATTCTGTGCCATTATGGTTTTTTGGGTGATTTTTTTTGTTTTGTTTTTGGTATTATGGCTCAGTTAAAAGAGATTATGGACTATGAGGATCTTTGAACATCATTGGAGTTGGTAAAAGCTATGGGGACATTTAAAGTTGGTTGAATTCATTGCATTTTAAATCATGGATTGTTATCAGCTTAGGGGGGCTAGGGTGGAATGTGGAGGTTTGATTCAGGTGTCCCCCATAAACTTAGTGTTCTGACTGCCAGGTTCCCAGCTGATGGAGATTTGGAAATTAACGCCTGTTGGAGGTGGTGTATTGTCAGGAGTGGGTTTATGGGTGTTATAGCCAGTTTTCCCATGCTAGTGTTTGGCACACTCTCTTGTTCCTGTTGTCCACTTATGTGGGCCAGGGGGTGATGTCCACCTTCTGTTCATGTCATCATTTCCCCTGCCATTGTGTAGCTTCCCCTAGAGCCTGTAAGCTAAAATAAACCTCTTTTTCCCACAAGCTGTTCTTGGTTGGGTGATTTCTACCAGCAATATGAACCTGACTGCAACAAGAGATATATCATTTAATACATGTATACAAATGTCTATTTACATTTTAAGTTGACACATAAATGTACATACTCATGTTTGTAGTGTAGCAATTTAATATGTGTGAGATCAAATAGTTATTATTGGCATGTCCATTACTTCAGGCATTGGTAATTTCTTTGTGCTGGAAACAGTTGAGATCCTTTCTACTGGTGACTTTAGAGCAATCAGTTAACTGTGGTCAACTGTAATTGGCTAATATGCTCTAGAACATCTGGAGCTATTCCTGCTGTCCAGAATATCCTTGAACCCATTAACTATCTTCCTCCCCCACCTATCATTTCTAGCATCTGGGAACTGCTATTCCACTCTGTTTCTATGACATTAGCATTTAAATGCTGGGGTCTATCAACACCCATCCTTGAGCAGCCAATTAAGTCCTCATCAACAGCATTGTTCTCAGGTTTTCACATACTGGGCCATTGATCATTGACTGAAAGCCCCTGGGCCAGGTTCCAGATACCCAGGGCCAGACCCTATGTTCAGGGTCCTCAAGGACACAAGCTGCCCAGTCCACAGCCTCTTGTGTGCCTGTCTTCACAGAAGCTGTTTGTATCACTTTCTTCATTGCTTTGATAGAACATAAGGTAGGAAGGATTTATTTTGAATCTTAGTTCAGGGAACAGTCCATCATGGTGGGAAAGGAACTGGCTCGTGGCTGTGGAAGTGGGAGCATGATGAAACTGGTCACATTGTATGGGGCAGAAAGGAAGCACGAGGGGAACTGGGTCTGGAGGCAAGCCAGGTTTTAATCTTGAAGGTCTGCATGCAACAATCCACTTTCTCCAGCAAGGCTTTACCATCTAAAGGCCCTCCATTTCCCTCACAACCTCCTGAAACAATACTACCAAACATCCTGTGGAGGACATTTAATATCCAAACCATAATACTATACCATCAAAACCCCTTGTGTCTCCCAGGTTCTGCACTCTTCAGGAACTGTTGACCTCAGCAGACTATAAACTCTCTGGCATCTCTGATGACTTTCCTCTAGCCTAGCAATACTCCATCCTAGGCACTGGGCCAGCATAGCCCAGGAACTAGAATAGCTTCCACTTTCACCAGGACTACAGCAGGTGTGTGTTGAGGAAAAGCATAGTAATGACAGGAGAAGAATGGTATAGCAGAGGCTGGACATCACTTCTTGTCACAGAGTCAGGAAGGAAGCAGTAAGAATGAGCTGAGCTCTGGTAAGGGGGGAGGTTAACACCCCTAAGCCTACCCCTAGCAGCACACTTCCTCCAGCAAGACTCCATCTTTCAAACTGCTACCAGCTGGGGATCAAGCATTCAAAGCACATGAGTCTATGGGGCCATCTGATCCAAACCACTCACTAGACCACTCCATGTGAGAGAAAGGAGGTCTTATGTTACATCATTTATTTATTTTTGTTTTTGAGTCAGGGTCTCGCTATGTAGCCAAGTCTGGTCTAAAACTTACAGTCCTCTTACCTTTGCCTGCTAAGTGCTCAGATTGCCTGTGTGCACCAGTGGACCTGGCTTCTTCCATTGTTCTAAATTGTCATCTATATCTGCATTTACAAAACTGTACATCAGATGCTACAATCCTCCTCCCTGAGGCAAACTCCAGGGTGGGAGGGGTGCGGGCTTCATAGGAACCTGACTAGCATTTAGAGCCCTCCCCTGGGACCAGATCACCTCAGTGTCCCATGGCTTTGCTTTCTGTTTGTAAAATGACAACAATAATGCTCTCCACATGGTTGCAGTGGGGGAATGGAGTAGGTTAAATGCCACTGGTATGATCTGGCCTGGAACCAGGCTTTCCCATGTTGGCCTTGAACTCCTACTTTAGGGGCTTGTTCTGACAGTGGACGAAAATTATCATTGGTGGTAATCTAGAGCTTCATTTGCACACAAGTGGCTTCCCCTTCCTAAATCTTGAACTGAAATCATCCCATACTGTCCTTTTCTCAGAACTTGCCCTCTGTGCCTTGAGCTACAAGCTCCCCTAATGTAAAAAGATTTGGCAGTACTCCCCAAAAACATTTAGCTGCCAAAAAAACAAGAATTTCTATAATTTAATCTGTTTAAGAAATCTCCTAAGGAAAAATAATGATGAAAAGTTTTCAGTGGGAGAGTTGCATGGTTGAAGAATGATCTTTCTACTTATGTAGTTGAGTTTACTTCTGAAAAGTTAAATATTATATCCAGAAACTTAAATATCCTGAGATGTGGCTTTTCTTTCAAAAAAGAAAAGAAAAACCACTGGATTGTACTAGGGGTGTGGGAACTTAGCTAACAGTGAGAATCTCTTTTTGGTGATGTCATTATCCAGGAAAAAAGCTGCCCCACATCTGCTCAGGAGGGAAACTCAGGGCTTTGGCCCCAATGAGAATCCTTTACCTGAGACAGCAGCTTTCTCTATAAATAAAAATAAAAATAAAAAACCAACATTTTCCAGAGAAGCTACTGGTCCTGAATTAATGAGTACTATAAAGAGCATATTCCTGGGCTGGAGAGATGGCTTAGTGGTTAAGTGCTTGCCTATGAAGCCTAAGGACCCTGGTTCGAAGCTCGATTCCCCAGGACCCACATTAGCCAGATGCACAAGGGGGTGCATGCATCTGGAGTTGGTTTGCAGTGGCTGGAAGCCCTGGCATGCCCATTCTCTCTCTCAAATAAATAAATAAAAATGAACAACAACAAAAGCCTATTCTTATATAAGAGCTTAATCTCAGGAATCTATGGGATCACAAATACCTCATGAATCAAAACATGATGTACAAATTATATTATCTTGATTTAGTTAAAGTAAAAGATTTTTTTGCTTTGGGTATGCCTTCATTTGCTCGGGATATAAGGACCATGTTGGGCTTTACATAAACCCAGTTGTCCTGGAACATGTTCCAAGAAAAGGTACCCACAAAGGACATGCTTTCTCCCCATGTCATGAGGTAAGACTCACCCTCAGCCTTCCCAATGTCTCAGTGAGGCGAGACTGGATTATTTTGTCCAACCCCCCTCAGCCTATTCTGAGGATCTTGTCCTTTGCTTTGCATATTTCTCACTGATGAAACTTCTCCCTACTGCAGTAACTGGATGAAATTGTCCCCCAACTGAGCATTTTGTCTTTCTCAGTCTTGGTGCTGTGACTTACATAGAACCAGATTTTCTTCCCAACCTGGTTTCTTTCTCCCATGTGTGGGCCCCTGGTGCTGTTACTGGCTGATGACCCAAGGCCCAACCCCATACAATGAGCTCTGGCTCATCAGCAGCACAGTGGAGACCCACAGCCTTTGGAAAAGATTAGCTCTTCCATGAGAACCAGTGCTGTGCAGCTCTGTGCTCCTGACCCACCCCAGGATCATGGCCAGTCCTGCCCTCCCTCTCTTGCCTTAGTATGTCTGTAATTCAGAAGAGCTTTTATTCCTCATTTTGAATATATAATATTTTCCACTACTAGATGGTTATAGTAAATTAACTTGTAAAATCTCTTAAAGTAACTGTATTTTGACTGGCTTAGAGCTAGTGAGAAATAAACTGAATATTTTTAAAGCTCCCAGGAACTGAGGAAATTAACTTTTTAATACTTTTAATGTGTTTCTTAAAAAAATCCTTATAGAGACCAATGCAAGTATTTTAAGAATTCAAGCTCGCATAATTTAGGTAAGTTTTTGGCAAATGGAAGTAGCCAAATGTAAATGAAGCATGACTGGCTTACTGAAAACAATTGTCTTCTATTGTAAGTGTAATGCAAACTCAGATTTCTATTCCACTGGAATATATTCTTCCTAAACTTATGCAGGTTCACTGACCAAATAAGCTTGTACTATTGATTGTGTTGTGTGTGTGTGGTGTATACATGTGTATGTGCCCATGTGGTACCGCATGAGAGTGCCTACAGTGGGGTTCACTTGCCTGTGTGGCTGGAAGGGAATGTTGGGTGTCCCACTCCATCACTCCTCCACCCATTCTTTCTTTTTTTAAAATTTATATTTTAAGACTTTTTTTATAGTTTTTTAAAAATTATTTATTTATTTATTTGAGAGCGACAGACAGAGGGAGAGAGAGAGAATGGGCGTGCCAGGGCTTCCAGCCTCTGCAAATGAACTCTAGACGCGTGCGCCCCCTTGTGCATCTGGCTAACGTGGGACCTGGGGAACCAAGCCTTGAACCGGCTTCCTTAGGCTTCACAGGCAAGAGCTTAACCGCTAAGCCATTTCTCCAGCCCTCCTCCACCCATTCTTAATTGAGCCAGAGTCTCTTACTGATTCCAGAGCTTCTTGGGTCTCTGCTCCCCATAGGACTTACTTAAATTTTGTTTTCATTTTCATTCAGTTCTAGGAAGTTCTAAATTCCCCTCTTGATTTCTTAAGTAATTGATTCATTGTTCAAATGTTCAGTCTCAAGTAGTTTTTTGTTTGTTTGTTTTTCTTGTTGATTTCTAGCTTTATTGCACTTTGGTCAGATATCATACAGTGAGTTATGTCAGTTTTCCTAAATTTTTGGAAACTTGCTTTTTGTCCTATTTTAGGGAATATTCCATGAGCTGCTTAGAAAAATGTGTAATCTGTTGTTTGGATGGAATGTTGTATAGATGTTTGTCTGTTATGTCCACTTGATCTATAGTGTCATCGAGCCCCATTATTTCTCTATTTATTTTCTGTTTAGATGATCTGTCTATTGACAACAATAGGCTTTTAAAATCATCCACTATTATTGTGTTGGATTTGTGTCAGAGTTAATGCCTAGTAGATTTTGTTTTTTTTAGGCAAGTCCAACAGACTGGACTTTTGTGTGTGTGTGTGTGTGTGTGTGTGTGTGTGTGAGAGAGAGAGAGAGAGAGAGAGAGAGAGAGACAGAGACAGAGACAGAGACACAGAGACACAGAGAGAGAGAGAGAGAGATGGAGAGAGACAGAGAGAATTGGCAGACCAGGGCCTCCAGCCATTGCAGTTGAACTCCAGATGTGCGCATCCCTTTGTGTGCATGTGCAATCTTGTGCACTTGCATCACTTTCTGCATCTGACTTATGTGGGACCTGGAGTCAAACATGAGTCCTTAGACTTTGCAGGCAAGTGCCTTAACACTAAGCCATCTCTCCAGCCCTAGATTTTATTTTAAAAATCCAGTGCACCTGTGTTTGATGCTTATATGTTTATGAATATAATATCCCCTTGTGTAATTGTTCCTTTGATGAACATAAAGTGGCCTTCTTTATCTTTTTTAGTTACTTTTGGTTTAGTCATTTTTTCCATATATTATTATAGCCACATATACTTGTTTCCTATTTCCATTTATTTGGAATATCTTTTTTTCCCATCCTTTCACCTTAAGGCAGTATCTGTCTTTATTGGAATGGTGGGTTTCTTATAGACAGAAAATGGATGGATCTGATTTTTGACCCAGCCTGTGAACCTGTGTCTTTTGAATGAGGAGTTGAGTCCATTGATATCCACAGTTTGAATTGAGAGATGTGAGTTGATCCTGGTTATGTTGAAGATTTTGTGGACTTTGGTATTTCTTGGATGTTCATTTGTTTTAACACCCATTCTAGCTTTGATTTTTCTTTTCCTGTAGCCTCTTGCTACATACTTGGGTTTGATTTATTCCATTACTATTCCCTTCTGTACCCTTCTGCCTCTAGTATTGGACTTCTACTTTCATATCACATATGTTTTGTTGCCCTTCTGACCTTCTCCCTTCAAGCCCCTTTCCTTCCTTCTGATTAGTTCCTTTCTAGTTTCTTACCCTAAACTCTCACTCACTCTCATATAAACACACATATATAACATTTAGAAGCTAGGGTCCACATATGAGAGATAACATGATGTATTTGCCTTTCTGAGCCTGGATTACCTCACTTAGTATAACATATTTCAGTTCCATCAATTTTTCTACAAAATTTTTCTTTATGGACTGCTTTCCCTACAAGCTCCTGCCCTAGCCTGTGCACAAAGCCTCATGGTTGGGGAGGGGAGGTGGTGAGGAGGGGAGATGTGGGCAGTGCTAGGAATATAGCCAACTGAAATATAACATTCCAAAACACCAAGCCAGTGGCCATGAAATGTTCTCATCATTTGATAGTTTTAGATGGATCTTCCACAATATTGAAACCACACTTCAAATTTTAATGTTTTTCTCCAGAGAAAATTCCCAAGAAGAGATCAAAATTTCCACCATAGTCTATCTTGATCAACTCTGACACACATGACTGGAAGTGCCCCTTCCATCCTGGGCCATACATATTTGCCGTATACCTGCTGACTTACACTGTTGGACGGCACTATTGGTGTACATCCAGATGATCAATTTGTCTATGAAAAATTGCAGAAGAAACTTACTTGATTGAAAATGGGATTTTACATGTTTATCCAAATTGGCTAATCCTTCTGTTGGCTTGGCATGTGATTTTTTGAATGCTATATGGTGTTTCTTGGGCTGACGAGTTTTAGCTCTAAACTGATTGTAGTGGGAAAATATGCCTGCAGCATTCATCCAGCCCTCTGGGCTATATTTTCATTGGATAAATTCTAAAATGGTTTATTCCCCAAGGAATTTCAACAGCAGATGAGAACGGTGGAAGATTTTCTCATATATATATATAGATAGATATATATCTATATATATCTATCTATATCTATCTATCTATCTATCTATCTATCTATCTATCTATCTATCTATGCATGTATGCTGTGTAAGCATGTGTATGCATGTTTCTATATGTAGGCATGTGTGCATGCAAGTATGTGTACATGTGAAAGTTGATGTGGGTGTCTTTCTCATGCAGTAGCTATCTAATTTTTTGAGACAAGGTCTCTCGCTGATCCTAGAGTTTACTGATTCAGCCTTAGGGATGCTCTTGTCTTAGCCTCTCCACAGCTGGAATTCCATGTATGTGCTACTATGCTGGGGATCTTATTTGGGTGTTGGGATCTGAGCTTAGGTCCTTATGCTTTGGTGACAAGCACTTTATTAACTGAGCTCTTTCCCCAGTCCTGGTGTAAGTTTTTTCTTTTCTTTTTTTAATTTCTGGGGCTGTGGAGTGGTTTCAGGGAAGCAGGGCTCTGAGTCAGTCCTGGGCATGGTGTTCTAACACCTTTTCTGCTGGCTGTCAGAACCTCCCCACACTGCAGCTTCCCTTCTGAGGAACAGGCTGTAGCATGGCTGTTGGAGGACTACATTAGAGTATATAGAGTACTTAGCAGAGCTCTCAGCACATAATTTTTGTCAAGATTATACTCTGAGGATGTGGAGTGGAGCTTTGGCATTCACATGCTGTCTCCACAAGGAATAGCTTTACAGTGCTCACAAACATAAGAAGGATGTTTCATAATTACTTTCATGACTGTCTGTACACATGGAGGCCAAGAAAGGACTCTAGAGGACTAGGAGGCCAAAGACTCAGCATGTGTATTCTACAACTTCATAAATTGCTAGCTGAGTGGCTTAGTTCAACAAAATTTCTCATCTGGTGGCCAGAAGGCTGCAAGCTGGTAGTACTGGGCTCCTCTGAGGACTTAGCTGTTTCTGGTGGCTGTTGGCCTTCCTAGACTTGTGACTGCACCAATCTAATCTCTGCTCCCTTGGTCAAGAAGTATTTGTGTGTGTGTGTGTGTGTGTGTGTGTGTGTGTGTGTGTTCTACAAAGACATATATGATTACACTTAGGACTACCATATCCTACAGTGTAGGTTCCTCCTCAGACATCCTTACCTTAATCATGGTTTTGGTCATATGGCAATACAGGATAATATCTAGTTCCTTGAGGAATGTCTATGTGTCTCTGCTTTCTTATAAATATACAAGTCACTGAATAGAGGGTCATCCTAATGTAGTATGATTTCATCATAACATCTATAAAAACTCCATCTCTAAGTAAAGATACATTCTGAAATTCTAAGCAGAAAGGACTTTGGAAGCATGCTCATCCCATTACTGTTTCCATCTGTGCAGTAGCACTTTGTACACTGGTATCAAAGGACTTAGTGTCTCTTTACCTCCCTCCCTAGTCAGGCTCAGGAGTGTGCTCTATTCCCATGGCCTGGCAGTACTCACCAACTGGTGCTTGAGAGATGTTTGACAAATGAAAGGGTTAAGTTATTGAGTTGTCCAGATTTCCTGTAGACTACTCACATGAACTTGACAGCCAGTATGTTTTGCGCTTCTCTCTAAGAGCATGAATTAGTTTTAGATTGAAAGTCAGTCCTGTTAGTAATGATATTCATAGATACAAACATTTACTGGATTTTTCCAATTGTAAAAGATTTTCATTCACTGCAGCCTACCCTTGTGATATATTTGGAAGCTGACCATCAGGCCTTTCTGTATTTCCATGCTTCCAGTGAGAACAGACCTCCTGGGCTTGGACACACTCATCAGTTGGCTATTTCCTAGGCATGGCCTCTGAGCTAGTGGATAGTGTCCTATGGATTTGTTCTACCTGTAGTGGGTTCTGTGTTGACATGCCCCTCTAGGGTCTTCTGAAGGAAGTCCAGGACAGACTGGTGCACAGGGAGGGGCAGGGCCAGGAGGTGAGATGGAGGGACAGCCATAGGAGGGTGTCAGGTACAGTTCTGGTAGGAAAGAGGTGTTTGGGGCTGCCTTCCCAGAGTGTTACTGGCAGGCAGCAATAGGAGGCAGAAGCTGGATAGCAGATTAAGGGAAGTTGTTGAGTGAAATTAGTTGTGAGGGACAAGATTAGGCGGTGTCATAACCTTAGCTCCAACCTTTACCTTTTCTAAGAGTCTTGCCTGCCCCAGTCAGGGAATGATCAATCCTTTGGAATGCCTTTTTCATGACTGGCAGTTTTTATAAACTTAGCCCCATCCAGAATCAATGTCACTTTGCCACTTCTCTGTGACCATAGCTGCAACCTTTAAAGAAGGGACTCCCCATACTCATGTCTCCTTATGTATGTGATTACTAATCAGATGGCTTGGGGAAGGCAGTAGTCTCATTTATCTGCATCCAAGAAGAATGTGGAACACATGAGCTCAAAACACTTGCTGTCTGGATCAGCACACAAGTCCAAGAGTAAGATCTGTATGCCAGCCAGGGTCATCAGAGGGAAGCAAGGCAACAGGTCTATGGTGGCCTGGAGCTTCTAGTTTTTGGTCAGTGGAGTTAGAGGCAGGACAAACAGTAGAATGATGGGGTGTACAGCACATAAGGGAAGCTCAGAATTCCCCTTGACTTTGCACCTGTCCTTCATGCCATCATATAATTCAGAAAAAGAAAAACCTAGAGAGTAAATTAGTCAAAGTTCTCCATAGAAACAAAACTGATAGAGTATATACACATGGAAAAGGTTATTATTACAGAGATGGATTCTCAACTCTATAGGGTCTGGCTAGGAAACCTATAACATGCCATCTGCAGGCTGGAGGATAAGGGAATTTAGTAGTGTCAGTCATAACATGAAGGCTTGTGAAGCAAGAGTCATGACATGTCAGTCCAGGGAAAAATGCATGTCCCAGCTCTGAAAACAAAACCACTTTCCTCTGCCTTTTTTGCTTTGTGTGGTTTCTGAGCTTACTGCAGTATGCCTGGATGATTTGATGACATTGGGTCATCACTGCATATAGATCACCTTTTTGAGGGCTTATCTGGTCCACAAATACCCTCTATTCCCTCATCTTGTTAGCTGTATGTTTTCACTTGACTTATAATCATAAGACATGCTCAACATTGTAGGATGATTTGTATTGGGACAGTCTTTCTTGGCTTGAGTCACTACCGTGTTCAACATAAAGGTGGCTGGCAGCTAGCTCAAGCACAGAGACATGAGCGAGTCATATTGGAACTGTCACTGGCCATGAACTGGTTGCCTGCATTAAAATCTGGTAGGGTAAGATGTATTGATCTGAACTGAAAAGAGTAAACAATAAAGTTGAATAAAAAGAAGGAAGGAAGGAAGGAAGGAAGGAAGGGAGAAAGGGAGTAATGGAGGGAGGACAACAAGGGAGCAAGTGAGAAACAGTTTATTGTAGACGACTAGAGAGTGTGAGCTGAATGGCCCTGCAGCTGTCACCTTGTGTCCTGTTCAAGTTAAAGATGTAGCAGTGTTGTTCTGCAATTCTGTAGTGACTACTGGGAATGATTCCCTAGAACCAGAATATAGTCAGCGGAAAGGTTAGGAAAGTACTGTGGAGGAGCCTTTGCTGACGGGCCACGGGAAGCATCACCAAAGCAGGTGTGGCCATGGGAAAGGTCACCTTTGGGTTTTGGCTTCATGATTCTTAGCTTCAGATTTGAATCCACTTCTAGTCACTAGCTGTGTAACTTTAGGGTTACTCAACTTGCCCCCCGTGAACTTTGTTTCACTACTGTGGCATGAAGTCATGCTCAGCTTATCTTTTAGAAGCAGGACAGCATATGGAACATTGGCCAGCATAAGATCTGCACATCAGACACTTTCTCTTCTTTGTCCTGTTGGATGATGCTTTGATCAAAAAGCCAATTTTGGAAATGGGTATCTCTATATTTAGATATTCTAAGTGATAGTTTCCAGATATTTCTCAGATTATTCTTTTTTTTTTTAATTTTTTTTTTATTTGAGAGTGACAGACACAGAGAGAAAGACAGTTAGAGGGAGAGAGAGAGAATGGGCGCGCCAGGGCTTCCAGCCTCTGCAAACGAACTCCAGACGCGTGCGCCCCCTTGTGCATCTGGCTAACGTGGGACCTGGGGAACCGAGCCTCGAACCGGGGTCCTTAGGCTTCACAGGCAAGCGCTTAACCGCTAAGCCATCTCTCCAGCCCCTCTCAGATTATTCTTTCAGTTTTTGAAAGAATTCAGAGTGTGGCTATGTGAAAATATCCTTTAAATAAGAGGTAAATGTAGATAAACGAATAGTTCTCAACAGAATCCCTGTAGGTTTTGGCTGTTGATCAGTCCTGTGATCTCAGGGCTTTTTAGCTGCTTCTACTACCACCCCGTGGCCTTTGGTAATGTCTTTGGGCATTTTAGGTGTTCCAATTTTGAAGTGGGTCCACTAACATTCAGTGAGTGGAGCCCATCAGCACAAGCCCCTCTCCAGTGCTTTCCTAACCTTTCCATTCTCTCTAGGGAATCATTCCAGTTAGTCAGTACAGAACTGCAGAACAGCATCGCTTCATCTTTAATGGTGTGCTGCTGAATATTCTACACTGCACGAGTCATGTGCTTGCTCCTCCTCCATAAGAAGCCTACAGTCCAAAATGCCAAGATCGCTGCTCTTAGCCTGTGCCTTAATGTTATCTCATCTTTTAGTGAGACTTTCTATCTGTAACACCCTTGGCTGCCTGGACATTCACTGGAGCATGTCAAATGTTCTGTTTTTCCTTCCCTGTAGCAGGATGATGCAACCATCACTGAAGCTCATTAATTAGCTTCCACAACTGGGCAGGGCAAAGCACCTGAGTGCATTTTACTCTGTACTAGGGTTAACATAACTGGAGGCTGAGGCTTCTGCTTTCCTAACAATATTTCTATTTGTCTTATCCCCTCATTTCAAATAATGAGATGGTGGGGTGGGATGTAGAGAGAGGTAGATGAGAAAGTGGCCATTATTGGAGTTACAGGTCATAGGGAAAAGCTGGCGTTTGTGGCAGAAGATAATTTCTTCACTTCCTACAAAATTTTCTTATTTCTTCAAGACAAGTACACAAGTGAGAAACAGAATATCTTTTAAGAAAGCTATATGGTGCGGGGTGGGGGGGGATGCTCAACCAGGCAGATTAATTAGGCAGGATCAGGACAGCCCTTTAAAGGGAGAGACCTTAGGACATCACACTCTGACCAGCCTATCCCACCTGGCCAGGCCTACCTCAATTTGAACCACCTGCACCAGTCCTGGGATTTAGTGTTTTCCCATCTCACCAATTAGATTTCTCCCAAGTGTGCATCCTGTCCAGGTATGGGTGGATTTCTCCTCAGGCCCAGGGAATTTGGTGTAGGTGTGTCCAGGTGGAATGGCACAAATCCTATATCCCCCTGGATCCACGGAGGAGAGAGTGGGTCATATTCCTCTCTCTCCAGGGCTGGAAATGTTGTTTTAGGGTCTTTAGACAGGTAAGAGCTCTCTCCCACCCTAACAACCATGCCAAGGTGGATAGAGACACTTTTTTTCTTTTTATTACTGTCTCCACTTTTTTTTTTTTTTTTGGTCTTTCAAGGTAGGGTTTTGCTCTAGCCCAGGCTAACCTGAAATTCACTATGTAGTCTCAGGGTGGCCTTGAACTCATGGCGATCCTCCTACCTCTGTCTCCTGAGTGCTGGGATTAAAGGCCTGTGCCAACACGCCTGGCCTGTCTCCACTTTCGATCTTTCTTGGAAGTACACCATTTTAAAATCCCTTCTCGTGGTTTTTTTTTTTTTTTATCCCCTTTCTTAAGATCCATGTTTAGTTACACAGCTCCTGGGCTACACATGGCCTACAAGGGCTGCTGGGCTCCATGTGGTATACTTCTGTTCTCCTGACTTTATTTTCCCTTATCTCACAGTTTTCTCCCTTCTCTAGTCCTTCATAAGATCTGAATAAAATGTGGTATTTTAAAAACCATTTTCTTGAATCTACAATTGCCAATTCTTTGGTTACTTTGCAGATATGAATGCAGGGCCTGGGGTTCCAGAAAGTATCCCATTGCCCCAATTCTCCTCATTACAAAATGGAGGTCCCAGTGAGTTAGTTTGATTTTTATACAAATAGCCACATTTTTATTCTGTTCCCCCTTACAAAAACTTCCATGAGCCACTGTTAAACACCAGCTGCCACTTCCATCAGCTCCATGGGTACTCTGGGTCCTTTGAGAAAATATAGCTCACAGCTCAATGTTTCAGCAGTTCCTGGTTGGAAACAAATTCTCCCAGAGGAAAGAAATTGACTCATTTCTTGCAGCACCACACTAAGGATGGTAGAAACTGAACAGAAATCACACTTATAGTTTGCATTTTGCTCTGTCTCTCTCTGGACTAACTCTGCCACTCTCTATGGCTGTATAAGTAATTCTAGGCCTACCCCTGACAGCCTTTCCTTCTCTCAAATTTAAAGTTAAAATGTATCTTCTTTTACTCTGGAATACTGAATTGTGTGTTTTAACCAATACTAGCAAGCACATGGCTAATTAAAGATGGCATCTGTAATGTGTCTTTTCCCTAGTTAAAGATGGCATTGACCATGTGGCCTTTCCCCAGCTAAAGATGGTGTCTGCCACATGGTCTTCCAGATGGAGCAATAGATTCCCCTCTGTACCCTAACTTAAATTCTATAACTGATTTAAGTGTATTTATACAGGATTACTCCATTCCAGTAGCAACTAAAAGTAGAAATACCAAAGGAACACCAGATATGCTGAACAGGATGGAGCCACTGAGCCAGCTCCAAACTTGCAGGTTCTACAATGCTGACAAACAACAAAGCCACCACCCAGCAACTGCCATCAGGGTTCATTATGTTCCTAATTTAAGGTGACACTCCTGACACATGATAACTGTTCTTAATATTCATAATTTTTTTTTCCCTAGGCTATCCTATGTCAAGGAAGTCTTTTGGTGCCATAGACCACAAAGGCCAAAAACATTAAGAGGAGGTAAACATAAATAAATAAATGTATTTTTTCCTCCTTTCCTTGTTTATATTTTTCCCTTCAAACTGAGGTCTTAATATGGGTTTTACATATAGTTGATGAAAGTAAATTGTGCCATAGAGTTAATAAGAAGGAATTATTCCAGTGGTACTTAGATTTAAGGATAGTAGCAATTGTTATATTAATAGAAGGTACTAAGAATGGAGATTAATTGGGTGTAGTTCTTCTTAATGATCCTAAGTTAAAGGATTATAAGAGAAATTTAGTATAGAAGTTGATAGAAAGACGTTAGAAAGACGGCAGAAAGGCATTGAGTGAGTTATGAAGAAGGTGTTGAGAAAGTTGGAAAATGGTTTTAGTTTCCTTTTTGAGAACAGTAATAAAAGTGGTTCAAACCTGTCACCCCCAAATCCCTAACTCAGACTTTAAGGCCTCTAAAGAGAAATGAGAAGGTGAGAAGGTCTTGCTGGATGTGTTGTCTTATGTCTCTAATCCCAGCACTTGATATTTTAAAAGGTTATCAGAGACAGGATTCTACTGGGTATGATCAATCACTTCAAAACAATAAAAAGAACCCTTTAGTCCCAAACATTCACAGACCAGGGGATACCCATATCCCAGGCTCCCACAAAAGGGAGAAAGGAAAGGGATCACAGAAATCTACCCCCAGTAGGGCATCTAAGCTACCAACATGGGAGTAAGGGTAGAAATCTTCACACTTGGGCTTAAAATGGCCAGTGACAGTCCTTATATGCCATGATGTAAGGCACATGCAAGGTGCTGGGGGAAGGTCTGAAGGAACCCGAGTTTCGAATCTGGTCCTGTAAAATGAGCATGGGTATTCTATCTTGGACCTTCTTTGCTCCAGGAGGCACATAAACCATGCTATGTGTCCCCTTTCAATTGGGGAGAAAATGGAGGATAAAAAAATACACAAATTTCAGCCAGGTGTAGTCTTTGATCCCAGCACTTGGGAGGCTGAAGTAGTAGGATTGCTATGGGTTCAAGACCACCCTGATACTACATAGTGAATTCCAGGTCAGCCTTGGCTAGAGTGAGACCCTACCTTGAGAGAGAAAACAAAAACAACAACAACAAAATAAAACCACCTCATTTCTTCTCCCAAATGCAGTCGGAAGAATGCCCCCCTCCAACAAGAAGATGAGAGATAATATGGGGTATAACCTGAGTCTAGATTCTTCTATTTATTCCTCCATTTCCAATGGGCTTCCAAGATACCCCTGAAGTCTCTATCATCCTGTCTCCTTCAGAACTGGGCTCATTTAGATCACAAAGTTTCAGGAAAGAAGCTTTAATCTTTTGTTGTCAAAAGGCATGGCCAAAATGGAGAGAAATGGCAGTTTTAAGTACAGTAAAGTATTCCAACTTGATTACTTTCACAGGAAAAAGGGGAATGGACAGAGATATTGTATATACAATTGCTCTTTCCCTTCTGTGACAATCCTGAGTGGGCCTCTGGCTACCATCTGGCCCTGATCTCCTCAGCTGCTATCCCTCCAACCTCAATAGATGATGACCTCACATCTCCTAGGGAGAACTCAGAGTCAGCCAGGGATACCCCCAAACTTTACAGGGTGACCCCTGAGCTCTCTAAAGAGGTTCTTGAGCCTCCTGCAGGGATGCCTGAGCTTATTCAGTGAACAAACCTAGAAACACTCCCATTAACGACTCATCTTAAGGCTCCTCACTCTGAGGCCTCTGAGCCTCCTATGGTGTCCTATTCAAAACTTCCCTCATGAACACTCTCTGAGCCTTGGTCTCCATACCCAGAAATGTCTATCAGAGACCAAAGGTGTTAGTAATGAAGACACCCACTGCCCCCTCCACCCAGGGCTATATACAAGAGGCCCCATGGGACTTCGGGTATCTCTTCTATCTACTAACCTTTTTCTGCAAATGACATGAAACAGATACAATGGGAATTGGGCAGTTACTCTGAGGACCCTGACCACTAAGATGAAGTCTTCCAACAATTTACTAAACAATATGAACTGAGTTGGAGAGATGTCACTTTAATGTTAGATCAGACTTTAACTTCTTTTGAAAGACAAAAAGTACAAGTCCAGGCAGTAGTGGTGGGGAATACGCAGTATGCAGCCCACTAACTGACTGCCAATGCCAAAATTCCTACAGGGGCAGAGGAAGTCCCAATTCATAATCCACAATGGGATGAGGAAGAACAGCTAGGGACATGGAGGGCCCTGACTCATCCTAACAGACAACACCAGTGTTGGGGAAGCTATAGTGCTACCCCCAGGTCCCTAAAATCTCCTCTGGAGAGCCTAAGTGACCTCTCCAAAACAAAAATTATATCTTGAATTAGATTTTGGCTATCTGCTTCATCTTAAACACTTACAGAGGGAAATATAACCAAACATAAGGGGTACTTCAGAATGTAAAACTCAACACCAATGGATAAATTTGCTCTTTCTCTCATCACACAGTACATTTCACTTTCTATCCATGCTGTTGTTCAGCCTTTTCATTCTATCTGCCTGTATTCAGGATGAAAATTGATTCCTTGTATGCACAGGATAGTAATCAGACTGACTGGTGGGTTTGTGGGCTCTTGTCCACTTCCAGCACCTCTGGACTTCCCTGGATTGATATCTTCTCTCCAAGGGGATGGTTAGAATCAGTTATAAATGTATATTAACCAGGAAAGAGCTAACTTTCCTACCCTATCCCAGGTTAATAGTTGGGATGTTTCTCAATGACCTATCAACTCTACCAGAAATGGACCAAGACACAGGAAGAGCTTCTCAAAAGAGGAGCCTGACAAAGTCTTGAGAAGGTATGTTGACCCCTTCTCTGACAACTAGAGTTTCATGATAAGGAAAAAATAATCGTAGATACCAGGATGGTTATTTTCAACTCTAGGCTACATATATATGGATGGCTACTACTAAAGGTGGTTTAAGCCAAAAGGCTCCCTTGGGCTGGGAACAAGAAACCCATTCTCTCTCAGAATTTCCCAGTACTGTTCATTTTTCTAGGATGGGTTCCTTCAGATTTGTGCCAGAACATCATGACTCTCCAATCATGAGAATGGTTTGCTATGGAATAGGTCCTGCGGCCAAATGTATGCTGGGCAGTCCCTAATGACACTCAGTGGTTCTGTGGTACCAACCTTTGGCCCTAGCTACCTCCAGGATGGGTGGGAAGATGCACCCTGGCTTTTCCCTGGATGCAAGGGTGACAACTAAAAACCTTAGAATGCCCAATCAATTTAGAGGTTTTAAAACACTGATGGACCACGAGTGCTTTTCAATGGTTATGATCACTTAGTCTCAGTCTTTCTTCCATTTGTCAGATTGGAAGATGTCATCTGGCACATAGAAACTCTCACAAAGTATACCCAAAAGGATTTAAATGATGCAGTTGAGGGCATTTCCTTAATTTTGATGTTCAAAAGATGAGAAAAGCCATCATACTCACTGCAGCCCAAGGTGGCACATATGCCATTATCAAGGTTGAATACTGTGTATACATTCCTGATAATCTAATAATGTCTCATCTGCTTTATAATACCTGCACAAACAGATTCAAACCATGTCAGGTGCTATGGTGCCATTTAATAACAGTTCTGGGAATTGCTCTCAAGCTTTTCATGATGGAAGAAGACCATACCTATTATAATCTTCGCAGTCATTTTGTTAACCTTTGGCACTTGTAGACTCAACTGCTATTTTAACTTTATTTCTGCTCACTTACAGACAGCTCACACCCACATGGTTATACAGCAATACAACTCCATCTACACAGGCCTATCTCAATGCCCACTGAGAGCAGAACACTTGCAACTTCTGACGGGCCTATCTACGCCCCCCTACCTCACAATGCTAGACACCTCCATCTCTGAGATAGACCCCAATGCTTCTGTTACTAATGTTTATAATTTTTATACCAGGCCAAAGAGGTCTAAGTGATATGGTGTCTAACTGGTAGGTTTCTCCCTTGGGCCATTAGAATAGTTCTCCTCTCTGGGAAACATTCTAACTGCCACATTTTCCTTGCCCCAGAAAGTCATTCACTATCTGACATCATCATCCCTTTTCTTTTAAGAGTAGTTAGAGTGTCTTCTCATGAGATGATAAAATGTAGTGGGAGGGGGCTATTTTTCCTCTTTCTCCAGAGCTTGATCTTTCTTGGAAGCATATTTTTTTTTTTTCTAAGATCTGTGTTAGGTTACATGGGCTCCTGGGCTACCTGTGGCCTACATGGTCTTTTGGGCTACACGTGGTGTACTTCTCTTTTCCCCACTTTATCTTTTCTCACCTCCCAGTTTTCTCCCTTCTCCAGTCCTTTGTAACATCTGAATAAAATGTGGTATTTTAAAAATCATTTTCTTGGACTGGAGAGATGGCTTAGCGGTTAAGCGCTTGCCTGTGAAGCCTAAGGACCCCGGTTCGAGGCTCGGTTCCCCAGGTCCCACGTTAGCCAGATGCACAAGGGGGCGCACGCGTCTGGAGTTCGTTTGCAGAGGCTGGAAGCCCTGGCGCGCCCATTCTCTCTCTCTCCCTCTATCTGTCTTTCTCTCTGTGTCTGTAATAAAAAATATAAAAAAAAATAAAAATAAAAATCATTTTCTTGAATCTGGAATTGCCAATTCTTTGATTAGTTTGAAGATATGAACTTAGGGCTTGGGGTTCCAGAAATCACCAGAACTCCAACTCCCCCTGTTACATCTAGGCTGCCATTTTACTTCTTGGTTTAATGGCTATTCACGTAAAAGCTGTGTCGATGTTCTTCATTGTCTATGAGTTTGGGGGAAATTATAGTTGGTGAGGAGAGGGTGGTGGAGGAACAATACCAATTCTCTCTGTTTTACATCTCAGATGGACACTACAGTTCAAAAGGGTTGCTTTGGCAGTTTGAATGTAAAATGTCCTTCTTTTATGTGAACACTTAATTCCCAGTTAGTGGTGCTACTTGGGAGGGGTGTGGAGACTTTGGGAGGTGGAGCTTTGCTGGAGGAAGTGTTCACCAGGGGCAGGTCCTAGAGGGTTATGGTCCAGGTCTGCTTGCCACACTGAGCATGCTCTCTGCTTTTCCTTTCTAATGTGAAGATGTGACATGTACCCGTCTGCTTTAGCCACGCTCTCCCTGCCATGATGAAACTTCCCCCAGAAAATGTAAGAATAAACCTCGTCCTTCACTAAGCTATTGCTGGTCAGGTGTTTTGTCCCAGCCAAGGAGGTAACTGCTACAATTGCCCCCGTGGGCAAAGAGTACCAGCCATGGGAATCTCTGGTTATGAGAGTTGAAGAGAAAAGAAAGTCAAGCTCTAACAGAAATGCCCATGGCAGGGAATACAGAGGAGTACAAGCCACAAGGTCATCTGAAAGACTTTCCCACATGTGCCTCCAAAGGATTAGTGCTTAGAAGCCAAAGAAATATAAGATGTCAAAAATGATAAGCGTTCTTCTGAGAGTGCCAGTTATAACCAGATTCTAATATAACTGAGGCCTGGAGATACATAAGAGCTCATCAAAGCGATCCTACTCTACTGTTGCAGAGAGAGAGCAGCAGTGTCCTTATCAAACTGTTTATGAATACACACATTTCTCCAGATTTGGTGAGCAGGCCATACTTTACCAACTCCTGCAACAGAATAGGATTGAAGGTAAGATTGAAAGAATCTTTCACTGAGAATTTTCTTACATGAGCATACTATAATTTAACCATAATCCCCTCCCATTGCCTTCTTTTTTATTTCCCTTCTCCCATGCCACTCCACTGAACACTTTTTTCTTTTCAGCTACTCCTTCTCCTGTTTTGGTGTCTTTTTTCCCCACCTTCCATCATCTATATCAAACTGTTGATGGGCTCAATATTTTGAAGGTCTTATGTAGGTAACAAACAGCTTTCAGCTGCCATGAGGTCATCAATGTAACAGTCACTTCATTTTTGGAGGACAGTGTCCCAAAGCACTCCTCTCCACCCTCCAGCTCTTACATTCTTTTTGCTCCCTCTTCAGCAATGTTCCCTGATGCTTGGAGCAGGTGCTAGAGATGTCTGATTCAGCACTGAGCACTGATCAACCACTTATTCCCAGCACTTCCTTATTCCCCTAGTTTATTGACAATTTTTATATATGAACATAATGTAATTTGATCATAATCCTTCAATGTGTTTTTGTTCCCTCTGAATTCCTTATTCTTTCCAACTAGGCCCTATCCTATCTTGATGGCTTTGTTTTCACCCTCCTCTATAATCCAAGTTGAAATGTTGATGTGCTCAATCTTGTGGTGGTCTTGTGGAGGTAGTGACACCCACTATGAGTTTTTCATTTTGTCTATTCCATCACTCCTAGTTCCCTTTACACAATCAGGTTCACTGTAACCCTCAACTCCTCCCAGTCTCTGGAATATGTCTTCCCTGCTGCTCTCCCAGCAGTGCCAGTGGGGGGAATGCCCACCCTACCATCTTTCAGCCTCAATTCTCTTTTTGCTGACCTGCTTTTGTGATTTTTCACATGGGTTGATTTGAACTCCATGAAGCCATGCATTCTTGTTTGTATTATAAACTGAAAGTATAAGTTTCAGGTATCAGATGGCCAAACTAATTAGTGAAAAAATATAAACGAATGCACCTTAATGTATTTTATTTGTTTATTTTTTTTATTTTAGAGAGAGCCAGCAAGAGGGGGAGGCAGAGGGAGAGAGAAAGAGAGACTTGACATACCAGGGCCTCAGCCACTGCACTCAAACTCCAGATGCATGTGTCACTTAGTGGGCATGTGTGACCTTGTGTGTGCCTCACCTTTGTGCGTCTGGCTTATGTGGGATTTGGAGAGTTGAACATGGGTCCTTAGGCTTCACAGGCAAGCACTTTAATCACTAAGCAATCTCTCCAGCCCCCACTTTAATGTATTTTGATGAATGGTATTTGTGATTATTTGTGGGGCACAATGTAGCATCTCAATACATGTTTAATGATTAGATTAGGGTAACTGGTACATTTACTGTTAGGAAAAGCAGGAAAAGAGAAGCAAGGGAATGGTTGGCTTAACAGCAAACTTTATTGGGGGCATCCTGAGAAGGGATAAGACTGGATAGGTCAAAAAGCCACCTCCCTTCCAGACTATGGGATACTTATAGTGTGGTGGGAGTCATAGGAACTCTTTGGTTGCAGGGTGGTCCATATTGCCTCAGGGCTTGTGCCACTTCAGGGACATCATAATGGGGATGAGTAGTCTGGGTCACTCCAGGAAAGTGAAAATGGAGATTGGTGGTCCTGGTTCTAGGGATGTCATAATTGAGAGGAATGGTTGCATCACTCTTGGCAGTTAGAGTCCAAAGATAGAGTCATTCTGGTTCTAACTTCTGCCACTCAGACATTGATCATCTGTAATATTCTATGGGATATTAGAACTCTTATTCTTCCAATCCAACTGCATCCTTGTATCTGCTAACTATTCTTTCACATTCTCCTTCTGCCAGCCTCCACACTCCTTCTAGACTCTGAGAACCATTATTGTAATCTCTATTAACTTTTCAGCATCTACATATGAGTGAGAACATGAAGTATTCGTTCTTCTGTGCTTGACTTATTTCACTTAGCATGATGTCCTCCAGTCCCATCCATATTTCTATAAATGCCAGAATCAATTAAAACCCATCAAAGATCATGCACTTGTCTCCTTTGCTGCATAACAAGTTTTCACATAGTGTCTCAACACATTACACAGTTGTTACTTCACAACAGGTTAGGAGTCTAGGCAGAATTGACTTAGCTTGCCATCTCAGGTAAGAGCCCTTTGCTTGCTTTGTTATATATTTGAGCCTTTTTGGCTGTGGGACTAGGACTGTCCATTTTATGCATGCTGTGGCTTGAGGCTCATGTCAGCTCCTTGACACATGAGCTTACAAATGTAATTATTTATTGTCCATAAAGACTCTTCAGAGTCACTATGCAAGATGATAGCTACCTAGATGTGCTGCACATCTCTAATTCTAGTACCAAGGAAGCTGAGAGAGGTGAATTGTGAGTTTGAAGCCAGCCTGGGCTAAATAGTGAGATTGTAACAGAGAGAGAGAGAGAGAGAGAGAGAGAGAGAGAGAGAGAGAGAGAGAAAGGGAGAGGATAACTATAACCAGAATACTGGTTATCTCAAAAGAAACATCCTATCTTGCCATATTCTGGTGTGTGAAGGAAGTCAAGAGTGTTAGCTATACACCAGGAGAGGTAACTGCATTGATGCATTAAAGCTTGATGCAGGGATCAGAGGGTTCCTAGAAACAGACAGATAGCATTGGAGTTCAGCAGTATGGGTTCTGCAGCATGTTTACTTGAACTGAATTATAATCATATGCTACATCATAGTATTTTAGTCAGCAGTGGCTCACATTCTGTAAGGTTACAATGGAAGCTAAAAAAAAAAAAAAACACCTTATTTTTCACTGTATGTTTCCTAGATCTAGATACACAAACACTTCCTATAGTGTTACAGTTACTGACAGTATGCAGGATAGTAACATGTTATTCAGGTTTGTAGCCCAGGAGCCCAGGTTGCACAAGATAGTTTAGGTGCATAATCTGTTGTAGAACCTAGATTGGGGTTAGAATACCCTGTGCTTTTGCATAATGAGGAACTTGACTAATGCATTTCTCAGAATGTGTGTCATCATCATCAAGTGACACATGAGTATAAATAGCAGTTAAGCTAGGGGCTGTGAGGGGCAATCAGCAGGAGAGAGTGAATTACTTTTTGTTTTTAAACCTAAGGGCTATCTGCTACTGGTTTTGAAGGAATGTGCAAGACCCTCATCATAGGAGAAAAAGATTATGACATCAAAATAAAAGAGAAACTAACAGAGAGAGGGTGGGGGATATGAGGGATAACAGAGTTGTGAAAGGGAAAAAGGGGAAGGGGAGGGAAATATCATGGTTTATTGTCTGTAAGTATAGAAGTTGTCAATAAAAAAAGTTAAAAAATATTTCCCATAAATCTACACAGAAACCCAATTGTACAAGGTAAGATTTGTACATAGGTAAAAGTTCTTTCCTGCAAGGAAACTGAGGCAAAGAAATAGAGGCAGCTTGGCCAGATGGTGCCAGTTCACCAGGTCCCTTGAGGTATCACCTTGGGTTTGACTTCCTGGATAATGCAGTTTGCCAGATTTCATCACAAATTACTGACCAGAGCATGGCTGTCACAGAAGAGAGAGAGAGAGAAACAAGTCGGTGGACAACATCACAAATGACTGACAGAGCATGGCTCTAGCAGGAGAGAAAGAAGTGAAGGGAGAACATGGCTCCTTGTCTTCATAAGTGAGTTGCTAAAAACTGTCTCACAGTGCCAAGTATCTTTTTTTCTGGTATGAAACCTTCAGACGTCTCTCTATGTTATGATAAAATTATGTTTTGTTAATGCATATATGTAAGTAGAAGAATAGATTAATGGGGGTTAAAAGGCCCAAGTGAGGTCAGGGGAAGAGATTGAGTAAAGGAAAGGTAGAGGAAGAGCTAAGCAAAATCTAAGAGGATATAAGTAAATCATATGGAGACCTATTTTTTTGGACAATGTTATACTCAGGAGCCATAGATCATTGCTAGAAAATTTTCAGTGCCAGGGATGGGATACCTTCTAGTGAGTTATTGGCCAAGGAGGTCTCTGATGCCCCAAAAACATTATTGGTCATTGCCGAGGCCCTTGGTTTCCTACCAGGAACAGATGGTAAGACTCTATTGCTGAAGACTCCACATACTTGGACTGCAAGGCCACTGAGAAATCCTGTTGGAAGTGAGCTGATAACCTCCTCTATGTAGACCAGCTAACAGAAAGCTGGAAGAAGCCATCCTGCATGCAGTTCAACGGGAGAGAGAGAAATCAGTGAAGAAACTCAACAGTGGACACTGCAAGCCTTATATTTGGCCAGCCAGGTCCAATGAGCCAATGGGTGCAATAGTGGCATATCTGTCATGGTGGAAACCAACTGCCCTCTAATTGGACTGGAGGCCTGCTCCATGGGAGGGAATACATCCCTGATACTGAAAACTTAAAACAGAGGTAGTCATGAGTCCTAGGGGTGTAATGTCTGCTGCTGACTGGCTAAATGTATATATTATGCTTATCAAACTGCCCAGTAAGCACTTCTCTTAATGTGCATACCCTTATACTTATGTTACTCTCACTTTTGGTAGAGAATCTTCTCTTTTCAGATGGCAGTGAACTTGGGATGACTCAGAAGGCATCATGGTGCTAGAAAGAAGTGATAGGAGTGCTCAGTACTACAGTATCTCTATCACACCTTCCAAGGCTCAGGGTCTGTTGTGGAAGATGTGGCAGAAAGAATGTAAGAGCCAAAGGAAGGGTAGGACTCCTTACAACATGCTCCTCCAGACACAAAATGGCTTGGATATCCATGATCCCACAATGCCTGATATTATCTACACAAGACCATCATAATAAGAGGAAAAGATCATGACATCAGAATAAAAGAGAGGCTGATTGAGAAGGGGAGAGGATATGATTGTGAATGGAGTTTCAAAGGGGAAAGTGGGGGGAGGGAGGACATTACCATGGAATATTGTTTACAATCATGGCAGTTGTTAATAAAAAAAAAAGTTTGAAAGAAAAAAAGTATTTTAGGTGAGAACATGAAGAAAGTTGGTGCTAAAGTTTGAATCTGTAATGTTCTGCAAAGGCTTATATATTGGAGACTTCGACTGCAGCTTTGTTACTATGAGGTGGCACATTTAAGAGGTGGTACCTAGTGGGAGTAAGTTGGGAGTGAGGGTATGTCTTTGAAGGGGATATTGACAGGTGGCTCCTTCCTTGTCCTCTCTTTTCCACTTCCTTGCCAGGAACAGAGTAATGGTTTATTCTGACATATGTTCTTTATAATGCTGTGCTGGCTCATCACAGACCCAAAAGCAATAGGGCCAACTGACTATGGGCTGAACCTTTTAAAACTGTAAGCCAAGTTATCAAACAAACACTATTAGAACTAAGGTCACAGATAACACCAAACACAGTGGTAGTGGGTGACTTTAACACCCCACTCTCATCAATTGACAGGTCATCCTGGAAAAAATAAACAGAGAGGCATCTGGACTAAATGAGGTCATAGAAGGAATGGACCTAACAGATATATACAGGACATTTCATCCAAAGGCTGCAGAATATACATTCTTTTCAGCAGCACATGGAACATTCTCTAAAATAGACCATATATTAGGACACAAAGCAAATCTTAACAAATTCAGGAAAATTGAAATAATTCCTTGCATTCTATCTGACTACAATGGAATTAAACTACAAACCAGTAGCAAGAAAGGCTATAGAGCATACACACAATCATGGAAACTAAACAATACACTACTAAATGATCAATGAAGAAATCAAGAAGGAAATCAAAAAATTTATAGAATCAAATGATAATGAGAACACAGCATATCTCTGGGACACAATGAAGGCAGGTCTAAGAGGTAAATTTATAGCCTTAAGTGCCTATATTAAGAAATTAGAAAGGTCACAAGTAAACAACCTAATGCTTCACCTTAAAACCTTGGAAAAAGAAGAACAAGGCAAACCAAAAATCAGTAGGTGGGAAGAAATAATAAAGATTAGGGCAGAAATTAATGAAATAGAAACAAACAAACAAACAAAAATCCAAAGAATTAATGAAACAAAGAGTTGGTTCTTTGAAAGGATAAACAAGATTGACAAACCCTTAGCAAATCTGACCAAAAGAAAGGGAGAAGAGACACAAATTAATAAAATTAGAGATGAACAAGGTAACATCACAACAGATTCCAGAGAAATTCAAAAAATGATAGGGACATACTATAAAAGCATATATTCCACAAAGTATGAAAATCTGAAAGAAATGGATGATTTCCTTGATTTATATGACCTACCTAAATTAAATCAAAATGAGATTAATCACTTAAATAGACCTATAACAAACATAGAGATCCAAACAGTTATCAATAATCTCCCAACTAAAAAAAGCCTAGGCCCAGATGGATTCACTGCTGAATTATACCAGACCTTTAAGGAAGAGCTAACACCATTGCTTCTTAAGCTTTTCCAGGAAATAGAAAAAGAGGGAATTCTACCAAACTCCTTCTATGAGGCCAGCATCACCCTGATACCAAAACCAGGCAAAGATAGAACAAAAAAAGAAAATCACAGACCAATCTCCCTCATTAACATAGATACAAAAATTCTCAACAAAATATTGGCAAACAGAATACAAGAGTATATCAAAAAGATCATTCACCCTGACCAAGTAGGCTTTATCCCAGAGATGCACGGATGGTTCAATATTCACAAATCTATAAATGTAATACATTATATAAATGGGTTGAAGGACAAAAGTCACATGATCATCTCATTGGATGCAGAGAAAGCATTTGACAAAATCCAACATCCCTTCATGATAAAAGTCCTACAGAGACTGGGAATAGAAGGAACATATCTCAAAATAATAAAAGCTATTTATGACAAGGCTACAGCCAACATATTACTAAATGGGGAAAAACTGGAAGCTTTTCCACTAAAATTAGGAATAAGACAAGGGTGTCCACTGTCCCCACTTTTATTTAATATAGTTTTGGAAGTCTTAGCCATAACAATAAGGCAAAAGACACACATAAAAGGGATACAAATTGGAAAGGAAGAGATCAAGTTATCATTACTTACAGATGACATGATTCTATACATAAAGCACCCTAAAAACTCTACTAGCAAACTGTTAGAGCTGATCAAAACCTATAGCCATGTAGCAGGATACAAAATAAATACACAGAAATTAGTAGCCTTCATATATGCTAACAACAAACACACAGGGGGTGAAATCAGAGAATCACTCCCATTCACAATTGCATCAAAAAAAAAAAAATAAGGTACCTTGGAATAAACCTAACTAAGGAAGTAAAGAATCTCTACAATGAGAACTTTAAAACACTCAAGCGAGAAATTGCAGAAGACACTAGAAAGTGGAGAAACATCCCCTGTTCCTGGATTGGAAGAATCAATATTGTGAAAATGGCAACCTTACCAAAAGCAATCTACACATTTAATGCAACCCCTATCAAAATTGCAAAAGCATTCTTCATGGAAATAGAAAAAACAATCCAAAAATTCATTTGGAATTACAAAAAACCTCAAATATCTAAAATAATACTGAGCAACAAAAATAAGGCTGGTGGTATCACCATACCTGATTTTAACCTATACTACAGAGCCACATAGTAGCAAAAAAAGCGTGGTACTGGCACAAAAACAGACATGTAGATCAGTGGAACAGAATAGAGGACCCCGATGTAAGCCCAAATAGCTATAGCCACCTGATATTCGATAAAAATGCCCAAGATACTCATTGGAGAAAAGACAGCCTCTTCAGCAAATTGTGCTGTGAAAACTGGATATGTACCTGAGGAAGGATGAAAATAGATTCTTCTCTCTCTCCATGCACAAGAATTAAGTCCAAATGTATTAAAGACCTTAACATCAGACCTGAAACTCTGAAACTGCTAGAGGAAAAAGTTGGGGAAACTCTACAACATATTGGTCTTGGCAAAGACTTTCTGAATACAAGCCCAATTGCTCAGACAATAAAACCACAGATTAATCACTGGGACCTCATGAAATTACAAAGATTTTGCACCGCAAAGGACACAGTTAAAAAAGCAAAGAGGCAGCCTACAGAATGGGAAAAAATCTTCGCCAGCTATGTATCTGATAGAGGATTAATATCTAGGATATATAAGGAACTCAAAAAGTTAAATAATAAGGAATCAAACAAGCCAATCAAATATTGGCTATGGAGCGAAATAGAGCATTCTCAAAGGAAGAAATACGAATGGCATATAAACATCTAAAAAAAAGTTCCACGTCACTAGCCATCAGGGAAATGCAGATTAAAACTACATTGAGATTCCATCTCATTCCTGTCAGATTGGCCACCATCATGAAAACAAACGATCATAAATGTTGGCCGGGATGTGGTAAAAGAGGAACCCTTCTACACTGCTGGTGGGAATACAATCTGGTTCAGCCATTGTGAAAATCAGTGTGGAGGTTCCTGAAACAGCTAAAGATTGATCTACCATATGACCCAGCTATAGCGCTCCTAGGCCTATATCCGAAGGAATCATCTCATTTCTTTAGAAGTACGTGCTCAACCATGTTTATTGCTGCTCAATTTATAATAGCTGGGAAATGGAGCCAGCCATGTCCCTCAACTGATGAGTGGATAATGAAGATGTGGCACATTTATACAATGGAGTTCTACTCAGCGGTAAAGAAAAATGAAGTTATGAAATTTGCAGAAAAATGGATGGACCTGGAAAGGATTATACTAAGTGAGGTAACCCAGGCCCAGAAAGCCAAGTGCCACATATTCTCCTTCATATGTGGATCCTAGCTACAGATGACTGGGCTTCTGTGTGAGAATGAAAATACTTAGTAGCAGAGGCCAGTAAGTTAAAAAGGAGACATAAAGGGAAGAGAAAGGAAGGGAGGAGGGTACTTAATAGGTTGATATTGTATATATGTAAGTACAATGATTGTGATGGGGAGGTAATATGATGGAGAATGGAATTTCAAAGGGGAAAGTGGGGGGGTAGGGAGGGAATTACCATGGGATATTTTTTATAATCATGGAAAATGCTAATAAAAATAAAAGAAATAAAATATAAAAAAACTGTAAGCCTAAATAATAAACCTGTCTTCTTGTATTTATTTATTTTAGAGTGAGAGTTAGAGCAAATGGGAGAGGGAAAGAGAGGGAGAGAATTGACACACTAGGGCCTCAGGCAATGAAATCCATACCCTTCTGCCACCTAGTGGGCGTGTGCAACTTTGTGCTTGCTTACCTTTTGTCTTTTCACTTACGTGGGATCGGAGAGTTGAACATGGGTCCTTAGGCTTCCCAGGCAAGCATTTTAACATTAAGATATATCTCCAGCCCCCTTTCTTCTTTTTAAGTTGGTTGTTTCAGGTATTTTGTTAGAGCAACAAAAAGTGAATAGCTAGGTATTAATCTGTCTGCTAATATCTTGTAGGGTGTTTATAATTAAGATGGACCACAGATTAATCTACTTAGTTCCTGTCTCATAGAAGGCTGGAAGTCTGGGGTTGAGGTGTCAGGATGGTTGTCAGTTTGCTATTTTCTCTATGTATACTCAACATGCAAGAAACAGCCTCTAGGATTCCTTTTCTAAGGGCAGTAGTCCTGTTCATGTGAGCTCCACCTTCATGGTTCACTCACTTCCCAAAAGCTTACACTAACACCATCACCCTGAGGGATGTACTAACATGAATTTTGTGAGGAAGCATTTAGTGCATTGCATTTTAAAGAAAATATTTGTACAAGCAGAGGGAGATAGAAGAGAGACAGACAATTGTGCATGCCAGGGCCCTCAGCCATTGCAAATGAATTCTAGATGCATGTGCCACTTTGTACATCTGGCTTTTCATGGGTCCTGTGAAATCCAACCCAAGTTTTTAGGCTTTGCGGGTAAGTGCCTTGACTGCTGAGCCATTTCTCCAGCCCCTGGATTGAATTTTTTAAACAAAAACAATTTATTTCTGACTTAGTACTTGTGATAGAGATTAGAAACTAGGTCGCTCACAGTACAGACACTTTAGTCAGGCACAGTAGTTTGGAGAGGAACGTCAGTCTGCCCAGACATCCAGCACTGACTCATCAGAATGCTTGCTGGCCACCTGGCTTTACCCATTGTTCTCCCATTTCCTGCACCCTCCCCTCGAACATACACAATTTCACCTTCTTTACCAATCAGAGACCTCCAGATGTGTCCACGGGACCTATAGCTCAATGTAGTCTAATGATTAATTTCCATGCGAGTCATCGCTCACTCCAAACCTCTGAAAGCTGATGCAGTCCCCAGGACTGAAGGCAACCCTTTTTGAGCCTCCTCTCCACTGGAAACTGTTTTTTTTTTTTTTTTGTTTTTTTTGGTAAAAGTTTTCAATCTTATTTGCAAGGAGAGAGGTAGAAAAGAGACAGAGAAAGAGAGGGAGGAAGAGAAAGAGAAAGTATGGGCATACCAGTTCCTCTTGCTACTGCAAATGAACTCAAGATGCATGAGCCACTTTGTGTATCTGGTTTTACATGGGTACTGGGGAATTGAACCTGTGCCATCAGACTTTTCAAGCCTTTGCCTTTAACCACTGAACCATCTCTCCAACCTTGGGAAGCTTTGTTCTATGTGTCAATAAATCTTGCTTGCATTTTCCTTCCTTGCGTACCCTCCTTCTTTCCTTATTCATCTTTCTACATGGCTGGAGACAATGAGCTTAAGAGCAATGGGCTCTGGGGAGTTTTAGTAACCATTTAGTGTCTAGAGTTCTAACACCCAACCACTTCCCACCTGAGTTGAAAAAGCCATGTCTCTCTCAAAGCCCTCAATACTTGCACACTTGAATAGTAGCTTGGAGATATAGGTCAGGAGTTAAGCCTGGAGTCATTCTGTAGACTATAATAAACACACAGACATATGAGAAGTACTCTAGGCACATCATCAAACATTGATGTGTATAAAACCTACCAGGAAGTGTGATAAAAGGCATATTCTTGGGCTGGCATGAGAACCTCAGACTCAGTAACTGTGTGAAAAACATATGCTTGTAGTTTCAGTGCTGATGAGGCAGAGACAGAAGGATCCCTGGGGCTCTTAGAAAACCAGTCTAGACTTTGATGAAGCTCAAAGCCAATGTGAGATAAGTGGATGGTATTCCTGAGGTGCACCTAAAGTTGTACTCTGGCTTCCACATGCACACTCACATGCACGTGCATGCACACACACATGCACACACACACACAGATATACTCAGACATCACCCCAAGATTATGACCCATGATTCTCTGAACTTTGCCTTTTTACAAGCTCGTCCAGTGATGTGATACAGGTGGCCATCAGGGAGAAACCTGAAATCTTCAAGACAAGGCCAACCCCTTGTTTTGTAGGTGGAAATCCAAAGCCCAAAGAGGTAATGTGCACAAGGCTGGGCATGTGGTAAGACTCAAACTTCATTTTCAAGTTAGTAGCCTTCTATGTCATCCTAGCTCAAGGAAGACTTCTCCTTATTTATAATTTAAGAAGAGGAGATATTTTCCAAGGATGACTAAAAGTAGAAACTGCAATAAGTTCCAAACACAATACCTTTGTAAAAGCAAAATAAGTGAGAATTAAATTCATCTACTAAGTAATTCATTCCTAATAGTTAGAGGGGCAGAGTAGTCACCAAAGAAAGTGAATGCCCTCCTGGTACAGGGCAATATTCTTTTCAAGGCTCCCACTTTCCTGCTGATACCTTGGTAGGCCTTGGAGTTGTGTCCCTGGAGACACATCGATGTATTGTAGCAGCTCAGAGCTGGCCTTGAGAATTGCCTCATGGTGAGACTTGCTTGGACCTGGGTCATGTTTTGCTACCAATTTTAATGTTCTGAAATGAAAGGTAATTTTCTTATTTTTTCCCCTCTCAGTTGATTTTAATCCTGAAAAGCTGTATTCTCCAGCAGAAATAAAATGAGGAGAATAGAATTAGTTGCCATGATGGAAAAGGAGAGTATGCTGGTGAAACCAGAAGTCAAACATTAGATTTGTGTGGAGCAAGTGGAGAGAAAGTGGGTGGTGGTGACAAGTTAACTGAGCAGTCAGCTTCTTCTCTCACTGGAGGTGTGTCAGGAACTTGAAATCAGGTGAAAGTCTGGAGAAAGTGTCCAGGGAGTCCTCTATGAACTGTGGTGCTTCTGAGCCTGTACAATGCGGCAGATATTTTAGAGCAGAGATGCAGGGTAGCCAGGACCCAAGTGTCAGTGTGACTTGGAGATGGCACCCAAATTGACTCCTTGCTCACTTTGGAGCTTGGACTCTTGCCACACACCATCTGTGTACTAAAGAAACTTTTATCGTCAGTCAAGGCAATCTCCTCCCAAAGTTGGTAGTGTCCCAGAATGCCAAGCTGCCAACCTGAGCCTCCTCTAAAGCTCCACATTTCAAGCCAGGCTTAGACTGGAGGGCATTGCTACACCCTTTGATTGGGACCCACCTGACCAAGGAATATCAGGCCTGCCTTCTCCTTTTGTTACATTAGCTCTTTGCCAAGAACAACATATCTTGAGGGTGTGGTGAGTCTGAGGTGCAAGGATGATTCATAAAAAGGATCTCAGACTGGGGACTTGTTCCTGTGGGATTCCCACATTCTGTAGGGAAGTGTTCAGTACACCTTATATATGTCACCAGGACCAAGTATGGTAAATGAGTGCCTCTGGGTGTCTTAGCAGGAATGGCCCCACATGAAGAGCTAGAACTATGCTGTATGCCCATTTCTCATAATCATAAGTTTTTATTTTATTTTATTTTTATTCATTTATTTGAGAGAGCAAGAGAAAAAGGAGGAGAGAGAGAAAATGAGAGAGAATGGGCATGACAGGGCCTCTAGACATTGCAAGCAAACTCCAGACGCATGCATCACCTTGTACATCTGGCTTATGTGGGTACCAGGGAATCGAACCTGCGTCCTTAGGCCTTGAAGGCAAGTGCCTTAACCACTAAGACATATCTCAAGCCTCAAATTTTATTTTTGTAGCATTAATCAATCACCAAAAAGAGTGATAAATTTCAATGATGAGTATATACAATTTTTATCTAACATGCAATGTTGTAAAAAATGCAAACAAATGATCTTTAAAAGAACAGTACTGAGCCACCTTCTAGACAACTATGGCATTTGTTTTAAGAAGGTGGTTGAACTCAGGGCCATGTACTTGTGAGGCAAGTACTGTACCCTTGAGCTACATTCTTAGCCCTTTTTTTTTTCCAGATAAATCTCAATACATAGCAGCCTGGGCTAGCCTGGGACTTGTGATCCTCCTACCTCTACTTCCTGAGTGCTGGAATTACAGGCCTGTATCACCACACCCACCTAAAGTGACTCTATGTTTTTAAAACATACCTTTTTAGTTCTTTTCTTCTTTGCTCCTTGGAGATAGGATCTGTTGTTACAGTCTAGGTTAGGTTCACTTGTAGTCCTCCTGTCTCAACCCCGCAAGCACTGGGATTATAGGTATGTGCCACCAGCATGCTATGTATAATGTGAAACATGGAAACCTATATAGGAGACTTTTGAAAAAAATATTTCTATAGTACTTCATTTAAGGTTTGGAATGATTTTTGTTTTCATACAACTGTCGGTAGAAATAAGAGAAGTAGATTACTGTTCAATGAGAAATTTTGCATCATTTGTCCACTGATAATAGTTTAACATTTATATTTCCATTGCTCATTTATTGGTGGGACCATTTATTTGATCTGCAATAGTGCCTTACATTATGAGCTAACTAGGAAAAAAATCACATATTTTTCTATTTTTAGTGTTCTGAATCCATTTTACTATGACTCCATAAATAAAACTGACTGTTAAGCCACTCCAAATGAAACTTACACATAAAGGTGACTATAAAAACTTGTATTTTTTCTTTCCTTAACTAGACCTGAGGATGAATATTTCGAATTAAAATCCAAATTGACTACTTTGAAAAATGCATGAAATGTGTGTTTTCGTGAAAGCATTCTGGGGAGTCCAGAGGTACCATGTATGGTCTCACCTACTTCCTTTCCTCCTGGTCAGGACTAGCAGGGAGGAGTTGGACCACTCCTTCCTCTCCAGTGGCGAGTCTAGCAACTCTGGAGGTGTTGAGAAATACTTGTAGAATAAATAAATGAAATGCTTGTTAAGTTTAGTTTCCTCAAAATATTTTTATTTACTTCTGTGTGTGTGTGAGAGAGAGAGAAGCAGATAGAATGAGAATGGGCATGCCAGACCCACCTGCCACTGCAAATGAACTCCAGAAGCATGTGCCACTATGTGTATCTGGCTTTACATAGGTACTGGGGAATCAAACCCAGGCCACCAGGCTTTGCAAACAAGCATCTTTAACTATTGAGCCATCTCTCCAGCCCGGTAATTTTAGTTTTTAATCCGCTAGCTGATAAAGAAGACAGAGAATTCTGGGGAAAGATACTTGATGTGAATCAATGGAGTACCCATGTATCCTTTCCCACCAACAGCTCACTGTCTTTGAGGAACATACTGAAAGTTACTATTCATACCAACATAACTTTTTCTTTTATATAATGTATGCTTTTATAATACATTTACATAATTGTTATAAATATATGGGAGCTATACATCTTAATGTTTTGGGGTTTTTCTGCCATATAACAAAACATTTTATACTGGGTACTTTGTAAAGGAAAGAGGTTTATTCAGGTCATTCTTTGGAGGTTGAAAAGTCCAAGAGCATTGTGCTTAGTCTCTGATGTGGACCCTGCTGTGGGGCCCAACATGGCACATGTCCTTACGTAGAGAATCAGAGCAAGGGAGCCTGAAAGAAGTTGCCCCGATACCAAAGCCACACCTGGTAGGACTCATTTATGCATCCACAAGTACAAAGCTCTCATGACTCTTCTACCTCTTCACATCTTACCTGGTGCCATCCTTATCACCTCTTACCATCTTACCTGGTGCCATCCCCTTTTAAAGCCAGAATTTAAAAAATTTATTTAGAATGAACATAATCATTAATTTATCACATTGGAAAATGTTAACACAGTTGATACTATTGAGAGTGGTCTCATCTCTTAATACAGGAGTGATTCAATGTCAGCATGAGTTGTGTTTAGGACAGTCAAACCTAAGTAACATATTTCAATGTTTACATGATATATACTTAATTTATATAAATGCTATGTTTGTAATAGATGTTTAACATGTATAACAAATTCATATGATTTATCTGTTTTCATCTTGGAAAAGCTAACAATATTTTCTTTAGCTGAGATTCTTCTTTTATTTTTAAATCTAGATTTATGATTAGGTTATATAAAAACTATTAATAATGCTTATGCTCCCAATTCCTTGGCTTGTACTTTTTATTAAAAATAAGACTGTCTTTACAATGTCGTGTTTAGCACTAAGTGAGCCATCTCTGTCACATTCTCCAAGGCTCAGGGACCATTGTGGAAGAGGTGGTAGAAAGAATTTAAGAGCCAAAGGAAGGGGAGGAGTGTTTACCATACTGTCTTCTAGACACGAAGTAGCCATGACATTCATGATCTCATGGTGGCTGGTGCTGCCTATATAAGACATGCATAGTGGGATGGGGGTGTAACGACATCAACACAGAAGAGAGATTAGTTGGAAAGAAGAGTGTTAGAGGAGGGGGATAGAAGAGGGGCAGAAGACAGGGTGGTGGGAGGGGATTATGATCATGGTATATTGTTTATATGTATGGAGGTTGTCAATAAAAAGTTAAAAAATAATTCTGTCTTTAAAGATGTAAATAGATTAAGCAGTCAGGTTTTTTGCATACATATAGTACTATTTATGTGTCTTTAGCTTTTTACAAAAAGTCTTCAATGGGCATTGCTGCTCTGTGTTATAATTAGGGAAGAACTCCAGCGAATGTCATTGTGAAGAATAGGTTTAAGCAGTGAGGGCAGTGCTAGGTTCCCGTCCCATCCCCTGCGTGAGAAACTTTCCCACGGTGTTCCAGGGCTGGGCACCTGCTGGAAGCTCAAACTTGCTATGCAGCTTTGTCATCTGGCTACTGACTGGCCCAGGCCCATTCCCCTGATCCCTCACACCCTCACTCAGCTTCCAGTTCACCTCTTGGAGCTCTGGCCCCACAGGGCAGTGTTCCCACATGCAGCACCCTCTGCTAGGCTTCTTCTTCCTAAGGATTGTGAAACTGTTTATTGAATGTGTTTCACAGCAAGCTGTGGAGCATGCATTTCCCACGAAGTCCTGCCTTCTTGAATAGGGCAGGTAATTAGTTCACAGGGTTTGCTATCATTTTCTAGGGCTGGTTGCCAGTCACTCAGGATTCTGTGACAATGGGGTTCTTCACTCTTGGGAATCAGATACAGGTTGGTTGCTGTTTTCTGGGAAGGCTTTAAAAAAATAATTTATGAAGAGAGCACACAAGAGAGAATGAGAGAGAGAGAGAGAGAGAGAGATAGAGAGAGAGAGAGAGAGAGAGAGAGGAAGAATTGAATTGGTATGCTAGGAAGATTTCTAGCCACTTCAATTGAACTCCCATGTGTGCCACCTTGTGAGCACATGTGACCTTGTGTGCATTCATCACCTTGTGTGTCTGGCTTATGTAGGTTCTGGGGAGTGGAACCTGGGTCCTTAGGCTTCTCAGGCAATTACCTTAACCACTAAGTCCATCTCTTCAGCCCATGGGGCAGGTTTTTTACTTTACAAACTCACAGATCAAAACAAGTGTGTTTTGCATTTTATGAGAACATTCTGCTCAGGATAAAATAATAACAGTATATATAAGCCCATGTTGTACTGTTCCAGAGAGAGGTCATTTTCCACTCTGAGCATTCAGGGCCTTGATGTCCCATTTCAGGCCAAGTTCTTACCCACTGGGCTCAGAGGTGGCATGCTTTGTCAAATGAAATTCACAAGAATTTGTGGAAAGCACCCCCCAAAAAGCTGCTTCCCTCTTCAAAATCCAATGTGTCTGGGATGATAGTAAACACTGAGTTATATAGGGACTACTAAACTTTAGAGAACAGCAATGATATTGAGTGTTTCGGATGCACAACCTGTCTCCTCTGTCTTGATATGTCTCTGCTCTGGCCTCAAGAAATCCACCCTTCTAGCAGGAAATCTAATGGCTTTTGAGAGCTATCAGTTATGAAGACCAAGCACAGGGAATCATGATTGCATTTTCCCTGTCTTGGTCCTTTGTCAGATGTACCACAGCACCCACTACCTGACTGCCACCTGTTTGGGTTTGTGTGTTTCCTGGAAGGGCAGGACTAATCCCAGGAACTGTGGTGTCAGAGGGGTGACTGCTAAATAGGATGGACATTTGGCCAGCTCAGGAAGGGAGATAGCTCTTCAGTCCTTTCTTGGTCACTCTACTTTCTGATGCAGCGTGTTATGGTCATTTAGTGAAGAACAAGAAATAAAACATATGGAGACAAGTTTTATCTTCCCTGTGTGGCAAATACTCAAGAAAATGCAATCAGGGGTTTGTGTTTCCTTACAGCGTCCTATGAGATCTAACTGTTGTGCTGGTGACTCTTGCAGACAGTCATGTTTTCTGAACAATGAAAATTACCAGGGTTGGGAGTGTGCCTCAGTTGGTGCATTTTATTTATGCTTTGATCTATTCTCTACCTCAGGAGCCCACATAGCACCAGGGAAAGAGGTCCCCTTGTACCTCTGGCTCCTCAGGTAAGAGGGGATGGATGTCATATGGAGCTCCTCAGATGAGGTGGTGGTGACAATGCTGAGCAGTGCTTCTCCGGTGAGGGGTGATGATGCTTAGTGGTACTTTTCAGGTATGTGGTGCTCTTTAGGTAAGAAAATGACAATGTTTCATAGTGCTCTTTGGGTGAGAAGGTGACAATTCTGGGGCTTGGGGTTGGCTCAGTTGATGATAAAGCATTTGTTGTGTAAAATGAGTACCTGAGTTTAGAACCCCAGAACCCTTGTTAAAGCCAGATGCAGTGGTCAGTGCTATGATCCTACAGTGAGAAGGGAGGCATAGACAGGAGAATTTTCCATAAGCTTGTGGGCCAGCTAGCCTGATGAATGCATAGGTGAGTAATAATGAGAGACCCTGCCTCCAATAATATGGAAGGTGGGGACTAGACAGTGCTGTGTGGTGCTGCTTAGGTGAGAAGGGAGTGGACGCTAGTGGCTCACCATCTGATGGTTTGTAGCTGTCGGAGGTAGTTATTGACATTTGACAACATTGGCTGCTTTGCACTGTTGGTCTCTCAACCCCGTTTTCTCCCCAGTCTGTGGCATTTTCTGCCCTTCAGGATCTCTTTAGACACTTTTACTTGAAAGTCTTGAGGATGTGGAGCGAGGCAGCCAGAAGGCTTGTGCATGGCCTTGCCATTGAGAGTGAGAAGTGCATGCTGGCTGTGAGGGGTAGCACTAGGCTGAGGGAACTTGGTCTTGCTCAAGGCAGCCTTCAGACAAGTAGGGAATGTGGATTTGCTAGAGAAACTGCTGGGAATATGTTAACTAATGGGAGAAGTACCAACTCCTGGAAGACATCAAGGGGACAAGTTTACAGTGGTATTCCTCTCTTCTTGAGCACAGGTATATAGAAATGGTGTTTAACTAGCCTTTTTGAGTGGAGGGGGAGGATGATGTTTCTTTATGTAGCTCAAACAGGCCTACGAGTCATAATTCTCTTGTCTCTGCCTCCTGAGTGCCAGGAATACAGGTCTACATCACCAGTTAAGATATCTTTTAGGTGGTGTAAAACATTCCAGGCTGGAGAGAGAGAGTTCAGTGGTTAAAAGGACTTGCTTGCAATGCCTGATGGGTCCGATTTCCCAGTACCCACATAAAGCCATATGCACAAAGTGGCATATGCATCTGGAGTTCATTTGAAGCAGGAGGCCCTGGTACACCCATTCTCTCTCCTCTCAAGTGAATTTAAAAAGGGAATAAATAAATATATTTTTAAAAAGCACACACTTGTCTCTCCTGCCCTATAATGATTGGAAGACAAGTAGCCATTCAAGTCCTTAAGTAGTCTAGTTTAGCTTTTGTTTGACTCCATAGTCCACTGCAGAGCTTTCTTATATAATTTATGACTTCAATAATTTTCCCTAACTGCTTTGTTTAGCTCTGGAATCTGGGCTCTGTAACTGGCTTCTCATCCAACTGCTCAGCCAACAGCTGCTCTGAGAATTATGAAGCTTGCTTTTTCTCTCTAGGTCTTTGATTTACCACAGAGCGTTCTGGATATATGACAAATATGTGAGAATTCGGCCAGGACCAGAGGGGGGAAAAGCCTCTAGGAAGCATTGGTGTCCATAGAGCAGGAGGCTTTCACTTGTTATGGAGACGACAACCTCCAAGTCTGTCCTCTTCCTCCTGAGAGAGCAGTCATGTGCAGTATAAACTGTGGGTCAGTGATGCATGTAGAACTGAAAAGTTGTATCATAGCCATGACAGTGTTATAGCAAAACACATCACATGTTTGTGGGAATGCTGGTATAAACAAACCTACAGTGCCATTGTATAGCATATCACATGTGCAATTACATGTAGGACATTATACTTGATAATAAGTGACTATGTTCCTGGCTCAAGTGCATTTACTCTACCATACTTCTTTTAAAAAGTTAGAGAAAGAAAGAGGGAGAGAGAATTGATGTGCCAGGGATTTATCCACTGCAACTGAACTCTAGACGCTTGAGCCACCTAATGTGCATGTGTGACCTAGCACTTGCATTGCTTTTGTATGTCTGGGTTATATGGGATCTGGACAGAGACTGAACATGGGCCCTTAGGGTTTGCAGGCAAGTGCTTCCACCACTAAATCATCTCTCCAGCCCCTCTACTATGCTATTTAATCATTATTTTTGGATGAATTACTTATGAAAAGGAATTTTCTGTGAAAGATTGTAGTCATTACACTGGCAGCAGCCTCATACATCTCATGTGTACTGTGTCTCTTGATGGCATCATTTTCTCTTGTGCTTGACTTCATTTTAGCTTTAGTTTTGCCCATCGTGATGCTGCCAGCAAAGCAATAGGCTGTACTGTGTACATATGCACATCATAAATCTTAGGTGTATGTAGCGTAATGTGCATTGACTATATGTCTTGTACATTCTATGATGTTCCCTAAGAACAGAATTGCCCAAGGACACATTTCTCAACATGTGTCCCTGTTTTATGTGATGGTTGCTCACACTTTTACGCATCATGTTCCTTGTAAGCTTCTATATACTAACTAGCACAATTGGAGCACACATTAGCCACTTGTAAAATGGTGAAGGAAGTTAGCACGCTGTGTAAGGTATGAGAACCATTGGGTCTTTTCTGCTCATTTGCTCCAGGGTCCCGGTGGGCCTTTGTTTTTTACTGCATATGATGTGCTCAGTGAGTAGTCTGAAGGATGCCCTTCTTTTTTTTTTTTAATTTTTATTTATTTATTTATTTGAGAATGACAGACACAGAGAGAAGGACAGATTGAGGGAGAGAGAGAGAATGGGCGCGCCAGGGCTTCCAGCCTCTGCAAACGAACTCCAGATGCGTGCGCCCCCTTGTGCATCTGGCTAATGTGGGACCTGGGGAACCGAGCCTCGAACCGGGGTCCTTGGGCTTCACAGGCAAGCGTTTAACCGCTAAGCCATCTCTCCAGCCCGATGCTCTTCTTTGAAGAAAATACCAGAACTTCAATTACTACGATGATACATCCTCAAGCAGCAAGTCAAATACAATAAAACACTGTTCGCTCTCATTTTCTTGTAGTATATTCTCTGGAAATACCCAAGTTTTCCCTAAGACTGTTTGCCTCCCCTTGTGTATTTATTAGTCAGTGGATAATCACTGTCTCAAAACAATTTTAGCAGCAGAAGGGTTCAGCTCAATGGTTAGAGCTCACAATGCTTATATGGATGTAGAGCTAGTAGGGAAAATTATCGAGAAGTAAGTGGATAATGTGGGTTGGGGTGGTATCAAATCCTTGTACCACAGAGTCACCCAGGGACCCAAGCTCTGCTCAAGCAGGACAGCCACTGCTGGGGCCAGGGTTTTTCAATCAGTATTGCTGCAGATGTGTAGGGTCATTGTGGAGCCATCCTTTGACTATATGGAATTTAACAGAATGTCTAGTCTCTACCCACTAGTTGGCAGTAGTACCCTGCCCTGCTGTAACAACCAAAATGTCGACTGAACACTGGAAATAAAATTGCCTCGAATTAAGAGCGAGTGACTGGGAGCCTCAGCAGCTGCTTCTGTACAACACCTAGCAAGTAGTCAAGAGAGCATGGAAGATCACAGAGGAAGGCTGAAGGCCAGATCCAGCCACAGTGTGGCTCAGAGCCTGTATTCAAGTGGCCAGATGTAGTTACTGACTCCCACAAAGGAAGAGAAAGAGTCTAAAATACAAATGTTTGAACTCAAACTCTCAGTAGTTAACTGTATAATATACGAATTTCCCAACTCTGAAAATTTGATCTATTTTCACATATTTCTGAATTTTCCTTATTATATATTTCAACTAATTATGGATGCCACTTTTGTATATGTATTTGTGTATATGTAGGAATGCACATACATGTATAGACATAAGTTGGTTTACACTACATTCATTTTTCTTTATAATGCAGTTACCCACTAATTAGATGGAAGCAGATATGACATAGTATAGAAACAAACATGTGAGTTTTCTATGAGTGGACATAAACAAGCAGGCTTGGTCTGTGTCTGCTCTTACTCACTGTAGAAAGGCTTCAGAGGCTGGCCAGGGAGAGGCTGGGTAGTAACAATACCTTACCCTGGGCATTCTGATGCTCAGATTCTGATGATCAGGTATTCTGATGCTCAGATTTCAGTGTGTTTTCATGTCCAGTGAAGGCAGAATAGGCTGTTCACACAGGAAAAAATCCATTAATAATACTTTATTCATAAACCAGGAGCAAGGTAGCATGTCCAATTTTCATATTATAGTGATATACATGCTCCTAGCTTAAAAGGAGGGCATGACTCCATGAACAGGCCTCAATGCTGAACAATTAATGGTAGGTTTTACTATTAGCTTCATACTAGGTACAAGGTGAGAATAAGAAGGACATGGAAGTTGTGCCCATGTACACGAGGAATTACAGCTTCATGGATGATATATTCTTGCCCTTGACAGCCAGACATGGGTCATTCAGTCATACACTTGTCTTCCTTCATTTTCTACTAAGTAGCTTACACCAGGAAAGCAGGATCACCTGAAAGAACTCTTTTTCCAGTGGATGAGTATTTTTTTTGTCTTTTGTCATAAATATCAGCCCACTTAGAGGAAGCATAGATCTGAGTGGGCCAGAAAAGATGCCTGAACTAGTTTTTAAGTAACTTAATCTTGTGGATTACCATATCACTCTAAATGCTTTTGCTTTTTCACACATTTCCTCTAGATTTCCCAAGTCTGTAAAAAGCTAAATCAGATTCCTGTCAGAAACAAGCAGGTAGAAGTCCCTGGCTTATTTTGGCTGTGTAGCTATTGCTTGGGCTCTTGATACCCACCTTTGGCTGGGCTCACCTGCCTGGGCTTGTGGCTTTTTGCTGCCAGGTAGGCAGTGGCATTTATGGGAAGATAACCCGTGTTGCCCTGGAGAGGGTACTGTGCTTCTCTTGAGGGAGGCTGGGATGGAATGCGCTCACAGGCATTGCCCTGCAGTATCAGGACGAATCTTGGAGCTCTACATAATTCTGTTTTTTTTTTTTTTTTTTTTTTTTTTTGTAATTCTCCTTTGCTATAAAGGGGGTAAAAAGGAAACCCATTAAGCAGCTTAGCTCTGAGCTCCTGAAGACTGCTTCAGATTTCTCCTTTCCACTTCCTCCCTGCCTTCTCCTTTGCTGACCTAGCTAGGACTGATTCATAAGGGGAAAGAAAGGAGCATCCTTCCAGCTAGATTTTTCACTTTCTCCGTACAGCATCAGAACACAGGGCCTTCATAGGCCAGGTTACCAAGCAACAGGAGGTTTTAGGTATATTGGTTATTTTCATTAGCACTCATGCTGGTGGAAAAGGCTCAAGGGAAATAATATTTCAAATGTAACAATTCAGGTTAACATTGGCAAGGGCCCTTTTTATTTTTAGAGTGTGAATGTTTCCTTCCTCAAGTTTCCTATGGTGCCTGAACTTTGGGTAAACTGATCAGTTCCCAAAAAGTAACTGAAAAATAATCAGAAATAAACCAGTATGTATTTTGGGGCTTGGGCTCTTATCTTATTTCTTTGTAGTTCAATAGTGTTTTCTTTTTAATAGCCATGGTCTTGGGAGAAGAGCTGACATTTATGGGGCTCCTGGTCCTCCACAACACTTCCATGGATGCATTATCTCATTAAAAACTCATTTTAAAAACCTGGGAAATAAATAATCTATGGCTGGAGAAACTAGACCTTAAAGACTTTAAAGTAAATTGCCTGAAGTTATAAATCTAGATGTCCAGGGGCCATGGTTTGAATTTAAGTCCATTTACTCTGAGGTTGACTCTCAGTAGCCACTGAGGTCAAATTAATGAAGTAATGAAGGATAGGCTAATACTTACTTGGTTTTTTCATCCTTCTTATTCAAGCTCCAGGCACATGTATTTGGTATTTATTTTTGTTCTTGGAAAGTTCTAGTTATCCTTCTTAGGGTTATTCAGAGGCCATAACTCATGGGACTCAGCAAATCAAGGTCACATGTAGAAAAAAACCTTCATGGGAGGTTAAGTGCACTGAGCCTTCAAATTCATATGTCAAAGGCCTCCAGTGTGATAGGATTTGGAGTTGCAATCCTTGAGAATCAGTGAGATTTAGATACCATCCTGAGAGTGCAGGCTTATAATGTTGTTAATGCCATCAAAATGAGAGACAGAACCGAGAGAGCTTTCTTCCTATCTCTGCCTTGGGCCATGTGAGATCACAAGAGGAATACAACCACCTGAAAACTTGAAAGAGCGCCTTTTTCACACATAGTCATCAGTGGCAGCACCTTGACCTGCCCAGTTTCCAGAACAGTGAGAAATGGTAGTTGTTTAATTCACTCAGTCCATAGTAATTTGTTCTATTACCCCAAAGTCACTGTGGTAGCCCATATTTTAGGTTGGTTTATGTTCACTGGCTATGGGACTCTGAGTGAAGTATTTAGCACATCTGACGCTCACTGTGAATAAAAATAGCAATAGTTATTAGAAGGATCATTGTAATTAAATAATATATGAAGATCTTTGGAAAATGGTCAATTTCAGTGCATAGAGTGACTGTGGTTGTACATTGTTATGGCTCAAGCCAAACTTCATTCCCAAGGAGCCATTTTTTGTTGTGATCTCCTGGTTGTGAGGCTGACAAGCATAGAGAATAGTTTAGCCACAGCAACACAACTTCCCCTGAACAGTAAACACACTCTTCCCCTACACAATGATGTAACAACCTGGGTTCCCACCTGTATCAAGCTGCATATATTTCCAATTCCAAACAATAAACTAGCTTTCTTCTCCCATTAGTGACCATTATTCATGACTAGTACCTATTCAAATATATTCTTTTTGTTGTTGTTTTTCCAGGTAGGGTCTCACTCTAGCCCAGGCTGACTTGGAATTCACTATGGAGTCACAGGGCGGCCTCAACCTCATGGCAATCCTCCTACCTCTGCCTCCTGAGTGCTGGGATTAACGATGTGCATTGCCATACCCAGCCCAAATATATTCTTAATAGATCTGGGATCAGAACAGCAGGGGACCATCCAGCTTGGACTGGGTTTAGAAATATGGACAGTAAGGCAAACTGCCCACTATGTGAACAGTTAAGGAGAAATCTCTGTTTACAATCTTATGCCTGTGTATGACTGGGCGTCTGTATTATTAAAACCAGATGCATCATGGAAAGTAACATGTGCAAGTAAAGAACACATCATTTAACCCAAACCTGTCAATCAAACCAGAGGATCTCCCAAGCTATGTTCCTCCCAACTAGTCCATCTCCTAAAAATCCTCTAAAGAGAAGCCCTAGAGCACTTCCTGATGCTATTAAATACTCTCCACCCAAGTGACACACTGCCCCATTGGTGGTATAAGTAAGTGTGTTCAAACCCTTAATGTAGCTTTGCTGCTTTACAATTTGTGTGCACCTTTCAATTCTTTGAGTGAGACACCAAAAACCTGGAAACACTCAGAGCCACTGGTCACAGTTAGATTTGGCCAGATTTCAAGCCCAAACCTTGGCGAATCAAACCACAGTCAGACAGTGTTTAGGGAGAGAAACAAGTATATAAAAAAGAAAGCCTTTCTACTTGTTTTACTTTTCCATAATGCTATTAACTATAATTACAGTTGGGGAGGGCACGTAAATTTAATGGTGCTTATATACTCTTGTCATTCTTTGGAGACCCAAGTGAAGTATTCTGCAATAGTCTTTGGTGGTATTTCAGTTTTCCTATTGAATCTTACATGGAAGATTAGAGAGATGGCTCAGTAGGTAAAGCGTTTGCTGTAGAAACACCAAGGACTTGAGTTCAAATCCCTCATGTCTACAGAAATGCCATTGGGCATTGTGGCTTGCCTGTAATCCCAACATTTGGGAGGCAAGTGAGTCTCCAGGGCAAGCTGGCAATCTAGACTAGCTGAAATGGTCAGGTCTGGCTTCAGTAAAATAGCCTGTCTCAAGAAATGTGGTACACAGAGGCAGACACCTGACATCAACCTCTGGCCTCCACACACACATGCACACATGTACATACATGCCCACACACACTTGTGCACCTACCTACATGAATGAATGTATACACGCATACTACATACATGTGCATGCATTCAAATATAACATGGACAAAGACACAAATCTGTGTATGAATAGACCATGTTCAGTTACCTTTTCATGGCTGGTGTAACACACCCGACCCAAAGCAGTTGACAGGAGGGAAGGATTTATTTTGGCTACAGTCTCAAGGGGAAGCTTTATGACAGCAAGGGAAAGCATGGCATGAGCAGAGGCTGGGTGTCAACTCTGCCACCGCATGTGGAAAGCCACAGCAGGAGAGTGAGCAGGCTATTAAACCCCTAAGAGGTCCCCCCAACAACACACATCTTCCAGCAAATTGCTTCCCAAATTGCCATCAGCTAGGGACTAAGCATTCAGAACACATTAGTTTCTAGGGTTCATTGGATTCATACTGCCGCAGGCCAGTTGGGGTATTTTGAAATCTTTCTAACTCATAAATATCTTTTTTATCAAAATGAGTATGTTTCAAGATCACTGGCTAATAGAAATTGTGCTTTTGTTTTTGAAAGTTTGAAGAAAGTTGGCCACATAGATTATTTTACCTCAACAACACAAAATTGTTAATTTTCTAGCTAAATCTATTCCCATGGGACCTAACTCTTTTGTTTTTCCAAGATATCAGCAATCCTATTATATGTAACATCAAAATAAGACATTTTAAAAATCCTTTGAATTAACATATCAGTATACCTGAATGACTGAACTCCTATGTTCAAGGAGTTTTTAAAAAGTGGGCTGGGGAAACGGCTTAGAGGTTAAGGCATTTGCCCGTGAAGCCTAAGGACCCCGGTTTGATTCCCCAGGACCCATGTAAGCCAGATGCACAAGGGGGTGCATGTGTCTGGAGTTTGTTTTCAGTGGCTTGAGGCTCTGGCATGCCCATCCTCTCTTTTTCTCTGCCTCTTCTCTTTCTCTCTCTTTTGCAAATAAATAAAATATAAAAAAAAAGTAAAATGCATTGACTTGGTGCCACACTAAGGTGGGTTCAGGAATATTTATTTGGCCTTAGGAGAAGATGGAGTAATGCCCACCATACCACATCTCAGTGGCTGTTAAGTTTTGGGAATATTCCTCTGTGACCAGATGGCAAATGCGAGGGAAAATGTTAGCAGTACTATAGATTATTCAAGGCTCTGCTATGCAATACAGGGTCCACTTAAGACAAATGCCCAGGATACTGGTATGCATCTCAATAACTTATAAGAATTTATATTCTGTATATGCTGAAGAATAAACTAAAATAGTCACTGTTCTGTGCTTGTGGGTCACTGAGTACGGCTGGGTTTCAGGTCCTTTACCCGTGCTCTTGAACTCTAAGACTCCCTTCTCCTGAGAAAGGAGGCCTCCTGTGTCTCCACAAACAGCTCCTGCGAGTGGCTCTATTAATTTTAAATAGCCTCTTGGCAGCTGCAGGGACATTCTTTCTCATGGCCGTGTATCCGAGCAAGCAAATCCCGAGCTAGGAAGCTGCCTGTGCAGAGCCGTGTGAGGCCACACTAGTACCTGCGCTCCCTTCCTGGAGCTCCTTTCTGCTTTGGCTGGGTCCTGCCCGCAGTTCTTCCAGTGTAGTTCAGGCTTAGCCCACACAGTTCCAGTAATATGACCAAACTCCTCCTGGGTCCCAAGAAAAGCTTACCTGCTTGCTCTCCCACATCAGACTTGTGCAGCAGGCCCAGAGGAAAGGCTTACAAAGCTTGCGTCACTGTGGAAAAGTGTCTGATTCAATTTAGGAAGTCTGTTTTACGCTGGAGCAGGGCTCTTCCAAAGCCAGGAGATAGAGAGATAAGGGATATTAACAGGGAGAACAGGAATAAAAAAGACTATTTGTAGCCAGGTGCATATCTATGTCATCATTTTCTAGTAAAAATGGCATGGTCTATGGTCGATAAGATCCAAATCTAGAGATGAGGGGATAAAGGATACTAACATTGGGAAAGGGAATAAAATGGGCATTCGCAGCCACTTGTGTATCTGTGTTGTCTTCTGGTAAAAATGGCATGCTCATGGTTGATAAGATCCTTTTTGATGTGTCCCATGTCTGGAAATCCCCTTGAGACATATGAAAAGCAGCATGGTGACATCCCGTGACACAAACAGCTTGGTGAATGGTCAGCGACCACCTTTAGAAATGGCCTGGTCAGTGGTTGATAATGAATGCCCTTTGATGCAGACAGCAGCTTCCCCGGACCAGGCAAGGCTGGAGACCTGCAAAGAGGAGGCATTCTGTTCTACAACATCAAAAGAACAGAGCAAGGCCCCTCGTGAGGTCTGCACTTACACACCCCAGCAGTGGCGGCTCCCTTGCAGCTGCTTGAAGATTCCTACTGCAAGCCTGCCATTTTCTGCGTTCTCAGAAAGTGTAGCTTTTTTCTTTGTCATCTCTCTATCTTTCCTTTCCTAAAACCAGAAAAATCCCAAGCCTATTGGCCTGACTCTCTGGGAAGCCCTCCCCATCCATGCAACTGCCTTACACTGCCATTTTGGACCCTGTCTTTGTGCTTAGCCTCTAACTGAGAAAGTCTAACTTCTTTTTCCCCCTTTTTTCTTACCAGCAGCTGTTGGAATTTCTAGCTTGTCTGCCCTGTGTTCTCTCTGTCTCTCCCGATCTCTCTGTCTTTTTCCTTCTCACTTATAGTCCTACAAAATTGTTCTCCAGTTTACTTCTGACTCCATTTTAAAATTCTTTTATGCAGGAGACAAAGGACCCATGAAAAGAACCAGATATGTGGATAGGATCTATGGGACACTGAGTTCCTGGTGAGGAGAGACTGTGGGTAGCCAATCTTCTGCTGGGGCCCCTGACTCCTCATCTCAAGGGCTCAGAAAAGGACCAGGGCTGGGCTTTGGGTGGTAGAGGCAAAAGGTCAACTCCAAAGCTGCCTGGTGGCCAGTAGGCTGCACCCTGCTGTCCAATGTACTAGCAGGGTGTCTGGTTGAAGGCAGTCCTAGCCAGGTCACATGTTCAGCTAGCCAGTGTCCCCTTTCAACAGCAGCCTCTCAACCAGTTCAACCTCCTGTCACTGACCACTAAGCCCTCTGTTAGCCAGGCTGGCAACAATTGCCCCTTTCTATACCTGTCAATAAGGCCCTGCTATGACTCCAGCTCAGGATCTTCCGATTCACTGTAATCAGTTGATAAGACTGAGACTCCAGAACAAGTTTTCCATCCACAGGAGCAGTTTTTTCCCCTTGGCCTGGTGTCTGAGCTAGCCCCTTGGGCATCTGACAAGGGGGTCTGGGGGGAGCAGGCAGTACTTGGTCAGTGCTGGCAACTGCTTCAGTCTCTCCATTCCAGCACCTAGCTACTGTCAGTGTGTCTGTTTTCATTTTCTTGGTGCTCAAAGTTGATTTTTCTCTCTACCTACATACCCTCTACCACTCCCTTGAAAAACCTAAGATGGATTTCATCTAAACCCTGAATGAGGGTGAAGATACCTCTGAAACTAGGGACATAACAGGGCACAAAAGTACATACTGTCCTGAACCTAAGAAGGAAGGTTACAACTTTTCATTGGGAATCTGAGGGAAAATTTCATCTGTTTTGTTTGTATTCCCCCTTGAAAAAAGTTTTATCAATGATACTTATGACCCATAATCTAAACATTTCAGAAAAGTTCTGAAGCTGTTAATACTTGGATTTAATCCCCTATACACACAGCAAATGGTGGCATCATGAAATTATTTCATTTCTTGTAAATCACTAACCTTTTTTACTCTAGTAATTAGCTACCTTGTCCAGGTCACCCTTACAGGTCCCAGACAGGGCTGGAAAATACCTAGAGCTGCATTTGCCTATCTGTGTCAGAAAAATGTCTCGGGCTTGCTGCAAGCTGAATGAGGGACGGAGGAAGGAGGCGAGAGCAGGGCAGCCGGCCCGTGGCCGAGCGCAGCGCCCAGCCCACAGCCCACCTGCTCTCACAGAGACTGTCGAGGCAAGGCACCGTCACAATCTCATGCTTTTAGGGAAGTTCACTTTTATTTAAAAACTATCAAACACAAATTTAAAGCTGAAGGGAATTGAACACCACAGTGTAATGTGTCTTTTGGATGGGGTGAGAATAATTTCACCTTTGCTCATAACGGACCTTCCCTCTCATTCCAAGAGAGGCACAGAACGGGAGACGTTGTTCTACTGCTCCTATGAAGCCCACTTCCCCAAAGACCTGGTAGCTTTGTGACTATAGGGTCACTTGGCAGATTTGCCCTGAGTTTTCTCCTTGAGGAGAACTTAGGGCACCTCACCACTGCCCTGGGTTTTGCTGGCCTATTGGTATTGTGGGCTGGGTGGCAAGCTTCTTCCTGGACTTGGCTCAGGAGACATTTTCCCTGTTCTGTGAAGTCTTCTACATGGTACTTCAGTAGAAAATTGGGATCAATGTTAAAAGTCTGATGGGAACACCCAAGTTCTTATCATTTTCCCCTCAAAGTTGATGAGACAAATTCCAAAATACCTAATACAAATGACCACATATAACTTTTTCTCTCATGGGGCAAAAAGAAAAAGGAATAAAATTCATGCATGTATGCATATGAATTCTAAGTATTTTAATAGTTAATAAGCATTCATGATGTATTAGATGTTATCCAAAGCATACATGATATAGAAAACACTCAATAAGAAGAAAACATTCAAAATGAGCCATTTAACCTTCAATATTAAAATAATTCATTATTTTAAAATCTCTGATTGTTCTAAAAGGGTATGTGCCTGAAAGTAAAAAGACTCCAAGATCAGAAGCCAATCCCTCATGAACCTGACAGGCTAGCTCATTTCTACATTCAGCATGTCCTTTTTCACTGAATTTGCAGCACCAACTGCTTTGCAGCTGCCTTGAAACTTTAAGCCAAAAGAACTTTTTTTCCTCTATCTTGTTCTTCTTCCTTCTCCTTTGCATTAAAAAAAAAAGCACTTGACACAGTCACTAACTTTTCCCTGCCTCTGGGTAACTAGCAGGAAGGTAGAATGAGCCATTTCAGAAATAAGGAAGAAAAAAAAAATCAGTGGGACTCCTCTTTCATTTTCCTCTAATGAAGGGAGCCATTGAAAGTGTTAATGTGGTCATCAAGAGCTGCCTGCAGGGCCTCTAAATGAGGGCTTTCCATGTCAGCCCCAGGGGCCCATCCCATTTCTAACCTCTTCCCAGAGGCTAAATTAATCTCTCTCAGGGCTTTCCACGGGTTTGAACCCTGCAAAGCCCAAAGCTGTTATCAATGCATCACCTTCACTGGAACTTTGAATGGACAAGGAGAGAAGATTCAGAACCACAGAGAAAGTAAGCCAGCCAAGCATTTCCCAGTGGGACAGACCGCTGTTTTCAACACTACTTTATGACCCTTGCCTTGATCGAAGAGAGGCACAGTGTACTGTTTGTGAAGGGGAGACACTGCACCTTTATGCAGAGCTTGGGAGGTTACGAGTCTGAGATTCATGGAAACAACAGGATTTTTTTAAGGAAGAAGTAATGACTCCTTGCTTGGCCACAGGTGCAGGACCAGTGGGGCCTCTCTCCTCTGGCCAAGCAAGGGTACCTGTTCTCCGGAAGTCGAGGCAGGGTAATGTTCCTATCTGCAGGACCTCATCTGACCCTCTGTTTATGGGATTTCAGACCCAGAAAGTAGGGCAGGGCTCCACTTGTGGACAGCAGTAGGCTTCCTGTCCAGAAACCAGAAACCCAGTTGAGCTATGGAGCTTTTGAAAGGTCCTGGGATTCTGGGAGACAAACCTTGATGTGTTATGACCTGGACTGCAGCAGTCTCTTGACTCTGGACTCTGAGTCTCCGTATCTCCCCTCTGTCTCCGTTGAGCTTAACAAAGAGAGGCCTGTTGAGGTAGTGGGTCCACGTAATGACTGTACCCAGAGCAGCTTGAACAAGTCGCTGAGTCCCTCTGGATTGGTATGAAGCCAGATTTCCCAGATTGGCATGCAATTTTGTATGAGGTAATACATTGCTTTGGACCTTAGTTCATTGTTTAGAAAATGGGTTTAGGGGAAGTACCTACCTCAGATTTGTTGCTGTGAGGATTAAATGAGAAAATCCATATGCTTCATATAGAATTCTTGCTTGCAAACATCAAAGGTAATCACTAGCTTACTCAGAGAGTGAGCTTACTGGAAGGGGACAGTGGTATAGCTGAAAAGTACATTTAAAAGAGAACAGAAATCCAGGGAGAGTGGACTTTAGCCTGGTTGAGTGTCTGATGTGATTGCAGGATACAAATCTACTGAGATTTCAAGAGATACTGTTTTTGAAATGGGATGATTTCCTCCAGATTCAATGGCTCATCTGAAGTCCAGAAGGAAAAATATTGGGGGAAAATGAGATGAATTCATTGAAATAGCAAAGAGATTCATACCTACCATGTGTCATGAAGTAAGCCAGATCACTTTTGGTGAGGGCAAGTAAGTACTCACTAGAAGCTAGTTGTTCACGGTATTCACTGTTGCCCTCTATTCCACAATTTCTTCTATGGAAAGCTATATCAAGACCTTGTATAATGCCTGGCATGTAATGACACATATTCAACGTATCCTCTCTGACATCATTAGGGACAAATTTTTTTAGCAGTTCATGGATAAATGAAAACATTTTATCTGAACTGGTAGCTTCAATGCCCTTTCCCACAAATTATTTAAAATACCACCATGAAAGAGCAAATCTGTTTCTGCATCATTATCATTATCTCCTTGGACCATTCTAGCTACTTAGGGGGAAAACATTGGTCTAAAACTGAATTTTCTCTGGAAAACAAAGTCTAATGAGAAATATCTGTATGACACAGAAAGCAACATTTATTGATTTCCACTTCATTTCTAAATCTTGGGGGAATGTGTGTTTTTAACTCAGAGGAATGTATATACTATCTTGGAAAATATGCAAATGATGTTACTTTGAAGGTGTTTTTTTTTTTTTTTTTTTTTTTTATTGGAGCTGCCTTCCAAACCTTGTTTTCTTAGTAATCTGTAGTTTCTGTTTCTTCTGTAATGAGTCAGTATACTATTTGCATTTCTTTAGTCTCTGTTCTCCCTTGTAGGATCCTGGAGAACACGAACTGGTGCTATTTTGTGTGCCCTAGAGTCCTCAGGACCCGTGAGTAGGTTAGTGCATGGACTTGTGAGCAGTGACCTAAATGAGACGTTGTGTTCATCATGTCCTTGTTGTGTTGTGTGTGCCATTGACTACAACACTCGACATCTGTTTCCTCCTTCAGAATATTGGGCTGATCTTGTCGTTTGTTGTACAAGGGCAAAGGAGACAATGTCTGCAAAAGACCCAGGGAACTACAGAGCCTGCAAGAAATGGCAGCAGGAACCAGTAAGGCCATGGACTCCGGAAGTGCTTTTGACTGTCTAGGTGCAAATAGTATGCCCACAGTGAATGAGCTGGCCTCTTCAAAGATAAACATTTTAAAGTCATTCAAGGCCCATTGATATAGAAAATCCTTTTGTAAGAGGCCCATCAGGGACACAAACTCAATGGGTCAGGTTTGTGAGGCATAGTGCTCACCTGAAAACACTTCAGAGAGTCTACTGATTTTGAATGACCCTAATCTCTCTGGCTCACTTGAGAAGGGGGTTTTTGTGCACAGTACAGAAGCTGATGCACTTGTTCTTGCCCTGGCAACTGCTCACCCTGGTGTGATGCTGCTAGGTAGTAGGCATCACTTGTCCAAGGTGGAGTTAGGTTGAGATAAATGTTTAATAAAGGGACAGACGCTTGAAATTTCTGTGTATAGCCCTTTCAACAGTGTCATAACCACATAAGACTATACTGTAGGAGACTCAGGAGAAAGCTAGGTTCTTTTAGGCTGTTTCTTTTGTAATGAGTAAGTATACTATTTGCATTTCTTCAGTCTCAGTGTTCCCTTGTAGGATTCCAAAGAGCAGGAGCTGACGCCGCCCTGGCTTGGCCTTGTCAGGAATGGAACTCATGTCTGATCAAGATTCATTCACAACAGCTGCAGTGCCCCCTTCTGCCCACAGTCTAGCCTTGGATCCTGCTCTCCCAAATCTGCCCTCAGAATTTATTTTCAATCAACTATAAAGGCTTGTCCATGCTCTCTCCTCATACTGCCCTGTGATCTCTGCTTGCATACACATATTTGGCTTTCCCACCCTGCCCTGCCTGACTGGGTTGGGGGAGGGGCAGAGGGAGAGCAGAGTACTGTTTCTTGGCCTAGGTAATTTTCTTAAATATTTTATTTATTTATTTTCTATTCATTTATTTGAGAGAGAGAGAAAGACTGAGAGAGAGCGCGAATGGGTGTTTCAGGGCCTCTAGCCACTGCAGATGAACTCCAGGCACATGTGCCACCTTGTTCATTTGGCTTTATGGAGGTACTGGGGGAATTGAACTTGGGTGCTTAGGCTTTGCAAGCAAGTGTCTTAACCACTGAGCAATCTCTTCAGCCTTGGCCTGGGTAATTTTCTGCTTCTCTCTGCTTTTATATTTTGTGGTAACTTCTCACTTTAATTACATGTATTATTTTCTGCTGATTTCTGAATCTGCCATGTGTATATTCCCCTTACATGCTAGATCTACCATGTGGGTATCCTCTAAACTCTGGTCCTGCTACCTGTGTAATTTCTCTAAACTCAGGGCCACCATGGATATAAATCTCTGTACTACCCATTTCTCATTGCCTCTCTCTATATATTTCTCAAACCATCACCACTTATTCTTACTTTTAGCTTTCTTCCATAGAGAGGCTCAAGATGAATGTTGTGCCTTCCACACAAGTTCATGTTTCTTCTAAATCTCTCTACATAGGTCTTATCTTCCATGTACTTATGGCTGTGATCCAGTCTCTTTTCCTTTTCTCTTAATTGTGCCTCATGAATGCAGGCTTCCTCCTTTCCAGATGCTTGTGGATTGGCTCTAGCCTTCTTAGATCCAAATTTCTTGTAAATAAACCTCACGATTTGTGATTTCTCCCTAAAGAAACTTAAAAACTCTTAATTTATCTGTCTTGATTCTGTGTTTATCAATTCTTTGTTATAAATAGGACAGGATCCAAAAGTGGGGTTTGTCAACTTGGGGGACCCTTCTGAACCCACAATCTGCCATCACCAAGTTTTTTACCTATCTATGTATTTGACTCAAGATACAAGAAACAAAGTGCCTGTCCCCTAGCAAGCCAGGCTTGGTATTCAGAATTTTTTTCTCAATTGTAGTTCTCTAGTTCCTTGGGCTATATATATGCAATTTTATTTTTTGTTTAGGTGAAAGCTACTGGCAGAGTTAGAAAGATTCATTAGAGCCTTATCCACATTGATGACAGTCACGTCTCAAAAGACAATAGTGGAAGTTAGTTAATGAAGTTGGGTATTTTCTGTTTCTTGGATTCCCTCCATACACTTGCCTACCCATTTCAGAGTCACTCTGTGGGTTTGATCTGCTCAGTGGTCTGTGTCTTCCTTTTTCCTTGATATTTGTTGTTTACCTCTGACCATCACAGGCTGAGTTAAATGAACTACTTTTCTGGCTGGCTGTGTTCCAACATTGTTCACCATTTCCTTTGCACATTGGGTAGAGGAGGAAATGAGCCTTGGATGTTAGAATGTCTACACTAGAAGGACAAAAGTTCACTACTTTCTGTTCTTAAGAGGGTTAAAGATTAGAAGTAGGTTGTGGAAAGGTCTTTGGAGGATGGAAGTAAGTCAGCATCCTTCAAGATGATCCCTTCATGGAAATGTCCAGGAGAAAACCACAGTACTGACCACAATAGACTGGACCACAGATGGAGCACCAAAAATAGGCAGGCCACCATGACTTGCTGAGTGCAGTGGCTTTGCTGGTAGTAAGCACAAGGCTCACCTGAGCTCTGGCTAGTGTGGAACTCTGGGGCTTCTGAGTGTGATAACATTGGTTTTAGATTTCTTGTGGAAAAAGAGCAGCTGCTCACACAGAGACCAGTGAGCCCCTATCTTAACACATCCCATAGCTTATAATGCAGAACAAGAAGAAAACAGTCAGAGGAATAAAAAATAAACCTTAAATGTTTTTTGTGTGTTACGCAAACACGCCTTGCCTGTGTTTCATTCTGATGTTAAATTAACTGTGGAGAGCACTGATGCAACTGTCTATTTACACGTGCGTTACCAGAGTGCTTTGCCTGCTCTTGAAGAGCCTCACTCATAAGCTGTGGCATAACTAAAGCATTCCTTATCTATTATCACCTAGGCCCTAATTTAGAGTTTCTGCAATTAGATTTGGCTTCAAACAGGATTCATTTCTCAGCAGTATTACTCAATGAATTACTTTATTGTCTCTTTGTTCCCTTAGTGGGGTCCTTTTACACAGGCATAGGGGAAATGCTGCTTCAGGGCAAATCCCAGCACCCCAGGGAGGGAAGGAAGTGACTGATGGTGTCCTCAGGGCCTTGGTTACCAAGGGCTAGTTCCTGTCCTGCTGTTTGACAGCAGAGTTGGGAAGAAGAATCCAAGGCTGATAGCTGTTAAAACAACTAAGACATGTTGGCTGTGGAAATTTGTACCCAATAGTGAAAGCTTTCTTCCATTCTAAAATACATTTCCTTCTCCCCTCATGTTCCTGAGCTCCATGGGACATTTTTCCTCGCTTATAAGCAAACTTCAGCATGAAGCATTCTTTTTAAATTGGAGACCGCATTAAAACTATAACTGTGGCTTAAAAACACCTGCTCACCCTCCCACACCATGCATGCATGTACAAGTACATTCTTCAGCAAGTACAGGGCTATTTCCCAATTGCTTTAACAGGTAAAAACTGGCAGGATTTCCTGGCAGAGCACACACTCTAATTGTCCTTCTAGCTGATACCTGTTCTGAGCTGTTCTAGGTGGATTCATTATAAAGCCCTCCTGTGATCAACCAGCTAGAGAGTGTTCCAGTGGGCTCACTTTGAAAGCTTGGTGGTTGCACTTTCCATATAGAATGAACTGGAGAATTACAGGCAAGGTCAGAGGAGGAAGCACTGCATGCTTGCCATTGGCTTCTCAAAACCACGCCTGGGTGGAACAGGTGTAAGGAAGGGTGATTCTTATAGCAGGAGACAGAGCCTGGGGAGCTGCAGGTCAGAGCTTGTGGTGAGGTTTTCAAGAGTGAGGTGTAAAATTCCAAAGATTTAGGTTTGGTACAGATAAGCACCCACATGTTTGAGTCTTTAGCAGGAAGCTGTCTGAAAACGTCTCCAATAGCCTGCTGAAATGAACTAGAAATATTGCAGCAAGTCCATTTCTCCTGAGGTTTTTGCTACTTCCTGTGTCAGCCCAGAATAGCCTCCCCATATCTGAGCCAAAGATGGAAAAGTAATGAAACAGCCTTCTCACTTTCTATTGTTTTGCATTCAAAGGCTGTGCTTACTGGATGATCATGAGGACTTTACACACAGATGAGGTAACAGAAACATTCAGACATCCCGACTCCTGCTTGGGCTGAAGTGGGCTCTGATTTCAGTCAGTGGGTTTTAACCCACATGCAGCCACTTCCGGCCTGGTGCTCACTGGTGTCCTGAGTAAGGTGAGAAGAGACATATGTGCAGTGGGCCTGTTGTTAATGCCAAAAGCCACACTTTCCTTCCACAAGTCGGCAGAATATTTATGCTGACTGGTAAACTTGAGTTCATTTCCTAGAGACTCTGTTCCTTAGGTAGCACAGGCACAGGAGGGCAGAGCTGAAGCAGGGTCTAAGAGCTGGGTGCTCAAGGCATCTAACTCTTTCCAGACTCCACACTGATCATTAGTGTTCTGTAAGGCATTGCATTGAATTCCATGCTGCAGAAGCTAATGAAACAACTACCTCCATCAGAAGGAGCCCATTGAGAAGGGCAAGATCACCATGTTCAACTTGTCCTCATCCTAAAAGCTTTGCACAGAACAGCCTCTTTTCCCAGGGTAGGAAGGCTGTGGAAATGAGACCCTCTGGGAGACAGTGCAGGGACCCCTTGTGTTATGGTGTGCTTCCCATTGGTGGAAAGTGGGGCAGTTGGTGCCCCAGTGATGGAAATGTTACAACTGGTCTTCCCTCTAAGCCTCTCTTAGAATGGTGTCTCTGATTTTCAAAATCCAGGACTGGCAAGCAGGCTGTTCAGGCATTCCTTGCATTTTCTCAGCACCCTCATTTATTACTTGCTTTAATGCAACATCAAAGCGATTTGGTAATAAGGGGAGTGAGAAAGTGGGGGGAGGAGGGCATGGGGGATATATACAATATGTACTTGAAAATTTTAAAAAGAAGAGATATGTTGAACTAGGGTACAGAAGGTAGCTCAGTAGTAGAGTGAGTCCTTAGCATGCATGTGAGAGCTAGGTTCACCTCCCTCACACACAAGCACCATAAAAGCTGAAACAAATTTAGGACTGACTGGTTCTTACCCATGACAGTCTTCTCAGTTCATTTAGCCATGTGACTTAGCTCTATGCATGGGTCTGAGAGTATGTGTATTTGTTTTATATTTTAACATAACTGAACTATTATTTGGAAAGAATGGACAAAAACAAGAGAAGTAATATTGGCAAGCTTTTTCACAGTCTCCACCTTGGAGGACAACATCTACTCTGCTGGGCTTTCCTGGCAAGTCTCACCCTTTCCAGGGACAAGAACCATGGCAGGGAACCTTATTATGGGGATGATAGTCAGTTCAGGGGCAGAGGGGGGGGGGAAGGCCTGGGAAATACATTATTCATGTCTGAGGCACTATCTTGCTATGAGTGGTGATAACTAGACCATACCTCTCCTGGAACACCAGCAAATCTGTCTATCTAGCAGAGGAACTGAACTGTCTGCAGAAACATGAAGGATGGAGCCCTTAGGGATGAATGCCAGCCTAGGCAGGTTAGGTTGTGCTTTCAAACCCACCTCCTTGGGGGATCCTGCCTTATTTATCATTAGAGTCCCTTGGCTATGGGAAAACCAAGGTCACCCAGGGAGACAACTGCTCATTGGGTAGAAGAGTTGATTCTTTCAGAGGCTGAGTGGTACAGAGTGTATGGAAATAACTGAAGATCAAAGCTTGTGAATTTAATTACCCAACCCCACCTAATTAGTTGTGGCTGGGCTCCTCCACCTTCCAGATTAAGGATTATTGAGGTTGTCTGGCCCACCCATCCCCTGCCCTCTACCCCTACGGGCATTGCCTCTGGAGGCAAGTTTTTGGATCCTTGCAGATGAGAATTAATGATATTAGCTGGAGAGTGTTTGGGTAAGGTGAAGGGCTTAGACCAGGAGGGTGAGAGTAGTAGAAGGAGAGAGGTACATGGGAGGGATGGAGGGATTCCCCTGACTTGCTTTGGGCAGTGTTCATGTGTGAGCTGAATTCATGCTGTTTTGTTTTGTCTTGTTCTCAGTATCTGTAAACACTCGATGAACTGATGATTGCCTTCTACATGGTGCATAAACTTCAGTGGTATACATGCTGAGGTGTGTCCAGGAAGGAACATTCTCTTTTCAGTGGAGTTGGCTGGGCTTAAGTGAGTGAGTAGTGGGTTACAGCCTCTTTGGTGATGTGAGTTTCAGTGGCAGGGAATATGCTTGGCTAGAGTCCTAGCATGGCTCCCTGGGGGTGCAGTACAGCTGCCCTGCCTCCTGGCCTTGGGTATCTTTCTGAGTTTGTCTGCTCTGTAGAACTGCTGACTCACCTTATTGTAGAAGAAGCCCCCTGAGTGGCTGCGGGTCCTTGGCCCCTACTGTACGATGGTAGTGGATCTTGTGCTGCCCTTGTACGGGACCCGGAGAAAGCAAAACCTTGCTCCAATTTTATAAGAGTTGCAGAAGCTATTGTGCTGTTCCATTTTTTTTTCTCCTGTTCAAATATTATAAAGCACATTTAGCTGCAGAAAGCCTCCTCCAAAATAATTCTTTCATATTTTTTGGTTAATGACTATTAGTGAGAAAAAAAATTAAAAAGAACTATTTTCTTTTTCATCAGTGTGGCTGTCACTCGGCAATAGAATGCATATTGAGAAGCAGACCCTCCTTTTGTGCCACTCCAAACATCTGCCTGGGCCTTCCATGTCCTCAGATCCTTCCTCCACCATGGGCTGGTGGTGATATTAGGAAAAGGTGTACGTGTGGGGAAGGGGAGGGAAATGGTGCAGATACTGACCAGGTGAGTCCTGACTTTGCTATTTCCCTTCTGTATGGTTGCATTGCTGGAGCTGGGCCGTTTCTATGTGTCTCCCACACATTTTATTCAAAAGACGCATCCTTGTGTCCTCACTCCTACCACCTCCAGCCTGCTTAGGGAAAGTATATGGGTTTCACTGTGATGCCATTGCTGTGGCTTTTATCACCTCTGCCTAAATTACTTTCTCCAGGAAATGTCTGGGTATTTAAATCCTTCGAATTAGACCTTTATATTCAAAACACTCCCATCAGGCTGGGCATGGTAGTACAAACCTTTAATCCCAGCACTAGGGAGGCAGAGGGAGGAGGATCGCCATGAGTTCAGGGCCACCCTGAGACTACATAGTGAATTCCAGGTCAGCCTGGTCTATAGCAAGGCCCTATCTCAAAAAAGCAAACAAAAAACAAAATTAAAAACTAAAAAGTAAAACACTTCCATCTTTTTGAACTTTGTATTTCCAAGTTCCTTTTAAAGATCATGGACATTATTGCCTTCTAGGAATTCAATAGAAGGTGGGCTTGTGCAGTCTTTTAAGAGTTTAGGGAGGTGGTGATAAGGAGCCCCAGGGTAAATGCACAGTACTTATAAGTAGCTCCCTAAGTCTTCTGGAAACCTTGGTCTGTTGTCTTGGGTTCTTATTCTTATTGGATGATTATTTTCCAGACTCTACTACTCTTCGAAACTAGTATTCTAGAAACCCTAAACTAATTTTTCAGAATTTTTCTGTATGTTTTCAGTTTCTGCTATTGAAGAGTGCACAATTCATTTACAAAGAAAGATTGAGCCCATCATGTTTCTAGTAGCCGAAGACTGGGGGCCACATCTGGTGAGAGCAGCTCTTTGCAGAGCCCCAAAGAGGTACAGGAGATAGCATTCAAGATAGCACAAGCTTTCTAACTTGGATCTTTATTCCTTATAAAGCTGCTAATGCTATGATAGGGGTACTATCCTCCTGACCTCATCAAATTATAATTGCATCCCAGGTTCCCTAACTCCAAAGACCGTAGTTAAATTGTTCTCAGCTTTTTAAAAATTATTTTGTTGTTATTTTATTTATTTTAGAGCGACAGACAGAGAGAAAGAGGCAGAGATAGAGAGAATGGGTGCACCAGGGCCTCCAGCCACTGCAAACAAACTCCAGATGTGTGCTCCCCCTTGTGCATCTGGCTAACGTGGGACCTGGGGAACCGAGCCTCGAACCGGGGTCCTTAGGCTTCACAGGCAAGCGCTTAACCGCTAAGCCATCTCTCCAGCCCGTTTCACCTTTTAATACTTCACAAAGAGGGATGAAATCTCAATATAAGTTTGTATGAGAATATACAAGCTATAACTCCTCTTTTCTCTGCAAGAAACCCCTGAGTCCAGAGAACTTGCTCCTATCAGATTGTAGCAAACTGGACCAAAAGCAAAGACAGATGTACTCTTAAGTTCCAAGAGAAGACCTAGTGCCTAAAGAGATGGCTCAGTGTGTAGAGTACTTGCCATACAAACATGAGGAGTTGAGTTCAGATCCTCAGCACACATGTAAAAGTTGGGCATGGTGGTGCATGCCTGTAGTCCCAGTGCCGGGGAGGCAGAGACAGGATCCCTAGGATTTTCTGGCTCGCTTGTCTAGGCCATGCAGATATGAGCACACATACTAGCACACCACAGGCACACATATATGCAAAGAGAGAAACAACACTTGCTCTTCAATGCCTTTCTCAATCGTCCAGCCATATCCACACCCTTGTTTTGAGAACAGTACAGTGCCTGTGGCTTTCTGGGCCTTTTTTGATCCTGTTAGTCTCAGATTTTTGAGTCTGTGGATCAAAACTGACCTGGTTCTTTTTTCGCCCATGCCCTTGAATTCCCACATGGCTGTGGGTGCACATGCATGCAGCAGCTCCCATCTGTGGAATGCATGTGGCCATCCATCCACCCTGTGCTTCCTATAACCTTTGTTTGTTTACTTTTCACATAGGAGTCTGCCGCTGCAGCAGTCAGAGTGGGGGGTTCTCGCTTCTTGGGTGTCTAAAAGGCACATACATTCATGTTTATTATTGTTGAACTTTTCCCAGCAGAGCTGGAGATGGTTTGTTCTCAGGAGACTAAGTTTAAACATTTCACAACATAGAAATAATTATCTTTAACATAAGACACTTATTCTGTGTCTCTTTTATTTACAAAGAATTTTATGTATTCAATGTCCAAAATGACTAATGCACACTGTGTGGACTCTCCTATATTGTTGACCTTATCTTACATCTTCAGAACTAAGATGATCACCAACATGGCAATAGTATTACACTTCAAAATTCTGTGGTTGTCCCACTGTGTTCTACAAACTGTGCTTGGTGCTGAGGATGCAATAGGACACAAGACAACTGTGTCTGTGTCTACTTACAATCAGTCCCCAGGGCACTGTCACTCTGCTCCAAAACGAAGTTGTGTAACAACTTGAATTAGAAAGCCAGGGCTCTTCAATAAATTTTAATTTCTTCTCAAGAACGCCAATAGCAGCTCTTTTGAAAATGTACTGGTCATTTAATCTCAGAGGAGGAGCCTCTATTAGTGTTTCAAACATAATACATCATACTTTCTGGAAAAGGCTGTGTGCAATGGCTTAGCTGACCTCCTGGATTCTGGCATGAGCATCTGAAATAAGACTTGTCCAGCATTTTCTCCAGTTCGAGACAGGCTGGTTCCCTTAAAATTCGTGTGTTCTCTGTAAACATTGGTATTATGTCAATCATTAATTTTGCAAAAGTAATGATCTGACTTAACAGTTGATTTTGGTTGCCTTTGATCATATAAAATTAGCATTTTCTGAGCTCCATCAAATTGGAGGCTATTTCTTCTTTATCTTATTTTCATAACAATTCAGACTTAGGTTTATAAAGGGGAGTGTGGCAAAATGCAAACCTTTGAAAAACAAGGCATGATTAAGGAATCAGCATCCAAAGCTTCAAGGTTTGATCCTCCAATGTGACATTTAAACTGTTTTGGAGCCAGGGTTTCTACCTTCCCTGTCACTGAAAAAGTTCCCTTCGGATCTTTTATACCCACCCTCCCCCCGCAACCACCGCACTATGAGGGAAGTAGTGCTTCCCGTATGGGACTGTGTCTGCAGCACCGGCACCTAGAAGGAAGGAGCACTCCCACGTGGGACTGCACGAGGCACACAGTAGGAGGTCAGTGTGACATCATCAAACTACCCATGTCATCCCTTGTTCTGATCTTCCCTTTCTTCAGTATCATCTACCATATTTATGAAATATATTCTTCTAAAGTGGGCTCCATTGTGACAACAGCCACTATACTCTTTCCCCAGCAGGCAAGACTGGGAACCTGTACAGAATCAGAGGTGTGAGATAATGGTGAAAGGAGGGATTTATGGCTGTGAGCCCAATGAGCAGAGATTCTGCACTTACTTTTGCAGCTTCTCAAGGAGTTAGAAAGCACTATGACAGTTCCATTAGTTGGCTTGGACATGGTCCTAAAGGTGGCCCAAAGTGGATGAGTTGGACATCCAGAACTGTCACAGTTAAGGAGGGACTCACCTGCTTATGGAGACTTAAATGCTGAATGAAGTCATCACCTAAAACCTACTCACCCACACTGAGAACGTTCCTGCCTTGTGTAAGCAAACAATTTCTGAGAAGAGCCCCAGCATCTTTGAAGGGCTTTGCAGGTGGGGCCTTACCTTTCAGTGGGAATGATAGTCACTGAATTAGGAAGCTCAAATTCAATTGGAGTAGCTGGTTCTCAGAGTGCCAGCGCCCAGGTGATGGTACCAAGCACCAGTGACAAAGTTTGCATGGCTATCAATGGAAAGCAGAAATCAGCCTAGTGTGAATTCTGGCTGCTTGATGCAGTGTTTTTAGACAAGAAACAGACAGGATGTCTACCAAGTTCTTTCTTGATCTGTGCAAATAGAGACATTCTAGGACCAGAGAACAAAAGTGTAACTTGATTCATAAAACAGAGTCACAGCTCATCAATCAATCCCTGGGCCTGAGCCTGTTTATATAGCAAGACCCCTTGAATAAATGGGAGCTTAGTTCTCTTTGAGGAAGGACTCTGGTGCAGTGTCAAAAATTTATACTCATTATCTTCCTCCCAGCCAGGGGTACCTAAAGGCCCCCAAGTTTAGCTGTACACAGTCATTTTCTGGTTTCTCAGTCTAATGGTTTTGGGTACCATTACACTAGTTCACCTATCCCCAGGTAGTTTCCAAATTCTTGCTCCAAAATTGCATGAACCAATTCCCTTTGTTTATCTCTAGTTATACAAATCTTGTGCCAGTTTCAGAGTTTCAGGTTTTATATTTAGGACCTTGATCCATTTGGAGTTGATTTTTTTGCAAGGAGAGAAAGAAGGATATGGTTGTATTGTTTTACATGTAGAAATCCAGTTTTCCCAGCACCATCTGTTGAAAATGCTGCCTTTTTCCAAATGTGTGTTTTTTGTATCTTTGTAAAAAATCAGGTAGTTGTAGCTTCATGTCATCATAACTGAGCTCTCTCCTCATTTTTATTAATCCATGCTTCTGATTTTGTGCCTGTACCATACTGTTTTTATTACTATGACTCTGTGGTATAACTGGAAATCAGCTCTTTTTGCTTAGGATTGCTTTGGCTATTTTGAGTCTTTGTGTTTCTGTGTAAATGAATTTTAATTTTTTTCAATTTCTGTGAATAATGGTACTAGAATTCTGACTCTGATTGCATTGAATATATATCTTGCTTTTTGTAGGATGGCCATTTTAACAATATTAGTTCTTCCAATCCATGTGGTCTTTCCATCGAATGGCATCTACTCTTCATCTATGTCCAACTACTCTTCAATTTCTTTCTTTGGTGTTGTATTCTATTGTAAAGGTTTTTTTTTTTTAATTCCTTGGTCAGCTTTATCCCAGCTTTCTTTTCTTCTTTGTGGTTATAGGAATGTTTCTCTGATTTCTTTCTCATGTTTGTCATAAGTATATAGGAGGATACTGATTTTTGTATGTTGATTTTGCATCCTGGTACTTTGCTAAAGTGTTTATCAACTCTAGGTGCTTTTTGTGGAGTCTATAAGGTTGCTTTCTTATGTAGAAAACGATACCATATACTTCTTTTCTTACTTCTATCCCTTTTAAGTTTCCTTCTGTTTTATTGTTCTAGCTAAGACTTCAAGGACTATCTTAAATAGATGTGGTGTGACTAGACATCCTTGTCTTGTTTATGATGTTAATGTGTTTTTCTTCATTTAGCATGATGTTGGCTATAGGCTTTCATGGATAGCCTCTATTATGTTGCGATATGTGCCTCTATTATGTTGTGATATGTGCTCTCCATTCCTAGTCTTTCCAGGATTTTTATTATAGACTACTGTTGGATTTTTGCATCTAGTGAGATGGTCATGTGTTTTCTGATCTTGAGTTCACTTATGTGTTGGATTATATTTATTGATCTACAAATGTTGAATTATCCCTGTATATCTGGAGTGAAGCCAACTTGGTCATGGTGAATGATGCTTTTGATGTGGTCTTGAATTCAGTTTGAAAGTGTTTTATTGACATTTTTTTGTGCCTGTGTTCATCAGGAAGATAGATCTATCATTTTTGTTGTTGTTGTTGTGTCTCTGTCTGATTTTGTTTCAGTGAAATACTAGAATAATAAAAAGAGTATTTCCTCCATTTCTGTTTTATGAACCTATTTGAGAAGCATTGGTTTTGGTTCTTTAAATCTTGAGTAGCAATCTGTATTGAAATTCTGAACCTGAACATGTTTTTTAGTCAGGAGTTGTTTTTATTATTGCTTCAATCTTGTTTCTTGTCAGAGATTTGTTTACATTATTTATCTCATCTTGTTTTAACTTTTGTAGGTTATATGCATGTAGAAATTTATTTTATATTTTCTAATTTGGTGTAAAATTTCCATCCAAATTGGTGGATATAGAGCTGTGCTGGTTTGAATGTGAATGTCTATCTCCCACAGCCTCAGGTATTTAAGCTTAAGTCTGTCATAGCCTGCTGGAAAGAGAGTGACACTGGAGTCAGCTCAGGCATGCTTGCTTGTGGTGTTGGCTGCTGGTTTGCTTGCTGCGGGTTTTTCTCTGTGCTTAGACGTATGGAAGAAAGCAGCTTCTTTTGCCATTGATGGAATGTCCTCTGATCTGTAAGCCTGAAACAAGCCCATTCCTCCCATAAATTGTTTGGAAGTTTGTCCCAGCAATGTGTAGCCTGACAATGATAATACGTTTTCAAGTTATGGCTTCAAGATTTTCTGGATTTCAATGATATATGATATGCTTCCATTTTTATCTCTAATCTCAGTAATTTGGGTCTTCCCTCTCTATTGATTAATTTAGGTAGGGATTTATCAACCTGATTTATCTTTTTTGTTTCTTTATTTTGGTTTTCTGGGATAGGACTCAGTCTGGCACAGGCTGACCTGGAATTAAATATGTAGTCTCAGGGTGGCCTTGAACTCACAGGGATCCTCCTACTTCTGCCTCCCGAGGGTTGGGATTAAAGGTGTGCACCACCATGCCTGGCTCTGATTTATCTTTTCAGTGAATCAACTATACATTTCAAGTGCTTTCATTTTGGTCTTGTTTCTATTTCATTGATTTTGACCCTGATTTGAAGTCTTTCCATTTGTTGGTTTTAGGCTTGGTTTGTTCTTTTTTACATTTTTTTTCCCCCCAATGCCTTTGTGTACATCATCATTATTTGAGATCTGATTTTTAATGTAGGTATGTACAGGTAGAAACTTCCTCTTAGGGCTGCTGTCATTGTATCCCATAAGTTTCATGTTTTGCTTTTAACAACTCATTTTTTCTATTTCTGTGAAGAATGCCATTGGAATTTTGATGGGTATTGCAATAAATGTGTAGATTACTTTTGGTAAGATTGACATTTTCACAATATTGATTTCTCCAATCCAAGAATATAGGATGTCTTTCCATTTCTTAGTGTCTTTTGCAATTACTCTCTTTAGTATTTTAAAGTTTTCATTGTAGAGCTCCTTCATTTCCTTCATGTTAGGTTTATTACAAGGTACTTTAAAGAATATTTTATTTTGATTTATTTATTTATGCATTTGCAAGAGAAAGAGGGAGACACACACCCACAGGGAGAGAGAGAGAGAGAGAGAGAAAGAGAGAGAGAGAAAGGGAGAAAGTGGACACACCAGGGCCACCAGCCACTGCAAATGAACTCAAATGAAATGTGCCCCTTGTGCATCTGGCTAACGTAGGTCCTGGAGAATTGAACCTACATCCTTTGGCTTTGCAGGCAAATGCCTTAACTGCTAAGCCATCCCTCCAGCTCATTTTATTTTGAGGCAACTGTGAATGGGAGTGGTTCACTGATTTTGTACTTAGCATGTTTGTTGTTAGTGTATAGGAAGGCTACTGATTTCTGTGTGGTTATTTTGTATCCTACTGTGTTGCAAAAGTGTTTATCAGCTCTAGCAGTTTGCTGGTACACTCTTTAGGGCCCTATATGTATATAATCATATCATCTGCAAATAATAATAATTTGATCTCTTCCTTTTCAATTTGTATCCCTTGTATGTGTGTCTATTTCCTTATTACTATGGCTAAGACTTCCAGTACTATATTCAATAAAAGTGGAGACAGTGGACAACCATGTCTTGATCCTGATTTTAGTGGAAAAGTTTCAAGACTTTCCGCATTTAGTACTATATTGGCTGTAGGTTTTTTATAAAATAGCCTTCATGATGTTGAGGAATGTTCCTTCTATTCCAAGTTTCTGCAGAACTTTTAACATGAAGGGATGTTGGATTTTGCTGAATGTCTTTTTGGCATCTATTCAGATGATCATGTGATTTTTGTCCTTCAGTCCATTTATATAGTGTATTACATTTATCAATTGACATATGTTGAACCATCCCTGCATCTCTGGGATAAAGCCTACTTTGTCAAGGTGTATAACCTTTTTGATATATTCTTGTATTCTGTTTGACAATATTTGTTAAGAATTTTTGCATTTATGTTCATGAGGAAGATTAGTCTATAATTTTCTTTCTTTGTTCTGTCTTTGTCTGGTTTTGTTATCAGGGTAATGCTGCCTTTATAGAAGGAGTTTGGTAGTATTCCTTCCTTTTCTATTTGATGGAAAAGTTTGAGAAGCATTGGTGTTAGTTCTTCAATGAAGGTCTGGTAAAATTCAACAGTGAATCCAGCTGGGCCTGGACTCTGTTAATTGGGAGATTTTTTTTTCTATAACTGCTTGGATCTCCATATTTGTTACAGGTCTATTGAAGTGTTAATCTCATCTTGATTTAATTTTGGTAGGTCATGTAAATCTAGGAAATCATCCATTTCTTTAAGATTTTCAAACTTAGTAGAGTATATGTTCTTAAAGTATATCCTTATGATTTTCTGAATTTTTTTTTGGTATCTGTTGTAATGGTGCCTTTTGGTTAGATTTGCTAAGTGTTTATCAATTTTGTTTATCCTTTTAAAGAACCAACTCTTTGTTTTATTGATTTATTTTTTGGGGGGGGGGGGGTTCTGTTTCATTAATTTCAACCGTAATCTTTATTATTTCTTTCCATCTACTGATTTTTGGTTTGCCTTGTTCTTCTTTTATCAATGGCTTAAGGTGAAGCATTAAGTTGTTTACTTGAAAACTTTCTAATTTCTTTTTTAAATTTTTATTTTTAGAGAGAAAGAAAGAGAGAGAGGGAGGGTTAGAAAAAAGGAGAGGGAGAGAATTGGCATGCCAGGACCTCAGCCACTTCAGTTGAATTCCAGAATCTTCTGCCACCTGGTGGGCATGTGCAACCTTGCACTTGCCTCACCTTTGTATATCTGGTTTATGTGGGATCTGGACAGTCAAACATGAGTTCTTAGGCTTCAAAGGCAAGTGTTTTGATCATTAAGCCATCTCTCCAGCTCTCTAACTTCTTAATATAGGCACTAAAAGCTATAAATTTTCTCTTAGAACCACCTTTATTTTGTCCCAAGCTTTTGGTATGTTGGATTATCATTATCATTTGATTCTACAATTTTTTTTTATTTTCTTCAATGATTCATTTGCCATTTAGTATTATACTATTTATTTTCCACAATTTTGTGATTGCTATATAGCTTTTATTGCTATTGATTTGTAGTTTAATCCCATCGTGTTCAGATAGAGTGAATGGAATTAGTTCAATTTTCCTGAGTTTGTTCAGATTTGCTTTGTGTTCTAATATATGGTCTATTGTAGAGAATATTCCATGTGCTGCTGAAAAGAATGTATATTCTGCAACATTTGGGTGAAATGCTCTGTAGATATCTGTTAGGTCCATTTGTTCTATTACCTCATTTAATCCAGATACTTTTCTCTTTATTTTTTGCCAATATTACCTGTCAATTGATGAAAGTGGGGTATTGAAGTCACCCACTACAATTATATTTGTTGTTATCTGTGACCTTAATTCTAATAATGTTTTTCTGATGAAATTGGGAGCCCCCATATTAGGTGCATATATGTTTAGAATTGTAATGTCCTCCTGTTGGATTGTTCCTTTAATCAATATAAAGGGGCTTTCTTTATCTTTCCAACCTATTGTTGGCTTAAAGTCTACCCTGTCAGATAGTAGGATATCAACACCTGCTTCTTTTCTAGGTCCATTTGCTTGAATGTTGTTTTGCATGCTTTCATGCTAAGATAATATTTTTCTTTTATGGAAATGTGAGTTTCTTGGAGGCAACAAACAAAAGGATCCTGGTTTTTAACCCAGTCTGCAAGCCTATGTCCTTTGGTTGGGGCATTGAGGCCATTGATATTATGAGTTATTACTGAAAGGTTTACATTTATTCATGCTATTCTTATTTTGTAGTTCTTTCTGTTTTCCCCTTACTCTCTGTATTAACTATTATTTGAGTATGGTTTTATTTATATGTGTGCTTTTCTTTCTCTTCAGCATGAAGAATCCTTTCAAGTATTTTCTGTAGAGCTGGTTAAATTGTTATATATAACTTCAGCTTGCTTTTGTTATGGAATGTCTCTATTCCTCTGTCAGTTTGAAAGGATAGCTTTGCTAGATAAAGTAATCTTAGTTGACAGTTGTTATCATTCAGAACTTGTAATATATCATTCCAAGCCATTCTGGCTTTTAAAGTTTGTGCTGAGAAATCTTCAGTTATTCTAATGGGATTGCATTTGTATGTGACTTGCTTTTTGTCTCTAACTTCTTTCAAAATATTTTCTTTGGTTTGTGTGTTTTATAGTTTTATTATAATATGATAGTGAGAGATTCTTTCCTCATTTTGTCTGTTTGACATTCTAAAGGCTTCCTGTATCTGTACTGACATCACTTTTCACTATTTGGGGGAAATTTTCCTTCTGTGATTTTGTTGAAAACAGCTACTATGCTTTTGGAGTGAAATTTTTCTCCTTCTACTCTGTCCTGAATTTTTGTTTTATTTCTTCATAGAGTCCCAAATGTCTTTAAATTTCCATTCACGCCTTCTTATTAGTTTGTCTTTCTCTTTTTTGGACAGTATTTGATCTGCCACCTGGTCTTCTAGTTTAGATATTCTGTCCTCTCCTTGATCCATTCTACTGGTAAGACTTTTTGATATATTTGCTACATGGTTTTCTGTTTGACCTACTCTTTTGCATTTCTAAGTATTTCTGATTGGTATTTTTTCATTATTTCTATTTCCTTACTCATGTTTTCATTGTTATTTTCCTGTGTTTTGTTAGGATTTCTTCAGGAGTTTTTTTTAGCTGATTCCTTTGATTTCTTTGAGCATAGATATAGTCATTTCATCTAAAACATTCTCTCTGGAGGTTATTTCTGATGCATTTATAATTTTTGGACGAATTGTATTGTCTTGATTTTTTGTGTTCCTTTTATTATAATGTAGGGATTTTTTCATCTTTAGTTAATTCCATGTTTGTGTTTTCTTATTATCTTTAGTATTCTTATCCATGTAAATCTGACTTTATATATCTTTAGGGTATGATTTTAAGTTGCAGGTGTGTGGCTCTATACTCCCAGGATAGTAGCAGAGGTGACCCTAGGTGTTGAATTTAGCTGCTATTTAAGTATTCTAATAGGCTGGGTGTAACAAATTACTGGCAAATTCTAAAATTCAACTGAGCAATATACACATTCAGTCAAAACCAGCACACAGTATTTATGAAAGAGTGGGGATTAAAACAAACAGACAATCTAATAAAGTCAAAGTCCCTCAGGTTTTCCCCCACCTTTAATCCTTTCAACTGGGAGGGTGAGATTTCTGGTCTGGAATGGGTTCCAGGTCAGTCTGGAGCCAAGTGAAACCCTGCCTCCAATAATGACAGGAGAAAAAGACAAAGTCTCTGTAAATTAGGAAACATCAAAGGCAACAATAGTCAACACTAAATAAAATATAGCTTATTTGAGAATTGTAAAGCTGATCAAGAATACGTCAATCAATTCTAACACATAACCTGCCCTCATATGGAAGGTGAGATTAGCACATCCAGTGCAGGCCTATGTGCCTGGCTTTGTGTAAGTAGGCCCTGTTACATTTTGGAATGGCTTCCAATAGCACTAATGCTGAGTGCCCACCTTGATCCCTCTCTGTTGTGCTGTGGACTTGGTTAGGCTGTGCTTGAGTTGTTGGATCTGGTGTTCTGATCAGCTGTGCTGGATGCTATATGGTCGGGGGATGGATTAATTCTCAGGTAGTTTGCAGCTCTGGCTGTGGAGGGATGGGAGGCTATGCAGGATGCCTGGAGTTGTACCATATCTGCTGATTCTGCTTGTGATTTCCTTTAGCAGCTACTCATCTGGTCCCTGCTATCTTCCCATTTGGGTTTCTTGACTTTGCAATGAGGATGAAGTGAGTGGAAAATTCCTTCTAAACAACAGTAGTAGCTTCCATGCTAAGGCTTATGACTTTTCCAGCATAGGCTTTTGACTAAATTTTGAGTATTTGGCATAATCCTCTTCCATAGAGCAGGTCTCAAATCTGATCTGAGAGTAGTTGGTTATCCTCATAACAAACATACCACTTTTGCACTAGTGAGTATATTTATATCTTGTCTGGCTAGCCAATCATGTAGCTTGTGGAGCCACTGATGGTAAGATGGTTGATGACTTTTGGGGAATTCAGGGGCCTCCCTCCCTGACCAATAACTCATTGAAAGCTATCCCAACCCTGGCACTGGGAATTTTATGTGTAATCAAAGAAGCAAAAGATCTGTACACAGAAAACTGATAAAACTCTGCTAAGAGAAATGAAAGATGTAAGAAATAGGACTAAGTGATAGCTTAGTGGATAAAACCTTTACTGAGCAAGCATGGATACTTGAGTTTGCATTCCCAGAATCCATGTAAATCCAAAGGCAGTAGAAAGAGCATCTCTTATCACAGTGTGCTTGTGGAAATATGGGTGATGGATACAAGAGAATCCTTATAAACCTGCAGGCCAGCTTGCTCAGCATATGCAGTGGTGAACAATTAGAGACCCTACCTAAGGTGAAAGGTGAGGACTGACACCTGAGGTTGCCATCTTACCTCCACATGCACTCTGTGGTGCAAACACACACATGTGCATTTCTAGGAAAGATTAGCTGAGGGCAGAAGACCTTCCTTCAGAGTAGGCAGCTATTCCAGTGGCAAGTAGTATACCAAGAAGCTCCAAATGCACATGTGTGTGCTTGTGCGCACATGCATGCACATACACACACACACACCAAAAAGTCAGAACTAAATGAAAAGGGGTTCCATATTCATTGACTGGAAAGCTGAATATTGTTAACTCATTTCTAATAATAAAATGTGAATTCTCAGAGTGATCTAATGATTCAATGTAATGCTTATCAAAAATCTCAATATTTTTATGCAGAAATAGAAAAACACATTTAAAGGGTAACCACAAATCATCAAAACAATCTTGAAACAACTAAACATATCCAGAGCACTTGGACCTCCTGGTTTCAAAATGTACAATAGTCAAAACTCTGTGGTACTTACAGATGGATCAAAATTAAAAGTCCACAAGAAAATCCTCCCATGGCATGGTGCTGTGACAATTAAATTTCTATTATTAAGTTGATCAGATCTGTAATCAAGTGAGATACAAGCCTCTTGGGCAAGTCTGTGAGAGCATTTCTAGGAAAGATTAGCTGAGGGCAGAAGACCTTCCTTCAGAGTAGGCAGCTATTCCAGTGGCAAGTAGTATACCAAGAAGCTCCAGTACAAAGCAGAGCATTTTTGCCTGGCTGCCTTGCTACTTGATGGTGAGTGCATCTACTCCTAACCCATCTTCTTAAGCTGTCCACTGCTGAGTGAGAACCAGTAGCTCTCCAGGAATCCTGTAGGCTTTCTAGACAGGCCAGAATGGGACTGCTGTTGTATCCATCCTTCTACATTGAGCAGCTACTGAGGTTTTGAATCTCCAGCCTGCAGATAGCCATTGTTGGATTGCCCAGCTCCTATCCTGTAAGCCAATCTAATACATCCCTTTAAAGTATATATTTGTTCTACTGGTTCTGTTCCTCTAGAGAACCCTGACTAATATTGATGTCATGACCATTCAAACACTCAATTTTGCAACAAATAGTTCTCAGGAAATGGAGTACCTTTTTTTCAAAAGAATTTAAGTGTAACCTTACTCTATACATGAAAATTATCTGAAAGTAGATCAAAGCAAAACACAGTTTTATAGAAAACATAGGGGAATCTTTATGGCTGGACTGGGTAATAGTTCCTAGATATAGCACCAAAAGGATAGTCAACAAAAAAAGAAACATAAACTGAATTTCATAAATAGTTAAGCCTTTTACAAGTTAATGGGCATTTCAACAAAGAGAAAAGCCACAGAATAAAAGAAAATAATTATAAATCAGATGTCAATTGAGGGAATGATAAGCAGAATGTATTTTTAAATGCCCTTATAATTTCACAACAGACAAATGATCCAATTTAAAAAGAGTTGAATATCCATGTTCTATGGCCAGTGTGCTCATGCAATGGTGCTAATAATGACAGGTGATAAGGGAAATGCTAAGATGTCACTTTATGCCTATTGAGATGGCTATTATTTAAAAATCACCAAAAATGATGAGTGCTAGTTGAGGATATGGAAAAACTGAAATGTGGTTGGTGTGTAAGAAAAGTGGTGCAAATGCAATAAAAAAGAGTGTGTTTGTTATTTAAGAAGTTCAACACAGAATCACCATATGACCATAATCTCTTGTACGTCCCCAAGAGAACCGAGAACAGTGACTCAGATTGCCTATACTCTTGTTCATAGCATTGTAATTCATGATAGCAATACTCTCTGCATGGCAGAAGACTTTTTTTTTAAAATAAAGGAATATTAACCAGGCGTGGTTACCCATGCCTTTAATCTCAGCACTCAGGAGGAAGAGATAGGATGCCTACTGAGAGTTCACAGCCAGTCTGAGACTACATAGGGAATTCCAGGTAAGCCTGAGCTAGAGTGAGACCCTACCTTGGAAAACAAAAAAATAAAAATAAAAATTAAAAAATAATAAAGTAATAAGAAGGAATATTACTCAACCTTAAAAAGGAGCCAAAGTCAAATGCTATAAGGATGAAACTTGGGGACATTATACTGAGTGAAATAAGCCAAACACAAAAATACAAATAATGCATGATTCCACTTATAGAAAATATCCAGTTAGGCAGGTTCATAGAGACAGAAAGTAATGGTGATTGCTGGAGGCTGGAGGAAGAGGACGATAGGGGTGTGGTGTTTAATAGGGACAGAGTTTCCATTTGGAAAGATGAAAGAAGTCTAGAGATGATCCAGGTGGTGGCTGCATGGCATAATTATTCATGAATCACTGGACTGTGGACTTAATAATTGTTAAAATAGTTATGCAGTCTTTAAAATTATCCTGCCACTGCGTAGGAACCTCATGCTGATGTATGATGCCAAGTCTACTAAAGTAATGTTCCGTCTGTGACCACGGGGGAAGTCAGGCCAAGTGTAACTGATGACACAGGGCCTGGTGGGAGGCCACAGTGACTTCTGGGAGCCATCAGTTCATTCTAAATAAAGCAGATTCACTCAAAGAAAAAAAAATGAGCTGCAATTGCAGAAAATTTTCCTGAACACATGATTATTGTATTAAGTTCCCTCAACCATGAGTTCTTATTACATGAGTTCTGTGCCCATGTCTGGAACTCTATCTTGTGGTCAAAACAGGGAAAATTTTGTTAAAATGTTAAGGACATATAGTGCATGCAGAGAACAAGAGGTTGAGTTTTAAAAGTATCTCAAAGCACTTACAAAATGACTATCCCTGCATGACACCCTCAAAGGTGGCTGGATCATAACTGCCACAGGGCTTTGACTAGTGGCCCCTCTTTTGTGTGGGCTCTACTTTAGACCACAGGACTGTAAGGTTGCAAAGTGGGTGTGGCTTATAAATACCCAAAATTACAGCAGCAAGTCTGCATGAATGATATTTTCCCCTTTGTAATAATAATGTCAGGACTGTTATTACACTTGGCTCTGTGGGGGACTGGAAGTGTTTCTCAGAAGGGAAGTGCTTCCAGCTCTAGGTTCTTTCAAGAGCTCCTTTCCCATGTACTTGCTGGAAACCTTCAGGAAACCACATTCCTTTTACATGCCCGGTTAGCAATGTGATCTCTCCCAGTCAGAATGCTTCCCAGACCACCTCATCAGCAGGCCTGGGAATGGAATGTGACCACAAGGGGTAAACGCATTGGGAGATAGGTCCTGTTTCCATGTTGTGTTAGTAAGAGAGGAAAGGAATGCTTTTTTTTCTTTTCTCTTGAGAATATTTTGTCAGCCCCCAGCATATTTCAAAAGAGTCAAAGTCTCTAATGAATTCAAGGACTCAAACTCTCTAATCTGGGGATGAGCAGGAGTGGAGCTTGCAATGACAATGGCACAAAATTCCATCTTAAAGTGAGTAAAGTTGGTCTGGATTTTATATTCAGAGACATTTGAGAAAAACTCATGGGAATGTTACTACTAGTTTTCTGTAAGTTTTTGTAAACAATTAGATTAAAGGACATCAAGTATAAGAAAATCAAAATAGCTGTTCCTTATTTCAAAACTTAGTGTAAAAGTAGGAGACTCAGGTTTTGTAAAACCAAGTGGGAATTGTGGCTATTACATGATTTCAAGTGAATGATTTATTTGTTTTAGAAAATCCCAGAAAGCAAATCTCAACACAAAACAAGAATATCCAAGAAATAGAATTGCATGTTTGATTGGATTATGACACACTGCACAAACCACCAATAGGAGTTGTCATAGGAAAGCTGGGTGCCATGGAGAGACCAGCCTTCATGCCATGACCTTTTCCTGTCCTGTCACTCCCATGTGATTGGGAAGGTTGTATGTGGGGTCACATTAGTAGAATGTGGATGAGAGGGCGGGAATGACAGTGTATGAGGAGAGGAGGTATGTGGTGGCTACACAGTCAGGCTTTAGGTTTTTCTATGTATGTGCCTGGACCAAATGACTTATTCTCTATAAAACAATGAAAATGTACTTCTATGCTGGACTTTGTAAGTGAAATCATGTTAGTTGACAAATATTGCAAAGGAGTTCCAACAAATGCAGGGAAAGTCTAATTATTCCCTCAAATTCTCCCAGTGTTAGGTAGGACAAATGTTTAAAATATATTTCATGGAGAGACAATTGAAGACAGTCTGGATGTTTGTCTTCAGAACCCAGTTTTTGCTAAAAGACTGACACAGAGGGGCAACCAATTACACCCCTTCCCTAGGAAACTCTTCACTCATAAGCTATCTATCCCTGGCGACCTGAAAGTCTGACATGTCCTTAGAGTCAAGGACTTCGGGTTCACTCACATGCTCGCTGATGACTTTGCTCATTTCATGGACTTGACATTCTCCTGACCACCTTACCCCTGTTTGCATGTGTCCTTCTAGCCATATTTCACAGAACAACCATGACTGAAAAATTCTTCTTTATCTGAAAGTCTTTATCTTTCTTCCTTTTGAACAATAATTTAGCTTAAGTGTAATATTTGGCCAAACAATGATTTTTCTCTCAGCACTTTTAGGCTATTATTTCATTGTCTCACTTTCTTTTCAGGAACCTGCTTTCAATCTAAGCATGTTTTCTCTGTGGTTACTTTTATGGTTTCCTTTCTCCCCTTAGTGTTTTGAGTGTGTCTAAGCACAGATTTATTTTTAAACTTTCTGGTTGCGACTTGGTGAGACTCTTCCTTCTGAGTGTTTTCATTTGATTTGGAACTATGTTAGGGACTTTCTATTTAAAATAGCATTTCATTCTCATTCTCATTCTCTTCTCTGAGACTCCTCTTACACGTTTTTATCAACTGAAGACAGCTGTATCAGATAGAAAACACAAATTAATAGTGACTTGGATAAATAAGAGGGACTTAAAGTTTTCTCATAAGCTGAGGACCGTTCTGCTTTCTGCTTCACAAAATGTTGTACATTATCTCCATCAGTAGCACCACGGCTGTGCTCCCCGCAGATGACAGGAAGGGCAAGGGACAGGCTTGGAAGAGCAGTCTGGGGCTCTTGACAAGGACACCTCTGCTTCTGCTTGTTGGCCAGAACTGTAGCACTTGCTTTGCACTAGGGAGCTGCAATGTACCTTCCCACCACAGTATGCATATCATTATCCCCTGCAAAGCAGAGGGGGCAGGTGTGCTGGTGTGAAGGGAGCCTCTGCACAGCATCTTGTCTCTCAGAGCCATGCTCATGTCACTCCTTCAGGTCTAGGTGACTTTCTCAGTCTTTCGGGGCTGCTCTTTTGTTGTCACTCCTTCAAGTCTAGGTGACTTCCTCCCATACATTCTGGTTCAATAATTCTCTTTAAATTATATTTAAGTTGGGATGCAAGCTTATCACAAAATTTTAACTTTAATAACTATTGCTTTGTCTAAAAATTTTATCTTTTCCAAAGCTACTTGCACTCCTTTAAGTGACTTATCCTATCTTTTCCATAATTTAAAGTGTTTTTATTTTATAACTTATGGCATATTCTTTATTATTTCAATTTCCTAGGGTTTGCTGTGCATATGTGTGCTGACTCATTCCTTTACATTAAACACTTCTTTGTAGTTTCAGAAGTTTTCATTAAGAGACTCTCATTGTAATGGTTTTAATCTGAAATATTCTCCACATTCATAATTTGAACACTTGTTCCCTGTTGGTAATGTGATTTGTGGGGCTGTGGACCCTTTAGAAGGTAGAGAGTACCTGGGGGAAATCACTAGGGGACGACTTTGCAGGTCATATCTGACACTTCGTTCCAGTCCCAATCTTTCTGCTTCCTACTCTGCCATCTTGTGAGGAACCTGTACTTAATATTCCTGGAGCCATTCACATTGCCATGTGCTTCCAACATTATAGCTGAAAATTCTAGAACTGTGACCCAAAATAAAATCTTCCTCCCTTGAGTTGCTTCTGTCAGGTGCTTTGGTCGCAGTCACAGATACACTCATATAACTAATACACTCATAGAAGTCTTAAGGGAGTCTTAATGGATCAGTGGTTACAAGTGCTTTAGCATGAGAGCCTCTTGGGATAGAAACAGCCAAAATCAACCCCCCAGAACTCACATAAAAAGCTGACTATGGCCATGCCCGGTCTCCAGAGGGCAGAGGATCACTAGGACTTACTGAAAGACAGCAGCTACAGGTTGATAGGTTGAAGGACAGCCTTCATCTCAAGGAAATACATGGATAAGAAATAGGAGAAGGAGGGCTGGAGAGATGGCTTAGCGGTTAAGCGCTTGCCTGTGAAGCCTAAGGACCCCGGTTCGAGGCTCGGTTCCCCAGGTCCCACATTAGCCAGATGCACAAGGGGGCGCATGCGTCTGGAGTTCGTTTGCAGAGGCTGGAAGCCCTGGCGCACCGATTCTCTCTCTCTCCCTTTATCTGTCTTTCTCTCTGTCTCTGTCGCTCTCAAATAAATAAATACAATATTTAAAAAAAAATAGGAGAAGGATACCCTAATGTTCTCCTGTGGCTTGTACATGCATTCCACAGGGTGTGGACATCTGTACACACATGTGCACACATCACATTCATTAACATACATAGAAACAAACAGTCCTGAGGTACTCTCATACTTCTTTCCTGTCATCCTGTGGCATTTTGTTGACACTGCCTCTCATGGCAACTTTGTGCTTGCCTATGTGGGTTTCTTGTGATCCCTGAACTATGAGGTACCAGACCATGCAAACCCCCTTTCCAGGGTGTCTATTTCTCATGGGGGCTGATAACAGGCAACTTGGATGACTTGGAGTCTTTCATTCCCCCAATTGCATTATAGGTTTGGTTTCCATTTATCTATACCTTCTACATGATATTTACCGTATAGATGTGGGGATGCACCCCATAGCCTGGGAGAAATTGACAGCATATAGCAGCAATCTGAGGGACAACTCACAGCTGAGCCCAGAAATTAGAGAATGTCAGAAAATGAAATGTTAAGGCAATGCTGACCCAGGAAGATATTCAACCTGGGGTCTTGTAAATACCAGACAAACATTTTACTACTGAGTTATATTCATCCTAGCCCTCCTTTCCTCTTTTTCACTTTGAGACATCATCTCTTGTAGTCTAGGTAAAGCTTTGAACCTGTGATTCTCCTTATATTAACAGGCAACTTGGATGGTTTGGAGCCTTTGATCCTACCAGTTGCATTATGGATTTTTTCTATTGTAACCTTTTTTTTTGAGGTAGGGTCTTGCTCTAGCTCAGGCTGGCCTGGAATTTACTATGTAGTCTTAGGGTGGCCTTGAACTCACGGCGATCCTCTTGACTCTGCCTCCTGAGTGCTGGGATTAGAGGAATGCACCACCATGTCTGGCTCTATTGTAACCTTTCTATCTTGTCTTTTCTATTATAATCTTTCTATTGTAATCTCTACTATGCTCTTCTCAATCTCTGGTATCCACTATTCTTTCCTCTGTATTACAAAATAAACTTATTTATGTGTTATGTGTGAATGAGACCTGTATCTCTTGGAGATTGACTTATTTCACTTCATATAAAGTCTATTCACTTTATCCATATTGCCACAAATGATAGATTTTTAAATTTTCTTTTTAGACTGAATAGTATTCCACAGTGTGTATGTACATTTTCTTTACCTATTCATCAACTGATGGACCTAGGTTCCCACAGATGGCTCCATTACTGTCTTTATCCCAGAAGCCATGAAGATCCTGCTCATAAAAGGCATGTGCATTTACTAAAAATGCAACTGCATAGCCCTTGTTTTCCTGCTAAGGAAGCAAGCACATAGCCTTACTATTTTTTTTTTATGCATATTCTTCAAGAAATACTAAATTTATACAGTGGGAGAGAAAAGCTAGGAGATTTTTTTTATGTCCCCTGACTTTCCATCCCCAGGAGACCTCAGGGGTCATAGCACCTGACATTCAATCAGTCACTAGCAAAGCCATGGAGTGAGTAGACCAATGCAGTTCAGGTGGCACTTATAAAAGGCCTTTCAAAGAAAGACCTTCCTGCTGTCTTCAGATAGCAAAGGGAGTGTTCTTCTAGAAGGTCATGTGGCTAGCCACGCTCCTTAAGATGAGAAGAAATTCCTCAGGACCCTCCAGAATACTGCCTATCTGTTCAAAAGATCCCTGAAGGATTGTAGGGGCCCAATTTTGCACAGCAGGTCCCAAGTGGAACATGCAAGCTGTCTAGGATCCTAGACAGCAGAAGGCATTTGTCAGTCAGGCATAGCACTGGAGTGATAAAGTTCATGAATGCTTTTCCTGTGGGCTTACTCTCTGTGGTTCTCTGATTAAGTAAGAAATCAGGGGAATGTGCTAAGTGTGCAGGACAATGAGGCTCCATTAGTCCCTCTCTCTGACCAAAAATCCTTGGGGCTATTAAGTACTTAAATGTCACTAGATCCCAGGTGGCGAAAACAGTGCTACAAATGTCCCTTGCTTCTAAGGGAAAAATATATAACACTCATCACATTCTTTCCCTACCTTTTCCTCCCCTTCACTCCCCTTCTGTGTTCTCCTTTCTTCCTTCCCTTCCCTTATCTTACCTTCTCTCTCTCCTCTCTTCACCTGTCCTCCTGAGATCATCCATGGGCAAACATCTGAAGTTATTTGGTAAGAGAGTAATTGGATTTTCCATGGAGGAATAGCATTATTTGAGAAGGATTTAAAAGTTTTTATTACTGGAGCAGAGTATAAGTTTTTTTTACTTAATTAACAAGTATAAACATAAATTTGTCAGCATTTTCCCCTGTTTATTGCCATCCCCATGGTTAAACAGTAATTTTTGGTTTTGTTCTTGGGACCAAGGTCTCCCTATGTTGCACAGGCTGCCTTTGAATTCTTGGGCTCAATCCATCTCCAGTCTCAGCCTGAATATCTGTGATGAGGTGGGTAACATGGAGCCCAGCTTCAACCAATTTTTAAAAGGGAACTTTATGACTATATGGAGGTGAAGTCTTCCATTGTAAATTGCTCAAGAGCATGCCTGCACACCTTGTCTTTAGGATGTAAATTACAGAGAATGTCACATACACAACTTGTCCTTAGTAGTTTCAGTCAGTAATGACAGAAAAGGTGAAATGTCTAGTTTGAGTAAAGATGCAAAAATTCTTACCTTCCATCTCATAGAAGGTATGTAACTTAAACACAAGAATGTGTTTAAACACAGGAAGAATGGCATCATAATGTAAATGAAAAGCATGGAGGGATGGAGGGAAGGAAGGAGGGATAGAGAGAAAAGGAGATAAAGATGATCTATGTCTTTATCATCTATTTATCATCTACCTATCATCTATCTACTTATCTATCTATTATGGGCTAGGGACTATATATAAAGGAGAAAACTAGCTGAGAACCACTGTTCAACTATCCTTGATTCTTGAATGTGGGCTCAATGCAACTAGTTCTTGCTACCTTGCTTTCCCTGCCTTGATGGGTGGTATCCCCTTGAACTATAGGCCAAAATAAATCCTTCCCCCATAAGTTTCTTTTGTCAGGTACTTTGCCATAGCAATGACAAAAGTAACCAATACAGAAAATGTACCAGGAGTAGGGCTGTTGCTATAATAAACCTGACCTTGTGATTCACAGGCCTTTGGAATTTGTAGGTGGAATGTGGAAGGGTTTAGAGTTTGGGCTGAAAAAAGCCCTTGAATACTGTAAGCTTAATGAGCAATTCTTGTGAGATCTTGGAGGGCAAGAATGCTGAGAGAATGTGGACAGCGGGGGACCTGGCTCCTGAGGTTTCAGAGGAGAACAAGGGATTCTGCAGGGAACTTGGCTAGAGAGAGTGTGAGTGATATTCTGGCAGAATAGAAGAAGAATTTGGTTGCATTCTGCTTGTGTCCTGAGAGCTCACATGAGTTTGGATTTAAAGGTAATTGACTAATGTGCTTGACAGAGGAAACTTTAAAGCAGAAAAGCATTTCTGCTATGGTGTAATTGTTCTCTACTCTTATCCAGATCAACAGTGAAAAGGAGCAACAAATAGGAAAGAAAGATATAAAAAGTTTAAAGTTTGTTGAGCAAAAGAGCATAGCATGTATTCATGACACAAACCTGCCACTCACTTTGTGCTTTTTGTGAGCCTTGCTTGCCATCTAGAACCAATGGTGAGGGCTGGTTTGGAAGAGCTCTGTGGTAGACACCTCCCTAGGCTGAGTTTCTTCTCCAGCTTGGAAAATAAGAATTAAACAATAGGAAACCTGTTTGTGTATTCAGTTATATCCACACTGGTATTGTTAGGTAATCTCTGTGCATATTTAGTTGTACCTAGCCCAGCATAGTTGGGATCTGTATGTGTATACATGTAGGCCTGCTTAGGTGATCTGTGGGTGTATTGTTACATCTACACTAGTGTGAATGGTGACTTCTATGTGTACTTAGTTATATCCCCCACTGGCATGGAGGAATTACTGACCTGTATATGTACTCAATTAACCCTCTGTCCTGGGAAACCTTTTCTCTGGTGAAACACACAACAGATGGTGCACAGACAATGGACCAAAGCATGATTACATCAAAACCAGTTTTAGTGAACCAATGAGGTTACTTATAGAGCACTGTTGAGGAATTACTCACAGGAGTGTAGGTGACTCAATGGCAGCTACATCACCACAAAATTCCCACATCCTTCCTGGATGTCAGCTTCATGGAAGCTGCATCATGGACTTTCATCTAGTTACATTCTACTCACTATACAGTCTAGCTTTTCCCAAGATCACTTGCAGCTGACAGGGGAGGTAGGAGGGAACAATCACTGGAATTCCAGGTAAAGGTATTGCGACCTTCCCTTTCAGTGCTAGGGAGCTGACAATGGCTTCATTACCATTGCCACAGACCTGCTTTCACAGTACTGCTCTGCTCCAGAGTTGCCATAGCCGCTGAGCCAAGGCATTTTGTACTTTCAGATGGCTTCATATTATGCCTGGAGCAAAAATGCCAGACAACACTAACACTGGCCTCGTTGGGTGATGTGTGATGCTTATATGTACTTAGTTATATATGCACAGGCTTGATTTGGTGATCTCTGTGTTCATCAGTTGCCTGGATGGTTGCTGGCTTGTGCATTCAGTTATGTTCCACTGCCTTGGTTGAGTGATCAGCAGGTACACTCAATTATATCTGCATTTGCTTCATTGTGCATCTCTGCATGTACTAAGTTATAGCCCCACTGGCCTGGTTAGGTGACCTCAGTGTGTGCTCAATTATATCTGTACCTGCCTGGTTGGGTGATATGTATGTATACTAATTACTTTCCATACCTGCCTGATCAGGTATTCTGTGTATGTGCTCAGTTATATCTATACGTGCCTGGATGATTGATCTCTGTATGCTTGGTTGTATCCAAACTAGCTTTGTTGAGTCATCTCTCTGTGTGAACTCAGTTATATCCAAACCAGCCAGTTGGGTGGTGTACATGTGTACTCAGTTTCATCCAAGACTTACCTGGCTGATTGAGCGGTCTCTCTCTCTGTGGGTACTCAGTTAGATCCATACCTTCCTAATTGGTACTTTGGGGGTAGCTCTGCTTGTTTAGATAGGTGGCATATATTTCAGGAAACTTAGGAGTGGGGACTTGCTCCAATATGTCTTTGTCCATGTTGTGATTGGGTGTCATATGCTTGTTTCTTTACTTATTTCAGCCCTGGGCTTGGGCATTATGCCAAGACCCCTTCCACTTAAGAGAGGCTAGAACAAGGATGAGGCAGGCCAGGCAAGATAAGCATATTGAAATGTTTGAACTCCAGCCAGGGCACATTCTTCATAGGACCAAAGTCCACAGTGTCCTATAGGGTATAATGGGCACTTAGAAAGAAGGACTGGCTGCGGAGTTACCCAAGCTCTATGAATCCTGTATGTAATGGTTCAGTCCTAGTTGCTGAGTGGTAGGAAGCTATCTATCATTTGGAAAATGCTTAGCTTTTGGGTTTGTCAAGGGCTGTGCTCTGCTCTAAATCTGATAGCAATAACCATGAGTCATCCTCAGTGCTCCTGTTTAATAACTGGGATACTAGTCCTGATTCTACAAGATGGCTTTACACAGGTACAGGAAGCCTTCAGCATAGAATAACTGTTTTGTGACTGCCCCTTCTTGTCCTACACTTGGAGTCCACATGGTGGGGGGCCTTAAGACTTGAGGGATCACTGCCACAGGGCTGGTGAGACAGGTCCAGCATAGTCACCTAGTGTCTGTCTCAAGGTCTGATGTCTGTGTTGATTCATGTCAGGTTCCCTTGTGCTATTGAGACACATTTTCTGACCTTCTGGAAAGGTGTGATCCTTCTGTTTCTCTCTCGGTGACAATATTCATGATCTTACAGGCAGTGATGCAGCTAACATGAGTGGAAAGTGAAAGGACAAGACAGAGCAGTGCAGTGTATTTCTGTGTTCTTGCCCTTTCATTTTTAAACCTAGATACACCAAGAGGAGGCTATCATCTGAGTCTGCTGGCTTTTGTGCTAGAGACCAACTTGATCCTTTCATCTTGTGGAGAATATCTTTTGAATAGATGGACCTGGAAACATACCCCCCTTTTATTTTATTACCCCCTTTTATTTTATTTATTTTAAAATAAATTTAAGTAAAATTTAAAAAACTTCATTAAAATTTTTATATAATCTCATCTTGCCAATTTATTTTGCCTTCTCCCTATCCACTTCTATAGAACCTCCATCCTTTTCCTAATATTCCCTCTTTTATACTGAATTTTTTTTTCCCTCCAAAATCCATGAAAACCTGTTGGTGGGTCCAATATGATGTAGGTCTTGGGCAGATAACAACAGCTGTTGTGATGTCATGGACATGACCAATTTACTTCTGAGACAGCATTCCAAATCACTTCTTGCTATCCTTTGGCTCCTACATTCTTTCTTCTACCTCTTCCACTATAATCTCTGAGCCACTGGAAAGTATGATATAGATATCTCACTAAATGCCAAAACCTTCTTCTCAGTACTTTGATGAGTTTTGAGTCTCCCCAGCAGTAACCACCATTTGAAAAGTGAGAGAAGTGTGTCTATATGTGTGTGTGTGTGTGTGTGTGTGTGTGTGTGTGTGTGTGTGTACACATAAACATAACTATTTAGAGGGAGACTGGGTAGGTATATTATATCCATGAACTCAAATTATAGTAGTAACTGCTCCACTAGAGTTTATGATCTTCCTAGCATAGGCTTTTGACTAGATTTTCAGTGTTAGGCATGAATTCTGTCACATAGAGCAAGCATCAAATAAAATTACAGAGCAAATGGTTACCCCTGTAACAGACATGCTGCTATTTCACTAATGGGCACATTTGCCAGGGTGGCCAGTTGTGGAGCTTGCAGGCTTTACTGGTTAAAACGATTGGTGACTTTCCTCGTTCAGTAGGCTGCGTAGTTCTTTCCAGCACTATGACTGCTAGTCAGCAGGGAAGAGGCTTCCAGCTCAGCTCTTCCACTTTGATTTCTTAGTGTCCTGCAACCCAAGCATGTGGTGTCTTCAGTCAAGCGGGTTGCCATCTAGTTCTGGTGGGCAACCTAGTGCTTTGGCAATACTTTGTTTGGGGTCCAACTGACCAACACAACACTGTGAGGTGTCCCAAACCTGGCACTAAAACTTTCGTATGACAACTTATGGTTTCTGGGAACAGCTTTTATACCATCATGGGATATTTCAGCCTTAATTCTCTCTTTTTTGTTTACTTACATATTTTTTAATAAGCTAAAATATAAGTAGGTGTCCACAAGGCTTATTCATAACCTGTTTAATTTTGATTAATCCTCCTCTCACCCCTTCTCTTAAGTATGATGCTAGCTTATTCACCACTGTCTTAAGCAATGTTCTATTGAAAGATGAAGAGGCCATAGATGTGGCCTCTTGCAAAAGATGTTTTCTGAGCTCTGGAGAGGGCTGGTTCCCACTCCCCTTAGGATAGATATACTGTCCTCACATCTAATTTTGCTGCCACTGCTTGCCAGGAGGCCTACTTGGTTGGTTGGGGATCCTGTGGTTAATGAAAGAGGGTGTCACAGACAGATGTCCAGTTCACATGGGTAAGTCCTGTGAAAGCATCTTATCTCCCTATAACTACTTTATATGTGTAGGCATACTAAAAGGCATGCTTTGTTCGTCTAGAGATTATTTAGCAATTTTCTTATTATTCAGTGGCAACTCTCAATGGTCCTCAAAGACAAAATAAAATGGTGTTACCTTCAAACCCAACACCACATGAATATATTTTGCTTTTTATTTTTTTTTAAAAAACTTTTGCTTTATTTCTTTATGTCCAATGGGGACAGAGAGAGAGAGAAAATATGGGGGTGTCAGGGCTTCTAGTCACTGCAAAGTGCAGATGAATGCACCATTTTGTGTATCTGGCTTTTTGTGGTAGTGGGCAATCAGACCCAGGTTATTAGGCTTTGCAGGCAAGTGCCTTAACCTCTGAACCATCTTTCCAGCTCCTATTTCGCTTTTTATGGCACATGTTTGTGGCGTGCATGTTTAGCTCCACTGCTTAGATAGATCCCATAGATCCTGTATATCTCCAGACAGTCATGCTAGGCATTTGGCTAACTCTCCAAAAGAGGCTAAACCTGTCAACAAGGCTCTGTGTGGCTGTCACAACCATAGCTGCTCTTATTTCTAAATGCCTTTGTGTAAGAATGCAAAGAGAAATATTATGTAAAGAACAGGATGTTTGGATGTCTATTTCTGCATTGTCTAATTTTGCAGTTCCAGATTCTACTAGGTCCCTTGCAGGTGTCAGGAACATCACAAATAGATATTTATTTCTGTACTCAAGGGTCACTGATGGGATGAACTGAAAACTTTTGCCATACTAGAGGTGTACACCACTGGTCTATCTATCTATCTATCTATCTATCTATCTATCTATCTTCTTTCTTTCTTTCTTTCTATCTATCTATCTATCTATCTATCTATCTATCTATCTATCTATCATCATATGCAATCTAACCTTGACCCTTACTTGGTACAGATGATGCTACTTACAGAAGTTGGTGTCTAATTGTGGATCCTGAGCAGTTAATGAACCTTTGTGCATAGAGAGGCTTGTTTCCACATTTGAGAGTCCAGAAAATCAGCACATTCTGTGACACTTACACAGGTCAGCTGTGGAGTCAACTGAGGTGGGAGAAAGAGACTCTTGCAATACTGGATGCCATACCATGAGAGTTCTTTCTATTTTGTGCATTGCAAGTCTGCTTGCACTACTTTTTAACCTCTGAGTTAGTTATCATAACAAGCCCATGGATGCCTATGTCTTGTAGATAAGGACTCACCCCCCAAGGTCAGTTTGGAAGGTGAATTTCCAATTTGAAACCTTATTTGGTTTCACAGTATAGTAGAGGTGATGATATAAAATGGAAGCACAGCCTCCAGTTGTTTCTTCAAGAGAACTGTAGTCACCTAGACATGGAAATGAATCATAACAACACCTGGGCTTCCTCCAGCATACAGAGGAGTAGCCTTCAGGGCCTTACCACTCATGGTAGACTGTAGAAAAGATTCCTGCACCCCAAAGACTCAGTTACAGTGTTCACTCTTTGTAGAGCATCAGCTCTGTAAGAGTTTCTTAAATCCCAGGCCTCCCATGTATTTTCAGAGAGCACAGCATCACTGCACTTAAGGGTGAACATCACTGGATTCTACAATACAAACACAGGCCCATGGCTTCCCACCTCTTTTAGCTCATTCACAGAGAGGGAAACAGAAAAGCAAGCCAAGTGATTGCCTGTAGGATGGCTGCCAGACATTAAAAACTACTCCAGAAGACAACTTACATGTCCCCTCTTAACTACATCAAGGAACCATTATGGTTAAAAGCCAGGTTGAAACCTTAGCCCTTGGGTGGCATGCAAATCACTCTGGGATTCCTGTTTGTAATGTACCTGATCATTTTAAGGCTGTAGGGGAATTTAAATTAGGTTGATATATGAAAGCCATCAACACAGTGCTTGGAACAAAGCACAAACTTGGTCACTGCCTGCTGTTTTATGCATATTCAACCTATAGTTCAGGTGAGGACTTTGAGGCACAGAAGTATGATGACTTACACAAGATTACCAATACACAAGCTAAACTACTAGTCTCTCTCTCTTAAAATCCATCTTTGTTTATAAACTTGTTTACACTTGTTCGTGGCAAAGTCAACAACAGTGGAGGAATCTGCTGAAAGCATGCTATTCCTGGAGGACAGACCTTTGCCATTTTCTGAGGTAGAAAGGCCTTCTGGGCTCCAAGCCTATGATCATTATGAGGCTTGAACTCTTTGAGCAAGCCCATGATGGCCCCTTCATAGCTGTCAATAATCCTGACTTCTGTCCTCACAGATCTGCATCTCACTTAAAGAAATGAATGCAGACCCAAATGAGCATTGTAACTGCATAATGGGCAAAATGCTTTCCTCTTCTCTGATGTAAAACTCACCGAGATAAAGTAATTTTCTTGAAATTATGTGCTTCTGTTTCTTGCTAACTGCTTGGCAGAAGGTGCTCATGGTCTGAGGATGACATTGATTTTTATCTGAATTTATTATTTTTTTTAGGTAGGGTCTCACTCTAGCCCAGGTTGACCTGGAACTCACTGTGTAGTCTCAGGGTGGCCTTGAGCTCATGGAGATCCTCCTACCTCAGCCTCCCAAATGCTGTGATTAAAGGTGTGTACCACCATGCCTGGCTTTGGATTTATTTTTGCAGGAGGTTTGGACCATTTCTTTTGACTTGTGGAGTGTACATTGACTCTAGCTAGCTCTCATAAGCCAACTGGATTGTTGGGTTTGCCTGCCAGGTACCTGTGGGTTCCTACTGTGGCTCTTTCTTGATTTGCTAGCTAGGAAGTCACAGAGCACTGTGGGACAGTTGCACTGAGAAATGCTTGGGGTATATGTGTCACATCAAGGGTTCTCAGCCTTGGCACCTCTGGGTCCAGATCATTTTGTGCTGAGGATTTCCACAGTTGTCTGTGCATTGCACAGTGATGTATATACACCTGATACTGGTTACAAGCAAAAGTGATCCAGATGTTGCTAAAAAATTAAAAGTATCCCTGGTGGGTGGAGTGGAGGCACCCAAAATCAAGAACCTTGGTGTTAAAAGTGGTGGAGTCCTCAGCTCTTTCAGGGTGACCAGAAGAAGAGGAATTTTGGCACCCAGGCTGGGTATGCATGGAACAGAAAGGGAATTATTTGCATTCTAAAATACAGAGTAAATAAAAACATTGACACGTTGTGGCATAGCTGGCTTCTTCTACAAGACCAACTGGAACAGTTCATTCAGGCTTTTCTTGGAAAGATCTTGTGTGTTCAGGGGCACGTTGGGCTTTGTTTCTCACTGAGCTCATTATGTGTCAGTGTGTCACATTCTTCCACATATCTCTTCCAGTTCTTTAGAAATGAAGTCCACAGAAAAGAGGGAGACATGGAACAGGTGTAGGATGTGGGCCCGCTGTGTGGTGTCCACTCTTCCTCTTTGGTTTCTTGATGGCTGCAGTGCCTTGCATGGTGCTCAGTGTTATCCTCCTTAATTAAGGTCCTACGGGTAAGGACCAAAAAGCTGGCTCTCTGAGCAGACCAACAATGCTGTGCAGTGCTCCTGTGACTGCTTCTGCCACTGCCACTGTGTGTGTCTACATGTGCTGTGCTTACATTTCCATATGTGTATCTGGACATGTGTATGTGTCTGTGGTTCTGTGTATATGTATCTGTGTGTTTCTGTGTATGTCTATGGGCATACAGGTATGCCTGTGTGCATATGTGTGTCTGTATGTATGAGTGACTGTGTGCATTCCTGTGTACATCAGTGTATGTGCTTGTGTTTCTTAGGGTAGGTATATTTTTGCATCTCTGTATGACCATGTGCTTGTGATTCTGTGTGTCTGTGTGCTCCCGTGCATGTGTTTGTCTGTGTATCTATAGGTCTTTGTGTGTGTGTATCTGTGTATCTTATGTTTATGCATGCGTGTGTATCTGTGTGTCTGTATGGGTATGCCTGTGTATCTGTCTATGCATGTGTCAGTATGTGTGAATCTGCATGTGTGTATGTGCTTGCATGTGTTCCTGAAAAAGTCTGCGTGTATCTCTCTGTGTTTGTGTGCACTGGCTGGCATTAGTTCTGGGAGCCTTGCCATCCCTTCTTTTCCATTGCAGAAAGAGGCAGCTAGGAATTTCTCTGAATTGCACAGGGGAGGATAGCATAACTTTGTGGAGCCAGTTTCAAATGGGTTTTGTTTTGAATCTACAAGTTCATTCAAATCCAATCACAATAAAATTCATGGATTGTGATGTCATACTGATTGAGACAAACAAAAAAAAGTTGCATAGAATGTCTCCTGCCAGATTTTCTTGAGGCACCAGGAAATTCCCCTGCCTACAAGGATCCCTCCTGCCCTCCCTGTAGTGTTTTGTGGGCTAAAACTTCAAGGCCATGCTTTCCTCAGCCTCTCGTCCATTTAGTGTTCTATCTGTGCTACTATTATCTGACTCCACATTGCTCTGATTTATTTTCACATTCAAGAGGGAATACATCCTCCTAGGTACACAGATTCTAGTATGGTTGAGGGCCAAAGGAGGGGGGAGGGGCTGGAACAGGGATTTGTAATTGATGTATTGTCCCTGCTTACTGAACTGAGAGACATCTCCATCCTCAGGGAGGCCTGTGAGATGGTACTTCCCATTTTGAACCCATCTGATGTGGCACTAACTGCTCTATATTGGTAGACTGGGGGCCTCTCTGTTTTGTCCCTCAGGAATGGAGCTGGATGATGGTGAACAGACACTGTCTCTGGAGAGGTCTGAAGAAGGGGACAGACTGGAGGTCCTTTGAGAGGAAGTGTGGCTATCAGGCCCCAGGATAGGGAGAGGACTGTTGGGTTTGGACTGACTCTCTCTCTCTCTCTCTCTCTCTCTCTCTCTCTCTCTCTCTCTCTCTCTTTGTGTACATCTGACTCTGTAACACTGCCTTCTGTGATCAGGGCTACTTTTGCTGCTCTGGGTTTGACCTGGAATTACATATGTTTATTTGTAGTGAACAAGGTTTTAGCTAGAGAAGCACTAAAATTCTCCAAGTTTAATTCATATTTTAGTTCAAATGATTTTTTTTAAGACAAGGAGAGTAGAATCCTGGCATTCAAGTCGTCAATTAGTGAGTACATGTAGAAGGGATTTCCATCCCAATATGAACCTTTGGGGGACAGACTCACATCATCACTAAGACACGGGAGAGAGTACTTCTTTGTTGGCTGAACTTCAGAGTAGAAGGAGAAGATTCAGCATTATTTCCAGTTTTGATTTGAATAGGAAGAGATCCATATACTAGTAATGAAGTTAGTGGAGGATACAAAAGGATGAAAAGGTCTTGAGGGGAAAGACAGGGAGTTAAATTTTAGGGAATTTGGATTGAAAATATGAGAAATTTTGTAGTCATGGAAGCTGGGGACAAGAGACAGGTCTGAAATAAGCTGGTTTTCAATCACATAGAATGTGGAAAGGATTTTGCTAAGAAAGCTGAGTCCTTGAAGAGGCTGATCTCCCCTGCAGGACTGTAGGTTTGATCTTGGGTTTAGAGCTTGGTTAGATTTCACCACTAGAGAGGGAGCATTCATACCTCCTTCTAGAAGTCATGCTCTGTGATTAGGAGGGCTCTTCCAGGCTGGCAATGCAGTCACTGCTCCTCCTCTGGCTGGCACCAGTACCCAATCATTATGCTTTCCTCCAGCCCCAAGATTCCTGGGGAAATTCCAATTCCTTAGAGACCGTTGTTTCAACAGCATGATAGGAGAAGGAAGAGACACAAGTGCCATCCTTTGGAATATCTTCACTCCTGTTGGGATGGTTACAAAAAGAGAATGTGAATCTCAAGTGTAGTTGTAGCTGGAAGAAGGTATGTAAAACTTGAGACCTAGGTCTGTTACAACCGTAGATCCTAAGTCATCAATATTAACTATCAGTAAAAAGATAGGAATACAGTATGTAGAGAAATGAGTGGAAGGTCAACACCTCAGGCACAGGTTCAACCAGGATGAGGATCAGATGAAGGGGCTTAAGGCAGAGTCAGAGAGTAGGGGTGAAGAGGTCTGCACAGAGGGAAGTCACACAGAAATAGTGTTAGCTGGAACAGGCTTGCCAGCTGCAACTGCATGCTATTTTCAAGACTTTGCTTTAGAAGAGACTAATTAGTTGTGGACCCTATCATTAGTCAAAACAGCCCATGCTGTAGGCAACATGAGCAGGTAGAGGTTAGAGAGCCAGGTCAGAGGAGTTTTCAGTTCATCTCTGATTGCAACCTTTCCATCCACAGACTTCAAAGCTCCTGGCTAGTAAGATAAAAGTCACTGCCAGATAAGGAGCTTTTGTTGGTCTTAATTTTTATTTCTGAAGAAGGTTCAGAAATGAACAAGCCCTGCCCTTGAACTTCAGAGGTGATTCTTGAGGACATCTCTGCCTCAAATGCATACCTGTGAGGACATTTTGGGCTCAGAGAGAAGAGCATGTTCTTGATGGTTATATAAGAATTCTTTAACTCTTGTTTGGTTTGATGTTATTTTAAAATAGTGTTGCTGTTTAATCATATTTTTGAGATCTTGCTACTAGATTTTAAAAAATCTCTTGCTGGAAGCCAGGATAATTTGCTCATATAATTGTTTTGAAGCAGATCTTATGCAAGATCTTCTGTACTGGTAAAGCTGAGCCCTGCATCTGCTGTCTTGTGGCCAGACACGGAGAAGGACCCCAGCTGATTAGCAGAGTTGTTCTTTTGCCAGGGACTGGATCTGAGACACATGTGGCAGTCCTCCTGACTCAGAGGAGGTGGGGACTGAGCTCTCTTGAGGGCTGAGGAGGCCTGGCAGGGAGCCCGGAGCTCCTCATGGTCCTGCGATAAGCAGTTCTTCTCCAGCCAGCATCATTTGCCTCCCAAATCCCTGGGGAGTGGGCCCAGCTTCCGGTCCTACCTGCCTCCATTCCCCTCGCAGCTTTTCCTTGGAGGGAGCCCTGCCTGGCCTGTGCCTTTGAAGTTGCCATATACCGTACTTCCCCATAGTTCCGCAAGGCCTGAGATTGGTCAGTGGAGTGACTCAAGGACTGTGAGGCTCATCCGGATCTGTTCCAGATTCTGATGTTTCAAGTTCTTAGTTCTTGGATTCTTGAGTCTGGCAAAGAAAAAAAAAAAGTCATCAGAATTACTGTAAAATTAAAAACAGTCTCAGTAAGCATGGTTCAGCCTGCTTGAGCTGGGGCTTGTGGTAAGAATTGAGGATTGTAGAAAAATGGTTCCTGACTTCTTGTTATTTCAACTCTGCTAGCAACAACTGTGAAGGCTGCAGGAGATCAGAAATAAGTGTCTGACTTGGATTTTGCACAGCTGGGTCCTGCTCCAAGGCACAGTGCCTGCCCGCTGACCCAGCTCGAGTTTTACAGGGACAGAACCTAGGTAGAGTTTGGGCAATCTCAGGGCCCCTCAGGGCTGCGCCAGGGAACTCGCTGCTCGAGAGTCGCTCCTGATTAGAAGGCCGCCAGCTGTTCCGCTTCCCGGTTCAATTCCTAGAACACCACAAAACGCATCTAGTTTCTTTTTAATTTTTTTTTTCCCGGGGCATTTTCTTCTTCTTCTTTGATTCCTTCTCCTCCCTCCTCTTTCTCTTGTTTTTACAATCTCCCCGTAATGACTAATTGGCTGTGTTTCCCAACTTTTTTTTTTTTTATTTTTTATGTTTCTCTTGCTCTTGTTACAAGTCGTACTAACCCAGTAATATCCACAGGGACCCGTAGAGAGCCAACATTTCCAAATGATATACAGCATTCCCCTTTCTTTCAAAGTGTAAAACATTTACAAGGAAATGTACAAATGTATCAGGAACATTTCCCGGGTCGGTCATTAGCGGGCCGCCCCCGCCCCCGCCCCCGGGGCGCGCCTCGCCCGCCCCGCTCCCCTCCCGCCCGGCCCCCGCCGCGCCCTCCCCGGCGCGCGGTTCCGTGTGCCAGCGGGGCGGCCCGCGAGACCGCAATTGCTCTGGCCGGGCTTGACGAGCCTCGGATGCCCATTTACTGCGCGCGGCAGCCACTCTGGAGCCGCCGCACATCTGGATGGAGTCAGCCGCCGAGCGCCAGGGGCCAGCGCGGCCGAGCCAGCGGAGCGCGGCGGTGAGCGGGGAGGCCGGCGCCTGGGCCGCCTCCGCCGGCCGCCCCCGGCCCGCCCGCGCTGGATTTCCTGATGTAAACACGGCGGCCCGGCGAGAGCCCAGCACAGCCCCGGTCTCAGGGTGTCACTGAGTGCTCTTTATCTGCCTGGGGTCAGCGCGGCGACTTGGAAAAACAGAAGCCTTGCTTTGAATTCAAACAGCCCCAAAGCCACACACCTCTCTCCCTCTCTCCCTCTCCCTCTCTCTCTCTTGGGTCTGGGAAGGGGAAGCCTGAGAGCCTGGCTCCTGCTTTTGTGTTTACTTGTTCCACTTTATGGTAATTCGGGGGCTAATTTCATTATCTACAGCCAGATTGGAAACAAGATGCCTTTTCTGCTAGCGGTGTAGAGGCATGTGTGAGTTTCTGTGCAGGGCCTGGAAGTCTGTCCCCCAGCTCTGCTTTAGGGGCGCCGCCTGGCCTGGCCCGGCCTGGGGGAAGCTTTGGGGCCTGAGTAGGGCCAGGCTGGGCTTCACCAAGGTGGAAGGAAGCCTTCCTTCTTCGAGGACCTAGTGGCCTCTCAGGGCGTGGCCGCAGGCAAGAGTCTTTCCCCAGTTAACCGTTCAGGAAAGCAGAAACCAGCCAAGTATAAAAGCGCCAAAGTCATTTTGACATGGACGGTAGAGAGGGAAAATTCGATATGATGGCAGGCCCTGTGTTGTCGTCACCAACAATTAAAATGAAATGTAGATGTGTTTCCACTTCAGTCACAAACCATTTAAGATGTCGCGTCTAGAAACTTCTACTGGCAGCATCATCCTTGGATACTAGCAGATTTCCCCCGCCCCCAACTCTCATGCATGGACTCTTTTTCTCTTTTATTCAGAAGTCTCCATATGGAAATCAGAAGGAATTGTGGGCACATATCTGTGGATAGAATTTGGCTGAACAGGCTAGGAGATGAAGACTGGGAGAAACTCCGGCGGTGGGTATTAGATTTCAGCGGTGCAGCTTCCTGTGACGTCAGGGTATTCTGAGTCCTCCCCACAGTGCGTGGACTTCAGGGACACTGTCACTGGACCATCACAACCATTTCTGTACTAGAGGACAGTAAGTTACACAACTCTTGCTCGTGTTGGGTGGCTCTTCACTCATAATTGGGCTCATAGGACGTGGGTCTTTTCCTCCACAGGCTGTATTTTGATAAGTTTGGAAGTTGAGACAACATTAATGAAAAGAACACAGGCCTGACTGGACAGATCGGACGCTAGCAGATCTTCCTGATAGGGAGACAGGATAAAATCAGTGGCAATGAGGTTGGTTTAGAGCACCCATTCCTCTAAATAGGACTGCTCTGTGCTCCTCCTACCTGCTGAGAAATTTCAGGTGACCTTCTAAGACCACAAGGCGTCCTAGTTCACAAAACTAGCTCAGGAATCCCAACAGAGTGAGGAGCTGCAAGCCGGTGATCCCAGCTCTCCAGATGTAGAGGAAGCAGGGTCCTTGCCAATCAGAGGCCAACCTGGTCTACATAGTAAGATCCAGGCAATTTCCTATTACATAGCCTCTGTCTCAAAAACCTAGGTAACAGTGGGTGCAAAACACAGCGCTCATCTCAAAGTGATTGTGTATTGAGCCAAATTTGAGTGAGTGTGCCTCAGGTTAGTGGGGTACAGTAGAGTGGGAAAATCTCTGTTACAGATTTTAGATGCTACCTGATGATATTCTTAGATTTTGGAGGGCTGGTCAAATCTAGTGGTCTGCTAAGAATTCTTATATATATTACATAAAGCTTTTTTTTCTAATATGTGTTTTAAAAATTTTATTTACTTATTTACTTGAGAGAGAGAAAAAAAACCAGAGGCAGAGAGAGAGGAAGAGAGAATGGGCACACTAGGGCCTCTAGCCACTGCAAATGAACTCCAGATGCATGTGCTCTTGTGCATCTGGCTTACATGGGTCCTGGGGAATTGAACCTGGGTCCTTTGGCTTTGCAGGCAAATGTCTTAACTACTAAGCCATCTCTCCAGCTCACGTAAAGCTTTTGGAATGTGATGTTTGATCACAGACAAAAGTAAAAAGCTCAAAGTTATCTTGGTTCTGGATGGGAAACATTCCAACTCTCCACAATCATGATGTTTTAATCAGTCCACCAATCTGCAGAATCCACAATATAAATGTGGTTTCTTTAGGGAACTTTTAAAATTCACACAATTGTCCTCAACTTCACTCTATCACAGTTTTAAACATAAACCAAATGCAGCAGGTTCTACACAGAGAATCTTAGTTTACTACATGAGGCAAGTAACTACTCTGGCTCTTGCATTCCTTATCTCTGACATGGTGACAATTAGAACTACATCTCCTGGGTCTTAGAGGTTCAGTTAGCTTATGCACATAAGGGGCCAGAACAGGGTCTGTGCAGCCTGGGAAATGTGTGTGGAGGAAGACTGCTTGTACTGCAGTTGATTTTGTGTTTTATTCTTTGTCTTCGCATCCTTAAAAACACAGGGAAGATGAAGACATTTGCTCTTGTCCTTGAAGTGATCTCAGAACCCATTGCAATCATATAACTTTCATTTTCTGGGAGCATCTTGATGTTCAAAATCATGTTCCATCTTTACCCATGTCAATGCATGGTACTGTTTTGTTGAGTCTGGACAACAGGCTTCCTTTGATCATCACCTCATCTGGATGGTATTGATGGGAATAGATCCAGCAGTGTGGTGCCTAGCTGCATTCCACCCTGTGTGCACCTGGGCTAGCCATAGGAGAAACAGGAGCCTGTTTTTTAAAAATTATTACTTTATTTTTAAGGAGGAGAGGGGGGAAGGGAGGGAGGGAGGGAGGCAGGGAGGGAGGGAAGAGGGAAAATAAAAATGAGAGAGAGAGAGAGAGAGAGAGAGAGAGAGAGAGAGAGAGAGAGAGAGAGAGAGAGAGAGGGAGGGGAAGGAGGAGGAGGAGGAGGAGGAGGAGGAGGAGGAGGAGGAGGAGGAGGAGGAGGAGGAGGAGGAGAAGGAGAAGGAGAAGGAGAAGGAGAAGGAGAAGGAGAAGGAGAAGAAGGAGGAGGAATGAGAATGGTTGCATCAGGGCCTGCTGCCACTATAAACAAACTCTAGACACATGCTCTACTTTGTGCATCTGGCTTTATGTGGGGAGTCAAACTTAGGCTGTCTGGCTTTGCAAGAAAGTGTCTTTAACCTCTGAGACATCTTTCCATCCCCATGGAGACTGGGTTTGTTGTAGGAGATAGACACGTCCTGGGTCAAGCATGAACTCAGATCAGGCCACTGATTCAGTCATATCCAGTGTTTTTTATTTATGTGGAATCTTACTGGGACAGTAGAATTGTGTGGAATAATGTGGATCCTGTGTATTCTTTATTCAGTTTCTTCCAAAGGTAACATTTACAAAACCATAGTTTAATATTACATTTGGATGTTGATAGTGAAATAATCCTCCTGCCTTGCTTAGTTTAATGGATACTTTTTTATCTGGGTTCCTATATACACCTCTATACCAAGACACTACCACTTCCTTACCCACATGGCACCCTTCCACTCTTATAATTACAACTCCTTCCCTCTTAGTCTTGATTCCTTCCTCTTTTGTCCAATCATTGCCATCACCAGTCAGCCTTCCATTTCCCATATGGGAAATGTTACATAAAGAGTACCCAACAGAATAATTTGTGTGTGTATGTGTGTGGTGGGAAGGGCAGGTTCCCACTCACCAAAATTCCCTGAAGATTATGTGAGTTGTTGCATGCATCAATAGTTCATTCCTTATCTGGCCGGGAGTGGTGGCGCACACCTTTAATCCCAGCACTCGGGAGGCAGAGGTAGGAGGATTGCAGTGATTTCAACGCCACCCTGAGATGACAGAGTGAATTCCAGGTCAGCCTGGTGTGAGACCCTACCTCAAAACAACAACAAAAATCTCTGTAATATCTTTGCATAATCCCTTTAAACTAAGCCACTCTCACTCTTGGTTGGAGAATCTGTTTTATTTTACAGATGGCAGAGAAAACAGAGGTGAGCTAAGATCCACTGCTAAAACTAGAAGATAGCTGACTGCCTAACCATGAGACTTACCACCTTTTGCACATCTGCCAGGGCCCAGAAGAAATTGTAGAGAAAGAGGCAACATGAATACTGCTCTTCCTGCTAGCCTGACACCAAGCTCTAAGGTGATAGTGACAGACATGGTAATCATTCAAAGCCTATCAAAGCAGAAATCCAGAGGCTACAAAGAATTCATCACTTAATCACACTACTAGTAGGCTGAGGCAACATTGGCAAAACTGGGGTGGAAAGATTGTTAGAGCCACAGAGTAGGTAGGAATACCTCAAGGCATGGTCCTGCAGCTGCACCATGGGGACTGACTGAGGCCTTCTTGACCCCACAGTGAATATCATAATCCCACTGAGGAGGGTCCCCAGGATAATGAGAGCCAGGGTAAGGGGATAAAAGAGTATAACCTGTTATGTATAAAATGAAATAAAAAAAATATTTCATTTGTTTTTGTCTCTGAGTAGCATTCTAAGGCATGACTATACCAGTTGATTGATTCATTCACCTACTAAAGGATATCTGGGATGATTCTAAATTTTTTGTTTGTTTGATATTAATACAGAGAATATTATGGAAATTTGTGAATATAGTTAGTTGTTCTTTCTCTGGCACACATGCTTAATAGTACTATTACTGGGTTATATGGTAGTTTAATGTTTATTTTTTATAAAAAACTGACATATCATGTCATGTACAATTTTATACTTCCACCAGCAGTGGATGAGTCACCTTGTTTCTCTGCATCCTTGCAAGAATTTGTGTTGTTACTTTGTGTAGTGATATCATTGTGGTCTTAATTTTTCATTCCCTAATGCATATGATGTGGAACATGTTTTCATGTGCTTACTTTTCATAACTCTCCTTACCAGTAAATTCTCTTAAGGTGTTTTTTCTTTTTGCTCATTTTCCAATTAATTTTGTAATGGTGGGCTTTGAGTGCTTTGTATGTACTCTTGACAGTCATCCTTTGTAAGATACAAGGCTCGCCAGGATTCTCCCCCATTCTGCAGTGTGTCTTAATGTTGCCTCCATGGGGAGGGTCTTACAGAGAAAAGAGCTTTTCATTTCACTAAGGTCCAGCTAATCAACACTTTCTTTTATGGATGTGGTTTAGGTCTCACATCCCAAGCTTTATTGTCTAATCTTAGACCTCAGGACTTTCTCTTTCCTGGTTTTCAAAAGTTTATAGTTGTTTATTGTGAAGTAAATCTATGATTATCTTGGAGTGAATTTTGTAAATAGGGTTTTATGTATGTATTTTGCCTCTGGATGTCCAGTAACAACATTATCATCTCTAGGAACGTCTTTCCTTTCTTCGTGGTATGACATTTTCATGTTATGAACCATTTACTGAGGATTCTCTGTTCTGTCCCATTCATTGATCTATGTGACTGTCTTCCCCACTAGTGCCACACTTTCTGACTGTGGTAGCTGCAGTGTAAGACTTGATACAAGGCGAGTGCCTTCTCCCACTTTATTCTTCATTCTTCTTTGTCTACACAAACTTCAGAACAAGCAAAGCAAAGACACAACACTCCCAAAAATATTGTTGAATTTAGAGAAGAATTGTATTTAGCCTGTAGGTCCATTTTGAGAGACTTGACTTTGTCCTTAATGTTAAAATTTTCCACTCTATGAACATGATATGACTTTTCATTTATTTATAGCTTCTTTTATTTATTAGTATGTTATAATTTTCAGCATTGAATTCTTGGACATGTTTTGCTAGTTGTATATCTAAGATTTCTACACTCTGATGTGATTAGAAATGGTAATAGGATTTTAATTTCAATCACTAAATGTTCTCTGTTAGAATAAATGCAAGTGATTTTTTTATTTTGTGTGTTGATATTGTGTCTGTGGGGTTATTGAAATTATCTAATATTTTAGGATTTTTCTATGCAAATTCCTTTGGATAACCTACATAAGAAGTTGTACATCCTAAAAATACATATTGAAGGGAAGATATAAAAACTGTACTCACATTAAGGCTATTCCATTTTTATTCATCATAGTTCTAGAAGTTCTTGCCACTGTAAAACCACAGCCTCACTGTAGCCCTAATCTCAGTGGGAAAAATATGCAGCCTTAAACATTAGGTATAGGATTTGAGTACATACTATTTCTTATCACGTTAAGGTAATATTCCTCCATTTTTAATTTGTACTTTTATCATGCATTGGGTTGAAATTTTGTCAAGTGCTTATTCTGCATCAATTAATATGAGTTTTCTTATTGGCTCTCTGATGTGCTGGCATATATTAACCACATTTCACAGGCTAAAGCTGGTCTACCTTTGTGCAATGGCCCCACTGATCATCTTTTATAATTCCTTTTACATGATTTTGGTTTGATTTGCTAATATTTTATTAAGAAGATTTTTGCATTTAACTTCAGTATTTATATATGTATGATCTTATTTATTTAAGACAGAGAGAGATATATAGAGAGAGGCAGATAGAGAGAGAAAGAATGGGTACACTAGGGCCTCTAGCCACTGCAGTGGAACTCCAGATGCATGTGCCACCTTGTGCATCTGCCTTATGTGGGTACTGGTGAACCCCTGGGTCCTTAGGCTTCACAGGCAAGTGCCATAATTGCTAAGCCATTTCTCCAGCCCTCTTTTCTCATTTTAATGTAAGCACTTAGTGAGCATTTTTGTGTAAGTATAAAATGTCAACATTTTAATGTAAATATAAAATGTAAACATTTTAATGTAAGCATTTAGCATTTAAAAATTTATTATGCTTCATACTTTCCCCCTTAAATTTCTTTTGAGACATCCTATTGACCCATGAATTATTCAGAAGTTTATCTGGTTTTTTTTTTCCAACTGTCTCTTTGTTTTAATTTGTGCCTTGCTTTTATCATGGTCAGGTAATTCTGTATGATGTTAATATTTCTACATATTCCCCAGCAAATAAACTTACTTGTTAACCATACTAATACACTTGAAAAGTTTTTCCATGCTGCTATCATGTATGGTGTTTTTTATATGCTTTGTATAACTTTATCAGGTAATATAGATGGAGTGTTTGCTACATTGTGATAACTTAATAAATGTTACCAATTTCTATTACTTTATACATTTTTCTTAAAATATTAAAGTAGAAAGATTTGAAGTAAAAGGGGAATTTGTTTAGAGATATAGAGAAAAGAAGATAAATGAAGGGAAGGGGAAGAAGGATGGAAAAAAGAGAGGATAATGAAAGAAAGACAAAATATTACATGTTGTTCTCAGATGTGGAGTCTCTCCTTAATTATCTGGGCATGGTGGCACACGCCTTTAATCCAGCACTTGGGAGGCAGAGGTAGGAGGATCGCCATGAGTTTGAGGCCACCCTGAGACTACATAGGTAATTCCAGGCCAGCCTGGACCAGAGTGAGACCCTACCTCGAAAACAAACAAACAAAAAACAAAAGCAAATATATGTGGCATGAAATGTGCATTTATATGATATAAAAGCAGAGTGCGGATCTTTGAGAAGAGGAAAGGATCACTGAGAGTGAGGAGGCAGGACAGGCGAAGATAGTGGATGGGTGAATATGAGTAAGGTAGAATGAGATATATGTATGAAAATTTCATAACAAAACCCATTGTTTTGCATACTAAAATTTTATTGAGTAAAAAATTAACTTAAAAATGAAAATTCTGATGTTTTATGCTATGTATGTGCTTGTAGAGTGTTTAGTCCATTCCTGGGTGCCTCTGTGGGTACCAAGCCCAGAAATGTGCATCACCAGTCTGGTGTAAACAAGAGAGAATACCAAGCAAGGAGTGGGAGTGACATATGTGTGGAGGACATGTCACCACAGTGAGAGGACACAGACATGGAGGGCATTGTCACCTCATGAGAACAGTGTGAAGAGGGATTTGGATGCAGTCATGGATTTTAATGCTGCCACCCACTAAGTCCATGCTTCCTCTTCGGAGGTGACCAGAGCAATGGCTGACTAACTGTCAGTCAGGGACTCAGCTTAGGGATCTGATGTTGGGGACAATTGGGAAAAGTTACTATGTTAACTTGGAGATGGAAGGAGCTAGGTAGCAGGACATAGGAAGCGATATTCCATTTTATTTATGTTTCTTTAACTAAGATCAAAGTTTTAGAATGCAGTTACAGGAGTGTACTACAACCTATCCTTGAGTGTAAGAAATTTTGTTTTTATAAATATACTATTCATGGAGTTTCTTTTTCCCAAAGTCTATTTGGACTTTGTTCCACTGTTGGCTTGTTGATCATTCAAGCATTTTTTAACAAGGCAAAAACATGTTTTCTGGCAGTTTGTGTCACTTCCCAAATGCATTTTTCTCTTAATGTAATGACACATCGTATAGAGAGGCAAGACTGGTTCTAAAAGGGGATTATTTTACCTGTATTTTCTTGCCAAAGGATTACCCGACAATATAATTATTTGGAGAAGACTTAATAGAAATTTGCCTCTAGTTCAATGTATTATTTCAAAAAACATTCATGTTCAATGTAAACTGCTTTTAAAAAACTTGATGATGATGGCCCTCTTTGCCATTCAAGGAAAAAATTGAGCAAGATGAATAGTTTGTATTACTCATTCCACCTGCTGGTATCCACTGTATGTTTGTGTAGAAAATTAACCTTTTCTCTCCCTATTTTATTATAATAATAGTATTTTTTATATCTTATTTATTCATTTGAGAGAGAGAGAATGAGTGGGTGTACTAGGGCCTCCAACTGCTGCAAAGGAACTCAAGACACATGTGCTACCTTGTGCATCTGGCTTATGTGAGTCCTGGAGAATTGAACCTGGTCCTTTGGCTTTGCAGGGAAGTCCCTTAGCCTCTAAGCAATCTCTCCAGCCTAGTAGTTTTTAAAAGTGTTTTGTTTATTTATTTGACAGAGATGGATAAAGAATGAGAGTGAAAGTGAGAGAGTGAGAAAAAGAGAGAGTACATAAGGGTGTGCCAGGGTCTCTGGCTGATGCAAATGAACTATAGATGTATATGACACTTTGTGTGTCTGCCTTAATATAGGTACTGAATAATTGACCTGGTGCCAGCAGGCTATGCAAGTGCCTTTAAGAGCCAAGTCAGCCCTCTTGCACCTATAAGAACTTTTAAAACTTTTTTTCAAATTTATTTATTTATTTGACAGAGAAAGAGGGAGAGAGAGAGAGAGAATGGTTGTACCAGGGCCTCCTGCCACTGCAAACAAACTCCAGATGCATGTGCCACCTTGTGCATCTGGCTTATGTGGGTTCTGGGGAATTGAACCAAGATCCTTTGGCTTTGCAGGCAAATGGTTTAATCGCTAAGCCATCACTCCAGCCCCCGTAATAATAACTTTTAGTCATACAAAAAAGATTAGGGAACACCCTTAGTCATTGAGTAAATGAAGATTAAAACAACTTAGCATTCCATCTCACACACTAGTTAGAATGGCTATCATCAAGAAAGCAAATAACAACAAATGCTGGTGAGAGTATGGGGAAACATCGTCATTCACTGTTGGTGGGAGTGTATACTGCCACCATTATGAAAATCAATGTGGGTGTTTTTTATAAAGCTAAAAATAGAACTGCCATATGACCCAGATATACCTTAAGAACTCTACACTTAAAAAAATTTAAACTATTTTATAGTTATTTATTTATTTATTTTGACAGAGAATGAGTAAGACAGAGAAAGAGCAAGAGAGAATAGATGTGCCAGAGCCTCCAGCCACTGCAAACGAACTCCAGACATGTGTACTCCCTTATATATCTGGATAATATGGGTCCTGGGAATCGAACCAGGGTCCTCTGGTTTTGCAGGCAAACACCTTAACAGCTAAGCCATCCTTCCAGCCCAAGAACTCTACATTTTATTGTAAATATGCTTGCCCATCCATGGTCTGTTGCTGCTCTATTCATGAAAGGTACAAAATGGAATGAGCTTAGATATACATAAACTGATGAATAAATAAAAGCAATGATTCATATACACAATGGGGCCTTATTGAGGTATAAAAATTATGAAATTTGGGGTGGAGAGATGGTTTAGCAGTTAACCGCTTGCCTGTGAAGCCTAAGGACCCTGGTTTGATGCTTGATTCCCCAGGACCCAGGTAAGCCAGATGCACAAGGGGGCATATGCATCTGGAGTTCGTCTGTAGTGGCTGGAGGCCCTGGTGTGCCCATTCTCTCTCTCTCTGTCTCTGCCTCTTTCTCTCTCTGGTTGTCACCCTCAAATAAGTAAATAAAAGTAAGCAAAAAATTATGAAATTTGTAGAAAAATGAATGAGAATGGAAAATATTATTCTTAGTGAGGCAGCCAAAAATGAGTAAGACATGTTCTTTGTCATATGCAGATCTTAACTTTTTATGTTTGGGTGCATGCAAATAAGGGATGCTAGAGTGGATATAAATATGAAAGCAGATAGGAAACCGTGAGAGAGGCTGTGAGAGAGGAGCAAGAAATGTTGAGAAATGGGAGATGGGGAAAGCAAGAGGCTATGTGTGATATGAAATGGAAAAGAGGTTATGGTGGGGGGCCACAATGGGAAAAGGAGTAGGGAAGAAAACAAATTTTGTTTTAAGATGTCATATTGAAACTTACTTTTTTGTATGTTAATAAACATTTTTATAAAAATAACTTAGGGATAAATAAAATTTTTAGCTATACAATGCCAGAGTCAATTTCTTTCTTGTCACTTACTTTTAAATAACATTTTCCTTCTATTCTATAAAATAACAAACTGATTAGATCTTATACTTATTAGACTGAAACTTGATTTTAAAGATTGTTCTTAGTACCCCAGTGAGATGTTAAATTTGCTCTCTTCAGTAAAATGGTGTTCTGAATGTATGCATTTATCATCCCAAGGTTTATTTTATAGATGTGCTTTCTTTAAACAATATCAAAACTTTGGACAGGCTGGAGAGGTGGCTCAGCCATTAGGTACTTGCCTGTGAATCCTAAGGATCCCAGTTGGAGGCTTGATTCCCCAGGACCCATGTTAGCCAGACGCACATGGGGCGCACACATCTGGAGTTCGTTTTCAGTGACTGGAGGCCCTGGCGCGCCCATTCTCTCTCTGCCTCTTTCTCTCTCTGTCTGTCGCTCTCAAACAAATAAATAAAAATAAAAACAAAAACAAAACTTTGGAGTCCTTTCTCTTGTGGAATTATTTCTATGTCATTTCAATGAATATTCAGAATAAGGCATTTTTTGAAAGCCTAATGTTAGAATTACATTACTTATTTATAAATTTTTCCACATAGGTTTTTAAATATTCTATATTGCTTTTCTACCTATTTTGTAGCTAATTGGTTAACTTTTTCAGGAAAGAAACCAAAGCCTTGATTCCACGGTTCTGCTATCCAAAAGGCATACTCTGCAGGCCAGTTTCTTTGGCATTTTCTAGTTAATATATATGCACATTGCAGTCAGTTCTCAAAATGTCCATCTGTATCAGGAAAGGTCATCTACAGCTTCCATCAGATGGCCTGCACTATGGCATTGTGAGCAGTCAGTTAGGTCAGACCTAAAGGCACCTTGAAGTGTTTGTAAACTGTGAGAGACAAACAACTTCATATTAAGTATGCACATACTTGTAACCAATGAGGGGGCAGAAACATGTGGTTCATTCTAAAAGATTAATATCCCATATTTGAATGGAGGAGGCAGAATTTTTTTTTTCCAGGTGGTAGTAGGATGAAATCAAGATCTTCATGCATATTTGATTACTACCACTGAGCTGCAACCCAGCCCTGGAACTGTTTTTTTCTTATAGGACTAGTGGAGGTGAAGTTTTTTTGGAAAAAGAAAGCTTGTGTGTTTGTCTCTATAGCAAGAGGTGCAAAATGGCTCATTGACAATGGTCAGAGTGACATCAGACCATCTAGAAGAGTGTGAACATGTGACATATCATTTTCCATTAAACATATTCTTTTTCTGCCTATCTATGAATTCGTTTTCATTCCTCATGGTGAAGGAACAAAAATTATCCTTGTTGAGCTAGAGAGATGGCTAAGCAGTTAAGGTGCTTGCCTGCAAGGCCAAAGGACCCAGGTTCAATCCCCCAGGGCCCATGTAATAGAGATGCACAAGGTGGCATATGCACCTGGAGTTCATTTGTAGCAGCTGAAGGTCTTGGCATGCCCATTCTCACCCCCCTAACTAAGTAACTAAATAAATAATATATAAAGGTTGGACTGAATTAATTTAAATAAAAAGTTACCCTGTGTAACCCTTCTCTGGGAAGAAACCAAACACACCACATTGTTTCCAAGTCACACGAGGAAGGCACTAGGATGTGTGCTTCACATTATTACCCTTTTCTTTTGAAGCTGGCATACAGATATTTAGGTATCATTCCTTCTGGCATTTTCAATACAATTGGTTTCAGTTTTTTTTCATCTCCTTCTATCCCAGTGCCCTTATCTACTTGTGAGATTAATGAACTACTGAACTACCATGGCCTATCATGAAAAATTCAGAAGGGACAAGCCAAAAAGCAATTGTATAATAGAAGTAATTGGAAATTGGATAAAAATTAATAATTTCATATCCAGCATAAAAAAGTGTAGAATGGAACATCTTTTCATATATATTCCAAGAAATCCTTTAACGGGGTTTGGCAAGCTCCATGACAGGCTCATCATGCTTGGGTCCACCAGCCTTGAGGCATAGCCACGGTGACCACACATGGCTCAGCAAAGGCCACAGAGCAGGATCAAAGAACTCTGGGTTCAGCTATTTCAGCATATAGTGTAGGGATTTAAAGGTAAATGTAAAGGTTAAAAGAATTTAAAACTCTCTCAAGAATTGAGCATTTGATCAGTTCAGTGATGGTGAGACATAACAGAAATGGTTAACTAGTTTTGGTAAGAGAAAGATGAGTACAGTCTTAATTAAACAAGAGAAGTTAAGACTATTTTGAATAATGTACAAAGGCAAGTCCTTGCAGACAAAACCAGCTTGTCGATGTGCTCAGGGAAGACTCTACCGCCTGCACTACTAGTGCTCTGTGTCCAAGGATGGGGAACAAATCTGGTGGGTCTCACCTGGCCCAGAAACATCCTGCAGAGACAGCTTGACTGCTGAGCCACTTAGTATTCTGTCCTACAGTAAACTATTGGACCTTGTGTGCCTCTTGAGCCAGTTAGACACCAGACACTATCTCAGTCTTTAGAAATCAAGCCATTTTAAAATTATTTGTTGCCAAATGAATAGCTAGTTATTCTTTCTCAGGTACTAACAACTCTATCTGGAATGTTCAAATCTACTGATAATTTTTTCCTTCTTAATATTGACTTCTAAAAATAAATTAAGTAAATTATCTTTAGATGTGTATTTTTTTAAATTTAAAACTATCTGAGATTTTCCCCATCCTTGGAAAGTCACCGAAGGTTTGTTCTACTTTTAGAAGAGAAATATCTGGAATAGTGGAATTGTTTCATAGGAAAATACTGATGAATTTCATAAAAAGGTTCAGATCAGAACATTTTATGTGTATCTTTAAAATGTGTAAATATTTCAGCAATTATGTGCCATAAGAGAAAGAACTGTCTCTTGTCCAAAGCCTAGGTATATTATTTATTTTCCCAGGATCCAAACGATAGGGAACTAGTTGTCCTTTCTAATTTCAGTTATTACTTATGATGTTTATGTGGACACAATCTTACTTTAAACCTATTATCTACTAGGCTAATATTTCTAACCTGAGATTTACCTATGAAATCCTACTGTGAACACATATGTTTAGCATTTCATCTGGAAGCATTGAATCTATTTATTCTTGGTATATTTTTATTTGATGGTTGGTATATTTTAGGTGTGTTATATGTTTTGCCTCTGGATACTTAGGTATCTCAATATTTTTCCTCTATAGCTGTTGTGGTTTGACTGTAAAGTGTCTCCTATAGGCTTTTGGGCTGAATGCTTGATCCCCCAGCTGGTGACACAGTTTGAGAAGGTTATGGAACCTTTGGGAGATACAGCATTGCTGGAAGAAGTTTGTAACTCGGGGGCAGCCTCTGAGGCTTAATAGCCTGACCTCACTTTCTGCTCATCCTCGGTTTTCTGCCTGTAGCTGAAATGTGATGAGCCAGCCTGCCATACCTTTCCCTTGCCCATAATGAACTATATCACCTTGAAATATAAACAACAAAAAAATCTTTCCTTGAGTTATTTATTTGTCACAACAATAAGAAAGTAACTGAGAGAACTTAACTGGGGTCATTGCTGTAATAAACATGATCATGTGGCTCATAGGTCTTTGGAACTGTTTTTTGTAAGCAATGCAGAAGGGTTTGGAACTTTAGGTTAGAATACCATGAGCAGGGCTTAATGGCCCATCCGAGTGAGAGTTTGTTTGATCATAATGCTGTGAGAAACAGTTACAGTGGCAGACCAGTTCATAAAGTTTCAAAGGTGAATGATGTCCTTAGAACTTGGGTGAAGTCGAATTTAAAAATAATGGACTGGGATGCAGAGATGTCTTAGTGGTTAAGTGCTTGCCTGTGAAGCCTAAGGACCCCAGTTCGAGGCTCGGTTCCCCAGGACCCACGTTAGCCAGATGCACAAGGGGGGCGCATGCGTCTGGAGTTCATTTGCAGTGGCTGGAGGCCCTGGTGTGCTGTTTCTCAATCTCTCTCTCTCTCTCTTTCTCTGTCACTCTCAAATAAATTAATAAAAAATGAACAAAAAAATTAAAAAAAATAAAATAATGAAAAAATAAAAGTAATGGACTAATTTGCTTGGCAGAGGAAAGTTCAACACAGTCCAGTATTCTGACTATGGTGTGGTGTCTGTTGACTGTTCTTATCCAGGTCTGCATTGAAGAAGAAAAACAAGCAGAGCAAATAGATATGAAAACAATGCCATTAGGCAATGAGAGAAGTTTTAAATTTCCCACAAAAACTAGCACCATTAAAGTAAAACCTACTGTAGTTGGTGAAAATGTAAGTTCTTTTGAAAGGAGAAGGCCTATGGGAAAATGCTCAGGGGGTTCCTGGCTGCCCATGGTCAGCACACAGAGGCTGCTACAGCTGTGGTCCAAAGGGTCCAGGCTTCATCCTGAGCTGTAGCTACATGCTACTGGTTTCATGAGAAAGAAAAATGTATGATTGAGGGGAGTCATGGAGTTTTTGCTCCATGATTTCAGAGAGCTGCTGAGGCTGGGCAATGTGATGCATGGTTGGATATCCTTCAAGGCATCCTGACAGGCTCCTGGGTAAAGCAGTGAGACTGTAGTTGCAGTGGAGACCCCAGGATGCTGGAGATGCTGGGACCATGGGATGCCCACCAAGAAAAGCTACAGGCTCAGAATAGAGATGGCTCAAGAGATAGGGTATGTGCATCTACACAAATCTCTTAGAGCCAGATGATTTTTATCACAAATCCCAAATACTGGAAATGGATTTACACAATTTGGTGTTCACCCTGAAGGCTTTTGGTCTAGTCTTTCTTCCTATACCTCTATTCCTCCATTTTGAAATGGGCAGGCTTAATCTATGCCATTATGTGTTAGAAACATGTAATTTTTTTAAAAATATATTTTTATTTTTATTTATTTATTTGAGAGAAGGGGAGAGAGAGAGAGAGAGAGAGAGAATGGGTGCATCAGGGCCTCCAGCCACTGCAAATGAACTCCAGACTTGTGTGTCACCTTGTGCATCTGGCTTACGTGGGTCCTGGGGAATTGAACCAAGATCCTTTGGCTTTGTAGGCAAATGCCTTATTTGCCAAACCATCTCTCCAGCCTTGTTTTTTGATTTTACAAAGTTTTTCAGTTAAGAGAGTGTCTTTAGTCTCAGAATAGACTTTAGACATTTGAGCAGTATGGGGACCTTTAAAGTTGGACTGAATGCATTTTAAATTACAAAATGGTCATAAGCCTATGAGGACCAGGTGTGGAATGTGGTTTGATTGTATAAAGTCCTCAATAAGCTCATGTGTTTGATCAGTTTGTTCTCAGCTGGTGACACTGTTTGGGAAGGTTGTGGAATCACTGGGAGGCGAAGCCTTGCTGGATAAAGCTTGTCACTAGGGGTAGGCCTTGAAGTTTTATATCCTGGCCATACTTCATATTCTTCATGTTTTCTGGCTGAAATGTGACAAGTCAGCCTTCCATGCCTTCCCTGTCATAATGGACTATGGCTCCTTGGAACATAATGTAAAATAAACCTTTCATTTCTTAAGTTGCTTCTTGACAGATATTTGTTGATATCAATGAGAAAGTAACTGATACAATGGTCCTAGTTAAATGAGTCAGGAACATAAGCTTTATCTTTGAAAATACTCTTAACCTTACTCTCATAGACATGTGGTCTAAAACTGTTGGTGCCTTTATACTGTGTTATACACACAACCATATTAGTTTGTCATTTGTATTATTATAATGAAATCTCATCAAATCTTTTACTTTCAGAAAAACTAGTAGCAAGATAATTATGGCCTCTGTAAGTCAGTCTTACCTCTATAAATCATCTATAAATACTATTAACATCTATAAATACTGTTTTTTTATGATGTTTCCTTGAAGTCTCACCAATAGGCTTGTAAGTACTATCAACAAACCCAGAAATGCCACATGGTACTACTGAGTTCACGTCCTTAAACTAGAGAGACACGAGCATCCTTGGTCACAGGCGCGGACCGCAAGCCAAAGTTCTTAGTAGCTCTCCCAAAGAGGAGATGCTGGTGTTGGGATAGTTACTGGCTTCCACCGTAGATCCCTGGATCTAGACACAGATTGGTACTCCTTCTCTAAACGGATGCCTTCTTTCTTCCTGAGTAAGTTACCTTTAACCTTTCACTTACATTTCCTAGTTTTCAAAGTGATTTTACATCCTTGGTGCCTCCTTAGTATGAATCCAATATCTAGTTATAATATAATGCACTAACTGAAGTATTCAACTAAATTAACTATTGTCCTGTGATTCAGATGAAACCATCATCTCAAAGGCACATTCTTGCTATTTCCTCCCATATTCAGTGAGATATTTGGGTCCCTGCCTAATCTTAATCAAACCCACTCCTGAAATCCTATCTTCCAATTTATAGTAAATGCAGACCTTACCATCCTGCCTCTGAGCCCTCCTGAAGTTTGTGAGGTGCTACTGCTCCAGGCAATCAGTTCAGCACCACTGTATCACTGGGTTTTGCTGTAACTTTTGGGAGCCAGCTTTTGATACACTTTCCACCAGGTATTTTAGAGAAGTTATAAAATGCAAGACTTGAAGCAGATCTGCTTTGTGTATCACACCTTTTTTTTTTTTTTTGAGGTAGGGTCTCACTCTAGTCCAGGCTGACCTAGAATTCACTATGTAGTTTCAGGGTGGCCTCGAACTCACCTACCCCTGCCTCTCAAGTGCTGGCATTAAAGGTGTGCACCATTTTTTGCTGCCATGCTGAATTAAGTTTTATAGATGTAAAAAATTTCACTTTCTTTAACATCCTCTAAAATAAATGCACTATTTTTCAAGGTTTAACAGATAGTGCTTAAACATATTTTTTTAAACAAATGACTGGCCATTTACTAATAAATCTTGTATCATCCAAGACAGCAGATCTAGTGGTGGCTGCCAGCAGCAGTTGGGATGAATGAACATCTACATAGTGCCGGGCTGAGACTGTGCTCAAGGAGCCTCAGGTAGAGCCTGACATGGCATACGCTTAGTTTACGGGTAACAACTGGCTCTCAGACCAAAGGCCTCCGTTGAATGGGATTTCAGATCTGTGCTTGTCTTCTCCTCCTTTTCCCTTGCATTTTCCACCTGCCTGCTACATGTGGCCATAGGTGCTCGGTACCCAACTGTGAGGCGCTCTGAGCCAACAAGAGCAACTTGACTGTGCCCAGACCAAGTCAGAACTGAAGCGAGATGTCTGGATTCCAACTTCTCCTCTTTCCCTAGACAGACTCCCAGCACTCCTCTGTTCCATGTCACCATCTTCTTGGTTTCTAGGAATGCCCAAGGGTGCTGCTCCATGGCTACTATCTTCCACTGCTCCTGACCTAAGCCCACTTCATTATATATGGCTAAAATCACATTCTTCAGGAACTGTAGGGGATTCCCCTAGCTAACTTCCCAAATGATCTCTTATAGCTGTGACTCCTTATTTGGCTCATGAGGACTCAGGAAGGTGGGGACATGTACCTGTGCACATGGATTCACTGTCTGCTTCAGCCCTGCTGACCAGAAATCACCAGTGTCATAAACTCCTTCTTGTCAGAAGTTTGTTGTCCTCTTAGAGGTTGCCTGACAAGCTATCCAATCTTGGATTTCATTGTTTCTCTTAGGGCAATACAAACTGTTCATGTCAGTGCACTTCTGCTGGCTGGTATTGGCAAGTCTGAATTTCCAGAGGGAAAGTAGATTAGGTGGATCTGGGGTATTTAACAAGCTTTTGATGACTCATCTCTTTAAGTCTTATTCAGGGTTGTCTTTCTTAAAACTGGAAAATCCTTTTCTCCCCTTTCCTTCTCTCTGTCTTTTTCTGAATAATGAGCCACAAAGTGGCTCTTGGGAAATCTGCTGGAAGATGTTGTGTTTTGTAAAGCAAGATGCTAAATGTCATGAATTTATTTCATGTTACATAGGTTTAGGTTGGTCCTTAGCCAAAGGTCTTTTTTATTTTTTGAAAATAAGTAATTGCTGTTAACTACTACATTCCTAATCCTTCTAGATATTTAAGAACTTTTATCAGAAGCAAGAGGGACATAAGTAACTTGAACCTTTCCAAATAAAATGAATTTGTTCCACTGTAACAGGAATTTATTTCAGTGTTATGACAAAGTTCAATTAAATTATTTATAACTTGCTTATTTGTCTGTTAGTGGAAATGGTGTTCTAAAAGGAAGTTTAAGTAAGTTAGCTTTGGCAAAGATCAATATTCTAGGACAAAGGTAGCTTCCCACTCTGTGTGGCTTTGCTGGAGCCTATGGCCTGTGCCATAGTGCAGTGATGGGAACTTGGAGCAGAGAGTGACCCGGCGAGCCCTGTACTCCAGATGATGAGGACAAGTGTGCCTGAGAGGGAGAGCAGTGCTCAGATAATCATCCCCAAGACCAAAAATCTCCATGCTTTGGAAAACACAAAAGGTTATAGTATCTCTCCAGTGTTGAATGAAAGTAAAATAAACAGAAAAAAATTAAACTGTTTTACATCCAAGTAATAACTTCCATGAGCTCATCTAAATAGTCTGTGTTGGATGGCTCTGCTCTTCGATAGAATTAGTTTTTATTTATTTTTGCAAACACCTTCATCTTTAGGCCCTGTGCCAACCAAAAGTAAATCCACTTTTAGTGGTGTGGGTTGTTGGCTTGTACATCAGGTGAAAACTTTCATTTCAAAGTCTATGAGATCTGCTTTTGTTGTTTGAAAAGTGACTTTATGTTAAAACAAAATGGCAGCCAGGGGAGACAAAGGCAAAGTCAGGAGGATCATAAGTTCAAGGCTAGCCTGGACGACATAGTGGGACTGTCACAGAAAAGAAACAAATAAACAACACACAAAAAACCCCCTTGATGGAATACTTAATTCAGCACTTATACCTTTTTTATTTTTTTAATATTTTATCAGCATGTATATTTGCTATACATTATAATGGGTTTCATTACAACATTCCCATATATGTATGTAGTGTACTTTGATCATAGTCATCCCTGATACCCTCTCATCATTCTCCCACTCTTGTAGAATCCCTTTGCCCAAATAGTCCCTCTTTTACTTTCCTTCCTTTCTCTCTCTCTCTCTTTCTTTCTTTTCTCCTGGTAACCTAATGAATTTAATTAGGGTTACTTACAGAAGCATGGGCAATTTAACAGTGGCTAAGCCACTGAAGAAAATGTCTCACTCCCAGCAACCATTAAGTATATATAGATCCTCAGGGATCCACATTTGAGTGTCATAGGTCCAGTCTTATGTAGGCAACCACAGCTGCTGTGAGTTCATGAGTGCAATGGGGGACTTATAAATGCTTTGTAATCATGAATACACCTTTATAGTTTGAGTTACATTGCCACAGCTTTCATTGTGACAGGCAGAGAACCCAAGTTAGACAAAGTACAGGTGAGTTGCATTTTCAATATCTTTTCCTTCCGCCTTTGGGTAGAGCTCTACCTTGGGAATGAAGCCCTGTTTACTTTGCTTGAACAGTAAAGATGCTGGTTAACTACCTCCTACCTACAATACATTAGATTTAGTGTCTAGCCAAATTTAAAAATCTTAACCAGCCAGTAGGAGTTCTGCACTACCAGTCTTTACTGTATTTGAAACCTACAAATTTCATGCTGAGTTACATGAATAAAATACATCAAATGTTGGTTGAGAACACAATGTGGTTTATCAGTAAATGCATGATGTCAGAGACATTTTCAGTTTTTCACATTCATCAACAGCTTCAAAGGCAGTGCACATAAAGAATATTAATGGTGAATTCAGAATTGCACACTTGGAAGTCCTTGAATCTTGTTGCTAATTTCTGCCTTTATTCAGATGAATTTGCTTCCCTCTGGGATTATTTGTAGTCATTGTCAGGCAGGCTTCTCCCGAAGCTCTAACAACTCACCAGCCTCTTGGGAACAAGCTGAAAGGCAGCATAGCCTCAGGGTTCAATTCCACCTTTACTGCCTCAGTTAAGGCTTGGAGAGAGACAGGAGCCATGCATGTTTGAAGCGTATGTGAGGATTAGAACAAAACAGGAATTTAAGACTTTAACAAACAGCTGGAATCCCAATTTGAGAAAAAGTAAATCTATGAAGAGGAAGTGTCCAAACAGAGCCTTGTTGGTAATCACAGAATGCCATGTAAGCTCTGTTATCTCTGTATCCCTGTCAGTTTCACTAAATTGGGAGTATCAGTTTGATTGGCTCTGCCATCTTCTTAGGCACAGCATGAAGTCCATGATTGCTATTTGTTACACAGATCCCATCAGCTGGTGTGAACTTCAGTTCCTAATGAGATTAGGGCTGCTTCACAGATTGACTGGTGGGTAGTCTCATGTAGGCTGTGCCACAGTGTTGAATATACTGGCTACAGTTGCCTGCGCTTGGGGAGACTGAATCCTGTTTCTCTCCAGGGCCCACAGGGAGATGCTGCCAGCTATGAGTGCAGAAATGCCTAGTCTATGAGGACATGGTGTGAATGGGAATAAGCTTTTGGCAAAGAAGCAAGGAAGGATGGATGGGAGGAGCTCTTAGAAGAGATAGCAAGTAGTAGAAATGACACACTTATCATCCATACTTTGAAATCTTTAGCTTTGTATCCTTAAAGTCTAAACTTGGAACTCACAAATAGTCCTTTGAAAGGGAATTTGCGTTAAGTCATTATAGAAAGCTTACTTGACTCTCTCAGGATTTGGAAAAGGCATTTCTCATCTCCTCCACTCTAGTCTTTTGCTTGCCAAATGTAAGGGAGGAAAAAAATCCTTTAATTCTGGTCAGAAGTGCTTTAAATGTTACAGAAAGGGTAGCTTGGCTGGTTAACTATGAGAGCACTGTGGCTAACTTCTAAGTTATATTTCAGAAGGCATTTAAACAGCTACAATACACCAGTGGCTGAAAGCCCTCCCAGAGTCCTCGTCACCCTTACTTCACTGTCTCATTATTTGGCCCGAGGATACCACCAGTATACTAAAATAATACATGCATTGTGTTGGCTGAGAAACCTTAGTCTATATTTACAAATATGCAATAAACTCCAGTTTGAAATACAAAATTCTCTTTTGAAAAAGTTTACTTTCCCAATGTCAATCACTGGAAAAATCTAAAAGGTTTTGCATCTTTAGCTTCCATATAGAATGCAAAATCTGACACATGGCAAAGATAGCACCCCCACATGATTCAACACTTCTAATTCAAAAATGGAAACTTCATACTTATCAATGAAATTAGAAAAGGCTATGCCATTGATAATATTTCAACTCTCTACATGTTATCATTAGGTCCTTTTTTTTTTTTTTTGTTACACACTTTTCATTGTTACACAGTGGTTCAAAAACATTCCGGTCTGCCCTGAGCATTGAATGTTTAAGCTCTAAAAGTAGCTTTCAGTTTAACCTTGTATTTGCAATTTTTTGGAACAAATTGTGTGTCCCTGTTCTGATAACTCCAGTAGATGTCACAGAGGTGTGTCTCAGTGCCTTGTGTTCAGAATGACATTTCCTGCTCAGTCTTGGAGTGGAAAGGCATTCTGTAGAACAGGGTGGTCATGGTGCAGGGCACTGCACAGCTGCCTCCAGCCGCAGGGTAGCATTACTAGGTACTTGCATGAATGGGGTTGGTGTGGGTGGAATTTTCTCCAGCTGTTGTCACTTCATTTTTTGCTTGGGAGAACCTGTTTCCAAAGTAGTTATGTGCCAGTGTTCACGGGTTATGGGAAATACAGTTCTTGCTGATATTTCTGAATTTGGTGGGAGCTACAATGTTTGCACGGGGCACCTGTCATGGGAATGGTCTCTCTCCAGGAAGTTTCTGGTCTCTTCCACAGATGGTCCTGCAGGGTAAACATCCTCTGAGGGGATCTGACTTCACCCTTGGCCAGTGACTTTATGGGGCTGGAATGTGAGCTGATTCTTTACCAGGCTTGCCCTCTCTGCCCTGCTCCCTCTCTAGAGTCCCCAGTCTTTTCCATGTTGTGATTGTATTCCCTCTAACTCATTTTGTTGCTTTTTAGTTCAAGGCATGTTTATTTTTCTTAAGATTTCCTTATATAATACTTGGAGCTTTTCAGATAAAAATCGTAATAACTGTTGTGTAGCAAAGTTAGTGAAGGTAATTAAAGAAATATGGATTTATTTATATTCTTTCTATGTGAAGATTCTGCACCAAGAGAAATGCTTAAGCGTGGCTCTTAGAAGGGTGCTTTGGAGACCTTGCATTTCTCTATGAAGAAACGCCCTCACAGTGGAGATATTCAGTGCAGCCTTGCAGTGGGCTGCAGTAAGTGGGGGTGTAAGATGGATGCACAGGAGGCGGAGTCTGCACCCCACCCCTCCTGCTGTCAGTTCAGATAAATTGCAGTCCTGGTCCTGGATCCTAAGCTTCAAAGCCAGAGTGTCGAGTTACATTTTATAAGTAGAAATTCAGATTCAAAGGACGCACAGAGATAATCTAGACTTAACTTGGAGACCCTTAAAAACGCACTTTTGATATTTATATGCTTTATTTTCATAGACACTGGCTTCTGCAATTTCTTGTATAGGCTTATTAAACCCACACCCTCAGCCTATTTCTGTCACCCTCAGCATCCCCACTAGCTGCCCTCTCCTGCTACACCCCCCCCCCCCCAGCTCATTCATGATCCCACCCTGCTAGGGCCCTTCTGGCTGAAGCCTGATCCTGGGACTTTGGTGACAGAGCGCTTGACAGGGTGACTTGTAATTTATTGCCTCCTGTGTAAGGCTTCTGCGGGGTTTCTCAGTCGCTGCGGGGCTTGCTGTGCAATCCCGTGTTTAACTGAAGGCATCTGGTGCCTTCGTGGCTGTTTACTGAAACCGTTCATTTCACTTCATAAAACAGTCTGCTCCGGGCTATCCTTCCTCGGGCCCAGCGAGCTGAGGGTGTGGGAGCGGGTCTGCAGCGCACAGTCCAGGCCATTTTCAGTGCCGACTCCAGCTTATTTCCTTCCACTTGAATTGGTCCCTTTCAGAGAACCACTAGGCAGTTTTTCCCAGAATTCCTGTTCCTACAGGAATGACACCACCTTGTCCCCGCAGTCAGCTGACTGGCAAGGGCCCTCCCGGAGGAGGCCCAGCCCTGGCTGGCTGCGGTCCTGCGCCCGGTGCCAGGACAGACCTTCGCGGGCTCCAGCCCCTGCGCGCTCTCATTAGCGCGGCGTGCCGCTGCCTCCCCTCCTCGTTTGACGCCGTGGAAATCCCTCTCGTGGTGTGGTGGCTGCGGCAGATGGAGTGAGGGCTGCAAGGGAAGAAAACGCCAACGGAGTAAAATGAGTGTCAAGGACCTCATTGTCTGCTCTCCACCTGTTGTTATTCTGGTCCCAATCAACCTGCTCGCCAGGCTGGAGCCAGCGGCCATCTGGAAACACTGCTCTGTTTATAAACTTGGCATGAAGCAGCACTCCCGGGCCCTGACCTCCCACACGAATCTGGAAACAATTAGAGCAAGATGATAGGCAGGCTGGGAGCCGGCTGGGAGGAGGAAGGGGGAGAGTCAGGAGCCTGAGGGGGGGGGGGCGGTGTGGGGCCCAGCGAGCCTGCAGGGAGGGAGCGAGGTTCCCGCAGGAGGCTGGGGGAGATGGGTGTAGGCCAAACAGAGAGTGGTGGAAGCCACTGAGGCTGGAGGTGTTACAGAGTGGAGAAAGGGGGGCCTGGGATTGGGTGGGGGAGCTTCAGGATGAGAAAGAGTCGGACTGCACGGGGCCGAATATGGGCAGTTAGGGATCCAGGTGGGAGCTGAGAGTCCTGGAGTTGTCTGGGAAGTCCTAGTGAGAAGTGAGGGAGGTCCCAGGAAGGGGTCGGCTGTTGGGTTGAGGTAACTGGATAGCACTAGTTGAATAGCCAAGACCTCACTGCCCCTATCCTCAGCCGCCTAGGTGAGCAAAGTAAACTCTATCTGCCTTTTCACAGTGAGCTAAAGGGTGAAATGTCCTTAGTGGGTGAAGGCATTGCATAAGAGCACAGTGCAGAAACACAGTTTTACGGAACAGCCTTTTCTCCAAGGGAAGCCCAAGTATGTTTCTTTTTTGCTGCAGAACTTGAGCCATAAAGGGACACTGCTATACTTGCAGGATCACACAGTCACATCTATGCCATTCTTTTGTGTCGGCGGAGGCGGGGGGGGGGGGTCCTGATTTGGGCTTCTAGAGTCTGACTGGAGTATCAGTGAGATGAATGAGTCTCTCTCCTCTCTCCCTTCTTCTATCTTTCCTTCCCTCTCTCCTCTCTTCCCCGTCTCCCTGTAGTTTGAAATGTGATTCCTGCTTCCAAGTTCATGCTGTTTTCATGCTCAGCTGCATTTCTAACTCCTGAAATATTAATCTGTAGGAGTTGCTGGCAAACCAATAATTGGCACAAATTAATATGTTCCCGGTTAGCCAAATGGAACTGAACGAGGGAAGCCTAGTTTTTGTGGGTCTTGGCTTCTTGGGGTTCAGAAAGAGCAGCAGGCTGCAGGAAAGATGAACTCTTCCCTGGCTTCTGGGAGTCCACAAGTATTTGCATGGCTCTGTCTCTAAAACAATCCAATGAAAGTGACCCCAATAACCAATTTACAAATCCTGTCTTCCTGGTGCAGCACACTGGTCTCCCCCTCCTCCAACCCTTGTGCTACACATTGATTTCCTATGACTTTTCACTTTTTGCCTAAACACATTCTTTCCACGTCCTTGGTGCACTGGTTATTGAACCCCCAACCCAGGAATGTCTAGGACTGCAGAACATGCAACGAGCAGTGATGGGAAAAAAATAACCAGAAATGACGGGTGGAGATTTCAAGCCCCGTGTAGTGAGTGGGGCTGGGCCAGGGGCATCAGCTGCAGGACAGTGGCCGCCTGCTAAGTGTGCTTGTGAGACCCAGTCTAGTCAGCTGATTTTCAACTTCCAAGCTTGTTGTAAGAAGATTTATTTGATGTATCTTATATAGCATTGCGTTTATTTAACCTCCATAAACTGGTCGCCTTTGTCTTTGCAAACTGGCTGAGCAGCTAAAGACCCACATTCTTGCTTTCACAGTTAATAAAATTTCATATTTTTCTCTGTGCTTATAAATTTAATTACACTTTGGGCCTTTTAATTTTTCAAGCTTTACCTAAATTAAAAAAAGAACAGCATGCATCATAACCATGATCTTTAGATTAAAAGTCAAGTTGAAAATTCATTCTGTACATTTTGTTTCAACAACAAGCTTCATAAGTGTTGTCCATTTCAGATCTAGAGAGCTAGTAGTGATGTAAACTGGGTGGTAATTCCTTCCAAGACAATAGAACTACATTTTAAATAACATCTGTTCAGTTTAATAAAACCAAAGCGGTGGGGGGGAGGGAGAATGGCCAACACAAAACAAAATCAAGCCCCAAACTTTCTTATTCAGGATGTTTGGGATTTGTGGAAAATCAGGAACTGGAAAGGGAAGGTCCTCACTGACACTCCCCAAGATATGGGGATCATCATTAATGCTCCGTATGGCTTCCACCTCTTCTCAGGACTTCAGTGAAGATCGGTGGCATTTCTGCTCTTGCTGAGATGAATAAATGAGCTCCTGGTGCTCTCATGTCTCCATGTGGCCACCTTGGAATTGACCACTTAACTAAGGGTGGTGCATCCATCCATTCCTCATTTTGAATTTGTTTTGGACCTTTTCCAAACACCGTGTATTCCAAAGGTGCTTCAAATGGCTTTTCCCCTCTGTTATGTGGAACATCATTGCTCTTTCTTAATTCAATATATTTATTTTCATCTTCAAAGGTTCACTTTCTTCCTCCCTGTGTTCTGTGAGCCCCACAATTCGCTTTCTAACAGATTATACTCAGCCACCTCTGTTTCTATTTGTGGCCTGGCTTTGTTTCAATTTGATGAATAAGATAGCAATCTTTGCTCCTTCACTGCCCCTCCTTTAAATGAACACAAAACACCATCTAGACATATGTCAGAGAATTACCTTTTCCTATTTGTTTCTTGAAGTTTCCTTTCTCCATAACATCCTTACAATAGCATTTTGCTTCAGTGGTTGACACAAGGAAGGCTTTTAAAAAATGAACATCTCTGCAGCTTTCTCATTTGGAATTCTACTAATGCTAAACCATTTGACGAGCAGAAGAATAACAACTTTCAGTTTTCCTTTGTGAGGAATGGACATGCAGAAAGAAGTGGCTTTGAAGCAGCTTCTTTCTTTCCAAGAATAGTTTTGTGTATGGTGTAGATTAAAATTCAAACATGTTTATGGCTAAGCTCCTATCTGTAAACTCAGTATTATATTCCTGTCCTGATCTTGTTTTTCTGGAGGTATTGGAGGGAGAAGGCTCAGGAATATTTTCCACTCTATGGTGTGCTTCTATATTATATGGATGCTGTTGCAGTCCGGTTCGCATTGCTGGTAGAAATCATCCAACCAAGATCAGCTTCTGGGAAAAAGAGATTTATTTTGGCTTACAGGCTCGAGGGGAAGCTCCACAATGGCAGGGGAAAACGTTGGCATGAGCAGAGAGTGGACATCACCCCCTGGCCAACATAAGGTGGACCACAGCAACAGGAGGGTGTGTCAAACACTGGCAAGGGGAAACTGGCTTTAATACCCATAAGCTGGCCTCCAACAATACAATCCCTCCAGGAGGCATTAATTCCCAAATCTCCATCAGCTGGGAACCTAGCATTCAGAACACCTAAGTTTATGGGGGACACCTGAATCAAACCATCACAGATGCATTTGCTAATTAATATCATATCAATTAGTGGATGAATTTCTTGATTTATTGACAGGGCCGCCTTATGTTACCTATGTAACCAACCTTCCTGCTCTGCTTTCTGCATTATCAAGACTATAGACACTTGCCACCATGGGCCTTTGGGGAGGATTTTTGATTTATTTATTTCTTTTTTTTTGTTTTTGTTTTTGAGACTTGGTCTTATGTGTCCCTGGGTGGCCTGAAACTCATTATGTACTTTAGTCAGGTTGGCCTTGAACTCTTGATCCCTCTGTCTCTACTTCCTGAGTGGTGGGATATATGTATGACCATGCTGAGTTTGGAGGTGAGTTCTGAGAGCAGATACACTTAAATCCTCTGTGGGTTCACCTTGATGATCCTTTTCTTGTCCTCCTCCATTCAGATGTACTAAGAGCCACTGGAAGACTCTTCTGGGTGCTGGTTGCTCCGTAGGTACAGATGATAGGCATTGGGAGACTTGAGGTTTCCCTCCTTCCTCAGGTAGGAGAGCTACAGTCCTCAATAGCTTCCCATATATACTTGACAACAAAACAGAAGTAAACACTAACACCATCATAGTTGGGGACTTCAATACTCCACTATCATCAATAGACAGATCATCCAAATAACATATCACCAGGTAAGTACAAGAGCTAAACAACACCATAGATCAATTAGACCTAATGAACATGTACAGAAATTCTACGGCAATTCTATCATATATACATTCTTCTCATCAGCCCATGGAACATAGATCATATGTTAGGCCATAAAGTATGCCTACATAAATATAGGCAATTGACATGATTTCTTGCATCATATCTGATCATAATGCTTTAATGCTAGAAATTAACAACAAGAGACACATCAGGAACTCTTGTAACTCCTGGACACTGAACAACACAGTTTTAAACAATGGATAGGTAGTGGAAGAAATAAAAGAATAAATTGTAAAATTTGTAGAGTTGAATGACAATGAGAATACAACTTATCAAAATTTAGGAACACAATGAAGGCAGTCCTAAAGGGAAAATTCATAACACTAAATGCCTTCATAACAAAGACAGAGAGATCTCAAGTTATAACCTAACCATCCTTCTAAAGGTGTTGGAAAACCAAAAAGCATCCAACACAGAGAGCTACAGATGAAAATAATCAAGATCAGAGCAGAAATTTATGAATTGGAAACTAAGAAAGCTAGTTCTTTGAAAAAAAATAAACAAGATTGATAAACCCCTGGCCAATTTTATCAAGTGAATAAAACCAAAGTCCAAATTAACAAAATCAGAAATGAAAAACTGAAGCCGGGCATGGTGGCGCATGCCTTTAATCCCAGCACTCGGGAGGCAGAGGTAGGAGGATTGCTGAGAGTGTTCGAGGCCACCCTGAGACTACATAGTGAATTCCAGGTCAGCCTGAGCCAGAGTGAGACCCTAACTCGAAAAACCAAAAAAAAAAAAAAAAAAAAAAAAAAAAAAAAAAAGAAATGAAAAACTGCTATGCATGAAATTAGGAGAAGAATCAGGACTTATTTCCCAAAAGGACACTCCACAAAATTAGATAATATTGAAGAAATGGATGAATTCTGACACACAACACCTACTAAAACTGAACTCAGAGCAGATTAATCTCATAAACAAACCTATCATATTCATCAAGATTGAAAAAATAATCAAAACTTCCCCCAAAAGGAAAGTCCAGGACCACCAGGCATGGTGGCACACATATTTAATCTTAGCACTAGGGAGGCAGAGTTGGAGGATCACTGTGAGTTCGTGGTCACCCTGAGACTACATAGTGAATTCCAGGTTAGCCTGGGCTACAGTAAAACTCTATCTCAAAAACATAAAATAAATGTTTAGGACCAGATGGCTTCTCAGCTGAATTCTATCAAATCTTCACTGAAGAACTTAAAACAACTTTTCTTAGACTATTTCACATAATTGGAGAACAGGGAATGCTCCCCATTTTTTAAAGCAAGCATCAGCATCACCTGAATACTAAAACCAGACAGAGATCCAACAAGAAAACTATACCTACATTTCTGATGAAATTAGATGCAAAGATACTAAACAAAATCCTCACAAACTGAATTCAACAACACATCAAAAGCATTATTCACCTTGATCAAGTAGGCTTCATCTCAGGAATGCAGGGATGGTTCAACATATGGAAGTTTGTTAATGTAATACACCACATAAATAAACTTAATCATAAGAACCACAGGATCATTTCAATAGATATAGAGTAGGCCTTTGACAAAATATAACATAACTTCATGATCAAAATGCTGGAGTGAAAAGGCATGTAGGTTTTATATCTCCCACAATAAAGGTACATATAAAGCAACTGAAGCCCAAATAATACCTAATGGGGAAAGACTCAAGGAGTTCCCATTGAGATCCAGAATAAGACAGGGGTGCCCATTCTCACTACTTCTCTTCAACAGAGTACTAGAAGTCCTAGCCCAAGCAATAAGACAGGAGAAAAAAAATAAAAAGGATACAAATTGGAAAGGTAGAAGTCAAATAAGCCTTATTTGCAGATGATATGATTTCATACGTAAGTCTCTGGCCTGTAACTCCTAGTACCAGAAATCAGTTCCTACTGACAGTGAGCTATTGATTAGAGAGACCTACAAAGTCCCCAAAACAAGACTGACTTTTATTAAAGCATTTGATTGCCTCTCTGAGGTAAAAGGTAAGACCCTATTGCTGAAGACACCATATATAGACAACACAGAATATGGAGAGACCTGACTGGCATCTGGATGAGAGCCAGTCCACAGATAGCCCAACCAGGGTTGGAAAGCACTGCATGAGCTACTGGGGGAAAGTGGCCAACAATGGTCTGAGAAACTCAGGGATTTTCAACTACTCAGAAGTACACACTGTGACAACACTTACACACCACTTCAATAGTGCCACACAGCCTTGGTGAGCAATCAATAGCTTTTGGTTAAGAGATCCACTCAGTGTAAAGGAATTCATATCTGGAATTAGGAACCAGTTAAGAGTCCCATGGAGACAAAGATTATGTTCTCCAATGTAAAGCTCTTACTAGTCTTTGGCCAAAAGAGGGGCTATATACATCAAATTCTGCCTAAATTAATAACACCTATCCCATTTAACCTATGCTGACTTAAAATATGTTCTTCTTTTTTAGAAGGTAGTGTGACTTGAGGAGAGAAACTACTCCTCACACTTCAACCAAGCCCCAGCTGAAACCACAGAGGAATTATGGAGATGAGCAAGAGTGCTGTTTCCATGATGAGCCTGACAGTCAACACCAGGGTGAAGGAGACAGATGCTGAGGATACTCAACACATACAAAAGCAGAAATCCAGAGGCTCCTGAGAGGTCATCACTGAAGTAGACTTAAAACTCACTCAACAGGGCTCAGCTAATTTTGCAGAAGTTGGGGGGGGGGCAGAAAGATTATAAGAGGCACAGGTTGGGACATCAAGCCCACAGGCATTGCTTCTCCCCAATAACTGACTTTTATAACCCACAAATGGATTGCGAATTCCTGTAACCCCACTGAGAAGGGCCCCTAGTGGAATGGAAGCAGGGATGAGGGAAAGGATGGTTCTAACACAAAATATATCCATACTAAGTATGTCTGTAATTAAAAAAAAATCTCTCTTAACGATAATATTGCTTATTAGTTAATAAAGTGTCCTCCATTTTTCTACTTAGTACTAAGTCATCTTATCATGTGTTAAGTTATACCTTTTTATTAATTATCATGATATACCAATTCAAAAAGTTTAAGGAAATAAGAGATAGATAATTGACTTGATGAAAGCATTCTGAATTTCTGTTAATATTTCTTGTGCATGGGTGATTAAGATAGAATTTATTGTTCTACAATTTCTCCACCATGTCCATTTTTTCTCTTCTATCTGCAAAGCATTTGCTTCAATTGAATATCTGAGCTGCATATGAAATAAAAGTCACATTTTTCTCTCTCTCAAAAAATAAGAAGGTGAAAGATTTATTTTGCTTGCAGTTTTGGAAGTCTCAGTCCATGGTTGCTGGCTGCGCTGCATTTGCTCTTTCCGTATTAGAATGTTATGGCAGGGAGCACGTGGCAGAAGAAGCAGCTCACCTCAAGGTGGCTGGAAACAGGAAGAGGAGAAGCCTGGGATTCCAGTATATCCTTCAAGGGCACAGTCATAATGACCCAACTTTTTTCTATGAGGCCCCACCTCTTGATGGCTTTGCCACCTCCCTAGTGCCACAGGCTAGCAAGAAACCTGCAATGCCTTTGGGCAGAAGTTAGCCAAGCTAGAGCTCTGCTTGTGTGTTTTTCCTGTGTTGTCTTTAGCTGAGGGAATGCCAGGCCAGGTGTGTGGGCTTTTCACAGTATCCTCTTTAGGAACGCATGCTCCAACTCCCGGATGGAAATATAGGGCCCCTCACCTAACAATAGCTCCCAATTGTAGAAATTCTTGCTCATCTTTGTTGAATTGAGAATGGCCATGTCTGGTTCGCATGATCTTTGCCTATGATCACCTCTCAAGACTGCACAGAAATGGTGACGCAGACCACTCTGACTTAACGGGTATGTATATGCCTGCATTTATATTCTTTCTTACTTCACCTATATCATATTCATCATAGTTTCTTTGTCTTTGGGATAGAAGAGTACCCATAGCGATGCTTACATTTTTATCTTAAATTTTTAGTGTTTTCCTTCAACACTATGAAAATGTTCCCAGTGTATCATCTCCTATTTCTCCCACTCTGCTTTTTCTTTCTCTGTCAAGGCCTGTATTTTTTCTCTTGCCTTATCCTATACCCTGTCAGGTGGCTCAGCCAGCTTCCTTCTTAGACTGCATGACTCATGCATGCTCCATGCTCTTGCACATCTGAGAGATGAATGCAAAAATATCTTTGGTTCTCACCACCCCTGAAATGGTATATGTGCCATTTGCAATGTTCCTTTATACTTTTTCCTTTAAGATCCTGATCTGTTTCCTCACTCCTTGAGTCTTTGCTGTGTTTACTAGGCTCTATTGAATGTGGTGGAATATGTTACTTCCAAGTCTAGCTCTTAAGGTATCTTGCTTGCATTCTCTCTATGTCTTGGAACATTATCACTGCTGTGAGAAATGTCCAGGCTAACCCACTGGAGAATGAGAAGTGACATGGACACAGTAAGCCATTTTTAAGTACGGACTTCTAAGAAAGCCCAGATGACACCAGCCTAGCCCCATCCTGACTAGCAGAGCTTGCTGGGCAGTCCATAGCACCTTAGAGGAAAAACAAAACAGAGCAATACACACACCACAAAACTAAGCACATCCCTGTTCTGCCAAAGCACAATGGTATTGCATCTTCCCCATAACTTATGGCTACCCCCACAATGCATTGATCCACCAACAAGGAGGGGTCCTTTCAGAGGGGGGAGGACAGGGAGGAGTCTAATGAGGGTACCAACATGGCTGTTTACACACTGAGTATGCAAATAACTAATAAAAAAATTTAAAAAGCACAATGGTTGGAGATGGTTTGCTAGGTACCAATAGCTAACAGATTCAGTACTCAATTTTGTTGTTAAACCCCTTTCCTTCATTACAGGTCCACACTTACAGGATAGTCTCATCTCCACATGGCCATGGACTTCACTCTAGCTAAGGGAATATTGAGAGGTGCAATGAAGGCCCCTTTCAATGCTGCATCTCATCACTCTCCTATATCAGGTGGCCAAGTGAGAGAGAATCAAGAGGAAATAACTATAGAGGAAAAAGATTCAGCTCATTAGACAACAGTTTCCCAGGGGTGTACACAGTGAACTTTGTAAGAGGTAGGAATTAATTTTCATTTGGCTAATTGACCATTAAAAAAATTTAAGTCAATTTTAAGTTATTATACAAAATAATGGGTTTTATTGGGAAAGATTTATATAGATATTATTCTAATTTGCTCACACTCCTTCTCCCCCAAGTACTCTACTTCTCTCTCTACCCCTTGATGGTCGTTTTATCCTTCCCAAATTGTTCTCTTTCTACTTTCATGTCATATATGCATATGAACATGCACATATGTACATATATAAGGTTTCATCTAGATTTTTTGTGTGAGTGAAAATATAATACTTTGTCTTTTTCCTTTCATCCTTTCTTGTTACCCCTTCTCTTTAACTCCCTTTCCTTCTTCATAGTTCCTCTTCTACTTTCATGTGACGTATATGTGCATGGTTATATTTTTCATGTGATAGAACATGTAACGTTTGTGTTTCTGAGTCTGTCTCATTTTGCTTAACAAACATGATGATCTATTGTTCCAGCCATTTTCATTTTCCTATAAATGGAATAATTTCATTTTTCTTTATGGCTCCATATTTTGGCTATCGTGAATAGTGGAGCAATGAACATAGATCTGGAAATATTTCATTCTGTTCCTTTTTGTATATGCCCAGATGTGGTCTCACTGGATCATATGGTAGTTCTATGTTTAGATTTTGAGGTAGCTTAATACTAACTCCCACAGAGGCTGCACCAGTTTATATTCCCATGAGCAGTATAGAAGGGACCTTCTTTCCCAGAAGCTTTAGTAGCATTTGTTGTCACTTGCTTTCTTGATAATAGCTATTCTGGCTGTGGAGAGATGAAATTAGAACATAGTTTTAAGTTACATTTCCTGAGTAGCTACTATGGTGAATATATTTTCAAGTATTTATTTATTTGTATTTCTTATTTTGAAGACTATATGCTCAATTAATTTGCACATTTACTGATTGGATGATTGTAGGTTGCACACACGCGTGTGTGTGTGTTTAATTTTGGGGTCCTTTTCCTGCTAGATGTATTATTGGTGGGAATTTTCTCCCATTTTGTAGGCTCCTAATTCTAATAATTGTTTCCTGTGTGGAAGTGTTGTAGTTTTATACAGTCCTATTTTGTCAACTCTTGGGATCATTTCCTGAGCTACTGGAGTCATGTTTAGAAAATCCACCTCTATTCATGTACATTGGAGTGTTTTCCCTACTTTTTCTTCTAGAAGTTTCAAAGTTTCAGATCTTACATTAAATTTTTAGTACATTTGGATTTAGTTTTGTATAGGGAGAGCTACATGGGTCTACTTTCATTCCTCTACCTGTGGATAGCTAATTTTCCAGTACCATTTGTTAAACAGACTGTCTTTTCTCCAGTGTATATTTCTTACACTTTTGTAAAATATATGTGGCTATTACTATGTTGGTTTACCCCTGTGTCCTCTGTTCTGTTCTATTGGTGTATGTGTTTGTGTGCCAGTACCATCCTGTTTTTGTTACTGTGGCTGTGTAATATAATCTGGGAACTAGTATTGTGATACTTCCAGCATTGCTCTTTCTGCTAAGGATTGCATTGGCTTTTGGCAGTCTTTTCTGATTCCACATAAATTTTATGATTGGTTTCTCTAATTCTGTGAAGAATGTTTATTGGGATTTTGATTAAGATTGTATTGAATCTGTAGATTGCTTTCAGTAATATTGCTGTTTTCCCAATATTAATTCTGAAAATCCATGAGCATGGGAGATCTTTCTATCTTCTAGTGTTTCCTTCAGTTTCTTTCTCCAGTGTTCTAAAGTTTTCATTATAGAGCTCTTCACTTTTCTGGTTATATTTACTCTTATGTGTTATTATTATTATTATTATTATTATTATTATTAGGTTTTGTGAGTAGGATAATTTTTCTTATTTCTTTTCCTTTTTCCATTGAGACTTCAGCCTGATTTCTTTTTTGGAAAGTTTGTCATTGATGTAAAAATCCTGACTTTTCTTTGTTGATTGTGTATCCTGATTCATTGATGAACATGTTTATCAGTTCTAAGAGTTTTCTAGTGGTCTTTAGGATCTCTTAAGTATAGGATTGTCTTGCCTATAAATAAGGACTTCTTCCTTTCCTCTTTGTATCCTTTTTACTTCTGTGGTTTTTCACATTGCTGTAACTGAGATTTCAGTCACTGTTTTGAGTAAGACTGGAGACAGTAGATATCTTCGTTTCATTCTTGATTTTAGAGGAAATGTTTCCAATTTTTTCTGGAGAGTTCACTATAGTTTGTCACATGTAGCCTCTGTAATATGGAGGTATGGTCTTTCTAGGTCTAGTTTCATCAGGACTTTTATCATGAAGGGATATTTTATTTTGTAAAAACACTTGTTAAATTTATTGATATGATCATATGATTTCCGTATCTAAGTCTATTTATTGAACTAGTCTTGCATTCCTATATGAATCAATGTAGCCATGGAGTACTATCTTGTGACTGTGTCTATTGTCAGCTCCACATTGCTGGGACAAACTTCGAAACAGACACACTTTATGAGAGGAAGGGATTTATTTTAAGCTTAGAGATCCAGGGAAAGTTCTATCAATGATGGAAGAAGCTGGTTCCCTTTAATAGATTCAAACAGAGAAAAAAACAACCAAACAGCCAGTAAACACCAAAAGCAGTAGATAGCATGAACCCTGCCAGAGCTCAAAACTTCTCTCCACACCTTTGGGCTGGAATCAGATCTGTTCCCAGTGACATGTCTCCTCCAGAAAGGCTGCAGGAGACCTAAGCGGGACTATATGAGGGATATACATGCACATTTATTAAGAATTTTTGTATCTATATTCACCAGGGAAATTAATTTATAGTGTTGTATAGTTTTTTGATGTTGTGTCTATTTTGTATCAGGGTAATATTGACCTCATAACATTAATTTTGTAGTGTTCCTTCCCTTTATATTTCATAGAAAGTTTTAGGAGCATTGGTATTAGCTCTTCTATGAAGATTTGATGAAATTCATCAGTAAATCCATCTGGTCCTGGGCTTTTCTTTGTTAGGAGACTATGAGTATTACGATTCGATCTTGCTTTTCACAGATCTGCTTAAGATGTTTCTTCTAGATTTAATTTGGTAGGTATACTTGGCTGAGAATTTATCCATTTGTTTTAGATTTTTCAGTTCTTTTAGTTCTAATGGATCCTTCTTTATAACTCTAATTTTGTTAATTTGAAATTTTTCTCTTTGTCTTTTGGGTAGTTGGCTTAAAGGCTTTTTATGCTCTTATCTATATTACTTTTTTTCCAGCTCTTGCTTTTAGGTTTGGCTTATCCTTATTTTTCAAAGACCTGGAGGTACAACATTAAGTCACCTACTTATAATCTCTGACTTTTTAATGTGAGCACTCAGAACTGTCATCTTTCCTCTACTTTATCTTTGCTTTATCCTCAAGGTTCTAAGTTGTTCAGTCATTTTAATTTCATTCCAGGAATTCTGAAATTTGTTCCTTGATTTCTTCAATGACTCACTGTTCATTCAAGTGTATAATGTTAAATCTCCAAGTGTTTGTCTAATTTTTGAGGTTTATCTTGCTATTGATTTCTAGTTTTATTTCACTGTAGTCTGGGAAGGTATATAAAATTATCCCAACTCATTTTTATTTGCAAAGACTTTCTTTATGGCATAAAATGTGATGTATTCTACAGAAAATTCCAAGGACTGATCCGAAGAATGTGCATACCACAATTGCTTTATGGAATATCCTCTAGGTGCTTGTTAAGTCATAAAATATGGAATAGGTTAACACTGAAGTTTATTGACTGTTTTGTCTCTGAATGATTTTTTGATAAGAGTGCAATGTTGCCTCAGGGCCCAGTTGTCTGTCTGTACCTTTAGGCGGTGTTTCAGGAACATTAGCTACATGTGAGTGTACAATTGCCATATCTTCTTGCTTGACTATTTCCAGTGCTTATGGTATTTGGGATTTGTACAGTGACCACAGTAGTTTTCTACTGTCCCTGGATCCTCTTTGCCTTTATTAGTTTCTCTGTTGCCTTGGGCAGGATTGACACTCTTGCCTTATAAGATCTTTCTCCTTGCTTCCCTGACTCCGCATACTATCTGGTCATCTCAGAAATGCCTTTAGGATGAATCTCCAAATCCTGCAGCACCCGACTGTCTCACTGCTATGGTCTCCAGGCCCTGTACCTACACATAACATCTGTGTTCTCACTCATTCTGAGCACTTGTATCTGTTCTTCCTTGGCTTTGCTTGCTTAACTTTCTTAGGTCTGGCTATTGCCAAGCCAAGAAGTTAGACATGAGGTTGGCAAAGCGCCTGGGACTCATGTAGGATCCTCTACTTGCACCAGTGGTAAGACTTGCTCCAGTGACACCTCCATTCCGAATGGACTCAGCCTGTTCTGCTCACTGTTGCATTCTAAGAATGTGAACAAGGACTTGTCTTTTAGTCATGCAAATTGTCATTTGATGGGTGCAGGAATCATAGGGCTTTGTAGGGCTGGTGAAAAGGAGGTGCATGGAATTTAGAATTTGGGCTTAGCTTCCATGACTGCTAATGTCTGAGGAGGGCATCCAGAAGAAATAATGCTGCTTAATCTTCCTTGCAAAGTATTTGTACTTGAGCCTCTGGCAATACTAGAATGCCTACAATTATAGGCAAATATAGGCCTTCTTTGAAACTGTGTCTCCTATTATCATTTGGGATGAAATTGTTCAGGATTTATTTCACATATTACAATGCAGAATTTTATTTTTGTGAACATAACTGCTCTTATAAAATGTCAAGAATTTTTCTCTATTAGAATAGGCAGATGCAAAGCTAAATAAATCTGTGGCTAGTTGAGGGGTTCCCCAAACATCTCTGTCTACACAGAGGCAACAAAGAAATGTGGTGTGTGCACATTACCTCTGCAGGATGGCTCAGACCCATGAATACTCTTTGCTATATTGCTGCATTAATCTCAGGCCTAACCCAAGCCTGGAAGGCTGTGCCACAGACCATGAGGGCTCCATGGGATGCCCGATAATAACCTTCCTCGGCAGCCTCTGCCAATTCCCTATCTCCTGCACATAGAATAGTCAGTCACAGCCTATGGTGACTCAGAATGGCAATGAAGATTGTTGCCAATGATGTGTACCCATGAGGTGGCATGTGAATTCCCCAGGGACACCTTTGGCTCTGTTTCACTGTAGAGGCTGTAGAAGGGAACATTGCCCTGCTTTGGTTGCAGAGGTGGTGTTTTCCTGTGCATGCTCAGCTTATCCTAACTTCTCACTCCTTGAGGAGTGTATGGGAGAATGAGAGGGTCCAGGAGTCCTGCAGCATCCTGCTCATTTCTTACCATGACCAATGATAATGGTAGTTGCTAAGGCCTATGCATGTTTCAAACTCCTTACCTGACAGACCTCACTCAGTATCCCACAATGAAGGGTACTACTATTAACTCCAGCTGGCAGAAGGGATTTCAGTGACTATACTTCAATGTTCCCAAAGTACATGTTATTGCCCTCTTCACCCAAGGTGCTTGTCAGTATGGACTTTGCTACATTGGGTAAGATATTCATGCCAGGACCTCTTCTCTATGGACAGTCTCCTTTCCTTAGAAAGTTCTGCCATGGGAAGGAATCATCTTTAATATACCTTTGCCAAGTTCTCTGTCTCACTCCCAAACTACTTAAGCTCACTTTTCAGTAACTGATTTTCCTACCTTGAAGTATACACATACATTTTAATACGCAAGGAAGATGGTGAGGAGATCATGTATGGAGTAATCAAATAGCCTTGTAACTGCAAGACATTTGTGAGTGTGTTTAGAAGCTTGGCTTAGCAGCTACATTCTTTGCCATTCACTTCTGCCTTGACTTGAATGTCTTGGTCACAGGCTACAAAAGACAACTGCTGGGAGATGTAAGCAGGAAGGGACCTTCCTCCAGGCAACATACATCTCATTATTTTGAGTGTGTGACCTGACTCTGACTTGACCCTTCCATATGGGCCACTGAGCAATACCTCCCCCCACACATCCTATTCAGGGTCAGTGTTAGACCTTGCAGAATTTTCCTTCTATTTTTCAACAAAATAATATAAGGTAAAGGCCAAGAACTGCGGATCTGCATAGTGTTTGGAGGGGCCTCAGTGGCTGCTTTAGAAAACTCCCTGCACACTCTTTGCTTGTCAGCATCCTGTGGTTGGCTTCCACCCCACACAGACTCCTACAGGCAACAACCTAGGGGCTCCTGTGGCCATTCCAGCTGCACAACTGCCTTGCATTCTGACATTAGGGGCATGAATGAGTGGTAGATTCTAAAAGAGGGTCTGAGAATGGGTCTTAGTGACCCAGTGGGCATCAGGGTAAGACCCTATCCATGTCTACCTGTCTGATGGATACCAGTCACCAACGTTACATAACCTGGACAATAATGGCCTGTGAGAGCTCAGGAAGATCAGTTGTGGTCAGAGATTGGGAACATCTTTTTCCTGCTTGTTACTATGTTTTTACACATGCACAGAGGATGGGGATTCTCTTAGGGCCTCCTGACATGCCACCATCATCTGAGTTACAGTTTGAGATTTACTATTGAGCAGGTGAATCCATGTGTGTGTGTAGCCTCTGTTCTCATGGGGTTGAGGCTCACAGGCGGCATGAACAATTCTATAAGAAATGGCCAGACTTAAGGAAACAAAGTATAAATTGCTCTGTTTGCTCCACCAAAGTCATTTACCCCATCCATCTACATCAGCATGTCTCATGTTTGGTTCTTTCTCCTGTCATTGATCTCTTTTCTGTCTTTGGCCAATAGTTTGAGGTGATTTTCAGTAAAAATACATGGATCATTAAAAATGAATTTAAGAGGAAGACTGCCCAGATGAAAAGAGAAAGATGATGCTACCAAGAGTCACCTATACATGGGCACATTGGGAATCTGGCAGCAAGACAGTTTTGCTGTAGCTACAGGTGTCCTATATGCCAAGTGCCTTATTATAACATGAGTTGGGTACGGTTATTAATTCATGTAAGCCATAAATCTGAAAATGTTAGGTCTTCCATAATTTATAGAAAATTAAGCATTCCATGCCATGGATTCTAGAGTTCACTGTTGATGGACTCTAGTCCTCATGAGGCTTTGAAATTAAGGAACTTAGGTTTATATATACAGAAGCTATTGGTTGGCTGGTTTTCAGCATCATGTCTTTTTTATCTCTGTTTTAAACTTGATTGGGTTGAGAATTGCCTAGGAGATTGGCAAAGCATATCTGGTTATTTCTGTGAGGGCATTTCCAGAGAGATTAATTAAGGAGGGGAGACATTCCCCAACTGTGAGCAGCAGGCAGCTGCATCCCTGTGGTCTCCTCTCCCCCTCCTCCCTCCCTCTGTCTTCTCCCTCTGTTTGCTCTGCCATGCCCTACTGCCATGCTGGGCTAAAACTTCTGAAACTGAGCCAGTATATAAATCATTCCAAACATAGACTGGTTTGCTCAGGTATTTGTCACAATAACAAAAAGCTAGCATACCTTCCATTTATGTGCCTGGCAATTTTTTTTAATAGTCTATCAGTATATATTCCCAGCTTCATTACTTTTGTTTGGAATATTTTGGGAAGATTCCATGATTCTGATTATTATCATTTATGTAAAGCAGAGAACATGATACCTATGTTAAATTGGTGTCATCTCTAGCTGTAGGCAACCATTAGTCTTCTTTCTGTCTTTATGGATTTACTGACTCTGGGCATCACATATTGACACAATCATACAGTATGTGGTTCTGGCTTATCAGCATAATGTTTTCAAACTTCATCCATGTTGTGACACATATCTATATCTTTTTTTAAAGCTGAATAATATCCAATCATATAGACATACTGCATCTTGTTTTTCTCATCAGTTGATAGGTCCTCTTTTGTTTCTACCCTTTGGCTATTATGAATACTTCTATGAACATTTGTGTGCAAATATATTTGGACATCTGTTTTCAATTCTTCCAGGTATATTTCTAGGAGTAGATTTGCTGGGTCATATGGTAATTCTAGGTTTAACTTGAAGAAATGCCAATCTGGTATACCAAAATCTTCTCAAATCCCTATTCCTCCTTTATCTCCCTTGATGGTTTTCCTCCCAAGCTTTCAGAGTATCTATTGTTTGCTCCAATTATTACTTTTCTCTCCAGTCAGTAGTGGTTTATCCATTTGTCTTTCACTGTTTGGTAACCTTCTCTGTGTAGCTTTAGCACTCAGAAGTAGGCAAGGCACAGTGAAATCCCATTTGTCAGTCCTTCGGGAAGCCCCAGCCAGGCAGAATTCTTTGTCATCAGAGTCTGGTCTACTTCCTCTAGAACCAGGCACCCACATGGAAAGGTAAATGGTATCTTCAAGTTTGTTGCCCCTGGGTGGGGGTGAGTCACACTTAGGCATAGATCTCAGTTGCCTTTTCCTGTCTTGACTTTTGCTTGATTGCTCTAAACGTTTGAGTTTACCCTCACTCTATCAACTATGATGTAATGTCATGTCATGATTTTTCTTCTCTGTTCAGATGACTTAAGCTCAGAATAAATTATGTTTGGAACCTCTATGTCAGGGTGCTCACCAAGTCTTGGACTGTCTCTGTGTTCTCTTCAACCTTCTTGGTCTCCCCTATGTAGGGTGAGGTGGGGATTTCTGGGTATAGTTCTAATTGGGGCATTCACTTACACAAAGTCTTAGAAACTTCTGAAAAAGAATTGCATAAAAGATGACTTTCCCTTCTAGATAGATACTTAAATAAACTAAGGGCTGTGAAGTTTGACCCCATGGCTGAGAAGCCAGCAACAAGATTAGTGGGGCAGCCTAGCCAGGAGCAGAAACAGGAGAGGATCACAGGCATGCAGAGCTTGCCTTCCAAGACAGTTTTGGTTATGCTTTCATATATATTCTTTTACTTTCTCATATGCTCTGATAGTTTTATAACATGCACTTATTGGGTAATAAATCTAGAAATGAGTGCTTTGTTTATAAAATAAATTCCTTAAGCACTTTCTACTGCCTTTTGAATTAAGTGAAAACTCCCAGGACTGCCACTGCAGGCTTCCCTATTATATGTTCCCAAACCATGCTTTCATTTGTATTGGCTACCAGATCCATGTAAAATGAAATCAGATAATGTTACTTTCCTGATTAAAACTTTCCTTGTTTTCCCATTGCATATAGATCTCACTTTGACACGTGTTTGTGATATAGGCTTGGTATCATCTATTCTAGTCATTGTTCTTCTTATCTAGAAAATTCTTCCTGACCCTATCATTAGACTCAGACTCTCCTCACAGAGAACCTCTCTTGGTGTCATTTCCTTTGTTCTTGATCTGCCTGGTTCCTACTGGTCCTTAGTGCAACTCTCTTGTTGATGTTATCTGAGAATCAATTTGATCCTCTTTTGCCCACTCTAATTTTCCTCCTATCACAATATGTTGTTCTTCTTTAGGGAAATTATTGCACACAGTCACCTTCAGCTAATTATTACTGTATTGACTTGAACATCTATCTCCCACATTCATATTTGCTGCATAAGAGCCATAAAAGCTGTTCTCTTCATTCCCCGAAGTTCATGCTTAGAATAGCATCTGATCTATTAAAGACATATACATGTTGCAGAATAAATGAGGACTGAATGAGCTCTGTGTGAATCAGGCATAAAGCATCCTGAACAAGTGTCATTGTTTTACGCTTGATTGCTATTTTTTTCCTAGTCTCTGCTTCAAAATCTGTTCGAATTGTTATTCCTATTAAACCTTCGCTCACTTTTAAGAGCTGGGAAGGGTGGAAGAGCTTTGCTGCAAATAAAGGGAAGATGAAGAGTCATTTCCCACTGTGGTGATGAGCTATAGGAACAAACAATGGGAATGCACTATGGGAAAGAACTGGGAATATTTCTTATGGGTCTTACAAATAAGTTTTGTGATATTGCTATGGTATGCTAAATTCTTTACTTGTAACTTCCTGTAAGGTTAATCTTGTAGCTGTGTGATCCACCTGCTTAAAGCAATGTGGCTACACTTCCACTGCCCGGGTGTTCCTATGGCTTGAATAGCACAGATGACCAATACTGATGAGTGGACTGGTCTTAACATATGTTCTATGCTCCTTTCCTTAAAGGTCTGGCTGGACTCTTGACTCAGAATAATTGTACATGTATGAGAAGAGCTGATCATAGTGTTGAAGACAACGAGGTCAGTAACTATGAGCCCACAGATCTATTGAAGGCTATTGGTGGTCTTCATGTGCTTGCTCTTGTGATTGCTCTCATGTGTTCTAGATCAGCAGGTCATACCCTAAATCCCTTACTTTAACAAATGTTTAGGGATTATCCAAAGTCAAAAGTTCCCTTTTCTCATGCAATGTAATACTTGTTCATGTGTTGCTAGTATTTTGCTGTTCAATATAAGTGCCAATAAGCCACAGCCACATTGACATTGGAGCTGTGGTGACAGCAGATGCAGAAGGTTTACAAATGGCTTAAACTGAAATTCTCTTCAGTTTTCTTTTTCCTCAGGCTGCTGCTAGAGGTAGCTATCTCATTGCTGAGAGAGGGGTATCAGGAGTTAGCTTTCTCACCTCCAAGGCTCTGCTCCTAGAATCAGCTTGTCCACTTCTAGATAGGAACGTTCCAGAGGTTAGTCTTTTCTAAATCAGAGCATACCACTAAGGTAGGGCATTTGGTATCCTGTGTGAGGAAACCTTTGGTGCCCATGTGTGAGGATACATTTTGTGTCCATGTGTAAGGAAACTTTTGGTGCCAAAAATGTTAGTCAATATGCTAAACCTGAGACATCTGTAGGGCATGTAACTCAGCAAGGTCAGAAAAATCCTATACTCCAAGGAGAGGTTGGAGAAAAATGGGTGTTAAGGGGACACTATCCAGTGGAGTTGTGTCTAATCACAGAGATGATTGAATGGGTAAAGATAGCAAGATACTGAGAACTAGCAATATGGAGTGAAAGATCAAATGATCTTAAGGTGGGGGCTAGAGAGATGGCTTAGCAGTTAAGCGCTTGCTCGATTCCCCAAGACCCACATTAGCCAGATGCACATGGGGGTGCATGCATCTGGAGTTCGTTTGCAGTGGCTGGAGGCCCTGGTGCATCCATTCTCTCTCTCTCTCTGCCTCTTTCTCCCCCTGTCTATCTGTCTCTATCAAATAAAAAATAAATAAATAAACAAAAAGTTACATATACAAAAAAAGATCTTAAGGTGGATGATGAAAAGAAAGGAGCAGAAAGAGAAAGGAAGGAAGGAGGGTACTTAATAGGTTGCTATTGTATATATGTAAGTAGAAGAATAGATTAACAGGGGTGAAAAGGCCCAAGGTGAGGTCAGGGGAAGAGATTGAGTAAAGGAAAGGTGGAGGGAGGGCTAATCAAAATCTAAGAGGATGCAAATAAGTCATATGGAATTCTCCAAATTTGGACAATGGAACACTCAGGAGCCATAGATCATTGTTAGGAAATTTTCAGTGCCAGGGATGGGATACCTCCAGTGAGTTGTTGGCCAAGGAGGTCCGTGATGCCCCCCAAAACATTATAGGCCATTACCAAGGCCCTTGGTTTCCCACCAGGAATTGATGGTAAGACCCTATTGCTGAAGACTCCACATACTTGGGCTGCAAGGACACTGAAAAATCCTGCTGGAATTGAGCTGGTAACCTCCTCCATGTAGACCAGCTGACAGAAAGCTGGAAGAAGCCATTCTACATGTAGTTCAATGGGAGAAAGAGATACCACCAGTGAAGATACTCAACAGTGGACACTGTAAGCCTTATAATTGGCCAGCCAGGCCAAATGAGTCAACAGGCACAATAGTGGCACATCTGTTATGGTGGAAACCAATTGGATTGGAGGCCTGCTCCATGGGGGGAATACATTCCTGATACTGAAAACTTAAAACAGGGGTAGGCATGAGCCTTAAGGGTGTAACATCTGCTGACGTCTGGATAAGTGTATATACTATGCTTATCAAACTGCCCAGTAAGCACTTCTCTTAATATCTATACCCTTATATTAATGCTACTTTCATTTTTGGTAGAGAATCTTCTCTTTTCAGATGGCAGTGACCTTGGGATGACTCAGAAGGTATCATAGTGCTGGAAAGAAGTGACTGGAGTACTGAGTAACATCTCGATCACACCTTCCAAGGCTCAGGGTCTAATGCGGAAGAGGTGGCAGAAAGAATATGAGCCAAAGGAATGAAAGGACTCCTTACAACGTGCTCCTCCAGACACAAAATGGCCCACATATCCATGACCTCACCATGCCTGACACTACCTACACAAGACCATCATAAGAGGAGGAAAAGATCATGACATCAGAATAAAAGAGAGGCTGATTGAGATGGGGAGAGGATATGATGGAGAATGGAGTTTCCAAGGGGAAAGTGGGAGGAGGGAGGGTATTACCATGGGATATTTTTTATAATCATGGAAAATGTTAATAAAAATTGAGAAAGAAAAAAGAAAAGAAAGGAACAGAAATTGCAGAGAGAGGAAGGAAGGGTACAGCTAGAGAAGGGCAGCCCAGAGCAGCGATGCCCAGTGCTGGGGAACGTGAGGGCTCTCCTTGCACTGCACCACAGGTACCATGCACTGTGGCATCTCCTCCAGAAAGGTCTCAGTCTCTTTCCACAGCAACAGGAATCATGGATTCCCTGGACACATTCTCCGTGACGCTTGCAATTGCTGCCTGCTTAGTCTTGTTGCCGTCAGCCTCTCCGTCTTTTACTCATGAATAACTGTGTTAAATAATATATTTTATTCTCTATAAAACATTAGTACCAAAGGCCTCGTATCCAATTCTCATAAGAAGCATGATGAATTCCATTTAATATCTGGGGGAAAGGTGCTGAGAGACTTATAAATGAAACATACAGTAGTAAGCTAAAGAATCTCAGGATTTCCTCAACCAATAAAGAAATATTGCTGATCTGCTTTATTAGGTCTCCACAGTTCATTTGCTTCTTGTTCATGTTAGAACATGAATGTAAGCAGCCACTTCCATGTCCCGTACTTCAGTGATCTCTGCTCTAAAGTCTTAGCTCCTTAGAAAAACGTTCAGTGCCCTCACTCATTTGTAACTTATAAGACATGATTTCTTTCCTCTTGCTGGGTACATTCTGTTTCCTATCCATACTCACAGATAGTACTTGCCTGAATCCACACTTTACTTCTAGTCTATACTAGTAGACATGACTTATCTGAGTTCACACTTTGCTTTCTATCCACACTGGGAGGCAATTTGTCCGAGTTATTTGGTGTTTTCTTGATTTCTGGGATCTACTCAGCTTTCTACACTTTTACACAATGCTTCTGTTTGGGCTAGGGCAGTGGTAGAGTTCTTTCCTAGCATGCACAATACACTGGTTCACTCTAGAACTAGAAAAAGTAAAAAATAAATAAATAAAATAAAAACTCTTTTCCTGTAGATAAGAGCTTTTGCACAAAATTGTGTTTTCTTCTTCTCAAAGCTCAGCTTGTGTATTTTCCTAAATGTGATCTGCCCCTTTCCTGTAGCTGAAATCTCATCAAGGTCCAGGAGAGCAGCACTTTTGTCTATTTTATGTCTCTTAGCCTTCCACAGAGTCTCCCAGTGTTTTTGTAAATAAGGATAAAAATATATTCTGGATTTTTTCAATAGTGTCATTATAAGGTCAGAGTTGTATCTTCTGTATATATACTTACCTGTATATATCACTTTTCTATGTATTATTTCTACTAGTTATATTTTCAAAGCTTATTTATTAAACAATCTTTATACTTTTAAGTTAAATATTAATATTCTAATATTCTTAATATAAATAATATTCTGATGTAGTCTGACATAAAACTAATGACAAAGTGATTGTAACATTTGTTTTGAGTTTTTAATTTAAATTATGAACATAATTTCATTTTAATTGGTAGATTGTTACATTGACAGTCATGTGATATATTAAACATATGTGAATTTCTCCCAGGGAGGTAGAATAGATATATTGCCTCTTAAGCCCTTTGCAACCAAAATTTCAGCATATTTTTATATAAGTCAACCTTAAAACTGAATGTGGGTAGAGGACAGCAGACTCAGTAGTGGTCAGCACAAAAAATACAACATAGTGTGAATTCCCTAGAGTTTCTTAGCTCATGTATATACTAGGTTTGTAGCTGAGGAAGAAAGAGGATTGAAAATACCAATGGTTCAGACCTGAAATCCCTAAGTAAAAGTGCTCTCTTAACCACAGTAATAGGAAAAGCAGCAACAGGACAGAAAACAAAGATTATTATCTTATTTACCATCATTAACTAGTCAATGAGTCCAGAATCATTCCTTCCTGACAAGTATAGCTATGTGGGGCTTTGAGGTGCTATGGAACTCTGATAGTTCAGATAGACAAGTGGTGATCCTGCCCCTCCATCCTTGCCAATGGCAGTGAGACTCTAGACTCTTGGTGTCAGCAGGCACATGTGAGCGACCAGCAGGAATAAGGTCACTTCTGATAGAGAGATACCAGGAGAAGCACAGGGGAAAGCAAAGGCTTTCACTGTGGCCCAGGGATATGGCACCCTCACTTTATTTCAGGGCCAGTGGAGGGCATGTGGAGATCTGCTTACCATAACAAGGAACAACTCCCCAGCTTCAGCCCCAGGAGCCAAACAAGGTGACACAAACAACATTGGCTTCTTCTTCCATCTGGCCACCATGCTGGAGAATTGCAGACAAGAGAAGAAATATATATTTAAATCATTTTTTAAATGAGATCTGTTATAAAAGATAGACATCCCCATTGAAACATGAAATATTATGTCAATATGAAAGTTACACATGTTCCAAATACCAGGACAAGAAAACAACTACCAGTATATATCTACTTCCTGAGATATTATATGAATGTTATAGAACAATTAGAAAATATTTTAATGTAGCTGTGAAAAATGCTCCAATAAATATTTCAAATGTATCTAAAACAAAAAGGAGGCTCATCAATGATATAAAGAAGAACTAAATAGAAATGTTAGGACTTAAAAATAATTAAAATAAAAAGCTCAGGGAATAGGTACAGTAGCAGAATGGAAGTGACCAAGAAAGTCAGTGAGCTGGAAGAAAGAATAAGAGAAATTAACCAATCCAAACAAACAAACAAACATTAGGAAGAGCCTCAAGGACTGGTAGGGCTTTAAGTCAAAGATCTTACACTCAGGTCATCAGAGTACCAAAAGTTGAGGAAAAGAGGGAGGGACCAAAATACATTTGAAGAAACATTCGCAGAATTGCCCAGATTTTGCTAGAGACTAGAGAAGTTTAGGGAACCTCAAATAACACAAACCTGAGATATATTATAATTAGACTTCTGAAAACTACAGACACAGAAAAGATGTCAACAAGAGAAAAAAAAAAACACTTGAGCTATACAGGAAAAAATGATTAGAGTGATGAAGAAAAGTTCTAATTAGAAACTATGGAAGGTGAAAGAAGGTTTATATTATATTTAAAAAAATGCTTAAAAGAAAGAAATGAGGTAAGCATAATACCGTAAGCCTGAAATGCCAATATGCAAGTGGCAGAGGCAAGAGGGTCTCAAGGTTGAAGCCAGCCTAGGTTACATTGCAAGAACCTGTCTAAAAAAAAAAAAAAAAAAAAAAAAAAAAAATAAGGGAAAAGGAAGGGGAGAGAAAAGGAAAGAATAAAGGAAAATAAATGGAAAAGAAAATCACCAGCCAAAGTTAACATTTTTCTCAGGAATGAGGGGAAACCAGTACATTTTCCAATAAAAGACAACTAAGAATTCACCACCAAAGCCTACCTTACAGAATAACTAAAATAATTCACATGAGAATGGAAATTATAAGAAAAGGAACCTTAGAGTATTAGTAACAAAGAAAAAGGGGCTGGGAGATTGACGGCTCAGCAATTAAACATACTTGCTTGCCAAGCCTGATGGCCCCAGCTCAATTTCCCACTATCCACATAAAACCAGATGCACAAAGTGGTGCATATGTCTGGACTTCTTTTCCAATGGTAGGAGGCCTCAGTGTGGCCATTCTCTCTCTCTCTCTCTCTCTCTCTCTCCATATTTCTCTCTTTCTCTCATAAATAAGTAAATAAATAAATAATAAAAAGAAAGAACAAAAACAACAATATGATTAAATGCCACAGGAATTTGATTTTCTAATTTTTTTGAAGGCAGTGGAGAAAATATTTACTTATTGGTTGTGGTGGTTTGATTCAGGTGTCCCCCATAAACTTAGGTATTCTGAATGCTAGCTCCCCAGCTGATGGATATTTGGGAATTAATGCCTCCTGGAGGTAGTATACTGTTGGGGGCAGGCTTATGGGCTTTATAGCCAGTTTCCCCATGCCAGTGTTGGGCACACTCTCCTGTTGCTAGGTTCACCTTATGTTGGTCAGGAGTGATGCCCACCCTCTGCTCATGCCATCGTTTTTCCCTGCCATCATGGAGCTTCCCCTCGAGCCTGTAAGCCAAAATAAATCTCTTTTTCCCAGAAGCTTCTCTTGGTTGGGTGATTTCTACCAGCAATGTGAACCGGACTGCAAAAGTAAAGTGGTACTGAGGAGTGGGATTACTGCTAGACACCTGACTATGTGGCTTTGGCCTTTTGGAGCTGATTTTCAAGAGGAATGTGGAAGGAGTTGAAACCTTGGCCTAAGAGATGCCTTGCAGTGCTGTAAGTACAGCTTGATGGACTATTCTGGTCAGAGCTGAAAGACCTGAAGGCAGTAAACACTATGGACTGTGAGGTTTGGCTTATGAGGGTGAGAAAAAGCTTTGCCTGGACTGGGCTAGCAGTTTGTGTGAGAAGCTTGCTCTTATGCCCATGTCCTGAGAAGTTGTGCAGGGTTGCTTTGCATAGAAATGAACTGGTGTGTACAGTGGGATATGACACAGAAAGAAAAATCTTTAGGTGAACTGCTGCCCGTTCAGCTGCAACTGAGAGATTACAACCTTTGAGACTGGGCTAGCTGACCTGTGCTGGGGCAACAAGAAGAAAGTAGACTTTTGAAGGAGCCTGGGTGCTCAAGGAGTGTCCTGTTCTTCAAAGTCTGCTTTATTGCCCCCTGGATTAACAAATTGGCACCCTACCTGGTATTGTGGAGTATAAGAAATGCTGGAAAGAGGGTCATTGAGTTTGCAACACGGTCTTGTGTTTTGGAAATGGCCATGGACAGTGTGAAGCGGGTTTGCTGGTTGCCTGCACAGAGACCCCATGGGGCCAAGAGGATGACTTGCAGTGGAGACCCAGTGGAGATGCCGGGACCATGAGATGGCTGCCAAGGAGCTGCCGGCCCGATGAAGTTTCCCAGGACTGTGAGTAGCCTAGCTAGAGGGGCAGAATTGGAATGGCAGAGACTTGTTGCTGGTTAGAATTATTGGACTTGAAGATTTGTCACTGGCTAGAGTTGCTGGACTTGAAGCTACAGAGTTTGATATTTGCCCTGTTTGTTTTAAATCTTGTATTGGTTAAATGTTTCTTTGCTATGCCCAATGCCATCTTTTGCAGTGTGAACATTTATTCTGTGCCATTATGGGTTTTTTGAGGTTATTTTTTTGGTATTATGGCTCAGTTAAAAGATTTTGAGCTATGGGGATTTATGAACATCATTAGGATTGATAAAACTATGGGGACTTTAAAGTCAGACTGAATGCATTGTATTTTACATCATGTATGGATATCAGTTTATGGGGGTTAGGGGCGGAATGTGTGGTTTGATTCAGGTGTCCCCCATAAACTTAGGTATTCTGAATGCTAGCTCCCCAGCTGATGGATATTTGGGAATTAATGCCTCCTGGAGGTAGTGTGTTGTTGGGGGCAGGCTTATGGGCTTTATAACCAGTTTCTCCATGCCAGTATTGGGCACACTCTCCTGTTGCTAGGTTCACCTTATGTTGGCCAGGGGTGATGCCCACCTTCTGCTCATGCCATCGTTTTTCCCTGCCATCATGGAGCTTCCCCTCGACCCTGTAAGCCAAAATAAATCTCTTTTTCCCAGAAGCTTCTCTTGGTTGGGTGATTTCTACCAGCAATGTGAACCGGACTGCAACATTGGTAAATGGTAAAATGATGGCATCTATAAACTGCAAAGTGTTGTGTATATATGTGTACGTAAGGCAGTACCAGGAGTAATCACTTTGAAAGTTATACGAAGAGAAACAACTAAAAACCAAACAGATAAATAAAAATGGAAATATAAAAAATGTTAAATAATAGCACTTGTATGTGTCTTTGTTGAACTGATGAACAGAGACTTAAAAATAGGTGCAAAAATAAACTCTTCTGCAACCCAGAGCTTATTGTTGAGTTTTTCATGCATACTAGAAAGAATATAATACTCAAAGACAGTTCAAAATGATGGTAAAACTGGTTCTAAGAATCGAGTTGGTATTTTAAATGAATAGGCAGTAATGAGAAATTTCTGAAGTTGAATCAGCATTATGATATTCAAGTGATAGATGAAGATTGCCTTTTGTTTTTAAGACTTTTATCTTGAACATGGAGATAAAGATACCTATCTTAAGCCAAAAACTAAAGTGTTAAATAAGCTGGATGTGGTGGCATGTGCCTTTAATCTCAACACTGGAAGGAAGGAAAGGAAGGAAGGAAGGAAGGAAGGAAGGAAGGAAGGAAGGAAGGAAGGAAGGAAGGAAGGAAGGCAGGCAGGCGAAGGCCTTGAGGGCAGAGGAAGGGGGGTTGAGAGGATACACAAAACTAATAGCAACATACATCAATCCCATAGAAACCTGCCTCTTGGATACCACTCTGCAAGTTATTACCCTCACTAAGAATGAGGGAGACATGAGCAGAAGACCTCCATAAAAGGCGGAGAAAGCATTAACTTAAGACCACGGGAGCTGACTGGTAATTCCTAGGTTCGGAATTGGGTTCCTTTCTACAATAAGTTGTTGGTCAAGGAGACTTGAGGTCCATAAAATAATATAGGTTATTACCAAACCATTTGGTTAGGTGCAAGGACTAAAAGGTTCCCCATTGCTGAAGATGTGATCACTTGCTGCCACAAGTGGCAGAGGCAGGAGGATCTCAAGGTTGAAGCCAGAACCTTAGGTATACATTGCAAGAACCTGTCTAAAAAATTAGTAAGTGATCATGTTGGAACTGAGAGGGAATCTAGTTCCCTCCTGGCTAGTCCTCATAGGGCTAGAAAGTGCTATGGGATCAGTTGGATAATAAAAGTTTCTGACTTATTGATTAAGCAGGAGATTCTGCCAGTTGCAAAATCAATTAGCTGAGCAAGAAGTATACTCTTGTGCAGTAGTGGCTCACAGACAATGTATGTAACCACCTGCTCATGGATTGGACATGAGACCCATTCAGTGGGAGTGAACTCATATCTAGCTCTGGGAACCAAGCCAGATTCCCTAGAACAGGAAACAAATAGATTCTAAAGAACCTCCACTGGTGTCTAATAAAATGAATATGCACATCAATGTGTCTTTCTAATGACTGTTTAAATTGTTCTTACTTTTGGTTTGGAGAATCTGTTATATTTAATAGATAGAGGAGAACACATGCAATGACAAGGAAACATCAATACATCAAGAAGAGAGAGCCAACTGTCTACCAGGAGATGGGTCACCTCCATCTCATTGTCTGGGCCCAGAAGTCATTATAGGGAAAGTGGTGACATGGATACTGTTCCCATGGCTAGTCTGAAAACCGCTTCCAGGGAAATGGCAACAGACACTATGGTCACTCAAACCTCATAAAAAGAGAGATCCAGTGTCTACAGAGAAAGCAACACTAAATCAGATCTTGCTATGGCCCACCAAGGCACAGGAAGTATTGTGGAAGAGGGGGCAAAGAAGATTGTAAGTGCCTCAGAGTGGGTGAGAATAGCCTGAGACACCTTGTTCCTCTCATCCCTGCAGAGATGGGACTGAGGCCTCTTGATTCCCACCATAAATACCAATAACCCCACTGTACACCCTCAGCAGAACTGGAGCACAGGGAGAAGGGTTCTATGTGTGCAACATTTTTGTTAAAAAAATAAAGAAATAAAAACATGGCTACCTAAATTCAGTTACAAGACAATTATTTTTAATACAATTGTACAGTTACTTAGAAATGAACAGAACGGAAAAGATATATTACATTGATACTTATTGAAGGAAAATAAAAATGGATGACTGAATATCAGTTAAACTATGCTTTGTCTGTTTTATTTCTTTGCTTCAGAGCAGAGAAACAACAGAGGACATGGCAAAGGTCAAAATTTACCTTTATCAAGAGATAAATACCACAAAACCACAAAAAGCATATAAAAATATGCTAAGCAAAGAGAGCTGAAAGGAAAAATAGATAAATCTATAGTTATAATTGGAGTTTAACACCTACCTCTCAGCATTTGATAGAACAAATTGGAAATAAAGAAATAGAATTTGATAGCATCATTAATGCCAATGAAATCTGATTGACATTTAGAGAACATTACAATACTACAGTAAACATTTTTATATGCCCACAGAACTATACTAATATAAATCATATCCTTGATATAAAAGAAACTTCAAAGACAGCCTACTATATTCTGTCTATGATGGGACAAAGAGAAATCAATGATAGAAATGAAGCAGTAAAAATGATTAAACACTTGAAAATAAAACATTCTAAATAATACATAAGTCAAAGGGGAAATTTAAAAAAAAACATTGATGTTAACAAAAAGCATAACCAAACTTGTGGAGCTAAGGCAGTACCAGGTGGAAAAATTAACAACACTAAACAAATAATAAATAATTTATAGAACATTAGAAAAGAAAAGTGTGTTAAATTAGTATTATAAGCTCTTATTCCATGAAACAATATAAAGCAAAACAAAAAAATCTAAAACTGGGTTACAAGAAGGAAAACACTAGAGATAAAAGCTAAAGAAAATTAAATTGAAAATAGCAAAATGAGAATAATGGTTAAATAAACAGCCTATTTTTGAAAAGATCAATGTAGTTATCAAATCAAGCTTGACTGATGTTGGAAAAAGAAAGACCTCAAAAATGGTCAATGTGGGCTGGAGAGATGGCTTAGCGGTTAAGCGCTTGCCTGTGAAGCCTAAGGACCCCGGTTCAAGGCTTGGTTCCCCAGGTCCCACGTTAGCCAGATGCACAAGGGGGCGCACGCGTCTGGAGTTCGTTTGCAGAGGCTGGAAGCCCTGGCGCGCCCATTCTCTCTCTCTCCCTCTATCTGTCTTTCTCTCTATGTCTGTCGCTCTCAAATAAATAAATAAAAAATAAAAAAAAATGGTCAATGTAAAAAATGAAAAGTTACAAGGTACACCATTTCAGACACTACAGAATTAGAGACAAAAGGGAATAAAAATAACAGCTCCACACAGATATGTACACATATATTTTGAAACATAAATAAAATGGACCAATTTTTAAGCAATAACTACCAGAAACTCATCCAACAATTTCGCAATTAAATTCATGAAATTTAATTACAATGAAAAAATATCTCAGGACCATTAACTTCACTGATTAATTTAATAAAATATTTAAAATAGAGGACCCAGCTGTAAGTCTGGGTAAATATAGCCAGCTGATATTCAATAAAAATGCCAAAAATACTCATTTGAGAAAAGACAGGCTCTTCATCAAATGATGCTGGGAAAACTGAATATGTATCTGTAGAAGGACAAAAATAGGTCCTTATCTCTCTCCTTGCACAAGAATTAAGTCCAAATGGGTCAAATACCTTAATATCAGACCTGAAACTCTGAAACTGCTAGAGGAATAGGTAGGGGAAACACTTTAACATATTGGTCTTGACAAAGACCAATACTTTCTGAATACAATCCCAATTGCTCAGGCAATAAAAGTACAGATTAACTGCTGGGACATCATGAAATTACAAAGCTTTTGTACAGCAAAAGTCACCATGAATAGAGCCAAGAGGCAACCTACAGAATGGGAGAAAATCTTTGCCAGCTATACATCTGATATAAGATTAATATCTAGGATATACAAAGAACTCAAAAAACTAACTAATAAGAAATCAAACAACCCAATTCAAAAATGGGCTGTGGAACTAAATAGAGAAGAAACACAGATGACATATGAACATCTGAAACAACGTTCTACATCCCTAGTCATCAGGGAAATGCAGGTTAAAACCATATTGAGATTCCAACTCACTCCTGTCAGATTGGCTGCCATCACAAAAACAAATGACCATAAGTACTGGTGAGGAAGTGGAAAAAGAGGAACCCTCCTACACTGTTGGTGGAAATGTAATCTGGTCCAGCCATTGTGGAAATCAGTGTGGAGGTTCCTGAGGCAGATAAAAACAGATTTGCCATATGACCCAGCTATAGTACTCCTAGACATATATCCTAAGTACTCATCTCAGTACCTTAGAGATACTTGCTCTATACATAATAGCTAGGAAGTGGAACCAGCCTAGACGTCCCTCAACTGATGAGTGGATAATGATGTGATACATTTACACAATGGAGTTCTACTCAGTAGTAAAGAAAAATGAAGTTATGAAATTTGCAGGAAAATAGATGGATCTGGAAAGGATTATACTAAGTGAGTTAACCCAGGCCCAGAAAGCCAAACATCACATATTCTCTCTTATATGTGGATTCTAGCTATAGATGATTGGACTTCTGTGTGAATAGGAGGAAAACTCAGTAGTAGAGGCCAGTAAGCTAGAAAGGAGATTTAAAGGGAAGAGAAATGGATGGATGGGGGACCTAATAGGATGGTATTGTATATATGTAAGTAGAAGAACAAATGAATGAGGGTGAAAAGGCCTAAGTGAGGTCAGGGGAAGAGATTGAGTAAAGGAAAGGTAGATGGACAGCTAATCAAAATCTAAGAGGATATAAATAAGTCATATGGAAACCTACTTTTTTTGGACAATAGAACACACAGGAGCCATAGATTGTTACTAGAAAATTTTCAGTGCCAGGGATGGGTTATCTTCCAGTGAGTTGTTGGCCAAGGAGGTCCCTGATGCCCCCAAAACATTACATGACACTGCCAAGGCCCTGGGTTTCCCATGAGGAATAGATGGTAAGACCCTATTGCTGAAGATTCCACATACTTGGGCTGCAAGGTCACTGAGAAATCCCACTGGAGATGATCTGAAACCTTCTTCATGTAAACTAGCTGACAGAAAGCTGGTAAAGCCATGCAGCATGCAGTTCACTGGGAGAGCGAGAAATCACCAGTGAAAATACTCAACAGTGGACACTACAAGCCCTATTTTTGGCCATCCTGGCCAAATGAACCAATGGGTGCAATAGTGGCATGTCTGTCATGGTGAAAACCAAAACTGTCCTCTAATTGGACTGGAGGACTGCTCCATGACAGGGAATACATCCTTGACACTGAAAACCTACAAGAGGGGTAGTCATGAGCCTTAAGGGTGTAACATCTTTTGCTGTCTGGCTAAATGTATATACTATGCTCATCAAACTGCCTAGTAAGCACTTCTCTTAATGTTCATACCCTTATACTAATGCTAATCTTACTTTTGGTAGAGAAGCTTCTCTATTCGTATAGCAGTGACCTTGGGATGACTCAGAACACATCATGGTGCTGAGAATAAGTGACAGAGGAGTGCTCAGCACTGAAATATATCTATGACACCTTCCAAGGCTCAGGGTCCATTGCGAAAGAGGTGGCAGAAAGAATGTTAGAGCCAAAGGACGGGTAGAACTCCTTACAATGTGCTCCCCCAGACATAAAATGGCCTAGATATCCATGACCTCAGTGTCTGACACTACCTACACAAGACCATAATAATAGGAGAAAAAGATGATGACATCAGAATAAGAGAGAGACTGATTGAGATGGGGAGGAGATAGGATGGAAAGTGCAGTTTCAAAGGGAAAGTGGGGGAAGGGAGGGAAATACCATGGAATATTGTTTATAATTATGGAAGTTGTCAATAAAAAAGAAAGAAAGAAAGAAAAATTAACATAATTCTCTAGGATCTTTTATTCAATAATAGAAGAAGATGAAATAATTCTCAATTAATTTTATAAAACTAGAATTGCCTTGTACTGAAGTTAGAAAAATATAGTACAGAAAAGCAATCAAACAAGCTATAGGCTATTATCCTTTGTTAGTACAGCTATAATAATGTTTAAGAAAATATTAATAAATAGATTTTATCAGTGAGGTAAAAGAATTGTTCTCTACCAACAAATAAATTTTATTTCAGGAATGCAAGACTGGTTCAACACTTGAAAGACAATCAAGGTAATCTGCCTCATTAATAAAAAAAAAGCATAAGACTTTACCATATGGACATAAAATCAGTTTTTACTGAGTTCAACAGCCATCATGAATAAAAGCTCAGGTTAAAAATGGAATTAAGCTGGGTTTAGTAGCACATGATTTTAGTCCCAGCACTTGACAGGCAGAGGTAGGAGGATTACCATGAGTTTGAGGCCAGCCAGAGACTACATAGTGAATTCCAGGTGAGCTTGGGCTATTGCTATGCCTACCTTGAAAAACCAAAAAAAAAAAAAAAAAAAAAAAAAACCCAAAAACCAAAAAAGGTGGTGGGGAGTGGGGGTGGTTTGGAATAGAGAATTAAAATTATTCCAGTGTTCCAGGGCTGGGGATAGCTCAGTGTTAGAGCAGTTGTCTGGTACACACCAGGCTAGAGTCCAACCCTGGCACCAGAAAAAACGAATAATTTGACAAAGAAAGCATGTGTAAAACTGTGGGCCTAACTATATGTTTGAAGATTAAAGAAAGACAGAATGGTTGGACTGGGGATGTTAGTTGAGTGGTAGAGTACTTGGATGGCATGTATGAGTCCTTAGGCTTAATCCCTGGAGCTGGAAAAAACAAAACAAAACAAAACAAAACAAAACAACAAAAGCACATGAAGATAGAATGCTTTAATACTTAAGGTAAGGAACAAGACAAGGATGTTGGATGTATCACTTTTATTCACCATAATGCTAAAACTCCATCCTGTTGTATAGTCAAGGAAAGGAAATAAAAGGTCCACAGACTGATATGGGGAAAAAAAAAAATGCAGTTGTCTCCTTTGCACATGGAACAATTGTATATGTGTAAATTCTGAGAAATTTCCAGTAAAATTAAACTTGATTAGTTGCTGCACCAAAGTCACAGGATTCAAAATTCACATAAAAATACAAGCACATTTTTATATACCAGCAAGGTACACATGGACATCTAAGTTAAAAATATCACTTACAGTTATTTGAAAGTGTATTTCCTTACCGTGAATTTAAGAAAACATACATAAAGTTTATATGACAACTCAAGTACTGATAAAGACACTAAAGATGATCTTAGTCAATGGAGAGACACACTGCATTCATAGATTGGAAGGTTCCACACAACAATATTGCCCTCCTCAGAGTTGCATACAATTTTAATGCAATTTCTATAAAAATTTCAGAAATATATGTCCCAAATATAAACAGAATTATTCAAAGATGTATATGATAGAGCAAGGATACTAGAATAGCTGAAAACATTTGAAAAAATGAGGCATGAGGAATGGCTTCCAATTGCATGAGAATTCTGAGGCTGCAGTGGGCAGGGATGACCAGCATTCAGGAGGCACTGACACTGGTCAATGTAAGAGCCCAGCATAACACACGTGTGCTCAGCGTATCATTTGTAAAATGACAAAACAACAGAGGGAAGAGAGTCTTTCCAAAATATATTGCTGGAATAGTGGAACATATATAGGAAAACATGTGCCCTGGTCTAAACTTCATACCTGTTTAAATACACAAGAGACATCTATCATACTAATAACTGTGGGCTAACTCCACAATGCATGACCCATATACCTCAACAAGGAGGGGCCAGTGGGGGGGGGGTAGGTCACGGATGAGCCTAATAATTAACTGTATTTGCTGAATACAAAACCAATAAAAAAAAAAAGAAAAGAAAAAAAGGGCTTAGATGGAAAAAATTAAAAAAGATGTAAAGGTAATTATAAAATGTAGGGAAAAATTGTGATCTAGACCTAAGCAGAGTTTTTATTTCTGACACCATAAAATATAGCACCTATAAAAGAGAAAATGGACAAATTGAGCTTCATTAAACATAAGCACGTTATCTCTGTGAAGAATCTGCAAGGACAAAAAGACAAGTTATAGACAGAAGGCATTTCTAAATCACACACTGAAGAACAATTCCTGCCGTTCAAAATGAGCCCTCAAAACTGAACTTTCTAAAAATAACTAGTGTACTTGAAATGTATACAAAAACCAGGAAGAACCATTTTCCTGAAGAAGATAAAAGCAGCCCTTAATACCTGGTTTTAGACTCCCCTTTGGATACCAAAATCCAAAGATCTAAGTCTGGTATAAAATCACATGATCTTTACCATATGGGCATCTTCCCATATACTCTAAATAATTTCTAATTTCTGGTATCAACAATAGCAGATAAACCAAATCAGAGAGCCAGAGCCTCAGAGGCCCCCAACACCTCAGCACTGAAGCAGACCAAAAATGAACCCAACATGGCTCAGGGAAATCTTGCGGAAGAGGGGGCGGAAAGAATGTCAGAGTTACATGTTGGGTCATGATTTTCAGAGACATTTATCATACTAATAAATGGGGGCTAACTCCACAAAAAAAAAAAAAAAAGCTGAGCTATGTCCCCAACTAGCAAAAAAAAAAAAAAAAAACAATAGCAGATAAAATGCATGTGTTATATACATATTTGTCTTATCATATTGTTTAGAAAAATGATAAGAAAGTCGGTGTATGTTCAGCACAAACACTTTTTTAAAACCATAGTTCATGGTTGGTTGAATTCACAGATACAGAATCATAGATACAGGTTTGATTGTACATGTATTGAATGAGTACATGAACAGGTGTTCAGCATCCTCTTCATTAGGGAAATAAGAGTTAAAACCACAAGTTCAGGGACTGAGTGGATGGTTCAGTAGGTAAATCTACTTACTATACAAGTATGAGTAACCTCGTTTGGACCCCCAGCACCCATTTAAGAAGCCAGACAACTGTGTCAGATTGTAATCCCAGTCATGTTTATAGGTGAGAAGAAACACAGAGACAGGAGAATCAGCTGGAAGCATGAGGCTAGCTAGCATGGAAAAAGTAGCAGTGAGTCACATGAGATCCTGTCTCAAAGGAGGTGGAAGGTGAGAACTGACACACGAATGTTGTTCTCTGATCTCCAAGACACCTCCATGCCCACAAGCACACAACACACATACCCCTACTCCAAACTCACAGGTTGATACTATCACATACCTATTGATGGCACCACCAAATGCTGGCAAAGATTTAGTCTCACATTGCAGTAGGCAGAATGCCAGATTGTACTGTCTGATGGATTCTTAAGAAACTAAACATACATCTGACATAAAACCTGTCACTTTTCACTGTGTCTTTGGAAGTGAACACTTATATTCAAACAAGTACCTTTATAAGAATGCTCATGACAGATGTATTTGTAATAGCCACAACTTGAAGCGACTTAAATGTTTTTCAAGAAGTAAATGATTGGACAGATTGGAACACATCCACACTGGAATACTACCCAGTAACAAAAAAGAAACTAGTAACTGATAAGTGCAATAGTCATGAGTTTTTATGGAACTGTCCTAAATGAGGAGAGCCAAACCACAAAGGTAATGTAGTGGTGGGCATCTTAAGGTGACAAAGTTATAGATATAGAGCACTGTTTAATGATGGATAGGAATTAAGGAGGTGGTGTGAATAGAGGGTAAGTAGGTGTGTGGTAACAAAGTGTCCACATGTGGAATCCTTTTGTCAATGAATGTGTTCTATACTCTTGACTACATCTGTGTCAACATCCCAGCTGGGATATTGTAGTATATAGCTTTGCGAGTCATTGCACTATAGGCATCTAAGGTATCTTTGTACTACTTTTACCATTGCATATGATCTACAAATACTGTATAATAAAAATTTACTCAAAGCCTGAATAGTACATGGATCTTTATAAACACAGTAAGGAGTTAGAGGAAAATGTGGACAGAGTGATTTGATCAGTTTCTTACCTGCAGTTGAAATTGGAATGTATTGAAAGACATATTAATAAAGGAGACCAAGTATTAGATTTATAAAAGTGTTTTTGGCCAATTTCACCCCAAATTTACTTTCCCTTGTGACCATCAAGGGATGCTTTCTCTTCTTCTTTCACATAAAAATTCCACTGTGGTTTACTTGCTCTTTATCAGAGAGGGAAATGTAAACATTTTTATTTTCCCTCACTTGTTGACAAGCTTCTGGTAAATCAAAGTATAAAAAATATATAACTTCTATAATTATAAACAGTCATAAACAAGAATGAAATCATGTCATGCAGAAAACTGGATGGACTGAAGATCACCAATTTATGTGAAACAAGCCAGATTCAGACAATATTACAATATTGCATGTTTGCTGTCATATGTGGAATCTAGGGGAATGGAGATCATGAAAGTAGAAAGAGGCCTGTTTGGTAAAATAAAGGGAGCCAAGGGGAAGAAGAGGAAAGACAGTAATGGGGGAAGTGAATATGATCAAGGTTCATTTTAAACATTATGAAAATGTCCCAATAAACCCATTTTTTCATTTATGTACAATTAATTTGTGCTAATAAAGAGTGGAATAGACATTTGTGAGGTTCACAAATTAATATAAATAGATGAGATGTTAATAAAAATAAATATAAGATACTGGGATGGCCACTTAAAGAATGAACACTGGAAGTGACAGTAATGGTATAATAGACCAATATTTTGAGTGGAGTGTGTGTCTCAATGCAGAAAAGAGCATCATGTGTGTGACAGGCATTCACTGATGGGAAAGGAATCTTCTTATAACAGTAACAACTGTGACATTAGCAGTCACTTAACAGAAGAAACCCTACTGTGTCCCAGACAGTGTTGTAGGTCTTATCATCAAACCAATGACAATGATGGCTAACCTATGTAGAGCTCATGAACTTCCAGGCCTGTCCAGGTGCTTCATTCACATCTATTAAATCACCCATATTCAAAACTTATAAAATCAGTATTATAATTTATCTAATTCCACAAAGAAAGGAATGCACAGAGACACAGATTAAGTTACTTGCTGAAAATCACTAAGCTAGTAAGTGGTAGAGTTAAGTTGCACATTTCTAGAAAATCAATGTATTCTTTTCCATAGTTCAGTAGTATTCAGAATCTGTGACATGATGCAATTAAGTGGTTTTTCTTTTATACTTATATCACCTGACAAATGAGGAAAGAGAATATATAAATATGCATTATGAAACAATATTCAATCATAATAAATAAAGGCCTGTTATTTGCAACCCCATGGGCAGAAGCGGAGATCATTGCGCTAAGTGAAATAGGCTAGGTGTAGTGTCCAGTGCATGCTTTTGCTGGTATGTGAAATCTAATTTTTTTTAAATCAGTTTATTCCCTATAAATTAAGAATAGATTAATGGTTACCCAAAGCCAGAGAGACAAGGGAGAGTGAAGGATAGACATAAATTAACAGTGGATCTGGCTAGAGTCTGCTGGGAACAAGAAGTTGTGACGTGCCACTACAGGATGTGGCGACTCCAATGAGAATGTGTAGTCTGTTCTACAAACCTGGAAGAAAGGAGTTTGAGTGTTTTTTTTTTTTTTTGCATAAATAAGGAAAATTTTTTGAAGCAATAGATACGTCAGCCCCGACTTAACAGTTATGTAATGCGTAATGTTTCAAAATATCACAAGTACTGCATAAACCTACGCATAAGCAATGTATAAATTCAAATGTATACCTTTTGTATTGCTGGGTCCCATTTTAGCCTCAAGTTCATGAAGTGTGCATCTTGGTGTTGATCCACTATTAGCATCTTCCTGCTGTCAGAACAGGTCATATCTCAGTAACTGCCCTAAAATACATCTTCTCAAACAGATGGTGACACGCAGAGGTCTTTGTCTGGAGGAAAGGATGTAAAAGTCCAAATATTTTTTCCTGCCAGTGATTGGGTTGATTAGGATGGAGTATATTATAGCTTGAGACACAATTCAGATTTGTGAGTTATTTCCTTTCTCCCCTTACACTCCCCTCACTGGATTGCTGAATCCACACTACTCCTCCGGCTTTTAGGAAGTATTTCCTGTGTGAACATGACTGACTCATGCAACATCTCTTACAAGACCACCTGCTTTACTCATAAGATGGATTATTTTTCACATGAATGACTTCAATCATAATTTTTGTGGAGGTATTCTAAACTAGGGAAACTCAATTTCAGGAGAGGGAGGGGGAGCAGAGAAAACATAACATAGTTCTAGAACTTTTGAATCCCTCTCGGAAACACAGTGAGATCTTTTTATTTTCTGACCCTGTATATCAAAGGCATGAGTCCCAAGTACTCCCAGTTCTATTCATATCCATGTGGAATGTGGTGTGTAGAGTCAGAGCAGAGCAGTGTCCTGATGGTGTTCAATGTGACACTGGAGATATGGATATGGCAATTAAATTGTAAGGCACTCTGGTGGATGTATGGCCTTTACTCTGCACTCTGCAGTTTCAGTAGAATCTTTATGTTTTATATATACAATTTATATGTACTGTATATATTTTTCTTTTCCTTCTTGAATAAGGTTTAGCAACTGGACTGGTGACACCACAGCTTGTAGACCCATCTGGGCCTGGGTTCTCCTTGTGCTGGAGTCTTTGGATTGGCCCTGTTCACAGGCTTTCCTTCCTCCCCTCTGGCTGGAGGGAGGGAGTTTGGGGACTGCTGAGAAACATCTTTTGCAGTGCTCTTGTTTGCATTCCTTCCTCCTGCCACTTCATTTTGGATCCTCTCACCCTGACTTTTGCTCAGGGATGAATCAAATGGTTTGTCAGTGTTTGCCAATAGAGGTTAGCTATTTCCCACCATGGGACATTGGTTCAACAGAATAAATGTACTTTCACTTCAAAGTCTTGAGAGAACAGGTCTCATTTATAGGGTAGGAGGCAGAGGGCACCCTGCTGGGAAGCCTGGGCTTGGGGAGCTCATCCACCGTGCTGCTGCTCAGACTGTTTCGGAAGTGGATTTATTCTGGATCATCGTAGGGTAGGGCAGCAGGGCCAGTTGGATACAGCTCTAATTCTGAGAACACATAAATTAAAAAGGAGTTCTTGGCTAGAATTAGCTTCTCAAATCCCTCTTTCAATTATTAAAAATAGTTTTGCTTTAACAAGCATTCTTTCCTTCACAGTTCTGCTTCTCATTTGGCCCAGGCTCCCTTGAAGTCTTAATTTTGCATTTATGACATGGCAGATAGTCCTCAATATGGAAACAATTATGATATCAAGGATATCCACATTGGGCTGGGCAGGACTATAGAACTGGGAAGGTGACATGCCTCATGTTCAGCCTTCCTTCCCACCCTCTTTGCTTAGGACATGCTCCGGCCCTCCTTCTGCCTTTGCCCAGATGTGTTCCTGCAGCTTGTTGCTATGGCCTTAAACGTTTGGCCCACTGTCTCCAGGCCAGCTGTTGGCTATTGTGTCAGGGATTCTGGGATTTCTCTGGGAACAGAGCTAGGCAAGGCTTTCTGGGATACCTTTCTGGAGAAGCTGTGGCAGATGGAGTCTGGACAGCAGCTGGTGGAAATCTGGCAAGGTGGCCTTGTGTTCTGCAGAGAATGGGAGTGGCACTGAGCATGCTCTGGGATGACTCAGAAAGAACAGAGATTTGGAAAGAGAGGGGAGGAGGTTTTGTACTTATGATTCATCATGATGGGACTCACAGAGGAAGAAAACCATGGCTAGTAAAATATCACAGTATTCAGTTAGTCAGGAGATATCTTAACAAAATTAACCTTTTGAATTATGTGTCTTCCAAAGAAAATGAATGAGTAGATTTTTCTCAGTGATATTAGTAAGGCTATTTCTTTGCCGATTTGTGCTGTTCTTAAACTTCGTGTATTTTCTTGTACTGTTGTAGTGGGTGCTGGAACTTGGGCTGCTGGTAGAGGAGGGTGGAGTTGCAAGACCTCTCCATCCTTCTCTGTTGGAGCCCAGAGCAGCTGCATGGCTTCTGCCATCTTAAGTGAGGGGATGAAATTCAGTGGTGCTTTGAGTCCCCTTGAAAATCTCTGTTCCCATGTGGAAGCTTAACCTTAGTGGTAACCTTAGCCCTTACCCGACAGCTACTTGGAAACCTGTGGTGTTCTGAATTTTCCACAGAATGATCCAGGTTCTCACTCCCTGGCTGTAGTAGGCATGGGCAGAGCTGGAAAGGACCAGGGCAAGCCTGATTGTCGAGTAGTGGGAATTAGAATGACGGTTACAATCATCTGGGCTGAAGGAATGCAGAGCCACCGACCCTAAGGGGCTCAGGGTGTTGGAAAGCTGTCAACTGATAGAGGTTCTTTAAATCATCTGATGGAGGGAGGCAAATGCAAAAGGTTATACTTAGTTTGCCCTCAAAAGAATCACATTGGAGAAAATAACAGCTTTGATATGAGAAAATAATTCTGAGGCATGAGAAAACTGAATCATTGTTCAAGGGGTTAGGAGACCTCTTCTCTAATCTTTTTGTTGTTGTTGTTGTTTTGAAGTAAGGTATCAGGTCTCCCTCTAGCCCAGGCTGACCTGGAATTCACTATGTAGTCTCAGGCTAGCCTTGAATTCACAGTGATCCTCCTACCTCTGCCTCTTAAGTGCTGGGATAAAAGCGTGCGCCACCATGCCCAGCACTAAATGTTTTTCTGATTGTTATTTTTTTGTTTTTGTTTTGAGAGGTAGGGTCTTGCTCTAGCCCTGCTGACCTGGAATTCACTATGTAGTTTCTGGTTGGCCTTGAACTCACATCAATCTCTTACCCCTGCCTCCTGAGTAGATCTGGGATTAAAGGTGTGAACCATCACGCCTGGGTTTATTCATTTATTTATTTTTGTTTAAGTAAAAGTTCGGAGTCTATCCTGTTGCCTAAAATAGCTGACTATAGAGTTACCAACAGACCCAGTTATTCCCTTACTGGGCATGTACCCTAAAATCTTCAAGCCTCAGTCCAGAGAGATTTGCTCAATCATGTTTATAGCTGCTCAATTTGTAATAGCTAAGAGCTGGAATCAACTCAGATGTCTGTCACTAGATGAATGGATTACTAAGATGTGGTATATCTACACAATAGAATTCTACACAGCAGTAAGAAAAAACAACACAATGAAATTTGAAGAAAAATGGTCAAACCTGGAACAGATCATTCTCAGTGAACTTACCCAATCACAGAAAGATAAGTGCCATATAGTCTCACTCATCTGCAGCGTATGGATTTACTTTAATCAAGCAAACATAGAAGCCTCTGTCTTTGCACTAAAGAGATGGCTCAGTGGTTAAAGGTTTGCAAAGCCTGATGGTCCAGGCTTGAGTCCCCAGTACCCACATAAAACCAGATGCACTACGTGGGGCATACATCTGGATTGTGTTTGCAGTGGCAGGGCAGGAAGCCCTGGTGTGTTCATACTCACTCTCTGTCTCATAAACAAACAAACAAATTACTTAATTAAAGTTCTACTGTCTTTAGAGCCTGGATTACATAGGATTGGTGATAACCAACATGCGAGGTCTCAGGATGAAGAATAAGGGCACTGAGCATGAGGTGTTGAGGTGCTGGAAACTATAGATCTTTTCCAGTGCTGAAAGGTAATGCTAGTCTCTATAGAGAAGACATGTTTTCTAAGAATGCCATGCACCATGTTAAAAGACAGTGATGGACACTCATAGGAAACCAACAATAAGCATGGCTTGCGAGTCCTAGCTTATCATTTGGGAGGTACTTGTTAGAGGAGACTTCCCAGCACTGAAGAGGATGGGTCTGGAGCTGATGAGGGCACTTGTGCAGGAGCCCATTGATGCTATGACTCCCATGCTAAGTGTCTTCCTAAATAGTTTCCTGTATAGTGCCAAGCTTTTAACATTAATAAATGAATTTGGTTTCCACTTTGCCAAAATGCTGTCTAAATTAGAGAAAATTTGTACTTCCCTATTAAGCACTGTGTAGAAAAGATCTGGGAGTTTGGAAATGGGAAGTTTGGGAGTTTAGCAGGGCAGGAGTCAAGGCCTATAATCCTGGGGTAGGCTGTTGGCTATTGCATGGTGAGAGTTTTGAGTAACTCTAACTGTAGTGGTTTCATTTCCACCAGGCACCATGTCTGATGGTCATAAAGTACGCAAGGACAACTCTAGTTAGGAGAGCAGTGTCACGACTGCCAGCCTGCCCTCCCCACAGGCATGCTGACAGGCAAGATGGCTGGCATTGTGGAAAAGCGTCTCAAATGCCAAAAATGCAGTTTTGAGGCTGTTCCAAATAATTGCTGCTGTAGACTTGTAGTTTCTAGAAGCTTATTTCATGGGTAGATGCTACTGTGGAGCCAGAAGTAATTTAGGTCTGAAAATTGGCCTTTCTGAAAGTGGTTACTGCATATGATTCAGATTTAAGAAGCCGCTCTGCCAGATTGGACACAGCTTATCAGAGTTCAAGATCTGTTACCATCTCTCCTTAGTATTGCTCAAGGAATGATTCAGCTAATTAGAACTATACTTACATGAGATGTGTATCAAATTGCATGGGGTCTTTTGCCCCAAGTTGTCTTTTTTCCTGCTCTGGTTGTCTTCTGGGACTGCAAAGAAAACCTATGGGTAATGTGGCTCTCTCTGTGGAGGGCCCTAGGAAAGCAACTGTCCAAGTGAAGCTAGTGTGGGGACCAAGGAGTTTGACTTGTGCATTCTGAATTTTTTAAACTATATTTTTATTTGCAAGCAGAGAAAGACTGGAGAGAGAGAGAGAGAGAGAGAGAAAGAGAGAGAGGGAGAGAAAGAGAAAAAATAGGTGTGCCAGGGCCTCCAGCCACTGCAAAAAAACCTCTAGATGCATATACTACCTTATGCATCTGGCTTACGTAGGTACTAGGGAATTGAACCTGGGTCCGTAGGCTTCGCAGACAAGTGCCTTAACCACTGAGCAATCTCTCCAGTTTGACTTGTGCATTCTTATCTGTCTGATTGGTAATAGTCTCTCCTCAGTCACTTAAAAATACAACTCTGGGATCTCAGATGAAGGGGCAACAATAAAAGCCTGGAGGCAGGAAGAAGCAGGAATTTGGAGCACCCAATCAGGTAGGAGGACAAGAGTCTGAGAGCTAAATGCCCAGTTCTAGGCATATGTCCTGGATGTCTCAGTTCCCTTTCTGCACTAGGCCTTCTAGGCAGGAGCCCCACAGCCTACCACACTATGTGCCTAAGCACAGGCATGGAAGGAAGGGCCTCTCCACAGCCAATGTCTCACACACTCATGCGCAGCTTTTATTGTTTTGGACTCTCTCCATGGAGCCTTTCACAGGGTCTTACTACCTGTACTGTCATCTCAGCTGTTGGCTGAACGTGAGTGCAGCAATGTAATGGCTGATGCCTTTGTCTCCTGAGTGGAACTTAACACGGAATGGCACTTACTTACAGATGGTAACTAACTAAGTTATTCTATGTGGTAGCACTCCCATTAGCCCACAATAAGTAAATAAGTAAAGTGAGGGTACTTAGAAAACTGGGTCTGAGGCCAGGGTGGTTCTGCTCCATTTACCAGGCTGGCCATCAGTGTGCTTTGTTGATTCAAGATGGTCTTAGCATGTGGTGTCCATCTTATTTCCTTTAGGATTTAGGTGTTTTCTTTTCTTCTCCAAACAGATAGCCTATTGGCTACTGGAGGCTTTGAGAACAAACCTGAATGCTAATCAAAACACTGCTCCTTCCACTGCCCCAGAAATGGCTGCATATGTTACCTTCCTTATTTGACACATCAGACTGTTACTCCAGTGAGGCTGCACCAATGTGGTCACCAATATTAGGCTGCAATTCTCCCATGCCTCCAAAAGAACAGAAAAAAGTTAATAGGTTTTTGCCTTGAGTTCATCCCTAAGGGTTGGTGGGCTACCTGGAGCATCATGCAGAGGAAAACCTAGAGGCTGGTAAAGCTGCTGTAAATGAGAATATGTCCATGTGGGTTATGGACTGGCCCTGAACCCAGCAGGGAATGAATGTAGTTGTGGTCTCTATGAAAGGGCATTTCATTCTATACACGTCTGAGAATCCATGAGCTCTATGCAAGCAGTGTTTGGCTACTCCTCTTCTCTGTTAGGCAGACATTATTACTAGTTTATAATGTGCCAACTGGGCATCTCTTTGTGGCAGTCTCTTTCTATCTGATGGGAGCAATAGCCTTGCTGTTGAGAATGAGCAAAGTTCTTGTGAGACCAATGTCAAGCATCCCAAAGAACTGGCGTTCTGTTGTGCACAGATGAGAGCAAAGCCTGTGCTGAGTGTCTTCACTCACTGTGGGAGCTGTCAAAAGGTGGCCTGTGCACCTGCTGGTTCAGAGTTTGAGAGAAATGGAAAGCTGGCTAAAAGTGACCAATTTTTATACAGCAGATTTCACTGCTTATGTGGAGATTTAAAAACTTTTAATGCACCATTGATTTTTTTTTTTTTTACACTGTTCAATGTCTACTTTCACAGGTGGAAAAAAAAAAGGCTCTATAAATAGCTCTAAGGCAAGTTATTTCTTGTCCTGGCAGTAGATGAGGTGAATAGCAGACCGAGAAGGGAGGGAAGTGCAGATACAGTGAGCAGAACTCCCATATTGCACACTGCAGCCATGGTTAGAATGTCTATCTTTCCCTAACATTGCTTTTTGAAAAAGCTTGACTTGCTGCAAATGCAATAGGTTCATCACCTTCTGTGACAACACTGTAACCCCAGCACACTAATAAATGGGAAGCTATGGCATGATCTTCAGCTATTGTGCATCCAAAAGCAATTATGGAAATGATCCTGGTGAATCTCAATTACTTCCACATTGTCTGGCTCTGTGCCAAGATGACTTTTCTTCCCATTCCTTGCCTACCATGCTATTCTTTTCATATCCCGTCACCGTGGGGCTCCAACAAGGCTCAGTAAAGTGCAGACATGAAACACAGAATTGACATTTTTCTCTGTAAATACATTCCAATCAGATAACCTTTTAACAAGACTCCTTGGTTTCAGAGAGGAGGCAGGTGAAGGGCTTTATATTGAATGAATTTTTAAAATTTTCATGCCATTGTTTTGCTTAGCCTGCAACATGGCTTATATATGCCTATTGTCCTTCTAGTTCCCTTTTTCCTAAAAATATTTTCAAGTTTATGATTCCTATATTTAAAGAAAGTAGCATTTATATTCTTTTTTTTATAGTTGCAAGTGGTGGAAGTTCTCATCCAAGGTTTCTAGATAGTCATATGCTAGCCTGTTGTTACCTATGGATATTTTTCTTAGATCGCATTGCTTCATAATAATCTTAGATTTTGCATGGTATCTTTCTTTGTCCCCTCTCCCTGGAAACTGAGCTTCGCCTGGGTGCCATGCATTCCCCACACTAAGCTTCCACCTGGAAGACCCCACTAGGGCTTGGCTGTAAGTTCCATTTATAAGCTAATAACTTCTAAACTCTAGTTTCTTTCTTGGGCCTGTCCTCAGAATTCCCACCTCACACAGTCACCAGCTTTTCTCCATGCTATTGGATGGGAACTTCAAAGTTACCATGTATGTATTATGAGTCCTGATGACCACGCCTTACTTCTGCCCTAGAATTTCTATGTCAGGAAAAGAGACCACCACACACTCAGTCCTTTTATGGAAACCAATGGTGCTTCCCAGCTTCCACCTCCCTATCTCAATTCCCACATACCCCCCCTTTTTTTTTTATTAGTTTTATACTTAGTGTATACAATGAAGTTGGTACCATTGTTAGCCTCCTCCCTATTCTCCCCTATCTGCAGGGACCCTCCTCATTGGGGCCTATGGGCCATGGGTTGGCCATCAATTATGGATAGGATGCAATGTCTCTGTGTATCATGACCCAACATGTGGCTCTAACATTATTTCCATCTCATTTTTCGCAAATTTCCCTCAGTCATGTTGGGTTCATTTTAGGTCTGCTTCAGTGATGAGGTCTTGAGTGCCTCTGTGTTTCTGGACGTCTGGTTTGGTAGGAGTTGATTGCTCTCTGTGTCTATCTCCTTCACCCTTGTGCTGGTACCAGGTTCACCAAGAAAGTAACACTTTTGCTTATTTCCCCAGTTAATCTCGGTTTCAGCTGGGGCCCTTTTGAGGTATGATGGGGTGATTCTCTCCTTAGGATCTGTGTGTATCTGAAAAAGAGAAGTAAATTCTCCAACAAAGAGTAAAGTTATCACCAAATAAATGGGATAGTGATTGTTTTTTTTAAGAGAGAATTTAATAGATGTAGGCTCTTTTGTAGCCCATGATTGGTGGGAGCTTGATAATGGAGAGTGGGCTCATTTTTGGATATGATTATGACTTGTTTCTCAGCTCCAGCTATGGGTTCTGTTCCACTGAGCAGATCAGCTACCTAAATCAAGAGAAGTTGGTTTCTCACCATCGCTGTGTGCCACTATTGCACTTGTGTGAGCATCACATCAGGTTGTTTGCTGCAGAGTAGCTTAGAGCATTTGTTTCTTGGACAGATATTGGTCATTATTCCCCAATTTCTCATGTAGCACCTTATGGCACTAGACAAGCTAATTGTCTGGGGATTGACTCTCTTCCAGCTTCCAGCCATGTCACTCCATGTTACATGCCAACATGGTGTCATTAGAAGTAGGGTTTTACCACTAACCTTTGTTGGGTCATAAAGTACTCTGACAGAAATCTGTCTTCTTTTGGAAACCTTGTATGTCTCTCTGGTCAAGAGCTCATTATGGATGATAGCCACAGACTGGTACTGGGAGTTATAGGCCAGCCCCAAAAACATAAGGAAGAAAAAGATAAAGGAGACAGAAAGGCGAGAAGGGGGGGGGGAGAGAGAGAGAGAGAGAGAGAGAGAGAGAGAGAGAGAGAGAGAGAGAGAGAGAGAGAGGAACAGAAACAGGTTTTAACAGCCCTATGTCTTCTCCCCCCAAGTGCCTGGACATCTCTCTTGCTCATGCTGTCCAGCATAGACTGATCATAAGACCCTAAGTGCTTTCTCTGTCCCTTTGGCCTTCATAGTAGAGTCTCCAAGCAGCGGGCAGAACTTCTTCAAAAAAGTATCATCAGAAGATGAATGGTTCTCCCTGGACAGGGCCCTAAGCTTTTTCAGAATGCTGATGATTGATGTGCTCTGATTTACCACACTCTGACCTTACCCACTTCACCTCCATCACCACAGATCTGTGTCTTCTCCCTAGAGTGTGACATGATCCCTGATGTGATCCCTAAGGGCCATCTTCTCACATTAAATGCTCCAGCCCCCATTTGCTGCAGAGAGTGCAGGCCTTTTTGGGCAATAGCAAAGCATGGTTCTTGGTGGGTCATTGTATACGACTGTTCCTTTATCAAAGCAGTACCTGTGCATCAAGTGTGTGTGTGTGTGGGGGGGGTGGTATGTTGGTGGCATACTCAGCCCCAAGTACAGCATCTAGTAGATCTCCAGCACTGCATAAATCTGTCCAAGAAGCTAGTAGATGCCCTCTGGAGGCCCACCAACCCCTGTGGGACCATTGCATGCTGGGAAGGGGAGCCATCATAACAATGTCTCTTGAAAAGGAGACACTGCTGGCAGCACAGAAGGCCTCTATGAACCAAGAGCTAGATCTCAAGTTTTTGGCTGAAGGATACAGAAGTATTTTCTAGGATCCAACTCTTAGAACATGGTGAGTGAGTGGGCTTCTTCCTATCCAGGTGCCTCCTACAAAGGGCAGCTTGGACTCCAGGATCCACCCTGGGTCTGACTAGAGAAGGCAAACCAGGCAGACTCTGCTCTTATCTCCAGGGCCAGACTCTGAACATTCTTTTCTTAGAGCCAGCTGACATCAGTTCAAAGGGCTCTGGGAAGTCTTTCATTTCTGACTACTTCCTGGCTCAGACTTTATGCTGGTTCTGTTAGTCAAAGGTGCACACAATGATCACAAATATGGGTACTGGAGGCATTAATCTTGTGTGATTGAGTGTATATGTGTGTATGATTGGACTGTGTGGTTGAAATGTGCTTATGTTTGTGACATTTGATTATGTGGGTGTGTCTGTGAGTGTACATGTGTGTTGGACAAGGAGGAAGAGAGCAGACAGCCATGTGGAATAGATCTGAGGCATCCGAGAAAGGGATGGATTTTGATGAAGGAAGGATATATTGTTGGCTTTGGGTTTGTAGACGGTGACCAGAGAGCAGTGGGAATCTGTAGATGAAGACCAAGGATGACAGCAAAGGAGGAGTGGGAGGGGAAGGGGTGACACAGACCCAGGACAAGGCAATTTATCAGGGTCATGCCTTGTTAATATGGTATCCAACTCACATCTGCCTTATTTTCATCTGTGCAGTCCCAAAGCAAATAGCTTAATTTTTTAATTTTATTCTATTGGTTTCAGACATTCACTATAATATCTGCATTACTTCTGCTCCCCTGACCATCTCCATGTACTTCAGTACTTTTATTAATATTAATATCTCCAGAATGAAATTTAGGTAATTTGTTGATTTCAAGATGCCATCAAATATGGAATACTCCACTTTTATAATTCCAGGTTATATCACTTACTTTCTTATTGTCAAAAAAATATCCAAAGCAGCTCCAAACAGCTTCTCCCATCCTTGGTCTCTTAATTCTTCTGCAATGCCCTCTGAGCCTTGGATGGTATGATAGAGATGTCTCATTTGTGTTGAACATTCAAGAACCACTTTTTCTCAGCACTTTGGTGAGTTTTGAGTTCTCCTAGTGTTGACTAACATCTGAAGAGAAGCTTTTCTGACTAAAAGTGAGGGCAATGCTAATACATGAGCATAAACATAAATATTTAGAGGGCAATTTGATGAGGATAGCATATACACTTAGCCAAACAACAGTAATAGTTTCCACACTAGGACTTATGATCATCCTCAACATAGGCTTTTGACTAGGTTTTCAGTTTTGGGCATGAATTCTCTCATATGGAGCAAGCCTCAAATCTAATCACTGGGCAGTTGTTTCTCCCACAACCGAGATACTACTATTGCACTGGTTGGCTTGTCTTGCCTGGCTGGCCAGTTGTGTTGTTTTCAGCAGCTACATATCATTTTCCAGTACTACAACAGCTAACTAGCAGGGAGGAAGCTTTTAGTTCAGTTCTACCTTAATTTCTCAGTGTCATGCGACTAAAGTATGTGCTATCTAGTTCTGGTGGGCAATCAAGAGCATGGGCCATAACCTATTGTTTTGAAGTTGCCAGAGCCCACCCTGATCAACAACTCACTAGGAGTTATGTAACCACCTGTGGGTCTCTATCTGCTGCAAACAAACTCCAGATGTATGTGCCACTTTGTACATCTGGCTTTACATGGGCACTGGGGAATTAAACCCAGGTTGCTATACTATATATGTATATATTTAAATTAGTTAACAAAGAAGTAGGCTTCCACATGTTTTGTTCATAACATCTTTAATTATGATTTCTGCTTTCTTCCCCTTTTCCTGAACCCACATAGACCTTTCCACCATCTTACTCTACTTCTGTACCTCCATATCTTATTTCTATTTTTCTTCAACCTCTTTACTATCCCCTCTCCTTAATTCTCACACCATTTACTTACAGGACATTTACTTTCAAAAGAATTCTCACTATTCCTATGTTGAGTCTTCAAGGAGTTGGATCTTATCTTCAGGGCACCCTTCCTATTGTTCCAAGGCAGAACAGTAGATTTCCTTTTAATAGTGATCATCTCTTTAACAATTAAAGCAGTGGTCATCTCTGGGCTTGGTACTTTAAATTTGTTAACATTTCTTTCTATGTCAACTTTTTTTTATTTTTCATGTATTTCTGCTCTACATTTTCCTTTTTTGAAACCATGCCACAGAGTCAGTACTTTCCTGTTTTGAAATCCCTCCACCAAACACTGCTTTAACATTAGTTTTCATTCATATTTAACTTTTAAGTTCATTCATTATTTTAAAATTTAACTTCTCAGGATATGGGCACAATGTAACTAATTAATTTCCCAGAATATTGCATGAGCTACCTCTAGCTCAGTTACTGGAAAAGTTATTTTCACTCTCTAGAACTTCATAAGTCAAACCTTCACAGTCCACATTACTCTTGGCATTTTAGTCTTTCACATTCCCGCCACAATGGCCCAGTAAACTCTGATTATATTATTGTAAGACCTCTCTAGTCCAACATCTTAGATCCTTCTACATTCCTCCTGCAAGCCAGTTCCAAAAAACTAAGAACCACATAGTCAAGTCAATAATAGCAACAGACCCTTATTCTCACTATATATTTTCTGTATCAGTTACTTCTTTGCTATGACAAAATTCCTGACCAAAAGCCGTTTAAGTAAGGTAAGAGTTTAATTTGGCTTACAGTTATAAAGGGTAGAGTTTATCCTGGTGGGGAAAGCATAGCAAAGCAGGAAGTTGTAATCGCATTGTCACATTTATGGGAAGGACATAGAGAGGAAGAACAGTAAAAGGGCAGGCTGTAACACTTCATGACCCAAACCCATTGATTCATTTCCTCCAGCAAGACTCCACTTCCTAAAGGTTCCACAACCTTCCTGAACAGCACCATTGACTGGAAATTAAGTATTCAAACACATGAGTGTATGGAAGACATTTTGCTTTCAAACTACCATAGAATGTGAAATTATAAAATCCAAGGATCTTGGAATAAATGACACAGGGATAAAGCAGAATAGACACGGCCAGGCTTCCTGGGCAGTACCTGTTTGCTCCTACCTGCCCTGTAAGGCCATATGGGATGACCATGATTTGTAGATGCCCTGGCTTCAAGGTCACGGGATCAATAGTCAGGGGTAGAACAGAAACATGCAAAGTTATAATGGGTGGCTGGCTTTCTGCTTCTAGTCTTCCATTGTTTGAAGTCTCTGCATGTCTGCTCAGTAGAAAAAGCTTCCAGGAGACTTAGTTTTGCCCAGAGCCAGGTCCAGGTTTCCTTAAGATCTATGAGAAGCAATTTCAAATCAGCAAGGATTTCTCTATCAGATTATCCACTCCAGTTCAGTTTGGAGTTTGTCCTAATAGTGCCTGTGACATTACCCTTACTTTCAGCCTGGGCTGATGAATCAGGGCTGTGTCTAGTTTTCCTCAAAACATCTACCAATGGTCATAATAATCCAAGTAATTATATATGTTTAGGATATGTTGTACAATTATTGGAATATATGTTCAGAATGGATTCTAGGCTTCTCTTCTGTTTTGAATTAATGTTTTGCTAGCAATGATAGACCATAGTAGTATCATTTATTTATTCATTTGTATTTACTTTCATTATTATTGTCTCATACTTCTAGGAGAAAGATTTCCCCTCTGAAGGACAGTGTCAGTAAATAGTTCAATAGTGTAATTTTAGATGTGCATAAAAAGCTTGAGCAATACAGCATTGCTATATGTCGTATTTAATCTTCATAATCAACTTGGCTGGATTTAGAATCATTGTGGAAGCACATCTGTGGATGTGTCCATGAGAGTATTTCTAGAGAAGTTTAACTGATCAGGGAAGACCCATTCTGAATGTGAGTGGTACCATTTCATAGACTGGGGTTCTGGACTGCATTGCATACAAAGGAGAAAGTAATTGAGCACCGTCTTTCCTCTCTCTCTGCTTCCCTAGTCTGGATGCAAAGTGGTCAGCCACCTCACAGTCAAGCCTCCACACCTTCCCTGCCATGAAGGACTGTATTCCCTCAGTCTAGGAGCCAGAATAACCCTTCCTTCCTTAAATTGCACCATATACTCCATATTCAGATTCCTGTTAGCTCCTTTAATGACACACTTGTTACAATTAGTACTGCCTTAGTTCAATTGGGGAAAGTACTTTAGGTTGTATAAAAACAATAAAAATTTATTTCTGACAAATCTCTTGTGTGGAAAATTCAAGATCAAGTCCCTGGCAATATCTAGCCATAGGTTTATTTTCCTAGTTTCTGATGGTACCTTTGAGTTCTGTCCTGACATAAACTTTGGCTTCTCAGATGAGGGCATGAACTTCATTTCCCAGGGTTCTGTATTCATGTCCTTGTCATGTATCAGAATCCCTACTTCTTATTTTTATTTATTTGATACAAAGATAGACAGAAAGAAAGAGGCAGATAGAAATAGAGTTAGTACGTATGGGTGGGCCACAGCTTTCTGCCACTTTAAATGAACTCCAGACATATGTGCCACTTTGTGCATCTGGCTTTACAAAGGTACTAGGGAATAGAACCTAGGATGTCTGGCTTTGCAAGCAAGTGCCTTTAACCACTGAGCCATCTCTCTATCCCTGAAGCCCCACTTCTGGTTTTTAAAATTAAGCCAATAGTTTATTCTACCCTACCATGTTCCACAAAGTGTATTATTAAATACACTTGTTAAAATTACAAAATTACAAAAGCTTACTAAAATTACAAAAATTACAAAAGCTTATTAACATTACAAAAATAATAAAGTAGTTAGGAATCCAGGATAAAAACATCATAGGCTTACAGTAAACTACTTAATAAATGTTTTCTGACTTCATTTGCTAATTGATTGTTGAAAAAACTGAGACAGACTATAATATAACATCCAGGTCAGCCATACAGTGATGAAAGGTCAAGAGAAGCTGCTTGAGACAATTGTTAATGGTCCCTTAAAAATACTAGAATAAATTAAAAATATGTTGCCAATTAACTCAAGTGGCCACACAAAATTATTCACATGTTTGTTAAAATATAAATTAGTTCTTTACCTTTTAGTCATATAGAAAAGCATTTCTTTTTGATGCTGACTCATTGTCTAAGATGGGGAGAATGATTTTTTTTTTATTAAGTAGAAAGTTGTATGGACACATCATATATTAGTACCATCATTTCCTTCCTCCCTGCCCCCATTCTACTGAGGCCTTTCTCAGTGAGGTTGTTGGTGTTCCCCCTAGGTTTTCAGGTTATGATATGTGAGAGCATCAGTCAGTCATTGTAGTGGGGACAGTGTGAAGTCCTACTTTTAATACCATCATATTGGGATCACATAAGTACCTACAACTTTGAATAAACCAGTGTTGTATGTTATTGTTAATGAAAATCAATGCATATTTCAGATTTTCTAGTTTTTTTTTCTCTTAATGCTACATTTCTGTTCTTGGGGACCATATTACATTCGTTTGACATGGGTCTGTGGACTATGACCATCTCTCTGATTTAGCTTTTTATAAAATTATCTTAAGAATTCTGAGAAGTATTGCTTAAGTCAGATATACTTCTTACCTATAGAAATATTTATGTTTATATAGGTAACAGACATATAGGTAAGTGTATATTCCTAGTTCATCACACACAAAAAAGCACATATCTTACTGCTTTACTGGATGAGAGGTCCAGAAGCTACATGCCAAACATGTTTACATGCTTTAGGAAGAGGCCAGGGTTCACTGAGACATGTGTAGGCAGTGTATTGTCTTCCTTAAAAGAACAAAGGAAATGGAGGCACTTACACAAAACCCTATAAAACACCCCAGCCAAGTGACCAAGATCAACAATCACAATGTCAAGCCATGTTCACAGAATGTACCCTTGATGTGCTGTGATTCAAATGGAGATACACTATATCCCAAAAACCATATCACCAGCCTTATGAGAAAACCACCCCTTCCCCCCACAGAGGACATTTTACAATCCCTGGCCAATACTTCTCAGAATTCTCAAGATCAATTCATGTAACAATTTCAGGGCACATGGCTTCAAGATTCCTTCTTACTGCTGAGAAAATTTGAGTACATCAGATTGGGAACTTCCATGGCACTGAAACATTTTGTTTCTTCGCTTGCTTTTCTTGTCTTTCTTTTGTTTTCTTTTGTGTGTGTTTTGAGTGTTGCAAGCCAGGTTGATAATTCTACTTCAGCCTCCACCATGTTGAGCTGACAGGGGAGCATTTTAAAGCCACAAGATAACTGTTACGTGCAGCCAAAGTTGTGAATACTAGTGTTGCAGTTTAGATATTTACTGGCCCCTGCAGGCCCAGGTCTTTTTTAATTGAATATGAACTTTACTGTACGAATATATTGCATATCAGTCATATTCCTATCAGATTATAATAATGTTCCTGCTCCCCTGTCCCCATTCTACTGAGGGCCCTCCTCAGTGGGGTTATCGATATTCACTGTGGGATCATGAATGCACCAGTCAGTCTCTGGGGCCAGAGGACAATGTTTTAGGATATTCCTTCCCACCTTGTGAATTCAACCATCTTCTGCAAAGTTCACTTAACCTTGATGGGTCTCCTTTGGTGTTTCACTCTCTTCCTCTTCTACTTTTCTGCTTTGATTAATTTTGAAGCTCTTCAGTGTCTTCCACCATTACCCTGGAGGAGGTTTCTCAGGCTAGCAGTGAGGGAAGCACTCATGTTTAAATTGCCACTTCCTCTGTAGTGTCTTCTGGGCCCTGGAAGATGGGATGCAGTTGACTTGTCTAGTGCTAGGCAGTTGGCTTTCTTCTCTTGTTCTACTGATGGATTGTGGTTCTCCTCAGTATTTGCCTCCATTTATAAAAAACAGATTCTCCAACTAAGAGTAACAGCAGCATGGATCAGAGGATACTCATAGTCATGTAAAAGACTTTTTGACTGACATGCCCCCCTTGTCTTATCCAAAGAATAATGGGAGATTCCCTCTATAGTCTCTGCCCTTCCTATGTATGGGATTCTGACTTTGTCTTTAGTACCAGATATGAATTCCCTCCCTCTGAGTGGGCATCATATCCAATCATAGAGTAATGACCGCCATAGCCTGTGTGTCATCATTTTGCAGGTGTATACATTTTGCTGGGGTGGTTGATTTTGTGGCTTGCTTGTTCACACTATTGATGGTGAGTATCACTCAGTAGATAGCATAGCACTTTTCAGCACTATGAGTCTAGTTAGCAGGGACCTATGTTCCTTCTGAGTTGCAGTGTGATCTCTTGTTATACTGTGATGGCAGCCTGTGTTGTATTCAGCAATAGGATCTTACCATTTATATCTAGTGGGTAACCAAGTGCTTTGGCAACCAGGCTCATATGTTAATAAGTACTTTGCCCCATCACTGTCAGAAGGTAGTGGCACCTACAAGAGATGGAGCATTGTGGGAGATATTAGGCCATTAGAGATGTGTCTCTGAAGGGGATAATGAGATACCCATCTATTCTACTTTCCTTTATTATTTTTTTCATTTTTGAGCCAAAAGATTAATGGCTTTGCTCCACTGTGCACTCCTGCCATGACACTGTCCAGGAAGCAAAGTGAGGGGCTCAGTGAATCACAGGCTGAAACTCCCAGGGCTGAACCAAGATGAACCTTTGCTCTTTAAGAATTGATTTGCTGTTATTGTAGTGGAAGACTAACACATTGGTATTTCCAAACTGTTTAGAATGTTGGTTTACTTCCCCACTGACAGGATGCTAGAACTAGTTCATTCTCAGTAAAAACACATTATATCTAAGGTGAGGCATCCATATGACATTATATTTAACCACTCTGAGATCACTGAGAGTAGGAATCCACTGATATATAGGACATCTAAACTTTTACAAGCTCCGTCTTTTCCAGCTGGAGTGAAATCTCCCACCTCTGTGGTGTGTTCATCTCCCAGCATCCAAGTGCTCTCCCTTTGTTTATTAGTTGCAGGTTCAGGTCAGCTGTTTGTGGGTGGGTACTTCTCTATTTCAGCAATTTTTTCCTCTAACACTGAATCCCTCTCACATTCATGTTTTTCTCCTTTCCATTTTGACACCCACTTTTGACTCTCTGTGTCCCATGCTGTATTTCTCTTTTCCTCTCATCCAGAGTGCTGGAGTTCCTGTGGGAGGTCTGCTCCTCACTGCTTCTCACTTCAACAGCCCCTCATTGCTGACTCAGCAATGATGTCTTGGTCCTGAACTTTGGCCTCTGCTTAGCTCAGTAGATCTCTTATCCCCTTTACATTCTATTATTTATATTAAAGATTTTTATTAGGTCTCAGAAAAGCCTTGGCCTAGTGCTAACTCTTATCAAGTAGAATTTTTCAGTACTCTAGCCAACAGCATGATTTCCTGAATTTTTATTACACAGTTGATTTTTTTAAAACCCTCATATACAGCTTTCATTCATTCATTTTTTTTTTCTCAACCAACCATGCCTCCTTCCTACCCCTTACTCATATCTGTCCAGGTCATTTAATACTAAATCTGTCAAATACAATGTGTGGAACTCATAGGCATGCTCTGGTCTCTGTATATAAAGCATGAGCAGTGAATGGTGGCCAGCAAAGCATGCTGTTGAAGGATCCTCAACCCTGTGGTGACCTCTACGTACTGCAGCTCATGCTTTGCCACTTGGCTCTTCCACAGTTTTCTCACAGGGTTTTCCTTAAAACATTTTTATAAGGAGACTTCCACTCATGATGGCATCCACCTAGCTATGCCTCACCTTGTTGAGAAGGCAAGACTGTTGGGGGTTTTAGGGGTTTGGAGCTCCTAGTAGACCTCCAGAGGGAGGGTACAGAGGAGCAAACTTGGGATCTGCTGATTCCCACACTCTTGGGTAGCCTACCAGTCTTCCAATCCCCTCAAACTGCTGTTCCAGCCACAGGTCCAGCCACCTTCCCAGCAGCCCTGCCAGTGGGTTCCTCCTGCACTATGCCATCCCAGCAATTGACCACCATGAGCAGAGCAGGTCCTCCTGGACTTCCTGCAGTCTACTGGGACCCATGTCAGCAGGCTAGCATTCCCCCTCCCTCCTTAAGTTTTCCCACCACCAGGGACCTTGACTCATGACCTCCTACCCACCTCCTTGCTGTATGTGTGCCAGGTACTCTTGAACTTCCTGCAGGCTACTGTGACCCAGGTCAGCAGACTAGCCTTCACCCCTTCCTCCCTTGGTTTCCCTCCCCTTCCCGCCACCTGGGCTGCTCATCCCCCTACCCCCATATCACCTGACCCACAGATGTCCCATATCCCTGCCCCAATAACCAAACTCAGAGGAGGCACAAAAAACTACAATGTCAAGAAAATGGCAAACCACACAAACCACCACAATATGGCAGGGATTAAATCAAACCTCACAGTTATTACCCTAAACATTAATGGCCTTAATTCACCCATCAAGAGACATAAGGTAACAGGGTGGTTCAGAAAATTAGACCCCTCAATCTTCAAGAAACCTACCGCACCACTAAAGAGAGACACTTCTTCAGGGTGAAAGGGTGGAAAAAGATATTCCAAGAAAATGGAAATAAGAAACAAGCAGGCATAGCTATACTAATATCAGATGAAACAGACTTCAAACCAAAAGTGATCACAAAAGACAAAGAAGGCCACTTCTTACTTATCAATAGAATAGTCCAACAAAAGGATATCAATCTTTATGCACCAAACACAGGTGCTCCACAATTTATAAAACAAAACCTACTTGACAACAAAACAGAAATAACCACCAACAACATCATAGTTAGGGACTTCAGTACTCCACTATCAGCAATGGATAGATCATCCAAATAGAATATTAACAGGGAAGTAAGAGAGCTCAACAAAACCATATATTAATTAGACCTAATGCACATCTGCAGAACACTCTGCCCCAAATCCACAGACTACATATGCTTCTCAGCAGCCCATGGAACCATCTCTAAAATAGATCATATAATGGGCCATAAAGCCTGCCTCCATATATTAGGAAGATCAACATAATTTCCTGCATGATATAAAATCACAATGCTGTATTGATAGAAATTAACAATAAAATATGTGCCAGGAATCCCATAAGATCCTGGAAATTGAACAACACACTTTTAAACAATAAATGGGTAGTAGATGAAATTAAAAAAATGAAATTGCAAAATTTCTAAAATTCAATGAAAATGACAACACATTGTACCAAAACTTATGAGACACAATGAAGGCCATCCTTTGGGGACAATTCATAGCAGTAATTGCCTTCATAACAAAGACAGAGAGATCCCAAATCAATAACATAATTACCCACATAAAGGTAATGGAAAAACAAGTAGAATCCAACCCAGAAAGCTCTAAATGGAAAGAAATAATTAAGATCAGGGCAGAAATTAATGAATTGGAAACTAAGAAAACAATTATGAAAATTGATGAAACAAAGAACTTGTTCTTTGAAAAATAAGCAAGATTGATAAACCCATGGTCAATTTGATCAAACAAAAAAAAAAGAGATATGCTTGAATTAACCAAATTAGAAATGAAAAAGGAGAGATCACAATAGATGTAAGTGAAATTGGGAGAATCAACAGGACTTATTTCAAAAAACCTCCACTCCACAAAACTGGACAATATGGAGGAAATGGATGAATTCCTGGACACCTATCACTTACCAAAGCTAAACTCAGAGCAGATTAACCTCCTAAACAAATTTATCACATCCATTGAGATTGAAAAGGTAATCAAACCCCCCCCCCCAAAGAAGATTCCAGGACCAGATGGCTTAGCTGAATTCTATCAAACCTTCATGGAAGAACTTAAACCAATTTTTCTCAAACTGTGCTATACAATCAGAGAACAGAGAAAGCTCCCCACCCTCTTCTATGAAGCTAGTATCACCCTAATACCAAAACCAAGCAGAGATGCCACAAGAAAAGAAAACTATAGGCCCACTTTCCTGATGAACTTAGATGCAAAGATCCTGAACAAAATCCTTTCAAAGTGAATTCAACAACACATCAAAAGCATTATCCACCTGTATTAAGTAGGCTTTATCCCAGGAACACAGGGTTGGTTCAACATATGGAAATCTGTCAATGTAATACAGCACATAAATAAGCTTAAACACAAAAGCTACATGATAATTTCGATAGATGCAGAAAAGGCCTTTGACAAAATACAACATCACCTGATGATCAAAACATTGGAGAGAATAGGCATGGATGGTTTATATCTCAACATAATAAATGCTATATAAAAAGCTCCTAATGACCACATAATACTTAATGGGGGGAGACTGAAGGAATTCCCATTGAGATCAGGAACAAGACAGGGGTGTCCACTCTCAGCTCTTCTCTGCAACATAGTACTGGAGGTCCTAGTTCAAGCAATAAGACAATAATACTGGCATAAAACAGGATTATAGACCAGTGGAACAGAATCAAGGACCTGGACATTGGGTGAAGTCACTATAGTTAGTTGATATTTGACAAAGGCCCTTATCAATGTAGACTGGAAAAACTACAGCATCTTCAACAAATGGTGCTGGCCAAACTGGATAATCATGCAGGAAAATGAAACTAGATCCACATATCTCACCATTTCACAAAAATCAAGTCCAAATGGATCAAAGATCTCAATATAAGACTGGAAACTCAGCTACTACTGGGCGAAAAAAAAAGGAGGAACTTTCCATGATATGGGAATGGGAAAATACTTCTTGAACAAAACCCTAGCAGCTCAGGAAATTAAACAATCACTCAACCATTGGGATCTCATGAAGTTGAAAATTTTTTTTCACAGACAAATATATAATAAACATAGCCAATAGATTACTTACAGGATGGGAGAAAATTTTTGCTGACTATACAACTGACAGGGGCCTAATTTCTATAATCTACAAAGAACTCAAAAACCTAAATAATAAAAAATCAAATAACACACTCACAAAATGGGTCAGAGAACTGAACAGGGAGTTCTCAGAGGAAGAAATACAAATGGAAAACACACACTTAAGAAAATATTCAACATCCCTAATCATCAGGGAAATGTAAATTAAAACAACTCTGAGATTCCACCTTACTCCAGTAAGGTAGCAAACATTAACAAACAAATGCTGGTGAGGATGTGGAGAAATATGAACTCTCATTCACTGTTGGTGGGAAATGTATAGAAACCAATATGAAGACTCCTAACAAGGTTGACTACAGAGTTACCAACAGACCCAGTTATCCCTGGGACACAATGACACAATGAAATTTGAAGAAAAATGGTAGAACTTGCAACAGATCATTCTCAGTGACCTTACCCAATGACAAAAAGAAAATTGTTGCATGGTCTCACTTGTCTGTGCTTCCTAATATGGATCTGCCTGAGATTCTGACATATGTAAGAGGCATCTAGAGGACTGGACAATAGGGAGGGTGGGCAGGAGGGGAGGGTAAGGGCTTGGGGGGCACAAAATTGGAACCAAATGGAACTGGTACCATAAAATCCTATATCCTGAAAGACAGACTGAAAGGTTGAACCTTCATCACATCCTTGGAGGAAACACCTTAATCAAAAGGCCCTGGAGAGGGTATGATAAAAACTAGCCTTAATCTTCTCCTGTTTCTTTCTCTCCCTCTCTTTTATATTACCTATCTTTTTCTTCCTTCTTTTCCCCTTGGTACTGGCTTGTAACTCCCATACCAGGGTGTGGTTAACATTCACAATGAGCTGTTGATCAGAGAGAATTACAAGGTTTCCCAAAAGAATACCGACTACTGTCAGAGCACTTGATTTTCCACCAAAGGTTAATGGTAAGATCCTACTGCCAATGACACCATTGCTGTTGGTGTGGAACATGAAGAGACCTGGCTAGAATCTGGAAGAGAGTCAGTCCCCAGACAGCTTGTCTAGTGCCAGAAGGTGCTACATGAACAACTGGGGGAAAATCGCCAACATCTGTCCAAGCAACTTGTGGCCTAAGCTACTCAGCAGCAAACAACCTGACATGATGATCACCCAAGTGCAATAGTGGCACACAGCCATGGTGGCTAACTAACTGCTCTTGAACTGGCAAATGGATCCATTCAGTGAAATGGAGCTCATAGCTGAAATTGGGAAACAATTTAGAATCATATCCAAAAAATGAGTTTGCTTTCCAATATCAAGCTCCCACCAATCTTGGGCTACAATAGGGCCTATGCCTATTAACTCTCTCTAAAATAATGGTTATCCCATTTATCCAGTGATGATTTTACTCTACATTGGAGAATTTGCTTCCCTTTTTCAGACAGATGCGGAACCTGAGGAGAGAATCAGCCCATCACACCTCACCAGGGCCCAGGTGAAATCATAGAGGATTTGGGGAAATGAACACAAATGCTACTTTCTTGGTGAACCTGGTATCAGCACAAGGGTGTATGAGACAGACACAGAGAACACTCATCCCCTATCAAACCAGATATCCAGAGACACAGAGGCTCCCACTACCTCATCACTGAAGTAGACCTAAAACGAACCCAAAATGGCTCATGGAAATTTGCAGAAGAAGGAACAGAAAGATTGTTAGAGCCAAAAATTGGAACATTATGCACAGAGATGTTGCCTCTCACCCATAAGTGATGGCTACCCCTACAATGCACAACCCACAATCCCCAATGAGGAGGGTCTCTTCAGAGGGGTGAGGACAGGAAAGAGGCCTGTGATGGTACCAACATGTGATTTTTATACAATGAGTATGTACATAACTAATAAAGAAAACAAAAGAAAAAATTATATAAGCTTTAATAGAATCTAGATTATCTATTTTGTAAACACTATCTCCCTTTGATTCATGCAAGTTATCTTAACATCCTTACAAAGCTTTGTCTTGATCAATCTTACTTGACTTCTCTCCTTGCTCAACCTTCTCTAGAGTGGAGATGGATTTTCACTTTCTGCATAGCTGGCGAGAGGGCTCAGGCTCTGAAATAATAACTGGTCCCTTCACTCCTGTGCTCACATAGCATTTTGTATTGATTATCCCTTCTTAATTAATAATTTTTCTGAAGATATAGTGGCTTAAAACAAGAAAAATCTATTACATGGCAGTTTTCTAGGACAAGAAACTCAAGGTGGCTTATCTTGTTGTCTAGAGCTTAGGGCTTTTCATGAGTCTGCAGTCATGATCCCAGCTGGGCTCTCCTAGGCAGGCATCTTATCGCAGGTTCTTAGGAGGCTGAGGAAGGATTGCAAGTTCAAGATGGGATGGGTTAAAGAGAAAATTCAAGCCTGAACTGAGTAATTTGATAAGATTGACAAATAAGAATCTAAAAATATTAGAAGACAGGGTGGAGATATAGCTCAGAGGTATAGTTGCCTAGCATGTTCAAGGGCCTAGATTTGATCCTTACACTTCCAAAAAAAAAAAAAAAATCCAACTGGATGATACTCAGTCTTCTAGTCTTCTGAGACAACTCTAGAGCTGGAGCTGCTTCCAGCAAGGCTCACTCACATGGTTAAGCTGGAGTACATACCTTCCACAGGATGTTTGAATACCTGTAGACAGGGCAACAGCATTCTCCAAAGCAAGTGACCCAGAAGAAAAAGAGAACACTACAGACGCTTCAATGCCTGCATGACCTGGTCATGACGTCTCCGCCTCTTCACTCCCTGCAAGTGAGCCACGAAGCCTGGCCTGAAGCAAAGGAAACGGAATTGAATTCCTTTCCTTGTGGTGGAAATTGACAAGGAGTATGGCCATATGGTGACATCATTACACATCATAAATGAACATACTTTTCCAAGTGCAATGATATTTCTGGTTTTGTATGCATGTTTTGGACAATAAAAAGTAGCCCTGGGCTTGTGATCAAGAAGCCATAGATAACCATACAGCCAAAATGTTTACCGTGGATTGGAAAGCTCTCCTCTGGTCTTGAATTCCAGGAATTCATATCATATTATCAGCACTCCTGTCTCCCATACACATCATAATTCTTCACCTTTTAGATGTCTTCCTTCTTTGTGTGTGATCATTTATTTGTGTGCCTTAGAATGGCAATGGTAATGAGAAGTGAAGTTGGTGATTGGTTTAATATATGAGGATGAAGATTTTACTAAAAATATCAACTAGGTTAAAATAGAATCACTTTTATTTTATTATTTTAAAACAGTCTTTAAGTTTACAACTGTCTTATATACACAAACATTACTAACATAGTATAGAGAGACCCCTTCAACTGCTCATGTTGAACTTGTTTGCCTAGTTTGCTTCTGCAGATTTTCCATTGTGAAGATTCCATACCCCTTTACTATTCAAGTTTGAAGGAAGACACTTCACACAGGCCACACTTATGGATTGCAGTGGCAGCACATGGAAGGAAAGGGTTTATTTCAGCTTAGTCTGGGGGGAAGTTTCATCATGGAGGAGAAAGCATGGCAGAGAAGAAGAACTTGTGACTATGGATGATCCTTAAACATTTGTTAAAAGAGGGATTTAGGGATATATGACCTGTTGGACTCTGCTGATCTAGAGCATACACACACTCCATTCACAAATGTAATCACACTAAGCCATCGATTTTCTTCAACAGATGTGTGACAGCTCTGTGAGAAATTTGTTATTGACCTTGTTGTCTTTAATTCTGTGGTCAACACTTCTCATGCGTACATACATTTTCTGGGTCAAGAAGTATAACCAGGCCACTGAGACAATTAGGTAAAGAGATCAAGCTCAAGATGAGTCAGGACGCAACACATTTCCTGTCAATATTGGTCACCTGTGCTGTTCAGGCAAAAGGTACAGCAAAACAGAGGAAAGCTAGTCACATTGCTTTAATCAGGTGGATTACATGGTTGTCTGATTAACTTCAGGGCAAGTTAGGCATTTAGATTCTCACAGAATCCTCAGAAGTTATTTGTAAGGTCCATAAGAAATATTTCTACAGTTCTTTCCCATAGTTAATCCCCATACTTCATTTTCATAGTTCATCCTTGCAATGTGTTCTTATAATTCATTCCCACAGTGGTGGTGATATACACAGAAGCATGTGCACACAGGTCCTCCATACTTCTGAAGCAGATGATAATGTGTTTGGACCAGCCATTTGCCTATAGCCTCCATTTTTCAAATTCTTTAAAAAAATTTTTGTTTATTTTTATTTATTATTTGAGAGTATCAGTTGGACAGAGAAAGAAGCAGAGAGAGAGTGGGAGAGGGAGAGAATGGGCACGCCAGGGCCTCAAGCCACTGTAAACGAATTCCAGATGCATGCACCACCTTGTGCATCTGGCTTATGTGGACACTGGGGAATCAAGCCTCAAACTGGGGTCCTTAGGCTTCACAGGCAAGCTCTTAACCACTAAGCCATCTCTTCAGTCCCATTTTTCTAATTCTTAATGCTTTTCTCGTCATCCATGGCAGAAATTTAGGAGACAGCCTGATCTCATGCCTTACATATTTTTTTTAATTGAATTTACTAGAATCTTGCAGATATTTGGTCCTCAATATTTCTGTGTATTTTTAGCTCCTTCCAGGTTGCCATTGGTCTCAGTTTCAATCTTCTTCAAATTTGGCAGGGCCCCATAACTATCTGCTAAGGTTTACACTGCAACACCATGTATTAGAAACTTAATCTCCAAATTTATATGCAAATATTATTTGGAAATGGGAGTCTTTGGAAAGTCAGTAAGATTAAATGAGGCTATGAGGATAGGGTCAGAGTGATGGGATTACTGTCTTTATAACAAAAGGAAGAAAGAGTTGGGCATAGTGGTGCATGCCTTTAATCCCAGCACTAGGGAGGCAGAGGTAGGAGGATCACCATGAGTTTGAGGGCCACCCTCAACTACATAGACCCTACCTTGGAAAACCAAAAAAAAAAAAAAAAAAAAAAAAAAAGAGAAGTGATTTACTGATTTAAAACTTTTTTTTTAAATTTTTATTTATTTATTTATTTATTTGAGGGAGACGGACACAGAGAGAGAAAGACAGACAGAGGGAGAGAGAGAGAATGGGCATGCCAGGGCTTCCAGCCTCTGCAAACGAACTCCAGACGCGTGCGCCCCCTTGTGCATCTGGCTTACGTGGGACCTGGGGAAACGAGCCTTGAACCGGGGTCCTTAGGCTTCACAGGCAAGCGCTTAACCGCTAAACCATCTCTGCATCCCGATTTACTGATTTACTAATGTGATGTTGCCTAACAGAAAATCAGAGAACAAAACAGAGAAAGATAAAATTGCTAGTTATCTGGCCTTTCATCACATAGCACTCTCCATGGAGATGATGGAGCAAAGGCCACCAGATACCAGTAGATATCTGCAAACCTCCTAGACTTCACATCCCCAAAACAAATGAAATTGTACTCTTCATCACTTGACCTTAGGTATTTTATTATAGCAACAGAAACGACAGTGCCATCTAATCCCGATTTTCTCTAAATCCACCACTCACACAGTTTCAAAATGATTCAACTATTGTTTCCCATGATTTATACAAGATTTGAGGTGGCTGTCCCTGTTGGCTTTCTGAACCGTGTTTCAATTCTCCCCATTGTAAACTTGCTACTCCAGAATGACTCTTATCTTTCCTTGTAGCCTCCAGCCACAGTGACTTCCAAGCCCTGGGAAAGTGGACAGTCCAAACTTGGCCCACCTTAATCCCTCTGGATACAAGCTTGATTTGGTTAGTTCAGGGCCTCAGGCCTTCCCCTCCTAGCAGCTCACCTATGCTATCATAGTGTTTAGTTCAAGGATGTGTCTGAGGCCTCCATGCAGTCAGTGTGTCAAAAGCCTGCAAGCTTTTGAGGAAGTAGACTTCTGTTTTCCTTGATACTGTTGACTGAAAGGACTGTGGCAGCTTGCTGTCATCTTTGACCCCAGATTGGGAGCGTCTTGGTCAGTTGTGTGGAGTATTCTAATTTTAGTTGGATTCTGTCATGTGTACTCAAAAGCTTCCAGAATCACATGAAAGCAAGTCACCTTCAAGACTATGTTTTTTTGAGTCATCAGGGTCTGTGCTCCCTAAAATTGACACAGAAAATCGGCACCAGAGCACAGCAGCGGGCATTTCATGCAGACAGCAGAGCAGGGGGCATTTCAGGCTCTAAAACAAGCATGCTGATGTTGGCCACCTGCCTTCAGCATTTGATACTGGAGCTTGGTCATTTTTCTCAACTGTTTTCTCATTCTTTTTTTTTTTAAATATTTTTTGTTCATCTTTTATTTATTTATTTGAGAGCGACAGACACAGAGAGAAGGACAGATACAGAGAGAGAGAGAGAGAATGGGTGCGCCAGGGCTTCCAGCCACTGCAAACGAACTCCTGATGCGTGCGCCCCCTTGTGAATCGGGCTAACGTGGCTCCTGGGGAATCGAGCCTCGAACCGGGGTCCTTAGGCTTCACAGGCAAGAGCTTAACCACTAAGCCATCTCTCCAGCCCATGTTTTCTCATTCTTAAGCAGAGAAGATTCAAAGAACTTGCCTCATAGGTATTTCACAGATAATAAAAACGTGAGACAATACCCTTTAAGATCTGGTTCATGAATGATGCTAACGATATTCTGAAAATTCCTTCTGATACTTTCTAGGGTTTCCGAAGACATTGGGATTTTGTGGTTCATGATCAAATGTCTTCAATAATTAATAACCTTTCTTGCAGCTTTTGCCTAAGCTGTGTCTCCAGTGGAGTATTATTAGTTATCAGTCAGAGTTTAGAACTCACTACAATGAAAGTTTTCTGCAAACTTCAAATCCCAGGTGACTCTTTTTTTATGCCATATGGACTTCCTTCTTAAGATACAATATAAATATTTCACAAATCACAAATAGTTCAGCCCTTAAAATGAAGCATTAATAAATATATATACATATACACATTTTGCAGTATAGCTTATAGGGATGTGGATTCTAGGTTGTCTTTTAAATAATTTATTTATTTTTTTATTAATTAGTTTTGTACTCAGTGACTACAGTCAAACTGGTACCATTGTTAGGCTCGTCCATGCCCTAACTCCTCCCCCTGGCCCTTCCTTGTAGAGGTATATGGGTCATGCATTGTGGAGTTAGCCCACAGTTATGGGTAGGCGGAAATGTCTCTACATATCATGACACAACGTGTGGCTCTGGCATTCTTTCCATTGCCTCTTCTTCAAACTTTCCCTGAGCCATGTTGGGTTCATTTTGGGTCTGCTTCAGTGATGAGATGTTGGGAGCCTCTGTGTCTTTGTATATCTGCTTTGGTAGGAGTTGACTGTTCTCTGTATTGATCTCCTTCACCCTTATTTGATAGCATACTGTCCTGTAGAAATCTAGCTCAGGGATGTGCATGCTAGCACGTGCCTGTCATCTCAACACTCACAAGGCAGAGGCAAGAGGATCTCACTAGTTCAAGACTATCCTGGGTTACATAGTGAGACCCTATGTCAAAAAGAAAGAGAGGAGGGTAAAGAGAGAGGCCGGAAGAAAAGAAAGCTAACTCTTTCACTCCTCCCAGTACTTGACAAGTGGTCAGCATGTCCTTTGGCTGTAAGCCATTAGCAGTAGTGAGCAATGACTAGTAAGAAAAATAAATCATTCTCATTTCAAACATATAAATATTAGACACACTGTCTTACTTTGGGGCTTTTTATTCTAATGGAAACTCAGTGACTGTGGCCAGAGGACTCACCAATTATGGGCTAATTGCCATGGAAAGTTCCTTTGGAAGAGAGAATTGCTATTTGGTCTTCTGCAGACGCAGCTGAAGAGAGAACCCCAGAAACAGCAACATCCTTTCCAAAGCTGCTGAACTACCCCTTTGCATTTATGTGACTCATCTTGATAAAGTTAAGTAGGAATTCATACTTTTCAAGATTTTCATGTTTTTATCTTTTGTGTGATTGGGAACATTCTAGTGTGTTGTGAAAATGTGTCTGGCTGTCCTGCATTTGGAAGGCTCCTGCTTATCTCCCTGGGAAATGTCAGCTGGTTTCTCATGGCTCTGGGCTATGTCACTGTCCGGCCGGGCACTGGGGAATGTCCAGCTCTGCAATCCAAGTTACTCTGTTCTTAATCCCACTAGGCAGAAGCACTGTGCAGACCCAGAAGTCAGCTCTGAAGAGCTAGGATAGCATTTCATGTAACTCTGGGATGTCACCAACATGTGGGGCTGGATGAGAGCCTCAGGAATCCTCTTGGGCCTCTGTAGATAACAAAGTGGAGCCTGAGAACTCCAGTGCTGAGGCTGTGCAGTGGATCATGGCAATTCGCTCATCAGCAGGGTCTGTATCCCCTGCAAAATTTTGCCATGCCTTCCTCATGGAACAGACAGGAAAATGAAAATGCCCACAGGGAGTTAATATTTGCATCTCTCAACATGAACCAAACTTAAATGCTATCTGTATTTGTCACCTTTGAATTACTGTGACAAATACCTCATGGTGTCAGCAGCTGGCTGCTTGGTCTGTTGCTGTGAGTGGTGACACATGGCACTGTGGAGGGAACACATGGCCCAGGAAGTTGTTCAACTTATGGTGTCTGAGAAGCAAAGAGAGGTGGGTGAGGGGGTTAAGGGGTCTAGGGTCCCACTATCCTCTTCCAGAACATGCCTCCAATCATATGACCTCCTATCATTGGTCCTATATCCTAAAGATTCCACCACTTCCCAATTATGCCACAGGATGGAAGTGAAACCTTAAACACATGGGCCTTCAGAGTATTCAAGATGTATGTTTTAGCACCACCATTTCTACCTGAGCCCAGCACTAGGATTCTAAATCCTGAATTCTCACCTACTATACTACTAACTTTTTTTTTTTCTGTGGTGATATGAAGTGCTGTGCATCTTCTGCTACTAGAACCTGGCTCATACCTTATTTCAGTAGAATGCACATTAGCTAGGCCCTGACTGTGGGTAGCTCAGTGATCGCCCCAGGCTCACATAGTTAAGCTGTTATTTACTATATGTGTTTGAGCACATTTTCTCTGTCTTTAGGTAAAATTGAATCCATTGATTTTGCTCACTGTATAATTTTTAAATCTACTTATTGAAAACAAATCAAATTTTCTCAAGTTCTGAATTGTTTGAGCTACATGAATAAAGCACAGCACTAAAGGGGAAATCAAACTGTAAAATTAAAAAAAAAAAGACAGAGCAGTGGAGCATTTTGGATTTTCCTGGGAAGCTGAGTTCCTAAGTCAGAAACTAACTTAGGTAAGAATGAAAAACATCTCTATGTGATTTCCATGACAGATGGATCTTAGGGTTAAGAGCAATCTTTAATTGCTAAAATTTGATGAATCAACCCTGGGATTTGTTGAGTATTTAAAGCCTAAACAACGAGGCACCTATGGCTAAGAGATTGCCTAGAGAAATCCCAGAGAAAGGACTTGCTGGTATGGGGTAAAGGATGGCTGCAGGCAATTTTTCCATGTCTGTGGGAATTTGGTTGAGTTGTATATTTTTCCCCAAGCTAGAATACTTTTGTATCCTTTGGCTCATGACTATTATACAACATTTACAAAAATGTAATTTTCAGTTTATAGACTGCTCCTTCATACAGTATTCTTTATAACAGCCCTATGTACAGATATTACTCAGATTATTTGCAGATTTAAAGACTAATTCAGAAAGAAAAAGTTAGTAGTGTAGTAGGTGAGAATTCAGGATTTAGAATCCTAGTGCTGGGCTCCTATTTATTTCTGGATGAGCCAGACTAGTTGGTTTTTTCAGAGTGTCAATTATCTCTTCCTTTGGGTGAATATTCTTACTCAAAAAGCCTAGTTTGAAAAAGGAAGTGAGAGAACACATGCAGAGCCATGAGCATTCTCTGTTCATTCTTATAAGGGCCCTATAAGAATCCTTATAAGGGTCCTGGGTGGTGGGCTTTATTTCCACCTTCCTTTTTCCTTTGCCTCCAACCTCTTCTGTCAGAAGCTGCAGGCCTGTGTCCTGATACATTTTCTGTGGACCCAGATGCTATAAGACATTAAGCCAAAGCCAGAGGTTGTAGCCTAAGGAGTGGTTTCTGTGTGAAAATGAAAAGTGGGCTGAAAGTCTTTCCCTGATGTGTTTTCCAAGTGTGCCAGGCATGGGAGGACAAGATCAGCCTGGTGGCTCCAGCTTTCTACGTGGGGTTTATTCCCCAAAGCCCTCACCTGGGCAGGACTTCTGAGGCCTCCATTGTTCATGCAATAGTGGAGACCCAGGATGCTCACTTCTGTACTTACTGCCCCACCCTTGTGCCCCTCTGAGATAGGGCCCCAACTGGATGCAGAGCAAGCTGAGGACCCACTGACCACACTCTAGGTGAAGGGAATGATAAATTTACTGGTGATGGAGGCTTAGGCATCTATCTTCTTAAAGATGAGAAAGGCATGAAAACTCATTGGGGTCTTCATAAACTCATTTCCCTCAGGTTTACTGCTTGAGCTCATCTCAAAAGAGGAAGTAAGTGGTGATAGATAAAAAGACCAAGGAATGGCCAATCTGTTCCTTTCCTTAAAAAAAAATAATGCATTTATGGAAATTTCACAAAGCACAAACCCCCCAAATCACACAATAATCAATGTTAGAGTCCTCCTTGAGCTGTACCTGACCTCTTCTGCTTCATGCACCCTTACCTGTCTTTCCCATGACTGCTGAGTGTTTGAGCAGTTGCAGGGTGTCGCTCTGCTCTCAAGGACACTGGGCAGAGGAGAAACAGGAAGAAGAGACACACACTGTGCCTTCACATGCAGCTGGCTGCCCAAGCTCTCTGGTTAGATTTCTGGGCAGGACTGCCCTAATCAGTGCTTATACAGGCTAATTTAATGTATTTAAAAGCAAAAGCTTTGTTCGCATGACTTTTGATAAAGAATGTCATAGATATGTAAATTGAAACAATCTTTTTTAAAAGTTATAGATTTTTTAAAAAATATTTATTTATTTATTTTAAACTTTTTATTTTTATTTATTTATTTGAGAGAGAGAAAGAGAAAGAGGCAGAGAGAGGGAGAGAGATAATGGGCTTGCCAGGGCCTTCAGCCACTGTAAATGAACTCCAGACGTGTGCGCCCCCTTGTGTATCTGCCTTGCGTGGATCCTGGGGACTCAAACTGGGGTCCTTTGGCTTTTCAGGCAAATGCCTTAATTGCTAAGCCATCCCTCCATCCCAAAAGTTATAGATTTTGAAAACCAAATTTCAATTTTCACATAATTTAAAATTTTTAATTAACTGAATTATTGTACTGGAGATTTAGAAAAGGATTTATATTTAAAATATCTTCAGGCATTATTTTATTTCTTCATGTTGACATGTAGGATGAGACACAGTAGGTGCATCGTTCCACCTACCATTTGTCACTCCAGCACCTGAACCACTAGGCAGTCATGATGAGCCATTCTGAGTGGGAGGCTCTGACTGTCAGGGACAGTGAGTTCTGACCTCTGATACCTGACTCTTCCTTCTTTTGCTTGATCCTGCCTTTGAGCAGTGGCCTTTGCACTCTCAGCCCTCAACATAATGCCTAGGTCATGGTAAGTGATCACATTTGTGTTTTGTTTTGCAGTTCTGGGCATGGAACCTGGGGCCCTGTCTTGTTAGATAGGCACTCTGCCACTGAGCTGTGTTCCTAGCCTCTAGGTGTCCAGTGAGTTTGGGTGGAAGGTAGGAAGGGTGAACAGGCATAAGAAATGCCCAAGCAATCAGAGAAGAAACATTGCCCAGGGCCCAGAAGTGAGGATAAGGCATCTGGATAAGAGCACAGAGTGTAGAGTTGCAAAGATGAGGTGAGGAGGCTTGGATGAGAATATGGAATCCCAGGTAATTTAGTGAGTGCTAAGCCTGACATACACGTGGTGCTTAAAAGACGAGGGTCTTTTCTAGCATGCTAAGGGATGTGGGAACCATCCCGAAAGTCACAGGATTGGCGGGTACATGATGATGTCCCTGGGTTCCTGGGACACAGTGGACCATTCACGATCAGTGTAAGGAGAGGGGATGAGGCAAAAAGCTATCTTAGCAAGTGAGTGACATCAGGTATAAAGGAGCAAAGGTGTTAGCTGGTGAGTCTGGGAGGAAAGGGGGGCTGGAAAGACTGGATGGACGGTGGGGTTTTCTTATTTGGGGGTGTACTGAGGTGAGGAATTGGAGGAAATTATGAGTTTTTGGTCTGTCCAAGGTGCCAGTGGGATTTCCTTGTCCCACAAGTCAAGCCAGACTTCTAGCACTGAAAGAGATGGCTTAAGGAAGAGCCAGAGAACTATGGAAAGACCTACATAGCAAGATGAGAGTAAGGGAGCCAGCTGCATGTCACCTAGCCAGGCCAGAGAGTAGGGAGGTAAACCACACAGGCTGAGAGTTGCTGCTTCCCAGGAGAAGTATGCTGCCTCAGGGGTGCTTGATGTCAATTGTGAGATGTGAGATACTTATTAGTAACTCTGAGTATGGAGCTAAGACCTAGGTAGCCTGTGTCTTTGCAATACCAATGAGTTGCGCCTGCTTTTTGCTGTCTATATAACCAGAAACCTCAATGTCATCACTTCAGTATGGATATTCTAGTAGATTCAAAGTCTGGATTTATTGAAAAAAATTATGCAAAGTGTTCAATTAAGATTATGGCATAGGGGGCTGGAGAGATGGCTTGCCAGTTAAGGCTCTTGCTGGCAAAGCCAAAGAACCCAGGTTTGATTCCCCAGTACCCATGCAAAGCCGGATCCACAAACTGGCATTTGTGCCTAGAGTTGTTTGCAGTGGTGAGAGGCTCTGTCATGCCCATTCTCTCTCTCCCAACTCTTTCTCTTCGTAAATAAATAAATTTATTAAATATTAAAGTAAAAATAAAATGGTAGGGGACTGGAGAGATAGCTCAAAGGTTAAGGCACTTACCTGCAAAGCCTAACAATCTGAGTTCAATTTCCCACTACCCATATAAAGCCAGATGAACAAAGTGGCACATGCATCTGGAGACCCTGGCATGCTCTGCCTACCCCGTTTAATCCAAGCACTCAGGAAGCTGAGGTAAGATAGGAGGATTTATATTAGTTCAAGGCCAGCTTGAGACTACATAGTGAATTCCAGGTCAGCCTTGTCTAGAGTGAGACCCTACCTCAAAACAAAACAAAACAAAACAAAACAAAATGTACTATATAAAAATTGTTCAGTTAGTGAGAGCTACCATCAAAATTACAATTGCTGTCATACATTTCTACATGCAAAGAAGACTTTGGTGATGGGGAAGAGGAAGATGTGCAGAGAAAGGAGACAGCTGAGGGATGGAGTCAATGGGAGGCATGAGTGAGAGCATACCCTCAGCACAGGTGTGGTGGTCAGCCTTGGAAAGAGACAGAGGAGATCCAGGTGGTACAGGTGCTCACACATGTGAGTGCCCCCCTCTGCCTCCCTCCCTCCCTCCCTCCACGTTCTCCTGGAATAGTCTTCCACACATCATTTGTGATGATGTGAGAGGGGAGTACGGGATATCCTGGTGTCAGAGAGCCCCTCTGGCACTTCTGGAACTACATGTGAGTGTGAGTGAAAACATGCATTCTTGTTTGCATCATGTGCAGTTATGTATGGATCAAAGGCTCTGAGGACAAGAGGAGACTTTGCAAGGTGTTGCTGCTTAATGTACAGACCTCCTTCCTCTCAGCTTCTAGCTTCTGTCAGATTTTGACAATAGGTAACTTCCTCCAACAAACAGATTCACTGGTGCCGCAAGTGAAGGATACCCTTGACCTCTTCAAAACCACACCTGTCTCTGAGTTGCTGTCGACAGTGGCAGGTGGCCCCTGTTTTTGAATGGGGATGGGCTGAGTGAGCCACTTTCCCATTATTCTTGCTGTCAGAGTTGGCATGCTTGCCACATGTGTGATTCAGAAAGCAACCCCCCCCCTTTTTTTGTAAATAGCCTGACATGTGGCACACATTGGCCCAAGGAATTTGTGCAAAGGAAGCATGGGAAAGAGACTTTTTGGCTTTGTATTTGGATGGCTTTTCATGTGATGCATGCAAGCTTCCTCACTCACCCATCTTTACATTAGAAGAGGAGTTCACATTTGTAATATCTTTTTACAATAGCTTCAATTATAGTAAAACATTTTTTATTCATTACAGTAACAAAAAGTGGATGGTAGGTTTTAGTATATATGTAAAGAGAAGAGGAGAAATGAACTGTGGACATTGGAAACAACCTCCTTCATCTTGGTCCCCAGTGAGAAGACCCATATGCTTCTGATTCCAAGTTTGTTTCCACCCATTTTCGACTTTCCTTTTTTTTTTTCTTGCTGGTTTAACATTATGAATAGACCTAAAATTCATCTTAAATATTCTAAACAAAGAATATTTGGGAGTGAATCACCAGTACATATTGGACTTTTCATAACCAAAATGTGTGTATGGAGGTGGGGGTCACAGCCCAGTACCAGCCCTGTTTGATTCTGACTCTACAATTCATTAAATAAAAAAAAAATAGATATATCACATAACCCAGCTATAGCAATCCTAGGCATATAGCCTAAGGACTCATCTCACCACCTTAGAAATACTTGCTCAACCATGTTTATTGCCGCTCAATTCACAATAGCTGGGAAATGGAACCAGCTTAGATGTCCTTCAATTGATGAGTGGATAATAAACATGTGTCACATTTACATAATGTAGTTCTACTGAGCACTACAAAAAAATGAAATTATCAAATCTGCAGGAAAATGGCTAGATCTGGAAAGGATTATACTAAGTGAGGTAACCCAGGCCCAGAAAGCCAAATGTCACATGTTCTTTCTCATATGTGGATCCTAGCTATAGATGATTGGACTTATGTGTGAGTAGGAAGAAATCTCAGTAGCAGAGGCCAGTAAGCTAGAAAGGAGATGTAAAAGGAAGAGAAAGGAAGGGGGCTATGTAATAGGATGACATTGTATATATGTGGGTTGAAGAACAGATTAATGGGGATGACAAAGCCCAAGTAAGGTGAGGGGAAGAGATTGAGTAAAGGAAATGTGGAGGGAGGGCTATCAAAATCTAAGAGGATATAAATAAATCATATGGAAACCTACTCTTTTGGACAATGGAACACTCAGGTGCTGTAGATTGTTACTAGAAAATTTTCAGTGCCAGGGATGAGATACCTTTCAGTGAGTTGCTGGCCAGGGAGGTCTCTGATGCCCCCAAAGCATTACAAGCCATTGCCAAGGCCCTTGGTTTCTCACCAGGAATAGATGGTAAGACCCTGTTGCTGAAGACTGCACATACTTGGGTTGCAAGTCCACTGAGAAATCCTGCTGGAACTGAGCTGATAACCTCCTCCATGTAGACCAGCTGACAGAAAGCTGGAAGAAGCCATTCTACATGCATTTCAATGGGAGAGAGAAAAATCACCAGTGAAGATACTCAACAGTGGAGACTGCAAGCCTTATATTTGGACAGCCAGGCCAAATGAGCCAACAGGTGCAATAGTGGCATGCCTGTCATGGTGAAAACCAACTGCTCTCTAATTGGACTGGAGGTCCACTCCATGGGAGGGAATCCCTGATAGAAAACCTACAACAGGGGTAGTCATGAGCCCTAGGGTGTAACATCTGCTGCATTCTGGCTAAATGTATATACTATGCTCACCAAACTGTAAGCACTTCTCTTAATGTTCATAGCCATATATTAGTGCTACTCTCACTTTTGGTTAGAGTACCTTCTCTTTTTAGATGAAAGTGTCCTTGGGATGACTCAGGAGGCATCATGGTGCTGAGAGGAAGTGAGGAAATGACAGAGCAGTGCTCAGCACTGAAATATCTCTATCACATCTTCCAAGGCTCAGGGTTCATTGCAGAAGAGGTGGCAGAAAGAATGTAAGAGCCAAAGGAAGGATAGGACTACTTACAATGCAATCCTCCAGACACAAAATGGCCTGGATATCCATGACCCCACAGTGCCTGACACTACCTACACAATACCATCATAATAAGAGGAAAAGATGATGACATCAAAATAAAAGAGAGACTGATTGGGAGGGGTAGGGGATATTATGGAGAGTGGAGTTTCAAAGAGAAAATTCGGGGGGGGGGTAGGGAGGGCCTTACCATGGGATATTATTTACAATCCTGGAAGTTGTTAATAAAAATAAATTAGTTAAAAAACATAGGAAAGATGTCTATGGCAAAATCTGTGAAGGACTGACGTTTGTTCAAGCTCAGAAAAGACTTTCTCAAGAATAATACAGAACAGTTCTACAGCCAAGCAGAGAAATCCAAGTGAGGCTGTTACTTTTGGCCTTTTAGTTTGTACAACAGTCTGCTGGTGAAGGTTCTGATGGCCTTACTCTCTGAAGAACAGACACAGTGTACTAGGACTTGTGTTCTAGCGTTGTATATCTCTGTGTGTTTTTAATATGGGGAAAAAAGATGCTGTGTAGATTTAGAAGCCCATAAAATAGCAAACTTCAGGGCAGCATAAAGTTGTGAAGACAGGGCGTATAACCTCTCTTTATCTCTCAGGGGACATTCCACAACCTATGATGGATTCCATAGCTGGGGTCCACTTTGCTGAATATGAAGGATTTTGCCCACTCCAAAACTGACCTGTAGTTGGAAGGGGTGACCTGCAAGTGGGGGTGTGCTGTGAGCTGCAGCTTTCTTTTCCAAGGCCCCAAGCAGGTGGTTTGAATTCTACTGACAACTGTTATCTACTTCCTGTGTCAAGGATAGCAGGCTCTCTCCCTCCTGCACAAAACCTTTTAAATCCAAACATATTTATTTCTGACCCAATCTGGAATCTACTTCTATGTGTGATCTTTGTTATGGCCTTGATTACACAATATCCAGTGCAGTGCCGTGCACTGTGCTGGGGGAGTCACTTGATTTGTTTTGGCTCAACTCTCCTCACTTGCTCAATAATAGGAATCTTGGCAAAGAGAAGGGAACCGGAGTCCAAGTCAGTATGACTTGAAGTTTGCAACACAAGGAGATGGGTGTGTGTGTGTGTGTGTGTGCTTTAATATGTGCTTGTGTGCATAAGGACTTGCTTACTGGTTAGTGTACTTCCAAAGATGCTGGAAATAGGATTAACAAATATTTCCTTAGATTATGTTTGGGGAAAAAAGAGTGAACAAGATGAAGACTGCCCTAGTGCCTACACTGGCTTGCAAAGAGGGCTTGCTGATGGTTATGGCTCTAGTGGCCACCCAGACAGCAGCTGGGAAGGCCTGTGACAGCCTGTATTATGGGCAGCACCAAGATGTCAGTGAACATCACATACTCTGGTGTCTTGGTGTCTTGGAGGCCCTTGTTTGTGACCTGCTGAACACTTGGCCATGTAAGCTGCCCATAGGACACAATTACCACTGGCTCTCGGGAGGTCTTAGAGACCTTGATAGAGAACAGCAGGTACCTGGCCTGTAACAGGGGTGGAACATCCTCCGGAGCACACTATCAGAGATCTTCAACCAGAACCAGCCTGCTTAACACTCAGTGGTGGAGCATGGCACAGACGCAAGGCTGAATAATAAAGGTATGTGATAAGGAGGGCGTCTATCTAAGAACTACTCACTTTAAAAATTTTGATTTGATGGGCTGGAGAGATGGCTTAACAATTAAACGCTTGCCTGTGAAGCCTAAGGACCTTGGTTTGAGGCTTGATTCCACATTAGCCAGATGCACAATGGGGTACATGCGTCTGGAGTTCATTTGCAGTGGCTGGAGGCTCTGGTGCCCCCATTCTGTCTCTCTCTCTCTCTGCCTCTTTCTCTCTCTGTCTGTTGCTCTCAAATAAATAAATAAGAATAAACAAAAAAAAATTAAAAATTTGATTTGAGACCTCACATTAAGAAAATAAACTTGAGCATTTACATGCTACCAACTGGGCTTGAGGGGACTAAACAAATTCCCAAGAACTGAAATTTAGTGCCCAATCATTAAGAGAAAGAGAGGTATAGATATTTTTATTTTATCCTACTTTTGCCCAAGGATTTTTTTATAAGACCACTTGAACTTATTAATTAGTTTTACAAACTACTCTTGACCAGAAAGAAATGAGCACACAGAATTCTCAACAATAAATTCAGTTTTGAAATTTATGTTTTTCATTCTTATTGCTATAAAGTACCCAAAGACAGTAATCAATGTTCCCCAGAAAATAAGGGGACCAGAAAGTTTTATAAAACACTCATGCGTATGTAAATCCATGGAAATTAAACCATGAATCAAATAACAAAATAACTAATATTTGTATTCCAATTTAATGTTTAGAAAATTTTAAACATGCAATAGTGTTGGGCAGTGAAATGCAGTGAAATGGTAAATAATGACCTTTGACCATTTTTCAGGGTTGGGGGAGGCACTCATTTCTTTGAATGTTGAAATAGTACACACCAGCTACCTTCCCTCCACTGAACGATGTCCTTTGCCAGATGGTACCGTGACAAAAACCTTCTCTTGCTGGGCTAACTATCATAGTCATTGGTGATAAATGCTGTATCAGTTACTTTCTCATTTTTGGGACCAAATTCCTGACCAGAAGCAGCTTTTGGAAGGTAGGGTTTACTCTGGATTGTAGCTCCAGAGGGTAGAGCTCATGGTGGTGGTGAAAGCTGGTGTCACACCTGCCACGATGACATCTTGCATGGGGCTTCTAGCCAGAGGTGTCACCATGCTGTTTGAACTCTCAACCTACATAGCTATGAGCTAAATAAAGTGTTGTTTCTTTGTAAAGTGCCAAGTCTCCAATATTCTGTTGCAGTAATGGGAAACAGAGTATTGTTCAGCCCATCCCACTCTATAACACTCTTCAACATAAATTTAACTTTTCTATTTTTCCTTTCTGAAGAGATTGCAGGATGATGGACATAATTACATGAAATCCTGTGTGAATCATTTCATGATATGAAGAATCACTGGTCATTCAAGTTGTGAGTTTGTGGTTTTGGAAATCAAGTTTTCAATATTTGGAAAGTTCTCTGATACCTTTCAGAATACACAATTCAATGATCACTGTCACATGTGGTTTATTTATATTTATGCTAATCATTATCAAATAAAACTGATACTTCTGGATCTCAGACATGTGTGGCTCATTTCCAGGGCTTGTACCACATATAACTAGTGGTTTCTATCACAGAGTACCATTTGCTGTACAGCCTAGATTTCTGTATCCTTCCTTGGCTATGAGGTTAGGCCACGGTTTGTGGGTTAGGTTGGTGTAGTAAAGGACACTCTTGTCCTTGCGTTCTTCCACTTTTACTCATGCCACACAGTATGGCCCAGTTAAGGGCCAGACTGTGTTTTGGAATTCCATTCTTCACTTCTCCTTGAACACTTATGAAACAACCCAAATGGAAAAGGCATTTTGAAACCTGGGACAAATAAAACAAAAAACGCGCCTATCTGAAGGAATAGAAGATCCCTGGAGCTGATGTCCTCCGTGCAGTAAGTGTTTTTTTGGGAAAGGTTCTGGACTCAATGGTTAGTTTGCATAGGTTGAAGCTCTTGCCAAACATAAGGAATTCTAACAAAATGGGAAATAGCTTTGTCCAAGAATATCTTGGGTGGATGTGATGAGCACCTGCATCCCGAAGGGCGCCATGACTTCAGAAGTGAGGGCTGGCCTCCTTTACTGATGGTGCTTCAGGACAAACATCAGCATGACTTCCATCTCTGCCATGGAATTCTCCCAGCATTCTTCTTGTTTTTAGAGAAGTAGTTAAGAAATTCAACGTTGTAAAATTATTCAAGCTCTTTCCCCAATTTCTTGTTAAAGAAAAGCAAGAAATATTAGTAGTTCACTCAAGGAATGGGAAAAAAAAGAACAGAGGAAAAAAATTATTAGTGAAATAAAATTATTAGTGAAATAAAAAGGAAATTTCCTAAATCTAGGATTTGATGAACATTTTGTGGCTCTGTGTCTCTAGAAGTCTCAACAAACAAGATTTTGAGATAAGGCTTTTTAAGTCAAAAGTGACATATAGTCTCCTTCAAGTGGACATTTTTATCTGTATATGGAAGTATTTTAGTTTCTGGAAAAGTCTGGATATTCATCTTCATTTATATAACATCTAAAAATAGTCTAATATTTAAATATCATACTTTCTATCATAGTAGGAAGTCAAATTTTGACATACTTAAGTTTCAAGCCTTAGTTTTATAAATTTTAATATATCTGTAAGTGTTCAATAAATGTTGTTGAAAAAGTGAGCTGTTTGGTGGATCCTCATAGAATGAAGTGGCGTGATAAGGAAGTTCAGAAACCCTGCAGAGTCCACTGCCATGGGGGCTTGCTGCTTCAGAGACCTGACAGTGGTACCTGTGATTACCAGTGATTGTCAGTGTGGAGACAGAATCACAGAGGCACACAGTTCAACCTCAACCCCAGTAAGGAACTCTGAACAGCTGTCCTTTTGTTACAGCTTTCCCAATCACTAGAACAACCAAAATTTCACAAATAGCTGCTATGATTGGATCAAGTGAAAATTATTCCCCTTTATGTCTCCCTTCATCTACCATTCCATGTTTTGCCAAGATGCCAAACACTTGCCAGTGCCTTGGAATTTAATTACTGTGAGACAGAGGACCTACAAAGAATAGGTTGCCTGGGTACGGCGACAGGATGGCTGAAGGAAAGAGACGAAACACCATGCTGTCATACCATATGATCACTGCCTATAAGACCTAATTATTTCAAAGGGGACATAAAGCCACAAGAAAATATTTATCTGCCCTGGATTGAACACTTAGGGGCTCTGTGGATGGAGGAAAATCATCTGGATTTGGATCAAGTTGATGGGCCATGCTCTTCCTACCTTAACTGGAACTCTCCCAAATTGGGTGGCTGTTGAGGGTGGATTTTAATTGGAAGAATTCTGATGATGTCTTCCTCCTGTTAAATGCAAGAGACTCTGGAGGGTGGTCATACCTCTTCATGAGCTGTGCCTTCCCCAGACTGAGTTCTCACTCCTGAAAGCAGGTCATCCTTTTCCATAAGTCTTCAGATGCCAGCTAATCCTAAGAACATCAGAATCTCCAATGAGTGGGAGCAGTAGTGGCATCTAGAGATCAATCTAATACTGAAAAGACAATAGGAATTTATCTTTTGAAGGCAATAGAAGGTAGAAGCATCAGGTTCATTTGTAGGAATGCCATTTGGCTTGCTATGACTAGTGTTTGGTGATAATTTGGAATTACTCACTGGCTTTATTTAACTACCTAAGATGACAAAACATTCACTCATCTTCCTTGGCTGTTGGTTCCATCAGTGACAAGGATGATGGGAATCTGCTGTCATCACACTTACAGGCCCATGCAGATAACTCTGTGAGCATGAGTGAGAGTGCCACACCTGAGTGCCCCCCCCCGTGCAGGGACCCACAAAGAATTCATGCTGGCCAGGAAGTCAGAGTGCCATGTCACCTGCTTATACTTGGTGCCAGCCCCCTCAAGAAGAAATGACACTGTAAGGCCTGAGCGGCCCACAACCTCGGACAGGTGGCAGGGTTTAGGCGTACTCTAGGTCAGATCTCCCTAACAGAGCAAAGAGAAGGAGAGTCAGTTCCTGAGTTTTACTAGAAATTGAAGTGAACCAATTGCCAGCAGGCTTGGAGAGAAAGGACATTAAAAGCAGAGCAGGTGAACAATTTTGAAATGGAAGAGAGAAAAGGTGGCAATCATTGCTCAGACAAGTTCTTCCTTCCTTCCAAGAAATGAGGTGTGGGGTGTGGAATCCATTGTAGCTAATCATAAACAGGTGCACCTTAAACCTGGATGCCAACCTGCTTCAACACGCTGGGCATTCAGCTCAAGCTGTAGCTAATTACCTGTGTGTTCTACTGCTGTGGCTGAAACTGCTCTGCAGGCCCTGGATGAGCTGGAGACACACCAGTCTGCATTCCTGTTGGGACGTGTGAGGGTCAGGCTAGGCCCTGTGGAGCCACACGCCTCTGTTCCCTCACCTACCACAGCCCTGCTTGACATGCAGAGATGCTCGATCAGGATATGGAAGACTCGCTCTCAGCCTGCGCAGTGATTTCTATCCTCTTATTAACCTTTGAGTCTTAGAATTCCTGCACAAACCAACCATAATGGTTAAGCTTTTGCAGCTGATCCTCTGCTCACCTGCACAGGTGGTTTTTGTATTACAACTAATTTTAATGACTGTGGTATCTCTTGTTACATCACATATCCTATATTATAACCTGAGATAGTCTCTGACAACTTATTCCTCATTCCTCTTTTGTAGGCATATGGGCTTTTCAAGATTGAATTCCTGTAATTTATACTCAATTTTCAGAAATGATGATTTTCCTAAACTTGCAAATTATTGTTAAATGGGAATAATAAGTAGTTATATAGGTTGACCCAGAAGTAAATGTTGCTAACTCCAAGTAGAGCTTTAGGGTCCTTTAGCTAAACTGATATCCTTACAAGGCCCCAAATCTATTATTTCATGTGTGATATTTTATGTTCATTTTCACAGCTATGGCTTCTTAAATTCTATAGGTAATGTGTCTCTCAAAATCCACCTGCCCTTTGGATCATTATTATAATGTGACATTTTTATTAACATATACTTTTTTAATTTTGAAAATTTTAATATATGTATATATTTAGTTTCATATAAATATATGTGTTGAACTTAGTAGTCTCCTATGATTTCCTACCCTCTGTTTTCTTACCCCTCCTCTTTCCCATTAGTCCTTATTTGTTCCCCTAGGTAGTTTTGCTTCTACTTACATGCTATAAATACATACATAATTTTATGTAAATATATATACTCTAGGAATCTCAAATGAAACAAAACCTGTGATTTTTTTTTCAAGGTAGGGTCTCACTCTAGCTCAGGCTGACCTGGAATTCACTCTGTATTCTCAGGCTGTCCTTGAACTCACAGCGATCTGCCTACCTCTGCTTCCCAAGGGCTGGGATTAAAGGCATGTCCCACCACACCCAGCTAATACCTGTGATTTTTGTGTTTTGAGATTGCCTTGCATTGCTTAATATGATTATCTGAAATTTCATTCATTTATCTGCAAATGACATACCTTTATTCTTCTTTATAAATGAAAAATTCTATTGTGTATGTATGTCACACTCTTCTAACTAGCCGAGCTAACCAGCCACACTCTTAGCACATTTTCCTTATCTTTCCTCTGTTAGACACTTAGGTTGGTTCCATGACTTAGCCATTATGACAAGTTGATATGAAGTGTCTCTGTTCTAGATTGACCTGGAGTCCTTTGGGTAAAATTCCAGAAGTGGTATATATGGGTCATATTGTAGCTATTCTTAAATTTTTGAGCAATCTTCATATATGACCTCCATAAGTAGCTGGACTAGTTTGCATTTCCACCAGCAGTGTATAAGGGTTCCTTTGTGTCTACTTCCTCACAAGTTATTAAGTTTTGAAATAATTGCTATTCTGATTCAGGTATGAAAAAGTATCAATGTGTTTGCATTTCTCTGATGGCTAGTGGGATTGAACATTTCTTTCATGACTTTATTGGACATTTGTATATCTTATTTTGAGAGCTATCTGTTTATTTATAGGTTTGCTTGTTGGTCTTATTTTTTGCTCATAATTTTTGAGTCCTTTACATATTCTAGATATTAACATTCTGTCAGATGTATACCTCAGGAAGATTTTTCTTCCATTCTGTAGGCTGCCTCTTCACTTGATTAACTATTTCCTTTGCTGTACTGAAGCTTTTTAATTTTATACAACCCCACTTGACAATCATGGAATCATTTACTAAGCTGCTTGGAGTCATTTTAGAAAGTCATTGATTACTCTTATGTCTTGTGGTTTTTGTGTTTTCCCTCTAATAGATTTAGTCTCATTATTCTACATGTGGATACCTATTTTTCCCACACCATTTGTTAAAGAGACCATCTTTTCTCAAATGAGTACTTTTAAAAGCATTTTTGTAAAAAAAATCAAGTGTGTGTGTGTGTGTGTGTGTGTGTGTGTGTAGCACACACAAAAATTGATATTGTCTTTGATAGGGTATAGTGATCATAGCACTGTATCTCCGTTGTATTTCTTCCCAAATTTCACAATACCATGTAGATGATAAGAAAAGCATCAAACGAGCTCCTTCAGAGAAGAATTCTGTACTCCTCAAAACTGCCAATGCTTTCAAAAACAATGAGAAACTATCAAAGTTGAAACGAGCCCAGGGGTGCTGGAAAAACAAAAAGACATAAAGGACTAGGGAGAAGCTCAGGCAGTAACATTCTTGCTTTGCAAGACCTCTGGTGGTTTGAGCTTGTCATCCATCCCACCCGAGATAGGAGGATCCTCGAGGCTTGCTGGCCAGCCAGTCTGGCCTTTTAAAATGCCAGTGCTTAGTATGTTTTTATTAGTATTCATAATCATCTACTCCTGTTACCCTCAGTGGCAATCTCACTTACTGATTTGAGTCTCATTGAAAAGGAAGTCATTACAACAGATAACAATGCAACAGAGAAAATCATTAGGGCAAATCTTAAAAATTTACATTGCATTATATTATTAAATCTAAAAGAAATGGATGGACGTCTGGATGGATGGACCTATAAAAGTTAAACCAAGATGATATAAGCAATCTAAACAAATCTACAATGAGCAACAAGAATGAAATAAAAAAATCCAGTTAAGAAATTAAAAAAAAAAACATAGTATATGCATTTATCCAGACATCAGTAGATGTTACACCCCCAGGGCTCATGACTGCCCCTGTTTTAAGTTTTCACTATCAGGGATGTATTCCCTCCCATGGAGTGGGCCTCCAGTCCAATTGGAGGGCAGTTAGTTTCCACCATGATAGATGTGCCACTATTGCACCCGTTGGCTCATTTGGCTTGGTTGGCCAATTATAAGGCTTGCAGTGTCCACTGTTGAGTATCTTCACTGGTGGTATCTCTTTCTCCCATTGAACTGCATGTATAATAGCTTCTTCCAGCACTTCTCTTAATATTCATACCCTTATATTAATGCTACTCTCACTTTGGGTAAAGAATCTTCTCTTTTCCGTTGGCAGTGACCTTGGGACGACTCAGAAAGTATCATAGTGCTGGAAAGAAGTGACTGGAGTACTGAGTAACATCTCCATCTTCCAAGGCTTAGTGTCTAATTCATAAGATGTGGCAGAAAGAATGTAAGAGCCAAAGGAAGGGTAGGACTCCTTACAACATGCTCCCTCCAGACATAAAATGGCCTGGATATTCATGACCTCATACTGCCTGATATTACCTGCACAAGACCATCATAAGAAAAGGAAAAGATCATGATACCAAAATAAAAGAGAGACTGATTGAGATTGGGAAGGAATATAATGGAGAATGGAATTTCAAAGGGGAAAGCAGGGGAGGGTATTACCATGGGATATTTTTTATAATCATGGAAAACATTAATTAAAAAACCAAATAGATAAAATTAAAAAAAATAAATATAAAGCCCCTCAGGCCCAGATGAATTCATTTGCTGAATTCTATCAAACATTTAAAAAACTAAACTAGTGTTTCTCAAATTACTCCCCCCAAAAAATACAGAGAAGAGAAGGAATTTTAACAATTTTTTTATGAAGCCAGTCTCACTGATACCAAAAGTAGATAATCATACCACAACCAAAAGAAAATTTCCCAGATGAAAATAGGTGCAGATTTTATCAATAAACTAGTCATTGGAAATTAAAAATTCATGCAAGAATATATCAAAAAGATCACTCACTATGATCAAGTTAGCTTCATTCTAGAGACATAGGGATGATTCAACATAGGCAATTTAATATATGCAATATATATAATATATGCAATTACCTTAATTGACTCAAGGGCATAAATTGATACAGAAAAGGTTTTCAACAATATCCAATGTCCATTGTTTTGTGGGTTTTATGCAGGTTACAACAATCATTATGAGGTTATGAATGCAATGGCCATGTCATGCCAGGAAGACAGCATTTCACAGCACTCCTCCCCATCCTCTGGTTCTTACATATTCTCACCCCCTCACAAGTATTTGTTCAATGAGGATTGGAGAGAGTGATATTGATGTCTCACTTAGCATGGAGTACTGCACAGTCACTTATCTTGAGAACTTTTATGAGTTTTGGGTCTCCTTACTAGTCACCACTATGTACACATAGAAGCTTCTCAAACTAAAGAGGTGAAGTAACCCTGAGAAAATCTATGAGAATAAACATACATATTTTGAGAGCACTGTGATGGGAACAACATAACCATTTAGCCAGACAATAACAGTTGCTTCCTTCTTTGGGCCTATAATGTCCTCAGCCACAGGCTTTTAACTAGATTTTCATTAGCTGGTATGAATTTCCTCCTGTGAAGTGAGCCTCAAATCCAGAGAGCAGTTGGTTGCCCCCATAATAATTATGCTACTATTTTACCCATACGTACATCCTGCCTAGCCACTCAGTTATGTAGCTTGCAGGATCTAGTGCTAGGGAAGAAAGTTGGGAGCTTTTCTGCCCATTAGCCAGCATGGCATGATGACAGCTTGTTAGCAGGGCGGAGGTTTCCATCTCAGTTCCAGCATGATTTCTCAGCGTCATATGAGTGAAACAAATGGTGTCTTCAGCAATATGATCTTACTATGTAATTCTTCTGGGCAACCAAGAACATTGGGAATCACCTATATTGTTTGGGGGTCTCAGAGGCCTACCTGACCAATAACTAACTGGAAGGTACTGGGATTTTTCTACAGCTTCTGGGAGCACCTCAAAGTACCACACTAGGCCCTTCTGTTCCAACTCTTTTTTTTTTTAATTATATTTTTAAGTTAGCTAACAAGGAAGTAGGTTAACATTAGACTTTTTCATACTCTTTAGTTTTGGTTAACTTGTCTGCCTCTTCTGCATCTCCCCACTGCTATCCTTCATTAAACATTTCCACCCCAGTATTTTACCTTTCTACTTTCACACCACACATCTCTACTGTCTCCTCCCCTTTGCCCACTTCCTCTGTTTTCCTTCTCATATTTCCCATTTCTACTTTCTTGTCTAGTTACATACATATCTAAAAATTTTAATCTAGGATCTACAAATGAGAGAGAATATGTAACATTTGTCTTCATGAGCCTGTGTTACCTCACTTATTTTCCACATTCATCCATTTTCCTGCAAATTGCTTAATTTCAGTTTTCTTTACATCTGAGTAAAATTTCATTATGTATGTGTAGCACATCTTCATTATTCACTTATCAGTTGGTGGACATCTAAGCTGATTCCATTTCCTAATTATTGTGAATGGAACAGCTATAAACATGGATAAGCAAGTATCTCTGTAGTGAAGTGTAAAATTTAATTTTTTTTTTAGGCTGTTAGTGTTGTTTATTTTTAGGGGAGAGGGAGGCTTATAGGGAAGGCTTTGACATTCTATTTTTTTCGTAGTTCAATAACCTTCTATTTATCACATAGATAACAAAAATAAGAACATATATGTTTCAAAAATACCATAAAATAAAAATATTGACTAAACTGATTTATACAACATTTATGCAATCTTGAAATATCATACTGCAAAATATAAATAACATTTAACTGTTAATCTTTTATATTTTCCAAGTATGTGTTTTTACATAGATATGAATAAAGTAATCACACTCTTTTGCATATATATGGAACATAAAAAAATCACACTTAATAAAATCCATAGAAACCATTTTATTTTGTTAGCTATGTAAAAATAATTATCATGATCCATAAGTTTTAGTTCTGGATTTAATGAAATTCAGAATGGAGAAAATAATGTTTCTGGAAAATTAAAGACTCTTCCAATAAATATTTTTGCCTCACTGCACTATTACTCCATCTACACAAATCAGCCTAATGTTTTTTGCATTTTTTATTTTTAGTTTTCTATTCAGCAAATGCAGTCAGTTTGGTACCATTATTAGGCTCATCCATGACCTACCCCCTCCACATTGGCCCCTCCTTGTTGAGGTATATGGGTCGTGCATTGAGGGGTTAGCCCACAGTTATTGGTAAGATAGACGTCTCTGCATATCTTGACCCAACATGTGGCTCTGACATTCTTTCCACCCCCTCTTCCACAAAATTTCCCTGAGCCATGTTGGGTTCATTTTTGGTCTGCTTCAGTGATGTGTTGGGGGCCTTTGAGGCTCTGGCTCTCTGATTTTAGAAGAGTTGATTTTTCTCTGTGTTGGTCTCCTTCTCCCTTGTGCTGGTATCCGGTTCATCAGGAAAACAGCACCCTTGCTTGTTTCGCCTATTTTCCTTAGTTTTAGCTGGGGCCCTTTTGAGGTATGATGGGGTGGCTCTCTCCTTAGGATCTGCATCTAACTGAAAAAGAGAAGCAGATTCTCCAACTCCAGGACAAATGAAATAACCTTTACTTTTTTTAATAGAGAGTTTAATAGGTGTAGGCCCTCTTGTAGCCCATGATTGATGGTAGCTTGATATCGGAGAGAGGGCTTATGTTTGGATATGATTCTGGCTTGTTTAATTTTTAAGGTAAGAGTGGCATCATTGGATTACAGCAGTTCTAGTTTCAGATTTTTATGCAAACTCCATTTCCATCATGGCTGCACTATACTTTACTCCACTCAACAGGGACTAAAGATACTTCTTTTCCAACACACTTGCCAGCATTTCTTATCATTTATTTTCTTGTTGCTAGCCATTCTGCTGGAGTGAGATGGAATCTCAAGTTAGTTTTAATTTATATCTTCTTGATGAGTAAGAATGTTAAATGCTTTTAAAATATTTATTAACCATTACTATTTATATTTCTTCTTTTGAAAACTCTGATTTCTTTAGTAGCCTAATTTTTGAGTGGATTATACATTTTTGTGAAGTTAATTTTTCTAATTCTTTGTATTTCTAAATGTTAATCTTCTATCAGATGTGTAGCTGATAAAAACTTCTCATGGTCTATAGGTTGCCTCAGAAAATGGTTGATGGCTTTCTTTGCAATAGTTTTTTGGTTTCATGAGATCCCATTGGTTGATTGTGTGACTTGTCTCTTGGACAAAGAGAGTCCTATTTCGAAAGTCCTCCCCTATACCTGTATCTTGGATTGTACTCGTAGCTTTTCCTCTAGCTATTTCATAGTTTTAATATCATGTTGAGGCCCTTGATCCATTTGGAGTTGACTTTTGTGCAAATAGAGAGGCTAGTTTCTTCTACCAGTAGATAAGAATTTTTCCAACACCATTTGTTAAAGATGCTGTCTTTTCTCTAATATCTATTTTTTGGCATCTTTGTAAAAAAATAAAATCAAGTAGCTATAGTAACCTGGACTTATTTCTGGATCTTTTATCACATTTCATTGGTCTTCTTGTGTGTATTTGTGCCAGAATCAAGTTGTTTTCATAACCATGGCTCTAGAGTAAAACTTGAGGTAAGATGATACTTCACCAAGCATGCTTTTTTCTCAGGACATCTTTGAATATCTGAGGTTGTTGGTACTTCCATATAAACTTTAAGGTTTATTTTTTATTGTGAAGTGTGATACTGGAGTTTTGATTGGTATTGCATTGAACCTGTAGATTACTTTTGACAAGATAGCCATTTTCATTGATATTAATTCTTCCAATCCATGAGCATGGAAGATCTTTTCATCTTCTAGTATCTTCATCAATTTCTTTCTTCAGGTTTGCAAAGTTTTCTTTGTAGAGGTCTTTCACTTGTTTGGATAAGGTTATCCTAAGGCATTCATTTATTTTTGTGTCTGTTGTGAGTGGGAATGTTTCTCTGATTTTTTCCTCAGTATGTTTGTTAATAATATGTAAGAGGGCTACTGAGATTTGCATATCAATTTTGTATCCTGCTACTTTTCCAAAGTATCTATCAGTTCTACAGATTTTTTTAGTGGACCCTTTATGGCCTCTTATGTATAGAATCATATCACTTGCAGATAAGGTTAGCTTTACTTCTTCCTTACTTGCTTGTGTCCCTGTTATTTCTTTATCTTATTACTCTAGCTGAGATTTCATTATATTAAATAGGAAGAGAGTGGGAACATTTGTTTTGTTACTGACCTTAGTGGAAATGCTATAAGTCTCCATTTAATATAATGATGACTATAGATTTGTTATATATAACCTTTATTAGGATGAAATATGTTCTTTCCATACATAGTCTTTCTAGAGTTTTTCTCATGTATAGATGTTGGATTTTGTCAAAGGCCTTTTCTGCATCTAGTGAAGGGATAATGTGATTTCTGATTTGGGTCTATTTATATAATGTATTATGATTTATGTATATCGAACCATTCCTGCCTCTCTGGAATAAAGCCAGCTTGATCAAGGTGAATAATCTTTTTCATTTATTATTGAATGTCAGTCACAAGTGTTTTGGTGAAGACTTTCTCATCTGTGTTCATGAAGATTTGTCTGTAATTTTCTTTTTTAAAAATCATTTTATTTGGCCTATAGTGATATATGATATGACTATATTTTTATTTTCTGATGAATTTTGTTTGGTCTGTTTTGTCACATATCAGAATAATAACACCTGCTCTTTTCCCAGTTTCATGTGTTTGGATTATCTTTTTCTATTCTTTTTCCACAAAGTAGTTTTTATCTTTGAATATATTGAAGACAGAGAAAAGATAGCTCCTATTTTCAAAATCTGTTAGTCTATCTTTTGACTGGGTAATCAATATCATTAATATTCATTGTTATTTTTCAAAAACAATGTCAGTTAAATCATGCCCTGTTGATGATTTTGTGATGTTTTCCATTTTCTTGGTCTTCATTTGCACAGTTGTTCTTTCATTATTTATCTCCTCCTTCCCTGATCCCCACTGAGGCCTCTTGAATTCAGTCAGCCTTTCTTTCAAAATAAATTATCCTACTCAGTAACTTCTGTAGAGCTGGCTTAGTGGTCATAAATTCCTTTAGCCTATTTTATTTATTTATTTATTTAATTTTTATATATTTATTTGAGAGCGACAGACACAGAGAGAAAGACAGATAGAGGGAGAGAGAGAGAATGGGCGAGCCAGGGCTTCCAGCCTCTGCAAACGAACTCCAGACGCGTGTGCCCCCTTGTGCATCTGGCTAACGTGGGACCTGGGGAACCGAGCCTCGAACCGGGGTCCTTAGGCTTCACAGGCAAGCACTTAACAGCTAAGCCATCTCTCCAGCCCTAGCCTATTTTAAAGAATTTATTTTTATTTATTTATTAGACACAGAGAGAAGGGGGGAGAGAGAGAGAGAGAGAGAGAGAGAGAGAGAGAGAGAGTGAGAGAGAGAGAGAGGGAGAGATTGAGAGTGAGAATGTGAGAATGTGAGAATGTGAGAATGTGAGAATGTAGGAATGGGCATGCCAAAGCCTCTAGCCACTGCAAATGAACTCCAGACACATGTGCCACCATGTGCATCTGGCTTACGTGGGGCCTGGAGAATTGAACCAGGGTCCTTAGGATTCACAGGCATGTGCCTTATCCACTAAGCCATCTCTCCAGCCCCCTTTAGCCCATTTTTATCATAGAATTTTTTGTTTATCTTTCTATTATAAGAGATAATTTTTCTGATTATAGTAGTTTTGGTAAGCAGTTGCGGTCTTTTAATACTTAATGATTCCAAGCATACATAATTCCATTGAAAACGTGGATATTGTTTTGTTGGTCCTTGTTGTAGTTACCTTATTGGTATTGGGAAAAAGCACCTGATGACAAAGGACTGATGGAAATAAAGTTTTATTTTGTCTTACAGACTCTAGGGAATCTCCATGATGGCAGGGGAAAACATGGCATGAGGAAAGGCTGGTCATCACTTCTGCTGCAATAGCCTATGGAAAACAGTAGCAGGAGTTTAAGCTAGGGGCTGAGAAACCTCAAGGTCCATCCCCATGAACCCATCTCTACAATAAAGCTTCACCTCCCAAATTGCCACCAGCTAGAGACCAAGCATTCAGAACACATGAATTTATGGAGGACATTTGATTAAAACCATCACTGGTCTGCCTTGTGTGGGCTAGATGTTTCTCTCTTGTTCTGTATAGTTATTGCTTTGACTAGGGACAGTTCCTAGAGTGTTTCTTTTCAGGTCCCAGCTTTTTGGTGTTCTATGTGCCTCTTGTACCAGGATGTGCCTCTATTTTCCTAGATTTGGGAAATTTTCTTCTATTCTGTTATTAAAAATATTTTTATATCTTTAGCCTGAAGTTCTTCTCTATCCTCTATGTACATTATTTGAAAATTTGGTTTGTTCATCGTATCTCATTTACTTTCATGTTCCATTCATACATTTTGTTTGAACTGCTAGTTGGTTTTGACAAACTTATCTAATTCTTCTATCTTGTCCTCAAAGCCAGATCTTGCTTTCTACTTGTTCCATTCCATTGGTAAAGCTTCCATGGAGTTTTTTATTTGACTTACTAAAATATTTGTTTTGAGCTTCATTTCAGCTTGTTTTTTTTTCAATGCTCTCTTTATTGAATTCTATTTTCATGCTCTGGATTGACTTCCTCATTCCACTGAGCTGTTTGTTTTTAGTCTCTTGGAACTCATTTAGGTAATTATTTGAATCTGTGTCAGTCAGCCTTTCCTTACTGTGACAAATATACAACCAGACACAGCTTATGGAAGCAAAGAGGTTTATTTCAGGATTACTGAGTCCAGGGGAAGACCATCAATGACAGAAGAAGCTAGCTCTCCTTACATAGATCCAAACAGAGAGATATCCTCAAATAGCCAGCACCAATAAAACATCTAGAGCTCAAACTGCTCTCCACACAGTATCTTTGGACTGGGCTTCAAGATCTGCCCCCCAGTGACCCATGCCCTGTAGCAGGGCTCACATTGGAAGTGTAATCAAAAATGCCTGAGTCTGGACTGGAGGGATGGCTTAGTGGTTAAGTAGTTGCCTGTGAAGACTAAGGACCCTGGTTTGAGGCTGAATTCCCCAGGACCCACGTGAGCCAGATGCACAAGGGGGCACACGTGTCTGGAGTTCATTTGCAGTAGCTGGAAGCCCTGGCACGCCCATTTTCTCTCTCTCCCTCTCTCTCTCTCTGTCTGTAGCTCTCAAATAAATAAATAAAATAAACAAAAAAATGTTTAAAAAAATGTCTGGGTCTATAGGACCATACATTCAAGCTACGACAGAATCCTCTGTAAATTCATTCAGTATTTCATTCAGGCATCTATCCATGTACCTTTGAGTTCTTTGTATATATTTATAATTATTCTTTGGAGTTCTTCATCTGGAGTTCCCTCTAAGTAGCTCTCATGGGGGAACTCTACTGTGCAATTAGTACTTATTTGGAAAGGCATATTGCCTTTAATTTTTTAAGTCAATTTTGCTTTGAAACTTATCTATCTTGAAACAATATGTTGGCAAGGGCTTTAGTTAAGTATTTGGAATGGTACTTGGTGTTTCTTTGTTCTCTTACTTATCTTTGCTCTACTTAGTGCTGTTTGGAGTTCAGTCATTGAAATACTTGGTCTGCTTCATGGATGGGGTAGACGCAGTGATTTTTGTTCAGCTGTGTATATGTCCAAACTCACAGACAGGGCTTAGCCTCTAGTGGCATAAACATCTGTGGGGCTCAGGCAGAGTAAGGGGAGAGGGCACTATTAGCAAGGAGCTGAGTCCAAACTCAAGTGTAGGACATTGGCTCCAGTGCTGGAGATAACTGGGGTCTGGAAAGAGGAGCTGTCTGAAAATTTTTAGGTAGAATATAGACATTTTACCTTATTTGATTTTACCTGATTGGAAACTGGTTATTTTAAATTCCTATAAATATTCTTGATTTTTTTCCTTGTTCTGGGCTGCAATGACCTAACTTAGAAGCAGTTTGATTTTCTGGTTACTACTTTGAAACTCGTAGGGGGCAAAGGAAGTACACCACATTTATCTTTACAGAGTTGATGTCCCGAGTATTTTGAGGTTTTGAGAAGCCTTAGGGATGACTATTAAGACTCTTGACTGATGCAGCAGACACTATATAAGCTTATGTGAAATCTATGCTTTCTTTTGGAGGGTATTGGTCCAAACTTTTCACACTGCGCTGTGTTAAATGAATACATGAGAACAGCTGAAAATGTCTTGATTTTATCTACTCTCCTCTCCAGTTCTGCCAGTGCTAAACTTCTGGGTTTCTGTGAACCATGGCTTCCCCTTATCAACTCATGTCTCTTCTGGCCTATTCCTGGGTTCTTTCCTCATGCTACAGCCAAGGACACTCTCAGGCATTGATCTGGGTGCCTTAGGGTATCATTGGTTTGTTTCTTATTTCTTTGTTCTATGGTATCTATATTTTAGCCTCATTCTTTTATTTATTTTATTTTGACTGTTGGCTTATATTAGCTAGGAATATAAACTGACCTCTGATAATTCACCTTGGAGGCAAGCAGAAGTTAGCTTTTCTGGTGTTGTGGATAGGATCTGTGTCTTCCCCCAAGCAGAGCCTCTTAGGCGGCAGAGGGACACAGAAGTATGCTACTAACGATGTTACTAAACCTTGGGAAAACATTCTCAGTGTTCTTTTTTTTTTTTTTTTTTGTATTTGGGTCAAGTGATGATATTCTATTCTCTCCAACTCCAGCACCAATGTCAGAATGCATTAAAATGTTCCTAAATATTAGAGAAACCAACTTATTAATATTCATAAATAAAGAAAACATCAAAACCAAAAAACATTATTGTGAAGTAGAAATTGTTGTTCTACCCAGATTTTAGCTGAGAAAATTGATGTTCCAACCCACAATGAATAGAAAGAAAACAATATTTCTATAACATAATTTTAGAGCTTGCAATTGTCATCACTATTTTAGATGCTTCTAGATTAGCTTCCATATGGACAGTTTTATAACTGGTTTCATCATTGTTTACACCTAATTTCAAATTATCACAATACTTTATGAAGAAGCAATCATTGTTTCTAAAATTTCTACTGCTGTGCTGAAAACAATATTTCATTGATATAATTGATGATGCTATACTGAAACACTCCTGAAGTTGGAACTTTGCAAGGGGGACAAGTTCAAAACAAAGATTTTAGTCAAAGCATTATATTTAGGTGAATGTGGGCAGAAATTATCTGGTAACTGTAATCAGGATACAAAAACAATATCTTATACCCTTGGTCAAGAGGTTCACATACTGAGAAGAGGAAAAAAATGTGTAAGTATTTTCTTTCCTTTACTAGACAGAGTTATTTGAAACGGAATCTGAACAATGCAAGGAGAGATTTTTTTTTTTTGTGAAGAGAACTTCCCACAAAGAGAATAGCTTTCAGAAACTTGGAGTTTGGAGGTAAGAACAGAGACTGACTTAAACCCGGAACCAGGAGGAAGAGAGTGCTATGGAGTGAGATGATGTACTGGGGCCATTGCAAGAGGCTTGACAGACAATCATTGATTTTTTTTTTTTCAATGCTGGGGATGGAATTCAGGAACTATGCATGCTTGGTAATTATTTTGCCACCGAGCTATATCCAAGAACTTGTCTTTTATTCGTGAGATCTATTATCTTTAATTTCAATTATGTATGGTATATTCAGTCACATATAAAGTCCCAGCTGCTTTGCCTACATATTTAACTTATCTAATATCTTTAGTTTTGCAACACATTTTAATATAGTTAAACCCAAAGTTACATATTTGAATGATCTCAGAGAAGGTTTAAGTAAGTTCAGCTTCAAAGGGAATTTTTTAAGCTATGCAATTTTATGTACATTTTTAGCTAACTTTTCAAAGAACACTTAGAAAAAACAGTGCGATGTGATCCAGTAAGTAAATACATACTAAGTCAAAATACACCCCATTCCATCTTTCCCTTTACTTCTTTCTCAGCTTTTTAATTTCTTTTCCTGTGCACCATATAGCCTGTTACTTAATTTGATTTTGAAATTATAGCTATGCATAACAGCTGGGTTTTTCCATGTATCACACTGAAAGTGTGTCTCTTTACTAATCTATATACTAGTTGCTATTAACTGTTGGGAAATAACATCAGTGAGTAGGCACTTTTATTCACATCCCACGGACTAAAAGTAAGATTATATAAAGCTGGATAGTCCTCTGAGTGTCTATACAGTACCCAAACAGCTGGGTCCCTTTGGGTTTACATTTCATTTACATCAAAGGCACATCAGAAAACATAAAGTCATCCTCTGGAATAGAGTTGTCTTTTGATAAGTATGTGTGATGTGTGTGAACCTTCTGGGTTCATGGCCTAGGACAACATAAAGATAATTTAAGTGATGATTTCAATATGGTTTTGTATAGAGAAGTTATACTGGGGCACTATGAGAGACAATGAAAATTTCTACTAGAACAACATGGCAGTCCCTCCTCCCATTAATTAAACTCTGTAAATGTGGTGTAGTGCTCACTCCAGACAATGGAAGTACTGATTTCTTTTCAAATGCATTTTTTAATAGTAGATCCAGATCTTTTAATATTAAGCTCACCTTTGCTTATTTCTTTGTTATGGTATCAATTTACAAATATTCCTAGGAAGATATACATGGAAGATTTCCAATGAGCCCATGGATAAAACTTTGAGGAAGACCCATTACCATAATGACTGTCAGTTGTTCTCTTTTTTCTATTGGAAAGAGACTTAAAGTAAAAAAGCATACTACCAATTCTTTTTTCTTTCCATTTCTTTTCTTTCTTTTTATTTCAACATAGGGTCTCGGCTGACCTGGAATTCACTGTCATCTCAGGGTAACCTTGAACTCACAGTGATCCTCCTACCTCCTCCTCCTGAGTTCTGGCATTAAAGATGTGCACCACCATACCCAGCCTACCAATTTCTTAGGTTGATTTGTTATTGGGAATCAGGATGAACATCTACACCAAATATCTAAGCAACAAGTTGTTTATTTAGATGACAGTTTCCTTGTTCTCTTGCTTAACAATGGGTCAAACTCTGGAAAAGGTTTGAGCTGGCAGAAACATCTTTGAATAAGCTGAGGATATCCACAAATTGGTGGTGACCCCTTGGCCGACGTTCACCCTGAACATGCAGATTCATTTGCTGCATTAAATACAGTGAACCAGCTGACTTCCATCATTTGAATGATGTTCTTTGACACCCAGCTAGATAGTTCCCAGCCAGAAAGCAATCAGGAGTTTTCCTGACAATAACAAACAAACAACAAAGAGAACATCCCATTGTTTCCATAACTGCTATAAATCAGGAACTTTTGGTGTCATGAGCAGGATATAAAAAAAAAAGTACACAATGGTGCCCAGCCTGTCTCTCTACAGGATGGCCTCATTACTACAACGCGGAAGCTGGCCCCAGGCAACCCCATGACCTCTTAGATTTCTTGAGGACTGAACATCTCATTTATAGATATGAAAATTGTGGTGATGTTATTTAATATATGAAAGAGGATCCAGAATTTTGAAAACTGAAAAGGAAATAATTGTGAAGGGCAGGTAAAGTCTAAAAGGTTTTGCTTACTCTTTCTCTCTGTCTACCTGTGGAAGTTTACTTTACAATGCCCATCCTCTCAGTGTGCAGCTCAGGATGATAAGGGGCATTGTAAGTCAGGTACAGGTATACACAGGTGGCAACAGATCATTATGTCTTCCTAGTGACATGCATCATGCATGTAATCAATCTTTGGCCATGTCTCTGTGATATTCCCATTTGGCCAACTCAAATGGGGGCTTATCTTTTTTCTTTTTTTGTGCTTCATACAGTAGTGTGATGAGGTACTTTCAGAGTCCCCCCATTTTTTGTTTTTACTGAAAATCAGATGACATTTAATGTTCTGCTTACTCACTTCTGCTTTGAGTCTCATCACGGCTGCCCCACACACCCTCCTTGGGCACCTCTCACCACCTTCCTGCGGTTCATTTTGGCAGGTGTTGTGGATTGCCATCATCAATGTACCTCAGATTTGACAGGGCCCAGAAGTTTATTTTCCTTCCCTTCCCCCAGCATCCACTCCTTCTTTGCAAACCCTTGAAGACAAACTTTGAAACTGTGATTAATGATGGCAGAGATTAGGCACATACTGTTCAAGAGCTGAGTTGTTTATTTGTTTAAGAGAGTTGTTTTCAGGCTGTTTCTTATGCAGCCACATGCCCACTTGAAGTGCTTTAGTTCTGTTGTTGGCTAGAAGAGTAAGTCAGAGTCAGGCATCAGGGAGAAACTCAATTTCCTAAGTACATTTGGCCTTCATGGTCATGGGCTCTGTACCTGAGGATTCAACCCTTCACAAAACAAAAATATTCAAAACTACTTATGTTCATATTGAGCACGCACAGATATTTTCTCTAAATAATACATTATAGCAATGATTTCCTAGACAATTCAGGATATTAATTAGTTATATAGCCTTTTCATTTTAATGGGTAGAAATCATCTAAATGTAACTTAAAGCATTTGAAAGACTGTGTAAATTACTTGCAGATTTTACGTCGTTTCACATTAGGGAATTAAGCATATACGTCCTTCAGTATCTTCAGGGAGTTTTGAGGCCTATAGGTAGTGAGGGATGACTACAGGCCTACTGGGAGGTCTTTAAGTCATTTGGAGTGTGCCGTTGAAGGGGATAGTGAGACGTCCACGTCTTCCTCTTTTACTATCTGGCTAGGAGGTAGACTGTTTTGATTTGCCACATGCCCCTGCTGTGATGTGTTGACTTGCCACAAATGCATAGAAATAAAGCATTGGGTTATACACTGAGACCTCCAAAACTGTGGACCAAAATAAAAAAAAATTAACCTAAAAGTTAATAATCTCAGTTTTTAATTTATTTGATAGAGAAAGAGGGAGGGAGAGAGAGAGAAAGAGAGAGATAGAGAGAGAATGGGTGCACCAGGGCCTCCAGCCACTGCAAGCCAACTCCAGACACGTGCGTCCCCTTGTGCAGCTGGCTAACATGGGTCCTGGGGAATCGAACCCAGGTCCTCTTGCTCTGTAGGAAAATGGCTTAACTTCTAAGCCATCCCTACAGCCTATTTATTTATTTGAGAGAGAGGAGAGAGATGCAGATAGAGAGAGAATGGGTGTGCCAAGGCCTTTGGCTTCTACAAACAACCTCCAAACTCATGTGCCAATTTGTGTATCTGGCTCATGTGGGTCCTGGAGTATCAAACCTGGTTCTTTGGCTTTGCAGGCAAGTGCTTTAACTGCTAAGTCATCTCTCCAGCCCTAGGGTGGACTTTCTGATGAAGAGACTGCCTATGTGTTGTTATTGCTCTTGCAAATTTCAACTGATCCTATTCATATTTCCATAAGTAACCTCAGTAAGCTCGCTGGTTCACTAAGCTAGGCTTGTATGGAATTATTTCTTTTATTTGTTATAGGATTAGTAGATGCTTGTTCATATATTCCCAGGAAAAATTAATGCAACAAGAAGAAAAAAAATATGCATGGGGTTTGTGGTACTTGAAGGCAGAAGTTCTATGGTGAGTAGAACAGTTTGGATCCCAAAGGCCTATGTGTTGAAGGCTTGTTTTTCATCCCATGCTGTGAATAGGATGTGATAGAATCCTGAAGAAGTGGGGACTGATGGAAGGAAGTCAGGTCGCTGTGCTTTCTCCCTTGATGGGGGTGCTAGGCCTCTGCTGCTCTTTTTCAGCACCTGGCTACCATGAGGTGAGCAGCTTCCCACAATGAGGAGTCGCTTCATTACGGGCTCCACAGCAATGACCCAACTGACCATAGATCGAAATCTCCAAAACCAAGCCAAAACAAATCCTTTTTTTGTCCCAGTGTTGCAAAGCTAATTAATATACATGTGCCAGGTTCTTACCAGGTCTAGAGGAGTCAGGTCACTACCAAAATTAACAATTTAGTTCAAGTAGGAAGGAAGTCCATATCCTGTGTGTTTGGACTTGATATTAACACATTTGACATGAGAAAGAATTCACTTAAATTTTCTTCATTGTGTGGCTCTCGTTCACCTTATTCTGGGGGCTGCCATATTGGGTAAACATTGTTGAGCGAGGCAGCCCTGAAGGGTAAGGAACTGCAGCCTAAGGACAGGCCTCCATGGTCATTCAGAGTTGCCTTGTGACTGAAATTCAGGTTTCTTGCAAACGGAGTTCCTGCACCTCATTACCATTCATTACTTCATTATGAAATATGTGGTGACATTTTGTGGGAATAAGTCTAAGATTCTAATGTCTTAAAGTTTTTTCTTGCTTATTCATCATGATACTTTTCACCTTTCTGAAGTGGTTATTCTTGTTTTCCTTTGTTGAAAAATATTTTAATCTAGAAAAAAGTGATTTTTCATCATGTTGCCTTCTCTCAAGGACTTGGGAGACTTTTCAATTCCTTATTTGTAAAATCTGTTCTAAATCTTTAATCTTTTCGGTACGTTTGCCATAGCAAATACTGACAAACTATAGGGAGAAAAAGTTTTAATACTGAATTGTTAAAGTGTCCTACTTACACTTAAAATTCTAGGATTGTTATTTTTCTTAAGTTGATTGTCAAACAGTTCTTTAAAATTACAGTATTTATCTGGCCATGATGGTGCACACCTTTAATATTTTTTGTTGTTCATTTTTATTTATTTAGTTGAGAGCAACAGACAGAGAGAGAAAGAGGCAGGTAGAGAGAGAGAGAGAATGGGTGCACTAGGGCTTCCAGCCACTGCAAATGAACTCCAGATGTGTGCACCCCCTTCTGCATCTGGCTAACATGGGTTCTGGGGAAGAGAGCCTTGAACCAGGGTCCTTAGGCTTCACAGGCAAGCACTTAACCACTAAGCCATCTCTCCAGCCTGGTGCACACCTTTAATCCCAGCACTCAGGATGCAGAGGTAGGAGAATCGCCTTGAGTTCGAGGCCACCCTGAGACTACGTAGAGAATTCCAGGTCAGCCTGTATTAGAGTGAAATCCTGCCTTAAAAAGATCAATAAAATATAATAATTGTAGCATTTGCCTCTTATTCTTCAAGAATTATCAAAATCAACTGCTCCAGGATAGGCTCAAGGTAAGACATGGGGCTTCAACTAGCTTTCATGGAGACTACAGGGAGACTGTGTCCTAAGGCCCACATACAGGATCAAGTGGGCAAACACAGCCCGTATATGTGACAGGGCTTCTCGTCCCACAAACAGTGCTCAATAGATGTGTTTTAGTGCCCATAGTTCCTCCTTGGCTAGTTGCTGAGTTGTACAGCAATTCCAGGAGAGTAGGAATTGTTTGAATTCCTTGACAGTCTTGTTATATCCAAGGATAGATAAAGAGGAGAAATCCATATTCCATGTGTTTCTTTGACATGATCTTTCCTCATGACTGGACATCTTTGTAATTATTCTTCTCACATTACGTTGTTCTTCAGGACCCTCTGAATGGCATTACTGTATTATTACTTTTCCTTAGCAGTGGCGAAGGCATATTTTGGTCTTTTAAGGGCCTTAATGTACCAGTACTGGTAATTGCTCCAAAATTATAACTGTTCAATGTCACAGACTTAGGGAAAATAGGAACAGCCATACCATGTAGACTCTTGAATATAAAATTCAGTGACTACTAATAATTGTTAAATAGTAATCTCTCTGAATAGCCTCATACTAAAATGCCAGCCAACAAGTTTCTTTTATTCAATGTTTACAACACTACTGTGATATTGATATCATTGTTCTGTCTGATCATCCCTCATGGTGATTTTCTCTCCTGGATCACAGGACCTTGGACACATGTCTCACTTGCAGTGTCTACTCACAGACATTCCTGGTTGGACCTCACAGCCTCACTAATTTGCCTCAAGTATGAAATGATGGCTACAGTCTTCCTTGTTTCATTAGAGATTGCATTTTAATGAGTTAGTTTATGTCAGTTTTCTGAATACCATTTGTTACCCTGGAAGAATGCCTGTTGAACAGGTAATTAATTAGTTTGTGTTCTTCTATTCTTCATAGGGCTGTGGATTGTCACATGAGCTACTAACATTGAGATTTCTCATCTGGCCATTATGAGATGGTGCTGCTGTTCACGCCGTGTGACATGGTATAAGTCATGTTGGTGCATGCACACAGTGTCAGTGTGTTTATAGCTGCGTCTCAGGGGTAGCGTTGACTACTCTTAGCTATACCCTTCGGGTGCTGAGCAGCCTGATGAATTGGTTCATTGATGTATCCCTCTACTTGTTTCTTTTCAAAATCTTGGAATCTAATGAAGTTATCTTTATTCAATTCCCATTGTCTTGGGCCAGGTAAGATGGGAAAATCTATAGTTACATCGATACCAACACCCTGAGGGCTAGACACAGGGCTACCGCAGCTTTACGGTGAAGCTTTGGAAGCTGTTTTTCTCCAACACTGCTCCACATTCTGTCCAGCAGTAGTGATTGCCTGGTGGCCATGAAGACAGCTTCATTTTGTTAGTTGTCCTCTTACCTGCAGGCCATGCATGTGTCCACACCTCGGCATCTCAGTCTGACTTTAACCCTGATGTACAGTTGGCATGTCACAAAGGGGTTAGGAAATCCTTGTCATTCCTCATCACTATTAAGCAATCAGTTTCACCAGAAAACCTACTTATTTTAAACTAGCTAAACTGTCAGCACTCTGAGTGACCTTTCACTGATGTGCAGTGCCTCATCCCATTTACTCAAAGCCTGCCTGACAGTTAGAACCTGTCAGACCCAGTGGGCATCTTCTCACAGGTGCACAATTGAAAGAAATAATTAGAGACAAATACTAAAAGATATGCACATGGACCAGCTCTAACAGTGAAAAGTTCAGGAGGAAGTCCATGCGCTGCTGGGTAGGGTATAGTGGGACAGGCTTTGTTTCTGAGCTTTGGGACTGCCTTTCTCCTGACAGACAGAGACGGAGAGCAATTAGAGTTTGGATGTATAAGCAGTCCAATCTGTTTTGTTTATACAGCGTTTCCCCCAGAAGTGAGGCAGAAGCAGAAACGTAAGTAATGAGCGCATGTGTTTGGAAAGAGTATAAGGTACTTATAAATATTATAGTGGTGTCACTACAGTTAAAGGTCTGGCAGCATTTCTATTATAAACTCTCATTGTCAAGGGTTTAAAACTCTGCTCTAAATTTCCAGGCTGCAAGTTGACATCCTAGGATATGCCTGGGAATAAAGCTTTCTTCCTTGCTCCTAAACAGTCTCTTGTGGGGTTTCCAGGCAGCCCTGTTCATGTCTTTGTCCCTGTGGTCTTGTTTGCATGTGAAACCGTGGGGGAGATGTGTCTTTAGCAAGTGTCTTTGTTTGTTGGAAGCAAAAGCCAGATGGGAAGCTTCCACTGATTTCACTGACATCTTTTCCTTTGTCTTCGTGAGACTTCTCCCCACGTGTAAGTGGCTCTTGTGTGTGTAACCAGCAAGGCCAGATGTTCCTGAACCTGAAGACTTCTTGGAAATGCAACAAAGATCATCATCATAATGTCTAGAAGGCAAGTATGTTTTTGTGTGAGCAAACAGAAGTCTTTGGAAGACAAGTATTTTAAAATATATATATATATATATAGACTTGAGAGAAAGAGGGAAAAGGATAGAGAGGGAGAGGGAGAGAGGGAGACAGAGAGGGAGAAAATGATTGTGCCAGGTCCTCCAGCCACTGCAAACAAACTCCAGATGCATGCATGACTTTGTGCATCTGGCTTACATGGGGAATTGAATCTGGGTCTGGTGGCTCTGCAGGCAAGTGCCTTAACCACTAAGCCATCTCTCTAGCCCAGAAAAGCAAGTATTTTATATGGGCAGCTTCTTTTCATGGAATAGCTTAGATTTTCCAGCTGCTTTGGCTTTGTTCAGATCCCAAGAAAACAGATTATGGGCTGCAGATGGTGGTTCACAGAAGATTAGATGTTATTCTAGTGGTCTGATGGGATAGGGGAAAACAGTCAGTCAGGAGTCAATTCAAAGTTCTTTTCTGGGCAGGCTGTAATAGATGAATAATGTAAAAATGTTATAAGAAAACTGGAAGTGCTGCCACATGCTTCTTACCCAGTGTTGTGTAGACTTTATCTCTGAGGAGGTGTGAACACACACCTGTTCATCCGAGATAGGGCACCAAACAATGGACCAAAGTAACCGTTATGCCCAAAGCTCATTTTAGAAACCAATGAATTTTTGGGGGTTACTTACAGAGCATGGGTAAGAGGTTGCTTACAAAAGCATTGGTGACTCAAAGGCAGCTGCATCAAAACAAAGTCCCACTGAAGCACAGATGGCGACCTTGTGGAAGCTACATCTTGGAGTTTCCCTTTCAGCTTACCCTCTACTTCCTGTGTACTCTAGGTCTCTTCAAGATCACTTGCAGTTTGAGAAGAGGAGGGAGGTAGGCTACATACAGTCTTGTGCTCCTTCCCTCCTTCTACTAGGGAGTGTCAATAGTGCTTTTACCACTACCATAAACATGGCTATCATAATATCATTTTGTTCCAAAGTTGTGGCTACAAGGCCAATGCATTCTCTACTCCAAAATGGCATCATAGTATGTGGAAGAGAAAAACACCATGCAATTATCCAATCCTTTCAGCATTTACATTATTTCCACCACCCATTCTGCAAAATTGCCTGAGCTGTAGAAGGGCATTAGAAAGCCATACCACATCAATAGTCACTTGTTCTCAGCAGTTTAACCAGTGACGAATCACTCCATCTCCAACCACTGTCCTCTTCAGGAAGTTCTCCTCCACAGCCAAGGCAGATAGTAACAGTAAAAGCAGCAGTATTCCATAGGCACAAGCACAAATGTTGAGAAGGCAATGTGACAGGCACATCATAGTCACTCAACACAATACCAGTAGCTTCCTCACAAGGGCCATGTGATCTCTTTAGCCATAGGTTTTTAATCAAGGTTTACAGTAATCGACATTGACTACAGTAATAGACATTCACTACCTCCTGTAGAGCAGGCCTTGAATCCAATCAGAAAGATAGCTACAACTACAACCATCTGTGCCACTGTCACACCTGCAGGCACACCTTACCTGGTATGTTAGTACTGTAGCAGACCAGGACTGTAGCTGAGTCGGACTGTTGGTAACCATTTTCTCCCCCAGCAGCCTGTATAGTACCAAACCTTCCAATATGGAGGGAGCTGCTGAGTCCCAGTTTGATTTCACCATGTCCTATGATCACAACTTGTGTTTTTTTTCAGGGCCACGTCTTACTATATAGTTCTGGCAGGCAACCAATAGCAGTGACTATTGCCTTTATCATTTTTGGGGGGCACTCCTAGCCAATAACGTGTAGAGAAGTAGCTCACCCTTGTACTGGGAACTTTATTCAACAACCTTATGGATTTTGGGAGTGCCCTTTCCCAGTCATACAGGACACCTTTCTTTAAACTCTTACTACTGTCTTACTATTCTTTGAGATGTTTTACCAAATCATTATGCAAACCATGTAAGTAAATCTTTTTACAGAGGGTGAGAGGATCTATGACAGCCTAATGCCATCCATTCCAAACACGAACCAATGGCTTCAGCAGACAGCACTTAAAGAATGTTAGCATGGCCCAGCCCAGTACAAAAAGATTCCATTGCTTGTATCAACTGTTTCCTCAAAAAAGAATTGTTGAAGACAGCACCATGGATGGGAGGTACTACCCATCTAGCTTTTTATACTCACAAACATTCTTCATATGCCATCTTGCTTCCTTATCTTGGGTGCTTCATATGGGCCTCCATGCCAACCCTCAAGCTGCTTGGCCTGGCCCAGAGCCAAGGGGTACTGAAGCCTCTCTCCTGCCTGCTACTGTGACTATTGCTCACATAGGCTTCCCCTATCTGACAGGCTCCAAGAAGCAGGACTGTGGCTATAACCTAAGCCTTTGTCCTTCCTTCAGCCACATCTGGCACCTGTGATGGCCTTAGGCTAGGCAAGCAATTTACACTTCCAGAATACCTTTTTTGCAGCAGGTAAATGGACTTGGCTCACCCTGGAGGCATAACTTCCCATCCTTGGAATAAGTTTAGTCTTTTTCACCTGCCTTGGTCTATCATTTTTGCCTTTTGAGAACTTTTCTGGTGTTAAAGTCTTCCAGTGGTTTGCTGGCATAACACTTAGATTTTTGTCATTTTTCTTTTCCGTAGATATTCCAGCTATAACAAATCTTGCCACATTTGCCTTGGAGTGACACAAAAAACCCTTTTGTCATCCTGGCTTTTTGAATGTTTCACTACTTTACAGACCCAAATTACCCATTGGTCTGTGTCACTCATCTGAAAACAAAACAAAACAAAACTACTACCCAGTAAAGTTCATATCCTACTAAGGAATCCTGCAAAGCAATAAACCCTAATGCCAGTCATGAGGTCCCTGCTGAATTATCATTTTTCTTGACTGTCTGGTGAGCACAATCCTATCCTATCCAGCCTAGCAAACTGGGCACCAAACACCCCCTCTCATTCTTAGTTCTTTCAGAAATGCCAGTATCTCTTCTATTTTATTCGAACACTTGATATTCATGGGGATCTCAGAAGGCAATAATCAAGTTTCTTAATGGCTGTATGAACCAGTCCATCAGGGACTGATTTTCTTTGTATTGTCTCAGATTATGCAGCCTTTGACTCAAGAAGGGATAGTTACATTACTCAGTTTTTCCACTAACACAGCACTCAGATTGATCCCACCTGCACCCATATCCTACAGCCCAGAAGCCAGGCTGTGAGATGTTCTTTCTCTTCATACTTAAAAGTCCTTCCTGACTCATGTACCTCAGAGGCAGGCAGAAAGAACACCCATGACCATCATGGTCTCTTGAGCTGGACTGTCATTAAGTTCTCCATCTGCATGTTGAATCATGGATTTCTCCTTCTTCTCTATTAAGGGCTTGACCTGAAGATTATTTTTTATCACCTTGTCAGGTGCTTCGTTTTTGAAGGGAAGGGGGTCTGAGAAAAGAGGCTCTGAGATGAAAATGTGGGTGTTATAAATCAAAAGTATTTTATTAATCTGCTGAAGTTAGAGCAGCACTATAGTTTTAAGAGTGAGGGGTGGGGGGGTGTTTAGGAAGGGAGAGGGAGCCTATGGACAGCCTGCAGGTATAAAATGCTGGCTTGATGAGGGAAGGGGGCCTGCAAGCTGAAGGAGAATTAGAGAAGGGAGAGAGAGACCGAAAGAGGGAGGGATAAAATAAGAGAAAAAGAAAGATCCAAAGATAGAGAGGTATACATGTGTACAGGGAAAACAGTGGTGATAGACATGAAGGTGAAAAGAAGTATACGTACCGGGGGGTCAGAAAGAACACAACAGAGAGTAAAGCTGGTGGCAGAAGGGTTCTTATGCCTCTTGGGTCAAGAAGGGGTGGGCAGTGAGAGGGGGCTGGCGAAGGTGTAAGCTCAAGTTGTCACTTCTGAGTCCCTGTGGAAGGGACCCCTGCAAATAATATTCCAGTTTCAAGTTAGGAAGGGTAGGGGGCTCTGAGACTGACACACTTCTGACACACTTTCCTTCTCTTCCCATGGACTCCAGATTTTTGTGTCCCAGGAAGGGTTCTTCAACACTGATCTAATTTGTGCTCTGTTTTCCTTTCGTCCCTCCAGCTGTGAGAGGCAGCAGGCCAGCAACTCTGTCTCATCCTCCCTTTTATCCAATTGAACTGCCAAATCAGAGGCTAATGTGCAGGATGCTAGCCACATGTCCTTGTCTTGTTGTAACTTCTCATCTACCCAAGCAATGACCCTTTGGGCAGCTGCCCTGGCCTGAAATGCATATCTTCTGACACATAATGATGTCCAATACAACTGCCACAACAGCTTGCTAGCAATTTTATCCTCTGTATGCTACTCTTAGGTACTGCAATGCGTTTTACCTGTTTTCAGGGCATTCTTGTACTCACAATGTGGACTCCATTTCTCAAGTAGGTCACTCCATACCACACAGAGGAAGACATCCACTCTCAGATTATCCTCACACCTCCTCCTTCAGATGGCTCAACCTTAGTTACATGTCTTTCTATCCACAACATGATCCATACAGCTGCCACCAAAGCAAAATGGCACACCACCACATACCACATGGGGAAGAATGGCCATGTTGGGATTTTCCCTACAGATACTATACCCTCAGACTGTCCTGCCTCAGTTGTATGTCTTGCTACATATAGCCATGATCATACAATGGCTCCTTTCAAACTTACCTTTGGTTCTGTCATGCTTAACATTCAAGAGCCAAGTGTTCCATGAACATTGGCTCTGGGGAGATGGGTACAGACATGTATTCACCCCAGATAGGGCATCAAATGACAGACCAAAATAAATTTCACCAAAATCAAAGTTTGGCAAACCACACAGGAGCCTGAGTGTCTCAAAGGCAGTTGCATCACTGCAAAATCTCACCCAGACATGGAGGGTGACCTTGATGAAGTTGCATCATGGAGTCTGCCTTTCAGTTTATCTTTTTCTTCCTATAAACTGTAGCATTGCCCAAGATCATTTGCAGCTGTGGGTATGAAGCAAGGAATAGTAGAGTCCCAAATGGGGGTCTTGTAGCTTCCCCCTCCTCTTTTTACTAGGGAATGTCAGTATCTCCAGTTCCATTATCATAGACTTGGCTATCACTCTATTGTTCTGCTGCAAAGTTGTCTTGGTTCCAAGATGGCATCGTGTTGTGCATAGAGGAAAAATACTATGCAATACCAAAGCATAAAGCTTTCTAGGCTATGAATTACTGATTCCTGGTATGTTGAGTTTTGGAGACATGTGAACAACCTGTGGTCCTTCCCTTATTTGAGAAGCATTATTTTCTTTCATCTATATCCTTTCCATCATTATGTTAAAATAAACTAAACATTTTATTTCACATGTACATCCACATGTGTACATATATGTTGGCATATTACATTTCAATATATATATATACAATGTAGCAACCAGATCAGGGTAATTGCAGTAACCATTACCTTAAGCATTCATCATTTCTTTGTGTTGGGAATACTCAAAACCCTCTCTACCAGCTATTTTGAAATATTAAATAAATTGTTATTCACCACAGCTACCATATAGTGCTATAGAGTATTAGGAGTTATTCTTCCTATCTACCCCCATCCTGGACTCATTCTCTACTTTCCACTTCTCCTTCAACTTCTGGTAACCACTGTTCTAGCTTTGTACTTCTATGTGATCAATTTCCCAAACTTCCACATATGAGTAAGAATATGCAGCGTTTTTCTTTCTGTGCCTGTCTTAATTTAATGTAGGCTCTTCTGGGCTTAATAATGTTACCTATTATCATTTTTTCTTTTTGGCGCTGAGGACTGAACCCAGGGCCTTGTGCTTGCTAGGCAATCGTTCATCCACTGAGCTAAATCCCCAACCCCTATTATCATTTTTAAGTAGCTGTAGGTAACAGGATGCATAGCAACATTTAAACTATTTCCAACAGGTAAAGATAGCAAAGATGGCAACACCTGACTTGGTAAACTTAGCGGCTAAGATCTTAATGATTCATACATGGCTGGCTTCCATGATGTTGTAGGTCTGATCATAAGAGACACCTGATTTTCTCTAAAACCCATAACTACAACAATGATTTGGAGCACATGCTTCATAACTATATTATTTTTTAAAATTTTTTTGTTCATTTTTATTTATTTCTTTGAGAGTGACAGAGAGAGAGAGAGAGAGAGAGAGAGAGAGAGAGAGAATGGGCATGCCAGGGCTTCCAGCCACTGCAAATGAACTCCAGACCTGTGCACCCCCTTGTGCATCTGGCTAATGTGGGTCCTGGAGAACCAAGCCTTGAACTGGGGTCCTTAGGCTTCACAGGCAAGCGCTTAACCTCTAAGCCACCTCTCCAGCCCCAGCTATATTACTTTATAATTAATAATTGCTTAGAGAAACTTTTCACTTTAACAAATTTTTGTTCAGTAGAGATATCTACAATCTATTATTTCAGGCTTGTTTCACAATTTACTTTAGTTTCTTTCACCAAATAACTTTTCTCCCATATTAAACACAATGCTCATACTTTCATCAAAGAACAGCCACAAATCATATAGTTTTCCTTTGAGCCGGAAGATGAACAAAACCTTGAAGTAATTCCTTTTGGTACTGGAAATTAAACACAGGGTCTTTACTATGCTAGGCAAACACTACCCCACTCACTGAGTCACATCCTCAGTGAAATAATTCCTAAATTAATTTTTCTTTTTGTACTTAAGTTACTGAATAATACTGCCTAACTTAATCACTATCTTTTTCTTTTTTAGGCCTTAATCCTAAAGTGCTCCATCCTATCAGGCCACCAGAAGTGTGGAAGATCCACTTAAGATTACTTTATATTTCCTTTACTTTTCATGGTGAACAACCCAGTTGGACAAAGGTCTGGTAGTATAGCATTATTAAGTTTCAGAAGTTATACAGCATCTATGGATGGTTCTAAGTAATAATTAAATCTTAATTGGAATTATGTCTAATGAGGGTATAGCCCTCAGGATTTCAAATAGAACTGACCCATCATGATACTAAAGAAGACTGTGCATAATCCTGCTAAAGCCATGGAAGGCCACCAGAATGATTATAATCAAGAAAACAAACACATGATATCATGGGTGCTAGGAATGAGTCTTGCACACTGTTGGTGGGTGTCTTAGTTATCTTCTCATTGTTGGGACAAAATACCAAAAACAACATAATGGAATAAAATATATATTTTGGCTTATAAACTTTAGGAAATACAACTCATTGTGGTGGGGAAGGCATTGCCATAGTAGAAGGCCAGATTATCACATTATAGCCATAGGTAGGAGGCATAGGATTAACAGGAAGTGGAGCCAGGCCACAAAACCTCAAGACTCACCTCCACTGGTCTATTTTCTCTAGCCAGGCCCAATGTCCTAAAGGTTTCACAGCCTTCACAAATAGTGACATCAGCTGGAGACCAAGCGTTCAAGCACATGGGCCTATGGGGTACATTTTATATTCAAATCACAATATTCTACCTCTGGACCCTAAAGTGTCATGACCAATTATGGTAGTTTGAATCTGTGTCCTCAAATAGTCTCAGTGTTATTAAAATTGAGTGTGTACCTTCTTCCCCTAGCTGGTAGACTCCTGCTACAGGGAGAAGAGAGGTAGCATGTCACTTGGGGAAGATCTGAATTCCTAAGGTATGCAAAATGAACTATGCCAGGGTCACTGAAGTTTTGTGCTTGTTGGTGGTGCTGATGGTGGTTTTTCTCTCTGTGTGGATCTGTGCAAAGGGGGAGAGCTTCTTTAGCCATTATCAAACGTCCTCTGGATCTGTAAGCCTGAAATAAATCTCATTTCTCCCATAAATTTTGTCTGCTTTGGAGGTTCCTCCCAGCACTGTGGAGTTAACTAAAATACCAACTGATGGTTCAAAGTGCATTTGGTCAACTTCAAAAGTCCCAATAAGTTTATTTTTATTTTTTTTATTTCTATTTATTTATTTGAGTGACAGACACAGAGAGAAAGGCAGATATATAGAGAGAGAATGGGCATGCCAGGGCCTCCAGCCACTGCAAACGAATTCCATATGCATGAGCCCCCTTGTGCATGTAGCTAATGTGGGTCCTGGGGAGTCAAGCCTTCAACTGGGATCCTTAGGCTTCATAGGCAAGCGCTTAACAGCTAAGCTATCTCTCCAGCCCCCAATAAATTTTTAACAGACACAACACTGTTTAGAAATCCAAAATCTCTTCTGAGACTCAAGGTAATCTCTTAACTGAAGAACTATATAAAATCAGAGTAAACATTCTTATTTGAAAAGGGAGGAATCAGGCATAGCAAAGAAAGATTGGACTAAAGCAAGACTGCAGAGCAAACACCAGATCCTGCAATGCCTGGTATCTGGGACTTGTAATGAGTTGTCTGGGTTCCAAAAGTCTTCCTAGCCCTATTGTTCTAGCTCTGATACCTAGGGCACACACAGCCTCTCTTTTGGGCCATCTCTACCCCAAGCTTAAGTCTTTTCTTATGAATGTCCCGAGGTTCTGACATTTTCAACATCCAAGGCTCTCCACTGCACTTAGGCTTTATCTTTACTAGTCACATGCCCCCTTGCTGGTAATGTGATGATGCCACATATCTCCTGGCTTCAGCATCTCTCTGAACTCATGGAGGAAAAGAGGCCATATTAACTATACCATCGTTTGAATGCCATGTATTTTTGAAATTTCTTTCACCAAATGAATTAGCCCATTAACTTTAAATTGAAAGCCAACCTTACTAGAGATTTCAGGACATGGGCATAATATGGTCATTTTCTTTACTAAAGGAGCACATGAACTGCCTCTAGCACAGTTCCTGAAAGCTCCTTGTTCTCCCCTGAAACCTCATGAGCCAGCCCCTCACTGTCAATGTTTCTCAGCATTGTGATCATTCACACTGCTACCAGCCAGAATTGTTCCTTAAGATCTCCTTATAGCATTGCAGGGCTTCTTTAGTCCAAAGTTTCAAACTTCCACATTCCTAATAAAACCATTTTGAAAGGCTTACAAACCACATGGTCAGGTTATTACAGCAATAGTACCACTTTAGGTGCCAAATCTCTGTCTTAGTTACTTTATAATTGCTGGGAAAAATATACCTTACCAGAAGCTACTTTCCAGAAGGAAAGAAAGAGTTTATTCTGGCTTATGGTTTTAAGAGGATGCATTTCATCTGGCAGGGAAGGTGTGGCAATAGGAGCCAAAGACCACATCATGACATTGCAGCCATAGGCAGTTGGCAGGGAACACGAGTGGACAGGGCTATAAAACCTCAATGCTCATGCACACTTACCCAGTCCAGTGATGGTCGACTTACTAAAGGTTCCACAATCTTCCAAAGCAGTACTATCCAATGGAGACCATATATTGAAACATATGAATTGATTTGAGACATTGCACATTCAAACTACGAGAGTGAAAACATAGGTCAGTGCAGCCTCTATTGACATGAGCATGGAGGTTACTTGATAAACAAAAATATAGAATTACCATATGTTCTATCTATAAAGTGTATAACCAAAGGAATCTAAATTAACATATAATAGAAATACACCATGTTTATTGTAGTACTATTCACAGAAGCCATGTTATGGAATCTGCCTAGATGACCTTTAAATGCACTCATGTATAAAAGAAGTGTGGTGTATCTACATAAACGAGTTTTCATTGAGACATAAAAGAATGTAATTGCCATAAAATTGGAGATTATCATGTTAAATGAAATAAACTAGATTCAGGAAGACAAATGTCATGTTTTCTCTCATATGTAAAATCTAGATATTTTTAAAGCTTGAGATTAGATGGAAAGAAAGGGAGGGAGTAATGGGGACCCACGGGGCAATGGAGGTGTGAATATGATCAAAACATGATATGAATATATGAACATGTTATAAAACCCATTATTTTGTACAAATAACATATGCTAATAAGTTAACAACCCAGTAGGGAGGGGCCAGCATGGGCTGTATTGCTGAAGCAGCTGCCTCACTCATACAGCCATTTTTTTTTGTATGAAATTGCTCCTTAATTTTGCGATAAAATAAAACACTTGCAGTTCTGTCACAGCTCAGGCTCCACGTTTGCAGAAGCTCAACTTCCACCAAGCCAGGCACAAAGATGGTCCTTTTAGTTTCTGACTGGACTCTGTCCCTGTGCTTTGGTGTGTGTGGGGGGGGAAAGGTGGGCCACACCCAACAATGCTACCAGAATCTAGTAACTGGTGGTAGTTGTAGCAGACCATAAAGGTCCTTTTCTCCGTGACCAGTGGCCCTCTGGAAAAGCATCTAGTGCAGCAAATGCATGCTTACCTCACTGGCTTCTGTGGAATGGTGGCTCCTGGTAAGTATTAGCCTTCCCCAGCATTTTTTGCATCTTCTTCAGGAACTGTCAGCTTCTCTATTACTGGATGCAGAGCCCTTGAAGGATAGAATCTTTTGTCCCTTAGAAATGGACTCACTATCACTCATATGACATGACCATCTGAGTGCTGGGATCAAAGGTGTGCACCACCATGCCAGGCTGAAAGGTTTTTGTGGTGAAGAGACCATGATGGGAAAGATCATACAGGCAATTGCACTAAAAACTTCTAACACATCCAAGGCTCAAGGATGATTGCAGAAGGGGAGGCGGGAAGATTGTAAGAGCCACGGGATGAGTAGAAATATCATGAGTTACAGTGCACCCCCCACCAGAAACTAACAGAGGCCCCAATAACCCCACGGTGAACACCAAGGGCCCTACTGAGGAGGGCCTCAAGGAAATGGGGACCATGATGAGGGGGATACAAGACTATAATTCATGTACAAAAATTATATATATAAATTTAAAAAGTAAAAATAAAAAGAGAACTCTATAGAACATGAAAAATAAAGGTTTATCAATAAAAAAGTAAGCATTCTGTTGTATAGCATGAACAGTAAAAGTTAAAGACCCCTTTACCCAAAACACTTGGAGCAAGAAGTTTCCTGGATTTCAGAACTATTTGGGTTTTAGAATATTTACATATTCACAGTGAGATATCTTGGGCATGTCTACATACAATTTGTTTCATATAGACCTTGGCCACATAGCCTGGTGAATTTTATATAATATTTTCAGTGCTCTTGTGTTTGTACTGCAGCCCATGACATGCGATAAGGTATGGGTTTTTCTATTCATGCCAACATGTTGGCACAAAGAAAGTTTCAGATATTGGAGTAGTTCTGTTTTCAGATATTTGGATTACCAAAGTTCACTTTGTTAATGGTAAAAACATGCTAAATATCAGTAACAGTTAATAGTGGTTATCATGTTTTAGAACTTTGGACAGGAGAGAATACCACCTATTTTTTTGTGTTCAGATGACAAAAGAGACCTCTTCCTTTGGAAGGACTGTGTCACATTAATCCCTTCACCAAGAATGGTGCTTTATGTAGAATAGTGCTCAATGGGTCTTCTAAGACAAGACTATAATTTGAAATCAGTTGTGAACCCTGACATTCTATAAAAGCTGAAATGCTGCTTTCCTTGAAGTACTTTTCAATACTATAAATACTATAGTATTTCAATACTATAAATACTATAAATAAATCAACAAGCTCTGTGGAACATTTTAGTCCTTTCTTAAAATAAAATTCAAATATTAACATCAAGTTCTATGAATTCTATATAAAATCTTGGAAAATTATACAAGAAAATGTCAAGGTAATTTACATATCTGAATTGAACATAAATTGGGCTTCTTATTAATTTAATCTAAAGGAGAAAAGGCTATTTAAAAATATATGAATGATACAATAAAATAACATAATTTTACATAAAAACAGTCTAAAAGTAGTAGTTGAACTCATCAAAAATTGACATGAGGTTAGGAATATACAAGGTCCTATATTCATTGCCCAGCACCACAAAAAGTTTTAAAAAAATAAGGAAGCAGATTGCTAAAATATTGTGTGGTTTTGGGAAATTAAAAACAAAAATATGCCGTAGTTTGTCCGTAAAAGGAAGTCTTTCTGAAAGTACATTCCAACACTGGAATTTTAAGACAGTTTTTGATTAAATATGTTCTCCAAAAGGACAAATGTGGTTTTCCTATATTAGGGTCACACAGGAGTTCATAATTACTTAGCAATTTGAAGACAATAACCATTGTCATGTTAGTAAAAGTGGAGTAGCACACATGTCTTAAAACATCATAAAACTTGGAAAACAGCCAGTTACCTGAAGGCAGAGGAAAGCCAGTCTGAGTGGTTACTTCCTCCACTGGTGCTGTTTCTGCAGAAATAGCACTTGACTCTGTCCTGGATGCCTCCAGCTCTGGCAGGGCTGGGAATGTTCCTGGTCCATGTCTGCTGTTCTCTCCCTTGTTATTAAAGGCCCAGCAGCCAGAAGGTACATGTAGATAACGGGATGCACTTATTGCAGGGCCCTACCTGACAATATTGCATGAGGGTTAAGCTGGTACCACTCAAAGGACAATATGCATGCTTTGAGCATAGCTGAGGAATGCTATGAAAATAAATTCTTGTTTTTCCACATTTTATAAACTGAGAGCAAAATTGATAATAAATTCTTTACTTTAAGATATGAAAAATGCTCACAGTGTCAGTATTTAATGGTGTTTAGTGCTAGATATAAATCTCTAAAGATGAAAGTTAATGCATGTATTATAATATGTGGTAGATAAGGATTTTTTAGAAAATGATATAGTGAAGTCTTGTGTTAGCTTGGTATTACATATGTGGCTGTAGTCAGCTCCCAAAGTGCATGCCACTAGTGTCTGTTAAAACTAAGCATTATGAGGATGGATCAATGTTCTTGTGAGGTGACTGCATGAAGCTGAGAAGGTGAATGTGACGTTGCAATGGAAACCCTAGGATTTTGACAATGCTAGAATTATGGAATAGCTACCAAGGAAAACTTCAGGCTCAAGGAGGATCCTGCCCCAAAGAAAGGCCACGGGTATCGCAGTTAGAGGAATGGAGCTACCCAGGCCTTTTGTATCCCAGAAGAGTCTCAGATACTGGATGAATTTGGTGAATTTGCTGATTGACCTGCTAGATTTTATTCTTGTTTTAGTCCAGTGTTTCTTTCCATATTATACCCCTTCTCTTTTGTTTTGGATTGGGAATATTTATTCTGTACCATTATATGTTGTAAATATTTAAGTTGATTTTGACATTATAAGAGTTTACAGTAAAGAGATTGTCCAAGTCTGGGAAAAGACTCTGCACTTATCTTTTTGAAAAGTGTTGAGACTGTTAAAAACTGTGGGGAATTTTGAAGTTGGACTGAACACATTTTGCATTCTGAGATGGTTGTGGAGCCTTGAGGACAATGGAGTAGAAAGTTATGGCTTAAAAATGTTATATTTAAACATCAGGTCAACAATGAGTAGACTGGTGATAGTTAATCTCTAATTGCCAACTTGACAGGTGTTGCAGTCAGTTTCATGTTGCTGGCAGAAATCACCCAACCAAGAGCAGCTTGTGGGAAAAAATGGATTTATTTTGGCTTACAGTCTCAAGAGGAATCTTCATCAGAGCAGGGGAAAATGATGGCATGAGGAGAGGATGGACATTTCCCCCTAGCCAACATAAGGTGGACAACAGCAACAGCACAGTTTGCCAAACACTGGCATGGGGAAACTGGCTATAACAGCCATAAGCCAGCCCCTAAGAATACCCTGCCTCCAGGAGGTTTTAATTTCCAATTACATCAGCTGGGAATTTAGCATGCAGGATACCCAAGTTTATGGGGGATCCTTGAATCAAACTACTGCATTCTTCCTCTGGCCCCCATTAATTGATAACCATCCATGATGTAAAATACAATGCATCCAGTCCAACTTTAAAAGTCCCCATAGTTTTATCAATTCCAATGATGTTCAAACATCCACATAATCCAAGGTTTTTTAACTGAGTCATAAAACCAAAAAAACAGATAAACAAAGAAAAAGCCCATATTGGTACAGAATAAACATTCACACTGCAAAAGAACATTGGGCATAGGAAAGAAATACTCAAGAAAGGTTTACACAGGGAAATCACTGAACTCTGTAGCTCCAAGTCCAACAACTCAAGCCAGTGACAAGTCTCCAAGTCCAATAATTCTAACCAGCAACAAGTCTCTGGAGTTCCAGTTCCAGTTAGGCTACTCACAGTCCTGGAGAACTTAATCTGAGGCCAGCAGCTCTCCTTAGCAGTCATCTCATGGTTCTGGCATCTCCATTGGGTCTCCACTGCAACCCATGGTTCATCCTCACAGCTCCAACCCTTCTCCATGCAGGCATCCAGCAAACCTACTTTATACTGTCCATAGCCATTTCCAAAACACAAGACTGTCTTGCAAATTCAATGACTTTCTTTTTTCTACATTTATTATATTCCACAATACCAGGTGGGGTGTCAATTTGTTAATCTAGGGGGGGAATAAAGCAGACTTTGAAGAACAGGATACTCTTTGAGCATTCAGGCCCCTTCAAAAGAGTCTACATTCTTCCTGGTGCCCCAGTGCAGGTCAGCTGACCCAATCTCAAAGGCTGTAATCTCTCATATAATTGCAGCTGAACAAGTAGAAGTTTCAGCCCAAAGATTTTATTTCCATGACATATCCTTCTGCTCACACCAGACTATTTCTATGCAATGCAACCCTGCACAAGTTCTCAGGGCACAGGCATGATAGCAAGTCTCTCACACAAACTGCTTCTAGCCCAGTCCATGCAAAGCTTTTTCTCACCCTCACAAGCCAGACCTTATAGTCCATAGTTCTTACTATATTCAGGTCTTTCAACTCAGAACAGAGTAGTCCATCAAGTTGTACTTACAGAACTGCAAGATGTCTCTTAGGCCAATGATTCAAATACTTCCATATTCCTCTTGAAAATCAGCTCCAAAAGGCCACAGTTGCATTCAGGTGTCTAGCAGCAAATGACACCACTCCTCAGTACTTTACTGTAAAAAGTGTTTATTTTTGCTTACAGACTCGAGGGGAAACTCCATGATGGCAGGGGAAAGCAATGGCATAAGCAGGCTATAACATCCATAAGCTTATTGCCAACAATACACCACCTCCAGGAGGCTTTACTTTCTAAATTGCCATCAGCTGGGAACCCAGCATTCAGAACACCTGAGTTTATGGAGGACACCTGAATTGAACCACCACCACAGAATTTAAGATTAATATGGAAACAAAACTTAGTTCCTCTCTGGAGGATTTTTCTAGATTAGATTAGTTGATGTGAGAGAACCCTCCCTAAATGTGTGCAGCACCATCCTCTAGGCTTGGAAGAAGCTAAACACTCAGTATTCATCTCTCTTTACCGCTTCCCTATCAGTGCTGCCATGTGATGTTACCTTCCTGTTGCTGCATGCTTCCCCTGCCATGATGGCCATTTCCTCAGCACTGTAAGCTGAGATTAAACTCCCTCCTTTTACCATCTGCTTCTGGTTGGGTATTTTGTCTGAGCAATGTGAAAGGATCTGATATTCTTTCTTACAGTAATAGTCACTGGATAAGACACCATTTTTAATCTCTAAAACCTTTGTGTATTAAGTCCATCCAAGGCATATACTTTTTTTGTTGTTTGTTTCTTGAGATGGTTTCACTCTCATACCTTAAGCTGCTCTTGAACTTGTGGGCTTCCTGCCTCAGCTTCTCAGGTATTAGAACTGATTACAGGTATGCATAGGCACTTCCTACGGGGTGTGTACACAGGTCTGCCTTCTACTTACAGATGTCTGCCTAGCTTTCTAAAGGTTTTCATAGTACTAATTAGCCACCATCACTGGCATAATGAAAAACTAATTAGAATCTTGGCTATGACTATACTGCCTAAAACAAACATTTCTTGCTCTTTTTCAGAGCAGTAGAATGTGCTTTCCAGATCTGGGTTTTACAACTTGCATGCTTTATATGTCCGTGAGTAGCTTTCATTCTTGCTGGCAGACTGCCTGTGTTTTTAGCTGCTTCTGCAAATTTCTGATTGATGTAATCCTGTAATTTAAATTACATAGCTGAAAACTAACATGTAATCTACAAACACTCCATCAAATTTACTAAAGGTGCAGAGATGCTAGATACACACATTTTTAAGATTTTGCTAGTGTCCTAAATCACCACATGGGAAAGTGACCCCCTGAGAACCTTCCTCTTCAGATCTCACCTTATCCTGAAAAACCCATGAGGAGCTTGTTCCCATATTCTCACTTAACAAAGTCCTGCAATAGCATTCTCTGATGTTTATCACTAAGACCTAGGTGCCACCTGCTCCAATTTGCAACTGAAGTATTTAATTTTCTTCTGGAATATTTTGAAGATATGGACAATCTACACCTGCTCTTATGCTGTGAATGTTGTCATAGACTCAACAGATGAACTGAAAACAGAAACAAATTACAATTGGAGAGTGTGCTTGTTGTTGGTTATTTGCAGGAGTTAGAATGGTTTTTAGGTGAGCACTTGAGAATGTCATATAAGGAAAGATCTTGAGAAGGGGAGAAGGATATAAAAACAAAATAAAAATATTTTAAGACTTACAAAATTATATTTTATTACTAGGATATTTTGTACCCTATGATTTATTGAATATAGATTCAGCTATGCCTCATGTTAAATTAAAAGAGATTAAAACTTTGAAAAATATTTTATTTATTTGAGTGAGAGAGAGGCAGATACATACACACACATGTATACATACATGCATATATATACATACATATATGTATATGTATGTATGTATGTATAGAGAGAGAGAGAGAGGGAGGGAGGAAGGGAGGGAGAAAATGCGTGTTCCAGAGCCCCTAGCCACTGCAAACAAACTCCATATGCATGTACTACCATGTTCATCTGGCTTTATATGGGAACTAGGAAATCGAACCTGGGTCTTTAGGCTTTGCAGGCAAGCACCTTAACTACTAAGCCATCACCCTAACCCCCAAATTAAAAAAAAAAAAAGAATCATTTTCTTTTCCCCTAATATGTGTCTTTGCATACTGAGGAAAATCTGATTATCAAGTTACCTAATTTTTAAAATTCTTACTTGTAGAGAAAACAAAGTAATACCCCCCAATGTATATTGGCCATGGTTCAATTTCTGGGGGCCCTAAGCCCCTGTGGCCATGAAAAATTTGGTGTAAAGTGAGATCTGCAAAGGCCTGTGCATAATCACTGTCCTTGTTAACTCCCAAATTAGATGACCTACCTGGAAAAATAAACATAGGCTCCATCAAGGTTTTTCCTACAAGTCTACCATGTCTACACATGCTATAAGACCAGAAAACTTCCCTCTGGTCGCTGACAAAAAGTCTCTTAGGCTGAGGTGTGGTTCTTCTGGGAGATCAGATCAGTGCGTGTAAGAAGCAATGCCTTACTCCCACTGACTATGCAACCACAACAGGTGATGTGGGGTCCACTTGCATGTTTATTTTGGTTACTTGGTTTCCCATAGCAACTTAATAATTATTTTTATGCTATCCAAAAATATGCTTTTCCTACATGTTTTCTCTCTATACATCTGAGTTAGTTACTGTTGTATTTTAGTTAGGAGATGAACATTTCAATAATTTAAAATGAGTTAATATGAGCCAAGATCCCAGTTATATCCAAGATTTTAAGTGCTCATAAAAATTTGAAACTCTTCAATAACCCTAAATCCCCATATGTGGAGGAAAACAATTCACATTTTTGTGGCATTATCAATGAACTTGCAGGCATGTCTGCCTGGATTGTCTGCTAAGCCTCCTACTATATTAATGTAGCTTTGGAAGAAAAGGCTAAGTTAGGCTTAAAGTGTCACATTCAAAACATTGTGAATACAAGAAATATAACTCCAGGGCCAAAAATCACCAATGAAAAGAAATTATACTGGTTGTATAAATACTGTGCTCTGAAAGGAAGGAGGTGACTGGGTTTTGGCACAAAGGAAAACATTTATTCTGTGAAGGGAGGGACATGAGGCCTCTTACAGAAGAGCTTAGAGAGTCAGACTGAAGGAAAGAAGGAAGGAAAGAAGGAAGAAATGCAGGCAGGCTATAAAGGGGCACACCATTCTGGGCTACATTAGGAATAAGTGGCTGGTGTGCTGGTTAGACTTTGGTGTTATTTCATTAAGATCTGCCTGTCTATCTCTGAATAGCCCTTTGGTCTTTCTCTAGCAAACTAGTTAGTTTATTACATCTCAATTGGGAGGCTGTTTCTTGTGGGCCTTTTTTGGCTCTTGAATGCCCAGTCTGTCTTCTTCCTTAGACCCAAACATGGTGGCAATTGCAAGGAAAGAACCCAGAGCAAGTGTTGCCAGCTGTATAACTAAGCTGTCCTTCTATGGCCTAGATGGCCATTCTTCACTAGAGGTCTGGGGATCTGGCATTCTTGGGAAGCCATTTTTACCAACTCACCAAGTAACTGGCTACAGTGAATTGACACTCCAAGCAGTAAGTATAGAATTGATTGAGTACAATCATGGTTGTACAAAGATGTAATTTAGAATTGATATTAACAGTTTTGGAAATTGTTGAGAAAAACAAACTCAGGTTTCACAGGGGATAGATGCAGTATGGGGATTCTATCCAGGGTCTGGCGCACGTGGAACAAGTGCTCTATCACTAAGCTGCGCTGGAATCTCACAGAACCCAATTCTTTTAGTAGGTCTGGCAACTTACAGTGCTGAGCGAACAACTTCAGCTAAGTATAAGACTAAAGCAATCCAGATGACCTTTATGGGTGGTCAGTTGTTCATGAACACTAGCCATGCCCAATTTCCTGATTTCAGAAGGTTTTAGAAGGAAGTATAAGTTAAGTGGAACCCATTGCTGCTAGAGATAGGGTTTCATCACTGAGTGTAAACATGTTTCTTAAACGTGGGATGAAAACACTTCTCCAGCTCTACCAGGTTATGTTCGGAACACAAATATAAGATAGGCACATTAAGATAGTCTTATAGATGAATGAACTTTAAGTCTGTGGAGCACTAAAAGGTATAGAAATTTAAGATACTACCATAAGCACATATTATGTTAAATGGGTCTGTAGAGCTGCCTCAGCATTTATTCTCAGGGGATTGATCCTCTATCTTAAACTAAGGAAGTGAGGAAGAAAAACAAAAAACAAAACAAAACAAAAAAACAGCCAGTTCATCCTTCTAGGGAGTGATAAGCAAGGATCATGATGTGTTTGGAAAATAGCTCACTATTACGTGCCAATATGTTTCTATTAACACTATTTAATTATTTCAATGAGTTATCTTCATTGTTGAGCTCCACACATGAATACAACCACAGCTCTGAAGTAAAACTGGATGGGGAGACTTGGGTCAGGGGTACTATTTAGTTCCCCTTCACCTCATGCTTCCCTAAAGCCAAAGACTTCCAACATATGTTACCAAGATTTTCTTTTTTTTCAAAAGATAAATAGGTGATTCCTAGAGAAAGAGAAATAGCATGGGAAGTTTTCAGGAAAAAAACAAAACAAAACTTGCTTTTCAGAAAAATACAAACAAAGTTATAAATGAGATTAATGGTAGTTAAACAAAATATGTATGCAACTTGTACTGTAACATTCTCTTCTTGTTAGTATTGAAATAATGATGCTTTATTTTTCATGAGTTGTTCTTTTGTAATTTTGGTCATTAAAGTGTATAGACTTGAAACTCAGGTCTATTTTGTGTGAAATGATTGACAAAGTATCTTATTACTCTATTCCTGATAATATAAGATTTTGGTTAAAGGCATCATTATTTCTGCAAGTTGTATGATATTGTCAGTGGTGTACTCAGGGAATGATAATAATATATTTCAAAAAATTTAGAACTTAAATATGCTACCGTAATATTTGCCAGCATATGTTAAGTGTAACTCTTTTAAGCCTGAGATTTTATTTTCTTAGGCTTGAATATATAACTTTAAACATTAGTCAAACCTATATACTCTTCAAGCCCCCACTGAATATTCTTTGTTGTTAATACATCACCTGTGGAAAGAAGATAGTTCATAAAAGATTCCCAAAGAAAGAGAAATTCTGGAAAGCAAGGGGTGGTCAGGGAATGTTTGGTTCACTTGTGACAAATTACTCAGATGTTTTGAGCTAGCATGCATCTGTTCCAACTCATGACCACTGGAAACAAGACCAAGAGAGACAAAGGTAACAGAGCTTAATTGGGATTGGGAATACAGAAAACATACTATTCCAGAAAACAGGGCATTATTGAGGCCACTCTTTGTTCTCCTAGCTTTTCATGACACATGGAATTTATCTTCTGGGAAAATTGTAAAATATGTGCTAAGAAGGTAAAGCTGGAGTACTGTTGAGTGAATTTTAAAAAGTGGCAAATATACAAGAAGGGGAAGAACTAGGACAATTAAAAAATGAACAAACGGATTTTAGATCAAGTTCATTGCTCTGGGTCTCACTGACCTTGGCAATACTTAGAAGGTCATATTTTATGTGGATGAACTGTCTTCAATTTTTGCTTGCATCTCTGAGGCATGAAAATGTTTTCTTTTATTCTCTACCACTACATTCTTTATATGCCTCAAAGTTTTTAGAATTAATAAATGGGTGTTAATTCAAATTAATCTTGACATATTTTTTCACCATTAATGAGCAGTATATTTTGTTTTTGTTTGGCTTTTTACCTTTTTTGGCTGGTATGGTACTAGAACTTTTCTGACACATTCTTCAACTCCACTATACTTCTGATGTAAAATAATACAATTAATTAAGTTTACAGGTCACATGAAGTCATCTTCATGAAAAGTCATCATTAAACATGGTGCTCCACCCTCCAAGTCATTCTATTCATGAGTTTTTATTTGGGGAGGTCATCCTGGTGAAGTTAGCTCTTTGTACCTGGAAAGCATTTTAAGTGATATCATATCCCTAACCTCATCTTCCTATTCCTTATAAGGCAGAGAAATACATGGACATGATGTTTCAGATAGAGCAAGGAGATGGGAACCGTTCACGTGAGTGCGTAGGTCTTGGGTGTGCCTGCCATCAGCTGTCCTGACACTTAGCCCTGGGGCGGGAGATATCTCATTACTTTTCCCTCATGCTGCATGTGATACTTTGTTTCATATACACTTGTTCAAAGTACATTCACCTCAGTAGAGATTCATCAAGCTGAAAGTAAGAGGAAAGTCTCTCAGAAAAAGAAGCCCAAAAATGATCCAGGTGTCAGGCCAGGTGATTCAACAGCTCATGATTTCATTTCTACACTTTCTGACTTCTGAGTTGGCCCTGGGCTCAACTCTGAGGACACGATGGTGCAGCTCTTCCAGGTACCACATCTGGTGCAAGGACGTCTGCAGGCAAGAACAGATCATAGGTTTGGCAGTCTCCTTGCTTGGGGCATGAAAACTTTCCTTAGTGTCCCTGCCCCTTTCTATAAACCCAAAGGTCTCTTTTTCTATTAGACAGAAATGCATCACTTCCATAGAAAAACTCCTAGCAAGGTAAATATTACCACTGTCATTGGCTGAGACCAATCACTTATATCTAAGTCCAAGGAAAGGGTCTAATGATCTATTATCATAGCAATTGATAAGTCAATTAAACATGTATTTTGCCTTCTGAGAATAAATGGAAAATAACACAATTGCTACATGCAAAATAATTTTTAAGGAATATTTTCAAGATAATTAAAATTTTCTCTTAATCCCCAAATTCAAATCTCAGGAGGAATTTAAAAATAAAATAAAATCTAGGGTTAGGAGTATAAATAAGTGGCAAAGAGTGTGATTAGCATGTGTGAATGTCTGGGTTCAATCTCTAGAACCACAAAGTAAAAATATAAAAGCCTAGGATGTGGACCTAAGGAAATAAAGGGCTCAGTAGGTGACGTGCTGGTTGTGCAAGCATAAGGATTTGATTTTGGACCCCTAGCCCTAAGGTGAAAAGAAAGCTGGGTGGGGTTTATTTCATCTCTCATTCCAGCATGGGAGGCGGTGGAACAGAAGATCCCTGAGGCTCATCGGTTTGCTAGTCTAGCTGAATTGATATGCTCCCGGTTCATTGAGAAACTCTGCCCCCAACAATAAGGTGGAGAGCGATTGAGGGCAATACCTGAAGTCAACTCTGGCTTCCATTTGTGCAAGTACACCCACATCCACCCATTGTCTGCCACACGTGCACCTACATACCTGTGAACATGCATATATGTGCACACACAACACATCACATACATACACTTGCAAAACACCCAACCCACCCATCATGCTTTTACTTATTGATGTCTGATTTTTATTATGATTGCATGTCATGAGGCACCTGTTGAGATTTCAGTATTTTCAAGTAATATGACCATAAGAAAATAAATGTCACTAGTGAATTATCTTTGAGTAGAAAAGTAGCTAAATGTCTCACATTTACAAAACCAGATTTGCCTCTCACAAAATATCTTAGAGAAGATAGACAAAATTTCACAACCAGAAATATAGATTCAATCTCTAGATAGTTTGAAGGTACTAATTGAACTGAGTTAATGCAACTTGAGATTCATGTTTTTCATATAATGCTCTATTCTCAAATTAAATTCCAGGGGCCTGAGGATGTAATAGATGGTAATAGAATACTTGCCTATTGTCTAAGAAGGCCTTGGTTCAATCTCTTGCACTGGAAAACAAACAAAAACACAAAAACAACAATTTCAAGAGAAATATCTTGTTGCTGAGTGTTGTAGATTAGTTAAGTTTTGGAAATTGCTCTAGCTCAATCTTCTTATAGAACAGGATACCTTTCTGAATTAGGCATCAATACTTCTCTATATGGCAGTGTGATGCTATCCTTTCAAATTATTGTGGGGTTCTTAGGGTAACTCTAGATCAATGGAGAATTGTCTATAATAACAGTCATATGTCTCCTAAAAATTGTCACACATATTCAGAGAAATGTTTTGTGGGTGATTTTGTCATTGTGTGAGTATCTTAGGGGTGTTCTTATACAAACCTAGTTGATATAGTCCTCAACGTGCTTCACCTAAATTCACAGGTTTTTGCTTCTTTTGCTCCTAGGTTACCAACACAGCTTGTTACCATATTAGAGGGAATTATTAACAATTGTGTTTGCGTATATAAATATGCCTAAAACAAAGGATAGGTACTGTAAACACACTAAGGCTGTAGGAATTTTTTAGCCCAATTATAATCTCATAGGATCATTGTCATATATGGAATCAATCATTGACTGAAGTGTTGCATTAAGTAAGTTAAGTACATTAATGAGTTATGTCAAATTTTACTAGTGAACAAAATAATACTATAAAATAGGCTCAGTCACTGCTTTGGACACTCAGTGAACACCTTGTAGGTATCAAATGGAAGTTACAGATGTTTTAGCACCCTAATTATGTTATCTACAGAGATTACTTTACTATGCTGAATTCTGGGAAGTGTGCTCTAGCTTTGTTCTTAAAATCTGTCCAAAGTTCTTGTGTTAAAGGTTTTCTTCTCAGGGTGAGAAGTGGTGGGACATCTAGAATATGGAACCGAGTGTGAAAGCTCTTTGAGTCACTGGAAATATCTTCTTTTGTTTTCTTTCTTTCTTTTTGTTTTTGGGGTAGGGTCTTGTTCTAGCATAGTCTGATCTGGAATTCAGTAGGTAGTTTCAGGGTGGCCTTGAACTACCACTGCCTCCCAAGTGCTGGGATTAAAGGCATGAGTTGCCATACCCAGCATTGGAGATACGTTCTTGAAGTGGAAAGTGAGACTCTGGCCCCGTTCTCATCTTTTGTGTTGTTCCTGGCCATGAGGTAAGCAGTATCTGAACGTGGATGTCTAAAAATATGAGCCAAAATAAATCTTTTATCTTCATAGATTAATTATATCTGGTATTTCATTATGGTGTTAGAAAGTGCACTATTCTAATGATAGTAAAAACTTGTAAAAGTATAGAAATTTAGATTTTAAATTTTATCTTAGTAGACTACCTATATGTTCATGACAAACTCACAGGGGTTGTAGGATGCTTAAGTTACCAAAATCAGTGGCCCAAATGGGTCTAGAGCGAACTGGACCTATTCTGCCATATGGCTGCTCTTGAAGCAGGTAGAACTCAGGCTCACTGGCTGGTGGAACACCCTTTAAACTGTTATCCATCTGCTAACACATCACAGGTTCAAGTATTGTTTGTATATGCTACTGGTTATAGGTAGCTTGGATGTAATCATCCATTTTTTTTCCTTTGGCAAGGTAAGCTGTGTGTGCATAGAAAATAAGAATTTATTGCTTCTCATTTGACTCTCTTGGAGGTTGGGTTTGCACTAGTCACAAAATGGGCACATAAGATGTGCATCAAGCATTCATTTTCATTAGTGGTGCAATCAGGCTTTATTTAAATGCCATCTTTCCTGTGAGAAGCATAAAACTATCCTTAGAATTTACTTTTATGAATTTCTTGTGATAAGCATTTTGCCCTTCCCTGTTTATACACAATAAACAAAAGAAGATACATGCTTTGAGATTGTTAAAAGTGAACATTTCTTGCCTGACAGGGAAAAGGGAAGTAATATGATGGTGTTCACAGAGCCAGGTGCTGGCTGAACTGAAGAAATGAGACATCTGGATCTACTGTGGGAGTCTTTCTGTTCAAACTAAGGTTTTGTTTGCCTATTTGAGATAGCTGCATAAAGGAGAGAAATAGCAAACCTCCCCCTGCGTCCCCATGAGCTAAACATCTTATTGAAAATCTGCACATCTGTCAGTTCATGGCTAAGGCATCAATAGCTTTTGCAAACACATACTTAGGAGGGAGCAACATGCTCAGTCAGTGCAACCTATCTGTACAAATGCTAGGGAGATATGGTTTTATGTGTGGCTGTGGCTTAACTGGGGACCTCTGGTTTTGGCATAGTAGGCCAGGTCTTCAGCCAGGCAGGAAGAGAAGTGACTGGGAGCATAAAGCAAGCAAAATCAAATAAGCAAGACACTACAGCTGGAATCTCCCCCCTGCTGCCTGCGTCTATGCCTACTGGCATGTTCTCCATGTGCAGAGGCTGGTCCACACTCACCCTTTGCTCCAATTTCTTAGCATAGTACCTAGCCTCTAGCAATTTCAATGTTACCAAAACCATTGCTCCTAATAATCTTAACAGGAGCCCAACATTGCTGATAGCCTGTTAGATGCCAAGCATAAAACTCATTTTCCTCAAAAGCATCACCTCATATATTATCCCCACCATCCTGGGAATTAGGCCTTATTTCTACCTAAGATGCAGAGGTTTTAAAATGACTCCACACTTGTTCATGGTTAAGCAATTACAAGTGATGGAGGCAAGTCTAGAAGTGTGTTTGCATTGATTTCCTAATTAAGAGAGCTTCAAACAAATGTGCAACATCTGTTTTAAAAAATATTTTACTTATTTATTTGAGAGAGAGGCAGAGACAGAGAGAGGAGCAGATAGAGAGAATTGAAATGCCGGGGCCTCTGGCCATTGCAAATGAACTCCAGATGTATGCACTACCTTGTGCATCTGGCTTATGTTGGTACTGGGGAATTGAACCTAGGTCCTTAGGCTTCGCAGGCAAGGGGCTTAACTGCTAAGCCATCTCTCCAGCCTTGTAAATATGAACTTTACCTAGAGGAACATCTTTCTTAGTTTACCAGATTGTATAGACCTTATTTGTGCAGACTGTTCATTTATGACTCATTATCCTGTAAAGGTTGTCCTTGACCAGAAGAAGACAAATAGGACCCAGGAGTCCTGTTGTCCAAACACTGGGTTGGAGGCAGCATTGGGGACACATAGAGACACATAGAGGGTGAATGACTCTCCCCACACTGAGGCCAACTGCAGGGCTGGGTGATCACAAGCACATTTGTTGGTGCCTCCTTGTCTTGGCTCTGTCTGAGTATACTTAGCACTTGCACTCCCATTTCTGGACACCCCCTCCTCTCAATCCTAGCTCTACCACCTGTTCCCCAGAGGTTCTGGGTACCTCAACAGATGCCTCGATTTTCCTGTCCCACTGTGAATATTACAGGACTTTCTCACAGATGACTTGTGGGTTGCAGGGACCATGCACCTGAAGGGAGTAGCTGAGCACACCCAACTGCTTTCTTTCTTGTCCCAGGAAGTGTGTGGACAGGGACCGTAGGTTAGAATGGGAAATAAGACATGCAGTCCCTTGGTCCTGATCCTGAGCTGGTGGCTTGCCCTATCCCCCTACCAGCCCCCTAGAGGCTCACTGGATCATCCTTAATAATCCTTCACTCCTGTGACAGAAGGGCCCTAGTTGAAACAATGGAGTTGGCTAATAAGTGAAACAGTGTGCCATCTGAAGCCCACAGACCTTCTTCTTCAGGTGACTCCTACTGTCCATTGTCAAGTGCTGAGAGTGGGTACTTTCTTCCAGCTCATGACTGTACCATAAACCAGACATGGACTGTCCCTGAGTATAGACATCTACTTCTCTTTAATACCAGTGAAAAGGCATCTGGCAGATGTTAATTGGGTAAGTCAGTCATTCAGTGACCTTTTCCTTCCCTTGCAGCCTTATAGGGAGAGAAATATCAAAATAATTTTGCCTATTGCCTTAATTCCTCTCAGGCAGGGATTTGCAAGATTTTCCTCCAAGGGGCCAGAGTCAATATTTGGGCTTTGCAGACCATACTGTCTCCATCACTGCTACTCTAAATTGTGGTGACAGCTCAAAAGCAGCCATGCATACACACATGTGTCCATGCATGTCTGTGTTCCAGAAAAACCTCATTTGAAGAAACAGTAAGGGCTGGGCTGGGAATATAGGCTGGGTTTACTCACTTTTACCCTGGAAGGTTGGCATTGATTCGACCTTGGTGGTTCAAATTCAACACCAATTTTTCTTCTACATGCTCTCCAGACACACAATCTTCAAGCTTTTATGCTTCCCAAGGAGGAGGCCCAGCACATCATTCATTCACTCATTCATTTATTCACAGAATGATTTTGGGCCTTCTTAAGGCTGAGCCTTTTTTGAAGTGCAGTGTAAGGAAAAACAACCTAGAAAAGGAAGTATATTCTCATAAATTGATCAGGTTTGAAATACTTCCTCCCTATGAGTGCTTTGCTCATCATTACACTTTGGTTGTCTCTCTGGCTTTATATATTCCTAGAAGAGTTTTTCAGATGCACTGTACTCTCTTGGCATCATAGTCGGCTCATCTCATGTTGGCATTTCTGGCTCCATGATTCCCCTTGCATGGAGTCCTTGTGTTTACAGTATGCTTTTGGATTTTCTTGGGCATGCCATTCTAGAGTTGGTGCTACACCCAGAACTGGGATAGTGTACTCCCTAGAGCCCCATAAGGTGATGCTATAGTCTGAGATACTGAGAAGAAGCTGGACACCAAATATGGCAGAGTGTCTCTTCTCTCTGCCTTCTGGATAGGTACAGTTTGTACAGATGGATCTATGATACTTAAGTATAAGTAAGACTCCAGGTGAAGAATTGTTACTTAAATAAAAAAAAACAAATGAAGCACATAACTTTATTAAAATTTTTCATAAGAATATGTAGTAGTTCTCCCTTATTCAAGGGAATGCATTCTAAGACCCCTAAGAGATGTCTGAAACACAAAGTATTTCTCTATACACACATATTACATGATACACTTTAGTTTCTATATTAGATGCTACCAAAGATTAACAACAACTGCAATAACAATAAAATAGAATAACTCTTCTCAGTGCTGGGTGTTAGACCTGGGACTTCATGCATACTAGGCAAGCACTCTACTGCTATACACATCACCAACCCAATTGTTCATAATATAGCGTACTAAAGTTATGGAAATTTCTTTCTCCTTCCCTCCTTTCTTATCTACCCATTTTTTTCTCCTCCTGCAATGTATTTTCACCTTTTATGTTATCAGAAGAATTTTATGGCTCCTCATTGGCATGTGAGAATTTCCAGCATCAATACCCTTGAAGATTCAGAGCCATTATTATATAAAATGAGGGCTATGAGCACATGCACTGCAGTGCAGTAACAGTTGATCTGAAATTGTAGACAGCTACTAAGTTACTAGCAGAATACAGCAGCATATAACATGTGGACACACTGGACAAGTAGTGATCACTCCTTCAGTTGTGTGCAGTAGAGTAATGCAAATTTTATCACACTACTCACAAGGTAATGCAATGCAAAACTTAAAAGTTATTTCTAGAAGCTTTCATTTCATACTTTTAGTCTAAGGTTGAACTTGAGTAATAGTAACAATTGAAAGCAAAACTGTGGATAGGAGGGTACTGTAATGTAAGTGATGTATATCAACAACATTTAAAATATATATTTTTATTTATTTGTTTGAGAGATAGAGAGGTAGAGAGCAGCAGGTAGAAAGAATGGGCATGCCAGGGCCTCTAGTCACTATAAACGAACACCAGATGTATGTCCCACCTTGTGCATTTGGCTTATGTGGGTTCTGGGGAATTGAACCTGGGTCCTTTGGCTTTGCAAGCAAGTGTCTTAACTGCTAAACTATCTCTCCAGACATCAACCATGTTTCTGATTATTAATACTAGAACAGGGGTAGCTAAAGCATTTTTGGATTCTAGTATTTTAGTGAAGCATCTTTTGGTAAATGTCACCAAGAATTTTGAAGCTTTTTAAATGTTTCTTTATTTATTTCAGAGAGAGAAATAGGCCGGGTGAGAGAGAGAGAGAGAGAGACAGAAAAAAATGGGTGTGCCAGGGCCTCCAGCTGTTGCAAATGAACTCCAGATGCATGCTCACCCTTGTGCATCTTGCTTATGTGGGTCCTGGGGAATTGAACTTGGGTCCTTTGGATTTGTAGGCAAGCACCTTAACTGCTAAGTCATTTCTCCAGCTCTGCTTTTTTATTTATTGTCAGTAATTCTTGTGTGAAGATATGTTGGAAATCATTTGCAAATAATTTTAAAAAACATAGCTTTTCTTTTCTTTTGTTCTGAGGCAGTGTCTTAATTAAATCTAGCTCAAACCTCATTGGAACTAACTATGCATCCCTGGCAGATATTGAATTCAAAGATCTTCCTATTTCAGTCTCACAAGTGCTGGGATTATAGGCATGTACCACTTCTCTCAACTCAACATTACCCTTTTAAAAAATTCCATTTTAGCCAGGTGTGGTGGTGCACACCTTTAATCCCAGCACTCAGGAGGAAGAGGTAGGTGGATCACCATGAATTGAGGCCACCCTGAGACTATGTTGTTAATTACAGGTCAGCTTGGACCAGAGTGAGACCCTACCTTGAAAAACAAAAACAAAACAAAACAAAACCAAAAGGTGAGCAACTTAACCACTAAGCCATCTCTCCAGCCCCAAGGATTATATTCAGTGAGGTAACCCAGGCCCAGAAAGCCAAACGTTGCGTGTTGTCTCTTTTATGTGGATTCTAGCTATAGATGATTGGACTTCTGTGTGAGTTGGAAGAAAACTCAGTAGCAAAGGCCAGTAAGCTAGAAAGGAGACATAAAGGGAATAGAAAGGAAGCAGGGAGGGGACTTAATAGGATGGTATTGTATATATGGAAGTAGAAGAATAGATTAATAGGGGTGAAAGGACCAAGTGAGATCAAGGGAAGAGATTGAGTACAGGAAAGGTGGGAGGGAGGGCTAATCAAAATCTAAGTAAATAAATCATATGGAAACCTACTTTTTTGGACAATGTAACACTCAGGAGCCAGAGATTTGTTACTAGAAAATTTTCAGTGCCAGGGATGGGATACCTTCCAGTGAGTTGTTGGCCAGGGAGGACACTGATGCCCCCCAAACATTACTTGGGCTGAAAGGCCACTGAGATATACTGCTGGAACTGAGCTTAAATCCTCCTCCATATAGGCCAGCTGACAGAAATCTGGAAGAAGCCATCCTGTATGCAGTTAAATGGGACAGAGAGAAATTACCAATGAAGATACTCCACAGTAGACACTGCAAGCCTTATATTTTGCCATCCAGGCCAAATGAGCCAATGGGTGCAATAGTGGCACATCAATCATGGTGGAAACCAACTGCCCTCTAATTGGACTGGAGGCCTTCTCCATGGGAGGGAATACACCCTTGTTGCAGTCAGGTTCACATTGCTGGTAGAAATCACCCAACCAAGAGCAGCTTCTGGGGAAAAGAGATTTATTTTGGCTTACAGGCTAGAGGGGAAGCTCCAGGATGGCAGGGGAAAATGATGGCATGAGCAGAGGGGGGACATCACCCCTGGCCAACATAAGGTGGACAATAGCAACAGGAGAGTGTGTCAAACACTGGCATGGGGAAACTGGTTATAACACCCACATCCCTGTCCCCAACAATACACTCCCTCCAGGATGCATTAATTCCCAAATATCCAACAGCGGGGAGCCAAGGATTCAGAACAGCTAAGTTTATGGGGGACACCTGAATCAAACCACCACAACCCTGATACTGAAAACCTACAACAGGGGTGGTCATGAGCCCTAGAGGTGTAACGTTTGCTGCTGTCTGGCTAAATACATGTACTATGCTCATCAAACTTCCCAGTAAGTACTTCTCTTAATGTTCATACCCATATATTAATGCTACTCTCACTTTTGGTAGAGAACCTTCTCTTTTCAGATGGCAGTGACCTCTGGGGTGACTCAGAAGTTATCATGGTGCTGGGAAGAAGTGACAGAGGAGTGCCCAGCACTGCAATATCTCTCATACCTTCCAAGGCTCAGGGTCTATTGTGAAAGAGGTGGTGGAAAAAATGTAAGAGCCAAAGGAAGGGTAGGACTCCTTACAACATGCTCCTCCAGACACAAAATGGCCTGGAGATCCATGACCTCACAGTCCCTGACACTATGTACACAAGACCATCATAATAGGAAGAAAAGACCATGACATCAAAATAAAAGAGGGACTGATTGAGATGGGGAGGGGATATGATGGAGAATGGAGTATAAAGGGTAAAGTGGGGGAGAGAAGGCATTACCATGTGATATTGTTTGCAGTCACTGAAGTCATTAATAACAATAAATAAATAAAATAAAAAGAAAAAATATTTTAAAAAACAAACAAAAAATTCCATTTTATTTCTACTTTTCTTGATTTTTGATGAGATTGTCATAGCCAATCTAGCATTGTAACTGATGTGCAAATGTGATTCTGATGTGAATAAAGGTTGATATTGTCAGTGCTATGCCAAAAAGTGAGATGAAAATGAAGCAGTAAGGAATGCATGTTGGGACTTGCATCTGTCCCTCAACTATGTGAATGAGCTCTCATATTATAAGGTTTTATATATATGTGTGTGTTTGTGTGTATGTTCATGTTATATTCATATAATGCGTTGGTAGTTTATATCTAACATTATTATACTCTTTAGAATAATGTGTAAACCATATTTAAACCATTTAACCCAGGTAAGAGCAATCATACGGTAAGTAAAAAACTGGAGACCTGGACTGGAGAGATGGTTCAACTGGTAAATGTACTTGCCTGAAAGCCTAATGGCCTGGGTTCTATTATAGTGTCCACATAAAGGCAGATGCACAAAGTGCTGTATGCATCTGCAGTCCATTTGAAGGATTAAGGATCCTGACACACCCATTCTAATTTTCTCTGTCTCTCTCTTCCTTGCAGATTAATAAATAAAATATTTTTTTATAAAAAATAAAACTAAAACCTTTGGACCAAATGTTTGGCATTTAGTGATTGCTAACTAAGTTTTTAATTTGTTTTTGTTTATTTACTTATTTGACAGCAACAGACAGAGAGAGAGAGAGAAAGAGGCAGAGAGAGAAAGAGAGAGAGAGAGAGAGAGAGAGAGAGAGAGAGAGAGAGAGAGAGAGAGAGAGAATGGGTGCGCCAGGGCTTCCAGCCACTGCAAATGAACTCCAGACACATGTGCCCCCTTGTGCATCTGGCTAATGTGGGTCCTTGGGAATTGAGCCTCAAACCTGGGTCCTTAGGCTTCATACGCAAGTGCTTAACCACTAAGCCATCTCTCCAGCCCATCCTAACTAATTTTTAATCAATGGATAATTATAGATAATAAAGACACTACAAAACAATTGTATGTAATTGCAAATCTTTGAGTCTCTATGCTACTTGAGTTCTTAAGGGAATTTTTCTGTACTAGTGAAAATAACCCAAGATACTTCTTTTGGTTTCCAAATCTTCCCATTCTGCTCTCATAAAACATTTGACACTTACTTATAAATTAGAATAGTATGCATCCTGTGAATGCCAGGAACTATGGGTTTGCATGCCTATGTTTTTCCAGAAGACAGGAGGTGAAGAGCAAATAAATGAAAGCATGTAGAATGAGCTTCCATAATAGTCTGCTATTGGAGGAAAGGAAGCAGGTTCAGAGACTTCCAGATCTGGTCATTCCTCTTAAACATACGTCTGGGGCCAGGCTGTGCAGCCGTATCACCTGAAGTTGGTGTTGGGTACAGTTTGCTGCTCTGCCACAGGGTTGTGCAAGCTTGTGCAGGTGTCCCTGGATGCTATAGATAAGGAACATGTGCACTCCATAAAAAGAAAGATAATTTTGCCTTCGCTTAAAACATTTATCATAGTGTAATTCCTATGCTCTAGTGGAGCACGGTCCTATGTGTGTCAGCTTGGCCAACGTGAGTGTAGAGGGTAGCCTTCCTCCACCAGGCAGCCTGTTAGGAAGGGCTGGGATTCTGTGTGGTGCCATGGACAGAATCCCCTTAGTCCTGAATGGCAGGAGCAATGGCTCGGCAGGGAGGCATTATCATTCCTGTTTAATTAACCCAGGCCTCAAGGACATAGGTCGCATAGAACACAGTTAATGAATTCACTGGGAGACTGGCTGGCCCTCCTTGTATTAGTACACCTGCATTCTCAATCACTGTGCCTCCTGATCACTCAAGTGCCTTGCGGGTTCCCGTGTCCTGTCTACCCTGGAAAGTCCTGAGTTTTACTTCAGTTAGTCTATATATAGAAAGAATGTACACTTCAGTTGTTATAGGAGGTATAACTTGGACCCTTTTGTTGGAACAGGTCCTAAGTCTAATACTAGTGACTGTTGGAGAAACCAGCTGTTTATCATCACACTCATTCCTTCAGGGTGAACACAACAGGTGTGAGATGACTCATCCAGTGTTAGGTACTGGGCTTTCTCTTCTTGTCATTTTGATGACTCATGGTTCACCCTGTAGTCACTGCCATTTATAAAATACAGATTCTTTAACCAGGAGTGAGAGCAGCATTGATCAAAGGGGATAAACATACATTTAGAAGGCTTTTGATGAACATAACCTCTCCATTTAGCCAAAGAACAGTAGGAACTTCCCGTGGGCTTCCAAACCATAGTGCTTTGAGTTAGTTTTCAGTGCAGCCATAAATTCCCACACTCAGAGTGATCCCACATGCAACCATAGAGCAGTTGATTACCCCTATAAATTGTGTGCCCCTATTGCACCAGTGGGCATGTCTTGCCTGGCTTGTTGATTTTGTAGCTCGTAGACTGTTTACACTATTGATGAATTTTATCTGAAAGCATCCTTTATAGCATTTTCTACCACTATGACAGCTAGCCAGCAGGGAAATGGCTTTTATTTCAGTTCCAGCTTGATATTTCAAAGTTCTGGCACAACAGCTTGTAGTGTCTTTAGCAATAGGCTTTTGCCATTTAGGTTTAATGGGTAACCAAATGCTCTGGCAAAGGACTACATTGTTTTGGGGGCCTCATGGGACTTTCTGACCAACAGCTCACTGGGTGAAGGGGTGACCCAATACTGGCATTGGGATTTACCAATGGGTAAACCTTTCTCCAAACCAGCAGGATACTTCCACCCAAAGTATCCCTATCTCTCCCTCTCTGTCTTTTTTTCTCTTTTTTAAGAGAGTTACTTCTTTCAAAGAAATAGAAAAAAATAGAAAAAAGAGAAAAAAATAGAAAAAATAGAAAAAAATAGAAAAAGAAGTAGGTTTCCTATAGTACTTATTCATACTGTCTATAGGTTTGTGTATACCATTCATCTGTCCCCTCTTAGACATTTATACTCCCTGTAACTGTCCCTTCATTTGCTGTCAAGTAACCTTCTTTTAATTCTGCCCTGCTTTTCCTCAGTCTAAGCTTCATTATAGCTTCCCGAACTGCAGTCCAGATGCTTACTAGAAACTAAACTATTCCAAGTTAGGACCTGCATATGAAAGAACATGTGACATTTGTCTGTCTGAGCCTGGGTTACCTCATTTAGTATAATTTTTTCCAGGTCCATCGATTTTCCTGTGAATTTCTTAATTTTATTGTTCTTACTACTGAATAGAATAAAATTATGTATATGTACCACATTTTTATTATCAATTTATCAGTTGATGAGCCTTTCAGCTATTCCTAGCTACTGTGAATGAACAGAAATAAACATGGTTGAGCAAGTATTTCTATAGTAAAGAGAAGAGTCCTGGGCTGGGGAGGCAGCTCAGTGGTTAAAAGCACTTACTTCCAAGTTTGATTGCCTGGCCTAGATTCTCCAGTACCCATTAAAAGCATATTGTGGCATTTGTGTCTGGAGTTCGTTTGCAGTGGCAGGAGTCCCTGATATGCCCATACTCTTTCTTTCTTCCTCTTTCTTTTTCTGACTTCATAGAAGTTAGGGAGCATTCCTTCTTTTTCAGTTTCATGAAATAACTTCAGAAGCAGTTGTGGTAGTATGAATGGTATAGCCCCATAGACTCAGGTGTTTTTGATTAAGAATTGAGTTTGTAACTTGGGTCTCCAAAGAAGAAATGTCACTAGAGGTGGATCTTGAGGTTCAGCCCTCGGGAGTGTTTGGGATAGATCTGGAGTCTAGCCCTGGGGTGTGGAGAACTGGAGCTCTGATGGTTGGTGCTTGCTGGTGTGTTTGCTTGCTGAAGTTGTTGCTCTGTGCTTGGATGTGTGGAAGTGAGCAGCTTCTTCTGCCGCTGATGGTGTTGCCCCTGGATCTTGTAAATCTGAAATAAATTTCTTCCTCCCATAAACTAGTTGGACATTTGTCCCAGTGATGAGGATCAAACTGTGACAGCAGCGGTTTTAGTTCTTCTATAAACAATTGGTAGAATTCAGCAATAAATCCATCTGTGCCTGAACTTTTTCAGTTGGGAATTATTGCTTAAACTTTTTTAGACGTTATAGCTTCATTAGATTGTCTATCTTTTCTGAGTTCAACTTTAGTACATCATATGTTTCAAAAAATTCATCCATTTTTCCAAATTTTCCAATTTGCTGAAATACTATTTTTTGAAATATGTCTTTATGATTATATTTCATTGGAATAATTTCTGTTTTTGTCTCTAATCTTGTTCATTAGAGTTGTGTCTCTTTTTATTTCAGATGTTTGGGCTAGGAACTTTAAATTTTTTAAGAATGAGCTCTTTGTTTTATCAATTTTGAAAATTGTTTTCTACATTTCTAATTTATTGTTTTCTTATCTGAGCTTGATTATTTCTTTCTGTCTGCTATTCTGGATTTTGATTGTTGTTTTTTTCTAAAGCCTTTAGATGAATAGTTATTTATCTGAGAAGTCTGTATTTTTTAGCAGGCATTTGAAGTTATAAGCATTCCTCTTAGTACTGCCTTCATTTTGTCTCATAAGTATCGATGGGTTGTGTTTTCATTTTCATTCAGTTCTAGAAACTGTTGGTTTTCTTTCTTGATTTATTCAGTGACCTGTTCATTGTTCAATAATATATTGTTCAACGTCAAAGATTTTGTTATGTTTTTCCTTGTTGTTGGTTCTAGCTTTATTGAATTGTGGTTGATTAGAATACAAGGAATTATATCAATTTTCCTAAGTTTGTGTTTACTTGATTTATGTTCTAATACGTAATCTATTTTAGAGAAGGTTCCAAGAACTGCTGAGAATAGTGTGTATTGTATAGATTTTGGATGAAATATGCTATAGATATTTAATAAGTCGATTTTGAATCTATGGTTTCATTTAGCTCCGTTGTTTCTCTATTTTCTGTTAAGGTGATCTTTCTATTTACAGTAATGTAGTATTAAAGTCACCCACTTCTATTGTGTTGGGATTCATGTTTGACTTAATGTCTAGTAGATTTTACTTTATAAAATTCTGTGCAACTGTTTGGTGCATATGTTTTAAAAAATATTTTATTTATTTATTTATTGTAGATAGAGAGAGCGAGACAGAGAGAAAGGCAAATAGACATAGCAAGAAAATGAATGTGCCAGGGCCTCCAGCCACTGCAAATGAACTGCAGATGCATGAGCCACCTTGTGCATCTGGCTTACATGGGAATGGAGGATAGAACCTGGGTCCTTAGGCTTCATAGGCAAGTGTCTTAAGTGCTAAGTCATTTCCTCAGCCCATGTTTTTGGTTGCCATATCCTCTTGTTGAATTGTTCCCTTGGTGAATATAAAGTGGCCTTTAAAAAATCTCTTTTGATTGCATTTGGTTTAAAGTATTTCATCAGATATTAGACTAAGCACACTTGTCTGTTTTCTATTTCCATTTACTTGGGATACCTTTCTCCATCCTTTAACCCTGAGGTAGTGTCTGTCTTTGATGTAAGGTGGGTTTCTTGAAGACAGCCAATGAATGGAACCTGTTTTCTTATCCAGCCTGTTAACCTGTGTCTTTTGATTAGAGAATTGAGTTTATTCATATTCATAGTTATAATTGAAAGGTATGAATTGACAATGATTTTGTGGGATTTGATGTGTTATTTATCTTTATTTGCTTTGTAAACTGTTCTAGTTTTGATTTTGTTTCACCTCCAGTATTGTCTTTGGTATGTTTAAGCTTCTCATCAGGGTTATATATTCCATCCAGTATTCTCTCTAGGGCTATCTTGGTGCTCATACATTTTATATTGTGAAAAGTTTTCTTTCATTTTCTATTATAAGGGATAGCTTTTTTGGATATAGTAGTTCGGGTTGACAGCTGTGGTCTTTCAAAATTTGAAGTACCCTATTCTAACCCCTTATGGCTTTTAGATTTTCTATTAACAATCAGATATTATTCTGATTGGCTTACTTTTGTAAGTGATGACCTGTTTCTTGTAGATTTTAGTACATCTTTTCTGCTTTGGTGACATGGGGAATATCTGTTCTGGTCCTCTTTATTTGACATTCTCTATGTCTCTTTTACCTTGATGGGCCTCTATTGTGTAGGGTTTGGAATTTTTTCTTATATAATTTTATATGATACTTTCTATGCCCTTGACCTATAGTTCTTATATGCCCATCTTTCTGATGTTTGGTCTTTTAAGGGTCTTTTTCTCTCATGTTCTGCTTGTGTATTTTTTTGAACTTGTCATTGACTTTGCCTTGTTCTCAACTTGTGATATTTTGTCCTCTTTTTGACCTATGCTTTTGGTATGGTTTCCTGAGAGTCATTTGAGTAATTGCATTTTTTATTTCCATTAGATTTTTCTCCAGCATTTTATTGTGTTCTATTTTTTCCTTTCTTGGTTTGACTTTCTCATTGCATTTAGTGGGTTAAGTTTTGGAATTTATTCAGGTGTTTATCCATGTTCTTTTGAACTTTATTCAAGTACCCACTGAGGTTTTCTTTATTTTCTTTCATTTCATTAAACTGTTTGGTCATGTCCTCTTTAAGTCTGTTGAATATGCTTATCATAATTACATTTTGGAATTATTTTGTCTGGGGTTTCTTCTAAGTGGTTCTCATTTCAGGCTTTTACTACAGGACTAGCCATTCTTGATGGTGATTCCTTGCCTCTGTTTCTTGTGTTATTTGTTTCACATTGGGATTTCCCTATCTGGAGACAATCACTTTGTCTTGCCAATAATGCAGCAACAGCACTGCCACAGAGACCTATGTTGAGTCAACTGGTCTGCCTTGTTCTAAGTGGGTGTGGGAAATCAATCTACATGCATCTGGGTGGGATTCATGGGAAAGAGAGACCAGTGCAGGGTGGTCTAGTCCTCTCTCCTCAAGGCACGCAGGGGTGGGAGGTCTGCAGGTGTGTCTGGTCTAGTTGCAGGGGTGAGCATGTGGTGCAGCTCTCTAGGGACCTGTGCTGGCTAGGACTGCTTTTGATGAAATATTTCTAAATTTTAAAAAGCAGTTACAAGACAGTGACACCTCAAAATTCTCCAAAAAACGTGTCTTCCTCTGAAGAGTAAAGAGCATGATTGCATTTTATTTTTATTTTTATTTTTATTTTTTTTTTTGCAGAAGAAAAGCACATGAAGCATAATATCTCCCCTAGATCCCCTTCATTCATTATTCTTTTCCTGGGAAAGCTGATTTTCATAGAGATGGGAAATGTACTTTCTTGTTTTTGCATCTGTCGAATAGAACATTATGTCTATTTTTGAAAAATCTTGAGAAAATAAGTGGCATGTGTCCTATTTAAACATTGCTTAGACTTTGTAATCTTCAGAATGGTCTCTTATAGCACTTGTAAATACTTGAGTAATTCTAACTCTCTTACTTTGACCAGGACCTGAAATAGGCTTCACATAGGGCTTACTTGGGTGTGGAAGTCTTTGGAACATAGGGAGGAGCAGAATTCCTCAGGCTTCAGCCCTAGACAGCAGACGCTTTCATCTCTGAGCGATCCGTTGGGCTTGTGAGTGCTATGAAAATGAGACGCTGCTGGGAGGCCCTGGGCTCCCGCGCTGGCCGGGACCTGGCTCAGGTGGGCATGCTGGCTGCTGGGAAGGACAGGAGTCAGGACTATGTGCACGACTTGGAAGGCCGCTCAGCTCACACAGAGTGAGGTCTTTCATGCTGTAGGCACTGCTCGTAAGCCGAGTGGGCACAGCAGACAAAGGCATTTCCTTAAACTGAGGAAGAAGCTGCCCTGCAGAAATGTTTTCTGAATGAAAGCCCTCAGGGATCTTTTGCTAGGCCACAGCCCCTCTGTGATGTAGATATATCTGGGGTGTTGGCCTGAGGCCTGTGATCCAGGGTGAGGAGTGCTGGGTGGGTCTGGGTCAGGGTTCTGGGGCTGCGCCCTCGAGCTTGACTCAGGCCCCTGCTGCGGTTTCAGGGCCCTGATGCTGGCACTGGACTGCATTGGGGTGCTGTTTGTCTCCTTGGCTCCTCCATAGCGCCATGTGTCTGGGTCTGTGATTACCAGAGGCAACTTCCAGCAGGCCAGGACTCGCTTGTGTACATAATGACAACACCCCGCTGTGCAGGTGCTTGCTGGGTGTGTAGAGCCCTTAGGAGCAGGTGAGTGTAATTCCTCCTGAGCACAGCCTGTGTTCCAAATGTCCTACGCGAACGTCATGAACATTGGCCACTAGAAAACCTCTATGATGATATAAAACCATCGTAGCCCAGTCTTTCACTCAGAAGGTACAGGGGGCAGAAACATGAGTTCAAGGTCATCTTGGCCTACATAGTGATACTTTGTCTCAAGAAAAAAACAAAATAGAACTATCAACAAAGAAACCAAAGCTAGTACCAATAAAACCCACCTGAGTCTTCAGTATACTTCTCTGTCTCTAATGGAATAATGGGATTGTTTTTGGTGTGGTTTGAACACGTCACATGAAAATGCAAAATAATGCATTGGTATCCTTTATTAACAAATCTAGTCAATACATTTTATAAATATGCTGGATGTGGAAACTACATTTTGAGCCTTCACTTATTTAAAAAAATGTGTGCATGGGTAATATGTATGGTGTGGTGTGTGGTCTGTGCAGTGATAAGTGTGTGGTGTATGCACACATTGTATGTGTATGTGCAGATGTGTATCCCCTCTGTGCACATGTGGAGCCCAGAGGCCTTCGGGTGTCCGCCCCTATTGCTCCTGTGCCTGTCTCCTTGAGAAACAGTCTCATAATGAGCCCAGAGCTGGCTGGGTTTTCAGACTGGCTGGCCAGTGCACCCTAGCAATTCTGTCTCTGCTCCCCACAGGACTGGTGTTTCAGGCATGCGTCACCATGCCCAGCTTTTTTATAAGGGTGCTAAGGAATTGAACTCATGCAATCTCGAGCCCCCTCAGGACCTTATGCCTGTAAAGAAAGCACTCTTACCTGTGGAGCCATTTCCCCAGTCTGAGCCTACCCTTTGGCTTTGCAATTGATATAAAAGCTAAGATGTTCGTCATCATTCAGAGACTTTGGATCATTGAAGAGGATGTTCTGTAAAACCAGCTATCTTTTATCACAAGGGGTTGTCAAATGGCCCATGATAGTTTGAGACTACAAAGCTGGATCTCACAATGCCTTTGTGAATTCAGGTTTCATTTTTGTGCCAAAATGTGGGTAACTGACCTTCTTAAGGAGTTCTTAACCACAAAGTACATGGCTACAATTGTTTTAGTAGAACTGTTTCTCTTAATCATTTGATGTCACATCCTTATCACATGTTTTTGGAAAGAATTTATAGGCTCCACATACACTCAAGCAGTCCACACAAAGATAGGCAGACATGCTCTCAGACATCCCTACTCACTTGGAAGAGCTGTAACGGCTTTCCAGAATTGACCACAGGTCTTTTTTTTTTATTAATTAATTTATTTATTTGAGAGCGACAGACACAGAGAGAAAGACAGGTAGAGAGAGAATGGGCGCGCCAGGGCTTCCAGCCTCTGCAAACGAACTCCAGACGCGTGCGCCCCCTTGTGCATCTGGCTAACGTGGGACCTGGGGAACCGTGCCTCGAACCGGGGTCCTTAGGCTTCACAGGCAAGCGCTTAACTGCTAAGCCATCTCTCCAGCCCGATCACAGGTCTTGATCACTCCCCAGGACCCCAAAATGCCACCTCACCCTGGCCTGAGACACTCAGTAGAAGGCATATTCCACTGTTTCAGCTGGGCCTGAGGTTGGCCACCCTGCAGGAACACTGACAGCCTCTTTCCTACAGGTGTGTGGGTGTGGTCCTTGGTTCTAACAAGCACTTAGGTAGCTACCTTAGGGGCATACTTCTCAGGATAAACACAGCTTCAGGTAGAGTAAGGATGGGGCCTATACCCCAGGCTGGGGTTGGGGGTACTTTGCCAAGTGACATACCCATTTCATTCTCTATTCTCTGAGGTCATGAGAAACTATAGCCCCAAGTGTAGTACCAGAGTTGTACTGTTGCCTACAGATACCAAAGCTGCCACTGTTTGCTTCTATGGGGAAATAAAAGAGACAAATTCATTCTGAGGCAAACGTTCCTCAGGAGGGCTGGAGAGATGACTCGAAAATTAAGGAACTTGCTAGCAAAGCCTAATGATCTGGGTTCAATTCCCCAGCACTAATATAAAGCCGGATGCACAAAATAGCACATATGTGTGGAGATCATTTACAGCACCTTGAGGCCCTGGCGTGCCCATTCTTTACTTGTCTGTCTGTCACCTTGCAAATAAATTAAAAAAAAAAAAGTTTTAAAAAATTCCTCAGGAAAACCAAGTTTGTTGGGCTTCTGGGAGGCATCAGAGATTTGGACTAAAGGACCAGCCCTGAACATTGTGAAAGAGAGAGGTGGCTTTGTTTGGAGAACTTTACAAATGCCAGCCCAAGACTCATGCTTTCAGCCTCTATCATTGCTTGCACAGTTTCGGGTAGCAATTGGCCATGCTAGTTCTGTAGGTGGCAAGCTTGAGTAGACCTCTGGTGGTTTATAGCTAGTTGACTTTATATCCCTTCCTCAGCCTCACTGTTCTGACAATGGAAAACAGGGAGGAGTAGACTGAGGCTCGCCTAATTCTCAGTCCTGTACCCCGCAGCTAACTTCAAGAACAGGAGTGCAGAGCACCCTGCCCTGTGTCCACAGGATGGGTCTTTAATTTTTGAGGGCACTGCTCTCTCTACTTCATCTGACCCCTAAGGATGGTATTTGATGATTTCTTGTGTTTGGCATTGTAAGTTAGATTTACATGGTTGAAAGCAAACCATGCAGCAGGCTCACTACTACTGCTCATTGCTACTATTTTGAATATTTAAAATTTTTTTGTATATGTATTTTATGTGTGCTTTTCTCAGGTTGACATTTCTTTTTAAATTTGAGAAAGAGGCAGAGAGAATGAGTACGCCAGGTCCTCTAGCCTCTGCACACACACTTCATACGCATGCGTCCCAATGTGCATCTGGCTTACGAGGGTCCTGGGGAATAGGACTTGGGTCCTTAGGTTTCACAGTCAAATATCTTAACTACTAAGCCATCTCCTCAGCCCCTTAAGTTGACATTCTTTTAAAGCTCGCTTCTATAGGTTTTCATGACATTTATAAGCTCCTTACTAAGAAGAAGTTATCACCCAGCCTTCATCCTTTCTAGGTCTGCTTTCATATTTCCACACACAAAAGCTCAGCACATCCATCCAGACAATCCTCACTCAACAGGATTTGTTGGTGCTACATGGAGGGGGTGTGCCCTGTCCCCTTCCTTTCACTTGTCATATGTAAGTTTCCATACATGGCCAAGCATGGTGCTGGTCATACCAAGTTTCTGCTGCCACGGCAGGGATATAGCTTCCTATATGATTATGGCTGATCTTTCTTCCCTTCTGTTCCTCCCTATTTTGCTCCCTTCTTTGCTTTCTTCTTCCTTTTTTTCTCCTTTTGTGCAATTTATCAAACCCAGCATTTTAGGCAAGCACTCTAGTACTCAGTATCCTTTTCAGCCCTTCCATGTTTTCCTTTGTGTAAACAGAGAACTCTACACACTACAATTTTTGTAAGAGGTATTTCTTCTATCATTTGTGGATATAAAACAAACAGCCAGATGGAAATATAATTCCAGACTAAAATTCTTTGTCAAGAAAAGAATTTCCAGATAGCTCCCTTTCCCATGTTCAGGTGTCCAGATTCTGGGCAGGTTGGGCAGACAGGTGCATGTTTGCACACACGTGTGTGACCTGTATGTGTGCTCACATAGGGAAAAATATGACTGTCTTGAGGGACCCCACTTTCAGGAAATTTTGTTGTTATGGTTGGTGCACAGAAAAAAAATAATGTGTGGTTCCTCTCAATTTAAACTTTCCATTTATTTATTTTCATTTATGGAAGTATTGAGCAGTTTGATGGTGATAATGATGCAGCCACTTTTTAAAAAGTTCTTTGAACTTTTAAAAGCCCTTTGTGTTTTTCTAACAGTTACTCATAGAAGGGCTGGGATAGGAAAAATGCAGGCAGGCTGGTACCTGCTTCTGAGTGTTCAGTTTGAGCAATAGTATACCTACAAATTCAGAGACTCACCCCCCTTTTCCTGGTGGTGGCAGCAAGACGTTGGACAGGTTTCTGGGTACATCTTGTCCTCTGGTGAAATGAATGATTTCTTTCAGCCTTATATATGTGGAATGGGTTCTGACACAGTGTGCCCTGGTGGGAGCTGTTTGTCTGTGAAAGCAGTCAGGAGGACACAGAAGGCCCTGGGCAGTCAAGGTCACTCTATTTTAACTAAGACCGGTATCCCCTTGTTACCCTGGGAGATGTGGAAGGACATCTCACCTCCACATTGGCCTCTTTTTCTTCCAGATGTTGCATATCATCTCTGGGCTCTGATGTCCCAGGACATGTGGTAGATGCTCCTGGCAGGCATTGCCTATGTGTTTGAAGTGTCCTTGAGGCTGGCCTGGTGGGCAAGTGGCCAAGAGATGGTATCTTTATAGCATCTGCCGTCATCTTTGCTGTGTGGGAACTAATGGCTGTGTTTGAATAATTAGGTCTTTGCACCATAGCACAACAAAAGCAGGCACTGCTACATTAAAGCCCATATAATTACTGTAGCTCACATACTCAAAGCAAAGCCCCTTTCATCCCTCCAGGACCCACAGCATTTGGGAAGGTCTTTGCACAGTGTCTCTGGCCCAGGCTGCTTGGAGCCAGCGCCTTCTCTAAGGCTGCAGAGTCCAGACCAAGGGCACCCATCTTTTATCTTCTGGAATTCCAAACATCTGAACACAGATCTACCTGTAAGTCGCACTCATCTCATGTGCTCTTGTATTTGGTCACAAGGGAATCTTGCTCCTCCTATGAAGCTGTGGACAGTGCATGTTGCTCACATTTGTTTATTTTGTGAAGCCTGTGGAGCTGAAATCTTCTGACCTCTCTGAGTCTACACATATTCTCCTCTTAGTCACCACATCTGCTCCATCTACTTCTAGGCTGGTTGTAAAGATCAAATGAAATCATGAGTATAAAAGAGATCTGCAAAGTATAAAAATGCCTCAAAAATAATAAAAAATTCTACAGTTACTCAGGGTAAGGCATGGATATTATTTATTTAATCAATTCTGTCAGCTTTTGCCCACAATGAAGGCCTGCAACAATTATCTTTAGGTTTCATGGTGGCCATGATAACCCTACAGAATGACTCTTCTACTTAAAAAACTTGTGTCTTCAGAATGATAATAGTGACCATTACATGCTTTTCACTAATCAAGCAATATTCCCTGAACACTTATACTAAGCACAATACTGTGGTAGCCAATGCCAAAATAAGAATATGCATGGTGACATCAGTACATAAAGTCATACAATCCTCCCAATTCCCTACAATTTGAGAAAACTGTAGGGTAAATGGTAAAGCTAAAGATGGCACCAGGATCCAATAAAGAAGGAAAGAGCTCCTGAATCTCTCATTCTGAAATTTAATTTTTATTAATGAATCATGGAAGAAATGAAGTCCAACGCATACTTTCCAGGATGAATGAATTCAGTCTTTAGAATAAAGAAGGATGGAGTGAAAAAGACTCACTGGGGGTACTAATGTGAACCCTACTTTGGAATGTTTCCTGAGACCTCCAGCCCCTGACTGACCCACAGGTGACACTAGGGAGCCAGTTTATTGAGCAAAGTCTGAGCCCCCTGCATTTTACTGGGGGCCTTGATATAGGCTGAGTTTCCTTGGTGCAGCCTTAGCTCATTACAGACATGGTGAATCTTGGTATAGGCTGAGCCTGCTGTAGTCTATGCAGGGACATTGGTATAGGTTGAGTCTGTTGTAGTCTGCAAGGCAGGGGTATGGGTAAGACTTGGTTTAGGCAATCTATGGGGAACCTTGGTGTAGGTTCTGTCTATTGCAATCTATGGTGAGCCTTAGCTGTCAGTGGCATAGGTCAGCACCAGAATGGAGAGGCATTCTGCATTCTTATTTATAATTGTTTTAAGCCTTGTAGAAGTACACAGATGGGTCTGATTTATTTTTATTTTTCAGATCTTACAAACACTCCCAGAATGGTCTAATTTCCCAAGGATGCAGACAACTTTGTATTCTTTGCCATGCCCTCAGAATATAGAACCTTCTTGCATGGTGATAGATTAGCAGGTACTTATTGACAAGGGGAGAGCAGTTAAAATATATGTCGTCAGTGCCTTGAAAAGCTTGTATTTTGTAGAGAACCAAGGCATATTAACAAGAATTGCACTATAGGGTTAAGAGAAACATGGGGTGACAGGAATGTGCTGCCACTCAGCTTGTCCTGACCACCAAAGAAATTTCTGAGAACAGGCTGGTCCAGTCCACACATGAAGAAATGGCTCAGAGGAACACAAGGACAGGGAATGCCAAGAAGTCAGAAAGAAGAAATGTATGGTGATGGATGTGAAGGTGTTTATGACATGAAAGAAATATGAAGTGAGACTAGAGCTTGAGACACAGAAATTCAGATCAACATCAACTTTTCAAAACTATCATAAAGACCCAGAGCAGTGGTCCAGCAGAGGCCAGCTCCGTGATTGTGGCTGCTGGCTGAGTGCTGTGCACTGTGAGGCTAATGCAATGGATGTGGATGTTTGTCACTCACAAAGCGAGGAGTGCTTGGAGACATTTCAGCGTTTCATTTGACAACATTTCTCATCGATCCATCTCTTTAATTGTGATGTTTGTAGGCCAAAGATGCCATTGTGACTATGTCCAGAGCCTCAGTGATATCCATACCCTTAAGCAGTGCCAAGTTTTGAGATGCTTTTGACGTCTGTGAGTGTCTATGATTAACCCACTCTATTTTCTCAGGAGCAAGTTAAATTTTCTTTGAAGATCAAAGTGAACAAGACTATATTGAAAGGTAGAAAAAGTATTGATTCCTGTTCTTGGTCTCATGCAACAAATCTTAGGCCTTTAGGAATGTGTTGGACATTGAGGAGTTAATCCATGTTCCTAATTTATATGGCTGTATGCAAAAGCTTCCCCACCTTTCTTGAAAAAAAAAAAGTACTGTAAGCTCCAAGATTTTGTTGAGATCTGATACAGAACCACTTTCCCATTATGCCATGCCTTGGGATAAAAGCCTGTACTGCTCCTTCAAATGTAGACTGTGTATCAGGCCAGGGATGATAGCAGCAGATAGGGTTGGCTATATCTGTGCCTTCATGAATTACATTCTGGAAGAAGGGGAAAAAGCAACAACCAGAAAACAAAAAATCCTACAGTGACCACAGGGTGACCTGAGAGGCATGGCAACCAAGGCCCTCTGATACAGGATGCCACAATGATGATGTTCACTTATTTTTGAAAGTTTTTCAATTTAATTGAGTGCTTTCTTCCATTTTCTCACAAAGCAACTGAGAGAAATGTTAAACATTGGCCAAGTATCAATGCTCTCTGCAGAAAGCAAAGGACTGGGCTTGAATGTATATAGGAGCAGAGTCTCTATCCAACTTCTCAAGATGTTAAGAGGGAGTAGGCCCCCCTTAGCACAAGGGGCTGCTCTGGCGCTTGCCCGGCACCAACTGTCACCCTTGCTCTAGCACAGTCTCGGCCCTCAAGGCCTGCTCCCCCTCCCCCTCCCCCAGGCATCCCCTCACTTCTGCAGCAAACCAAGTGTCATCAAAGCTCCTAGAATTGGAGACTCCACCAAACTCCCTCCTTGTGCCTCCTCCCACTGCAGACCATAATCTCTCAGGCAGACAATGAGGACAGGACAGCTATTCAGAGGAAAGCGTGGCTGGGGAGGCTCAGGGCATGTCCCGACCGCACCTGCAGGTTTTCCTTCCTGAGGCCGCTGGGCACTGGCTGTGCTGCACCTGCCGCGGGCCAGAGCCTGCCTCTCAGCACATACCTGGGCCTGCTGCAGGCCCCAGCCTGCTCCACATCCTGCTGCCTGTGATTCTGATTCTCTCTCCTGCTGTGCCCTCCTCCACAGCCTTGTGAGGCCAGCCTGCCACTCTCAAGGCAGACACCTGATGCTCTGTGATTGTGTGGCCATGATTTGCCTCTCTCTCCCTGGCACCAGCCATGATAGCCCTTGTTTGCTATGGCTCAAGTGGTTTGCTAGTTCCTTCCCTGATTATGATGTTTCATGGAGCAAACTGGTCTCATGATCATGGGTCTATGCTGTGCTTGTAAGAGGAGAGGGGGTGATCTGGAAATAGTGATGAGGCCAGTCCTCCTGCAGAATAGCAATGTGCGGATTGAAGAAATCAAGCTTTCCCTGTCAGAGCCAGCATGCACATTTTATATAAAAGCAAAAGCTATTTGTGACTGGAGGTTGAGATTTAAAAAATCTCTCTCTCTCTCTGATATGTGTGTATTTATATGTGTGAGTGCAAATGTGCATGTGGCACTATTCAAATATGGAGATCAGAGGACGGTCACCTTACACCTTGAGGTAGGGTGTCTCTTTGTTCACTGTCTCATTGCATTTGCTAGGGCTAGCTGGGCTGTGAGCTTCTGGGCTTCTCCTATCTCTAACTCCCATCTCACCATAGAAAGGCTGGCATTACAGACATCACAATTGCTTCTGGCTTTACTTGGTTTCTGGGGATCCAAACTCAGGTCATCACACTTGTAGAGCAAGCACTCTACCCACTGAGGCATCTCCCTAGCCCTGATATTTTAAATAATTTTTAAAAGCTCTAATTGGTTTCTACAGATGAGTTTATTAAAGACTGGAAAAATAATGAGAAAGTAGCTACAAACAACTCACAAGCCATGTGCTGAGTGACAGAAGAGAACAGTGATCTGTCTTCTCACGGATGGTGGACCCGCTCCTCAGAGCTCCCCACTGCTCTGTTTCAGTCACCACTGGGGCTCGCTGTTAATGATTTGCAGTAATTTTTCCCCAGCAATTTGTCAGTCAGTGTTCAGCAATGGAAGGATTTGTTATGAATAACTATGCAGGCACTACAGACTACTGACTGAAACAGTGATGGACATATTCAGAGTATTTTCAGTGACAGGAGTTTAGAACCATCCCAATTTCCTGAACCTTTATATGTGGATTTCCCTAAAAGTCTTCTGCATCTGCAGTGGGTAACTGGACAGTGGAATTATGCCTGTGAACTTTGGTGGCATAGGGTGGTGGTGTGAGCATTTCTCAGGACAGGGGAGGAGGCAGAGCTGTATCCTACCGGCAGCCACATGTCCTTTCACCAAGAATCCTCTTACTCTGTGCAAAGTGTCTGGGGCCACATAACTATTGCAATATAGACAAGATGGGCAAGAGGGGATAAAAAACAAAAGACAGTATGGCTTATTGTTGTGGGGGAACTTCCCCTGGGGAGTAATAGACACACATCTTTACCCCAAATAGGGCTCATATGGCAGACCAAAGTACAGTGACAGGAATACCAGTTTGGTGAACCAATGAGTTTATTGGAGGGGGTCACTTAGAGAGCACAAAGACAGGCTACTTATAGGAATGTGGGGCTCCCACTTTGATGGACATTCCTGTGTCAACATTACTCCTTAGATGCTCCTCTCCTCCCTGAGCCTCAGGATGAGGGCTTACCTATAGGGCATTGGGACCTGAGAGCAGCTGCACAATGCAGCAGTTTCATTCCACAGTGAATGAGGACTTCCCCATGGCCGTTTCTGGAAGCCCCTTGTCCAGGAGTATGAGGTCCCAGAGCAGTACTTCAGTGGGACTGATTGTGTTGGGGCTTTCCCTGAGGATGCTCCTCCCTCAGCCTGGGGTTGAGGGCTTACTTACAGAGCACGAGGCCCTAGAGCAGCAATTCAGTGAGGCTTACTATATTGGGATTATCCCCAGTGGTGCTCCTCCCTCAGCCTCTTGTGGGGGCTTGCTTACAGACTATGTAACCCAAAGCAACATGTAGTGGGACTCACTATACCAGGATCACCCCAGCGGACACTCCTCCCTCAGTCTCAGGCTGGGGGCTTACTTATTGAGCATGGAGACTCCAGAGACATCACCTCGGTGGAACTCACTGTTCCTAGGTCTTTCACTCTCTACGTGCTCTATCTCTCCCCGCTCCAGGTCATAAGACCTCATGCATTATTGTATACAGTTGGCTCAGGGGGCACCTACACCTTAGATGGGGACCTAATGACCCTCCCCACACGCTCTTGTGAGTTCACACAGCTGCTTTTGATAAAGCTGGCAATAGTTGTTTACGCTTTTCAATGTGGAGGAAATCTGCCATACAACACTTAGGAAGAATATTTTCCTGATGCACTAAATGGCAGCCTGAGGTACACAACTAGCCACAAATTACCGAGGCCGAGAAGGCCACTGTGTTCTGTGCTGACGGGCTGTGGGCAGACGCCTGCGGATGTGATGACACACTGAGGGGATCAGTGCATGTCCCAGGCGCTCCCTGGTGCTGCTCCAGAGACTTCCTTGCAGCCCTCTGGAAAAAGAAATATAAGATGCAAGGCAAGGCCTCTGTCCACTTGATGGACATATAGGGGTAAAATCTCTTTCTTTTTAAAAAAAATTTAAAATTTATTTGAGAGAAAGTAGGAGAGAGAGAAAATGGGTATGTCAGGGCCTCTAGTCACTGCAAACAAACTCTAGATGAATGGAATATGCCACCTTGTGCATCTGGCTTACGTGGGTCCTGGGGAATCGAACCTGGGTCCTTTGGCTTTGCAGGCAAGTGCCTTAACTGCTAAGCTATCTCTCCAGTCCTAAAACCTCTTTCTAAAAGTAGATTTTTATGGTGGGCCTGAAGAGTATTCCTTCCCTTCTAGTCTACAAGTTGGGGATCTCAGATTTGCTGGCTATCTGGAATATCCTATTGAAGAAAACAATGCAACCAATATGTTCTTCCTTGTTATGGCTCAATTATGCCAGCTACAGAGTTGGGGTCCTGTGACTCTGCTTTCCAAGAAGTTCCTAACAGCAGTGAATTTCTCTGAGTCCATGGTTGTGAGTACTAAAGGTACATGGGTACTCCCAGATTTACCTTTAGAGAAGGTGATTCCCCAGATCAGTGCATGCTTGCCCTCATGGTTCCTACTGACCTGCACCCTCCCTACCACACACCCAGAGCTTCCAGTGCCTTCCCTGTGCTTTGCTGTCCCTCACTCACCTCTGCCAGCCACTTGTTACTCATGGGGCAAGCCAAGGAAAAGGGAAGTCCAGAAACATCTGTTCCATTTGCTGTGCCTCAGGTGTAGGAGCTTGGCCATGTTGCCTAGTGGATAAGATGCCCCAGGACACTGCTGTGATCTAGGAACCCCTTCCTGCCTCCTGCAGAGTTTACAGTCTGGCTTGTTTATTATTCCTAGAGCCTGTGCGTAGCTTTTTGCCTGCTTGCCCATCAGAAGTGTGTTTTCCTTAAGGGAAGGGAGAGCTCATCACCTGTTTTGCTTTACCACACACCCAGCGATTCCTAGATAAGGGTAGATTTCTTCTGTCTTTTTTCTTTTCTCACTGTTTTATTTTATCCAGTTGAGTGATCTTTCTTTTCTTTGCCTACTCTGTCTCTGCTTACATTCATCTAGCTTGATGGTGTCCATCAGCCCCACATAGTGATGAGTACCATGGTCCCATATCAGCTCTTTCTGTACCAGTTTTAATATGTGGAGATTCTATGTGGCCTAGGGCAGGACTTTTTCAACTTTCCCACTCATAACCCTTTCTCATCCCCAATTTTTTTTATGTGACCCCAGGAATGTAGATATTTAAAATAAATGTAAAAACCAAATATTTACTGATAACAAATTGCTAATAAATTTATTTAAAAGACAATCATTTGGTATGCATTTAATTTGGCATACAAACCATAAAAAAGGAAAGCAACTCTGACATACTAAAATGGATATGCTTGATTCATCTGACATAAAGAATTCAACTATGGCTGAATATTTAAAACTGTAGGACCTAGAACATCTCTAACATTTTTCAGAGTTGATACTTTGGTTTTGTAATAATAGTCAATGGTAATAATGATTTTTTTTTTGCATAAATATATAATATAAGATGGTAGAAAGTATGTTTGGGACTATTTAAGAAATTACTGGAAATTCTGCTTAATCTGAAGTCAAAATTCACTTAACATTAAAAACTATTTTTATTTATTATTTATTATAGAGAGGGGGTAAATAGAGAAAGGGGACACCAGGGCCTCTAGCCTCTGCAGTGAACAAAGTCTAGATACATGCCACCTTGTCTGGCTTTATTTAGGTACTAGGGAATCAAACCAGGATCCTTAGGCTATGCAGGCTATTGTCTTAACCATCGAGCCATCTCTCCAGTCTGAAAGTTTTTTTTTAAATGAGACTCGAATCAGCACATAAATGGCAACTTTTCATATCAAAAATTCTAACACAATATGCCCCCAAAATATACTAATTTGATACCAACACACTATACTATGACAGTAGAAAAACAGTAAAAGTGTTTTTATAACTAAGCCACTGTTTCCGTAAGAGCAGAATACTTTTCCTGCATAGCAAAATCACTGCAATTCATAACATTGACTGGAATGCAATCTGAGATGAAAGGTTTCGGGTAGTGATTATGGGACTGTATGCTGGGAGGCATGTGCAGTGCAAAGTGATCTTGTTATATGTTCAAAGCCAAGGCTGCAATGATTGTGGGATAAAACACTGGAAAGAGCTACCAGAAACATAGGATTCACTTGCTTGATTTTGAATTAATTAATAAATTTTGACTGTTGCCACATTTTCTGTGACCCCCATGTTTAGTTATATAATTCCATAGGAGTTGTGACCCTTACTTTAGGAAGCTATGATCAGGTTCCACTTTTCCTTCCTGAGCCCCAGTTGTCAGTGCTCACCAGCCAGTTTTCCCCCTCCTGCCCTCATACATGGGAGTAAGGCTGCTTGTGTAGGTGACCATGTTTAAGGGTAGTCTAGTGCAGGAAGGAAGGCAGCAGTCAGAAGCCTGGAAGCCTATCTGCTGACCTTGATCCCCAGACTTTGTCCAGCTCACATGGGGCCAACTTCCCCTTTCTCTTCTATGAAGTGTCCAGAGAGGCAAGTGATTGGAAGACCATGTGCATAAACGAAGTCTTCATCTATAAGACATGAAAGAAGTTGAAGCAACAGGTGGAGCTGAGAGCATGAAAGATTAAGAGAGAAGGTCCCATTGGTGTAAGCATGAGCATGTGTGTATCTGTGCATGTGTGTGCATGTGAGAGAGTAGCCATAGCTTAAAGATGAAATCTTCAAAAACTCACATACCAATGGGTAGCTTGGTGGTCCTAAGATGTAGGAAAAGAATTTCTCTCCAGTTAACAATATATCCCTGGGGTATTATTTTCATAAGGATGGCACCTCTTTGCTCAACTAAGAGGCATATTGATTTGACCTGGAGTCAGCATTTTGTGAAATTAGACCATTATGTTTTTAGCTGAGAATTTTTGCAGCAAAGGCACTTGGGCATCATTTAATGAGGAATCTCTTAGTCACCTCCTCTGCTCAGCTGAACTGTTTCTGCCTTGGCTCCTACCAGGCATGCCTACTGAGGGTGCTGATCACTGGAGGAATTACAGTTCTGCTCAGGAGCTGCAGCACAAAGGCCCACAGCTTATGGAACCCACTGAATGCTGCTTAAGGGGTAACCAAAGCAGTGACTGAAATCATAGTTACTCCTGGGAATGTGACACTGAATAGGAACACAGGTCAACACCCTGACATGTGGCCAAGCATGTTGATTTTTTTTTAATTTTTATTTATTTATTTGAGAGTGACAGACACAGAGAGAAAGACAGATAGAGGAGAGAGAGAGAATGGGCGCGCCAGGGCTTCCAGCCTCTGCAAACGAACTCCAGATGCGTGCGCCCCCTTGTGCATCTGGCTAACGTAGGACCTGGGGAACCGAGCCTCGAACCGGGGTCCTTAGGCTTCACAGGCAAGCGCTTAACCGCTAAGCCATCTTTCCAGCCCCAAGCGTGTTGATTTTTGTGTACCATTTATATATGAAAATTATGTGAGCTAGAATTCATAGAATTTTGTGTGCATCTGAAAAATCTCTCTGAATTGTTTTTAATCAATTCATGTAAAACGTCCTCGACCTAATGGTAAGCATTTCGATGACACCTCTCCACCTACCACACACAATGCACTTGTCTAAAGCAAGACTGACAGTGAGTGTTTGTGACACTTGTTTAGCCTGAGGTAGAGTTGCTGTCTTAGCCAGCTGCAAATCTCACCACCAGTGCCACAGGTGGAGGGGCGGCGGGTAGTGGGCTATGGGTAGAGGAGACCCAGTCCTTGCTATGGTGCCAACAAGACCTTCTCAGGTCTAGTCATGAGGCTGGTTCAAAGCATATTGCAAGTTTCAGAGTCCCCAGCTCAGGAGACCATTCTAGCCTTGCCAAGGGCAAGGAAGAGAATAAGGGAGGAAGGCTTATTGGACCTAGTCCACCTGCAAATGCTGACATTTCTGCCATCTTTGGTTTCCTGTCATCTCTTAATAGAAGGGCTCTCTGGCTTTCTGTCCTGAATTAGATCTCATGTTCTTTTTGTGTGTTGTTAACTATTTCCAACGAGGGGGGGGGGAGGGAGAGGGAAATAGGGTTGCTTAGGGCTTGTTTGGCCTGTGCAGAGTGAGAAGGCATCTGATGCTCAGGCATTACCCCCTGGAAGCAAAAGCAGTGGGGCTGGGCAGGGTCTGTAGCTGCATCCTTGCAGCCCTGTGGTTCCATGGGTGAACTGAGGTTGCCGGGAAGGGATAGGGAAGATGCAGGGTAGACAAGAAGGGTGTGCAGGGAACAGCTCCACTGCTAAGTTCTTAACTAAGAGACATTCATCCTCAGACCCCAGGCCTGCTCTACCGCCCTCCACCAGGCATCCCCTCACTTCTGCAGCAAACCAAGTTGTCATCAAAGCTCCTAGAATTGGAAACTCCACCAAACAACTCCCTCCTTGTGCCTCCTCCCACTGCAGACCATAATCTCTCAGGCAGACAATGAGGACAGGACAGCTATTCAGAGGAAAGCGTGGCTGGGGAGGCTCAGGGCATGTCCCGACCGCACCTGCAGGTTTTCCTTCCTGAGGCCGCTGGGCACTGGCTGTGCTGCACCTGCCGCGGGCCAGAGCCTGCCTCTCAGCACATACCTGGGCCTGCTGCAGGCCCCAGCCTGCTCCACATCCTGCTGCCTGTGATTCTGATTCTCTCTCCTGCTGTGCCCTCCTCCACAGCCTTGTGAGGCCAGCCTGCCACTCTCAAGTCAGACACCTGATGCTCTGTGATTGTGTGGCTAAGCAAAGAACAGACAAGTAGTACCTTCCTTACCTCTCCTGCTCACTACTCTCAGAGTGCTATAAAAGAAAATTCATGCATTAAAACTATTTCCTCCACTCAGCTAATGATTTTCTTTTTCCACCTTTTCCTCTCTCCCTCCTTTTCCTCAGTTTTCAATGTAATGGCCATGCTGATTCACTGAACTCAGCTTTAGAAGGCATGGGTAAGGATTCTTTTTGCACTTCCTTGGTAACACTGTCTCCAATTTCCAGGGGCAGGAGTACCGTGCATCATGCAGAAATCCAGACATGATGATTCCAGGAATGTGGACTTCAGCATAGAGCCCACCACTTCCAGGTGTGTGATCCCAGGGTTTCCCTGGCTTCCTTCTTCTCTTCTGCATTTGCATAATTAAAATCTAGCACCAAGTAATTAGAAATGCGAAAACTAAAGCTGCCTGATTTTCAAGCAGTCAATCTTAAACTATCCAAGTTAAAACTACATCATGAATACCACAGTACAAACTTGTTTCATTGTTATTCACATAATTTGGATGCAAGTTCATGTTTACTCAATGGAATTTTAGATTTTTATTTCACACATATCATATATTCTATTGACGTCTCTGAGCTGTTTTAACACTTTAGGGCCAAAGTAGCAAACACATTCAGTCTCTACTCATTCATTTACTTATTTATTTAGTGTGGTGGTAGGGTTTGAATCCAAAACCTCCCACATTCTAGAGATGTACTTTAATGTTGAGCTACAACCCCCCTGAATATTCTAAACCATTTTATTTAGTAGTATGCTAACAATTGTCTCTGAATTAATGGTATTTTGATGATGAGCAAGAAATTCAAAGAAAATCATGAATTTGTTAAATGAAATAAATTAGCACATGTGCCTATAATGAATTTGCAATAAGAAAGACTTGTGCCAGGAGAGGCGATAATTTTAGTAAGTGAGTCCAAGAAGGTAAGATTCATGAAAATTCTGCTGAGAATTATATTGGAGTATTATTCTTGTTTCCTGAGATTCATTTCTTTAAATGAATTGAATTATTAAGTATCTTAGAAATGCCTTTCAACTTCCTTATGCCAGCTAAGAGAGGGCAATGTCACATAGCTAGCACAGACAGTGCCCAGAAGCCAGGGTTTCTTGTTCATGTTGCAGGTTTCCATGTCTCAGCATTACCTATGAGCACCTTGGAGACACAGGTATACTCTCAATTTGGTTACTCAGGACTCATCTATAATGATCCTTGCTTTTTATCAGACTTCATGGTTTACAAACTGCTGTAATTTTCTTACAGGAACCCTGAGAGTTCAAGGAAGAAAGAGTAGATATTAGCCTCATTTACAGAAAGATAATTTGTGGGCAAATTAACAACCTACAAGTAGATGATCCTGTAGCCTGCTTTGCTTGGGACAAACACCAATGATACTGTCTTCTCACACTCAACGTCATCATCCCAATTTGAATGATAAAAACTATGATACCCACCAATCTATAAATTGTTTTTCACTTATCAATGCATGTGGTCTATGCAACACCATATGGCCTTTATGACAATAGGGAGTCTTGACTAGATGGTTAATGGCCTACAGGTAAGAATCTGGCAAATGCAAGCTATACTAAGTGCCACATACACATCCTGAGCATCACACTGGCATCTAGAAAATACCATGCCATAATTCCTTGTTTCCCAGTTATCCTCGTGACCTCTTGGGATTGGCATCTTCTTCAGAGAGAATACCTTCTGCCACTATCTGAGATTGGCCCCAAAGCCACATTCCTGTGCTCCAATTAAGAAGTTCAGTTTGTTACTCTTGTCACAGGCCAGCAGTGGTCTCAGCCTCTCTTTCTTCTCTGTGGTGTGTTGACTGACCTTGGAGCTGCTGAGGCCTGTCTACCACTGAATGGGATTCATAACATCTGGAAGTTTTCTAAAGCATGGACCTGGTATAGCATGTAGGTTCCTGAGAGGAAATCCCATGGTATACTGAGATAAGAAAAGTGGATGGGGAGAAGTGGTGGGGGCATCATACTACATATACATTTTACAGCAATCACCATCCTTCAAGCCCATCTGAAGACTCTTCAGGAAGCTGGCATATATACTTCCCCATGGTTCAGGTACATGATGCTAGAGGAACAATTGTTGCTGTAGACAAAACTTCACTGTTACCATCAGATAAGGTCTCAGCCTTGCCTTTGCTCTGTGCCAGTTTGGAACACATAGCAAATTTCTTGGTTATCTTAAGCCTACTTTCTTAAATCTAGAATGAAAATACTAAATATTGTCAATGTTTAACCTGCTACTTGTGAGGAATTAATGACATAGTGAATGTGAAGTAGTTAGCACAGAAGTCTTGGCTGGATTAATTTACTTTATATAATGAATTGTTGATGGTTCTGTCCCATCTTCTAACTCAGGCATATTTCTTCCAAGGTATTCACTAAGGGAAACTAGCCTAAATGGCTTTAGTATTCTAGGTTGCTCTGTGCTTTTAATATAATGGCTCCTCCTAGAAGGTCCTGACTCATTCTACAAATATTACTGTCGTAGGAGTACTGTATTCTTAAGGGCTTTTTTTTTTTTTTCAGCCTCAGTGTGGTATGGTCATGGGTTGCAGTGTCCTTGCTCAGGCCACAACTTTGTCCCAAGCCTGGGAGATGTGGGCCAAGGATGGAAAGCTCTCAGCTGAAGGGAAAAACAGCCTGTATTTCACCCAGTTTACTCAAATGCTCTGTAAGCTGACTAGGCCTCACCCCAGGGAGCTTTCTGTGAACCTACCTAAGGTCACATAATAGGGGCAGTGTGGAGCTGAGTAGGCAGGAGGGAAGCAAAAATAAACAAGAGGATGTGTGTCTTAGGGGTAGAAATATTTTCTTTGACACACGAGGTGGGAGGCAAGAGGTACACAGAAAGCCACAAATTACCAAGGACAGAGCTGCAAGAAGTTAACTGCTGCCCAAGGGTAATGTCACACTGATGAAGATATTTCAAATGTAGAGGATTCCTCACAGTTAGAATCCTTTCCTTTTCTACTCTCCTGTGGATCCAAGTAAGTTTCGCTGAGGCAGATCTTATGCAAATGGTGCTTTGGTTTGATATACATTTGGGTTGGTAAATGAATGATAATGTAGACTGGGAAATACTTCCCTTGACCACCTACTTCATTCTAACAAGGAGGGCAACATGTCACCAGAAGTCACTGCCAGCCCACCTCACCGTTTTCTAAATAAACTGTTAATCAAACCTCTCTATCTTTTATAGTCTCTCTCTGTTTGTAATGTGATTTCAAACCCTCTACTGACCACACTTGGTGGGAAGTTACCATTAGCTCTGGCAAGAACTGGGGCTTGATTTATGAGGAAACAGGACCCCACTTAGACTAGGTGCAGGATCTGGAAATATGGAGGAACCTAAGAGCAGTTCAGAAGAACTTTGTCTAGAAGCATGTTTTGGTGTTTAATCTTAATTCTTCATATTAAATATCTTTAGTTTAAACTTATACACCTGTGTGTTGGGAGAAGAGGAGCTGTTATCATGAACCAGTGACAGGTGATGACATGGCCAGTGAGTGGTTTGAAATTGTCATTACACAAGAGAGGAGGAGAGGCCCAAGGCAACTGATTTAGACCACACTAACCCTCAGTAACCTTCATGGTATTGCCCAGAGTGGGAGCTTAGTGCATGTTTTAGATGATTTTATGGTGTGAGCAATTGCAGACCTGCTTTCTTGCAAGTGTAGTCTTGTACACAGAGACACATGTGGGTTAAGAATGCAGGACTACCAGTTTTCGGTGATGGTTTTCAAATCCTGTAGGTAACAAAAAAAGTACTTGATTGTTTCCCAAACAGAATCTCTCTGTTGCAGGATGATGTGTGCCTCCCTAGAGGGGCCCAGGGTGGCTTTTTCTGGTCCTAGATAGCAGAGAGGAGGAGAGGAAGCCAAGGCTCCGAGGAGCCTGTGGGAGGAATGTTTGCCCAACCTGTCCATTTGTAATTGTTCATCCATAGGCCCAACTCAGACCCCGCAGGGCGGGCAGGTTTGGGCTCTAGGTTGGATGAACTTTGGTATAAGTCAGGCCATGGTGAATAGAAGACTGAGCCAGATGGGAGAGAGCTGGTCTTCCAGTACATTCTATGTGCTTGGATAGGTCTGATACAAAGTGAGAATGATTTTTTTGTGTGTATGTGTTAAAATCATTTATGAGTTGCCACAAGAGTGAACTTAAGAGAATCTAACAACCTAGCTATGATAAGAGATGTCATGCTTTGAGCACATGGAGCAGGGGGGGTATATTTTACATACATTGAAAAGCTCTAGGGCAAAGCTATGTTTCCCCCAAAGTCACAGGCCAGTGTCATATAAATGTATGGTGAGATAATTTAGGGACTTTTGGGGGGGTATTATTGTTAACCTTTTAAAAATTGAAATAATATTAAATAATGAAGGGAAATACATGGAATTTAATGTGCAATTGGTCTTTAATAAAGTTTATGTGCAAATGTCTGTCTCTATGAGAAAACAGTCACATCTGTGAGAGTGCATGGCATTGGTGAGGAGGTGGAGGGCTACTCCCTGCACGTGAAGGCACTGGTGGTCTCATGGTGTGTGGCTTGACTTGGAGGTGATATGTAGCAGTGCTGGAATCACAGAATCGTGTAAGGCCTCAACCCAACAATTCCATGCTCCAAATTTACCCTAAGAAAGCTGCTGGTGATGTAAGTGCCAAGATGAGCTTATAGGGATGTTTGCTTCAGAATTCATTAAACTAAAGAAACATTGGAATGACTGATGTGTTCACATAAGGCAATGGTCTAACATAGCCTTTGGCACTGGATTATTAGACAGCCTTGGCAAGGCGGGCTGCAAACCCAGTATCCTGATTGTTGCAAACAGCAACTACATGCGCAGATGTATTTTAATGTGCTCATCTGCAATTCTACAGATAGGTAATACATTCTGCAAATTACAGATGGGGTTGCTTAGAAATTCCTTTGAATGTTGGAAAGGATCCACCAGAATATTAACCATTATTTTACTTTTTTAGTTTATGAAGCTTCTGGCATTTTTTCGGTGAACCTCAATTACTTTGCAATAAAAATCATTAAAATTAAGGTGAGGAAGTAGAATCAGCAAGCTGATGATCAAGCACCAATTCAGCAATGACTCATCAACAAAAGTGGCTCTGGGAGAGCTCACAGGAAACCGAAGAAGCTGCAGCCACCTATTCAGACACAAAAGCTAACAGTGGCTGCACAGTGGTGGCTGCATCCCAAGTGCATTCCTCCATCTCCCAGCTAGATACACAGCCCGGTGATGGGATCCCTTTGCCATCCCCTCCTTGTGGAAGAAAAGGACCTCATAGCCCTTGTGCTTTTGGTGACTGTGGACTTTGGACTCCACAGTCCCCACCAACAGTGACCTCAGCTGATGGGTTGCACAAGTTATTGTGCAAACCTGAAGATGGTACAGCTACAGCTGTATGTGGGCCCAGACCCACTCCAAGGATGCCATCAAAAACTGAGCAAAGGACCTGACCACGTAACTTTTAAATAAATGCCCAACAGGTATATAACAAGTTTTCAATGCCACTAACCAAGGCACAAATAGATATCATCTCACTCCAATTAGGATAGCTATTATAAAAATATTACTACATGCTGGCAAAGCTAAGTATAAAGAATCCATAAACATCATTGGTGGGAAAGCAAGTTAATATAGCCAATGTGTAAAAGAATGGAACAAACTGAAAACAGAACCTACCATATAACATAGCAGTGAGATGTGCCTTACATGGAATCAAACAAATTCTGCAGAATCTCATTTCTCTAAAGCATTGTTGCATGATGGGCATCAGTGTCTGAGGAGAGGGCTGGGAGATATTAGTTGAGCCATTCAAAGTTCTAACTGTTCAACATGAGTAAGCCCTAAGAATGTCAATGAAGCCACAGTTCTTAGGGTCTTGACACTGGCTATGAGTGGCAGACTACATTCAGAGAGATGATATGTGATGATGAATATGTTAGCCTAATAGTGACAATTATTTCCATATATGTGAAATTGTACACTTTAAATATATAATTTTAGTCAGTTATCTTCCAGTAAAGATGAAAATATAAAAACATTGCATGTTCCATTATTTATACTGTTACAGACAGAATAATTGTGTCAGAGCCTATCTATTTCAGAAAAGTTTATTTCACAGAATTGCTGTACCATTTATTAGTCATAGTTGATTTTTTTATATAATATAATCATTGCTTGCACTAAATAATGCATATAAAGAAAAAAGATATAGTCTCCCAAGTGGTCTCCGAGCATGTATACATAAGGAAGAAGCTTTGTGTCAGAACTCTCTCTGCTGACGATGTGTTACTAAGGGGCAGAAGGTGGCTCACAGACTGCAGACCTGTCTTTCTCATACTCCACCATGTATCTATAAGCACATGTTAGGCTCTGGAAGTCCCAGCTGGTGGGCACAGTTAGGATACCATATGATATGATTCTTAATAAGGAGTACATGTTGAGTCAATGATACTGTAGTGCATCCAGTGGAGGCAAGGAGGTCTGGAGCAAGGTAAGAGGGGAGTGACACTGGGTGCCAAAGCTGAAGAGGCTTGATATCTGACTGCTGTGCAGAAGCCAACTTCTTGAGATCAGCTGATAGCTGGGCTTCTGTGCCCATTAAGCACAAGACACAGAACAGGACCTCTGCTCACTGAGAGGGCTGATGCATGCTGTGGTATTTTCAGGGTTCAATCCACTCCACAGTATTCCTTAAGGGCCCACAGTATGCAGAGGATGCTATGGCAGGAATAAGAGTTTTTGCAAGCAGGTATGGTTGGTAAGGAAAAGTCTCACATAACAGAAGAAAGCATATTAAAATCAACTTCATGTTGATTTCATCTTTCCATACCTCCCTGCTATTGCAATGCTTTTTCCCAGGGTTACTATTCTTTTGGTGTCATTTTCATTATTTTTTCACTACAAAGGGAACTCAGCAATTTCAATTATTTTTTTTCAATGTATACCCAAACTATTTCTCACGTAAAAGCTACTTGTATTCATAATTGACTATGCAGTTTGTCATTTGATTAAGCTGGAGGTTCTGGGACAGGTGGGTGCTTAAACGCCTAGTCCGTGAGATGAAACCCCTCTAGCAATGTGAAAGCCTTTTGCCAAACTATCATATGTGAGGAACTGTGTTCTTCCCCACAAGTTTTACTTGTACTCTGCCCAGTAACGTGTGTAAGTGAACTCTAACCCCAAGTCACACAATTTGACATTGTCTTTCTGAGCTAAATAGAAGAAATAAACTATGTATATCTCCTTTTGTACTCACTGGAAACAATACACATTTAGGAATTCACATATCATTGAGATCATGTGGCTCTTTGAATACTTGGGCTTCAAATTCCATCTGGCTCTGTAAAATAAAAGTGTTCCATTCAGTACAGACTTCCAAAAGTAAGAGAACAAAGCAAAACACTCCAGATCTCTAATGTCTGGGAAGATAGGGCCACAGAAGTGAGTACCAAGAACCTTTAGTCTCTGTGTGGATTTGCCTCATAGGTCGACTAAGTCCTCATGATATCTCAAGTATAATACTCAGTCCTGGGACCACAAAGACAAATAGGACTCTGTGGCCAGCTCAAACGTAGTAAAGAGCAGAAATAGGAGTATAAGCCAGGGTGTGAGGTCTACAGTGGGTCAACACTTGTGGAGTCTGTGCAACCAGAAGGAATCAGGAGCAGCCAGACCGTGGGGTTCAAGCAGTGTCTTCCTAGAGAGCAGAATGCTGGCTGAGAGCCATGGGTGAGAGAAGGGTAGGGATTAGCAAGACAAGGACCCATGAATATCCATAGCATTTGTTGACAAGGAAGTAGGGTGACCTTAGCAACTACTGACCATCTTGCTGATCTCTGGATCATTCTCTCAAGACACTTGGTCTTATGGCTGTGGAACCTAAAGTTCCTTTCCTTCATTTTGTGTTTAAAATTGAAAGTTTAAATCCTTTAACATGCAAACAGGAAAGTTTTGCTAACCAGGTTGCATATTGCTGGATGTGAGCAAAGGTGGGGCACGGAGGCGTTTTTATTTTCAAATCAGTGAATGTGGTAGGGAAAAGGCAGCAGGGGAGCCAGTGGTGGGAGTAAGAAATCTGAGAATTCAAGCTGGGGTTAGATAATGGTACAAACAGTTGTGATAGAAGAGCTATATTCCAACTGTATTCCCGGAGGTGTCAAAGATGGCTCCCAGGTTTCTGAACAGCTGTGGAAACTGGACACTGCTCAATGATGCAGGGAAGTTAGGAGAAGGGTAGGTTTTGAATGAAACCAGGAATTTGCTGAGGACATTTAAGTGGACACTAGAATAAGCAGCTAGAGATACAAAACACAACATGAGGGGTGGGCTGTCAGCAACTCTCATATTATCTTCCATAAAATCTCCAATGTCTTCTTACCTTCAAGACAGACCCAAGATATACACTACATGGTCATTCTGACCAGCTCCTCCTCTCCAGCCAAGTACAAACCTGCTTCTCTTCTAAGACACACTTGTTTGTATTTCTCTTCCCTATTCTTCTCTCCCTTCTCCCTTCTTGGCACATATGACATTCCATTGGCTAAGATTATTCTCCCCCATTTTTATGTGTCTACTTGGTGTTTTGAAACCCAAGTGTTTTGTTTTTTTTAAATAAGCCTTCTTTGTCTCCTCTACTATTCCCCAATAGTTCCACACATACTATGTGGATGCCCCTTCCACCTATCATCATACACTACTCTTGTCTTTGTGGATGTTGGCCTGAGTACCCGGGCATTCCACAAATTAGTGAATGAACTATGACAAAACTGTCTAAATCCTATGAGCCCATTTTCTAGTCTATGACCTTGGTGATATGGATATCATGCTTATGACATTGCCTGGCACACATGAGGCAACTCATTAAATATTATACTACTACTTATCACACTGTTGTGCAATGATTTTCATGTTGGCTTTTGCCCTTGAGTGAAGCCACTGAGCCTTTCATCTGTGCTACTAGGTGCACATTAAAGTGCATTAATTGTTTCTCATATGAATGAGTGAATTTATGAATGGAAAATATAGTGCTTATTGCCATAAGGCAGATTGATGGTTCTTCTTCAGAGGATTTTCTATGTTTAGAAGCTGCTCAGTGAATGTGATTCCTCCAGCCCACTATGCACTGACTCGGGAAGGTCTGAATTGGGTTATATTTTGGAAATAGTTAGGCAAAATTAATATTTTTACCTTTGGATCAGGTAAACATGGCCCAAAGGCCTCCAGAAGCAGGGTCTCTTCTCTCACAGCCTTCTCGTAGTCTGTAAAAGACAGCTTCCCATCATGGTCTTGGTCCTGTGGATGATTGTGTATTAGTTAACATCTAACACACTGGCTTCAAGTATACTCTTTTCATAGTAAGGTATTAATATAAGAAAAGAAAAATTGAGAGACTTTGTTGGGAATTAAAAAAAATATTTTCTGTGTGTGTATGGGTGGTGGATATGGAACCCAGGGCTTTATACATACTAGCCACACACTCATCCACCGAGCTACACCCATAGCCCCAAATAGCTTTTACATTATCATAATGAGAATAAATTGTTGTCTTAGCTAAACAGGAAGTTGAAAAATATCACAACTTGAATTCATATTTATTACCATTTTCTTAAGTGTTATTTCAACCAAGTCTTTAATTCCTTCATCAGGGTCTTCCTCAGAGGGCTGTTTGAGAAGGCTGTTCTTCAACATATGGAACATTTCCTCCTTCGAAATGAAGCCATCACCATTCAAATCAAACACTTCAAAGCAATCTTTGAAAACAACAAATTATGGATTTGATACTATCACTAAGGTAACATTTTCCCCGAATGAGTTTTCAGGGCAAAGGTTCACCTTGCGATGCTTTATCAGTGCTGTGAGTCTTGGTGCAAGCTGACGTGCATGAAAATGTCCGTGTAGAGGATGGGGATGGATCCAACCATCCCGACATGTTTCTTTACCCAGCTACAGAAAAGTAAACTCACTGGGACATTTTTGTCTTGAAACATGAAAAACTGAAACATGGCACTTAAATAGAGTTCATTCAAACTAGTTAATTACTTAAGAATCAGAACATCTGAATCACTGTTTGTTGGCTTAATGGTTGCAATTCAGTCTACATAAAATACCTACTACATCAATGTATTGGGCCTAATTAGAATGTGCAATAATTCCTGCTGTCTTCCTTGGCATGATTCATTCCTTAGGATTGCTTAATTTTCCTTTTCATTAATTTTCTTTCATCCCTTATTGACTTAAATTCGTTCTATAAAAAAGGCCAATGAAGATTCAAGCCAGCTTTTAATGGGGAATAAGACCAATTAATGGAAAATGACCAGGATTCACTGTTGGCTGGTTGGAGGACAGTAATTTAAATGCTCAGCTATAGAAATCATAATGTACAAGGCAATAGGATAACCTGCACACTTACATTTCATTTTTTCTTCTAAAGATCCACGAAGAAACAGTGATAGTCCATGAATCCACTCTGACACATTCACACAGCCATCATTGTCTTTATCAAAACCTCTGAATACTAAAAAGAAATATAATGTAATATTTGTGCAGCATTTTAACCCTCACAATGCTTTGAGCTTGATACAGCTCCCTTTAAAAATTAAGCAGGGCATGGTAGTGTATGCCTTTAATCCCAGCACTTGGGAGGCAGAGGTAAGAGGATCACTGAGAGTTCAAGATCACCCTGAGACTACATACTGAATTCCAAGTCAGCCTGGGGTAGAGTGAGATCCTACCTCAAAAAAAAAAAAAAAAAAGAAAGAAAGAAAGAAAAAAGAAAATTCAGAGAAAATTTCAAGGTCTCATGGCCCACATCCTCATTAGGCAAGAAAGGAAACTGAGGCATGATAATATAAGTAAACTTTTTAAGTGACATACTCAATTTTCTATTTATTTTGTGAGAAAAAAGAATATTCTGAGTATCAAAATGAATGGATTAATAAGATATTGCTATGTTAAATATCCTAATCATATTAAATATGTTAAACATATTAATATAAATACATATATATAATTTTATTAGTTATGTTATTATGTTATAGTTTATTAGTTGTGTACATAGTGTGTATACAGCCATAATGGTACCATTGTTAGCCTCCTCCCTCCTTTTCCTTGGTCTCCCCTCTCCAAAGAGACTCTCCTAATTGGGGAATGTGGGTCATGAATTCTGTGGCTAGCCATGGGGAGGAGGCAATGTCTCTGTGCATAATGTCCCAACATGTGGCTCAAACAATCTTTCCACCCACCTCTTCTGTGAACTCCCCAGAGCCATGTTGGGTTCATTTTAGATCTACTTCAGTGATAAGGTCTTGGTTTGGTAGGAGTTGAGTGTTCTCTGTATCTATCTCCTTCACCCTTGTGCTGGTACCAGGTTCATCAAGAAAGCAGCACTCTTGATCATTTCCCCAATTATTTTTATATTTTGCTACTCAAGACAAGTAATATTGTTTCATGTGGTAAATACACCTCAATTTTTATTAGTCTATTTTCTAGGATGTAGGAAATTTAAATGTCCTTTAAGTATTTTTATTTTTATTTATTTATTTGAGAGAGAAAGAGAGAGAGAGACAGAGAATGGGCTCACTAGGGCCTCCAGCTGCTGCTAACAAACTCCAGACTCATGTGCCACCTTGTGCATCTGGCTTATGTGGGTCCTTTAGCTTTATAAGCAAGTGCCTTAATCACTAAGCAATCTCCCCAGCCTCTAAATGTCTTTTAAATACTATTCTATTTATCATGTTTTCTAAGTAGAAATAGATATAATTGGGCTTTTCATATAAAGGGAAACCTAGCTATTCAATGTGACTTTGTTCCCTTTCTAGATGCACAAAATATCTTTGGGAGATTTAAATTTTACATTGAAGCAAAATTGTGAGTATAGAATATGTTCTCTCCTAAGGGTATGACCAAATTCCAAAGTGTTTTTTTCCAACTATGTCTTGATTATGCCAGTTTGAATCATGTATATCTCTTACCTCTGTCCATAATCATGTCATCTGTCATCCCAAATGTCATGTGCAGGATGTTCCGAAATGCATTACGATCTAGTCCAGTGACTGACCCTGGACGCTCTGCTGACTTACCCACCAAGGTATAGAAAAGCTTTATAAGACAGTTCACTTCAAACTTATTAACTGTAAAAGAACAAAACTGACATTCAGTTTTCTAACTTAAATTTTGCATTAATGAGTTTACATATACAACATCAAGGACATCATATACATAGTCCCTCCAACTTTCTGCTATTTTGATTCACAGCCCTTGAATTAATGGAAGATGGTGCCAGTGCTACCTTACCTGATTATACAAAGGTACATTGTTCCTAACCTGCAGTCAAATAGATGTAAGCTCAAACATACTTAGGAAGAAGAGATTAGCGAGGTGACCTGAATGATGACTGTGGTGTCAGATTCTAAACTTTACAAGGCTGCCAGAGAGTTGATGCAAAATGAGAATGGCAATGTTTAATACTAGCAATGTTTCCTATATATTACATTTTATATATACATTTCCTATATACATTTGGATTATAGGTGTTCATAAAATTTAAAAATCAATTCTTCCATGGAAATAGATACCAGGTTCCTAAAATCTATGTAATAATTTCCATTTCATTTAGCCTTAGTGAATTCATAAGTCAGTTTTTGAAATCAAAATCACTCATTTTTCTAATAAAGAAGCTTTAAGTGTATTCTAGCACTAAACATAGGTCCTCTTAAAACATGTGTAAATTAACAAGCAACCATTCAGTAATATGTTGGAGGAAGGAAATTTTTATGTAAAACATATATACATATATGAATGTATGTATATATATGTATCTGCCAGTATTCATAATTGCATAATGGTGGTGTTTATAACTCCTGAGTTAATTATCTATGTTACAACTGCCATTTGAGTTATGTAGGTAGAAGGGTTATTATTGTCTGGCATTAAGAACACAAGTGAATCTAGGTGTGAAATATGAGTAGAAGATGGGTACATTTTAGAACCAGACAGAATTATAGTTGAATACTTAAAAAAAATCAGGGCAAATCCTATGTACGTGTATGAAAAGACATATGTTTGTGTGTGTGTGTGTGTGTGTGTGTGTGTGTGTGTGTGTGTATGTGTGAGAAGACATACCTACAGGTCAGGACAGGTGTGATTTATGGTTGTAGAACCACTTTGTAAACAAAACATTAAAAAATCTTAGAAAAATAAAAGTTTAGTAAATAAATAGGAGAAAAGAACACGACAGTTAAGGTTTTTAAAATAAGCTGTTAATTATTGTGAAAATAATATAACATTTGCTCAACATATTAAACACAGAACATGTGATTTAGGAATTCTACTTCTGAATATACCCATGAGAACCGAAGGCAAGAGCTCAGTCAGATAATTGTGTGCCAATATTCATAGAGGCATTATTCACAAGAGCTAAAAGGTAGGGGCAACCTAAGCGTTCAGTGGTTGACAAATTGGCCAAACAAAATGTGATACAATATGATTGTAATCAGCCTTGAAAAGACTGCTAAAAGACACCTGAACATTTGTGGACATAAAAGTACCTGAAAAATCTAGAAAGAAAAGTGTGACCACATCATGCTAAAGCGAGACACTAGCCCCTTCCCTTCCACTATCAGACCTTTCATTCACCTGCAAAATCATGGTTTTGATGGGTTTTTTAGGAATCAGAGCTTAAAGTTGTTTTCCAAAGAAAAGATATAACAGGCTCCCACTGTACAACTGTCAAAGGACTGGGCCCAGGGAGGAAAAACACTGTCAGGCCTGGCATGGGCAGGAATCTGATATCCAGCACCCTATAAAACCTGAGACTCTTTTCTCTTTCAAAAGAGGGTGCTCTTGCTGAAAATCCCAGCACTTGGGAGGCAGAGGTAGGAGGATCGCCGAGAGTTCAAGGCCACCCTGAGACTACAGAGTTAATTCCAGGTCAGCCTGGACCAGAGTGAGACCCTACCTCGAAAAAACAAAAAAAAAAGTGGGTGCTCTTAAAAGACACCATATTTCTCTCTCCTGGAATTGAATAAAAATCTCTCTCTGAGAACAGAGACAATGGAGGCAACCTAGGGCCCCTTCTTCTCTGTCTCACAACTAAACATACAAATGCTATAGTCTTTGTCTCAGAGCTTTGTATAAAGCATAAGATATTCAGGCATGGTAGAAGAGAAATTGCACTCCCCCCACTATTTGACCAAAGTGTAAATAAATCCCTTTTCACTTACCAATTTCAAATAAACACCTATAACCACTGAGCAATCTTCCCAGTTCACTTACCAAGTTCTACTTGCTAATTTCTTTTGATATACAGGGAAATTGAAGCAGCAAGTTTAAGGCCCTAAGTGGCTGTTAACAAAAAGACAAATACATAATTCCTCTTACATGGTATACTCTGCTTAAATTCACAGTGACAGGAAAAAAATGCTGGTTGCCATTGAATGCAGGAAGGAGAAAGGGAAACTCATGTTTAACTGGTATGGGGTTTTGCTTGGGAAAGATGAAACCATTCTGGAAATGGAAGATGGTAATGGCTGCACAACAGTGTAAATATAGAGTCCCCTCCCATCTGAAATTTTACTTGCCAAGGATTCAAAATTCCAGAACACAATTCATAAGTTTAATGTAACTTTTATGGTAGCATATTGTTATAGTTATGCTGTTTGTCATTGCTTCTAATCTTTCACTTTGTCTAACATATAAATTAAGCTTTCTGGTAAGTATATCTGTACAGGAAAAAAACAAGGAATATACAGGACTCAGTACTATCTATAATGGCAGGCATCTGATGGAGGTCTTGAAATGATTCCTTGCAGATGAGTGATGATTTCTGTGTTTAATGCCATGGAATTATACATTTAAAACAGTTAGAGTGTTAAATTTAATAATACATATAACACACACATATAAAGACAAGATACTGTTAGTGGTTGGGGATGAAGGACCTACATGTAAAAGAACACACTGTTCATGAATATGAAATGGTGGCTGAAGGATGTTGATAAACTATTTCCTATTTCAACTGGAATAGAAATCAAACAGAAGGTTACTTCTTGACCCAAGAGATCACACGTTATCTATGCTAAACCTTTCTTCCTGAAATATTCAATGTTGAGAGATCAATATTACATGAAATCATGGGAAATCCAAGAATGGTGTTTCATCTTTATAGAATGCTCTACATGTTTCCTCAGGTCATGTCTGTAGATGGTGGATTAACAAGGTGCTCACTTAACACCTTTCTTCTGTGGTTGGCCAAAATGTATCCATTGTATTATAGTCTAGCAATGAAGTGATTTTAGGCAAAGTCCTTTGCTTAAGGAAACTTAAAATTATCATAATGTTCATACAATTATTTCTTTGGAATGTAGTACCATTTGCTTTTCACTAGTAATTGTCAAATATTTTAGGATTCACATTAAAAGTTTTTGTGTAAGAATGAAAATTAAAAGAGTTGATATTTTTCCAGACATCTTTCACTTATTTGAAATATACACTTGTCAGGCCTGGGATGTACATCAGTGATATAGTGCTTGCCTAACATTCACAAGGTCCTGAGTTTCCTCTGCAGGTCCAAAAGCAAACAAACAAGACCCTTCCCCGCCAAAAAACACTTATCTTTCAATTGTTCACCAGATATTTGTTTGCTATGCATTGCAAACTTACTGAACAGACTAAATCAAAACCAGTATTGTATATACCAGTTACTGCATTATTTAAATATTTGCCAAAATGCTTATAGATATTTTAGGAATAACTGATTTTTCCTAGAAATTAAAATGTTTTAAGAAAAACAAATGAATAAAATCTCCATCAAATTATAATAGACATCATGACACCTTAAATTACAAAATACCCTTTTTTAGAATTTTAAGAGGTTTATCTATTTCTAGCACAGCCTCACTTTACTCATTACCTCAGATACTCATGGTGATGGGGAGGCACTTGGCCTACATTCAAGCTTGAGTCCTCCTTCTCCCTGGTACAGTGGAGATGGTTTGAGGATGTCTCCTCAAGTGATCAGAAGCTTTTGATTCACCACACAACTTTTAAATATGCACACTGGATAATATCTTCCTCATAAGAACCATATCCATTACTTCCTAGCTGGAGGACAGTTTTGCTCTTCAGTCCTAAAGGTGACCTGTGGAGGTGGGCAACTGTCTTTTCAGAGTGGGTATTTTTGAAATTTTTATTTATTTGAGAGAGAAAGAGGGAGAGAGAGATAGAAAATGAGAATGAGTGGGCACAACAGGGCATCCAGTCACTGCAAAGGAACTCCACACATATGAGCCACCTTGTGCATCTGGCTTACATGAGTCCTGAGGAATTGGACCTGGGTCCTTAGGCTTTGCAGGCAAGTACCTTAACTGCTAAACTATGTCTCTAGACCCAGAGTGGACTTTTTTTTTAATAATTTTTATTTATTTATTTATTTATTTGAGAGCGACAGACACAGAGAGAAAGACAGATAGAGGGAGAGAGAGAGAATGGGCGCGCCAGGGCTTCCAGCCTCTGCAAACGAACTCCAGACACGTGGGCCCCCTTGTGCATCTGGCTAACGTGGGACCTGGGGAACCGAGCCTCGAACCGGGGTCCTTAGGCTTCACAGGCAAGCGCTTAACCGCTAAGCCATCTCTCCAGCCCCAGAGTGGACTTTTTTTAAAATAGTTTTTAGTTTTTCAAGGTAGGGTCTCACTCTAGCCCAGGCTGACCTGGAAATTCACTATGTAGTCTCAGGCTGGACTTGATCTCACAGTGATCCTCTTACCTCTGACTCCCAAGTGCTGGGATTAAAGGAATGTACCACCACACCCAGCCAGGGTCGTTATTTTATTTTATTTATTTATTGTTATTTTAAATTTAGTATTTATTTATTTATTGGCTTTTCGAGGTAGGGTCTCACTCTAGCCCAGGCTGACCTGGAATTAATTCACTAAGTAGTCTCAGGCTGGTCTCGAATTCGCAGCGATCCTCCTACCTCTGCCTCCCGAGTGCAGGGATTAAAGGTGTGCGCCACCACACCCAGCCTAGAGTGGGTATTTTTTTAAATTTATTTTTATTTATTTATTTGAGAGAGAGAAAGAGAAAGAGAGAGAGAGAGAGAGAATGGGCACAGTAGGGGGTTCAGCCTCTGCAAACTTCAGACACATGTGCCACCTTGTACATCTGTGTTACATGGGTCTTGGGGAATCAAACCTGGGTCCTTTGGCTTTTGCAGGCAAATGCCTTAACCTCTAAGCCATCTCTCCAGCTCTAGAGTGGGTCTTTTTAATAACCACTCCTGTGTTACCTCACAATCACCTTTACCTTTCAACCTAGCCAGCATCTGAAAAATGGATGGCTAAAGTTGGATAAAGGTTCCTTAACCATGTGTTTGGATTTGCTGAGCAATTTGGCTTCCAAACAAATATCTCTGTTCTGAAACCCACGTTTCTCTACCACTTCAACTTTTCTAAACATAACCAGGAGTTTTCTCTTGGTAAGTTTCCAGAACTAGGACTTCAGCATAAGGTGCATGGTGCACATTGGTTCTGGGACATTCTTAATTTTAAATTTTATGTATTTGCATGTATGCCTACAAGGAACTCCTGCAGCTGCAAAAGAACACCATTTGCTTGAATCACTTTTTCAGGGTGTTTCTGTGTGTGTGTGTGTGTGTGTGTGTGTGTGTGTGTGCGCTTGGTTTATGTGGATGGCTTGGAAATTGTTCAGGCAGATAGGCTTTGCAAGCAAGTGCTTTTAACTTTGGGTCATCTCCCCAGACCATGGTTCTGTGACATTCTTGAACCTGGTTTTTAATCATTTCTTTTCAACCTGTCTGAAGCTAAAGCCATAAATATCCCAGGCCCGCAACTCTCACTTCAATATGTAAAAGTGTCTAAGACTCAAGGGAGCGCATGCTTTGTGCGCAGGGAATGGAGGCAACGCTAGATGCGAGGATGTGTTTGTAGATGCTTGGAATGCCTCCCTAGGAGCTGGCATCCCTGGATAGGGCGGATCGGACGGGATTTTCTACAAGACTTCTCGTTTGGGGAAAGGGTGGATAGATGCAGGTCCCACCTGTACTGGAGGCAGGCACTCTCAGGACATGGGAAAGTGGCCTGCCCCATATATCTCCGGTTTACTTACAATGCTTGCAGTTTTTAGCTAAGGTGTCCGTCAACTTCTGCAGCCTCTTTCGGTTCATGCTGGATGGTCATAGGACTGGCCCTGGAGTCTGGGTGCCTCCTCCGGGAGCGCTGTGCCAGGTCGCTCGTGAGCCCCAGGATGGGGCAGCCTGCTGGTGCTGCAGCTGCCTGGTAACAGAGCAGCCCTAACAGACAGCGTGGCCATGGCAACGGCTCAGCTGACCACGCTTTGGCTCGGGGTGGGGCGGACAGGTACACACAGAGCCGCCGGGCAACGCGGGGTGGGGGGCGGCGAATGCTCCCGGTCAGGGTGTGCGGCTGTACCCCCGCCCAGCACCCCGAAACCCGGGCCTAAGCTCGCTGTCCCTGATGGGAGAGCTCTATCCAGGCACTTGAAAGACTGTGTTCTGATCGCCTAGCTGGAGTTTAATTTTCACTTGTCACGGTCTTTAGGGTTCACAAATCCTTTGACTGCAACACAAATAATCAAAATCAAAACGTATGGAGTGCACGTTGTGTAAATGATGCTTTCGGGGGGCCCGCCGTCTTCAGGAAGATCTGAGGAAATCCCAGGTGCTTCTGAGTAACAAGAGAACTTTCCAGACCCCTTGCTGTGTTGGCTTTGAGCTGGAGTGGGCGGAGCTCCTTGCTCAGGTTGTTAGACTTTGCTTACTGCAGAGAGTCTGTCATTAAATGCCCTAGTGTTGGGTGGTGTTGCTGAGAATAAGAGCAAAGTTGTTTTATTTTCTTCTCCCCACCCTCTGGTATGGAAATAGGTTGCCACTTAAGTGCAGGGAATAGCCCAAGCTTGCTTTTCTGGAAAATATTCCACTGAAATTGATTTGTGCACACTTAAAAAATAGGTTCTGTGTCTTAAATAAAATAACAGTTCTTATATCTGTAGTGTGAGAGGACTTTCTGATTTTAACAGCAGATAACTGTTTTAACTCAGACAGCAATGAGAGAGGCTAGCTCAGTACAAGACCTACAATATTCTCCAGTGCCCACCTGTTTATCTTAGAAGGAGGAATGTCTTGGGAATTCATAGTATTTTAGAGTATACATACTGTCGTTTATTAGACTGAAGGTTAAGAAAAAAAACAACAACCTGCCAACCATGGATAACAGCTCAAACGCAAGTGGTTCCAATGTTGAAGTGACAGTTTTCTTTTGCTTTCATTTATTTGTAGAAAGATTATGATGCTGTCTGAACCAGAACTAAGCAAATTGCCTAAAGATTGCTGAACCAGTAACATAATAGCCACTGTGAGTTTATAACAAGACTCTAACTAAATGGTCTTGCTTGGCTGGCAGATTTCTGAGATGGTAGGAGGCAAATGAGGAGGACAGGACATATTCAGAGGAAGATGAAATAGCACCTTCCTGTGAAACCAGGGTGGGGTTTTCCGAAATAGTCTGTAGACATTGTTGCAGTCCTCATTTAAAAGCCAGGAGTTGGTGTGGTCATCAGGAGTGGCTAAGAGAATCCACAGATAGGAGAGGTGTGCTGCTGTGTGTGATTCCCTGCACAGGACTTGGGAAGAGGCCTCCACTGGTGATGAGCATGCCCAGGCTTCTTGGGAGACAACACACACTGGATAGCTCTAGAAGCACTTCTGGTAAGACAACCACTTATTACTCCACCAGGACCCAGCCACATTCACTTAAAGTGGAAAATGTGTTTAGGCACAGAGATTATTTGAGATTAAAATAGGCCACCTTGTTAAAGCAAGCAAGAACTTCTTAGCCTGTTGAGCAGCATTTGAAAGATTTCTCTCCTCTCCCTCCCAAAACCTCCACTCTTTTTTACAACCTATTTTGGTTGAAAGAATCCGAGAGAATTATATGAAACTCACATTTTTGAGAGTTAGCTGAAGAGCTAATAGTGCCATAAAATCTTACAAATCTTTGTCAGGGAAAGAGCAATATGTTTTGAGGCATGTGTTATCAAAATATGGGTACATTTGAAACAGTTCATTACATTGCTGTGAAATTTAGTTTTAATTTTTAGACTTCAGAAATAATTTATAGGCCTGATTGCATCAACTAATCACATTTTAGGCAATTTTTTGTTTGTAGTTTTTAGTTGTTTGTAGTTTTTAGTTGTGGTGAATCATCTCAGGACTACCTTTTCTCCGAGGTCTTTTTCAGAGTAAGACAATTAAGTTACCTCATATCAAATCATTCAATAATGCAATAATGACATGTTGTACTTCATTTTTATTGGACACAAGTTTTCTGGATATGAAATTATCATACATAGAACTTTCCAAAATTCAAACAATCTTGAGATGGATGTTTTTCTAAATACAAAAGCACATTAAAGTGACTATTGCTGCCATAATGTTTCCTTGAATTTTATGTTCAAAACCATCTTCCCCTTGCATTGCTATTCATTGGAAGGTAGCCATACTAAATAGCTTGGGCCTTGACTTGGTGCAAATGTTTCCCTTAACACAGAGCTTTTAAGATGAAGGCAGTTGGAAACTGTTTAGGAAATGACATCATAGAATTGACCTCCAACTATGGTGTATTGTGTATTACCAATCTATTATGAAACTGCTTTAATAAAAAAAAATAGGTTTGTTATCTACATCATTTAAATTTAATTTTACTAATTTTATTTTGTAGACATAATAATAAAATTTGGAGTCAAGTCCAGCCAGCTCTTTGAACAGTGGAATCTCCACTTCTAATTTTAGCTGGTTTCTCCCTTGCTGTTATGCTGTAGTGACAAGCTGGTTTCAGGGCTTCGAGTCAATGGAATGCTGTCGTACTCAGAGCTTCTGTATGCTTTTCACTGCTACCCACCAACAATGGCAATCCTTCAGAAAGCTCCTTCAGTGTTCCTGTGGAAAATGATTTTTTTCTGGTCATTTTTCCTCCAGAGAGTATTAACTTTCTAGCACTTGCCTCTATGTGCAACAATTCTTACTTAAGGTTCCAACTGTCTTCCTCTTACTGGGCTACTCATTACATAGTTTATGTACTCTATGTTAATATTTAAGTTGATTATAATCATTGTGTCTCTTTCTATACATCTATTCTTTGCCTATGCCTCACCTATGAAGTTTGACAACGAGCCCCTGTTGTAGCTTCTGTATTAACAGAAATTAATTGGAGAAATATATGAGTAGGGACAACTCCCTTTCCCCCCCACAGTGCTGTGGACACAATGTGGGGGCTTGGAGGGAGTGGTCAGTGCCCACAGTGGACCCCATAAGGGAGTGGGAAGCTGAACAGGAGCCTTCTTTCAAATTTACCTTTCCCAAAATACCTGCTGTGTACTCACTGGTATTAACACACTGTTAGACTACCCCCTCCCCATTAAGTGACCAGTGGGTAAGGCTAGTGCCAAAAGGCTTTCTCAAGACAGGATTCTTATAGCTCACATGTACCTCTCAAATTTGTAAGTTAAAAACTTTAAATGTGGCCTGTGATAAGTAATTGTTGTGACGGTGATAATGCCAGCCTGCTTCAGCATTTGTTGGGCTATAGAGTCTATAGCGTGCTGGGGCATGAGCTCTCATAGCCAGGCTCATGCCCTCTATGCTATCCACACAGCTACCTCGGGGACAGCAGAGCCCAGTGCTGCTGGAAACCTTCTGACAGGGAAGTGGTCCCCTAAGACTTGTCTTAGGGTTTCCATGGAGGTCCAGGGTCACACCACTACCAGGCTCATGAGTTTCCACTCTAACCAGTCCCTGCGTATTGAAAGACTGCAACTCCAATAGCTTTGTTAGACCGTGAAGATCACTGGGAACCTGGAACCACTCACCCTGGGTACACACTTGCCAGGAATGTAAAACTAGCAGCTGTGCCACTGACATTTGGAGTTTTTCACATACTTTTATTTATATCGAATTCCTCAAGCACAAGCTTTAAAATGAGAGAAAATTGAACTTCCTTCCCCCACCCCCTCCATTTTCAGTGCACACGATTGAACCTAGGGCCTTGTGCATGCTAGGCAAACACTGACTTCCTTTCATGAAAGGTCTTTCCTGCTTGTTGAATTTTTTTAAGAACAAAACTAAAGCTCATATTCTCCCTGTCCCTTTACTTGGGTAAATCTTATGAAAATACCCACAGTTCACTATCATGATCTGAAAAAATACACGACTTAATATCAACCTAACGCATGCTGCATCTTTCAGTATTTGCCTAATACTTCAACTTATCTAAACAGGGCTAGAGAAATGGCTCAGCAGTTAAGGCACTTGCCTGCAAAGCCTAAGAACCTGAGTTCAATTCCCCAGTACCCACATAAGCCAGATGCACATGGTAGAGCATGTGTCTGGACTTCATTTGCAGTGGCTACAGGCCCTGGAATGCCCATTCTCTTTCTACCTGCCTCTTTTTCTCTCTCAAATAAGTAAATAAAAATAAAATATTTTTAAAAGTTTTCTAAACAAAGTCAAAAGTTCATTGGCAAATTTCAAGTGTATATATTATCTTTCATTCAGTTGCATTTCTGTGATGTCCATTCTAGATTATGGTGTGCTATAGGAGGAATTTGGAGTGTTTAAAAAAAAAATGTTTGCTGTGTATTGTTGGGAAAAATACAATGCTATACCTGGTGCAGGAGTTGCTGTGTTCCTACTGCCTCAGAGGTGGCCATTCCTATAAAATAATGGACACAGAAATGTTGGTAAAATAGTTTTTGATATTTCATTAAAATTGTTAGTACCAACCAAGCCACTGTGAACACATCTTTTCTAGCCCTAGAGAAATGCACTGGTGTTTAAGGAAAGCTATCATCCTGTTCTATGTAATCTGTAACAAGAGGTCATGTTCAGAGGCATTCAAGGGCACATTTTGTAGTACTAAAAGCACTAAATCAAGAAAGGCTATCTCGGGCTGGAGAGATGGCTTAGCAGTTAAGCGCTTGCCTGTGAAGCCTAAGGACCCCGGTTCGAGGCTCGGTTCCCCAGGTCCCACGTTAGCCAGATGCACAAGGGGGCGCACGCGTCTGGAGTTCGTTTGCAGAGGCTGGAAGCCCTGGCGCGCCCATTCTCTCTCTCTCCCTCTATCTGTCTTTCTCTCTGTGTCTGTCGCTCTCAAATAAAAAAAAAAATAAAATAAAAAAAATTAAAAAAAGAAAGGCTATCTCACTTTCAGAACTATAGGAAACATCTTTTCTTGTATTTGTGGATTGGTTTTCTGTCTGATTCAGGAAACATTACAAGTCCCAGGATCAGTTTCCATGTTTTATTTATTGAATTTTCATTTGTTCACTCATTCTAGGTAGGTACCAATAAACTTGTCCTGGCCCCTGACTGCCGGACACTGTCCTTCTGAGTTGGAATGTGGCAATGTGGTACATTGACATGTCTGGGAACATCATACCACATGGTGAAGTCCCATAAAGGAATTCAGTCTTTGGGTAGTGCTTCCAGAAAACCATTCAGAAGTGGCGGTGAGCTAGGATATGATGTAATACTATCAACAAATGGCACTTCTGGGACAGTAAGGCCAGCAAAGAGGTATCAGATTCTAGCACCTATCAGAAGGTACATTGGTAGGCTGTCACAATTAATCTTATGAGGAGCAGGCCTGGGACATGGATATCTTTAGCCTTCACTGCCTCTTAAATGCAAGGGTAGTGGTCTATATTACAAGTTCACAAGAGAGGCTATGTAATTCACTGTGTTTGCTCACTCATTTAGTGATGCTGGTCCTAACCATGGACCAAGCATTAACTGAGACACAGAGATACAATATTGAGAAGGCTGGATTTTCCCATAGGGTGTCACTGTTCAGGGAAAAGTTAGATGCTAATTAGATAATTGGAAACATACATAGCTCCAAATTGTACTAAGTATTCAGAGTCTACAAAAAGATTTTACTAAGTAATATCATAGTGACCAAAATACAACAACCACTGTTTGGAGATCTGCAACCCAGGAGAGGGGGAGGCGCATCTGAATGTCTGCTCTGCCATTCACTAGACAAGTGATTCTAACAACTTACACAGTGCTCGTGTTCTACATCTGGCAGTGACCAAAGAATCACCTAATTCGCAAGGGAGCTGGGAGCTTATCCACATGGAGATTCCATGGCGTCAAGCACATTATCTGATACAGAGAAAGCTGGATGCAGTGTCTGCTGGGTAGGTAGTGTTAATATCAATGGTAGTAGGGAAGTTGGTGAGTTTACTTTTTTCTATGCTTTCCTATTTGTGAGGGTAGCATTTATGGTCCCCAAGAGTGTCACTTTCCCTCAGGAGATATAAAGAAACATCTGCAAACTATTCAAAAGAGATAGTGAGGTGGCACTGACTTCTATCCAAATCCAGCTTGGTGAACCATTGAGTTTACTAGGGTTACTTACAGGAGTGTGGATGATTGTCCACAAACATCAAACATGTGCAAACATGTGGAATTGTTTAGCCTTTTGGACACCACTTAACTTGGATGATAACAGTCCCCTTTTCAAAACAATATGCCTGCCAGCCTGTTGAGAACCTGGGACCACGACCTGCACTGAGCTGCATGTACATCCTGCTTCAAAACTCAAATTGACTCCTCCTCCCCTAGAGACTATTATTTATGACCACTTTCTATTCAAATATGTTCATGGATCTATCTGGGACTAGATCATCAGGCACCATCTAGCCTGCTATGGTTCTGAGTGTATGCTTAGTAAGGGAAATTTTGTCCTGTGAGTGAACCTTTAGGGAAAAACCCATTTACCATCATCCGCCTATGTGTAATTGGACATACATATAATTAAAATCAGATGTTTCATGACATGGAGCTTGAGCAGTACAGCAAAGGTGATATAGCTCAAATCTGACAATCAAACAAGAGTACCTCCAAAATTACCTCCCTTGGAAATGAATTGACCTCTTCTTTTTCCTGGACTTGTTCAAAAGAAGCCCCAGGCCATATTTCAGACCCTTGAGTATTTTACTCTCTTTAGGTGAACCCTGGGGCTTTTGTTTGGGTACTTTTCATTCTGGTTAAGGTCTCACAGTTTTTCAATGAAATGCTTCATGTATTTACCATTTTCTCTTTAGCATGTGCTTTCTTTGATATATTTGTTCTTCCCTTATATAATTTTTCTTATTCTTGTTTTTCGAGGTAGGGTCTTGCTGACTTGGAATTTACTACATAGTCTCAGGCTGGCCTCAAATTCACAGCAATCCTTTTACCTCTGTCTTCTGAGTGCTGGAATTTAAAAGAATGTGCCATCACATCTAGCCCTACGTTTTATTTTTAAATTTATTTATTTATGTATTTATTTATGAGACATAAAGCGAGAATAGGCACACCAATCCCTCTTGTCACTGCAAACAACCTCCAGATACATGTGCCACTTTGTGTAAGCCAACTAGTCTCCAGAGAAAAGCAGGGCCTTCTCGCTGAAGCCTCTGTTGCCCGAGCAGGGGATGCTGGTTTGGTTTCCAGTACCAGATGTGAGTTCTCTCTCACTGAGCAGCCTCATGTCTAATCAAACAGTTGGTTGCTAACAGAGGCTGTGTGCCATTATTGCACAAGTGTGTACTTCTTGTCCAGCTGATTGATTTTTAGTCTGCAGGGAACCTTGATGATTCATGATGTTGGAAACAGTTGTCTTCCTGCAGCTCCCATAGGGATTTCCAGCACTATGAACTATAAAGCTACTACAGACAAGCAAACCATCAAGAGAATCAATAGATATACCACATAATGGGGAAAAAAATCTTCAGCAGCTATACCTTTGACAAAGGTCTCATATCTAGAATCCTCAAAGAATACAAAAATTCAAACAATAAAAACATTAAACAACCCAAACAATGGGGTAGATACTTGAACAGAGATTTATCAAAGGAAGAAATACAAATGACCATTAAACACTTAAAGATATATTCAACATCTTTATACATTAGAGAAATGCAAATCAAAACAACTTTGAGATTTCATTATTCCAGTCAGAATAGCATTCATCAACAAAATCAAATGACAACACATGCTGGTGAGGCTTTGGGGAAAAAGAAATCCTTACCCACTGCTAGTGAGAGTGCAAACTGGTACAACCACTAAGAAATTCATTATGGAGACTCCTGAAGGATGAAAATATATCTACCCTTTGATACAGCTATCCCCCTCCTGGGTACATACCCTAAATAGACTACAAGGACCCTTGATCAGCTGTGTTTTGTGCTGCTCTATTCACAATAGCTAAGAATTAGAATCAGCCCAGATGTCCATCAACTGATGAATGGATAATGGAGATGTGGTACATACACACAAATGTGTAAAATGTGTAAAAATGTGTGAACATATTCATGTATGTGCCCATGAATGTGGAGGCCAGGGACATCCTTGGTTGTCTTTCCTCAGGAACATTGCCCACTGACCTGGAATTTGCTAATAAGGCTGGACTGGCTGGCCGGCAAGCCTCTGGGATCTTCCTGTCTCTGCCTTCTCAGTGCTGCGATCACAAGCATGTTACAGCTTCTACCCCTCCCTCCTTTTTTAATACACAATAAATATCAAGCAACACTTAAAATATTTCTCATTAAGCTAATTAAAATATAAGAAACAGTGTTATGTATTCATAGCATTAAATATCTTTCAAAAAATAATACAGATTGTTTTCCATAATATAAGTACTTACTTTACATACTCATTATTCTATACTTCGTTCATATTTTTAAATCACTGTGCACACTTGGTGAATATCTTCTTTTCATTTGTAATCCCACACATCAAAATTTCTCCCTTTGTTTCTCCTTTCCTCCCTCCATCTTTCCCTTTCTTTTCTTTCCTTTTTCCTTCTTCCTTCACTCCACATCTCTTTTAATTTTTTTTTGTTTATTTTTATTTATTTATTTGAGAGCAACAGACAGAGAGAGAAAGAGGCAGATAGAGAGAGAGATAGAGAGAGAGAGAGAGAGAGAGGGAGGGAGGGAGAGAATGGGCGCGCCAGGGCCTCCAGCCACTGCAAACAAACTCCAGATGTGTGCGCCTTCTACCACATCTCTTTTCAAAAATTTATTTATTTATTATTTGAAAGAGAGGTAGAGAGAAAAGAGAGAAAAAGAGGCAGATAGAGACAGGGAGAAAGAGAAAGAGAGAATGGGCACACCAGGGCCTCCAGCCACTGCAAATGAAGTCCAGACACATGTACCACCTTGTACATCTGGTTTTATGTGAGTACTGGGAAATCAAACCTGGGTCCTTTGGCTTTGTAGGTAAGTGTTTTAACCACTAAGCAGTCTCTCCAGCCCTCTCATTTTTATGTGAGACAGGGTCTCAGTACTTAACCTAGGTGGCCTCAAACTCACAGTAATTCTCCTTTCTCAGCCTCCAGATTTCTGGGATGACAGATATGAGCTACCTCCTCTAGTTTAGAAACATCTTCTTGTAGATCTGTTTCTGTGGTCTTTGTCCTGCCTCCTGGCTGCGTGTCTGGGATCTCACTTCATGCTACTGTTAGTGTTCATCTGACGTGAAGAGCCAATGCTGCCATCTTCTCTGTGCCTGCTTGTGCTTTGAGGGCTCTCTCCACTCACAGTTTCTGCATGTACTTTCTGTCAGTTTGGGTTAATGAAAACCAGGTAATTCATAAACCCATTTGATTACTCACATGCTTAATTAAGCCCCTATGATATTTTGAAAGAAAACACATAAATGGAGGCACCTCTCAGAAGACTTGTTTTTGTGCATAAACCTAATGCCTGATGTTGCAGTTACTTTGTGATCACTGGGGTAAACACCTGACCAGAAGCAAATTAGGGATGAAAGGGTTTTTCTCAGGCTTATGGAATCCAGGTAAATATTACCATGGTGGGAAAAAGCTGGCTTACTTCCATAGATCCATTGCAGAGAGACACCACCAACAGCCAGCAAACATGAACAGCCAAAGCTCAAACTGGCTTTTTACACACTCTAGAGTCAACTTAAAGAACCACGCCCAGTGACACCTCCTCTAGCAGGCTTTTGGAGACTTAAGTTGCAAGCTTAATCAAAAATACCTCAAGTAATGGGAGGCATACATTCACCTTCAAACCAATGCACTTGGGTTTCTCAGATTTCATATACTGAAATCATAATACCCAGTGTGAGGTGTTAGAAAGAAGCAGGAACTTTGGTAACAAGGGCTCTGGTTTGAATCAGATGCTGGTTGCAGTTTGGGAGGGGGAGTCTTGCTGGAGGAGGTTTGTTGTTGGGGCCAGGCTCTGGGATGTCATAGCCAGCTCCCCTTTGCCAGAGCTTGGCTCACTCGCTGACTGCTGTTTTCCAGCTTCAGTAACAAGGAAGTGATATCCAGCCCTGCTCATGCCGTGCTGTCCTCTGCCATCTTGAAGGTTTCCCCTGAGACTGTCAGCCGAAATAAAAACGTTCCTCTGATAAGCTGCTTTTGGTGAGGTGCTTCGTCCCAGCAATGAGAAGGTAACTACAGTAGTACTGCTATGAGTGAATTCAGAGAGCCACTTTATTTCTCCCTTCACTTGTGGACATAGGAAAGAAATGGTCCTGATAAAACAGGAAGACCCCTCACCTTATAGTGAATCTGCGGTGGCCTTGATCTTGGGCTTCTCAGCCTCCAGAACAGCTGATAATATTATTTGAACCATCCAGTTTGTGAAATTTTGTTATAGCAACTTAAATGAACTAAGGCACAAAAGACTGTTTTGAGACATGTAGATCAGTGGAACAGAATAGAGGACCCAGATGTAAGCCCAAGTAGCTATAGCCACCTGATATTCAATAAAAATGCCAAAAATACTCATTGGAGAAAAGACAGCCTCTTCAGCAAATGGTGTTGGGAAAACTGGATATATATCTGCAGAAGGATGAAAATAGATTCTTCTCTCTCGCCATGCACAAGAATTAAGTCCAAATGGATTAAAGACCTTAACATCAGACCTGAAACTCTGAAACTGCTAGAGGAAAAAGTAGGGGAAACCCTTCAACATGTTGGTCTTGGCAAAGACTTTCTGAATACAACCCCAATTGCTCAGGCAATAAAACCACAGAGTAATCACTGGGACCTCATGAAATTACAAAGATTTTGCTCTGCAAAGGACACAGTGAAAAAAGCAAAGAGGCAACCTACAGAATGGGAAAAAATTTTCGCCAGCTATATATCTGATAGAGGATTAATATCTAGGATATACAAAGAACTCAAAAAGTTAAATAATAAGGAATCAAACAAGCCAATCAAAAAATGGGCTATGGAGCTAAACAGAGAGTTCTCAAAGGAAGAAATATGAATGTCATATAAGCATCTAAAAAAAAGTTCCACGTCACTAGCCATCAGGGAAATGCAGATTAAAACTACATTGAGATACCAACTCACTCCTGTCAGACTGGCCACCATCAGGAATACGAATGATCATAAATGTTGGCGGGGATGTGGAAAAACAGGAACCCTTCTACACTGCTGGTGGGAATGCAATCTGGTCCAGCCATTGTGGAAATCATGGATGTTCCTAAAACAGCTAAAGATTGATCTACCATATGACCCAGCTATAGCACTCCTAGGCATATATCCAAAGGACTCATCTCATCTCCTTAGAAATACATGCTCAACCATGTTTATTGCTGCTCAATTTATAATAGCTGGGAAATGGAACCAGCCTAAATGTCCCTCAACTGATGAGTGGATAATGAAGATGTGGCACATTTATACAATGGAGCTCTACTCAGCGGTAAAGAAAAATGAAGTTATGAAATTTGCAGAAAAATAGATGGACCTGGAAAGTATTATACTAAGTGAGGTAACCCAGGCCCAGAAAGCCAAGCACCACATGTTCTCTCTCATATGTGGATACTAGCTACAGATGACTGGGCTTCTGCGTGAGAATGAAAATACTTAGTAGCAGAGGCCAGTTAGTTAAAAAGGAGACATAAAGGGAAGAGAAAGGAAGGGAGGAGGGTACTTAATAGGTTGATATTGTATATATGTAAGTACAATGATTGTGATGGGGAGGTAATATGATGGAGAATGGAATTTCAAAGGGGAAAGTGTGGGGGATGGGGAGGGAGGGAATCACCATGGGATTTTTTTAATAATCATGGAAAATGCTAATAAAAACTTTAAAAAAAAGACTGTTTTGTATACTTAAGAATAATCTGACTGTGTCTTAGAAGACAGTCTATAATTAAGGACAAGTAAAAAAACAATCCCCAGTTTATTCTTATTCAATAACTAAAGGGAGAAGTCTTCCTATTAGGAATTTGTAAATTCTTGCTATATTTTTCTTACTCTGTTTCTCACTTCACAGAATTGACTTAATCCTATATGCACCCCTAAGTCCTTAGTTTTATTCCTTGAGGGATCATACCCACTCCCACTCTTCCTTCCTGCCCTGTGAGAAGTGTTTTTTCCCTTTCTGCCATAGTCAGGTCTGGAGTATTTCCCAAAGTCTTATGTATCAAAAGCTAAGTCAATAGCCTGGTGCAACTGGCAGTGGGTGGATTCTTCAAATTGTGGCAAGGAGCATACTCATGAAGGAATTAGGATGATGTCAGTCACTTCTCTTCCTCTCCATTGATTCCTGCCATGATGTGAGCAGATTTGCTACACCATAAACTCTGGCATGATATGCTTCCTCCACCAGATGCCTAAATTACAAACTGACACCACTGGATCTGTGGGCAAAAATAAAGGTTTTCCTTTTCACAAATCAATTATCTCAGGTCTTTGTTATAGTGATAAAAAAGTGAAGACACTGACAAACCAATGATTTTAATATTTTCAAAAGCTACATAAAATCTCTTTTAAGTTTTTATATTTTCACATGTACTTTTGAATGATATCCTTAGAACTTTAGAACAGTTTTAATTTTTGCCATTTCTACAAAATGTGTACCCACCCTGAGAGCATTGCATTCTGTAGAGTAAAACCATGCTCTGTACTAACATATCATGTCAAACAATAAAACATCCTATCCAGGGCTTATGTTAAAGTGATGTTTTGTGATAGTCAGTATTAGGCTTGAGCATGGAGATAGCTTGCTGTAATTTTCTGGCTCTTTAACTCACAGTGGCAAATTAACTTCAAGACACTTGGACATTCACTTTTTCTTACATTCCCACTAAATTTATCATGAACATAAAGAGCATCAATCATCTATTTTATTTATTTATATGTGAACGAGAGTGGCAGACAGACAAGCAGGCAGATATGATGGGCACACCAGGGCCTCTTTCTGCCACAGAAAATCTCAGATGCATGTGCTTGTGTTTCTGCTTTTGCGTGGATACTATGGAATCAAATCTGAGCCAGCAGACTTTGCAAGCAAGTGCCTTTAAATGCTGAGCCATTTCACCAGCCCCAACTATTAAGGTTTTACAGGACCACACAATAACCTAGGTTTATTTTAGAGAGTTTAGGATGAATCAAAAACATTTTTGTTCATCACTAATCCCTCTTGAAATGAAAGTTTGATCGAAGTTAAGGTTTTAGTTGGGCAAACATAAGCATCTCATTAAAAATTCCATTGCATGCATATGACTGTTCAAGGCAAAGGGATCATTGTACATTGGCCAATTTTTCCTACTTATTTCCCACAAAGCATAAAACATGTGGGGCATGTGCACCCATGGACTTTGTACCAGTAAAGCTTCAGACTGGAGTGTCTGTTTGGATTCCCATGTAGCAGTACATTCAGTCTGGAAACTTGGTTCTATGAAATGAAGTGTGGCTAACATTGATTTCAGAGAACACAGAGAGCAAGGAGATGGTTAGGGATGACTTGGGGAGAGGAGCTACTCCCTGACTAAGCAGCTCTATTTGATGCTCACTATGTCATTCCTGATTGGTTTCTGTAGGTGGTGAGAAGTCACTGGAGAAGCTGTCTATACAGGTGTGGCTTGCTGCTAGCTCTAGGAATTTTGATGGGACTATAGTTACCCAGGATGTTACAACAGAATACCACACCTCATTCTAAAGAAGTGGTTCAACTTAATATCTGGGAGCTCACTGGTGAATGCCTATAAGATTGGACTGCACTACAACCAGCTACCTGAGGGACCTTACAAATATATATATATATATATGTCATAAATATATATCATAAATATATATATCATAAATATATATCATAAATATATATCATATACATATACATATACATATATACATACACACACACACACACACACACACACATATATATATATATATATATATATATATATATATATTTGTTGACAACTTCTGTACTTACAGATAACAAACCATGGTATTTCCCTCCCTCCCTCCCTTCCCTTCCCCTTCCCTACTTTCTCCTTCATAGCTGTGCTCTTCATCATATGCCCTCCCCCTCTCTATTAGTTTCTCTTTTAATTTGATGTCATCATATTTTTCTCCTCTTATGAGGGTCTTGTGTGGGTATTTCTAGGCATGATGAGGTCTTGGATATTGAGGGCAAATTCTCTCTTGACAGTTGTATGTAGGGAGTGGTACCCTTCCTTTGGCTCTTACATTCTTTCTGCCACCTCTTGTGCAATGGACCCTGAGCCTTGGAGGGTGTGAGATGTTTCAGTTCTGGACACTCCTCCATCCCTTCTTCTCAGCACTATGTTGCCTTTTCAGCCATCCCAGTGGTCATTGCCATCTGAAAAGAGAAGCTTCTCTAATCAGAAGTGAGAGTAACATTAATATATAAGTATAAACATTAAGTGTAGAGATTTCAGGGAAATTTGGTGAGAGTAATATATGGATTTATCCAGACAAGTGCAGGCTTTATACCTTTAAGGCTCATGACCTCTCCTGTTATAGGCTTTTGATTAGGTTTTCAGTACCAGGCATGTATTCCTTCCCATAGAGTGGGCCTTCAGTCCAATTAGAGAGCAGTTGGCTTCCCCCAGAGCAGACATGCCATTATTGCACTCGTTCAGACATCCTGGCCTGTCTGGCCAAACTTGAGGTTTCCACTGTCCACTGTTTTCACCACTGATGACTTCTGTCTCCCATAAGACTGCATACAGTACAACTTTTTCCAGCTTTCAGTTTACTGGGCCACAGGGAAAAGGCTGTCTGCTCATCACTACCTTGATTTCTCAGTGACTTAGCTGCTCAGGTATGTGACATCTTCAGCAATAGGGTCTTACCATCTCTTTCTCACAGGGAACCAAGGGCCTTGGCAATAGCCTATAATGTTTTGGAGGCAACATAGACCTCCTTGGCCAATGACTCACTGAGATGTATCCCATCACAGGCACTGAAAATTTTCTAGTAGCAATCTATGGCTTCTGGATGTGCCATTATTTAAACAAGTAGATTTTTATATGTCTTATTCAGAATACCTTAAATTTTGATTGACCCTCCCCCCATCTTTCTTTTGTACAATCTCTTCCCCTGACCTCACTTAGGCCTTTCCCCTCCCTGTAATCTGTTCTACTTACATATATACAATACCATTCTCTTAAGACCATCTCTCTCTTCTCTCCATTATAGCCTTTTTCTAGTTTATGGGCCTCTGCTACTGATTATTGTTTCCAGATCACACACAAGTCTATACATTTTTAGCTAGGATCCACATATAAGAGAGAAAATGAGACTTGTCTTTCTGGGCCTGAGTTACCTCACTTAGTATAATCCTTTCCAGATCCATCCATTTCCCTGCACATTTCATAATTTCATTTTCCTCTACTGCTAAATAGAACTCCATCATGTAGATGTACCACAACTTTATTATCCATTCATCTGTGGATAGATGGGATCTTTCTTCTTCTCCTTTGCATGTATGTCCTTGGGACAGAACTACACATTTCATAAAAAACAAAACAAAACAAAAAAAACACTCATTTTGAAGCACTTTGGGGGCTTTTGTCTTCATAGATGCTAGGCACTTATTACTTACTGTGAACCTTTATGGGAAGTTATGGCAGTTCTGGTGTGATTATTCTAGTTCATTGGGGGTGGCTGTTGCAGTCCCCTTTCAAACAGGACTTGAGGTTTTCTTTAGTGTAGACTGTGTGCAGCATGCCAGTACTCCTTCCTCTGCCACCTCTGATTTATTGGCTCATCTTTAGGGCAGGCTTATTTAGATGCATGCCCTGCTTCTTTTCTTCTGGCTCAGAGATCTCTAGGCATGCCTAATCAGTGTGAATATGACTACATTTACTGCCATTGCAATACTGAAGAGAAAATACGTGGTTTGGTAATACAAGTCTTGCCTCTGTACTGGTCATAAAATTCCCTGCATATAGCTTTCTTCTTATCCCATTTAGTTATAGGTGTGCTTGCTATATCAAAAAGGCATTGCTGTTTGAGGGAAATGTGTGGTTTTCTAGAGGCTGAGCAACCCCTTAACTGTTCACTTGATTCCTTTCCACTCTGGTTTAGAGCAGAGCCAAAAACTGCCTTCTGAACTCATCTGCTTTCACACTTATGGTTTAACTCCATTCTCAATGATGCCTCCTGAAGCTGCCTTCCGATTTTTTACAAAAAGAAGTTGATTATCAGAAGAGCTAATTGGCCAGAAAACAGCCAGCCGGTGGCAGGGCTAGACTTGAACCGGAGGATTGTGTTTCCATGGCGGGCGGCTCCAACTCTATGGCTTTGCAGCCTCCCTGACATGTCCTGCCCTGCATGTGTTTGTTCTTTTCCATGCAGTATTGAGTCTGGATGCTTTTCTTGCTGTTGCTGCCCATGAATCACATCAGAGACAGATTGTGTGTCTCAGTGAAGTCCAATGTAAAAGCACTGTGTGAATATCCTTTATTTCTCCTTTTTAAAATCATGATTTCCAGTGCTAGTTATTAAGGTACCAATTCTAATACAACATTTTTTGAGAAAGTTATGTTTTTGAGGAGTCAAGGCCTAATTTCTTGCTGGCACTCAAAATGCCATTTTCCTCATACCGATTTCCCCATGCTCATGGGCTTGGAACCAGGAATGACTGCCTAGCCAGACCCCAGTCTCAACATGCTTGGTCTGTGTGGATGGCCACAGGAGCAGGAAGGATATGTGCCACTCCATTGTCTGTTGTGTAAGCTGTCCAAGCCAGTTCTCTTTCTCCTTCCTGTGAGCCAAGACCACGGGATTCCCTGGCTCCTGACTCCACCTTGAAGGGGATGGTGGAGCACTCACATGGAGTTAAGTTTTCTACATTGTTGTGAGCAGAGCCACATGGCAGCCTGGAACATGCACTTTGTATCCAAAACCAATCTCTGGGAGATCACTAGATTGTTCCTGGGTCTCTTTGTTATTGTAGTTGTGCTTTCCTATGGTAATATAGTATACTGTGGGAGTTGGAGTGCTAACATCAAACCAATGAAAACCACACCCATGAAGCTCTGCTGTGTGAGATAGACACAGAATAATCTAAGTAAGTATATGTACTGTGTTAGAAAGCAGAAGATGGTAAGGATAGGGTAGGGCAGGCCTCCCTGGAAAAGAGCCTTCCAGAATAAACTTCAAGCACATGGCCATACCAAAGACATGTAAGCACAAGGAAGTGCAGGGAGCAGAGGTGCTGGGGCCATGACCTGAGTCAGGACCAGTCATGACATGCTTATGGAGTCACAATGAGGCCACCATATCTAAAGCTCAGTTTTAACAGTGGCCTGTCCTATAACATGCATCACTCTGAAACTGCATATCTCAAAACCACTGTCTGTTGTATGAGTTGCTGGCCTGGACTTTTCACAGCTGTGCAGTTCTGCCAGTGCCTGGCAAATAAGAGGCTCATCAGGAGGGAGATGGTTCCAGTGTCTCTGTGAAGGGTTTTCACTGGCTCGGTTGCTTTCTTTCTCCAGGCTATCATCCCTCATCTTAAGGAATCCAGTTCAGTCTGTCTCCCAGCAGAAAGAGCCAAGGTGGACTCTATGGCTCCTTGAAGCCATGCCACTGGAGACCTCCATATTCCACTTCTCTAAGGCTGACAAAAATGCAGTGTGTGGGGAAAGTGACACTCTGTGTTGAGAAAAATGGCCACATTGGCAGGGCTGGAGTAACCATAAAGACTATCGTGTAGACTTTCTACTGCAAGACTGGCTGAGGGAGACCAGCTTAGAAACAACTAGGGCTGGTCCTGTGGGTTTTGTGAGTTCTATTGAGTCTGTACTCAGGCTATGTTCAACTCATTAGGGACTCTTCCAAAATGTATTCGGATTCATTGTCTGAATGAATAAAGTGGCTATTGCAGTTACCTTCTTGTTATTGGAACAAAAAGTACCTGACTAGAAACAGCAGAGGGGAGGAGAGGGTTTGTTTCAGCTTAATCTGGAGTTGGAAGGGAAAGCTTCATCGTGTCAGGGAAAGCACAGCAAAAGCCAGTCAGTAGAGCAAGGAAGTATTCGAAGTTCCATGTTTGGAGCTGGCCTAATAACCCCCCCAGTAATACTTCTCCTCCAGCAAGGCTCCACCTCCCAAATGCACTACCAGCTGGGGATTGGGTGTAAAGTTTTTTTTTTTTTTTGTTTATTTTTACTTATTTATTTGAGAGCAACAGACAGAGAGAAAAAGAGGCAGAGAAAGAGAGAGAGAGAGAAGGGCGTACCAGGGCCTCCAGCCACTGCAAATGAACTCCAGGCACGTGCGCCCCCTTGTGCATCTGCTAATGTGGGTCCTGAGGAATTGAGCCTTGAACTGGGGTCCTTAGGCTTCACAGGCAAGTGTTTAACTGCTAAGCAATCTCTCCTGCCTGAGTGTAAAGTTTTGTCACAAATACATGACGCTATGTGTTCAAACTACCACAGTGGCCCTCCATATCCCCCATGTTCATGGGTTCTTTCAACCATGGACTAAACATGAAAAAAGTAATGCCTCTGTACTGAATATATGGGCTTTTCTTTCTTGATACTTTTTTTCTAAACACACAATATAATAATAGCTATTTACATAGCACTTACATTGTATTTGATAAGCCTCTAGAGACAATTTAAACTCAGCTTACTTTAAATTTTTCACTGTGTGGGAGGATTGTGTAGGTTACAGATAAATACTGTACTATGATAGAAGGACCTTGAGCGTCTACAGAGCTCTGTGTTCATGTGCCATAGACTGGGCCCTGCTGAGACTCAGGCATGCCTATTGTGCACAGTGTCCTCTTACCTGCACCTATGCTTTCCAAGGCTGCTTTCACTACAAGACCCAAGACTTGAAAATAGTTCTGTGATTACAAAAAGATTGAGGGTAGGATCAAGACTGACCTAAATCTCCTACATCTTCCTTCCCTCCCTCTCCCCCTCTCCCCTCTATCTCTCTCCTCTCTAACTCTTGTATATTAGTTATCTTTTTCCTCAATTTCTTAGTGGACACTGACCTGTAACCCCCACTTCCAGCTTGGGCCTACAATCCACAATGAGCTTTTGATCAGAGAAACCTACAAGGTTTCCCAAAACAATGACAGACTTCTGTCAGAGTAATTGATGACCCACCAAAGGCCAGTGGTAAGACCCTATTGCTGAAGACTCCATACGCAGCTGACACGTAAAATGGAATGACATGGCTGGAAGCCAGGAGAGAGTCAGTCCCCAGACAGTCAGCGTGTCTAGTGCCAGAAGGCGCTACATAGGCGACTGGGGGAAGTGACCAAGATCTGTCCAAGCAACACATTGTTTAACCTAAGTAGCAACAATTAACTGGATGTGATACCCACACAAGTGCAATAGTGGTACACAGCCATGGTGAGGAATCAATTGCTCTTGATTTGGCTAACTGATCCACTCAGTGGTACTAGACCCTTAGCTGGAGCTGGGAAACAAGTCAGAACCATACCCAAACACAAGCCCACTCTACAATATCAAGCTACCATCAATCACGGGGTATAAGAGGGCCTACACCTATCAAACTGTCTATCAAAAAAGTAAGTGTTATCTCAATTTTCTGGGTGCTAACTTACTCTCCTTTTGAGAATCTGCTTCTCTTTTCCAGATAGATGCAGATCCTAAGAAGAGAGCTGCCCCAACATACCTCAGAAGGGGCCCAACTGAAACTAAGGACAACTGGCGAAATAAGCAAGGGTGATGTTTTCCTGTGAACTGGATACCAGCACAAAGGGGAAGGAGATCAATGCAGAGAAAAATCAACTCCTACCAAATCAGAGAGCCAGAGCCTCAGAGGCCCCCAACACCTCAGCACTGAAGCAGACCAAAAATGAACCCAACATGGCTCAGGGAAATCTTGCGGAAGAGGGGGCGGAAAGAATGTCAGAGTTACATGTTGGGTCATGATTTTCAGAGACATTTATCATACTAATAACTGGGGGCTAACTCCACAATGCACGACCCATTTTCAATAATAAGGAGGGTCTAATGGGAGGGGGTAGATCACAGATGAGCCTAAATAATGGTACCAAACTGCCTGTATTTACTGAAAAGAAAACTAATAAATTAAATTAAAAAAAAAAAAGATGAATAAACTATTTTGAGAGAACGACTAACTGCATGCATTCATTCATACAGCCTCTATTACAGTATAATTACAATTGTTTGTAAGCAACTATAGCATTACATACAGTATCATAAACAACTATAATTGTTATATTTTATTCATAGTGTTATTGCTGATATCTTATGATTTCAGGTATCCACTGCAAAGTCTTGAAATGCACCTCCAGGGATAAGGTGGGGGGGCACCTAATAGGGAACTAGATCTATACTAGTTACCATGCAGAATACCACTACCCTTACTAAGTATACAGCCTGTATTTGGGTTTGCTTGTCAAACACTGGGCAACCTCTTTTCTCAACTGAGTCATTTAATTCAGAACACATGGATTGAGCATAGAGAGGTGAAGGGACTCTCCAGGGCAGTGCACATGGCAGAGATGGATGTTGTATTCACAGCCTGTCACAGTGACCCTGAGATCCCCTGGAGCCTGAAAGCTGAAGGTGTAAAAGTTCTCTCCAGAGGGAGAAAGGAACTCTCAAAACAACAGGTAGAAATTTCTCAAGGAAAAGCCAAAAGCAGACCAGGCCTTTACTAATATGGACTGTTTTGTTCTCTAGGAAGTGCTTTGTTTCCAAAGCAGCTGGCGCTTTTCCAGCAGGAGACTTGGCCCTGGCCACCACTCACCTCATGCCTAAGATGATTGTCTGGTGTGTGGGAGGGAGGCCTCTAGAACTGCAGGTCACAGGTCTTCATTCCTGGTGGTGCCCAGAAATGTCTGCCTGGGGCAAAAGTATCCAGAGACCAGCATGAAGGGAGGGTTCCCCCTTCTTTTCCTTCAGCTTGGATTATTAGTGTCAATGAAACACACAGCTGAAGTCACTGGCCACAAGGATGAGGGAGAAGGAAGCATGCTAAGAATAGAAACAGAACTGGCTTTGATGGAATGTGCAAACATGGATCCCTGTTTCAATGGGTAGCCAGTAGTAGGTAAAGAGTAGATACCAGAAAGGTAGCAATGAACTAATCATATTTTTGTTTTAGGAAATAAATACTATACACCAAGCACTGTTTCCTGCTCCATTACACATTAAACACATAATTTAGGGTTGGAAAGATGGCTTAGTGATTAAGACACTTGCCTGCAATGTTTGAATCCATAGTACTCACATAAGCCAGATGTATAAGGTGGGGCATGTGTCTGGAGTTTGTTTGCACTGGCTGGAGGCCCTAGTACATCCATTCTCTCTATCTGCCTCTTTCTCATCTCTCTCTCAAAATAAGTAACTTTATTTTTAAAAGCACATAATTCATATGTAAAGTCCATCATGTATGCACTGATATTCTATCTTCTCTATGACTGATAAAAATGAGGCTCAGAGAGATTAAATACATTTCTCAGTGTTACAAACTAGGAAAGGATGGAACTCAGCATCTGTGTGACTATGCTTTCCCTTCTAAATGGCCTTCCTCAGCCACATGTGATACACATGTATACTTGTAAACATGTATGTATGTGTACATATGTGCATTTGTGTATGTGTGGTGTTTTGGAAGGCATGCATTTGGCTTGTGAGTTCTAACTCTTCCTGACTTTCCCATTCTCTGGGGGCCATTTGTCCTTTACTGCCAGAACTTTGTTTATGACTTGACATTTCTTATCGGCCTGCAATCCCTGGAAAGCTATTTCCCTTGGTAGATGGATGTGGACAGAGCTTTTTGGTAAAGGGAGTGTTCTGTTTCTACACACCCTATTTTCAACAGTCATATGTGTGCTGTCACTTAAGAGCTAGGCCATGCTCAAATTTAGCTTGCAGGCTGCTTTTACTTCTTGGCTTAGCTACAGATTTGGTTTCTATCATGGTCTGCATTAGAAAGATGACTTCTTCCTCCAAAGAGGTGCTGAGGGGCAATAGCAGAGCGCAGGCACCTGGAAAGTAGATATGAATCTGAGCATGTGAGGTTATAAGATAGTACTTGTTTATCACATTTTATATTATGTTCTGGACGTGACCACACTTGGTAGCAAGGAAGAATCTTTCTTTAAGCGAGTCACAAAGTCACATGTGCTTATAACAAACCTTCTACCTTCTTGGCTCAAAGCATGAGACTATGAGTCATGGGCAGTAGGAGATGCAGCACTAGTTTGCTAGAACTGACACCACAAGGTGACTGACATATGTTGTGTGGGTTAAACCACAGAAATTTATTTTCCAATGGTCTAGAGGCTGGAAGTCCTCGATCTAGGTGCCGGCAGGGTTGACTCATTCTGAATTCTCTCTTCTGGGCTTAAATATGCCTTCTTCTCACCCTTCCCAGTGTCTTCACATGGCCATCCTCACTTGCCTTAACCTTTTTCTAATAAGAACTCCATATTGAATTAGCACCCACCCTAACGACCTCATTTTAATTTAGTTACGTCACTAAAGGTTATCTGCCAATATCCTGAGGTTATGACTCAATAACTCCATGTGAGTTTTTAAGGGACTTCTTCAATAGAAGCCTAGGGCAAAAGTCCAGTAGCCGCTCAGAGCTTCTGGTCCTGTGAGTGGGTGAGACCCACATCCACGGGGAGCCAGCAACACTTGCCTCCTCTGCAGCTTCCAGGCCCCAGCTGTAAGCAGTGGTGCTCCTGCTCCTGTTTCTACCTCCCCCTTCCCCGGGTGCTGAAGCCTGGCCTCAGGTCTCTTGCTAGTGCGTCAGTTTACTTACTGAGCCATCTACCCCATCCTTCTATTTTAATGAACTAGAAAACAAAGAATACACTGTAGTAGATTCTTTTGCTAAGCCTCCATGTGCCCTAAGGAAATGTTCTTGGATTTTGTTTGTGTTTTTAATCTTAGTATAGCGTATGCATTTAGATTTAGCAACTGGAGTTTCTCTGACCTCAAAAGCTCATGTAAAACCAAAACTCCAAGAATGAACTATTTTTTTTTTCCCTTTCTTTCCTTGCCTCCCATCTCAAGCACATCCACATTACCTATTGGATGAAAACAGCTGAGTGAAGCTCGGAGCAAGGAAAAAAATAGCAACATAAAAGCCTCTTTCCAAATGTATTTAACAAACGCTTTCTTATTTAATCTTTCATTTTGATTTATTGAGTATTCAAAGCTGGTCCCAGTCACCCACCCCAGCAGCTCCAGCCTGTGGAGATAAATATCCCTGCAGACTCTTAGCTGCATTTGGCAATCTATTCATAGCTAGTTTTTACTGCACCCCTAAGGAAATAAGAGCACTGTGTATTCTAGGGAAAAAAAACAGTCCTTTCAAACATCCCTTTTTTCTGTGGCTGTGTGAGCACGCCATGCTGTGCACCTCGGTGTCTGGGAACAGAGGGCACGTCTGTGGTGCTGGCGCTCGCATCTCCAGCAGCCGACTCGCTGTCTGTGCGGGGAATTCCTGCTTCTGGCCCAAACCCACAGGCCTCCTTCGTAAAGGCCACAGCACACATACTCTTTCTCTTGCCTGGATAGTGATCTATACCCTGAAGACTTTCACAGAACTGGGGAGGAGAGGGAGAGAGAGAGAAGAGAAGAGTTTTCACTTAGATCCCTGATACTAAAATTCAAGTGACTCTTTATAAAGCAGGCATTTTCTTGGCTTTTCTTGCTGGGTAGCAGATGCAGATTAAAAACAACTGTGTACCTGTCATCCTCTGGCTTCTAGGGTAGGAGCAGACTCAAGACACCATCATTCATTCACGTTTCATGTGGGCTGCTGCCCAGGCCATTCTCATCATGCTCACATTTCTCCTTTTTGCAGGGTCTCACCTGGTTGGCCAGGGTGTTAGTTCCCCCTCTGGCCCACTGCACAGGGCTGTGTGGAAGGACTCGTGCTCTGATGATGACTGTTTAACCCAGGACACTTAGTATGGTTTCCAGAGCTGGGGACTTGTCACAGGCTGGACACTGATGTTATGGGGTTTGAGTGAAGCTGAATGCTTACATCTTAAAATTGTCTGCAGCCCTCAAGGCCTTTCCATCTGTCAGGTGAGAACGTTCTGGAAATTCTTATAGGCAGATCGTGGTGCGCCTCCCGGCTTGGAAAAAAAAAAAAAAAAAAAAAAAGCATGCCTGAAAATGAAAGCCTGGAGTTTCAGGCAACCCTGAAGGGCGAGGAAGCCTGGGAGATCTGTGGTCTCCATACTACCCATGGAACATTAGAATGGTCCAAGAGAGTGTTTGAGAATTTAATGCTCCACGTCCTGCATGAGGAGAATCTAGTTCATAAACATGCTGGGTAAGTGCCCCGGGAAGTGTACCCTTAAAACCTCCAGATGGGATTTGGACTTCAGTGAGTTTAGAGAAGTATTTACTTTGACAAAATCTGCTGTCCCTTGTGGCTCTGGGAAATAGCTGACTGGGAAGGGAAGGTCTGCAAGAGGAGTCCTTCCAAGTCCAGCTAAGTCCATGGCTTTCCTTATGTTCGGTGGAATATGGGGCAGTGGCTTCCAGAGTGAGGCCCTGGATGGCTGCAGAGCTGCTCCTTTTCAAGAGGACTCTGGTCTACTGAAGGAGGGCCCAGGAGGAGGGGCTCCTGTCTCCAAGAGAAATTTGTAACATCCCATGTGTTCAGGATTTAGCCCCTAGAGAGACTTCATCCTGGCGACCACAGGTATGCATTACTGTGCATTTTAAACATTCTCTTGTAGCAGCACCCTGGCAATCAAAGCCTCTTTGTCAAACTGAATTCTTTTCCTAATCATAGTCACATACGCTTTGGAGATAGAGCTTTGTCAAGCAGGCTTGGCCATCTCTGCTTTCCCATCATGGTGGAGTCTTGTGTTATTAAAGTGACTTTTATCCTTGGAATTATTGTACAAATTCTTTACTGATAACATTTTAGTGAAAAAGTATTTTTATACAAGGCAGAAATAAATTAAAGAAGCACATGCTTAGGTGTATTATCTTTAAGCCTCATGACTGCATTGATAGATTATACAGGCTGAACTGGAACTTAAATATTTATTATATTTATAATCTTTAAAACTTTGTTTAGAGATGATATACCAAATTATCAATCGGATATACTTATTTATTAGGACAGTTTAGTTGAATTAAGTTATTTGTTTAATGCTTCTGTGCTTCCTTTAGAAAACTGGTAATTCACCCTGATATGAGGGAAATGTTGAGTCAGTACATATCAGAAACACCATAATACCCATTAAGAAAAACAAACAAAAATAATCAATGAAAAAGCAAAATCAAGAACTGGGAAGATTTCTCAATGGTTAAAAATGCTTGCTTGCCAAGCATGGCGCACTGGTTTGATTCCCCAGTACCCATGTAAAGCCAGATACACAAAGTGGTGCATGAATCTGGAGTTAATTTGAAGTGGCAAGAGGCCCTGACACTCCCATTCTCTCTGTCTTGCTCTCTGTGTCTCTGTTTCTGTCTCTCTCTCTTTCCCTCTCTCTCCTCACAAATAAACAAAAGGAAAAGAAAAAGAAGAATGAGAAATGAAGTCCTATGCTTGGGCAAGGCCAGGGTGCCCTGGCTGGAATGAGCTATGCAGGATGGCTTCAGGTGACTTGGGGTGCTAGGAAAGAACATGATGCCTATTTGTAGATCTATTGTGGCTGGATGAGGCCAAGACACCAATGTGGCCCTCTCCATCCTAGCCAGTGACTGGATGAGCTTTGTCTTATTCCTGTCCTTGGTGCAGCTGGGGAGAGTGGACAGTACACATAAAAGAAGCTGATGAAACCCTCCCAGGCAGGTCAGCTTGAGGGGTTGGGTCTCAGGACCTCAGGCAAATGTGGCAAATTCTAGTGGTGTGATCTGAATGTTTGTGTCTTCCAAAATTCATATATTGAAAACTGCTCTCTAAGGTCAGAATTACAAGGTGAGACTGCTGAGAAGTGATTAGGTCATGATACAGAGGCTCCAAGACTGGGATTTGTGCCCTCATAAAAGAGATTCCAAAGAGCTCTCTATCTTTCCACCACATGAGAATGCTGCAAGAGAGCTTACTGTGAGGAGAAAGTAAGCTCTTCTCAGACACTGAATCTGCCATCACCTTGGTCATGGGCTTTTGAACTTTCAGAATGATAAGGAATGAATTTCTGTTGTTTTCTTTCTTTTCTTCTCTCTCTCTCTCTCTCTCTCTCTCTCTCTCTCTCTCTCTCTCTCTCTTTCTTTCTTTTTCTTTCTTACCTTTTTCTATTTTGGTGTTGTTGTTTAAGGAAAGGTATTGCTGTAGCCCAGGCTGATCTGGAACTCACTCTGTAGCCCAAACTGGTCTTGAACAAATGGTGATTCTTGTACCTCAGGCTCTCAAGTGCTGGGATTATAGGGATGAGCCACTGTGCCTGGCTCATTTCTGTTTCTCTGTAAGTCACCCAAGTCTATGGTATTTTAGTACAAACCAGACTATAAACTACAACACAAATTGGTACTGAAAAATGGGGTGCTACAAAGAACCCAAATTATGGAGTACTAGGTCATGGGTAGAGGCCAGAAGAGTTTTGAAGCCCATGCTGGACAAAAAAGCTTCCAAAAGACTCTGCAGATACCAAGAAAATAATGAAAGAGTAACAGAAGCTATTGGATACATGTATTTGAGTTTAGATAAAATAAGCCAAATTCTTGGGGGGAAAAAAGTCTACCACAGTTTACTCATTATGCAATGTGTAATCTGAATGAATGTCCCTATAATTCTTAAGAACATTTAATACATTATTAAAAATATTCCCTCAAAGAAATATCCAGGCACAACTGATTTCTTGGAAAGCACAACCAAATCTTTAAAGTGGAAATAACATAAATTTTACATATTATCTACTCTTTAAATGAAAGAGGAAAAGAATATTTCAGCACATCATACTGAAGCTACAACCGGACATAACAGGACAACAAAAGAAAACTGTAGATAAATATTGACATATCAGTTACTTTACATTTTGCTGTGACCAAATCCCTGACAAGAAGCAGCCTAAGGAAGAAAAGCACTGAATTCTGCTTACCATTGAAGGGAATATTTTCTATCATGGTAGGGAGGAGGAGACCAGCTGGTCACCTTGCATCCAGAGCCAGGAAGTAGGGATAAACAAGAAATGTGGCTGGACACTCACTGGCTTGCAACTCACTACTTAGGATAGACTGGCAGACCATCAAGCCCCAGGAATCCTCCTGTCTCTGCTTCCCCAGTGCTGAGATTGCAAGCATGTCCTACCATGTTCAGTTTATTTTGTTTATTTATTTGACTGAGAAAGAGGCATAGAGAAAGAAAGAGAGGGGGAGAAGGTGCACCAGGGCCTCCAGCCACTGCAAATGAACTCCAGAAGTATGTGCCACCTTGTGTGTCAGGCTTATGTGGGTTCTGGGGTCTCAAACCTGGGCCCTTAGACTTCACAGGCAAATGCTTTAACTGCTAAGCCACCTCCCCAGCCTCATTTTTTTTTTACATGAGTTTTGTGGATCAATCTTAGTTCTCATGCTTGCCCAACAAGCACTTTATCCAGTGAGCCATCTCCCCAGCCCTATAGAATTCCTTTCAGACAACATTATTGAAATGAAAAAGGATAGTGATAGAGCACAGACATATGTTTCCCAGGGTCCATGAGTCCTGATAGCAAGCTGCAATGTGAAGGAAAGTCGCAGGTGTGCAAATGTTCTGAGTTTTGACTGTAGTAATGGGGAAAGGGACCATGTGTCCTTCCTTTTGTCTTTCCAGTTTCCAGAAAGTGGCATTAGCAAATTTTTTCTTATCTCATTGGACAAAATTAGGTTATCTGCCATTCCTGACTCACTTGACATCCCTGAGACAGGTGGCTGTCTGAAGCATTTCCTGTGATGTAGGACAAAGGGCCTGCTTACTGCAGGGCATGCTATTCCTTGTGGACAGGTGATAAGTGATTTAACTCCGTCCCATAATGATGAAGGAGATAGGATATCCAGTATATAGAGGAAAGTGGTATCAAGAGCCTCCTGCTTTCTTAGAAAACACACTCTTGACTGCATAGCATATTTTAGACTTCATTAAGTATTTTTAAATATTGTATTCATTGATTCAATTGCTTATTGATTACTTTCGACTGCTGGCTCTGGATGTGAGTAGGAAGGATACAAATGCTAGGCAGAGAGAGTTCTGGAACTACTCAGCCACTTTTCAATCTGGTATTCATCCTTTTAATTTAGGCAGCATTAGCTAAGATGACAGGACTCCTACATATGCATATTGGGCATGGGCTCAAGTTCCCATTTTGAGCAAATGCCACACCAACTTTCCATTTCTTTCCTGGGTACCAGACAAGCATGGGTTTCAGTTCCACCTCTTAATCATTCACTGTCTTTTGAGGTTTGTTAGATGAGCACACCAACCATCCATGGGTTCCTACACCAGAGGTCCTTGGCTGGCAAATAACTAATTATAACTGTGGCCACAAATTTCTCAAAAATCCAAGCTATAAAGCTGCTTTTCTTTTTGTAAGAAAAATGACTTAAAGGCACAGGCATGGGGAAATCCACTTCTTTTATACTGTCACTTTTAACACAAGTAGTATATGTCACACTGTTGCAACTGGGATTTTTACCCTGAACTCTTTCAGAGTGCCTGGATTATTTGGGGGTGGCATAGGAGTAGGTGGTCTAATTGCTTGCTGGCAAGCTGTTTTGGGTCTGGCATTTTTGTTATCTCACCTAGATATTAGAAGGGCCCCTAAAGATATATTGGAGATTAGTGATTATTTGCAAGTAGCAAAATTCAATGTTAACCAAGTATTTTTCCTGTCATGTTCTTCAAAGTATTTTGGTTTGGTTCTGGCATCTGTTGAAGAAGGGTTTGGAACATGTCTGCAGGAGTGGGTCAATGCTCTCCCTCTTCAATTTGCAGTTGGTGCCTCTAATTCTTATGCATCTCTTTGCCAGACTAGATAAATAGTGCTGATGATATATTTAAAACACATGGTGGAGGCGGGAAAACAAAAGAGGTAGGTAGAGGTGATTTTTCATTCTCATCAATGTTTAAGTATTTTAGGTCTTTAAAAATGAATATAATGTATATCAAGGTCCACCTTCACCAATATGTAAGTGTGCACATGCTTGCTTATATCTTTGTAAGAGGAAGTAGGAAGAGATTGTCCTAGAGACTGTATAATTGAATTCAGTCACCATTCTGTATGACCTGGTCATTAAAATATCATAGCACTACTCATAAGGTGAATACTTACAAAAGTGAATAGTAGTTCCTTTCTGAAAGGTTTTATACAACAGAATGTTATTTAAAGCTAAACAAAGTTGGTCAGCAAGAATATATGTTCACTTAGCTTCATTTATTTTTATCTCGGAAATCTTGAGAGTTTATACATTAGAACTAATTTATAAGAAGTATCACTATGTTTCTCTGCAGTTTATTTTATTTTGAATCACTTATGGGTCCTGAACTGTATATACGGTTTACAGACACTGGATCACATTTGCACTCATTGGAAGGTTCTTAGATCATTTATTTCTCATTTCAAAAATACTAGTCTGGCAATTCTCCTATTTATTTTCCTTCCTCCCTAAATCCCAAATGCCTGCCTCATATCCTTTGCTGTACTAATCTTCTTAATACCACAAAATTTTAAATTAGAATTATCAATGTTATCAGAAAGGCACTGCTTAGAAGATAAGTTCTAAGGCATACCACAGAAAAGACAAAATGAATACTTTAAATGGGAGCCTGTAGTAGTTAGCTTCTTGTTGCTGAAACAAACCACCCAACCAGAAGAAGCTGATGGGAGGAAAGGATTTATTTCAGGCCTATAGTTTTGTGGGGAATATTCATCATGGTGGAGGAAGCTGCCCTACTTTATCATCCGTCTGCAGCAGAGAGACAAGAGAAAGCATGAGTTGGCTCTGAACATACAGTAAGGCTGGACTAATGAACTCATGGTCTGACCCCAGCAGCACCTCCTCCAGCAAGGCTCTACCTCCCCAATGCACCATCATCTGGGAACTAAAGTAGACAGCTTAATGACAAACACCTGAGGCTGTGGGAGAAAATTTACATTCAAATCGCCATGGGGCCTGAAACTAATTTTATATGATGAAGCATTTTTTATTCAATAGCAGACATAGTAATTTGAATATAACAGAAAGAAGGAAGTGGGGGGGGGATATATGAGAATCCCTTAAACTTTTCTTTCTTATACATATTGTTTTCATTTTCAAAGATGCTTGTAGAATCTATATTATTAATTTATGAGTGTTTTAAGATTTGATAATTTAAACTAGCCTAGACATGATACTGTTTCTATATTACAAATGAACAAGTAGGACTCCTGTGTTACTACTAAACTAAACATGAACTTATTAGTGTGTTATTCCATAAGGGGTACCATGGCGATTTGCATTTAAGATGTCCCACATAGGTTCATGTGCTTGAATACTTGTTCTCTTCTGGAAAGCTGTAGAACCTTTAGGAAGTAAAGCCTTGCTGAAAGAAGGTAGTCACTGGTGGTCAGTCTTGAGGATTTGTAGCCTAGGCCATTTTCTGTTCTTTTTGTGCTTCCCCCTGCAGCCTGTCATGCCTTCTCTGCCATGGTAAAACTGCCCTTTCAAACTGCTAGCTGAATTAATCTCTTTTTCTGCTTCTGATCAGGTATTTTGTCCCAGCAATTGGAAAGTAATTGCTAGAGGTACCATCTAAAAACACACTCCCCTTATTAAACTTTACAACTTCTTCTAGGATCTCTTAGGATGATGAACTCTTTATGCTTTGCCACCTGCTATCTAAAATAGGTTATTTTGCCCTGAAATATTTATTTCAACTATAGTAGCATTTAATGCAAATGCTCATATTGCCATTGTGCAGGGACTTGTATACCTGAGAACCTGTGTTTTGAAGACCATAATAGCTCTTGGTGACAACAACATGCAGAAAAGTCATTTTCGGGGTGGGGGGAGGAGGGTTTACCAACCTGTTGTCTGTAGCACTGAAGTGTTTGTCCTTGGGCCCAGCCTGATGGAGGATTCCCAACTGTATGTTTATGCAGTCTGTTTTCCATATGAACCAAAGTAGCTTTTATACCCGACCCACTTATAGACCAGCAATTCTCCTCTGCTCAAGCAGAACGCGGGAGAGGAATGTGATCACTACAAGGAGAGCTGAATCATTTCCAGTTCTTTCACCTTGGGGCTTTATTAAAAGTTTCCACATAACATTTTGTATGTGTGATAAGGAACACAGTGGCTCCTGGTCAGTGTGTCCACTGTAGTGAACCGGGAACTGGAGCCCCAAGGCACAGCAGAATTCTTGGGATGGTGTAGAAGTCACAGGCTGTTGCCAAACTCTCCTCTAGCTTTTGGCTTAACTCCTTAGAGAAGGTTGCTAAAGCTATTCGAGCCTCAGTTTCCTCATCTCTGAACGAATAGGAATGCAAATCATCTCTCTCTTATCAGACTCTGGGGCCCCATTGATGAAATTACTTCACAGAGCATTTGGTGCACTGCTGGGGGCACATCGCACATTGACTCCTGACAATTAGCTCTTGTATTTTTTTAGACCCTTCTGCTTACCTTCCCAAAGATATGCTTCCAGCAAGGGATAGTTTATTATAGACATTGTAAGACTTCAAGTTTTAAATGCTTTCAAATTTCTCCTTTACTGACAAACCAAATCATTACATAATGAAAAGTATAAAATTTAAAGACCATAGGTAATAAAAATGACAATTTGTATGCCATTTTTAATAGTGTTTTGAAAGATGCCATCACCTTAACAGTTGGTGTTTTAAATGTATTGTTATATATGCGGAAGTCAGTTTCCTCTGGAGATTTTATGGCACCAACAACTATTGGTTTCTTTTCATGCTGTAACTTTTATCAGCATATGACATTGTCTATTTATTAATAATGGTTTTAAAGTTAGCATAAATCTTTAAAAGTATGTATCTTATGGCTTATGTGTCAAAAGTCTGGCAAATATTCTACATCTGTAATTGCTTATATTTTTGTAAAAAAATGCCAGAAGAAATAGGCCAGTATATTGGTAGCTTCTTCGTACTGCAAATATGTCACATAATTTTTAAGCCTTGATGCATTCAGTAGGCACTATCTATTTGGATTTTCTTTATATTATGAGAGTCTAGAGTAGAGGTTTAGAAAATCCCCTTATAAAATGATCACTTTCTTTCTTAAAAGATGTATAGAAAATTGTAGTGGATAATCCTACAATCTTTTTTTGAAAGAAGGTTTGGGTTTCGTATATATTTTCTTTTTTTTGAGGTAGGGTTTCACTGTAGCTCAGGATGAACTGGAATGTACTATGTAACCTCAGGGTGGGCTTTAACTCATGGCAATCCTCCTACCTCTGCCTCCCAAGTGGTAGGATCAAAGGCGTGCACCACCACACCCGGCTGGTATATATTTTCAATAGTAGCTATTCAAAGTGCCACAAACATGGAACCAGAAACTACTGTATTTTGAAATTTTACAAAGTTTGTACACTTTGCTTTGAAGTCTTAGGTATTTTGGATGCCTTTTGCCTTGTTTCATTGCTTCTGACTGGGCCTAAAGATCACTATACCTATATCTCATGCAATATAGTTGATTTTGTATCAAAGATAATCAATAACATCATGATCATTAAAAATCTTCCTAGATAAGTTATTTTTATTTGTGTGGAAGAGATGGGAAGCATGCCAGGTTCTCTGGTTATTGCAAATAAATGCCTGTTCTACCTTATGTGGGTGGCTAGGGAATTGAATGCAGGCCTACAGGCTTCACAGGCAAGCACATTTAACTATAAATTAACAACTGCCTTTGAAAGCAATTATTATACCAAAAACCAGTGCCAAGTTTTCAAGTGTGACAAAATAAGTAGGAAAAGGACACCCAAAATTTAGAAAACAATTCATAACTACCACACAGGCAACCATGCAGAGCTTATATTAGGCTCTGATGGCATCATTGATTCAATCTTTTCAATTTAGAATATTGTGTGGGCCCTTGTTAAATAAATGCTTAGGAGGTGAGAACATCCTTGTGAGCTTTGAGAAGGGATGTCATGCTCAAAGACATAGTGTAAGGGTAGCCCTTGTGCTGGGGTGGGAGAGGGTACAGTGATGGAGGCTCTGGAGCAATCTACCAGAGAAAAGTGAAGTTTGAAAATCATAACTCTAATGCAATAAGTTAAGTTATTATTAAGTGCTCATAAATAGTGATAGGTAGCTCTGCGGCAGCAAACAGGGGCTCTGGAGTCAGAAGGTTATGACTTGATTCTACCACTTCCAAATACTGAGATATATTAGTACATATATTAGATATATTAGTACATAGTTTTAGTTGGTGGAATGAACAGCCCATTCAAATGGAATACCAAATAAAGACTGACTCTTCAAAAAGGTTGGAATGGTTTGTTATCGGAAACAGAAATGTCTATTTTATTAATACTATAAATTATGTAAACATAATGGCGTTTTGTAGATACTTTGCATTGAAACCCAGCATTGGAGTTGCTTATATTTTGTGGGTTATTTCCATTCCATTTCCAAACTAGTTTAAACATGAAAAGGATGTGAGAGTACTTCTACAAGTTGGTATTTCAGATGAAACCAGCACTGGAACCTATAAACATCAGCTAGCATGTGCGACATCTCTTTTCAGCTTTCTGTAACACTGTCTTTATCGCATCTCTTCTTTTGAGGGAGATTTGTGGCCTGTGGATATAACCATGGTACGGGCAGGAAAGTATATATCTGCACTGGAAATTACATTCGTTCTACTAATTGAAAACTTTTGTTTTCTTTGCATTTTTCCCCCGTGTCAGCCATTTTGCTTTTTTTTGAACTCTCTCTCTCTCTCTCTTAGTGTGTGTGTGTGTGTGTGTGTGTGTGTGTGTGTGTGTGTGTTAAATTTAGAGACAATAATATTATATGAAGTTATCATATATAGCATGGTTAAATCTTCCAATAATTTGCAAAATACCATTGCACATAATTTCTAAACTTTCTACTAAATACTTTTACTCCTTTGTTCTATTATCATCAATCCAAATTCCCATTTATAACCATCTGAATATATTTCTGTATTGGTCTCTTCCTCCTGGACTCAGTGATGAGAATGTGGGAAAGAGAAGAAAGAACTCTGGTATGTTATGTTATTAGTCATTTTCACTTATAAACAAAAGTCATAGTCTACGGAGTGCCATCTCATTAGTGTGTGTTAGGATGCAGTCAGTGGTTCTAGCAGGCTTTTCAGATCTTACTCCTCCTGATGACATCTGCAGTATGTGCAGGTGCTCAAGGAAATAACCATACATTATTGTTAAAATACTGTGTGATAGTCTTTCTTTTAGGTCCAGTTAAACAGTTGCCACTGGGCATTGGTCCTGTAGTAGTATATGTGAATGCCTGGCACTAAGCTATACATTTTCTTCTGTTCAGAAGAAGTGCTGAAAATTAGCATTCAGTTTTGTGGGCACTATAGCACAGAAATTGTGTGTAATCATTCTTCCCATTCAACCACAAAGTGTGTGGATCCCTGCTTCATAATGGTCTGTTTGTTGGATCTAGAATCTAGACATTAAAAAAAAAAAACCTCTCATGCATAACCCCAGACTTGATGTGTTTATTTTTCTGTAAGATAAACATTTCAACAAAATTTCAAACTACTTTGTACAGTGAGGCCACTCCTTACTACCCACCCCCCATCCTTACCACTTAACCTACGGGACTATGTTGCAGTTGGATATTCAGTTTGATGAGTTGTCATATTGTTCTTGAAAGACTCTCCTTTGTCACAGAGATCTCAATCAACTTACTCATGTATCTGTGCAAATTTCTTCATATGTGTGATTCTCCTTTAACTGTCCCCATCCAGGATGGGAAGGGCTGTCTCAGCTCAGTGTGGTAAGGAGAGGGTGGGTCACATTCCCCTGCATCTTCGTCACCATTCACAGAAGCCTCTCTTGCTCTTCAGAGGGCCTTTATTTGTAGTTCTTCAATCCTATAATAGGGTCAGGGCTCTGTGTGAATGTGCTTTGGTTATAGCTGTATGTTGTTTGCCCTCAATTGGGACCTCTCACATCTGTGGTGGGACTTGAAAGTCTTATGTTCCTTGGCTTCTGGCAGGACTCAGCTGCCTAGCGGCAGAACTCTGCCAGCGGCACTCTGAACCATCTCTTTGCCCTATGGACAACTTTCTTAAGGCAGGAGTATTCCCAACTTTCAGTGTGGTCACATTGGTAAAGGTGCTAGCAGGAGGTTCCATTACTGACAGAGGTGGGAGACAGAACCAGACCACCTGCTTAGGCAAGGTTAATGGCCATTTGTCTTTAAAATGCAAATACTAATTTGGAATAAATAGATAGTGTGCTTCTCTGATGAGATTAGTAGCAGTTAGGTGATGCCTCTTATGAGGTTTGGTTTTCCAAGGGAGGATGAGAAAGGGTAGGAGTTGCATAGTCTGGGCAATCTGACAAGGGGATAGGCCCAGCTGTCAGCCACAGGGTGGACTCTGATTGCCCCATGATGTGAGAAAGGGGTGGCTTCACAAGGTACAGGAACAGCATGAGGGCGTCCAAGGAGATGTGTTTGAAGATGTCAGAGTGTCTTTGGGACTTCCTGTAGGCCCTGATGGTGGTGATTGTCGAGGTTCCGTACTTGGGCTCTAAACTCATTCCCTTACAGATACAGTTCATGCCACATAATGGGAGCCAAATCAATGTCTGCTGCTGTGAAATGAACTGAAATCCTTCCTAAGCCATGGAGCTTGTCCTTCAAAAGCTGAATCACAAAGAATGTGTGGCAAGAGGAGAATGCAGCTCTGCTCTATGGAAACTGTGGAATCCAAACAGTTTGCCAGCACAATGGAGAAAACACTAGCTAGACAGGAAATGTACAGTTAAAGACTTGCTTATTGGGTTCTGTTATAATGGAGAAGCAAATTTATTTCGTACTTATTTCTCCTTCTTTCATAACAGTATGATGTAATTGCAGCAACATTTTCTTAGCATCTCAAAGCCAGGAGTGAAACTACACATGGTATTACATGCTGATTTAGGCATGGAGTTCCAGATTTCTCATTTGACAAATTTCCATTTCTAAAAGTTCTCTTCTTTTGCCAAAAAAAGACTGGGTAATCTCTGAAATACTGGGTTCTTTACTTTAATCTGAGGCTAATGGCTTTCTAGAAGATGAAAGAGAAGTGAATAAAGTCTTTACTTATAAGATGTAAGCATCATGTGTAGAATGCAGAAGTATTCAGAGACTACCTCAGCAACTTTGAGTAAATCCTAAGTCTACAGAAGCCCATTGTTGTTTCTCATGTTGTAGCATATTTCCAAGATGCTGCTGCTTTGAGCACCCTATCTGCGTCATAATTTCCTAGTTTTAAAGGAATACTGTCCTTGAAAAGATACTTTGACAATTAAAATGGCAATGGAAATGTGCTAACACAAAAGCAGCTGTTGGGATGTGGCCTTCTTTCTAAGTTACCAGTGGACTCCCCTGATGAGATTATTCAGTGTTAAAACATAGCATGGGGAATTGTTGGGGGCCTGAGATTAAAATTTAAACTGTTACCCAAGTAATTAATATCATTCTTTTCATAAAGTTATTAGAACAATCCAGCTGTTTCCCAGAAATCCAACCATTCCCAGGCTTCATGGGATTGTAAGAGAACAAATGAATCCTTGGTGAATGGCTCTGATTTTCTGTCAGAAGTGACAGCAGAGTGACATGCTACATGGTCTGCACTCTCCACCTTGGATACAGCCTGTCCTCCAGGTCTGAGCTGCTCATTTTGGAAGTGGCCTGTCCTACTTTGTGCTGTTCATCTCAGGTGCAGGCTATACTCCTTCTCTGTCCTAGCCATCTTGGGTAAAATCTGTCCAGCTTAGGAGCCCCCATGTCGCCTAGTGGCTCATTCTCAAAGGTAATTTACCATAATTTTCTATCTAGTTCAAGTTTACAAATATTCTGCAGTTCTTAGCCTACTATCTCTTGGTATATCTAGCATGCCCGAGATGAGCACCCTCAGAGAAATGGGCATGCTTATAAACTTTTCTAATGTCACTGTGTTATGCTCCTACTTAAAATAGAGCTTTTAGCCCCTATAACCTGAGTTTTTCCTTTTATACACAGAAAACCTGAAAATCTATAGAGCTGATTGAAATAGGCTAGGGAATGTAATCCCTGCATTTCCATAAAAGCCTTCAGTGAAACACAGCAATGAGTCTCTCAGAGGTCCTGGCAAATGGCTGGGCAATCATTTCTTAAAGTCACTCAGGCAAACTTTGCTCAAAGCTCCTCATCACTGCTCAAGAAAAGTAAATCACTGAATATCTATGAAAAGAAGTCACGCATGAGTGTAGGGGAGTGAGTCAGTAAAAGGCTTGACTTGCATGGATCTAAGACTCTGGTTCTGTAGTTGAATCCAATAGAGAAACCTGTTTTGTTCCATGTGTTCAATTCTATTGCCTATACCTATATCCATCCATGTGCTTTTATAGTACTGTTTATTTTATAATTTGATAATGTTAGTTTTCATGACTTGACATGGTTCTAGCAAGTAGGTAGCAGGGCCTAGTCAGAGTGGGTCAGATGATCCCATTGAACTGGCTCTTTATATCTACTTACGTCAAAAGCTGTTTCTTGGATCTTGAATATTCTCTTGGCTGAAGCTACACAAAGGAAACACAGAGTGACAGTGGTGGTTGACTGACACACTGAGAGCCACCCTTGGCACTCCACGGTGGGGATGGGACCCCAAGGCCTGTGGCCTGACCACTTAACTAAGAAAGATGTCAGATGTTTTCTTTGCTTTTCTCTGTAGTAGTTGGTCTTTTTTCTTAGCACTGTGGCTATCACTCAGAGGTCATGCTATACTACATTTTCCTATTAAAGCTCTTGTTTATCTTTTGCTTGTATGTGTGTGTATGGTGCATATTTTAGGTGAATATGATGACCACTATACCACAAAACACCCTGTTTTGTGTGTATATGTTGGTGCATGTGTGCCATGGCACATGTGTGAAGGTCAGCCCTCTGCTTCCACCTTGTTCGAGACAAGGTGTTTCTTAGTGGTTTTCTCTCTCTCTCTCTCTCTCTCCTGTGGACTAGCTAGTATGCAGCTTCCACATTCTCCTGATTTTGCCTCCCATTGCCATAGGCACATGGGGATTATAGATATGCATATTACTTGTATCTAGTTTTATCCAGATTTATTTGGCTTCTGGGGACCTAAACAACTTGTCAGCAAAATAAGCACTTTTAATCATTGAGCTATTTTCCCAGACCAAGCTCTTGTATATCTTATCCAGCTTCTGCTGAAACCTTTATATAGAACAATAGTTGCATGCCATGCCTCTGTGAGTATATATATGCATATTTATATAGTTTATATATGACTGATAATATATAGAAGAAAAACTTTCTAATTTTGTTTGTAAGCTGAAGGCAATAAAAGAAAATCACTGAGGAAAGTTACCAAAGAAGGGCTGGCTCACATTATAGAGAACACTTAAGGAATATTTATTGAATGAATCAATACAACCATTGGTGGGGATGGGATGGAGCATAAGCATTCTGTTCTCAATTGAAAATATTCTATGGTGTTTATTTGATAACGTAGGAAAGCTTTTATGCAGCAATAAACATCTAAGGGGTATATTTGAAGAAATAATAAAACATTCCAGTTATTAAAGTGATTTTCAAGTGCCTGGAATTTCACAAAATTTCTCAAAGGATAAAAAAATGCAGAGTATTACTCAAGAAATATGCTCAACAACCTCTAAGTTACACATGTGTTGAACAGCTTCTTTTTGATGTTCAAGTAAAACAGAAAGCACAAAATACTTCCCACCAAAGAAAATGGAAAAGCAAAACATGCATCTCTTGGTCAGGAGGCCATTCCTTTGTGCACATGTTAGAGTTGCTGCACCATACTGAAATCTGGGTAAATATGACAAAAAATGAAAGGGAACCAGTTTACCTCTTTTCCTAGCATAATTTTTACAAATTGGTAACTCTTATTAGAATCTAAAAGGTTTATGCAAATGTAATGTAAGCTGTGAATATCAAGAGGTCTGAATTTGAAGGCATCTGGCAAAGGGCTTAGTACCTTCCAAATATGGGTGAGCTATTTCTTGGGTTAATGAGTGAAGTGATACCCACACTGATCTTCTCTGTATTCTGCCTGCTAATTCCTTGACTGGCTGTGGCCAGGCCTTTATCTCTCTGTGTGTGGCGTGCCATCTGCCTGTAGTACACGCAGAAATCTAGTGGTCACATTGATGCAGTCGCTCTTCCATGGCTTCTTCTTACTCTGTCATCTTATAAATTCCCTGGTTGTCATCTCTGCCCCCAGGCCCTTTGTATGTTTAGTCACCTTGCTGCTTCCTATGGCATGAGTCATATTCTGTACTTGTGCACTGCTTTTTTGCATTCTCTGAACAATGAAATTTTCCATATAGGCAGAAACTTCACAAATAGCATTCCATGAACTAGAACTGAGAGTTCTATTTCTGCTACTGGTGGAGATAAAAAATACATATCAGCATCTGCATCTATCGAAATGATCATGTGATTTTTATGTTTAATCTGTTGGAAGATAAATACAATATTTATAAGCAAGATGTTAGAAAAATAAACCTAGGGGCCAGAGAGGTTGCTTAGCAGTTAAAGGTGCTTGCTAAGTCTGATTGGTTTGATTCTCCAGTACCCATGTAAAGTGAAACACGCAGAGTGGAGCATCCATCTGGAGTTCATTTTCAGTGGCAGGGGCCCTGGTGTGCCCATTTTCTCTCTCATAAATAAATATTTTAAGAAAATGTCTAACAGTATACAAACAGTAATATGTTATTGAAAATAGGGATTTGTCCTGAATATAAAAAGCTGGTTTAATATTTGTATCAGTTACTTTCATTGTCATTGTGACAGAATACCTGACAAAGCAATTAAGTGAGGACTTATGATGGTTCTGGGTTTAAGAGGATACAGTCCATCATGGTAGAAGAAGGCATGGCAGTTAGTGGCTCCAAGGGGGCAGGAGCATGTAGCTGCAACTCTTTACTCTCACATATTTTATTTATTTATTTATTTATTTGAGAGCGACAGGCACAGAGAGAAAGACAGATAGAGGGAGAGAGAGAGAGAATGGGCGCGCCAGGGCTTCCAGCCTCTGCAAACGAACTCCAGACGCATGCGCCCCCTTGTGCATCTGGCAAACGTGGGACCTGGGGAACCGAGCCTCGAACCGGGGTCCTTAGGCTTCACAGGCAAGCGCTTAACCGCTAAGCCATCTCTCCAGCCCTCACATATTTTTTTATATTTATTTATTTGAGAGTGACAGACAGACAGAGAAAGAGGGAGAGCGAGAGAGAGAGCATGGGTGTGCCAGGGCCCCCAGCCATTGCAAACAAATTCCAGACGCGTGTGCCCCCTTGTGCATCTGGCTAATGTGGATCCTGCGGAATCAAGCCTCGAACCGGGGTCCTTAGGCTCCACAGGCAAGTGCTTAACCGCTAAGCCATCTCTCCAGGCCTGCTGTCACATAATAGAGGAACAGGAAGTATAGATAGGGCTGGAAGTGAGGCTGGGCTAGAAATCTGAAAGATCATTCCCCAGAAATCTACTTCCTAAAGCCAGATCCCACCTCTCAAAGTTTCTACAACATCCCAAAATAGTGTCACCATCTGAGAATCTAGTACCTAAACACATGAGCCTAAGGGGGGCATTTTTTTTACAAAGCATAACAATATTTAAATACCAACTAATATAATTTATGATATTAATAGAAAAAAATGTATGATAATGCTCACAAATACCAAAAATACAATTATGGAGGTTCAGTACACACTCATGATAAATGCATGTAATATACCATGAACCTCAATGAACTTTCTGAGCTGGAGAGATGGCTTAGCAGTCAAGGTGCTTGCCAGCAAGGCCAAAGGACCCAGGTTTGATTACCCAGGACCCATGTAAACCAGATACATGAGGTGGTACAGGTGTCTTAAGTTCTTATGCCTCTTTCTCTCTCAATTAAATAAATAATATTTTAAAAAAATTAAAAAAAATTTAAGACATCAAGTTTAAAAGCCTTATAGTGAATATATTACTGAATAATGAAATGTTGACTACTTGTAGTCAATGCATTAAGGTAAAAATATGAATAAATGCATAATAATTGGAAAGGAAGAAGTAAAATTGTTTGCAGATGAGATAATCGTTTTCTAGATTTGCCAAGGAATTTCCAGAGACTACAAGTACTCATGTGGATTTAGTAAAGCTGTGGGATATATAATGGACACACAAGCAATAACTGTATCTCTATAGACTTGTAGCAGAGAATTGCATTATGAGAGTGCACATACAAAGTAAAATACTCAACAAGAAATTCAAGAAAAAAAAAACTGTATAATCACTGCATTGAAACCTACCAATCACTGTTGAGTGCAATACAGAGGCCTCAAAAGGAGAATGGTAACCATATTCACAAATGGGGGAGACACTTTATTTTCTAATAAGTGTCCCTCTCAAATATATGTATGGACTCAAAAGACTGTCAACCAAAATGTAGGTGAACACTTTAAAAACAAATGGGCAAGCTGATTCTACAGTATACTTTAGAATATACAACACTAAGAAAAGCAACACAATTCTAGGTGGGGAAAGAATAACACTGATGTGATCACCAGTCTTTCTATAAAGCTATATTTATCATGTTGGTGCATTATTGATCCAAAAATAGACAAGTAGATCAATGGAAGAGAGTAGGAAGTTGAGATGTAGACCTGCCTATACATATGCAATTGATTTTTGACAGGAGATAAAGGCTATCTAATGGGGAAGTTAAAATCTTATCATTAGAGTGTGCTAAATGTCCATTCTGTTGTCTGAAAAGATAGGATGAAACCAGTCTGATGGACAGTGCATGCCTGCAATTCCAGCACTCTGGAGGCAGAGACAGGAAGCGGAGTTTGATGCCAACCTCAGCTGCACACCAAGAGCTTGTCTCCAAAACAAACAGGTACATATGTAAGTAGATGAACAGATTACTGGGGGTGGAATGGCCTAAGTGAAGTCAGGGGAAGTTACTGAGTAAAGGAAGGATGAGGGAGGGCTAATAAAAATTTAAAATGGTATGAATAAGCCATATGGAAGCATACTTTTTTGGAGAATGACACACCCAGAAGCCATAAATTGCTACTAGAAAAATTTCAGCGTGGGATGGGATGCTTTCCAGTAATTTATCAGCCTTGGAGGTCCCTGATGCCCCCAAAACATTATAGGCCATTTTTAAGGCTCTTGGTTTCCCACCATGAATAGATGATAAAACCCTATTGCTGAAGAATCCACTTGCTTGGGTGACAAGGTCACTGAGAAATCAAGCTACAGCTGAGCTGAAAACCTCCTCTTTGTAGACCAGCTGACAGAACATTGGAAAAAGCTACACTGCATGCAGCCTTATGGGAGACAGAAGTCATTAGTGGAGATGGCGACAGTAGACACTGAAAGTCTTAAGTTTGCTCATCCAGGCCAAATGAGCCAATGGATGTGACAGTGGCATGTCTGTTATGGGGGGAAAACCAACTGCTCTCTAATTGGACTGGAGGCCTGCTCCACAGGGGGAATACATGCTTGGTACTGAACACCTAGTCAAAAGTTTATGATGGGGATGGTCATGAGACCTAGGGGTGTAAGGCCTACTGATGTCTGGCTAAATGCACATATTACACTCATCAAACTTCCCTGTAAGCACTTTTCTTAATGTTCATACCCATATATTAATGCTACTCTCACTTTTGATTAGAGAAGCTTCTCTTTTCAGATGGTGGTAATCTCTGGGATGACTCAAAAGGCACCATAGTGCTGAGAAGAAGTGACAGAGGAGTGCTTAGCACAGAAATATCTCTATCACCCCTTCCAAGGCTTAGGATCTATTACAGAAGATGTGGCAGAAAGAATCTTAGAGCCAAAGGAAGGGTAAGACTCCTTACAATGCACTCTTCCACACACAAAATGGCCTGGATATCCATGATCACACAGTTCTTGATACTGCTTACACAAGACCTTCATAATAGGAGAAAAATATGATGATATCAAATTTAAAGAGAGACTAATTGAGAGGTGGAGGGGATATGATGGAGAGGGGATTTGTGAAGGGGAAAGAAGGGGAGGCAAAGGGATGGGAAAGAATTATCATGGTTTATTTTCTATAATTATGGAAGCTGCCAATAAAAACGTTTAAAAGAAATAAAGTGGAGGGAACAATATGAAAACATGACCCAACTTTTGTCATAAAAACACATGCACAAGTAAAACCATAAAAGCTTAGGGTCTGCAACTTTTAAAAGATAGCAAGTGAGCATTTCTTTGCGATTTTCAAGTAGACAAAGATACTTTTAGGAAGGACTGAGGAAACTTTAAACAAAAAGGAATAAAGATATGGGAGAGGAGTTCATCAAAATTAAAACTACACATCAAAGTGAACCATTAGAAAAGGAAGTATAATTTGAAAGAAATATATAATATTTTTCTGACATAAGACTCATTAAAAATTATATATGTAATATAATACATTAACATTTATAAAGGACTTAAACAGACACTACAAACATAAGAATGAGCAATAAAATATAGAAGAAAAAAGACTATGGAAGGATATTAAGACTGTAAAAATGTAACTTTACATACAAGAAGATGCAGTTTTATAATATTAACATGTCCTTAAAATTGGAAAGACTGAATAGAAAAGACTATTCAGTAGTTAGTATTCTCATATATTGCTGATGGTGATGTAAAATAGTATAACAAGGTAAAAAATAATCTACTTTGGAAAAGGACTGGAAAGTTGCTTTGAGACTTAGCCATTCCATTTTCACCTATTTATTTACAAGAAATTAATGCATAGAATAATTAAGATAATAGTATTCATGGAAGCTTTATCCATATAAGTTAAAAAAAAAGGTGGAAACATGTCAAAAAATAGCAGGTGAAAAATTGTTAGTCATAAAATTGTTTGCTACTAGCAGGGTGTGGTGGCGCAGGCCTTTAATCCCAGCACTCGGGAGGCAGAGGTAGGAGGATCGCCGAGAGTTCGAGGCCACCCTGAGAATACATAGTGAATTCCAGGTCAGCCTGAGCTAGAGTGAGACCCTACCTTAGAAAACAAAAAAACAAAAACAAAAAAAAATTGTTTGCTACTTAGAAATAAGAGGAAGTTATTGATAAAGTAAATAATTTACTTTATCATACCATAAACATGAACAGGAAAATCCAGACCCTGAATATCCTATGCCGTATGATTCTACCTGTCTGAGCTCTGAGGAGAGGCGGGGTTCCTTCCTGGTGGTAAGCATCCATAAGTAGTTGCCTCTGCCTGGAAGTGCTGTGGAGCACCAACTGCCAGTACAAATGGGGGTGGTGCTGAGGGCATGGCCTACCCAGATGGGTACATTTATCAAAATTGCAAGCTGTAGTACTCAAATTCTCACATTTCCTGTGTGTTCATTTTACTTCAATAAAACGAAAATGAAGGGCAGGAGAGATGGCTTAGCAGTTAAGGTGCTTGCCTGCAAAGCCTAAGGACCCAATTTTGATTCCCCAGTACCCATGTAAAGCCAGATGCACAAAGTAGTGCATGTGTCTGGAGTTTGTTTGCAGTGGTTAGAGTCCCTGAGGTGCACATTCTCTCTCTTTTTGTTTTCTATCTACCTCTTTCTCTTTCTCACTCTCTCTAAAATAAATAAGGAAATAAATGAAATATTTAAAAGAATAAAAATGTAGTATTAGGAATGTAAGTTTACTGGATTATTCTTCAGTGTTAAGAATGAAGAAGAGAGCAGGAGTGAGCAGGCGAGCAAGTGAGCGAGTGAGCAAGAGCGAGAGCGAGAGAGACAGAGAGAGAGAGAGAGCTAAGAGGTTTCCGGATTTGGGGCAGGAAGTGGTCTGAGAAAAGAAAGCCCAAGGGATTAGTGGGTGTGCCAGAGGACAAGACTGCTTATGGCCTTTTACTCCTCCTTGCTTCTGAGGATAATTCTGGTTTTCAACTTGGTTTAGGATGCTCAGGGTGAGAGGCCTGGAAAGCAAGTAAAAGGTCAGACTGAGGCCTATAATATTTTCCATCCTATCTTGCTGACCATTGAAAGGTCTAAAAATTCTCTCAATGGTTTTAACTGGTCACAAACAGAGACAAAGGAATATTAACATTTCTCATTTTTAATTTTCTTATGTTAAATACATCCCCAAACTTGACTTGTAAATTTCCTATCAAATGTGTAGAGCCCATTTTATTCATAGCCCCAAGTTGTTCCTGCTGTTCTGTCTTCCCTAACCCATTTAGCTCTCAATATTTTTCCCAACATGACTCTAAATATCATGCTTGTGAAGCCCACTCTGATTGAGAGATCTGCATTTTATTGACTAGTTTACCTCAAGTAGCAGTGCCTTGAACAAAGAATATGTTCAACTCCTTCCTCATTCCTGTCATTTGATTCACTTATACACACATTTAGCCCATCTTTATTGCGTACTCATTCTGTGTAGGGCCCAGAATATCGACACACACTATCCAGGCCCATGAAGGACCCAGGACCCTTCCCCTTGTATTCGTACACCAAGGTGTCCTGTGACATCTGTGTGTGCACTCATCCTCATTCTAGGCTCTAAGCATCCTGTTAACTGCCCTAGACACTGTTTTTAGTAGAAAGAATAAATGAATGAGGGATGGGATGAAGGAGGAAAGGGGAGGAGAGAGCAGATGAAAAATAGGAAGGAAAGGGAGGGGAAGAAGATCTGACTAAGAATTCTGAGTGTGTGAATCTCTTTGTCCCTATGTTTGTTGTCCTCCCAGGCTCCCAGGTGCTGTATTTGCATCTTACTGCTTCTGGCCTGTGAAGAAGCAGGGCCCAGAGGCTGGGGTTCAGTTAGGAACCATTTTCGAGTCACAGTGTCACGAGTGAAGCCAGTGTTCTTCACATGTCTACTTGACTCCTATCCAAGGTTAAGGTAGGCAGCTGCTGGACAGGCCTGGTCCTAACAAGTGAGCACTATCATCCCTGCAAAGCAGCCAGGCAATTGCCTTATTGAGTCACTTTCCAGGTACAATGAGTCATGCTCTGTCAGGGAGGTGAGGGGGGGGGGCAATTTTTTTCCTGATGATGCTAGATCTGCAGGATATAGCTTGTCCACCTCACATGACACCTGTAGGACCAGAGATGGGTAGCCCCAGGCTCTTGGAGAGACTGAGACAGACACTGGAAAATGGGGGTTGAGTGAGTCTGTATGCTGTACATGAATGCATCTCCTCGTCTGCGTGTGTTTTAATCCTTACTTTACAAAGCAGAAGTTTGTCTAATGGGCTCTTATGAGATATAGCTTTGAGTATAACTGTGCTCCCTGGGTTCTTGGGTAGGCACTTTGTTCTCTGTCGTACGAAAAATAAGATGCACCAAAGTGACTTGCCACTGGCTTTGACCACAGGCATTTTGAAATGTTTTGCATTTTAGCATATAAACTAGATACTTAGTGAGAATTTGGCTTTGACTTGTCATGTGTAACTGTCTTTCTTTTCTTCTTCCTTTCTTTCTTCCTTTCTTCCTCCCTCCCTCCTTTCCTTTCTTCCTTTCTTCTTCCCTCCTTCCTTTCTTCCCTCTCTCCCTCCCTCCCTCCCTCTCTTTTTTTCTCTCTCTTTTTTCAACCTATAGGCCTATAGACACTGGAAAAAAAAATTGGATGACTAGTTTATACTGTGCAATTAAAGAATGTGAGCAATGGGCTGGACACAAAGAGTTTTTGTGTGGCTCTAAGAAGGAGGAGCAGCATGAGGTGAGCATGGCCTGAGGGAGGGCCTGTAGTCCTTACTCATCCTGAGCATTGAGCACTAGCTCATAGGAGTGGAATGGGCCTGCATTTCTTGGTCTGGCATCTGCCTGCCAGGCTGTAAGCTCAAAAGAGGATGTGACTAATCAGGAGACTTAAAAACTGGCACTTGGACATTGCTTCATGGCCAGTTCTAGTGCCTGGATACTCTTTGCAGTGAAAGGGATAGAGAGAGGAAGTATCTTGCAAACATCTTGGTCATTTAGCCATAAGTCTACATGTATATGGTCTTAGAAAGCATCATGTCTCTCAGATACAGTTGACTCATTAAGAGGTAATGATGACTGTAGTGTACTTTATAAAACATGACAATATCCTTGGGGTAATTGTACGCACTGGGTGTGTGCTACAGTTGGAATTTTTCACATTTCCTTGTCCCAGGACTTCTAAGCCTGATTATAATTCCTTCAGAGGGAGAAATTTGTGTGATTTTTGGTCTATACAAGTTTTTGTTATACCCTTTGTCCAAATACTGCATCTGTGACTCCTTGCAGAATTCTTTCTGTGAACCCTTGCTTCTAGACTGATTAATTGCCACTGTGCCCAAATGTCAAGCCCTCACAAGATAAGGATTATGATAAAGAAAGCACATCAAAGCTATGCATGCACACACACACGTGCAACATACCACACACACACACACACACACACACACACACACACACTCACACTCACACACTTCCATACTTCAAACCACAGGACACACACACATAAGCAGGCACACACGTGGAGTGCACAAGACTCTGGCCTCCTTGATGGATTTGGCAATGATAGCTTTGGCAATATGCCAGGCAGAGATGTGTGCATCTGAGAAGCACAAATGTTCAGCTGAGCAGCACCTGCTGTCCTCTGATCTTTCCATTTGCCTTGAAAAGGCCAAGGAAATAGAGACAAGAGTCCCTGAAGTATTAGACAACACCAATCAGCAGGGCATCCCTGTGAGACCAAAGGCCTTGGACATATGTGAGGGCTGTTCTGTCAGCTAGGGATCACCTTTCAGCCACAGTAAGACAGACGAATGCCAAGCTAGATGAGGGGATGCAATCTGTCCACCCCTGATGGTACCTGGATTGTGTGATGGGAGCAGATGCTTTTGTTGTGAATGCAGCTGGTGACAAGAAAGGAGAAAAGCCCGGCAGTGAGGCAAAGTGCTAAGAGAGCTCAGGCTCTCCAGAGGAAGCTGATTTCTCATTATCAATCTGAAGCTTAGGTGGCAGACTTCTCATCTGTGTGGTACCTTGTTGAAGCTTTCTGGCAAAGGGGAGGATTGACATTAAAATCAGAAGTCACAATAAGAGGGTTCATCTTTCCTTGCTCTTTCTTGGGACAGGAACCTGCAGCCATCACTTTCTTTCGTGTTTTTTAGAGTCACCCTTGACAATGACATTTATTTTTCCAGGAAGGATGGATACATTTGATGTATCATAGGGATATGGCCTGGAGAATGAATAGGTTGAACTTGTTACTCCTTGGCTATCTGACTGGTATAGAAACATGATTTTTCTTGTTAAAGAAGCCCGATCCTAAGGTACAGAGGTTAAATGCTACACTTATCACTTTGAAGATGTCTGATGTCAATTCCACTGATTTTGAAATCATAATTATTCTGATTATTTCTTTTTTCAAATATTTACTTTTTATTTACTTATACACAAAAGCAAGAGTGAATAAATGACCATGCCAGGGCCACTTATCACTCATGAATCACTTTGTGTGTCTATTTTACATAGGTACTTGGAAATCAAACCTGGGAACCTGGGCCTGAGGGCTTTGTAAGCAAGCATCTTTAAGTGTTGAACCATCTCTCAGCTCAAATATTATTTGTTGATCATTTTTATCTATTACTAAGATTCTTAGATTAAATGCTGTTTACTTGCATAATATTAGAAAATTAAATTCTTAAAGAGACAAGCTTCTACCAAGGTCAATGTCAATTTCTTTGTGAAAAACAGAAACTTTTACAGGGGGCATATTCCACTTAAAAAAACAAGGTTGTATCTCGTTAAACACAGAGCAGTGGTATTTATTTCTCCCTCTATGTATCTGTTTCTTTGTTCTTCTCTTTATTTTTATTGCTATCTTTAACATTCTTTTTCTTTTGAATATTCCTTCATTCATACAAAAACTAAGTTCCATGAAGTTGATCATAGTTCTTTCTTCCAGTTCCCAGACACATATTTTTAGGAACTGTTTATTAACTTTTTCATTAAAATTTTTATTGAGCTGATTTCATTGTATACACAGTTGTTTCCTTGAACCACTTACCACAAATTGAAGCATTCTGCAAAGTCATGTTTTTGCAATATTATAACCATATAACTCACATTTTGTTCACATTTATTTGTGCTGATTTATATGCAGGTATTGTGTATGTAGTCAGCTTTCTACATTTTTATGACATATGTAGATTCATATGTCAATCACCATAGCTAAGATACTGAGCAGCTTTATTACCTCAGGAATCCTGTTTTTAAATTAATGGATTACGTCTTAGAACATTTTTATATTTACAAGGAAATTAGACATATAGTATAATTCCCATATCTATCCCTGACTTCCATATAATTTTCTCTATTGTTAACATCTTGTTTATAGTTCTTGTTTCACAAATTAAGGAACCAGTATTGATAAACTATGGTTAAGTGAACTCATGGTATATTCAGACTGTTGCTGTATTGGCATTTTCATGATGTTGCTCTTAGAGTTAGATAGGGGTTGTACATTTGGGGAGGAAGATCCTAGAGGTAAATTGTTACTTTCATCACATCATGTCAAAGGCATATACTATCAACATGACATGTGACTAGATGCTGACCTGAGCCATCTGGCAGAAGCAGTGTTTATAGCCATGACTTCTTTCTAATGAAATACTAGAAGTCTCAGTTCATGCAAAAAATGTATATACATACAAACACACACACACACACACACACACACACACATATGTATATATATGCATACATACATACATGCATACATATAGAGAAAGTAAGAAACAAAACTTTTTATACACAGGTTATAAGATTGTTTATTTAGAATATACCAAAGAATTAACAAAAAGTGTATGACTAAAATTTGAAATTTTAAAACATCATTTACATTAGAAACTAAACAAATTTAAAATATAAGTTTGAGGGCTGGAGAGATGGCTTAGCAGTTAAGAGCTTGCCTACAAAAGCTATGGACCCAGGTTCACTTCTCCAAGTTCCACATGAGCCAGATGCACATAGTGGTGCATGCATCTGGAGTTCATTTGTAGTGACTAGAGGCCCTGGTGCACCCATTCTCACTCTCTCTCTCCCTGTCTCTAAGTCAAATGCCCCACTCACAAAATGTGGCAGCTGAACAGGAAGTTCACAGAGGAAGAAATATAAATGGAAAAAACACACTTAAGAAAATGTTCATCATCCCTAATCATCAGGGAAATGCAAATTAAAACAACTATGAGATTCAACCTTACCCCAATAAGGATAGCAAACATCAAAAACTCAAAGGAAAATAAATGCTGGCAAAGATGTGGTGAATTAGGAACACTTATCCACTGTTGGTGGGAATGTAAGATCGTACAAGCACTTTGGAAAGCAATATGAAGACTCCTGAAAAAGCTGACTATACAGATACCAACTGACCCAGTTATTCCCTTACTGGGCATCTACCCTAAAACCTTCAAACCACAGGCCAGAGAAATTTGCTCAACCATGTTTATAGCAGCTCAATTCATAATAGCTAAGAGCTGGAATCAACCCAATGTCCATCACTAGAAGAATGGATAACTAAGATGTGGTATATCTACACAATGGAATTCTATACAGCAGTAAGAAGGAATGACAGAATGAAATTTGAGGAAAAATGGTTGAACCTGGAACAGATCATTCTCAGTGAACTTAGCTAGACACAGAAAGAAAATCACCACATAGTCTCACTCATCTACAGCACCTAACCTGAATCTACAAAAGATGCCTTACATACCCAGCAAGCATCTCATGGACTAGACAATAGGCAATGGGAGGGCAAGGGAGGGTGTGGGAAACACATATCTAGACCCAGATGGCAATGTTACCATAAAATTCTACATCCTAAAAGGCAGACCAAATGGCTGAACCTTCACCAGGCCCTTAGAGGGAACACCTGAACCACAAGACACTGGAGAGGATAGGATGAAGACTAAACTTAATCTTCTACAGCTTCTCTCTCTTCTCTCTAACTATTTTATATTAGTTATATTTTTCTTCCTTATCTTAGTGGGCACTGACCTGTAACTCCCAGTACCAGCATGTGGCTATCATCCACAATGAGCTTTTGGTCAGAGAGACCTACAAGATTTCCTCAAAGAAAGACAGATTTCTGTCAGAGTACTTGATGACCCACCAAAGGTAAGGCCCTACTGCTGAAGACACCTTATGTGGTTGACATGTAAAATGGAATGGCATGGCTGGAAGCTATAAAAGAGTCAGTCCCCAGTCAGTCAGTGGGTCTAGTGCTAGAAGGTGCTACATGGACGACTGGGGGAAAATGAGCAATATCTGTCCAAGCAACTCATGGTCTAACCTACTTAGCAGCAAATAACTGGTTGTGATGCCCACACAAGTGCAACAGTGGCACACAGCCATGGTGGGAATTCTGTGACCTTTCCACAGTTGCTCTTATGAAGAAATTTCTACTCTTAGCAAATGATATTCAACCCATTGCCCATTGTCCTCACCCTGCCTGTTGGTGGCTCATATCTGGACACTGTATCCATATCAACTTGACCAAAGATCACATTTCTGTTGTCATATTTTACAAAACACTCATGGAAAGACTATATACCTTCCAGATACTTTTCTGAGAGCACAGAGAAGTACAAAATTGGAATATAGGTTTTAAGCTAGATGCAATCTTTAAATGAAGTATTTCTAAATTCATTAGAGTACTACTCATGATTTCAGAAGACACACATGGAAAGACAGGGAAAGGAAGAGAGAAAGACAAACCATGAAGGACAAAAAGACCACATAATCAGAAACAGACAAAATGTTTTATAATGAAAACATATTTGGAATCTTCTTGAGTGTGACTTGGACTTATCAAAGAGTGGACAGATGGCTAAATGTATATATTTGTTTATTTATGTGGTGTTATTTTTACTTATTTGATAGAGAGATTGGGTACTCTAGGGCTTCCTGCCTCTGCAACAAATTGCATATGCAGGAGGCACTTTGAACGCCTGGCTCTATACAGGTCCTAGGGATTAAATTCAGCCATCAGGCATTGAGAATAAATGATTTTAACCACTGAGTTGTCTCTCCAGCCTGGCGGTTGACATTTAATTTTCACTCAATTCCTATTTTACCCAGTGGCTGAAGCTAGTCCTGGTATTTCTCTTGGCATTTTTGTAAAACTTCTGTTCTGTTCATTTTGTTCCTAACAAATATAAAGCACTACATCACCTCTGCTAAGCTTTAATTGTAAAACAAAGCCTATCATTTCAGAGACTTGAGGTGCTTTGTTATCTTGCTGTCTCCATATTGTTTCAATCTCCCCAGATGTATGTTGTATTTTCTTTCTAGTCTTCTCTTTAATTGAGAGAAAGTGTGAGAACAGCCATGAGCTCCTGCTGTACGCTGCCCTGCACAGTGACCTTGATCTCATCCATCACTCTGGCTTCGAAATCTTTGAACTCACATACCACATCCTCCTGAAGTGATAACGAGAGGCCTCTGGTCACATACCTTATTAAGATCCATAAATGATCACTGCGCATCCCTGATTTTGTAGGTAACAACTAGAGCAAAAGGGAGATGAGATTAATCTACATCCCAGATTGTTCTCAGTGACTTTCCTGGGCATCCTTCCTTTCTAAGTATTTAGAGGCATCATTGGACCCCATTAAAAGTTCTTTCACAAACTGTCCATGGTATAGTTTTTCTGGAACTTCTTGCCCCATATTCTTCCTCTGTATATTTTCTTGTTCCTTCTCAAGTCTCTAGGTACCAACAGTGACTCATAGTGGGTCAGAGCACCCATGCACCAAGCACATAGCTTCTCTACTTAGGTATATGATGCATTCTGTCTAAGAGATTCAAAGTCCTGGTGAGGAAACAAAAGCATGCCCAGTTTTTTTCTTTCTCTTTCCTTGAACTTTAACTTCATAATGATATTTATTTTTCCCTTTCTGTCCAAAATAGTTTGGTTTGGTGGAAAAGACTGAACTAACACTAGTTGAGTTTTGGTTTCTATTTATCATTCATCAGCATTTTCCACTGACCTCTGGCAAAAGAACTATCATTTTCATGCTCTGTGATTCTTAGAGGACAGTGTTATATTAGTTAAGTGGATAAGAACCAGGCTTTGAAGTGTGCACCTGGGATGGATGACCATCAGCCTTGAGGAATTAACCTGCTGTCTCTGGCCCTCCATATTGTCCTAAAACATGTGGGAAATATGCTAGTCTATGAGTTTACTACAGAGTGGTAAGAAATCTAGCCTATCTGTGGTAGGTACCCCTTAAGCAGTGATTCAGAAGTTGATTTTTATCCATGCATTTATGTTTCCTAAGTTGTGTTCTCTTGGTGTTTCCTCATTTTTAACCCAATTCTATATCCTGCCCTTCTCCTGCATACATCCTTGCTCAGGTCTGGTCTTTCTTTTGTGAACATGCCCTCTTATGTCTAAGCTAAAGTTAAGAGACCAGTGAAAGCAGCATGGACTCATAGGAAAGTATTCAGTTTTAAAAAATGATCAATATAACACAGAATTTCATTTATATAAAGTTTACAAATGAACTAAGTAAATTAGAGTATTTCCATACATATGTGAGAATGATTCAGAGAAGCAGGCAGGGTGACCCTCATCATCAGCATGTGATATCCACTAAGAGAGTAGATTCTGGGAAGAGTAGAAGACTGGATTCCTCAGCCTCAATAGAGAATAGCACAGGTTCATTAAGTATGGCACAATGGCTCCTTGGGAGCTCTACATACAATTTATGTATGTTTGTCTATATGTATGTGCTTTACAATCTGAAAAAAGTTTATTTTTAAATTTTCTTAGAATTTATTATTTTTATTTATTTACTTGAGAGAGAGAAAGAAAGAGAGAGAGAGAGAGAGAGAGAGAGAGGAGAGAATGAGAGAATGGGCTAAGGCTTCTAGCTACTGAAAACAAACTCTAGATGCATTTGTCACCTTGTGCATTTGACTTAGGTGGGTCCTGGGCAATCAAACCTGGGTCCTTTGGCTTTGCAGGCAAGCACCTTAGGTGTTAAGCCATGTCTCCAGCCCAGAATTTTCTTAAAATATTTTATTTATTTATTTATCAGAGTGTGAGAGAGAAATAGGCAGATAGAATTGGTGTGCCAGGGCCTCTAGCCACTGCAAACAAACTCCAGATGCATTTGCCACCTTGCGCATTTGACTTACATGGGTCCTAGAGAATCAAACCTGGGTCCATAGGCTTTACAGGCACTAAACTAACTCTCCAGCCCCCAGAAGTTTATTTTTAAGTTACTTTAAGCTAATTTATAACTATATAAAATGTATGAAGGTGAATGTGGTGATTATTATTTTATTCTCATTAAGTTTGATGAATCATTATTGTTATTTGAAACTATGAAAGAATAACTAAGTGATAATGTCCTTGTCCTAGCTGGGTGTGTTCATTATCATCAAATCTGGGTTTTCTCTCCTTGCTTTAGTCATAAGCTTCACACTTCCTCTCTGGATTTAAACACAAATGTGACCAAGTGTTCAACTTGGTGTTTTCCTGTAATGATTGTGGGTGTCATGTCAGGACAACTTCTGACTCCTTTTATTGCCCATCTGCCTTTTCCATTCCACTGAAACTCCTAATGTCTTTTCACTTCCCAATCCCCATACACCTCATAATTAAATAAAGCAACAATGGATCTGATGTTGCTTTATATCTTCTACCACCAAGAGACATTTTGAAAACCAGTACAAATGTGCTGAAATTACTTAATGGAATTTCTTTTTAAAGAGAGTTTTGACTTTATAACAAAATTGAGCAGAAAATAAAGAGACTTTCTCAATATATACCACAACTCCTTTGCCTTATGCACAGGCTCCTGTCATATCTTTACTTCCACCAGAGTAGCACACCTGTGACAGACAACTAATGAACCTATGTGCAGTTCACACTGGAGTTCACTCTTGGAGATGTTATAGTGTATGAGTTTGGACAAGTGTACAATGACATATATCAAACATTATTGCACCATGCAGAATAGTTCCATGAGCTTAGAAGTACATGTACTGCTCCTGTTCACCTGCTCCTCACAACCTATGGCATCTAATAATCTTTTTGCTGTCTTCATAGTATTGATTTTTCTAAAATGTCATGTGGTTGAAATTATATAGTTTATAACCTTTTCAGATTGGCCTTTTTTTCTAAGTGTTCTAAGAGACATTAGTAGGCAGATTAAAAAAGCATAAGCCAAATATGGATTGTAAACAAACAACTCACTTCTTGTATAAAATATAGGACAATTGAAAATGAAAGTATATAAATAATACCTCATGAAAATACTGATCAAAAGAAAGAAGACAAAAACTAATAAAATTAGAGATTAAAAGGAAATCATTACAATAGATACCAATGAAATTCCAAAAGTCATAAGGATCTACCTTAAAACTATATCCTTCACTAAGCTGGCAAATTTTAAGGAAATGGATAAATTTCTGGCTATATATGGCTTACCAAAATTAAATCAAGATGAGATAAGTAATCTAAATAGCTCTATAAGCAGCAATGAGATCAAAGAAGTCATAAAAAAAATCTGCCAACTAAAAAAGTCTAGGACCAGATGAATTCACTGGAAAATTTTACCAGAACTTCAAAAGGGAACTAACATCAATGCTTCTCAAAATATTCCATAAAATAGAAAGGAAGGAACACTACCAAATTCTTTTTATGAATTCAGTATTACGTATGTACCAAAACCAGATAAACACAAAGCAAAAAAAAGAGAATCACAGACCAATCTCCCTCATGAACATTGTTGCAAAAATTCTCAACAAACTGTTGCCAAGTAGATTACAGAAACACATCAAAAAGATCACTCACCTGATGAAAATGCATATTATTCTAGTTTCAGGTATATAAATCAAAAAATATGGCATACCATATAAAAGGATTCAAGGACAAAAATCAAAAGATTATGTCAAAAGACACAAAAGGCATTTGATAAAATCCAACATTCCCTCATGATAAAAGTCCAGAAGAAACTAGGACTAGAAAGAACATATATTAACATTATATATACAACTCTATAGCCATCATTATAATAAATGGGGATAAATTTAAAGCATTTACATTATTTCAAGGACAACACAAAGCTATCCACCTTTTCCTCTCTTATTCAATATAGTACTGGAATTCTCAGCTAGAGCAATTAGACAACAGACATAAATGAAAGGATATAACTACAAACGGAAGAAGTCAAATTGTTTTTATTTGTAGATGATATGATATTATACACGAGAGATTCTAAATACCTTAACAGAAAACTGTTAGAGCTGAGAATCAGTTTCAGCAAAAATAGTTTGCAAACAATTTTGCAAAATTAACACATAGAAGTCATAGTCTCTTACACAATAACAAGTGTGCTGAAGATGAAATCAAGGAAACATTCCTATTCAAAATCACTCCAAAAATACCTTGAAATAAACCTAACTAAGGAAATGAAACATTTCTACAATGAAAACTTTAAAACATTCAAGAGAAAAATTGAAGACACTAGGCAACAGAAAGACATATCATGTTCACAAATTAGAAGACTCAATATTGTGAAAGTGGCTAACTTACTAAAAGCAATTTAGAGTTAATGCAATTTCCATCAAAATTCCAATGTCATTCTACACTGAAATAGCAAAAAAATCAATCTGGAAATTCACTTGGAAGCACACACAAACTTGGATAGCCAAAGCAATCCTGAACAACAAAAATAAGACTAGAAGTATCACTATCCCTGATTTTAAGACAATTACAGTCATATTAACAAAAGCATCATAGTTCTGGCACAAAACCAGACATGTAGATCAAGGGAATAGAATAGAGGACCCATGCCTAAAAATAGGCAGCTGCAATAATTTGAGATTGTGTAAAAATGCAATAATATTAACTGGAGAAGAGACAGGCTCTTTAAGTAATTGCACTGAGAAAGCTGGGTATCCATATGTAGAATCCACACAAAAGAACTGATGTCATGTGTGCTCATGACCTTAATATCAGATCTGAAACTGTTGCAGGGTTCAGAGTTAAAGATGCCTTTGAGATCTCTGGGTGGATTTAGAGTACCTCTATCCAATGCCTCTCATGTTCTTGTCTGCAATTAACAATGAATTGAAAAACATACAGAAAAGGGATTAATTATGAAAGACTTTTTAAGAGAGAGTAGAAACAATAAAAAGGTGATAAAGAAAAAACAATGCTAGGAGAGATCCCAAGAGGGAAATGCACATTTCAACTTGGATCAGGTCTTTTAATAATTTAAGGCATCCAATAGGAACGAGTCTCATTACCAAGTTCAAATGTATACAAAAGACATTGATTGGTTGTTGGACCCAGGAGGCAAGCACAGACTCAGAAATTGTCCACTCATGTGGATATGTGGGGTGGGGGGCACAAATAGATAAAGGAGGCAGGATCAGAAACCTCTTTATCACCATCATGAATCAATATAGAAAGACTAGAGTTCTATACTTACTAGGGTAGAGCGGTTTCTTGTTTTTTGTTTTTAATATTCTGGGCCTATGTCTCAATGCTACATGCAAAATAAGGTTATCTTGCTTATGTAGTTTCAGGGTAGCCTCAAACTCATGGCGATCCTCCTACCACTGCCTCCCAAGTGCTGGGATTAAAGACATGCACCACCATCCCCAGATTTTGCTTCTAGCTTCTATCAAAACTTTGAGGCTGCTAGAGTAAAAACTATGTGAAACATTTTAACATATGGTATAGGAATGAGCTTTCTGAATAGAACTCTCCTTGCTCATAACAAAATGCCACTCACCAACCAATAGGAGTTCATGAAATTGAAACAGCATTTATACAGCAAAGAATACTGTTCATTAAGCAGAGAGGCAGTCTACAGAATTGGAGGAACTCTGTACCAGCTATAAATCTGAGAGAGCATTAATACCTAGGATATACACAAGACTCAAAAACTGAAGAACAAGCAATCTAAACTACAAAAGAGATATAAAGGGAGTATAAAGGGAGGGAAGGGGGACTTAATAGGATGGTATTGTATATATGTAAATAGAAGAACAGATAAATGGGGGGTGAAATGGCCTAAGTGAGGTCTGGGGAAGAGATTCAGTAAAGCAAATGTGGAGGGAAGGCTAATCAAAATCGAAGAGTATATAAATAAGTCATATGGAAACCTACTTTTTTGGACACTGGAACACTCAGAAAAGCCATAGACCATTATTAGAAATTTTTCAGTGCAAGTGATGGGATACTTTCCAGTGACTTGTTGGCTGGGGAGGTCCCTGATACCCCCAAAGCATTACAGGCCATTGCCAAGGCCCTTGGTCTCCCACGATGAATATATGGTAAGACTCTATTGGTGAAGATTCCACATACTTGGGCTGCAAGTTCACTGAGAAATCTTGCTGGAACTGAGCTTAAAACTTCTTCCATGTAGACCAACTGACAGAAAGCTGGAAAAAGCCATGCTGCATGCAGTTCAGTGGGAAAGAGGAATCACCAGTGAAGATACTCAACAGTGAACCCTGCAAGCCTTAAATTTGGCCAGCCAAGCCAAATGAGCCAAAGTGTGCAGTAGTGGCATATCTGTTATGGGTGAAACCAGCCATGCTCTAATTGGACTGGAGGCCTGCTCTATGGGAGGGAATATGTCTCTGCTACTGAAAACCTACAACAAAGGTAGTCATGAGCCCTAGGGGTGTTATGTCTGCTGGTGTCTGGCTAAATGTGTGTATTATGCTCACTAAACTGCCCAGTAATCACTTCGCTTAAAAAATATATATTTTATATATATATAAATATAATATTTTATTATATATTTATTATTTATATTATATATAAAATTATATATATAAAACTTTTATATATATAAAATTTTATATATATAAAATTATATTAAACATATAGTAATGCTACTCTCACTTTTGGCTAGAGTACCTTCTCTTTTCAGATGGCAGTGACCTTGGGATAACTCAGAAGGCACCATGGTGCTGAGAAGAAGTGACAGAGGAGTGCTCAGCACTGAAATGTCTCTATCACACCTTCCAAGATTCAGGGTCCTTTGTGGAAGAGGTGGCAGAAAGCATGTAAGAGCCAAAGGAAGGGTAGCATTCCCTACAATGTGCTCCTCCAGACACAAAATGGACTGGATATCCATGACCTCAAAGTGCCTGACACTACCTACACAAGACCATCATAATAGGAAGAAAAGATCCTGACATCAAAATAAGAAATACTGATTGAGCTGTGGGGGGGATATGATGAAGAGTGGAGTTTGAAAGGGAAAAGTTGGGGGAGGGAGGGAATTACCATGGGATATTGTTTACAATTATGGACATTTCCAATAATAAATAAATAAATAAATATATCATAGAACTAAATAGATAGTTCTTAAAAGAAAAAAATACAAATGGCTAATAAGTATTTTGAAAAATATGTTCAACATCCTTAGCCAATAGAGAAATACAAATTAAAACTGTTTTAAGATTCTATCTCAGTCCAGAATGGTTACCATGAAGAAATGCAATGGCAAAAAAATGCAGGCAAGAGTATGTGGAAAGAGGAACCTTTGTCCATTGTTGGAGGAACATAAACTGGTACATTATGGAAATCAGTGTGGTAGTTTTGATAGAGATAAAATAGACCTGGCATTTGACCCAACTAGACTAATCCTAGGCTTATACCCTAAATTCTTTACACTTTAATATATACCTATCTGCTCATCCGTGTTTATTGCCACTTTATTCACAATGGCTACTAACTGGAATCAGTCTTGATGCCCATCAACTAATGAATGGATAATGAAGATGTAGTAAATATACACGATGGACTTTTTTCAGTTGGAACAAAAAATTAAATTATGACATTTGCATTAAAAATATATGATCTGGAAAAAAATCTACTAAATGAAGTGACAGGCTTAGAAAGTCAAATATGGCATGTTCTTTCTTACATGTGACACCTAATTTCAAATATTTAGATTTTTGTATGAGTTGACATAAGAGTCAGTAACAGAGGCCAAGAAGCTATAAGGGGAAGGGGGCATGAGTAAGGTAGAAAGGGGGAGCTTATGTGAAGGAGATAGTAGATAATTAAATAGAGGACAGCAATACCAAGGATAGAATGATATAAGTTAGGTCAGAGGAGGTAGATGGAGGAGAGTTAATCAAACCTAAAAAGATTATCTGGGCAGGGTGGCACATGCCTTTAATCCCAGCACTTGGGAGGCAGAGATATGAGGATCATCTTAAGTTTGAGGCCAGCCTGGGACTATGGAATAAGTTCCAGGTCAGACTGGGCTAGAGTGAGACCCTACTTTTCAAAAATAAAACAAACACTAAACAGATTATAAATAATACATATGGAAACCTACTTCTTTGTTAGAAGTAGTAACAATATTTTATAAAGTAGTAACTATATTTTATTTAAAGAAAAAATAGAGTATGGGCAAAAGTACCCTGAAGAGTTATTAATGTTGAACCCAGAATCTATAGGTTGTCACATAAAAATTTTAATGACAGATTTGGGAACCTTCCAGTGAAGTGTTTGTTAGAAATGCCCCTGAGGTCCCCCAAACAAGGCAGGATATTGCCAAAGCTTTTGGTTGCCACCAGAACTTAATGGTAAGATCCTATTCCTGAAATCAGCACATGCTTTGGTTGAAGGACACTAAGAAATCAAGCCAAAACTGAACTGGAAGCTTGTTCCCTGCTGGCTAAGCATTCATTATGCTATAAAGTGCTATGTAGTCTGCTCATGCAGAAAAGCTTTAACCAGCAGTGGGCAACTGGCCACCCAGGCAAGATGAGCCCACTAGTCCTTTACTGGTATGGCTATTATGCTGTAACTGATACTTTCTAATTGAAGTTGAGGAGGCTTGCTCCATGGAAGGGAATTCATGCCTGAGACTGAAAACTTAGTTGAAAGCCTATAGATGGGGACTGGAGAGATGGCTTAGTGATTAAAACACTTACCGAAAATCCCAAGGACCCAGGTTTGATTCTGTAGTACTCACATAAGCCAGATGCACAAGGTGGCACATGTGTCTAGAGTTTGTTTGCAGTGGCTGGAGGTCCTGATGCTTTCATTCTCGTGCTCTCTCATAAATAAAATATTCTTTAAAAGCCTATATGTGGAAAGTCACTATCTGTAGGTGGAGTTTCTATTGTTGTTTGACTAAATGGATATCCACCAAATTGCCCTTTCAAAACTTATATCTATGCATATATATTAGTGATGCTCTTACATTTGGTTAGAGAAGTCTTTCTTTTCAGATGGTGGTAACATCTGGGAAGACTGAAAAATCATCAAAGTGCCAAGAAGAAGTGAAAATTGAGTGTTCAGCACTTACTGATGCATCTGCATAATACTCTCCAATGGCTCAGAGACAACAGTGGAAGAGTTGGTGGACAGAATATAAGAGACAAAGGATGGGGAGGAGTGCTCTGAAACACTGCCTCCTTGACATAAAGTAGTTATTTTACTTATGACTCTCAGCAGTTGTTGTTGTCTGCATTAGACTTGCATAATATTGGGCCCACCACCAGGTTGTTATGGATGATGGAGGATAAATATAAGAAGAAATGAAGCCAGGCGTGGTGATGCACACCTTTAATCCCAGCACTCGGGTGGCAGAGGTAGGAGGATTGTCATGAGTTCAAGACCACCTGAGACTACAGAGTGAATTCCAGGTCAGCCTGGACCAGAGTGAGGCCATACATCAAAAAACCAAAAAAAAAAAAAAAAAAAAAAAGAAAGAAGAAGAAGAAGAAATGACATCAATCATCAATACTGAGAGCTCCCAGTAAGAAAAAATGGGGGTTTATTGGGGAGGATGGGAGAGGGGGAACAAAATTAGGGTGGTGGGAGGATATTATGTAAAATTTTAATAAGGTTTAAAAAATTATTCAAAATTAAAAAATGTGGGGAAAATAGTAATATCAAGTAGTGTTCTTCTGAGCAAAGCAAATATCTAACTGCAAGTAATTTTATAAGTTAATCCATAAAGAAAATATGTATCAATTTTAATTATATATATATCAAACAATGGTGACACAAAAACTGTGAAGCAAAACTGAAAGAAATGAATGGATAAATAGCCAAATCAGCAATGAGAATTGAATAATTCAATGCCCTTCTATCACATGGAATAAAACAATTGGATAGAAAATCAGTCAGGCTATAAAAAAATTGCACAGGAAGCAACCAACAGACCAATCAACAGTGACAGAGTAAAAGCAGAATATCCACATTGATTCAAGAATCCATTCAAGAGGGAATAAATGAGTAAATTAAATAAAATGCTGAAGTGAAAAGCATATGTTTATAAGCATAATACAGTCAAATGAGAAATTAATAAGAATTAATTTTGTAGGAATGGGGAGTTTGCTCAGTGATTGAAGGCACTTGCTTGAAAAGCCTGATGGCCTGGTTCAATTCCCTAGTACCTATGTAAAACCAGATGCACAAAGTGGCACATGTGCCTTGAGTTAGTATGCGATGATGGGAGGCCTTGGCATGCCTATATTATCTTTCAAATAAACAATAAATAAATATTTTTAAAAAGAATGAATTATACATGTAAAAATTAAACAAGAAATTGTTAAAAAAATTCATAGTCTAAGATTGTTAAAGGAAATTGAACTGAGTTAACATGAAAGTACAGCATATAAAACTTTGTTGCCCATAGTTAAAGTAGTAGAGAGGGACATTTAGAACACTAGATGCCACATTAGAACACAAAAAAGCTTTAAATTAATGATGTAAGATTCCATCTATATAAAGTAGAAGCAGAGAAACAAAATAAACTCAAGAAGAGGGATATAATCAGTGTAGCTGAAATTAATGGACTTGTAACAAAAATAATAGAGATCATCAATTACACAAAACTCCCTGGTTCTTTTAAAATGTTAGTGACTTTAATATGTTACTGGCAAAAATAATAAAGAAAACAGACACAAGACATTAATTATCAATAATAATAATCTTTCCTGAGAATAAAACATAAGCTAATACTATAGAACCAACAGTCCTCAAAAGGATAAATCTGGCTTCCTAATTGAATGGTCCCTGGGCCCTCCACTCCCAGATACCCTGCTCCCGAGGGTGTGTGCATTGACTGAGTAAGCCATATTTCCCTGTTCCCTCACCCCACTCACCTCCTGGTTTCCTGATCCTAGTTCCCCTGTTGCTGGCTTGAGACTTCCTAGACCCTGTGAGCTTGCTACCAAATCAGATCCCTTGCTCCGCCTTCCTTATTGAATGATCCCTGAATACCCAAATACTGGATCTCATGTTCTATATGGCACATGTGCAGAACTTCTGGTTCATTTCCCACTTCCCAGTTCCCTGTTCTATGTATCCCTGCTTCTGGCTTGGGGTGGCCTGGTTCCTGTGTGTGGGCTGAGAAAGTATGACTTTTGCTTGAGTTTCCTGATTGACTGGCCCCTGGGTGCCCAAATCCCTATTCTTTTGAGCCAGAGTGTGCACGTGCCATGGTAGGAGCTGGCCTCTTTCTCCTGGCTCTCCAGCTCTCCAGTTTCCTGATCTTGTTTTCCCTACCCAGTTTCCTGTGTACTGAAGAGTGTGTGAAAATGGAGTGAGTAGGCCAGAGTTCCCAGTTCCCCACCTCCCAGTTCCCCAGGTAACTTTGATGTACTTGAAATCTCCACAATCTGTGCATCTGGGGTTATAACCTAAGCATACACCAAATCTGGTTCACATTTAGAACAGAACACTCACTGGAGAGCCAATAAGGACAATAACTTCATCTTCCATCAATAAAATAAAATGTTTCCCCAAAGTGGATAGACCACAATAAAAAAAAAAAAAAGTCAGAAAACTGAGAGATCTCCACCAAGGATGCCTCGTCCAACAAACAATGGAAGGCTCCAGTAAAATCATAGAGAAATCAACAGAAATTGAATCCCAAAATGTAAACACAATAAGCAATGTGATCCTGATCAAAAGAATTACTGAACTGGAAGTAAGCCATAAAAAAACAAAACTCACATAAATGATGCTGAGCAGAAGTATCTCTTAAACCACTCAGCCTTTGTGACTAGGCTTATTTTAGTTGAGGAAAATCATAAAAGCCTCAAAAAAGATACAAATGAATTGAAGATGACTCAACAAATAACCACCTGATTAAGCTTGATTAAGACTTGACCAAATGCAAGAATGTATTCCAGGAAGCATAAAGAAAGTCAAACCTTGAACTGAAATACCTCAGAAAAGAGATGGACAAGATGCAAAATAACACAATAGAAAACAAAAATTAAATAAAGCTTTTAAAACCCTCTCTAGAACACTTCACTAATTTATTCGTGTAGAAGACAGAACCTCTTAGCTGGAAGATAAAGCAGAAAAAATTGGTCAAAAGTCCAAAATCTTTGCTAAGTTCAAAATATTATGTGAACAGAATATGAGAGAACCATGGGATACCATGAAACAACCAAACATCCAGATCAGGGGTATACAAGAAAGAAAGGAAATCCAGGCCAGAGGCATAGAGAACATATTCAGCAAAATTATTGAAGAAAAATTTCCCAATCTCTCAAAAGAGAGGTCCATCCAAATACAAGGAGCACACAGAACACCAAACAGATAGGACCAAAGAAGAAATTTTCTAAGGCACATCATAGTTAAAACTCTTAACAATGAAAACAATGAGAGAGTGCTACAAGCAGTAAGAGAGAAATAACTCACTACATACAAAGGAAATTCTATCACAATTACCTCAGATATCTTAAATCCCTAAAACCCAGAAGGGCCTATAATGGAACACTTCAAAGTCTGAAAAACTATGGCTTCTAACCCAAGCTACTTTACCGAGTGAAAGTATACCTCACAATAGATGGTGAAAGGAAAACTTTCAATGAAAAAAGTCGATTCTCTGATTATATGAACACAAAGCCAAACCTACAGAGAATACTGTAGGGCATACTCCACATAGAAGAGTCAGCCAATCTCAAGAGCCTACAAGAAGAAGGGCACAATAACCAAAAGTAGAGCAGGTTCACAAAAGTACAAAACACAAGAAACACCATAACCAGTAAAGCACTGCATCATGAGAGGGATTAAATTGAACCTCCCAGTTATAAACTTAAACATTCTCACCCATCAAAGGACACAAGTTAACAGGGTAGGTCAGAAAAATGGACCCTTCTATTAGCTGCCTTCAAGAAACCTCCCTCACCACTAAAGACAGATACCTCCTCAGGGTGAAAGGATGGAAAAGGATATTCCAAGAAAATGGGAATAAGAAAAAAGCAGGTATTTCTATATTAATATCTGATAAAATAGACTTCAAACCAAAAGCAATCACAAAGGACAAAGAAGGCCACTTGTTACTACTCATCACAGGAACAAACCAAAATGAGGACAACACAATCATAAAATATATGTACTAAACACAGGTGCACTACAGTTTTTAAAACAAAACCTTCTTAACAACAACACAGAAATAAACACCAATACCATCATAGTTGGTGACTTCAGTACTCCAATATCATCAATAGACAAATCATCCAAGCAGAAAATCAACAGGGAAATAGTAGAGCTCAACCACATCATAGATCAACTAGACCTAATGAACATCTACATCACTTTCTGCCCCAATACTGCAGAATACACATTCTCCCCAGCAGCCCATGGAATCTTCTCCAAAGTTGACCATACATTAGGCCATAAAATGTGCCTTCAGGAAAACTGAAGTAACTTCCTGCATTATATCTGATCACAATGTTTTAAAGCTAGAAATTAACAATAAGAGACACATCAGGATCTCCACCAGTTTCTGGAGACTTAACAACACACTTTTAAACAATGAATGAGTGGTGGATAAAATCAAAAAAGATATTCTGATCCTAAACACTCTTCTATGTTTTGGTTAGTTGTGATCCTTGTTGGACTGGGTGATCTGTCTGGATTTTCTTCCATTTTATTTTTCGTGTTATTTCTTTTGCGCTGTGGTCTCCCCATGTCAGTGTATGGGCAAGTAGGAGGGTGGAGCAGCCTGGGATCTAGCTTAATGCAAATCCAAAGCAGCCTGGGGCAGTTGCAAGCAGCCTGGGTTTTTGCTCGCTCTTGCCAAAGCCGCCTATCTATAGCCTGACAGGGGCACCAAAGTTGTCTGAATGCTCACCCAGTAATGCACCTAAGCTGCCTGCCTTTGAGCTTGAAAGGGGACTGAGGTAACAAGCCCTGAAGGTGCCCAGACTCTGGCTGGGTACACTGGGGTCTGTAAACAGTCTGTGCTCTCCCGCCTCAGGAGAGTGGAGGGTGGGTGGCGATGTACAGGTACGGGATGGCACCTACACTGGTGCTAGTGACTCAGTGTGGACTTGTGTGGCTCTTGCTGTGGGAGTGGGCCCGCTGCACGTGCAATTGTAGTGCAGAGGCAGATGATGTGGGTACGGAATCAGGACACAGCAAGTGATGTGAGCACAGCAGCAGGGGATCTGGCAGCCACCTATTCACGGCAGGGGTGGCCCCCAAAGGCCTGCGAACTGAGCACCACGTGGCTGGTCTACTCGCAGGATCAGAGAACAAGGGCGAGGTAGGAGGTCTCAGCTTCAGTGCAGCAGGGAGGCAGGCGTGACTGGTGGGTGCCCGATCAGAGCACAGCCATGCGGGACGTGCGGAGGGTGCATGAGCGGGTGGGCAGAAGGGGGGCGCAGGGTGCGACGGGGTGTATGGAGCGAGTGGGGCACGCAGCGGGGGGGCAGGGTGCGACGGGGCACTGGGCAATCAGGGTGGGGCGAGCGGGAGGCGGCAGGGCTCAGGGGGCGCGGGGTGGGGTGCCCTGGAAGGGCCGGGGGCGCTCTGGTTGGTCGGGGGGAGTGAGGGGCGTGCCGTGGGTGTGGGGGGGGTCGCGAGCACAGAGGGTGTGTGAGGGGCGCGGGTGGGGCATGGGGCGCGGGGCGCGTGGGGGGCACAGGGCGCGCAGGGGGGCGCAGGGGAGCGTGCGGGAGGCGTGGGACGCGTGGGGCTAGCAGCACAGGGCGCGTGGGGGGGGCGAGGGTTGGGCGGGGAGGTACGGGGTACATGGGGGAGCGCGGGGGGCGCAGGGGGGAGGGGGCATGGGGCACACCGGGGTGCGGGACTCCACGGGATGCCACGGGGTGCTCTGGACGGCGGGGGGGGCGAGGCACAGGGGGGGTCGCAGGGGTTGCATGGGGGGCGCGGGGCATGGAGGGGTCAGGGCGTGGAGGGGGCGGGGCACACTGAGGCATGCAGGGATGCCGGACGCGCGGGGGAGGGCAGGGCGCTGGGGGGGCATGAGGCGCACGGGGGTGGGGCATGGGGGTCGTGAGGCGCGTGGAGGGGGCGTAGCGGGGGGGGCGCGGGCCGTGTGCGGCGGGGGGACGAGGGGCGTGCTGGAGGCGCTGGGGCGCGGGGGGGCAGGGGGCGCCGTGGGGCACACGGGGCTTGGGGCGCGCTGGATGTGCTGGGGCACGTGGAGGTGGGGGCGAGGGGTGCGCGTGGGGGCGGCACGCGTGGGGGCGGCTAGGAGTATGGGGCATGGGGGGGAGGGGGCGAGGCACTCGGGTGGGCGTGGGGCGCACGGGGGGTGCGGGACCCGGCGGGATGCCACAAGGTGCTCTGGACTCGCGGGGGTGGGGGGTGGGGGCGGGTCGCGCAGGGGGGTCGCGGGGGTGGCAGGTCGCACGGGGGGCACAGAGCACACTGAGCTAAGACAGGGCGCAGGACGCTGCGGGGCACTCTGGACGCGCGGGTCAGGCGTGGGGGGGGCTCGAGGCACGTGGGGGTGGGGCGCGGGGGTCTTGGGGCGCACGTGTGGTACGGGGCACGTTGGGCGCCCAGGGTGCAGGATGCCACGGGGTGCTCGAGGTGCGCCTGCCGCGTGTGGATAGGGAGCATGGGGTGTGCAGGGGGGGTGCGGGGGGGGGGGGCTCGAGGCTCGCGGGGGTGGGGCGCAGCCCAACTGATAGAGGCCTTATCTCTAGAATTTACAAAGAACTCAAAAGTCTAAACAATAAGAAGACAAATACCCCACTCACAAAATGGGGCACAGAGTTAAACAGGCAATTCACAGAGGAAGAGATACAAATGGCAAACACACACTTAAGAAAATGTTCATCATCCCTAATCATCAGAGAAATGCAAATTAAAACAAGTATGAGATTCCACCTTACCCCAATAAGGATAGCCAACATCAAAAGGTCAAATGAAAATAAATGCTGGTGAGGATGTGGAGAAGCAGGGATGCTCATTCACTGTTGGTGGGAATGCAGGATGGTACAACCACTTTGGAAAGCAATATGGAGACTCCTGAAAAACCTGACTATAGAAATACCAACAGACCCAGTTATACCATTACTGGGCATCTACCCTAAAACCTTCAAACCAAAAGCCAGAGAGATTTGCTCAACCATGTTTGTAGCGGCTCAATTCATAATAGCTAAAAGCTGGAATCAACCCAGATGTCCATCATTAGAAGAATGGATAACAAAGATGTGGTATATCTACACAATGGAATTCTATACAGCAGTAAGAAAAAAACGACATAAAGAAATTTGAGGAAAAATGGTTGAACCTGGAACAGATCATTCTCAGTGAACTTACCCAATCACAGAAAAAAAAATCGACACATAGTCTCACTCATCTGCAACACCTAACATGAATTTGCCCAAGATGCCTTACATACCCAGCAAGCACCTCATGGACTAGACAATAAGATGGATGGGAGGGCGGGAAGGGAATCAAAGGGTGGATAACAGTAATATGGACCCAAACGGCAATGGTACCATAAAATTCTACTTCCTAAAAGACAGACCAAATGGCTGAATCTTCACTAGACCCTTACAGGAAACACCTGAACCACAAGACACTGGAGAGGGTAGATCCAAGACTGACCTAAATCTCCTACATCTTCCCTCCCTCCCTCTCCCCCTCTCCCCTCTGTCTCTCTCCTCTCTAACTCTTGTATATTAGTTATCTTTTTCCTCAATTTCTTAGTGGACACTGACCTGTAACCCCCACTTCCAGCTTGGGCCTACCATCCACAATGAGCTTTTGATCAGAGAAACCTACAAGGTTTCCCAAAACAATGACAGACTTCTGTCAGAGTACTTGATGACCCACCAAAGGCCAGTGGTAAGACCCTATTGCTGAAGACTCCATACGCAGCTGACGCATAAAATGGAATGACATGGCTGGAAGCCAGGAGAGAGTCAGTCCCCAGACAGTCAGCGTGTCTAGTGCCAGAAGGCGCTACATAGGCGACTGGGGGAAATGACCAAGATCTGTCCAAGCAACACATTGTTTAACCTAATTAGCAACAAATAACCGGATGTGATGTCCACACAAGTGCAATAGTGGTACACAGCCGTGGTGAGGAATCAATTGCTCTTGATTTGGCTAACTGATCCACTCAGTGGTACTAGACCCATAGCTGGAGCTGGGAAACAAGTCAGAACCATACCCAAACACAAGCCCACTCTACAATATCAAGCTACCATCAATCATGGGGTATAAGAGGGCCTACACCTATCATACTATCAAAAAAGTAATTGTTATCTCAAGTTTCCGGGTGCTAACTTACTCTCCGTTGGAAAATCTGCTTCTCTTTTCCAGATAGATGTAGATCCTAAGAAGAGAGCTGCCCCATCATACCTCAAAAGGGGCCCAATTGAAACTAAGGACAACTGGCGAAATAAGCAAGGGTGATGTTTTCCTGTGAACCGGATACCAGCACAAAGGGAAAGGAGATCAACGCAGAGAAAAATCAACTCCTACCAAATCAGAGAGCCAGAGCCTCAGAGGCTCCCAACACCTCAGCACTGAAGCAGACCAAAAATAAACCCAACATGGCTCAGGGAAATTTTGCGGAAGAGGGGACGGAAAGAATGTCAGAGTCACATGTTGGGTCATGATTTGCAGAGACATTTATCATACCAATAACTGGGGGCTAACTCCACAATGCACGACCCATTTTCATTAACAAGGAGGGTCTAATGGGAGGGGGTGGATCACAAATGAGCCTAAATAATGGTACCAAACTGCCTGTATTTACTGTAAAGAAAACTAATAAATTAAATTTTAAAAAAAATCAAAAAAGAAACTTAAAATTTCTGAAATTGAATGGTAATGAAAACATAACTTACCAAAACTTATGGGACACAATGAAGGCAGTTCTAAGGGAAAATTCATAGTGCTAAATGCCTTTATAACAAACACAGAGTTATACCAAATTAATAACCCAACTGTCCACCTAAAAGCATTGGAAAAATGAGAAGAGTTCAACCCTCAGAGCTTCAGATGGAAAGAAATAATCAAGCTCAGAGGAGAAATTAATGAACTGCAAACTAAGAAAACAAGCTCATGTAGTGCTGGCTCTCTTCCAGACTCCAGCCAAGTCTCTCCCTGTTCTGTGTCAGCAGCATATGGTATCTTCAGCAATAGTGTCTTAACTTTAGCCTCAGGCAGGTAGTCAACTGCTTTCACAGAAACCCATCTTGTTTTGAGGAACTCATAGGCCTCTCTGATCAAAAATTCATTGTGGGTAGCAACAGATTTCTGGTACTGGGAAATGCAGGGCAGAGACAAATTATTATTATTATTATTATTATTATTTTATTTTAAAGCTTAGGCTTCATCCCACCCTCTCCAGAGCCCTGCTTTTCAGGTACTCTTTCCTTACTGCTGTTAAGAGTTATATATTTTAGTCTATCTCCAACGATAAATGTTTCTTGGGTACCAGTTTATTTTGGATTTAGTTTCCTGTTTGTTTTTCCCCACCTCCCCGCCACCAAACCTTTTCATCCTTATTGTCTGGGCCTTGAGTTGCCTATCAGGTATGTTAGTAACTTGAACTGGTCCAGGTTAGGAGCCGCAGATAAGTGACATCATGTGGCATTTGTCTTTCTGGGATTGTGTGAGTTCACTAAGTATGATCAATTCCAAGTCTGTCCATTTTTCTACAGATTTCATTGTACCACTTTTTTTCTTAGTACTGAGTTGAATTCTGCTGTGTAAATGCACCGCAACTTTGTTATCCATTCATCCAATGATGGGCATCTGGGTTGATTCCAGTTCTTAGCTATAATGAATTAAGCAGCTATAAACATAGTTGAGCAAGTATCTCTATAATGAAACATGGAGCATTTAGGATAAATTTCTAATAAGGGAATAACTGGGCCTATTGGTAGCTTTATATTCATCCTATTCAGGAGTTACCATATTGCTTTCCATGGTGATTGTACAGTTTACATGCCCACCCACAATGGATGAGGGTTCCTCTTTCCTCACATCCTCACCAATATTTTTTATAGTTTGATTTTTTTAATGATTGCCATCCTTACTGGAGTAAGGTAGAATATCATGGTTGTTTTAATTTGCAGTTCCTTAATGGTTATGTATTTTGAACTTTTTCTAAAGCATGTGTTAGCCATTTGTATTTCTTCCAATGAGAACTCCCTATTCAGTTATATGCCTCATTTTTGAAGTAGGTTATTTGATTTTTTACTGTTTAGTTTTTTTTGGTTCTAGATATTTGGCTTCTGTCAGGGGTATGCTGGCAAAAAGTTCCTTCCATTCTATGGGTAATCTGTTGGATCTTATGGTATGTGTGGTGGTTTGATTCAGGTGTCCCCCATAAACTTAGGTGTTCTGAATGCTAGGTTCCCAGCTGATAGAGATTTGGGAATTAATGCCTCCTGGAGGGAGTGTATTGTTGGGGGCCGGCTTATGGGTATTAAAGCCAGTTTCCCCTTGCCAGTGTTTGGCACACCCTCCTGTTGGTCCACCTTATGTTGGCCAGGGGGTGATGTCCACCCTCTGCTCATGCCATCGTTTTCCCCTGCCATCGTGCAGCTTCCCCTCGAGCCTTTAAACCAAAATAAATCTCCTTTTCCCAGAAGCTGTTCTTTGTTGGGTGATTTCTACCAGCAATGCTCCCAAAACACATAACCCAAAACCCCATAGGGAATATCTGGAACCCTACTAAGGAGGGTCCTCAGTGGAATGGGGGCAGGTATGAGGGAAAATAGGGTACCAGGATATGATGTATCCATACAAAATGTGTTGTTAATAATCATAATAAATAAAATAAAAAAGATCAACAGATGAAAATCTAAATATTTTGTAGTCTAGGAAGATGGCTCAACCACTAAAGCTGCTTGCATGTAAAGCCTGTGGCCTGGGTTTGATGCCCAAGCCACCCACATAAGCCAGATGCAGAAAGTGGAGCAACCATTTGGTGTTTGTTCCCAGTGGCAAGGGACCCTGTGCAACTTAACTACCTCACAATGCAAATAAATAAAAAACATTACTAAAATAAAGAAATACTCTGAAATATGTGACACAAAAATTTGACAAATTAGATGAAATGTACCAATCCCTTGAAAATCCCAAAAACCATGACTACCATAACTCAGTATAAACTATATACTTTGACTAGTCTCATGAGTCTTAAGTAAATCCCATCTGTAATAAAATATCTCATCTAAGAGAAGTCTCTGGGCTGGAGAGATGGCTTAGCAGTTAAGTGCTTGCCTGTGAAGCCAAAGGACCCCGGTTCGAGGCTCAATTCCCCAGGACCCATGTTAGCCAGATGCACAAGGGGGCGCACGCATCTGGAGTTTGTTTGCAGTGGCTGGAGGCCCTGGCATGCCCATTCTCTCTCTCTCTCTCTCTCTCTCTCTCTCTCTCTCTCTCTCTCTCTCTCTTTCTCTGTATCTGCCTCTTTCTCTCTCAAATAAATAATTAAAAAATAATAATAAAAGAAGTCTCTATGCCCAGATGTTTTAAATGGAGAACTGTACCAAAATTCTACTACAAACAATCATTAACACAATTCCACACATTCTTTTCCTGATCATGAAGGAATAAATTCTTCCCAATTTCTTTTATGAATATTATATTGACCTGGTATCAAAAGCAAAAGCATTACAAAGCAACCAACCAGATAACCTACTAACATTTAATACTTTGTACACTCATAGCTTAAATTATTGATCTTTGAGTTGTGATGACCTTCCTTCACCAGTATAACAATGAAGATTTTCTTCTTAGCTATTGTTAAAGTGTCTTTTATGTGTTGAATATGAATGCTGGAGTCACGACAAAGGCGATATGCTTGAGCAGCTCAGATTCTTTCTGGATCTTCAGTTTCCTAATCTGTCCAATGTGGGTAAGGCTAGAAACTAATCTCATGAGATGTTTGTGAAAATTGAATACACAGGTACAGGAAAAGTGCTTGATAAAACATCTGGTGATAGTGCTTACAATTCATTTGAGTCACTGTGTTTTATTAAAGATCCTAGGTTGACATTTCTCTTGAATTACTCTTGTTTATTGGTGAATCTATTCAAATTTATTTTACAATAGGATTGGAGAGTTTGTGATTTAGGTAGGTAAAGTTTGATACTAGAGGAAAAATATTCAGATCATAAATGTAGCTGTGACTTAAAGAATTCATCCAGCATTTCAGAGCTTCTTGAGTTAACAAGGCATGTGGGTGCATTTTTGCATTAGTGGGCTGGAGCAGATTCTTTATAGGCATCCCCTTGGAACCTGGCACTTTTCTTTTTCATTTTAATGGCCTGGAGGTAATGTATTATGTGGAAAAGAAAGAAGGACAAGGAAGGAGAAGGAGGAGGAAGGAAAGGAGGCAAAAGGGAAGGAAATAGGAGGCAAGTATGTATATAAAACCTTTGGGAAAGTTCATATAATTTAGAATGAAATCCAGACATCAGATAAAGTTGTAGAGACCTAACAAATGAATTAGAGTTTGAATTACAGCCATAGAAGGAAAATGCAAGCAAAAGGCATTTGCCGATTGCAATAAAATGAAGCTGGGCCTTTGGATAGAATCTGTGGCTCTCTTGAGGTTTTTGGTTAGTGAATGAGTCTGTCTTTGTCATGAATTCCTTAGCATTCCTTATTCTCATTATAAAATCTTGCAAAGCATGGCTTCTTGAGGCCATTATTGAGCTGCATTATTTCAAGTGTTTCATGTGGTTGATAGTATCTCAGGGAGCACTTGCTCATGTCTGCTTAGAAAGGCAGGCAGTGTAATCTTGGTGGTCGTTAGTTTAACAGAATCCTGCATTCCTGTTCTATATCTGGCTTGCCCTGCCTTTTCAGTCACAGGAGCTGTGTAACCATCCTTCATCAGATATTCAACTATGGAATGGAGATAGTGGCATTGCCCTGCTATACCCTGCATTTTGTACTGTGAAGATGTCACAAAATGAGATGGCATGAGAAATGTGGCACAAATTATTTAGCACTTCAAGTTGTTCTTATGAATATTACATATGAACAATGCCAATTAGTAATGAAATGTAACTTGCAATTTGTTTTCACTGTTGATTCTGTATTTCTTTTTCAGTGAGTCTTTTGTTAGTATACAAAGTAATGTTTCTTGTGATCTTCTTATGCAAGTATGATTATGCTTTGTTCTTCTTTTCCCCTCCCACTACCCTCTCTATTCCCCTCTTCCTGGTTCCCTTACTTCCTCCAAATAGTCGCTCTTGCTTTCATGTCACATATACTCCCTTCACAGTATGGTTTTATTATTGAAGATGTCAGAAATTGTTTTCCTTCTATTTGCATCTAAGAACAAATCCATGATTTTCTTCTCATAAAGAAATTAGACAGGAACATTCAATGTAGTTATTTTTCAGGTTTTCAGATTTAGATAAACTTTTGGACTAGCTTGACATATTTAGAAAATATTTTAGAGCAAATTTGATTTGGCTCCAAATAACTTCATCAGATGCTTCTACTTCAATTCCGTTAAAATCACATGTGAGTGTATGCCATGTACACAGGCACACACGTACTTGAGAACTCCATAAGTTGTTAGTAGCATTTGGGGTTACACTGTACAATGGACTTTTAGCACTGATAGTAGAGAAACTGACTTTTAAAGTGATAGATTTCAGAAGACATAGTTTCCTTCACTCACAGCATGCTGAATAATATTAGGTGAAAGACAAGTAAATATGAATTGTAGGATTGTTTTACTTTCAGGGTATCACTAGTAAAAGAGCTATTTGGACCATGTTTGAGTTAAATCAGACAATTTAAATCTCATGTACCAAGACACACACACACACACACACAAACCTTTGAAATGCTTTATATGCTATGACTCTCGATTAACTCATGTTTTAAATTTTTCTATTGTTCATTTGTGCCAGTTCTGGTGGATTACATCCCTGTAGCCCATTGGCCATTCTTACATCTTATGGGACTTGCATGATGCAACTCGAGGCAACTTTCTTCTAAAGCTTTGACTTTGTGTGAGTGACCTGACCATGTCAGTTTTCATCTCACTAGAATGCCTGATAGGACAAACTATGAGGATGAATGGGAATATGTGGTAGTCGTGACTGTTGTTACAACTGTTATCACTGTGAAATGGGCAAAAATAGCATCTTTTTCAACTATTTATACCAATGTAACAGATGCATGAAAAAATCTTGTTTCGTGTGTTTCTTTGGTTCATATTCCTGACCATGATGTTTCAGCATTTTGACCTAATTCACGGGTGGTTTTGTCTGTTTTATCCCAAATTTTAGAGTTGTAGTTTCACTTTAGGTATATTTTGCATATTTTTAACCATTTCAACTTAGCCAATGCATTGAATTTCTATCTTACTGGAAGCATAAAAGCCATATGGGGAAATGATAGAATGTGTTAGTCAGACAGTTTAAAGACTGACTCTCTACTGCATTACTCTGGTATAATTTCATATTTTCTCAAGAAACATAATATTTCCATTTTATAGACTACTAAAAAAGAAAAAAATGTGTTCCCTACTCAGCTAGTTTCTTTTACACTTTTGTGAAGCCTTATGGTTTATGGCTAGGGAGAGCTGTCTATCATTTCTCTATGAATGTTCACAGGTGGAAATGGAAATTTGTCTGTATTTGGAGGGAAATGTATCATGTCCATCATGGAGCTAAGATCATGTAGAGAAGGCGAGGCTATATATTATCCCTTTTTATTAGGAATGCAGTTTCTCATGGAGTATAACAATACTTATTGATCCTGAATCAATTTAAATTTTGCTGTTTGTGAAAAAGAGACAAAACAATTATGGTGAGTCCATAATATGTCTACTCATCAAACTCACAGAAATCAGTTATCATCTTTGACTAGAGTGTAAGTTTTTCTCTTTGGTCTTGTTTTAAGGGAAAGGCAAAAAATATTTCATGTTCTTTACCCACATGACATTCTTCAAAAAGCAGTAGGATGTTTCTCCTATCTAGTACTATTTTCATAGATGAGGTCTAACTCTCCAGTGCAGTTTTAATGAGCTGAGTAAATCTGAGCTACTTATGTCTCCCCCAAGCCCTGCATAAATGAATGAACCAAAATCCAACCTCTACCCCTACAGTGGCATGTGGCATGTAGCACATGCTGGTAGTGGATGCCTGTCCTGCTGATGATGTAAGCTCACTAAGCACTGCACCCCTAGAACTGTGCTGGATGCTTTCACAAACAAGATGGAGGAGATTTGGGACCACTTTGTGTGATTTCAGGAGAAGACAGCTAAGCACATGTAGAACGTGGGGCATGTTACTGGGTCAGGCATGGGCTTTACTAGAAACTAGGTCCAAGTACAGTGCTTTTGAATCACTGAAATGGTTTAATATGTTCAAACCATAAGACCATACACTCTTCTCAGGGCCATAGAGTTTGTGGATCCATCCACAAGTGTTTCTCCTTAGATATTTCTGAGACTAATGCTTCCAGAAATCTATGGTTTCCCAAGGAAAGCTTGGGCAGACTGAGTTCCATGAACCATGGCCTCTCCCATCTCCTTCACTTCCATGAAATGAGAAGCACTTGGAGATAAAGAACCTGGTGGCACAGGGGAAGGGCAAATGAGCCAATGACAGTGACATGGAGAAAACAGTGGACTTTAGAGGGCATTAGTGAACCAGCACATGACAGTTAACCTCTGACATTTTTGTTTGAGAATTAAATGCATACATTAGCTTAAGCTTAAGTGGATAGTTTGTAGTCTATTAAATACATCCTGAATGAGCAAAGACCTTGCAAAGTCTGCCCTTAAATCCCATTCTTTCCCTTCTTACTGCACTCCATTCTGCAGCAAGAGGCTTTGGACTCTTCCCTAACATAAAGAATGTGAGCTTGGCGGCGCACCTGCCTGGCACCACCCCACCTACCATAGTTTCGTGCTTGCTCCAGGCCCATTGCTAGGTCTTCACAGTGCTTCTCTCTCTATCAAGAGTTTTTTCTTCCTTCCCACCCCACCGCTGACTTTGCTACCATGCTCAGGCTTGGCCAACAACCTCCTTCTCTCCTCCTCTCTTTAAGTCTCATTTTAAATGAAACTGTGTAGAAAACCCATTCATGGGCTTATTAATGTGGATCATCAAAAAAAGGATTTCTTTTTTTTTTCCTTTCTTTATTTTTTTTTTACTGCTCATTTTCAAGAGATCAAACTTGTGTTTTTGTTCATTGCAGTATCTGGCGTGGCCTCTGGCAGGAACTCAATAAATGCATGTAGCATAAATGCATCCATCCAAAGAGCAATGGATCGATTCATGCATGGACTCCGTTGTATATTTTTTAAATGACAGAGGACATTAAGAGTGAGCAAGCCATCATACTTCATTATGGGTAAAACCTTCTTATAGTTTGTCTAACAAAAATAAATAGCTGAACTCCTATCAGGCTGCCTGTCTGGATGTGCCCAGGCAATGCAGCTGTGGCAGATGAGATGGGACACTCATGGGTCATAGGTGGGGAGACAGCAGAAAATGCCCCTCTGAGGACAGCCCTGTTATCATGATTGACCTTAATTTCCCTGCTTGACCATCAAAGACTGTTGTCAGGCAGTCCTTTCATGATCTGGTGATGGCTTGCCTGCTCTGACTTCCTGGAGAGTTCCTCAGGGCTGCCCAAAGCTTTTCAGTGTGGTTTACCACCACAGCACTATTTATTGTAATCTTTGGAGGGAAATGAGATATGATGAAACATGAAGAAACATTATTTCCCAAAGGTAGATTCTATTTCTTTAACCATTTATAAGTCCCCAACAATAAAATATGACTATTTTGGGATTGGTATTATATTTCAATGACTTTTCCAGCTGTTGCTGTGTTGCACACATTCGAGGACGTACTTTCATCCAGCTGTAAACCTACCACTTTGGCACAGCAGTTGGGGCACAGCTGGTGATTAGCAGTTTCAGGTCTGTTGCCTGGACACCATGACACACTCACACTTGTTAGGTGAGGAAGAGGAAAGCTAGCCCTGCTCTCTGCTTTCTTGTGATTGATTGTGTAATGGCTTCCATGAGCTCCGAAGGCCAGTCAGTGGGGTGACTCAGGCTGAGTGCTAATGTGACCAGGTTTGCTGACAGGTGCTCCGATTCCTGGCACTCATGCTGTTCAGCCTACATAGAGGGGACAAGCCTGTGACCTCACCAGTGGGTGCCTGAGCCGTGCTGCTCCTGTGTGCTCTAGCCCCATAGACACAGCTGTTGCCAGCATGTAGACATGCCAGGTGGAGACTGCAGGCCTTCCACTTCTGTGGGTGAGTGCCAAGGGGGAAATAGTATCAAGATAAAATTATATGTTTACGTTTTTGGTAGTGGTTACATTTTTATAGAAATGTAAGTTAGCATTGTGTTGTTAGTAAATTTAGTGTTTTCACACACTTTTCCACTCTAAATTACATTGGAAATTGGAGCGATTTCCTCAAGTTTATGGATTTTGTTTTAAAATAATATTAGTCCTTCACTTAGACTCTTCATCTTCCCTATATATCTGCCCCCTTTCCACTCACCTTTGCTTTTTACCTCTCCAGGTGTTACTGCTTTCTTCTTTGGGCTCCTCTTTGTCCTTCCTCTGCAGAGCATCTGACCAGATTTTCCTTCCTTACCAGATTCTCCTACTGAATTTTCTGCATACCTTCTGAGTGACTACAGAAAGGACAACCCAGCTGCAGAAACCCTAAGGACTGGATATGCATGGCAGGTTTATGTCTGAACCTCCAAAAGCTCTACTTTTCCCTTATTGTTGACTCAGGGCCGAAGAGCCCTGATGATGGGGATTACATGCTGAAACATGGGCCGAATTCTGCTGTGAACAGACCCAGAGTTTCTAAGCAGATGGGCAAACAGCTGACTAAAGAGCTCGGGCCTAAAGCAGGTGGCAGATATTCTAGCAGCATGGTGTGAGCAGGAGTGAGGACTGGACAGAATGAGCCTGGATGGCACAAGAGTCAAGAGTGGGGATCACCTTCCGGAGGCAGAGCAGCAACCACCAGAGAGTGAGGCAGATGTGTCAGCCTGGAAAAGGATTCTGGCTGAGAGCAAGAGAGAGCAGAGAACAGAAGGGGCAGTTGGGAACCAACAGGTGGGCTAAGCAGCAGGCAGGGGCCTCAGAGTCACAGCAGGTGGCAGAGCAGATGGAAGAGCTGGAGAGCCACACAGCAGGTGGGCAGGTCAGCTGAAGGGACAAAGTAAGGACTGGGGACAGTGGTTTGGAGCACCAGCAAGGGGACAGGTGGAAATAGGGCATCAGGCAGGACAAGGGGAGGTGACGGGGGAAGTAGCCTGAAGCTCTTTGATCCTGTCTGGCTTCATGTGCTGTTTGAAGTGTGTGGAAGTCACAGGTGCCAACCTGTGATCTCTTCTTTCAATTTATTGATCTATTTGGAAAGAAAATGGCTTGGGATGTATGGGACTGTATTTAGCTGAGATGGAAAAGTTTTGGGATGTATTTTCCTTGCTGTGATTTTCAAAGGGCCAAAGGATGAAAGATTTAGATTCCTGGGAAGAATCTCCACCAAGAGTTTCCTAAGGGACAAGGGGCAGCTGTGTCTTCTGAGTGCCATGAAGAGCTTGTGGGGCATTTAATAAGATGGTGGCAGAAGTGCAGAGTTAAGTGTGTTGAAAGAAGAAAGGTCAACAGGGTGATTCAGAGCTATGATCTTGGCTCTGGTGACATGTGACTAGAGCCAACTGTAATTTACACAGGGCTGGGTCACCTGGGTAGCTTTGGGGAAGAGGGTACTGCCTTGGATAAAAGGGTGCTGTCTTCATTGCACTTCTGCCAGAGCTGGGGGGAGGGGGCAGGCTTGGAGCCACGCTGCCCTGTGGTGCTTTCTGTTCAGCTTAGGTATGGTTTTAATGCCACCATATGCTTTGCTTCTGTGGGCAGAGTGGGCCCAAGACACAGTTGCAATGCATGTGCAATACTTCTCATTACATTTGCTTCCTTATTTGTACTCTTATACTACCTTTACATGGACCATGATGTGGAAGAAGGGCTTAGAAGTCTTTGAGGCATTGAGCCTTCAGCTCAGAGATGATAAATGCCAGATATAGATGTGCTTGAGACCTTGAGGTTGGCGTAAATTCAGGCTCTTTCCATAGCCTTGAAGGAAATAGTGCACTTTGGTGCAGTGGTCCTTGGGTACTTCCCCAAACCCTCTGGTTCACTCTTATGACTTGAAGGGATATAACCACAGAGGAAGAATAACGGATGAGGATGGTTCTAGAGCTAGCTCCCTGGGGTCAGGGAAAAGAAATGAATAGAAACAGGGAGACTAAGATAAAATGCTGAATGAGAGGAACAAATTCTTGTTCTTGGGGTGTTTTATTAATGACATGCTTAAGTGCACCAAGTCCATCCAGTAAGGTTCAGATTTGTGTAGCTTACAGATGTGGGCTCCAAGACAAACTCAAGTGTTGGGCAGGGCTGTGATTCCAACATTGGCCTTCATTCTGGAAAAGATATCACACCCTCTGGGCCCAAGCAGAAGGCAGGCAGTTTTTAAATGTTGCGTTGGACTTACATGAGCAGTAGAGGAGAGCTGGGAAGTTGAAACCAGCAGTACATAGGAAGGCGCCCAGGACAATGGCTCCTCTGTGTACAGCTGCTGAGGATTTACCTCCAGGACAGCACTGGGAGTAAAGACCAAAGTTTAGGCTTGTGCATGAGTCTTACCTTTAGCTTCAGATTTGAGCTGGAAACTGCACATCCTTCACATGTCTTCCTATGAATGAAGTGGGACAAGCTTCACTCATGCCATCTGTCAACTGGGCCTAGTGATGATTAATGTAGAGCTAATCATTTCCCACAGGGTGGAGGTGAGTCCAAGTAAAGGACATATATTCTAGAGATGCATCACAGGGGGACCAGACAAAAGGAATCCCAGTATATATTAGAGTGATCAAACTTAATTTGGGAAACACTAAAGGAAAGTGGGCGTAGAGGAGCCAGATTTGAAATGTAAGCTGGAAACTGAAAAACAATGAAACAAGGTCTGGATGTTCCCTCAACATTTTCTTGGGCTGCTCATGTTTAGTTTTGAATGAAGACAAGTGCATATATTCAGTGCTATTTTGTTTTATTTATTTATTTATTTATTTATTGATTTATTTATTTATTTATTTATTTATTTATAGAGAAAGAAAGCAGATAGAAAGAGAGAATGGGTGTACCAGAGCTTCTAGCCACTGCAAATTAACTCCAGATGCATGTGCCCCTTGTACATCTGGCTTACATGGGTCTTGGGGAATTGAACCTGGGTCCATAGGATTTGCAGTAAGTACCTTAACCCCTAAGCCCTAGCCAGTGCTAGTGTCAAACTTTGTATTGGAAATACATGTGAAATAGATGGTGACAAAGGGGAAAAAAACCCTTTGAAGATTCTTAACAAAATAAAGGCTGTTATTTTGGGGTCTAAGGTAATAAGAAGTGAAAATATTTTGTCTCCAAAGACAGCATTTTGGAAGCACGCTGCAGTGTACATGGCTGTAGTAAAATGTGGGACAGCTCCATATGTTCCTATCACAGACCCTCCAGGGTTCTCCTTATTTGCTAACCACACAAAACACTCCACACAGTTCAACTAAAAGACCATTTCTCACATGTGACTAGGAGACACTTGTCTAGGGTTTTAAAAACTGTCCTCAGAATTGCTAACCTAGCACCTTCTGAGGTACAGGGTCCAGGCTCCCTATCTGAACATACTGGCTCGGGTTGGGCTTTCTGTTTGGCAGCCAAATAAAAGAGAAGCTGTTAGCAGATGTTGTTGTACATGGCTTTAAAAGTGATCTCAAGCCTCCCTGATTTTCATGGCCACCCTAGTCCCAGAAAGAACAATACCACATGCTTGACTGTAGGTCAGGCAGGAACACGCATGGATTGCAAGTCAATTAGGGGCTATAGACACATGTGATGGAAAATTAGAAGATGGGTATCAGGAGTCAGAAAAGGATGCAACACAATGATGAGAGGATTTTTTTTTTTTTTTAATCTTGTCAGAACAAAGGTATGTGCAGGCTAGAAAGCAGCCCCCAGCAATGCCCATTCTGGGAGAAAAAAAAGTAGATTAAGTCCAAATTGCGTGGAGGCAAGGGTTCTAAGGAATGATATATGACAGATTCAGCTTTGCCTGAGTCAAATCTCCCCATGGGCCTTCTGTGCATCTGCCTCCTCCTAGCCCTCCCCGCTCCCACACAAAATCTTAGCCACAATATGAGCAAAGGCCACATAGATTGTGACCCAGAGGCTCTAAGGGCTAATTCTCTCCTTTGGGACTTATAGGCTTACCTTTGTCTTAGATTCATTTATGTTAGAAAGTGTTGTCATACAATCATGGATGAACAGGAGAGTAAAGAAACAATCTCATTTTATAGAATTTCCTTACGATGCCAAAGTACCCAAGATCCTGCCTTTCATCCTTAATTTCAAAATTTTCCAGATTTTAATGTAAGTAACATATAGTGACATATTAAGTACTATTTCTAGCATGTCCTTATTGCCTTGTCCTTGTGCTTCCACTGACATCTAGAAATATCAAAGAGTCACTCCAACCATTGCTTAGTGTGGCTGCATGCACCTCACAGCCCATGGATGAACGGCTTGGTCATCAGCCTGTGGCACTATTAGGAAGTGATAGAACTCTTAAATGGTAGAGCCTGATGGATGAAAGGTAGGTCATTGGGGGTGTGTTCTTGAAGGGGATATGAAGACTACCGACCTCTTTCTCTTTCCAAGAGTAATGGTGTAAATAGGCCTCTGCCATGTGCTCTAAAATAAAAGGCAAGCAACCATGGGCTTGAAGTAGCATTTGGCATAACTTATTTGCTAAGAAATTTCACTTTATGATTCCATGAGCCAAAATAATCTTTTCCTCCCAAGTTAATCTGCCCAAATATTAAGGCACAATTATCAAAAGCTAACTCACACACTATTTCATAATCAACTTTGCCCCGATCCCTTCTAATGGCAGTTGCATCTCAGTGCTTTATCTTGTACTCAGGCTAAGTCATTTTTCATCAGTGTTATTTTCCTATTGGCTACTCTGAGTGTCCATCTATCTCACTTTGGTTCTAATGTCTATCATCAAGGAACCAAGAACAACAAATGCTGGAAAAGATCTGTGTGATAGAGAGCCCTTATACATTGCTGGTGGTAATTTAAACTGGTGCAGCCACCATGGAAGTCAATGTGGAGGTGCTTTAAAAAAGTAGAATTACCATATCATCAAAATATGTCATTCCTGAATATATACCTGAAGGATACCTCAAGAATACTTGAAATTCATGTTTATTCTCATACACTGATGCTATTCACGATATGGAACCAGCCTAGTAGTCCATCAACAGATGACTAGATGTAGAAAATGCGGCATATATGTACAATTGTATTTTACTTAGCTGCAAAGAAGAATAAAATTTTAGTATATGCTGGCAAGAAAATGGATACAACTAGAGATTATTGTATTAAATAAAATAAGTCAGACTCAGAAAGACGAATACAGCATATTTTCTCTCATATGAAGAATTTAGATTTCACACGCGTGCACACGTGCATATACAACATGAAAATGGGAAAGAGAATATGACAGGAGAGGACAGTGGTAAAGGAAGGGGAGGGAGGACAGGAGAGGGTAATGTTAAATCTGTTGCAGGAAAGCTAAAGGAGGGAGGAAGGAGACCAGCCAGAAGGTAAGAGAGGGAGTGGGGGAGGACTTTGGGGCCAGGGACTAAGAACAAAGTTTAATGACATGTATGTATGAAAATGTCACAATGAAGCCTATTTGCATGCTAACTACAAATATTAAAGATTATTAAAAGTTTAAAGAAATGACAAATTAATCATTCCATGTTCCTTTGGGCTCCTGAAACCCTCCCAAGTCTGATGTTCATAATGGTTAGATAGTTTTTCTCCAAACATCAAGCAAAATAAAGTGATAGAAGGCTGGAGAGATGGCTTAGTGGTTAAGCGCTTGCCTGTGAAGCCTAAGGACCCCGGTTCGAGGCTCGGTTCCCCAGGTCCCACGTTAGCCAGATGCACAAGGGGGCGCACGCGTCTGGAGTTCGTTTGCAGAGGCTGGAAGCCCTGGCGCGCCCATTCTCTCTCTCCCTCTATCTGTCTTTCTCTCTATGTCTGTCGCTCTCAAATAAATAAATTAAAAATTAAAAAAAATAAAGTGAGAGAAATTAAATTCAATTTTGAGAGAATTTTTTTCTCTCAATAGTACAAAGGAAAGTATCAGTTTAACATGGGAGAGAAATGGATAGTTAATTCCCTTTTTAGAGTTTTATTAATATACTGTGATACAATCTTGGTGTGCATCTTTGGCTGGCCTGGTCCTGGGTGTGTATTCCATGCTGGCTTGGCACTTTCATAATCCCCCTGTCTCAGGGTCCCAAGGACTGGGATGACAGGCATGTATGTCTAAGCCTAGTTTCTGTTCTTTTAAACTTTTTATTGACATTTTTTCTTACATTTACATGATATAGCTTGGTCATAAATTTCTCCTGTTATATTATTTTGTCCCTCCTCTTCCATGCACTTTCCACTGAACCCCTTTTTCCAACTAGTTCTTCTATTTTATTGTCATTATTTTTGTCCTCTACCACTACCTATGACATTTCACATTTATGACATTTCATTTATTTCAGTTAAGTTTCCAAATCAGCTTTAAATAAAGATATAGTTTGAATTGTGATGCATTCCAGGTCATTAAAGGGCAAAGGCGACAACTCAAAGATAGAGAAGAATGCAAAGACAGAAGAAAGAATTTAAGGACTTCATATGGATCTCTGTGATTCTAAGACATGGGGGAAAACTATTTTCAGGAATTTCTCTCTCTCTCCCCTACCCCATGTGTGTGTGTGTGTGTGTGTGTGTGTGTGTGTGTGTGTTTGTCTGCCTCTGTCTTTCTCTCTCTCTCTCTGTCTGAAAAAAGAGGGAAAAAAAGGATTTTTAAAGATTTAGAATGGCATTTTCTTCAAAATTTTGAGTATTGTAATTTTGTAATACTTGTAAGCTTAGAGATGGAAAGAAATACTGAACAAGCCAAAATTGAGTGGCATCTTGTAACAGGTGGTGAAGACTGCTAAAGAAAGGAGAGTGTGCAAGAGCAATATGACATTGAGCAGTGGCATGGAGACCCTCAGGGGGAGAAACAGAAGGAATTGTTTAAAGTACTAAGAAAGGAAATGAGCATACATCTCTGAGGGTACACAGGATAAGTATTCTCATCAGCTCATTATACAAAAATATTCAGCTCTTTCTGAATTCTATTTCCATCACTCTATTTTCACTTGAAGTTAAAAACCTTTAGCGTTTCTAAGCATAAAGAGTGGATTGTGACTCTGAGGAACCTGAGATACTGAAATTGTTTTCTTCTTTCCTCCTACTGTGACAACACTGACACATTATTGGGGTTTGGAAGGTAGCAATGATCCTGTTGGGACACTAAAGCCACTGGGAAGTGGACTCTGAAATTCAAACTATTACAGTTCACAGGGAATGCCTTAAAAGACATTTACATTTAAAACTGTAATTGTCATTCAAAATGCAATAACATAGAAATGCTTTTCTAAGAGCATAAGAGTTTGCTAAATTAATTACATCAAATTTATAATTCTAAATTCAAATTATTATATAAAATTCCAGTCCTAGGAATTTGGCATAACAGTTGGGACACAGTTTGATGTCTTCAAGTAAGGAAGTATAGTTCAACTAAAGGAGACCGACATGCATGTAGGTGTTAGTTAGCATACAGGAATGAGGCAGCAGTGGCTGTGGGAGAAATTGGAAGGAGGCAGGTCACATTTGCACTTGGGACCATTTGTGTTTCTTTCTACATCAGTCATCTGAACAAATGTCTCAGGCTGAGTTTATCACTACTGAGTGTTTCTTCCAAATTTGGTTCCAAAGGTAGGGTGACATTTTTCTAGATTTGTTTAGTATTATCATTTATAAGATATTAAGAAGAATCTAGTCATAACCTTCATTTAAGCCCTCATGGGAATTTGTGTTTCTATACATTATATATATATATATATATATATATATTTATATATATATATATATTTATATATATATATATATATTTATATATACACACACACACACATATACACATACATACATATACATACATACATATTCATATATACTAAAATATACATATATGTAAAGCAAAATATACATATATGTAAAATATACATATATGTAAATACACATATATAAAATATACATATAAAATATACATATACATATACATATATGTATATGTATATGTAAAATATACATATATGTAAAATATACATATACGTAAAGTAAAATATAAAAATTGTATGTATATATCCATATATATATATATATATATATATATATATATATACACACACACATACATAGATAGATAGATAGATAGATAGATAGATAGAGACAGAAAGAGAAAAGGCCATCATATGAATGTATGAGTGTGCTACTCCATTTCTTAGATTCTTTGGCCTATTAACCATAAAATTAAAGATGGCAGGGGCACCTAGCAGTAGGTAGTTATGCTTTCTTGCAATTAAGAGAATCAGTAAGTCCCTAAAGGAGCTTCCACCTCAGGCTTCCTTGCAGAAGGCCTTGCTGTCTTGCTTCTAGCAAGCAGCCTCAGTTAGTACTTAGAACATCACATAGTGGTTCAAGGACCTGAGAACACTGAAAAGTCCCAATGGCTTTTCTTGGTGGATTTGTCTCTGAAAAGCAGTAATCAGCTCTCCTTCAAATTAAAGCCCTTGGTGGTATGGTATTAAGTACAAATGAGGACTTCTTACCTCTGCACCAAACTAGACACTATTAAGAAAACTGAATTATTTCTTACACAAAAATTATAAAACTTTGAGGTCAGTTCCTGCTGTCCAGGGTTATTGTCCTAAAGGCAAGATGACAGCCCACCCTTTTAAGTTGGCCTTTAGAAAATTGCTGTCTACTTCCCCACCATAGATTCTTTTGCACAGTTTACTTGTAAGTCTCACATTGTCAGTTACCAAAACGGTTAATCTTGTCAACTTGATTAGTTTAAGGAGTACGTAGGAATTCGGTAAGGCATAACTGTGTGAGTCAGGGTATTTCCAGGGATGATTGACTAAAGAGAGAAGACTAACCGAGAATGTGGTGTCACCATCACACAGGCTATAGCCACAGTGGCACAGAAGTGCTAACACAGACATTCTCTTTCCCTTTGCTTCCTGTCTTCCATGAGGAACAGTTCTGCTCCACCACACTTTTCTGCTGAGGTGGACTGAAACTGAAAGCCTAAGTTAATCTTTCCCTCTTTTATGTTGTTCTGTTAGGCATTCTTTTTACAGCAACAAAAAGCCCAACAAAATTGTATAAGTCAACTATGTTATTCTAATAAAAATTTTTAGTAAAGGCTGATCCCTCATGATGGCTTTGTTTTGATTTCCCCGAGAGCTCATGATACAACTGCTCACTTCCCATCTGTTTGACTTCGTCAGTGGTATGCCTTGCCATGATTTTAACCATTGTCACCTGGTTAAATGTCAAAAGTAAATTATATATTCTATATGTTTTTCCTTTGTTGGGTATGATGTGTAAATATTTTCTTCCACATGGGCTTTTAAAAATAATTTTTACTTATTTGCGCACGTGTGTGTGGAGATGGGGGCATGCGCCAAGGCCACTTGCTGCTGCAAAAGCACACCATGCACTTCTGTATAATTTTGCTTCCAGCCTGGGAAATCGAACCTAGCTGGCAAACTTTGAAAGCAAGGGTTTCTAACCCCTGGGCCATCTTTTCAACCCCTACATGTGTTTTTATAAAACAAAACTTTAACTTTTGATGTGGTCCAATTTATCACATTTTCATTCATGTATTTTCTACTCAGCAGTTCTATCAGCTGTTGAATGTGAGGGCTTGAGGTGCCAGTTGTAGGTGTCCTCCTTCCAGCTCTATCAGCGTTTGTGTGACATCCACAAGTGTTAGCAGTCGTTCCTGGTAGCTCATTTCCTTATTGTGCAATGTCCCTCTTCACCTGTAGTAATATTCTTTGCTCTGAGATCTAAGTTGTCCTATTAAGAAACTTTATATCTTAATTTATATTTACACTTTAGTCCACTCTCACAATCTTTGTCTTTTGTTATGTTACATCATTTACATTTACGTTATTATAGATATCTAATAGTTAAATTTATCATTCCTTTGATCGTTATGTTTTGTTGGTTCCCTTTCATCTGCTTAACCTTTCTTCTGTTTCTATGAATTACATACATTGTTTTCAGATTCATTATTAACTTATTTATAATGCTTAGTATGATGTCACCCTGTAATTTTAATATTGATTGCTCTGGCTAATACTGTGGATACAGATGACAGAACAGCCTGTTTCAAGTTTGAAAAACTCCACATCCACTTTGGTTCCTGTGGTAGTTTGAATAATGTCCTCCATATACTCAGTTGTTTTATAAAGCTTGTAACTTGGGTCTCCAGCTACCTGAGTGGAGAAGGCGTCACTGGGGGTGGATTCCGGGATTTAGTCCTAAGGTGTGTTTTGGGGGTGGGTCTAAATTCCAGCCAAAAGGTTTGCAGAGTGTTTGAGCTTGGGCTGTGCTGGGTTGTGGTGCTGGATGCTTTGTGATAAGTCTGACCATGTGGATTTCGGTCTTTTGGAACTTTTGTTCTGGAGGAATGGGTATGGGCTTGGTATTTTCAACGGAAGATACCTTACAGAGTGGTTAGGCCAAACGTCATGGGCTAGTCTGGTAAGAATTTGAAAAGGCTAGGTTCAGAGAGAATTGCGTTGGCTTATGAACTTTCAAAGGAAAAGGAAATCCAGCAGAGAACTTTGTTGGAACTAGGTTACTGACATAAAGTCTAGCTCTGTTCTGCTGCCTATTCCCAGAGAGTTAGCTCAAGGTTGAATTTGAAAGCAATGGACTGATGTTCTTGACAGAAGATACATGCCTAAAAGTTATAAGATTTAAAATTGGAAAAAAATTCAAGGACTTTTACAGGCACAGAGACAGGTTTTAGGTTACCGATGTTTCTATTGTCAAGCAAAGTACTAATTTTAAGGGTCAGTTAATTGCTTTACATTGAAACAGTGGAAAGAATTCTTGAAATGAAGTCCACCTAAGGAAGACTGAATGGAAGAAATACAAAGTTCTTTAGGAAATAGATGATTGTAAGGAAAAAAAAAAAAACTGGTCTTCAAGTCACTGTTTATTTTCTTCCAGAATTAACAATATGGCTGTGGTGTTACACAACTCATAATGATTTTAGAAGTATGAAAAATGCATGGAAGTCGGTCATAAGTTGCTCACAGTTTGAGGACCCTCTGCTGAAATGCAGCATAATAGCCATGGTATGATGTCCCTGATAGAGAGAGGTGACAAGGCCATTGTAAGATGGACCATTGTTTTGCAAAGAAGGTCAGAAGATATTTTGGATATATCAGGAAAGTACAATGGCTCCCATGGAGCACTGTTGGCTAGGAAGGGAAGTGTTCCCTGGCTGATCAGCTATGCTGGAGGGATGGACATTGGAAAATACAGAAACTGTTGTCACTGGTGATGAATGTTGGACTTGAACTCAGATGTTTCATGTTTACCTGATGGTTATTGATTTTTCAGTCTCTCCTTGTTAGGCCTTATAGCAATAGAAAAGTTTACTCTGTGCCATTATATATTGGACGTATGTAACTTGTTTGATCTTCTAGGACTCACAGGTAAGAGACAGTCTTGAATCTCAGTTAAGGCTTGGGACTTTGGGAAATCTTAAATTTGGTAAAGACTATGGGACATTTGAAGTTGGACTGAATGCAGTTTTCAATGTGAGATAGACATAAGTCTATTGGGGGCCATGGGTGGAATGTGGTAGTTTGAATGTGTGTCCCCCATGGACACAGAGGTTTTATTAAACCTTTGGATCCTCAGCTGCATGGCTGGAGGAGGAGTCACTGGGGGGGTGGATCCTTGGGTACAGCCCTAAGTCATCACTGGGGGTGGATCTGAATTCCAACTCAAAGGTGTTTAGAGCAGTTAGAGCTCAGACAGACTTTCATTCTTGCTGCTTTTCAGTGCTAATTGGCTTTTGGTGTTTTCTTTCTCTTCTTGGATTTATAAATGAGAGTCAGCTTCTTCCACCATAGATGGAACTTTCCTGGAATAAATCTTCCCTGAAATAAATCTGTTCCTTCCAAAAACTTTGTTTGGAAGTTCATCCCAGCATCATGAAGCTTTGTACAATAGTTCCTTTATCATCTCCTCTTTTAATACCATTGTCTTAAATATTACAGGGCACATTGAATTTTGTTGCAATTATAAAATGTACTTTTAAATTTCATTTTGTAATTAGCTGAAAGGTAGCATATTTATTTATGGCATTTTTATGCATATTTAGTGCTATTGGTCATCTACCCTTATCTATTTGTTTTACTTTTCTTTCTTTCTTTCTTTTTTTTTTTTTTTTGGTTTTTCGAGGTAAGGTTTCACTCTAGCCCAGGCTGACCTGGAATTCACTATGGAGTCTCAGGGTGGCCTCGAACTCACAACGATCCTCCTACCTCTGCCTCCCAAGTGCTGGGATTAAAGGCGTGCGCCACCACGCCTGGCTTTGTTTTACTTTTCTTTATTCCACCTTCTCAACTTGTCCCCTTCTACCTTCCAGTTTCCCCCTTCTACTTTCATACTACATGTATGATTTTACCTTCCCAACATGCATCTCTTAAAGGGTCTCCTTTTCTCTATCATGGGTCCTTTTATTTTAGTTTCCTAGCCTCTACCTACACTTACTCCTATATAAATATACACACATGAAAATTTATAGCTAGCATCAGCTTATCAGAGAGATCATGCAATTATTGTCTTTCTAAGCCTGGGTTACCTTGCCTAGTATAATATTTTCAAGTTCCATACATTTTTTTCTGAAAATTTTATGATTTAATTTTTTTTTCCTGTGTATAATGTTAGGAATGACAAAACTGAGTTATATGGTAGCTCAATTTCTACTTTTGGAGAATCTGCTGTATTTATTTCAATAGTAGCTATACCAGTTTACACTCCCATCAATAGTAAATCATGTTTTCCCTTTCCCTACATCTATATTAGGACTTATTTAATTTGTTGGGACTTATTTCAATTTGTTCTTTTACTGGGGATTGTGGTAAGATGGAACCTTAGAGTACATGTGTGTGTGCATGTATGTGTGTTGTGTATGTGTGTGTGCAAACATGCACATGTGCACATGTATGTACCACAGCAGAAGTGTAAAGGTGAGAGGACAATCTTGAGTGTCAGTCCTTATTTTCACCTTGTTTTTAGGCAGGGTCTGTCTTAGCCACTGCTGTGTTCTCCAGGCTAGCTGGTCTTGGAGCTTTGAAATGCTTCTGTATATACTTCCCTTCTTACCATAGATGCTCTGGAATTACAGATGCTCATGATCTATGTCCAGCTTTACATGGGTTCCAGAGATCTGAACTTTGGTCAGGAGTGTTTATCTATTAAGCCAACCAACAGCCTAAGATATATATTCTAGGTATTAACCTCCTGTTTGAAGTATGGCTGGCAATTTTTTTCTCCCATTGTGTAATCTGCTATTCATACTGCTTATAGTTTATTTCTCTGTGTTTTTAACTTTATGCAATCCCATTAGCTAATTTTTGGGTTATTTCTTTTGCTATTAAAGTCCTTCTTAGAAATCTCTTGCCTAGGGAATTACAGTCAAGATGGCATCCACATAACCATGCTTCAGCTCCAGGGAAATACCAGGTTCTAGCAGGTCCTAGCAGACCCTCAGTGGGAGGGCACAGAGAGGCATGGTAGTGAATTCACTGACTCCCATGCTCCCAGGTAGCCCACTGGTTCCCCAGATGCATCAAGCACCCATTCCACCCACCGTGCCACAGACCAGGTTCTCTGCTGCACTACCTTCTTGCTCTGAAGATCAGGGCCAAGAACCTCTTATCTTTCCTTCTGCAAATCAGGTCTCCTCTCTCTCTCCCACACCTTTCCTCCCTTCCTCCTCCCTCTCTCCACCATCAGGTCCCCACCCTACCACCCACCACCAGCTCAGTGCTATACCCTCTTCCCACCCTGCCACCCACCACCCACCACTGGATCTGTGGCATCCCCTCCCTCCAGCCTGCCATGGGTCCAAACTGTCCCTGCTCCATGCCCCTCCACCTGCAACTGGATCTATGCCATCTTATCTTCCTCCCTCACTACATGCCTCTGAGACCATGCTGTCTTCTGTCTCCTCTTCCTGCCACTGGGTCTCTGGGTCTCCATGGAGGTTGTGCTGACTCCTCCCTCCTGAGCAGATGAGCCCCAGTTCCAACAAAAGCTTAATATAGTCAAACATAAGAGGGAACAAACATGGAAGGCACTTTAAGGGAAAGCTACAGCTTCTTCCTGAATTAAGTAAGATTCGCACACTGTGATGGGCAGACCATAGTGCAAAATGAATGACATGAAACATCAAATGGAAGTAACCCCAAGAAGGTTGCCTAGTCCCACAATGAAAGTCTCTAATCAAAACACAGAAGAGACAACAGGATCTGAACCCCAAAATGAAGACACAAGATATGTAACCCTGACCAAGCAACTGGAAGAACTTGCAGAAAATCAACAAAATATCAACAATTGTGTGAATGTTATCCTTGAAAGGTTGGAGCCAATAAAAAAAAAAGTCTTCAAAAGAAAGTTAAGTGATCTGAAGGAGCACAAAAACAGAATACCTCAATAATAAGCTGGCTAAGCTCAATGAATACATAAATAAATGCAATGATGAATTCCAAGAAGCATTATGAAAATCAAAAAATGATGTGAAAAGGGTCCTTGACAGAGGGATGGGTACTATGCAGAAAAAGGCAATAGACAATACAAACCGAATTGAACAAGTCCAAACCTCTCTAGAAGCCCTCAAAAACAGTCAGTCATGTGGAGGGAGAACAGAACCTCAGAACTGGAAGGCAAGTCTGCGAGTCCAGAAACTTGAATAAATCCAAACATTTTTATGAACAAAACATGAGGGAACTGTGGGATACCCTTAAACATCCCAACATATGGATGCTGTGTATACCAGAAGGGGAAGTTCAGACCAAAAGCATGGAGAACTTATTCAACAAAACTATTGAGGAAAACTTTCCCATCTTCTCAAAAGAGAGTCTGATCAAGATACAAGAAGCTAACTAAACTCCACATAAACTGGACCAAAGGAAAGTCCTAAAAACATCAAGATAGAAACAATACATTACATATTAAGTTAACCCCATCACAGTTACTTACTTCAGATTTCTCAGTTGAAGTCCTAGATACTAGAAGGACCTGGAATGGAAAACTGCAAAGTGTAAGAACCTATGGCTTCCAACTCAAACTACTGTACCCAGCAAAAGTAACCCTCATAATAAGTAGCAATGAAAAACTTTCCATGATAAAAGTGTGAAAATGCAATCTTGCCAAAAGCAACATACAGATTTAATGTAATACCAATAAAATCCCAACATCATTCTTTACAGAGATAGAAAAAAAGTGATGTCAAAATTCACATGGAATGGCAGCAGGCCTCAGATATCCAAGCACATCCTCTGCAAAAGAAACATTCTGGAGACATCACCATACTTTATATCAAGTACAAAGCCATATTGAGTCCCATTGGTTGTCACACCCATTTTGTGCCAGTAGGATGCTGTCTTTGTCATGGTGGCTCTGTAGTATAGTTTTCAGTCAGGTAATGTGTTACTCCAAAAATATTCCTTCTGCTTAGGGTTACTTTGGTCTTTTGTGTTTCCATATGAACTTGAGAATATTTGTCTAAATCTGTGAAGAATATCATTGGAGTTTTGACAGGGCTTGCATTAATGATATGTACAGCTATCACCACAGCACTGACATGATCATAACTGACATTAATTACATAGAGGTACCATTGACTTGACCACAGGATATGACAATACCAGGAAGCACCTTAAAAGATCTCCTGAATTCCAGAAATATTCTTCTTTACCTCCATTATGGAGGAGAAGTTCAATTTCATGCTGGCAATCTGGATCAATCATCCCTGCTAAGATTGTAACTCCTTTCTTAGCCTGTTGACCCAAGATATCAGGAGCCCAAAGTGGCCAGGAGGATGCATTATTTCCAGTTCAATATAATTTATTTTGTGCCTCCTGGCAGAAGTGCTCCCCACCTTGAAAACCAAATTAGGCCAGCAGAGTATAAGGTTGTGGGAACAGAAGCAAAAACTTGGATAGTGAGTCACTTGGGTGATAATGAGTGATACCAAGCTCATTTACACCCTTGATTTCTGTACCCATGAATCCTGGCTATGGGAGAAACATTGTCATATATTGGATGCTGATTCAGAGTACATACAGGCTTCTACAAAACCCTGCCAAAGCCCCGCAGGATATTACCACCAAGTTGACTTGGAACTTTCTTCTTTTTGAAAATATTTATTTGTGTGTGTGTGTGTGTGTGTGTATGTGACAGAGAGAGAGAGAGGATGAGAGTGAATTAATGTGTCACCAGGCCTCCTGCCACTACAAGGAAACCAGAAACACACACCACTTTGTGAACCTGGCTTTATGTGGATACAGGGGAATCGAACCCAGGCTGTCAAACTTTGTAAGTAAGTACCTTTAACTGCTGAGCCATCTCTCCAGCCCAGAACTACTATTTCTTTAAAGGAGCATTCTACCATTTTATCAAGCCAGCTGATTCAGGATCATAGAGAATATGGTAGGACCAGTGAATTCTACAAGCATGACCTCACTTGCACATTTCTTTGGCTGTAAAGCGAGTTCTTTGGTCAGAAGCAATGTTGTGTGGAATACCATGTCTATGTGTGGTAGTTTTGACAGAATCATTATGTACAGGAAAGGCAAATCCAAGCCAGAACAAGTATCTGTTCTAGTAAGGATAAAATACCACCCTTTTCCAAGATGGAAGTGGTCCAATGTAGTCAACTTGTTACCAGATTGCTGAATGATCGCACTGAGAGCTGCTGCCTTATTGGGGACTCAGTTTTGGTCTCTGCTCTTGCTGGCAGATTTGGCACTCACCAGCAGATATAACCAGGTCAGCCTTGGTTAATGGAGGTATGTGTTGTTGGGCCCATATATAGCCTTGATCCTTGCAACCATGGATACTTTGTTCATGGTACCATGAGACAATAATAGGAACACTTGAATAAAGAATTTGGATGCTAGCAACAGAATGGATCACCTTATTTACTTAATTATTAAAGTTAGCCTCTGCTGAAGTCATGTTTGATGAGCATTATTATTGCATGAGACATGAATATATTTATATCCTTTGCTCATTTGGGGAGATCTATCCACATACCTCTTTTCCAAATGTTTTTCTCTTCACTTTCAATTGTGTTTCTTCTAAGTCTTGATCCATCCAGCCAAAACCATGGGCCACAGCCCATGAATCATTATTTAACTACAAATCTCTTCACTCCAAGCAAGATACATGATCATATACTTGAAGTTCTGAGCATTGTGAAGATTTCTCTTCACTACTATCCTTCAAGATTACCCATATGTAATGGTGTGGCTGTCTACTTCTGGAAGGTGCCTACATAGTGTGCAGAATCTTTTATAAACCAGACCCTAGTTTTCTCTTCCTCCACCAGTCAATCATAGAGCACACCTCATGATGACATGGATGCATGCTTGGGGACAGAAGACAATGCAACAGGACATAGGCATAGCCATAGGCATTTGGACAACTTCCTTCTGTAATTTATTATGCCTTGGCCTTTCCTGAATTCAATGCTTCTGTCAAAACTACCATCTGTGAAATTATAGAATGCCTTATCCACAATCATGGTATTCAACACGGCATTGCATCTTATTGAGATACTTATTCAGGACTTCCTCAAACCAATCATGTAGATACCTTTTCCAATGATAATGGACTACTGCTGTGCATGTCCAACTTTATGGTGGTTTATAAAGCACCCAGCTCATGATGGAAAGTTCAGGGCACATGTTAATGAAGTTCTAATAGTAGGCCAAGAGCTATTTCTCAAAAATAGAATAGTTGCTAGCAGATGACAACAGAGCCTTGCCCCCAAATCCCAAAGGACTATGCCAATGGCTCCATAGAACCTCTTTCCATCATTGACATCTCAAGTATAATTGTACTTGCTGGATAATATAGCCCAAGTGGTATAGCAATCTGTATAGTAGTTTTGACCTGTTGAAAAGCCTTTGACTATTCTGGTAGTCTTGAAACACTTGTACTGTTACCAGTCAAGAGTAACAGCTTTGGGGCTGAGGAAATGGTTTAGTAGTTAAGGCCTTTGCCTGTGAAGCCTAAGGACCCTGGTTTGATTCCACAGGACCCATGTAAGCCAGATGCACAAGGGGGCCTATGTGGGTAGAAGCCCTAGCACGCCCATTCTCTCTTTCTCTCTGCCTGTCTCTCTCAAATAAATAAAATAAAATATTTTAAAAATAACAGCTTTCTGAGTTGCATGGGTATATGAGCTGTAGTAACATGCATAAGTGAGGAATGTGCTTCCCTAAAAATCCAATTAGGCCTAATAGGCATTTTGCTTCTTTCTTAATGGTAGGAGGGATCAGATGTAATGTTATTCTTCACATTAGAAGGATTATAACTATATGCCCAATATCACTGAACTCCTAGAAATTTCACTGTTGTTGAAATTTGGTTGGATTTTTTCCCATCCTCTGATACTCACATGCTGTACCAACAATTCTAAAGGGGTTACTACCACCTGCTCATACTGGAGAGTTAACATAACCTTGTGGTAAAGCAGTAAAGTTATACTTCTGGCATTGCCATCTGAAAGAAAATTGCTTTTAGTGTTCCTTATGGACAGGTATGGAAAAGAAAGCATTTACAAGATAAATAGCTGCATACCAAGTACCAGGAGATGTGTTAATGTGCTCCAGGAAAGAAACCATACCTGCTATAGCAGCTGCAATTAGAGTTGCTATTTGGTTAAGTTACCAATAACCAACTGTCACTCTGCAGGATCCATCTATCTTCTAAACAGGCCAACTAGGACTTAAAGGGTGATGCAGTAGGAGCCGCCACCTCCACATCTTTCAAGTCCTTTATGGTGACATTGATCCTCATAATCCCGCCAGGGATGCAATGTTGGTTTTGGTTCACTTCCCTGACAGAGGTGCTCTATTGGTTTCCGTTTGGATTTTACAATCATAATGGCTTTTACTCCACAGGTCAGGAAACCAATGTGGAGTTTCTGCTAGCTTCTCAGTGTATCTATCCCAGTTATGCATTCAGTGACTATGGAAATAATCACAAAATGAGATCAGGTACCAATTGTATTCACAATAAGTTGAACTTGGGATAAATTCCACTAATCACATCACCACCATAAGTACCCACTTTAACTAGAGGGTCACAATGTTGTTTGGGTCTCCTGGAATTAAAGTTAATTCTGAACAAGTATTTAGTCATCTCCAAAAGGTCTGATTAGGGCTAGAGAGATTTCTCAGTAGTTAAGGCACTTGCCTGAGAAGCCTAATGGTCCAAGTTTGATTCCCCAGTGCCCACATGATTCCAAACATACAAGGTGGCACATGCATCTGAAGTTGACAGTAGCTAGAGGCCATGGAGTGCTTATCCTCTCTCTTTCTATTTGCCTTTCTCATGAATGAATGAATGAATAAATAAATAAATAAATGAATATATACAATCACATATTTTAAGAGGTCTAATTATTTTTAATCCAATATACAGTTATCTCAGAGTAAAAGGCCATAGATCCCTTTGGGGAAGGATGAGGGAAAGATTAATATTAAAACTTTTTCAAGGGCTTGAGAGATGGCTTGGCAGTAAAGATGCTTGCCTGCAAAGTCCAAAGACCCAGGTTCTATTTTCCAGAACTCACATATGCCAGATGGACATGCTGGTGAATGTGTCTGGAGTTTGTTTGCAGAGGCTAGAGGTCATGGAGCACCCATTCTTTCTCTATTTCTCTATAATAAATAAATAAAAATAAAACATTAAAAAAATTTATGCTGGGTGTGGTGGCACACACACTTAATCCCAGCACACAATAGGCATAGGTAGGAGGATTGCTGTGAGTCTGAGGCCAGCCTGACACTACATAGTGAATTCCAGATCAGCCTGAGCTAGAGTGAGACAAGCAAACAAACAAAACCCTTTTAAGTTGTAGCAGGGTCCTTTCTCAAGGGGACCTAGCCAGGCCTCCCCTTTATTCAATGGGTCTGAATATGTTCTCTGGCTCAAGTTTGAAAATGTGTTATGAGGCCACGGTTTTCTGCTACTTTGATTCAAATTAGTCTTTTGTTCCTTTGCTCTAGAACTTTTCTGCCTATACAGCTTGATCAAAAACTTAGTAGGCTTCCCATCAATTTCACTTCTGGGAGTACCTTTTTGTTGAGCCAGTAACAAACATCTACACAAATCATACCATTGTGAACATTGCTTGGCCTATACTGTTCATTATGGTAAATATGTCCATCTTGACTTGATGACTCAGTGCTGCCACTTGTCCCTAGCATACAAGTATACCAACTGCATATATATCATCTAATTCAGTAACTGTGGCTCCCACTGTAAGATCTGCATTCAGAGAAGAACAGTGATTGAGCTCTTCAAGTAGGCTGTTACTTGCCTCACAAATCTGCTTCTTACAGTCTTAGTGAGAGGCATAGCTTCTGGAGTACCCCAATGTGGAAGATAAGGTTTTCTGTGGAAAATCCACTCTAGCATTCCAATTTTCCAGAACGTTTTAATCCTTTAATTAACATTAAACCAAAGGATTTCAAGCAACTCCAGCTCATTCACAGTAGACCAGCATTGATCCATTCTTCATTCAAGCAATCAAATTCTTGACAACTTTTTTTTTTAACTGAGTGAGCTACACTATCAAGCCTAAAGTTTCTGCTCTATGAGTCCATATTGATAATCTCAGCATGATCAAATTTTATATTCCTTCCTCTATCATTCCACACCTTTAAAATCTATTCCTGCATGTGTTTTCCAGATCTCTGCTTAAATGAGTTACAAAACTCATGAGGTTCTTTATGGGTATGTTGCACCTTCTCATGGGTCACACTTTCTAACTCACTTCTAGCTGTCAGCTTAGACTCACATGTAGTGATATGCTCAGGGGCAAAGGTGGATAAGCATTCAGAAGCATCCACTTTGTCTTGCTTGGCATCTCTTTCAGGTAAGGTCATTACGTGTTCCACAAACGATACAAGATTATTACTCTCTACCCTTAAGGAAAGGTGGTGCACAGTCTGTGGGTGGAGATAAATCTTTTGTTAAAGTTGGAGGAAGGGGACTCTTTCCTCAGGCAAAATAAACCCATTAGAAATCAAGAATCCAATGCCTTCAGATATACCAAGGTCTTCCCATATATCTCCATTCCAAGTTACAGGCTGCCACTCTTTTAGAGCCCTCACTTTAACTGCTCCTCATAATAGGTGAATCAGGATCATCAAATAAATCTATATCATTTAATTAATTTAATGGTTCACAACCACAGATTATCAGTGCTCTCCTTTATAATAGGAGAGTATATAGCAGCAATAGAGTTGGAAAGCCAGCTCCAGATAACATCAAGACCACTAAAGAAATTCATCCTTAAAATTCTATTTCTCTGAGGTTAATCTTGCTGTTGATGTTTAGTTTCATTCCATGGTAGTCTATCAAGATTTAGGGAGCCTTTCCTTTCTTCCTTCCTGCCTTCTCTTGTTTTCTTTCTTTCTTTCTTTCTTTCTTTCTTTCTTTCTTTCTTTCTTTCTTTCTTTCTTTCTTCCTTCCTTCCTTCCTTCCTTCCTTCCTTCCTTCCTTCCTTCCTTCCTTCCTTCCTTCCTTTCTTTCTTTCTTTCTTTCTTTCTTTCTCTCTTTCTTTCTTTCTCTCTTTCTTTCTTTCTCTCTTTCTTTCTTTCTCTCTTTCTTTCTTTCTCTCTTCCTTCCTTCCTTCCTTCCTTCCTTCCTTCCTTCCTTCCTTTCTTTCTTTCTTTCTTTCTTTCTTTCTTTCTTTCTTTCTTTCTTTCTTTCTTTCTTTCTTTCTTTCCTGTTTCCTTTCTTCTCTCTTTCTTATTTATTTAAGTTGGTTTTGTGGCCTATAATGTGGTCAGTTTTAGAGAAGACTTCATACACCATTCAGAAGAATGTATATTTCAGATCTGTTGGGTAAAATGGTCTGTTAGTTCTCTGTTAAGTCTACTTAATCTATGGTGAAGTTCTTTTGGCTGAGTTTTAGTTTAGAAGATCTATTTTGATATTACAGTGGGTTATCATTGTCTCCCAGTATTATTGTGCTAAAACCTACGTGTTCCTATGATTTTCACTTTCTTTTATGAAATTGAGGTACCCAAGATTCAATGCATTAATGTTTATAATAGTTATGTCTTCTTGATGACTTATTCCCTGCATTAATATGTAGTGGTCTTTTTTTTTTAATCTCTTCTGACTAGATGCTGTTTGAAGCCTATTTATCAGATAATGAAAATCACTATACCAGCTTGTTTGTGGATTTTCCATTTGCTTGTTTGGTTTGATTTCCAGCCATTGACTTTCAGTATTTGGATTTTGTGGTTTGAATATAAAACATCTCCCATAGACTCATGTGTTTGTGATTAAGCCTCATCCTTAACTCCCAGCTGGTGGAGCCTTTGAGAGGTAGAGCCTTGCTGGAAAAGATGCCACTAAGGACAGTCCTTGAGGTTTAATAGTCCAGCCCCTCTTGGTATTCATACTTAGCTCACTCATTCTCCTTTTTCCATGTATATATGACAATGTGATATTGGCTATCTGCTTCTCATCTGCTCTTGCCATCATGAAACTTGCCTCCAAAACTATAAAATGGAAATAAATCTTTGTCTTTCTTAAGCTGTTCCTTGTTGGACATTTTATCCAACTAAGAAGGTAACTGCTACAGATGTCTTTTCTAGTTATATGATTTTTTTTTTTTGAGACAACAGAATGGGTATTTTTTGGTATTATTTTTTGATTGAGTCAGTGTACTAATCAGGATTCTCTAGAGGAACAGGACTGATAGAATGAATTATTTTAAAACGAAATTTATTGGATTAGTTTATGGAAGTCCAATAATAGCAGTTTGCAGGCCTGAGAGTCAAGGAACCTGGTAGCTGCCTCAGCTTTCCCAATCTGCCACTGAAGGCTTGGAGGCTTCCTGGAGAGCCAAGGGTCTTCAGTCCATGCTGGTTCTCAGTCAGCTCTGGTCTTCAGTCTGTGCTAGTCTTCAATGCACACTGGGAAGCAGCAGCAGCACCAGCAGCCAGGTGGCAGGAGGGGTTACTTCCCTTCCCAGAGTTTCCTTAGATAATGTTCTCTGGGGGAAGGGCTCACCCTGGGAGAAGGATTTCTCCTTTACTTAAGCCTTCCTGGAAGCAACCTCACAGACCCACTTATGAGGAATGTCTCTGGACTCATGAACAGATCAAGTTGACATAAAACTTAACTATCAAAGTCAGTCTACATCTTTGAGTCAAAGCTATGTGCTTTAAGGTTATTGAGAAGTGAGAAGGGTTTGCTGTTACAGATAATTTTGTTGGCTGTGGTTTGGGCTGCTTCGTTTGTTTCTTCTGGTACTGGATGTTTGTGATTTGCTGTGCTAGACATGATTGATCCCTTCTTGATTGTCCTGTGTTCTAAATTTATCATTAAATGTATTCTTTCCTGAATTCTCAGGCTTGAAATTATCTCTTTTCATGTGCATATAGTATTTTAAATTTTTCTCTAGTATTGGCTTAGTTCTCATAATTTGCCTTAATTGTGCTTATTTTTCAATATTTGTTTGCAATGAATATTTTCTATCAATGTTATGAGACAACTGCGTTGGGAATAACAATCCTGGTTGGCAACTGTTCAACTTCATGGCTTGCATTATATTATTCCAAGCTTCTTGGTCATGTAGAGTTGCTGACAAGAAATCTGATTTTTGGCCTTCATATGTGAGTTGTCATTTTTGTCTGAAAGCTTTTAGCACTGTTTCTCTGCTTTGTATTCTTGACATCTTCACTATGATTTGTTATGGAGACATTCTTCTTTGGTCATGTCTATTTGACATTCTAAATATATATTTTTTTGTTTGTATGCCTATTTCCTTCTCTTAGTTTAGGAAATTCTTGCGTATAATTTCATTGAGTAGATTGTTTAATTCATTTGACTTATCCCCAGCTATTTCTATTCCACAAATTATTAGGTTTGGTCTCTTGAACACATCTCAAACTTCTTGAAAATTTTGGCCATGATTATTGTTTTTCTGTTTGTGTGTGTGTGTGTGTGTGTGTGTGTGTGTGTGTGTGTGTAATTTTCTTTATCTGGTCCTCCAGCCCTATATTTTTTTCTTCTGTTTGGTCTCAACTGCTGATGCCACTTTCTATTATGTTTTATGTTTGATTCTTTCATCTCCAGGATTTCTGTTTGGTTCTCATTTTCCTTGCTAAAGTTTTCTTCCATGCCTTAAACTTTTTCTTATTAAGTATTTCACCCACTTTAGTGATTGCTCTTGTTTAAGTCTTGAATTGACTTTGTATGTTTTTTGGTTTATATTTTTAATTAAATTATTTATTTACTTGAATCCTTTGTTTGACCACTGATCATTTTTTAAAATAAGAATGAAATTTTTAAATGAAATTTCTACTAGTTCATCATTATTTCTGGGCACTGAGAAGTTGTAAGTTCCTAGGGACATTGTAGTAGAATTCTGCCTCCTATTTTTGAGTTTTTGTTGTGTTTTTTATGTCTGTTGAAATCTATATATCCTCCAGTTTGTAGTTCCCCTCCTCTTTTTCCACTGTTTTTGTCTGCCTGTTTTATTTTGTTAGTTCTCCTGGTAGGCTGTCTTTATTTGCATTTATATTTGGGGAAAATCTGATTATACAAACAACTATGCTGGTTGATTATATGAATATAGAAATAACTAGTTGCAAAAGGTACTTGTGGCCTTCGCTTGTGTTTTTCCCTCAGTTTTATTTGTCGGGGAAATCAAGTTTTGTCATAAGCCTTCTGTGAGTGATATAGTTTCTCCCTGCTTTGGCTGGGATGTGACATTGAGACTCTCTCAGCATCACTCTCCCTTAGTGCAAAGCTACTGCTATCTCCTCAGTGTGTGGATCCTGGGGTTGTCACTCTCATCTAGATGCTTCTCCATATTCCACACTCAACCACTTTTCCCAAGGTCCTGATCTAGCCTGTGTTCCAAAAGTAAATACCAGGGCTGAGGTACTGCTCAATATTGAAAATTTCTCAGATTTAGGACCTCATGACAAGCTGGGTGCAGTATCTGCTGAGTTTTTCTTACATGGACTGATAGTCTTATCCTCAACTATATTTTATAAATTTCATTGAGAAGAGTTTATTTATCTGGCCATATTTCTCACATTTTTGTTTTGTTTTATTTTTAATGTATACAATTTTATTATTGACTTCTGTACTTACAGACAATAAACAATGATAATTCCCTCCCTTCCCCCCACTTTTCCCTTCGCAACTCCACTCTCTATCATATCTCTTCCCTTTCTCTATTAGTCTTTTTCTCCTATTATGAGGATCTTGCTAGCTACTGTGAAGTAGTGTATATTAAGGCCAATTTCTGTGTGGCATTGTAAGGAATCATACCCTTTCTTTGGTTCTTACATTCTTTCCTCCACCTCTTCTGCAATAAACCCTGAGCCTTGGAGAATATGATAGAGATGTTTCAGTGCTGGACACTCCTCCATCACTTATTCTCAGCACTGTGCTGCCTTTTGGGTCATCTCAGTGGTCATCACAATCTGAAAAGAGACGTTTCTCTAGCCAAAAGTGAGAGTAGCATTAATACATGAATATGGACATTAAGTGTAATGTATACTGGGCAGTTTGGCGAGCATAATTGTGATGGCTAAGTTTGTGTCAACTTGATCTGTTTAGGAATCCACAGACATTCCTCATAAGTGGGTCTCTGAGGTAGCTTTCAGGAAGGATTAAGTAAAAGATGAATCCTTCCCTCATGGTGAGCCCTTCCTCCAGAGTGGGCAGCCCCTCTGGGTGGGAAGGGAGCTTTATCAAAAGAAGCTCTGGGAAGAAAGGTATTCTTCTCCCCACCCCCACCTGACTGCCAGTGATTCTTGTTACTTGTGGTTTGCTGTTTTGCTGCTTTCCAGTGTGCAACAGCTATTTGGTGAAATGAGTAGTCTACCCGCCCATGAGGGGATCCGTGATTCCCTGATTTCTCTCCTTATGAGCCCCCCACTGACAAGAAGACCCAGAAAACCCTTAATTTCTTGCCTTTTCTTCCCTGGGATTTGCAGGGCAGCTAGGCGGTTGCCATCTTGGTAGGAAGTCGCTGCTTTCCAGTGTGGACCAAAGACCAGCATGAACTGAAGAGTAGCATCTCTCAAGGACACCTCCAGGCTTTCAGTGCCTAATTGGGACTGCTGAGGCACCAAGCCCCATGGACTGAGCAGTTACCAGGTTCCCTGACTCACAGGCCTGTAATCTGCTATTGTTGGACTGTCATAAAATAATCCAATAAATTCCCTTTTAATATAATTCATTCTATCAGTTCTGTTCCTCTAGAGAACCCTGACTAATACAATAATATATGTATTTAACCAGACAAAAGCAGGCTTTATACCCCTAAGACTCATGGTCCCCCTGCCATAGGCTTGTGATTAGGTTTTCAGTATCAAGTATTTCCTCCCATCCCATAGAGAAGACCTCCAGTCCAATTAGAGAGCAGTTGGTATCCCCTAAAACAGACATGCCACTATTGCACCCATTCAGACATTTGGCATGGCTGGCCAAAATTGAGGCTTCCGGTCTCCATTGTTTTCACCGCTGATGACTTCTGTCTCCCATAGGGCTGCATGCAGTATAGCTCTTTCCAGCTTTCAGTCAGCTGGTCTACAAGGAAGAGGTTTTCAGCTCAGCTCCAGCTTTATTTCTCAGTGACCTTGATTCCCAGGCATGTGAAGTCTTCAGCAATAGGGTCTTACCATCTGTTTCTTATGGGAAACCAAAGGTCTTGGCAATAGCCTGTAATGTTTTAGAGACAATAGAGACCTCCCTGGCTAGCAACTCACTGGAAGGTATCCCATTTCTGGAACTGAAAATTTTCTAGTAATAATCTATAGCTTCTGGATGTGCCATTATCCAAACAAATATCAAAAAAGTAGGATTTTATATGTCTTATTCAGAATATCTTGAATTTTGGTTGACTCTGTCCCCCAACTTCTTTTACTCAATCTCTTCCCCTAGCCTCACTTAGGCCATTCTACTTCCTGTTACCTGTTCTTCTACTTACATATATACAATACCTTTAAGTCTTTCCCTCACATGCCTCCCTTGCAGCCTTTTTCTATCTTACTGGCTTCTGCTACCAATTTTTTGTTCCAGCTCACACACAAGTCTACACATTTGTAGCTAGGATGCACATATGAGAGAGAACATGTGATGTTTGGTTTCTGGGCCTGGGTTAACTCACTTAGTATAATCCTTTCCAGATCCATCCATTTTCCTGCAAATTTCATAATTTTATTTTTCTTTCCTGCTGGCTAGAATTCTGTTGTGTAAATGTACCACATCTTTATTAACCATTCATCTGTTGAAGGATGTCTAGGCTGGTTCCATTTCCTAGCTATTGTGAATAGAGCAGCAATAAACATGGTTGTGCAAGTATCTCTAAGGTAGTGAGAAGAGTCATTGGGATATATGCCTAGGAGTGCTATAGCTGGATAATATGGTAAATCTATTTTTAGCTGTCTCAAGAACCTTTACACTGTTCCACAATGGCTGTACTAGAATACATTCCCACCAACAGTGTAGAAGGGTTCTGTTTTTTCTGCATCTTTGCCAAAATTTATTGTCATTTGTTTTCTTGATGGTAGCCATTCTGACAGGAGAGAGATGAAATCTCAAAGTAGTTTTAATTTGCATTTCCCTGATGGCTAAGGATGTGGAATACTTTTTAAAATGTTTATATGGCAGCTGTATTTCTTCTTTTGAGAACTCTGTATTTAGTTCCATAGCTCACTTTTTAATTGGGTTGTGTGATATTGTTTGCTTTTTGAGTTCTTTGTATATTCTGCATATTAATCCTCTGTCAGAAATGTGTCTGGCAAAGACTTACTCCCATTCTGTAAGTTGTTTCTTTGCTCTATTCACAGTATCCTTTACTGTACAAAAGCTTTGTAATTTCATGAGATCCCAGTGGTTGATCAGTGGTTTTATTTCCTAAGCAAGTGGGTTATATTCAGAAAGTCATTGCCTATGCCAGTATGTTGAAGGGTTTCCCTTACCTTTTTCTCTGTCAGTTTCAGAGTTTCAAGTCAGATATTAAGGTCCCTGATCCATTTGGACTTGATTCTTGTGCATGGAGAAAGACAAGGATCTATTTTCATTCTTCTACATATAGAAGTTGAGTTTTCCCAGCACCACTTGTAGAAGAGGCTCTCTTTTCTCCAATAACTATTTTTGCTATTTTTGTCAAAAATCACATGGCAGTACCTGCCTGGATTAACATCTGGGTCATCTATTCTGTTCCATTGATCTATGAGTCTGACTTTGTGCCAGTACCATGCTGTTTTTGTTAATATGGCTTTGTAACATAGCTTAATATTGGGTATGGTGATACCACTAGCTGTAGTTTGTTCATCAAGATTGTTTTGGCTATTCAAGGTTGCTTTGTGCTTCCAAATGAATATTAGAATTTTTTTTTAAATTTCTGTGAAGAGTGCCATTGGGATTTTAATGGGCATTACATTAGATGTCTAGATTGCTTTTGGGATGTCTTTCAATTTCCTTGTATCTTCTGCAATTTCTTGCTTGAATGTTTAAAAGTTCTCATTGTAAAGATCCTTCACTGCCTTGGTTAGGTTTATTACAAGGAACATTTTTCTTTTTTTTTCTTATTTATTTTGAGGCACTTGTGAATGGGAGAGACTACCTGATTTCATCCTCCATGTGTTTGTTGTTAGCATATAGGAAACCTACTGATTTCTCTGTGTTTATTTTGCTTTTTTTTTTGTTTGGTGGTTTTATTTACTTATTTATTTTTGGTTTGTTTTTCAAGATAGGGTCTCACTCTTCTTCAGGTTGTCCTGGAATTCACTATGTTGTCTCAGGGTGGCCTCGAACTCCTGGAAATCCTCCTACCTCTGCCTCCCAAGTGTTGGGATCAAAGGCATGCACCACCATGCCCGGCTCATATATATTTTCAATAGTAGCTATTCAAAGTGCCTGAAATATGTGTTAATTTTGTATCCTGCTATGTTGCTAAAACTGTTCAGCAGCTCTAACAGTTTGCTGGTAGAGTCTTTAGGGTCCTTTATGTATAAAATCATATCTGTAAGTAATGATAATTTGATCTCTTCCTTTCCAATTTGTATCCTTTTTATGAGTATCTCTTGCCTTATTGCTATAGAGAAGACTTTCAGTACTATATTAAATAAAAGTGGGGACAGTGGACACCTTTGTCTTGTCTCAATTTAGTTGAAAAGCTTCAAATTTTTCCCCATTTAGTCTTATTCTGGCTGTATGTTTATCATAAATAGTTTTTTTATTATGTTGAGATATGTTTCTTCTATTCCCAGTTTCTGTAGGACTTTTACCATTAAGGGATGTTGGATTTTGTTGAATGTGTTTTCTGCATCTATTGACGTGATCACGTGATTTTTGTCCTTTAGCTATTTATGTAGTGTATTACGTTTATTGCTTTGTGTATACAGAACTATCCTTGTATCTCTGGGATAAAACCTACTTGGTTGAGGTGAATTATCTTTTGGATATATTCTTGTATTCTGTTTGTCAATATTTTGTTGAGAATTTTTGCATCTATGTTCATGAGGAGAAGGGGCTGTAATTTTTCATTCTGTCTTTGTCTGTTTTTGTTTAGCAGGGTGATGCTGGCTTCGTAGAAGGAGTTTGGTAGAATTCCTTTCTTTTCTATTTTATGGAAATGTTTTAGAAGCATTAGTGTTAGTTCTTCCATGAAGGTCTGGTAAAATTCACCAGTGAATCCATCTGAACCTGCACATTTTTTAGCTGGGAGAGGTTTTATAACTGCTTGGATCTCCATACTTGTTATAGGTCTACTTCATTGGTTTATCTCCTCTTGATTTAATTTTGGTATGTCATATGAATCATGGAAATCATCCACTTCCTTCAATTTCTCAAACATAGAGGCATATATATTCTTGAAGTGTGTACTCATGATTTGCTGAATTTATTGTTATTTGTTGTAATAGTCTTTTCCATCTCTAATTTTATTAACTTTTGGTCTCTTCTCTCTTTTATTGGTCAGATTTGCTAAGGGGTTATCAATCTTGTTTATCCTTTCAAAGAAGAAACTCCTTGTTTCATTGATTCTTTGGATTTTTTTATGTTGTTAGTATTTCATTAATTTTTGCCCTAATCTTTATTATTTCTTCCCATCTACTGATTTTTGGTTTCCCTTTTTTTTCTTTTTCCAAGGTCTTAAGGTGAAACATTAAAGTATTTACTTGTGAACTCTCTAATTTCTTAATATAGGCACTAAGAACTATAAATTTCCCTCTTAGTACTGCCTTTATTGTGTCCCAAAGGTTTGGGTTTGTTTTATTCTCATCATCATTTGATTCTATGAAATGATTTCTTTCAATGACCCAGTCATCATTTAATAGTGTACTGTTTAGTCTCCATGAATTTCTGTATGCTCTGTAGTTTTTCTTATTGCTGATTTGTAGTTTAATCCCATTGTAGGGGTTAAACAGATAGAGTACAAGTTCCATTTTCCTGTATTTGTTAAGATTTGCTTTGTGTGCTAATATATGCTCTATTTTAGAGAATGTTCCATGTGCTGCTGAGAAAAATGTATATTCTACAGCATTTGAATGGAATGGTCTGTAGAAATCTGTTAGGTCCATTTGTTCCATAACATCATTTGATCCAGATAATCCATATTTTTTTGCTGAGATGACCTGTCAATTGATGAAAGTGGGGTATTGATGTCACCCACTACAATTGTGTTTGGTGTTATCTGTGACTTTAAGTCTAATACTGTTTGTTATATGAAATTGAGAGCCCCCATGTTAGGTGCATATATGTTTAGGATTGTAGTGATCTCCTGTTGGAGTGTTTCTTTAGTCATTATAAAGTGACTTTCTTTATCTTTCCTCACTAATGTTGCTTTGACATCTATCCTGTCAGGTATTAGGACAACAATCCCTGCTTGTTTTCTGGGCCCATTTGCTTGAAATATCATTTTCCATGTTTTCACCCTAAGATGGTATCTATCTTTTATTGAGAGATGAGTTTCCTGGAAGCTACAAAGGGCAGGATCCTGCCTCTTAGTCCAGTAAGCAAGCCTGTGTCTTTTGGTTGGGGCATTGAGGCCATTGATATTAAGAGTTATTATTGAAAGGCATGGGTTTATTCTTGCTATTCTTGTTTTGTAGTGCTTCCTAATTTTTTTTTAAATCTCTTGTTTTAACTTTTGATTGAGGATGATTTATTTTTTTCCTGTTTCCTCATGTGTGTGCTTTGTTTTCTCTTCAGCATGAAGGATTCCTTCAATTATTTTCTACAGAACTGGCTTAGTTGTCATTAGTTCCTTCAGCCTGTTTTTGTTGTGGAATGTCCTTATTTCTCCTTCAACTTGGACAGATAACTTTGCAGGATAAAGTAATCTTGGTTGAAAGTTGTTATCTTTCAGAACTTGGAATTCATCATTCCAAGCCCTTCTGGCTTTTAAAGTTTGTGTTGAGTCATCTGCTGTGACCCTAAATGGCTTGCCTTTATAGGTGACATGCTTTTTCTCTCTAACTGCTTTCAATATATTTTCTTTGGTTTGTGTGTATAGTAATTTAATGATAACATGGCGAGGAGAGGTTCTTTCCAGATTTTGTCTGTTTGGTGTTCTAAAAGCTTCCTTTATCTGCATTGGCATTTCTTTCTTTCCCAATTTCAGGAAAGTTTTCTCCTATGATTTTGTTGAAAATGCCTACTATGCTTTTGGGATGAAATTCTTCTCCTTCTACTATACCCTGAATTCTTATGCTTGATCTTTTCATCGTGTCCCGAATATCTTGAAATTCCCATTCATACCTTCATATTAGTTTATCTTTCTCTTTGTTGGACTGCATTAGATCTGCCACCTGGTCTTTTATTTTAGTTATTTTGTTCTCTCCTTCATCCATTCTACTGGTGAGACTTGCCACAGAGTTTGTTTGACTAATTGTTTTTCAGTGCTAGGCTTGGAATGATGAATTCCAAGTTTTGAAAGATAACAGTATTTATAGAACTTTGATTCCTTTGAGAATTGCTAAGATCATTTTTAAAAGATTTTATTTTATTTATTTATTAGATACAGAGAGAGGGAAAGAGAGAGAGAGAGACAGAGAGAGACAGAGAGGGAGAGAGGATGGGCAGTATGGCCTCTAGCCATTGCAAACGAACTCTGGATGCATGTGCCACCATGTGCATCTGGATTACATGAGACCTGGTAAATCAAACCTGGGTCCATAGTCTTTGCAGGCATGTGCTTTAACCACTAAGCCATCTCTCCAGCCTGATAAAATCAGTTTCTTGAAATCTTTGTCAGGAATTTTATCTAAAATAATCTCATTGGAGGTCATTTCTGATGGATTTATTTTTTGTTGGGTTGTATTTTCTTGATTCTTTGTATTTCTTGTATTATAATGTAGTGATTTTTCATCCTGAGTTGATTTGATGCTTGAATTTTCTAATTATCTACAGTACTCTTGGACTTGGACATCCAACTTTATGTACCTCCATTTTAGGAGTGTTTCTATACACCCTTAATCCTGTCTGCTGGGAGGTTGAGATTTCTGTTCTGAAATGGGTTCCAGGTCAGTCTGGGTCTGAATCAGACCCTGGCTCCAATAATGACAGAAGAAAAAGACAAAGGCCCTATGAATCAGAAAACATCAAAGACAAAAATACTCAGCCCCCAAATATAGCTTAATTGAAAATGTTAAAGCAAACCATGAATATGTACCCCATAACCTGCACTGACATGGAAAGAGAGATTAACACTTCCAGTGCAGGCCTATGTATCTGCTTTTCTTTGTCACTCAGCCTCATTACCTTTTGGGGTGGCTTCCAAAATGCTGAGTGCTCACCTCAATCCCTCTGTGTTGTGCTGTGGAGCTGGTGCTCTGATCAGCTGTGCTAGATGCCCTGCCACTGGGGGCTGAATGCATTCTTCAGAGGTTCATGATTCTGATGGCTAAGGATGGGAGAGGGCAGAAAGCCTGGAGTTGTACTGGAATTGCTCTGCTGGTCCCACCTCTATTCCTTTCAGCATCTCCTTAGCTGATTTCCACTGTCTCCCCTTCAGGTTTGATGAGATTTGAAAATCTTATTATTTGGTCTTTGCTCCTGCAACTGGGCGTGGGCCAGACAGTCAGGTAAATCCGTGCAGATTCTGGCTGGTTTACTACTTTTTGGTAGATCTTGACTTCTCCTGCTTCTCCACTGTGGCCCATAAAAACCTATACACCTTCACTTTTCAGAAGAAAAGTATATTTTGCTGTGCTTGTGCTGAAATCCCTCTCTAGGGTGGTTTGGTGTGACTCCTATGCAGCCATCTTACTTGTAAGTCTTATTTCTCATATTTTTTGCTTCCTCCTCCTTTCTGGTGTTCAAATGTTTCTTTTATCACCTCCTTGATATCTGAAGCATTTCCTCTAATCGTTCTATAAGGCAAGGTCTAGTATGAACACATTGTTTTCATTTTATCTAGGAATTTCTTACTTTCTCTTAATTGCTGAAAATAATTTGTCATATATTATGTTAGCAGTTGACAGTTCTTCTACCTCTGAAAATCTGATCATATGAAATATATTTTTATTATCACATAAGTCTCTAAGAGTACATTCCTTTTGATTTTTTTAAAGACTATTTCCTTTATGTTCAGATTCAGTGAATTCTTTCTTTCTTCAATTTTATTGAGTATGCACTATATCTATACCAACTATAACTGTGTTCCTCCATTCATATATCAAACATTTAATTTTTACAGTGTTTTTTTAACTTTATAGTTTTTGCTTGCTTTAATAGTTTCTATTTCTTTACCAAGATTTTCTGCATTTTCATTTGTTTTAAGATAAGGTATTGATTTTTAAAAAATTTTCATGATGACAGATTTCAAAATCTTACCAGATAATTTGATCATAGAGTAATGTCACCCTTGCCATGGATTTACTGCCTTATTCCTCCAAGTTGTGAGTTTCTTGCTTCTTGGTATGATAGGGGATTTTGCATTGTACTCTAAGCATGTTCTCATAGTCACCCTGGAAGTTTAATCTTCAGAGTATTTGCTGTGTTGCTTTGGTCTACTAATTTATTTGTGGGATCTGGGTTTTCCTGTGGATCCTCTTGAGGGGCTGAATGGGATACCTTCTGTCCTTTGGGAGGAAAGGTGTGGTAAGGTCCATGCACTTGTGCTCCAGCTGCCTAGGTTTTTGCACAAACAGGAGAGCCCATGCCCTTTGCAGTAGAGCTTCTCTCACCAGCTGCTCAGTGTGGTATATCACTTGTTTCATCCTAGTGTTTGTGTCTGCTTGTCTCAGCAGGTAGTCTTTCTCAGGCTCACAGTGAAGGAGATCCTCTTTCCACTGATTTCTGGTAGGACTCCCATGATCCCTTCAGAGTGGCTCACTTGACACTGTTTGGAAGAACACAGTCCATCTGGAGGATGAGCCTATGTGGGCTGATTGGGGTCATGGGTGCTTTATCTTGTGGGCTTCCCTTTCTAGTGGAGACTGTGGGCTAGGCTTATACTGTTCTTCTGGGTTCTGGATGTGCCTGTCACACTCTTATCTCCTCTAAAATCCACCTGGACCTGCTTTGTTTGCTGTCACCATATTCATAGTTTTGCTTAGTGGGAAAATAGATCTATCTGTCATTTAAGACCAGAGGCTGCAATACTGAACCAATACCTCTATTTCTATATCTGACAAGCACCTAATGAAAGGTCTTTCATTGTCTTTCAAGAGCTTTTTAGTCTCTCTCTCACCTCCATTTCTATCCCAGCCTGGCTCAGCTTGTGTAACTCCTGCAGGATTACTGTAACAGCTGCGAGGTTGAGCTCTTTTCCTCTAGGCTTTAACCCATATCTGTCTTTCTGGCTGCTTCCACCTTGGACCCACTCACCAACTCTGCTTTACCCAAACTAAGCCCCTGTAGGCCAACTGTCATAGGGCGCCCCTCACCTCTTCCTAACTTCTATACCCAGACGCTTGCCATCTCTCAATGTCATTTCTAGCTTTTCTCTACTTATTAGCTCATCCTTCACCTGTTTCCCTGGCTCATTGTGGCAAATCTGTACAGAGTTAGGCATGATCTCCTCAAAGAGCCTTCTCTAATCCTTTCAGGTTAGCCAGAGGCTTCTGGGAATGAGCTATCATAATAACCTACTTTTTTTATGTTTCTGGGTTCTGTTTATGTGGCTTCTTCCCATGGAGCCAGTACTACATGAGCCACACATCATTGCAATAAGTATCCTTTTTTTTATACTGCCTTTCAGTTGTTTCCTAGATTGAGTTTTATGATTTATTCTCCTTTCACAAGATCCTTTGAGATGTCCTCCAAAAGCCCATGTGTTGAAGTTTTCCTTCCATGCTCCTTCCAAGATGCACAGGACCAAAGTAACTGGGCCAGATGACTATGGAAACAATGACCAAAATAAACCTTTCCTCCTTTGAAGTTAATACTTTGTCACAATGACAGAAACCTGACAAAAAATTCTTGGTGAATGGGTAGCTAAATGGATATCATCTATTTTGTTTCTCTTTCAGATACTCAGTTTTTAAATTTTTTTCTTTTTGAACAGGAAATTTGTCATTTTCATTTCTTTGTTACTTATACTAGTCATTTTTTTTCTTATTGCTGTAATAGAATACCTAGCAAAAACAATTTAAGAGGGGAGGTTTATTTTCATTCAGGGTTCACAGGGTACTTTCTGGTGTGGAAGGCATGGTGGCTGAAATGGCTTGGTCTGTTGTAGTGGGAGCTTGAAGAAATTCACATCAAGCGGGTAGAAAGTTGAGAACTCAGGCTGGAACCAGAAGCAGATATCTCCCTTCTGATCATTAGAGCCCTACATTACTCAGCTAGGTCCTTTACCCAAAAGCTCCCATAGACTCCCAAATAATGCTTCTAGCCGGGGACCCAGTGTTTAAACACATAGCCTATGAGAGACACTTCACATTCACATCACAATATTTCTAGACAAGGAGTTTAAGACAAGAAGGGGATACAGTTGTGTTTTGTAAATCATTTTTTTATTACAGAGACTTAACTCAGGAAAATATTCCCTACAGTGAACTGTGGTTATGTATTTCAAATAAGAATACTAGATTTAGTGGAGAAAGTTTTAAAGAAACACTGAGTGAGAATGGAGCCTGTGAAGAGCAAACCTGAGCATCATTAAGGCCCAGGGCATGATGGAACTATTCTTTCAATAGGACTTCCTGAGTACCCTGGCACTATGGAGTTTTGGAAGCATTTTGGGAGTTTGGGGAGAATTATTTTGTGTAATGATATTTTTAATAACTAAGTTAACATTGATTGAGTTTTTCAGCCACATAGTTCAAATAAATAACAAGTCAGTTTAAGTTTTTACTACTTTATATAAATTATACTCAATGATTTTTTAAAATGTCATTTCTTATTAAAGACATAGGTAAGCAAAGCAAAAAAAGTTTTTCTCACTCTGTAATAAGTTTAAAATGTAAAGGTAGGGATGGAGAGATTGTTTAGCAGTTAAGTATCCACATAAAGCCAGATGAACAAAGTGGGGCATGAATATGGTGTTTGTTCATATTGGCAAGAAGCCCTGGTGTGCCCATTTTCCCTGCTCTCATTCTCTTTGTGTGCTTGCAAATAAATTAAATAATCTATGAATATTATAGGCGACATGTAATATTACACACACACACACATATATATGTGTATATGAAAACTATTTTTTATTTTCTTCAGATAAACCAAAGAACATCATTTGAACTTCTTCTATCACATCATTTAAGTATATCTGTGAAAATATCCTGAAAAATCACAGAGGAAACCATTTATGGCAGTCCTTCATGGACCATGTTAATACAATAATGAACTTGAATGGTGGCCCAGGCTAGTTTCACACACCTGTTATAACAGCACACAGAAGGCTAAAGCAGAAGGAAAGATGAGAGTTCTAAGCTTGTCTGGCAGCATAGTAGGAACCTTCTCTCTCTCTGAAAAAAAAAACTTGATTAGCAAAATTTGAATAGAATACTGTACAAAAAAGTGTGCAGTAAAAACAATTTAGAAATTCATTATGATCTGTTTGCTTTTAGTTCGATGTACTGACATCATTACATATATTATCTGCATTTTGAGCAACTCCCAAGTTCCAATTCAGAGGCTGTGCCCAGTGCAGAAGGGGTGCTGCTCAGGATCTGAGCACATGGGCCCAGATACAGGCTTGGGTCTTTTGTGACCTTACCCAGTCCTATCCTCTCTGTGGAAAGTTGATTACAGGCTCTCTATATCCAGTGGGGATTGGTTCCAGGACCCCTGAGGATACCACATCTCCAGATGCTCAAATACCTTACATAAAATGTAAAATGTGTGTATGAAGTATGTTTGAATGTTATTCTGAGTATTAGAAAATGTGGAGAAATAATAGTCCAGAATATAAAAACCTTATGGGTGGTGTAAATGTGACTTATAAAAAACTTATAGGATGCAATTGTGAGTATAAATAAACTTTGTACCTATTTACAGTTTATTTACTCTAGCTTTTCAAATACTGTTTTATATGTTATAGAGAGGAATACTTTAGATACCTTTGAAAAAAAAGTACATAATGTATATCAAAGTTAAAAAGTTGTGTTTAAAAAATAAAAAATAGCACAATATTTTCACAGGATCTATATATATCCTCTACATACTGTAAATTATGTCTATATTATTTGTAATAACTAATACAATGTAAATGTTATATAAGCAGTTCCTATACTGTAGGGAAAATAACAAGAATGAAGAACTATATGCATTCAGTACAGATGTGCTTTTCCCCAATATATTTTATACAAAGCTGGCTGAATTCACAGATGTGGAACCCCAGCCAGCCGTGTCATGTACATCCACTATGAAAATGTCCTGAAGAAAAGAGGAAGGGACATCACTTTTTATTTCTGACACAGACTTGAACTCAGTGCTTTTTCTGTTTCTTCTGATTTTACCTCTGAGAAGTAACCTCTTGGAAGGCGGTGTGTATGTCTTCAATGTGCCATTGTCACCTTTGTGAGGTCAGGTGGTGGACTCTTTAGTGATAGTTGCATCACATCATGCCACATACCATCTCTGGACATTTAGGATCTGCCTCAGAATGGGCAAAGTCCCCTCAGGGCAAGAAATGAAAATGTAGCTGAAAAAGAAAATTTAAGACCAGTTTCACTGCTAAGGTGCACACATACACACACATACACAAACACATACATACACACACATGCATACACACACATGCACACACACACACACACACACACACACACACAGAGGTTTGTTATTTTTCAGTACCACCCTGGTGTGCAGATGGACAGAAGTCAGGTAGCATCTCACAGGTTGGATGTGGAGCAGTGCTAGATGGCACAGAACTCTGAGGACAGCCCAGGTATAGGCAAGCTGCACATCTGTGCTGGGAACAGACAGTGAGCAAGCAGCTGCAAAGGAGATTCAGCATATGACATGGCTCCAAGTGGTGTGCAGATAGCTCTTCTTGAAGCATCTTTATGCTTTGGTGGAACTCCACCTTGATCTGCCCTGCTTGGGTGAAATGTTCCCTGGCATGTCCAGGATCTAAAGCAGAATTACCTGTAGTCCTTATGGGTCACTGCACAGACAATCTCCACAGTGGCCCATAAGGACAAGGAAAGGAGGCTCCTGGTACCTCATCTTTATATGATGTCAGGGCTTGATTCTGGAAAGGAGGGTTTGGGGTGAGCTGATCCATGGGGCACCCAATGTGGATTTCCCTCCTTGAAGAGGTCAGCTGTTAGAACTTGCTGCAGCCTGAAGGGACATGAGTAACACCCCTCTGCATGGCTGCCCAATTGGACCTCTCTGTGCTTTCTCTTCTGACCCAAGACTGTGCTACATAAAATGAAACAGCTGTTAAAGTAGGTACAAGAAACCATTCTATTCTTTGTGCCTGGTTCCCTGTCTTGCCAAGCCTGAGATTTTAATGCTGTCATCCAGGTCTGATGAGATCTTGAGAGAATGTTAGAGAACAGGCTGCAGAGTTGTAGGTGTCCTGGAAAGCAGTGCTCCACACTGCACTCCAAGGGCAAGAGCATATGAGAACACAGGGCTGGCCTCAGTGATTCTCCTGACAGCTCTATTGCTTTAGCACTTCCTAGAGGTTGCCAGAGCTCTGGTAACCTCTTTTTCAGGTGGGTTGGCTTACTTGCTGGTGAGGTCAATGCTAGTAGGGAAGGGCAAGGTGCCTGCTCTCCTGGAATGGTAGCTAAAGGTAAGCGAGGCAGCTTCAGGTACTTATATGTTTTCATGTGCCCATGGGAGAGCCACATGCATGGGCCATGCATCTCACTCACATTAGAAATGCCATCTCTGTGTGCTGGTGAGATGTGCAGTGTTAGAACCTGTTCCTGGCTCATAAAAGCCCTTGCTTTGGGTGAGTTCCATTATAAGTCAAGAAGAAGCTGCCTTCTGTCCCGTAGCTCTGTGCTCAGCTGAGTATAATAACTACTGGACATGCAACACGGAAAAGCTCTTTCCCTTCCTGCCTCCCTGTGTAGCTCTCTAGCCTTTGTAAAGGTGTGAATTAACCAAGAAGTCATTGCAACTTTTGCCATGTTGATAAAAACAAAGAACTGTTAAAAATTTTGAAAGATTATAATGCAATCTAATTTCTTTAAAAAAAATTGCTTACACAATATATAAGGAAATGGCTCATACTTTTTGTGCTAGATATTTTCACAGTAGGTTCTTTATTAGTTTTGATTAGTAATAGCAACTCCATTGATTTTTACATATTGTGTAAGGAGTAATGGAACACAATATTTTTCTAGTCCTCCAAGTGTTATCATGAAACCCTGACATCTTACCATCAAACAAGAGACAAGCAGTAACATGCAAGCCACTGTAGTTACTAACCTTTGAGAACTTTAGCCTCCGGGTGGGGAGGGGATAGTTATTACAGGATAGCCATTTCTTACAGAAGCTTTCCCTTACTGATGGTCTCACATAAAGAGCAAAATTATATGGAATATGGTATTTACCATAGGGACGACATTCAAAACTAACAGAAAGGGCTGCGATCCAAATAAATGTACTCACTGAGTATCTCACAGTGAACACATCAGGAATATCAAGGATAAGATGTACTGAATTTTAGGCATCATTCAGTGCTTCTTAGAAATATTAGACTTCAGACAAAGCTATGGTCTTACATTGGAATGCAAACTTATCATTTACTCAGTATTTGCTGAGTCTGGCTTCATCATATGCATTAGGCTAGCCAAATGCAATTTTATACTGTTACATTGAATGCATTTTTATATTCAAAGAGGTTTTGATTTGTTGGCAAACTTGAAAGAACTGGGTGATGTTACCTCAAGAAATTTCTCACAGTGACCACCTTCTTGTTGATTATATGTGCCATATCCCATCTACAGCTAGATGAAGGTACATAGAGTGGGTAGTAGAAACTGATTAATATGCAATAGAAGTGCTGAGCATTTGAAAGATAGGACAGCGGTGCATATTTACACTGATTCTTCACAATGAACTCAGACTTTATTTCTACACGACAAATGTCTATCAATAAAGTAAATGTAATCTGTCAAATCTAATCACCTTCTTTCAAACTGTCACAGTATCTCAATTACACTAAGGCAATGTATCCATCCAGATTTTTCAAACTGCTTTGGTAGATGTATGAGAAGCTCTCTGGCCCATAAAACAGAACTGATTTATATATAGAACTCATGTCTATGGCGGATCAATAATTAATCTGGTATTGCTGACAGAGGTTATAACTTCAGGCCGTGGGATAAGGGGTAGCTGAAAGATCTTCCAGTGCCTAGCATCTTTTTGTCATTTTGGACTCAGAAGAAATTTATAATAATTTTGCAACCTATTGATCACTTGTATGCTACTGTTTAGGAAATAATCTATTATGGAAATGTCACTCCAGGTAACAAGTGTATGTTTATAGAAGAGGACTATTATTTTATGGTTTTTCTTCTGGGCATTCACTGGCCATGTTCTGCAATCCTCACTTGTCCTAGCTGTCCCCTCAGAATCTTTGGTGAGGAAAGCTCTTCTCTGGGCCCATGCTCCTACTCCTGAGTGATTCCTTCATGTACCATACTCTTCAGGGCAATTAGCCTTATAAGCTGCAACATGAAAAGCCTGACCCAAACTACCAGGTGTGTTTGCAGATCATAGCATGGGCCCTAATAAGTGCTTTTAAATAATGCTCTGCCACAGGCTTTTTAGAATGGAATGCAGCCAAATAATTCCTAATTCATATAATTTAAACACAGCAGCATGAATGACTAACTGCAAAGAGGAAGGAGGAAAATAACAACAGAAGTATTAAGAAAATAATCCAAGGAGGCTATAAACTGAAATATGGTTTTATTTCCCACTTTCTGTGGAATTGAAATTATCAGCCCTTTTTAAAAAAATGTTTTATTTTTATTTATTTATTTGAAAAAGAGAGACACAGAAATAGGCAGGTAGAGATAGAGAAAGAATGGGCACACCAGGGCCTCCAGTCACTGCAAACAAACTCCAGACACATGTGCCTCCTTGTGCATCTGGCTACGTGAGTCCTGGGGAGTTGAACCTGGGTCCTTTGGCTTTGCAAGCAAGTGTATTAACCACTGAGCCATCTCTTATACATGTAAGTAGAAAATTAGATTAATGGGGTGAAAAGGCTCAAGTGAGGTCAGGGGAAGAGATTGAGTAAAGGAAAGGTGGAGAAGGGTTAATCAAAATCCAAGAGGTAATAAAGAAATCATATGGAAACCTACTCTTTTGGACAATGAAACACTCAGGAGCCATAGATTGTTGCTAGAAAATTTTCAGAGCCATGGACGGGATACCTCCAGTGAGTTGTTGGTCGGGGAGGTCCCTGATGCCCCCAAAACATTACAGGCCATTGCCGAGGCCCTTGGTTTCCCACCAGGAATAGATGGCAAGACCCTATTGCTGAGGATTCCACATACTTGGGCTGCAAGGCCACTGAGAAATCCTGCTAGAATAGATCTGACAGCCTCCTCCATGTAGACCAGCTAACAGAAAGCTGGAAGAAGCCATCCTGCATGCAGTTCAATGGGAGAGAGAGAAATCACCAGTGAAGATACTCAACAGTGGACACTACAAGCCTTATATTTGGCCAGCCAGGCCAAATGATCCAACGGGTGCAATAGTGGCACATCTATAATGGTGGAAAACAACTGCCCTCTAATTGGATTAGAGGCCCACTCCATGGGAGGAAATACATCCCTGATACTGAAACCTAAAACAGCAGTAGTCATGAGCTCTAGGGGTGTAATGTCTGCTGTTGCCTGGCTAAATGTATATACTATGTTCATCAACTGCCCAGTAAGCACTTCTCTTTATGTTCATACCTATATCTTAATGCTACTCTCACTTTTGGTAAAGAACCTTCTATTTTCAGTTGGCAGTGACCTTGGGATGACTCATGAGGCATCATGGTGCTGGGTAGAAGTGACAGGAGTGCTCAGCACTGCAATACCTCTATCACACCTTCCAACGTTCAAGGTCCATTGTGGAAGAGGTGGCAGAAAGCATGTAAGAGCCAAAGGAAGGGTAGGACTCCTTACAATACTCTTCCAGACACAAAATGGCCTGGATATCCATGACCTCACAGTGCCTGACACTATGTACACATGACCATCATAATAGGAGGTAAAGATCATGACATCAAAAATAAAAGAGACTGATTGGGAGGGGGAGGGGATATGATGGAGAATGGAGTTTCAAAGGGGAAATTTGGGTTGAGGGCATTACCGTGGGATATTGTTTACAATCATGGAAGTTGTTAATAAAAAAATAAATAAATTTAATAAAAGTTTAAAAATTATAAACAAAAAAAGAAATTATCAGCCTTTTAATAGCTGAGCCACCCTGTTACCTCTGAGCACTTGGAGGATTCTGAGGCCAGATTGACAATGGTGCTTAGGTCTACAAGAGAAAAGATCTCAGCAGATGGGAGATATGCCTAATGGGTAACAAGTGAGCTTCAGAACAAGCATTAATTCCTTCCTCCTCACCATGTTCCCTAATATCAAAGTTTTCCTTATCTATACCTTGTGTGAAGCTTCCCCATAGGTCTCCAAACTCCCTAGATTGGTTTATACTGTCCAGACATCTACTAGCCTGTCTCCTCCATTGCTTCTCCAGGCACAACTCTTCTGCAGCTTAGAACTCAGAAGTGCTGAGCCACACCCTCAGTGCACTCCCACCTGCCTGGGATCCCATCCTGGCCTTGAGATACTGAACACTTAGATTTTAAACTCAACTCCAATAGCACTCTGCTGGAAATCCTCTTGTCCTCCTCAGCAGGGCCAATATTTCTTTTCCATATCCCAAAAGGTCACTCTATGGTCATTATGTTGGGTCATTCATGCAGTGACAGAGCCAAATACAAGTCCTCCCTAGTATTCCTGAAATGGTAATATGTACCACTTAATGAAGCTGAAATTGCATAGGTCTTTAAACTTCAAACTTATGATGCTAAGTAGTACCTATCTAGCTACTTTTAACTTTATTTTTTTACTCTGGCAAAATGAATTGATATCCCTAAGTGAATTAGCCACTTTTGCATTGTTGTAACTAATATACCTGAGAAAGAAACTTAAGGAACTTAAGGAAAGAAGGATTTGTTTTGATTCATAATTTTCAGCAGGTTTAATCTATCATGATTGGGCTTGCCATGGTTGGGCAGAACATCATCTCATAGACATACATAGAAGTATATTCTGCTAATTGCCTAGGTGTTAATCCAATCAAGTTGGCAATGAAGATTAATCACTATACCAAGTAAAACAGTGCACATAGAAGGACTTGGAAAATGTAGGTCTTGTAACACTGTCTTACTTCTAATGTTGTGAGGAATCAGCAGATGGACATAGAAACCCATGCCACTCAGACCTCTCTATCTCTTCCTTCCCCTTTAACTTGCTCTGCAGGCCTTCCTAAAATTTTAACTCTGCTTAGCACTCTATCATTCTTTATTTCACAGTCTTAGAACCCAGTTAATAACTAGTATCCCCAGTCTTATTCCCCCACAATGTTATTCTTTCAAGAAGCTCCGGTTTTATTTGCCACCATCAGTCCATCTTCCTAACAGGGATGCCTTCCTGTTCCTCTCCAGCCTTCATGAGGCCAAGTCTCACTAGTTTCTCTTAGGTACATTCTGTCTGTCCATGATTTGTTCACTCAGCCTCTGCTGAGACATCAGAAAGTTAGCTCTTGCCTCTGTTTTTTTCTAAATTTCAGTGTGCAGATGTATTCCATCCTTCCTTGTACTTACTCATGAGAGAATTCAGCCTTTGACTTTTCCTAACTTTCTAAATCACCTTTCTGCAGAGCATACATCTATTTAGTGTTACTGGACTGGTCTGAACAGAACCACTTAATTCCCTTTTCCCCTCAAGCTTGTCCTGCCATGCTGGCTGTGGAGCTGCTTTGAGATGGAGCTGTTCAAAGACAGCTCAATATCTTAGACCTGGAATGTGGCCAGGTGTGTTTTTCCCCACTTGTACTTTAGAGCCCGCTAAATAAGCTCTCAGTAAATATTTTCTGAAGTGTAATAAGTTTTAAAAACATTATTCTATACAGAAGTTATTTTGTAAGCCATAAAGTGAGAAGCACACAGAAGCATCTACCCACAAGATCATGTATTGAAGTTGGCAATTGTTTTTATAGTGCTTTTATATAGCTAAACACATTTTAAAAGTGGAAGTAAAATGTAAAAAAAATATTTAGTAAGCATTTATGTCTAAATGTCTGTCCCATACTTTTAAGAGTAAAAATAGCTCAAGAATTTTTTTTTTTTTGTCTTTCAGGACAGAATGCCAAGACAAAACTCTGACAGGAGTAAAAAATAGAGGTAGGAGCAGGTGCATGGGCATGAGGATGGTTTAGATATGGAAATATTCGTGTTTGCTGTAGATATGTGTTGTAGGCTAAAGTGTATTCCCAGAAATTCATACATTAAGTTCCTAACTCAATACTTCAGAATGTGTCTTTGTTTCAAAACAAGGCCACTGCAGCTATAATTGAAGTCATATTGGAGTAGATGGGTTCCCAAGCCAGTATGACTCATATCCTTATGATAAGTGGGAAATCTGAGCATGCCGGGCATACACACATGGGGAACACCATGTGCAGATGAAGGCAGAGCCCACAGTAACACCTTCATAATTCCAGAATGCAGTGATAACCACAACTACCAGGCCTTAGTGAAGAGTCAGGGATCCAGTTGTCTCTTGGAAGCCCTGGGAAGGAATCAACTCTGATCCCATCCTGACCTCAGACTTCTGGCTCCAGAACTATCACTGTCCAAGGTATAATAGATGTCAGCCTCAGCAAAGGAGGAAACATTCATATCAGTGTGTTAAGTGGTATGAGAGCCAGGCCTCTGGGAAAGTGGACTGCACCAGAGACAACATTTGACATGTAGTACACAGGTGGCTGTGGAAGCCCTGAGGAGCAGGTCAAATCACAGGGTGAAGCATTTACAAAGCAGCACATGTGAGGGGGCAGCACTTATGGAGGTGGGGTGGGGTGAGGGAAGGAACAGGAGCAACAACTGAGGGGCAGACAGGCTGGAAAACAGGGAGTCTGGCTTGTTTTCTCTTAGGGACCTTGGAAGCTGGAACAATGGATGATACATAGAAAACCTTCAGTAAATTGTGCCAAATTAGTTAATGTCTGTTATCGCATGGCCTATGTTGTCATGGCAAGTATGTCTTATACATAGAGAAGGATAAATTTAAAACTACTAATTTCAGGAAGCATATGTTTAGGACTTATAAGAAAATCAATAATTGTGCTGGAAAGATGGCTCAGCAATGAACAACACTTCCTACAGAAGCATGCATGAGGGTCTGAAGAGGCCTAAGAGACCTTTCAAGTTCGATCCTCACTTAGGAGCCACATAAACTGCTGGATGTGGCTGCAAATGTCTAAAGCCCCAGTCCTGTAGGAGAAGCAGAGACCCAAAAATCATTGGAGCTCATGAAAAACTGGCATGCTTTGGGATCAATGAGAAACTCTGGCTCAAATAATAGGGATGGAAGATTGATGGAGCTGAACACTGAATGTTCTGCTTTGGCCACCTCATGGGGTGAGAACATATGGGCTGTTGAAGGTAGAGCCTTCAAAGCCATCAAACATTTTAATCCTTGTTAATTTCTTAGGTGAATAGTAGAATTCTCTTATCACATTCACTGTAGTTCTCAAAGTGAAATTGCATACTTTTAAAGAAATATTTGAATTTCATTTTTTATCAATGGTATATCCATTCCTCATTTTCTCATTTCAGATTTACTCAGAATAGGCAGTTTCACATAATTTTAGTCATCTTATACAATTACATTTTAAGAATTTTCTGTTGGTTAGTTTTAATCTTGATGAAGAAAGTATGGTATTGAATTTTAAGAATATCATTAATTTCCTGAAATGTAAGCACAGATTTATTTTTTATGCTTGTCATGAATTCACATGTATTTCTCTGGGTAGTGATACCCATATACTATGAAGAGCTTTTATATTCATAATGGTGTATAAATCTCCACATCAAAATAAATCTTATCAAGTCCAAGAGATAAACACTCCATTATCAGAGGCTTTCTGGTACAAATAGGGCTTCTCTCCCATAACTCATTAAATTGAAAAGAAATTATTTACAATAAAAAGGTGTTTATACATCTGAGGGCTTACTGAATTTCCACTGACCATCTCAAAATGGTACATGTGTGTTTAAATAAAGTCTAACAGCAATGGGATAATAGACACTAGCAGAAACCACATGAATATTGTCTAAAATCCTGCTTTGGTTTTGATCAGAGATAAAAATATATATAATCATGTGTGGCTGTAGCCTATTATTTATCAAATACAATCCATTTATCATTTTTTAAAAATATTAAAAATAATGAGAGAGAGAGAATGGGTTGTGAAAGAAATCAAAAAGTAAATTTTAAAATTTCTAGAACTAAATGATAATGAAAACACAACATACCAAAACTTATGGGACACAATGAAGGCAGTCCTAAGGGGAAAATTTGTAGCACTAAATGCCTTCAATTGCAAAGACAGATAAATCTGAAATTAACTAGCCATCCACCTAAAGGCATTGGAAAAACAAGCACAATACAACACTAACAGTCCTAGACTGAAAGAAATATTTAAGTTTAGAGCTTAAATTAATGAATTATAAACTAAGAAAATTGACAAACTTAAGAGCTGGTTCTTTGAAAACATAAACAGGATTGATAAACTCCTGGCCAGTTTGATCAAACAAGAAAAAAAGAATTCTCAAATTAACAAAGTTAGAAATTTAAAGGGAGAGGTCGTAACAGTCACCAATGAAATTGAAAGAATCATCAGGACGTATTTCTAAAATCTCTATTCCATAAAATTGTATAACCTAGAAGAAATAGATGAAGTTCTAGACATACATACTGCCTACGAAAACTAAATCCAGAACAGATAAATCTCCTAAATGAACCTATTACAACCATTAACATTGAAAAATGTAATCTAAAGCCTCCCCAAAAGAAAAAGTCTAGCACGTGATAAATTCTAGATTCTCATCTGAATTTTAACAAATCTTCATCAAAGAACTGAAACAATTTTTTTTTTTTTTGAGGTAGGGTCTCACTCTAGCTCAGGTTGACCTGGAACTCACTATGTAGTCTCAGGGTGGCCTCAAACTCATGGCAATCCACCTACCTCTGCCTCCTGAGTGCTGAGATTAAAGACGTGCACCACCACAACCAGTTTATTTCTCAAGATTTTTAACACAGTTGGAAAACAGAGAAATTCTCCCCAACTCCTTCTATGAAGCCAGCATCATCCTACTACCAAAGCCAGACAGAGATATGAAAAAAGAAAATTAGAGACTTATATACCTGATGAAGTCAAATACAAAAATCCTGAACAAAATCTTTGTAAAGTGAATTCAACAACACATCAAAAGCATCATCTGCCTTAATAAAGCAGGCTTAATCACAAGGATGCAAGGATAGTTCAACATATGGAAAATAATTATTATTATTATATGCCACATAATAAAAGCTATTTATGACAAAACCATAGTCAACATTATACTAAATGGGAAAAAACTTGAAGCATTTCTACTAAAATCAGGAACAAAACAAGGGTTTCCACTATCCCTACTTTTATTTAGTATAGTAGTGGAAATTTAGCTATGGCAATAAGGCAAAAGACAAATAAAAGAGATAGAAATTGAAAAGGAAGAGATCAAATTATCATTATTTGCAGATGATTTTACCCTATGTATAAGGGGCCCTCAAGTCTGTACCAGCAAACTGTTAAAGCTGATAAGCACTTGTAGCAACATAGCAGGAGAAAAAATTAACACACAGAAATCAGTAGCCTTCTTATATAGTAACAACAAACATGCCAAGGATAAAATCAGGGAAACATTCCCACTCACAACTGCCTCAAACAAAAGGCACCTTGGACTAAACCAAACCAAGGAAGTGAAGGATCTCTACAATGAAAACTTCAAAAATACTCAGGAGAGAAATTACAGAAGACACTAGGAGATGGAAATCACCCTATGTTCTTAGATTGTAAGAATCAATATTATGAAAATGTCTATCTTACCAAAAGCAATCTACATATTTCATGCAATCCCCATTAAAATTCCAATGGCATTCTTCACTGAAATGGAAAAAGCAATTATAAATTTCATTTGGAAGCACAAAAATCCTCAAATAACTAAAGCAATTCTGCACAACAAAAATAAGGCTGGCAGTATCACCATACCTGAATTTAAGATATATTCCAGAGCCATAGTAACAAAAATAGCATGGTACTGACACAAACAGACACAGATCAATGGAACAGAATACAGGATCCATTTGTAAGTCCAGGCAGCTACAACCATATGATTTTGGACAAAAATGGCAAAAATATTTATTGGAAGCAAGACAGCATCTTTAACAAATGGTGCTGGGAAAACTGGATATAAATATGTAGAAAAATGAAAATAGATCCTTATCTCTCTCTATGCACAAGAATCAAGTCAAAATGGATCAAAGACCTGAAACTTAATATCAGACCTGAAACTCTGAAAATGCTAGAGCAAAAGTAGGGAAAACCCTTTAATACATTGGCATAGCAATGACTTTTTGAATATAGCTTCAGTTGCTCAGGAAGTAAAACCACTAATTAACCACTGGGACCTCATGGAATTACAAAGCTTTTGCACAGCAAAGGATACTGTGAATAGAGCAAAGAGGAAACCTACAGAATTGAAGAAGATCTTTGCTAGCTATACATCTGACAGAGGATTAATATCCAGGATATTCAAAGAACTAAAAATACTAAATGATAAGAAAGCAAACAACCCAATCAAAAATGGACTATAGAACATAGTATAGAGTCCTCAAAAAAAGAAATGCAGATGGCCTATAAACATCTAAAAACATGTTCTACATTCCTAGTCATCAAGGAAATGCAAATTAAAACTACTTTGAGATTCAGTCTCACTTTTTTCAGAATGGCTATCATGAAGAAAACAAATGAGAGGCTGGAGAGATGGTTCAGCAGTTAAGGCACATGCCTTCAAAACCTAAGGACTGGGGTTCAGTTTTCCAGTACCGACATACAGCCAGATGCACAAGGGGGTCCATATATCTGGAGTTGGTTTGCAGTGGCTAAAGAAATCAGTGTGAAAATTCCTAAAACAGCTGAAAATAAATTTAACATATGGCCCAGCTATAAGACTCCTTGGTGTATACTCTAAGGGCCCTACTTCCTACCTTATAGATACTTTTCATTCATGGTTATTGAGGCTCTCTTCACAATAGCTAGGAAATGGAGCCAGCATAGATGTCCCTGAACTGATGAATGGATATTGAAAATGTGGTACATTTATACAATGGAGTTCTATTTAGCAGTAAAAGGAAAAATGAAATTATGAAAATTTCAGGGAAAAGGACTGAACTGGAAAGAATTATACTAAGTGAGGTAACCCAGGCTCAGAAAGCCAAATGCCACATGTTCTCTCTCATATGTGGATCCTACCTACAAATGTTTAGATTTGTATGTGATTTGGAGTAAAAGTCAGTAGCAGATTCCAGAAAGCTAGAAAGGGGCTGTTAGGGAGGAAGAAGAGGGGAGAACTTAAGGAGATGGTATTGTATATATGTAAGTAGATAACTAGATTACTGGGGGTACAATGGCCTAAGTGAGGTCAGGGGAAGGGATTGAGAAAAGGAAGTATGGGAAAAGTATTAATCAAAATTTAAGATATTATTAATAAGCCATATGGACACATACTTTTTTTGGATAATAGCACACCCAGAAGCAAAAGATCATTACTAGAAAAATTTCAGTGCCAGGGATGGGATACCTTCTAGTGAATTGTTGGCCAGGGAGGTCCCTGATGGACCCATTGCCAGTGCTCTTGGTTCCCCACTAGAATTAGAACTAGATGTAAGATCATATTGCTGAGGACTCCACAATCTTGGGCTGCAGGTCACTGAGGAATCAAGCTAGAGCTGAGCTGAAAACCTCCTCTCTGTGGACCAACTGACAGAAAGCTGGAAAAAAACTACACTGCATTCAGTCCTATGGGAGAGAGAAGTCATCAGTGGTGGTAAACAGTTGTGGACATTGCAATCCTTAATATTGACCAGGCAGGCCAGATGTGCTAGCTGGTGCAATAGTGGCATATCTGTTATGGGAGAGAACACCTGCTGTCTAATTTGATGGAAGGCCTGCATCACAGGAGGGAATACATGCCTGGAACTGCAAACCTTGTCAAAAGCCTAGAATTGGAGAGGTCATGAGACCTAGAGGGATAATGACTGCTGGTGACTAGCTAAATGCATATATTATGCCCACCAAATTGCCTTGTAAGCACTCACTTTTCTTAATATATATACCCATATATTAATGCTACTTGCACTTTTGATTAGAGAAAGTTCACAGATGACAGTGACCACTGGGCTGACTCAAGAGGCACTATAGTGCTGAGAAGAAAAGACAGTGGAGTGATCAGTACTGAGATATCTCTATCACACCCTAAGGATCAGGGTCCATTGTGGAAGAGGTGGTAGAAAGATTATAAGAGCCAAAGGAAAGGTAGGACTGCTTATAATGCATGCTACCAGACACAAAATGGCTTGGATATCCATGACCTTACAGTTCCTGGCACTACTTATACAATATCTTCATAATGGGAGGAAATGAGGATGACATTAAAATAAAAGAGAGACTATTTGAGAAGGGAGGTGATGTGAAGGGATATGAGGTAAGGTAGATTTGTGACAGGGAGGTGGTGGACTTAGGGTGGGAATTATCATGGTTTATAGTCTATAATTATGGAAGCTATCAATAAAAAAGTTGAGAAGAATCAAACTAAAAATAAAAATAAAAACAAAACAAAACAAAACAACAACAACAAAAAGTAGACACCTCAAACTCACTTTAGTAAATCATTGTGTGGAGACCAGCATGGGCCAACCTCCTGACTTAGGAATTTCACTAAGCATTTGGGAAATTCAATCTGCAGTTGAAAAAATATTCACTTGCCTTAAGTTGTACTGTCTATAATAAAAGGAAACTAACACAATTTGGGAATATTTTTCAGGAAGAAGGATGTTATGATGCTGTCAGGTATGGTATTATTCTTTGGATGAGATTTCTGATCTCTAGCAGGATCAGCTTTACTACATGATCTAAGAAAATCCAGATTGACAATATACTCAAATGTATGCCCTTATCCAACGACATAGGATATTTTGAAGAAACTGAGAGGTTATGAATAGCAATATTTTAAATGTATCTATAAACTGAGCAAAAGAACTTTAATTGATGGATTTTAATTATCTGCTTGCTCTGATCAAGGAAATTTCAGTAAGTTAATCTTTCAGGTAGCTCATTGACTCAACAAGGAATCTAAATATACAAATGAGCAGAAAAAAAGAGAAAAACATTTTGTAAATGAACCACAAGAATTACATTTTTATAACACTAGATTTAATTCAACATACTGTTTCAAATATTTTTATCTATATATACATACATCGGTGTATATATTTCCTTCTAGGAATATGTTTGTTGGGTTTGGTATGAAATGCATTGCCTTCATAAAATGGTTGGTTGCTATTCACTTGTTTTCTATTGGTAAGCTTCTGTCCTGAGTGGCTGGAAGAAACTGTAGGTGAGCACAGTGGTTAGTAGGAACCTCAACACAAACTTGGCTTATCTGAGTTTTGTGAGCTGCTGTTTTTGGTATTTTTGCTTTCTTAACTACCCCATTTATCCTTCAGATTTGTAGAAATAACAAATTTGTCTTTGTTGTACTCAAAACATCTAAACACCAGGATGTCATGTAAATATATCATAAATGTCCTTAAAAGCCTTACTGCTGTTGAAATGAGAATTGGAGTCAATGTAGTTCCAGGAGTCAGGAACAGATGGGCATCCCCATCACCCCTTGGGTAGGTCAGAAAACTTCAAATGCATAGGTGGGTAGAACTTCGATGGCTGAGGAATACGGATGTTTGTGACATTACTTTTATCAAAATTGAACTTCATGCATTCTTATGAGAAAATAACTTTTACAAAAGTGAAGAAGTTGACTCAGCAAACCACGGATTTCTTTCTTTCTGTGCCCCAAAAAAGAAAAAAAAAATCATATGGTGCTTTCACTGGCAAAAAGGCCTCAAGGAACTAGATCTCTGCTGTCTTTCTGGAGCTAGGGCAGAGGCTATGATGGCCCCTCTGCAAAACTTGGCCTACCTGAACATCTGCCTGGATAGCCACAGGCCAGCTACTCCATGAGGATTGTGGGTAAGTGAAGAGAAAGTCTGCTGTCTGTGTTTCCTTCCTGTTTCCTTCATTATTCCCTCCTCCTTCCTTCCTTCTTTCATTCCTTCATTTATACAGGTTTGAAATAGAGTCCAGGACCTTGTGCATGTTATGTAAGTGCCCTATCACTGAACCACATCTCCAAACCTTCTATTTATTCACTTTCTGCTCTTATCCTTTGAGTCCCTTCTCTATTAGGACATGCATTGAAATTCTTGTCTCAGGGCTTGTTTCTGGAATACCCCAAACTAAGAGAGTGCATTGGACATATTGTCAGTTGCCAGCTGCCACAGGGCAGAACTATCTTTCATACCAGGACAAGGGAGGGCTCTGTTTTCACTTGCATGATCAGTATTTCATATTTTCTCTCTGCTCCATGGCAACTTAGAAAGAAGCTGATTGACCTCACTGAAATGCTGGTACTCTTTAAGGGATGTTTGGATTAAGTTTAGACTTAATTTCAGTTTGAGTGCTCCATCTTTAAACAAAATAGCAGCTGAAAATTTTCCAAGTGGATTGTTTTCAGTAATTTGTAAACTATGTTTTATAAATGCAGCTTGCAGAGGAATTTTTTTTTTACATAGCCATAGGTTTCATTGGGTGCCTTGGAGAAGACATAACACTTTACTATACAACCATATAATACAGAATTCATAAAATTGAAGCCCACACAAATTTCCAGGCCAAAAGCCATCATTTTCACTTACCATATGAGATCAAAGAAGAGTGTGAATATTCCAAAAAGAGTGTGCTGAGTAAAGAGGTTAGAATAAGTATATCCACTCAGTGATTCTTTTATCTATGGAATATTTATTAACCATTAAACATGTATTCAAATTGTGGAGAAAATGTTACATGATTTTGTGGCCTAAGCTGTTTTGAATTATATTCTATGTTTTGATTACCTTGTGTGGTGATTTCATTTAGGTGTCCCCCATAAACTTAGGTGTTCTGAATGCTAGGTTCCCAGCTGATGGAGATTTGGTAATTAATGCCTCCTGGAGGGAGTGTATTGTTGGGGCTGGGCTTATGGGTATTATAGCCAGTTTTCCCTTGCCAGTGTTTGGCACACTCTCCTGTTGCTATTGTCCACCTGATGTTGTCCAGGGGGTGATGTCCACTCTATGCTCATGCCATTGTTTTTCCCTGCCATCGTGGAGTTTTCCCTCAAGTCTGTAAGCCAAAATAAACCATTTTACCTCAAGTTGCTCTTGGTTGGATGATTTCTACTAGCAATGCAAACCTGACTGCAACTTTGTTTTTTGGTGAAATTTTAAGTCATATTAATGAGAAATAGCCCTGTGACTATACCTGTATTAAAGAAATGAGGAGGCGCTGTGTAGCCTATGAGTTGAGGAGTGTGTGAAGTGACTTATTTGGGCTCTGAGTAAACTTCAACCATAGGACAGTCCGTTTTACCATTGAGATGAATATCTAATTTTCTCCTCCTTCTAGAAATCCTTTTGCTACTTGTATGTAGGAAGGGGCATATGGGCTAAGGGCCACATCAGAGAGACTGTTCCTTGAATGTGATTTGAGATCAGGTCAATTCAAGACAAAGGCCTTCCCTGCCTGGCTGTATGTGTGGACTCATTCCTTCCATGAGAACATCTCTGCAGCTTGGAGATCCTTGTGCATGGAGGAAGCTTGGTTAGGTTCCCTTACTGAAATCTGTGGAGCTTGGTTTTGGCTTTATCTCTAACACGTATGCTGCTCCTCACTGTATTTGTGGGCTTGTTCACCTTATTTTCCCAACTTTTCTTTTATTTTGTCATTTTATCCCCATTATTCATGGTTTCAAAAATAGCATTTTGCATGATTTTGTGTGGTACTTTTTGTTTTTTATTTGAGACATAGTCCCACTATGTAGGCCAGGCTGGCCTCATATATACACAATCCTCCTGCCTCAGCCTACTGAGTGTAGGAATCACAGGCATGTACACCTCCACACCTGGCTTGTATACAACTTTGCATGTAGTCTTTTAGAAATAGAATAGAATACAACACAAAAGAATAGAATTAATATATTTAGGTAACATTTAGGGTAGCTTTAAATCCATGAAAGCCAGCTTGATAGCAGATGTTTTTAAGTAAAAGCAGAAGAAACTTAAATGACATTAAGGAAAACTTGCTGGCTATCAACATTTTTAAGTACCTTGCCTAGTTGCCTAGGGTTCTATAAGGTAGTCTTCTGGGTATGTCTCCTACTCTCCCAAACACCATGGTAACTGACATGTTTGGAGAGAGAAATGTGTGTTGTGGATGTTTTTATCTTTTGAAGTAATTCAAAACTCAAATCCCCGAGTTTCTTTTGTGACTGGAAGCATAAGTATAGAAATTGGAGTTTTTAGGTGCTGGGAGGACACTTCTGCCCAGGTCTTGAAAATACACAGTCACAAAGATCACAATGCAAAGCCCTCCCTTTCACAAAGGCCTTTGTAAGAAGAAGAGGCTCACTTTGATAACCAAAGTCAAGTGATCTAAACCATTATTAGTGGGAAGAGGTTACTAGGGGTACCCTACACCTTTTTCTTGCTTATTTCCCCCGGGGGCATGTGTATAGTTCTGCTGCAGAGCAACACAGCTCTTGTCAGGACAGGATGCATGCTGCATTGTGACCAACTTCCAGCCCAGATCTCAGGGCTAGAGAATGCCATGTCAGTCTACGGCATGCCACGAAGTTTAATGTAGTTCTGCTTATTCTTCTTTTTGCTCAGAAACCTGAGAAAGCTTCTTCCAGTAAAGGAAAATGGAGAGAGAGCTCTGGAGAGTCCCCCATAAGCAATTATCACTTGACCAAGAAGTGATAACTTAATTCCATCCATAATTTCAAGGTATTATTATTATTATTATTATTATTATTTATCTGTCCTTCTCCACCTAACAGAAGGTCACTCACTAGTGTGATCCTAGAATGGGAAAACGAAAATAATTAAGGACATATTCCTCTCTCTCTCTCTCTCTCTCTCTCTCTCTCTCTCTTTGTTGCTCTCTCCGTGTCCTAGAAAATTGGCCAAGAGTTTTAGGCATCTGTAACCATAATGATAGACAATATAGAACACGCTTTCATTACTAACTTCAGAAAAGGCAGTAAGTACCTTCTGATCATGGGGGTACTATAATACTTTATGTTATTTACCAGAGGAACAAGCTGTGATTTATCATTATTCACATGTGAGAAATACAGGTTGAGATTTTATTCCTTCACATTTTTCTTTTGAACAACCACTAAGAAGCCTTACAGTTCTAAGAATAATAACTATTTTGATTTTGTTTATTTAATAAAATCACCTGCTTTATTTTAGTGCTAAGTGAGAAAATATGCCAAGAAGGAATAATTAATGGTGCCATGAGATATAAAGGGAAAAAAAGAGATATGCCCTTTCATTTTGGGTATCATACAAATATAAAACCAGTCATACATGATGGCTCTTACTGAGTTTGACACAAAGATCAAGTTGCAGTTTCAATAGAGATTGTTGCAGCATATGTATCAGAAAAAAATACAAGTATTTTCTTAAAGCCTTCAGTCAATGCACATCATGAAAATATTGTTAAACTTCAAATGAAAAAGATATACTCTAATTAAATGACTTATTAAAGCCTCAATATCTCAATAAATATATTTGTATTTAATTTTTTAGTTTTACCTTACATTGACCAAGAATGATTATATGTAATATGAAATTATATACATATATATATGTAAATATATATATACATGTATATATAATATTATGATAATCTAATTAACTTATCCTTCACATTACTTTAGTCATCTTAGGTATCCATGAGGGATTGGTTCCAAAAAAAACCCTCTTCTTTCCCACAGACACCAAAATCCGTGTATGTGCAGTCCATTATATAAAAGGCATAATATTTGCATAGATAATTCACATGCTTGCTGTAAGTCATCTCTAGATTACTTAAAATACCTAATACAATTTGAATGCTATATAAGTAACTATTATACACTAAAAAAGTGTAACTGTACTTTCATGGGTTTATCTGGCATGCATGTAGACACTGTGTACATATGCATGGTGTATGTTTGTCTGCAGTTTTCCACTTTTGCATGGAAGTCCCCTCATTCTAAGCTTTCTCTTAAGATGTTCAAAGAATATGCAATTTCCATTATTCCTCTCATTCTAAAAAGGTACTTTTTATTACCTAGTTCTTAAGTCAATCAGTGAACTCTCAGTTGCCTTCCATCGGGACTCTGTTAGAGGCTTAATTGTTAAATTGTCCTCAGGGAACTATTGCTCTACAGCAACATGGTTCCATGGCTCAACCAGGCTCTGGAGGGCCTGCTGGTATCTTGACAGGATGTTTCGAACAGACCCTCGAATCCTGTGCCAAGCCTATTACAAAATCCTTGTTTCAGGAAATGGTGCCTTGCTACTAACAATGTTTTTCCAAAATATGTTTTAGTGTTTGGCAGTAACTCATTATTACTCAGGGATCTAATGGGGAAGCTGTCAATGACCCAGCTGTCTCAAATGGAGCTGGTGCATATTACAGTAGTGTCCTCGGAGAAGCTGAGGATGAAACATTACACACCACACATGTGTATAAAAGTATCAAAGTCAAGACCAGTAGCTTTCTTCCAAATGGTTTTCAGCAACACCAGAGAACAGCTGGAATTTCTGAGAAAGAGAAGCTCATGGTTTTGAGTAGTATGTAGTCTGTAAGCCCAGATTTTCTCTGCAGTAGTTACGTTTTATATCCTTGGCATTTCAGTTGCTGGACACAAGAAAAGTTTCCCTTTTATCTCTTGTGGGACTTTTAACCAGTTATTTAACCCTCTCAATGCCTGGGTGGTTTTATCTAAAATGCATACAACACAATTAGGAATCAGCTAGGACAGTAAGTACAATATAATAGTGAGCTAGTTACCAGTAGCATTTGTAATTTTCTCTGAAGAACTAGTGCTTTGTGTTAAGTGACATTGCATTGCAAGTGAACTCTGTAAAGTCAATGTGATGAATGATGGGCCTCTCCACAGCCTAACCTCTGCTGTCACCCTTCATATCCTGGAGGAGATAATACTGAACTCCACAATAACAGTTGTAGTTTTAAATGTGTTTCATATAATTAGACTGCATAAAATAACTTGTATATTATTATTACTTTCTTTTGTCTGACTTACTAGATCTCTAAAGTGTGCATGCAAGCATTAACTTCTGTCCCTTTGCAATGTTTATACCTAGTCAGAGGTAATTTGGAGAAATGTGCCTATTAGGCAATCTAAAATTCAACTGTATTAAATTAAGCAACTAGGAATTAATACTAACTGCACAACTATAGTTAGAAGTAATGTGCAAATTAATTGGAGAGTTGAAAATTACCATGAATACTTTGATATTATTTCTGTTTTTTAAAATACATTTATTTGAGAGAGAGAGAAAAAGAGAAAGAGGCAGATATATATATATATACAGAGAGAGAGAGAGGGAGAGAATGGATGTGTTAGGGTCTCCAGCCACAGCAAATGAACTCCAGGCACATACACCACCTTATGCATTTGGCGTTATGTGGGTATTGGGGAATTGAGCCTGAGTTAGTAGGCTTAGCAGGCAAATGTCTTAGCTACTTGGTCGCCTCTCCAGCCCTATTTTTGGTTTTGTTCCTCATTTTCTAGCTGTGAAATCTCTAGAATAATCTCTTAGTAATAAACAATCTCAAGTCCTCAAGATCATCAACACCGAAAAACAAAAGTGATAAGCAAAATGTAAGAGAAGTGGTTGAAATTGGTAGCTGAGGCCTACTGGTTCCTACTTCCAGACTCTCCTAAGCCCCAGTCTACTGAAAGCAGAGGAAGCAAGGGGGGGTTGCCTCAGGATGGTTTATATAAAAAGGGTGAGTGGGCCATGGAGTTGCCGGTAGTTGTGCACAGGCAATTCCAGCATTTCCCTGTGAGAAAAGCTGTAAGGGTAAGGAGGCTAAATAGCCTCATAGCCCTCTGAAGTGCTGGAGATAAACTTTTTTTTTTTTTTTTTTGAGGTAGGGTCTCACTCTGATCCAGGCTGACCTGAAATTAACTCTGTAGTCTCAGGGTAGCCCTGAACTCACGGCGATTCTCCTACTTCTGCCTCCCAAGTGCTGGGATTAAAGACGTGCACCATCATGCCCAGCTGATAAACTGTTTTAAGAGAACTGTGGGCTCCAAGTCAAGTAGCCATTCTAAAGCAGTAGGACCCAAGTGTGGGAGAGGAAATAGCAGCTACACAGGGGAATGCTTCCCTTGATGATATTGCTTGTCATTTAAGAGGGAAGATACTGCTTTAAGCTATCACCATTGCCATTTGTGTGTATGTCTATGCATGCATATACATGTGTATGTGAAATTATATGGCGTACATATGTATATTTGTATATATATATATATATATATATATATATATAAAAGAAAAAGCTATATTTAGACATTGTATTTCAAAAAGGTATACGATCAAAGCCAATTATTTACTCTCCAGTGTCCTCCTTTAACAGAGATGATGCACTTTTGCTAGGCTGAATATGTTAGTGGTAGAAAGGCTTCAGGGCATAATGGAACTATGGAAAGAGAAACATAAATAGGGTTGTTGTTTAGTAATTTCCTCCAAATAGTAACATTTCCTTCCAGGGGGAAGAAGGAGTCTAAGGAAGGAAAGAAGGAAGGGAAAAGATCACATGTGCTGGCAAGAATGTGTCAGGAAAGGAATCCTTTGCATTGTTGGTGGAAACAGATTAGTGCAACACTATGAAGAAGGAGAAAAAAAATAAAAATAAAATTTCCAGCAGCTCTATTTATGGGCACCCAGCCAATGAAAATGAAGTCACCATGCATTTCCATGTTTATTGGCGCATAAGCTGCTAGAATAAAACCTGGATTCAGCCCATGCTAGCTGATGGATGCACAGATATGGAAACTGTGAGACAAGCACAATGGAACAAAATTTACCGGTAAAACTAGAAGCATCCCACCTTTGCCACAGCATAATGAAATTGTATAGCACTGTGAAAAGTGATATTGATCAGACAGAGTAGATAAGCATATTCTATTTACATGTAAAATCTAGCAGAATCTACAAGGTCATAGTTGCCAGAGCCTAGGGAATGGGGACTGATGGCTCTAGAGTATGAATATCCAGTTAAGTGAGGAAATGAGTGCTGGAATTCTGAAATTTGCTATGAGAGTAGATCTTAGTGTTCTAATAATACGTTCAACACATGATAACTATGGATTATGAGGTGATTGTATGTTAGCTAGGTTGGTTTCTGTATCTATTTCACAATATCTCCAAATATTGCAACATGATTTTGTTTACTTTAAACACATACCTTTGTATTTTCAAGCATATCTAAGTAAGGAGAAAAAAAATCACAGATGGACTCATGTTTTCAGATGTCTGCACCCTATCCTTGTTAGGTGGCTTCAGACAAATAATTTAACCTCTTTATCTCCATTTTTCCATAAGGACCTTACAAATCCAGTGTCATAAGGCCATCGTGTAGGTTAAAGGAGAAGATTCATATAGTGTGTTTGGAGCAGTGCTTAACACAGTGCAATTAGTGTCTACTAACTCTTAGGTTTGAAATTATTTTCTGAGTCCTGCTCAACTGAATCCCTGTGGGGGTACACGAGATAAGGAGGGAAAGGGAGAGTAATTTGTCTATGAGTATGAAGATGGAATGATGTCATATCGGGAGCTTATAAATGCATGAGAGGGAACACATCCCTGACACTGAAAACCTACAACAGGGGTAATCATGAGCCCTAGGGGTGTAACATCTGATGCTATCTGGCTAAATATATATACTATGTTCACCAAACTGCCCAGTAAGCATTTCTCTTAATGTTCATACCCATATATTATTGCTACTCTCACTTTTGGTTAGAGAACCTTCTCTTTTCAGATTGCAGTAACCTTGGGATAACTCAGAAGGCATCATGGTGCTGAGAAGTAATAGAGGAGTACTTAGCACTGAAATATCCCTATCACACCTTCCAAGGCTCAGGGTCCATTGCAGAAGAGGTGACAGAAAGAATGTTAGAGCCAAAGGAAGGATAGGACTCCTTTCAGTGTGCTCCTCCAGACACAAAGTGGCCTGGATATCCATGATCTCATAGTGCCTGACACTATCTACACAAGACCATCATCATAGGAGGAAAAGATGATGACATCAAAATAAAAGAGAGACTGCTTAAGAGGTGGAGGGGATATGATGGAGAGTGGAGTTTCAGAGGAGAAAGTTGGGGGAGGAAGGGCATTACCATGGGATATTGTTTATAATCATGGAAGTTGTCAATAAAATAATTAAATAAAGGCATGGAAAATGAATGTGGATGGCCAAAGAGATGGCTCATGACCATAGGACAAGGAATGTATGCACACATGTTCACATACACACATAGAGAAGGAGCTAGCTACAAAATACTACTTGAGTGAGACTGGGTAACACCTTTGTAAAGGGACAGCTGTGACTGCATATTGTGGACAGTGGTGACTATATGTGTAAAGCTGTGTGAGCACAGAATGCATTGTATGTGAGCCAGTGTTTGCTGTGCATGTGAAAGGTATGTGTATACTTCATGAGAGCTACTCTTGTTTCTCACCCAGGCATACTTTTCTTGGAGAGGGGTTGACATGGCGTGAGTGTGCCTATCAACACTCATGATAAAATTGGGTCCCACTGATAAGTAGTGAGAGATGGGCTAGAAGGAGCTCTTAAGAGCTGACTAGTCATGAGGATATGCCCTGGAAGATATATTAATCCACTCATGGGTTAAAAGGATTTGGAGGGAATGGCTATTATAAAAGTAGCTCTCTGGTAGCATGTCATCCCACACCCTCTGACAGTTCCACACCAGCAAGAAGGCCCTCATAAGACCCATTGGACCCCTTGACTTGGACTTCGTAGCCTCCAGAATTATAAGTAATTTTACTTTCTTTATAAATTGCCTGATTTGTGGCAGCCAGGTATAGCATAACAACATAAATTAGATTTTGATAGAGACTTCATTAAGAATATATATATATATATATATATATATATATATATATATATATATATGATATGTTTTATTCTATAATGATAACCCTTGAGTTTTTTTTTATAGTTTTGGAACACCATTCTCTCAGGAGAGTAAAAGTATAGGTACTTTTACTATACCCTGTGTGAGTGATAAATGACACTCCTTGAAGTCATAAAGTTGTTCATTACCATTGCTAATTGATTAGTCTACAAATTCTTGCCCAATGAGGCCCCTGAGATTACTGCTGTTGGTTGAACATTAGAAGTAGAAGGTGCCGGGCGTGGTGGCACACGCCTTTAATCTCAGCACTCGGGAGGCAGAGGTAGGAGGATCGCCATGAGTTCAAGGCCACCCTGAGACTACAGAGTTAATTCCAGGTCAGCCTGGACCAGAGTGAGACCCTACCTCGAAAAACCAAAAAAAAAAAAAAAAAAAAAAAAAAAAAAAAAAAAAAAGAAGTAGAAGGTAAGACCCTATTGTTGAAGATGCTGCATGCTTTGGCTACAGGACATTGAGAAATCTTCTAGAACTGAGTTGAAAGTTCTCTCTCTGTTGGATGTTTTCCTTTGTGCCAGAAGTCACTATTCAGGCTGCTGAGGGAGAATGGTTACCAACAGTCCTGCTCAATTATGGACACTGTGGGCTACTCTACCAACATGCCATGCAAGATGTACTCAGTGATAAAATAATCCTAGGACTACTATGGGTACAACCAACAACTTTCTGATTCGATTTAAAACCCACTCCATAGAAGGGAGATCATCTGATACCTTAAGGCAAGATGAAAATGTATGGCTGGGTAGGTCATAAACCCCAATTTGGAGGTCACTGGTATTTTGATAAGTTTCTGTGATGTGCCTGTCAAATTGCCTTCTAGACATTTGTGTTTATGCCAATATGATATTGCTGCTGTGAGCCTTAGTTATGAAGGAAAACTTCATTGTTGCAGTGGGCAGTGGCATTTCCAGAGGTTCTTAATATGAAAACAAGCTGCTGTTCCTGGGACATAGTGGCCAATGCTTGGCCATAAGTGGAAGAAAATATTAAGTGTATCACCTTTCAAAGACTCAAGAAACATCACAAAAAAGAAGGTATAAAAGAATAAAAGATCTGGAAGAAAGGATGGAATGTTGAAACATTCTCTCCTGATGGGAGGAAGGAGGTTCCTAAGACTTAGGAAGCTCAGGAAATTTACCAGACTGGAAGATAAGTAAACCTCCAAGGTTTGGAAAGCTCAGAAAGTTGCAAGTTTCTCAAGGCCATAAGGTTATAAAAGTAGCAAATATTTGCTGAGGAGAGGAGACACTCTGATGGAACTACTGTGTTTTTGTAGTCACCTACAAAAGCTGGGGTGGGCTTTTTGGTGATATAGTACATTTAAGCCATCCAGGCTCCTGTAAGTTACCCCTCTGCTATGGTTTCCAATAAACTCAGTGGGTCACCAAGCTAACCTGGGGTGGAGTCATTTCTTTGGTCTGTTGGTGATGTCCTATATGGAGTGACCAAACACTTTTTTTCTGTCTCCTCAGGAAAGATTGCACAGCATTCACTATGATGTTTCATGAAGTGCTTGTAATTATTGGTGGTGCAGAGCAAGGTTCCCACGTAATGTTGCTGCTATTTATTTCCTCTGTACTCTGGTACTATGGAGGGAGACAGGCAGTGATGGGTGTCTCATGGATGCTGTATAGTTTCACAGGAATAACCTGTGATAGCAGTCCAAATGACATCTGTAGTATTTTGCAAGAAGAGTGCTTATGAAGGCCATGGTGTCCAGTGCAAGCATCATGGATGGTGCTATTTTAAAATATTTTTTTGACAATTTTCATACATGTATATAATGTATTTTGACCATAATTGCCTCCATTACCTTCTTTTGTCTTCCTTCCCCATCCTCCCTCCACTGGACTTTTGATGGTGCTCTTGAGACTAATTAGCTTACCGTGTCTGCTAGCTTTCCCTGGTAATGACTTCTTGCTTTTCCATAAACTGCCTTAGACCCAAGTGTGGGGTGAGGAGGTGGGGAGGGCTGGTTGGTTCAGTGCACATGGCTGCCTTGTGCTCAGATATCAGGTTTGAGTACTTCAGTTGTGGCAATTCTGCCCTACAAAACACTTGACTAGAAGGTGGATGGAGACCAGTGTTAGGGGTCATGAAAGCATTTCTGCTTATTCTTCTTAGGGTCCCAGATAAAGTGATGACCTTAACCTTGCTTTAGTTGTATCTCCATGCCACAGAAACCAAATAGCTCCTGAATCTCTGCATGAAGCATCACAAAGCGAACAGGTGTCTGCAAAAAGATCTTTGAGCACTACAATTATCCCTGTTGGAAAAAATTTAGTGAGTTCAAACCACTTATCTAGCCTGGGATAGCAGGAGAAAGGGAGAGCCGATTGTGAAGTGATGGTTGTGGTGATATTGTATATATTGAAGAATCTCATCTATTGCTTCTGTTCATGATCCTGGGAAACTCAACAGACTCTTTTTCCATAAGATTCCATTGCCACTTTCCCTTCTGTCCATGGCTTGTAGCTCTCTGTAGCTAACAAAGAAAAGGACTCTTGGTTTGCCCATAACAGATGTCTTGCAAGAGATCGTATGATAATATGTGTGTCACAGCTGGCTCAGAGTGCCTCTCTTTAGATTTGCACCCTGTTTTTAAGAAGACTTATAGCAGTTTTCACTAGCTTGTGGCCTTGGCTCCTTACTAGATATTCTCAGCTGTGTCTTCCTCACAATTGACTGGATGTCAGGTTCAGTGCCCTGCCACCATATGGCCATAGATGTAATCTTGCACCGCCTGCTTTGCCTGCTGCAGGTGGACTTTTTTGGTGTATTTTTGTGCTGCTGAAGTAAAACAGGGGATCGAGTCTTGTTCTCAGGCGTTTCCAACTTCTTCTCCCAAGTGCACATACAGAGGCAGAAAGTTCTTTTCAGATGACAGAGAGTATACTGTAAACAGTGAAACAGATATTCAGGGAAGTCTCCAATCCTGTTCAATAGCCTACTTTGCACCTGAGTTGTCAGATGTCTGCAATCCTGTTCAATTGCCAACCTTGCCTCTGCATTGTTAAAGAAAGCTCAGAGGCTATTCCTTTGAGATTTCTGAGAGGCATGTAATAAGTGCAAATTTCAAGCATGTGCTTATGCACAAAAAAAAGACCTGTGTAGTTCTTTATGCAATTCTAAAATCCTTTGAAAAGTAATGTCCATTGGCCTTCTTTTTTCCCAGACAGGGAAACTCTCAGAGCCATCTACTCTGCCCAGGGATAGAACATTGATGCCAGAAGTTTCCAGTGGTCATACATATCAGGGCTGATGCTCTGTCTCTTCTCTTCTACATTTGGCTTTGGTTCCAGTAAATGAAGAGTTTTCAAAGTTCAAGTGGCCAAGCCAAGAGTTAAATAGCTGGCCAGGGTCAGCGCAGCCTTAGGAGGAAAGGAAGCTGGCTCTGGTCTCCTGAGAGGTAGGGAAATGCACCTGCTGGGGCTAACAGGAGATCACAGCATCCTTGGTAAGTGATTGTCTTGATTAATGTCCCAGTTACCCCACAGTGTTTAAAAAGAGTGATAGGAATGTTCCTCTCTTCCCCACCCCCACTCTCTATGTGCCAAGGAAAATGGCATTTGACATCTTACCAACATAATGATCTGCTCAAATAATCACTCAGAAAAATAAAGAATAAAGGCAATGTTCAGGTTCACACAAAGGTTATCCTGTCAGTGGGACCAGGGAAACAGGCATGTACATAGAGGCTTGTGGGTGGAATACCAGGGGCTCTGCACACTAGATGGGTAGAGAACAGCGGGGTGGAAAGTCTCCTATCAATAGGCTTCAGCTCCAATCTGAGAACAGCAACTGACCAACTGGAGCCAGTGCCCACTGCCCGCAGTTCAGCTCCAGGGTCTTGAAGCTGTTGCCACTAAGCCAACATGCTCTATACTGAACGAGTGGTGGGCAGGCAGGAAGCCTTCCTTGCTTGTCCTAGATCCATACTGCTCTTATAGGACATCTTCACCTGGTTCTCCACCCAAGGTCCTACTTGCTTCCTTCTTGAAGGTGATGATGCTTTTGAGAAGTGTAGCTGGGCTGTTTAGGGACTGTATCTATTCATGATCTATATGTGTAAGGGGAGCCAGTGAGTTTTTAGAATATGTGTGGGCTTGTGTGTATGCATACATTATCAGTGTATGCGAGTGTATATATGTGCATGGATGTAAATATTTGGGTATGTATATAATCACTTTGTGCAAGTATGTGTATATTCATATGTATATGTCTGTCTTTGTGTGTACCTATATGTGTAGATATATATTGTATATGTGTCCATGAATGTACATATATTTATGTATGTGTGTATATGTCTATACCTGTGCTCCTATGTGTATATATGTTTTCCTTGTCTCCTTTGGCTGGTGGTTTTCTGACCTGTGGAATCCCTTCACAGCCCAAGCACTAGAGAAATATAAGAGCCACATTGTCTCCACACGTCCACTTCTCCTTTTAGCTTTCTCCCCAGAATTACTAAAAAGATGAAGCCATTTTGTCTCTGGGAATAGCAGAGCAGGGCTTCCTAAGTGGACATAAGGAAAGCAAACAAGCAGCAGGAGATTACTGTTCTTAAGCTCCATACAGTCCTTGTGGCCAGTAGGGGCACAGACAGGAAGGCCCTGCTGCCTTTCAGTGGACTGAACTGGGCTAGGAGGCAGCACACCGCAAGCCTTGTCAGGGCAGTCTCTCCCTTCCTCTCATGCATAGCCCGCCTAGTGCAGCTCCAAATCCTAACACACCCTCCACCTGGGTGGATCAGCTGGACAGGTGACTTGTTTGCTGTTCCTGTGCTTACAGGTGTTACATTCCTGAGTCTGGGGCAGCAGTGCTGCCAACTCCTGAAGGCTGGTTAGGGGAGGGGCCTGCCCTGCAGGCTGGATTCCAGACCCAGAGTATGAAGGCTTTGAGCCTGGAAATTCAGGACCTGAGGGAGTATGAAGAGTGGCTTGCCCTCACGTTCTGAATACTGGGAAGGTGGCAAGAAGTGAACATTCAGATTTCCACTGAAAAACACTTAAGTTTCTCCTACTATATATCCTGCTGAATTAAAAAAAATCATGCTATTAGAATAAAGGTTATCTGTTTGAGCTTTCATAAATGACATGTGCTTGCCTTCTACCATTCACCTTTCTTCTGAGAAGGCAGAGATCCTGAAAGAGCTATTGTGTAGCACTTTCTTTGAGAAGTTCTTTTTCCTTTTTTGTACTATGCGAGGAGTAAGTATAATGAAGCCAGCATTTCATGGTTTACATCACATCATCCTAGAATGAGATATGATGAAGTTTACATAGTGGAATCTACCCAATTAATTTGAGTTCTAGTCTCAGCTTTGCTCTTAATGAGCTCAATGTCCTTGGACAAACTGCTCAGTTTTTTTTTTTTTTTTTTTAACAGGGAAGGATGTTTTCCTTGTGATGATCATGTTTATAATGCCGCATTCCTGTGTATGGTATCTGGCGAAGCATACGCTGTAGAAAAGTGTTTGATATGTGTAACTCCTCCTCCTCCTGCCCTCGGACACCTTTGACTGCAAGAAGATACTTTTCATGGTGTCTAATTCTAATGACAAAAGTATACCTAACATGGCATACCAAACAGTTTAAAAATTACATAGGTGGATAAAATAGTAAAGGGCTGTGTTTAAGAGAAGGAAGTCCATGGGAGAAAAGACAAGTGCATCTTTATGGGGAGTACAGACACACTAAGACAGCCCAGGATTGCTGCTGTCCAGGCCCACTGTGCCACGTTTGAATCACTAAATGAGAGATTTTAGGAAAACAGTACCTCAGCCAGCTTGCCAGGAAAATACTGTCACTTTATATAAATTCACCAGGTGCTATAATACTAGCTACACATTTCTCCAAAATTACATACGCTGCCTTTCCAATAGTTCCAGAACAAGGTCCTGTCCAGTGTGATTTTCATGCTGCACCTTAATGCCCACTTCTTACTCCTGCAGCACCCTCCTACGCCCATACTCCCTGCGTATCACCTTAGCTCCTTCGAGAATATTTTTTTTTTTGTGTGTGTGTATATGAATAGGCAGGTGCATATGTATGTGGGGGTGTTGGTGCATGTACGTACGGGTGCACATGGAGGCCAGAGAACAACCTTAGATGCTGTTTCAACAGGATATCATCCATCTTATTTGAGACAGAGCCTCTCACTGGCCTGGAACTCACTATATGGGCTAGACTACCTGACCTATGAGCCCAGGGATTCCCCTGTCTCTGCTTCCCCAGAACTAGGATTTTAAAGCACACACCACCACACCTGGCTTTTTAAAATGCATGTTCTGGGGATCAAACATAAGTGCTCATGCTTCTGAGGCAAGCACTATGCCCACTGAGCTATCTTTTAACCCCTCTTCTGAGAATGTTTATTCCAGAGTAATACTAACCTCATGTCTATTTGGCTTAGCAAATCTAAATTTCCCTTGAAGGATCCATATGTTGAAAGCTGTATCCCTGGTCTATGGTGTTAATGGGAGGTCGGAGAGCTTGAGGAGGTGGGGACCCATGTGTTTCAGTCAGGTTCACATTGCTAGTAGAAATCACCCAACCAAGAGCAGCTTGTGAGAAAAAAGAGGTTTATTTTGGCTTACAGGCTTGAGGGGGAGCTCCATGATGGCAGGGAAAATGATGGCATGAGCAGAGGGTGGACATCACCTCCCGGCTAACATAAGGTGAACAATAGCAACAGGAGAGTGTGCCAAACACTGGCATGGGGAAAGTGGCTATAACACCCATAAGCTTACCCCCAACAGTATACCGCCTCCAGGAGGCTTAAGTTTCCAATTAATATCAGCTGGGAATCTAGCATTCAGAACACCTAAGTTTATGGGGACACCTGAATCAAACCACCACACCATGGAAGGAAGTTAAGTCATACTAAGCTGTGAGCATAATGTCCTCAGCCCCTTCCCATCTGCCTCTGCTTTTCACACCATTTCTGCCATGATATTCCCCCACCCCAACCACAGGGACAAGGGAAACAGGGCACACTGAACACAGACTCAAACCTCTGAAGCTATGAATTAACATAAAGGTTCTTTTTAGAAGTTAATTTTCTCAGGCATTTTGCAGAGCAACAGAAAGCTGACTAGCATTCCTTGCAATCCCAATTCCATCCTCTTGGTTTATTAATTAAGCTGTACACCAAATGTTTCAGGGAAGATCCATCTTAGCTCAGAGGATAGGTACAGGATTTGTTTATTAATTTGTTCATACTCAACTCCTACCTTGTACCTTTTGGGTTTGTTTCTTCTATATATGATTTATTGACATTTGAACCAAACCATTCTTTAATCCTTTTTGTTACCATATTATATATAGAAGACTTCTAATGCCTCCAATAAAATCTCCAGTAGATACTAGCAATTTATAGCTGTCTAACTTTTTTCACTTTTTACTGATAATTTTATGCACATACATAATTTATTTTGATCATAATCCTTTTCTACTACCATATTTTTTCCTTCTTCCCCCATGCCCCATCCACTGAGCCCCCTCTTCTTTCCAGTTAGTTTTGTCTTTTTATCTTAATGCCATTTTTTTCCTTCCTCCATCTTGCATGACAATATGTTGATGGCCCAATATTGTGTAGGTCTTGTTAGGCAACCACAGCTGTTGTGAGGTCAGGAATGCATCAGGCACTTCGTGTTTGGAAGTCAAGATTCCAGAGCACTCCATCCCATCCTCTGGCTCTTACATTCTTTCTGTTCCCTCTTTCATAATGTTCCCAGACCTTTAAAGGAGGTAACTCAAATGTCTCATTTAGTACTAAGCAGTACAGTGTCACTTATTCTTTGTACTGTGATAAGTGCTCAGTTTCCCAAGTAGTGACTACCACTTGCAAAAAGAAACTTCTTGGACCAAAATTGAGAGCACCATTAATCTATGGGCATAACATAAATATTCAGAGGGTAATTTAAAGGGCACAACATATTCATTTAGCCAAACAACAGAAATAGAACCTCTGACCTTTGCAGCCATAGGCTTTGCACCAGGTTCTCAGAACCAGGCATGCAAGAATTCCCTTGTGTGGATCAGGCCCAAAATCCAATCACAAAGCAGTGGTTACTCTCATAACAGCCACACTACTATTGCATTAGCAGGAACGTCTTGCTTGGCTGGCCGGTTCTGTAGCTGCCAGTGATGGTTAAGACTAGTGAGGACTTTTCTCCCTCAGAAGGCTTCATCACACTTCCAGTACTATGTCAGCTGTCTAGATTTAAATAAAGTGGAATGAATTTAAAATTTATTTCTTTAGTTGGCCAAGCCACTTTTTATATGCTTGGTAGCCTCATATGGCTAATAGCTAAGCATTGTGCATTGTATATATTGAATGTTTTCATTTTTGCCAAAAGTTATTTTGGAAGGCATGACATGCATTTAAAAGCCAACATGTATCAGTAGATTTCAAGGAGTGAAACAGATAAAAGTTTCCACGTTTTTTGTTTTTTTTTTTTTTGTCCTAGACAATTTGTGTATATACATTTGCTTTTTTTCTTGTTGTTTTATTGCTGCTATGCTTTTTATTGTTGCTTATACATTTTCTGGCCTTATATAGAACCATATTGAGCCATTCACATTTGAGGACTATTTTCCACTCCCTTTCCTCTTCTTTAAAACAAAATAAAGAGTGTTGAAACTTAAAAGGTGTTTATGCATTAAATTCATAGTTGGGAACAGACGAAAGTTCTCTCCTGAAGAAATGAAAGCCAAAATAAGAGCAGAGGTCAGGGACAGTATCTCTTGTTTTGTAAGTTGAAGAAGAAAATTCTAGACATGTTTATTATCAATTTGTGGTTATTTGACTTCTGCATTAACAGAGGAGCAGAAAGCTGTCCCTTTTTAAAGGGAAATGTAATTCACTTCAAGTTCAACTATACCAGATGCAAGCAGCTGCATCCATATGTTGCTAAAAATTATTTTCTAAATAGTACTACTAAGATTAAACTTTATGTTAAAAAGAAACCCACAGGTGATTGAGGATACCACGGACTTCTTCCTTGTAGAGATGCCTTTAGTCTGAGTCTGCAAGAACCAGCCACAGTAGGGAATGGGCACACTGGTCAAGATGTCATTGGGCTTTTAATGGGGGGGGGCGTGGATTCCAGGCGGTCCCGAGCAATGCACTAATGTCAGTGGTGTTATGTCAGGCTAACATGGCTTCCCATATTACGGTGGGAGAAGAAAAAACATATCCTTTAGTACATTTCTAAAAATTAGCTTAAACAACCCTTTGATATCCTAAGAGTTAGGATTGGTTATTTTAATTTTATGTTTTGTGATTTTTTTTCCCCCTTGAATAAAATCACAGTTAATTTCCTTAGTCTTTGTACTGGATTTACTGTCTGTAAGAATCATCTGGCATTGTGAAGCTCTGAAAAGATGTATTGAAATAGAATAGACCCTCAGTCTTCACCAGCACAGCTCAAATTTATAAAATGCTTTCCTGCTGTTTCCCATATCAATGACACCACTGTTTCATTTACCCATGGTTTCTGATTCAATGACTCTGTAGCCATCTTTTGCTTCCCTCGTGATGTCCCATGTATAGTAACTTCAACCATGGTAGTTTAGACTCTCAGAGCAAAATTCTCACATTAACAATCAAACTTAGAACTTTATGTTTCCTTATTTAATTTCTGAGACTGTCTTGCTATGTAGCCTTCCTATATGACTTTGAATTCAGTCATGATCCTCCTGTCTCAGCCTCCCGTATTTTTTAATTACCAGTAAGAGGACTTTGTATTTCCAGATATCTAAGCCTATCTTGTTTGTTTCTAACACAAATACACAATACACTCAACTTCTTTGAGATATGAAAGCTGTCTCCTAGGTTGTCAAATGGGCATCACACATATGACTGATTAGTCCAAGAGTCCAGGGTAACAGTCATGGAAATTACAAAACAGCCAACCTCCCCCACCCCCGAAAGCAAAGAATTAGCAAACAAAATAGAATCATTGCACCTGTCTTCTTTAAGGGAGGGCCTTCTTTCTGACAAGTAATATTTAATAAGCAGTCAGCTTTTCTGAAACAAAGCAGTTATTCATTCAGTTTCTATTACAGAGATCCTGCAATTTATGAACATATTCAGATTCTAAAGTTAATTTATAAGTTGGCTTTTAGAAGCAGGATTCATTTTCTCATAAAAAATGTTATTTTTGGTGTGGCTGAACTTCCAGGTTAGCCCATACAATCCTGCTTCACTTTTAGCATAGTGAGACTGTATTTGCAATTACAGCCCAGAGTGTTCCCCTCCCCCAGTCCTTGTCTCATAGTTTCCTGAGCCCCAGCACCTGCAGTGGGCATGGCATGCAAGCATTCTTGAAGCCAGGCAAGTTCCCCAAGCATTACTGGGAAGAAGACCTGAGGGAACCAAGAAGGAAGGTGGAAGTGTTTGGGACTCCTGTGGTGGTCATGTTTGAGGGTGGGAAGGCCACTGCCTGATGGGCATTTCTGTGGTTAAAGGGGAGGCTTTTGACCCCAGGTGTAGCACTGACCAGGAAAATAGGAAGAGGGCCTGATGGTGGGCTGGGGTGAGTATGAGGGAGAATAAACAGGACCCTATGGAAAGAGGTCTACATGGTGCCCCTAAGGTACTTATTGAACACCAAAGCCTTTGACCATCGACACCTGCTGTGTCCGCCCAGCAGTTCTGGGTGCTGTCTACAATCTTTGTGGTGTCGTTCCTACTTTTTTTAGGCAATTAACCCAAACTCTGAGACTCATTTTTTTTTTTCTGTTTGTAAATGAAATAATACCTGTTTTTGGCCTGCACATTTGGCAGGAATCCTGGGTAAACCTTAAAGAGATGGATTTATATGTACCCTATGCAACCATAGCCGATCACGGAGCCATTAGTCTTTAGCGAGTTAGCTGCTTCTGCCTGCCAGAGCTCCTTATGGTCCACACTGGGAAAACCAGGGCTGTATTTATTTATTTAATTAATTTATTTTTTCTATTTCAGCAGGGATTTTACCATTGCCCAGTGCCTATCTGGGCTGTACGCAGTGCACGCACGGCCATGCGCTGAGACGGAGAAGCCCTCGCTTCTTGCTGGCCCTCGCGTGCTTTTCCCACGCAGGAGCACCGTGCAGGGGCTCGTCGGGAGGGCGTAACGGCGGGCGGGCGCGCGGCCCTGGTCCCGAGGCGCGTGGGTTCCCGGCTCGCGGCCCCGCTCGCGCCCGCGCCCCGGGCGTCGGTCCACCCGCGCGGGCAGCTTGCGGAGACGCGCGGCGGGCGCGCAGCGTCAAGCCCGGGCAGGGCGCCTGAGTCATCTTATCTGAGGCGGGCGGCACCTCGCCGGGTTAGTCAGAGCCGCGGGTAAATAAAGAGCTCAGTGTCTGAGGGGCGCTGCGTCCTGTTTCCAAAACAAACGCTGCTCCCGCTCCCTCGGGCCTTCCCGGCGTGATCTCCCCGCGCGGAGCGGGCCGGACGCCCGGGCACCGCCCCCGCCGGTCTCCCCTGGGGGCGAGGGGCGCCCCGCGCTGCCTGCGAGAAGGGGGCGGGCGGGGGGCTGGCATGTTCAGAACTCAAAACCTCAGTGTCTGTCTCGGTCATCTCCTCATGAAAATACTTGTGGGTACTCAGGAAAGCCAGCAGCACCAGCGCAAAACAGACTAGGCCTATACAGTGCTGTAAAGACACACACACACACACACACACACACACACACACGCACAAAACCAACCAACCAAACAACAACAACAACAAAAAAAAACAGGTAGGGTCTCCCTGTAGCCCAGGCTGACCTGGAATTAGCATCAGGGTGGTCTTCGACGGATGGCACCTGGCTAAAGCAAAATACTGATGAAACTCTTACATGAATAGGAGTTTCTTTCTTTCTTTTTTAATATAAAAAGTATTTTGTGGGTTGTAGGGATTGCTTAGTGGTTAAGGCATTTGCCTGCAAAGCCAAGGGACCCAGGCTCAATTCCCCAGGTCCCATTTTAGCCAGATGCACAAGGTGGCACATCTGTCTGGAGTACATTTGCAGAGGCTGGAGTCCCTGTCATGCCCATTTTTCTCTTTCTCTCTCTCTCTCTTTCTCACTCTCCCTCTTTTTCTTTCTCTCTGTCAAATAAAGAAAAATAAAATATTTAAAAAATAAAAACTATTTTATGTAGTTATTTATTTACAGAGAGAGAAAGGGGGGACGGGGAATGGGCATGCCAGGCCTCTAACCATTACAAAGGAACTCCAGATGCATATGCCACCTTGTGCAACTGACTTTACATAGTACTAGAATATGGAAACCCAGGCCATCAGACTTTGCAGGCAAGCTCCTTAACCACTGAGCAATCTGTCCAGTCCAGCAGGCATTTCTTCAATAATAATTCTTGTCCACATCTTACTAATTACATAGTGATATTATAGCCAAAGTAGGACAACATTGACAATGGATATATGCAGAAACAACTTTTATTTTATTTGTTTATTTTTGTCCTGGGTACTAAACACTGGGTCTTGCTTTACCACTGGGCTACATCCACAACCCTTTAAAAACATTGTTTGTGATGGTATCAACTTGACTGTTTTCACTGAGTACAAAACTAATTAAATTAAAAAAATACTTCAAAATGAAAAAAAAAGAAACATTGTTTTTGAGACAGACAGACTGCCATAAGTTGCCAAGGCCTCCCTCTAACTTGTGATCTCTTGCCTCAGCCTCCATCCCTAGGATTACAGGCTTGTGCTTCCATGCTCTGCTGACACTTTGCCTTGCTTCATAGTTCTCTATAATGGATGCCTCCGATTCTTGAGAGTAACATTAAAGAAGACACCATGCCTGAATATTTCCATCTAGCTGATGGGGCATGGGGTACTGCTAGAGAGGTCTGGGAGATGTGTGTTTAAACTGCAGTGCGCCTGTTCTTTCTACTGATGGTCACCACTGCCTGGGAGGGATTGGAATGCAGGCCTGTCAGATAAGGGAGTCTTAAGGCTCAGATTGCTCTGATGGAGGAGGGATTTCTGATAGGGGCAAGACCACAGTCTCAGCTCATAAATGTCTAGGGTCTCAGGGGCAAATGAGAAAGAAGTGTTTGTCAATATCTGCTGGCATTGTGGCCACATCTTTTAGTCAGTTTGGAAGCATGTAGCCAGGGTAAACCCATGGACAGGAGATGAAAGAAGAATATGTTTAAAAATATGCTTACTTTTTATGGCTTACTTTCTAACTGTTGCTCTCTGGATAGAATCCAGTCACTCTGAAGAGAGAAGGAATGATTGAACTCCTAAAAAAAGAGACATGACATTAATCTCACTGACTGCTTTATCAAGTAGACTTGATTTTTTTTTTTTTCATTCTCTTGTAGCCCATGGTCCAGGTTTAAGGAGAGAACTCTGTGGGTGAAGAAAGACACATCTCCTCCCTGATGTGCTTTGGTATGGCTCATGTACATAGGAAAATGTGCCAATTTTCCTTGTGTTCCACATGCTTCTTGGAAAATTGTCTTTTTATTTTACAAAATGTGGCACATCCTTTACATATAACTAATATGTGGTCAAATAGTGTCATATCGATTAATAATTCTGTCACTAGCTGCTCAATATCATGCTCTTCCTTTTTGGGTCCCTCTAATCCCCTTATTATCATTAGTAATTAAGCACTTTCATATTTTCAGATAATTCCCAAACTTTTATGTCTGTGTCAACACAAACGCCTGGTCAAATTCCCCATCTCCTTCACAATAATTTTGATTTTGATATGACTGATGTTGCCACATTTGATTGAATTCTCAAATATTAAACTCAAACCTTAGCTTTTGGTCCAGACAGCAGAGTACTGACTATCTCCACAGGCATAGATAGAGCCCTAGAAAAGACTCTGAGGAAATTGCAGAAGGACTTTGAAGTGTAAAGGCTCAGGATCAGGATAGGGGTAACTGCACTGACAGGTGACTCACGATTGGCATCTCCAGTCCTCACTCAACCAAAGAAGGAGGCCCATGTGGACTCATTCCTCCTAGGATGAAACCGAGTCAGTGGGCATCTCCTGAATGTACACTGGTAGGAATTCTGCTGATAGCCAGAAGCCAGGGGAAGGGCTGTCTCACTGAGCCAAAAGCTGTCCCATCAGAGAAACCCACAAGGTAGCAACACATGTTTCCTTCCCTGCCCTCCCTCCCTTCTTTCATTCCTTCCTTCCTTCTTTCCTTTTTTTCCTCTCTTCTCTACCTTCTTTCCACCCATCCTTCCCTTCCTTTCTTCCTTCATTTCCTTGTGTGTGCATGCTCATGTGGGTGAGTGCAGGGACATGTGTAGGATGTCATGTGTGTGGAAACCAGAGAACACTCTTGGGTGTCTGTCCTCACCTTCCACCTTGTTTGAGACAATGTTTCTTGTTGTTCAACACTTATTTTGCCAGGCTTTCTGGGAATTCTTTTGTCTCTGCCTCCCATTGTACCATAGGCATAGTTGGGATGACAGACATCTACACTATTGTTCCTGGCTTTACATGGGGTCATCCTGTTTTATGTGGGTTTTAGAGATCTGAATTCAGGTACTCATGCTTGGGTTGCAAACACTTTATTCTCTGAATTAGCTCCTTAACCATGCAGGGGGAAAGGGTTTCTTATATTCCCTCTTATAAGTACCATAGACAGGAAAGCACAGCACGGGAAGAAGCCTGCAGCACGCAGTACCTCGTCAGGAAACTCTTCTAGCCCCAGTGAGCCTGGGAGTTCCTTCACTGTTTACATGTGGTAGACAGATGGATAGCTGCTGAGTGGGGGCTCGGCCCCCATAAGCTATGACCAGAAAACACTCTGCCACATTCTTACCCTCCTTGGAGACAGTCAAAAGACATGGCTGGGTTTCTCTTACCAAAATAAACTGTTCAGGGAAATGTTCTTTGTCCCAGAGGTCCTCACTTTCATTTTATTTTTTTCCATGCAGAGACCTCTGACTCCTAGCCTGGGGATGTTCCTTCTGTAGCTTAGCCAACACCAGAAGGATCAGCGTTTTTTCAGTAGAAAAACCAATAAGATAATATGGTAAAGCTTCGATTTTAAGTTGGCAGTCAAAACTATAGCCCACAGAATTGCCCAGGACCTGCATGCTATGACTAAACAAGCCTTGATAAGTAGAGGTTTTGAATAGGACTTGAATGCCCCTAATAATAATAGACATGATATCTATGTTCAACTCACTTAACAAAGAACCAAGAACAATCAAAGTAGATGAGAAGAGATAGTCAACAGATATCAATGTTGTGTGGAACACCCTAGGTGGACTCAATGGCAGGGCAAAAGTGACAGTGAACTTAATGACAGACAGATCAGCAGATTTTCCTAATCTAAACACATGAGAGAAGTAAATATAAAAAATCAAAGAAAGAATTGGAGAAGTTACAAAAGATTCAACTTTCATACTAACTAAATCACATGACACATGAAAGAGACTGAAAGAATATTCAAAGAAATATTAGATGCAAATTTCCCAAATGTGAAAAATAAAGGACATAAACCTATATTTTCAAAAAGCTTAGTTTTGCCCAAGTGGGGAAATCCCATGGAATTCATGCCAATGTACATAGTAATTAAATGTCTGAAAACTGCAGGAAAGAAAAAGTCTTGGAAGCAGCCAGAAGGAGATGACTCATTGCCTGAAGTGGAACAGTGACGTGAACAATAGTGTCCTTCTTATCTGAAAACAGGTTCAGAAGAAAGAAGCCTACCCTTCATGGAAGTGGAGCTGTCAGTGTTATAGGGGCGAAAGTATCCCTCAGAGATTAAGGAGGAAAAAGGAAAAGCATGTTGCTAGCAAACTGGTTTATAAGATAGGGTTGGTTCGCTAAGGAGAGAGAAAATGAAAAATTTATGCTATCATCTGGATATTAGATGACCTTGTAGGTCCACATGTCACCGGCTTGATCCTACTGGGAAGTGGTAGAAACTCTAGAGGATGGGGTTCTATGGGAGGCCCTTTGGTTATTAGAGTCATGGCCTGAAAAGGGATATTAGGATCTCACCCCTCTCTCGCTCTCTCTATCTCTTCCTGGTGAAAATGGGATGTACTCTCTGCCATGCTGTGCTCCTGACAACAGCTAATAGTGCAGTGGAGTCAACTTACCATGGACTGAAATGTTCCAGAACATTGTGTGAACATCAAGACAAGGTTGGGCCTGCTTGTGGTGCTTAGCTTTTCTCTCCATGTAGGGTGACCTACTGAAGAGAGAAGCCGCAGTGAGCTGCAGGCCATTGATAACCCTGTTCTGTTCTTCAACATGGAGGTGAAGACTCAGAAGCTGAGTCGCCAAATTTGTTCTGGGGTGTGTGCTTATCTGTCCTCATTTGTGCCCTGAAGCAGAGATGCACTGGTCAAACGTGCTCAAAAACTTCACCTCTATGAACTGGTGGGTGGCTGAGCCTGCACAGGGACCACACCTGCTGTTGAGCTGCCTCCTTTTGATTACCTGCCATGTTTCCTCAGCGTGAGAGTGGCACAGAGCCAGATCTGAGCTGTGTCCTGCTCTCTGCGGGGTGGGTGTCAATGAATCAAACTAAACCTTTATGACTTGGTTATTTTACATGTTTTGTTACAATGGAATGTATCACTGCTCAAAACTTTGGAAAATAATGAACCTTAAAATTGATTTAAAAAGGGAGGAACTATATTAATTCATTTTATGACTTACTCAAGTACCTATTGATTATTAAAGCCTAATGTATCAAACTGTCTGTAATGATCACTATGTGTGTGGAAGGGGTACTTGAGACAACTGTATAGAAAATATGGAAGAGAAAATGGACCCAGTTGGTAGTAGACTTCCATGTCTTACTGGAATTGGTGGCCAGCATATTGTGATGGTGTGTTGCATATTATAATTGCATAAAGCAGCCACTAAGAGAAACATGTAAGCAATACCCTGAAATTACTACGAAGAAATTGAGATGGAATTGATAAGTTAGGTTATGGCAAAATTAAAACTTTCCCTCTGAGAAAGACTGAAAAGCACAAAAACTTTTTTTTATCCTATCTTGCCAATCTGTCTTTTTTGTGTCTAAAACTGTTTGCACTGAAGTTGCTACTGGTGGCAAGACTGCTGCGTGTGTCCCGTTTCTTGTCCTTTTTTCCTTCTTCTTACTATTTAGTGTCCATTTTCTTATTTTCTTATGGGTTCCAAGAACACTTTTAGGATTCCATCTTTATTCATTTATGATATTTTTAGTGTGCTTACATCTTATATTTTCATTAGTGGTTGCCTTGAGTATTATGATACACATACATAAATAATTGCTCCTCCTGATATTTATATCTTTACAAATTTGAGTAAAGTGTAGAAGCCACACTTCAATTTAGGCTCTGTACAATATTCGCTCATAGTTAAAAATTCAGTTGTTAAGGATTGCTTCCTTGTACCTATCCACTTAGGATGATATCAGATGGCGCAGTCTATCAGAAAGATGTACGTGGATTTTAGTCATCCTGGTAGTTGCTTTTTCCTTTTTGAAGTTATCTCATTCCTACCCTGTGCATGAGTCTTTTTCTATCCAGGCTTTGAGGATCTGTTTGATAGCAACAGAAACTCTTAGTTTTCCCTTATTAAACAATGTCTTCATTCCTGCTTCATTCACGAAGAATATTTTCACTTTATATAGAATTTATAGATAATATCTTATTTTCCTAGCACTTAAACATGTTGTGCTTAACTGAGGAGATGGCTTAGTGAAGTGCTTGACACATAAGCATGAGGACTTGTGTCCCCTGGATCCAAGTAAAACGTCTGGCCTGAGTAAAATGGGTCACATGCCTGTTATTCCAGCACTGGGGAAGCAGAGGTTCCGTAAGGCTTGCTAGCTAACTAATATAACCAAATCAGCGAACTCTATATTTACTAAAAGACCCTGTATCAAAGCAACAATAACAACAACATAAAAAAAAAACAGGTGGAAAATGGAGAGTGATTGAAGAAGGTATTCACTGTCCATCTCTGGTCTTCACATGCATGTGCACATACATGTGCACCCATACACATGCAAAAATGAACAAACATAGATGTCATGCACACCACACACACACATACAAAACATATGAAAAATCTTCTGGCTGCCATGGCCTTATATGAGAGCTCTACTGAAGATCCAGCTGCCACTCAAGTGCCTCTCAGCAGGTAGGTAGTCATTGCCATCTGGCTGCTGGCAAAAGTTTTTCTTTGTGAGGGACATGGTTTCCATTTCCTGATTGGGGCAGGTCAGCTTTTACAAAATGTTTCTACTTTTTACCTTTACTTTTGAGAACCTTGATGTGAGTACATTTTTAATGTGCATGGATCAAAGGTGCATCAATTAATGAGAGGCCCAAAAAGATGTTACAGTCATGTCAGAGGAGAAATCAAAGAACTGCATATATATGGGCAATAAGAAGCTATGCAGTGAATTTACACATAGATACAAAATGAGTTCAAAGCATTCCTTTGAGCACTACTCATTTGTATTCTTTTATTAGTGAGAAATTTAATATAAGAACATGTTACAAATTGGTCATGTTATGCTTGTGTCAGATTATACTCTTAGGTCCCATCTTCCCACCCCCATTGAACCTACACTGTGGGGTCATGAATACACCAGTTAGTCTCTGGGTGTTGGGTGGGGGCAATGCCTCAGAGTACATATTTCCACCCTGTGGCTCTTACATTATTTCTACCCCCATCTTCCACAATGTTGTGCCTTGAAGAGTATGTTAGAAATCTCCTTTAGCATTGAGGTCTAGTTTTTCTTGCTTTTTTTTTTTTTCCCCTTATTCAGCTTTGAGTTTCCTCTGTGTCTGTGGCCATCTCTCTGGAAGAGATTCTCAGGCTGGCCTTGGGAGCAGCACTTATATTTGATTCACAACTTCTAGGTGGGTGTGACATAGATGATCCTCTTATGTAGGCACTTGGCTTTCTTTTCTTGTTATTCTGATGGGTCTCAGACCTCCCTAGTATTCACCTCTATCTATCAAAATCAGATTATGTAACCAAGAACTAGATCAGTATGGATCAAAGAAGAAAAACAAAGACAAATATTTGATAGGCAAAACCTCTCCTTTTATATAAAGAACAGTGAAAACTTTCTTTCTGGGTCTATGACCTTCCATACCATAGACTTCAGACATGTTTCTCAGCACTAGGCATGAATTCCTTCACACTGAACACATCTCATAGCCAATCGCAGAGCAGTTGGTTACCTTCATAACTTATTGCTACCTTTGCATCGGTTTATTCGCTAGATGAATCAACATCTTGCTTAGATGGTTGATTTTGTAGCTTGCAGGTTCTACTGCTTAATCATGCTATTGGTGGCTTTTTTCATTTTTTTATTAATTAGTTTTGTATCTAGCAAATATAGTCAGTTTGGTACCATTATTAGGCTCATCCATGACTTACCCCTGCCTTGTTGAGGTATATGGGTCATGCATTGTGGAGTTAGCCCACAGTTATGGGTAGGATAAATGTCTCTGCATATCATGACCCAACATGTGGCTCTGACATTCTTTCCGCCCCCTCTTCCACAAAATTTCTCTGAGCCATGTTGGGTTCATTTTTGGTCTGCTTCAGTGATTAGGTGTTGGGGGCTTCTGGGTCTCTGATTCTCTGATTTGGTAGAACTTGATTTTTCTCTGTGTTGATCTCCTTCACCCTTGTGCTGGTATCCACTTCACCAAGAAAACAGCACCCTTGCTTGTTTTGCCAATGTTTCTTAGTTTCAGCTGGGGCCCTTTTGAGGTATGATGAGGTGGATCTACATCTATCTGAGAAAGAGAAGCAGATTCTCAAATGGAGAGTAAGTTAGCACTGGACAAATGAGATAACCCTTACCTTTTTATAGAGAATTTAATAGGTGTATCCCCAGAACCACTCCCCCTACACACGCATAGCTTTCCAGCATCATGAGAGCTAGCCAGCATGGAGGTGGCTTCCTTCACAGTTTCAGCTTGATGTTGCAAAGTCTTGCTATGGAAGTCTGTGGTGTTATCAGTAACAGGGAGTTACCATTTAGTTCTGGCAGATAACCAAATGCTTTGGCAATGGTCTAGGTTGTTTTGGGGCCTCATGGGCTCCCCTGACCAACAAGCAACTGTGTAGGAGTATGTTGCAGTCAGGTTCACATTGCTAGCAGAAAACACCCAGCCAAAAGCAGCTTGTGGGAGAAGAGGGTTCATTTTTGCTTAAAGACTCAAGGGGAAGCTCCATGGTAGCTGGGGAAAATAATGGCATGAGCAAGGGGTGGATATCACCTCCTGGCCAACATAAGATGGACAATAACAACAGGGAAGTGTGATAAACACTGGCAAGGGGAAGATCATTATAACACCCATAAACTCACTCCCAATAGTACACTGTCTCTTGGAAGATTTATTTCCCAAATTGCCATCAGCTAGGAACACCTAGTTTATGGGGGACTCCTAAACATAACCACCACAGAGGGTGACCTGATTCTAGCAGTGGGATTTACCAGGGACTGCCTATGATTTTAGAATAAACTTACTCCATCCCTCAAAGCTACTTCTGCCCAAATTATTACCCTAACCCCTCTCTTTTTAACAGTGTTATATCTTGTAAAAATATTTTAGCTATTTATTTTCAAGAATAGGGAAAGAAAGATAGAAAAAGTATGGGTCTACCAGACCCTCTTGCTACTGAAAACAAATTCCAAATACCTGCATGATTTTGCATCTGGCTTTACATGGGTACTGAAGAATCAAACCTGGCCTGTCAGGGTTTACAAGCAAGCCCTTTAACTATTGATCCATCTCTTAATGAGCTACCAAAGAAGTAGGTTTCTATAGTACTGAATTATACAGTCTTTAATTTTGGGTATTCCCCACCCCATCCCTCCCTTATCCCCATCCTCCTAGATCACTTCATTTGTATTCTGTCCCTCCATGTGTCTGTTTACTAAGCACTCCTTTGATCCTTCCCTACCTCTTCTCTCTTCAAGCCTCATTCTACATTCCTAATCAGAACTTCTGAGACTTACTTCCTACCACTTGTAAGCAAGGCAATTGTTGATTAGATGTGAAGTTCTGCTTATGACAGCATGTTGTGTGTGTCTTTCTGAGCCTGTATAACCTCATTCTTCATGATTGTTTTCCAGGTCGATCCATATTCACAATTTCATTTTTTCCTTATGGATGAGTTGAACTCCATTGTGTATTTGAACCACATCTTCATTATCCATTCATCAGTTGATGAATGTCTTGGTTGATTCCATTCCAAAGCTATTGTATATAGAGCAGCAACAAACATGGATGAGCAAATATCCCTGTAGTAGAATGGTCTTTAGAGTAAATGCCCAGAAGTGGTAATTACTGGTCAAGTTCTAGTCCTAGTTTTTAGATTTTTGAGAAACTGTCCTACTGATTTTCAAGTTTGCACTCCCAACAAGAATGGAAAGTGGTTCCTCTTTCCTCACACCATTGCCAACATTTGTTGTTATTTGATTTTTCATTGCTTGAGGTCGGGTCTTGCTTTAATTCAGGCTGACCTGGAGTTCACTATGTAGTCTCAGGGTGACATTGAACTCATGGCAATACCCCTATGATGGAATTTCAAGATAATTTCTATTTCCCTGATTGCTAAAGATTTTGAGCTGTTTTTAGGTGTTTATTGGTCATTTGTATTTCCTCTTCTGGGAACTCTCCACTCAGTTCCCTGCCTCATTTTTTTAGTGTGTTAATTGATGTTATATTGATTTGTTATTTGAGTTCTTTGTATGTTCTAGATGTTAAACCTCTGCTAGATGTATAGTTGGCAAAGATTTTCTCCCATTATGCTGGTAAACTCAGTTAATGGTTTGTTTTGCTGGACAATGGCTTTTTGGTTTGATAGGATCCTATTGATGAGTGTTTGTCTTATTCCCTGGTATTAGCTATAAACTTCCCTCATATGACTGCCTTTATTATGTTTCCCAGATTTTGGAGGAGTGGGATTTTACTCTAGCCCAGACTGACCTATTCTAGGATCAAACTCATCAGGAACTTCCTACCTCAGTCTCCCCAGTGCTGGGACTAAAGGAGTATACCACAATGCCAAGCCTGTTCCATAGGTTATAATATTATGTATCTGCGTTTTCTTTCAGTTACAGTTTTTATTTAAAAATTTTCTTCTTGAGTTCCTCAACAGCACATTCATTGTTCAATAGTATGTTATTCAATCCCTAGGAGTTTCTGTATTTTCTGTTGCTTCTCTTGTTGATTTTTTGCTTGATGCATTGTTGTCAGTTATGATAAAGGGACTTATGTCCATTTTCCTGAGTTTGTGGTGACTTGTTTTGTATTCTAATATATAATCTATTTTAAAGAAGGGTCCATGTGATGCTGAGAAGAATGCATATTATAAAGAATTTGGATGGAATGTTCTATAGATGTCTGTAAAGTCCACTTGATTTGTGGTGTCATTTAACTCCAATGTTTGTGGTTTATTTTAGGATTAGATGATCTGTCTATTGATGAGAGTAGGGTATTAAAGTCACCAACTCTTATTCTGTTAGGGTTTATGCCTGACTTATGCCTAGTAGATTTGTTTTTATAAAATTTGGTTCACCTATGTTTGGAGCATATATGTTTATGACTTTAATATCCTCTTGTTGATGAGCATAAAATAGCCTTCTTTATACTTGCTTGCTCTTTTTATTAAAAAATTTTTCTTAATTATTTTTATTTTTATTTATTTATTTGAGAGTGACAGACACAGAGAGAGAATGGGCATGCCAGGGCCTCCAGGTACTGCAAGCGAACTCTAGATGCATGTGCCACCTTGTGCATCTGGATTACGTGGGTCCTGGGGAATTGATCCTTGAACCAGGTTCCTTAGGCTTCACAGGCAAGCACTTAACCGCTAAGCCATCTCTCCAGCCCCTTGCTTGCTTTTTGTTTAAAGTCCTTTATCAGATATTAGTATAGCCACCTCTGCTTGGTTGCTATTTCCATTTTCTTAGAATGTCTTTTTCTATCCTTTCACCCTTAGGTGGTATCCATTTAATGTTAAGGTGGGTTTTGATTATTTTTTTTTCCTCTTGTAGACTCTTGAGTATATTTCTTCTTCTCTTCAGTGTGAAGTATTCCATCCAGTATTGTAGTGCTGGCTTCATGTTGGTATATTCATAAAGCTTGCCTTTATTGTGGAAAGTTATTCTTTTATCTTCTGTTATCAGAAATAATTTTGGTGGGTATAGTAGTTTGAGTTGGTAATTGTGGTCTTTCTAAATTTGAAATATTCCATTCCATGCTCTTTTGGCTTTTACAGTTTTCATTTAAAAATCAGATGTAATTTTGATGAGATTACCTTTGTAAGTGATGAGCTGATTTAATCTTGTTTAGTACTCTTTCATTGTTTTCTGTGTTTACTGTTTTAACAATAACTGGGGAATTTATTCTCTGGTCCTGTGTATTTGGTGTGCTTTATGAACCTTGTACCTGGATAGGCCTCTCTTTCATAAGATTTTGAAAATATTCTTCTATAACTTTATTGAAGATATTCTATATTCCCTTGCTAATAGTTTTACCCCTGTTGTGTGTCCATGATCCAAATGTTTGATCTTTGTAAGGTGTCCCACATTTTTATTTGTTTTGTTTATTTGGTTTTTGAACTTCTCATTGATTTTAGCCATTTATTTTGTTTTCTCTGTCTTGTCCTCCATATGATATTTTCAGTTGGTGATGCTTTCTTGGGAGCCTTTTACTTGAATTATTTCATTTTTTAGATTTGTATTTTGTTTTTCTTCAGGATCTCTATCTCTTTATAGAGTTCTGTTTTAATTTCTTGGTTTGACTTCCTCACTGAATTTATTTAGATATCTGTGCTCTCTTAAAAGTCATTCAGACTTTTGATCATGTCCTCTTGGAATTCACTGGATTCATCCTGCAGTTTATTACATTCTTTTGGTTATTCTCATCCATTTCACTCAGCCATTTATTTGTGAGATCGTTAAGTTTGGTGCATATGCTTATCATAGTTAAATTTTGGAATTTATTGTCTGGGAGTTTCTTTTAAGTAGTTTTCACTGGAAATTCCACTATTGGATGATCTGGGTGAGTTTACTGTGGTGGGGCTATCTTGCCTCAGTTTCTTGTTTTATTTGTTTTTCACTGGAGCTTGCCGATGTGGAGATAATCCCTTTGCTTTGCTAAAAATGCAGCAACAGTGGTTATATTGGGGTCTGTGTTGAGTGGCCTTGTCATCCTTGATCTATGTGGGCTTTAGCTGGGGGTCTATCCTGAGCACACTGGAAGCTGAGTAGCCTAATCTGTTTGTGGACCACGTAGGAATGAGCTATGTTCTCTGGAGAGTGTGATCTGTGAGGGGAGGACGTAGTCTCATTGTCTTGGCTTAAGGTGGACGTGTGGACCTGATAGCAGGGACTGTGCCAAATGGGCCGCATCTCCAGGGCTGGAATACACAGGCTGGGGGCCTATCCACATGACTGAATAGTGCAGTGGTGGACAGGATAAGCTCACCTAGGAGCTCAGTGATGTGCCCAGTGTGTGAACAGTCTCCACAAGGGCCTGGGCTAAGTGTCTTGGGGAGTGAGACCAGTTTGGGGAGACCCTCTTCTATTTGTCCATACTCAGAGAGGTTTGAGTATGTTTTAAGCCTCTTTGTCTTTGATCTTCTTCTTTGGACACTCCAGTGCATGAAATTTACTCTCTTCTGTGTTGTCTCTCGCTCCTGTAACTCCATTTTCATCTCTCTGTTTTCTTGCCTGTGTTCTAATTAAGAAAATTCTATTGATTTGTTTGTAAGTTTAGATTCCATCCTCTCTCATCTCTACTGTGCTAGTGAACACATCCAGTATTAGTGCTTACACTTTCTAGTTTCACAATCTCTATTTCTTGCCTTCCATATTCCATGTTGTTATAGGTGTCAACAGAATTGAAAATGCATATTGAAGCATTGTTGTGATGGCTACCTTAAAATTTGTCATCCCAATGTTTGATGCAGCACAGTATTGGTATCAGTTTACTTTTAATTTTTTTTCATCATTCTGTGGTAATTTTCAGCCATTTTCTGAACAATTTTTCTGTATATTAATGTCGTGAGTCCTGGACAAATCTTCTGTTTTCAAAGAAGTTGCCTGTTGAGGGTTAACATGTAGGTCCTGGTTGATCTGTGAACAGGGCATCAGATGCCAATTTATTTTCAGATTCTTTGCTGTGACCTTTTGAGCTGGTTGGTTTCCTGGCACCATTGGTGCCTCACTCAGGAATGTGGGAAGGGATCTCCTACTTTCAGGCTGACTCCAGAGGAAGTAGATGGTAATGGACAATTTCCCATCTCCCCTGCATCTCTTCACTTCACCAAGTCTCCTTTGCATAACATAAGTGTTGCTAGGCTCAGCTACCTGTTAAACCCTGCGGACACCTCCATGTTGAGTCCATCCTATAGGGTACCAGAGGCCCAAGAAGGCACATAATCTTCATAATCTTGAATGCTTTCTTTGCCAGCTGATAAAGTGTAACTGATAGAAGAGGTAGAGCAAGGGAATGTGGCTTTACATGGCTTTTTTCATGGAGCAGAGGAGGTACTACCAAACTTTTTTGTTGTTGTTGTTGTTCTTGGCCAGATGAAACAGACTTATCAAAATTTCTCTTTGTGTGTGTGTTCAGAGCTCTGTAAAAGAGGCTTCTATAATGCCCTATCTTGGACATAGAGGAGGCACTTAGGAGACCCATGGATTCTCTGCTGATTATAGTCCATTGGTTCCCAAGAGGTTATATTCCTTCTTCTTGTCACTGTCATTTTTAGGTTCTTTACATATTTATTTTTGCACTATATACAAGATTTGCTAATTGCCATGGGGGCATGACAATTATTGGAACTTATTGGAACTACCTCAATAGCCAGACATTACCTGTGGACTCATTATACCTTAGATTTTGTATTATATTGTGATATCACTCACACAGTTGTTCTCAATTTTGGAAGATTTTACATCTGTGTCAAATCTGCAGTTCAGCGGGATAATGGAATGGAGAAGCCATTAGTTTAGTGTCTTTATGTGGGTAAAGAACATGTTCTTTTAAGTGAAACACAGGTGGAGGAGAGTGTATAAGCCAAGCTAAACAGAGCTCCAACCACAAGATGGAAAGATCATACTAACCAAGACTTAATAGTTTTATGTACAAGTTGCAGCTGGGGAAAAGCTAGTTACAATGAAAATATATGAGAAACAGAGAATTTTAATCTACATCTTACCTAAAGATGGTAAAATTCAATGTGTGGGGTAAAACCAAAACTTTTCGAGGTATGGTGGTACACACCTTTAATCCCAGCACTCGTAAGGCAGAGGTAGGGGATGGCCATGAGTTCGAGGTCATCCTGAGACTACATGTAGAATTCCAGATCAGCCTGGGCTAGAGCAAGAGCCTCTCAAAAAAAAAAAAAAAAAAAAAAAGATATGTTCTGACCTTAGTTGTTAGTTCTGTAGCAACTCCAACCACTTGAGACATGGTAAGAACAACAGAGTCATCTATACATGAGCCATCTTATAATTACTTACTTCAATTCTCTGATGCAAGTGGAACAAAGTAAACATGGGTTACCTAGCACTAGTGGGACTGCAGGCTTGCTCTAACTCCTGGGCGTGATCTACCATGGCAGGAGAGAGAAGCTCTGGAACTGCTGCAATATTAAGGGCAGGAGGCAAGTTTTTAATCATATGGGAAAGAAGGAGGGTAACTCCTATAAGGGAGGGGCCTTGCATGATGTGACTGAGGTAGAGGTGGGGAAAGATGGCATCTCCTCATCTTGGCCTATGTGTACTCAATTACCATTATAGTAGTAATTCCAGAATCCCTGACCTTGTCTAAGCATAGCCAGATGGGAGGAGGGGGAAAAGGTGACAGGAAGAGGAAACAGTCTCCCGTGAACTCTTATATTTCTAGCCTATTTGTTTACATTAAAAAGAACAGAAGAACAACTTTATAGGAAAGGAGATAGAGTTGGGAGTCCTTGTGGAATCATGTGGTAACATGGTCATATCTCTACTTTGAGTTGCATTGTAGCATGTGGGGCAATCAAGAGATCTCTCCATCTCAGGGTGACTGAGTCAATGGCCTGTATTTGTCTTCATGCATCAGGATGGTGAGGAGGTCTGTACAGAATGGTGGGGGTTGGTGTGGATGAATCAGGTCAGCAGACAGACTAAAGAGGGTATAAGAATCAAAATTGTCATTTAGGGGGTAAAGCAGGTGATTTTGAAACTGTTTGGGACTTGACTGACTGAAATGAATTGTGTAAGTTAGGTGACTGCATGAAGGATGAAGGACAGGATGGGCACCGAAGCAATGTCCGTGTTCACGGTTGGAAAGTGGAAACTCTCAGTAAAGGCGAGGCCTGGAATGCTGATCCATGATTTTACCTCAGGAGGTCCAAGTAAGACCTCACACATAGGTCTAGCTTCCAAAGAAATATGTCTAGTAAAACTAACCCAGAACAAAGGGGGGCCTCAGTTTACCACAAAGATGTTAAGTCAGAGAAAGGTAAGTTGGCCATTTATTTTTATTTTAGTAGTTTTATTTATTTATGTATATGGTGCATATCATGTATGTTTATGTGTGATGTCATGCTTGTGTATGGTGTATGCACATGTGTGTGCCTGTGTGGCACCCGGTATGCTCACCTGTCACAGGGTGCATGCACCTGCAATGGTCAGAATGGAAGGTTGGCTATCCTACTACACTTTTCCACCCATTATGTTCTTGTTGGAGCCAGGATGTCTTCCTGATTCCAGAGCTTGCCGTTTGTTTTTTTCATGAGCTCTTGCAATTTGTGGGTGTCTGCTCCCTCACAGGACTTGGGATATAGATGCTCCCAGTGGGCTGGAGAGATGGCTTAGCAGTTAAGCGCTAGCATGTGAAGCCTAAGGACCCCGGTTCGAGGCTCGGTTCCCCAGGTCCCATGTTAGCCAGATGCACAAGGGGCACAAGGGGCGCACGCATCTGGAGTTCGTTTGCAGAGGCTGGAAGCCCTGGCGCGCCCATTCCCTCTCTCTCCCTCTATCTGTCTTTCTCTCTGTGTCTGTCGCTCTCAAATAAATAAATAAATAATTTCAAAAAAAATATATTTTAGATGCTCCCAGTCATGCCCAACTGTCTGTGTGGGTCCTGGGATCAATCTCAAGCCATCTCTCAGGCTGATGTAGGCCCTTGTGCTTGCACAGGAAATGCTCTTAACCCTGGCACCATGTCTTCAGCCCAAGTTGGCTGTTTTAAAAGGCTAGAATCACTCAGAAAAAAAAAAAAAAAAAAGACTCTGAACTTGTAACAATTAACTCGCCACAGTTGCTGGAGTCCACTGGTGAAGTTCTAGTAAGACAAGTATGTTTTTTTCTAGGAGCGTCAGCCATTATTTCCCCTTTTGTCAAGCTTTACATTTTGTACAATAAACAAATATTGTCATTGTCTCACACTGCTAGGAGGTTTTCTCTTATGGTCTGTTATAAATGAGGCTGAATAGAAAGGAAGGAAGTTCATTTGGAGCGAGAGATAGTTATCAGAGTCATTCCTCAGGGAAGGAAATTCCTGAATCACAACCTATTGGCTATTATGATCTGAGTCTTACATATTTTTTCCTGTGTCTGACATGATATTTACATGTGACACATAATTTTGAAATATATCAAGTGACATTTGAAATACCATGGGCAGTTAAAGTTCTTTAAACATGAAAAAATTTAAGAATTAACCAACTTTTTAGTTATCATGTGTAAACGTTTCTTTAAGTTTTTAATGGAGATGGCTCACAGTTTTCACTTAGTTTTCTTATAGTCATTACACGGTAGAGCAATAATGAGTGTTTTCTAAAAGGGGTCTTAATTTTGGGAGAACTAATAAAAGTATGTGAAGCTGAAAAAGCTAAAATCTTTAGTTATGCTTAGCCATTTCTTAGTGCCAATAATTTATAGAACCACCAGTCTAGATGATTAAAGGTAATAGGCACAAATTAAATTTTGTATAACAGGCCAACTTTTATGAATAGATCTTAATTTTAATCTAGTAGAATGAGTTTTGTCATCCAATAAATAAAGGTGTTACTCAATTGGTAAACTCACAGACTGAGCATTTGGATATAATTTAATCATAGGTTTTCAACTGTCTCATTTAGTAAAAAGATGAACTGTACAATCTTTTTTTATTAATTAGTTTTGTATTCAGCAAATACAGTCAGTTTGGTACCATTTTTAGGCTCATCTGTGACTTACCTTTTCCCCTTGGCCCCTCCTTGTTGAGGTATATGGGTCATGCATTGTGGAGTTAGCCCTCAGTTATGGGTAGGATAAATGTCTCTGCATATCATGACCCAACATATCTTTAGGACAACTTTATAACCATTACTAGGAGCAGAAAAATATCTAAGAAAATCTTATTTTTAATACCAGAGAATCAGGTGTTAATTTTATTTTAGAGTATTGAAATTTTTAAAGTTATTGTAATTGGGGACTTTAATACATTAACATACTGCAAATTTCTCATATTCTCATCAGGTTATCCTTTTTATCCTCTCTCCCTGACCCCAATTCTACCAAGAGCCCTCCTCAGTAGGGGAATTGGTAATCATTGTGGGGTCATGAATGCACCAATCTGTTCATATCCAGAGGACTGTGCCTCACATTATACCTTCCTACCCTGTGGCTCTTAGATTCTTTAGGCCCCCTCTTCTGCAGTGTTCCCTGAGCCTTGACAGTGCATTGGAAGCCTTTCTCCTTTAGTGTTCAGCTCTCAACTGTCTCTTACTTTCTGATTTGGTGAATTTTAAGTTTCCTCAGTGTATAGAGCCATTTTCACTCAGAATGTTCTCTGGCCAGTAGTGAGAGCAGCACTCATACTTAATGGCCACTTCCTCTTCACTTCCTGCGGGCCTTGAGGGAGTGATAGAGCTGACTCATCCAGTTCTAGGCACTAGAATATTTCTTTATCATTTTGATGGTACTTGAGTTTCACTAGTATTGGCCACTATCTGTAAAATATCAAGTTCTCTACCCAAGTGTGAGAGCAGCATTGACCAAAAGGGATAAACACCTATATTTTAGAAGGTTTTTGGTTTTTTTTTTTTGATGGGCATAACCTCTCTATTTAGCCAAAGAGCATTAGAAGCTTCCCACTAGGATCTACGACCTTCCATGTTATAGGCTTTGTGCTTGGTTCTCAGTACCAGGAATGAGTTCCTTCCTCTCAGGTAGGCCTCATATTCAATCAGAGTACAGTTAATTACTTCAAAACTGATGTGTGACTGTTGTACTGGTAGATACCTCTTGTTTAACTAGTTGATTTGGTAGTTTTCAGTCATCACACTGTTGATGGCTTTCATCCCAAAGAAGCTTGCATAGAAATTTCCATCATTATGGCAGGAAGCCAATAGAGAGATGGCGTCCATCTCAGTTCTCATTTGATTTCTGAATGTCCTGAAAATGCAATGCAATAGGGACCTACCATCTAATTCAGATGGGTAACCAAGGACTTTGACAATGGCCTTCATTATTCTGAACTCTTCCGTGAGCAACAAATCACTGTGGGAGGGGAGACAGAGATGAAACATCTCTGGGACTGGGATTTACCAACAGCAACCAATGGCTTGAGGTGAGGGTAAAGTCGGCTTCACCCTGGCAGGGGACTTGAGGGTAAAGTTGGCCTCACCCTGGCAGGGGACTTGAGGGTAAAGTCAGCTTTACCCTAGCAGGGGACTTGAGGGTAAAGTTGGCTTCACCCTGGCACGGTACTTCTACCTGAACTAACTCACTTTCACTATCTCCCACCCTAAACATTTAAAAAATAATTTTTATTAGTGACAACTTCCATAATTATAGACAATAAATCATGATAATTCCCTCCCTCCCCAGCTTTCCACTGTGCAACTCCACTCTCTGTTATACGCCCCCTCAATAAGTCTCTCTTTTATTTTGATGTTATCATCTTTTTCTTGTATTATACTGGTCTTGTGTAAGTACTGTCATGGATGTGCGGTCATGGATATGCAGGCCATTTTATGTCTGGAAGAGTACATTGTAAGGAGTCCTATTCTTCCTTTGACTCTTACATTCTTCCCACCACCTCTTCCGCAACTGACCCTGAGACTTGGAATGTGTGATAGAGACGTTTCAGTGCTGAGTACTCCTCTGTCACTTCTTCTCAGCACTCGGGTGCCTTTTGAGTTATTTCAGAGGTCACTGCCATCTGAAAAGAAAAACCTCTCTAACAAAAAGTGAGAATAGCATTAATATATAGGCTACTTGCCTGTTTACTCCTCTAACCCATCCCCGCTTCTCCTTTCTGCAAGCCCCATTCTAGAACTAAGAACTACTGATGCTTACTGTAACATCTAAACAACCAAATATTTCAAGTGAAGATCTGTTTCTGAGAGGCAGGATGTGACACATCTTTCTGAGCCTGGATTATCTCACTTGGCATAATTTTTTTTCAAGGCCTATCTATTTAACTGCAAATTTATGATTTCATTTCAACTTATTGCTGAAGAGCATTACATTGTATATATGTACCACAACTTCGTTATACACTCTTCAGTTGCTGGGGATCTGGATTGATTCTGTTTCCTAACTAATGTAAACAGAGCCAAACAATAAACATGGCTATGCAAGTATCTCTATAGCAAAGAGAAATGTCTTTAGGGTATATGACCAGGAGTCATATAGCTGAATCAAATGATATATAATATACACATGCCATTTATATACATTCTTAGATTATTGAAGAACCTTAATATTATTTCCATAGTGGCTGTTCAAGTTTGCACTCCCACCACAGAGAATAAATTGTCCCTCTTTCCTCATATCCTCACCAGCATTTGTTGTCTTTTGAGTTTTTGATGACAGCCATTCTGACCAGAGTAAGATGAATCTGTGTACTTTTAGTTTGCATTTTGCTGATGGCTAAAGATGATGAACAATTTTTAAATTTTTATTGGATATTTGCATTTCTTCTTTAAAGAACTCTCTATTTTTAGTTAATTGCCACATTTTTTGACTGCTTTGATTGGTTTTACATTGCTTGATATCAGGAGTTGTTGTTTATTCTAGATATTAAACTTCTGCCACATGTGTAGTTGGCAAAAAATTTGTCTCATTGCATAGGTTGTTTATAGTCTTGGTTGATGGTTTGCTCAGTTTAACAATAGCATTTTAGTTTTATGATATCACATTGGTTGAATTTTGTCTTAGTCATTGAGCTACTGTGCTGTTATTCATAAAGATATTTTAATGACCATGTCTTGTAGTGTTCTCCTATTTTCCTGAAGTTGGGGTCTTAATCCATTTGGGGATGATCTTTGTGCAGAGTGAAAGAAGAGGGCCTAGATTCATTCTTTTACATGTGATTGTCCAACTTTTCCAGCACAATTTGTAAAAAATGCTGCCTTTTCTCCAATGTGAACTTTGGCCTCTTTATATAAACCAGGTGGCTCATAATTACTAGAACTTTTACCTGGATCTTCTCTTCTATATCCTTGATATAGTGTCTGTATTTGTGCCAGTACCATGCTGTTTTTATTACTATTTTTTTGAGTACATCTTATATCAGATTTGGTGGTAACAACAGCCATGGTCTTTTGTTGAGGACATTTTTGGCTATCCAAGATCTTTTGTGCTTCCATATAATTTTGAGGTTATGTTTTCTTTTAATTTCTGTGCACAATGGTACTCAAGCTTTCATTGTAAGTGCATTAAATTTGTATATTGCTTTTGGTAGGTAGGCTGTTCTATGATATTAATTATTTTAATCCATAAAAATGGAACATCTTTCCATCTTTTCATGTCTTCCTCAATTTATTTCTTCAGTGTTCTAATCCTTTCATTGAGGCCATATTTCACCTCCTTGGCTAGAGATAACCCAAGATATATTATTTATTTATTTATTTGTTTGTTTGTTTGCTTATTGTTACTGTAAGTGGTATTATTTCCTAGATTTCTTTCTCAGTATGCTTTACATTGATATATAAGAAAGATACTGATCCATGTTAATTAATTTTGTATCCTTCCACTTTACTGAAAATGTTTATGACCTTTAGAAGTTTTTTTTTTTTCCTTTTGTGGAGCCCTTAAGATCTCCTAAGTACAGAATCATACCATCTGCAAAAATGGTAATTTTGAATACTTCCTTTCCTACTTCTGTCCATTTTGTTTGTTTCTCTTATCACTTGAGCTAAGTCCTCAAGTACTATGTTAGATAACACTTGGGGGGGACTAGACACTCCAACCTGGTTCCAGAAATTAGTTGGGATGCTTCATTCAAGTTTGTCTCCACTTAGTATGATATTAGCTTTAGATTGGTAGTACATATCCTTTATTATGTTGAGTTATGATCTCTCCATCTCTACTCTATCTAGTGTTTCTATCATGAAAGGATGTGGAATTTTATCAAAGGCCTTTTTGTGCATTTATTGACATGATCATGTGATTTTTGTCCTTAGTTCTGTTTATATGATGTATTATGTTACTTGTTTCTGTGTTTTGAACCATCCTTGAATTCTTGAAATAAAACTACTTAAGATGGGTGAATTATTTTTCATGTGTTCTTGGATCCTATTTGCATGAATTTTAATGCTAATTTTATACAAGTTCATCAAGGATATTGTTCAATAAATTTATCATGTCTCTGTTCAGTTTTGGAATTAGTATTATGCTGGCTTCAGAAGAAGTTGAAGAGTATTCCTTCCATTTCAATGTTATGAAGCAACTTGAGAAGCTATGGTTTTAGATTTTCTATGAGGTTCTGGTAAAATTAAGCAGTGAATCCATCTGGATTTGAACTTTTTTTGGTTAAGGGATTTTTTAAAATTCTTTCAGATTTTTGAGTTTGGTGGAGTATAGGTTTGCGAAGTATATCCTTAGGATTTTCTCATTTTCATTGATACCTGTTAAAATACCTCAACTTTCATTTCTAATCTTGTTGGGAGGGTATTACCACTCTTCCTTTTGGTTTATTTGGTCATGGGCTTTTCAATTTTGTTTATCTTTTTGAAAATCAAAAATTGATTTATCAATTTAAAAAGTTGTTTTCACTTACAATTCATTTATTTCTGCCCCAAGCATAAGTATTTCTTTCCATCTGGTACTTTTGCATTTGGATTGTTCTTTTCTAGTGCCTTCAGATGAACTGTTAAGATGCTTATTTGAAATCTCTATTTTTGTAACATAGCCATTTAGAGTTATAAATTTCCCTCTTAGGACTGCCTTCATATACTTTACCTTTACTATAGGTTTTGGTATGTTATGTTTTCATTTTCATTCAGTTCTAGGAATTTATTTTTGTTTTCTTATTTTTTCAGTGTCCTACTTATTATTTAATTAGTTGTTCAATCTCCAGGAGTTTGTCCATTTTCTGTTTCTTCTCTTTTTGTTAATTTCAAACTTGTGGCATTGTGTTCAAATATAATATAAGAAGTTATGTCTATTTTCCTAAATTTGGGGAGACTTGCTTTATGTTCTAATGTGAGTTCTTTTTAGGGAGAGTTCCATGAGCTGCTGAGAAGAATGTGTATCCTGAGGAGTTTGGACTGTTCTGTAGATGCTTGTTAAGTCCGTTTGATCTGTGGTGTTACTTAGGTCCATTGTTTCTGTTTGTTTTCCTGTTAGATAACGTGTCTATTGATGATATTGGGATATTAAAGTCACCCACTACTATTGTGTTGTATTTATGTTTGAGTTTATGTCTAGTAGATTTGCTTTTATAAAATTCAGTGTACCTGTGTTTGGTTCATATGTTGAGGATTATAATATTGTCTTGTTGAATTGTTGCCTTGATGAGTTTGAAGTGGCCTTTTTAAACTCTTTTCATTACTTTTTGGTTAAAGTCTATTTTGTCAGATATTAGTATATGCACATTGGTTGGTTCCTATTTCCATTTGCTTGGAATATCTTCTTCCGTCCTTTCACCCTAAGGTAGTGTCTGTCTTTCATGATAAGCTGTGTTTCTTTAAGATAGTAAATGGATGGATCTAGTTTTCTGATTCCGCCTTTTATCCTGGGACTTTTGATTGGGGAGTTGATTCCATTGTTATGCATAGTTTTTATTGAAACAGCTAAATTTATTCCTGTCATGTTGTTGATTTTATATAGGTTGATGTTTTCTTACTCTGCATCTGTTATAACACTTATTTGAGTTTTGATTATTGCTTTTCTGTTCTATAGCCATTTGAGTATGTTAATTCTATAAAGAATTCCAGCCAGTATTCTCTGTAGTGCTGCATTACTACTCTTATATTCTTACTGGTGGCTCTTATCATGGAAAGCTTTTGTTTCTCCATCTATTATGTGGGTAATTTTGCTGGGTATAGTAGTTTTGTTGGTCATCATTATCTTCCAGTATTTGAAATACTTGATTCCTAGTCCATTGGGATTTTAGAGTTTCTGTTGAAAAATCAAATGTTATTCTGATGGGCTTACCTTTGTAAACAAGGAATTGTTTCTTTCTTGTAGATTTTAGGTATTCTTTCTGTCTAGTGCTTAGTTTTAACTAATGTATGGTTTCTTTTCTTGTCCTTTCTATTTAGAGTTCTGTATGCCTTGTTTACCTGAATGTGCCTCTATTTAATAAAATTTAGAAAACTTTCCTCTATAATTTTATTGAGGATAGATATTTCCTATGCACTTGATCTGTAGTTCTTCCCTTTCTTGTCTGCCCATGATTCAAATGTTGGATCTTTTTAAGGTGCCCCACTTTTCCCTCATGTTCTCTTGTGGCTTTTGCTTGAACTTGTCATTAATTTAATCTCCCAATATGCCCCCAAATCCTCAAGTTTTTCTTCCTCATGATCTATCTTATTGTTATGGTTTTCCTGGGAGTTTATTAATTTATTTATTTTTGATTTCCACTAGGTTTTTCATACTTTTTTATGATGCTCCATTTTCCTTCTTTGGCTTCACTTTCTCATTGCATTTGGTTGATTGTGCTATCTTAGAATTCATTTGTCCATATCTTTTTTGAATTCATGGGGTGTGTATTGAGTTCTCTTATTTGGTTCAGGGAACTTCTTTCAGCCATTCATCCATTCATCTATTCATTCATCTTTAAATATTTGTATGTGTTTACCATATTTTTTCTGTGGAATGCTGTGGTGCATCCTATAAATAGTTCTCACTGGATGCATCAGAAGCTTCAGCTATCTGACTTGACATTCCTGGTAGGAACTTCTTGCCTTTTTTTTTTTTTGTGAGTTATTTTGCACTGTGGTCTGCCATCTGTAGATAATCCCTTTGTCTTGCCAACAATGAAGCCACAACAGCTCCAGTGGGGTACACTGGATGGGCTATGGGTGGGGCCATGAGCAATCCTGATGTCTGAACTGCTTCAGGTGTTCTACTCAAGTCAGGGTAGTGGCTAGTGCCTAGTGGGCTGATCCTCCTTATTCTAGGTGCACTGCCCATCTAGTTCAGGTGCAGAAGGCAGGGGTCTGAGAGCTATTTCCACCTCTCCTGTGCCTAGTGGCCTAGTCCTCTTTTATCTTGGGTGGGTGACCTACAACTGTGTCTGTGTTGGGTACAGTGGGAAGCAGGGACCTGTGCCTAGAGGTCTAGTCCTCCTTGCTGTAGTTGGGCATGTCAATCAGTCTACACTCATGTCTGGGATGCTTATGGCATGCTCACCTGGGATCTTGGTGGCTTGCCTGCTTTGAGGCCTGGACTGCATGCTTGGATGTGTGAGCTGCTTGGTATTTTATATGTGGTTCTCTGTCTGACAACCTACTGCTTCTGAGGCCTGGGCCAGTATTATAGGTACAAGCAAGCCACCTGGTGCTTCCTGTGAGGTTTCCTGTCAACTGCACAGAGTCAATAGTATTGAAATTTTGATCTTACAAATTTAATAACCATCGATATGTATTATTGACTTATTCATCAGAACTATACATCTGAATTATTACTTTTGAATCTTCATTTGATGGTCCCTGCCTATGTTATTATCATTATTACAAAATTAGAAAACACTGTTTTTATTTTTAGTTACTCATCTATTTTCAAGCCAAGAGAGATAGAAAGAAGAGTACAGACAGAGAGAATGGGTGCGCCAGAGACTTTAGTCACTGCAAGCAAACTGCAGATACATGTGCCACCTTGTGTACATGGCTTTATGTGGGTACTAGAGAAATGATCCTGGGTTGTTAAGCTTTGCAGGCAAGCTCATTAATCACTTAGTGATCTCTCCAGCCCTAGAAAACACTTTTAAAATAAAATCCCAGGAAGCTGTATTTGAAAAACTGAAAGCATATATATCATACCTTCAACATATAATAGGCAAAACTTAGCAACAGTACTCTGTTTTATTAATAATCCCAAGTTAATTATTTGTTAAGGGTTTGAGTCTTAAAATAATAAACATTTAGGGCTGGAGAGATGGCTTAGTGGTTAAGCACTTGCCTGTGAAGCCTAAGGACACCGGTTCAAGGCTCGACTCCCCAGGACCCACGTTAGCCAGATGCACAAGGTGGCACACGCATCTGGAGTTCATTTGCAGTGGTTGGAGGCCCTGGCGAGCCCATTCTCTCTTTTTCTCTCTTTCTCTCTCTCTCTGTCTGCCTCTTTGTCTGTTGCTCTCAAGTAAATGAATGAAAATAACAAAAAAAATTTAAAAAAATAATAAACATTTAGAAAATATCTAAAAATCATGACCCTTTAATTGAATCTGTAAGGCAGTTTAAAAATCAGGATTGGGCTGGAGAGATGGCTTAGCAGTTAAGCGCTTGCCTGTGAAGCCTAAGGAACCTGGTTTGAGGCTCGGTTCCCCAGGTCCCACGTTAGCCAGATGCACAAGGGGGCACATGCATCTGGAGTTCGTTTGCAGTGGCTGGAAGCCCTGGCGCGCCCATTCTCTCTCTCTCTCCCTCTATCTGTCTTTCTCTCTATGTCTGTCGCTCTCAGATAAGTAAAATAAAAAATGAACAGCAACAACAAAAAAGCAGGATTAAAGTTGGGCAATTTTGTTCACCATTGAATCAGGGCAGTTTTTGGACATAAAAAATTCAGAAAATGGGGCTGGAGAGATGGCTTGCACTTAAGGTGCTTGTCTTTAAAGCCCATAAAGACCTGGGTTTAATTCCCCATACCCATGTAAAGCCAAGTGCACAAAGTGGTGCATGCATCTGGAAATTTTTGCAGTGGCTGGAGGCCCTGGAGGGTGCATTCTCTCTTTCTGTCTCTCTGTCTGCTTCTCTTTCTTTCTCTGGTTACAAATGAATAAGTAAAATATATTTTTAAATTCAGAAAATAATGTTCTTTTAATTCTCAAGAACTTTATAAAAATGCTTGTTAGGGCTGAAGAGATGGTTTAGCAGTTAAGTCCTTGCCTGTGAAACCTAAGGACCCCAATTAGAGGCTTGATTCCCCAGGACCCACGTTAGCCAGATGAACAAGGGGCACATGCATCTGGAGTTCGTTTACAGTGGCTGGAGGTCCTGGTGCTCCCATTCTCCATTCTCAATCTCCCTCCCTCCCTCCCTCCCTCCCTCCCTCCCTCCCTCCCTCCCTCTCTCTCTCTCTCTCTCTCTCTCACTCTCAAATATTTATACAAGTCAAGTGTAGTTCATTGTGTAAGCTATCACCACCTGTAAGATACATTTCCCATAGTTGTTGAGGATACAAAATTATCAGTTGTAAAGTCCTTCAAAAGTAATATTTCATTTAGTTTATCATCATGTCAGAAAAATCTAAATAGTAGGTCTGTGTATTTCCATATTCATAGCCAGAATTCTTGTCTTGATTTTAATGACTAAGCATGAGCTTTTGTGATTAGAACTCACTTTAGTCACTGGATTTCAAAAAAGTAAAGAAGCCTCTAGCAAAGATTCAACATTGTGTCTGCCCTTTACAGAGAATTTTCTATTAGATATGTGGAAAATATCTGAATGAGGAAAATCTATCGGGGCTTTTCCTATAAGCATGGGCATCTCACAGGAGGAAATACAAAATAAATCAAACTTTGGAAAGAGCCGGACTTGTGTTTTTCCTAACCATATAGTTATTAGGACAGAAGCACTTCACATCTATTCCTTCCTTAAGATTTGTTTCACTCCCACTTGTGTGCTATGAAATAGAAATCTTAGGTGATGAAGGAATAAACTTATCAATTCACACCACACAATGTTCATCATGGTTTGTCATATGCATTATTGGTCAGTGGTCCCCAATAAAAGTATGGTTTGCTTCACTTTATAAGACAATAGGAAGAAAACATCATTATTCCCAAACAACATATATTCAGACCCATAGGGTTTGTGAGTTCTTGGTGCCCAGAAGTAACTTGGAGGAGGGCCAAGTGTCTGTTTTTTCATCACACATGTCATCACGTGTAAGCTTCTTACAGTGTGTGCTGTTTGTGAAAGAGAAGGGTAACTTTTTTGAAGGTGGATTCTTACAGAATTAGGACATGACACATAGTGAGTTATTCCCTGTTAATATCTCAGGTTATATTGAGTAATTTCCAAAACTTCTCAGTTTCTGACTTCAGATTATGTACTTCTGGGAAAGGTTTATAAATCCCAATGACTTTATTTGCCACCTCATTCTAACCTTTCTTTCCTCATTGCTACTTGTTTGGAAAATTGGAATCTTTTGTTGGTACAAAAGCACTGTTGTTTATCAATATAGAGAATAGAAAGAATATTTTAGTACTTTTCTTACATGTGTAAACATTTGATTCTGCATCATCAAGAATATATGTCACAAGAGAAATATAATGTTATTATGTAGCACATAATTAAAAATAGCATCAATAGGGGCTGAGAGACTGCTCAATGCTTAAGGTTCTTGCCTGCAAAGCCTAAGGACCCTGGTTCAATTCCCCAGTACCCATATAAAGGGAGATGCACAAGATGTTGCATGCATCTGGAGTTCATTTGCAGCAGCTAGAGTTCTTGGCACACCCATTCTCTCTCTATTTGCCTCTCTGTCTGTCTGCATCTCTCATAAAAATAAATAAATTTAAACAAACAGCAGTAGTAATAACAATAAGTATTCTGTGTTAGGTTCAAGTTACATAATTCAGCAAAAAAGATATTTTGATACTCACACAAATTTGGAAATTTTTTTAAAAATTAGTTATTTTCATAGCTCATGTGTGTCACCTGATATTCAACCCTGTGAATTTTTGTCTTTCACTGGTTTTCAGTATTCAACATCTAGATTATCTTTTTTCTTCTTCTTCTCCCCTCCTGTCTTTCATGCCAACCTATAAATCTTTGCTGATTTGCTAATGTGATTGAGGTAATCTACCAGGCTTGGGGAAAAACAATAATGAAAGATTTCATTTTATCTTTCATTGAATTATTACCATAATAGAGGGGACAATTTTGGAAAATAATCATTTCCTTCAAGCATGCTAGCTAAAAAATGAGGTAGAATGGTGGTCAGAGGAGAACCCAGAATTGCCAGAGGAGGATGCTGCTCCTGCCAGCATGTGCTCACGGCAAAGCTGGGAACATACCAAAGGAAGAGAATACACAGGGGCTAGCTTCAGGAGAGGAAACGTGGAAGATAAGTGGGGCAGAGAGATAGACAGTCAAAACCAGCCTGGCCCACAACCAGGCCGGGTGGGAGAAGGGCCCTGGTGGACTGTGGCAAGGCATTTCTTTCTCATGCTACAATTTCCTCGTCTGTAAATCTGAAGACAGAAATAATGTTGCCAAGTTCATAGGACTGACATGAAGATTGAGTTAATACTAATAACTCACCCAGAAAAGTGCCAGGTACATTTTATAAGAGACTTCGAATAAAAGCAGTCTTGGTAATACATGCCGCAAATGAGTTGCTGAGGCTCTGTAGTCCAGGCAAATGGAATCCGATGTGGATCTAGATGAGAGGAAGCTATCTGAATGGCTGACCCACTGGAGTCCTGGGACTTCTGTAGGCTGTATTGGTGATGTGGAGGCCTGGCACTGGGAACAGATTGCAAGTCCAGCTATTACAGCAGGGACCCTGTGTATTACTGTTGTATTGATGAGCTCACTTTCTGTAAAAGCCATGGTTTGCCAAATGCCAATTTAAAGGAACAGCAATCATTTGTATCTGTAAATTTAAATATAGTCTAATGACAACAGTCACATCTCATGCTGATGTGGTTTTCATGTATTTCCCTGAAGATTTAGAAAACAAAGCTCAATGTTAAGACATCATTTGTGGTACTAGAAACCTCCTGGGGACTTCAAGGTCAGCAGAGAATTCAATTGTATCCACACTGAAAGAAGAGAAAATTAAATTATAAAAACTTGTCTTGTAGAGTGATAAATTTCTATGGAAAATTACATATTCATAAAATACAAGCTTGTTTCTCAAATAAATTATTCTGAAACTAGGTTCTTGGTCCTTGTGGGCCTACAAGCCATCAGTTACTCAACAGTTTTCTTTTATTTTTATTTTTTGGTTTTTCGAGGTAGGGTCTCACTCTAGCCCAGGCTGACCTGGAATTCACTATGGAGTCTCAGGGTGGCCTCGAACTCACGGCGATCCTCCTACCTCTGCCTCCCAAGGGCTGGGATTAAAGGCGTGCACCACCACACCCGGCTGACAGTTTTCTTTTAATGGTCACCATTTGGGAACACAATTTGGCATTACCTATAAAACTTTAGAAATTTCTGCCTTTGGTACATATCCACACAGAAGTGCATTGACATGGGCATGAGAGCTTTGCTCGACCGTTCACTCTCATGGTATTCAAACCAGCCTTTAATTGGGAAGCACACAAGCAGCAATGGCAGCAAAATGGAACGTGTGTCATACTGTACACATACAGTGAATTCCAAGATGCCCTGGGGTAGAATGCACAGCTGCACCTGGCAGACTAGGCGTACACACTGCTGAAATGATGCAGCCATACCAAAAGGTGTATATGTAATATGAGTCCTGTATTTAAACTGTGTCACAAGTCATCATGGTGGTTACTTTGTGCAAAGGAAGGTCACAGTAGTTAGGCACAGCATATCAGGGATCTGATCTCCTAGAAAATGGAATCCTGACTTCCTGGCATTATACTGGTCTTACATTCAGGTGTTGATCACATCCCATTTTCACTATGATCATCTACCTTGCTATCTCTGTCACACTACCATGGCATCTGATTTTTTTTCCATCTCCTTCCCCATCTCCTGGCTCCATCCTCATCTTCATTCTTATTGTTGTCCCTATTCCAGCCTTACCCATTTTTAACTTCATCCTCCTCCTCTTCATCTTTATCTCCACCCCGTCTCAAGTCCCACCTTCCCTATGTCTAACTATACCTTTATATCCATCACCTTTCCCTTCATCTTCAGCTGTGTATATATGTATGTGTTATTACTCTTTTGTGTTTTCTGTCCACTTTTTGAAAGGTAATATTCCAGTGTTTAAGTACTATGAATCCCATAAACCCACTGAGGAGGGCCTCACAGGGTAACCGGGGCCAGAGCAAAGGGATATATCTATTATAATATATATTATAAATATATATCTGCATTTAAAATTTTAAAAATTAGAAAAGACAGTACTTGGAAAGAAGAAGGAATTTGATGGAAGAAGAACGTGAGGGGAAAAAGGAGGGTGATAAAAGGGGTTATGTTATATTGTGTGTGTGTATATATATATATATATATATATATTATATATATATGTATGTATATATATTATATATATGTATATGTTGTCATAAAAACGTTTTTTAAAATAACTAAAAATATATCTAGTATACAACTTTTTTTAAAAAAGCAAAACTACATTTAAAATGTTCCATAGTTCACATTTCTACTTTGCATAGCTCTGGACACCCAGTTTGGTAATTCACGTCATAGATAAACAGTCTTCACACAGATCTCCTCCCCACCAAATACTTATCCAGAGGGATAGCTCTAGATCTGAAGAGGCCCTTTGATGTTGCATCTGTGTTGAAAGCAGCCCAGCTTGAGTTCAGGCTCCAGGCAGTGTCTTCCTTCTATCATGGCAGCTGAGAATTTCTGTAGAATTGCTAGACTGCACCCCACAGCTCAGAATGAGTGCAGATCAGAGACCAAAGTCCCAGTAAATAGCAGGAGTTCAGCTTCCAATTCTGGACAAAGAAGTGCTTCAGCATTAAATTTGTAATTACACGTCCCATACTAACTGACAGAACAGTGGTTAGTTAACCAGAACTAACCACTTATTAGATCCAAGACTTAAAGTGCTATGAAAGAATGGTCTATGTGCCTGGTGAGTTCTCTCTCTCTCCCTTGTGCTCACTCTCTCTTTCTCTCTTTTTTCCTCTTATCCTCTCTCCCTCTGTCACATATGCAGAAAATATGTAGTAGCTCTCTTTGAATTTTAGTGCTTCTAATTGTCATTTATAACCTTGGTTTTTGTTTGTGTATGTTGATTCTTATCTATTAACATTCATGGTATTTGAATTAATTCTATTGGATACTATTGGTGGCAAAAAAAAAAAATCATGCTCATAGCTGTCAGTTAAACAATAGAAAAAGTTTATGAGGTATAAATATCTAATTTTTCTCCAGCCATTGTGTTCATTGAAACCATCATGTGTGGCCTTTGGTAAATAAACTTCTACAAATTATTTCTAGCATACACATGAACATATATGCATATGCAAACACATGCATGTTTGTTCTTTCCATTTTTATAATTAAGATCACATGTTACATGTGACTATGACTGTTATTTTTTCAAGGATGCTCATATATTAGTTTTGACAGTCATACCTTAAAGTACCTCTTCATCTCAGAAAGGCTCAGGACTCATGTTGTATGATTTACTGTAATAATATATCCATAACAATGTCATCTAAATGAAGTATTAAGAGCCATACCATTATTATTATGATGCCCACTCTAAACATAATTGCTATAATTGTGAAAGCTGTTATTATGGAGATGATAATGGTATGAGTAACTTTCTGTACTATTGTGGATCATAATACAAATCATCAGATAATTTCATAGCCTTGGGGTTATTCAGTATTCATTGATTAGATTCACATGAAGTATGACTCTCACTGTACAATTAGACATTGTGAAAACAGTGCCCTGTATATTGTACAAGTCACATAATTCATCACAGAGTCATTTTAAGTCTCTGTATGAAAACTGGGCAGTATTTTATAAACAGAGAATGTTTTCAATGGAAATCAGATCACAGTATATGATTCAGTATGAAAGATGCACTTATGGGATTAATTTTTATAAGGACAAAAATTGCCTCCAATGTAGTTACTACTATAAGATTAAGATTAGAAACTTGTCTTACAAAATCTTTTGAAAGATATGCTATTTCACTCATGTAGCATCTCTTTTTGTTTTGCCGGGTGTGTGCCTTGAGACTGTGAGAGTGCACAAAGGCAATGGACTGGCAGGGGCAGGCAGAGATTTGGAGAGCCCTGTTGCCGACTGACCTGGGGCCATGCTGGAAGAAAGAAGACAGTCAAGGACCCCTTCATGTGACGATGACCAAGCAAGCCATAGAATTTATTGGACTAGAGGAGAAGAGAAGCCACAGGGAACATTATCAATGCCCAAAGGAACAATGGGGACTGTTAACAACATCGGATTGCAGAGAGGTAAAGTATGCAAGCATGGAACTCCTGAACTGCAAACTCAGGCATCCTGGACCCCTGTCTTTGGCATTTGGAGCCTTTACAAATACAAAGAGAACCTAGAAGTATGGGTAAGTACGGGCGTGTCATGCATACACACATGTACTCATTCATACTGCTTATGCACTTTGCATGCATATACATCATGAACACACATGTGTGTCACACATGTACACTTATATACCATACACCAAAATCATGTTCACATCATGCCACACAGCATACCTGCCACACACAACCTACATCCATACTACACACACAATTTCATATTTCTGGATGGTGGAGCACTCCCCCCTTGCTTCTGGTCTCCTAAGCAAGTTCATGATGCCACTGTGAGATTGTCATTTCAAAACTGTTCACTGTACAATGTGTCTGGAATCAAAACCACATGAAATATTTAGGAAAAGACTACTTGAGGAGTACTGATGGTTGTACAAACTAGTTTAGTTAGATAAATCTGAACTGTGTGCATTTGGAGTAGCAAGGGTTGAACTTTATTATACTACTAAAAATGTGTGCATTTGGAGTAGTGAGGGTTGAACTTTATTATACTACTAAAAATTTGGGCTTCAGTGAATTGAGCCCTACCTGTGTGGGAGTCTATAATACTAGTGCAGCATTTTCCCAGAATTGCCCCTGGTTAGGATGCTCAGAGCAGAGACTCACACAAGAATGCTGGCATTGTCAGCTCTGAAAAATACAGCTTCCGAGGGTGCTGGAGAAGGAAGGGTGAGCAGCACTGGGGGGGGGGGGGGCGGTGAGGCATGCAAGGAGGGTCAGAGCAGGTCTTCTCCCTTTGACACAGGTTTCTAAATCACTTCTCAATGAAGTCTGTGACTATATTTGGTAATGCAAAGGGTGAGGTTGTGGAGATCAGCATATACAGTTAGGATCTTGCTGCTGTGGTCCCAGCAAGAGAGATGGTCTGTCACAGTTTGTCATAGTTGCCTGGCCAGACTCTCTAATCCTCCTGATATGTGTTTCACAGGATCTAAATCCTAGCTTGAACACTACATTCCTATCATTTTCAAGGTTGTTTGTTTCAGAGAATTTAAAAACATCTGGCAAATCATGCAAAAGCACTGTCACTAGAGTCAGCAAGATGGCTTCATTCTTTCTGTGGTTAGCTCTCCTAAAGGGAAAGAGAAAAATCCACCCTCTGGATGACATGTTATGTGTGCACGATGGGGTGTGCTGGACCTCTGATTGCACAGTGTTAGAGGTGAAAGTGAGACCCTCTCAGGATGGTTCTCTGGGGGTTCCACTTGCTGATCAGTGTTCATACTGCTCAACTCTTCTTCAGTCAATATGCTCCAGAGATTAGGGCCCTTGTTCTGAAGCTCTGCAAGTGTCCTGTGGTGTGTAAGGGTGTCTCACAACTGTGGATATGCTGATGTGCCACAGCACCTGTGGAAACGCATGTAGAATAGGAAGGCTTGCCATCCTCACTGTGGGAAAGAAACTAAAGCCAGCATGATACAAAGTGTAGATTCAAATTTTGTAGAATAATCAAAAGCAGGGAAGTCTCTGTAGGCTTTCCAGAATTCTGTCATTTTTTTTCTTTCCTTCTGCTAATAAAGATATCAACAAATACTTATTCATTTAGATGAATAATTGAATTTTAAATGAAGATATATGAGACTTGGTTCAATATATGTCTTCAAAGGTAGAACACTACTAAAATTGACCTTTCAAGTATTTATATTAAACATGTGCATTGTTGGGCTGGAGAGATGACTTAGTGGTTAAGACATTTGCCCGTGAAGCCTAAGGACCCAGGTTTGATTCCCTAGTACCCACGAAAGCCAGATGCACAAAGTGGGGCATGCATCTGGAGTTTGTTTGCAGTGGCTGGGGGCCCTGGCATGCCCATTCTCTCTCTGTCTCTCTATCTCTCTCTCCCTCTAAAATAAATGAAAAGCATATGTTAAAAATACATTAAAATGTGCATTGTGAAGACTAGAGGTCCACATGAGTTGAGCATTTTTTCCTATTAGCTAGTAGTGTGTGAGGCCCTTCCTTTTCAATGACTTGTAGACAGAGTCCTGTATTACACTGACCTTTACTAGTAGTGTTACTTTAATCTGCAGGATATGTAGAGAAATGTTATGTAAACATAGTCCTGCAATCCATATAGGCTCTACCCCTTGTAGTGTTTAGTGTTCTGATAGACTGTCACTCTAAAAATGTAAAAAGCAATACAAGCCAACTTCCAAATTAGTGGTGGACATTATGCTAATTAAAACTTGAGAAAATACTTAATGGTCTCCCTCAAAACTAGAGTAGATAGTAGGAAAGAATTAGTGGTAAAGGTGATAGTTATCCTTGAAGTTTAGTTTTGCTTCCAAAAACAAAATATGTCACACACTTTCCAGGTCTATATGCATTTCAACTTTAACATATTCACCATAGTGATGACTCTCAAAGTGAAGGATTGCAAACAGACATGCCCTGATGTGAGCCCAATATGCTAATAGATTGCTGGACAGGTAGTCAGAGCATGTTGTAACTAACAATTCCTGAAAGAAAATAGTTACATTGGTCCATAAGAACAGCAGTCCTATGCCAGGCGTGGTGGTGCATGCCTTTAATCCCAGCACTTGGGAGACAGATGTAGGAGGATCGCCATGACTTCAAAGCCACACTGAGACTACATAGTGAGTTCCAGGTCAGCCTGGGCTAGAGTGAACCCTACCTTGAAAATAAAAAAGAAGAAGAAGAATAGCAGTCCTGTAAAAAGCATAATAATCAGGGATAGAGGGATATGGCTTAGTGGTTAAGGCATTTGCCTGAAAAGCCAAAGGATTGAGGTTGGATTCCCCAGGACCCACGTCAAAGGCACAAGGTGGTGCATGCAACTGGAGTATGTTTACAGTGGCTGGAGGTCCTGGTGCACCCATTCTCTCTCTCTTTGTCAAATAAATAAATAAAAATAAAAATATTGTTTTGAAAAAATGTAACAATCAAACATCTTTAGTAAGTGAATTTTAGTCTTTTTAAACTGATTAGTATAAATGTTTGGACAAGGGTTTTTTTAAATGTCTGAGCAATTTTATCAAAAAGAAATGGAAGTTTAGAAGTCTCTTGGATGGATAGACACCTAGCAGGTGCTAGGAGATTCAACTACAAAGTTATGCGAAGCGAGGATGGCAAAACCTCCCGTGAAGCACACCACATCCTTAACAGCTGTTGATCTATTTTCACAACCAAAGCACCAAGTGTCCTTTGGTTTCTTTACATTTATGTATTGATGGTAATCTTTACTTGAGATTTAAAAAAAATTAGGCATAATTCTAGTGTGCATATTTACAAGTAGGAAGAAGCCATTGTACAAGAAGAAATAACCTGGGTGAAAGCTTTTCCTCGCACCTCCCAGCCAGAAGAACGAGGGCTGCTCTGGGAAGTCACCGGAGATGTCAAGCACAGCTGAGGCCTGGACACTGCGGACGTCCTGGGGGAGGCAAAACCTAGCCAAAGTGGAAACCCCCTGGAGCTGTTCGGTGAGCACAAGTGAGCGTGGAAACTTCAAGAAGATTTAGCGTGCAAGAGGTGACAGGAGAACCTGCCTGTGTCTGTCTGCATGCGGGGTCTGCGGGCTCCACCTGGCTCTGAAGACACAGGAGTCGAAAGTTACTTCTTACTCTCTGCCTTTGCCATCTGGCTCTTCCTCAACTTAAGGCTGCCGTTGAAAGCAGCTTTCGTGGCCACCTCCCTGCCTTCTCCACCTCAGAAAGAATTCTAGAAATACTTGTGGATGCTCAAGACCCAGTTTCAGTGTCAGCTCTTTTCCCCTGCCACGGCTCCTGCTTGGGCGCTTTCATGGTAATTTGGGAACGAAACCACACACGAAATCCAAAAGGCAGAAATGTCTGATTTTCTCCCCACAGCATGTTAGAACCATAAGCAGAGCTGTCTCCCTCCTAGCGGGGATAGGTGCCAGGTGGGCAGAAATGAGCAGGATACTGAGCCGGGTTTCCTCAGTGGCAGGGCTGGGCGGCTGTTGTGGGCACAGGCCCCTCTGAGTCTAACAGTGAGTTAGTCGCTTTCATAGCCACAGTGGCTGAGCACCAGTGGTTAGCAGCCTTCCAGGGGTCTGTTCCCCAGCTGGACAGAAAAGTGTATCACAGCCTTTTGATAAGAAGAACACACTAAAACCTGAAAATTGTGTACTGAAAAACAGGGCTCCTTAGATGACAAGGGTTAAATTGGAAACAAGTGATTCTTGAGACCAGCTAGACCTTGAAGTTTAACGGCATGCCCTGAATTTCTAGGAGAAATGTAGGCCTGTTAGACGTAAGGACCAACTATTTTTTATTTTATTTATTTAAATTTTTTAAATTAGTTTTGTACTCAGTGTATACAGTCAAGTTGGTACCATCTTTAGCCTTCTCCCTGTCCTCTCACCTTTGCAGGGACCCTCCTCACTGGAAAATATGGATCATGCATTGTAGGGTTAGCCATCACTTTTGGGTAGGAGGCAATGTCTCTGTGTATCATGACCCAACCTGTGGCTCTGACATTCTTTCAGCCCCCTCTTCTGCAAATTTCCCTGAGCCATGTTGGGTTCATTTTAGGTCTGCTTCAGTGATGAGGTCTTGGGAGCCTCTATATCTCTGAATACCTGGTTTGGTAGGAGTTGAGTGTTCTCCGTGTCTATCTCCTTCATCCTTGTGCTGGTACCAATCACCAAGAAAGCAGCACTCTTACTCATTTCCCCAGTTTCTCTTAGTTTCAGCTGGGGCACTTTTGAGGTATGGTGGGTTGATTCTCTCCTTAAGATTGGTATCTATCTAAAAAAATAGAGAAGTAAATTCTCCAAGGGAGAGGACAAACTATTATTGAAATTTAGTAGATGGGAAATCTTTACTGATTTTCCTACAGTACGAGTGGCATGTTCTTGTAGGGTTCCTTGGTGGCATTGAACCCTGATGCCTGCAGTTCTTGTCCTCCCTAAAGCCAGCACTTTGGGACAATGTGAGTATTTGGAGGGGCAGTTAAGGAAAATCCTGGAAGAATACTACAAAGTCAGATTTTTAATTTCTGGTTTCTTTCTTTTTCTTTCATTATATGCTCTCCAACTTGCTCTGGGCAAAATCCCTCTCATCAGGCTGTGGGATAAAAATTCAAAATGAGTAGCAGAAATGACAACTTATCTTTATTTCAACATGGAAATGTGGTTTCACCAGATGTTTCTAATGTTCCAAATAGGGATTTCCAAAGACTAAGCAGTGAATCAGGGCTTCTGGCCTAAGGGGCTCTGCTCATTGATGATGCTTCTGTGTACTTACACACACATGCACACACAAATGCATGTGTGTGCACACGTGCACACACACACACACACACAAACACACATGCTATCAAGGTAGGGACTTAAATTTATGCACTGAAAAGATGATTTAAGGTAAACACTTTTCCTTCCTCAACATAGTGACATGGCAGTCAACATATAACAGGTAACAGTCTTATTTGTCAAACTGCTAGGGGACCTGAAAGACTTCCACAACCCACCGTCTGGAGTATTGAGTGAGTCATTCTAATAACTGGATCCCAAGACCACAAGAAATCAGACTATCAACTTAGAAGAGACATCAAGAGAACATCAAAATGCATTATGTATAAATATAAAAATTGTTTTAAAAAAGTTCTTTTTAGGGCTGGAGAGATGGCTTAGCGGTTAAGCGCTCTCCTGTGAAGCCTAAGGACCCCGGTTCGAGGCTTGGTTCCCCAGGTCCCACGTTAACCAGATGCACAAGGGGGCACACGCGTCTGGAGTTCGTTTGCAGAGGCTGGAAGCCCTGGCGCGCCCATTCTCTCTCTCCCTCCCTCTATCTAGCTTTCTCTCTGTCTCTGTCGCTCTCAAATAAATAAATAAATAAAAACAAAACAAAAAAAAACAGAACACTTCTTTAAAAAAAAAAAAAGTTCTTTTTTTAAAAAAAAACAAAAAGGGACACACCACACCACAAGAAAATCCCATATGTATCTTCCTCCCCAACATATTGAAGAGAGAGTGTGAGGTCAAAAAGAAACAGAAAGGCTTTCCAAAGCTAGAAACATTCATTTCACTGGAGTTATTCTTTGTGCTTGTTTGTTTGTTTTATTTTTTAAATTATGCTTTAAGTTTCCTGTTGGGGAAGGTGAAGGCTGTAGCCACAATATGAGCCTTTCAAAATTGGACTGAGGTAGTGACAATTTGCTTGACTGTGGCATGAGGAAACTCTTATCTCAGTATTCATAAATGTTCATCTGTATTTAGTAATATAAATGCAAACATTATTTACTGAGGAAGCCAACAAATACTTATGGAATTAAGTCATATTTAAACATGTGCAGAAATGTTCTTTGGTGTTATATACTAAGCATGTTTGCGTTTAAATTATTTTTCTACATTAGAAAAAGGTGGAAGGGCCAAGATTATTTGGGGACTTCTTTTCTGCCTCCAATTTTGATGGAAGAGTATGGTAAATACTTTCAAGAAAGTATAACATACATAATTGGGAAGCCAGTAACTTTGTTTGCCTTTGAGCTTGGCCAGTGGATCAAAAAACCTTTGGAGACACGTGTGGTGGTGCACGCCTTTAATCCCAACACTCATAAGGCAGAGGTAGGAGGATCACTGTAAGTTTGAGGCCACTCTGAGACTACATAGTGAATTCCATGTCAGCCTGGGCTAGACTGGCATCCTACCTCAAAAAAAAATTTAAAAACATAACCTTTTGATATTAACTTTTCTTTGCCCATTAAGTACTCTGTCTAGGGCCACACTATCAGATGTTCCACTTAGAGAGGAAGCACTTGGCTGGGAATTATCTGAATGACTCATTGAGTTATTGAGATAGACATGTCTTCTAGGACCTGCTTATTTTCTAGAACAGCCTCCTTCATCCATTAGATCCACTGTGTGCATGACTAGCGCTTTGGAGAATGAAGCATTCCATATGACTGATGAATTGCCCATGGCATTTTTTGTGGTGAAAAGATGGTGTCCTGGGTTTTTAAGAATATGTTTAGAAAAAATGTTCTTTTGTGAAATCAAATAACTAAAATAGAGCACCAGAGACATTTTCTCTTAACTTGTTTATAGTGTAAGTATTTACTCTGCACGTTTTCTCCTCCCCTCTGTGAATGGTGTGGAGTTGGCATCCACTGTTACTAAATAGATAGAAAGGAGCTGAGGTGGGCACTGGGGAGTGTCTACTAAACTCCAATTGGATTTGTGTCCAGCATTTTGCTCCAATGTGCATTTAAAAGATCTGCATGTCTTTGGGAAAGCAGGAGCAGATGGTGTGGTTCATAGATGGAGAGCACTGTATACAAGGACAGCAGGCCTGTTTCAGTGGAGGTAGCACCAGCCCTGTCAACTATACCTTCTCTTGACATGGTTGGCCTGGTGCTCAAATACATGCTGACTTTCTAGTCCTCATGGAGACATCTATCAGTTACATGACAACCAAGCCCTTGTTAAAGTCTCAAGGAAAAGGTCAATATGTTCTTATATTAATTTTGATATTAATTTAATAATAATTTGTGATAAGCATCTAGTCACAGGTGAGAGTTTTGGTAGGAGAAATCATGGACTTCAAAATTGCAATTAAACTTATGAATCAAATATGTAAAAATCTGGTTCTAATCTTCATTTTCAGATGTTTCAGATTATTAAAATATTTCAACATTGCTATTTCATCTTAGTGATTAATATATCTGCTTCTACTTTTAAAGTACTATATATCTAAATAAGTAAAATTCAAAGGGAAAAACAAACAGGCCCAGAATCAAGTTGGAGGTCTAGAATGGGAGAAAACACAGTATGTTCCAGTGTTAAAAAAATTCTTTCCTGATTTCAGAAGTAGGTTAAGTTTGTAAATAGTTGTGTACATTTTATAAGAAATACAATTTTTAAAGGTCTTTGCATATTTGTTGGTTGATGAATAGATATTTATGTACATTAGTAGCTTGTGAATCTGCGGACCATCATTCCAACTACATTTTTAGTTTATGTGTTATTCTATGTGAGCACACTACCTGTACATTTCAATCCACCATGATAAAGTGGCTGGTTCTTTGGCCATACATGTATTACCTTTGACATCAATCTGAATGCTCTCTTGGAAAATTATCTGAGCTGCATCACTGTTATTGAAGCAGCTAGAGGAGCTGGCATCCCTGAGTCACATACCTCCTGGGTCCAGCCAGCACCTATGGCAACAGCCTAGTCTGGAATTGTAGAGATTTTCCAAAATTGTAAAAATTTGAGAGTTACATTTTAGAATAGTGTTTTCTTCTAATCCTCTTTTATTGCCTTGTTACTGCCTAAGAAAAGCTGAAACACAAAAGATCCTTTTACATTTTCTTATTTAAAAAGCAGAACCCAAGCGGGGCTTACCTGGCTATGTTCATGGAGAAAAAGTTTTAGCTCACTAGGGTTCCTCCTGCCAGTAAAGAGCTCTTTACAGCATTCATGTTCATTCGTCTTAGTTTATCAGCTCAGGAGAGTGGTATAAAATACTGATAGGCTCAAAGAAGCTGGAAGCTGGATTCTCACTTTAATTTTTTTTTAAGAAATTCACCTCAGTTATGTGAGCTCTGGTGTTCTCATTATGCAAAATAGTCTTGCATTGTGCTGGAGAGCCTCCACTCTGTGTGCCTTCCATGCCTCTATGTTTCATAGTCTATCTTTTAGCTGAATTTCTATCTCTCTCAAAGCCCCTGGGCTGTGGGCTATTTTTCAAGGTATTGGGAAAGCATTTTGACTCTAAGAACCATGGTCATGACTTTCTTCTTCATCAGTAAAGATCTTTAATCTTCTTTCCACCACGTGCCTATTGCAGTGATGACTGGTGAATAGTCTGTAGGTGGTGAGTCACGGAGAAAGAGAATGCATTTGGGATAACTTATATCGATTGTCTACTTGACCTATGAACCTATGGAAAGTAGAGGTGGAAGGTTTTGATTTAAATGTGATTATATTTGGATGTCAAGTTGACAAGTGGTGGACTTGGAATTATATTGATTGTCCACTTGGTAACTTGACAGGTTCCAGAAGGATTGAGGGATTATCTCATTTATGTTAACCGAGGTGGGAAGATCCACCTTAACTAGGGATGGCATCATTGCATGGGTTGGGGTCTGCAGTGGATAAAAGAAGAGAGCTGGCTGACCAGCAGCACTCATCATTCTGCTCTGCCTTCCCACTGTGGATTGATCTAGACTAGCTGCTTTAAGCTTCCGCTACTCTGGCTTCTCCACCACGAGGGACTGTATAATCTGGAACTGAGAGCTAAAATAAAAGTTTCTTCCCTTAAGCTATTTTTTGTCAGGTACTTAGTTTAACTAACAAGATGAAATTGGTGCAGCATTCTACTGTGTATAACGCATGGATTCATAGCTGCACAGCTGTTTCTCCTGCTCACTACCTGCCTCCTCTTAAGGTGACCCTACATTCTCAGAGGGCGGTTCCCATACTATCTCTGGGTTTTCTGAGTAGAGTAGAATGACTAATTAATAGGCTCAAAACAGGCTCTATGTCATAAACTAGAGGCAGAAACAGTAGTGGGGACTCAACAACTCCACTGAAGAACTGGGGTGCCTGATGAGGTCTGTGAACTGCTGAAGTGGCCCTGTCCAAGGCCATTGACTTCTCACTGCATTCTACACTGCTTGGAATCTACCATAGCCTCCTCTTTGGTAAGAAGGCTGCAAGGCTGTTCATCTTTCCAATGGCCAATATCAGGCCCACTTTCCACTTCTGCCTTCAGAACACAGAGGGCACAGAGAGCCTCTAATATTTTTATATGAAGGCAGATCTTAGACATAATTCCTATTCCTTTCTTCATTATTCACATATCTGAGCCATTAGTGACATCTGTGGTTTCGTTGTGTGCTTCAGGGGACATTCAGAAGAATGTCTTTACCTACAGTGGGAATAACTTCTGATCATAGCCAGTGTTCGGGAGCAAGCCACAAAAGTCAGAATCAATGAGCACCAACAAGTGAGGACATGGTTCATGGGAAAACCATCATCACACTGTCTACTACCCTAATACCAGCCAGTGACCCTTTGCCAGCTCTGATGGTCAACACAACCAGGATACTACTCATCACTTGAAGCAAGTCTGGGTGACTTGTACCCAATGGGAAGCCCCCACACAAGAAGGCTAATGGGTACTTGAATGCTGACAGCTAGAGGAAGACCAATGTAGCTTCAATGTGACACTACGCCCAAAGGTATTACCTTATTCCTTATGTATTCCTTTAGTTCCTTACTATTGTACTCATACCGCTAGAACTTAAACCATCACTTTCCCTTAGATCTTGTAGGCTCATGTGTTGGTGATATCCATTTTATTTGGTTTTAATAAATATGGCCTTATAAAATGAGAGAATACAATGTGATCAATGTGCTGGTAATAATATGAAATCTCTACACCAAATTTTACTGTAATCAAGAAATAAGGAAGTTCTTCATTTACACACACACACACACACACACACACACATATATGTATATATGTATATATGTATATATGTTTATATATATACACATACACACATACCTATACAATATTATTTTCCTTTTTATTTTCTGTGACAACATACTGGACAGGATCAACTTAACAAAAGAAGGACTTATTTTCGCTCATGGTTTCAGGTAATTTAAGTTCAGTCTGTGTTAGCAAGAGCATGAGTTACCTAATCACATTGTGGCAGCCAACCAGGGAACAGAGTATCATTTTGAATTAGAGGCAGGTGTAACTTTCAAGGCTCACTCCCAGTGGCCAAGGTGTCAAACACCTACACACACACACACACACACACACACACACACTTACTCAGTAAGGCACTTAGGAAAAACAGTGATATAAAGGTAATGGTCTATTATCATCTTATTGTATTTTGGACGAGCTTAGGTATTATAAAATAAAATTTCAAAGAGATATGTTTGTCACCAACTCAGAGATAATTGTTTCTTCCAAAGGCTGCTTATTTGTGATATTATGTGATAAGTGATAAGAAAATAAAATAAGATTAAATAAATTAAAGTAACCCAAGGTATGGAGATAAATACTTAAGATAATTTCCACTTGGCAAACTGACAAATATTGTTAAAGATAAGTGAGGGCAGTCAGGCAAAGCTTAATTCTTGTTCAGAGTCCCCTGGATGAAACCCATGAGCTACCACAGTGCATACTTGCCTGTTCTGGCAAGCTGTGGAAGCTCTGAGGTCCTGAGGGTATGTTACCTGTCCAGAAAACTGACCAGTGAGTGAATCAGAGCTTCTCCCCAGTGACTCTGCTCATGGTCCACATCACTGTTAGAGACAGTCCTTTGGGCTTGGTGAGAAATTCCTCCTAGAGGCTTCATGAACAGGGCCCAGTCTGTTTCTTCAGTGTGAATGGAGCATAAAGAGAAAGTTGGTAAGGCTTGGTAGAACTGAAGCACAAGGAAAATTAGAGTGGAAATCAGACAAGCATAGGGAGCCCAGTGAGACTACTCCAGTGTTTCTTGGTATCCACTGAGGACTCTTTCCAGGAACCCCTCAAATTTTCAAATCTGGGGATATTCATAGGACTTGTATAAAATGGCAAAATATTTGCACACAATCTATCCCATCTTCCTATACAGTTTTTATCATATCTAGGTTACTTATAATAACCAAAAATAATATAAATACGCACAAGAGGTTTTTGTAAAATAATATTTAGGAAATAATTACAAAAGTTTATATATATTTAGCATAGATACAGATTTAAAAATACATTTTGATCCAGAGACTACAACAATTTTCACAGAAGGGATACAACATTGGGATTATGGTTATTCATGGAACAGAGAAGCCATTAGAAGGAGAGAGCTGGCTTTGATAGAAATCTTGTGTCTCTGCCTCTCATGTTCCACCTCAACTGTGAGCACTTTCCATGCATTTACAGGCCCTACTTGTCTCCCACTACTCTTCCTTGTAGCCATCTTGGCTGCATCCTATCAGGGACTGACGTAGATCAAGAAACAGAGTCTAGCAGCTAGGCCTAACGTTGAAGGCTGTCTGCCTCCTGGAGTACAGCCCATCATCTTGGAAGGACTAAAAATGCAGATCCCCAGGTCCTGTTGAGAGGAGACTGGGAATATTGATATTCTACAGGCCTGGGACCAGAGAGAAGAGAAATTCACATCCTATAGCCCAGCAAGTTTGGCTTGGTGGAAGGCAGTTCTCTCTTTTACTGGCCTTTCTTCTACTTCTTTAAGATACTTTTTAAAACAAATTAACATTCAATACTGAAAAGTACCAACCCTATATATATCTAATGGCTATGTAGACTTAGAATAAATATGATTCTGATTCATTTTCTTTGGTAAGATCTGTTATCACTAAGCTGGGGGTGGTATCTAACACATTTAATCTCAGTACTCAGAAGGCTGAGGTAGGAGGCTCACAGTGAGTTCTGGGACAGCCTGGAGAACAGAGTGAGTTCCAGGTCAGCCCATAATCCTCACTAGAAAATAGAGAAGTAATCACTATCTTATTCAACCATGTATCTCCTTACTCCTTAGTGTCAAATACAAGCTATTTAATGAAAGAAACTGTGGCCCCTTACCTGGGAGGAACTTGACTCAAGCACCAGAATAAACTGGGAGCCCACGATCACACATTCTCCACCATGCTAACTACTAGAGTAGGTGAGGAACAAGCCTTTCCTCTTAGTGGTAGTCCAGGAGAACTACTTAGGGATCACTGAAAGGGCTTCACAACTCTCTGTTTCCAACAAACAGGCTGAACAAATTCAACTGACTGATATAACCAGAGGAGTTTAATTAAATGGATTGGTTCACAATATACAAGCACCCCCATCTTTTACTCACAACAGCTTGACTTTTCCTTGCTATAAATACCTTCCTGGCCATTTTGGAGTATGTAGACATGGATAGTCTGTGATTTCCTCTGCTAATCTCTTATTGTTTAGAGTTCTGGCCCAGTGCCACTGCGGAAAAGCTGCCATGCTTGTTGGTCATTACTGCACACTTTATACAGAGCAAGGATGTCTTCCTGGAAGGCAAAGGGGCCCAAGCCCAGGGCTGGCCAGCCATTCCCTCCTGTACTCCTAGACTGTGCATTTATTGCTGAGAATTGGGTTTCAGAGTCCCTTTCCCCCATCAGATATGTCCAGCTTGAGTAAAAAGGGACTGTGTTGGCTCTTCAGCTGCCTCTGGTCAGAACATAACAATGATAGGAAATCATCATATTTGAAAGTGTTACTTCCTTGGATGGCAGACTATTCAGTCTCAAATTCATTTTACTGAAATGTTTCCCATATCTCAATGAAGGACAACATCTAAGAGGTGGCTCTTGCCCAGGAACGCCTTATACTTTCCAAAATTATAATTGCCTCATTACACCAGAGAGTCCATATTTTCGTGGAGAAAGAAATTACTGTTTAGCTTGGAAAACTTTTCAGTCTAAAAGATAAAAGCCGAGTAAGGAGTGTGGGTGTGGGAGAGAGTAGCAGTGGCCTTCAGAAGATGAAGTGTTAATGTACAGGGGATGGAGTCCAGCTGCTTTTCATCTCTAAGGAGAACAGAGCTGAGAAAATGGGCTCCCATGTGAGATGGGGACTTAGGGATCTCCAGGGATGGCAAGAAGGGCCCTGCCTGAAAGAAATGGAGCATATTATGGAATGTCCATTTATCTAGAACTTGAGAAATGGTTCTGAAGGTTGTTGATGTCCAAAATCCAACTTCTGAGTTGTGATAGCACCTAAATACACCATTAAATATTGAATTTCAAGATAAATTACCATTGTCTGTTTTGCTGAATCTCTGGATTAAACTAACTGCAAATCACTAAATCACTGTGTGGTCAGCAAGTATCCTCATTCCTATTCTCTCCTGAGAGAGGCTTTGGACCAGAAAAGTCTGTGTTTGAATTTCTGTTTTGCAACTTGTCCCCTTGGTTACCTTGAGTCTATTTTCCAACCTGAGTTTAATATCCATATTGGTGAAACATGGATGTCATATGTTACTATTGCAAATCAAATGCTTGGTATACACAGCACCTGATGCAAGGGCAAGTATATAGTAAGCATGTAATAACAACAGTGGGGGCTCACTATTAATGTACAAAGCTCATTAAAGAAAAGGTTCTTGAATTCTTTCTTTATTGTATTGAAATTCTTGTCCTACTTTATAATTTGGCAAACATGCATAGAGCAGTTAAATAACTGGATAAGGATGAAGAGGGAACAAGTAGAAAGCCAGCCATTCAGTGATTATACAGGTTGGATTTAAATGTGTTTCCTCTTCCTACTTCATCACAGTGTTTCATAGGAAACAAAAGAAGAACTCCAAATATATTTATGTACATGTGCTATTGTTAAAATTCTTAGGCTTCATAACTCAGGCTCTCATAATGCCTACCAGGCCTCTCTATGGACATGTTTGCCCCTTTCCTCTTTTGTGGAGGGACTCTCACCATAGTGCTTGGAGATATATCAGTAAATTAGCTTGGGACATATCTTGGGAACATACTCTACTTAAATAAAGAAGAAAATGTTGAATTTCTTTTAAATCTATAAGATTCTCTGCCATTTATAGTATCTTGTCAATTGATTCAGTCAACAAATGTTTACTAAAATTTTGTGCTGGCAATATGCTAAGTAGTGAAAAATTTCTACATTACAGATATTCTATGTATAGTGAAGAAGAAAGGTCAACAAAAGTCTGTGATGAACTAAGTATCATATATGTATATACACACATGAAGCATGCATTTAGTGTTGAATTTGGAAATAATTCAAAGTTACAACTGAACAAGATATATTTATTATAGAAGAGCAGAAATCCAGTCAAAATTGTTGGTAAAGATTCAGGTATATTTATATATACTCTGAATATCTGTATTCAGCACTATGCACCTTCAGCTTCACAGTATTTTATTAATATTAAAAAATTTAAATTAAAAATGAAATTAGAATGGTGATAATGCTAAATATATTGTACAAAATTACTATTAACCCCTCACTAAGAAATTAAAGTAATAAATAGACTTTTCCCTTCAGAAAATTAGCTGCTTAAATTTTGGACACCAAGAAATTTTGCCTATATATTTACCAGTGAGGGAGGAAAATGGAGGTAGATATAGATATTTGTTAACCACCAGACAATTCAATAATGCTTGACTCTGGGCTAGCAATGTTGCTTAGTGGTCAAGGCACTTGCTTGTAAAGCCTAATGGCCTGGGTTTGATTCCTCAGTACCCACATAAAATACAACACACAAAGTGGTACATCCATCTAGAATTCATTTGCAGTAGCAAGAGGCCCTGGTATGCCCTTTCTTTCTCTTTCTTCCTCCTCCCTCTCTTTTTCCCATTACAAATAAATAAATAAAACCCAGCACATAAACTGAGGTGGGGTGGGAAATGCTTGATTCACATTTCCTTTGCATGATATTTCTGCATGTTAGCTGGACTGCAAGCATTCAGATTACTATAGACAATATTTCTACCCAGTGTGCTCATGTAGTCCTTATAACTTTAGAATGTTCCAGGTAAGTGATAGGCCATTGCTGGAAAATGTTGTTCCAAATAATTGTACCCCTGAAATATATGTCCCAAGCTATCCAAACAAATTTAAAGTACAATATAAAATTGAAAAATGTTATCAATATAGAACCATCTTAGATGTGGGTTGAAATGCTAATGTAATATATTCAAAGGACTGAATGTGAATATTAATGGAATCATATTGGTATTGCTACTACAAATATCTCTGAGATAGCATAATGTTCCAGCTTTTATTTGGATCACAAGAACATTAAAAAAATTATGACTTTGTAAGTTCTAATCATACTAGAGAAAAGTGATTAGCTGATAGTGGAAGGAACTATTGTTATAATGGACTTGAAGTTTGGGTTCAAATACACATTTGGGTGACTCTCATAGTTATGATCATGGCTGTAACTTTGCATATTAGTGAATATCCATTTAGCAAATATGAATATGAATATGTAACAGCTGAATAAATTCTATTTTATTGAGTGCATACTGGGTTTGGGTGGGAACTTGCTCAGTTTGTGCAAGTAACATAAAAGGACAGTTTAACTTCCCAGTTTATTGCTGATATCATACATATTACTTAATTCATATTACTACATGTGGAATTTTGCATGATTTAATTTTTAACTTGTATCATTTATGATGAATCTATTTTTCATGCAGTTTTTCTAAATTTTCCTCTTGCAACTCTTTAAATGCTATTTCATTTAAGGATCTTAAAGTTTATTTTCAATGGCCTATGTGGCAACATAAATAATGACAGTTTATTTCATAAAGTGACTAAAGTTAATATAAAAGCTTTAAAAGGTATTCTTGACATTAATAACATATTTGTATGCCCCCAAAATTATAATTTTGGTTATGATACTTTGTTAACAAACTACCATCATGATGTTATCTTGTTTGAATGTGACAGTTTAAAGAGTAGAGAAAAAAAGTTTACTATAATTTCACATTAAGCAATGCCGGACATGTATAAAAACACTACACTTTTTCTTATTAACCTAAGAGATAATTATTAATATAGCATTTCATATTAAAGCAAGTGGTCTTTGAAAATAGTGTATGAGCAACAAATTTTAAATCAAAAAATGTTTATTGTAAAAAAGGACCTTGAAAGTTATTTTTTTAAAGGAACATTGATTTCACAAGTCTTCAGGTTTTGTATAGGCACAGCTATAGACAACATCTTACTTTCATACAAAGCTCATTCAATCATATAAAAATAAACACAAATTTACATTGACACAACTACAAATCAATTAAAAAGGCACTTGGAGGGGTGTTGAATTATTGCATCTGTCTTATGCATTTAACATAGTTTAAGTACATTACTGAATGTCTAAAAATCCTCTCTTGCACGTATCCCCTTATTTACTTAGTTTTAGAAGATCATTAAAACTCTTTAATAAGTAAGACATGGAGCATGCACCAGGAATGTTCAAAGCTCGTACTTCCCTCCTCTCCCAAGGCACATGTTGGCAACAAAAAAATATATATATTTTTTAATACATTCTCCTGTGTTTTGTTCTTTTTCTCATTTTTTTCTCTTAACAATACAGTTTAAAGCATTATAGGTAATCCAAAAAGGCTTCAATTCAACGATGACAACCTGACATCAGACATGGAATGAAGTAAACTTGGAATAATTAAAAAGGCACCTGAGATAGCATCTGGCAGATTCTTTTCCTATAGGAAATTCTATTACAAACTATTACAAAGCAATACTGTTCTTTTCAGTTGAAATGATTTGGCAGCAATGTAAATCTTTGCATTCTTTCTTAGTTAAAAAAAAATGCAATGTGCTTTTTGCTTCATCTTTGAAGAGAATGGTCCTTGTCTTTTATCCTCTCAATCTAGCTGTCAGTAAATATATAGTAAATTTAAACTTCACATGGAAAGGATTAACGTTAAACACATGGGTTCCGTGTTCTTGCAGCTTTTAATATGTGTGTGCACTCATGTGTGTCTATACATATTATTTGGTTGGTAAGCACAAGAGAAAATGCCTTTGGACTTTTATTTGTCATTTGGTGTTGGAGTGAAGAAATGCATTCTGTTCAAGTAAACATTGATTGCATCACTCAGTGTGCTACACAGCAGCCAGATTCCTCGTGTTTGTGCAGAAGAGACATTCTGGAGAAGGTTTTGGAGCAGTTTTTGCACTGGTATTTCTTTACATCAGAATGGGTCTGCAGATGTGCCCTCAGGTTTGACCTGTCTGCAAATGCTCTGTTGCAGTGAGGGCAAGAAAAAGGCTTTTCCCCTGGAGTTGAGGTTAAGGGATGAAAAGAAAAGGAAAATACAGTCAGTATTTTTAGAAGAAACAAAACCAAATAGTGTTAATGAACATCAATCACATTTTATCAAAAAGATAAGAAGTATAGCCTGATTTAATTCCCCATATTAGCCTGTTAAGATAAAGTTACCATCAGCAGTTATCCCTTTAAGATAAAATTATCATTAAAAATTAAAGGCAGAATAGCATTAGTGCTGCCAGCCATGCAAAGATAACTCACAAAGTTGCAGGGCTTTCTCTTAAGGGTTTCTGCTTCAGCAGGTGGTCAATGCTGAGCCCCTCCCAGCATTTCCCAATATCCATACTTTTGCATCATGACTAAGGTTGTATAAATGCCTTGACTCCTGCAGTTGATTTTATGCTAAAGATAACAAATCTAGCAGCAAGAAAATGAAACAAACAAAACACACACACACAAATCAAATTCAGTTCCAACTGCTCAACTCAATAAGAGCTCACAAATTTCACAGCCAGAATGTAACAGAAAACTACAGAAACTCCTCCATCTATTTACCAAATCAATTGACTACAATCCCAACATTTTTATTTGCTGACTACTATGGGCAGTTTCACAGAATACACATTCAATCACATTGTTCCTGAATTTCGAACTGATCTTTGAGACCAAACCTGCCGAATCTACTTTCCAAAGTCTAAATGCTGTTTGCAGTCTCTGGAGCAGAGGTTGTGAGGAGGAAATGGAGCACTGTGTGCTCTAACAAGTTTTTGAGCAGTTAGAAAGTAGCTATTCGTAGTTGACCATCATAGAAAGCAGTGTATCACTACCTCACACAACCCCAACCCGACAGCCAGCCCCACCAGGTTAGTTCAATTAGGGAGAGACATTCCTGTCTACATTTTCTCTTACCAGTGTGAGTTCTGATGTGGCCTTGAAGCAACCAGGGCCTAGAGAATGCCTTGCCACAGATCTTGCAGACACAAGGTAATGTGTGGGTCCGAATGTGCATCTTTAGGGCGCCCAGGCTCACATATTCCTTGTCACAGTATTTGCAGCTGAAAGATTTCCTAGACTGGGCATCACAGTGCAGCTGCTTATGTTTGGCCAGCCCAGAAAAAGTTGAATAGGTCTTACTGCATAAATTGCACTGAAACTTTTCAGCTTCAATGGCATGAGGATCTGAAAGCTTGGATTGTAGTCTTTCCTCTTCATCACTAATGGGGCTTTCTGAGCCACTGTGATCCTTGGATGAGGTGTCAGATGGAGGAGGGGGACTCACTCGCCCCAAGGATGAGGGGTATCCGGCAAGAGGAGAGAGTCCATTGGGCAGAGGGGAGTGGAATGGCGCTGTCGTCGTCCACACAGTGATGGGGCTGTAAGCTCCTGAGCTGAGGATCTCTGGCTTTGGTATGACAGGCATGGGGTAGCTCTCATAGAGATAAGGGGAAACGATCACTGGAGGAAAGTAAAGCAAGGAAAGATTAAGGTGAAGCTATATTAAAACTACGCACTCACAACGAGACAGTAGTTAACAACACACACAGGACTCTATAACGAAGAAAGAGTCTCTTAGAAGGACACGCAGATAGGTAAATCGTTTCATTTCTCCCTGGCAGCCGGTAGTCACTGTTCTGCACGAGCAGTCTGACAGCTGCCTGGCCTGGCCCTGCTCGCTTCCAGCAAGTGGTTCTCTGGCCCCAGAGAAGGAAGAGCCTAAACATTATTTCTAAACGTTCTGAAAAGTTGTTTTCTACTCTACGCCTGGGCTATTTCCACGTGCTATGTCTGTGGTACGAGCCTCAAACAAGCTGCCTGCCAGGTGCCCAAAGGAGTCTGTCTGCGAAGGCAGGTCCGCTCACCCTGGCGTATTCACTATGCATGTATATACAAGCTTCGGAACGAAGCTGGAATTTGACGGTCTTTCTGGTCAGTGGACAGCTCGGAAAGTTTTGAATTAAAACCTAGCCCTACATGATCGAAAGAATATAAACTGCAGGGAAACCGCTTGGTCTTCGGCTCCGTGGTAACTATCTGAGCAACACACACATTCCTATGGACCTATTGACAGATGGATCTCGTTCTTTTACCTGTGTGCGTGTCCAGTTCGCTGTAGTTTGGCTTTTTGGAGGCGTTGAAATGTTTCTTGACCAGGAAGGAGCGCGGCATCTTGCCTGCGGGGCGCGCGGCGCGTCGCGGCGCGGCGGCGGGATGGAGGGATAACGGTCCGGAGGGAGGACCGGCCGGGCCCTACAGCATCGCGCCGGCGGCGGGCCGAGGGCCGCGCTCAGGTGCGGCGGCGGCGGCGGGCGGACAGGCCGGCGCCTCTGAAGTCACCCGGCTCCTTCCCAACTGAGCTCCTCCGGGCAGGGAGGGGATTTCTGCCTCTCTTTGGCTCCAAGGATCCAATCACAGCCCAGAGGTTCGGGTTTCAGCTCCTCCCGCTGGGACAGCTGTGAACAGAGGAAGAATCTGTTGTCAGGCCAAATTATTCTGGTTCAAAATGGGCTGTTTGGGGGATTTCAGTGGAGAGAAAAAGCAGTTTTAAGTGCTTTCTAGAGAGGAAATGTCACTTCTTGGGCCGGGTCAGTTTTCCGAGACCCGGGCGCTCCCCAGCCTGGCTCGCAGATGTGGGCCCGGGGAGGCTGGGACGCCACGTCCGCCCGGGAAGGAAGGGCCGGCCCCAGGACACCGGGTCAGCCCCGGTGGCGGGAGAGCCTATATTTGGAAGTTACATTTGGAGAGGTTCGTTTGCACACGGGCCGAGTAAGGAGCCCGGGTTTCTGAGCGAGCAGGAGGGCGCGCGCACACAAAGCGCAGAGCGGCCGGGACCGTCCAGCCGCACCGGCCCAGTCCTGCAGCGGGCTCCCGCGCGGGCCGCGGTGCTTCCCCGGGAAGTTCAGCTAGGCAGGCTCGGAAGGAATGCCTGGTAGCCCTTTAGAGACCTGTCTATCCGAGGAGCTTGAGAAGTGCAAAGATAAAAGGGAAGGCTGGCGGAGAGGGAGAACAATAGCCAAACAATCACGATGAAACATGGAAAGTTCTCGTGAACACATGTGACAAGATCTCCGTCTTTCCCGGTGCACAGTGTTGTAGAGAAAGGGGGGGAAAACACATTTATGAATCTTAACAGAAAATTATTTCCTTTTAAATATCTGCTTGTAATTGGTGCTGTTTTCCTTCAGTATGAAGTCATTTAAAAACCCCCTATCTGCGTTTCCTTGATGGCACTAAAAAAATACAAGTAAAAGAAAGAGTTTACCACTGCCACATGGTTGGAGGTCTAAAAGGATGGTTAGCAAAACACTTTGTGTTAGTATATGCTAATAAATCTGAAAATAAGTGGCTCATTTCAAAACGAAAATCATCCCTATTCACTCCTCCCTTTTGCCCTACTTCTCAACAAAAATAGAACAAATTCCCTTGAAGACCACCAGACTTTTGTTTCTAACAGGTGCTGGGAGAAAAAAAAAAAAAGTGAAACAGAAAATCACACCAATGATGTCAAGACTTGTAGAGGAAAAGTGCATTGTCAGACTGCATAACTTCTTAATCTCAGGATGAGAAAACAAGTGTGGGTGAGGGGGAGGAGGAGGCCCACAGGTTTCCTGAGCTAATTTCAATGATCCCTCTTCCTTCCAACAGTTACTGGTTTAAATATGAAACAGAAAGGAACTTAGACGAATCCTTATGTTCAGGGACTGAATCATAGGAGACAGGAAAAATAGGAACAAACACTGTGTTACTCCACAGACCCACCTGGCTTGTAGCTGAGAGCCAGAGGCTGAGCTTGCTGCTTTCTGTGGCTGCACATCAGGCACCTGCTTTATTCCAACAGGATTTCTCCTTACCCTTTCCACCCCATTTCCTGCAAAACACACAATTTGCTGAGAGATGTAATACAGTTCAGAAAACACAATTGCCACAGCCATTTATGTGCCCTTTTTATTCTGTACCATCTGATCCCAACAGGGATGTATTGTGTTGGGGAATGCTTTGATACTTACTTCTTGGTAGTTATAACACACACAATAACATGTTGAAGTGTGAGTTATTAAATTCACTTTAAAACTTTAGCTGAAATTCACTGTGCTGGAAAAAAAATAAATCTTCAACTTCAACTACAGAGATATAAGCCAGCTGAGTCCCATACCTGGCCCCACCCAGTTACCCAGGCTTGGGGATACCTCACAAAAGAGCACTACTGCAGTGGCTCCTCTAAGGAGCCAAAGTGCTCAGGACTGTGCAGCAGGTTAGCCATCGCACAGAGCTCGGGTTAACCTAGTCAGATGCATTCCTTACCTGTGTGAGGTCTGCCCCACTGTCAGAGCAAGGAGAGTCTGGCTGAGGATGAGTCACACTAAACAGGTGCTGTGCGCAGACATAGCAGAAGGCATTTGGCGCCTGAACAATGTGGTAAAACGCAAGAAGGGAAGTCCAGGGCACACCCAAAGGCCAGCTGTGAAGACTCGGCTATGACAGGCTTTCTCCCTGCCAGCCAGAGGGTTCCAATGGCTAGAGTCTGAGTAAAAGATTTTCTTTTGCCCAGGGGCAGGAATCTTTGCCCAGCCAACACTATATTTTATATATTTCATTCTTGAACCTAATAAAAGCCTATTGATCATTAAGACGGGGCAGGGGAGCTGGAGAAATGAAAACCAATCAGTTAGGATGGTGAGAAACTAATGTTCCCCTATTCAGGCAGGCAGGATTTATAAAAGAAGCACTTATGGGAGAGACAGCCCAGCCAGGTGAAACCAGCAGGTTCGGGTAAGGAAGGCAGGGGCTCTATTTTAGGCTCCAAACAATCTAAAGTGAGGAAGTGAAGAATGAGGATCTTCAATGGGCTTCTGCAGCCAGCTTTACAAACCAGCCCCAGGCTCCAGCCCTTCTGCAGGGCACTTTCCCTGAGCTGTCTTCCACAGAAGGGATTCATGTGTCTCCTGAGACCTTAGAAGTCTGTGTCATCTAGTTTCTTTTTCTCATTTCCTCTGCTTTCTAGAAGGGATGACCCTTCTAGAATGTGGGAAACATTGCTAATTTAAGGACTATAGCCTTCTCCACAAGACTCCCTAGCCCCAGAACCTTTCCTGAATCCAATTTTTTTTCTGGAAAGACACAGTCTTGCCCTTCCCAGTAAGGAAATACACCAGTTCATTAGCTTTGAGAATGCACCCTGAACAATTATCTTGCTCACATTTCAGTCTGCAAAGCATTGGAAGCAGAGCTGGCACAGTTGTCCATGTTTAGGAGTCAGGGAAGGTCTGACACTACATTGGAAGAGGGAGCATCCCATGTGGTGCTGTGCCTATCCCCTAAAAAGTTCTTATGGAACTTTAGCCTGTAGCAGGGTCACCCTTGGGGATCAGGGTAGATAACACCCAATGACAATGTGAAGCTATAAGCCATTGATTTATCTGGGAAGTATGGAGAATGTCATATTGTAGCACTAATTTAAGAAAAACCTACTAGATGGGAAAGAATATTTATTATATGAGCTGGTTTGAATGTCAAGGATGTGATGTCATCTGTGGTTTTGTACATGTTTACACATCTATATGTATTCAGACATATATTTACATTTGTAGTCTTAATTTATTATTTAACATAGTCTCTGATAGAGTAAACCATTCTTTAAAAGTCATAGAAATACACATTTTCTTTTAGTACCTGGGTTTTTCTATGTGAAATTGTGTTTACTACACATGTCTAATTTCTTTCAGAATTAATTCAGAACAAATATTCTTTAACATAAATGAGAATTTTATCAAAGTGTATAGGATTCTGTTTTAATAGCTCGAGATACTTAATGAAGAGGGCCTGTAAGGCTATGGAAAACCACACACACACACACACACACACACACACACACACAGAGAGAGAGAGAGAGGGGGGGGGGGGAGGGAGAGAGAGATATACATGGTGATGCCAACAGAGCCAAAATGGAACCTGCTGATATTGAGGTGGAAAAAACACCAACAAAAATTATGACAGTACCTCCTCTCCTGTTTAGAAACGTCCATGATTTCCTGAGTATTCTCAGGTTCCTGTTCGCTAAGTCAATAGCCACTAGCCTTGTGTCCTGAAGTTAGCACTATTAATTGAGTAAACACTTTCACATATGGTCAGTCAACATTTAAGTTTGCATCAACAAGAATCTTGTTTAATTTAGGAAAAGTATTTTAATGAAGTCTGTTTTCTGTCACTTGTATTCAAAATCCCATTGTGTGGATATAATATAGTGAGTGCCTGACACACAGTATCACTCAATGTTCAGTTTGTATCTCATGTGACAGTCGTGATAATCTCATCTAAAAGATGAGCAAGAAAGATCGGGATACATTGAATTGAGCTATATTTTATACACCTGCTCAGAGATATGTGGTGGCAAAGAGACACCTATTGGTCATCTTTGGAAGATAAGTCATTTTCTTTTCTTTTCCATAACTTTTTAACAAGGTCTGCCACCTAGTGGGCAATAGCTGACTTGACTTTCTATCTATTAAGCATCCCCCATCATGTTTTGTAACTGCTATACTTCAGATAAGCATTATTTAATTTTTGAATTTATCAGTTTGTTCAGAATTAAATATAAGTCTGTAGAAATATGTATGTAATTTAGACAACACAATATGTTTGCGTTATAAGCAAATGCCATTTCAGCATCAGTCTGAGAATTCATAAAGAAGGAAGCCAGCAACAACAGCTAAACAGGAAACAGTTAAGCGATTATCAGCTACATTCCCATAATGACCTACAAGACATCTCAAAAGCAGAAATAAACCTGAATCTAGCTTTCCAGTCAATATAGGAGGAAGTGATGAAGCCAGGACTTCTCTATGTAACTGCAGAGCTGTTCCCTTCACCCCTAGGCTCTGCTACACAACAGTGGAAGTTGAAGGACACTCGCATCTATAGGTAGATGAAGTCATAATTAATGGTAAGAACTCGTCTCATGAATGGTTCATGTAGGCTGGCCATGATGCCAAGCACCTCACATTCATTGTTTTAGTTTATATCCCTCAAATTGCTAGTCATATAAGGTGATATCTTATCTATTTAAAGATGAACAAATAAGACACGCAGAAGTTCATTAGCTTGGTCAAATTATACTGCTATCAGAGAATGAAAAGAAGTGAATTAGACTTATGAGTGTCTGTAAACATGACCTATTTGTGAGTTTACTTCAGACTCTTTTGTCCAACCCCAGGAGATATTTACAAATGGAGTTTCTGGTCTGTCACTCTTCACCCCTCCGCCACCACTACTTCTGCTCTGACTCCATCTTTTCTGAAGTGACACCTTTTCGTGGTTGCTTCATTTCAGTCTGGATGTTACTTGCCTGCAGGTGTTGGCAGTAACTTCTTAAAGCTCTTGGATTAGAATGCTAAATTACTCACTAGGTATTCACTATTGTCTTTTGTCTGCTTTTTTTTTTTTTTTTTTTTTTTGATGTAGGGTCTCAGGCTGACCTGGAATTCACTATGTAATGTAGTCTCAGGGTGTCCTTGAACTCATGGCAATTCTCCTACCTGTGCCTCCCAAGTGCTGGGATTAAAGCCATATGCCACCATGCCTGGCCCATCATTCATTCTGAAAGCATCAGCAGGTAGACAATACTGCTCTAATGAGTCTGGGGTGTGCTGCTGTGGCAATCAGAGTTGGCTGAGAAAGTTGTCCACTGAGAAATAAATCTTTCAGCTTCCAGTTCCTTGCAGGAGGGATTGCCTTCCACCAAAACACAAGGCCCAGAACACAGAGTGGTGGTATTAGGGAGAGTCCAGGGTGACATAAGGCAGAGCACTGATGTCATATGTGAGGATAAGAAACTTATCCTGTAACCATTAGGAATTACTTGGTGGGACTCCCCAAGTGACATTACAGGGTGCTTGTGCCCTGAGTGTGAAGGAAAAGAAAAGCAGGTGTCGTCTTCATAATGGACAGACAGTGAGACACAAGGATAGCCAACATGAGGGAGCAGAGACCGTGGCTTGTATGGGTTTCTGATTGAGAAGCCCCCATGGAGCAGCCTTGCCTCTTTCCGGGCCTCACATCTGAGTCATTAGCACATATACATGGACATCTCATTCAGAATCCTTTAAGATATACTATGAGACTTCCCCAGACAGAAACTAAATCATGTGTGGGTATGATGGTTTTCTGATTTAGACTTTTATTTATCACTTTATGGAAACATTTTCCAATGCATACCCCCAGCAACTCTGTTAGACAGCAGGTGTGAGAGGGCCTCCCAGGGCTTTCTAAGCCTTGTGCTAGTTTTCTCTGATGCTGGCCCCTATCAGCCAGTCAAGTGCAGTAGCACCCTCTGGTCATCACAACCCCAGAAAAGATCAAGAATCTTGCCTGATAGAATCTTGTAGATATTTTGGTTCACTGCTGATGAACTTTATTGCCTAGATAAAAATGTGTGGATAATAATTCTGGTACAAGAAAATTGTTTTTATGCACTAAATATTTGGGCTCATTTAACCATTTTGCACTGTGAAATAGGTTTACAATGCATTACTGCAGCCAGAAGAACACACACACACACACACTTGAAAGTATATTAGATAGTTTTATACAAATAAGCAAGGTATTTGTTGAAACTTACATAGCATATCCCCACATTATTGAAGAAAATCACTGATATTAGTACACAGATAAATTGCTTTTTTGGTTGCATCATTAATAGAAGTGCCTCATCATAAAAGTACATTTAACTTTTAGGGTGTCATGTTGTTAAAATTAGATAACATACATTAAATAAATGAATATGTTTTATCAGTAACCACTTTCATTGCATAGACCGGTTTTAACACAGGTGGATACAATATTTCTATTCTTAAGTCATTCAAGATGACTCTGAGTTTTATATTCAAACTTTTAATACAGTTTTTGAGTTTTGTGTGACTTGAATTTTTAATCTTTCTATAAAATACATAACTTAAATAAAGATATTATATGTGTAACTGCTCTTCAGAAACCAGATTTGGTGTAAATGTTGTAACATGGGTGTGTAGACAGTGGATCCTGGATGGGACTCTTACTGAGAAGAATTTAATGCTGCACGAGAACTCAGATCCAAATCTGGATCATGCCTGCGTGTGCACCCAATTAAGCGCTGGAAATAAAAAATGTTCTGGTGAAAAAATATGGGTTACTATTCAGTACAAACCTTTTGAAAGGCTGCTATAAATGGCTATATAACATGAGCATGCAAATATTCCACAGAATGATTTCTTGTATTAAAGTACTTTTTGGACTATATTTAAAATAGAAGTCTTTGTCTTAAATTTACGATGGTACTGAGAAAGAAATATTGCATTCACTCATGTTTTATCAACTAACAGAAATAACTTATGGGATGCCCATGGATTATTTTGCTTATGGTTTTTTGAATCTGCCATAGAAAGCAGGGCATGACAAAGTGGCTCACATCATGACCACCAGAAAGCAGAAAGAAGCTACAACAGACGGAGGCCAGAACAAGATCTAGCCCTAGGAATTTGTCCCCAGTGACCTACTTTCTTTAACCAGGCCCCTCTTTCCACAGTTCCATAACCTCCCAAAAGTCAATTCAGAATTTGAATCCGTCAGTGCATTAAGCCACTCAGAGGCCTTTTGATCTAAATCATCTCTGGAAACACCCTCAAAGACACACCCAAAGTTATGTTTTTCTCCTAGGCTTCACTCAGTGCAATCATGTTATTACAGTTAACCACCTCAACTCAACCCCTTGAACTTTAATTGAACTTTAATGCCAGTCCTGGCAATCAAACTATTTGCTGTCACTGTGGACCTCCTTCTCCCAGTCAGGTCATCTGGTAGTACACTTTACCTGGTAGCAGAAGAGTATGACAGTCTGACGTGGAGTCATTGCTCTTGTAACTTGTACCAGATGATAGTGTGATGGTTGATTCAAGAGGAACAGTTGCCACCTTGGTCGCATGTGTGCTCCACAAAGTGCCTTTCCTTTTCTTATATAGCACAGTTCCACAAAGTTAGGCTCCACTGCAGGTAAGGAATTCATTATCACACTGTCAAAAAGAAGGCTGGGGCCACCATTCAGATGTGATTACGAAGCAAGTCAAAGACTGGAGAGTAATCCTACCCTTGTAGCATTCTTTTGGTTTTTAAATTTTTTAAAATATTTTATTTTTATTGTTTTCTTTCTTTGAGAGAGAGAGAGAGAGGAAGAGAGAAAGAGATAAAGAATGGGTGCACAAATGAACTCCATACACATACACTACCATGTGCATCTGGCTTTGTAGGCAAGTGCTTTAACTGCTAAGCCTTCTCCCCAGCCTGCATTTTTGACTCTAGAATCACTGGTGAGCGAGTGATGTTTAAGAGCCAGTGCCCATGCTTCAGAGAACTAGGCAAGTAATTTGAGTCTTCAGAAAAAGGTGAAATGAAATGAAAACATAGGACACTGGCATGAGAAGAATTTTCGCAATATAGTATTTACTATATTTTACACTTTCAGTTTTTTCTAGAGAGGGCAAGAAGAGGTTTGCTCAATGGTATATAAACCTTCTTAACATCACACAGAGGTAGACTTAAAATCCACTGGATCCCAGTACAATGCTCAACTAGGTGGTCTGTGTTGTGCCAAGCACTATCTTTTATTTGAAAATGTCAATGATCAACTTTTGGAAACTCTGCTGAAAGTTTATACATAAGTCAAAAGAGGAAGGCATAACTCATCTATAGTTTGAAAGTCTACAGCATGTTAGCACCCTGGACTCTTCTTCCTTCTATATACTCATACCATGTATTGCAATTACCTTCACAATACTGGGACAAAGCACCTGGCCAGGAGCAGCTGATAGGAGAAAGGGGTTTATTTTGTTTTATAGTCTAGAGAGGAAGTTTTATCATGGTGGGGAAAGCATAACATGAGGAGGAAGTAGTCTAAGTACTGGGCTTGGAGCTAGGCTAATAAACCTCAAGGCTAGCTCCTAGTGACATACCTCATCCATCAAGAATTATATTACTAAAGAATTATATAATTTATATTCATGACTTTTATATAAGTATCATGAAACTCTTTAAGGGAGGTATAATCTATTATTTTACACTTGGTGAGTTTGAGATCTGTGGTAGTTTGACTAGATGGCCCCCAATATATTCACTGTTTTATTAGTTTGTATTTTGCATATGCAGCCTCCTGGCTGAAGACAGTGTCATTGGGCGGATCTTAAGGTATGGTAGTGGGTTTGATATTTCAATCTAAAGATATGCAAAGTGTGCCTAGCTGGAGTTCCTGATGTATAGTTTTTGCCTTTTGGCTTGTGCTTCTCTCTTCTCTGCTTGGACCTGTAAAGGCAGCCAGCTTCTTCTGTCATTATGGATCTGTAAGCTTCTGTAAATATCTCTTCCTCCATAACTGTGCCTGGTGTGGAAGTTCATCTCAGAGAACCTACATACCTACATATATAGCAGTTGTTCTAGTTATAACTTTTTTGCTCTTCTAACCAGCTCTTGGGAGTAAACCCATTTATTGACCTCTAATTCTTTGTAATTTAAACAATCATAACCATTATGCAGAATAGAGGACTTATATTTAACTAAGGCATGGTAAAGTCTAAGTTCTTACTATATTACATAGCTTTAGTGGTTTGTGGTGATGTCAGGCTTAAAAAGTTTGGAATTATTAACACATAATGCTGATATTACTAAGTCAGTGACCTGAGGTTAATTATGGAATTCTCATGAACTCCCTGGAAAATGGGATGTTGACAATTGTCTTGTAAATTGTTGTTAACACCTGAGGTGATGCATTCAATGGGCTAAATGCAGTGTACTGCATACAACAGTAGTAAAAGAACTGTTTTGATGAAGCACAGAGTATATACTCCTTGCTGTGTTGGGAAGTTTAGTGGTTGTAGTTCATTTAATATTCATAAGAACCATTGTCTTCATTTTGCACATGGACAGACTAACTTAGTAGCTCATGGATTGTCCACAAACTGCATCATTCGTCTTACTGATAACATAAATTCTCCTCCCTTGAGCCCTGGTGTACCTTTCTCCCACAATATCTGTTGGCAGAGGAGTGGAATCAGTGTTCTCAAGGATGGAAATTGTTTAACACAACACCCTTTATTGACATCATTTCTGTTATGGAAACATGTAACAAAAAAGACTCATCAGCATTTAATATGTAACAATGGCAGTTTTTTTTATTTCAGAAGCTTGAATGTTGATCTTTGGTACCATAATTCTAAGGTGACCCTGGGTTATATTTTGTTTTTAAGCATCTCAAGACAGTTGGAATAGAAATAATTCCAGGGCTTAGAAGGCCCTGCCTTACTTCTCACTGCTGCTAGTTCTCAGGCTGATGTTATTTATGACTACACAGGAGAGAAATGGATCTGGGCCAAGATAAGCTATTGAGACCTTCTGTCACTCTTCTGCCAAACTTTAATAGTACAGTAGATCCTTGTTATGACATGACTCATCTGTAGATCTGGATAAATTGCTGGTCAAACCAAGCCTTCCAAATACAACACAGATACCTGCCAAAGCCTTAAGTAGGTTGATTAGTCTGTGATACAGGTATTAGTCCTATTTCTTGCCACTTGAATTATAGAGTGTGAAGGAGTAATCACTGAGCATACTGCTTGAACAGACGCTCTTATACTGCAGTGGCTTAAAATAGGTTGGGGAGCTGGCTCAGTGGATAAAGCACTTGCCTCTCAAGTCTGAGTCCCTGAGTTTGAGCCCCACTGTAAAAACCAGAAGCTGTGGTGGTCTTCTGTAATTCAAGCACATTGGCAGGAAGTGGGAGGAGGAGACAGGAGAATTACCTGAAGCTTATTGCAAGTGGAGCAAAGAACAAAGACAGGAGAGCAACATTTAAAGAGAGAACCTCTGCCTCAAAAGAAGTGTCAAAGTGCAGCTTTCCTATGACCTCCACATGCAGCCCCCCTACACAAGTAAAATAAAGTTAAAGGAATGAAATGTATAGTGGAGAATATCTTATGGAGATCAATAGAACAAATAAATGGATAGGTTTAAATTCTTCCTTGTTCATTCTTTCAAGCATGATTATTTGGAACTTACATATTTTGTACAATACGGCATGGGGGCTTTAGGAAACTTGATTAATGTTATCCATCACTTACTTGGCACATGCTTATTCAGCCATTACATGTACAAGGCCATGCTTTGGATATGTGGGAAATAATAGGGAATCTAGAAATGGTGACACATACCTGTAATCTCAGCACCTGGGAGTTATAGGCTGGAGCATGAGGAGTTTAAGGTCATCCTCTGCTACATAATGAGTTCTAGCTAGCTTAACTACATGAGACTTTGTCTAAAAGCAATAATAGTAACATAGAACAAAGCAGAGTCCTGATCTTATGATGCTTGCAGTTTATATTGTAAAGATAATATATATTGTTTTGAAATTAAAAAGAGTAGATGACAACATTTTTTTTTAGAGAAAGGAGAGAGAGAGAGAGAATTGACATGTCAGGGCTTCAGCCACTGAAATTGAACTCCATATGCTTGGGTCACCTAGTGAGCATATGCAACCTTGCACATGCTTCACCTTTGTGTGTCTGGCTTACTTGGGATCTGGAGAGAGATCAAACATGAGTCCTTTGGATTCACAAATAAGCACTTTAACTTACTAAGTCTCTCTCTACCTCAGCAACAATTTTAATAATAAAAATACTACAGAACTTCTAAAAAGGCAAAATTTTCCTTTCTGGTGAGTCCAAATATTTTTCTAATGAAAGGCTATTTGATTTGAACTGAGGTTAAGTCTGCGTTAGCTCCCCAAACCAGGAACAAGGGACAAGATGGGAAGCATATTTTAGCAGATGGAATGGATGATCAATGGTGGGAAATTGGTGAGATGCTCTGAGTCAGAAACCCCTTTAAGACAGAATCCAGCTGAGCAGATGAGACTGAACCCACAGCTGCTGTTGGCCATCTTAAGAATGCTGCTGTTTGACCAATGGAAGACATCAGAGGAATGTTCATGTGAATGAGGTTGCTTACCTTTTGTCAAAGGTACTAAATTGCATATGGTGGCATGCATTTGTAACTCCAGTGTCAAGATGCTGAGGCAGGAGGATCACAAATTTGAAGTCAATCTGAGCTAGGAAGTGAAGACCTGTCTGAAAAGAACAAACAAGCAGATAAAAATGCCCACAAAAAAAGGAATTTAAGAAATCATACAATTTCCAATTAATCCATATGGTTTTTAACATTTGGAATTGTTAGGGTTTGCATTTTTTAATGTTTTATTTTTATTTACTTATTTATTAGAGAGAGAAAGGCAGAAAGAGAGAGAGAGAGAGAAAATGGGCAGGCTAGAACCTTCAGCCACTGCAAATGAACTCCAGACACATGTGCTGCCTTGTGCATCTGGTTTACATGAGTCCTAGGGAATCAACCTGAGTCCTTTGGCTTTGCAGACAAGCACCTTAATGCTAAGCCATCTCTCCAGCCCAAGACTTTGTTTCGTTTTGTATGGCTTTTGACTTAGCATTCTACTAGGTATACAGTAATGACTATTATGATTTTAATTTGCATTTCCATAATAATTTCTAATGTTGTATCTTCCATACTTATTTTCCCTGTATATCTTTCTTTGTTGAAGCATTTTTAGTTAGATTGTTTTCCAAAAATATTTTTATTTATGTATGAGAGGATTAGAGAGTGTGTGTGAGAGAATGGGCATACCTGGGCTTCTTGCTATAACATATGAACTCCAGATGCATGCACTATTTTGTCCATGCAGCTTTAGTGGATACTGGGGAACCAAAACCAGGTTAACAGGCTTTGTAAGCAAGTGCCTTTAATCACTGAGCCATCTTGCCAGCTTGGTTGTTAGTTGTTAGTGGGTTTTAGGTCATTTACTTTTATAGATGACAAGTTCCTAAATATTAGATATTTATATGTAAAACTTTGTATGTAAACAATATGAAATGGGAAATATTAATGAAAATTTATGAATTAGGAATGTGTACTTAAAACAAATTTTAAACTATTTATATATTTATTTATTTGACAGGGAAAGAGGGAGAGAGAAAGAGAGAGAGAGTCAGACAGAGAAAGAATGGGAGCACCAGGGCCTCCAGCCACTGCAAATGAACTCCAGATGCATGTGCCCCCTTGTGCATCTGGTTAACGTGGGCCCTGAGGAATTGAACCTGGGTCCTTTGGCTTTGCAGGCAAATGCCTTAACCACTAAGCAATCCCTACAGCCCTTAAAACAATTTCTTGAACTACTGGGCTAGAGAGAGTGAGCATCCTCATCATCCTTATGCACACATTGTCCAAAAGTTTACACAATGCTTACATCAATTTATCATCTCCTGGGGTGACAATTTCATACACAGACAGATTGCATTGTTTTGATTTAAATTTCCTTAGTTATAATGCTGTGAGATTTTAGAAACCATAGTTATTACATAGTTATTTTTTCTTTTTTTATTATTTTTGTACTCAGTATATACAGTCAACTTGGTACCATTGTTAGCATCCTCCCTGTCATCCCCCCTCCACAGGGTCCCTCCTCATTGGGGAATATGGGTTGTACATTGCGAGGTTAGCCATCAGTTATGGGTAGGAGGCAATGCCTCTGTGTATCATGACACAATGTTTGGTTCTGACATTCTTTCTGCCCCCTCTTCTGCAAATTTCCCTGAGCCATGTTGGATTCATTTTAGGTATACTTCACTGATGAGGTCTTGGGAGCCTCTGTGTCTCTGAATATCTGGTTTGATAGGAGTTGAGTGTTCTCTGTGTCTGTCTCCTTCACCCCTATGCTGGTACCAGATTTACCAAGAAAGCAGCACTCTTACTCATTTCCCCAGTTCCTCTTAGTATCAGCTGGGCTCTTTGGATGTATGAAGGGCTGGTTCTCTCCTTGGGATCTGCCTCTATCTGAAAAAGAGAAGCAAATTCTTCAATGGAGAGTGAAGTCAGCACCAGATAAATAGGATAACATTTGGGTTTTTTTTTAGAGAGAATTTAATACATATCCCACAGTTGGTGGGAGCTTGATAATGTAGAGTGGGCTCATTTTTCGATATGATTCTGATTTGTTTCCCATCTCCAGCTATGGGTTCCATTCCACTGAGCATATCAGTTAGCCAAATCAAGAGAAGTTTGTTTCCCACCATGGCTGTACACCAGCATTGCACTTGTGTGAGCATCACATCAGGTTGTTTGCTGCTGAGTAGCTTAGACCATGAATTGCTTGGACAGATATTGGTCATTTTTCCCCAGTGGCTCACGTAACACCTTCTGGCACTAGACAAGCTGTCTGGCACTGACTCTCTTCCAGCTTCCAGCCATGTCACTCCATGTTACGTGTCAACAATATATGGTGTCTTCAGCAGTAGGGTCTTACCACTACCCTTTGGTGGGTCATCAAGTACTCTGACAGAAATCTGTCTTCTTTTGGGAAAAGTTGTAGGTATCTCTGGTCAACAGTTCATTGTGGATGATAGCTACATGCTGGTACTGGGAGTTACAGGTCAGTGCCCAAGAAGAGAAGGAAGAATAACATAAGTAATATAAAAGAGATAGAGAGAAGAGAGGGGGAGAGAGACAGACAGAGAGAGAGAGAGAGACCAATTTTCCTATACTCTAACTTGATTGAAAAGTTAGCTCTCTTTTCTAGTCTCATTCTTGAAGCATCAGTTTTATGTTTTTAATCTATGCTTATTTTGCTGTATTGTTAGGATTATGTTCACTAGCTTTGTGTCGTTGCAACAAAATTCTCAAGGCAGTCAACTTACAAGGAGGAAAGGCTTATTTTTTATTTTATCTTTAAATTTATGACTCTTTCAAGTATATGTAATGTATTTTAATCCTCTTTCCCTCAGTTCCCCTCACGCAGCCTCTCCCCCTGACACCTTCTTCTTCACCATTAATTCCTTCCCCTCTTTGATGCCTTTTTGTCTTTCTTAATCCGCTGAGTTAAACTAGGGTTATTTTCATGTTCACGGATGGGAGATCGTTTACTGTGGAATGGACAATTTACCAATGATGAACATGACTTTTACTTGAATACTTTTTAGCACTTTATCCTAGCAAAAAGGCAGAGAAATGACCAAACACCTTTTTTTTTTTTTTTTTTTTTTTAATGGAAGTAGCATCTCATTGTAGCTCAGGTTGATCTAGAATTCACTCTATAGTCTCAGGCTGGTCTCGAACTTACAGATCCTCTTATCTCTTCCTCCTATGTGCTGGAATTAAAGGTGTATGCCACCAAGCCTGGTGACTCAAACACTTTAATATATATCTTTCAATTGGCTTACCAAGTAATGGGTTTCCATATGGCTTATTCATATGTCTTTAGCTTTGGTTTATCCTCACTCAAAAGCTCATCCTCATGCCCCTATAATCACTTAGGATTTTGTCTCCCTCTATTACACCTCTCCACTTTCGTGTTACTGTCTCATGTCCCTGCAAAACCTTTCTTTCCACTGCCTCTTTCTAGCTTCCTGGTTACTGCAGAAATTCACTTCAGCTTATGCCTACTAATCTTGAAATTTGAAGCAAGAGTCTGTTTATGATGGAGAACATGAAGCGTATGTGCTTCGGAGTCTGGGTTATCTCACTCAGTAGGATTTTCCAGTTCCAATATCGTCCTGCATGTTTCATAATTTAATTTTTTTACATGTGAAGTATTTCCATTTGATTACTCATATATTATATCAACATACTCATGATGTTTAGATGATTCCTTATTCTCTTGGGATTTTTTTCAGACATTTGTTTTGCTTCCTGATACCATTCATTTCTACTGTGATTTGTTTGAGTATACTTATAATCATTCATTTGACTTCTCTGTCTATTATTTCATCTAATTCAGTCTCATTGGCAGTTGTTACTGTGGAATTCATGAGTTTTGGAGAGGTTATGTTGCCATGGTTTTTTTTTTTTGTGTGTGTGTGTTTCTTATATTATTATGTTGGGATTTTCACATCTTGAGAGCCAATTGATTGAATGGATTTTCTGTTTTGTTTGATCTGCTATGAAGCCAGATCCCCCTTTGGCTTTTCTCAACTGCCTAGGTCAGTCAGAAGTTTGAATCTGCTAGTCTTGGGCTGGAGAGAAGGCACAGTTGTAAAAGGCACTTGCTTGAATCAGCTAGTCTAGCTGTTGTGCAGAACCATGGTGAATGAGATCCTTTAGCTTTCTCCAATCCTGGTGCTAGCTCATGGGGGAATGGAAGCCTCAGAATGCTCTCAAGAGGTACCCCAAAGTTTCCAAGCTGGTCTCCACTGTTCTCTACCACAGGTTCTTTTGATCTGCAGGGTTGGTGTTAATCAGAAGAGTCACTTCTTGTCCTTTTCCAAGGCTCCTAATGACTTAGTCAGAACATGGTAAGGAAAAGGACTTCTTGGAAGTAGCCAGATCTTAGATCTTTGACAATTGCCAGTAATTCCTTCCCTTCTCCCTGCAAAGGACTAACCTGGATAACTTTTGCATAAAAAGGGCAAAAAAGTGTGTATTGTGTATTATCTTGCTGATTTTCTCTACTCCAGGTTTCTTTGTAAGGCTTCTTTCTATTCAGCTATCTTGATCCAAAGTCTACACACACAAATTTTAAAGTGAAATATTTTAAGTGACCAATATAGTCTGTTCGAATAGGACAAAAAAGGGAAAAAAAAGTAATACAGGAAAAGTAGAAGAATGTAAAATATTGATTGAAATGGGAATGGCCAAAATAGAAAGTAGACTAGAGAACAGCTATGAAATAAATTGTTTCTTAGCAAGAAGTTACAAAACTGACTAGGTGACTATGGTGGTTTGATTTAGGTCTCCCCATAAACATAGGTGTTCTGAATGCTAGGTTCCCAGCTGATGGAGATTTGGGAATTAATGTCTCCTGGAGGAAGTGTATTATTGGGGACGGGCTTATGGTGTTATAACCAGTGTCCCCTTGCCACTGTTTGGCACACTCTCCTGTTGCTATTGTCCATCTTATGTTGGCCAGCTGGTTGTGTCCACCCTGTGCTCATGCCATCATTTTTCCTGCCATCATGGAGCTTCCCCCTTGAGCCTGTAAGCCAAAATAAACCTCTTTTTTCCCCCACAAACTTTTTTTGGTTGGGTGATTTCTACCAGCAATGCAAACCTGACTGCAACAGTTAAGTGGTACCAAGGAGTGGGATTTCTGCTAGACACCTGACTGTGTGATTTTGGCCTTTTGGAGCTGATTGTCAAGAGGAATGTCGAAGAATTGAAACCTTGGCCTTAGAGACACCTTACAGTGCTGTAAGTACAGCTTGTTGGACTATTCTGGTCAGAGTTGAAAGACCTGAATGCAGTAGTAACTATGGACTGTGAGGTTTGGCTTATGAGGGTGAAAATGAGCTTTGCTTGGACTGGGCTAGAGGCAATTTGTGTGAAAATCTTGCTGTTATGCCCATGTCCCGAGAAGTTGTGCAGGGTTTCTCTGCCTAGAAATAAACTGGTGTGAGCAGAGGGATATGGCACAGCAAGAAAAATCTTTGGGTGAACTGCTGGTCATTCAGCTGCAATTGAGAGATTACAACCTTTGATATTGAGCCTGCGATCTGCAATGGGGCAATAGGAAGAATGTTGACTCTTTTGAAGGGGCCTGAGTGCTCAAGGAGTGTCCTGTTCTTCAAAGTCTGCTTTATTCCCCTCTGGATTAACAAATGGGCACACTACATGGTGTTTCAGAGTACAAGAAATGCAGGAAAGAGAAAGCCATTGAATTTGTAATGTGGTCTTGTGTTTTGGAAATGGCCATGGGCAGTATGAAGCAGGTTTGCTGGATGCCTGCATAGAGACCCCATAGGGCCATGAGGATGAACTGTGGATTGCAGTGGAGACCCAGTGGACATCCTGGGACCACTAGATGGCTGCTAAGGAAAACTGATGGCCCCAGATGAAGTTTTCCAGGACTGTGAGTAGCCTAGCTGGAGGGGTAGAATTGGAATTCCAGAGACTTGTTGCTGGTTAGAATTATTGGACTTGGAGACTTGTCACTGAATAGAGGTGTTAGACTTGAAGCTACAGAGTTTGATGTTTTCTCTGATTGTTTTCAATCTTGTATTGGTTGAATATTTATTAGCTTTGCCCAGTGCCATCTTTTGCAGTGTGAATGTTTATTCTGTGCAAAAAGATTTTGGATTATGAAGATGTTTGAACATCATTGGGATTAACCAAAAATATGGGGACTTTCAAAGTTAGACTGAATATATTATATTTTACATCATGTATGGATATCAGTTTATGGGGGCCAGGGGCAGAATGTGGTGGTTTGATTCAGGTATCCCCTATAAACCTAGGTGTTCTGAATGCTAGGTTCCCAGCTGATGAAGATTTTGGAATTAATGCCTCCTTGAGGCAGTGTATTGTTGGAGTGGGTTTATGGGTATTATAGCCAGTGACCCCTTGCCAGTGTTTGGCACACTCTCCTGTTGCTATTGTCTACCTGTCAGGGGGTGGTGTCCACCCTCTGCTCATGACATCATTTTCCCTGCCATCATGGAGCATCCCCATTGAGTCTGTAAGCCAAAATGATCCTCTTTTTCCCACAAGCTGGTCTTGGTTGGGTGATTTCTACCAGCAATGCAAGTCTGACTGCAATAATGACTAACGAGAATAAAGATCAGTATCATATCATTCAAGTTAGGTAAAGAAAAGCTCATATTATTAATGACATTATTGATTATAGAGTACTTTGAGTTTGGTTGTTTCTCTTAAAAGTATACTAACAGTGGTTATAATGACCTTATTGGGAAGTCTTAAAGTCCTGGTGAAGATAAGGTTAATAATGCAGGCCTCAATCCATTATGGTTGTATGTATGGAAAATACCAGGGAAAGACAAAGATATGTGGGAAAAATCCCACATGGCAAGAGAGACGACACTGGGTAAAACAGCCTCAAGTTTCATCAGTTTTCTTAATTGTTTCCTTAGTTTCCAATTCAATAATTTCTGCTCTGATCTTAAGAATCTATTTTGTCTGGAGCTTTTTTGGGTTGGATTTTTCTTGCTTTTCCAGTCCCTTTAGGTGGATGGCTAGGTTATTGATTTGGGATTTCTATGTATTTCTTATGAAGGCATTTAGTGCTATGAATTTTCCCCTGAGGACCACCTTCATTGTGTTTCATAAGTTTTGGTATGATGTGCTCTCATTGTCATTCATTCCTAAAAATTTCTCAATTTTATTTTTTACTTTGTCCACTACCCATTTATTGTTTAAAAGTGTGATGTTCAGTTTACAGGAGCCAGTGGGATTTTTGGTGGATGTTTTGTTGTTAATTTCTAGCACTATAGCATTGTGATCTGATATAATGCAGAGAATTATGTCAATCTTCCTAAATATATGGAGGCAGGCTTTGTGACCCAGCATATCGTCTCTTTTAGAGAAGGTTCCATGTGCTGCTGAGAAGAACATGTAGTCTGTGGATTTGGGGTAGAATGTTCTGTAGATGTCTGTTAGGTCTAAATGTTCTATGGTTTTGTTGAGCTCTCCCACTTCCCTGTTGAATTTCTGTTTGGGTGATCTACCTATTGCTGATAATGATGTATTGAAGTCCCCAACTATGATTGTGTTGGTGGTTATTTATTTTTTATTTTTGAGTTGGTTTTGTTTTATGAATTGTGGTGCACCTGTTTTTGGTGCATAAAGATTGATGATTGTAATATTCTCTTGCTCAATTGTTCCCTTGATCAGTAAGAAGTGGTCTTCTTTGTCTTTTTTGATTATTTTGGTTTGAAGTCTATTTTATCCGATATTAGTGTGGCTATACTTGCTTGTTTCTTATCCCATTTTCTTGGAATATTGTTTTCCAGCCTTTCACCTGAAGGAAATGTCTGTCTTTAGTGGTGTGGTGGGTTTCTTGAAGACAACAGATTGTGGGGTCTAATTTTCTGATCCACCCTTTTAGCTTGTGTTTCTTAATGGGTGAATTAAGGCCATTGATATTTAGGGTGATGACTGTGAGGTTTGATATTATGTTGGTTTATTTTGTTTGGTGTTTTCATGGACTTTGAAGTTTTTTGTGGCTTCTCTCAGTTAAGTTATTGTGATCTGCTTCTTGTTGGTTAATTATTTCATTCTTCTGTGTGGAGAATTTCTGGAAACACTCTTTGTAGGTTTGGTTTTTGTGTTCATATAGTTGTAACATTGAGTTTTGTCATGGAAAGTTTTTCTTTCACCATCTATTATGAGTGATACTTTTGCTGGGTAGAATAGTTTGGGGTGGAAGCCATAGGTTCTTAGTTTGCAGTGCTCCATTCCAGGCCCTTCTGGCTTTCAGGGTTTCCATTGAGAAGCCTGAAGTGATTCTGATGGGGTTACCTTTAAAAGTGATGTGTTATTTTTCCCTAGTTTCTTTTAGGACTTTCTCTTTGATATGAATGTTTAGAGTCTTAATGACAATATGTCTTGGAGAGTTTCTCCTTTGATCCAATCTGTTTAGAGTACTGTTGGCTTCTTGTATCTTAATGGGCCTGTTTTTTGAGACTGGGGAAGTTTTCTTTGATTATTTTGTTGAATAAGTTCTCCATGCCTTTGGTCTGAATTTCTTCCCCTTCTGGTATTCCCATGATCTGAATGTTAGGACGTTTGAGGTTATCTCATATTTCCCTCTATTCTGTTCACAGAAAATTTTGAACTTATTGAAACTTTTTCAGTTTCTTCTGTTTTGTCTTCAAGATCTGACTTTCTATCCTCAACATAGCTTACTTACTATATTCTTGAGAGGCTCTAGGGAGTTTTGTTCAATTAGGTTTGCCTTTTCTACTACTTCTTTATATATGGTTTCCAACCCTCTGTCAAGTTCCCTTTTCACATCATTTTCTGATTTTCTTGATCCTTCTTGGAATTCTTCCTTGTATTTCTTTGTCTTCATTTAGCATAGCCAGTTGGTTTTTTAGGTCCTCTTCTTCTTCTTTTTTTCTCTTTCCTTTATATCTTTTAACTGCTTGGACCCTTTCTATTTTCTTATCTGTTAAGTCTAGTCTAGTTATAGCAGTGTCCACATGATTATCAGTCCTTTGCTACTTTTGTGCAAGTTCTACCAATAGCTTGGTCAGGGTTGCATTGCTCATAACTTCATTTTGAGTTTCTGATGCTATTATCTCTTCTTTGTTTTGATTTGAGACTTCCATGGTGGGACCTGGAGATCTTATTGGATTTACTTACATTTGATTTTTTGTTTTTTCGTTTGTGCTGTGGTCTGCCCAATACAGTGTGTGAGCAGGGAGAATGGGACTGTGGTCAACACGGGTGGGGGAGGTGGCGCAGCTTAGCAGGGGCAGGATGGGTGCAGGGCTGGGGGTGGAGCTTGGGGACTTTTGCACAGGATGTGGACAGGGAGTTGAGCTTCAAGTCTCACTTGGGGTGTGGGGTGGGTTGGAACCATGTGGGTCTGAATTCACAGGGGCTTGGGTAGGGGCTGAGCAGAGCAGAGGAGGTCTGAAGTCCAGGAGCTTAGGGGTGGAGCAGAGCAGAGGGGCTCAGAATTTTCAGAGGAGTGGGGCTGAACAGTGGGATCTGAAGTCGTGGGGTTGGGGTGGGGCCAAGTAGATTGGGTGGAGGGAAGACACTGGGCATGGTGGATGGAAATCTAGGGGTAACTGGGCAGGGTGGAGCAAGCTGTTGCAGTGGGCAAGGGGTTGGGGAAAAGGAGCTGGAGTGCAGGGGCGTGTCACACTGTGGCCAAGTGGGGAAGGGCAAGACTTGCCTGGGTGCAGGGTGGCCTGGAGCAGAGCAGGTCTGAATTCTTAGGGGTGGGGCCTGTGCAGAGCAGGCCTGAAATCTCCTGCTTTAGAAGTCACATGCGGGAGAAGTCCTGAGCTTTGGGGTGGAGTGGATGGAGCTAGGAGGTCAGACTTCGAGTGGGGGTGGGGCAGAGTAGGTCGGATCTGAAGTCCTGGGGCAGGGGCAGGGCCAAGCAGAGTGGGTGGAAATTGAGGGGTGGGCAGAGCAGAGTGGAGCCTTCCAAAGTCAGGGTGGGCGGGGGCAGGGCCGAGAGGGATAGGAGTTGGGGGGGTCAGGGGGTTCTGAAGATGCGTCATGTGTGGGGGCAAATCTGTGACCTTGCGGCGGGGGGAGGGGTGTGGGACCCGGCAATAGCCTGTGCCTGGTGGCGCAGGTGGAACTACTGGCCTGGGTCTCCTTGCTCACAGTTACTGCCAGAGTATCCTGAAGCCGGGACTCTAGTTAGTATGGCCACATGTGGTGAATGGGGGGCTGGTGGGTTACCTGGGAGCATGGGAACCAGCTGATTCCATTTTCTTTACCCTGTACAACCTCCCACTGGTGATCTATTTAGAGATTGCTCACCCATAAAAGTCCCAGTGACTCCTTGATTCCTTGCCTCTCCTTCCTGGGAGTTGCTGCACAGTTAGGCATCTGCTGTGGTGTTCTTTTTAAAACGCTAGTTCAAGGCTATGTTCTTAAGCATCCAGAGTAGTTCTGGTACAGATGATCCAGCAATATTATTTGACAATCACTGAAATGGGAAAGAAAACAAGAATTTTTCATATGATGTAGTTGGAAGGAGGAATTAGCAATCTGTGAGCACTGAGTAAAGAGAATCATTAAAAATGTTGTACCTATGTTTTTGTCCTTTAGTGAACATACTTTTGTTTAGGATACCTCAACAGTGGGTTTTCATGCAGGTAGCTTGAGTTTTGTGACAGACAGAGGTTAAAGCATCAGGCAGCACCAGGCAGAGTGCACCTTCCAAAGCCTTGCCCTACGACTGTCCACTCCTTGAGCTGGTGCAGACCTCCCAGTTGTGGTCAAGGTCAGAAGTAAGTGTGGAAATGAGAAGTGGGATCCCAATTCATTTGCTACAAGCACCGATCCTGCTGAGAATCAAAAACATTACAGTGTGTGATCCTGCTGAGAATCAAAAACATTACAGTGTGTGAGAGATCAGAAGTGACAGACATGTGAATTGAGACACTGGTGGCAGTTGATGCAAATATTGACACTATTCATTGCAAACCACTTCAATGCTCATTCAATCTCTCATTGTTAGGTAAATATCAGAAAGCTTGGCTTAAATGCATTCTCTTGCAATTATTTGTAACTTAACCAACCTTTCTCTGTACTAGTCTCATTATACAAACATGAAGATAATCCTGGTAACTAGCTTTTAAGGCTGTTTAAAATACGAAACAAATAATTGCCATGTATAAACCAATGGAACATGCCAGCCACAAGCTTAGCTTTCAGCAGGTGCTATTCATCTCTGTAGTCCAAGTTATCTCAGGAACCTGTAGTTGTGCTTGTGTCGAATATAGCTTAGCATGCTCACTTTAATGTACCTGAGGGTGGATCAAGGCTGGTGTTTCTGTCCTGCCTTGATAACAGAGTGTTTGTATCTACACCAATATTAAGATTGTATCATTAGCTAAACTGTTGAATTTATATTAGACCCATTGTATTAGAGATTAAGCTTGTGTTGGGGGGAAGATTTTGCGGTTCCGGTTGTACGTGGGATAGTTATGCGATGTTAGGCAGAATTATGAGCTTGTTACTGTTTTCATTTGGAAATTAAGTATGATGTAAGGAGACATGATTTGATTCCAAGTTGACAAGGGGTGGACTTGTGATAGTTAAGGTGTTGTCAACTTGATCTGTTTAGTAATCCACAGGCTGCTTCTAGGAAGGATCAACTAAAGGAGGAGGTCTTTCTCCCAGGGTGAGCCCTTCCCCCAGAGTGGGCGGTCCCGCTCAGAGAGGGACTTGATATAAGGAAGCTCTGGGTAGAAGAGTTCCCTTTTTTTCCTTCCTTCCTTCCACTTGGCTGCGGGAGCTGCTCCCTACCTTCTAGCATGGATTGAAGACCAGTACGGACTAAAGACCAACATCAACCGAAGACCCACGTGGATTGAAACCCAGTGGCTCCTCAGGAAGCCTCCAGGCTTTCCGGCACCATCTGCAGTGCCAGGTCGGGACTGCTGAGGCATCTGGCCACGTGGACTGAGAAGCTACCAGGTTCGGTGATTCTCAGGCCTGCAACTGCTGTTGGACTACTGTAAGCTAATCCAATAAATTCCCTTTATAAAATAATTCATTTTAGTAATTCTGTTCCTCTAGGGAACCCTGACTAATACAGCTGGGGTGTAGTTCAATGATAGAGTGTATACTCTATATACAGAGCAATGCCAGAGGACCTTGGTTCAGTCCTTAGCCAAACCAAAAATAATAAACAAATTAAAAAAATCAAATTTTTAATGCAACAAAAAATTAGAATGTCTAGATAGATTTTCAGTTTTACCTGAATATTTTATAGTTATATTTATGTATGCCATAATTTAGTATTAGAAATTTACCTTCACTATTTGTCGAATATTCAACAGAATTTTGAAAATCCACATTTATTTATATTTTTTTTAAAGTCATATGCATCAAGTGTTTTATTCAGAAGGCACCACTCAGAATCTGCGAGGAGGCTGCTCCTGGTTTCCTCTACTCCAGTCAACCCAAAGTCAGTGCTTTTCCTATTTGTTAGAACTCCTAGTATACACAACCTATGCCTTCAAAAGGATGTTGTCTCAAATTTTTGTTCATGTCTAATTAAAACTCGGTGTTTTATGAGAATGGTAGTATAGCTTTATGAGCCCTGGCAATTCCCTTTCTATCCACAGTTACCTGAACATTTTCCTTGTACTTTGTTCAATATAGCTTTAATAGTTATAATTTGCCATCAACAGCCTGCCAGAAGGCAATACCAACTATGTCCTCAGAATAACGCATAGAAATCCGTGCACCTAAAAAACATATCAGCATGAGAACATTTTTCTCAGAAGGCCACCCACCCTCTGTTCTTATCCGCCCAGTACCCTACCTGAAGCAATAGTTAGCACACAGCTCACTTTTCCCTACTTTTTGTAGGTGCAAGCACAAACACTGATCCCTTTGTACTTACAGAATTGCTGGACATTCATTTATGTTGTGGTTATGTCTGTCAAGCAGCTCATTCTTTTTATTGCTATTCTATATTAATATACCATAGTTTACCCATCCAACATTGAGATTGCTCCCAGTGTTTTTCAAAACTTTCCTTAGTGAAATATAATTTATGCAATGAAAGTGCCTTTTAAGTGCACAATTATGAGTTTTACATATATGTAGTATGTAGTATGTGTATGTGTGACATATATATATATGTGTGTGTGTGTGTTTAGTATGTGTGTAGTGTATATCTGTATATGTGTATATGTGTCTGTGCAAGCAAGTTCCATGTATTATGTTTATGGTATACATATTTGTGTGGCGTATATGTATAGAATGAATGTGTAGTATAAATGTGTATGTAGTGTATGCATGTCAGTGGTGTATGTGTAGTGCATATGAAAGTAGTGTGCATGTATGTATAGTATGCATATATATATGATGTGCATATGTTTGTGTAGTGTGTGTGTGTGTGGTGCTGTGTGATCTAGACAGAACATTACAGATCTGCAAAGAATCCCTTCATTTTCTGTCATAGCCCCACACCAAATCATGGCCATTCACTATTTTGAGTTTTATTAGTCTTTTTATGTCTAAAATTTTATTTTGTGTTACTAGGGTGGAATCCAGGCCTTTACACATGCTAGGCTTGTGCCCTACTGCAGAGTATATCTTCAGCCCTTATTTGGCATATTGTTTTGAGATACATCCATATGGCTGCATGTCTGTTCCTGGAGTGTTCCCAGTCTGGAACTCATAAATCTATGGACTGATCTTTCTGTGCACATATGCATCTGGTTTTCTCAGATAACAAGTATCTAATCCTCCATTATGAGGTAGTTCAGAACACATGCTTATTTCATTTGTAGACAAAGAGGCAGGTGGAAAAGCTAAATTAATGAATACAGAATCAGATTATGAAATCAATTTTGACAAAGTGTAACAATGATTGGAAACTATAGGACCCAGTATTCAATCTAGACTGTGAGGAAAATCATCAACTGCACATATAGATTATGGAGATGGTTCTGACAAACACAACTGATTTGTAATTGCAGAAGGATCCCCTGAACTTGCTTCATGGACCTGAGGAGTGATCTCCAGAACACAGAACACAGGTTGCAGCTCTTATGGTTATTACTGTTAAACGGTGTTTTCTTGTGGATTGTTTACTGACTTTACCCAGGTCAAGTGCAAAACTATGAAAGGGTATGTGATAAATTAGACTACCTCCTGAACTTGACAAATCAAAGGAAGCAGTGTCTGGAAATGTTATTGAAATAACTAGAAAATATATATGATAAAATATATGGTGCATTATCAAGAACTAACAAATGATCAAATTATGAGCTGTAATTTCATGTGGATTTATAATCACCATAGTGGTGACTCTAGACTAATAAAGATTTTAAGTCAAAATAAAGAGCATAGTTTTACTATAATTCCAAAATGAAAGGGAAGAAGGAGGATGAGTAGAGGATGGAGAGGGATTTAAAAAAGGGAGAGTAAGAGGCAAGAGAGCAAAAGAGAGGGAATATTGTCATTCTGTGTGTGTGTGCACACATGCACATGCATATGAGAGACAGAGAGAGAGAAGAGAGGAGAGGAGAGCAGGGAAGAAGAAAGGAGGGGAGAGAAGGTTTCCTATACCTCACATCATTTTATCTGGGAAAATCCCCCTTGGGAAAATTTTCTTGTTAACGTTGATGTCTTTTGAAATTAACAGTCACATACATTGACTCATTGTCATATTTAATTATCAATTTTATATGATTTGTCAATAAAAATGGTTCTCTGGAAATAAATTTTTTAGAGGTGTTCACCACTGCAGACCAACTCCAGATGCATGTGCCACCTTGGGCATCTGGCTTACATGGGTCCTGGGGAATGGAACCTGGGTCCTTTAGCCTTTCAGGCAAGTGCCTTAACCACTAAGCAATCTCTCCAGCCCCTTTGGGTTAATTTTCTAAAATTGTCCTTTATACCTCCTATATATTCTATACACATGTATATATACCATGTATGGAGATATATATATATATATATATATATATATATATATATATATATATGTATATGTATATGTATATGTATTTATTTATTTATTTATTTCCAGGCAAGTCTAGGCTCAAGTATGCATTATATCCTAAGAATTGTTCTATGAACTTAAACTGTGGTCAGGGGTGTAAATTGGAAATAACTACATAATATCCCGTTATATGAAAGCACTCTAATGTGTTTTAATGTTCTTGAATTTATGAATAATTAATTGTTTATAAATGTTTATTGTTACAAATAATACTATAATAAGCATGTTCTATGTTATGGAATTTAGAACTATAGCATTAGAAAATAGTGCTAGAATAAAAATCGTTTTGCATGATAATTTCTTTTTTTCTCATTTTAACAATAATAATTTTATTTTTAATAGAGGGTGCCAGCATTTAAGTACCTGATATGGATTTATATCTAAAAAGTTCATAAAGGAAAATGTTGTACACTGTTATTTAACAACAAAATTTGGACTCAGTAGGTTCCATGGCTAACATATCACACAGCATATGATTTAGAAGTTTTTGATTAGCAAAATCCTCTTTGGTTCAGAGATAAGTGTTCTTTCTTTCTTTTCATACATATTTTGTATGGATACATCATGTGTTGGTACCCTCTTTTAAATTAAAAAAAATTAAAATTAAATTAAAATTAATTAATTAAATTAATACTTAATGAATGAATTTAAATTAATTTAAATTTAAATTTAAAAATGTTTATTTGAGAGAGGGAGGGAGAGGGAGAGAATGGGCTTGCCAAGGCCTCCAGTCACTGCAAACAAACTCCAGATGCATGCGCCACCTTGTGCTTCTGGATTACGTGGGTCCTGGGGAATCAAACCTGGGTTGCTTTGTAAGCAAGTGCCTTTACTGCTAAGCCATTCCTCCAGCCCTTGGTACCCTATTTTACCTAGTCCCTGCCTCCATTCCACTGGGAACCCTCTTCAGTGGAGTTGTAGATATTTTGTGTGGGATTGTGGGTTATGCATTGTGGGAGCAGCAGTCAGATTTGAAGGGGAGGCAGTCCTTCAGGGTATGATGCTTTAACCTATGGCTCTTACAATCTTTCTGCCTCCTCTCCAGCAAAATTCCCTGAGATGTGGGTGTAGTTTAAGTCTATTTCAGTGATGAACTCTTAGGAGCCCCTGGATCTCTGCTTTGATAAGTGATAAGTATCCTCAGGGAGTGTCTTCACCCTGGAACTTATTGTCAGGTTCATCATGGAAGAATTACTCTTACTAGACTCCCCAATACTTCTGTGGTTTCAGCTGTCCCTTGGCTGAAGTGTGAGGGGTAGTTTATATAGCCTTTATTGTGTTGAGGTATAAACCCTCTATTGTTCTCCCCAGCATTTTGATCATAAAGTGAGTGTGTGTTTTTCCAAAGATCTTTTCTGCATCAATTTAGATGGTCACATGGTTCTTGTTCTCTAATTGTGTGAAACAGTTTGAGAAAAATTTGTTTCAGTTCTTCAATTAAAATTTAATAGGTTCAGCTGAGAAGCCATCCATCCTGGACTTTCTTTTTTTTGGGTGGGGGGGAGTTGATTACCTTTTCAGTCTAGATGGATGTGACAAGCTTGTTTAGGAGATTGATCTACTCTGAGTTTAGTTTTGGTAGGTGGTATGTGGCTAGGAATTTAACCATTTTTTCCAGATTTTCCAATTTTGTGGAGTAGATGTTTTGGAATAATGTCCTGATGATTCTACCAATTTCATTTATGTCTGTTGTGACCTCTCCTTTTTCATTTCTGATTTTGTTTATTTATTATTTTTTTTCTTGATCAAATTGGCCAGGCATTAATAATTCTTGCTTATTTTTTCAAAAGACCAGCTCTGTGTTTCATAATTTTCTTAATTCTTTTCTTAGTTTCTAATTCATTAATTTCTGCTCTGGTCTTGATTCTTTCTTTCCATCTGAAGCTCTTAAGGTTGGATACTTCTTGTTTTTCCAATGCCCATATGTTGGCAGTTACATTTTTAATTTGGGATCTCCATCTCGCTTATGAAGGCACTTGGTGCTATGAATTCTCTGCTTAGGACTGTTTTCATTGTGTCCCATAAGGTTTTGTAAGTTGTGTTTTCACTATCACTTGATTCTGGAAATTTTATAGTTTCTGTTTTTGATTTCTTCCACAACCCATTCATTGTTTAAAAGTGTGTTGTTCATTCTCCAGGAGCTGATGGAGTTCCTGATGTGTCTCTTTTGGTTAATTTCTAGCTTTAAAGCATTGTGATCTGATATGATGCAAGAAGCGACTTCAATTTTCCTGAATTTATGCAGGCATGCCTTATGGCCCAATATTTGGTCTATTTTGAAAAAGTTCCATGGGCTGCTGAGAAGAATGTGTATTCTGTAGAATTGGGGTACAAAGTTCTGTAGATGTCTGTTAGGTCTAGTTGATCTGTGTTGTTGTTGATTTCTATTATCTAGCTGTTGATTTTCTGCTTGGATTATCTGTCTATTGATGACAGTGGAGTATTTAAGTCCCCAACTATGATGGTGTTGGTGTTTATTTCTGTTTTGTTTTCAAGTAAGTTTTGTTTTATAAACTATGGTGTACCTGTGTTTGATGCATACACATTTATGATTGTGATGTTCTCATGGTTGGATCATTCCCTTGATGAGTAAGAAGCAGCTTTCTTTGTCCTTTCTGATTACTTTTGGTTTGAAGTATATTTTATCAGATATTAATATAGTGACACCTGCTTGTTTCTTATTTCCATTTTCTTGGAATATCATTTTCCAGCCTTTTATACTGAGGAAGTATGTGTTTTTAGTAGTGAGGTGGGTTTCTTGAAGACAGCAGATTGAAGGGTCCATTATTCTGATCCACCCTGTTAACTTGTTTCTTTGGATGGATAAGTTAAAACCATTAATATTTAAAGTTATAACTATGAGGTTCAATTTAACTCCTGTCATGATGAGGTTCTTTATGGAGTTTTGTGCTTTCCTGTGGTTTGCACGTTTTTAGGCCTGCTCTATTTTGGTTATTTTGATCCTGTAGGCTCTTAAGATGGGTTGTTTGAGTCTTCTGTGTGGTATATTCCCTGAAGTATTCTATACATGTTTGGCTTTATGTTCATATAATCATATAGTTGACTTTTTTCATGGAAAGTTTTCCTTTCACCACTTATTATGAGTGATACCTTTGCTGGATACAGTAGTTTGGGATTGGAATCACAGTTTTTTAAAACACTAATGTGTTCCATTCCAGGCCCTTCTGGCTTTCAGGGTTTCCATTGAAAAATCTGAGGTAAGACATTCATCCCTCCTTCTGTACTTCTAACACAACTGAGCCCAGTGCTCAATGCTGCCCACCTTCTAAAATGGTTTGTGGACGAGGGATGACCTGTAACTTTCTGCCCACTCAATTGGATGGGCCTTTGTGCCCCAGCCACCTTAATACCTTAATCCCAGATGTAGATATCATTTCTGGAAGCTAGATTCCCTGGCTGAGGTAGTCCTACAAAACAGGAGGGGACTAGACCTACTAACTGCCCAAAAGGGACGTGTATATTTGTTTTTACAGGAAAAATGCTGCTTTTATGCCAATAAATTGGGAATCATCCAGGACAAGGTTAAGAGGCTCCAGGAAGACTTGGAGAGGAGGCAATGGGACCTCCAGGACAACCTGCTGTGGACAGGCTTACATGACTTCTTACCCTACCTTCTCCCTCTACCTGGACCCCCTCCTCCTCCTTCTCCTTATCCTCGCTGTCGGGCCTTGTGTAATTAACAAATTACACAATTTATTCACCAGGGCCTAGAGACAATAAGACTTCATCAGGTTGAGATACATTATCACAGGCTGGCAACTCAGGAATTAAGTTCCTCAGATGACTCACTGCCACTTCCTCTGCCCTCCATGTGACCAATGATGGACCTGAAGAAGCATGGTCCTTTGGAATGCTTCCAGGCTGTTTGTCTGCTGTTGGCAAGGGATGGTGATTTTTCAGAAATGCCTGGTAGAAATATCCAACCTGCATGCCCAGAGTCACCTGCTTGAGTGAAACTAAATGCTTTGTTTCTACATTAAATAGATCAGCACCCCCACTGCTGGAACCACTACTGCTGCTGCTGAAGCTTCCGCTGCTGGATCTGTCGCTGCTGCTGCTAAAGCTGCTGCTGCTGAGTCTGTTGCCACTGCTGCTGAAGCTGCTGCTGTTGGGTCCACTGCTGCTGCTGCCGCTGCTGCTACTGCTGTAGCTGCCACTGCTGGAGCCACCGCTGCTGCCTCTGAAACTGCTGCTGCTCTGTCTGCCACTTTTGCTGCAGAAGCTGGGGCTGAGGCTGCTGCTACTGATCCACCAATGCTTGGGCTGCTGTTGCTGGTGCCAGAGCCGCTGATGTTGCTGCTGAACTCTGCCCCTGCTTGAGTCCTGCTGTCGGCTCAAGTTGGTGTGGCTGGGTCCCAGGACTGCTGCTCTGCTGGAGTTGGGCACAGGCGGTGGGGGAGGGGAGGGAGCCACAACTGCTCTAGGTCTCTCGCTGTTCCACGTGTTCTTCTACCTTGTGATCTGCTCCTCTGTTGTTCACTGCCACTCTCCCTTCATGTTTCTAGAGTTTGCCGAGAGCTCCGGTGTGAGTGGAAGCTCCCCTCACCTGGCTTTTTCTGCAGCTTGAGCCTTGCCTGGTGGCTTTATGGTGTGCTGCCGCTACTGCAGTCAGCAGACCTGCCAGGGCCACTTTTGCCAGCCTGTGCAGGCTCTGGATGCTCTGGATCTCTTCTACTTCCCCGCTGCCACTTCAATTTCCTATACACCTTGCTTTTTAGTAAAAGTGTGTATTTTGCTGAGTTTTTTTGTCTTTTCCCCCACTAGGCTGCTTTGGTATGGTACCTACACTGTCATCTTAACCGGAACTCCAAGCCCTTATTAAGTTGACATTGGTGTTAATTTCCACTTGATTCCATCTATACAAGACAATGAACTCCATAATTTACTAAGAATAGTATCCAGCTTTGGCTGTTAAGAGGTTGACAACTGCTTTTTTTTTTTTTTTTTTTTAATTTAATTTATTAGTTTTCTTTTCAGTAAATACAGGCAGTTTGGTACCATTATTTAGGCTCATCTGTGATCTGTCCCCTCCCATTAGACCCTCCTTATTATTGAAAATGGGTCGTGCATTGTGGAGTTAGCCCCCAGTTATTAGTATGATAAATGTCTCTGAAAATCATGACCCAACATGTAACTCTGACATTCTTTCCGCCCCCTCTTCCGCAAGATTTCCCTGAGCCATGTTGGGTTCATTTTTGGTCTGCTTCAGTGCTGAGGTGTTGGGGGCCTCTGAGGCTCTGGCTCTCTGATTTGGTAGGAGTTGATTTTTCTCTGCATTGATCTCCTTCCCCTTTGTGCTGGTATCCAGTTCACAGGAAAACATCACCCTTGCTTATTTCGCCAGTTGTCCTTAGTTTCAGTTGGGCCCCTTCTGAGGTATGTTGGGGCAGCTCTCTTCTTAGGATCTGCTTTTAAGAGCACTTATTTAGAAGGAAGCAGGGGCCGAAGGGGAGTGAGGGAATGGAGTTGGTCTGACTGTCAGAAGTCTGATATATTAAGGGGGCATATAGAGAAACACTAAGCTACATTGGGAGGGATCAGGCATTAGGAAAAGACAAGTGTACTACATGGACATGTTGGTAGTCTAAGAGTTACAGACAGAGTGGAAAGTGACTGAAGGAACTGAGTGACAGCTATGCTTTGGACCTAGAGGAAGACAGAGGACTAACAGTCTCTGAACATGTGACACTTTGGCCCTTGATAAAGATGACAGAGGCAGAAGTAACAGCTAACACATTCTCTGGAAGGAGGAGCTCAGGTCAGATCCTGTTCTGTCTGTGACATTTCCTGTGGGTGAGAAGGTACTTGCAAGTTTAAATGCACCTAAAACTAGTCATCTCTGTAGCATCTTCTAAGCTGAGGAGTCTTTCATTTAAGTAGCCGCTTCTAAGGCCCATTCTCTTTGATGCTAAAATCCCTTTTCGTGAAGCTTCTATGTGTAAGGTCACCTTGATACACACTAATAAAAATAATAGTTCCCTTGCTCTATAAGTGCACTCTTAACATGTACTTCCCATGGAGTTAATACACTTCAAAATACTAGTCTATTTCTTTAGTTGACATGTGAGCTATGGCATGAATCAGAGATGGTATTTGTGAACATAGAGCCAAAAGAAAATTCTAAATTGATGCAAGGACCATGTCAGCACACTTTTACTAAATGCAATAGTCAGCCTGTTAGTACTAATGAAGAGAATATCAGATACAGTTATTGAATGATTGAATTAACTGAGATGATAAAATGAAGCAGTCCATCTCCCACATTCTGAGGATGAGGAAGCTGAAGGCCAGTCAGTAGCAGAGCTGAAATTAAAACCCAAGTCCTTACTTACCTAAAGGTCTTTCCATAGCAATCACAACAATTTCATCATTACTTAAAAATATCATTTCTATTACTACATACTATTTATTGTAGCACTTTTGGAGGGAATAACTTTTATTATAAAGAAAGAAAGTTGGGCTTCAATTAACAGTAACAATAACAAAATCCTTTAGAGAGGTAGAATTTTAATGATGATTAGAAGTCATAGGTTTAAAAATTTCATTACCAATTTTTAGGGAAGATTAGTGAGGTTTGTGGTTTTTGTTTTTCCCCTATAAACCTGTACTATTTTGATCGTGTAAAAATATTAAAGTCTTTGAAATCTTAAAACAAAAAAAGAAAAATCTGAGGTAATACTGATGGGATTGTCTTTGTATTAGTGAGTTCTTTCTCTCTTGCTGCTTTTAGTACTCTTTTTGTTTTCATTGCTAAGAGCTTTAACTATGAAGTACCTTACAGAGTTTCTTCTTTGGTCCTGTGTACTTGGTATTCAGTAAGCTTTTTGTATCTGGATGTGTCTCTCTTTTGCAAGATTGGGAACAATTTCTTCAGTAATTTTGTTGAATATATTCTCTATGCATCTGGCATAGATTTCTCCTCCTTTTGGTATATCCATGATCCAGAAGTTTGGTCATTTTAGGGTATCCTACATTTCCCTCATATTCTATTTGCAAGATTTTTTTTTTGAACATAGCAAAGTTTTTGGACTCCTGATCAATTTCGTCTGTCTTGTCTTCCAGCTCAGAGGTTCTGTCTTCCACAAGAGTACTCTGTTGGTGAGGATCTCTAGAGAGTGCTTTAAAAGCTATTTTTTTTTGTTTGTATGTTTGTTTTCTGTTGTGTTATTTTGCATCATGTCCATCTCTTTTTTGAGGTATTATTTCAGTTTGAGGTCTGATTTTCTTTTTAAATTGTTTATTTATTTAATTTATTTGTGAGAGGGAGAGAGAGAAAGAAAGAAAGGCATATAGATTGAAAGAGAGGGAGAGGGAGAGAGAGAGAGAGAGAGAGAGAGAGAGAGAGAGAGAGAGAGAGAGAGAGAGAATATGTGTGTTAGGGCCTTTAGCTGCTGTAAATGAACTCCAGACACATGCACTGCTTTGTCTTGGGGAATTGAACCTGAGTCTTTTGGTGTCACAGCCAAATGACCTAACCACTAAGCAATCTCTCCAGCCCTGAAGTCTGATCTTGATGCTTCCTGGAATTCATTTATGCATTTGAGCATGTATTCATTATACTTAAGCAGCTTGTTATTGAGATCCTCTATTTGCTGACTCACATTCAATTCAATTATATCTCTTTTGAGACTTCTCTGGTTTTCGTCAATTAAGTTAAGCCTAGTGAGAAAAGCTGTGTGGTAAAAGAGACAATACTGATCAATTCCAATTATACGATTGTTGATATTTTGTTGGTTTGCTTCCAGTTTAGCAATTCTTTTGATCAGGGTCACATAGCTTATTGTGTTCTCATTTTGGGATTCAATTTCTGTTGTTTTCTTTATAATTTTATTGGGGGCTTCCATTGTGGGACTAGCCATCCTTGATGGAGATCTCTCTTTTATAACATTTTTCCTTTTTTTTTTAGTTTCTTTCTTTCTTTTTTCTTTTACTTTTTTTTTGGCATTGTGGTCTACCCATCTTGGGAGAAAGTTTTATTTTATTGGCCATACTTTCAGGATCTTCAGTGAGTATTCTGTTTTAAATGTGAACAGGATTGGTGTATGATGGGATTATAACTGCAGATGCAGATATTGTGGCTATTGCAAGTATTTCAGAGGTACCTGGGGAACTGGGAGGTGGGGAACTGAGAGCTCTGGCCTACTCACTTCACTTGCCAGTGTTCCTCAGCACAAGGGAATTAGGGGTTGGGAACACAGAAGCTGGGAAGCTGGTGAGCCAGGAACAAGAGGCCAGGTCCCACTGTGGACCTTGTACCCTCTGGCTCAGGGGAAATAGGATTTGAGTACCAAAGGGATGCTTAACTAGGAAACCTGAGCACAAGGCGTGCTTCCACAGTGCACATGCAGGAACCAGGCACTCCAAGTGAACAGTAGGGGTACCGGGGCCAGGGAACCGGGAGGTGGGGAATGAACTTGGAGCTCTGGCCTGTCCACTCTGCATGTACACCCTCTGGAGCAGGAGAATAAAGATTTAAGGATCAGGGGTCAGTCAATCATGAAACCTGAACAAAAGACCTTGTTGTACAGCACACACAGAGACCAAGCCACTCAAGCCAGCAGCAGGTATATCTGGACCAGGGAACTGGGAGGTGGGGAATGAGTTGAGAGTTCTGGCCTACTCACTCCTTGTACACATCATCTACAGCAGGGGATCCAGGAGTTGGGGAGCCAGGGGACATTCAATCAGGAAGATAGGGCAAGAGGCCTGCTTCCACAACAAAGTGGCAGGGTCCAGGTAGCCCAAACCAGCAGCAGGGAACTAGGACCAGGGAACTGGGAGGTTGGGAAGGATATCTTTGCATGATAATTTCTATATGCAATCACTTCCATAGATCTTGATACAAATTCCAAATACTTCAGATATCAAAATTCGAACTAATTGAGGTCAGATAAGCAGTATATAACCCAATATATGTATATACAAAATCATTATCAAAGTGTAACAATATTATTCTTGCTCTTGGTGATTATTTAGTATATGAAAAATTGTGTGTCATGTTTTAAAGTTCAATTATTGGTTCCCAGACAGATTGAAGCCTTGCTTCCATACATATTAGTGAAGCTACTTTTCACAAATGAAATGTCTCTGTATGTCCCTTGCCCATCTGTGTATTGAGATGATTATTTCTTACTGACTTATGTGAATTCATAATAAAAAGTCTTTCTGAAGTACTTCTTGCTGTATTTTAAGTGCATATTGAAAACTGATACTAACCAAAATAGTTAATGGTAAGTGTTAGTATCAATAGTTTCAAGGTATAACAGATAATTGGTACCTCATTGATGCATATTGATATAAACATTGCACAGCTGAAATCTCATCTGTGGGGGACTGGCAGGAAGGTTCAGTGATTAAAGGCACTTGTTTGCAAAGCCTGATGGCCCATTTTCAATCCCTTAGGCAGCCATGTAGACCAGATGCAAAAAGTATCACAAGCATCTGGTATTGGCTTGCAGTAACAAGAAGCTGTGGTGTATACATGCACACATACACACACACACACACACACACACACACACACACACACACACACACTCACACATAAATAAATAAAAATGAAAAAAAAAAACAAACCCATAGAATCTTAGCTGTGTGTTATATTATTTGTTAGACTCCATAAGATCACAAAGATAGTCAAGTAGATCTGCCCTCTATGGTGTTTGGGATTTAGTGACAAAATGCAATTAACTTCCTCAGCACATTGAGTTTGTAAGTATGGGTGCAGGTAAAGACACAGATTTAGATCCACTCTCTATGCTTCTTATTCTTTAAGTAGTAGCCATGCTGTTGAGTCAAGGATACAGAAGTGTGAAGCAGATTCACCATACACAGGTGATAGCTTGCCCATAAGACATAACATCCATGTACATACATATAGCTTCATGTGGGCACATTATTTAGAGATCAATGGATTTATTACTTAAGAAGACAAAAAGAATCCTAGGATCCACTGTGAGCCAGACCTCAAGGGCCCCAAGTCACATTTTTCCAGTGTGTTATACCAACAGTGCCATGCATCCAAAGTAGAGAGGGGCAAAGCTTCGGTAGTTTCTCCTTAACTCAAGATTCCTCAGGAGGGATAGAAACAACATCCAACCTAACCCTCCCATCTCAGGATGCTTCACATGCAGCACCAGGATGCCACTGGCCTGAAGATGACACATGGAAGTGGAAGGACTGGGCTAGCCTCGGGATATGGGAGAATGAAGGAACCCCAAGATGGGGACCCCACGCTCTGCCCGGATATGGCGACACCCCAAATCACTCACGAGAAGCGGTCTTGATGCAAACTGCAAGAGGATTTTATTCCAAGCGCGCTGGGGCCCACAGTCGTACACCGCACAGGGGTAGAGAACTACAGAGCCCCAAATGCAGGAATGGGACAGTTTTTATAGGGTTTCTAACAAAGCCTGTGCATTAGACCAATCATTTTTTTAATATCAGGAGCCCGCGGGGTGCGATCCAGTCAGTTTGTGCCACTCCATAGTTTTTAAGCCAATTAGTTTAATTTGTTCAAGCCCCTCGTGGACCAATCAGTCTCTTATGACCTTGGTGGTCAGCATTTGCGCAGGTCCTTGGGTGGGGGTATCAGTCTCCTATGACCTTGGTGGTCTGAGGCAGGCTGCTACAGCTTATGGTGTGGGCTATTAAGGCTTACAGTGTGGGCTATTAAGGCTGATGGTGCAGGCTATTAAGGCTTATGGTGCAGGCTATTTACAGAAACCAAATAAGTGGTTCACTTCATTACTCATTTCCCATCCTTGAGGGCTATCTCATAGTTTTTACCTAGTTTTATATTAGGAGCGGGCTCTGATATAATGAGAAGAGGGATTCTTTACTTGCTTCCAACAGAGAGTAAAGCCTGGAGTTTGAGGTATGCAGGGGCCCGCTTAAGCTCCCTTTGGAGCGTGATAGTATTTCTGGGCTTCTGAATTCTTGGGCCTTTCAAGAACAGGCATGCAAACAGAAAAGAGACTGTCTATGAGAAACACATGGAAACCTCATAGTCATCTAGTTCCTATGGAAACCCAACAAAAAGCAAGGGAAGGTATCTTATATATCACCTGTTTTCAGGAATAATGACACAAACCCATAACTTGTATTTAATTTCAATCAGATGTACAATATTTAACATGTGAAAAGCATTTAGACCAAATACATGGTCACTCATTTCTCCATTTGTAACCATCATTTGATAAATTCATTCATGCATTTAATTATTTATTGAGAACCTACTTTGTGCCAACGTTTAGAGGCACTTCTATTTACTTTCTGGCTGGAAAATGTCCAGGTGTCCCCCTCGTTCTATAAAATACATGTAATGTACACACTCTCTGATGGTGCTGTACATGTCACACATAAAGATAAAAGGTAAAAACATGAATTGGAAATTCTTTCAAGTAAACAAAGTTTTTAAATCCAGATATCCTATTCTTTAAAATGTTCACTATTTTTTTTCATTCATTTTGTAATGATTTTGAAAATAGATAAGAGCATGGTCATTTTAGTGGATGTACTTCATCAGAAGGATTTTCCAATCTAATGTTATATTATTTCATAGTCACACAAAATACAAAATTGTTAACTAGGAAAATGTTAAATGAAAATATTTGTAATGTGGAAGTATTTTAGATATTTGTAATTTAAGAATTATTTGAAAAACAGATAAAATAAAATAAATAAACTTGGATTAAAATTAAATAATCAAACTATACTTTTAAATTTGAAAATGTATTGTTTGTGAAAGCAAAGGATTACTTGGTAAACAAATTTATTGTCTAAAGAATGACTTGTGGTACAGTTCTAGGGAATGGCACACTGTGACCAGCAGAGGGCAGTATCGACTTATAAAAAATCTAAATCCAAAGCTAGGAGGAAGAGAGTCCGGCTACCCCAACCCAGACTGCGGTGGTTGATGAATTTCTAAAAATGCTTATTATCTACAGTGGAAATAAAGTGTTTGTTTACTTAACTTTGGCAGTACATGTATAGCAGTTAATTTTTTGTAAACAAAGGAGACATTAATAGAATTATCTGAAATACACACATAACACTTAGCTTATAGATGGAAAAAGCATACCTATCTTCTAATTGCCCATCCTCAGATAATTTGGGAGGCGTTTAAGGTATGAAGTTTTGTCCCTTTTAAAGACTAATCTAGCATTTTATAAATTGTTTTATTCTTTGATTATACACTTCTGCTGGATGTGGCAGCCAAACTTTAATCCTTTTTTCCCCAAGGTCACTTAAGGCTGTGTAGGAGCTACTTTTAGGAACCCGGGAGAAGCTCCATGGCACCAGGTACCTTTCTTTCTGTCTTGAGCTACCTTTTACATAGTGTAAACTGGTTAAATGATGGCCTCTCTGATCAAGAAGATGGGCAGCTTACTGGAACGGTAGGACCCTTTAGAGCGCACCTTCATCTCCTGTGGCCTGCTTGTCCTGGGGGTAAGAACGCAAATGTTGCCTGTCTTTATAGCCCCTATATCTTCATTGGCTTTGTTCTTCAAGTATGGTAGTAGAACACTTAGACGGTGAAAAGCATAGATATAGGGCACATTGAATTAACTTTTGTTGATAGTAAACAAATGTCGCCAAAGGATGGTATAAAAGCTTAAATTTTCAGTGATCAGTCATTCTGTCTAACAGCTAGCTTAAGTTGCCTTGTAACATTGTATATATCCAAGTTACGTCTCCCTTGTTAAGGCATGGGGGTCATGGTTGTCCCAAGGAGGTAACTTACTAGTAATAAAGGGGTAGATGGAACCAGGAATCTTTAGCTATTTGAGGCTAATTTTTCTGACTGGCAAGGGTCAGGACCCAAAAGTTATTTAATTAGTGGGAATAAAATGCTGACACTTCTTTAAAAAAAATATTTATTTATTTGCAAGCAGAGAGAGATAGAAGAGAGACAGATAGAGAGAGAATGGGCACTACAGGGCCTGTAGCCATTGCAAACAAACACCATACACATGTGCCCCTTGTGCATCTGGCTTAAATGGGTCCTGAGGAATTGAACCTGGGTCCTTTGCCTTCACAGGCAATATCCTTAACCACTAAGCAATCTCTCCAGCCCAAACTCTGACATTTTGATAGTGATTTGTCTTATTTTTTTAATATATTATTTATTTATTTATTTGAGAGAGAGAGAGAGAGAGAGTGTGTGTGTGTGTGTGAGAGAGAGAGAGACAGAGAGAGAGAGAGAGAGAGAGAGAGAGAGAGAGAGAGAGAGAGAAAGAAATGGGCACGCCAGGGCCTCCAGCCACTGCAAGTGAACTCCAGACACGTGCGCCCCCTTGTGCATCTGACTAACCTGGGTCCTGGGGAATTGAGCCTTGAACTGGGGTCCTTAGGTTTCACAGGCAAGTGCTTAACCACTAAGCCATCTCTCCAGCCTGATTTGTCTTATTTTTAAAAGAAATTTAGAAAGCGTTTTTTTTTAATTAGTTAGGTACACGGTGTATACAGTCATTAGCCTCCTCCCTGTCCTCCCCCCTCCGCAGGGACCCTCCTTGTTGGGGAATATGGGTCGTGCATTGTGGGGTAGCCATCAGTTATGGGTAAGAGGCAATGTATCTGTGTATAGAAAGCATTTTAACAAGGTATTTTAATAAAAACACAGGAAGTTGTACCTGAAGCACAGAGAGCATATATATCTAATCTTTAAATGCCTAATATCTATTTTATAAATACAGGCAAAACATGTTAACAGTTCTGAAGATAATTTTTGTTTCATGCCTTTTTTGAAAATAATTTTTTAATCAACAAATTTAAATTAATCAATTTGATAAGGATTTAGGTCTTACTATAGCATGTACCCAAACATCGTTTTTTTGTTAATAAAAACACTTTATTTTTCTTAATAAGGCAACTACAGCAGAATAAGATCCTAGCATCTCTGTTTTACAACATTTCTTGATAGTCTTCTTAACTGTAGATAAGCATATTAACTATTCAATGCAAGCTGAAATCAGAGATAAGTCTCAAGGCAATTGTTCATGAGGGTTAGGCTGTGCCCTGGATCAGCAACTATCATGTCCTAAAAGCCAATTTATTTTGCTAAGAAATACAGATTTCTTGGGCATCTTGTAAAATCGAAACAGAGGCAATGACTTAGCAAATAATATCTTTACTATATGACTGCTCTAGTTCATATATCTAAAGATGTGATTCTCAATGCAAACAAAGCAGACTTTGGATCTCAAAGACGATAGAGTATAAACTGGTTGTGAAAGAGCTTTGGGGCAGGCAGATTAGTCAAAAACAAAAACAAAACACTTTGGATTTAAAATAACCTTTTTTTAGTTGAAATTGGGCATGATATGAACCTTGATAAGTCTGTTTTGAAAAGATGAGAGTGCAACTGGACAATGTTCTTTATACCTCAATGTCAGAACTGTAAGTTAAAATTTATCTTAACAATATGAGATATTAGTTACTGTTTTTAAGATTTAATAAAAGCCATCTTATTCTATATAGAGAAAGCCACCTAGATTTTGATTGTTACAGTTATTGGGATTCTATTGTGAAAGGGCAAGTAACATAAAAATCTTTGACAAACATCCTATTACATGTATCATAGTCTTAATGAGCTTTATATTTAACATTTGTTTACTAAGAAAACTCTTGCAAAAGAAATCCACAGAAATTAATATAATAAATAAGAAGGGGACTGGACAGTTTATTCAAGGTTACCTGAACTTTAGACCTCATGTTACCCCAAAGTGACAAAGTTTAGTTGAATTTACCCGTGTCTAGCATGGAATCCTACTTACCTTTATGTAGACTTCATCAGAAAGAAGCAGAATTCAAGCTGGTCATGTCTCATTGACATGTTTCCCAAGATCTGTTGATTGCCTGTGTTCTATTGTTATCTTTTACAAAGTTGCACCTATGTCACACTGACCTCCCTTTTTCAAGGTTCTTTAGTGGGAATATCTTTCCATTCAGCACTCAGCATTTCCTGTTACTAAGTATTTCCTTTGATCAATTTTATGACACCAAAAGTCTGTTTTAAAGAAATGCCTCTATCTTTTAATTAGAAGGGAAAGTTAAAAGAAACTTATCAGTCTCCTGGGGGATATGGCAAGGGAACGCTGGTGGTATAAGATTCCTACCAGCCTATCTAGAAGAGGATACCTTCTCAGAATCTCTGTTATAAGTATTGTAAGCACTATTGATCTACTTCTAATGTCAGCAAAATGACAGTCAGACTTGACTGTTGTGTATGGCCAAGGGCATATCTATACTGTCAGCTGTTGGCTTCTGTACAAAATTACCTCTTGTGAAAGCCATAGAATTTATCTGAAACAGATTTACAAAGAAGACATACTAACAAAAGCCATGAAAATAAATTTCATTTTCAAATTAACATGAAAACCCAGAGCCCTCAGAAATGGAGCAAAGGCATAGAGCAGCCTATACTGTTTCCCTAGCTTCAGGCAGTACAGAGAGAAGCCCCCAAAGTGGGTCCCCGTCTCCAAGGAAGAATGCCTCTTGTTCCCAGAGAAGGGCAATACTGGACTGACATAGGGACCACTGGGTCACATCCAAAACATCAGGGGGAAAAGCTTGTTTCAAAGTGTCTCTGTGACTTTGAGTTATTCAACAGCACCAAGCAATCCATAATCTATGACCTGTCCTTCTGGAGGTATGAGTATTTTAGAAAATGTTCATCTTTAAACAGTGCCTAACTCAATTATTGGGAGAGTTCTAAGCAGGACCTGTTTTTTCTCATTTTTATACTTGTATACATGTATATAATATATTTTGGTCTTACCTCCCACACAAATACCCTATCTTCTCTCCTCTCACTTTCACTAACGACCTTTCTCTTCATTAGTGCTCCTATTACTTTCATGCCTTCTCTGAGGCTCACTGAATTAAATAAGGGTTGTTGGCATGGTATGGATAGGAGATTATTTAGTATGAAATGGGCAATTTACCAGTGGGTATACCACTGATGAACATGACTCCAACTATTCCAATAACTATTAGCTGTCTTTAGTTACTCCGTAAGGTGTGGGATCTACAAACCATTCCCCTATCCATGATTAAATATCGACAAGAACAATCTTGTATAGGAAACATAGCTGCTGTCAGTTCATGAGCATAATGGCCAAGTCATATAGAGAAGACAGCAGCCTCTTCCTTGTCCTACCTACTCTTACTTCATTTCCAGCCCCTCTTTTGTAAATTCTCTGAGCCTTGGAGAGGAAGCCACTTTTAAGTCTCAGGACACAGTAGTCATTTATTCCTGGCAATTTTTTCAGCTTGTATGTCTGCATTAAACTCTTCTTATTGTAATATGAAACTTCTGAGATAGAGACTGCAAGAAGTACTATCCTATGGAAAGAAATGTAGCTATTCAAAAGGCGGCTCGACATACTGTCCTCTCAGCATAACCACAGCAGTAGGGTCCCACTCTAGCTCTGTTTTCCCTAGCCAAAGACTTTCTGCCAGTGTTTTTAGTATCAGTTATGGATTCTTTCCTGTGGAGTGGGTCTCATATTCAATTAGAAAGCAGTTGGTTTTTCCCATAACATTCATGCCACTATTGCTCAGTGGGAATATCTTTTCAGGCAGGTCAGTTGTAATTATACAGGATCCACAACTGGGTAAGACTGTTAATGAAATTTCTACTGAAGTTCATGTAGCACCTGCTGTCATAATGAAGCTAGCTAGCAGGGAGGAAATTTCCAACTCATTTCCAGCTTAGTTTCTCCATATCCTGCTACTAAAACATTGTATATCTTTTGCAATAGGGATTGAAAAGAGCAATAGAAACATCCTATATTATTTGAAGGGCCTTTATAGCCTCTCTGACCAACTTGTTGGGAGGAATTTCATCCTTGGCAGTAGGATAGATTAATAAAGTATGGCTTCTCCATGCAGATTTACCTCCCCACGTAGGGGACCTGTGTTCAAACACTTTAGAATTCTGTCTTAATCAGCTTACCACATAGTACATGTCCATATGACTTAGTTATATATCCTCAGTTTTGACTCGTTCCCCCACCATCCTGTTCTCTTCCTCATCCCCATGCCTCTGTCCTTGCTTAATCCTTTCCCTCATTTTATCATACCCTTCTGCTTTCATGTTGCATTTGTCCTGCTATACCAACACAAGAACTCATTTCTGTTCCAGTCCTCTATAGATACTCATTCTTATACTGACTAACCTAGAAATACCAAGCTAGGATCTACATATGAGAGAAACATGCAGTGTTTATGTTTCTGAGCCTGGAGTAACTCAACTCTATGATCTTTTCAGTTCCACCTATTTTTCTACAAATTTTATAATATCATTTTCTTTACAAGCTAATAAAACTCCATTGTATATGTGTGCTATATATTTTAATCCAAAATTCATCAGTTGATGGGCATCTAGGCTGATTATATCTCCTAGCTATTGTGGAAAGAGTAGCAACAAATATTGATGAGCAAGGCTTGCAGAAGTATAGTCTTTAGGGAGTGGATATCTGGGTCATAATGTAGTTCTAGTTTTAGCTTTTTGAGAAACCTCCACACTGATATTTATAATGGCTACACCAGCTTTCATTTCCATCAACAATAACTAATTTTATTGCATCATAATCAGCAGTTTTCTTTTTTTAATGTTAATACTGGCCATTCTGATCATAGTGAGATGGAATTTCAAAATAGTTTTAATTTGCATGGTTCTGATTGCTAAGCATGTTGAACATTTTAAAAATTATTTTTCAGACAGTTGCATTTCTTTTGAGCACTCTTTGTTTAGTTCTATAGCCATTTTTTTGATTGTATTGTCTGACTTATTGCTTAGGTTTTAATTCTTTGTAAATTCTCGATATTTATCTTTTGTCGGATGTATTCAGATATATAGTGGTTAAAAGTTGGTGCAGTTGCCTTTGCATAGCTGACCCAAAGCACCAGGCCAAAAGCAGTTTATGGTAAGAAAGTTTTTATTTTGGTTTACTGACTTGAGGGGAAGCTCTATGATGGCAGGGGAAAACACTGCATCAGCAGAGGCTGGATATCACCTGGAGAATGTGCCAAAAACTGACAAAGGGAACCTGGCCATAACCACAAGCCTGTCCCCACTAACACACATCCTCCATCAAGGTTCCAATCCCCAAATTGCTACTGGCTAAGACCTAGTATTCAGAACACATGAATTTATGGGGACACGTAATTCAAACCACTACAAAGGTTTTCTCCCATTCTGCAGGCTGCCTCTCGATCCTCTTGGATATTGCCTGTATTTGACAAAAATTTTCTAATTTCATGTGGTCCATTTGTCAACTGTTGACCTTGTTTCTGAGCAACTGAAATTCTATTCAGAAAATCCTTACCTTGCCTCTATATTGTAGTAAACTCCATTCCTTTTCATTTAGCAGTTTTAGAGTTTTGGGACGCTCATTGAGGGTTTTGACTCATTTGGAGCTGAATTTTTTGGGGGGTGGGTAGGTGGGCTGGTGAGAGGTAAAGATTTAACTTAATTCTTATACAAATACTATCCAATTTTCCTAGCACCATTTGTTGAAAATGTTATCCTTTAACAGTGTGTTTTCTTGACATGTTTGTCAAAGATAAGTGAGCTGTAGTGTTATGACTGATGTCTAAGTCCTATACTCTTTTGTTGGTCTAAATGTCTGCTTTATCTAGACCCAAACTGCAATGGTACCATAAAATTCTACTTCCTAAAAGGCATACCAAATGGCTGAACCTTCACCAGGCCCTTACAGGAAACACCTGAACCACAAGACACTGGAGAGAGTAGGATCAAGTCTAACCTAAATCCTCTACATCTTCCCTCTCTCCCTCTCCTTCTCCCTCTCTCTCTCACTCCTCTCTAACTTCTATATATTAGTTACCTTTTTTCCTCATTTTCTTAGGGGACACTGACCTGTAACTCCCAGTACCGGCATGGGGCTATCACCCACAATGAGCTTTTGATCAGAGAAACCTACAAGGTTTTCTAAAAGAATGACATATTTCTGTCAGAGTACTTGATGACCCACCAAAGGTTAGTGGTAAGACCCTATTGCTGAAGACACCATATGCAGCTGACACAGAAAATGGAATGGCATGGCTGGAAGCCAGGAGAGAGTCAGTCCCCAGAAGTCAGCGCATCTAGTGCCAGAAGGTGCTACATGGGCAACTGGGGGACACAACCAATATCTGTCCAAGCAACTCATGGTCCAACCTACTTAGCAAATAACCTGTTGTGATGCCCACACAAGTGCAATAGTGGCACACAACCATGGTGGGGAACCAACTGCTTTTGGTTCGCTAATTGATCCCCTCAGTGGTATGAGACCCATAGCTGGAGCTGGGAAACAAGTCACAACCATATCCAAACATAAGCCCAGTCTCCAATATCAAGCTACCATCAATCATGGGCTACAAGAGGGCCTACACCTATTAAACTCTCTATAAAAAAAAGTAAGGGCTATCTCATTTGTCCTGGTGCTAACTTACTCTCCATTGGAGAATCTGCTTCTCTTTTTCCGATAGATGCAGATCCTAAGGAGAGAGCCACCCCATCATACCTCAAAAGGGCCCTGGCTAAAACTAAGGAAAATTGACAAAACAAGCAAGGGTGCTATTTTCCTGATGAACCAGATACCAGCACAAGGGGAAGGAGACTAACACAGAGAAAACTCAACTCCTACCAAATCAGAGAGCCAGAGCCCCAGAGGCCCCCAACACCTCATCACTGAAGCAGACCAAAAATGAACCCAACATGGATCAGGGAAATTTTGTGGAAGACGGGGCAAAAAGAATGTCAGAGCCACATGTTGGGTAGTGATATACAGAGACATTTATCGTACCAATAACTGTGGGCTAACTCCACAATGCACGACCCATATACATCAACAAGGAGGGGCCAATGGGGACGGGGTAGGTCATGGATGAGCTTAATAATGGTACAAACTGCCTGTACTTGCAGAATAGAAAACAAATAAAAAGAAAAAATGTTTGCTTTGTGCCAGTGTCATAGACCATGCTGTTTTCATTACCATGACTTTGTATGTATCTTGAAAGCAGGCATGGTGGTAGCTCCATCAGTTTTCAAATTATTCAAGATTGCTTTGGCTATCCATGTTTTTGCATTACCATGTGAATTTTAGTTTATTTTTTTCTATTTCTGTAAAGAATGGTGTTAGAATTTTGATTCATATTGCATTAAATTTGTAATTTTTTGGTAGCATGTTTTATTTTCAAGATATTAATTCTCATGAACAAAGAGCATGGGAGCTCTTTCCATCTTCTAGTTTCTTCCTTAATTTCCTTCTTAAATGTTTAAAGTTTTCATTGTATGTTTAAAGTTTTCACTTTCTTAGGTATATTTATTTCAAACTAGTTTTTTTTTTTTGATGCTACTGTGAATGGGACTGATTTCTTGTTTTATTTCTCTGTATTTTTTTCAATGGTATGTAATAAAGCCACTAATTTCTTTTTCTTATCTGATCACAGTGCAGTTGATTATCCCAAAATTTTTGTAGCACTATTGCACCTATGGGCACATCTTGCCTGCCTGATTGACTGTGTAGCCTGTAGGACTCACTGCTTTTTGGGCTATAGATGATCTTTACCCCCAGTAGCTTCATGTTGAGAGAGAGAGAGATACCCTGTCTCCAAGAAGTATGTGTTGGGCAATAAGAGGATACCTAATATTCCCCTCTTACATCTATATGAAAATGCATGGGGCACCTGCACATACAGGTGCATACACCACACATTATACACACAACAGAAATACTCTACACACACACACACACAGGCACACACACATATGTAGTTGTTACTGAGAGTGTCATTCCTATGATTTGTTAGGTGATGTCCCAGTTGGCTCTGTAATTATTATTTCTTTTTCTCCTCCCTGTTAGTTTTGGGGGTTTGCTGCTTTGCTCTATTGCACATGGTCAAGTCAATTCCAAGTCTTCTTTGTTCTCCATTTCTTGGTAATATTCTTGCATGTGTTCTCATGGATGAGCCTGTTTTTCTTCTTCCACCCTATGTAGTATCTCTGTAAGAATTTTCTTGAGTTCTGGTTTGGTTGTCATGAATTCCCTTAATGTTCTTATTTCTCCATTAATTTTGAAATATAACCTTGCTGGTTATAGTAATCATGATTGGAAATTGTTTACTTTCAGGGCCTGAAATATATCTTTCTTTCCATTCTTTTCTGGCTTTTAACATTGCTGAAGAAAGATCTTAAGTTATTCTGGTGTCTTTGCCTTTGAATTTGAGTTGGTGTTTTCCCCTTTTCTACTATCAGCATGCTTTTCTTTTGTACTTATTGTTGCTTTCTTGACTATGGTGTGTCATGGAGAGGTTTTTCTTTGGTCACGTATGTTTGCATTCTAAATTCCTCTTGTTTTTTTGGCACTCTTTCTATGTTTGGAAATGTTTCTGCAATGATTTTATTTAATATTCCTTCAATTTTCTTACATGTTATCTTGGTTCCTTTATCTACCCCATTGATTCTAAAGTTTTATTTCTTGGATGTGTCCAAGAGTTTATGGAAGTATCATTCATGCTTCTTTACATTTTTCTTTATACATGTCTGAGTATTATTATAACCATTTTACTTTCAATCTCTGAAATTTCTGCTTCTGCAATTTCGTGTCACTTGGTAATTCCCTTTGTTGTGATTTTTGAATGATTCTTTTATTTCTGGAATTCCTTTGGTTCTCTCCTAGGGTTTTGATTTCCTTGCTGAATTTGTTCTTTATGTTTTAAACTTTCTCTTTCAATTAACTGACAATATCATTTACTTTGGAAACTGTCTTGTCAAGGTCTTGAATAGATTTCCTTACTTCATTCACATGATCATTGGTCCTTTATAGAAGCAGTGTTATGAATTATTTCTATGACTTTATATTATATTCAGGGGTTTTGGTTTCCATTATAGGAAGTTGGGAGGTAGGGAATGTGTCATGTGGATTTTTCCCTCACATTGTACATTTCTTCACGTTGTGTTTATCACATTTGTTCCAGGTTTAACTTCCCCCTTTCCCAGGATTTGTTGGGGGATTGTGTAGGAATGAACTATGAGAATGAAATATGGAGATAAACTATAGGAAAGAACTATGGAAATATTTATTACAGACCTTAAAATAACTCTTCTATTATTATTGATATTAGGTGTTTTTGCCTTTGAATCTGAGTTACTAAATTACTTACTTGTAACTTGCCCTAAAGTTAATCTCGCAACTCTATAATCCACTTGCTTAAAACAATATAACTAGGTGTCCTCTGCTTTGGTGTACCTTTGATCTGAATGGCACAGATGACTAATATTGACGAGCCATATTCAGAGATGCTGACTGATCTTAAGCTATATTCTTTGCCCAATTTCCTCAGTGGCTTGGTTGGACTCTTGATGCAGAACAAGTGTACCTGTGTAAAAAGTGCTGATCATAGCACTGAAGTCAGTGAGGCCAGTAACTATGGACTCAAGATCTGTTGAAGACAACAGGAGGATGTTGCAGACAGGTTTGCACTATTGGTAGAAATCAGCCAACCAAGAGAAGCTTTCTGGAAAAAAAAAAGTTTTATTTTGGCTTACAGACTCAAGGAGAAGCTCCATGATGGCAGGGGAAAACAGTAGTATGAACAAAAGGTAGACATCACCCCCTGGCCAACATAAGGTGGACAATAGCAACTGGAGAGTATGCCAAACACTAGGGAAACTGGTTATAATACCCATGAGCCCACCCCTAACAATACACTGCCTCCAAGAAGCATTAATTCCCAAATCTCCATCAGCTGTGGACTTAGCATTCAGAACACCTAAGTTTATGGGGGATACCTGAATCCAGCCACCACAGCAGGATTAATGTGATTGCCCTTGCCATCAGAGTGCATGTGTGTTCTGGATCAGCAGCGTCTAGCAGATCGTACCCCTAAATCCCTTCATTTAACAAATCTTTAAGGATTATCCAAAATCATAATTTTCTTACCCTTTGCTCATGTAATATAATACTTGTTCCTCTATTACTGCTTTTTGGCTACTCGACAAAAAGTGCCAGTGAATAACTGTGTGCAGAAGAAGACACAGCCTCATCAACAACAGAATGGAGGAGACAGGAGATGCCACAGGTTTACCAATGGTTTAAACTAAACTTCTCTTCAGTTTCTTTTTTCCTCAGGCTATTGCTAGAGGCAGCTAGCCCACTCTTGGCAGGGTGTACCAGTAATTAGCTCTTCCACTTCTCAGGTTCTTTTCCTAGATGCAGTTTTCTCACTTATGGAAAAGAAATTCACGGAAGTTAGTCTTTCTTAAATTCAGGGCTGTGCCTTTCAAATATGGCAGCATTGTTTCATTTTCTGAGGAATTTCACTCATGGCTCTTAACTTACAGATATTTAGGCTGAGAGGCACTGGTACTCTTCATGTATTCGTCAATAAATCCGGCTCTATCTCAATGTACATGACCCTTTTGTATTATATTTGTGTTCCTGGGTAAGGCTTATCAGTTGAAGACTGATGCTGTTTGTGTGTGACACTAGAGTCCAAGGAGGGCCCTGAACTCAAAGCATCTTCTTGTCAAGGAGTGTGGGGTACTTACTAGTGTCTCCCTAATAGACTTGGTGGGCAGAGTCATCACGGCTCCTCTGAGCTCTGAATAGTCTCCTGTGCAGACTGGATGGGCAGAGTCAGGACCAGCTTCCTCTACCTGCTAGATGCAGTCGCCAACACAGACCAGGTGAGCAGATTCGAGACTGGTTCCCTTACCAGGTAGTCTTCCTAGGGAGTGAATGCACAGTCAGGCAGGCTCCCTCCTGGTGCTGGTTAGTCTCCAGGTTTGCGGAGTTAAACCTGCTCTCTCTGGGATCTTTGAGAAGGTAGGTGGAGCTATACCTGTTCTTTCCCAGTGCTAGGATGGGCAGAATTATTACCCATGCCTTCTAGGCACTGACGGTTCTCTTCAGTGTGGACTGAATTGGGAACCGCTTACAGTTTCCTACATGCGTGGCTCTATGGACTTGTACCTGGACACTGAATTCTGTCTCATGTCTCCTTGTGGATAATGTGGGATGAGCTATACCTGTGTCCTCAACATACTTGCTATTCTACATGATCATATAGTATTTTTAATATCTACCTAGTTTCCAAACTTGTATATCTTCTCCCACCTCTCCCAGCATAAAATGGCACAGAAATATCTCATGTAGGAAAACATGCAATAAACCCCTTATTTGGATCCTAAAAGAAGAAGGTATTAAAATGTAGGTGGAAATCAGGTTTTTGCATCCACATTAAATAAGCAATGACCATTTTTAAGGGGCACTTCCTGGATGTCTTGGCTGAATCATTCTTTTGTATCTATAATATACACTCGGCTAAACCATTTAGCTCTGTTGTGTTTGCTCCTTATATTTCTTTCATTTCCTTTATTCTGACTTATCTTATTCAGCCAATATGTACTTGCTATAAAATCAGATTATTGGAATTAATGTGAGATAAGGCGCTATTGGTTGGTTGAGCTTAATGCTTGTAATGGTTCCATAAATAATTGTTCTGCAGGCATAGAACTGGAAGAATCCTTCCTCTAGGGAAAGTTTTCTCAGGTGGGTGGAACCTCCATAATCCTGTTAAGCTAGACCACATTGGTCAGGTCACTAGTTACTTTGCTGACTCCTAGATGGGCTCAGTGCCAAGGAGCAGAAGGCCTTCCGTCCGTTGATTTAAGTACTTCTGTTGGCCTGAGATTTAGTCTAGCAGTCAGCAACACAATCGTTACTGCATAGGGAGGCTCTTCAGCATACCTCCCAATCTGTACTGGCCACTGAACCTTGGCAGTTCCAAAGCCATTTGTTTGTATTCTTTGGCGTGAAGATACACCTTCACCACTTTCAGATCCTAATGTTGGCCACTCCAAAGAATAATCTTACAAGGCATGAAATTGTATATTTCATAAGTATAAATTTATATAAACATAAATGTAAATTGTACATTTAACCAAACATGAACTATTATCCACCATATTATAATGTATTAAGGTATCTAATTTAAATAAGGAATTTTCAAATATGTATAATTTAGTGTCATTTAAATTTTCAACCATCATAGAAATTGTAGAAATTATTTATAATACATGTACATTTAATACATTTGTAAAAGCTTGGAAGAGAAATTGTATGTAATGATCAGATCAGACTTACTTGAGAGGGGGGTGGGGAAGAATGTGGGCTAAAATTATTGTTGCACCATAGTGACATTTTGTGTTAATTCCTGATAGTATTGGATACATATATTTTTCATATTATCAAGTAGAAAATATTCATAATTTAGATGTTTATAAGATAGTTATCTCCCCAAGCCAACCAGGACATCACTTAAGAAATCATGGAATGATACTCTAACAGCTATGTGTACATGCACATGTGCATGTGTGTAGAGAATGTGGTGTGGTATGCATAATGCATGATGTATGAATATGTGTGTGTTATCTATAGTCCAAACAAGTAGTAGGTTCTGCTTCAATTGACAATTAAAAAGTACATAAAAGACTAGAACTGAAGATTAGTGGTAGAGTACTTGTATAACATGTATAAGGCCATAAGCTTATTCTCAGCACAGTAAAAACATAAGCATTTATGCATGTAAGTTGTACAATTTTATATATATATATATATATACATATATATGTATGTATAAAATAATCATTGTGAGATCAGTTATAAGGAAAATAATGGTTAGATAATCAGATTTAAAAATATCAAACACCTCAATCAAGAAGATTTTATCCCAAGGATTCAATATACATAAATCAAAAAATGTAACACATCATATAAATAGACTGAAGGAAAGAAATCACATAATGATCTCAACAGAAACCGAAAAGGTTTTTGGCAATGTGTGGAAATCCATTAATGATAGAACTCTGGAGAGATTAGAGATGGAGGAAACATCATTACCTCAACATAATAAAGTCTTTCTATAACAAACATAAAGCCAATATCCTACTAAATGGAGAAACTCATAAAATATTTACATTAAAATCTTTGACAAGTAGAGAATGCACTCTCTCCACTGGTGTTTAATTTAGTGTTTGAAATTTTATATGGCAATAAGATAAGGAAAGAAAATAAAAAGGATACAAATTAGAAAGGAAAAAGCCAAGCTATCCTTATTTGAAGAAGATATGATTCCATACACAAGAGAATCTGTAGACCTCTCCAGAAAACTCCTAGAACTGATAAACATTTTCAGCAAAGGGGCAGGATATTAAATTAACATTCAAAAATCAGTCACCTTCTTAAACCAATGATAAACATGCAAAAAGAAGAAATCAGGGAACTAGTTTCATTTGCAATTGCCACAAAAAATTAAATATATCATAATATCCCTAACAAATGAAGAACACTACAATGAAAACTTCAAAACACTGAAAAAGAAATTTAGGAAGACCTCAGAATATGGAAAAACCTCTCAAGCTCAATGACCAGAAGAACTGATATCATGACAATGGTCATCCTACAGAAACTGATACACAGATTGAATGTAACCCCAGTTAAAGTTACATCACTATTCTTTACAGAAAAAAATAGTTTAAAATACATAAAGAAACAAAGAATACCTTGGATAATCAAACATGTCCTTCACATAGGCTAACACTGATTGACCTTATAGCTTGAGTTGAGCTTGTCTGCTGGAGACTCAAGTTATGTGAGTTTATGGGACCATAAACTTAAGCTATTACATTCAAACTACCATAATATGTATATATATAGTAATATATAATATATTACCAGATAGATAGATAGATAGATAGATAGATAGATAGATAGATAGATGATAGATAGATATACATACACACACATTACTCTCTCAAACATCACAAGTCAAGCTTCCATTATCTGCAATTCTCTTGGTCTTCTAGTCTGTCAAACCTCATCAATTAGCTCAAAAACTCAAGGTCTGGTAAATGTTTATCCAAAAAAAGGATTGAAAGCATGTGGTTGATATATAACTGAGAAATCTTTTAGAATACAGAGACATTATTGCTTTGTGAAAAAACAAAAGAAATTAAACCTCTATACAGAGCCAATCAAGAAAGTCAAGTAAGCAACAAGCTAATGAAATATTATTTCAGCTAAATGGAGTATAAATAAAGTATAGTCACAGGAAACTGACTTCATAGCAAACAAAGACACAAAAAGTAGTGTTCTATAGCTGAAGTAAATGATGCACAGAAAGTAAGTCTTCTCAGGATATCTTCTGGATATAGCACCTGGAGTTTTCTGGGAGACATGTGAGTTGCAGGCAATAGTGATGATTGCAGACCTCCTCTCTGTTTAGGCTGCAGTCGTGTAAGGAGTGTGAAACTGCCCAGCAGCAGAATTACCACTGTGCACACTGACATGCTTGCTGGCACTCGCTCTCACTATTACCTCTGCAGAAGGCAGAGTCTCCATGCCCTACTGGTAAGCCCAGCAGCAAGTTCTGGGATGTTTTATTTTTGTAGCTATGCTGCTATCCCAGGTATCCGGATTTTACAAAATTTCTATCTTCTATTGTTGAATCTCAATGTTCTCCCACAGTTGTTCCTCTCAGTATGCATCTGTAGCTTGTTTATGGTGAATAGTTGACAATATATACATACATAAAATTGTATATATATATATATATATATATATATATATATATATATATATATATATATAGTGATAAAATATCTTATGAAGCCAGGTAAGGTGGCACACACCTTTAATCCTAGCACTTTTGGAGCCAGAGGTAGTAGGATTGCTGTGAGCATGAGGCCACCCTCAGACTACATAGTGAATTCCAGGTCAGCCTAGGCTAGAGCAAAGCCTACCTTGAGAAAACAAAACAAATCTTATAAATAACAAACAAAATATTTAACTCCTTTGGACCATCAGGAATCACTTTGTATGCATACATTCTTTTTGATCATATTAAGTATTATTATCTAGGCTAAGAGTGAGAACTAGGGCTTATAAATGTATTTGGAATTATCAACTTTTTCAAGGAAAGGAGAAAAAATAAAATTGAACATTGTTCCTTACCTAATAAAATAGATAATAATACCTTTTATAATAAATTTATTATAATTACTATTATTTTACTGGCAATGCAGTGAAGACTATAGAAACATTCCCCAGGGACATTTCTTCTTATAGTCTCTCCACATTCATATTTACTGGAGGCTTGCAGAAGCCCAAGCACTTAAAGTTCTTAGGTGAAAATAATGGTAACAAACTAAGGTTGACAGTCAGATAACCTTACTGGGTAGCAAACCATCCCCAAATATAATGCTTTAAAAGGACAATTCAGGGCTGGAGAGATGGCTTAGTGATTAAGCGCTTGCCTGTGAAGCCTAAGGACCCCGGTTTGAGGCTCGATTCCCCAGGACCCATGTTAGCCAGATGCACCAGGGGGCATACGTGTCTGGAGTTTGTTCAGAGTGGCTAGAAGCCCTGGCGCACCCATATTCTCTCTCTCTCTCTCTCTTCCTCTTTCTCTACTGTTGCTCTCAAATAAATAAAAATAAACCAAAAAAAATTTTAAAAAAGGACAATTCAGTATTTAGTTCTGATTTTGTGTCCTGGAAATTTGTGCCTGGCTCATTCCAATGATTTTCTCATCTCTGTGCAGCTTCAAGCAGGAGCCATTGTGTCTAGTCTGTCATAATGGATGCCTCCCCTCTGGACTGCAGAATTGGCAAAGCACATTCATATGGTGGTCAGAAAAAAGTTCAAGATACTTAGTGGGAACAGGCAAGTCTTCTTACAGCTTTGGCTTGGAATTAGGAATTTCATAGTTTCTGAAACCTAGTTTTTTGTCTAAGAAAGGTAAAAATGTATGATTCAAAGGTTAGAAAAATTGATTCTCCTTTATAATGGGCAGAGCTAAAAGTTCATCTAGCATGTGCATGTGTACTGTGCATGAGGGTGCCATCTTTGCAAAGAATCTGTCAAATGGGGACTCAAACTTGGGTGTCTCATTCCACTAAAATAACATTTACCTGCTATGCCTGAAGCCATCCTCATTTGTGAAACCAGGGACACATCTCAAAGGTTAGGACTCAAGAAGGCCTCAGTTGGTACTGGCTGATAGTATGCACACAAGGCTTCAGCACCCATGTCTGAGGGTGCTCATGTAGGCAGGTTTCTGCCTTAAACACACTAATATAAAATTCTGGGTCAAGTGCTCTCAAAATAGACACATGTCACTTGGCTGGCCCCTATCTGTTGTTTACTTACACTGAGAATATTCTTCCTGGAACTCAGTTGCAGTGGAAAGTGGGAATCGTGCCCTCTGCATGGAATCATTAGCTAAGTGGTTAAAAAAAGACTGGAGAAACACAAGGATTTCAGGGACATGAAGTTAATTTTATATCTCACAAAGGGAATAGCATAAATTTATTTTAAGTATCCATGTATAAAGAGGTTATGTTGGTCTTAATTACATAGGCCAGATTATTGATAAAGTTTATTGTGACTGGGCATAAGACCATGACTAGCTTACCCCACCAGTAACTGTTATAGCTGACAAACAGAAAAACAAGTATTCATAATTGCACTTGGGTGAGGAGCCTACTAGCAGAAAGAAAGAAACTGGAGGGTTGAATTTCATTTACCAGGGGACTGAAGTTGGGTGGGGGTTAAGGAGATGTTGGTCAAAGTTTGTACATTTCAGATCTTTTGTACAAAATGGGGACTATATTAGTGATAATTCATTGTATATTTGAAAGCTTCCGGTCAAGTGGGTCTTAGAATTTCCCACCACAACAGCTAGCATGAATATGTGGTCAGATGATTTTGCCATGTCCTCACATACATGTTAGAAACCATTAGTTGGTTGGTTAAAGCCAGGTTTTACTCAAAATATAGAAATATTAAAATATTACTTATACCATTTCTTAATAAAATATATGTGAGTACATATGTTCAATAACCAAAGTGCACACACATTATATGTACCCTGTCAGCTCTTAAGAGAACCCATGTCAAGACAACCTGTCATGGCTCTAAAGTTTTGTGCACTGTTTTTGACACAGGTTATAGGTCTATTCCAATTGTGTTGGTCATCTCTGTGAGTTACATGTTGATGTAAGACACCTAATAATTCTCACATAGCCAGAAGTGCTATGTACTGATTTCAGGGCATTATCAATAAACAGAGGGGTTGTCTACTCAGCCACTAGGCGCAGAAGATAACATTTGGGAAATAAAGCATAGGCAAAAGTTCAAATGCTAGCTAAGAGTGATCTGGCTGGTAAGATAAATGTGTCTAAACATGAGCAGTTTTGAACAGGTCAGTCTTGTCACTGATATAACAACACCCAGAGAGAAGCACCACCACATGGATATAATTCAGGAGGGACAGGAGACTGCTGAAGTCTCATTAGCCCTAGTCTCACTGCCTGAGCTCTGGCTTTGAAGGTCATACTGAGCTCTTGGCATCCAAAGCAGCTCATGCCTTTGGTCCTCTCCAGCCTATAACTAGCAATGTGTGATGATTGGTCCTTTGCACTGGAGATGCTCTTGTTCCTTGATGACCGGTCCAAAAGGAAGTGGGAGGGGGTTACAGGTGGGAGAGGAAAGGAAGAAGCCTGGTAATTGGCCTGGGCATGCATCAAATATCTAGAAGCATGTGAAGGTAAAGTGATGTTGGCAACGTTGGGTTAGCAGCCCACAGCTTCAGCACACTTGAGTCCAGGTAGCAGGGTTTCTCCCAGGGGGTCCAATAACATGTGGATGAATGTTCTGCTTATGAGAGAGGCAGTTACATGCTTATGGCTGCAAAGGTTTTGATATCTCTTTCAGAACTGCTCTCATGACTGCTTTGTACTCAGTGCATGTGGCCTCTCCTGTGCAAGAAACTTCCCTAGGACTCAGAAGTCATATGTTTCCTTGTTTCCATAGTTGCAAAGGAAGGAGAAAGATAAGGAATAGGACAATTTTTATTGTAAGCACTGGCTAGACAGTTTGCAACTCATTGTTTCTTTAAATCCTCTTAAGGATTTCTGGAAGTGGATACCAACAGAATCATAGATAAATAGTTCATAGAAGTGAGCACTACACTTCTATGCACAGTTGGCCAAGCCAAAAGCAACCCTGGGTCTATATGATTCCCACAATGCTGTGCTCTGCCTGCAGCACATGATTACCATGCAGCAGATGCTTGAGAAATATCTGCAGGTCATGTGACTCTAATGTTCATTGTAATTGCTTCCAATAGCACCTCAACATTGGTATTCAGTCTTTATGTGCCACATTATCTTGATAATAAATATCACCAAATGCATACCTTTTCATGGCTATTATATACAGCACACTATGCTGCCTAGCCAAGGTAATAAACACTGTACTATTCCCCACAAAGAAAGCAAAGGACCTTCCAGTTCCAATAGTTTCATTGTTACTATCTTTGCTCATTTCATTATTGTTTCAAACGCACAGTTATCTCAGTACAGCTGAAACGGCTCCTATAGGAAGCATGCACATTCAACAGCCAGCATCTCAGAGCTGGGATGAGGACCTTCACTGGGTGGAAAGATTGTGGCTGTACTTTCAAAATGGTTTTATTAGGTAGTTTCATTCAAATTCAGCAGCCAACCTTGCACATTGGACAAGTTTATCCTGTATTCCTTTCCAGATGGAAAAGGGCCATTACAACAGATATCATTGAAACTGAGTCATAAAGAAAATCTGAAAACCTATATTCCAATAAATTAGCAAGTCTTGAAGAAATGTATACATTTCTAGGCATATGTAACCTATGACTTTTAATCAATAAAATATAAATAAATCTTAAACAGGTTTGTAGTAAACAATGATAGTGTAACAGCATTAGAGTCTCAAATGAGCAGGCTAGAGAGGCAGCTCAGTTACAGGACATGTGCCAAAGCTCTGTGTTTGAAGTCCTGCACTTAATACACACATTAATCCTCAAACCACATGACTGTATGAGGATCTTAAATGTACACAAGTCAAAGAAAGCAATCTGAACAGGCAATACAGTAGGTGATCTAATTGTATGCACTCTGGGGAAACTTCAGAGATAGTAAGACCATTTATTCTGCATGAGGACAGAAAAAAATAAAGTACTCCAAAAATAGGTAAACAGATTTTTAGACCAGCTAAACTGCTTTGTATGATATTGCCATGATTGATGATGGCCATTATGACTTTGTGAGAACCCAGTAAACAGAGTTAGCATGCTGTAATCAACTGATTAGTGAATTGAACCACATTATGTACAATGTAAGTAACTGAGAATACTGTAGATAAGAGAGAGTTCATATACAGAACAGAAGGCTTGGGAGTAAACCCGCACCACATAGCTGCACTCACCTGATTGTCAACAAAGGTACCCCACACATACATCAGAGACAAAAAGCCCCTTCCTCAGTGGAGTTGGAAAAAAAATGGATATCCACAATGAGAAGGATGAAGCTAGCTCCTTGTCTGATAATCACTCTGTACAGAAATCAATTCAAAATACATCACTGAAAACTTGGAACTGTTATAAGAAAACACTTCATGATATGGGCAGAGGCAACAGCTTTCTGAAAAGGACTACAGTGTCTCAGGAAATAAAACCAAGAATTAACAAATGGAACTGCATGAAATTAATAAACTTTTACACAGCAAAGGATCCCACCGGCAGAGTAGTGAGTCAGACCACAGGATAGATAGGAGCAAATCCTTACCAGGTGCAAATGCAACAGGACCAGCCTCTAGAATAAGAACTGAAAAAAGTAAATGCCCCCAAAATAAATAACACAATCACCAAAAAGGCACTTCTCAAAAGATGAAATATTAATAACCAATAAGCATATTAAAAAAATTCTAAACATCCTTATCCATTAGGGAAAAGAAAATATAAACTACCTTCAGATTCCATCTCATCCTCACCAGAATGTCTATCATTAAAACAAACAGGAAACTCTGGTGAGGATGGGAACTGTAGGTACCATTATACACTGTTGGCAGAAATGTAAGCTACCATGGAAATCACTATGAACACTTCTCAATAAACTAAACTACCATATGAACTACCATATGATTTAGTTATTCCACTCTTGGGAATATACCTAAAGCCAGCATAGTACAGAGAAATCTTATATACATCCAAGTTTATTGTGATGTTATTTAAAGTAGCCAAGTTATGGAATCAGTCTATTTTCTGTCAACAGGTGAATGGGTAAAAAAAAAAAAAAGTATATGTAAACAATGGAATTATATAATCATAAATAAAAAAAAATTATGCCATTGGTAGGAAACTGAATGAGACCACAGATATGCATATTAAGCAAGATAAGCTAGACACAGAAAGATAAATATCACATGTTTTCTCTTACATGTGAAGTGTGTGTGTGTGTGCGTGTGTGTGTGTACAAAGGGAACTAACTACTTGGAAAAAGGAAGGAGCCTATTGGTAGGAAGAAAGGGGAGATTGGAGACAGTAACACAGTGGGATCAAAGTTTATGGTATACTTGAGTGAAAACATCTTTTAAAAACCCATCACTATATTCAATGAACATACACTGATGAAAAAATAAAATACTAATCCACACTTGTACCTGTAACTACAGTACTCAGACTCAGAAGTTTGGAGCTAGTCTGTGTTACTTAGGTTTAAGGCCTTTCTGAGCCACACAGTTTGACCTTGTCTCAAAAATAAACAAGGGCTTAGAATATAGCTCAGTGGTAGGGCCCTTGATGCTTATGCAGCATGTGCATGGCCTGGTTTATCCCGCATGCAAACTGAGTGCAGATTGGATTGCAGTTACCCAGTGGTCTGGGTGCTGGTTTGGAAGTGTGGATGCATCAGGGCCCTAGGTGCCAAGCACTAGCAGCCAATGTGCAGAGTCGGATATTGTAGCCCATAGGAAGAGTAGGCTTGGACTAGGAAGATTTACGTTCATATTAGTGGCAATAGAAACTTCCACCTGCAGCCTCTGAAAAAAGCAGAATTGAGCTAAGCCTGGTGTGGAAGTCCAGAGAATCAAGTACAGTGCTCTTGGGAGCTTCTAGAATCTTTTGGGAAGACACTTGAGTTTCCAGCAGCTTAAGCCAGCAGTGATTTAGTTCGGCTTTGCTTTGCTCATAGGCTGTTGGACTCTGTATCCTCTCAGTTCCATGCTGGGGCAGCATGGGTACAGGCAATAACATCAGGCAGGAGAATCGTGCTTTAGCATGTGTATGCAGACTGAGGTCGGATTGGCACGGATAGACTCAGCGTATATAGTTTCTAGACATAAAGAACAATTATAAAGATGACTTATTTTACAAAGCACTTCAAGGAACACAGAATAAAATGACAATGGTCAACCCAATTAAGTTGGTTATTTTCGTTGACTAATTTAGAGAAACATCAGTTTTCATTAAAGTATAATAAAATGGGTTTCCTCTCGCTTTCAACTCTAGAAATTGTATCTTCTGAAAGGTCAGTGTGGAAATAATTTGAGGTCCTGAACATGTTTTCACAATGGCATAAAATAACAAAGAAGGGTTTGTAAATCGTTTGACATTTTATGTCATAAAATTAAGTTTTCTATGAAGTCTGGCCGTGACTCTATATTTGTTCAGAATTGTCAACAGATTCAAAAGGAAGCATTCTAAAATGCATGTCATAACTTCTAATTATGGAGCATTAACTCTATATAGTTATTTGAATTCCTCAAATGTTTTATTCTTATTATTCCTATAATTAAATATGTCATTAAAATTTTGTGTGGTGCTACTGAGAAACTTATAGTACAATCTGTTTCCTTTTTAAGTTCAAGGACACAAAACACATTATTTTTGTTGTAGAATTATATGTCAAATAGCTTAGAGGGTATAGTCAACAGATTGGGATAGCAATGACTCTTTTGCAATGTGAGATCAACTATCAACCTAAATGTGGATGGATGTTGCATTAGTTGTTTACTTGTCACTATGACCAAATATGTAACAAGAAGCAGCTTCAAAAAGGAAAAGTTTATTTTGGTTTCAAAGTTCCAGGCTATATCCCATCATGGTGGGGAAGGTGTGTCGGCAGGAACAGGCAGAGGGAGAACAGTAAGTGGAGCCTGGCTATATAAAACTTCAAGGCCCACTCCCATGTCCAACTTCCTCTAACCAGGCTCTACATTCTGACCGGTCCACAGGCCTCCCCAGAGCAGCACCACAAGCTAAGGACCAACTTTTCAAACACAGGTGCGTTAAGTGGAGGGCCATTTTACATTCAAACCACACCAGCTGTGCATGGAGAAAACCCCACTGCTAGGTCTGACACTCATAATTTAAATACTGAAGAGAATGCAGAATAAATCAGAAATTAAATGAACCATGTACCTAAGCCTGAAACTTAAAGGTATAAAATGTATAGAGAAAAAGTTAGGAACATATTTTTGCAACAGTATGGGAGGCGAAGATTCCTTAGCAAGAACCCAGAAAGCATTTGTCATATAATTTTGTGCTTTAAAAATGACTAATTTGCCTCTGTCAAAATTACCCCACCAAAAAATCATGTTTAAGAAAATGAAAAGGCAATGTACAGAATGGAAGAAAATATTTACAGAGAAAGGGAGGTATAGTTTTAGAAGGAATTAGGAGCTCCACTAAATGAAAAACATAGTAACAAAACAAAAGCATTTCTCCAATATACATAGAACAAAATTCTTATAAAACCCAATACTGGGCTGGAGGGATGGCTTAGTGGCTAAGGTGCTTGCCTGTAAAGCAAAAGGACCCATGTTTGATTCCCCAGGACCCATGTAAGCCAGCTGCACAGGGTGGCACATGTGCCTGGAGCTCATTTGCAGTGGCTGGAGGCCCTGATGCTCCCGTTCTCCCTCTCTCTATCTGCATCTTTCTCCCTCTCTCTTTTCCTCTCTCAAATAAATAAAGCAAAATAAGGTCTCTGTTGTGTGACTTAAAAATAATACCTTTGAGTAACCAATACCAAATGTGTATTGGAAGTGATCATTTGCAAAATATAAAAGTGGCCAACAGGGCTGGAGAGATGGCTTAGCGGTTAAGTGCTTGCCTGTGAAGCCTAAGGACCCCGGTTCAAGGCTCGGTTCCCCAGTTCCCACGTTAGCCAGATGCACAAGGGGGTGCACGCGTCTGGAGTTCGTTTGCAGAGGCTGGAAGCCCTGGCGCGCCCATTCTCTCTCTCTCCCTCTATCTGTCTTTCTCTCTGTGTCTGTCACTCTCAAATAAATAAATAAAAAAAATAAAAAATAAATAAATAAAAAGTAGCCAACAAGCTCATGAAAAGGGGTTCAACATCAGTAGGAGGTATGAAGGAACTTCCAGGAGTGACAGTCTCACAGTGCTTCCCTGGGGCCTTTGATCAAAATCAGTGATGGAGACTTTCATGTTGCGAATAAATGGCTTCTACTTTTAAGCAAAAGTGGCACTTCCTTCCTGCCACCTTTACCTCATGTGTTTCTCACTTCATAAACATTTGTCATATGCACTCCCTACCCATACCTCATTTCTTGGGTTGGTTCCAACTCTTCTGTCTCAGTGCGAATGTTGAGCTGACATGCCCTGTGCTCAGCCTTGTATGCTCTCTCTGTTCATCTCTGTACACAGCAGCATGGATAGTCACACAACTCTGGGTTTCAAAGTCCAGTCTACATGGTAATGCCTAAGGTTACAGTGCATTGCAGCTCTGTATCTAGCTATGATCGCTGTGCTAAAATAAGGAGGCTGTTTTCACCTCCATCTGAATATCTAAAGCTTTCAGATTTCATTTTCCAAACAAGAATGCTTGGCCTCTACTCTTGACCCTCATGAACACTGACATTATTTTTTTGTTTACTTCCTTATTACAGTCCACTCAATGATGTCATCAATTGCCCAGAAGGAAAGTCTGGGAGTCCTTGTATTTATGTATTTATTTATTTATGAGTGATAGAGAAGGAGGCATATAGATAGAGAATGGGTGTGCCAGGACCTCCAGCCACTGCAAAGGAACTTCAGACTCATGTGCCACCTTGTGCATCTGGCTTACGTGGGTCCTGGTGAATTGAGACTTGAACTGGGGTCCTTAGGCTTCACTGGCAAGCACTTAACTGCTAAGCCATCTCTCCAGCCCCATTTTTTTATTTTTTATTTTTATTTTTTTAAATTATTATTATTATTATTATTATTATTGTTTTTTGAGGTAGGGTCTCACTCTGGTCCAGGCTGACCTGGAATTAACTCTGTAGTCTCAGAGTGGTCTTGAACTCATGGCAATCCTCCTACCTCTGCCTCCCAAGTGCTGGGATTAAAGGCATGTGCCACCATGCCCGGCTTTTTTTTTTAACTTTTAGTCACTTATTTCCAGTGATATTGAAGGTGTCTAGTTAATTCTTCTTTTAAAGCAAAACTTTTCTACAACTATGTCCCTTATCTACTCTTCCACTCTCTCCCAGAGATTTGCAATAACTTCCTGATTCATCTACTGTTTCCACATAGTCTTCATGTTTGAAACATGAGAAGAGATTAATATTCTTCTATTGACAAATCACAGACAGACAGCATCCCATCATATTCAGCAGGCCCGCTGTTCCACTCAGTCCAGGCCCTTCCTGCATGTGGGCTGCTCTCTGTTCACATTTCTCATCTCACTGGCTCAGCTGGAGCCATGCACTCTCTCAGAGCCATCACACTTGCTCTTCTTGTCTGGAAAATTCTCTACACTTACATCATGTAGGAGTTTGATTCTTCTTTCAGGCTTTGCTCCGTAAGGGCCGTGTGAGAGACTATGTTCATTATTAGAATGTCTAAATTAGTTGTCCCTCCACATATTTTCTTTTTACTTGATGCTACTTGTAGCATATTTTCCATTGGAAATAACACTATTACTTTATTTGCTTATTGGCGTTTATGGACTCAAGGACTTTGTCTTATTAGCTTTATTTATCACTTCATAATAAGTCTTGGAGCACTTGACACACTGGAATGCAATTTTGAATTCTCAGTGGTTGGATTAATGAATTACAATTGTCTGGGTAAGTACCCTAAATATTCAATGAGCATTAAACATTTTCAAAGAGAGAATATTGATTTTTAGTGTACTTCTATAATAATATCTTTTTTTAAAAAATATTTTTATTTATTTGTTTGAAAGTGACAGGTAGAGAGAGAGAGAGAGAGAGAGAGAGAGAGAACGGGTGCGCCAGGGCCTCCAGCCACTGCAAACGAACTCCAGACGCGTGCGCCCCCTTGTGCATCTGGCTAACGTGGGACCTGGGTAACCGAGCCTCGAACCGGGGTCCTCAGGCTTCACAGGCAAGCGCTTAACTGCTAAGCCATCTCTCCAGCCCTCTATAATAATATCTTTATAAAAACTAATACTTGGGAATGAAAAATGCTACATATGTATTTGAAATATGTTTATAATGTCAAACCTTACCCGTTCTTTCTAAATTATAGATAGTGATGTGATACTCAGGTAACTTTTTTGATATTCTTTCTTGAATACTACAGGGTTCTTGAAATAGCAGCAGAATATCTTACAGTAGGCACTTCTCTAAATAGTTGCTACACTGACCTGAAAATTTTGTTTACCTTTCACTTTGTCATTTGATGATATATAGAGCCCTGATTTCTAAACCAGAAAATGAATTTCTCAATATTATTTCAGTACTTGGGAAATAATATTTGTAAACTTGATGTTCACAAGCCATCTTTTTTCTTAATATTTTTATTCTGTGGAAAAATTGTGCCATTTCTTTGAGTTATCAAGCTGCTAGTATTGCTTCTAAAATGTTGAGAAGTGGCTGAAGCACAGGGGACCCTAAGCAAGCATTTGCAATATATATTCTAAAGAAAAGTATATCAATGCTGTCAAGGGCTTACCAACATGCACATTGTCTTAAAGTATAAACAGTTTTATTGTGGCTCTTAGGAGAATCACGAAGTGTTACATTTTATGATAAGTTTTGATAAGATATTCATAAACTCTTATGAGTCTGAATGAAGTCAAATGAATTGTAGACAATGAATTTTCATAAATGTTCACTGAACAACCATATTTTATTCATATGAAAGCTTAAAAGATACATATATATGTGTGACTTAGATGTGAGAAATACATAGATCCCTAATATTTGTTCAGTTAAAATGAACAGGTGGGAAGTTGGATCAATGATGAGAATTAGATCGAGGTATTGGTCAGAAAATATGTACTCTCCCCACCTCAACCTTTCATGGGAGTAGTAAAGTTGTCTACCATTTGTGGTGGTTTTGGGTATATCATTTGTTTGCCCAGTGGAAGAAGTAAAGAATTGACAGTTCGAAGACTGGAGAACTAAGATGACATCCATATTCCTAGTTCCACCCATAGATAGGAAGCATGCACTTCATCCTTGAAAGGAAAATTTAATTAATCAAGTTAAAACAAAATCACCCAGTATATTCTCATTAGATATGATGACCTTCACTCTGTTACACTTACTCTAAGTGCATTAAGGTTACATTTTAGAAAATAAATATATTGAGTTCTCTACCTGCTTCTGCCTTGCACATGGCAAGAGGGCTCTATAATTCCTTCCTTTAATCTAATAAAATCTCTTTAAACCTTAAAATTATTATCTTGATATATTGTCTATGTTGATAGCATCAAGGGAGGTATGATTCCATTAGCAGTTCTTAACTAAACTTCAGATCAAAGATATTTCAGGGATAGCTTTAAAGATACTTCACAAAAGGACTAATTCACCAAGAAAAGCCTCTACAAAGGCGAACTGTGATTTAATGATCAAAGGCATTTAGTTTTAATGAAGTTTGTTGAAGAAATCCCTGTCAGCCTTCAAATATGATTATTGTACTTTCATCACCCAACTCCAGGAGGTTCATGTCCCTGGAGTTTTGCTAAAAGAAGCTTAAGAGAGTTAATTATTTTTCACAGACATTGAATGTACAATTAGAGATTAATTTGAAAGTAAAAGGACAATACTAATTGGGTTAAATTGTTAATAAATGATATAACGTTTCACATTTTTCAAATGCTTCCAATATGTAACACTTTGAAGGGTACCTAAATTTTAATAGCTATTCTTCACAAGAAGAAATAAAAGTATAGAAAATGTCTATACCATTCTTACAATTCCAAACCTTTGAAACACAAGACTGAATTGAATTGTCTCCTAAATTTTATTAGCCTCATCAACAAATATAAGAAAAAATTGTACATTGTAGAAATTAAATACAAGGAAATTTGCATTTATGTGAGAAACTCAAAGTTAAACCTAGAATCTGATTCTCAAGTGATAAGCTCAGTGAGGATTTCACTCTGTACTTTAGGATAGGAGGTACTGTTATAGAGTAGTAGTACACATCGGGAATAAGAAAAGCTCCAGGAGGCTAGATGAAGACACTAAGCCATCAGAGTCCTGGTGAATGGAATTAATGAGTGGCAAGTTCAGAGGTACAGAAAGCATTTGTTTTCCGTGGGACATGACTAACACAGCATGGTATTCCCAGGCCAATCATGATGAGGAGATTGAACAGTATTGCATAAATCATACAAAAACAATAATGTCAAGGGACTGGGGAAGTGACCTAGCAGTTAAAGCACTTGCTTGCAAAGCCTTCTGATCTTGGTTCAATTCCTCAGCACCCAGGTAAATTTAAACTGACACTACTAGATTTGGCAGAACTACCATATTGGTCAGTGCCCTTTGTGCATGGAGTCAACAATCTTATAAAAGGCTTCGTGGAAACTTCTAAACTGAGCTCTGGCAAGCCCTTGACCTTCACAACACCATAACATAACAGGAAAATTCAAAAGTTGCATTTGGGGAGAAATATATGATACCGGTGGCCCTTAATACGATATAAAGGATACATGAGTGGTAGGTGGTACATTAGCAATTGATATAGAAATCATATGAGACTGTTTTATGAAGTTGTTCTGCTCTACCATAACCGTGTTGAGGATGGCTGGAAAAAACAAATGAAATGATTTCAGGGAGACTGTATAAATAAAAGAAGACGTTAGAGCATATGGATTTACAGTAAGACAAATGAGAAATATTATAAAAGGTCACTGAATTGAAAAAAAATGTAGGATAAACTCTAGGTTGAATGTAGCCAAAAAGAAAATTATCAAATAGAATTAAATACTGTGGTCTATTCAGAAGGCAGTACACGTATTGAATTTCATATCATTTTATCTATCTAAATTTATATCAGCTGGGTAGAGTGATCACACCTGCAATCTCAGTACTTAAGATGACAAATGACGCAGATCACTGACAGTTCTGAGCCAGTCTGAGTTACATACTGAGTTCAAGAGCAGTCTAGGCTACAGGATGGACCTAGTCTCAAAAAGTTATTTATATGAAAGTTTTAAATATACATATATATGTGTGGCTTAGATGTGAAAAATACATAAGTCCCTAATACCTATCCAATTAAAAATGAACAGGTGGGGAGTTGGAGAAATGATGAGAATTAGTCAGAAAATATATACTCTCCCATCCTCAACCCTTCATGGGAGTAGTAAAATTGTCTTCCATTTGTAATGGTTTTAAGAATATGATTTGTTTGCCCAGTGGAAGAGGGAAAGAAGTGACAGTTCCAAGACTCAAGAATTAAGATGCCATTCCATACTCCCAGTCCTACCCAGCCATTGATAGGAAACATGCACTAGACAGCTTTCTGCTTTCAGAGCAATGGGGCATATATGAAATCTAAGGCTGAAAACAAGCCTTTCGCTGAAGCCCAGACTGAACCAGCAGGCATGAGCAGCGCTGAAGGCCAGCCCTGTGTCTGGGTCCATGAACTCGCCTCTGACATCTGAACAAGCAATGTGAACAAGCAATTTCATGCTGACAATGGCTGTATGAGTGAATACACTCATGATGAATTAATGTAGATGTAACTAACAAATACAGTAGGAAAGCAACATTTGACAAAAAAAGCAGCCAAGAATTTTCTTGAATGGAAAAGAGGAGATTTTTGGGAGAATGTGCATTCTAAGCATGGTACATGATTAATAAAATTTTAAACAGTCTTTATTAAATTAGACAAGTCAGAAATCCTACAGAATGGATTTGTGCAAAGAAAATTATAGTTGAATACCTTTGGCAATGCAAAATAAGAATGCCCATTCAGGGCTGGGAGAGATGGCATAGTGGATAAGGCACTTGCCTGAAAAACCCAAGGACCCAGGTTTGATTCTCCAGTACTCACTTAAGCTAGATGCACAAGGCGGCACATGGGTCTGGAGTTCATTTGCAGTGGCTAGAGCCCCTGATATGGCCATTTTTTTCTCTCTCTCTCAAATAAAGAAGTAATGCCCATTCAAACAATAAAAATAAAACACCATACATTGCTTCTAAAAGGAAAGAGAAATGATACAAATTTTTAAAATCAAAAACAAGGGGCTGGGAAAATGCTCAGTTGTTAAAGGTTAGCCCCCCCCCCCCCACACATGGTAGTTTTAATGTAAAGTGTCTCCTATAGCCTCAAGTGTTTGTGATTAAGCCTCACTTAACCCCCAGCTAATAGAGCCTTTGGAGGTGGAACCTTGCTATGGAAGGTATGTATGTATCTGGGGGTTGACCTTGAGGCTTATTAGCTCAGCTCTAAGCCCAGTTTGCAGACTACTTCTACCCAGATATGTGACAAGACATGAGCTAGCTTCCTTCAAGTGCCATGCTTCCCTACCATGATGAAGCTTCCCCTCAAAAATGAAAGCCTGAAATCAATCCTTTCCTTGCATTAACTGCTCCTAGTTAGTGTTTTGCCCCAGCAACACTTGTAAAGCCAGTGGACCCCAGGTCAATTCCCAGCACCCATGTAACCAGTATATAAAATGTGCACCTGGTGTTTGTTTGCAGTAGCAAGAGGCTCTGGTGTGCGCGCGCGCGCGCACACACACACACACACACACACACACACATATGTAAATAAATATTTTTAATACAAAAGTAAATAAAAAGAAAAGAAAATGTGGTTAAGATATAAGTAACAGAATAGGACAATAGTAATCAATTCAAGTATGAGTATAATTCCAATAAATGTTAGTGGATTAAACTCATAGGGAACACATGAAATGCTGGTGTAGTGGCACACACCTGTGAACACAGCACTGGGGAAGTGAGGCAGTGGTACCCAGAGTCTGAGGCTGGCCCTGGCAAGACAAGCTGACCCTTTCTCAAACAATAATAGCAGCAGCAGCAGCACAAAAGTACTGATAAGGCTATTTGTTTTCTCCTGAATTTCAGGGACCCTGCTCTGGTGAGCCCTGCTCTTCTCAGCTCTTCTGGACCGCGACAGTGGGATCCCTACTCCCATGTGGGCTGCCTACCCCCTCCTGCCTTCCACATCCACCTGGAAGGAGTTCTCTGTACTCTCCTTCCTCCCTTCCTTCCTTCCTTCCTTCCTTCCTTCCTTCCTTCCTTCCTTCCTTCCTTCCTTCCTTCCTTCCTTCCTTTCTTTCCTCCCTCCCTCTCTCCTTCTCCTTCCTTCCTTCCTTCCTTCCTTCCTTCCTTCCTTCCTTCCTTCCTTCCTTCCTTCCTTCCTTCCTTCCTTCCTTCCTGTCTGTGTCTCTCTCTTTCTCTCTTTCTTTCTTTTTCTTTCTCTTATTCTAGTAAAGCCTCTCTAAACCTTAAAAAATCTATTGATAGGCAAGAGAGATGGCTTAGTGGTTAAGCGCTTACCTGTGAAGCCTAAGGACCCCAGTTCGAGGCTCGATTCCCCAGGACCCACGTTAGCCAGATACACAAGGGGCTCATGCCTCTGGAGTTCATTTGCAGAGGCTGGAGGCCCTGGCACGCCCATTCTCTCTTTATCTGACTTTCTCTCTCTGTCTCTCGCAAATAAATAAATAAAAATAAAATATAAAAAAACTATTGATGAGGACAAGTGATTGGACAAGTAGGGCATCAAGCTGAAAATAGAAGTAGGTGAAATGATACACTACTAAGACATTAGTGCTTATAAAGAAAATACAAGATCCCCATAGAAACTATCACAGTCATGGTTTTCATGTGAATTTAACCCAAAGTTCTAAATGTAGAAACAGATATTTATAGAACTATAAGCACTCATGAAAAACTGGTAGGTTACTGCTATATGTCAATAACCATGTGGGTATTTGTTTAATAACATTACATGATATAACCCACAGGGTACATAACAGTGTATTTACTGTTTAAAAATATACGGAAGCTAGTTACGAAAACTATTTCAAAGAGTGAATAAAAACTGAGGCATTCTTTCATAACAATATACTGAATCATCTATTAAAAGAAAGATTTTAGGGCTGGAGAGATGGCTTAGCGGTTAAGCGCTTGCCTGTGAAGCCTAAGGACCCCGGTTCGAAGCTCGGTTCCCCAGGTCCCACGTTAGCCAGATGCACAAGGGGGCGCACGCATCTGGAGTTCATTTGCAGAGGCTGGAAGCCCTGGCGAGCCCATTCTCTCTCTCTCCCTCTGTCTTTCTCTCTGTCTGTCGCTCTCAAATAAATTTAAAAAAAAAAGAAAGATTTTATTTTTCATGCATTTGGAAAATGGAGGGCATTCCTATATAAACATTAAAACTTTCATAAAGGTCATTGTGAAATACTTTGAAGTAGATGGCAATAAGAGTAATATAAAGTTTCTTGCATGTGGTTATCCAGATTGTCCAGCACCATTTGTTGAAGATGCTATCTTTTTTCCAGCCTATATTGTTCAGGCCTTTGTTGAATATCAAGTAGCTATAGTTGCTTGACCCAAAATCTGGGTCCTCAAGTCTATTCCATTGGTCTATACTCCTGTTTTTATGCCAGTACCATGCTGTTTTTATTACTATGGCTTTGTAGTATAGCTTTAGATCAGGTATGGTGATGCCACCAGAGGTATTTCTTTTGCTGAGGATATGTTTGGATATGCAAGGCCTTCTGTTTTTCCCTATGAAATTTGAGATCATTTTTTCTATCTCTGTGAAGAACACTGTAGGGATATTAATTGGAATTGCGTTAAATCTATATATTGCCTTTGGTAGGATTGTCATCTTCACAATGTTAATTCTGCCTATCCAAAGCAGGGAAGGTCTTTCCATCTTCTCAAGTCCTCCTCAATTTCTTTTTTGAGAGTTTTTATATTTTCATTGTATAGGTCTTTTACTTCCTTGGTTAACGTTATTCCAAGGTATTTTTTTGTTGTTGTTGCTATTGAAAATGGGACTATGTCCTTTATTTCTTTTTCTGTATCTTTGTCATTTGCATACAGAAATGCTACCGATTTTTATGCATTGATTTTGTATCCTGCTACTTTGCTATAGGAGTTAATCACCTTCAGGAGTTTTGGGATGGAGTCTCTTGGGTCTCTTACATATACAATCATGTCATCAGCTAATAGAGCTAACTGAACTTCTTCCTTTCCAAATTGTATCCTTTTAATTTCCTTCTCCTGTCTTATTGCTTGAGCTAGGACTTCCAGAACTATGTTGAAAAGCAGAGGTGAGAGAGGACATCCCTGTTTTGTTCCTGATCTCAATGGGAATTCCTTCAGTCTCTCTCCATTAAGTATTATTTGGGCCTTTGGAGCTTTGTATATTGCCTTTATTATGTTAAGATGTGAACCAGCCATGCCGATTCTCTCCAATGTTTTGATCATGAAGTGATGTTATATCTTGTCAAAGGCCTTTTCTGCATCTATTGAAATAATCATGTGGTTTTTATGTTTAATCTTGTTTATGTGGTGTATTACATTGACAGATTTTCGTATGTTGAACAACCCTTGTGTTCCTGGGATAAATCCCACTTGGTCAAGGTGGATAATGCTTTTGATGTGTTGTTGGATTTGGTTTGTAAGTATTTTGTTCTGGATCTTTGCATCTATGTTCATTAAGGAGATAGGTCGGTAGTTTTCTTTTCTTGTGGCATCTCTGCCAGGGCCTAATTTGTAATTAGGGTGATACTAACTTCATAGAAGGAGTTGGGTAGCTTGACAGACTTCTGTCAGAGTGCTTGATGACCCACCAAAGGTTAGTGGTAAGACCCTATTGCTGAAGACACCATATGCAGCTGACATGTAAAATGGAATGGCATGGCTGGAAGCCAGGAGAGAGTCAGTCCCCAGACAGTCAGTGTGTCTAGTGCCAGAAGGTGCAACATGGGCGACTGGGGTAAATGACCAATATCTGTCCAAGCAACTCATTGTCTAACCTAATTAGCAACAAATAACCTGATATGATGCCCACACAAGTGAAATAGTGGCACACAGCCATGTGGGGACCAACTGCTCTTGATTTGGCTAACTGATCCCCTCAGTGGTACGAGGCCCATAGCTGGAGCTGAGAAACAAGTCAGAACCATACCCAAACATAATCCCACTCTCCAATATCAAGCTACCATCAATCATGGGGTACAAGAGGGCCTACACCTATCAAACTCTCTATCAAAAAAGTAAGTGTTATCTCAATTTTCTGGGTGCTAACTTACTCTCCACTGGAGAGTCTGCTTCTCTTTTTCAGATAGATGCACATCCTAAGGAGAGAGCTGCCCCAACATACCTCAAAAGGGGTCTGACTGAAACTAAGGACAATTGGCAAAACAAGCAAGGGTGATGTTTTCCTGATGAACTGGATACCAGCACAAAGGGGAAGGAGACCAACACAGAGAAAAATCAACTCCTACCAAATCAAAGAGCCAGAGCCTCAGAGGCCCCCATCACCTCAGCACTGAAGCAGACCAAAAATGAACCCAACATGGCTCAGGGAAATTTTGCAGAAGAGGGGGTGGAAAGAATGTCATAGTCATGTTGGGTCATGATATGCAGAGACATTTATCGTACCAATTACTGTGGGCTAACTCCACAATTCACGACCCATTTACATCAACAAGGAAGGTCCAATGGGAGGGAGTAGATCATGGATGAGCCTAAACAATGGTACCAAACTGCCTGTATTTGCTGAAAAGAAAACTAATAAATTTAAAAAAAAGAAAAAAAAAGAGTAATATAAAGTAAGCAAAAGAATAAATAATTAAAGATATAAAATAATGGAATGTGAAGCCAAGACACAAAGAGAAGACCAGTTATTTGGAAAATAAAATTTAATAGAGAAATCTGTACCAAGCTGAATCAAGAGACCACATAAAGAATTCATAAACAGCATTGGTATATTTCACTATATATTTGTATAGTACATAATAGGATGTTTTGAGATTATCTATACATAATGAAATGATTATTAGATTCAAACAAATTAATATACCATCTGATTCATATGGATATCTGACAAAAACACCTTTTGGGGGGACAAAATATTCCCCAAATGGCTTTGCAGGTGAATTTCTAGGATTCAGTACACTGGGGTTGACCACCACACAGGTCTTCGTGGTTTGCATTATACCTCTGGGTTCACCGGTCTGATATGAATTCCATACATTATCTTCTGGCCAACATCTCAGTTTCCTCACCTTCCTGACTCTAGTATCATTGTTCGACTTTCTCCTTTTAATGTCTTCAACATATTAGATTCGAAATACAAATGATCCCATGTAGCAGTTTTCTTTCTGAAGCTGGAGAGATATTTTAATTATTTTTTTAAATTTTATTTATTTATTTATTTGAGAGTAACAGACACAGAGAGAAAGACAGATAGAGGGAGAGAGAATGGGCGCGCCAGGGCTTCCAGCCTCTGCAAACGAACTCCAGACGCGTGCGCCCCCTTGTGCATCTGGCTAACGTGGGACCTGGGGAACCAAGCCTCGAACCGGGGTCCTTAGGCTTCACAGGCAAGCGTGGAGAGATATTTTAAAGGAACTACAGTGGCAGCTAGGATAATTGTTTGAATGCCCCTGGTGGTAGGAGCAATATTATAAATATTATAGCAATGCTACATAGATATGACCTAAACTGAATTAAGGAAGGTTACATACGACCAACTGTTATTAAATAAAGTAGCAATTGAAATGAAATTGAAATGATTGACCCTCAATATAGAGGGGATTCAGAATTGGATCTCTAAATCAACTGAGTCTAACAAATGCCCAAACTGTAAAAGAAGCATTATTACTAAGTTAGAATAAAAGTTTTTGCATCAGAGAATAATGATACATCATAAATTTCTTCATACTATCCATTATTTCTGCCTTTCATAATTCATAACCCACTGTCTATTCATAAAGATCTACTATATATGATTATTTCCCAGGAAGACTTCAAGACCCATGAAGCTCTAATTTGTTTTTCACGGTAACTCTGCCAGGTGTCATTATGTCTGTGTGGTCAGTTTTCTCAGCTACACTGAAGACACAACTCTTCAGCTTGGCCCTTTTGATAAAGTGTGATTGTGTCCAACACTGAAGAGACATGTAACTGTTATTTCCTTCTAGCTAATGAGTAGTTAACTGTAAACTGTGATATTAAAGAGGGTTAAGGCAAAAATATCACTGGTTACAGTCCAACTTGACACTTGACATGTGTGAAGGTCCTTGGACAGCTGGAGGGCATGAGGCAGAAAGTATTTCTCTGCTTCTGGCAGTGTGCACCACATCATCTCAGGTCACCCCAGACCCAGGCTTGCAGCCAGTCTGGCATCTAATATAAGGTGTGCTCTGGGGCTCCAGGCCGTAGTGACAGTCCTCACAGGGGCCTCTTTGTTGCTGGAGCAGTGCAGTCTCTCTCAGATCCCTGAGAAGTAGGTCCTTCAAAATGTGCACTTTCTGAAGAAACTTAGAAACTTCATTCGTTTTATGGGACCGCACTGGAGAAAATAAATTAATGAGCAACTCTATCACAGCTGTATTGACACTCCGTAAAGGACCTCAAGGTTTGTCTTAGGTGGAGTAAATTGTGTGTGCATTGTTTATGCCCAAATCTGTAGCTTTTCTTCTTTTCTCAACTACACAGAATAGCATTTTCATTTATATTTGATTTCAATTTTGTATAAATTTTTAAATCCTTGTTATCACATTTGTATTACATGGGAAATGACATTGCTTTGTGAAGCATATTCCCGTGGCAAAGGCAAAGGATAGTGCTGCGTGCAGCTAACCGTGAGTTTTGTCTCCTAACCTTGGCTCTGCAGGTTGCGCTCTCAGTGAAAGCCATGGCTTCTGTGCCTTCTGTTGGTTGTCTCCTGGCCAAAAATCAGTATTACCGAAGTAAGTTTTATGGTCAACAGGAAAGAAAAAGGCTGTTATTACAGGAACTTATGACTGCATCTGGCAGTTTTTAAGTGGGCTCTGGGCCTTCTAACTCAGGGCATCATGCTTGCAGCGCCAACTCTTTACCCACTGAGTCACTTCTCTGGCCCTGTTGGTAGTTTTTCTAATTTTCATTTGTTTCTGACAGAGTCTAGTATTTCTTCAGTTGGTTTGTTAACAAGCTCTGATTCTGTCCACCTCATAGATGACGACAAATCTCTGCAAGGTACTTCACATATTTCTTACCAGTGCCATTCTCCTGATCTCCCTTTGTTTTCATCTCTCTATGAAGGAGTTTAATCTGGACTTTATTTGATAGGATTAACTGAAGTGGCAGACCCCACCTGGTGGTTTAAATCCTTTTTCCATTCGGAGCCTGTGAAAGCCAAGGATCTGTCAGCTAATGGGTATGTGCTTGCCTCACCTCATGGCATCGTATGGTACCAGTTTCCACGGAGTCAGTGGGTCTGCATGTGGCCTTTCTCATACACTTTAACTCTAACACACTGAGCTGCACACTTGTTTTACTACTTTTTTTTTTTTTTTGAAGTGCTTGTTTTTTTGCCTTAGGAACTTTACCATCTCACTACTTAATGGAGCAAAAATATATAATGCAGTTCTAAGATTCTGAGGATAATGTCTTTCCAATCAGATACATTTTAAATAAAACCAAAATTTCAAATTTCAATATATTTTTAGTTTAAGTTTATAGATTTAATTCGCTTCTCTTTCAAAATCATTTTATAGCTAGTCCTCTTTGTATTGCTATTTGGTGGCTACCATAGTAACAGCTGATTGTTTCGCACAGCTTTCACAGTTACCTCTGATAAGCAAGACCTCTGATGCCACAGTGACCTCTTTCCTTGATGTCAGCCACAGAAGAGGCTTCTCCATGATAAGAAAACTCCAGACATCACTTAGCAGACAAGATCACACTGTTGTCAGCACAGCAACACTATCCTCCCAACACTAGAACAGTTGTTGCAAGTGACATATGCTACACAGAGAACATTTGAAACCCTGCCATTGGACTAATGTGCCTTTTTAAAGTAATGACTCATCTAATATAGTGATTTAGAGGAAGTAGCCCTTTCACAACCCTTATTATTTTTACCTAAAATTTTAAGTTATATTATTTTTATATCTGTGAAATGGCTTACGATGTTGCATTAGTGCAGCACCCATGCTTTTTATAATACTTTAAAGGCCACTGGATTCCAAATGTAGAAAAGAGAATTGCAAAAATTGCAGTTTTAATCATAGAAGTTGGAATAGAAAGTGTTATTAAATACATTGCCTTTTAAATATAGTCCCATGCATTTAAGTGTCCAATTTCTGCATATATTTCAAAATTGATAATTTGAAGTAATATTTAAAATCATGGAAAATTATGATACAATGTTAAAGAAAAAAGCAGTAATCGAAAATAAATGGATGATTGTAGTTGTATTAGAACATTACAGATGGATAAGAATAGATTGTAAGGAATTATACTTACATGGTAACAGCTAATATTTTAGAGATTGATTTATGAATACTTCTACTTTTCTTTTTTGATGAGTTTTATGTAATTTCAATTTTTCTAATATGGATTTTTATGTACAAGTAGAAATTAATAAATGCTGGTATAAAAAGAGACACTGAGATAATTTTTCTGAGTGTGTCATTCTTTATAGTAAGCGGGCTGTCTTTTACTTTCCTCAGTGTTCCATAGATTACAATTAATGAGTTTCATTTGAAATTATTTTGAATCCTGCTTGCAAATATTTCCATTTAAGATGTAAAGTCTAGATGCCCGGAATGCTAAGCTGATGGGCAGATGGCCCTACAGTGGCACAGCTAATGTTTCCTTAAGCATCCAGGAGAGCGTGGGTGTGCTTTTCAGTAGTGTGACGTTTGCCCCCAACCACATGACCACTCCAACCCTCAGCAGGCTTACTCTTTCCAAGTGGGAACTGAACTTCATTTTGCTGTTTTTCTGTCTCATACCTGTCATTGAAGGGGCTGAAATACCTCTTTGGCCCATGTCATTGTTTATATATCACAGAATCTTTCCTGCTAATTGCCTGCATACACACCATTCTCACTTTGATAAAAGCAGACTAAGTATTTGAAATATGTATTTAACTTACATTTAATCTAAATTTAAGTCACAATTATTGAAGACTTTAAATAAGAGTAGAATTACAATGAAGCAAATGGTCATTTATAGGAGGTCTGATTTAATATTACCAACAAATTCCTCTTTTCCTAGCTTCTTGGTATATGTGTGAACAGAGTACTGGTTTAGGTTATTTGTTGAATTTCACAAAGTGTGTAAACAAGCTTGTTCTTATTTGTTTACTTAGAAAGTTGCCATTTACTTCATCATTTCTTTTACTCTTTAGCCAATATCAAAATTGTAGCCCTTATGGTATTTTAGATGAGGGTTACTCTTTCTGAAAACTGTTAAAGTAGTTAAATTTCACATACAGCTTCAAACCAAGCATTGTATAAGCATCTATACTTATCAAGCACTTCAAAGTGTGTATGTGTACATATGCAAATATGTAAGGATAGGTGACAGAATATGTACATTATACATACACATTTATAATTTCTCTGGAAAGCAATATTAAAGTGATCCATAAATGATATTAAAAATTGAAAGGAGGGGCTGGAGAGATGGCTCAGCAACTAAAGCGTTTGCATGCAAAGCCTAATGACCAGAGTTTGATTCCCCAATACCCACATAAAACGAGATGCACAGTGGCACATGCATGTAGAGTTTGTTTGCAGTGGCAGGAGGCACATCTAGATGATTTAAAATACATATTGCTTCTGTCTTTCAAGACAACATCACATATATATGTTAGCACAACTGACTCATTTTAAATAAGATAACTTCTGCTTGACTTTTATCTATTGGGTAGATAAACAGAACTGTAAGGTGGCCATGTTAAGGAGTGATACTAAATCCAAATCTCTGTCACTGCTCTGTGCTCATTCTAATCTGTTATCATGGTGATATCTGACTTGGTTTATGTGTCTGTATTAAGTGAAACATGCTTCATAAACTTATATTTATTGGGAAATTATATGTTGAAGTTCCATTGTCATTTTAAAAACATATGTAAGACTTGGACAGCCAAGTCTAGATTATTCACTTCATATCTTTCGCTAATAAAATCAACAGTCAACCAATCAGCTCTCACTAGAGTAAAAATTTTCTACTTGGAATTTAGGTCTACATGAGGCTTCATGCAGTATATTGGGTTTAGGACTGTACGAAACAAAACTGAAAAATTCCATTATACTATTAAATGATGATAACTAAATTTCTAAAGAGTGAAAATTATTTTATCAACTACTATATAGATGATATAACAATTTAAAAAAAATTAGGGGCTGAATTGTAGCTTTGTGTTTGCCTAGCACATGTAAAGACTGGTTTTAAACCCTAACTCCACAAAAACATATATGCAACTTTAGTTGTGATTATTGTGAGCTGCCTATGAAACATGCTTAGCATGTCACAGCTTATGATCGGAATACTTTGTGGCATCTGGAAGAGAAACTTCCCTGAGAATGGGGTGCCATGCCACCATCTCGATAGGGAGCATACTCCCTGAATATCTTCCTCCATATCCAATTCAACACCATGATTTTTTCTGTTCTATGTCTAATGTGTCTGGGATCTGCCTACATATTTTCTCTCAAATCAACTCCTCCTGAATCCCAACTTCCATCATTCCTACACTGGGACACTTCTATGACTGTGTATTTGCCCACATATGCCATTTTCATTTTGCTCAACACTCAGGACTTTTGACATGCTAAGTGTGTGTCATATGGATGATAATGACTCAGACAATGGTCAGAACTGGTCTTTCTCTGGATAAGTGTCCCATTTCATTAGAGAGAGGTAAATGCCAAAATAATACAGAAACAAAGAATATATTTTGCTGGTGGCTGACTGGGATGGGGTGAGGATGGTGGGAGGCTACACTGATGGTGCTCTAAGGGAAGGACCTGGGGAGATGGCAGCTTTGGGATTAAATTTTGAAAGAGGAAATGCCACCAGCATTGTAAAAAGTCCTCTGAACTGCCAAACACAGCCAGTGTAATTGGTCCTCAACATTACGCATCCATCTGTTGCTGTGTTTCATTTAGAGGATGAATTTGACATTTTCTAAGGGAAGGAAAATTTTCAACAGCATTTGTTCTTCATTAGGCCCAGGACAAAAATGGTGTAGTGGTGCTTTTACCTATTCTCCTTAGAGGCCCCAAGGATGGTTTCTAATTGTTGGAAATCACACAGTATAATGGCATGTACACAAGTAGCCTGCTGTCTTTGTTCTTGTGAAAACTTTTAGTCTGGTAGGGTCTGGACTCACTTGTGTCTCTTGTTCTTGAAATAATTTTCTAAACTAAAAAAGTAAGTAAATTCCACTCTGTCACTCTCTTTGCACACATCAGATGGGCAAATACATTGCTATTGTTTTAAAGGTTATTTTCCTGTTTTTCTTTTTAACTTATATTCATAGGGCTAGTTTTCATTTAGAACCTAGAAAATAAGATTGCCTCTTTACTCAATAAATTAAGAACCACATATTTCAGCCCTGATGTCTGAAAAGTTTTCACCCATTAAGTCTAATATTGGTTCCCAAAAGAATATGAAAAAAAAGGCATATGCAAGGCTTCTAATATCTTCTACTCAACCTTTGGAACATTATAATTAATTATCATAATCAAATATGCATTCCATTTATTCAGAAAAAAATTTTGTTCTAGTGGTCTCTAAGAAGTCTAGATAAAGTAGTTTTACTTCATAGTTTTAATTAGGCATATCAGAGTTTGTTAGTGTCCAGACCAGATTATAAACCCCAAAGAGGATCAGTCCTTTTTCACTCTATTAAATGTTTAACTAATACCTGTAGTAGAACTTCCAGACCAGACAGAGTTATGGAGGAAGGGATATTTATTGAAGCTTATAAATCCAGGGGAAGTTCCATAAAGGCAGAAGAAGCTGGCCTGCCTTCACAGAACCAAACACAAAGAGAGAAGCACAAGCCTAAAAGTAAAAAGCCACCCATCCCAGCACACTTCAGGAACTCCAGCTAGGCAAACTTTGCATATTTTTAGATTGAAATCTCAAACCCACCACAACACCTTAAGGCTGGACCCTAAGATCCACCCAGTGACAATGCCTCTAGCAGGTGGCTGCAGATCCAAACAACATACTATTAAAACACTGAACATATTGGGGGGCCATGTATTCAAACTTCCAGAATACTCAACTGTTTAATCTTCATAAACAGTTTATTCTTTTCCTATATGTAGCAGAGTCTTTGATAAGTAGTTTCTTGAACTATGTCGAATTATTACCATGATTTAAGATTTTGGAATTTTTTTGCGAAGAAGAGTAACATTTTATTTTCAGATAAACTTCTTTTAAAAATATTTGTGTAATCATAAGAAGAATCTTAGGTTGGTGATATGGCTTGCGGTTAAAGCGCTTCCCTGCAAAGCCAAAGGATTGCAGTTCAAGTCCCCAGGACTTATGTAAGCCAGATGCACAAGGGCTGCATACATCTGGAGTTCATTTGTAGCAGCTAGAGGCCCAGGCATGCCCATTCTCTCTCTCTATCTCTCTCTCATCTTGTTTTTCTCTCTCAAATAAATAATACTTATTTTTTTTTAAAAAAGAAGCCTCTTGAGGAAGGTACCTTAATTGAAATTTTAAGCCAAATTTCACCAGGAAAACAAAGGAGAGGTAAAACCCTTAAACTAAACTCATCTGTTTACCTTGTTCTTTTCATCCTAGGTATATTTCACCTATCTGTTTATTTTTTGTTCATTATGATACTGCTTAATGGTCTGGAAAGAGACTATATTTTTCTCAATTGTATGTGAAAATCATCCTATTTTTATGAGTGCTTGCCTGTGTTTGTTCATTCCTTGAGTTAAAAAGCTCATTAGAGTCTTGTTGGTAGCAATTGTAAGACTTCAATGGCTTCAGAATTCTGGACCCCACAAGAGTAAGCACTCCAACAGGAAAGCAAAATGAGCACAATTGAAGGCAAGTGTAGTAGAAATGAGTTATTTTTTCTTACACATATTTAAAATCTTAACTAATTTGAGACTGGGCAGTTAATTCAAATTCAACTAGCAAATAAAAAATACTTTTCACACTATTTCATATTTCTCCTTTCAAATTTCTAAAAAGGGTATTGAGGATGCAAATGTCTTTTAGCTAATTATTTTAATTAATTATGTAATAGTAGTTACATGCCACTTGTCTGTTTGTTCCCAAATGACAACAATGGTGTCTGCAATGCTAAATAGTTACAAAATGACATCAATATAGAAAATAGCCAGAGATGTACTACTGTAAGTAGAAAATGAAGCTTGTGCTGCTGTCACCACAGATGCCCATGCCCAGAGACAGGTACTGAATCTTTAAGTTGTGCATTAGGTAGAGCTCCAATAATATAAGAAGGCAGCAAATTGACATCCTAAAACCAGATTAACACTCATTTTCACTTAGCAGGAGTCATGTAGGAGGCAAAGGTAGTGATTCCAGAGCTTTGTCTTGTCTCTCTGGGCAGGTAGTGAGCCTTGAGACTGGCGATTTATATGTTTATTTCATTATCATCGCTTACGTTCTTCCCTCTTTTTCTGGATACGTGGGCTCAGGTGCTTCTTGAAACACTGAGTCTAGCTAGTGTCTGTAGCATTGACTTTGTACTCCTCCAGGTGCATCTAGGCTGGAGGGGGCTAAGGCAAAATAAATGAATCATTATTGTTATGCATATGCAGTCTCCTTTCTACAGCATACAGCACAAATACACCTTTATAATCTGAATGTGAAAGCTCCCACATCCACCCTAGTGTCCCTTATCACTTCAACAATTAAAACAACCTTAAGAAGAAACAATTTCTTTTTGCAAAGCTGTAGCCCTGCATTCATCACAATTTGATACTTCAAATCATGTGGGAAGTTTGATAAAATGCCCATTAGGATCTGTCTCTAAAATTCCCATATCAGAGTTCCCAAGCTGCAGCCTAACAATTATGTTCTTTAATGAGATCTCCTGTTGATTGTTTCCAAGGTGTGTAGGGTGCTCCGTTGGGATAGCCAAGAGCAAGACTGCCACCTTCTCTCTGCCCAAAGTGGGCAGACAGCTGCTTCTGCTTCACTGTCATGCACATTTCAGATGTGAATGGCATAAGACAGCTGAGTGAATAAGTGCTTCTGCAGATTAAAAAAAAAAAAAAAAAGATAAAGAGAGTGTAATTCAAATGAGGTAGGGTTAGGAGGTAAGCACACTTGAGCAACCACCTTGAGTGGGGCTAGGTGGAGCTGGACTATAGAAGGGTGTGCAGTGTGTAGGCAGTTTTCTTTTCTTTCTTTCTTTCTTTCTTTTTTTTTTTTTCGAGGTAGGGTTTCACTCTAGCCATGGCTGACCTGGATTTCACTCTGTAGTCTCAGGGTGGCCTTGAACTCACAGCTATCATCTTACCTCTGCCTCCTGAGTGCTGGGATTAAAGGCGTGCACCACCATGCATGGCTGCAGTTTTCTTTTTTATCCCCACGTTTCAATGATTACAGAAAACTGTTAGGCTTAAGGTAAAATCCCCCGCTTAACATTTCAGCTCCTCATTCGTGGTCTATGTTAGAGACAAATACAATCTAAAAAAAAAAAAGATACCCATTTTCACAGTTTATCTGTAACACATACCTGTAATATAAAATACATTATGTATGAGCTTAGTTGATAATATATTTTCTGTGAGGCCACAATGACCTTTATAAAATAAATACAGGAAATCTTCTGTCCTAACAGCAGCATATGCTCTTTTCCTCAGCTGCTGTCAAGGTGCTCAGTTTTTCCTAGGAAGCCAAGGCTGCCTTGAGGTAGGGCCCTCACTTCTTCTGGCCACCATGGCCTTGGTCTCCGAGCTTGCCTGCATCTATTTGGCCCTCATCCTGCATGACGATGAAGGGACCCTCGCGGAGGATAAGATCAATGCCCTCATTAAAGCAGGCAGTGTGGATGTTGAACCTTTTTGGCCTGGCTTTTTCGCAAAGGCCCCAGCCAATGTCAACATGGGGAGCCTCATCTACAATGCAGGGGCTGGTGGGTCTGCTCCCGCGGCTGGTGATGAGCAGGAGGCCCTGCCCCTGCCGCCAAAGGTGACCCAGCTGAGGAAAAGAAAGTGGAAGTCACTCCTTCTGGGTCTGAGTTCCTTGCCCAATCAGAGCATGGGCACAGCTGTTGGAAGTGGGTAGGCCTCAACCATATGGGGGCTCCTTCCATCTCCTTCTGGGTCTGAGTCCCTTGTGCAGTCAGTGCATGGGTGGGCACCGCATTCTGAATGAGTAGGCTGACCCATTTCTGGTCCCCTCCCACCTACTGAGTCTGAGTTCCTGGGAGGGACAGTATGTGGACAGCCAATGCCCCCTGGAGTGAGTAGACCAGACCCCTGTATCTGGGCTCCTCCCACCCCAGTGTAGGCTGCATGCATTGGTCCAGGTCCTGGAGGGCTCAGCACCAAGTAGGCCAAATCCCTGTTCCTTTACTCCTCCTAGTCCCCTGGTCCTGATAGGTCCAATTGTGCCTTGCTCAGGGAGGCCTGGGCCTTGTGCGAGCTGTGAAACAGGCCTTTTGCTCTGGTATCTTGACTGGCCACTAAGTACCAACATCCCTGTTCACCTGAGTCAGAGGGTGAACAGGCCAAAGGATAGAAACTTGCTAAAAAGAGTCTTCCTAAAATGGGTAGACAAAAACACAAAAAAGCCAACAAATGTCAGAAAACAGAGAGATCTTCACTAAGGGTGCCAAGTCCTGTTACAGAAGCCTCCAATGAAATCATAGAGAAATCAACATAAATTCACTGCCAAAATGAAAACGCAACAACCAATGACACCCTGATTAAAAAACAAAAATCATTGAATTTGAAGCAAACTATCAAAGAACCAATAATTGTATCAATGAAATTAAACAGAATCATCTCCTAGAGCACTCAGCTTTTGACAGTAGGGTTAACTTGATGGAAGAAAACATAACCCTCCAAAGAGACATGAATAAATTGAAGTTAAGTCAAGAAATGGAAGATCTCAACAACCAGCTGATTAAGTTTAATGAAAACTTGATCAAATACAACTACAAGAACTATAAAAAGTATCAATAAAATCAGAATTCAAAATGAAATCATACCTCAAAAAAGAGATGGGCATTATACAAAACAATACAACAGAAAACAAAAATCAAGTAAAATTTATGAAAACCTCTCTACAATCACACAAAACAGAGCTACTCTCCAAGATACATCATAATTAAAACCCTTAACAGTGAAAACAAAGAGACAGTGTTAAATGCAGCAAGTCACAACAAAGAAAGACAATCCTATTAGAATAATATCAGATTTATCAGTGGAAACCCTGAAAACCAGAAGGGCCTGAAGTGGAACACTTCAAAGTCTGAAAAACTATGGCTTCCAACCCAAGCTACTCTACCCAGCAAAAGTATCCCTCATAAGAGGTGGTAGAAAAAAAAAAAAAAACTTTCCATGAAAAAAGGCAACTCTATGATTATATGAACACAAAGTCAAACTTAAGGAAAATACTTGAGGAAATACTTCACACAGAACAATCAAATAACCAATCTCAGGAGCCAACAGGAAGATCACAATAACCAAAATAAACCAGGCTCAAAAGAGTACATAACACAAATTGGCACCCAACCCCATAAAACACCTCATCATGACAGGGATTAATTCAAACCTCACAGTAATGACCTTGAATACTAATGGTTTTAGCTCACCCATAAAAAGACACAGGCTATCAGGATTAATCAAAACACTGGACCCTTCTATCTGCTGTCTTCAAGAAACTCATCTTACCACTAAATATACACACCTCCTCTGGGTGAAAGATTGGAAAATGATATCCCAAACAAATGTAAATGAAAATTAAGCAGGCGTTGCTATATTAATATCTGATAAAATAGATTTCAAACCAAAAGTAATCAAAAAGGGCAAAGAAGGCCACTTCTTATTCCTCAAGGGAATGACTCAACATGAACACATCACAATCATAAATATATATGCCCCAAACACAGGGGCACGACACTTTATAAAACAAAATCTACTCAACAATAAAACAGTCATAAACACCAATCGCATCATAGTTGGACACTTCAGTAGTCCACTATCATCAATAGACAGATCATCCAGGCAGAAAATGAACAGGGATATGATAGAGTTCAACATCATAGATCAACTAGACCTAACTGATATCTACAGAACTTTCCACCCCAACTCTACAGAGTACATATTCTTCTCAGCAGCCTATGGAACTTTCTTCAAAATTGACCATGTAGGGCTGGAGAGATGGCCTAGTGGTTAAGCACTTGCCTGTGAAGCCTAAGGACCCCGGTTCGAGGCTCGGTTCCCCAGGTCCCACGTTAGCCAGATGCACAAGGGGCGCACGCGTCTGGAGTTCTTTTGCAGAGGCTGGAAGCCCTGGCGCGCCCATTCTCTCTCTCTCCCTCTATCTGTCTTTCTCTCTGTGTCTGTCGTTCTCAAATAAATAAAATAAAATTAAAAAAAAAATTGACCATGTATTAGGCCATAAAGCACACCTTCATAAAGTCAGGAAAGTTGAAATAACTTTCTACATCATGTCAGATCACAATGTTTTAAAGGTAGAAATTAACAAAGAGACACATCAAGAACTCCACCAACTCCTTCGGACTAAACAAAACACTTTTAAACAGTGAATGGGTTGTTGAAGAAATCAAAAAAGATATTATAAAATTCCAAGATTTGAATAATAATAAAAACACAACTTACCAAATCTTATGGGACTCAATGAAGGCAGGTCTAAGAGGAAAATTAATAGACCTAAATGCCTTCATTACAAAGACAGATCACAAATCAATAACCTGACTGTCCAAGTAAAGGCACTGGAAAAACAACCAAAGAGCTCCATACAGAAAGAAATAATCAAGATTAGAGCAAAAATTAATGAATTGGAAACTAGGAAAACAATTAAAAAAAATAATGAAACAAAGAGCTGGTTCTTTGAAAAAATAAGCAATATTGACACAACACCTGGTCAAACTGATCAAGAAAAAAAAAAAAAGTCTCAGATGAACAAAATCAGAAATGAAAAAGGAGAGACCACTACAGACATCAGTGAAATTGGAAGAATCATCAGGGCTTACTTCCAAAACTTCTACTCCCAAAACTTAAATAATCTGGAAAAAATGGATGAATTCCTAGTCACATACCATCTACCAAAATTAAATCCAGAGCATATTAATCTCCTAAACAAATCTATCACATCCATGGAGATTGAAAAGGTAATCAGCCCCCCTACCCCCCCAAAAGAAAAAAATCCAGGACCAGATGGTTTCTCAGCTGAATTATATCAAACCTTCATAGAAGAACTGATACCAATGTTTTTCAAACTATTCCACATAGTTGGAGACCATGGAGTCCTCCCTGACTCATTTTATGAAGTTAGCATAACACTAATACCAAAACCAGAGAAAGATGCCACAAGGAAAGAAACTTATAGGCCTATATCCCTAATAAACTTAGATACAAATATCCTGAACAAAATCTTTGCAAACCAAATTCAACAATATATCAAAAGCATTATTCACTTTGATCAAGTATGCAGGAATGGTTTAACATACAGAAATTGGGCAATGTAATGCACCACATGAATAAGCTGAACCATAAAAGCCATATCATCATTTCAATTGATTCAGAGAAAGCCTTTGACAAGATACAACACCATTTCATGTTCAAAACACTGGAAACAATAGGCATGAAGGGTTTATATCTCAACACAATAAAAGCTATGTATAAAGCTCCTAAATCCCAAATAATAGTTATGTGGAAAAACTCAAAGAGCTCCCACTGAGATTGGGAAGAGAGGGGTGTCCACTCTCACCTCTGCTATTCAACATAGTACTTGAAAGCACTAGCCCAAGCAATAAGACAGGAGAAAGAAATAAAAGGGATTCAAATTGGAAAGAAAGAAGTCAAATTAGTCCTGTTTGCAAATTACATGATCGTATATATAAATGACATGAAAGTCTCCATCCCAAAACTTCTAAAGGTGATAAATTCCTTCAGCAAAGTGGCAGAATACAAAATAATTGCACAACATCAATAGCTTTTCTACATGCAAAGGACAAATATACAGAGAATGAAATCAGTGAGACTGTCCCATTTTCAATAGCAACAAAAAATTAAATACCTTGGAATAACATAAAGGATATGAAGGGAATATATAATGAAAACATAAAACACTCAAGAAAGAAACAGAGGAGGTCTTAAAAAGAAGGAATGACCTCCCATGCTCCTGGATTGCTAAAATTAATATTGTTGAAAATGCCAATTCTACCAAAAGCAATATACTGATTTAACACAATACCAGTAAAAATAACAGCATCATTCTTCACTGAGACTGAGAAAAGGATCTCAAAATTCATATGAAATGGCAGAAAGCCATAGATATCCAAACATATCCTCAGCAAAAGAAACATCTTTGGTGGTTTCACCATACCTTATCTAAAGCTATATTACAAAGCCATGGTGACAAAAAAAAAAAACCAGCATGGCACTGGAATAAAATCAGAAACATAGACCAATGGAGCAGAATTGAAGACCCAGACTTTAGGACAAGCAACCGCAACTGCTTGGTCTTTGACAAAGCTGCCAATAATATAGTCTGGAGAAAAGACAGCATCTTCAACAAATGGTGTTGGACAAACTGGATGACCATATGTAGAAAAATGAAATTAGACCCACTCATTTTGCCATACACAAAAATCAAGTCCAAATGGATTAAAGATATCAATATAAGACTTGAAACTCTTCAGCTACTGGAAGAAAAAATGGTAAGCACACTCCACTATATAGGACATCTAGATTTTCCTATGTGCCCATCACTGAAGTTGACTTAAAATGCTCTCGACACGGCTCAGGGAATTTTGCAGAAGAGGGGTTGGAAAGATTTTTAGAGCCACAAGTTGGGACATTTTGCACAGAGACGTTGACTCTCCTCCATAACTGACTGATGCCCCCATAATGCGTGACCCACAATCCCCACGGGGTTGACCTGCATTCCCAATGAGGAAGGCCTCTTCAGAAAAGGGCCCGGGAGGAGGGAAAGGATGGTAGCAACATGTGATGTTTACATACAAAATGTGTCCATATGTAATGATAAAAAAAGAAAAATTAAGGTTTTGGTAGATGGCTCAGTAGTTAAAGGCATTTACTTGCAAAGACTGATGACCTGGGTTTGATTCCCTAGCACCCAGCTAAAGCCAGAGGTGCAAAGTGGTGCATGCATCTGGAATTCACTTGCAGAGGCAGGAGGCCCTGCTGTGCCCATATTCACTACTCACTCTATGTCTGCCTCTTTCTTTACATCTCTATCTCTTTCAAATAAATAAATTATTTTTAACAAACAAACAAAATAAAGGAGGTGGGGGGAAGCCAAGAATGAACAGTTTGAAGAGTCCGATGCCACAACATGGGCTTTGGTCTTTTTGATTAAACCTATTGTAACACACTCAATAAAAAGAACTCTGTTGTTGGTCATATAAAACAAACAAACAGAAACAAACAAAAAAACCCAACAGCATACAAATTAAATAATTATAAATTATAATGATCTGGTTATGGGAAAGAACTATGCATTATCATAGGTGTACCATTTCTTTTATGTATTTGCTTATTGCATGCTGGCTGCCATATGTCAGGCACTCATCTGATTGCCAGTCTCACCATGTTCTATTTCACAGGAATCTGATAGAAAGCATTCTCCCTATGACTCCAGGGCCAGAGACAGCCACACCTGTTCTCCTGCACAGGCTATTAGAGCCCACTTAATCCATGCTATAGAGATTTACACATTGAGAAGAGGTAGGAGGGAACTAAAACTAGTACACTAAAGTTAAAGGGAACAGTGATGCCTACTCTATAGGAAAGCACAATGAAAGAAATATACAAAGTAGTGTAACAGAAGAATAAAAACATATACATATATGTATACATATATATATATATTTTTTTTCATTTTTTTATTTTTTTGTGTTTTGAGGTAGGGTCTCACTTTGGTCCAGGCTGATCTGGAATTAATTCTGTCATCTCAGGGTGGCCTTGAACTCATGGCGATCCTCCTACCTCTGCCTCCCGTGTACTGGGATTAAAGGTGTGCACCAACATACCCAGCTAAAAGTATTTTTTTAACTTTCATTACTTAATGAGATTTTGTAATTTCACTTGAAATGTCAATAATTTTTAATTTTAGCTACTTTAAAAAATAATGATTTAATTTTATATTTTAAGAATTATTTTTAAAAGATTTTTAATAATACACACACACATATATATATATATGTATATGTATATATATATATATGTATGTGTGTGTGTGTGTGTGTGTGTGTGTGTGTGTATATATATATATATATATATATATATATATTTTGTTTTTGTTTTTGTTTTTTACTATTTTATTTGCAAACAGAGATAGGGGGTGAATGGGTTTAGCTAGCCAGGGCCTCATGCCACTGCAAACAAAATCTAGATGCATGTGCACTTTGTGCATTTAGCTTCACGTAGGCACTGGAGAATTGAACTCTGGACTGTCAGGCTTTGCAAATAAGTTCCTTTTGCTGAGTCATCACTCTAGTCAGTTTTGTTTTTAAATGAGAATATTTTAGTTTTGTTGTAATGTAGTCAGTAAAACACTACCTCGCATTTTATTTTAAAATTTTTACTTACATGTGTGCTTGCGTATGCCAAGGTCTATTCCCACTGCAAACTACAGCAAGGGAGCATGCTTTGCTAGTTGAGTACCTCAAATCACTAAGCAATCTCCCCAGCCCCTTGATTTTTAAAGCCTTGTTTATTCTTTCTCTAATTTGTTTATTGGGTCATGAATTCATATATAATCAAGCGTCAGAAAGAGAAAATTCAAAACTATTTTTGAGGACAAAGACAAACAGTTGTACTTCCATTCAGAATTCCTATGCCTAATAAGTGGGTCCTTAGGCCTTTCTCAAGGCCCCAAACCTCACCACCTTCCAAATGCAGCCATCATGGTATGCCTTCTGCTAGGTAGCAAGTGTAGGTTTGGACTAAGAAGGGATTTTAAAATGTCCCTGTAAGCAGCAGACAGGAGGCTCTCCCAAAGGCTGCTCTGTGTTGGAATAGCTATGAGTCTGCAAATGGCCACTCCAGGTGTGAATCAGAGCCCTAGGCCTCCTTGTCTCCTGCAAAGGCTGGCTCTCAGGTCACTCCCACTTTTGAAATATTACTGGGAACAGCTAGGGGCTGTGGCTGTAAGGATTGACACAGGCAAATTTCCTAGTTTTCATGAACTAGGGTGAGTTCTTTCTCATCTCCCATCTTGCTATACGCACATCCTATGTGCGCCTACCTGTTCTGTGTGGGCCTCACCGAGCCCAGGACATCTACACAGATCCCAAATTTATCCACAGAGTAAAATATATAAACCACCCCACAATTGGGCTCATCTTAGGGGTCCCCAGTGTAATGAATCTCTGAGGACAGGGCCTTATCTTAGCTCTTAGGTGGGCTTAACTCAGCAATTAGGGTGCCAGGCTGTCAGTGGTCACCAAAGCTCTAAGCAGCTCCAAGGGATTGTTGTCTCACAGAAACTGAAGAATGAGTATCATGAAGAAGAAAGATGAGTTTTAAAGGAGATTGTTTTATCACAGAGAGAAAGCAAATTTAGAGAAAAAGTTGATAGCAGAGGGAAGCAAACATTATTGTACAGAAACAGCAGAGAGAACAGCTCTCATATAGCGAGACTGCATGTGAGAAGGGGCCAAAACACACCTTGGCCAATGAATAGGAAAAGAAGCAAAGGTAAAATGCTCTCTGAAACAGGGCAGTGACCCAGAAAGTAGGGTGCAGCTATATGATTGTTGTCTAGTTTTATAACATTTTCTTGCTAAGTAATAAATTATAATAGGTAATAAGGTAATAAGTTGTACTTTAAAATGACCGTGCTGAGATATGCAGAAGTGTAGTTCTGGCTCAATGTCAATTCCCACAACCCTTCTAGGTGTCTCTTTTCTGATCAGGGTCATGTTCCTCTTTATCTCAGTGACTGTGCTGGTTTAACACCCATCTTCAAGCTTTGCAAGGGAGAACTAAAACAAAATCAAGGATAAAACTGAGGGTGGGGCAGCTGTAGCCTGTCAAATTTGGCTTTATTTTACCCGCAGCCCTGTCCTCTGTGTTTGTCAGTTGGGCTGTTTTACACCCAGCTGTATACTTCTTGTTCTTCATTCCCAGTGTTCTCCTCATTACTGTTTTAACCCTAACTTCTGCCAAGGTGCTAGGCAAATGCACAGAACAAGATTTGTGACTCCCAAAGCCCCTCCATAAGTACCTGCCAAAGTCCTTCTTTTTTTTCCTCTACCACTAGGAAGGAAATAATGTAGTAAAACATGAAGGAAAAATAATTTGGGAAAATATTTCCCACAAAGATCTTAAATTGTTAACTGATTAACAGTCACCTTATTCACCTTATTTTCCTTATTCAGATTGTCATGGTTCAAGTTGGTTGTGTGTTTATTAAAAAACATTTTTTTAATTATTATTTTTGCCTGTATGAAAATGTAAAATTATTAAAAGTAATTAAACATGTTTGTACAATTCTCAAGTACCTAATAACACTAAGAATCAAAGAAATGTAATGCTTTGCTTTTAGTAGAGTCAGTTAAAAATGCTGACTTGTCCTATGGCCATTCCAAGTCACTTTTTTGGCTAGGGATAAGGCCAAGATATTTATTAGCAAGGCTGTGCTTTAGCAAGGGCACAGTAGGAGAGTTTAGAACACATTTTTATGATAACACATGCATGACTAAGGATTGATTTTTTTTTTTAATTTTATGTGTTCACAGCATGTGTTGTATGGTGTATGGGGGAGGTGTGGTACAAATGTGCTGATGTAGTGCCCCAATGTGCTTATCTGTGGTAGGCAGAGCAAACATCAGGTATACCCATTGTCGATGCAAAAGACACAGCTCTCACCTCAAAGTGAACAACAGATAGTTCATTCTGGAATCAATATGAGTGATGACGGCCCAGAAACACAGATGTAGTTACCCCACATTGCATTTTTCCGTGTGTTAACAACTTCCTGAAGGTTTTATAGTTACAGAACAAAAGAAAGTCATAAATCAAAGCACTTTCCAAATACACTGGCTGACCACCAGGTAGGTAGGTTATATTAAAACAGGGAAATGTCCACCGTAGCCCTTGGGTTGGTGGAAGTTGGGGGTCTGAGAGTATATTCCAAAAAGATTTCACCTGATCACTGGTAGTCATATAGATATTAGGACCGAAACAGGTGGGCAATAAATGGCTATTAAGGGGCTATTAAGCCCAAGGTAATTTGCTGTGGCTTGCAACATCCCATCACTCTATGTCACAGTAGCTTTATCAGTCCATTCAGCCTCACTGGAAGTAGCTGCAGCACATACAGCTGTGTTCTGGGAACTTTAGTGGCCAAGTATCACATTTTGTGCATGCAGAGTCCAGATATAATATTTAACATGTCTCACATAGTTAGGAAGGCTCATTCCTAGGATCTACTAGAGATGAGGTTGAGTAGGAGGCAGGAATCTCTTCTTTAGGAGAGAGAAGTTGCTGCTAAAACTATTAAGGCAGAAGCTCTTCTATATGTCAAATCTATTAGAGATAGCTTAGCATTGAGACACTTCCCTGTGAAGCCTAAAGACTCATGTTTGACTCTCTAAGTCCCCCATAAGCTAGACACACAAAGGTGAGGCAAGCACGAGGTTGCACATGCTCACTAGGTGTCATAAGCATCTAGAGTTCAATTACAGTGGCTGAGATCCATCACTTCTCTCTTTCTCTCTCTGTCTCTCTCTCACACTCTCTCAAAAAGAAATATACCAAAAATTAAAAATTCTTAGACAATTTGAAAAATATTGAACTATTAAAAGATTAATAAAATATAAATGTAGGAGTTAGAAATGTTTAGTTACTTGGAGTACTTAATTGTTGATGCAATTGAAGATTAATGAAATTCAGCATTTCTGAAGTCCATGTGGTTGTACACTCAGATATTTAGAGAGGGAAATATGAATCTAAAAGTCCATTTCTTGAAGTTTTGTATCATTGGAGTTGGTTAGAAGTACTTGATAGAGTCCTTACTCTGTAGGCAGAAGTCTTTGATGTCATCTTCATCTCCCAGTACCTCATTGTGGAAAAATTGTAATTCTGAGTTTTTAGTTATTAATTTAAAATTACTTTAAAACTCTTATTAGAGATGACATATACATATAAAATATTTTCATGGTGATATATATATTTATAAATATGTATTTAATTGTTATAGGGCACTCAGTACTTACTTTATAAGAAGGTAGATTTAGAAGAACTAAATGGTAGTGTCATAAGGAAGCCAAATATTTTGGTAAGTTTTGACAAGCTATCAATATTATTTGTTTTTTTAACCAGTACTCTTTAGGATTAAATTAAAATAATAAGCATAATAAATTTAATAGTTCAAATTTTATAAAGAATTTTAAATTTTTATTTATTAAAATCACTTTTCAATCTAATAAATAAAGGCTTTAAACTAAAACTTTATCATTACATTTAGATGTAATTTAACCATAAGTTATTACAGGTTTCAGTTATTAAAAGGATGAAACATCAAATCCCTATAAGCTACTTCTAAAAACACTGGTAAAAGCAGAATATTCAAGAAATCTTATTGTTATAAGTATGCAAATAGATGTTATTTGACAAACAAATCAAAGACTTACTTTAATAGAAAACATGCAAATTTACAATTTTTTCTTGTAAACCAGTTAGTGTACATTAGTAAAACAGGGTAATACCTAATAAATCTATTGTTGGAAACAGAATTAGGCATTTTTAAAATATTACTAAAAGTGAAATAATTTCAACAAACTTTGAACTTTAGATTTAAAAAACTCCACAATGCACGACCCATATACCTCAACAAGGAGGGGCCAATGGGGAGGGGGTAGGTCATGGATGAGCCTAATAATGGTACCAAACTGACTGTATTTGCTGAATACAAAACTAATTAATAAAAAAAAATAAAAAAGAGAAAAATTTTAATAACCTTTATTTCTTAAAACATATCTTATTCAGAAACTTAATAACTTTTGACCTAGACATTTTACTTAATATTTTTTTTAATTTTTGTTTGTTTGTTTATTTATTTGAGAGCAACAGACACAGGGAGAAAGAGGCAGAGAGAGAGAGAGAGAATGGGCATGCCAGGGCCTCCAGCCACTGCAAAGGAACTCCAGACTCGTGCGCCCCCTTGTGCATCTTGCTAATGTGGGTCCTGGAGAATTGAGCTTCCAACCGGAGTACTAGCCTTCACAGGCAAGTGCTTAACCGCTAAGCCATCTCTCCAGCCCTTACTTAATATTTTAAATCTAGAAATATATACTATTTCTTTCATATCTCTAAGACCAGTTCTCTGGGTAGAAGGGAGTGCTTTTCCTCTTTTCAGTACTATCAAGAAAAAAGAAAACTGTTTTCAAAGACAACCAAAGCAAGATAACACTTGGCCTCTCTGTTTTAAAACATTTTTGTTTAATTTATTCATTTGCAAGCAGAGAAAGGCAAAATATAGACAGACAGAATGGTGAGCCAGGACCTCCAGCTTCTGAGAAATAAACTCCAGATGCAAGTGCCACCTTGTGTATCTGTCTTACGTGGTGTGGTGGTTTGATTCAGGTGTCCCCCATAAACTTAGGTGTTCTGAATGCTAGGTTCCCAGCTGATAGAGATTTGGTATTTAACACCTTTTGGAGGCAATGTATTGTTGGGGGCGGGCTTACAGGTATTATGGCCAGTTTCCCCTTGCCAGTGTTTGACACACTCTCCTGTTGCTATTGTCCACCTTATGTTGGCCAGGGGGTGATGTCCACCCTGTGCTCATGCTATTTTTACCCCTGCCCTCATGGAGCTTCCCCTCAAGTCTTTAAGTCAAAATACCTCCCCACTTTCTTTTCCCCAAAAGATGCTCTTGCTCAGGTGATTTCTGCAAGCAATGTGAACCTGACTGCAACACAAGGGTACAGGGAAATTGAACCCTGGTTGTTAGATTCTGCAAGCAGTGCCTTAACCACTAAGAAATATTTCAAGCCCTAAGACAGTTGTCTTTTAATAGTTAATCTTTAGAACTCTGTAGGCAAATATATTATTTACTCAAATATGTTAATTACTCAACAAAGCAGAAAGCAGAGATGAGTCATTATCTCAAATTTTGGATTTCAGATCTAGAAAAAAAACATTTCTTTCTTCAATTCCCTAAATGGGAGCAATTGTGCTAATGCAGAGCCTTAGGGCCTGAGAGCCAATCTTAACAATAAAGTCTTTTGTGTAATTTGAATTAAGGCAAGAACTTATCAAATAAAATCTTGATTAAAATTGTTTAATTATGTATAACTTTTTGTTTAAAATATTAATTGTACTATTTTTAAAAGGAATTCTGATGAACATAATAGCCTTTATCTTTATGATCATTTACTTGTAAGGCAATTTAACATTACATAAGCATTATAAAAATATCAGCATATACACAACAAAATATTAACTACACAAAGAAGTAGACTAAACAAAAACCAAAGATTTTGTAGCTTTTATTTAAACATATCATTGTTAGTTTCTGTTTTAGATAGCAGTCTGAATATTTTTTAATCTTTAGTTTTAAGTCTATAACTTAAAAAGCTATGACTTATAACAAAAATAAAGCAGAAATTTTAAATCTTAAAATCAGAACCTTCAAAATGAATTTTTTAATATTGATAAAAATTTTAATAACCTTATAAAAACTGTTTTGAAGGAGGACAGCACAAACAGACAGACAATAATTTTTGAATCTTAATGTCACAACTATAAGTTAAAATTCATTTTAAAGGTTATAAGGTATTAGTTTAAGACTTAACCACATGGCTAGTACTATTTTACACCAATAGACCTACCTAGATTCTCAATGTTATTGTTTTCTGAGATTGCATTTCTGTAATCTCTATTATATTAAAAAAAATTTAAAGATCCCCAGAAAGCATATAAAATGAAAGATTTCATATTTGGAACTTGGATATCTATCCTGAAAAAGAAATCCATTATAATCAATCTACATAAAGAACCTTTAGTGTATACTACTAAGGTATTTTGATGTCTTATTTCCTATGTCCATTGAAAAACAATTAAAGGGCTGGAGAGATGGGTTAGCAGTTAAGCACTTGCCTGTGAAGCCTAAGGACCCCGGTTCGAGGCTCAGTTCCCCAGGTCCCATGTTAGCCAGATGCACAAGGAGGTGCACGCATCTGGAGTTCGTTTGCAGAGGCTGGAAGCCCTGGCATGCCCATTCTCTCTCTTTCCCTCTATCTGTCTTTCTCTCTGTGTCTGTCACTCTCAAATAAATAAATAAATAAAATTTTAACAAAAAAAAAAGAAAAACAATTAAAGAGAATTGTAAAATTAGTTTTAGAAAGAAATTTTCAAAATCTGTGCATCCTCTATGGCCTCATAAAATTTAGATTCAATGACTATTTTATCACCCATAGAAGTAGCACATAGGGTTTCATGTACATTTAGTAACGCTAAAGATAACATTATATAGGCATTAAGAAGCAAAAAATACTTAAGACTATGTACTTATAAGGTCTTTTAATAGACTATCAAAACATTTTTATCCACACATTAATACTTTAAGTTAGTATATCAAAAATATACTAAAAGCAAAAGTAAAAATAACAAAAATTGAAGTGGCCACAATGTGCAGCACATTCTGGGCCGTAAGCACAAGGAATACTCACTTCTAACCTTTCCCTGCCTATCTCATTGCTGCCATCTTTGAAACTGATAGCATCAGGCACAGACTCCCTAAATGCTGTTATATCAGTCCTTCACTCAAAGGAATTTGAGCCTGATCCTGATCTTTCATTAAATCTATATTCTTTCTAGATGAAATTTTGAAGAACTTTACCTAGCATTCAAGACAAAAATATACACAAGTATAAGCCATTTCTATTTGTAAAAAAAACTTCTCCCCTTTTGCTTTTTATCTCAAATAGGAATAACTGCCTTCTGTAGATCTACATAACAAACTTCACTATAAATTTTCTGTGTTACTGAGTTTTACATCTCAAAGAGAAAAGATAGAAACTGTTATCTTAATTTTACTTTCTTGGGGTGCACCTAAAATTTATGTGTTTGTGTCATGTTTGTCCATGATCTTTTATATGTTCATTTTTGTGTTTTCTCCAAAATGTGACAACATAAAGTTCAAAATATATACAACTTATACAACTTGTGGCCACTTCATTTTTTTTTTGTTATTTTTACTTTTGCTTTTAGTAGTTTTCTTTTAATAGATGATCAAAACATTCTCAGCTGGGCGTGGTGGCGCACGCCTTTAATCCCAGCACTCGGGAGGCAGAGGTAGGAGGATCGCCGTGAGTTCGAGGCCACCCTGAGACTCCATAGTGAATTTCAGGTCAGCCTGGGCTGGAGTAAGACCCAACCTTGAAAAACCAAAAAAAAAAAAAAAAAACCCAAAACAAAAACAAAACAAACAAAAACATTCTTATCCACACATTGATACTTCAAGTTGGTATATCAAAAATATACTAAAAGCAAAAGTAAAAATAATAAAAAATGAAGTGGCCACAATGTGGCCAAGAGACAACAGAGTGGCCTAGGACATCTAGAAATCAGTCCTTATGTGATGATGGAAAGACCATGCACCGTTCCATCTGACCCAAGAATGGGATATAGATGTCTAGGGGATTCTTATCTTTGGTGCCTCTGGTGCGCTATATGGGCTTTTGGCCAAAAAAATTGATTGAAGAAATCAAGGTATCTTACAATCCAAGAGTAGAGTTGAGAAGACACTGTAGTTATCAAGAGTTACCCATAATGGTTTAGATGGCTCTTTTGTGAGCCCCCAAAATGTCAGCATCAAGAGAACTGAGACACAGCGCCACATTGCCATCTTCATCAGTATGAGAAGTTCCCCCCAAATTTTAGGAAGATCAACTTGGGTTCTATCTAGGATTCATAGAACTTTATGAAGAGCCAGTGTGAAACAGTTGAAAAGTTTTTCAAACTTCAGTACAGGATTAAGGCAAAGGAAAGGGCACTCAGAGGGAGTGTGGAAGCATACTGAGAACATGAGTATGGAGTCTTAGGAGAGAGAGCCTTTACAAATGAGGGTTTTAATCTTGTATGGAATTATCTAGTTTTTATATTACAAACTACAATCTTTACTTTGATATGGGATTCTGTTCTGCTTGGAGAGAGCAGGAGAAAATGTCAGAGAAAGGAGAGGAAATGACAATAATTAGAATCTGCACAATTTAACTTTAATTGTGATATAATCTCTTAAATTTAATTTTTTTCAAGGTACGGTCTCAATCTAGCTGAGGCTGACCTAGAATTCACTATGTAGCCTCAGAGTGGCCTCAAACTCTATGTGATTCTCCTACCTGCCTTCCAATTGGTGGGATTAAAGGTGTGTGCCACCACACCTGGCTTCAAATGTTTTTAATCTTACTCATTTTTAATATCTCCTTTTGACTTATTTGTTCTAGAGCACCTATTGATTAGTTTGTAAATTACCAGCTTAATCATTTCTTAGATGTTTTAAATTTTTCATTAAAGCAGAATTCCCATTATGATTTTCTTTCTAGAACAAAAAATTATTGCCTAGGATTTTAACATTTCAAAAAGTTAAAATAATAATGAACCCCAATTTAGGATTAAATGTTCTCCATTGTGGAAATGTAAACCAAATTTATTTTAGTAAGGCTTCCCCATCTTTTCAAATACTTGCAAGTTCAATTAACACAATTTTCATACCAGCTGAAGTACCAAATAGCAGTTTTCCCCCAAATATGTCTTCCTTCTTTGGAGGAATGGTAAGAGAAAAAAAAAATGCTTCATGCTAGCAGAGATAAACCAAATGAATAGTCAGAAAATAAAATGTTCTCAAAGACCTGCATGTAACAACAAACTGAACAGTCAAAATCAAAGTGTTTTCAAAGCAAACAAATGAAATGAATACCTTAAAATAAACATTTTGAGAACAAATAACAAACAAAAAAGTTTCCAACAACATAAAACAATAAAGGATTATAAAACCAGCTCAGAATAAGCAAGTGGATTGTTGACCGAATCAAGGGAGGCCCGAGGCCCAGAGCTGCGCTAAAGGAGACAACATGAGAAGGTTGGGCACAAGAGGCCTATGCTGGTACCTGGCTCTCTCCAGGTGCATGCTAAGTGGAAGTGGCTTATCCTTGGGAACCCTGTTCCAGTGTCATAACTGTCAAAGCAAAAGACATGGATCTTACCTCAAAGGGGATAAATATGAATGATAAATATAGAGCCAAATATGAGTGATAGTGGCCCTGGAACACAGATTTAGGTTACCCCAAATTCCGTGTTCCCATTTGTTAACAACTTCATGAAGGTTTTATAGTTACAGAACAAAAGGAAGTCATAAATCAAAGCACTTTTCAGTGACAGTCAGGTATGGTGGGGAAATCTCCATCATAGGCTTCAGATGTTATGTGAAGATATTCTTAGCCCTTGGGTTGGTGGAAGCTGAGGGACTGTCAGTACATCCCAAAAAGGTTATAACTGATCAACTAGTCACATGGATGCTAGGTCAGATGCAGGTCAATAACAATGGTAAGACAATAAATGGCTATTAAGGGGCTAGAGGTAGCCCAAGTTAATTTGGCTCTGACCTGCAACATTCCATATCTCTGTGTTCACAGTAACTGTATCAGTCCATTTAGCCCTGCTTGAAGTAGGTGCAAAAGATACAGCTGTTTCCTGGGAACTTTAGTTCACATCCTCCATCTCTCACCTGCCTGTTTTTCCTTGTGATTGGGGTCTCTTGCTATTTTCAAGCCCTAGTGATTCTCTGAATCTCCATTTCCCCATAGGACTTGGGTTACAGATCTGCTTGCCTATTGCTTAGCTGTTTATGTGGGTTCTGGAGATTCTAACTCAGGCAGTCTCAGGTCTGCTCATTGTTCAACAGGAAGCTCATTTAACTGCTTATCCATCTTTCAAGCTCAGAATTGGCTATTCTCAAACTAGTGTACATCTGAACTATGCAACAAGTGCATGACCCACTTCAAAACACCTAGGCTGTGTCATGCTGAACTGGACACTTTCCTATTGGGAGACTCTGGTAATCTGAACATGAGGGAAACCTTCATGGAAAGCAGTCATGCTATTGTAAAGCAGGGGTGCTGATGTACATGTAGCATGGACTTCAAGCAAAAAAGATTTCTCTCCTGCTTTGTCCCAGAAATCCAGCTCCCTCATCTAAGGTAGAGATTATCATGAGATATTCATGCATATCATATGTGTGTGTGTAAATTTGGGTATGTTAGGTTCTACTATCAAAAGGCTTCTAAAATTTTTGGTTTATGAGGTCCAGGCTATCCTTGATCTTGCTATGGGATCCAAACTGGCCTACAACTTGGCATCCTGATTTTGCTTCCTGAGTGCTGGGATTCCAGGCCTGTGCTAGCAGGCCTGGTTTTGCATTATGGCTTGACTTAATTAAGATCTTTTCCAATGGGCCCACCTACCATGTAGATGCTTGCATAGTCATGCAAATTGCTGGTCTATTTGCAAACTTTAGGAAATGGAATCAAACCAGATGTCCATCAACTGCTGACTGGACAACGAAAATGTGGTACATACACATAATGGAGGTTTACTTTCCTTTAAAAAAATTAAAATTATTAAATATGCAGGAAAATTGGTGAAATTGGTAGAAATATATTAAGTAAAGCACCCTAGACCTAAAGGAACAAAATGTGCATGTTGACTCTCATATGTGGATCCTCACTGTTAATGTTTGACTGTGTTTAAGTAAGGGGATATGGGTGTAAATATGGGCTATGATTTGATAGAGGAAGCTGTGAGAGGGGCATCCAACATGACTAGATGGTGGGGAGAGGACCAAAGCTAACATGTAGTCTAAAGGCAGACAGGAGGCTATGTTGGGAAGAGGGCATAAGAAGAGATACAGAGTGGTATGGGGAAAAGTGAAGGGAAGGGAAACAAAAACAACAAAAACTTGCCTGAAAACATTATAAACATCATAATAAAACATTATTCTTTGTATGTTAATGAAGTAAAATAATAATGTAAACATTTTTGTGTGATTTCTTGCTAGGGATACTTCTAATGTGTTAATGGCTCAGTGTTATTTTCTGTAATCTATTAATGGAATATTATGTTTAATTTTTTTCTAGAACCTAATGTTAATTCACACATTTCTTTCATTATGTAAACAATAATTAACTATTAAGTAAAAGTTAGCAGTTTCACTCTTTACTACTCTTCCTGCACACAACTCATATGTTTTGTTTCCAAAGGATTTTTCACATTTTCCCTTTCTGTCTCCTCCCCTTAGTACTCCATAATTACAGCATTCCATAAACTTAGCCATGCCTAACATTTGTGTGACCTAACAGTATTCTACCCTTCCTCTCCCAGACACTTGTGCTGTCCCCATCCTTTGCAAAACTAACACTAGTCCCCACCCTAACCCACTCCAAGTCCCTCCCAATTCAAAGTGACCCAAGTTCTAGCATATCCATAACTAGCCTCACTAACTTATCCATCAAATAAACAAAGTCACATAGTACTAAATTAATAGAAATAACCAGTTATTTTGGCCTTGTGGCATTCACATAGCAGCTATATACCTTAGCTTTGTTCATACCTGCAATTAGTATTCTACTCTGGATATAAGATGGAGGTCATGCTAGACACAGTCAGAGCCTGCCTGAGGCTATAAATTCTGAACTACACACCTAAGAATATAGCAGATAAAACAAACAAAAAGTACAAGTAATTAAATAAGATGCAAAAATTCCAATAATTTAATATAAGAAACATGAAACACCAAGGCAACATAACTTCTCCAAAAATTATGAGTCTAATAATAATGGCCTCCACAGAGAGCTAATCAGATGAATTGCCAGACTGAAAATTCAAAAGAATGACTTTACTATGTTCAAATAAATCAAAGAAAAATTCAAATTAATCAAATTAAACAAACTCTTGAAGGAAACTTCAAAGAAGACAGATAATCAGATGAATGAAATAAATGAAGGATATGAGTAAGGAGAGAGAAAAATACTAAAGAAAAAATTAATATGAAATACTGGAAGTGAAAAAGTAAGTCAAATAAAAAAAAAAAAAAAGAAAAAAACAAAAACAAAAACGAGTTTAGCAGACAGCTTCAGGTCCCTGAGATGAACTTCTAAACCAGGCACAGTTATGAAGGAAGGGGATTTACTGAAGCTTACAAGTCCAGGAGAATTTCCATAATGGCAGAAGAAGCTGGCCTGCTTTCACAGGTCCAGGCAGAGAGAGACAGAGAGAGAGAGAGAGAGAGAGAGAGAGAGAGGGAGAAGCCACAGGCCAAATCCCACAGCACACTTCAGGAACTCCAGGCACTTTGCGCATCTTTAGATGGAATTTCAAATCTACCACCACAGAGGTAGTTCTGGACCCTAAGATCCACCCAGTGATACCTCCCTCCAGCCCTCCAGCCAGGTGTCTGCAGATCTAAATTATAAACTATAATAAAACACTGAATATATTGGAGCCATCTATCCAAACTACCACATTCTACCCCTGGCTCTGAATAGATTCGTAACCATCTCACATTGTAACTATATTCAGTCCAGTTTCAAAGGTCCCCACAATTTTTTTTTTTTTTTTTACCAATTTAAGATAGATCCAAAGTCCAAAGTCTCATGTGAGATTTAATATTGTCTTTTAGCAGTGAGTCCTGAAAAATCAAACAATTATGTACTTTCAACATATAGAGGCACAGAGTAAACATTTTCAACGGGCATAAGGAGAGACTAGAACAATGCAAACTCAATAACCATCAAGCAAACATCAAACTTCTGCAGATTGAGTCTGATATAACCAGAAACTGACAGTTTCTGGATTTTCTAATTCTGCCCTTCCAGCTGAGCAGAGTAACCAGAGAAAACTTCCATCCCAGGCCAACAGTCAGCTCCATGGTAGTCCTTGCATAATACTGGTATATCCAAAACATTTTTGGGTCTTCATGAAAAACATGGTCCTTCTTCTAATGGCTTTGCCAGCCATTCAGGGTCATCACACCCTGCTTCATGCCACAACTCAGCAGCTGATCCTGGATTCACGTGCAATTCATGACCACTCTACACATTTTTCATGCTCCCAAGGCCAATACCAGGTGTACAGGACACAGCCATATTCTTAATTCAGGAACAAAATAAATCGTGACTTTGAAAACAGATTCCTTCTTCTGTCAACTGTTTCTGAGAGTCTGCATTTTTATGATAGTCTTTCCTCAGGCATCCTCTTCATTGTTATAATGTAAATCAGTTGGGCCACCTTTCCTAAGATTGCTAATGTGTTTGACAATAGCAGCTTTAGTAACCTAAAATCAGTCTCAGTGCCTGTAATTTTCATTTGCTTGAGGCTTTCTAACTTAAAATCTTGAATCTCTCAGTCCAATATCTTTAGCCAAGAACATCAGTCTATTACAAATTTAATCTTGATCCAACTCTCTGGACCTGGGTGGCAGAATGCAGTTAGTCCTTATGCCAGTAGCCCAGTTCCAACAAAGTTATCTGCAGTCTTTCTTTCCCCTTAAAAAGTTCACAAGTCAAGCTTCCAAGATCAATTCTTTCTGCCCTTAGCATTTTCAAATTCTCATCAGAATAGCCCATAATACTTGGCTTACCTTTCCAGAAAAGCATCTTCAGTTGCAAGCACCAAGTCCTTGCCCATTCCTCCAAAACAAAAGTTCTATAAAACCCAAATCCATGTGGTCAGATTCATCTTGCCCAATATTGTGGTACCAATTTCTGTAGTAGACAGCTTCAGATCCCTAAGATGAACTTTTATACCAGCCACAATTATGGAGAAAGGAATTGATTGAAGCTTACAGATCCAGGAGAATTTTCATAATGGCAGAAGAAGCTGGCTTGCTTTCACTGATCCAGGGAGAGATAGAGAGAGAGAAAAGCTTTGGGTACCCCTGAATATATCCTCTATTTTACCAGCTACTGGTGTCTATGTGTGCTATGGAGTCACACTTTCTGCTCATGGGTTCTTATATCTGAGGATTTGAAAGGGTCATACTTGGGCTTGTATTTTATCTGTTAATTGAATATCCTCCTTTGCCATTACTCAAGCTTGTTTTGTGCCAACAATCAGTTTTTGTCTCAGCAGATTTTGGTGCACTGAGCTTTTGTATCAGTCAGCTCCCCTCTAGGGTCTACATAAGTTCTTAGGGTCATACTCAGTATATTTGGTGTGGAGGCTTTGGGTGTGAAGATATAGTAGTGCTGAGTTTCTATTCTTACTTGTTACTGGAATTAGGGCTGAGCCTGTGCCCTGGCAGTTATAACCAACCAAAAATGGTCACCTATCCTCCATAATCCAATCAAAAGAGTCATGTAAGTAGTTAAAAGCAGGAAAAAGAGATGTATTCAATGTGAACATATTGGGAAGAAGGGCAAAGTGATCCAGTGAACATTCCCTACTCTTCCTTTGGGGCCCTAACATGAGGTTTGGGTTGAAACAGAAGATAAAAGCATAGCTGGACATTGTCATAGTATAGTCCTGTTAATCTCACTCAACTCTAGCCTGTATTAAAAAGTCATCAAAACTTCCTGGAGGCAAACTTCTCCTATGACTGACACTAGGCTTCAGCCTATTTCTTTTCCCAGCGTGAAATGCCTGAGGAAATTCCAATTCCTTGAGGCTAATTTTCTCAATAGTCTGATAGCCAAAGTGGAAGGCCTGGTGTGCCAGACCAGTTATGTGGGGTTCCCCGGAGGGGTCCCCGCTCAGGGCTGTCTACGGGACCCCAAGAACACTCACGCAGGACGCTCTCAATGCAAACCGCACGAGGTTTATTGATTCCGATGCATCGGGGCTCAACACAGATTCCTCTCGCAGGAGGAAAGGTGAAGAGCCCCTAGCCACGTGTTTGGTCAGCTTATAAAGGCTGAAAACTATAGGTATGCAGAGTCATAGGGGCTTTTCAGCCGTGGGTTCCCCTGATTGGGTGGGGCCCACGAGGCGGGCTCGTGAGGGTCCCTCTGATTGGGTAGGGCGTACAAAGGGCCAGGTCCTTATGGTATACTTTTTACAAAATGGAGGTAGTTGCATACTTTTTACAAAATGGAGGCAGTTGCAAAATGGCAGTTCTGTGATTCAGTGCAGTAGCAAGCAAGCCATATTACAGAAGCTTAAAAAGGCAAGTTAGCAAAGCAGCTAGAAAACAGAGCAGCAGAAATAGGGCAACTTTTATCCTTTCAGTTACACCCTGGCTTTGAGTGTAGGTTTGCTTTAGGATTAACTCCCTTCTTCCCCCAGTCCACAGTGGAGAACTAGCATGTGTCACTTCCCAGGATCAGCTTCATATAGGTTGCATATCTGTTATCCAAATGTTTGTCTTTCTGTAATTGCTTCTGGAACCTCACCTTGTCTTTTTTGTTTGCAGAGCTAGAATATGTGGGTATTGCTGGAAAGGGGGGGGGTCTCCATTTTTCTATCATTGATGTTCAATGCTCCAAATTTGAGTCTGTTATTTATTTTTGTTAAATCTAATGTTTAATGGTCCTGGATTTTAACTAGATGAAATTGGTCACATTTAGGGTGTTATGGCTATAGACCTGAATTTTATCTAGTTACTCACTGTCTGCAGTTTATTGCAGTCTCTGTCATGAGCATGCTATGCCAGAAACATAGCTGACCACATTTGAGTTTTTTCCACAATATCAGAATTTATTTAATAATAATAAATTCACAAGACACAATGGCTTTTTTGACAGTAATTTTCCAAGTATTCCAAGTTTCCTTGATAGCCCTAGCCAAAGCAGGTTCTTTTATTATAATCTTAATTACTAATATTAATTCTCACTTCACACATAACATATCACACAGTGATATATTTCTATGTATGTAGTTTAGAGAATGGTTACAAAGGGTTAAGGAGCCAAGATGTCTGAGAGATAGAGGAGCTGGAAGGGATTGCAATTGTCTTTTTTCTGAAGAAGCTGCTATGATTGTGCTGAGATAGAGCTGTAGCCAGACAATGAGTTTAAGCAGAGCCATAGAGTTGAGTCTGCCTTGAGGTGAGAAGGCAGGATTGGGTTGAGACAAACAAAGAGGTGAATTGATAGATAGCAAGTCTGAGTGGATGAACAAGTGAATAGGCAGCCAGCTGTTTGAGTGGGCTGTAGCAACAGCTAACACTGAATAAGCTGAAGCCTTTGGGAGTCAGGAGTTCTATGCCTATTTTTTCTTGCTATTTGCACCAGTGTCCAGATGAAAGGCAATTGGGATTTCTGCCATGCAAGTATTTGGTGCCCACCTCCTAACTAAGTCCAGGTGAGAGAGCTTCACCCTTTCTTATTTATGGTGTATCTTGTTTTTCTGATATGATTTCAATTATCCAATGTGCTTCTATAGTTCCATTTCTTCCCTGTAAATTTATAGGGTGGCACCCTTTCTACACCCAGAATATGTCATTTATCAGTCTGTGTGACATTGGTGGTGCAGGATAGATGGTGCTGTTCATGTATCTACTCACGTCATCTGCCATCTTCAAAATCTACTTGTAATATGGAGTTTCTTGGGGCAATGATACAATCTGAAAAACCACTGTGTCATACAATATTGAGTAACTTTAGGCACAACACAACCTGATCTCAACATTATTTCTCATCTTTCCACCTTTCTCATCTCTTTCTGTAGTCATGATCATCATTGGAAATGGAATGGAACACAGCTCTACGCTACAACAGCAGCAGCTTTAAGTGTGTTTTTCAGGGACCTCTACCCAGGCAAAACCTGCATTCATGCCTTCCACGAGGAAGGACATTTTAAGGTGAGCCCAATGTGAAGCAAAGTTGGAGATTTTATTAAAGATAATGTAGTAGACAGCTTCAGGTTCACTGAGATAAACTTCCAAACAAGGAGCAGTTATGGAAAAAGGGTTATTTATTAAAGCTTATAGATCCAGGATAAGTTTCCTAATGGCAGAAGAAGCTGGCCTGTTTTTGCTGGTCCAAGCAGAGAGAGAGAGAAGCCCCAAGCCAAAAGCCAAAAAAGACACTGCACACCACACTGCAATCCAGCTAGGCACACTTTGCATATCTTTTGATGGGAATTTGAAACCCACCACCACACCTTAAGCTACGTCCAGTGTCACCTCCTCCTACCAGGTGGCTGCAGATCAAAATTATAAATTAATAAAACACTGAATATATTGGGGATCATCTATTCAAACTGCCACAGATACTTTAATATATGCTTAAATTTGAGAATGAAAGAAAAAAGGGAACGATTAAGGCATACTCATGTTTAGGCATGGACTTCTCCATGGAGAGTTACAATTGATTGTATTTGTAGTAGGTACATAGAGAGGTTGGATGGCTCTCAAATTACGTTCCTAAAGGTTGCTAAGAAACTTACCCCTTTCTATTTATTTATTTTTTAAAGAAAGAGAGAGAGAGAGATAAAAGGCATGCCGGGTTCTTCAGCCACAGTGAGACTCCAGACACATGCACCCCTTGTGGTGCATGTGTATCATTGTGTGCTTGCATCACTGTGCATCTGTCTGGGTACATGGGACTTGGAGATTGAACTTGAGTTCTTAGGCTTTGCAGGCAAGCACCTTAACCACTAAAGCCATCTCTCCAGCACTCCCCTTTCTTTTTAACATTGTCCAGAGTGTAGTTCCAAACAAAGTTAAAAGTGTAAGCATTTTTATCAGTAAAGAAAGTAGTAAGGTAGGTTTATGAGGGCACTATCAAGACCTAGGAATTAGAGGAGAGTGCTAAAACTCAAGGCTATAGATCATTTTAGTCTTAAGGAGCAGCCTAATTACTATCTTGGGACACTTTTAATTGAGGTGATACTGGAAATTATTATATGTTTTTAATTGACACAATTTATATATTGTCTCTGTTGAGACACCCTTTGGAAAACAAGTATTATCTTGGTGGGCCATTTCGCCCCTATATGTGGCATCGAAAGCCTGAAATTTCTGACCTTTCTCAGAGGTAAAAGCAAATTACCTCTCAGGAGCAGAGCTGCCTTTTCTCGTGCTCGTCTCCAGTGCCACTAGCATCTCCCTGTCTTTTTATCCTGCCTCAGTGGTCAGGTGGTTTCCAATACCTTTATAGGAAACAGAAATGCACCTCTTATCCCTATTCTACTTCATTCCACATATGGTAATTCTTTTTGCTCACTTCCAAGTTCATTGCTGATTTCCTCAGCCTCCTTCATCCCATTATTGAGCCCACTATTTGTGCGTTTTATTCTACTCATTATATCTTTACTTTCCACAACTCTCATTTTCTTTTTTCTATGTTTATTGCTTGCCAAGATAGTTCTTTTAAGTTTTAAAGCATGCTTATGATTTATCCTTTAAATTTTTCTTTTAACTGGCTTCAAATCCTACTCAAAGAATCTCAGTATCTGTTTAATCTCAGTGTAAGCATATGTAAACTAATTTTTCCAATCAAATATGGGATATTCTTTTGTTTTTTTGGTGTGAGAAGTGAGTTTGATTGAAATTTGGAAAATTTACACATTACTTTATGAAACTTTGGGTATTAATTAAGTAATGAGTTTTAGCTAATTGGCTTCACTTCAGAGTGTGTAGGTGGGAGACTACTGTTGCCAGAACATTGTGTTGGCATCTGCAAGAGGAGCTTCATGTTATTGCCTTGTAGAACTGCATTCCTGTTTCTCCATCTGCTTCTGAGTGAACAGACCTCAGTGCTGACAAAGAGGACTGCGTCATTACCATTGAATGATGTTGGAAGACTTGATTTCCCCAATGAGATTCATAATCATCCCATGACCTCCAATGCTACGTGACCTTCACTGTCCCCATGACACTATAGTCATATGAGCTCATGTAATACCACCCTGAACTTCACCGACCCCATGACTCCATAGCAATATGAGATCATCTAATACCACCCTGACCTTCACTTTCCCCATGACTCTTTAGCAATATGAGCTCATCTTATACCACCCTGAATTTCACTGACCCCATGACTATAGCAATGTGAGCTCATCTGATACCAATCTGAATTTCACTGACTCTGACTCTTCAGCAATATAAAATTACCTAATCCCACCCAGACCTTCACTGACCCCATGGCTCTATAGCAACATGAGCTCATCTAATATCACTCAGACCTTCACTGACCCCATGACTCTATAGCAATATGGGCTCATATAACATCACCCCGACCTTCATTGACCTCATGGCTCTATAGCAACATGAGCTCATCTAATACCACTCAGACCTTCACTGATCCCATGACTGTATAGCAATATGGGCTCATATAACATCACCCTGACCTTCATTGACCTCATGGCTCTATAGCAACATGAGCTCATCTAATACCACCCAGACCTTCACTGACCCCATGACTCTATAGCAATATGGGCTCATATAACATCACCCTGACCTTCATTGACCTCATGGCTCTATAGCAACATGAGCTCATCTAATATCACCCTGACTTTCGCTGACTCCATAACTACATTTAAGCCAAATGTTGGAAAGATTTTATGATTTATGACATATTAGCTAGCCATTTACAGAATCAAAACAAAATCAGTACCAGAACTTATTAATGGAAACTGAATGACAGATTTAGCATTTTAGTGGGTTTAGCCACTTATTTTAAGTTAAGTATGCATCTGCAAAGTGAAAATAAATTTATCCACACAATGTCTCTAATATGTCTAGGAGATTAATAAGGTATACCTGTGAGGGATTATTTTAAATAAACTGAGGTTTATTTTAAGACCTATTTTAATTATGGTGGCACCATTCTATGGGCTATAATTCTGTATCTGGATTGTACAAAATGAGAGAGCTGGCTGAACAATGGTATTCATGACTCTCTGCTTTCTTGTTCTTTACTGACTGTGACCAGCTGCCTTAAGTTCCTGCTACCATCTCTTCCCTGCCCTGACAAGATGGGCTGTAACCTTGAACTTTAATCTGAAATAAACCTTCCTTAAGTTGCTTTCTTTTTTTTTTTTTTTTTTTTTTTGGTTTTGCAAGGTAGGATCTTACTCTGGCTACTCTGGCCCAGCCTGACCTGGGATTCACTATGTAGTCTCAGGGTGGCCTCAAACTCAGGGCTATCCTCCTGCCTCTGCCTCCCGAGTGCTGGGATTAAAAGAGTGTGCTACCACACTCGGCCTTAAATTACTTTTGTTGGGGTATTTGATCATAGCAACAGGAAAACTAAGACAATAGGACTAGCCTTACATAGTGAATGCATAACTAAAGGCCTTGTTTCTTTATAAGAAATCTAATATAAGAGTTTAAAGTTTTTTTTTAGAAAAGCTATTTAAATATTTCTGTTTAGCTTTTAAAATATTTTCCTCTTCCATAAACAATTTCTTTTAAATACAAACATTTTAGTAATTATTTATGCCTATATATTTATCTTTAATGGGATAAATAAAATCATGATTTTCTTTTTCATTTTCTAGGTCTTTTGAGTACATTAAATATGTTGCATATATGAGTTTCAGATTTCATTTACTTTCTCTTATCCTATGTTAAATTAAATATAATATATACTGTAACATTAATTCCTTGAAAATATAAAAATTCTGTAGAATTTCATATGTTCTACAATAGTGTAACTATCACTCCTGGCTAACCCTAATTTATTCACCTGAAAAAAGATCTTATACCCTCACTTTACATACCTTAAAAATCACAAATATACCTTCTATCTCTATGGGTTGATTTATTATGACTCTTTCATATGTCTAGAATAATTTGCCCTGTTTGTTTTGCATCTTGTTTTAAAGGTTCATTCATATTGTTATATTTAGCAAGTGTTTAGTGTTTCTTATACCTATTTTTACTCATTTTATAAATGTTTTTTATACCTGTTTTTACTCATTTTATAAATATGTATTCTACTTATGGACTTATTACAACATGTTCATTCATTAGTTGATGAAAATTTAGATTGTGTTTTCACTTTGGGCTATTGAATGTGTATGTGAAAGGCAGTGAGTTCCTATGTCTATTACTTTCTCTGAATTGCATCTAAGTAGATTTGCTGGGTCATATGACAATTCCACAATAACTTTCTGAGTAACTGTCCAGCTATTTTCCACAATTTTATATCTCTTAGAAATTTGTCTTCTAATTGCACCACTTTTTTGATTATGTTCATAAACTAGATGTGAGGTAGTATCAAATTGTGGTTTTAATTTGCCATTCCTTAATGACTATTATGTTAAGCATTATTTCATATGTTCATAGGCCATGAATATATCTTCTGAATAAATATCTACTCACCTATTTTTCAGCTTCCTAGATTGTGTCTTAATTTTATTGTAAAGTTATAACTGTCCTGTATAAATAATAATTCTTAGAACCTAATCAAATATACTATCTAAAAACATAGTCTCCTATTTGAAAACTTTTTATTTTAATAAATTCCATTTTATATATTTTCTTGTGATATTGGCTTTACATTTTAGAGCTATTTCTATGTGAACCTTTATATCTGTGTTTCTTATAATTCAGTGTCTTCTCAGAACTTTTCTGGGGACTTACCTATCCCTATGTTCCCATATGGCCTTCTGAATTCTTAGGAATGCAAAAAAGTTTTCTGAAGTCTCTAATGAAGCTACTTCCTCAAAGTTTTCTTTTAAACTTTCTAGTTAGCCTATTTTTCCCCTGAGGTTTGTTATCTATTGTCTCATATGACAACAGGATATTGAATGATTGCCTTTAATTTTTCCATCAAAAACTTCCAAATTAATGATTGATTACACTGTATGTGATCCTACCAGGCCATTTATGAATCAGATCAAATGCATATTCCCTTGATTGTGAATTCTTCTAGACAACCATCTGCCAATTACTAAAACTCTTTGGAAACTTAATCTTGAAGAAGTTCAAATGCTCATATACCCTTGGCAGTGACAATATGTTCTGATTTTTCCTCCTTTGGAAAGTTGATTGCCCCCAAAGGTTCTGTAGAACTGGAGTGGGGATTATGGGGGAAGAATTTCAAGTGTCATTTTCTAACCACTGTTCATTTACTTTTCTTATATAAATGCTATGGATGTTTGCTGATCATTGGGTAATTCTCAAAGTTATGAAAAAGTTTCTTTTCTGCATTTTTGCCAGTATTTTGTTTATGAAAGATAACATTTCAGAAGATCCTTATCTGAAATTTATACTAACAAGAATATAATGTATTAAAATGTCTTCAGGACTGGAGAAATGGTGTAGCAGTTAAGGCACTTGCCTGTGAAGCCTAACGACTCATGTTCAACTCTCTGGGTCCCATGTAAATCAGATACACAGTGATGCAAGGGCACAAGGTCACACATGCACACAAGGGGGCACATGCATCTAGAATTAAACTGCAGTGGCTGAAGGCCCTGGCATGCCAATTCTCTCCCTTTCTCACTCACATAAAGGAAAGATTTTTTTTTTTTTAAGTCTTCATGAAGTATGTCTGTTTGGAATGAAGATTCTTTGGCTTGAGTATTTTAAAAAGGAAAGACCTTGAAGAAGATTGGGCATGAGTAAAAGTAATGCTTTTCACAGAGGAATATTCCTTAAGCATGGAAATTTCTAACTATGTCTCTGAGAAGGAAAGTGGGCAGAAGGTGCTGATATGAACTGCATAGAAGATCTTACCATGTACATGCTCATTTCATATTCACAATTATTCTTGTTTTCCTTCCTCATATTTTCTGTCATGTATTTTAAAAGTTCTTAATTTTACTTTTCAGAATGAGTTTTTATTCTGCTTTTTATTTACAAATTCACTTTAATGAATTCTAAAAGAAGCAATGCAAAATTCTGACTACATGGCCATGCCAAAACTGACATTTCCAGTGTTGGCTTGTGTTAGCTTCACAAATAGCAAGAGAAAATGATTTAAGTATTTGTACAAACATATGCAATATCAAAAGATTTTAATTTTACTCACCATAACTTCCCAAATATCTTGCTAATTTTTTTAAATTTTTTAAAATTTAATTTATTAGTTTTCTTTTCAGCAAATACAGGCAGTTTGATACCATTGTTTAGGCTCATCCATGATCTATCCCCTCCCATTGGACCCTCCTTGTTGATGTAAATGGGTCGTGCATTGTGGAGTTAGCCCACAGTTGGCTAAACCTTCACTAGACCCTGAACCACAAGACACTGGAGAGGGTAGGATCAAGACTAATCTTGCTAAATTTATATGAGAATTTTTTTCTGAGATATAATATAAGGATTTAAATGAACATTGAGTACAGTAATGAAGATAAAACATAAACTTGAGTTTTTGCTATAATGTGACTTTGGAGTTATAAAGCAAGACTACATGGTTGAGTTATCACCTTTAATAAACTGTGAGTCACAATTTGCTTAACTTTAAATCTTGTTTTCAGATCTTTAAGGCTAAAATAATTTTTAAAACACCTTTGGTTTCTTGTGATAACATAATAAAATATTCATGGAGCTTCTAATACAGTTATGAACATATAATTTCCTCTACTTATTTAATGAGTTTAGTTCCTTAGCATTTAAGGGCATTAGAACACACATGCTCTAAACACATGACTGTACTATTCAAGGAAAAGAGGGCACTAACATATGATGTATCCATATGAAATATGTAGTTAATATAATAATAATGATAATAATAACAATATTAATATAATAATAATTTCTATTTTTCAAAATGTCAGAAACTAAAGTGAGCATTTGAAGTAAAAAAATAGTGCTTTACTTGAAGAGGGATTTCCTACACAGCTTCTGTCCTTGCAAGTGAGCCAACAAGCTCTCAGAGTCCACTGAAAGAGCAACAGTAGGGGCTGTGATAGATCTCATAGATGCTTGTTACATCCCTTGCAAATCAGCAAGCAATGATGGTACTTTAACAAAAGGATAGAGTAATTAGAATCAGAATGGAAAAAGTATGGAAACTCATTCTGGAGATGACACTCTGACCTTGCTTTTCAATTACTAGCCTTGTGATCCCTAGCAAGTTACAGAGCACTCTGAATACCATGTATTATATCATAGATACAAAGGTGGTAATAATACAGGACAGTGGGATGTCTTTGATACCATCTAAACCTTTCTTGGCTCTGTGGTAGGTTTTTAACTCAGGAGCTAATGTTCCAGAAGCTCATGGCCACAGGACACTTCCACTGAGTCAGTAGCATACAGGTTCTTGCCTTGTGAATGTGATGAATGACCAACACAGACCACAGAAGATGAGGATTAGGCATATTTTATCATAGAGCTTACCAGAATAATGATAGAAAGTAGAGCTCCTGGATAACAGGTCCCTACAGATGAGTATTTTAGGGGAAAAGGTGATGTAAAAAGCTCCCAAGTTGGGAACAGTCCAAAGAGGCCATTTTCATGGTGTCTTGGATGGAAAGTAAAGCACAAATCCCTTGAGTGGAGAGGCTCCCAAGCAAGTAAAACACAGCTTTCTTTTAATATTGAGGATATTAGTTAGGCATGAACTTTGGATGAACTTTAAATACATATAGAGGACCTTGTTTAGTCTGTTGGTCATGGAGAAGAGTACACACTCAAAATAATAATACTTTACTGAATGGGAGATGAGCTCATCCACCTAGTTACCATGCCAGGTATTACCTCTTGTTTCCAGGAAAAAGAGTTAAAGAAAAGTGACATTCTCCTCCTTACAGGCTCAGGACATTTCTGATTTTTAGCCAAGAAGAAGAAGGAAAAAAAAAAAAAAAACCCCACTCACTTTTGGGTTTATGTTACTCTAAAGTGTCTAACCCATTTCTATCTTCTGTTCTTCATCAGCAAGACTATATCCTCATATTGGGCTGTATTAGAAAGAACATTTCCCCTCACAGGCACTCATAACTATTCCAAAGTGAACATTTTTAGACAATCGTTTTCTTTACTGGTTTTAAGATTAGGTAAGGAATAATTGAAAAAATTTATGGTCAATAGTAGTGTTAGGGGGTCTTACAATGCTTAGGTATTTCTTTTTTTAAATTTTTTATTAGTTAATATATTTTTATTAATTAGTTTTGTTCTCAGTGAATACAGTCAAGTTGGTATCATTGTTAGGTCCGTCCATGTCCTACCCCCTCCCTCACATCATTTTCTTATTTTCTTGAGGCTTCTTGGAATTCATCCTTGCATTTCTTTGTCTTCATTTAGCATCGCCAGCTGATTTTTGAGGTCCTCTTTTATTTCACTCTCATTCATATCTCTTAACTGTCTTTGAACTCCTTCCATTTTCTTATCTATTAGGTCTAGTCTAATGATCGCAGAATCCATGTGATTTTTGGTCCTTTGTTGCTTTTCTGCAAGTTCTACCAGTAGCTTGGTCATGGTTGCATTGGTCATAGCTTCATTTTGGTGTTCTGATCCTAATGAGTCTTCTATGTTTTGGTTAGAGATGTTCATTGTAAGACTGGGTGATCTAAATGAATTTGATTGCAGTCGATTTTTCATGTTATTTCTTTTGCGCTGTGGTCTGCCCATTACAGTGTATTACGAAACTGTGGTCTCGATGGGCAGGGGAACTGGTGCCTCTTTGGGGAGCTGGCCTGGGCTAGCTGGCAGGCAAGCAGATGGGTAGAGTGGACTTAAACTAACACGTGGATCAGTGGATCAGCCTGAGCTTAAGCACAATGGCAAGATAAAGCAGCCTGAGACCGGATGCCAAAGCAGTCTGAGCTCTCACTTGGTGGAATGCCAAAGCAGCCTGAGCTCCTGCATAGCAGGGGTGCAAAAGTTGCCTGAGGTCTCATGCAGTGATGCGCCAAAGCTGCCTGAGCTTGAGCTGAAGGTACACTGAAGCACCAAGCACCTAAGCAGCCGAAACTCCTGTGGTGGAACACTGGGACACAGAAGCAGTCTGAGCTTGCACGCAACACGACACTGGTGGGCAGCCAGTGGCAGACAGGGAGGAGATTGCCCCTGAGCTGGCATGGGTGGACAGGCAGAGTGAGCCTGAGCTCACATGGGTAGGTGAAATGGGCCTGAGCTTGGCGTGGACTGGCGGTGGCCAGAGCAGTAAGTGGGCAAATGGGCAGAGCAGGCTAAGCTTGTACAAGTGGAGATGGGTGGTGCACTTGTTTTGGGAAGATGTACCTATGGAGCCTGAGCCCCAGTGGGCAGAGCCTGCCCAAGGTCACGTGTGGATGGGGGTAGCAGGGTAATTGCCCCTATGCAGTGAGGCAAATGGAACTATGCTGGCCTGGGTCCCCTTTCTTACAGTAAGTGCAGGAGTATCCTAAAGCTGGGACTGTGGGTATATGGCAGCTGCTTGGGGGGATTTGGTGGGCTACCAGTGAGCAAGGGAATCAGCAATTTGTTTTTTCCCCCTCTGTGCCCTCCCACTGGCAATATAATTTCTCTACCCTAAAAGACCCAGTGAACCTTTAATGCCTTGCCTTTCTTTCTCTGGGATGTGTCACACAGTTAAGCCATCACCATCTTGGCCCTAGGTATTTCTTTAGTTGAAATAGTCAACTTACAGAAAAGAAAGATTTCTTTTGGCTCAGTGTATGCTCAGTTGATGTCATTACTTTTGGGCCAGTGCAATGCAGGATATCTTGGTAAGGAGTGATTTCATTAGAGGCTTCCATTGTATGAATAGGCATTTTTGGTGGTAGTGCCCCAGTTTTCTGACTTTCATTGGCTTTTTGCATTGCTGTCTACCCATTTTAGGGAGACCCCTTATTTTATTGAGGAGGAAGCAAGTTTTTGTCCTTTAGTCTGTGCACCTTCTGACTCAGGTGATCAGGAATATTGGCACCCAGTGGCCATTCAGTATACCAGAGAAAAAAGCCTTATTCCGTAGCTTGCTCAGGGAGTAGGTGTCCCCAAACAAGGCACAATGGAAACTACAAGGACCAGGGGAGTGTGAGGAGCTGGGAGTAGTCTGGAAATAAGGGTCTGGCCTACTCACTTCATATCATTATGCCTGACCACACACACTGTGCAGGTAAGCCAGACCAGGGCACTGGGAGGAGCCAGGAAACAGGGTGTCTGGCCTGCTACTCCACACTACCACACCTGCCCTCTGTCTGTTATTTTGTAACTTTACACATTAGCATACAGAATTTCAGGTATCACTATGGACTTTTCTTTTTAAAAACATTTTGACTTTTTATTAAAAGGGAGATTGAGGGCTGGAGAGATGGCTTAGTGGTTAAGCGCTTGCCTGTGAAGCCTAAGGACCCCGGTTCGAGGCTTGGTTCCCCAGGTCCCACGTTAGCCAGATGCACAAGGGGGCGCACGCGTCTGGAGTTCGTTTGCAGAGGCTGGAAGCCCTGGAGCGCCCATTCTCTCTCTCCCTCTATCTGTCTTTCTCTCTGTGTCTGTCGCTTTCAAATAAATAAATAATTAATTTAAAAAAAATAAAAAATAAAAATAAAAGGGAGATTGAGCATTGGCTCACCAGGGCCTCTTGACTCTGCAAATTAATTCCAAACACACGTGCCACTTTGTGCATCTGGCTTTATGTGGGCACTGGGTAATCAAACCAAACTAGAAGGCTTTGAAAGCAAGTGCCTTTAACTGATGAGCCATCTACCATGCTCTATTATGGCATTTCAAACACAAATTATTTGTTTTATTCTCTTCCCCTATCTTCCTTATACCTGTGAAAAATTTCTGAATGCACATCAGCCTAAGACTACATGTGTCCTGCATCTGTGGTGCTTCTGACGTCATTCATCAGGTTGCAGCACAGGACTTCATTGCAGCCTCAGTTCAGACACATCACACATATACTTTGCACTGTACATATTATGCCACACGATACCAAGGAATGCTGCCTGAACACCCTAGCTTAGTGTTAAGACTGTTGTATCTTATGAATTTCATTGTTTTACTGTGTATACAAAGTTTTACACTCTATAGAAAATTATGATTTAATTATGAAAAATTAAAACTTTTAATATTTTTTAAACACCTGTCATTTCTCAGCATGTAGTGAACCAAATTAATGAATCTCTCAATTGTGTTGTTAGAATATTTGCTTTTAAAAATTCAAATGACACAGTCAAAAAATAGTAGAGAGAGGGCTAGAAAGTTAAAGCACATTCTTGTGAAGCCTAAGGACCCTGGTTTGATTCTGCAGGTCCCATGTGAGCCAGATGCACAAGATGGTGCATGTGTCTGGAGTTTGTTTGCAGTGGCTAGAGGTCCTGGTACCCTCATTCTCACTCTCTCTCATTCCCTCTCTCTGTCTCTAATAAATAAATAAAAATAACATCCTTAAAAAATATTAGAGAGTTCTCAAAAGAAGAAATATAGATTGCCTATAAACATCTATAAACATATTCTATATCCTTAGCCATCAAAGAAATGAAAATTAAAAATGCTTTGAGATTCCATCTCACTCATGTCGGAATGGCTATCATCAAGGAAAAAAAAAAATCAGGGCTGGAGGGATTGCTTAGCACTTAATGCATTTGCCTCAAAGCCAAAGGACCCAGGTTTGATTCCCCATGACACATGTTAGCCAGATGCATGAGGGTGCAAGTATCTGGAGTTCATTTGCAGAAGCTGGAGGCCCTGATGTTCCCATTTTCTTTCTCTGTCTTCCTCTCCCTCTTTCTCTGTCAAATAAATAAACCAATAAAATATAAAAACCAAATTAAAAACTAAAAAGTTGAAGACATAGCACAATAAATGCTTGGTAGGCTGTGGAAAAAGAGGAACCTTTCTACGATGTTGGAGGGAATGTAAACTGGTACAACCATTGTGTAAATCAGTGTGGAGGTTCCTGAGACAGCAAAAGTAGATTTACCATATGACTTAGCTATACCACTCCTAGGCACATATCCTAAGGATTCTTCTCACTTCCTTAGAAATACTTGCTAATCCATATTTATTTCCGTTCTATTTACAATAGCTAAGAAATAGAACCAGCATAAATGTTATTCAACTGATGAATGGATAATGAAGATGTTATACATTTGTGGAGTTCTATTCAGTGTAAAAAAATGAAACTGTGAAATTTGTAGGGAAATGGATGGATCTGGAAAGGATTATACTAATTGAAGTAACCTAGGCCCAGAAAGCCAAACACCACATGTTCTCTCTCATATGTGGATCCTAGTTACAAACATTTAGACTTGTATGTGAGTTGGAATAAAACTCAGTAGCAGAGGCCAGTAAGATAGAAAGAGGCTATAAGGAAGGAAGTAGAAGGGAGGATTTAAAGAGAGGTATATATATATATATATATATATATATATATATATATATATATATAAACAGATGAACAGATTACTGGGGATGTAATAACCTAAGTGAAGTCAGGAGGAGGTGTTGAGTAAGAGAAGCATGGAGAGGAGGTGTTAATAAAACTTTAAAATGTTCTGAATAAGCCAAACGAAAACATACTTTTTTGTACAATGGCACAACCAGAAGCCACAGATGGTTAGTAGAAAAATTTCAGTGCCAGGGATGGAATACCTTCCAGTGAGTCATTGGCCAAGGAGGCCCCTGATTCACCCAAAATATTACAGGCTATGACCAAGGCTCTTGGTTTCCCAACAGAAATAGATGGTAAGGCCCTATTGTTAAAATCTACACATGTTTGGACTGCAGGTCAGTGAGAAATCAAACTGGAGCTCAACTGAAAACCTATGGATCTGCTGACAGAAAGCTGGAAAAAGCTATGTTGCATGTAAACCTATTGGTGAAAGAAGCCATAAACAGTGATAAGCAACAGTGGACTTTGCAAACCATATGTTTCACCAGCCAGGCCAAATGAACCAACAGGTACAATAATTGAATGTCTGTTATGGGGTAAACCAATTGCTATTTGGACTAGAGGCCTGCTCCATGGGAGCAAATACATACCTGGTACTGAAAATCTAGTCAAAAGCCTATGGTATGGAGGGTAATGAGCCCTAGGGGAGTAATGCTTTTTTTTTTTTTTTTTTTTGTCTGGATAAATGCATATATTATGCTCACCAAACTGTCATTTAAGCACTTTTCTTAGCATTCATACCCATATACTAATGCTACTGTCACTTTTGGTTAGAGAAGCTTTTCTGTTCAGATGGCAGCGACCGCTGGGATGACTTAAAAGTCTCCGTAGTACTGAGAAGAAGTGGCAGTGGAGTGTTCAGCACTGAGTCATCTCTATCACATCATCCAAGGCTCAGGGTGTTGAAGAGGTGATGCAAAGAGTGTAAGAGCCACAGGAAGGTTAGAACAACTTACATAATGCAATCTTACAGACACAAAATAGCCTGGATATCCATGACCTCACAGTGCCTGGTACTACCTACATAAGACCCTCATAATAGGAGGAAAAGATGATGCCATCAAAATGAGAGACTAATTGAGAGAGGGAGGGAATATGATTGAGGGTAGATATATGAAGGGGAGAGTAGGGGAGGGGAGGAGATAATCATCATTTATTTTCTATAATTATGGAAGTTGTCAGTAAAATGTTTAAAATTTATTTTTGAATCACTGACTCTCAATTCATCAGAAATTATTAAATAAAACTTGGCTTGAAATTTAGGACAAAGTGTCCAACAATTTCTGAAATGGCCCTAAATACACTTTGTTCATTTTATTCTATGTATTTATGCAAGGTAGTGTATTCAGCATTGATGGTTAAAAGATCAAAATATTTTCCTGAAAAACATTGAACATGCTTTACATCCTCAAGTATCAAATATTCAGGCACTATTTAATTCTTCATGTAAAACTCAATGAACAGGGCTGGAGAGATGGCTTAGCAGTTAAGCGCTTGCCTGTGAAGCCTAAGGACCCCGGTTCGAGGCTCGGTTCCCCAGGTCCCACGTTAGCCAGATGCACAAGGGGGCGCACACGTCTGGAGTTCATTTGCAGAGGCTGGAAACCCTGGCGCGCCCATTCTCTCTCTCTCCCTCTATCTGTCTTTCTTTCTGTGTCTGTCGCTCTCAAATAAATAAAAAAAAACAAAAACAAAAAACAAAAACCTCAATGAGCATACCTATCTCATTAGTATACAAATTGTTTTCTTCTTTAATAAATGGTAAAATTATATGTTCACTAAATAATTGTTTCAAAATACATCCGTAAATATTTCATTCTTATAACTATTTTTTAAAAGAATTTATTTATTTATTAGAGAAGGAGAGAGGGAGGGAGAAAGAGAGAGAGAGAGAATGGACACGCCAGGGCCTCTAGCCACTGCAAATGAACTCCAGACGCATGCACCCCCTTGTGCATCTGCCTAACGTGGGACCTGGAGAATTGAGCTGGGGTCCTTAGGCTTCACAGGCATGTGCTTTAACTGCTAAGCCATCTCTCCAGTCCTTTATAACTATTTTATCTTTATACCCAAAGAAGCATAAAAAAAAGTCAAAATGTGGTCACGAGGGGAGAAAGTTTAGGAAACCCAGCTCTACTTTGACACCATTCAGAGAAGTTGTGATGAGTTGCTTTGAAAACAGATCTGAAGTCAGTTTTATTACTTTCAATTCCTTTTATAGAAGTGCCTACCTAGTACTGATAATTTCTCAGCCTTGGGCAATTTTATGTTATAGATAAGTTGCTCCAGTCCACCATCTTTAATTCACAAATCTCAACATTGTCATCATACCCCAAAACTCTCATTTAGAATTCTCCATGAATACCACTTGACAAGGATCACCTCTTTTTGTAATATAGGAATAACTTACTATATAACTAAATATTCGTCTCTGCCCTGTTATCAATGTTCTTCATGATGGTTTTACATTTTGGGGGGTGAATATTACTTTACACTGTATTTTTGGCACACTGCTGACATTTTTACATCTGTACTGGAGATTGTCAGGCACAGTTGAGGGCCCCTGGTCACTGGAGGTCAAAGCAGGCCTGAGCTGTTAGGCAGGACTAAGGGCACCAGGCCACAGGAGGTTGAGCAGGCTTAGACCTCAATAATCTTGCCTCAAGACGGGCATGAGTGGGGCCGCCTGGTGGTCCTGATAAGACTTAGATTTCATTTTCCTCATGGCCATGTGACCTTTAACTGCTCACCCAGAAGGTCCCTATATGTTAATGAGGTATCAGCCAACAGCCTTCACACAGCCAATCATCCCCCTGTGACCCATAGCTGTACCTTTTCCTGCCACTACATGAACGCTTATAAGCCTGTTCCCCCAACAAATAAATGAGGTGTCCTCTGACACACTCTCTCAGGTATTTCTTCCCATTGCACTCATGTCCACTCAAGACCCTGCTCAGCACTTGTCTGGATGCCTCTGGGAAACTGGTGTGCACTGACCCCAGGGCAGCCAGGAATCACAGCTGGTTCCTGAACAGGAACTCTCTGAGATACGTTGGAATAGGTGAGTGCTCCCCTTGAGGGATATTGGCCCCTGTGGCCTCACCTCCCTGTTTAAAGGCTGGCAGATATCTTCCTTTCTTCCTTTACTTTTGGTTCAGGTTCATGCCATCATGAGGGACCAAATAAGGTGAACGAGCAGCTGATGTCTCTTGGCCAAGGCCACTCCCTGGCCTTGATTGAAGTCCCCAAGCCCACTGTTCAGACCCTGACAGCCCGCTTTGGTGTTGGCAACAATCTTCTGTCTAGTTCTCTGCCACTGAAAAAACCAGTAACTCAATGACCTCTTAAAAGCCTGTAGGGTGGTCACTAGTCTCTTAAACTTGTGGACAGGCTTGTGTCCAAACCTTTAGGGAATCCCCCTGGTGCTATCCAGCCCTTGGGAACATTGACCTCTGGTCTTGGCATCTCCACTTTTTTTTTTTTTTTTCCTATTATGGGTAATATCACCTTCCACTAAAAGGAGTCACAACTTTAAGTTTTATGAGCACTTCTCAAGGTTAGAGACATTAGGCTTTCCCAGAAGGAAGAAGCCATCTCCTTTTGGGAGGAAGTCCTCCAGATTTCCCCCTAGATGATTTCTGGGGATACATATGACCCATATGTATGTATCATATGTATGGACCTGCATAGCTTATCTGGCTAGGAGCTGAGAAGTCCTCCTAAGTCCAGCATGCCAAAATCAGATGATGCTGATGAAGAAGTTCTGGAGAACCAGCCAGTGGTGAATATCAGCTCCCTTGAAAAGGCTATAGAAGAAAATGGAAAAAATAATGACCCCAGACTCTATCATGCCCACCCTTTACTCACCCTTTCCACCCTACTTACCTCCAGATCGGGGCTGTGCCTCTCACCCCCATGCCCATGTTGTATGTGTCAAAAGGATCCCAACATGATGAATTTCTCTGACCAGGACCTTCCTCCATCTGTCCCCTTACTTACACTCACACAACAACTATGCAAACTTCGCAGTTTTTCCTGTTAATAATGTCCAACCAACGCGGGCTCAGCCCCTACAATGGTATTCATATCAGGCCAATGACCTTAAAGAACTCAGACAGACAGTCAGGTAGGATGGGATCCATGTCCCATGGACTAAGTCCTTCCTCTAGAGACTATGGGGCTCCCTTAGTGTCCCTCAGGACTGGTGTGATATCTGCCAGTCTTTGCTGCCTAGCCCCCTATCCCTTCAATGAGAAGCCTTCTATAGAGAGGAATGCCTCCAACAAATAAGGAATGAAAGCCAATCAAACATCCTCTGGGGCTTTGATGAGTTGTTCTGACAGGGTAATTTTTCCATAGAAGTCCAGCAGGGCCAACAGCTCCCAGGGTACTATGACCAAGTCTGCTTCTGTACTCTTCAAGCATGGGATAAAATAACCTTCCCTCCAAGACAACACCTCCTCCTTGCTGTTCCTCCATCAAAAACCAGAAGAAACCCTCTCTAATTTTATATTAAGAACAAAAACAGATATAGAAAGAAAAATTCCCGACCCTACTGCCAGAGACTTCCTCCTCAAAAACATCATCTAGGAGGTCATGACCTCAGAGTGTAGACTGGCCTGCCAAGGCCTCAAGGATGAACATTATGATAAATGGATAGTTGCTACCCAGGATATTGGGACTGCCTCATATGAGGCTGCCTCCTTAGTACAAGCTTTTGCTGCAGCCTTGAGGACTAAAGGAAAATGTTTCAATTGTGAAAAAGATACATTGTGAACTCTCCATACTAGACCCCTGAGATGAGTGCTGGTGGGTGGAGGTGATAGGAAAACTTTATCCTCATGGCCTCTCATTATCTCCCTCCCAACCTTCATGTCTCTAGACATCTTGTGCCTGTCCCCCACCTGGTTCTTACTCACCACTACATTCTTTTTTTTTTAATATTTTTGCTCATTTTTAATTTATTTGAGAGCAACAGACACAGAGAGAAAGACAGATAGAGGGAGAGAGAGAGAATGGGCGCGCCAGGGCTTCCAGCCTCTGCAAACGAACTCCAGACGCGTGCGCCCCCTTGTGCATCTGGCTAACGTGGGACCTGGGGAACCGAGCCTCGAACCGGGGTCCTTAGGCTTCACAGGCAAGCGCTTAACCACTAAGCCATCTCTCCAGCCCACTCACCACTACATTCTTTCACAGGAAAAACAAGTCATGGAAAAGATACAAGCCACCATAACCAGTGCACAATGCATTCAATATGTGGCCAACTTTCTTCCCTTTACTAATCACCCCAGTGCTTCTAACTGCTTCTTTTGTGCATCTACCACTTGCCCCCTGCTAACTGAAGTCCCTATTAATGCCACCCTTGAATACCCCACATCTACAGCAAGCTAACCCCAACTCTGCCTTACTGTTATTCCCCTCTTTGGTACCAGTCAAGGTATGCCCCTTTGCCTGTCCAGCTCCAAGTGGGCCAGAGCTGAATGTCCCTCCTCCATAACCAGGACCACTTTTGTCAAGACACCTGCTCTCCTATGGTGCGAAGGGCTAACCATCCCATGCAGAAATGTTTCCTCTCCCACTTATTTTCCCCAGTCTTGATTGTTCCACAGGTGTATGAGGTCTATGAGGAAAAAGAGGCAGCCTACCAGCTCTGCCTGCACCATCCGAGAGAGACTGTCATCCCTCCACTGGTGGGCCTCAGCCTGACACTGTCTCTGGGTGCCTCTGTGCTGCAGGAGCCACTCTTGTTCAGACCAACCACCTTGCGGGGGACTTCCGAAACAAGATGATATGCACTACCAACAGCCTTAAGTCTCTTCAGAGACAATTAAACTCTCTTGCAGGTGTGCTACTCCAAAACTGCAGAGCCTTAGACATCACTGCCGAACATGGCAGGACATGTGTGGTCTTGGGAGAAGAATTTTTTATTTTTTTGTCAATGAATCAAACGTTGAACAAATGTTAAAAGTCAAAAAACTCTTAAAGGAGCAACTTGACCACTATAAACCTGATGACATCACCACTTGCTGCTGGGATTAAAGGTATGCTCCACTATGCCCTGCTTGCCTGGGTACTTTTGCAAAGAAGCCAAGTCTAGGTGCAGAGAATATTAAAAGGAGATTGGAGAGATATGTCATTGTCCGTGACAGGCTAAGTGACCTCTGGCAAGCCATTTCATAGGTAGTGAGGGGTCGGGTTAAAGCAGTGCTTTTCCATAGTGCTTCAAAGAATGCTCTAGGGAGTGTCTAGAAATTCCTTTTCCTAGATCCTAGTCCAAATCAATGAACTTCACATTGTTGGGTGATCTGGTTTGAGTGTTTTTCAATAGCTTTTCTAAGTGATCTCATCTTGCAGCAGGGATTGAGGACCATGGGCGGTATGATTGATAAGCATTTGCCCAGCCCCCACAGTTTGTGAACTATTTCCATTTACTTCCTTTGGAGGGAAATTTCTAATATACTGCAACTGTTTTATTCCAATTGTTGGTGGAATTTCCCTTGTATAAGTCACAATTTCAGTGTTAGGCAATTTGTAAAGATAAACATGACAATTTTGCACTTTGGCAATTTCTTATAATACATAGCAGCAGAAGTGGGTTATTTTTGGGTCACACTGCCACTCAGTGTGAAGCAAGTAAGCAGGTGGAATTGAATATATAACAGTCATTTGACAGTGTGTCTGTGACCCATAGGACTGGCTGATTCTCTCAAGGGATCTTTCTATATCAGCACCAAGATCAGGACCTAAAGTATTCTGAAATCTATTCCATCCAAGAAACCATTTAACTTGACATATAGGAAACCTTTGAGTAGAACTCCAAACATGAAGGAGGCAAGGTGGTGCTAATGAGCAGTTGGGTGAAAAACACAGATCATATTAACTGAATGCAAATCTTAACAGAATTAAGGCATAACTTGGACAACCTCTGTTTAACTGCTATGTGTACAGTATGGTAGAAGCTGTGCATCTAAGGCATCTAAGGCCAAAGTTCTGATCTGTAATATGAAACTAATAATAGTGATGCTTAATTGGATTACATTGCTACTTGGTTGAGATGAAGCACACAAAAAGGTTAGCTTATTGCCTGTTACGCTGTAATCATTAAAAAGTTATCTATTATTAGTACAGTGACTGACTGTTATTATGTTGTTTTTATTGATATCTGGCCAATGTTGGCTCCAGGCAAATACCCAGTCATACACTTATTGTCAATCTTTGAGTTGTACATTCTCAGCCTGGTCTTCAGGCCTGTGGGGTGTGGGGAAGCTGCAGGTGGAGAAATCTGACCAAGTGCTTCCCTTCAACCCTCCTTTGCATCAGTTCAATGCAGCTCTTCCTCAAATTATCTGCTCCTTGGACCAATCCTCGGTGACCAAAGATTTTTGGAGTCATTGTTCTGTTAGCTTCTCATGCACTGATAAATTCATTCAAAAATTTATTCATTTATTTATGTCCTTGTTTAAGCAATATTTGGGAATGAAATACATTGAAACATTTCCTTACTGAGGTAGAAATCACTGCAGACAATGGAATAACCATAGGTCTTTCCTTTTCTTCTGCTCCGAGTGGACAGCCTGCTTCTGAAACAAGTAGGAAAGACCACAAAAAAAAAAAAAAATAGCATGCTGCTACTGAGAGGCTTACTTTTCTGTTCTTTGCTCTATACTTGCATTCCATTCCAGGCTTCAATGATCATATTTTTGGACACACAGCAGTCTTTGGTGGTTTGATTCAGGTGTCCCCCACAAACTTATGTGTACTGGATGCTAGGTTCTCCCACTGATGGCAATTGGACATTAATGCCTCCAGGACGTAGTGTATTGTTGGGAGTGGGTTTATGGGTGTTATAGTCAATTTCCCCTTGCCAGTGTTTGGCACACCCTCCTGTTGCTATTGTACACCTTATGTTGGCCAGGGGGTGATGTCCACCCTCTGCTCATGCCATCATTTCCCCTGCCATTGTGGAGCTTCTCCTCAAGCCTATAAGGCAAAATAAACCTCTTTTTACCACTAGCTGCTTTGAGTTGGGTGATTTCTACCAGCAATGCGAACCTGATTGTAACACAGTCCTCCACAGAACTGACTTTTATTCCCTGGAAGTATGACAAGTTTACATGTGGTAAGAATAGCAGTTGCATTATAGGGCTTGAAATCCTGAGTAAAACTGATTTCAAAGCCGGACATGGTGGCACATACTTGTCTTCCCATCACCTGAGAGGCTAAGGTAGGAGGATTATGAATTTGAGTCCAGCCTAGGGATAAATAGCACTAGCCCTTCCCTTCCCAAAAAGGGACTTCTAGAGAAGAAATGGCATAAGGAAAGCTTGCTTTATTAGTATCATTGAACTTCATGCTAGACAGTGACAGTGAGCCTAGGTGAGGCTTTCACTGGGGTCACCTGGTCAGTACCACAGGAGGCGACATGCTGCAGCAAAGTTTTGAAGATGCTTTTTTTGTCCTGTCTATGTGGAGACTGGTGAAGAGAATGTCTAGGGCCTTGATGTGCAGCCTTTGGTTTGCAGTAGACCCTCATTCACCATTCTTTTAAAGACCTGCAAGGAACCTTGCATTCCTGACATTTGTTCAGTCTTACTCCATTCAGCTGTGGAAAAATCTAGACTAAAAATTTTTCTATACTTTATGGAAATAATGCATGTTTATTATTGAAGTTTATTTTAGAAGAAATTCTAGTAAGGAAAATAAAACTACTTTTATCTGACCTTGTGTATCAATGCATATAAACTTTACCTTACGTTTTGTGTTTTATGGTGCTGTAAAAGATGCTGCAGATTCAATAACTTATAATGAACAGAATTTTTTTTGGCTTATAGTTCTAGAGGCTAAGAAGTTCAAAATTAAGGGACTATCACCAGACATTTTTTATAGGGTCAATGGCTACACTTCAAATAGTTTACAGCCCTGTGGTTTTGATGCATACATTTATTTGGGTTTACTGTGTCTATTTGAGTCTGTTTTGTCCACCTATTATTATATAGTAATATTCCTATACCTCTTCTCATCTTCTTTGTTCTGAATTCAACATTATCTGATATTAATTAATATACCTACTTCTGTTTTCTTTTGATCAATGACTCTATAGCATGTTTTTACATGCTGTTAGTTTCAACTAGCCTAGATTATCATATTTAACATGAATTTCTGTGTAGGTAGATAGCACATAGTCATGTTTTAATACACTCTGCCAATTTGTATTTATTGTATTTAGACACTTTATATTAAATAACATTGCTCACATGTTATGATTAAGTTTTTCACTGTGTTTTGTGTTTTAAAACTTATTTATTTATTTGAGGGAGAGAAAGAGAGAGAGAAAGGCAGATAGAGAATGGACATCCAGGGCCTCCAGCCACTGCAAATGAACTCCAGATGCATGTGACACTTTGTGCATCTGGTTAACATGGATCTTGGAGAATCAAACCTGGGTCCTTTTGCTTTTGCAGGAAAGCACTATAACCGCTAAGCCATCTCCAGCCCTTGTTTTTTGTTTTGTTTCACTATTTTCCTTGTTCCTGAATGCTTGTGGACTACTTTTACTTTTTAGAATAATATTTTGTTTTATCACAGTGGTTTTGAATGTTTATATAATTTCAGATTCATTAATTCTGTCAGTGCCACTTGTGGATTCATATTTCACATGGAATACCAATGCCAGAATGCTGGTGCATAAAAATTGCTCTCCTTATGTGAACTCTGTCCTCCCCAGCTGATAATATAGTTCAGCTAACTCTTCTGCATACGCTGAGGACCACTAATGCCTGAATAGATGTCTTCATCTTCTCTTTGCTTCTGGATTACTCATTTTGTGCTTCCACATCCATCTGGCCTCCTGTTGAGCTGTTCTTCTGGCATATAGCTGGTAATAAAATGTCAAGTCCCTCTCTTGTTTATCATCATTGAATCTTACTAAGTTCTGCCTGGAATTAGACCTAAAACTATTACCACAGAACACAAGGCCTCTGGCCTATCCTTTGTTTCTCTGTGTCACCCTACATGCCTGGCTCCACATCTGCTTAGAAGGCCTACACTTCTTTAAATGAGCATCTCTCAACATTATTAAAAGTTCTTACTTAATATGATTCCCAGACAGAACAATAAGACATATAACATGTCTGCATCAATGGATTTTGATATACTAAACAAGTTATGCATCTGTCACTGGGGCGAGCCCCCTGTCCTGCAGGAGAAGAACGACCACCAGACGAAGATCCTTCTTGATCACACTTTATTGGAGAGCCTCTTGGTTAACAGGAAAGCTGATGGCGAGGGGCGAGGGGCGCAGGAGTGTAGCTGCTTTTATAGGGCAGAATACTACGGGGCGCCTGCTGATTGGCTGCCATAGGCTCACCCGCCCACAGGAGCCACAGGATAGGCTCGGGACAAGGTGCGTCAAGTGCATGCGCAACCTCAAGCGAGGTTGGCGCCAAGGCGCTGCCTAAATAAGGAATTGTTTACCTCAAGACTGGCAGGAAGCCAGCGCCATCTTGTAATGGTGTCTGCATTAGCTCCCTACAGTTCCCCCTTTTTTTATTAACTTATGGCATAGCTCAGGAAAAATAGCCACCTTCCCGATCAGGTCCACACCTCATGATGTGTTGACCGATCAAGGGAAGAAGTTCAACCTCCCCTTCCTCAGTGCAATGGGACAGATCCTCTGAGAGTGCAAAGGCGGCAGTCAAACGAAAGCTACCAGATCCCTGCCCATCCTCATGCAATGGGTACTCTGAGACCCTGAGGGTGCAAGGGCCAGGGGAGCTATTTGCCTTTTAAAGCTGACAGCCAAATTTGGGGGGAGGAACCACTTTCCAAGGCAGCGAGCGCTTGAGAAATGACCATCTTGTCTCTCTTGGTCTGGGTTCACAGGCGGCAAATCAACCAGAGGCAAAGTACGCATCCTCCCAGGCAGCACACCAGGAACATTCCCACTCCTACCCATTCCTTAAAATAAGAGAACACTCTTTAGATGGGAATTTAGGGCTGTCTGAGTCTCCAGGGCCATGGTAGTGGAGGAGGCCAAACTATTTAAAGTTTCAGCAGTCTGTACCGAAGTGGCCATGGCCACACCGGCTGCTGTGGCAGCAGCTGCTATTGCGGCCACAGCCGCTATCACCGCTGCTGTGATACCAAAATCTCTTTTTTGTCTGAATAGCGATAGCGTGCTGGGGGCCTCTACAGGCACGGGGACCCACTGGGGCACCCTAAGGACCATAGCATTCTTGAATACCTTGGCATTCCAGCATTGAGACAAGTAACAGGAAGCATTGGTACAATTACTGAAAGAGAAGTTACTAAGAACGAACAGAAATGGTGGATGAACACACGCTGGCACAGGGGCAAAGGAAGTATTCCTTCCACAGCCATGTCCAATGTCATTAACACCCCCAGATGTACTGAGGCGCTTCCAAAACGCCCCTTCATCTTGTGTTTCTTTCTCTTCCACTTGATTCTCTGTATGGAGGGTCCCGGACACATTATTGCAAGCTACAAGTCCTCCTTGTAACAGTACAAAGGGTGTAAAGTCCGTGCAGCTGCCATTTGTCCCACATAAAATCCACTTTGAAAATGGAGTTGTAAAGAAGCAAGGGAAGACTGTGGCAGAATGGAGCACCGGCATAGGTTTGGGAAAGGTTGACAGAATACCCCAACATGGCTCTCCTTTAATGGATTCCAGGCACAGGAGGAAGATTATCCACAAGACCTTTATCATCTCCGCCCTGATGGACCTTACTGTCTTCTGGACCCTCCTCCGGAGATCGCTTGACTGTCCTCACCAGCCGGGCTGGAACCCAATGAGGGGAATCCTGTTCCTGTGGAAAAACACAAACAGCTCCCCTGGATCTTATTATAACAAGATCCGGTCCTTTCCATTTATTATCTAAGACATCCTTCCACATCACCATCTCACTAGATGACTGGACCCTATGTTGACTGTGCCTGTCAGCTGCAGATTTATCATTGTTGTCTAAAATTTAAAAATTAAGGGTAAAAAGGGCTAAGGAAACTCTGTCCTTGGGGGTCGCATTTTCTGCTATCCCCCTTTTTTGTTTAAATAAGAGAGCTTTTAAATTTTTATTTGTTCTTTTTACTATACCTTGACCTTGTGGGTTGTAAATTTTTGTCAGGTTGCCAGCTACTTCCCCCTTATTGGGGACATCTCTCCATGCTCGATAGTGAATGTCATTAACCTGTTAATATACCTCTATGGGAAAATTTACTTGGTCAGCCATGTGAGGGCCGAGCCCCAGGAGCATGTCGGGTGTCCATCCCGGATGGCCATCCTGGATATTTTGTCTAGCCTGTGTCTGAGCATTATCTGTAACCAAAGATTTCCACTCAAGGAACTGGCCTTTTGAAAGACAAGCCTTTGCCAACTCTGTCCAATCTGTAGGAGTCAAAGGAGCTGTAATGATCCTGCGCAACAGCGCAACGGAATAATCTGCACCTGGTCCAAAATCCTTGACAGCCTGAACCAAATCCTTTAGTTGTTTATAGGGAACTGGTTCATGTCTCCTTTGTTGAGTTATTGGGTCCTCAAAAACGGGAAAAGCGGAGGCCAGCTGCGACCAGGTTTTTGTTTTAATGAAGCGGCATGTGTCCCCAGGGGAGTTATAGGGTGGGGGTGCGGAAGGCTCTATCGACTGTAAAGGACCACACCCTTGGCCTTTAGGCCCCTTTGTCAGCAGAGGGCGCCTAGGCAGGGACCTATATCGCTCCCTTTTATAACAGGTGGTGGCCTCCTTTAGTCTTTCCTCTTCCCCTTTAAATAATTTTTCTTCTTCCTCCTCTGCAGAATCGGAGCTAGCCTCCTCATCTGTGTCAAGTACATTTAAATGTGCAAGCTCATCAATGGGAGGATAGAGCCTGTCAAAGGCTCCTTTGCCCCCCTCAAGGGGCGGGCGATCATAAGTTTCACCTATTTCTCTGAGCTCATCTTGTAAACTTATCATTGTCTTGTCCTTGTTTTTCCTTTTTTATTTTTCCCTTTCTTCTAGGCCTAGTCTGTGAATCCCCATTTGGATCTGACTCAGAAAGGCTATCCTGATGTCTTGCCAAAGCCTCCCGTCCCTTTCTAATAATGTCTATGTGGTTCCCCTTACTCAAGCAGGAGTGAATAAGCCGCCAGAACGGCAATGTACCCTTACCAATTCTGTCCTCTTGTTTTGCCGCTTCCAGGTCTCTACCTAGCTTCTCCCAAGTAGGGAGAGAGAAGTCCCCCAACACCGCAAACCATGGCTCAATCTCGTCCAAATCTTTAACAATCTTTTTTATTGTTGCGAAGGAGACCTTAATGTCCCTTTGCTTAAGCAGTTCTTTTATTGGCTGGACGAAGTCAACGGGTGCAAAGTCCGCACCCTGAGAGTTGCCCATGTTGCGCTCACAGCAAACGACAAGGACAATAAACCACACAGGAATGAAAATAACAAGGATCAGGTAGGGGTCTAAATGGAAAAGCATTATGACTGGGGATGATTTACCGACGTCTTCCTCTTTGTGTGTCAAGTTCTGGATCCTCTTCGGCCCCTCGCCCGGTGACCACAAAGCACCGGCGTCCCGGGATTTCGGCACCACTTTGGGGCGAGCCCCCTGTCCTGCAGGAGAAGAACGACCACCAGACGAAGATCCTTCTTGGTCACACTTTATTGGAGAGCCTCTTGGTTAACAGGAACGCTGATGGCGAGGGGCGAGGGGCGCAGGAGTGTAGCTGCTTTTATAGGGCAGAATACTACGGGGCGCCTGCTGATTGGCTGCCATAGGCTCACCTGCCCACAGGAGCCACGGGATAGGCTCGGGACAAGGTGCGTCAAGCGCATGCGCAACCTCAAGCGAGGTTGGCGCCAAGGCGCTGCCTAAATAAGGAATTGTTTACCTCAAGACTGGCAGGAAGCCAGCACCATCTTGTAATGGCGTCTGCATTAGCTCCCTACATGTCACCATAGTCAATTTTGGAACATGTCTAAACACACTTAAATCCTATCCTTTCTTCATCTCTCTCTTCCTCAAACTTCAGTCACCACTAAACTATTTGCCAACACAAATTTTCTTGTTTTTTTTTTAATTTTTTTCATTAATTAGTTTTGTATTCAGCAAATACAGTCAGTTTGGTACCATTATTAGGCTCATGTATGACCTACCCCTCCCCATTGGCCCCTCCTTATTGAGGTATATGAGTCGTGCATTGTGGAGTTAGCCCACAGTTATGGGTAAGATAAATGTCTCTGCATATCATGACCCAACATGTGGCTCTGACATTCTTTCCGCCCCCTCTTCTGCAAAATTTCCTTGAGCCATGTTGCATTCATTTTTGGTCTGCTTCAGTGATGATATGTTGAGGGCCGCTGAGGCTCTGGATCTCTGATTTGGTAGGAATGATTTTTCTCTGTGTTGGTCTCCTTCCCCCTTGTGCTGGTATCTTGTTCACCAGGAAAACAGCACCCTTGCTTGTTTCACCAATTTTCCTTAGTTTCAGCCAGGGCCCTTTTGAGGTATGATGGGGTGGCTGGCTCTCTCCTTACATCTATCTGAAAAAGAGAAGCAGATTCTCCAACTGAGAGTAAGTTAGCACCAGGACAAATGACATAACCCTTACTTTTTTTCTGGAGAATTTAATAGGTGTAGGCCTTCTTGTAGCCCATGATTGAGGGTAGCTTGATATTGGAGAGTGGGCTTATGTTTGGATATGGTTCTAACTTGTTTCCCAGCTCCAGCTATGGGTCCCATACTACTGAGGGGATCATGTTGCCAAGTCAAGAGCAGTTGGTTCCCCCACATGGCTTTGAGAATGCTCTATTTAGCTCCAAAGCCCATTTTTGATTGGCTTGTTTGATTCCTTATTATTTAACTATTTGAGTTCTTTGTATATCCTAGATATCAATCCTCTATCAGATATATAACTGGCAAAGATTTTTTCCCATTCTGTAGGCTGCCTCTTTGCTTTTTTCACTGTGTCCTTTGCAGTGCAAAATATTTGTAATTTCATAAGATCCCAGTGATTAATCTGTGGTTTTATTGCTTGAGCAATTGGGGATGTATTCAGAAAGTCTTTGCCAAGACCAATATGTTGAAGGGTTTCCCCTACTTTTTCCTCTAGCAGTTTCAGCGTTTCAGGTCTGATGTTAAGGTCTTTAATCCATTTGGACTTAATTATTGTGTATGACGAGGTAGAAGACCCTATTTTCATCCTTCTGCAGATATATATCCAGTTTTCAAAACACCATTTGCTGAAGAGGCTGTCTTTTCTCCAATGAGTATTTTTGGCATTTTTATCAAATATCAGGTGGCTATAACTACCTGGGCTTACATCTGGGTCCCCTATTCTGTTCCACTGATCTACATGTCTGTTTTTGTGCCAGTACCATGCTGTTTTTGTTACTATGGCTCTGTAGTATATGTTAAAACCAGGTATGGTGATACAACCAGCCTTATATTTGTTGCTCAGTATTATTTTAGATATTCAAGGTCTTTTGTGATTCCATATGAATTTTTGGATTGTTTTTTCTATTTCCATGAATAATTCCTTTGGAATTTTGATAGGGATTGCATTAAATGTGTAGATTGCTTTAGGTAAGATTGTCATTTTCACAATATTGATTCTTCCAATCCAGGAACAAGGGATGTTTCTCCACTTTCTAGTGTCTTCTGCAATTTCTCGCTTGAGTGTTTTAAAGTTCTCATTGTAGAGATTCTTTACTGTTATTCCAAGGTACTTTATTTATTTATTTATTTTTTGATGCAATTGTGAATGGAAGTGATTCTCTGATTTCATCCTCTGTGTGTTTGTTGTTAGCATATATGAAGGCTACTGCTTTCTGTGCATTTATTTTGTATCCTGCTACATGGCTGTAGGTTTTTATCAGCTCTAACAGTTTGCTAGTACAGTCTTTAGAGTCCTTTATGTATAGAATCATGTCACCTGCAAATGATGATAACTTAATCTCTTCCTTTCCAATTTTTATCCCTTTTATGTGTGTCTCTTGTCTTATTGCTATGGCTAAGACTTCCAAAAATATGTTAAATAAAAGCGGGGACAGTGGACACCCTTGTCTTGCTCCTGATTTTAGTGGAACAGCTTCCATTTTTTTCCCACTTAGTAATATGTTGGCTGTAGGCTTGACATAAATAGCTTTCATTATATTGAGATATGTTCCTTCTATTCCCAGTCTCTGTAGGACTTTTATCATGAAGGGATGTGGATTTTGTCAAATGCTCTCTCTGCATCTAATGAGATGATCATGTGATTTTTGTCCTTCAACCCATTTGTATAATGTATTACATTTATAGATTTGCGTATATTGAACCATCCCTGCATCTCTGGGATAAAGCCTACTTGCTCATGGTGAATGATATTTCTGATATACTCTTGTATTCTGTTTGCCAATATTTTGTTGAAAATTTTTGCATCTATGTTCATGAGGGTGATTGGTCTGTAATTTTCTTTTTTTGTTCTATCTTTGCCTGGTTTTGGTATCAGGGTGATGCTGGCCTCATAGAAGGAGTTTGGTAGAATTCCTTCTTTTTCTATTTCCTGGAAGAGCTTAAGAAACAATGATGTTAGTTCTTCCTTAAAGGTCGGGTAAAATTCAGCAGTGAATCCATCTGGGCCTGGGCTCTTTTTAGTTGGGAGATTATTGATAATTGTTCAGATCTCCATGTTGTTATAGGTCTATTTAAGTGATTAATCTCATTTTGATTTAATTTAGGTAGGTCATATAAATCAAGTAAATCATCCATTTCTTTCAGATTTTCATACTTTGTGGAGTATATGCTTTTATAGTATGTTCCTATGATTTTTTGAATTTCTCTGGAAACTGTTGTAATGTTACCTTTTTCATCTCTGATTTTATTAACTTGTGTCTCTTCTCTCTTTCTTTTGGTCAGATATGCTAGGGGTTTATCAATCTTGTTTATCCTTTCAAAGAACGAACTCTTTGTTTCATTAATTCTTTGGATTGTTTTTTTGTTTGTTTGTTTGTTTCTATTTCATTAATTTCTGCCTTAATCTTTGTTATTTCTTCCTGTCTACTGATTTTTGGTTTGCCTTGTTCTTCTTTTTCCAAGGCTTTAAGGTGAAGCATTAGGTCGGTTAGTTGCCACATTTCTAATTTCTTAATATAGGCACTTAAGGCTATAAATTTACCTCTTAGAACTGCCTTCATTGCTTCCCAGAGATTTGGTTATGTTGTATTCTCATTATCGTTTGACTCTATAAATTTTTTGATTTCTTTCTTGATTTCTTCTTTGACCCATTCATCATTTAGTAGTGTATTGTTTAGTTCCCATGATTTTGTGTATGCTCTATAGCCTTTCTTGCCACTGATTTGTAGTTGAATTCCATTATGGTCAGAGAGAATGCAAGGAATTATTTCAGCTTTCCTGAATTTGTTAAGATTTGCTTTGTGTCCTAAAATATGGTCTATTTTAGAGAATGTTCTATGTGCTGCTGAAAAGAATGTATATTCTGCAGTATTTGGATGAAATGTCCTGTATATATCTGCTAGGCCCATTCCTTCTATGACCTCATTTAGTCCAGATTCCTCTCTGTTTATTTTTTTCCTGGGATGACCTGTCAATTGATAAGAGTGGGGTGTTAAAGTCACCCACTACCACTGTGTTTGGTGTTATCTGTGACCTTAGTTCTAATAGTGTTTGATGAATTTGGGAGCCCCCATGTTAGGTGCATATATGTTTAGGATTATAATATCTTCCTGTTGGAGTGTGTCCTTAATCAATATAAAGTGACCTTACTTATTTTTCTTGACCAACATTGGACTGAAGTCTACCTTGTCAGATATTAAGATAGCAACCCCTGCTTCTTTTCTAGGCCCATTTGCTTGAAACCCCGTTTTCCAACCTTTCACCCTAAGATAATGTCTATCCTTTGTAGAAAGGTGAGTTTCTTGGAGACAACAAACTGTAGGGTCCTGCTTTTTAACCCAGTCTTCAAACCTATGTCTTTTGGTTGGGGCATTGAGGCCATTGATATTAAGAGATATTATTGAATGGTGTGTATTTATGTTTGCCATTTTTTTTTGTGGTTCTGGTTCTACCTGTGCTCTCTTGTGTTAATTAGTATTTGAGTATTGCTTGTTTTTTCCAGGTTCCTTATATGTGTGCTTTCCTTCAACATGGAGGATCCTATAAAGTATTTTCTGTAGAGCTGGTTTTGTCTTCAAATACTCCTTTAACTTGCTTTTGTCATGGAATATCCTTATTTCTCCATCTATTTGAATGGATAGCTTTGCAGGATAAAGTAATCTTGGTTGACAGTTGTTATCTTTCAGAACTTGGAATACATCACTCCAAACCCTTCTGGCTTTTAAAGTTTGTGTTGAATAATCTGCTGTAATCCTGATGGGCTTGCCTTTGTAGGTAACTTGATTTTTCTCTCTAACTGCTTTCAATATTTTGAAAATATTTTTCTTTGGTGTGTGTGTTTGGAAGTTTGATTATAATATGGCAAGGAGAGGTTCTTTCCAGGTTTTGTCTAGCTGGGGTTCTAAAGGCTTCCTGGATCTGCATTGGCACCTCCTTCCCAATTTGGGGGAAATTTTCTTCTATGATTTTGTTGAAGATGCCTACTATGCCTTTGGAGTGGAATTCTTCTCCTTTTACTATGCCCTGAATTCTTATATTTGATCTTTTCATAGTGTCCCGAATATCTTGAAATTCCCACTCATACTTTTCTATAAGTTGGTCTTTCTCTTTGTTGGATACTATTAGATCTGCTACCTGGTCTTCTTGCTTAGATATTCTTTCCTCTCCCTCATCCATCCTACTGGTGAGATTTTCTACAGAGTTTTTTATTTCATTAACTGTGTTCTTCATTGCTAGTAATTCTGACTGGTTTTTCTTTATTATTTCTATTTCCTTATTTATGTCTTGTATCGCCTTCTTTATTTCATTTAATTGGTGTCCTGCGTCTTCTTTGATTCCTTTGATTTCCTCTTTGATTTCTTCTTTGATTCTTTTGATTTGTTCTTTGACCTCTTTGAACATATTTATAATCATTCTTTTGAACTCTTTCTCAAGCATTTCCTCTAACTCATGCTCACTGGAGGACATTTCTGATGCATTAATACTTTTAGGTGGATTTAAATCGTCTTGCTTTTTAGTATTTCTTGTGTTATAATGTATATATTTTTGTATCTTGGATTAAGTTAATGCTTGGCTTTTTTAGCTAGCCAGGTATTCTTAGTTGTATCAATTGATTTGATATTATATATCTTCAGGATAGGAGCTTAAGGTGTTAGGTGTGGCTCTTAATTCTCTCAGTGTATCTACAAAGGTGTTCTTAGGTGTTGAGTTTCCTTGCTATGGGAGGATTCAAGTAGGCTGATTGGAATAAAATACGGGTAGATTCTAACCTTTTAGTAAACATTGTCACATTCCATCAAAAATAGTACTGTATATTTATGCAAGAGTAGTTATTATAACAACCAGATCCTCTATCAACAAAGAGGTTAGGATTTCTGGTTTGTTGAGGGATCCAAGTCAGTTTGTGACCAAGTGAGACCCTTCTCTGGTGTAATCGATCCCAGTTACCTTTTTGGATGATTTTGGTCTCAGTCAAGTTGCTGACTGGGTCGTTGGGCTGCTGTTCTGATATCTGGAGCTGGGCACTGGCTTTTCCTGAGGGGAAAACTGAGCCTGGCAACTGTGGCCCTGCAAATCAGCACCCCCGCTGCTGGAACCGCCACTGCTGCCAAAGCTGCCGCTGCTGGGTCTGTCACCTCTGCTGGGTCCACCACTGCTGCTGCTGCTGCTGCTGCTGCTTTAGCTGCCACTGCTGGATCCATTGCTGCTGCTTCTAGATCTGGAACTGCTGCTTCTGAAGCTGCTGCTGGATCTGCCACTGCTGCCAGTACTGGATCTGCTGCTGCTGGTGCCACTGCTGCTGGTGCTGGAGCCACATTTGCTGCTGCTTGGGTCCCACTGTTGGCTCATGTTGGCGTGGCTGGGTCCGGGACCACTGCTCTGTTCCTTGGAGCTGGTCACAGGCGGTGGGGGAGGGGAAGGAGTCACAGCTGCTCTAGTTCTCTTGCTGTTCCACGTGTTCTTCTACCTCGTGGTCTCCATTGCTCACTGCCACTCTCCCTTCACGTTTCTTGAGTTGTGGAGAGCTCTGGTGTGAGTGGAAGCTCCCCTCACCTGGCTTTTCCTGCTACTGGAGCCAAGCTTGGTGGCTTTCCGGTGCACTGCCACCACCGCAGTCAGCAGACCTGCCAGGGCTGCTTTTGCCGGCCTGCATGGGCTCTGGATCTCTTCTACTTCCCCATTGCCATTTCAATTTCCTATACACCTCACTTTTTAATAAAAGTGTGTATTTTGCTGAGTTTTTTTTTAGGTCTTTCCCCCCGCAGGCTGCTTTGGCATGCTACCTAAACCGCCATCTTAACCAGAACTTCCAGAGTAGTATTTTTTACTTTATTGAGATGTATTTTGTGGTTTAGAATATGATTTGTGATAGAGAATGTTTCAGGTATATATGAGAAGAAAATCTATTATGAAATTATTTGATGGAGAATTATATAGATGTTGTTAGATTTATTTGGTTTATAATATATAATTTTTCTAGTTATTTAGTAATAATCTGCTCAGATATTCCATTAATGAAAAGTTACATAGCTCACTCTGCAATTATTGTTGTATAATGGTATATTTCTCTCAATTTCTTTCAGCCTTTTCTTCATACATTTTCATGATCTATTTTTAGAAAAATACGTGGTTATAATTGTATTTTCTGATACACTATGTCTTTCTTTGATGAAAGGTACAGGCTAAGATAAAAGCAATACATAACATTGATTAGAATTGTTTCAGTCATGATGAGGTGTGCAGGTGCAATGGTATTTTCTCTCTGTAACTCTCAATAAATAATAAATTAAACAAAAAAAATTAAGGGGGCTGAAGAAATGGCTTAGCAGTTAAGGCACTGCCTGTGAAGCCTCAGGACCTAAGGCCTAAACATAAGGGTTCACTTTCTCCAGATCCCACATAAGCCAGATACACAAGGTGGTGCATGCATCTAGAATTTGTTTGCAATGACTAAAGGCCCTGGTGAGCCCATTTTTTTTCCTCTCTGTCTTTGTCTTAATAAATAAATAAATAATAATAAATAATAAGCAAATAAAAACTACAGCAATGGGGCTAGAGAGATGTCTTAGTAGTTAAGGCGCTTGCCTGCAAAGCCTCCTTCTACCCTCCAGATCCCATGTACGACATGCACAAAGGTTAAGCAAATGTAATGTCTCACGTATCCACTAGGTGGCACAAGCATCTGGAGTATGATTGCAGTGAGGCCTTGGTATGCCCTTTCTCCTTTTCTTGATCTCTCTAAAAAAAAAAAAAATTACAGCAATGAATAAATATTTATGTCCTTGGCAAGTTTGCTTAAGCACAGAACTAATCAGACTACCTTGTTTAAAGCTGTATCTAGCATTATTTGCATGATAAAAATACTGAAACTTATAGACTCCCAATTTCTTCATTAATAATTGTACTTGTTATTGATTGAGGTAATTTTTTAAAAGGGCAAGAAATATTTAAGAACTGCAAAATGTTTGAGTATGAAGTAGAATGTGGACTAATAGAAGGCTGAATTAAATCTTTGCCTTTGCAACTTAGTCTGCAAAGCATTAATCAAGTTACATTTGAGTTGTTTCATCATACTTAAAAAGGATAACTATAGTCTTGTAAGAGTTGCTGGATGTAGTGTGTACAATGTGCTTTATAAAGCACCAGACTTACAGGATATAGCACTGAAACTGTACTTGTCATTTCCACTAAAATGCCACATAGATGATATTTCTTATATGGAATTCTAAGGCAATAGCTTACATTTTTGTCATATGAGAAATATCAGCAAAGGATTAAACAAAACATATTAAAATAATTTTTAAAAAATTAATAGCAAAAGGCCACAATTTACATTTGTGCTTCCTCCCCCCCAATGCAAAGTGCTTAGTATAGGAAAACATTACAAGTAAGAGCATAAATTAATTTTAAAAAGAGGTTAGAAAATATTCAATTAAGTATGTATTTTACTCTTTTAAAAATTGTGATATATACATATATTCATTCAAGAATATAGTATATATTAGTCTTATCTCCCTGCCTTCTGTACCCCATTAACACCCTTTGTTTTCATAGAAAGTTTTATTTTTTCTATCTATCTATCTATCTATCTATCTATCTATCTATCTATCTAATCTATCATCTATCTATATGTCATCTATATGAATTTAGGCATTTACATAAGACCACAGAACCACATATGAGAGAAAATATATTTATCCAAAACAGGCTTAGTTCACTTAACATGCTTTTCTCTATTTGCAAACATTTTGTGCAGACAGCATAACTTCACTGTTCTTTATAGCTAAAAGAAATTCATAATGCATATGTACCACATTTTATTTATCCACTCCTCTGTTAGCACACCTCAGTTGATTTCATAACTTTACTATTGTGAATAGTGCTACAGTTGATGTGCAATTGTCTCTATGGTATTTTGACTTGGATGGATATCCAAGAGTAATGATTGAGAAATAAGATAGATCTCTTTTTAGAAGTTTGGGCAATCATTACTGTTTTCCATATCATCTACACTAATTTACACACTCAACACCAAAGTATAAGGGTTCCATTTTCTCTACATCCTCAGCAGCCTTTGTTATTAGATTTCTTAGAGAGTGACGTATATGAAACACCAATATCATTTCAATTTAAATTTCTTGGAGAGCTGGTGAGGTTGAATATTTTTTCAGGTTTTTATTGGATAGTGTTTCTCATCTGTTGTGAACTGACATTAATTTCATTGTTTCATTTGTTGATTGGCTGCTTTGCTGTTATCTAGTTTTTTAAAGTTCTTTGTATAGGGCTGGAGAGATGGCAGAGTGGTTAAGGCATTTGCCTGCAAAGTCAAAGGATCCCAGTTCGATCTCCAGGACCCATATAAGCCAGATGCACAAGGGGGTGCATGCATCTGGAATTAGTTTGCAGTGGCTAGAGGCCCTGGCACACCCATTCTCTTTCTCTCCTTCAAATAAATAAATAAATTATTTTTAAGGTATTTGTACATTCTAGATATTAATTTTCCATCAGATACTTTTGACTGATATTTTTTTCTGGTTATAGTAGACTGTATTTGCTGTTGTTTTATTCCATAACTTGGTTTTTGTTGAGAAATCATTGACTGTGATTCTGATAGACATTGCTTGGTATATGGCTTGGCTTTTAGCTTTAAGTATACTTTCATTGTTTTGTGCATTTAGTTATTGATTAAAATATGAAATTGAGGATAGTTCATTTCTGGTCTTGTCTGTTTGGTGTTCTAAATGCCTTTTATCTACCTAGATGAGCATCTCTAGTCCTTGGGAAGAATTTAAAATTTCTGTGAATGTATTTTTATACCTTCTAAATGAGATCTGTCTCATTCTTCTATGCTTCATTTTTCTATGTTTCTTTCTTCTAGGAGTCCCAGATTTTGTCTTTTCATAATGTTCCATAAATCTTAAATGTTTTCTTCATACCTTGTTAATTAACCTCTGTCATTATCATTATATGAATGTCATAGTTCCTCTTACTTAATTTCAGGATCTATATTCTTCTACACCTATTGTGGTGTTTTGATTCAAGAATCCCGCATAAACTTATGTGTTCCGAATGCTTGATCTCCAGATGATGACAGTTTGTACATTGGAACCTTGTTGGAGGTATGTTGTTGGGGATGGGCTTATGGGTGTTGTAGCCAGCTTTCCCTTGCCAGTGTTTGGCACACTCTATTGTTGTTGCCCACCTGATGTTGCAAAGGAGGTGATGTCCAACCTCTACTCATACCATGTTTTCTCCTGCCATCATAGCATTTCCCCTCAAGTCTGCAAGCCAAAATAAACCATTTCCTATCACAAGTTGATTTTGGTTAAGTGCTTTGTGCCAGCAACTAGAAGGTACATAATATATTTTATTGGCGAGCTTTCTACAGAGGTTTTGATTCGATGAGTTGTTGATAGTTTCATTTAGTTTTGTGCATGTGTGGGTAATATGGTGGTGGTGATGGTGTGTGTGATATCGGTATGCATGTGGATGTGCCTGTGTGATGCTTCATGTCTTCACCTGTGGCAGAGTGTGCTTGCCTGTGGTGGTAAAATGTGAATATCAGATGTCCCCCTCTATTGCTGTTCTGTCCATTATTATTTTGGCCACAGACTCTTAATGATTCTAACCATACCATTTAATGAACTTATTTGGCAATAAACAAATCTTATTTGGGGTCATAACCCAGAAATGCTATTGATTTCTACTTAAGTTGTTTTTGATGCTTGTGGGCACTAAGAAAGATTATAATGGCAACAATAACCACACTTGCTGTACCTCAAGCAAGTATATGAATTGGTCATTCATTCAGGTATATCTGTTGAGTGCCTACCAACCACCTAATGTGTTCAAGATACAGTTATTAAGTATTTTGGATATCTAAGAAAATGAAATATGCTATATTTTATAGCAATGAATGCAGGATTGGTCATTTACAAACAAACAACAGTAAACATAAACAAATGAAAACATTTAGTTGATCATTATGAATGCTATTTAAAGAGTTGGGAATGGTGTAATGTAGTATTTTCAAAATAAGTAGCTAGTTCATTTGCAAAAAACTTCTTGAGGAGTTCATTTTTAAATAGGAACCTAAATGTTCATTCTTGGGAAAGATATTATCCTGAGGATGGGGAATCTACTGATTTCATCAACTAGATGTGTTAGGGCTAATCATAACTTCACTTTACTTTCATCTTTTTCTCCCAAAGAATTAATGACTTCTGTGCTTGTGAGGAGAAAATTCACAACTGTATATTGTAGCTTTCATCATAGAGATGGGGAGCTAACATTAGCTGATGTAATAATCACAATAATTATAGCTAAGATTTTTTATCTTAAAGTACAAGTTTTCTTCCAAGAAGCAAGGCACTCAGGTCAAATGGATGAGTGGTGTGGATTCATACATACAATTTTCATAGCTGTCACTATGTAAGAGAGGAAGGCAGCATATGAAGAGCTCAAAATATAACGTATTTAATTACTGCATCTGTCTATTTTTTATAGTCTTCTCAGTTACCATTGTGCAAGCTGTTCCTAAGATTCTCCTCTATATACTTTTATTCCTTATAATATCATTAAATAATATGGAAGACAAATTGCATTGAATCAGAACTTAACATTCACTGACTGAATAAATTGTTACTCCATTCATGGGCAATATTTCTAACTTTGCAAAATCTTATCTGTATGCCATTAAAATACTCTAACAAAGCACTTCATGTAGGCTAGAGGGATTGTACAATGTATAAAGTACATGCCACGCTAATATGGGTACTTTAATTCAGACCCTGGAATCCTACATAAAAGCCAGAAGCTATGTACACTTATGACAAAATGAGAGGTAAATTCAGAATTTCCCCAAAGCTCAATGACTTTCATTCACAGTAAGTGGAACAGTGAGCAATAAACCAGGAGAGAGACTGTATCAAACCAGGTGAAAGAAAGATGAGGACTTAAACCAAACAGTTGTCCTCTGACCTCTACATATGCAATGGGGCATATGTGTGAACAAACGAACACTTGCATTCATGAACAGGTATGCACACACATAGGCAAACACACTTCACGTATTTATTTTTGTCATAAGACATCTATATTTCCAATTTAGTAGATTTTCTATTCTCTTCACTATGAAGAAACACATTGTATTTTCTTTTATACATATATATATATATATATATATATATATATATATATATATATATATATATATAATTTATTTATTTGAGAGTGACAGACACAGAGAGAAAGACAGATAGAGGGAGAGAGAGAGAATGGGCACGCCAGGGCTTACAGGCTCTGCAAACGAACTCCAGACGCGTGCGCCCTCTTGTGCATCTCGCTAAAGTGGGACCTGGGGAACCGAGCCTCGAACAGGGGTCCTTAGGCTTCACAGGCAAGCGATTAACCGCTAAGCCATCTCTCCAGCCCCACATTGTATTTTCATGTTCATATTGCAGTTCCTCCAAATCTTTAAAAAATACCCCCTTAATACCCATTTTCAAGATGCTTCCCTCCTTATCAACACTTCCTCACTTACCTATCAAGACAGAAGATTTTCAGTGATGTTAATTGCTGGTTATAAGATGTGCCAGTCTTATTTCATTCCTCATATAAATCCTTGAGATAATTAACTTATGAAGAGAAAACATTAATATTGGTTCAGGGTTTTGGATGCAAAATATTGAAGGGAAGGGTTAGCAATAAGGCATTTGCAGACTTCTGGCCAAGATGGTGAGTGCCAAGCTGCACTACAAATCCCGGGGAAAGAAAGGCAAGACATGGGCTGGAGAGATGGCTTAGCGGTTAAGCGCTTGCCTGTGAAGCCTAAGGACCCCGGTACGAGGCTCGGTTCCCCAGGTCCCACGTTAGCCAGATGCACAAGGGGGCACACGCGTCTGGAGTTCGTTTGCAGAGGCTGGAAGCCCTGGCGCGCCCATTCTCTCTCTCTCCCTCTATCTGTCTTTCTCTCTGTGTCTGTCTCTCTCAAATAAATAAATAAATAAAAATTAAAAAAAAAAAAAAGAAAGGCAAGACATTAAGAAATTTCTGGGTCTTCTCGTCAGTGGGAAAAACAGAGGGGGGGGCGGGAAACAGGGAATCACAGATCCCCTCGCAGGCAGGTAGCCCACCTCTCCCACCGTATAGCCGCCACACCTGCACGCCACAGCTGCCGCCCTGCTTACAATCATGTGGAAGCTTAAACTGCTCTGCACGCTCACCCATATTACTGCTCCCGCTGCTGCATGTTAAGTGAGCCAAGTCCCACAGTAACTGCCACACAAGCCGAGACTGTGTTTCTGGCTTGCCCCAGCTCAGATGCCATCCCCTACCTGTCTGCTGGGCCGGCCATCCAACACTTTCCAGTGGTGGGGGAGCGCAGACTTTCCAGGTCCCAGTGTTCCCAGCCAGAGTTTGAGCTGCTTCAGTGCTTGGTACCTCAGTCCCCCGACAAGCTTGAACACAGGCAGCTTTGGTACATTACCACTCAGAACTCAGACAAATTTGGTGCCCCTGTCAGGCAGTATATAGGTGGCTTTGGCAAGAGGGAGCCAAAGCCCAGGGTGCTTGGAAACTTCTCCAGACTGCCTCAGAATCGCATTGCTCTAGAGCCCAGGCTGATCCACCCACCTACATGCCCATACACTGTCATGGGCAGACCACAGAGCAAAAGAAATAACATGAAAACTCAAATGCAGGAAAATCCAGTTAGATCACCCAGTCCTACAATGAATACATATAACCAAAACATAGAAGAGTCATTAGGATCAGAACATCAAATTAAAGCTATGAGCAATGGAGCCCTGATCAACCTACTGGTAGAATTTGCAGGAAAGCAGCAAAGGACAGGTAATCGTGTGGATGCTAAAATCACTCAGCTAGAATAAATAGATAAGAAACTGGAAGGAGTTCAAAGAGAGTTAAGAGTTTGAGGGAGAGTGTAAAAAAGAAGAACTTAAAAATCAGCTGACCATATTAAATGAAGACATAAAGAAATGCAAGGATGAATTCCAAGAATCATCAAGAAAATCAGAAAATGATATGAAAAGGGAGCTTGACAGAGGGATAGAAATGATACATAGAAAAGTAGTAGAAAACGCAAACTTAATTGAACAAGTCCAGAACTTTCTAGAGGCTCTCAAAAATAGAGTCAGTGAAGTAGAATATAGAAACTCTGATCTGGAAGACAAGATAGAAGAAACAGTTTGATAGTTCAAAAATTTCAGTAAGTTCAAAAGTTACTGTGAAGAGAACATGAGGGAATTGTGGGATACACTTAAGTGTCCTAATATCAGAATCACTGGAATACCAGAAGGAGAAGAAATTCAGACCAAAGGCATGGAGAACTTATTTAACAAAATAAGTGACAAAAACTTCCCCAGTTTCTAAAAAGAAAGGCCCATCAATATACAAGAAGCCAACAAAACTACAAACAGACTGGACCAAAGGAGAAACTCTCCAAGACATATTATCATTAAGACTTTAAACATTGACACCAAAGAGAATATGCTAAAAGCAGCTAGGGAAAAACAGCACACCATTTTCAATAGTAATTCCATTAGAATTACTTCAGACTTCTCAAGAGAAACACTGAAAGCTAGAAGGGTCTGGAAAAAAACACTCCAAAGTCTAAGAACCTATGGCTTCCTACCCAAGCTACACTACCTGGTAGAAGTATCCCTCATAATAGATGGTGAAAGAAAAACATTCCATGAAAAAACTCAGCTTTACAATTATATGAACACAAAACCAAACCTACAGAGAGTATTTCAGGAAATTCTACACAGAGAAGAAACAAAAAATCAAACCCAAATGCCTACAAGAAGCAGATCACAATAACAAAATTAAGAATAGCCACAAAAAACTTCAAAGCCGATGAAAACACCAAAACACATCTACCATCACAGTGTGGCAGGGATCACATCAAAACTCACAGTCATTACTGTAAATATTAATGGCCTTAATTCCCCCATCAAGGGACACTAGCTAACAGGATGGATCAAAAAATTAGACCCCTCAATCTGTTGCCCTCAAGAAACCCACCTCACCACTAAAGGGTAGACAAATGTATTCCAAGCAAATGGGAATAAGAAACAGGCAGGTGTAGCTATATTAATATTGGATAAAATAGACTTCAAACCAAAAATAATCAATAAAGACAAAGAAGGCTACTTCCTACTTATCAAGGGAATGATCCATAAAGAGGATATTACAATCATAAATCTGTATGCACCAAACACAGGGGCACCACAGTTCATAAAACAAGACCTATTTGACAATAAAACAGAAATAACCACCAACACCATCATAGCTGGGGACTTCAATACACCATTGTCAGTAATAGACAGATCAGTGAAAGAGAAACTCAACAGGGAAGTAAGAGAGCTCAGCAAAACCATAGATCACTTAGACTTAACGGACATCTACAGAACTTTCCATCCCAAATCCACAGACTACACATTCTTCTCAACAGCCCATGGAACATCCTCTAAAATAGACCATATACTGGGTCACAAAGACTACCTCCACATAATTAGAAAAATTGACACAATTCCCTGCATGATATCAGACCACAATGCTATATTGCTAGAAATCAACAACAAAAGACCCATCAAGAATCCCAAAGGCATCTGGAAACTGAACAGCATACTTTTAAACAATAAATCGATAGTGGATGAAATATAAAATGAAATTTCAAAATTCCTGGAATTGAATGACAATGAGAACACATCCTACCAAAATTTATGGGACACAATGAAGGCAGTCAACAGGGGAAAATTCATAGTACTGAATGCATTCATAAAAAAGACAGAAAGATCCCAAATCCATAACCTAACCATCCACCTAAAGGAACTGGAAAAACAATAAAAATCCAATCCAAAGAGCTCCATAAGGAAAGAAATAATTAAAATCAAAGCAGACATGAATGAATTGGAAACCAAGGAAACAATTAAGACAATTGAAAAAACAAAGAGCTTGTTCTTTGAAAAGATTAACAAGATTGACAAACCACTGGCCAATGTGATCAAGCAAAAAAAGGGGAAGCTTCAAATTAACAAAATTCAAATTGAAAAAGGAAACATCACAAAACACACAAGTGAAATTGGGAGAATCATCAGGACTTATTTCAAAAACCTCTACTCCACAAAACTGGACAATGTGGAGGAGATGGATAAATTCCTGGACACATATCATCTATCAAAGCTAAACTCAGAGCAGACTAATGGCCTCAAAAACCCATCACACTCATGGAGACTGAAAAAGTAATAAAAAACCTCCCCCAAAAGAAGAGTCCAGGACCAGATGGCTACTCAGCTGAATTCTATCAAACCTTCATGGAAGAACTCACACCAATCTTCATAAAACTGTGCCACACATTTGAAGAACAGGGAAAGCTACCCAACTCCTTTTATGAAGCTAGTATCACCCTAATTCCAAAATCAAGCAGAGATGCCACAAGACAACTACCAGCCTATTTCCCTAATGAACTTAGATGCAAAGATACTGAATAAAATCCTCGCAAACCGAATACAACAACACATCAAAAGCATTATCCATATTGACCCAGTAGGATTCATGCCAGGAACACAGGGCTGGTTCAACATATGGAAATCTGTCAATGTAATACACCACATAAACAAGGTTAAACATAAAAAAACATAAAAACCACATGATCATTTCAATAGATGCAGTGAAGGCCTTTGACAAGATACAACATTACTTCATGATCAAAACATTGGAGAGAATTGGTAGGGTTGGTTCATATCTTAACATAATAAAGGCAATATACAAAGCTCTGAAGGCCCAAATAATACTTAATAGAGAGAGAATGGAGGAATTCCCAGTAAGATCAGGAACAAGACAGGGATGTCCTCTCTCACCTCTGCTTTTCAATATAGTACTGGAAGTCCTAACTCAAGCAATAAGACAGGAGAAGGAAATAAAAGGGATACAATTTGGAAAGAAAGAAGTTAAATTAGAGCTATTTGCAGATGACATGATTATAGATGTAAGAGACCCAAGAGACTCCATCCCAAAACTCTTGAAGGTGATTAACTCCTATAGCAAAGTAGCAGGATATAAAATCAATGCACAAAAGTCAGTAGCCTTTCTATATGCAAACGTCAAAGATACAGAGAAAGAAATAAGGGACACACTCCCATTTTCAATAGCAACAAAAAATAAAATACCTTGGAATAACATTAACCAAGGAAGTGAAAGATCGATAAAATGCAAACATAAAATCACTCAAAAAAGAAATTGAGGAGGACTTGAGAAATGGAAAGAGCTCCCATGCTCCTAGATAGGCAGAATTAACACTGTGTAGATGACAATCCTGCCAAAGGCAATGTACAGATTTAATGCAATTCCAATTAAAATACATACAGTGTTCTTCACAGAGATAGAAAAAATGGTCTCAAATTTCATATAGATAGGCAGAAGGCCTCGCATATCCAAACATATCCTCAGCAAAAGAAATACCTCTGGCCAGGCATGGTGGCACATGCCTTTAATCCCAGCATTTGGGAGGCAGAGGTAGGAGGATTTCCATGAGTTCGAGGCCACCCTGAGACTACATAGTGAATTCCATGTCAGCCTGAACCAGAGTGAGACTCTACCTCAAAAAATCAAAACAAACAAACAAAAAAAAAAAAAAAAAAAGAAATACCTCTGGAGGCATCACCATACCTAATCTAAAGCTATATTACAAAGCCATAGTAATAAAAATAGCATGGTACTGACATAAAAACAGGAGTATAGACCAATGGAATAGACTTGAGTACCCAGACTTTGGGCCCACCAACTATAGATACTTGGTATTCACAAAGGCCTGAACAATAGAGACTGGAAAAAAGACAGCATCTTCAGCCAGTGGTGCTGGACAAACTGGATAACCACATGCAGGAAACTGAAACTTGATCCACACATTTCACCATACACTACACACAAATCCAAATGTATCAAAGACCTTGATATAAGACCAGAAACTCGAAAACTACTGGAAGAAAATTTAGGAATTACTTTCCATGATATAGGAATGGAAAAAGACTTCCCAAACAAAACTCTAGTTGCTCACGATCTTAAATAGTCACTTGATCAATGGGATCACATGAACCTGAAGAATTTCTTTACAGACAAGCATACAATAAGCAAAGCCAAGAGATTACCCACAGAATGGGAGAAAATATTAGCAGGTTATCCAACTGATAGATGCCTAATCTCTAGAATCTACAAACAACTCAAAACTCTAAACAGTAAGAAGTTAAACAGACCACTCACTAAATGGGGCAAAGAGGTGAACAGGCAGTTCACAGAGGAAGAAATACAAATGGCAAACACACACTTAGGAAAATGTTCATCATCCCTAATCATCAGAGAAATACATATTAATACAACTATGAGATTCCACCTTATTCCAATAAGGATAGCAAACATCAAAAAATCAAACAAAAATAAATGTTGGCAATGATGTGGAGAAGTAGGAACACTCATCCACTGTTGTTGGGAACGTAGGATGGTACAACCACTTTGGAAGCAATATGGAGACTCCTGAAAAAGCTGACTATAGAGATACCAACAGACCCAGTTAATCCCTTACTGTGCAAATATACTAAAACCTTCAAACCACAGGCCAGAGAGATTTTCTCAAACATGTTTATAGTGGCTCAATTCATAATAGCTAAGAGCTGGAATCAATCCAGATGTCCATCACTAGATGAATGAATAACTACAATGTGGCATATCTACACAATGGAATTCTATACAGCAGTAAGAAAAAAATGACACAAAGAAATTTGAGGAAATATGGATGAATCTGGAACAGATCATTCTCAGTGTACTTACACAATCACATACACACAAAATCACCTCATAGTCTCACTCATGTACAGCAACTACCATGAATCTATCCAAGATACCTTACATACCCAGAAAGTATCTAATGGATTAGACAGTAGGATGTATGGGGAGAAAGGAGAGGGCAGCAAAGGGGTGGGAAACACTAATCACGACCCAAACGGCAATGGTACCATAAAAACCTACTTCCTAAAAGGAAAACCAAATGGTTGAACCTTCACCAGGCCCTTACAGGAAACACCTGAACCACAAGACACTGGACAGGGTAGGATCAAGTCTAACCTAAATCTTCTACATCTTCTCTCCCTCCCCCTCCCCCTCCCCCTCTGTCTCTCCTCTCTAACTTTTGTATATTAGTTATCTTTTTCCTCATTTTCTTCGTGGGCATTGACATGTAACTCCCAGTACCAGCATGGGGCTATCATCCATAATGAGCTTTTGATCACAGAGACCTACAAGGTTAGCTAAAAGAATGACAGATTTCTATTAGAGTACTTGATGACCCACCAAAGGTTAGTGGTAAGACCCTACTGCTGAAGATACTATATGCAGCTGACACGTATAATGGAATGGCATGGCTGGAAGCCAGGAGAGAATCAGTCCCGAGACAGTCAGTGTGTCTACTGCCAGAAGGTGCTACTTGGGTTTCTGGGGGAAATGACCAATATCTGTCCAAGCAATTCATGGTCTAACCTACTTAGCAGCAATAACCTGATGTGATGCACACCCAAGTGCAATAGTGGCACACAGCCATTCTGGGGCCAACTGATCCCCCTAGTGGTACGGGACCCATAGGTGGAGCTGGGAAACAAGACAGAACCATATCCAAACATAAGCCCAGTCTCCAATATCAAGCTACTGTCAATCATGGGCTACAAGAGGGCCTAAACCTATTAAACTTCCTATAAAAAAAGTACGGGTTATCTCATTTGTCCTGGTGCTAACCTACTCTCAGTTGGAGAATGTGCTTCTCTTTTTCAGATAGATGCAGATCCTAAGGAGAGAGCCACCCCATCATACCTCAAAAGGGCCCTGACTGAAACTATGGAAAACTAGTGAAACAAGCAAGGGTGCTGTTTTCCTGATGAACCAGATACCAGCACAAGGGGGAAGGAGACCAATACGGAGAAAAATCATCTCCTACCAAATCAGAGAGCCAGAGCCTCAGAGGCCCTCAACACCTCATTACTGAAGTAGACCAAAAATGAACCCAACATGGCTCAGGGAAATTTTGTTGAAGAGGGGGAAGAATGAATGTCAGAGCCACATTTTGGTTCATGATATGCAGAGACATTTATCGTACCAATAACTATGGGCTAACTCCACAATGCATGACCCATATACGTCAACAAGGAGGGGCCAATGAGGGAGGGGATAGGTCACAGATGAGCCTAATAATGGTACCAAACTGCCTGTAGTTGCTGAATACAAAACTAATAAAAAAAAATAAGGCATTTGCTTGCAAAGCCCAAGGACCCAGGTTCAATTCCCCAGGACCCATGTAAACCAGATGCACAAGGCGGCTCATGTGTCTGGAGTTTGTTTGTAATTGCTGGAGGCAAGGCTTTACTGCTGTAGTCAGGTTTGCAGTGCTGGTAGAAATCACCTGACGAAGAGAGTTTGCGGTAGGGGGGAGAGAGAGGTTTATTTTGGCTTCCAGGCCCTGGGGGAAGCACCATGATGGCAGGGAAAATGATGGCATGAGCAGAGGGTGAACATTAACCCCTGGCCAACATAAGGTGGATAATAGCAATAAGGGAGTCTGCCAAACACTGGCATGGGGAAACTGGCTATAACACCCACAAACCCTCCCCAAACAATACACTGCCTCCAGGAGGTTTTAATTTCCAATTTCCATCAACTGGGGAGACTAGCATCCAGAACACCTATGTTTATTGGGGACACCTGAATCAAACCACCACATTCTGCCACTGTCCCCCATAAACTGATATTCATATATGATATAAAATACAATGCATTCAGTATGACTTTAAGAGTCCTCATAATTTTTATCAATCCTAATGATGTTCAAACATCCCTGTAATCCAAGGTCTTTTAACTGAGCCATAATACCAAAAAGTTCCTCCCAAACCAATAATAGCATAGGATAAACATTCACACTTCAAAAGATGGCATTGGGCATAGCAAAGAAATACTGAAGCAATACATTATTTAAGCAGGGTAAACATCAAACTCTATAGCTCTATTCTTGCAAATATGTTATAAAAAATAAAATTGCCATATACTGACTTATAAAGAAAGTTTCAATAAATTCATATTGTTTATTTTTATTAGAATAAGGATACTTACCAGACTTGTAATAAGCTAAGAATTAAAATTAATAACAAAATAAAATAATGAGAGTTCCAACGTTGTTAAATGTTAAAGGATATATTTATAAATAATTTGATAAATTTCAGTAGTGGTTTATAAAACATAATGAAGATTATAAATATTTTTAGTCAGATCAAAATAGCACAACATATCATAACTTGCTGCATGCAAATCAAATAGGACTTCAATTCTATAGTTGCAGTGTTAACTGCATATGCTGGGTAAACAAGAAGGCTTGAAAATGATCATTAATCCTCCCTACTAAAATGTTAAGTTAGGCAAATCTAAGAAAAGTGGAAAAAGTTGATAATAAAGAAAACAATGGAAGTTTTTGAAACAGAAAGAGGAAAAAGTACAAAAGCCAAATTTTAATTATTTGAAAAAAATCAAAAATATTCACAAATTTCTAGCAAGACAAGAAAAAATAAGATAGGAAAATAACAATGTAAGTGTTGAGAAAGCAGATGTAGTAGAGAACTACAGTTAAACTGGTAATAGAAGAAATGACAGCATGCCAAGGGATAGGACAATTGGTAGGATTGATAAAACAATCTACCAGATCTAGTAGAAAGAAGAAGAAAGAAATGGGGCCCAGAGAGATGGCTTAGCAGGTAAGTTGTTTGCTTGTGAAGATGATAGACTCATGTTTGACTCTTCAGTTCCCACATAAGCCAGACACACAAAGTGATGCAAGCATAGGTTACACATGGGCACAAGGGGGCACACATGTCTGGATTTTGAATGCAGTGGGTGGAGGCTCTGTGATGCCAATTCTCTCTCTCTCTCTCTCTCTTTCTTGCATACAAAAAGAAATAGCTTGCATATTATTCTTATAAAACATAAAACATTTCTTACAGGGAACATTAACCTGAATGGCTAGACCAGTGAATTTTTTCAAAACTTAAAATCAGAAATAACACTGATATAACATGGTCCCCACTCATAGTAGTAAAATGGAACATATTTGAAAACTATTTATGCAATCAGCTTATCTCTGATAAGAAAATGAAAATTGTGGACTGGACAGATGGCTTAGAAGTTAAGCTATTTCCCTGTGAAGTCTAAGGAACCAGGTTTGACTCCCCAGTACCCCTGTAAGCCCAATGCAAAATGTGGCTCGTATATCTGGAGCTCATTTGCATTGGCTAGAGACCCTAATGCACCCATTCTCCCTCTCTCTCTCTCTCTCTCTGTCATATAAATAAATAAAAATAAAACATAAATATTAAAAAATGGTACTATGCATTAAATAAATGAGTTTATTTCTCTACAACAAGAATGTTTTAAAGTTAATGATAAGTAAATATATTAACACAAAAATAAAAACTTTCTCTCACATACATACACATAATTGACTCATAACCATAAGAAAATATAATAATCTATGAATACACTATTCCTCCTTAAATTGATGAAGATTATAAAAAACTTGACTCAAAATATATGTACAAGAATATTATTTGCGGACTTCCAGTTAAGATGGCGGCTTAGGTACCATGCCAAAGCAGCCTAGTGGGGAAAAAAACGAAAAAACTCAGCAAAATACACACTTTTACTAAAAAGTGAGGTGTATAGGAAATCAAAATCGCAGTGGAGAAGTAGAAGAGATCCAGAGCCCACACAGCCCGGCAAAAATGGCCCAGGCAGGTCCGCCAACCACTGCAGCAGCAGCACACAGGAAAGCCACCAGACTTGGCTCCAGCCGCAGGAAAAGCCAGGCGAGGGGAGCTTCCACTCCCACCCAGCTCTCTGCAACTCAAGAAACGTGAAGGGAGAGCGGCAGTGAACAATGGAGGAGCAGACCATGAGGTAGAAGAACACGTGGAACAGTGAGAAAACTACAGCAGCTGTGGCTCCCTCCCCTCCTCCACCACCTGTGCCCAGCTTCAGCGAACAGAGCAGTGGTCCTGGGACCCGGCCACGCCAACTTGAGTGAACAGCAGGACCCAAGCAGGCGCAGGGTCCTGCAGCAACATCAGCGGCTCCAGCACCAGCAGCAGTGGCCCCAGCAGTGGCAGATCCAGTAGCAGCAGCAGTGGTGGTGGGTGACTTTAACACCCCACTCTCATCAATTGACATGTCATCCTGGGAAAAAATAAACAGAGAGGCATCTGGACTAAATGAGGTCATAGAAGGAATGGACCTAACAGATATATACAGGACATTTCATCCAAATACTGCAGAATATACATTCTTTTCAGCAGCACATGGGACATTCTCTAAAATAGACCATATGTTAGGACACAAAGCAAATCTTAACAAATTCAGGAAAATTGAAATAATTCCTTGCATTCTCTCTGACCACAATGGAATTAAACTACAAATCAGTAACAAGAAAGGCTATAGAGCATACACAAAATCATGGAAACTAAACAGTACACTACTAAATGATGAATGGGTCAATGAAGAAATCAAGAAGGAAATCAAAAAATTTATAGAGTCAAAAGAATAGTTTTTGCTTTGAATTATAAATGAAGAAAACAATGTTCATGTTTTTATTAAATGCTACACATTGATAAGAGATCTCCCCTGGAATCTAAAACTGTTGAAAATGAATATAGTGGAAACAAATGTATAATGTGTAACATTAGTTTTCCTTTTCATGTAGTTAAGTTTTGAATGTATTCCAAGGCATAGATTTATATTAAGGCAGAGATTTACAGTTAGTTCAGTAGATTTATAGTTATATAAGTTTTGGGGTCATTAAAAAATTTTATCTTCATATAATATCACTGGCAATAGTATCTAGAAAATGATTAAAGTGAAGATGTGTATAATATGTCTTGACCTGAAGGAAGAAGGCTGACTAAGGTAACCCCCAGTGTAACTGTGTACCAAGTATCTGAAATCACTTCTGTGGTGCTCTGAAAAGAGAAATAATAAGCATTGTTGGAAAAGCTAGGAGTCCAGAGTTCTACTCTTGTAGGAGCTAGGGCCATTCCTTTATTAGGTTCTGTTTAGCCACTCTTGTCTCTTCACTGTTGCTCCAGCCCAAGTTAAAATTTTAATCCTTGGACTCATTCTTTTTTTGTCTCATAATGATGTACTTTGTAATTTTTTTAACTCTCCTAAAATTCTGACTTAAACCAACTTTTGTCAGGTATTTTGTCTCAGCAACAAGAAGGTAAAATAAAATTTGTGACATGTTCCCACTTAACTGGAAGAACTTTGTCCATATGGACAGAAAGTAATTAAAACAGAAACCTTCAGCTGTCTATCCCCAAAGGTCCAGCCTCAACTAAATAGTTGCTGTCACATGGGGAGCCAGACATGGTGTGACCACATCCTCTCTCTATTAAGGAGAAGTGTTGGGTCCTTCTCACGTCAGTACTCCCCATAAGTCTGAATCTACTCCAAATCTCTTCTGTTTGCCTGGTAGTCCTCCTTGCCTCAACCTTTTTTGCACAAGCATGTTATTCCCCTCCCTAGCAGGTTTTATCTTCATGGTTTTTTGAATGGTTGGCCAATAAATTATAGAAATAATATTCCACAATTTCCCTCTCTCCATGCACTCCTCATACTTATCTTCTTGTACATCACAAAAATATCAAATATCATGTTTGTTACTTACTTAATATTCACTTGAATTATTTTTTAAAGTGTATAAGTATCCAAGTTTATTAAAGTTGGAAATTAAGTATACAATGGAGTTTTAATGAACTTCTTATTCATAAAACCCCAAGGATTTGCACAAATGTCTGAATATTTATGAATGTTAATTATTTTAGTCCTTAACTAAGTAATTCTGGAATTTCGTGTTTCTTTATCCATTTAACCCTGTTGAGACCATGGTGAGGAAAAAAAAAAATCTTGTTGTAGATGAGATGGAAGACTTAAGTTCCTTGGGACATATACAGATGGTTTGGCTCTTACTAATACTGTAGATAGTCACCACAGGTCAAACTGAGCAAAGATGGCATTCAGTTCCTTTTTTCTTTCATAAGTAGAACACAGAACATTCACATGGAATCAACATGCTCATATGTGTTTACTGGAGAATAGAACAAAGGAAGTCCTAAACAGCCTGAGGATTCAGATGATTATGGGTAAAAAGGGTATGGTAGACAACTTCAGTTCACTGAGATGATCTTCCAGACCAGGGACAGTTATGGAAGAAGTGATTTGTTGAAGCTTACAGATCCAGGGGAAGTTCCATGATGGCAAAAGAAGTTGGCTCCTTCTTAAAGGACCAAGCACACAGAGAAGAAGCCACAAACCAAAACCTAAAATCCCACACCACAAACATACTTCAGGAACTCCAGGCACTTCACATATCTTTAGACTGGAATTATAAATCCACCACCACATCATAGGCCTGGACCCTCAGATCTGCCTAGTGACATATCCTCCAGCCAGGTGGCTGTGCTCCAAACTAAAAACTAACAAAACACTGAATATATTGAGGGCCATCTACTCAAACTATCACAAAGGGAATATCATCAAATTTCTGTAATTATGAAGTCACTTTGCACTTGGATACAGATGTGTGTGCCTGGACTTTTGGGTATGAATTCACACATACGTAGGGACATTGGATAAATCAGTAGGTCTTACAAAGCCTCCACATTCTTTTAGATAAAATAAAGCTAGATGTAGTTTCTGGGAGGACTAATTAAAGTGTTAGGAATAACATATTTAAGGTACTTGCACATAGCATTGAATACAGTGGAAGTTTAAAACTTACAGTAGTCATGATTTAGTAGAACTTAGTAGTGCAACTTAGTAAAAGTTGTAGCAATTAATAAACTAATTCTTTGCAGCCCATTATGTTGATATTGTGATTCATGTTTGTCAATGATGCTGCCTTTTCCTAGAAGATTTTTGCTCTATCACCACTATCAATTCTATGATCAGTTCTTATTTTGAATCCTGGAGTTAAAATACAAAGTTTCTAATAAACTGAGAAATGGGACCTGTGTTCCATTTCTGTGTGCAAGCCTGCAGTCATTAGGACCACAATATAATTATTTGCATCATTTTTTTCAACCTTATCTCCTATGTGACTGAAGAAAATTACTGTTCCTTAATAATTCAGTCCCTACTTAAATAGCCAAATCATAATTTAGAATTTTAACTTAAGATATATAACTAGGTCATCCCCTCCTCCAGCATTAATGTGGACATTGCAGCCACCATGCAGGATGGCTGTGTTGTAAAAACCAAGTCACCACAAAACTAAAGGGAACTTTGAGATGGCTATGGAGGAACTGGCAAAGACAGCAATACTAATGATAGAAATGATAATCGCTAAATCATCTGATTCTCTTACTATTTTATAGATAACACTTGCCAGCAACTGACTGCCCAGTGTTGGGGTGCAGATGAATATCACAATATGGCAAAGAATACTTTCATGTGAAAAAGAAGGATCTTTCTTTTGGAGAATTGCACTAGAAACATTCAAAATTAATTTACCAAGCCTTACACCAAAGACTCCCTCCCAGTCTTTAAGAAAAGTATGTTTGTGGCATAACTTAGTAGATGAGTAAGTCATTTCTCTGGATTTCCAAGTCCTAACTAAGAGTTTCTAGACCCAGCTTGCACTAGTGCCTTGAATAAGAATGTGTGGATAACAACTTCCAGTTTCACACTGGCTACAGTGACTGAGATAACAACTAAGCTTATCATCAGGTGCCTGGTTCTGAATCTGCTCAAATTGGCTTCTGCTACCTGTTACATCCCAAACACAGCTACTGTTGCCTTATAGATGCTGATACACTCTCCCTTGCAGTTTCTTTCCCCTTTAGGCCACACACCCTCCTCCTTTCTCTTCTCAATTCTCACAAACACCAAGCCTCCCTGTCTCTTAGGATCAAGCCTTTCACATGCGTCTAAATTGAGAAGAGCTTCAGAAAGTAAGTAAGCACTAACTAAGCCCAACGTTCTTGCAGAAGCCCCTTATCTAGGAATACCCTGGAGACCTTGTAAATGCGTGCTTCAACCAGAAACACATAAAAACCCAGTGTATCTAAGTCTAGTTAGGTGAGGTCAGCTGATCTTGGACCCTCTTCATGGTGACATGACACAGATGCTTTGCTCTCTCTGGGAGGCAGACGCTTTCCTTCATACACCACTGTACTGCCAGATCTCAAACAAACCCTTTGTCTGAAGGTCAGCCTGACTTTGTCTTGAAAGGATAAAAGTTGCCATATTTCTGCTGCTCTGTTTTCTAGCTGCTTTGCTAACTTGCCTTTTTAAGCTTCTGTAATATGGCTTGCTTGCTACTGCACTGAATCACAGAACTGCCATTTTGCAACTGCCTCCATTTTGTAAAAAGTATGCAACTACCTCCATTTTGTAAAAAGTATACCATAAGGACCTGGCCCTTTGTACGCCCTACCCAATCAGAGGGACCCTCACGAGCCCGCCTCGTGGGCCCCACCCAATCAGGGGAACCCACGGCTGAAAAGCCCCTATGACTCTGCATACCTATAGTTTTCAGCCTTTATAAGCTGACCAAACACGTGGCTAGGGGCTCTTCACCTTTCCTCCTGCGAGAGGAATCTGTGTTGAGCCCCGATGCATCGGAATCAATAAACCTCGTGCGGTTTGCATTGAGAGCGTCCTGCGTGAGTGTTCTTGGGGTCCCGTAGACAGCCCTGAGCGGGGACCCCTCCGGGGAACCCCACATTTGGCGAGCCAGCCAGGAGTCTCTACAGGACCCCAGACCTCATCTAGGACCCCTCAGAGGTAAGAGGCGCCTCCCGTCTTGTCTGTGTATGTCTGTACTTTTATATCTGTCCTCTGGAAAAATTCTCAATTTCAACCGGTTTCAGTATCTGGATGCCTTCCCTTTGGGTGCTCTGAGTTGGGGCTGACGGGCCTGAGAACCACCACCCAGCAATCCGGAGGACGCTCCTGATTGCCCCCAGGAGACAGGTTTTTCTGTCTCCTATCTGAAGAACTCGGATCGAGTTCGCCTCTGTCGGGAAGCATCATCTGGGTCCCGCTCGCCGCCATCTGCTTCAGTTTCGTTTTTACTCGAGCAGCGATCGGGCCGCCTTTGTCTCTTTGTTCTCGGTGTTCTCCAGATCCTTTTGTTCTCCTATCTCTTTTATTCCCCTTCCAACATGGGACAGACTATCTCAACCCCTTTGGACTTGACTTTAGCTCACTGGACTGACGTTAAGAGCTGAGCTCATAATTTATCTGTTGAAATAAAGAAAGGAAAATGGCAAACTCTATGTGAGGGAGAAGGGACTATGTTTAATGTTGGATGGCCCCGAGGAGGGACCTTTAACCCAGATCTTACCAGGGGATGATCCAACTCAGAGACCTCTGCCACCCCTACAATATTGGCCTTTCTCCTCCGCAGACCTTTATAATTGGAAGGCCAACCACCCTCCCTTCTCGGAGGACCCCTCAAAATTAACTGCACTCATGGAATCCCTAGTTTTCTCCCACCAGCCCACATGGTTGCCAGCAGTTACTCCAGACCCTCTTCACGACCGAGGAGAGGGAACGTATCCTGTTGGAAGCCAGAAAGAACGTCCCTGGTGACGACGGGCGCCCAACGTGGCGGCTCGAGGCACGGACCCCTGCTGGACGGAAAGCCCCCAGCACATGAGCTCCGGGGTCACCGCTTCTCCGCCCAAGAAGACGGCAAGACCTGGTAAGTTTTCCCTCTTCATTCCGTCCCATCAAGATGGGCCATTCATTGTCTAAAGAGGCTTCTTTCATAAAGGATTTAAAAGCCTCTCTCAGAGAGCGAGGAATACGGGTAAAGAAAAAGGATCTTATACAGTTTTTTATTTTTGTTGATAAGACATGTCCATGGTTTATGATTGATGGACCTAACATTCATCCCAAGAAATGACAAAGGGTTAGTAAAGAATTAAATCAAAAACTTACTACTGAAAAAAATGGCAAAGAGTCAACACCTCTGTCTCCTGTGTGAGATATGTGTCGACCCCAGAGCTCTGGTTTCCTGAATAAAGCCTCATGCTTTTGCAGCAAGTTGGGTCTCCTGTGTGTCTTTGGGTGCATGCTATCTCGAGACTTGAGTGAAGGTCTCCCTCTGGGGGTCTTTCAATTGAGGACTCGTCCAGGGATTTGCACGTCCACCCAGGACTCCGGAGACCCCCTTGGAGGTAAACAATGTAAATGTCTGCAGCGCTGCTTGTCTGAGTGTTTGTCTGAGTGTTTGAGTGATTTCTGTTGCTCTGATCTGTTTTAATTTCGGTTTGGGCAGCTGTTGTTCAGGACCGTGAGGACCTGACAATGGTGGTTGGCAGGACCACAGGCTGCAATCCTGGGGGACGCCCCAGGATCTGAGGAGAGTCAGGGTGGCTGACAGTCTCCTATCTGGTAAAGGAAGATTGTGTATTTCTCCTTCAGGAGAAACCACGGAGGCATCTTCCATCTGAAACTGCATTTGGTTTTCTGTTCTGGACGCATCGGAGGTGTCACGGTTTTTTGTTTCTTTTTGTCAGTATCTATTTTGTGTTTGTTTGTGGACTCTTGTTTCTAGTTATGGTACAGACTGTGACGACCCCCCTGACTCTGACGGTATCTCATTTCTCTGAAGTTAGAAGTAAGGCTCATAACTTATCTGTAAAAATTAAAAAAGGTAAATAACAGACTTTCTGCTCCTTTGAGTGGCTGCCAGAGGGAGCATTTGATCTAACCATTATTTCTGCTGTTAAGAATATTGTTTTTCAGAAGGGACCCATTCTCACCCAGATCAACAGCCATACATCCTGGTCTGGGAGAGCCTAATGATGGATCCCCCGGCATGGGTCAAGCCCTGGATCCACCCCCGCCACGGTCAGGCTCCCAAGTCCTGGCAGTGGCCCAACAAGCCACGAGAAAACCAAGCCGAATGGCCACAGACCCCTCGGCTCAGCCCAAAATATATCCTGAAATAGAGGACCCTCCCGAGTGGCCCTCTGCCCCGATTCCATCTCCCCCACCTTAGCCCCCTGCTCTCCCCGCTCCAGCTTTGGCTGAGGGAGGAGGAGATGGGCCCATTGCAGGGACTAGAAACTGAAGGACCTGATTCTACCGTATGAGCCTTTGGTCCTCCCCCTGACCTAGCATGTCTCAGGCCCAAATGAGCAGCCTACCTAGCTCCCAAATGAGATTGATGTGGGATTCTCTCTCACCCAGCCTGAATGGAATTACAACTCAGCAGAAGGTAGGGAGCAACTGACAGTCTACCACCAGGCTCTGATGGCAGGTCTCAGGGGAGGCTGCTCGCCGCCCCACGAATCTGGCTAAAGTAACCTCCCTCTATCTTTTTAGAATGCTTGATGGAGGCTTCCCAGAGATATACTCCTTTTGACCTTACTTCTCCCGGTCAACAGGCAGTGATAACAATGACATAGATAAGGCAGTCCACTCCAGACATTAAAAGCAAGACAAGAAAGGAACTTAGATAGGATATTGGCTACAGTGATTAAAAAAAAAGAAAAAAAAAAAAAACCCGAGGGCTTTAGGAAGCCCCTTGAGAAGGATCAATGTATGTATTGCAAGGAAAGAGGATGTTGGGTTCGCGAATGCCCCAAAAGGAAAGAAACTGGGAAGGAATTTTTCAATGTTGGGACATAGAGTGCTTGTTAAAAATGTCTTTTGAGTGGTACTTAGATCAGAATGTTAAAGTATGTAAATAAAGATGTGTGGATATAAAAAATATATATATATATATGTGGATATAAAAAATATATTTTCAGGCTGAAAGTATGTTGGGATAGTTTGCTTGAGCTTTATCAAATTTAAGTCATGGGTAAAACATAAAATTGTTTTATGTTAATAAAAATTTCTGTGGTGCATGAAATCAATAGTTATCAAGTTTAAGCCAAAATCATTGGTTGTCAAATAATGGTTTTTTTCTTTCAAAAAGATTTATCAAGGGTTATATTAATATTTAGCTAGCTGTTTGGGCTCAGAAAAGACCAGATTCTACTTTGTTGTATGTAAAGTAACTATCTCAATTTTGGCATCTTAAGTCCAGTGCTTATAACAAAATTAACCCTTAAGACATATTCCCTACTTTAGGGCACAGCCTCATGCTCAAACAATGGTCCTCATATGAAAAAAAAAAAAAAAATCAAACTCCACGGTTCTGTTTCCAATGTTCTCTGGGTAATTTGTACCCACACAGGTATCTAAACTAATCAAAGATGTTTTCACACAGGTGCTAAGATGTTATATTGTCTTACTTGTTTTCTACGTTAAATGAATTAAGTTTGTAAATCAACTGGTACTGTTTTCAAGACTGGTAACAGGTTCTGCCTATACTTATAAATGTTGGATATTTAAAATGGGAGATGTGCCTACTTTCTATACCTCAGATATATATATGACTTATGCTACCACAGTACAACAAAAATTTTAAAGATAGGACAAAATGATTTTAGAAGCCCTGTGCCATTCTTTAGTTAAGTCTATTTCAGTAATTAAATGTGCTCTATATGTATGTACATCCAAGCTGGTGTAACTTCCTTTCTAAGTGTGTTAATCACCTATGTAGAAGCCAAAGCCAATTGGAATCATCGGAGTAAAAAGTGTCAATATTTTGGCCTGTGCTCCCATGTCATGAGGCCACTGGAGATGATGGGACACTTCTACACTGGCCCCCTGGTAAGTCACCTGTCTTCCTGAGCAGGGAGGATATGGAGACGCAAACAAAAGTGGTGTACAATGTAAAACAGGAGAGTCACAATTGAGGAGCAATCAGTCCTCCTGACTTCCCAAAGAAGGGAAAACTACCTGGCCAGCATGGCCCTGACTCATCCTAACAGGCAAAAGACACCAGTAAGCTATGGGGCTACTCCTGTGTCCCTAAAGTCTCTTTAGAGAGCCATTAATGACCTCCAAAATTAATCCTTAATTAACTTTTGGCTATCTACAAGGTCTTAAACACTCAGAGAGAAATGTATAACCAAAGATTAAAAAAAAAATAGCTCTTTATTATTAAGATTAAATGTTATGTATATGTTTCTGATAACTCTGCTAGCATCTCATCTGTTTTACAAGCCATGTTAAATACTACTGTGCCATTTAATGAACAGTTCTGAAAGAAGATCTCAGCCAGCTCATCCTCAGATGGTCCTGAGATGATCCAAGCCTGTCTACCTGGATTCCCTCGACCTGCAAAAAGACCAGTTTGCTGTGTGTTCACTTCTCAGTAACTCCTTACTTTTATTCTTTCCAAAGTTATCTTTCAAGATTATCTTCCTACACTCTGGGGTACATTAAAATAGTTCCCCTCTCTAGGAGAGATTCTCTAACTGCAACAAGTCTCCACTTCGTGTCCCGTTCAGCAGGAAGTAGTAAATGATCTGATGTCTTCGACCCAGTCCCCTAAAGCAGTTAGAGTGTCTTCTCATGAGAGGGAGAAATAAAAGGGAAATAGACTGTCTATACCATACGTTCCTGTTGTCATAGATAAAGTTTACTTAAAATAAGTTTATTTAAAGTTCCTCAAATAAAATTATAGAGCTTGGTTGAAATGCCATACAGATTAGGACCTCCCTTTTATGAGGGAATTGCCATCCTTACATCTCCTGTGTCTACTAACAGGGCAGAGGGATTATTCTGGCACTCTGCCCCAGAGGGGGGTATTACTCTTGCATCCATTTCCGGCCTCGGACTGTGTCTATTAGGCCCTGATATGCTCCCTCCTCTGACTCTTGAACCGGTATGCAACCAAACTGCTATTATCAATGACTCCTTTATATATACTAAAGCCCCTAGTAACTCCTATCTTTCTTGTTCCATGGGGCTGACTCCCTTTATTGTCAACAAGGACTTTTTACAGACTAAGGACTATTGTGTTGTAGTTATAGTTTTGCCACGATTTTTCATTCATGATTCTGAAAGTTTTACATCTACTATAGATTAAGGCATTGCCATTAAACCAAATAGAGAGCCTTTAACTGCCCTCACCCTGACTGTGCTCCTGGGACTTGGTGTTATGGGAGCAAGAACAGGCATTGCCTCGCTGGTAACCTCCCAACAGCATTTTTCACAACTCAGTGCCTTAGTGGACAGAGATCTTAACCTCATACATGAGGGGATACAAGATCTCAAAGATTCTTTGGCCTCGCTCTCTGAGGTTGTACTTCAAAACCGGAGAGGGCTAGATTTGGTATTCTTAAAGGAAGGGGGACTCTGTGTAGCCCTCAAAGAAGAATGTTGTTTTACTTAGATAAGACTGGGCTAATACAAAATAGCCTTGATAAAGTTAAAAAAAAAAAAATCTAGAGGAAAAATTGGTTTTCCACATCTCCCTGGCTAACTACTTTGCTTCCCAGTCTTTTATGCCCTTTTGTTGGATTCCTTTTGCTTATCTCCTTTGGCCCCTGGGACTTCAGATGACTAACCAGTTTCATTAAGAGTCAGGTAGATTCTGCAATCAAGCTGGTTACTACCATCGCCTTGCACAGAAGAAACATCTGCCGCTGACCTGCCAAAAGAACAAGACAACCCCCCATCTCGACCCTTAATAATGGGGTTGGGTGTTGCAGGAGCAGGCACCGGCATAGCTTCCCTTGTCACCTCCAACCACTCAGCTTAGCAATAGACAAGGATCTACAAGAGTTACAGTCAGGAATGCAGAACCTAAAGGACTCGGTTTCTTCACTTTCAGAGGTTGTGTTACAGAATAGAAGAGGCCTAGATTTATTATTTTTACAACAGGGGGGACTCTGTGCAGCTCTAAAAGAAGAGTGCTGCTTCTATGCAGACAAGACTGGATTAGTAGAAAACAGCTTGCAGAAAGTACGAGGAAGCCTAGAACAACGCAAACGGGAGAGACAACAGAACCAGTCTTGGTATGAATCTTGGTTCACCAGGTCCCCCTGGATGACTACTTTGATCTCCACCTTGCTAGGGCCACTTATCATCTTAATTCTCCTCTTCACCTTTGGTCCATGAATAATAAATAGATTAGTTACCTTTCTTAGAGAAAGGATCAGCACTGTCCAAGTCATGATACTTAAACAACAGTACCAGTCTCTTGCAGAAACTGAAATTCCATGATTGGAATTATGACAAAGAAAAGGGGGAAATGAAAGGATAAAAGTTGCCATATTTCTGCTGCTCTGTTTTCTAGCTGCTTTGCTAACTTGCCTTTTTAAGCTTCTGTAATATGGCTTGCTTGCTACTGCACTGAATCACAGAACTGCCATTTTGCAACTGCCTCCATTTTGTAAAAAGTATGCAACTACCTCCATTTTGTAAAAAGTATACCATAAGGACCTGGCCCTTTGTACGCCCTACCCAATCAGAGGGACCCTCACGAGCCCGCCTCGTGGGCCCCACCCAATCAGGGGAACCCACGGCTGAAAAGCCCCTATGACTCTGCATACCTATAGTTTTCAGCCTTTATAAGCTGACCAAACACGTGGCTAGGGGCTCTTCACCTTTCCTCCTGCGAGAGGAATCTGTGTTGAGCCCCGATGCATCGGAATCAATAAACCTCGTGCGGTTTGCATTGAGAGCGTCCTGCGTGAGTGTTCTTGGGGTCCCGTAGACAGCCCTGAGCGGGGACCCCTCCGGGGAACCCCACAGTCTCTCTCTCAAACTTTGTTTCCTCTTTAAAACTTAACACTACTTACATTGAGTAGAGTCTAGTCAAGAGGAAATTAAAGCTTATTTTGCTGAAAGAATGTCCAAGGTTTTAAAATTGAGTGAAACTCTGAGATGTAATTGATGTTAATGGGCTACCTATCACATACTGGAAGAGTGATAAAAGAGAACAGAAAACCAAGATAGGGTAGAATATGTGTGGATTTTGGTACAGTGATTACTTTAATATGAAAAGTGTGTTCTATGGAATGGGAAAGAATGAGAGAAAAGTGAAAATCAATAAGCCAATTAACAACAGTGTAATTCCACTATTTTATCAAATAGGAACTTTTTATTCTGTCATTAATTAGGTCTCACTGTTGTTTGTGATCATGATCAGAAAAGGAAAGATTGAAAGGAGAGCAGAAAGCACACAGTGAGAGGGAGAAAGGAGAAAAGGAAGGAATTTTGCTTTCAAAACTTGTTTTCTCCCCTCCCTCCCAATCCATCCTAGTGTCTAGTCCATAAAAGGGGTGAGAAACACTAATCTAGACCCAAACAGCAATGGTGTTATATACTTCTACTTCCTAAAAGGCAGACCAAATGTCTGAACCTTCACCAGGCCCTTACAGGAAACACCTGAACCACAAGACACTGGACAGGGTAGGATCAAGTCTAATCTAAATCTTCTACATCTTCCCTCCCTCTCTCTCCCTCTCCCTTTCCCGCTCTCTCCCTTCTCTCTAACTCTTGTATATTAGTTATCTTTTTTCCTCATTTTCTTAGTGGGCACTGACCTGTAACTTCCTGTATCAGCATGGGGCTGTCATCTACAATGAGCTTTTGATCACAGAGACCTACAAGGTTTGCTAAGAGAATGACAGATTTCTGTCAGAGTACTTGATAACCCACCAAAGGTTAGTGGTAAGACCCTACTGCTGAAGACACCATATGCAGCTGACACAAAAATGGAATGGCATGGCTGGAAGCCAGGAGAGAGTCAGTCCCCAGACAGTCAGTGTGTCTAGTGCCAGAAGGTGCTACATGGGTAACTGAGGGAAATGACCAATATCTGTTGAAGCAACTCATGGTCCAACCTGCATAGCATCAAATAACCTGTTGTGATGCCCACACAAGTGCAATAGTGGCACACAGCCATGGTGGGGAACCAACTGCTCTTGATTTGGCTAACTGATCCCCTCAGTGGTATGGGACCCATAGCTGGAGCTGGGAAACAAGACAGAACCATATCCAAACATAAGCCCACTCTCCAATATCAGGCTACCATCAATCATGGGCTACAAGAGGGCCTACACCTATTAAACTGTCTATAAAAAAGTAAGGGTTATCTCATTTGTCCTGGTGCTAACCTACTCTCAGTTGGAGAATGTGCTTCTCTTTTTCAGATAGATGTAAGGAGAGAGCCACCCCATCATACCTCAAAAGGGCCCTGGCTGAAACTAAGGAAAATTGGTGAAACAAGCAAGGGTGCTGTTTTCCTGATGAACCAGATACCAGCACAAGGGGGAAGGGGACCAACACAGAGAAAAATCAACTCCTATGAAATCAGAGAGCCAGAGCCTCAGAGGCTCCCAACACTTCATCACTGAAGCAGACCAAAAATGAACCCAATATGGCTCAGGGAAATTTTGTGGAAGAGGGGGTGGAAAGAATGTTACAGCCACATTTTGAGTCAGGATATGCAGAGACATTTATCATACCAATAACTGTGGGCTAACTCCATAATGCACGACCCATATACCTCAGCAAGGAGGGGCAGTGGGGGGGGTAGGTAATGCATGAGCCTAATAATGGTACCAATGTGCCTGTATTTTCTGAATACAAAACAAATAAAAAAAATGTTTTCTAATAATTATTTAAAATTGATCTCTATAATTTGATCATGGAAACCTGAATAACTTAATAACTTTTGTGGGGGCTTTGTGCGGTACACATATATAATGATATATCAATCACCCAAAAGGTGAATGAATTATTTTTATTTACAGGAAAATGGAGACAAGTATCAATTTTTTTTTATATATGGAATCTAGATTTTTTTGTATTTATGCAAGTGCATGTGTGTATGTACATATGTGTGGGCCACAGGTCCTCAATTGTTCCGTACCTTTTTGTGAGACAGGATTTTCACTGAATCCAGAGCTCACCAATTTGGTAGACTAGCTCATCAGTGAATGCCAAGGTTCCTCTTGCCTCTACATCCCCAGTAATGGGATTAGAGGATCTGAGGCCTCTGCCAATATACTGGCTTTTATATGGAGTTGAGGATATGAGTTCTGGTCTTCATTCTCACACAGCAAACATTTTACCCACTGAACCATCTCCCAAGCTCAAAATCGAGACTTCTCACACAGACATTTTAGAGCATGAACTTAAACTTTAGCAGACAGTGCTAGATAGGAGCTGGAATAAGGTTTTCCTAGAGGTGCTGGTAGTCCTCCTACATTCTTCTGAGAATTAAGGGATTCCAGAGAGCCCTGGGGCTTGGAAGAAGGAGACCCAGCTTTGCAGTCCCTGTAAACTCTGTCCTTTACCAGCTAGGTGACTTTGTAAGAGGCTCAGGCAATCTGTAGGAACATGAATTTTCCAGCTAAGAAGTAGAACCTTTTCTTTCCATGTATGTTATAGGCTGAAGGATTAAATGGTATGATGGAAACAAATCCCATAGTTGAAGCTTCACAATAGAATGGATGAAATAAATCTGTTTATTGTGCAATAAGAGTGGGGAACACAGAGAAATATAGTTGAATGCAAGCTGGGCTGGTACACAGTGCTGAAATCACAGGGCAGGTGATTCATAGAATATGTTCCTCAGCACTGGCTGTGGAGGCTTTTATGCCTGCCCCAGCTCCCAGGAGGTTTTCAAACTGTGAGGAGGTAGTTTTTCTCCAATGATTGTAATAGCCCCTTGCCCATGGTTTTGATTTCCTGGTTTTCAGTTTTCCAGGATTAGCCATAATCTGAAAACATTAAAAAGAAAATTCCTGAAATAGGCAGTTGATAAGTTTGAATTAATGTATCATCCTGGTTTGCTTATTTCACAATGTTCGGCTATGCCCTGCTCAGAATATAATTCTGTCCTTCATTCCAAACCCCACACTCACACCCTATTGCAAGAATGTGACAAGTGGCCAGCTTGGTTATCTGACTACAGTACTGCTGTTTGGAAAGGTTTATTCACCTAATAATGGTCCCACTTGGCAACAATAGTGATGCTAGTGATGCTATCATAGTACATCATTATAATAATTCCATTTCCTTTTTGGTTATTGTTGATAATCACTTATGATGCCTAATGTATAAATTAAATTCACTCATAGGTTTGCATGGTGTCATAAAGCAGTCTGTGCAGGGTTTGATACCATCTGTGGTTTCAGGCATCTAGTGCATGTCTTGGAATGTATCCCACTGGTAAGGACACATCTGATTTTCATAAATGCTTTTCACATAATTTCCTGAATTACATTAAAAGCACTTAAATACCATTTTTACATATTTAATATCCTCTGAAACAGTGAATATGTAAATAATGCTTCAAGTAAAGTGAAAGGCATACAAAGTTTAATAAGTATATTTGAAATTAGTAGGCTTCACATATGACTTGTGGAATCTGAGTAAAGGTTTTGTTGTATTATCACAGTCTCTATGTTTTTATTGTGAATAGGCTACATTATGCAACAAGTAGGCATTTAAATCAGGAAGTAAACAGTTCTTGAAGTGTTTTCTTAGCCACTCATGTAAGTTCACATGGCACTCTGAGGTCTAATTAATTGCTGCAGCACTGTGTGTGCTTTGAGAATATATAATTCAGAAGACCATAGAGTATTCAGTTTGTGTGGAGAAGATCTATACGTTCTCCATTTAAAACAGCACAGGAAATTGCAGGACAGGAAAGGACAAAAGAACAATATATATAGCTCAGATTTCCAATAACTACGATCCCCGCAATGTACAGGTTTTTGCAGAAGGCTTGCTGAAACAAAGATGGAAAAGCCTTGAATAGTAACAGAGCTTGTTCTTTAGTTTTCATTGTAATGTGCTCAAGAAAGACTGGCATTTATTCTGCTCTTCTTTTTTCTTTCTTGAGCAGAACTTCTTGAGCATGAAGGATGACCATCTTCCATGTTCCAACCACTGCCTATCAAAACACCTGATACTCAGGCTGCCTCCTACTTTCCATATACAAAGTAGGTCTGCCCAACCCTGTGTATGAGGATCTCATCTTTCAACCTCCCTGACCTGAAGTCCATAGCTCTAATTTTAATGAAGCTACAAACAACTCACCTACAATGACTGCTCCCATTGTGATAACTTACCAAGAAAGTCACGCTTCATGCCCTATGTTCCCATCTGAAAAGATGAGTAAGGTACTATCCAAATTAGGATATACTAAAACTATTGAGTCTGCCAAACTTCTCTATTTATAAAGGTCTCTGAGTGAGAATGGTCACATTCTTGGATATAGACTAAAGCTACAGAACAAAGATATATTAACAGTTTTTCTGTCTGAAAGTGTTCCAAAAATACATTGACAAATAAAAGTTCCATCATCTTAATTTTGTTCTTTTACTCTTGTGTGTTATTGTAACTGTAGCTATTAAGAGATGTGTATTTTGAAATGTATGCTCTGAGAAAAGGGAAATTTTATTGGACAAATGAGTAGAAACGGGTTTTCTTCCTCAGAGATCTGCATTGGGATGATGACAAATAGTCCAGACATTACACAGAGAAAGAAATAAAAAATCCTTTTTGAGCACTGGTGAAGAAGTACCTCAAAAACAAAAGTAACTATCACTTACATTTTGCTACCGCTGTATACTGCTTGTTCACCAGCTTGATTGAATTAAAAATAACCAAGAAGCTGGTTCCAGCCAAGATAGCGACTGCCTAGCTGCCCTGCAAATCCCGGGGAAGAAAGGGCAAGAAATTAAGGGTTTTCTGGGTCTTCTTGTCAATGGGGGGCTCAGAAGGGGAGAAATCAGGGAATTGCCAATCCCCTTGTGGGTGGGTAGACCCCCATTTCACCAAATAGCTGTTGTGCCCTCCCACACCCTGTCACTGTCCCACGCACCATCCCAGGGCACCCTGCTGACATTGCGCGCTGTCCCCTGCCCCACGGCCTTCCATCTCGTCCTACGCCCCGTCGCCCTCCTGCACATAGTTCTGTGTCCCGTCCTGCATCCTGCCACCTTCCTGCGCCCCGTCCTGTGCTCCACCGCCGTTCCACGCATGGTCCTGCACCCTGTCCCACGTCCCACCGCTGTCCCGCACACTGTCCTGTGCCCCTTCCCATGCCCCAGCTCCTCGCACCACCGCTGTGCCCTGTCCTGCACCCTGCTGCCGCTCCCCACTGCTGTGCCTGGCCACGGGCCTGCCACCACTGCGGAAGCTTAAACTGCTCTGCACATTTGCCCACATTACTGCACCTGCCACTGCACATTCAGTGAGTCCAGTCCCACAGAAACTACCACACAAACCCAGACTGTCTCTTTGGCTTCCACCAGTTCAGGTGCCTTCCCGGCCAGCCCCCATTCTCGTGAGACTGGGGAGCACAGACTGTTTCTGGGTCCCAGTATTCCCAACCAGAGTTTGGGCTGCTTCAGGCCTTGGTACCTCAATACCCCTCCAATATCAAACACAGGCAGCTTTGGCGTATTACCACGTGAGAATTCAGGCAACTTTGGCGGCCCTGTCAGGCAGTAGATAGGCAGCTCTGGCAAGTGGGAGTGAAAGACCAGGCTGCTTCACAACTGCCCCAGGATGCCTCAGATTCCTATTGCACTAGAGCACAGACTGATCCACCCAACTACGTGTCCATAAACTGTCATGGGCAGACCACAGAACAAAAGAAATAACATGAAAAATCAAATGCAAGAAAATCCAGTTAGATCACCTAGTAATACAATGAATAATACACCTAACCAAAACATAGAAGAACCATCAATATCAGAACATCAAATTGAAGCTATGAGCAATGCAACCCTGACCAACCTACTGATAGAACTTGTAGGACAGCAACAAAGGATAGACAGTCATGAGGATGCTACCATCACTAAGCTAGAATAAATTGATAAGACATTGGAATGACTTCAAAGACAATTAAGGGATTTGAGGGAGAGTGAAAAAAAAAAGAACTTAAAAATCAGCTGGGCACACTAAATGAAGACATAAAGAAATGCAAGGATGAATTCCAAGAATCATCAAGAAAATCAGAAAATGGTATGAAAGGGGAGCTTGACAGAGTGATGGAAATGATACATAGAAAAGTAGTATAAAATGCAAACATAATTGAACAAGTCCAAAACTTTCTAGAGGCTCCCAAGAATAGAGTCAGCGAAGTGGAGGATAAAAACTCTGATGATCTGGAAGACAAGATGGAAGAAACAGTTCAAGAGTTCAAAAACTTCAGTAAGTTCAAAAGTTCTTGCAAACAGAACATGAGGAATTTGTGGGATACACTTAAATGTCCTAATATCAGAATCATTGGAATACCAGGAGAAGAATTTCAGTCCAAAGGCATGGAGAACTTATTTAACAAAATAATTGAAGAAAACTTCCCCAGTCTCTTAAAAGAAAGGCCCATCAAGATACAAGAAGGGAACAGAACTCCAAACAGACTGGACCAAAGGAGAAACTCTCCAAGACATATTATCATTAAGACTCTAAACATTGACACCAAGGAAAAAATCCTAAAAGCAGCTAGGGAAAAATAGTGCACTACTTTCAAAGGTAACCCTATCAGAATTACTTCATACTTCTCAATGGAAATCTTGAGAGCTAGAAGGGCCTGGAGTAAAACTCTCCAAAGTCTAAGAACCTATGGATTCCAACCCAAACTACACTACCTGGTAAAAGTATCCCTCATAATAGATGGTGAAAGAAAAACTTTCCAAGACAAAACTCAGCTTTACAATTATATGAACACAAAACCAAACCTACAGAGAGTATGTGAGGAAATTCACCACAAAGAAGAAACAAATAACCAAACTCAAATGCCTACAAGAAGCAGATCACAACAACCAAACACAGAGTAGGCACAAAAAACTTCAAAGCCCACGAAAACACCAAAACACATCTACCACCACAATATGGCAGGGATCAAATCAAATCTCATAGTCATTACTCTAAATATTAATGGACTTAGTTCCCCCATCAAGAGACACTAGCTAACAGGATGGATCAAAAAATTAGACCCCTCAATCTGTTGCCTTCAAGAAACCCACCTCACCACTAAAGACAGACACCTCCTCAGGGTAAAGGGATGGAAGACAATATTCCAAGAAAATGGGAATAAGAAACAAGTAGGTGTAGCTACATTAATATCAGATAAAATAGACTTCAAACCAAAAATAATCAAAAAAAGACAAAGAAGGCCACTTCCTACTTATCAAGGGAACAATCCGTCAAGAGGATATTACAATCATAAATCTGTATGCACCAAACACAGTGATACCACAGTTCATAAAACAAAACCTACTTGACAATAAAACAGAAATAACCACCAACGCCATCATAGATGGGGACTTCAATGCACCATTATCAGTAATAGACAAAATCAACAGGGAAGTAAGAGAGATCAACAAAACCATAGAGCACTTAGACCTAATGGACATCTACAGAACTTTCCATCCCAAATCCACAGACTACACAATCTTCTCAGCAGCCCATGGAACATCCTCTAAAATAGACCATATACTGGGTCACAAAGACTGCCTCCACATATTTAGGAAGATTGACATAATTTCCTGCATGATATTAGATAACAATGCTATATTGCTAGAAATCAACAACAAAAGACCCACCAAGAATCCCAATGGCACCTGGAAACTGAACAGCACATTCTTAAGCAATAAATGGATAGTGGATGAAATAAAAAAGGAAACTGGAAAATTTCTGGAATTGAATGACAATGAGAACACATCATACCAAAACTTACGGGACACAATGAAGGCAGTCCTCAGGGGAAAATTCATAACATTCAATGCCTTCATAATAAAGACAGAAAGGTCCCAAATCAATAACCTAACCATCCACCTACTGCTGAAGATACCATATGCAACTGACACATAAAATGGAATGGCATGCTGGAAGGCAGGAGAGAGTCAGTCCCCAGACAGTCAGCGTGACTAGTGCCAGAAGGTGCTACTTGGGTGACTGGGCGAAATAACCAATATCTGTCCAAGCAACTCATGGTCCAACCTAGGTAGCAGCAAATAACCTGTTGTGATGCCCACACAAGTGCAATAGTGGCACACAGCCATGGTGGGCAACCAACTGCTGTTGATTCGGCTATCTGATCCCCTAAGTGGTATGGGACCCATAGCTGGAACTGGGAAAAAAGTCAGAACCATATCCAAACGTAAGCCCACTATCCAATATCAAGTTACCATCAATCATGGGGTAAAGCAGGACCTACACTTATTAAACTCTCTATAAAAAAAGTAAGGATTATCTCATCTGACCTGGTGCTAACTTACTCTCCTTTCGAGAATCTGCTTGCCTTTTTCAGATAGATGCAGGTCCTAAGGAGAGAGCCACCCTATCATACCTCAAAAGGACCCTGACTGCAACTAGGGAAAATTGGCCAAACAAGCAAGGGTGCTGTTTTCCTGATGAACCAGATACCAGCACAAGGGGGAAGGAGAACAATACAGAGAAAAATCAACTTCTACCAAATCAGAGAGCCAGAGCCCCAGAGGCCACAACACCTCATTCCTGAAGCAGACCAAAAATGAACCCCATATGCCTCAGGGAAATTTTGCAGAAGAGGGGGAGGAAAGAATGTCAGAGCCACATTTTGGGTCATTATATGCAGAGACATTTATCATACCAATAACTGTGGGGTAACCCCACAATGCATGACCCATATACCTCAACGAGGAGGGGCCAATCTGGAGGGGGTAGTTCATGGATGCACCTAATAATGGTATCAACCTGGCTGTACTTGCAGAATAGAAAACTAATAAAAAAAAATAACCAAGAAAATGACAAGGAACTCTACTATGTGTGTGATACATTTCTAGAGACTATTAGGTCATGAGCACTCTGACCTATTGGACAGATTAATCCCCTCACATATGTTGGCATTATTGGGAAATGGCAAAAAGTAAGAGGTAGAGTCTAGTTAGAAGTAGATAACTCAGGGTGTGTTCTTAAATCTCTGACTTACCTGGACCTTTCCTGTGGTATCCTTTCTGCTTCCTGGGCATGATGTGAACTAAATTGCTCAGCCACAAGTTTGCTGACATGACAGAGTGACACTTCTAAGACCATAAGCCAAAATATTTTTTCCTTCAAATAGTTTCTGTCAGGTATTTTTTCACAATGATGTAAACGTTACTAATACAACATATTACACACTCATTATCACATGGTAGTCTAACTCCTGTCATAATTAGAGTACAAATATTCATAGAAAAGAACCATTGCTTTGTTTTTTGCACTTGTTACAAAGAATAAAGTAGTAATTCAGTAAATCTTAATTTTTAATTACTTCCCAAGCGTGCATCCATTCTATATAATATCCTTAACTGTGTATTCCATGCTAGAGACACAAGCTAAGTGAAAGACAGAAGTGAGTATCCTGTCCTTAGAGAAAGAAAGAAAAGCAAAACAAAAGCACACACACAAAAACAAAAATAAAAATAGAAAGTATATGCAATGCTTTTGGAGGAAGAGTGGGATTAAAAATATGTTTCAACAGTTTTATTCAGGTCATACAATCAAAGCCAGCTAGAAACATGGTGTCAGGGATTGAAACACAGAGAAAAACTTCCCAATGGCTTCTGGGGCTGAGTTCACTGTGTTCTAGACTGTGAATGAAGGAGGCCATATCTTGTAAATCATCACTCCAGTTTGAAAAAAAAAAATAACATAGTTCCTTTTTAATACTGGGTATTCTTTCTAAAATTTCCCATATAAGAATTTCAAGAAATGTAGGTTTCATTGGAATGTTTAATACAAAGCAGCAGTTAAGGAGCAAGGTAACAAATCATAGGCACTCTATGACTGGGTTTCCTCATGCCTGCAGGTTTTCCCACTGGCCCTCAATCCATTTTCTCTCATACATCATCTCCTCATCCTACTGCTGCAAAATAATGAGTACAGGACCCGGCTCTGGTGTGAGCATTTACATTTTAAACATTCATCATTAAAGGTCCCTTCCTTCATTGTGCTCTAACCTCCATTTTTCAGAACCTCCACTGGTTGCTCTTAGACCTGTCTTCAAAAGCCTTATGTTCTTTTTTACTTTTTAAAAAATATTTTATTGGTTTATTTCATTTTTGCATGATGTATATTTCACATAATCAAAACATGTGTATTTAAAGTTTACTTTTTTATTAGTTATATACATAGTTTGTATACAGCTATATTGGTATGATTGTTAACCTCCTCCCTCCAAATGGACCTTGCTTGTTGTCTTGTACATTGTGGGGATATCCATCAGTTATGGGGAAGAAGCAATGTCTCTGTGCATAGTGCCCAACTTGTGGCTCTAACAATCTTTCTGTCCCCTCCTCTGCAAATTTCCCTGAGCCATGTTGGGTATCTTTTAGGTCTACTTCAGTGATGAGGACTTGGGAGCCTCTGTGTTTCTGGATATCTGGTTTCATAGGAGTTGAGTACTCTCTGTGTCTATGTCCTTCACTCCTGTGTTGGTGTCAGATTTACCAAGAAAGCAGCACTCTTGCTCATTTCCCCAATTATTCTATGGTTTCACCTGGGGTCCTGGTAAGGTGCAATGGATTGATTCTCCTCAGGTTCTGCATCCATCTAAAAAAGGGAAGCAAATTCTCCAATGGAGAGTGAAGTCGGCATCAGATAATGGAATAGCCATTATTAGTTTAGAGAGAATTTAATAGGTGTAGGTCCTCTATCAACACAAAATTGGTAGGAGCTTGATAATGGAGAGTGGGTTTGTTTTCTGGATATGGTTCTGACTTGTTTCCCAGTTCCAGGTATGGGTTCCATTCCACTGAGCAGATCTGTTAGCCAAATCAAGAGCAGTTGTTTACCCACCATGGCTGTGTGTCACCACTGTACTTGCGTGAGCATCACATCAGGTTGTTTGCTGCTGAATAGCTTAGATCACAAGTTGCTGGGACATATGTTGGTCATTTTCCCCCAGTTGCTCATGTAGCACCTCTGGCACTAGACAAACTGTCTGGGGACTGAGTATCTTCCAGATTCCATACAGGTCACTCCATGTTCCATACCAACAGCATGTAGTGTCCTCAGCAGTAGGGTCTTACCCTTAACCTTTGGTGGGCCATCCAATAATCTGACAGAAATATCTCTTCTTTTGGGGAACCATGTAGGGGTCTCTGATCAACAGCTCATTGTGGATATTAACCACATGCTGGTACTGGGAATTATAGGCCAAAACCAAGGGAAAAGAAGGAAGAAAAGATAGGTAATACAAGAGAAAGATAGAAGAGAGAGAAAGAGAGGGGGGGGGATGAGAAATAGGAGAAAATTAAGGTTTGTCTTCATCATACCCTCTCCCGGACCCTGTGATTTAGGTGTTCCCTATAAAGAACTGGTGAAGGTTCAACCTTTTAGTATGTCTTTCAGGATATAGGATTTAAAATTTTTTTTTTTAATTATTTTTATTTATTTATTTGAAAGTGACAGAGAGAGAAAGAGGAAGATAGGGACAGAGAGGGAATGGGCACGTTAGGGCCTCCATCCACTGCAAACAAACTCCAGACACATGTGCCCCCTTGTGCATCTGGCTAATGTGGGTCCTAGGGAATCCAGCCTCGAACTGGGGTCCTTAGGTTTCACAGGCAAGCGCTTAACCACTAAGCCATCTCTCCAGCCCAGGATATAGGATTTTACGTACCATTTCCATTTGGGTCCAGTTTTGTACCCCTACCTGCCCTTACCCTCCCCTCCCACCCCACCCTTCCTGTTGTTTAGTCCTCAAAATCCTTACTTGGTATTCTCGCATCTCAAGCACATTCAGGTTAGGAGCCACAGATGAGTGAGACCATGTGTTAATTATGCTTGTGTGATTGGGTGAGCTCACTGAGAATGATTTGTTCAAGTTTGTCCATTTTTTCTTCAAATTTCATTGTGTCATTTTTCCGTAATACTGTGTAGAATTCCATCAGGCAGCTATACTACATTTTTATGTTCTTTTTGTTCATTTAAGTATTTTTAAAAGTCAATGGTGTCTCAGGTTCAGTATTTGAGAATAATTTATTTATTTATTTACTTGAGAGACAGAGAGGAAGAGAGAGAGAGAATGGGTACAGCAGGGTCTCCAGCCACTGCAAACAAACTCCAGATGCATGTGGCCCCTGTGCATCTGGTTTACATGAGTCCTGGAGAGACTAAATGGGATTCTTTGGCTTTGCAGGCAAATGCCTTAACTGCTAAGCCAACTCTCCAGCACTGAGAATAATGTTTTACAAGTTATTTTCATTTTCATAGCCCTTCATATATCTGTTAGGTTTTTAATCCAGTTATGGTTTTCTTCAAGATTTTTTTTTTTATTTGAGCATTTATTCTAACAGGTTTTATTTACTCATTCAGTCTTGAGAAAGTCAGTAGGTGATAAAAACACTTTGACATGTTTTATTCTTATACAAAAATAGCTCAGAAGTACTAGCATGAGCTGAACAAAGAAAAGAAAAATCTGTATTTTATTTTAATGGTCTTTTAGATTTATTTATTCAAAACCTTCATACATGGATAAAAAGCATTTTGTTCCCACTTTGTCAATTATTCCATCATATTCCCATCCTACTTACATATTGTGGTGGTTTGATTCAGGTTTTCCCCATAAATATAGGTATTCTGAGTGTCAGGTCCCATTGGATAGAGATTTGGGAATTAATGCCTCCTGGAGGCAATGTATTCTTGGGGGCAGGCTTATGGGTTTGATAGCCAGTGTCCTCTTACCAGTGTTTGGTACACTGTCCTGTTGCTATGATCCACCTTATGATCACCAAGGGGGGATGTCCTCTTTCTGCTCATGCCATCTATTACCTTGGCATCATGTAGCTTCCCCCTTGATGCTGTAAGCCAAAATAAACGTCTTTTTATCCATATTCTTCTCTTTGTTGTGTGATTTCTACCAGCAATGCAAACCTAACTGCAACATTAAAATGGTACCAGGAGTTGGGGTGCTGCTAGACAACTGACTGTATGGCTTTATCCTTTTGGAACTGATTTCCAAGAAGAATATGGAAGGATTTAAACCTGACTTAAGAGACACCTTGCAATGCTCTAAGTACAGCTTGATGAACTATTCTGGTCAGAGTTGAAAGACCTGAATTCAGTAAGAACTATGATTTGTGAGGTTTGGCTTATGAGGGTGAGAAACAGCTTTGCTTGGATTGGGCCAGAGACAATTTGTATGAAAATCTTGCTGTTATACCTGTGTCCTGAGAAGTTATGCAGGGTTGCTTTGCATAGAAATGAACTGGTGTGAAAAGAGGAATATGGTGAACTGCTGCCTGTTAAGCTGAAATTGAGAGGTTACAACCTTTGAGATTGGACCAGCTGACCTGCACTGGGGCAACAGGAAAAATGTAGACTCTTGAAATGGTCTAAGTGCTCAAGGAGTGTCCTCTTCTTCAAAGTCTGCTTTATTCCCTCTGGATTAACAATTGGGCACCCTACCTGGTATTTCAGAGTATAGAAAATGCAAGAAAGAGAAAGTAATTGGGTTTGCAACATGGTCTTGGGTTTTGAAAATGGCCATGGACAGTGTGAAGCAGGTTTGCTGGATGCTTGCATGGAGACCCCATGAAGCCATAAGGATGAACTCTGGATTGCAGTAGAGACCCAGTGGAGATTCCATGACCATGAGATGGCTGCTAAGAAGAGCTGCTGGCCCCAGTGGAGTTTTCCAGGACTGTGAGTAGCCTAGCTGGAGGGGTAGAATTGGAACTCCAGAGGCTTGTTGTTGGTTAGAATTCCTGGATTTATAGACTTGTCACGGGCTAGAGTTGTTGGACTTGAAGCTACAGATTTGAAGTTTGCCCTACTTATTTTAAATCTTATATTGGTTGAATATTTCTTTTCTATGCCCAGTGCCATGTTTTGCAGAATGAATTCCGTGCCATTATGGGTTTTATGGAGGGATATTTTGGTATTATAGCTCCATTAAAAGATCTTGGACTATGGTGATGTATAAACACCATTGGAAATGATAAAAAACTATGGGGACTTTTAAAGTGGAATGGATGCATTGCATTTTACAGCATATATGGATATCAGTTTATGGGGACCAGGGGCAGACTGTGGTGGTTTGATTCAGGTGCCCCTCCCTCCGCATAAATTTATGGTATTCTGAGTGCTAGGTTCCCAGCTGATGGAGATTTGGGAATTAAAGCTTCTTAGTGACAGTGTATTGTTGGGGGTTGGCTTATTAGTATTATAGCCATTGTTCCCTTACCAGTGTTTGGCACACTCTTCTGTTTCTATTGTCCACATACCTTGTCTCTTTTTTTTTAACCAATGGAATTAAATTGGACTTGCTTGCAAAATCATGCTTGGGAGGTTATTTACTAAAGAATGGGAAATCCTCTGATAGCTACACTATAAAATGACATTACTCCCCCTTTCTTACTGGCTTAGATGTCATATTAAGACTAGCACAAACTAATGTGTGGTAACTCATATTTTGTGCATATATGTACCTGTTCATTCACCTCTACAATTTGCATATGGAAGCTTCCATATTTGAGGCTGTGAGCAGCAACCAATCTATGGGAAGAAACAGGTATTTAGAAAACAGTTTGGCTTGCTATATGATCAACATAACCACAATGTAGTGCAACTTCATTTTTAGGGCCTAAAACCCTAGTTTCAGACTTCTGGCTGGTTTTACAGTACTAGGCAACAATTAAACTCTTACTTTTAAGTAAAAGAGCTTCACTTGGTACCTTAAATCTTAAAGTCCTCCTCTGAAGGTACGTCAATTTGTATATAAAAACCTAAAAGCACTGCAGATTATTAGAAAACCCAAGCATCAAATCAACTCAGGATGCAAAAATTGCAACATGATAATACAAGAAGCACAATGAATCAAGACAATACAATCCCATTAAAAAATTATCAATCCATCAGAATGACCCCCAATGAGACTAAATTTCATTTAGATGAAATTCCTGACCAGGATCTCAAAAAATTTCATCTATACTCAAAGAAATCACAGAAGAAATCAAATGAATCAAAGAAGAAAACAAAGGAATTAAAGAAGAAAATGAACTCCTGAAGTAATAACAAGATACACAGGAAATAAGATTAATAAAATAAGGTGGTTATTACAAGACATGAGTAAAGAAATGGAAATACTGAAGAAAAAAAACAGGCAAAAATTCTAGAACTGAAAAACACAGTTAGTCAAATAAAAAAAAAATTGGTGGAAAGTCTCACCAGTAGAATGATGAAGGAGAAAATCTAGACTAGAAGATGAGGTGGCAGATCTAATACAGTCCAACAAAGAGAAAGACAAGCTAATAGGAAAGTATGAATGGGAATTTCAAGATATCTGGGACACTATGAAAAGATCACATATTCATGGTATAGTAGAAGGAGAAGAATTTCAATCCAAAGGCATAGTAAGCATTTTCAACTAAATAATGGAAGAAAAATTTCCCCAGATTGGGAAACAAATGCCAATCTTGGCTGATACAGGAAGTTTTTAGAGCACCAAACAGACAAAAACTACAGAGAACCTCTGTTTGCATGTTATAATTAAACCACTAAACATGCAAACCAAAGAAGATATATTGAAAGAAGTTAGAGAGGAAAAGCAAGTCACCTATAATGGTAAGCCCATCAGGATCACAGCAGATTACCCAACACAAACTTAAAAATAAATCAAAGAATCATTGAAACATAGAGTTGGTTCTTTGAAAGGATAAAGAAGATTGATAAACCCTAAGTAAATCTGAGTAGTGGAAAGAGAGAAGAGACAAAAATTAATAAAATTAGAGATGAAAAAGTTACCATACAACAAATACCAAAGAAATTCATGAAATTATAAGGATATATTTTAAGAATATATATGCCCCTAAGTTTAAAAATCTTAAAGAAATGGATGTGTCTATTACTGATAATGGCATATTGAAGTCCTCAGCTACGATGGTGTTGGTGGTTATGATTGTAATATCCTCATGATGGATTGTTCCCTTGATAAGTAGTAAGTGGCCTTCTTTGTCTTTTTTGATTATTTTTGGTTTGAAGTCTATTTTATCTGATATTAATAGAACTATGCCTGCATGATTCTTATCCCCACTTGCTAGGAATATTGTTTTCTACCCTTTCACCCTGAGGAGGTATCTGCCTTTAGTGGTGAGGTGAGTTTCATGAAGGCAACTGATTGAGGGTCTAATTTTTTGATCCATCCTGTTAGCTTGTGTCTCTTGATGGGTGAATTAAGGCCATTAATATTTAGGGTAATGACTGTGAGATTTGATTTGATCCCTGCCATATTGTGATGGTAGATGTTTGTTGGTGTTTTCATGGACAGGGAGGTAAGAGAGCTCAACAAAACCATAGATCACTTAGACCTAACGGACATCTACAGAATTTTCCATCCCAAATCCACAGTCTACGCATTCTTCTCAGTAGCCCATGGAACATTCTCTAAAACAGACCATATACTGTGTCACAAAGACTGCCTCCACATATTTAGAAAAATTGACATAATTCCCTAATCTCTAGAATTTACAAAGAACTCAAAACTCTAAACAATAAGAAGTCAAACACCCCACTCACAAAATGGGGCAAAGAGGTGAACAGGAAGTTCACAGAGGAAGAAATACAAATGGCAAACACACACTTCAGCAAATGTTAATCATCCCTAATTGTGAGAGAAATGTAAATTAGAACAACTACGAGATTCCACCTTACCCCTATAAGGATAGCAAACATCAAAAATCAAATGAAAATAAATGCTGGTGAGGATGTGGAGAAGTAGGAACACTCATCCACTGTTGGTGGGAATGTAGGATGGTACAACCACTTTGGAAAGCAGTATGGAGACTCCTGAAAAAGCTGACTACAGAGATACCAACAGACCCAGTTATTCCCTTACTGGGCATCTACCCTAAGCACTTTAAACCACAGGCCAGAGATTTGATCAACCATGTTTGTAGCAGCTCAATTCATAATAGCTACAAGCTGGAATCAACCCAGATGCTCATTACTAGAAGAAGAAATAACTAAGATGTGGTATAACTACACAATGGACTTCTATACAGCAGTAAGAAAAAAAGACACAGTGAAATTTGAGGAAAAATGTTTGAACCTGGAACAGATCATTCTCAGTGAACTTAGCTAGACACAGAAAGAAAATCACCACATAGTCTCACTCATCTACAGCACCTAACCTGAATCTACCCAAGATACCTTACATATCCAGCAAGCATCTCATGGACTAGACACTAGGATCGATGGGGAGGGAGGGGTGGTCATTGAAGGGGTGGGAAACACAAATCAAGACCTAAGCACAATGGTACCATAAAATTCTACTTCCTAAAAGGCAGACCAAATGGGTAAAACTTCACCATGCCCTTACAGGAAACACCTCAAGCACAAGACACTGAAGAGGGTAGGAGCAAGGCTAATCTTAATCTTCTACATCTTCCCTACCTCCCTCTCCCTCCGTCTCTCTCCCTCTTCTCTCTAACTCTTATATATTAGTTATCTTTTTCCTCATTTTCTTTGTGGGCACTGATCTGTCACTCCCAGTCCCAGCATGGAGCTGTCAAACAAAATGAGCTTTGGATCAGAGAGACTTACAAGGTTTCCTAAAAGGACAGATTTCTGTCAGAGTACTTGATGACCCACCAAAGGTTTGTGGTAAGACCCTACTGCTGAAGGCACCATATGCAGTTGACGCATAAAATGGAAAGGCATGGCTGGAAGCTTGAAGAGAGTTGGTCTCCAGTCAGCAGGTAGAGTGCCAGAAGGTGCTACTTGGGCGACTGGGGTAAAATGACCAATATCTGTTGAAGCAACTCATGGTCGAACCTACTTAGCAGCAAATAACCTGTTGTGATGCCCACACAATTGCAATAGTGGCACACAGCCATGTGGGGGAACCAACTGCTCTTGATTTGGCTAACCTATCCCCTTAGTGGTATGGGAACTAAAGCTGGAGCTGGGAAACAAGTCAGAACCATATCCAAACATAAGTCCACTCTCCAATATCAAGCTACCATCAATCATGGGCTATAAGAGGGCCTACACCTATTAAACTCTCTATTTAAAAAGTAAGGGTTATCTCATTTGTCCTGGTGCTAACTTACTCTCCCTCGAAGAATCTGTTTCTTTTTCAGATAGATGCAGAACCTAAGGAGAGAGCCAAACCATCATACCTCAAAAGGGCCCTAGCTAAAACTAAGGAAAACTGGCGAAACAAGCAACAGTGCTGTTTTCCTGATGAACCAGGTACCAGCACAAGGAGGAAGGAGTCCAACACAGAGAAAAATCAACTCCTACCAAATCAGAGAGCCAGAGCCTCAGAGGCCCCCAACACCTCATCACTGAAGCAGACCAAAAATGAACCCAACATGGTTCAGGGAAATTTTGCCGAAGAGGGGGCGGAAAGAATGCCAGAACCACATCTTGGGTCTTGATATGCAGAGACATTCATCATACCAATAACTGTGGGCTAACTCCATCGTGCACAACCCATGTACCTCAAAATGATGGGCCAATGGGGGCAGGGGTAGGTCACAGATGAGCCTAATAATGGTACCAAACTGACCATATATGCTGGACACAAAAATGATTAATAAAAAATTTTTTAAAAATAGATGATTTTCTTGTTTCATGTGACTTACCAAAATTAAATCAAGATGTGATAAACCATATAAATATATGTATGACAATTACCAGCAATCCAAGCAGTTATACAAAAGTTTCCCAACTAAAATGTCCAGGCCCAGATGGATTCACTGGTGAATTTTATGAGACTATCATGGAAGAACTATATCACTCCTTTTCAAACTTTTCAACAAATTAGAAAAGGAAGTTATTCTACTAAACTTCTTGTAAGAAGCCAGCATTACCGTGATACGAAAACCAAAGATGGAACAAAAAAAAAGAAAATGACAAACCAATCTCCCCCATGAAAATAGATGCAAAAGTTCTCAGTAAAATATTTGCAAACAGAATACAAGAATATGTCAGAAAGATTATTCACCTCAACCAAGTAGGCTTTATCCCAGAGATGTTCAGTATCCCAGATGTTTCAATATACACAAATTGATAAATGTAATACATTATGTAAATGGAAGGACAAAAATCACATAATCATCTCAATAGATGCAAAAAAGACATTTGACAAAATCCAACATCCCTTCATGTTAAAAGTACTACAGAAACTTGGAATAGAAGGAACATATCTCAACATAATAAAAGCTAATTATGACAGACCTATAGCCAGCATAATACTAAATGGGGAAAAGCTGGAAGCTTTTCCACTAAATTCAGGGACAAGACAAGAGTGTCCACTGTCCCCACTTTTATTTAATATAGTACTGGAAGTCCTAGCTATAGCAATAAGGCAAGAGACACTCATAAAATGATATAAATTATAAAGATAGATCAAATTATCATTATTTGCAGATGATATTATTCTATACATAAAGTACACTAAAGACTCTATTAGCAAAATTTTAAACAATAAACACTTTTAGCAATGTAGCAGTATGCAAAATAAACACACAGAACTCATCAGCTTTTCTATATACTAACAACAAACATGCAGAGGATGAAATCAGGGCATCTCTCCCATTCAAAATTGCCTCAAAAATTAATAAAGTACATTTGAATACAGCTAAAGAAGAAAGTGACGAATCTCTACAATTAGAAATTTGAAACACTCAAGTGAGAAATTGCATAAGACATCCCATGTTCTTGGATTAGAAGGTAAATATATTGTGAAAATGTCAATTTTACCAAAGGCAAACTATACATTTAATATAACCCCCATTAAAATTCCAATGGCATTATTCACAAAAATAGAAAAAAAAATCCTAAAATTCATTTGGAAGCATGAAAAACCCTCAAATAGCCAAAAAAAATTTTGAGTAGCAAAATACGGATGGTTGTATCACCATATTTGATATTAAGATATAATACAAAGCCATAATAACAAAAACAGCATGTTATTGGCACAAAGATAGGCACATAGATCAGTGACACAGAAGGCCCTGATGTTAATTCAGGGAGCTACAGCTATCTGATTTTTGACAAACATGCAAAAATTATTCACTGGAGAACAGACAGTCTCTTCAACAAGTGTTGCTGGGGAAAATTGGATATCTACATGTAGAAGGATAAAAATAGATCATTTTCTTCTTCCATGCAAAGGATCAAGCCCACATGGATCAGGGACCTGAATAACAGATCTGAAGCTCTTAAACTGCTAGAAGGAAAAGTAGGGGAACCCTTCAACATACTGGCATAAACCATGGGTTTCTGAATATAAGCCCAGTTGCTCAGGAAACAAAACCACTAATCAACCATTGGAATCTCATGAAATTATAAAGCTTTTATCCAGCAAAGGACACTGTGAGTGGAGCAAAGAGGCAATCTATAGAATGGGAGAAAAATTTTGCCAGTTATACATTTGACAGAGGAATAATATCCAGAGTATACAAAAAACTCAAAAACAAAACAAAAATTAAGTCCAAATGGATAAAGACCTCAATATAAGGCTGGAAACTTGGCTACTACTGGAAGAAAAAATGTGAGGAACTTTTCTTTATATAGGAATGGGGAAAGACTTCCTGAACAAAACCTTAGTAGCTCAGGGACTTAAACAATCACTCAACCACTGGGATCTCATGAAGCTGAAAAGCTTCTTCACAGACAAACATGCAATAAGCAGAGCCAATAGAGTACCCCAAAAATGGGAGAATATTTTCACTGGCTATACAACTGATAGAGGCCTAATTTCTAGAATCTACAAAGAAATAAAAAACCTAAATAATAAAAAGTCAAACAACCCACTCATAAAAATGGGGCAAAGAATTGGACAGGCAGTTCTTAGAAAAAATGCATATGGTAAACACACACTTAAGAAAATGTGCATCATCCCTAATCATCAGGGAAATGCAAATTAAAATAACTATGAGATTCCACCCTACACCAGAAAGAATAGCAAACATTAAAAAATCAAATGAAAACAAATGCTGGTGAGGATATGGAGCAATAGTAACCTTCATCCACTGTTGGTGGGAATGAGAGATGGTACAACCAGTATGAAAAGTACTATGGAGACTCCTAAAAAGGTTGACTATAGAGTTACCAACAGAGCCAGATATTCTCTTACTAGGCATTTAACCTAAATGCTCCATGCCTCAGGTCAGAGAGATTTGCTAAACCATGTTTATAGCTGCTCAATTCATAATAGCTAAGAGCTGGAATCAACCCAGATAGATGTTCATCATTAGACAATTGGATAACCAAGATGTGGTATAGCTACACAATGGAATTGTACACAGCAGTAAGGAAAAATGACACAATGAAATTTGAAGAAAAATGGTCAAACCTGGAGGAGATCATTCTCAGCCAATTCATCCAATCACAGAATAATAATAGGTGCATGGTCTTATTTATCTGTGGCTCCTAACCTGAACTGGCCCAAGTTGCTGCTGACATACGTAATAAACATCTTGAGGACTGGTCAGTAGGGAGGGTGTGGCTGGAGGGGAGGGTAGTGGTGGGGGTGGGAGACACAAAACTTGACCCAAATGGCAATGGTTTCATAAAATTATACATCTTAAAAGACTGACTAAATGGTTAAACCTTCATCAGATCCTTAAAAGGAACACTTGCATCACAGGGCCCTGGAGTGGGTATAATTAAGACTAATCTTAATCATCTGTTTCTCTCTCTCTCTCTCCCTTTCCTCTGTATCTCATTTATATTAACTATCTTTTCCATCTTTGTTTTCCTTGGCACTGGCCTGTAACTTCCAGTACCAGCATGTGGTTAACATTCACAGTGAGCTGTTGATCATAGAGACCTACAAGTTTTCCCAAAAGAAGACATATGACCCACCAAAGATTAGTTGTAAGACCCTACTGCTGAAGACAGCATATCTTGTTGATATGGAACATGGAATGAACTGGCTGGAATCTGGAAGAGAATCAGACCCCAGACAGTTAGCTTTTCTAGTGCCAGAGGGTGCTACATGAGCGAGTGGGGGGAAATGACCAACATCTGTCCAAGCAATGTGTGATCTAAGCTACTCAGCAGCACACAACCTGATGTGATGCTCACACAAGTGCAATAGTGGCACACAGCCATGGTGGGAAACAAACTTCTCTTGATTTGGCTAATGGATTAACTCAGTGGACTTAAACCCATAGCTAGAGCTGGAAAACAAGTCAGAACCAGATCCCAAAACAAACCTGCTCTCCATTATCAAGCTCCCACCAATCATGGGCTATAAGAGGGCTTACACCTATTAAATTTTCTCTAAAATAATAATGGTTATCCCATTGATCTAGTGCTGACCTCACTCTCTGTTAGATAATTTGCTTGTCTTTTTAAGATGGACATTGATCCAGAGGAGAGAATTATCCCATCACACTGCAACAGGGCCTCAGGTGAAACCAGGTGTAACTGTGGAAATGAGCAAGAGTTCTGCGTTCTTGGTGAACCTAGTATCTTCACAAGGGTGAAGGAGATAGACACAGAGAATACTCAACTACTACCAAACCAGATATCCAGAAACACAGGCGCTCTTAAGAGCTCATCACTGAAGGAAACCTAAAACAAATCCAACATTGCTCAGAGAAATTTGCGGAAAAGGGGCTGAAAAGATTGTTAGAGCCACATTTTGGGTCATTATGCACAGAGACATTGCCTCTTACTCATAACTGATGGATAACTCCATAATGCATGACCCATATTCCCCAATGAGAAGGGTCCCTGCAGAGGGAGAAGGACTAGATGGAGGCTAATGATGGTACCAACACTGTGTACATAACCAATAAGAAAAGAAGAAATCAAACAACCCTGTTAAAAATGGGCTATGCAACTAAATAGAGAGTTCTCAAAGGAAGAAATACAGATGGCTTATAAACATCTAAAAAGATGCTCTACATCCTTAGCCATCAAGGAAATGCAAATTAAACTACTTTAGCTATCATCAAGAAAACAAATGACAATAAATGTTGGTGAGGATGTGGAAAAAGGGGAACCCTTTAACACTGTTGGTGGGAATGAAGTCTAGTGCGGCCATTGTGGAAATCAGTATGGAGGTTCTTGAGACAGCTAAAAATAGATTTACCATATGATCCAGCTATAGCACTCCTATGCATTTATGCTAATGACTCTTCTCAATACCTTAGGGATACTTTCACAACCATGTTTATTGGTGTTGTATTCACAATAGCTAGGAAATCGCACCAGCCTAAATGTCCCTCAATATGTGAATGGATAATAAAAATGTGGTATATTTACACAATGGAATTCTATTCAGCAGTAAAGAAAAATGAAATTTGCAGGGAAATGTTTTATATATTTGTGAATAGTTTTGTAAGATAATCTCTTACTGATAATCAATCATAAAGGTGTTTACTTAATTTTTTTGATATATACATAATTTATAATTTACTAGTGGCAAAAATGCATTTTCAAGCTATTGAGATCAATATGCTTGCTTATTTGTACATAAATAATTAAAACTTGGTTGCATATTTAATAGTACATGACATAAAGCACTATAATAATTTTAGAGTTGGTCAATATTTGGATTTTGTAATTATCAATATTTAGGTTGGATTTTATAATCATTTATGCTGCTTAATATAAATGAATTGCACAAAGTGGCAGAAGTCTGTATTGGGAAATTGCAGACATTATTGGAAATTCTGCCTGAATCTCAAGTTGAGATTTATTGATTAATATTTTTTAGAACTTACATTAGCAACTGAAATAGAAATTTTTATTTATTTATTTTTGAGCAGTTTTTAAATATTTATTTATTTATTTGAGATAGGGACAACAAGAAGGAGAGAGACAGAGAAAGAATGGGTTCATCAGAGCCTCCTGCCCCTGCAATAATCTCCAGATGCATAGGACACTTTTAGCATCTATCTTTATCTGGGTATTGAGGAATCAAACATGGGCAATCAAGGTTTATAAACAAGAACTTTTAACGACTGAGATATACCTCCAGCCCCACAAGCAGCATTTCTAAAGTCAAGCGTCCTAACACAGACCTATCTAAAGATAACACTGATTTGTTACTCATGTGCAGATGTATGACAGTATCAAATACTCTCTTTTACTCAAGATTCTCTCAGAGCTGGAAAGTTTGCAGAAAGTTCAAACTTGAGCCAAGACAACTCAGAACCACGTGTGTAGGTGTGTGTTTATAATGTGAATTTAAATTATTTTTTTCAGTATGGACAGTTTTCTCCTATTATTGTTGTGCCCTCTTATTTACATATACTGGCACTTTTGTATTTTTTATACTTTGGGGTAGAATGTAATATTGCTGTAATATGGCTGCTCAACTTCCTCTTATTTTGGCTAGTGGGATTTGGTACCCTGAGGTTCTTTAGTGTACTCTGCTGGGTGTGTATTTTGAACACTTCATGTTCTTTGGCCCTACAGGACATTCCACACCTACCTTATGTAGTTCTACCTAAGACTCAGATGGTTATTGTAATGAATAGTAGGGATGCTAGTTGTGGTCTTTGTTGATTGGATGCCAGATTCACTTTTGTATTCACCTCTTCAAAACTGCAGAATACGAATTATATGGTTAATTTTGGATTGGGTTTGGTGAGATTTTGAAATTTAGATTCATTGTCTGTTTTCTTAGAAAAAATGGTATTTTCAACATGAGATAAAATTAACATGAGCTAGAGAGATGGCCCATCAGTTAAAGCCTGAAGACCTTGGTTTGACTCCTCAGTACCCATGTAAAGCAAGATGCACAATGTAGCACATGTCTGGAGTTCATTTGCAGTGGCATTAGGTCCTAGCATGCCCATTCTCTGTTCTCTATTTTTCCCTTGCAGATAAATAAATTAATAATGAGAAAAAAATTAACTTACATACATTGCATTTTTATTCTTAATTATATGAGTTCTTACTTTTCTGTTGATAAACATGTCTTTTATCTTAATAAAATGTGCACTAGTTTTAAGACCAACTTCTAATGATTTGTATATTCACTAAGAAGCAGGAAAAATGATCTGGTGAAGAAGGGGTTACTAAGCTTGACAGGAACTCACTTTCAGGAATTGATGACTGTTACATAATTGTGCTAAACATTAAATGCAGTGATTTTACAAACTAGGTCAAGAGAAATTTCATAACGATAGTATTTGGCTGTTTCCCTATATAAAACTGTGAACCATTTATGGTGAGTATAGACAGGATAACATGCATTTTAAGAGCAAATTCGAGAAAGAAGGATTGGAAATTTAAAAAAGAGAGTAAATGCTCATTTCTTCATTGGTGTAATAGACAAAATAATTACCACTACTTATTTATAAATCCTCTATAGTGTCATGTAGCTTTCAATGATTACATTCAACAATTTGGATAATGTCTGCACCATTCTGGTTTTACAGCATTTACTTGGCAGAGACTTCAGTAAAAACAGATTTTATGACTGCTACAGTTATTTTATCATTGCTGGGACAAAACATCCCATTGGAAGCATTTTATAAAAGGAAGGGAGTTATTTCAGTTTATAGTTTCAAGGGAAAGTTTCATCATGGCAGGGAAAATATGGTAGGAGCAGGAAGCTGGCCCACATCATCATGTATCAGCAGGGAGGAAGCAGCAAGAGTGAGCTTGCTCACACTCGCAAGGGGGTCTGGATTATAAAACCCCAAAGCCTGTCCAGAGTGATATACTTCTAGACAGGCTTTAACTACTGAAGCCTCCACCAGTAGGAGATCATGTATGAGGTTTAATTACAAACACATGAAGTTATGAGGGACATTTTCTATTCAACCTACCACATGATTGATTCAGTCACTTTATGAGAGTTCAAAAATTTCATCCAATGTGAATTTTCTTTGTCTTCCTTAATAACTTGAACCCTCTTTCTAGCCTATGGAGGATAGTCACTAAAATTGCTGATGTTAGGTGGAAGCCATCATTTAGAAAACAATTCCAACAGTAGTCTATAAATGGCAATGTAAATGGTGGGATAATGTATCATTAATCACTTGTTTTATTTTAGAATTAAATGTGAAAAATAAACATAACCCAAAGCTATCTAGTATATAAGCAGAATTGAAACAAATATATATTTTTACCAAGTCTTGTACATAATACATAAATACTAAATGTAATTGAATCTAATGGTAAAACTTGAAGGTACATAGTATGAAGAAATATTCCTGGATATTAGGTCCAGCTTTTAAATAGTACTTGAAAAAAAAATACAGTCTTAGAAGTAAATAAAACTCAGTGCATTCTTCTTAATGACTTGAAAATGACTGGCTGAACTTTAATAATGAGTGCTGGCCATGGTAGAAGATATCTGCAATCCTAGTATTTGGGAAAGAGGGAAGCAGGAGGGCTGAAGGATTAAGACCAGGCTGGAATACTCAGTGGTGCCCTACTTGAAAGAGGAAAAAGGGGGATGGGAGAGAGAATGGATAGATTACATGGAGTATAGAAAGGATAATAAAGCTTGAAAAGTAGGTTCAGATTTAAAAATTAGCCTCTAAGTTTCTAATCAAGAAAGAATAACAAGCTTCAGATTCACCTCACAATTTAAAGCTACTAAATAAAAGAAAACTCATAGCAATAAATAAATAATTTATTTTAATTATAAAATAAAAAAGCAAAAAAGCACTTAGTAATGGTCAAATAAATTCAGAAATGGTTACAAAAGGGAAACCTAATGATTTAGTGCAGAACTTTCATAGCTTGCAGTCCAATGAAGTTTACAGACCTTAAATAGAGAATGAGACTCAAAGTAATACTATCAGTTTCCATAAATAAGGAGTCTATTTGTCACAGAACCAAAGAGAAGTGAGCTGCACAGAAGACCCTGGACAGTTTGCAAATCCACTTAACCACTGGCTGAATATAGGCAAGCATATACATGGGAGGGAACTCTCTAGGCACGAGGAAAGAAGTAGCATGGAGATGGCATATATGGAAGTCAAAGCCTGGGGATACCCTTTTCTATAATATATGAAAACTATGGCTTATAGAATACTGAATAGAGGAGTCACAGAGCTTTGACTTATTACTAAAAAAAAAAAAAAAAAAAAAAAAAAAACTACAGCCAACACTGTTATTATATTCTTTAATATTTAAGATAAAGATTTAATCAAATCTATCCCTCAAAATTTATTGTATTAAAACCAAAGATTAAATAATATCACAACACTACAAGACTATCCAAAACCTCATAAGTAAAGGTATTAGTTACTTTACTCATTGCTGTGACCAAATACCCAATAAGAAGCATCTTAAGGACAAAGGGGTTTATTTTGGCTTCTCTTTGGAGGTTACATTCCATCAGGATGCAGAAAGCATGACAGCAGAATCAGAACACCAGCCAGTCACATTGCATTCACAGTCTGGAAGCAGAGAGCAATAAATTCTTGTGCTCAGCTCTTTGGTGTTTTACATAAAATTGTTCCCCAGTGAACTCACGGGTCTTGAATACTTGGACCCAGGCTGGTGGTAGCTTGGGAGGTAGAGCCTTGCTAGAGGAGATATTTATCTTGGGGAAGGCTTAGAGGCATCAAAGACAGCTTTGTCTTACAAGAGTTCAGCTCATTCTTGCTACTGTCTTCCAACTGCTGTGGCAAGGAATAATATCCAACCTCTGCTCATGCCATGTTTTACTCTGCCATCATGAAGCTTCCACTAGAGACTGTAAGCCCAAAATTTAAAAAAAAAAAAAATCCTCCAAAAGGCTGCTTTTGACTGGATATTTTGCCCAACAAAGTGAAGGTAACTACAACAGATCACATTGTCCTTTTGATAAATCTAGGATTAGTTTTTACCCATTGCTACCTCAACTAACTAATTTATAAAGACCCTTAAAGCCCAAAGCTTTGTGATTCATTGCAATTTTTAAATACTATAAAGTTGGTAAGATTAAAAATCATATATGTCATATCTGACATACAACCAAGACAATAATACATAAACATATATAAACAAAAAAATCCCTATGAAAATTCTTTCCTTCCTAAAAATAAACAAAAAAATTTAAAACTTGTCAGAAACAGTTAAAACTTAGGCAAAGTTTAACAGTTAATACAGAAGTGTTTATTAAGAAAGCTTTTGTAATCTCAAAAGTAGGAGTGATTTTTCATTCTAGAAATATTGTAGAAATATTATGTACAGATTTATGCCAATAAATTGGGAAATTAAAGTGATGGATTCTCTTAAGGTATATTAAATTTGCAAGTCTCATTAAAAGGAAGCAGATAACCTAGTTTACCTGACAATGATTAAGGAATTGGACATACCCCACAATGACTTTAAATTTTTCTGATTACTTAAGGAAATGATGTAGTTACTTAGTACAATTTCTATGAGAAGTCGTTACAAAAATTAAAAAAGAGGGGCTGGAGAGATGGCTTAGCGGTTAAGCACTTGCCTGTGAAGCCTAAGGATCCCAGTTCGAGGCTCGGTTCCCCAGGTCCCACGTTAGCCAGTTGCACAAGGGGGTGCACGCATCTGGAGTTCGTTTGCAGAGGCTGGAAGCTCTGGAGCGCCCATTCCCTCTCTCTCCCTCTATCTGTCTTTCTCTCTGTGTCTGTCGCTCTCAAATAAATAAATAAATTAAAAAAATATTTAAAAAAAAATTAAAAAGAGCTGGGCATGGTGGTACATGCCTTTAATCCCAGCATTGGGAGGCAGAGGTAGGAGGATCTCTGTGAGTTCGAGGCCACCCTGAGACTACATAGTGAATTCCAGTTCAGCCTGGGCTAAAGTAAGAATCTATCTTGAAAAAACAAAAAATTACAAAAGAGAAAATGAGTATCAACAGTTTCCCTGGGGCCACCAATATATTCATATAAACCTCAAAATATCAGGCCCACATCCCTCATGAAAATGAATAAAGTTTTCTGAATAAAATTTTAATAAATCAAATAATATAAAGGAGGAATAAAATAAAAATACAAGGCTAAAAATTCAATATAGTTCCTATGATAACAGACTAAAAACCAAAATGTGATACTCTAAAGAGATGAGAAAATAGCATTTGACATTAAGTTCATAGATATATGTTGTCATGTTATGTTAAGCAAATTAAAATAGGTTGATAAAGACAAACATCATCATGTGAAATCAGGGGTATAAGAAACAATAAGAAAAAAGGCTAGAGAGATTGCCTAGTGGTTAAGGCACTTGGCTGCAAAGCCTAAGGACCCAGGTTTGATTCCCCAGTATCCTCATAAGTCAGTTGCACAAAGGGCACATGCATCTGGAGTTTGTTTACAGCTTCTGGAGGCCATGGCATGCCCAATCATCCCTCTATTTGCCTCTTTCTCACTCTCATAAATAAATAAATAAATAAATAAATAAATAAATAAATAAATAAATAAATAAAAGGAAACAAGATGAACAAAAAACTGAAAGACATAAAAAGAGAAGGAAGACTCAAGAAAAAGGAAGGAAGGTATTTGAAAGGAGTAAGGAGAAGAGGGGGGCTACCGCTGGGGGAGAATACGATTCAAGAACAGAATATTACATGCACGTATGAAAATGTTACAATGGACTTCCAGTTAAGATGGCGGCGTAGGTACCACACCAAAGCAGCCTAGGGGGGAAAAAGACCAAAAAAACTCAGCAGAATACACACTTTTACTAAAAAGTGAGGTGTATAGGAAATTGAGGCGGCAGCGGAGAAGTGGTAGAGTTATAGAGCATCCAGAGCCTGCACAGGTGGGAAGGGCGGCTCCGGCAGCTCGGCCAATCGCCGCAACCGTGGCGCAGCAGAAAGCCTCCAGACTCTAGGCTTGAGCTGCAGGAGAAGCCAGGTGCGGAATTTTCCCCTCGCACCGCGCTCTCCGCAACTTGGGAAACGTGAGGGGAGAGCGGTAGCGAGCAGCAGAGGAGCAGACCGCGAGATAGAAGAACACGTGGAGCAGCGAGACAACCAGAGCAGCCCCGGCTCCCTCCCCTCCCCTACCCCAATGCCTGAACCCAGCTCCAGCGAACACAGCAGCTGCCCGGGACCGGCCACGCCAACTTGGGCTGACGGCAGGACCCAAGCAGGAGCAGAGTTCGGCAGCAACTTCAGCGCTCCAGCACCGGTACCAGTGGCCCCAGCAGAAGCGGACCCAGGAGCGGCAGCGGCGGCAGATCCCGCAGCAGCGGCTTTGGGGGGAGCAGCGGCGGTGGACACGGCAGCAGCAGCTTCAGCAGCGGTGGTGGCTCCGGTGGTGGCAGCTACGACATCAGCAGAGGCAGCAGCAGCGGCTCGGTTTGCCCCATAGGACAAGCAAGTGCCCAGCTCCAGAAATCAGAACAGCAGCCCGACGACCCAGGCAGCAACTTGACTGAGACCAAAATCACCCAAGGTAACTGGGATTGCACCAGGGAAGGGTCTCACTTGGTCACAAGCTGACTTGGATACCTCAACAAACCAGAAATCTAAACCTCTTTGTTGATAGAGGATCTGGCCATTATAATAACTACTCTTGCATACATACTCGGGGCTGTTTTTGATTGAATGTGTACAGTGTTTAGTTAAATTTTAGAATCTACCTGTATTTTATTCCACTCAGCCTGCTTGAATACTCCTATAGCAGGGAAACTCAACCCCTAAGAACATCTTTGTAGATACTCTGAGAGTCTTAAGAGCCACACCTAATACCTTAAGGTCCTACCCTGAAAATATATTACATCAAATCAATTGATACAGCTAAGAATACACAGCTAGCTAGAAAATCCAAGCATTAACTTAATCCAAGATGCAAAAATATATACATTATAACACAAGAAACACTAAAAAGCAAGATGATATAAATCCACCTAAAAGTATTAATGCATCAGAAATGTCCTCCAGTAAGAAAGAGTTAGAGGAAATGCCTGAGAAAGAATTCAAAAGAATAATTATAAATATGTTCAAAGAGGTCAAAGAACACATGAAAACAATCAAAGAAGAAATCAAAGAGGAAATCAAAGGAATCAAAGAAGAGGCAGGACACCAATTTAATGAAATAAAGAAGGCAATACAAGACATAAATAGGGAAATAGAAATATTAAAGAAAAACCAGTCAGAATTACTAGCAATGAAGAACACAGTTAATGAAATAAAAAGCTCTGTAGAAAATCTCACCAGTAGGATGGATGAGGGAGAGGACAGAATATCTAAGCTAGAAGACCAGGTGGCAGACCTAATGCAGTCCAACAAAGAGAAAGACAAACTTATAGAAAAGTATGAGTGGGAATTTCAAGATATTCGGAACACTATGAAAAGATCCAATATAAGAATTCAGGGCATAGTAGAAGGAGAAGAACTCCACTCCAGAGGCATAGTAGGCATCTTCAACAAAATCATAGAGGAAAATTTTCCCCAAATTGGGAAAGAGGTGCAAATACAGATACAGGAAGCCTTTAGAACCCCAGCCAGACAAAACCCAGAAAGAACCTCTCCTCGCCACATTATAATCAAACTTCCAAACACACAAACCAAAGAAAAAATATTGAAAGCAGTTAGAGAGAAAAATCAAGTTACCTACAAAAGCAAGCCCATCAGGATTACAGCAGATTATTCAACACAAACTTTTAAAGCCAGAAGGGCTTGGAGTGATATATTCCAAGTTCTGAAAGATAACAACTGTCAACCAAGGTTACTTTATCCTGCAAAGTTATCCATTCAAATAGATGGAGAAATAAAGACATTCCATGACAAAAGCAGGTTAAAGGAGTATTTGAAGACAAAACCAGCTCTACAGAAAATACTTGATAGAATCCTCCATGCTGAACAAAAGGAAAAGCACACATATAAGGAACCTAGAAAAAACCAGCTATACTCAAATACCAGTTAACATAAGAGAGCACAGGTAGAACCAGTAACACACACACACACACACAAAAATGGCAAACATAAATACACACCTTTCAATAATATCTCTTAATGTCAACGGTCTCAATGCCCCAACGAAAAGACATAGATTTGCAGACTGGGTTAAAAAGCAGGATCCTACAATTTGTTGTCTCCAATAAACTCACCTTTCTACAAAGGATAGACATTATCTTAGGGTGAAAGGTTGGAAGACGGTGTTTCAAGCAAATGGGCCTAGAAAACAAGCAGGGGTTGCTATCCTAATATCAGACAGGGTAGACTTTAGTCCGACATTAGTCAAGAAAGATAAGGAAGGTCACTTTATATTGATTAAGGGCACACTCCAACAGGAGGACATTACAATCCTAAACATATATGCACCTAACATGGGGGCTCCCAAATTCGTCAAACAAACACTATTAGAACTAAGGTCACAGATAACACCAAACACAGTGGTGGTGGGTGACTTTAACACCCCACTCTCATCAATTCACAGGTCATCCAGGGAAAGAATAAACAGAGAGGCATCTGGACTAAATGAGGTCATAGAAGGAATGGACCTAACATATATATACAGGACATTTCATCCAAAGGCTGCAGAATATACATTCTTTTCAGCAGCACATGGAACATTCTCTAAAATAGACCATATATTAGGACACAAAGCAAATCTTAACAAATTCAGGAAAATTGAAATAATTCCTTACATTCTATCTGACCACAATGGAATTAAACTACAAATCAGTAGCAAGAAAGGCTATAGAGCATACACAAAATCATGGAAACTAAACAATACACTACTTAATGATGAGTGGGTCAATGAAGAAATCAAAAAGGAAATCAAAAAATTTATAGAGTCAAATGATAATGAGAACACAACATACCAAAATCTCTGGGACACAATGAAGGCAGTTCTAAGAGGTAAATTTATAGCTTTAAGCGCCTATATTAAGAAATTAGAAAGGTCGCAAGTAAACGACCTAATGCTTCGCCTTAAAGCCTTGGAAAAAGAAGAACAAGGCAAACCAAAAATTAGTAGATGGGAAGAAATAATAAAGATTAGGGCAGAAATTAATGAAATAGAAACAAAAAGAACAATCCAAAGAATTAATGAAACAAAGAGTTGGTTCTTTGAAAGGATAAACAAGATTGATAAACTCTTAGCAAATCTGACCAAAAGAAAGATAGAAGAGACACAAATTAATAAAGTCAGAGATGAACAAGGTAACATCACAACAGATTCCAGAGAAATTCAAAAAATTATAGGGACATACTATAAAAGCATATACTCCACAAAGTATGAAAATCTGAAAGAAATGGATGATTTCCTTGATCTATATGACCTACCTAAATTAAATCAAAATGAGATTAATCACTTAAATAGACCTATAACAAACATGGAGATCCGAACAGTTATCAATAATCTCCCAACTAAAAAAAGCCCAGGCCCGGATGGATTCACTGCTGAATTTTACCAAACTTTTAAGGAAGAGCTAACACCATTGCCTCCTAAGCTTTTCCAGGAAATAGAAAAAGAAGGAATTCTACCAAACTCTTTCTATGAGGCCAGCATCACCCTGATACCAAAACCAGGCAAAGATAGAACAAAAAAAAAGAATATTACAGACCAATCTCCCTCATGAACATAGATGCAAAAATTCTCAACAAAATATTGGCAAACAGAATACAAGAGTATATCAAAAAGATCATTCACCCTGACCAAGTAGGCTTTATCCCCGAGATGCAGGGATGGTTCAACATACGCAAATCTATAAATGTAATACATTACATAAACGGGTTGAAGGACAAAAATCACATGATCATCTCATTAGATGCAGAGAAAGCATTTGACAAAATCCAACATCCCTTCATGATAAAAGTCCTACAGAGACTGGGAATAGAAGGAACATATCTCAATATAATAAAGGCTATTTATGACAAGCCTACAGCCAACATATTACTAAATGGGGAAAAACTGGAAGCTTTTCCACTAAAATCAGGAACAAGACAAGGGTGTCCACTGTCCCCACTACTATTTAATATAGTTTTGGAAGTATTAGCCATAGCAATAAGGAAAGAGACACACATGAAAGGGATACAAGTTGGAATGGAAGAGATCAAGTTATCATTATTTGCAGATGACATGATTCTATACATAAAGGACCCTAAAGACTCTACTAGCAAGCTGTTAGAGCTGATCAAAACCTACAGCAATGTAGCAGGATACAAAATAAATACACAGAAATCAGTAGCCTTCATATATGCTAACAACAAACACACAGAGGATGAAATCAGAGAATCACTCCCATTCACAATTGCATCAAAAAAAAAAAAATACCTTGGAATAAACCTAACCAAGGAAGTAAAGAACTTATACAATGAGAACTTTAAAACACTCAAGCAAGAAATTGCAGAAGACACTAGAAAGTGGAGAAACATCCCTTGTTCCTGGATTGGAAGAATCAATATCGTGAAAATGGCAATCTTACCTAAAGAAATCTACACATTTAATGCAATCCCTATCAAAATTCCAAAGGCTTTCTTCATGGAAATAGAAAAAACAATCCAAAAATTCATTTGGAATCACAAAAAACCTCGAATATCTAAAATAATACTGAGCAACAAAAAAGAGGCTGGTGGTATCACCATACCTGATTTTAACCTATACTACAGAGCCATAGTAACAAAAACAGTGTGGTACTGGCACAAAAACAGACATGTAGATCAGTGGAACAGAATAGAGGACCCAGATGTAAGCCCAAGTAGCTATATCCACCTGATATTCGATAAAAATGCCAAAAATACCCATTGGAGAAGAGACAGCCTCTTCAGCAAATGGTGTTTTGAAAACTGGATAAATATCTGCAGAAGGATGAAAATAGATTCTTCTCTCTTGCCATGCACAAGAATTAAGTCCAAATGGATTAAAGACCTTAACATCAGACCGGAAACTTTGAAACTGCTAGAGGAAAAAGTAGGGGAAACCCTTCAACATATTGGTCTTGGCAAAGACTTTCTGAATACAACCCCAATTGCTCAGGCAATAAAACCACAGATTAACTACTGGGACCTAATGAAATTACAAAGATTTTGCACCGCAAAGGACACAGTGAAAAAAGCAAAGAGGCAACCTACAGAATGGGAAAAAATCTTCGCCAGCTACATATCTGATAGAGGATTAATATCTAGGATATACAAAGAACTCAAAAAGTTAAATAATAAGGAATCAAACAAGCCAATCAAAAAATGGGCTAAGGAGCTAAATAGAGAGTTCTCAAAGGAAGAAATACGAATGGCATATAAGCATCTAAAAAAATGTTCTACATCACTAGTCATCAGGGAAATGCAGATTAAAACTACATTGAGATTCCATCTCACTCCTGTCAGATTGGCCACCATCATGAAAACAAATGATTATAAATGTTGGCGGGGATGTGGAAAAAAAGGAACCCTTCTGCACTGCTGGTGGGAATGCAATCTGGTCCAGCCATTGTGGAAAACAGTGTGGAGGTTCCTAAAGCAGCTAGAGATTGATCTACCATATGACCCAGCTATAGCGCTCCTAGGCATATATCCAAAGGACTCATCTCATTTCCTTAGAAGTACATGCTCAACCATGTTTATTGCTGCTCAATTTATAATAGCTGGGAAATGGAACCAGCCTAGATGTCCCTCAACAGATGAGTGGATAATGAAGATGTGGTACATTTATACAATGGAGTTCTACTCAGCGGTAAAGAAAAATGAAGTTATGAAATTTGCAGAAAAATGGATGGACCTGGAAAGTATTATACTAAGTGAGGTAACCCAGGCCCAGAAAGCCAAGCGCCATATGTTCTCTCTCATATGTGGATCCTAGCTACAGATGACTGGGCTTTTGCGTGAGAATGAAAATACTTAGTAGCAGAGGCCAGTAAGTTGAAAAGGAGACATAAAGGGTGGAGAAAGGAAGGGAGGAGGATACTTAATAGGTTGATATTGTATATATGTAATTACAATGATTGTAATGGGGAGGTAATATGATGGAGAATGGAATTTCAAACGGGAAAGTGTGGGGGTGGGGAGGGAGGGAATTACCATGGGATATATTTTATAATCATGGAAAATGTTAATAAAAAAAAAAGAAAATGTTACAATGAAGTTCACTAATTTATAGTAAATAAAAACTAATAAAATTATGGGAAAAGATTTATGTAAGTATAACAAGGTGTGATATTGGCATCAAAACAGATATGTCAAGTGTACAGCGTAGTATAGATATATACCACTGTGTTTATGGTGTATTGCCTTCTACCAAATTCAAAAGACAAACAGTTGAAAATGTGAAGTTTATTTTACTAGTTATTTAATTGGATGAATATATGTGTGTGTGTGTGTATATATATATATGTATATATACATATAAAAAATGAAATATATATTATAACTTTAAAAATTAAAATGTATAACTATTAAATATAAAAATGAATATATGTGTTTTCTGAATGAAATGAAAACACAAAGTTTTTTTTTGCATTTTTTAATTAGTTTTCTATTCAGCAAATACAGGCAGTTAGGTAACATTATTAGGCTCATCCGTGACCTACCCCTCCCCATTGGCCCCTCCTTGTTGAGGTATATGGGTCATGCATTGTGGAGTTAGCCCTCAGTTATTGGTATGATAAATGTATCTGTATATCATGACCCAACATGTGGCTCTGACATTTTTTCTGCCCCCTCTTCTGCAAAATTTCCCTGAGCCATGTTGGGTTCATTTTTGTTCTGCTTCAGTGATGAGGTGTTCGGGGCCTCTGATGCTCTGGCTATCTGATTTGGTAGGAGTTCATTTTTCTCTATATTGGTCTCTTTCCCCCTTGTGCTGGTATCTTGTTCATCCGCAAAACAGCACCCTTGCTTGTTATGCCAATTTTCCTTAGTTTCAGCCGGGGCCTTTTGAGGTATGATGGATCTGCATCTGTGGGTGATCTCTTGGCTTTGCTTATTGTATGCTTGTCTGTAGAGAAACTCTTCAGCTTCATGTGATCTCATTGGTTGAGTGAGTGTTTAAGGTCATGAGCTACTGGGGTTTTGTTTAGGAAGTCTTTTTCCATTCCTATATCATGGACAGTACTTCCAAAATTTTCTTCCAGTAGTATTCGAATTTCTGGTCTTATATTGAGGTCTTTGATCCATTTGGATTTGAGTGTAGTGCATGGTGAAATGTGTGCATCAAGTTTCAGTTTCTTGCATGTGGTTATCCAGTATGTCCAGTACCATTTGTTGAAGATGCTATCTTTTTTCCAGCCTATATTGTTCAGGACTTTGTTGAATATCAAGGAGCTATAGTTGCTTGACCCAAAGCCCAGGTCCTCAAATCTATTCCATGGGTCTATCCTCCTGTTCGTATGCCAGTACCATGCTGTTTTTATTACTATGACTTTGTAATATAGCTTTAGATCAGGTATGGTGATGCCACCAGAGGTATTTCTTTTGCTGAGGATATGTTTGGATATGCAAGGCCTTCTGCCTTTCCAAATAAAATTTGAGATCATTTTTGCTATGTCTGTGAAGAACACTGTAGGGATTTTAATTGGAATTGCATTAAATCTATATATTGCCTTTGGTATGATTGTCAGCCTCACAATATTAATTCTGCCTATCCAGGAGCACGGGAGGTCTTTCCATTTTCTCTAGTCCTCCTCAATTTCTTTTTTGAGTGTTTTTATGTTTTCATTGAATAGATCTTTCACTTCCTTGGCTAACGTTATTCCTGCGTATTTTATTTTTTGTTGCTATTGAAAATGGGACTATGTCCCTTATTTCTTTCTCTGTATCTTTGGCAAGGTAGCAAGATACAAAATCAAGGAATCAATATATTTTCTATATGCAAATGTCAAAGATACAGTGTTCTTCACAGACACCTTCAGGAGTTTTGGGATGGATTCTCTCGGGTCTCTTACATATACAATCATGTCATCAGTGAATAGCGCTAACTTAACTTCTTCCTTTACAAATTGTATCCCTTTTATTTCCTTCTCTTCTCTTATTGCTTGAGCTAGGACTTCCAGTACTATATTGAAAAGCAGAGGTGAGAGAGGACAACCCTGTTTTGTTCCTGATCTTAATGGAAATTCCTCCAGTCTCTCTTGACTAAGTATTATTAGGGCCTTTAGACCTTTGCATATTGCCTTTATTATATTAAGATATGAACCAACCATGCCAATTCATTCCAATGTATTGATAATGAAGTGCTATTGTATCTTGTCAAAGGCCTTTTCTGCATCTATCAAAATGATCATGTGGTTTTTATGTTTTATCTTATTTATGTAGTGTATTACATTGACAGATATCCATATGCTGAACCACCCTTTTGTTCCGTGGTTAAATCCCACTTAGTCAAAGTGGATAATGCTTTTGATGTGTTGTTGGATTTGGTTTGTGAGAATTTTGTTCAGGATCTTTGCATCTAAGTTCATTAGGGAAATAGGCCTGTAGTTTTGTTTTCTTGTGGCATCTGTGCCTGGTTTTGTAATTAGAGTGATACTAGCTTCATAAAAGGAGTTGGGTAGCTTTCCCTGTCCTTCAATTGTGTGGCACAGTTTTAGGAAGATTGGTTTGAATTCTTCCATGAAGGTTTGAAAGATTTCAGCTGAGAAGCTATCTGGTCCTGGACTCTTTTTGGGGGGAGGTTTTTATAACTTTTTCAATCTCCATAAGTGTGATGGGTGCATTGAGGTGATTAATCTGCTCTGAGTTTAGCTTTGATAGATGGTATGTGTCCCGGAATTTATCTATCTCCTCCACATTTTATCCAGTTTCATGGAATAGAGGTTTTTGAAATAAGTCCTGATGATTCTCCCAATTTCACTCTTGTCTGTTGGGATCTCTCCTTTCTCATTTTGAATTTTGTTAATTTGGAGTCTTTCCTTTTTTTGCCTGATCAAATTGGCCAGGGGTTTGTCAGTCTTGTTTATTTTATCAAAGAACCACCTCTTTGTTTTGTCAATTGTCTTAATTGTTTCCTTGGTTTCCAATTCATTAATTTCTGCTCTGATTTTAATTATTTCCTTCCTTCTGGAGCTCTTTGGGTTGGATTTTTATTATTTTTCCAGTGAATTTAGGTGGATGCTTAGGTTATTGATTTGGGATCTTTCTGTGTTTTTTATGAAGGCATTGAGTGTTATGAATTTTCCCCTGAGGACTGCCTTCATTGTGTCCCGTAAGTTTGGCATGATCTGTTCTCATTGTCATTCAATTCCAGAAATTTTGCCATTTCATTTTTTTAATTTCATCCACTATCCATTTATTGTTTAGAAGTATGATGTTCAGTTTCCAGGTGCTATTGGGATTCTTGGTGGGTCTTTTGTTGTTGATTTCTAGCAATATAGCATTGTGATCTGATATCATGCAGGGAATTATGTCAATTTTCATAAATACGTGGAGGCAGTCTTTGTGACCCAGTATATGGTCTATTTTAGAGAATGTTCCATGGGCTGCTGAGAAGAATGTGTTGTGTGTGGATTTGGGGTGGAAAGTTCAGTAGATGTCCATTAGGTCTAAGTGCTCTATGGTTTTGTTGAGCTCTCTTACTTCCCTGTTGAGTTTCTGTTTGGATGATTTGTCTATTACTGATAATGTGCATTGAAGTCCCCATCTATGATGGTGTTGGTGGTTATTTCTGTTTTATTGTCCAGTAGGTTTTGTTTTATGAACTGTGGTGTCCCTGTGTTTGGTGCATACAGGTTTATGATTGTAATATCCTCTTGATGGATCATTCCCTTGATGAGTAGGAAGGAACCTTCTTTGTGTTTTTGATTAGTTTTGGTTGGAAGTCTATTTTATCCAATATTAGTATAGCTACACCTGCTTGTTTCTTATTCCCATTTTCTTGGAATATTGTCTTCCACCCCTCTACCCTGAGGAGGTGTCTGTCTTTAGTGGTGAGGTGGGTTTCTTGAAAGGAACAGATTGAGGTGTCCACTAATATTTAGGGTAATGACTGTGAGATTTGATTTGATCCCTGCCATATTGTGATGATAGATGTGTTTTGGTGCTTTCATGGGCTTTGAAGTTTTTGGCTACTCTGGGTTTGGTTGTTGTGATCTGCTTCTTGAAGGTATTTGAGTTTGGTTATTTGTTTCTTCTTTGTTGAGAATTGCCTGAAATACTCTCTGTAGGTTTGGTTTTATGTTCATATAATTGTAAAGCTGAGTTTTGTCATGGAAAGTTTTTCTTTCACCATCTATTATGAGGGATATTTTTGCCAGGTATAGTAGTTTGGGTTGGAATCCATAGGTTCTTAGACTTTGGAGAGTTTCACTCCAGGCCCTTCTCGCTTCCAGAGTTTCCATTGAGAAGTCTGAAGTAATTCTGATGGGGTTAACTTTGAAAGTGGTGAGCTGTTTTACCCTAACTTCTTTTAGGATTTTCTCTTTCTTGTCAATGTTTAAAGTCTTAATGATAGTATGTCTTGGAGAATTTCTCCTTTGGTCCAGTCTGGAGTTCTGTTCGCTTCTTATATATTGATGGGCCTTTCATTTAAGAGACTGATGAAGTTTTCTTCAATTATTTTGTTAAATAAGTTCTCCATGCTGTTGGTCTGAAATTCTTCTCCTTCTTGTATTCCAATTATTCTGATATTAGGATGTTTAAGTGTATCCCACAATTCCCTCATGTTCTGTTCACAGGAACTTTTGAAGTTACTGAAGGTTTTGAACTCTTGAACTGTTTCTTCCATCTTTTCTTCCAGATCATAGTTTCTATCCTCCGCTTTGGTGACTCTATTCTTGAGAGCCTCTAGAGAGTTTTGGACTTGTTTGACTAAGTTTTCATTTTCTACTACTTTTTTATGTATCATTTCTATCACTCTGTCAAGCTCTTTCTGATTTTCTTGATTATTCTTAAAATTTATCCTTGCATTTCTTTATGTCTTCATTTAGCATGGCCTGCTGATTTTTAAGGTCCTCTTTATTTTTCACTCTCCTGCAAATCTAGTATCTGTCTTTGAACTGCTTCCAATCTCTTATGAAATTATTCTAGCTTAGTGATGGTAGCATCCACACAATTATCAGTCCTTTGTTGCTTTCCTGCAAGTTCTACCAGTAGGTTGGTCAGGGTTGCATTGCTCATAGCTTCAATTTGATGTTCGGATCCTCTTAACTCTTCTATGTTGTGGTTCTATGCATTCATTGTAGGACTTACTGGGTTTTCTTGTATTTGATTTTTATGTTATTTCTTTTGTGCTGTGGTCTGCCCATGACAGTGTTTTGGCACTTAGGTGGGTGGTTCAGCCTGGGCTCTAGCGCAATGGGAATCTGAGGCAGTTTGGGGCAGTTGTCAAGCAGCCTGGGCTTTGGCTCCCACTTGCCAAAGCTGGCTATCTACTTCCTGACAGGGGTTCCAAAGTTGCCTGAATTCTCAAGCACTAATGCTCCAAAGCTGCCTGTGTTCGAGCTTGGATGGGGACTGAGGTACCAAGCCCTAAAGCAGCCCAAACTCTGGCTGGGAACAGTGGGACCCGGAAACAGTCTGCACTCCCCCGCCACAGGAGTATGTAGGATTGCGGGCACAGCAGACAGGTAGGGGAGGACACCTGAGCTGGTGCAAGTGAGAGACACATTCTGGGCTTGTGTGGCAGTTGCTGTGGGACTGGTCTCACTGAACAATAATGTGGGCAAGTATGCAGAGCAGTTTAAGCTTCTGCATGCAGTGATCGGCCCATGATTGGGGCATGGCGGAGGGGCTGCACCACTGGGCGCTGGGCTGCGGTGGGTGGCTGAGAGGGCTATTTGGTGTTAGGGGTGGTCTACCCGCTGCCGAGGGGATCCACGATTCCCTGTTTCCGCCCCCCTCCCCTGCCCTCCCACTGATAAGAATACCCAGAAGACTCTTAATGTCTTGCCTTTCTTTCCCGAGGATTTGCAGCATAGCTAGGCAGTTGCTGTCTTGGCTGGAAGTCCTAAAACACAAAGTTTTTATGATTGTTGGCAGACAAAGGTATTTTTGAGCTACAACATTAAAAGTATGAATAAGGGGAAAAGCATAGAATTTTTCTAATTAAAATTATGAATGTCTTTGATTTCAAATTCATGTTAAAATAATGAAAGTCAAGCCATAGGTGAAACAAAAGTATTGTTAAGTCACATGCATGACAAAAGACATATGTAAAATATATTAAGAGTTTTTTAAATTAAATGATAGAAAACATAGTTATTAAAAATAGATGAAAGCTGGGCATAGTGGTGCATGCCTTTATTCCCAGCACTGGGAGGCAGAGGTAGGAGGATCACTGTGAGTTTAAGGCCACCTTGAGACTACATAGTGAATTCCAGGTCAGCCTGAGCTACAGTGAAAACCTACCTCAAAAAAAAAACAAAAAACAAAAAAAAACAAAAACAAAAAAAACAAATATATAGATAGATGATAGAAGATAGATAGATAGATAGATAGATTGATAGATAGATGAGATATTTCTAGGTTTGACCATTTTTTCTCCAAATTTCACTGTGTCATTTTTCTTACGGCTGTGTAGAATTTCATCGTGTAGATATACCACATCTTAGTTATCCATTCTTCTAGTGATGGACATCTGGGTTGATTCCAGCCCTTAGCTATTACAAATTGAGCAGCTATCAACATGGTTAAGCAAATGTCTCTGAACTGAGGCATGGAGCATTTAGGGTACATACCTAGTAAGGGAATAACTGAGTCTGTTGGTAACTCAATAATAAGCTTTTTAAGGAGTCTCCATATTTCTTTCCAAAGTGGTTGTACCATCTTTCATTCCCACCAGCAGTGGATGAAGGTTCTGATTTGTCCACATTCTCATCAGCATTTGAATTTTTAATGTTTGCTATCCTTACTGGGTAAGGTGGGATCTCATACTTGTTTTAATTTGCATTTCCCTGATGATTAGGGATGATGAACATTTTCTTAAGTGTGTGTTTGACATTTCTATCTCTTTCTCTGAGAAATGCCTATCCAGTTCTTAGGTCCATTTTGTGAGTGGTTGTTTGACATTTTATGGTTTGGTTTTTGAGTTCTTTTTAGATTCTAGGGATTATGCCTCAGTCAGTTGGATATTCAGCAAATATTTTCTCCCATTCTGTGGGTAATCTTTGGCTCTGCTTACTGTATGTTTGTCTGTGAAGAAACTTTGCAGCTTCATGTGATCACATTGGTTAAGTGATTGTTTAAGATCTTGTGCTACTGGGGGTTTGTTCAGGAAGTCTTTTCCCATTCTTATAGCATGGAAAGTTCCTCCTATTTTCTCTTCCAGTATGAGATATTTCAATAGCTCTTTCACAAAATGCATACACTTCAAAGAAAAGGACAAGAATGTATGCTCAAAACCGTATGTCCTGGAGAAGGAGATTCAAACTGTTATGAAATATCACTAAGTGTTTTCTACAATATTTAACAGCAGACAGTTCTAAGAAATGCAGGTACTGCTGGCTGATACAGGCATGTACCTTGGCATGGTGGCACAATAAACTTGAACAACAACAATAAAAAAAAAAACAACTTTATAGCAATTTCTTAAAACATTTCATAATATAGATTTATCCTATATCCCTGACATTTTACACTTACATATTTACCTAAGATGAAGCAACTTTTGTAGCCCCCTAAAACTTCTTGTGGACAAATTTTTGTAGCAAGCTATGTGGCAATTATTCCAAATTGGAACTAAGTAAAATATCAACCAATATGTGAATAAATAAATAAATTGTTGGTTATCCATATAATAGAATACTAGTTAAGTTTGAAGACAGCATGGTAGAGGCTATGGAAATAGCACAATGGTAAAGAGCCTGCCTCACAAGCATGAGAGCTGAGTTTGATCCTTATTTCACACATGAAAATATTACACATGGTAGTAAGTGCTTGTAATCCCAGAACAAACAAGACCAAGAAAAGAGGATTCTTAGAACTCACTGGCCTAATTGGTAAGCTATATCCTAATAAGTGTGTGTGTGTGTGTGTGTGTGTGTGTGTGTATGATGATCCTGAGAAATGACACCTGAGGTTATTTTCTGGCCTATACACACAAGAACACACACATACATGGATACACACTCAGATTAAAAATAAAGAAGACAGACCAAAAATTAGTACATACTATACTCTCTATATAGTATTCTAGGAAATGCAAAGTTAGCTAAGGTAACACAATTACCTAGGAAGGAGGAAAGGACAGGGGGAGACAGGCAGGAGTGATGGACAGGATTTCCATCATTTTGAGTATGAGAAGGGTTTCACATGTATCAAAACCCACCAATTTGTATTTGAAACTGGAAAAACATCATCTGCTAATTAAAGCTAAAGAAATGTTCAAAATTTATATCTAAGACATGTTTGGCCCAAATTATTGGTTCAGGGTAGTTACTAAAGCTCAGATAGTGAAAGGCCCCTGAAGTAAATGCCTTGCTAGGTAAACCAAGAAAACTATGCTAAAATGTGTTATTTGTGCTGGAAATGGTGGCACATGTCTATAATCCTAGTACTTGAAAGACCCAAGATTTGTTTTTTCCTCACAGCTTCTCATCAAGACTAAACACCTCTGGCTGGAGAGATGGCTTAGAGGTTACGGTGCTTGCCCTTGAAGCCTAAGTTTCGATTCTCCAGGTCCCACGTTAGCTAGATGCACAAGGTGGCACATGTATCTGGGATTCATTTTCAGTGGCCAGAGGCCCTAGAATGTTCATTCTCTCTTACTCTTTCTGTCTGTCTGTCTCTAATAAGCAAATAAAAAAAAATAAAGATTTTTAAAAAGACTAAATACCTCTATTTCTTCCATACAGCCACTGAAATTTAAATAACACAGTTCTTATGTAGGTTTCTACCTTGTGTTTGGGTTCTAGTATGTGATTTTGTTTTCTACAGTTAAACTGTGCCTTTAAAATTAAGATTTGAAAGCTGGGCATGGTGGCGCATGCCTTTAATCCCAGCACTCAGGAGGCAGAGGTAGGAGGATTGCCATGAGTTCGAGGCCACCCTGAGACTCCATAGTGAATTCCAGGTCAGCCTGGGCTAGAGTGAGACCCTACTCGAAAAACCAAAAAATAAATAAATAAATAAATAAATTAAGATTTGAAATGTTCCCAGTGCAAGATAAATTCTTAGATAAAGCTTCTCCTAAGATATTTGGAAAGCATACACATTTTTCCCATGTAAGAGATTCATTTGTTTAGAAGCCAAAGAAAATGACATATCCCTTTAGCATAGAGAATTAAAAAATAGAACAATAATAATTTTATGCAATTAAATTTTATTTGTATAATTTATGAAATGATGTTAATCACTGAAATATTTAAAGACAGGTAATCTATGAAGCTATTCTTTGATTTTGTTTTTTTACCTTAGGATATTGGTTACAATTTTTACTTTTTACAACAAATTACAATGAACAATTTATCATTGTCTCCTCAAAAAATAGCAAAACATGGCACAGCTTATACTACCACATGGAAAAGAGCAGATGAAAGTAAGCTGTCACAATCATTTGCAGCTTGTATGCTAGATAAATTTACTAGAGAAGACTACCAAGATGTCACATGTCTGGCATGCAGCTATTGATATAGACAATTCACTCTATTCCAGGAGACAGAGAAGCATGAACTAGGTATTGGGTGGATAACCTATATTTACTGCATTACTCTCTATCAGAATATATTATCAAGGAATCTGGATCATTTGAAATTCAAAGAATATGTCTTTGTTCTATTGTATTTATGACATCATGTTAATTGTATTGTGAGTACTTGTGATGTCCTGATTAGACATCTCTTGTCCAGATTGTTAGAACTACACCCTATGAAGAATGAAGGGCATGTTAACAAGTTTCGGGGCTTCTGTGACTGGTAGCACATTTCCTGTTTTACTCATTGGCTGTGTGAGAAATTATATAGTAACATAAAATAGTAATAAGTCTACAGGAATCAGGGGTTCTAGAGTGGTTGCCCTTGCTTGTGTAGGTCTGGGGTATTACTCATGTTGTCATCTGGGACTGCTCTCACCTAGAGATCTTGGCCAAACATGGATGTTAGCTGGAGGCCTCAGGTCCTCACATACAGGCCTTATTTTGGGTATTCTGACAGACTTCATAGTGTAGAGCTGACTTTCTTCTCTCTATCACTGTTAGGATTAAATCCCATCTTTTGAAAAGAGGAACAAAAGTTTGGCAAAAAATCTGTTTTTAAGTTTCAATCTCTGAAAGGTACTTAATCTATACCTCATCTTTCAAAAGTCACAACATTTGAACCACTATAGACAACATAAAATTTTAGTTACATACATTAAACTGATAATGAATGCTTATTTAAACCAAGTTTGTGGTATTTTCTATTAAAACATTATTTTTTCCTTAATGTTAAAAAATCACAACCTTTGGTAGCCCTCAATGAGTTAAGGGGAACAGCATCTACTCTAAGTAGGAGCAAATGCTTCTCTGACAAAGCTGTTGGGTTATATGGAAGCTGTTGGTGGAGCACGGCCTAAGGTAAGAGGGAGCTCTGTAGCAGGCCTATGCTGACTTAAGTTTCCCCTGTATGCTGAGTTGCATAGTTGGCAGGTTCCCTACACTCAATATTCCTCAGTTGCAGAGAGATATTATGTGAAGTCTTGGGAATGATGTCTTAAGACAGTTACTGTGCAGACCCTAGCTTCTTGCACTGAAGCCATGCCACCTGTAGTAAGGACCAAAGCAACTTGAGTAATTTTTCCTGGTATGATGCGTGGCCAGGGACATTTTGAGGCATTTCAACACAGTATGTTGATTGCTTATGTGAGCTTGACACTGTCAGAGGCTAGTTTATATTATCCATGGGCTGCAAAATAAAAAGTTGATTAAAAGCTGCTTTAAGTGGTTCAAAGTGGAAACCTAAGTCTTCAGGAAGATGACTCAGTCTTCCAAGCCACAGATCATTGTTACCTGAATGGCTTTCCCTCAACACACACCTCTAATTTAATTAGGGGTTTCTAATAACCAGCTGAGAAATGAGGTAAACAGACAAGCATTTTTTAGAAGCTAAAAGTGAACTGTCACTGTTCATGATCCTCCTGTGGGATGTTGTGAGAAACTAGGATAAGAGGAAGTCTTTCATTTTGGGCCACCTAGGCAGTATACCAGGGCATTTGTGTTTGTGGATAAAGAAATAATTTGTCATAGGAATATGTACATACTATACTATTACATATATATATATATATATATATATATATATATATATATATATATATGCATGCCTCATAGTCAGTAGTGGATGATATTTGACCAGCCAAGAAATGTCAGTAGACCTATACATTGACAAAAGTTTTAAAATAATTTTTGAATGCTAATTCTTGTCAGAGAATATATATGGCAAATTAGTCAATAAGCCACCAAGCAAAGGAGGAATTATTCAGTTGATGTTGGCTGTCTTGGTCCCTTAGCTTGCCTGTGATTTGATGAGCCCATGAACACAGTTGCTATGTGGCAATGTCATAGGATACACTAAGCCTTAGATTTCTGTGGCCATTACCAGTACTGAATTTTGACAACAATAAGAAAGAACAGTTTTAGCACCCAAAGTCTTACCATTCTTCTATGAAGACAAAAACCTAACCCTATACTGTTACATATTTAGGATGGTGAGGATTCACAAGAAGGAGGAAAGGGAAGTATGCTTTATATTCTAATATTCTAGGAAGGTGATACTTATACTCCAGGTCCAGCTGTACTGTGACTGGGCCAGTAGAGCAACCACAGCTTGGTGAATGCATGCCAGGCAGGGACTCCACACCTCACAGATAAGTGACTGTCACCACAATTGAAAGGATTATGGCCAGGAGATGGGTGGGGTGAGAACATCCAAGTTTACCAAGTTTACACAGGGATCATGAATATTGTCATCTTTGGATGTTTAAAAGTTACTTTTTCTAGGATCCCTTGTGTATAGTCAATCCACAATGTTTAAATCTCTTATTTAAAATAATGCTTGCATGTAACTTATGCATATCCTCCCATATCATCTCTAGATTACTTATAATACCTACTATCATGTAAGTATTCTATGCTTATCTTATTGTGCTGTCTGGGGAATAAGTATAAGGTAAACATCCATATTTTATCAGTATGGATATATTTTCCTCAAATAGTATTGATCCATAGTTAGTTGAATTTATACACACAAAACCCACACATACAGAAGACCAACTGGACCAATTATAGAAAGGCTTGTTAAGATAAAGTTGAATCTACAATAGGTTTTGGGGGAGGTGATGTCAGTCAATAAGAGACCTGAGCAAACTGAATCTGTGGATGCTTTGGCTTTCCCTGCAACACTTCCAGTGGGTTCCCAAGGCTTTGTGGCACTACCTGGTGCATCAGGATTATGTGGGTACTTAGTCATTGCAGGCAAGTGCCTTAACCATTAAGCCATCTCTCCAGCCCAACAAGCTTTATTTTTCTGATATCTCTTTAGTTATTCATGACCTTTAAAACCCACCTTGGGCCACCTTTACCACAAAGCCATTTGTTGACTCTCAAGAGGGAGGTTGATTTCTTCCTTCTATGAACTGTTCTGGTAGTTTATAAATAACTAATTTTAAATTTGTTACATTCTTGCTACTATAAATACCTTCTCCTATGCCCATCAGTTTCTAATATATCACTAGGTAGTAGTACTCTTTATAATTTTTGGAATTCCTCTGCAATTTAGCCAATACATCCTCAATCATAATTGATTTGGGGTTATATATGAGACTAAACAGTATCACACTCTGAAAATATGTTACCAGGAAAAAACTGCATATTTGAACTACCAGGTGAAAGTATGTGCTATTTTGAAAATCACTTGATTACAAATCTCCAAATATAATCCTCATTTAATGGAAACAATTATGTCAGAAAGAGCTAACACTGATAGGTAAGAAGGTTAGGATCAGAGTGCTGGAGAGGGAGAAGAACCATATAAATTGAAAAAGTTTCTACTAATACAGGGAAGGAAACAGAGTCCTAAAGTTTTTAGCATACAGCTGACCTGCCACACACTTTGTATTTCATTAAGAGATTCAAACATTCAGAAGAGAACTGATATAGAATTGAATTAAGAATGCCCAGCTCTGGTCTCTTAGCTCTGACTGGGAAACTTTGTTTATCTTTTGTTATTGTTTGCACTCAAATTGGCTCTGGAATAATAGGACCGCTAATAATAAAAACTGTAGTACAAATCAGGTTCCCTGGAGCTTTGAATGACCACAGGGAATTCAGAATAAAGGAACGAATGCAATAAATTAACTATGAGGTAGAACATGTCTGTAAGGAAGGGAAGTCACTGAGTATAATGTATGAGAAAAATTAAGATGGCCAGTGTTGTTCACTCTTACAATGGGAAACAAAACTCATACAAGCTCAAGGCCTTTCTTTTTTTTTTTTTCTCCTTCCTTGCCCACCTTTTACCCTGTAAAGCAGTTTGATATTAGAAACACAAAAAGAGATTTATTTCCATGAAGAAATCCACAACTTTTAAGGACACAACACTGTTTCTTTTGAGAATCGTGTTTTAAGAAAAAGAAACATCTGCCCTTGTGTTAGATGGCTCTGGAAAGCATGAGAGTCTCAAATTGGCAGATCGCTACTATGTCAATAAAGAAACCAAGATTTTGCAAATCCTGCATTTGGGGATGGTAAAACAAAGTGAGAGGAAAATAAAAGATGTGTTTATAGAAATAGCTCTGAACTGAGATTGACAAAGAAAATGTCTGTGCTCCCAAGGAAGCTCTAATTGGAATTTTAGCACTGAAGATAAACCACAAAGAGCTCAAGTCAAAGACTATGTTTGGAATATCTTCACATAACTCAGCATTGTACCAACTGATGGGGGCTCTAGCAATAATTAAAATAGGATTGCTGTATTTGAGGATCTAAAATCAATTTGTGTAGACACAAAATACATACAGTAACTTATGTAAAGATATACATGCAATGGACACACATAGAAGACATACCTGCTGTCCAACATTCAGGTTTAAGATTGTTAGTGTTAGTGTTAGCAAGTGCAGGCAGAGGGGATAGGGATGAAGGAGGATGTGGGATGTGAGGCAAATGCCAAGGTGGTGCTCATTTAGAACAGGAGATGGGAAGCTCCTAGAAGAAAATATTTAGATGGTAGCAATGTTTCTGAGCATAATAGATAATACTGAGTGCTTATTGTGTGACTGGTGTGGTCCTCCATCTTTTCCTTGAATTTATCAGCAAACACATTACATTGAAGATGTTTTAGAATAACATGTTTAAAATAACAGCATAGCATACCTTCGGTTTGAGAGAGGGCTGGTTTGTTGTATCCTAAAGTTTTGTTTGGTCTGGAGAAATGGCTTAGTGGTTAAGCGCTTGCCTATGAAGCCTAAGGACCCCAGTTTGAGGCTCGGTTCCCCAGCTCCCACGTTAGCCAGATGCACAAGGGGGTGCACGCGTCTGGAGTTCGTTTGCAGAGGCTGGAGGCCCTGGCTCACCCATTCTCTCTCTCCCTCTATCTGTCTTTCTGTGTCTGTCGCTCTCAAATAAATAAATAAATAAAATTAAGAAAAAAAAAGTTTTGTTGGTACCCTGGACCAGGGGAAGGCTGAAGATGCTTTATATTTGGGGAGTTCTCCACTCTCCATTATGCTGATATCCCCTGCAAGTGTGTCTAGCTTCCTCTCTCTTTTATCTTACTCTATCCCAGAGGTTTCCCACTTTTCAGTCTTCTTCCTCTCACTAGACACACAAGGTCACTTCTGGTCAGGTCCTGTACCTGTGTCCTAAAAAGCACCTTGCATGCAAATTTTAGGATCAGGTAAGGTGTCCTTTCCTGGATGGAGTTTGCTATTTTCTAGCCCATTCAGCAATGGATCCAGTAAAAAGGTGTCTGATGACTTGAAAAATAAGGATGACCTCTGAGTATCTACATTTATGGCAAATTTTAGTATGTTCCTATTTCCTACCTGTAAGACATTGCTTTAACATTTAAATATATAGCTCCAGTGTCTACTAAAACAAAGCATGGCTATCATTATACAGAAATCCATTTCAACTTTAGTTATGATATAGTCATTATCAGATGCCTCCTCTCGGTACTTCTAAAAGAATGTTATTTTCCTTTTACTAGGAAAGTTTTACTGAGAGTAAAGAGTTTTAAAAATCATCCAATTTCTCCAAATCAGCACTTAGGGTTTTTTTTTTTTGCCAAATTTTATTGTCATAATTCCCAGCAGTAAATCTGACTCCAGAGAAGAAAAAAAGCATTTTCATAAAGTGAAATGTAATCTTTGGCTGTGAGAGATCTAGCCACATTTGCAAGAAAATGAGGTAGAGTAAGACATTTTTATACTTTTGGAGTCCACTGGAGCCTGTAGTGTGGGAAGACTATGACAGTCTGTCCTAGAAGCAGAAGAAGGTTCCTGCAATTCCTTTGAATTTGGCAGTAGATACTGGAGACAGAAGATCATAGAATAGGGGACACAGAATATTTTAGGGGCTATTGCAATGGGTGCACAGATGTCATTGTGCATTTGGTCATGCCCACGAGAGGGGCATCAGCAAGAGCAAATGGCCATGTGAAGGAAGACAGACCCATGAGCTGTAGCAAGAGCCAGTCTGTGGAGCTATGAATTTGGGGCAGGGAAGACAGTGGGGTGCACATATACGCAGATACCTTCTGTTCTGCTCTAAAATTGACTGATCACCTGTTAGGATTACAAATTACAAATGGAAGGATCAAATTGTGCTAAATTTAAGAAAAAAAAAAGGTAAGGGGAGGAAAACAGAGGAGAAGAAAGAAGAAAATAAATAAATAAAATAAGAGAGGCTGGATCAGAGCAAATATTGTGGATTTCACTGGTGGGCATAACAGCTCTTTTGTTCTTATGACTACTGTGGCTTCTCACTTCTCCTATTACTAGACTCCCTCTGGAAATTATTCTCTGTCCAGTCTGTCTGCCTTGCTCTGAACATTTGTCCATGGCTAACTAAGGGAGACCTTGGAATCAATGATTCATCATGTAACCTGCCCATCCACTCCCCCACCTTCTGGCCTGGTAGCCACTGACCCATGAAACCTCCAGCCTCTGTCTTTGTTCTCTCCTCACTTCCCACATCCCACTAAGCAGGTTCTGTTGCTGTGGCCACAGTTTAGTCTTCCATTGGATTCCACATGGTCCAGTGCTATGGTTATAGGCCTTGTCAAGGCTCCACATCCTGTTTACCACTGCTCAGTTCTCTCTTACATGAGAGTTTTGTGATTGTTCTTCAGAACTTTAATGTAACTCCATTACCTAAAGGAAAAAAATAGTTTTACCCAGGGCATCAAGAAAATCCAATGATATTGATTTAGCTTTTGCAGATATATTTCATATTTTTATTTGCAGCTTGCTCTTTTCTGCTCATTTTATGTTTTTAGATGAGGAGATGCAAGTTTTTGCCCCAGTATGAACTCTTCCAGCCATAGTGACTAGTATCACACATTCAAAGACTTTTCTACCAGAATTATACTTACTGCTTACTGAGCAAATGTTCTGTGATTCTTGAATACATCAATTCCCCAAACAACACCTCTCCAACATTAATAAAGAGGCTCATGACTTGCTAATTTCAGAAAATGTCAATTCTATCCTCCCTTGCCTGCCTAAAAGGACAGAAACTTTAACAATTCCTATGGCTCTTTGTCAACACTAGTTCTGTGAACCCTACATTCAAACATTCATATTCCAAACTATCTCTGACATCTCTTTCTCCCCAATAGGACCACCATCCCTTTCAACTAAGAAGTACCTTCTGTCTTACTTACCCATGGTTTCTCCTGAACACAATAGTGAGGTATCCCTTTAGGGTCAGTTTGAACCATTATCCCCTTCAGAATTCCACCCCCTCAAGCATACATAATTCGCTAATTCAGGAAAACCCATTATTCCTAAGAAGTAAGTAGAATTCTGCTACTTCTCTGAATTCTCAGCTTTTGTTACCTTTGTTCTGGTCTGTGCCAGTAGGATGTTTTCAGAATCCAAAAATACCTCTTTCTTCATTCTGCTATGGGGAAAGAGGCAGTTAAAAAATGAGAGAAAGAGAGAGAGAGAGAGAGAGAGAGAGAGAGAGAGAGAGAGAGAGAGAGAGAGAGAATACTATTAGGCTCCTGGTTGTTGTGGTGGTTTGAATTATGTGTCCTCCAAAAACTCATGGGATCTGAATGCTAGGTGCCAAGCTGGTAGCAATTTGATCATTGCAGCCTTGTTGGAGGAGGAGCATTATTGAGTGTGGGCTTATAGGCATTATAGCCATCTCCCCATTGCTGATGTTCACTCTCATTCTGTCTTGTTCCACCTGTTTTTCTCTCTCTCTCTCTTTATCTCTATTAAATACATAGAAAATTTAAAAAGGAAAATTAATGTTAGTTATTTCTCCCCAGTTTAACATATTCTACCACTTTAGGAATATTGAAATAGAGGAAGGAAACAATTAGTTGCAGATCCATCTCATCAGACACAGCAAGAATCTAAGAAAGGCAGATGTGTATCATACACAAAACTCTTATGATCTAAATGGAAGAATAGACCTGGATGGTGAACTTATTGCTAAATGTGGGAGATTTAGAAATATAATCACAAGGAATCCACATCAAAGTCAAGTTTGAAGGCTTTTTTTAAATTAGTTATAGGCATACTCAGTATGTAAACAGCACAGGTTGGAAGGCTTTTAAAAGTAGCAGAATAGTCTGGCTTGGTAGCCATCTGAAAACACCACATTGAAACTCTGTGATCTGGCACAGTAAAAGCTCCCTGGCCTTCAAGGATGTTAAAAAGCACTCTCTGTCATGATATTGCAGAGCCAAGAGGAACTTTGGTTCTCCCAGCTCCTCTTCCAAAGTCCTTCCTGGGTTTCTGTGCCTGGAGATGGAGAAACTCTGATTATAGAATGACACGCTTTCCAAGTGTTCTTAGTGTGATCATGTGCCCACATGTGCTCCTTTGATTGCTGATCCTCATCATGATATAACACTTACATTTCTGCCTTTAAACATCATGTCTTCAAACCAACCAAAGAATGAAGGTGGGATAACAACTTCTTAATAGTCCTTTGATTGGACCATTACTGCAGCTGAAGAAGACACTGAGACCCTGCATGCAATTCTAGGATGACTGTGACACTCTGACTACATTAAGAGCTTTATCTGGCTTGCAGTGATGTCAATAAGGAATATGTAAGTGACTCAAGACATTCAGATATCCATGCCTCGCTTGGAAGAACTGGTAAAGGATGAGGAGGTTACTGAGTTAACAAAGATGTAATTGAAGTGGCAAATCAGCTCTCCCTAGTGTGCATGCAGATGACAGCATGGAGCTTTTAAGTGGTGGTTTCCAGAGAGAAACCTGACAGATAGAAAATTACTGGAACAAGAACATAAATGCTTCCAGGTAATATGGTTCCATGCTACCACACCAAAGCAACCTAGGGAGGGAAATAAACAGAAACAACAAAGTACACTTTTCTACTGAAAAGTGAAGGTGGGGAAGTTATTATCAACCTCAGCAGAGAAGCAAGAGAGACCAAAATCTTCCAGAAAGAAGGAAACCAGCCAGAATCCATCTGAGGCAACAGCGACCCCAATCTGCAAACCCACCTGGCTGCTGGCACAGAGTGGCAGGAGCAGAAACAAGGTGAGGGGATTTTCCACTCACATCAGCTTCCTTGCAAAGTCAAGAAGCCTGAAAGGGAAGACATCAGAGACCAGTTTAGCAGCTGCTGAAGGAGAATACAAACAGGACCAGCTGGGCAGCTCTGGTAAAACTCCAGGCACTCTGCAAAGTCTCTCATCCCCCGACCATCAGGGCTGTGAACATCCAGAGAACTCATTCGCCCTGGCCACCCTGTACTAAGACAGAACAAGCTGGGCACTCAGCATTGGTGACATTGGAAGCCATCCCAAAAGGTAATAGGACCTACTTATACAAAGCCAGAAACATAGGTCTGCACGGGAAGTGCTAATCTCTCTTTCCTTGTCAGGAAAGGTTATGTATTGCAGTTGAATGATATATTCTTCGTTGGCTTTACCCTTCTCAAATAAGCTGTATTTTGGTGTTTACTGTTGTTGCCTTTGACATTTCTTGATTTCTAGGTTGTCCTTTCCTTCCTTTATTATTGGGGGCAGAGACTGACTGGCCCCAGGATGATTTGGAACCAATTTCAGACTAGAAATCACAACCTGCTAGTTGACAGGATGAAGGGTGTGGGAAAACACACACCCTTAGGAACTTTGGCTTTACTAGATTATCTGTTTCAGTTAATCCCATGCTTTTATAAATATTCTGTGATGATTTTCATTGAATGTCTATATTGGTCAGTTGAATTTTAGAATTTGCCAGCCAGTAATTTGCTTCACCCAGTCTACTACAATACCTGAATAGCAAGCAAACTCAACACCTAGGGACACTTTTGCTGTTTCTCTTGGAGTATAAGAGCTACACCTGGCACTGCTACACTGGAGGTGTTTCAAGTTGGATTTACACAGCTAAGAACACTTCAGATAATTAGAAAACCCAAGCACCAAATTAGCTCATGATGCACAGATCTCTACATTATAATACAAGAAACACAAAACATCAAGATAATACAATTCCACCAAAATTTATAAATCCATCAGAAATGACCTACAGTGAGACTGATTTAGATTAAATGCCTGAGAAAGGTTTGGAAAAAAATGATTATATCTATTCAAAATAATCAAAGAAGCAGTCAAAGGACTATAAGAAAACAAACTCCTGAAGGATAACACAGGAAACCAACTTAATGAAATAAGGAAGTTATTACAAGACATGAGTAAGGAAATAGAAATAATGGAAAAATACTAATCAGAAATATTAGAAATGAAAAACAGAGTGATCCAAATAGAAAACTCTGTTGAAAGTCTCACCAGTAGAATGGATCAAGGAAAGGACAGAATACCTAAAGTAGAAGACCAGGTGGCAGATCTAATACAGTCCAACAAAGAGAAAGAAAAAGTCATAGGAAGGCATGAATGAGAATTTCAAGACATTTGGGACACTATGAAGAGATCAAACATAATTCATAATATAGTAGAAGGAGAAGAATTTCACTCCAAAGGCATAATAGGTATTTTCAACAAAATCATATAAGAAAACTTTGCCCAAGTAGGGAAAGTGATGCTACTAGGGAGCCTATAGAATGCCAAACAGACAAAATCAGGCAAGAACCTATAACTGTTAAACTATAGTTAGACTAAAAAACACACAAACCAAAGAAAATATATTGAAAGCAGTTAGAGAGAAAATTCACGTCACATACAAAGGCAAGTCCATCAGGACCACAGCTGATTACTCAACACAAACTTTAAAAGCCAGAGGGGCTTGGAATGATGTATTCTAAGTTTTGAAAGATAACAAGTGTCAACCAAGGTTACTTTGTCCTGTAAAGCTATCCATTCAAATAGATTGACAAATAAGGACATTTCACAACAAAAGCAGGCTAAAGAAATATATGAAAACCAAACCTGCTCTATAGAAAATACTTGAAGGTATCCACCATGCTGAGGAAAATAAAATCACACATAAGGAACCTGGAAAACAAACCATACTCAAATACTAGTTAATACCAGAAAGCATAGGTAAAACCAGAAGATCTACAAAAGAAGAAAAACAGCAAAAATAAATACACACCTTTCAAAAATAACTCTTAATATCATCAGCCTCAATGCCTTAACCAAAAGACACAGGATAACAGACTGTATTAAAAAGCAAAATTCTTCAATTAGTTACCTCCAAGAAACTCACCTTTCCACAAAAGATGAACACTATCTTAGGGTAAAAGGTTGAAAAAGAGTATTGCAAGCAAGTGGGCCTGGAAAACAAGCAGGTATCACTACCTTTGTACAGTTATAAAATATGTGATATATCTTGGCACTGCTAGAGATTAAACTGAGGGCTTTGTGTGTGCTGGACAAGCATCATATCATTGAGCTATATCCTTAGCTATGATTGTTTTTAAGACTCAAAAATTGAACATTTAAAGCTTAAAATGTAAAATATTTAACTAAATGAGATTCTTTAATTGAAGAAAAGTTTTCATAGAAATACAGCCAAAATATACTGTGTTTGCAAAATCTATTGCAGTTACAGTGATATTCAAGGCTTCTCTTCACTCATTTCCACATATGGTTACAGCCAGAAATTCTAGTCTTATGAGCTTCATTCCAGGTAAGTGCCCATTACAGCTGTACCATTTTTCATAGTTCATGGTTTTATTGGGTGTCTTCGAGGTTTATGTAGACAAACACTTACTGTTTCCTATGACTTTCAGGACAGTAACATCCTGTGCAAGTTTGTAGTCAGCTAACAGTATATATGTCACATATCCTGGGTGTATCATTGACTACAGTTTTTAAATGTGCACAATTCTAAGATAGCTGTACAATAAAGAAATCAACTAACACCACATTTCTCTGAACATAAACACTTTATGTAAGTTACATGTTATTGTACAGGCAAATAAATTGCTCTTTAGCTAATTACCCATGTTTTCATGTAAAACATTTATAGTTCAGGAATAATTGCAAAATAAATTATTATTCCTTTCAAGATTTAGCAGAAGTATATTTTAATTAATCCAGCATATGCAGTCTCAGTAGGATTAACACACATACATATGGTATCAAAATCTCATGCCTCATATCTTGAATCCAAAACCAGATTAAATATTTTCTGCTGTGTAGTTTTTACTTCCATCCATGTCTTAAGGTTTATGAACTCCTTGAAGGGATATTAAAAATTCCCCAGTATCATTCTCAAGCCCTACTTTATTAGTGTGCATTGATATGAAACCCTAAGTACTGCTGTAACAGAACTGAAATTCTTTGCATTAAAATATTTCCCTCTGAACTTCCTTCCATACCAGCCCTCATGCCCTAAGGAGATTACTGCAACCCTTATTAGCAAAACCAGAGATCAAAACTCATGAGTTTAGAAGCTTATTTTGCAGTGCAGCACCTCTCTAAGCTGGAAATTGCTTTGTTTGTGCACTTTCAAAGCTTTCTATTTACATAATATGCCATTTGGTTCTGTAGCTGTCCTTTCTGTAATACCTTGATAGTAATGCTTAGAAATAATAATGCTTAAGCATGTCTTTCTATTCAGCCTCCAGCATGAAGTGCAAAGCACATCTCTTTTCAAGATGACTACAGGTCAACAACTGCATTACAGAGAATCTTAGAAAACATCTTACAGAGGAATAAGCAGAAATAATAAACAATGCATATTTCTGATATCCATTTACTTCAGCAAGCAAGCAATTTTATATCTATTTAATCTTATTTAGTGTATTAATATACCCATGAAGTAGAAAAAAATTTTTCCTTAATTTGGCATAAATTTATAGATCATGCACTTGATATAGGTTTTGTTTAATGGAGTGTAAAATAGCCTTTTTTATCTGCTTGTAAATAGTTAACAGAATAAACATAAAATACAAAATCAAAGTTATCATGGATACATTTCATATCTTTTTGTTTTTTTACTGCTTTATAGTAAGCATACCATTTTCATTCTTAGAACCTTGTTTGTTTTTGTTTTTGTTGTTGTTTTCTTTTTGAGGTAGAGTCTTGCTCTAGCCCAGAATGACCTAGTATTCACTTTCTCGTCTCAGGGTGGCCTTGAACTCACAACAGTTCTCCTACCTCTGTCTCCCAAAGTCTGGGATTAAAGTTCCCATTCTTTTTATTCTGAGCACCCTTGAAGAGATAAGTCAACCATCCTAATTTTTTCATTTATTTTAGTTTAAGTCTACTTTTATTTCTGTTTTGACTCTTTCATATATGCATATCATGCATTTTGATCTTATACTACCCAATTATCCTTTTATCTCCATTCTCCTCCCAGTAACATGCTTTTTCTCCCCCATTAATTCCTATGTGTGGTAGCTGGAAGGCTCAATTTCCCCCCTCCCCATAGCCTCATGTGTTTGTGATGAAACTTCAAACTCAGTCCCTAGTTGGTGGCAATTAGGGAGGTGAAGCCTAGCTGTAAGGAGGTGTGTCACCGGGGGCAGATTTTGAAGTTTATGAGAACAGCTTGCTAGTGCTAACTCACTAACTCTCTTGCTAATTCCTGACATGTTCTCCCCACCAAAACGAAGCTTTCCTTCAAAACTGTAATCTGAAATAAAACCATTCTCCCATATGCTATTTTGGTTGGTTGCTTTGTTTTAGCAATAAGAAGATAACTACCACAAACAATACCATCATCATTATCAACAGCAAACATGGCACTGAAGACTGGGGCTATTGTTGCCATAAACCTAATTACATATTTCTTAGTCTTTTAGAACTAATTTTTGTGATGGAAAGATTTAAAACTTTAGACTGGTGAAATCTTATGGTATAGTAAGCAGAGATTGGTGGACCATCATGGAAAAGTTTGAAAGACCTAAAGAGCTTGGTTTATGAGGCTTCTGAGGGGAAGGAGGACTTTGGCAAGACTGAGCTAGAAGGAAGTTTGTGTAAGAGGCTGGCTGTTTTTCTGTATCATGAGATTCTGAGAAAAGTTTAATTTAAAAGTAATGGCCTATGGTGTTTTGTGAAGACATATGACCAGATTCACATCACAGGCCTTTCGATTGAAAGCAGGGTGTATGAAAGGATAGTGCTGAAGGAATTTTCTTGCTCCTCAATGTTGACTTTACTCCTTCTGAAGTAAAAAATTGGGTAGCCCACCTGATACTGGTTTTTGAAGTTCTAACAAATGCAGGAAAGTGAGGGTCACTGGATCTGTAATGGCCACTGGGTGATGTGGAGTAGGGTCACAGTCCTTATATAGAGGCTATAAGGGGTCATGACATAGAGCCATGAAAGTAAACTGTGGATATCACAGGATTTTGGAGATGCCAGTACTATGGGATGGCCCCAAGGAAGGCTTCTTGCTCTAGCTTGAGTGGATCTGCCCAGAAAACAAGCAGCATGGCTGGAGAGGTGAAATTTGGAGCCCAGAGAATTAAATGTTGGTCACAGATGCTGGGCAGTTGTAGGACTTGATATTTGCCTTGCTGGTTTTCAATCTTGCATTAATCTAGGCTTTCCTTGCTATGCCTTCATTTTTCCAAATGGAATGTTTACTGCGTATCATTATGTGTCATAATTATGTACTTTGCATTTTGATTTTACAGGTTCACAGTAAAGAGACTATCAGATGAGGCTTTTTGTTTTGGACTTATGAACATTGTTGGGACTGGTAGAGACTGTGGGGACACTTAAAGTTGGACGGAATGCATTTTCCATCAAGAGTTTGTGGTGAGTCTGTAGGGTAGGAGCAGAATGTAGTAGTTTGAAAGCAAAATGTTCCCCATGTCCTTGTGTAAGTTCATGGATTTAAAAGCTATGCCATACCCAGAAGATCACATTCCACAGCCCTCCTGTTCATCCTCCTGCTTTTACATTTTTTTCTAGCCCTCTTCCTCAAGGTTCCCTAGCCCTCAAAAGGAATGGTTTTGACGTCTATTTAAGGCTAGATTTTGCAAAGGCTTCACAAGCTGGAAATTAGTATCAGGCTTAATCCCAAACGCTCAAGCCTATGGGAGACATTTTACATTCAAAATATCATAAATGATAATCATGAAACAAATTCTTGCCTGTACATTATTTCTTAAAATATTTATTTCCTTAAATATTTAGCCAACATATATTTGATATATGATATAAGGACTAGATACAAAATTGGTGAAAATTAATAATGTTTACTTTTGTAGATGTTACAAATTAATATTAATGTAGAATAATAAAATTGACCTAAGAAAAAGATAAACTAGTTTGATGAATATATTTAAACAATGGAATCACAAAAGCTTCCATGAGGTAGCATACTGAAATGTGAAGAAGCTATACATGTAGGAGGATTACAAACACATGTTCGAAGAAGAACAGCATACTTACTGATGAAGCACCTAGAGAGATAGAAAACAGAAAAGTTCAGGGGGAGAAAAGTTCAGTGTCACCTAACAGGTGCAATGAGCCTAGAAGAGGCAGGGCCAGAGATCTTCTCGCACCATTTTCAGGTGGTAACTGTGGGAGGACATTTAACAGGTAATATTTCCCTAATGGTATTATCAGTCTTAGCCTTCTAGGCTATTGCAGTGTGCAGCAGAGATCAGCATAGACATAGGAGGAACAGCTGGAGAAGATGCACAAGGCTATTAAAGCTCACACAAGAAACAAGCAAGCCTAGAGAACACAGCAGTTCTCAACCAAAGGCCTGTCTACCCCTTTAGGGGTGTTTAAAGCATGGATTTTAGATGCCATGGTGGATAAGGAAAGCTAATGACATTTATTAAGGAAGAACATAATATTTTGTTTAATATGAGGCTCAGTCTGGCCTCTAACATGTTATCCTCCTACTTCCACCTCCTATATGCTGAGATACAGGGGTATAGCACCACACCAAGTTTGACTTAGATATTAAGCATGCAGCAATGTACAGGATAGTCCCACATAAGAGATGAATCACCTTCTCCCCAAATGCTAATAGTGCTCCTGTTGATAATTGCTGGAGTAGAGTGATAGTTAAAGAAACCTAGAGTTAGTGTGGTGTAAAAATAGATGGAAAGGATGCTTAAAATGACTTCTAATTTATGGTGGATAAAACTGAATAGATGTAATCATAAATCAATAATAACAAGAAAGAAATTATCAAGTAAACATAGCATAATTTTATTCTCAAACATGCTGATTATAAATGTATTTGAAGCATCTTTTTATAGATCTTTGGAAAACAATTGGTAAAGTGGCTATAGATGTTAGTACAGTGGTATGGACTTTATACTGGAATGTGACCCTTAGATGATCAAGGAAACATTGTATGGAAAGGTTTAAAATCACTAGAGGTTATTCTCCCAGAATCCAAAAGAAGAGATTTTCAAGCAAGAAACAAAAGATATATATTAGCTAATGTTACTGAAAGAAAAATATAACAAAAATAAAACTGATTGTATTAGCAACATAAAAGTGATGGCTGACCTCAAATGAGGGAGAATATTTTCAGGTGAGAATAGCATATTGGAGGAAGAGACAGAAAATTCATTAATGTCTCTTTTAAGAAACTGCCATGAGAAGAGACAAGCTGCATGCAAAGAAGTATGTAGAAAATAATGTGTGCCAGTTAGTTATATGCACATACTAGAATATCTAGTGATATTTATTGATTTAAGATGGGAAAACTCACCTAATAACTCTCCTGGCTATTCAAGTTGGCTCACTAACCCTCACTTGGCATCCTTCATGTGCTAACAGCATGAGGGAAGGCTGTTCTCATCAAAATCAACTTAATATGCAAAAGAGTGTCTTTGCATTTGATTCTTTATGCAAAGCTTTGCAAACAATATAGTTCTGAATCTGAAATCTAAATCTAGTATATCTTCCTCCACAAACAAAACACAATATTGGGACAGAATGAAAGGAAATAGGTTTGGCATACAGCTCGCAAGACCCACACAAGTTCTGAAATCTATACAAGCACAAATTGCCAGCATCATTTAGTTTTGTAATGAACTCTATTAATAGGTGACTTTTGTAGAATAAGCAGAATCTATTTGAATTGTATAATTTAATGAATTGAGTTATATACATACATTTATCAAACTCATATAATTACAGTGTGATTTTCTCCACCTCTGAATTTCTTCATACTATTCCGACTAACCATGCATTCACCATTCAAGTGAATTGAAGATGAACTATGATTATCATAATGGGTACTTTTCATTTCTAGAACTTCTGTGACTGGAATTGTATGTCATTTAAACTTATGGATCTGGGTGCTTTCTATTGATCAATTTAGATTATTTTTATAATTTTGTGAATCATCAGTTTGTTCCATTGTCTTGATGAGTAGTATTCTAGATGATCTGTTTTAGTTAGTTTGTTTGCTTGCTTGGTTGAGATAAGATATCACAGTAGCCCTGGCTAGAGTGAAGTAGATGGGCTAGAACTCAATACGTACACCAGACTGGCCTCAAACTTAGAGTGATCCTTTGTTCTCTGAATTCTGGATTATAATTTCATGCCACAACATCCAGCAGTACTCAATCATTTTATCCACTCAAAATGAATTGGCAGGAAACTTACTTACATGTGATGTGTGATTGGAGTCCTAGGAGGGACTAGATCTCCACAAAAATGCAGGAGATCTCAGACCAGTGAACCAAAATTTTTAATTGTTGTCCAATCTGTCAAAGAATTGAAAATACATCCTCAGAAGAGATTAAATTATGATATTTATTTTAGGGAGTGTTAGGAGGAATAGCAAAGCAGGAAATCCCAAGCCAGGTGAAGCCTTCCACCTTCTGTGCCTGAATGGGAGGGGGAGAGAAGACAGAGAAAATAGCTCCCACATTGGGAAAGATCTCTGGGGAAGAAGCCTCTCTGGAAGGTTTTAATTGTAGAAAACACAAGAGGAAACAATAAGAAAAAAGAAATTCTGAGAAGGGGAAGGAGAGACAGCTAAGATCTCCCTCACATAGGGAAAGAGCAAGTTAATAGAGCCATAAGGGCAAAGAGAGCTCAGATAAGACAAGCTGACCAAGAGCCAAGAGAGAGCCTTATAGATGTATTTCAAGTCCCTTTTTATGATTCATATGAAATTAAAATGAGTCTCCTAATCTGACTCAGGTGTGAAAGGGAATAACCTGATTGGGAGCTCAAGAGGCTGAGTCAGGGAGGTCCAACCCACAGGTGTGCTAAGCCAGGAAACGTTGATAAAGGAGCAGGAGTGGATGTTTGTAGCCATCTTGGATGAGAGTCTATCAGATGCAGGTCCAACTGCCGCCAGAGCTGGCAGAGTGGCATCTGTGTTTCTGTGGACCAGCCCCTAAATAGCTACCTATAAAAAATAGGCTAGCTTATTCCTAACCTGGGTCAATAGTTTCCCTCTCTGGGCCTATAACCTCTCCTGCCATAAACTTTTGGGTAGATTTCAGGACCCATGACCAATGAAGGGGCAATTAGTTGCCCTAATAGTGCTCATAGCATTATGATACAAATGGGCACTTCCTGCCCTGCTATATATCTCACAGCGTCTACTGTTGTGTGAGATTGTGGATGAATTTTCTTTCCCACCAGGCCTCAGAGCACTTTCCAGCACTCTGCTGCTAATGAGCAGTGAGGAAGCTTCCACCTCAGTACCAGCTTGATTATTCAGTGTCCTTCAACTGAAACAAGTTACTTTCATCAACAAGGTCTTCCATTTTCTTCTGATGCCACAGGGCCCTTTTAAGGAAGAACTCACTGGGAAATATGCTACCATTGTCACTGGGACATTCCTAAAATTACCAAAGGCTCCTGAGATCAGTGATATGCACTTTCTCAGGATGCTTATACTTGAACTTTTTTGAATAAAAATTATTTCAGATTAGTTAACAAAAGGTCTATTTTTGTTTGGCATTTTTGTGTCTTTACTTTTGATTAAACCTTTCCCCATCTCATCTCTTAGTGTAACACTATCCCCACTTAAACCTTTCCATCTCTAGTATTATACCCCTCCACTTCCATATTATATGTGCTCAATTTCCCTCTCCTCTTACGCACTCTTCTCCCTTCTTCCCTTTCTTATGGTCCATTTATAGCTTCCTGGTCTATATTGATTCTTACTACTACCACCACTACTACTACTGACATACATATCTGAACATTTAAAGTTGTATGACACTTGTCTGTCTCAATCTGGGTTATCCCAGTGAAAGCTTTCCAGATCCATCCATTTTCCTGCAAATTTAATAATTTTATTTTATTTAAAGCTGAGTAAAACTCTATAGTGTGCACATGCCATATCTTCATCATCATCAGTTTATGAGCATCTAGGCTGATTCCATTTCCTAGCTATTGTGAATATAGCCATGATAAGCAAAGATGAAAAAGTATCCCTAAATTAGACTACAGAGTCCTTAGATAGAATTTATGCCAAAGTGGTTTAGATGGGTCATATAACAGTTATAGTTTTAGCTTTTTGAGAAACTGCCACACTGATTTCAAAAGTGGCTACACTAGCTTACATTCACACAATGAATTAAGGGGTCTCTTTTGCCATATCATCACCAGCATTTATAGCTTGTTTTCTGTTACTTTCTTTGAAAAGGTTATATTTAAATATATTCTAATTTTATTTATTTATTTGGGAGAGAGAGAGAGAGAGAGAGAGAGAGAGAGAGAGAGAGAGAGAGGGAGGGAGAGAGAATGGATGCATCAGGGCCTCTAGCCACTGCAAATGAACTCCAGATGCATGTGCAATCATGGGCACTGGCTTATGTGGGTCTTGGGGAATCAAACCTAGGTGCGTTGGCTAAGCCATTTGTCTAGTACCAAAATATTATTATTATTACTACTATTATTTTAGTTTTTCAAGGTAGGGTTTCGCTCTAGTCCAGGCTGACCTTGAATTCACTACATACTCTCAGGGTGGCCTTGCACTCACGGTGATCCTCCTACCTGTGCCTCCCGAGTGTTGGCTATAAAGGCATGTGCCACCACACCCTGCCCAAACTATTATTTTTTGATTGATACATGTGGTAGATAGGGGCAGACCATGATCTCTTGCAACTACAAATAAGCATTTCTGTGGAGGGTTTATGTGGGTGGTCTAAGTCTGGAACTCTGGCTAGAACCTTTAGCCACTGGGCCATTTTCCTGACCCCTTGTTTGCTTTCTTGTGCTCACCATTTTGACTAGAGTAGAACTGAGACTCTAAATACTTTTAGTTTACACTTCCCTGATGGTCAGGAGTATTCAACACTTAAATATTTATTAACAATTTTTATTTCTTCTTTTCAGAACTATCTTCTCAGTTCCATGGTCTACCTTATGACTGAGTTATTCATTTTCTTGGTGTTTGGATTTTTATGTTTTAGACAGTCATTCCCTTTCAGATGGATAATGAATATCCAGAAAAGATTTTCTCCCTTTCTATGGGATACCTTGACTCATTTGTTATCTTTGTTGTAATGTATACTTTTTGTTTCATGGAATCCTCCTTGTTGAGTATATGTTTACTGGGAAACAAGGGCCTCATTCAGAAAGTCCTTCCCTTTGGCTGTATCTTGAAGAGAGACTCCTGCTTTTTCTCTAGTGAATTCATAGTTTAGACTCAGATGGTGTGGTCTTTGATCCATTTGGAATTGATTTATGTTCAAGAAGAGAGATACTGGTATAGTTTCATACTTGTACAAAAATTGTAGATAGCCATGCTTTTGGTAACATGGCTATTTTCATGGTAGTAAGTTTTCCAATCCTTGAGAATCTCCTGGTGTCTTTGTCAATTTCTTTCTACATTGTTTCAAGAGTTTTATTTTAGAGGTGACTTAAGTCTTTGGTTATGGATGTTAGTGATGAAAGCAAATATATTTGACTTTTGTGTTGGTTTGAATGTAAAATGTTACTTATGGAATTATGTATTTGAATACTTAATTCCAATCTGGGTCCACTATGTAGAAGGTTGTGGAACTTTAAGTAAGTGGAACCTTACTGCACAGAGTGTGTCATGGAGGGTGGATCTTGAAGTTTCATAATCCAGCCCACTTTGCTGATTGTTAACTTTCTGTCTGAGGAAGTGACCATGTGCCAACAGCTTTCTGCTCCTGCTGTGCTTTCCTTGTGGTGATGGGCTCTACTTCAAGAAACTGTAAGCTAATTTAAACATTTTATGCTTTCTAAGTTGGTTCTGGTTAGCTATTTTGTACCCCAAAAAAAAAAAAAAAAAGATTTGATTTCTTCCAGGCTAGAAATGATAGTCTTATGTTTCTGGCAGTGACAATAGAAAAAATTCCATAACACATTAGAGAGAACAGAGTATAAGTTAATAAAATTATAAATAAAACAGGTGACAGTACCATAAATTGCAATAAAATGGAGAATCATCATGGACTATTTTGAAAACTTACCCTAGGAAAAACACCCTAGAATAACTATATGAAATAGATAAATTCCTAGATATGTATAACCTACAAATTTAAATCATTAAGATATAATTAACAGATACATAACAGTTAATGTGACTGAAACAGTAATAAAAGCCTCCCAATCATATAAAAGCCCAGGGCTACATGGATTCATGCCAAATTCTATCATTTAATGAAAGCTAACATTAGTGCTCCTCAAACTTGTCTACACAATAGAATGGGAAGGATGGCTTCCAAACTCACTCTACAAAGCAAGGATTGTCCTGTTACCAAAATTTGAGACAAATTTCCATCATGAATATGCATACAAATATTCTCAATAAAATTCTTCCAAACAAATTTTAAGAGCACAATAAAAGAATCATACATAATGTCCATAATGTCTAATTTGTTTTTAGTCCAGAGATGCAAAAATGATTGATCACACACAAATCAAGAGGTGAAATTCATCATATAAATAGATTTAAAGACAGCACATAAATAGATTTTGAAAGCATAGTATCATTTCAATCTGTGTCTAAGATTTTTTTTTGACAAAGTTTAACAACTTCTTTTCATAAAAGCCCTGCACTTAAGAATAGAAGAAACAGGACTTCTGGTTAAGATGGTGGCTTAGGTATCACACCAAAGCAGCCTGGGGGGGGGAGCCAAAAAAAGAAAAAAAAACCGGAAACATACACACTTTTACTAAAAAAATGAGGTATAAAGGAAGTTGAAACAGGAGTGGAGAACTAGGAGAGATCCAGAGCATCCAGAGCTCGTATGGGCTGGCAGAAGCTGCTCCTGTGGGATGGCTCTGCATGCAAGACCATGGCGGCATGTGTCAACCAGCCACCAGGCTCTGCTTGAGCTGCAGGAAAAGCCAGAGAGGGGATTTTCCACTCACACTGGAGCTATCTGCAAACTCAACACACACGGCAGAGAACAATGGAGGAGCAGATCACAAGGTAGAAGAACACATGGAACAGCAGGCAAACTATAGCAGCATCAGACCCCTCCCCTTCCCCACCACCAGTGCCCAGCCCTCAGGAACAGAGTAGCAGTCCAGGGACCTGGCCAAACCTACTTGAACTGACAGAGTACCAAAGAGGGACCCAATCAATAGCACAGCTGACACCAAAATCATCCCAAAAGGTAACTGGGATTACACCAGGTCAGTACCTGCCTAATAAACTTGGTATATTTGCCTGAACCAGAAGTGCTAATTGCACCTTCAATATCAGGATAAATTATATGTTAAATCAGATGGATGGTCAAATTTTCCATTCTTAAATAAGCTGTATTTTGGGCTTGGCATTGATTGCTTGTTGAATTACACTGGTTTGTTTACTCTTCTGTTATACATTAGGGAAGAGTCTCACCTGGTCACAAGCTGACTTGGAACCCTCTACAGACCAGAAATCTTAACTGCCTTGTTGTCAGGATTAAGGGAGTGGGTGAGGCACCACACAGTTTAAGGGACAGACAGAGGATCTGGTTGTCATAATACCTAGTCTAGGGTAAATACTCTATACTGTTTTTCATTGCCATTGTACATTGTTTAGTTAAATTTTAGAATCTGCCTGTATTATGTTCCACTGAGCCTACTTGAATACTCTCATAGCAGGCATGCCCAACACCTAGTCACTTTTGTGGATACTCTGAGAGTCTTCAGAGCCACACCTAGCACCTTAAGCTCCTACCCTGAAGATAATATAACATCAGATTGATTGATACGTCTCATAATGCCCAGCTAACTGGAAAATCCAATCATTAAATAATCCAAGATGCAAAAATATATACATTATAACATAAGAAACACCAAAAATCAAGACAATACAAATCCACCAAAAAGTATTAATGCATCAGAAATGACCTCTAGTGAGAATAAGTTAGAAGAAATGCCTGAGAGTGATTTCAAAAGAATGGTTCTAAATATGTTCAAAGAACTCAAAGCAGAAATCAAAGGAAGCAAAGAAGACACAGGATGCCAATTTAATGAAATAAAGAGGTCAATACTAGACATAAGTAAGGAACTAGAAATAATAAGAAAAAACAGTTAGAATTACTAGCAATAAAGAACACAGTTAATGAAATAAAAAACTCTGTAGAAAATCTCACCAGTAGAATGGATGAAGGAGAGGACAGAATATCTAAGCTAGAAGACCATGTGGCAAATCTAATACAGTCCAACAAAGAGAAAGACAAACGAATAGAAAATATGAGTGGGAATTTCAAGATATTTGGGACACTATGAAAAGAACAAACATAAAAATTCATGGCATAGTAGAAGGAGAAAAACTTCACTCCATAGGCATAATTGGCATCGTCAACAAAATCATAGAAGAAAATTTTCCCCAAATTGTGAAAGAGGTGCCAATGCAGATACAGGAATCCTTTAGAACACCGAACAGAAAAAACATGGAAAGAACTTCTCCTCTCCATATTAAAACCAAACTATCAAACATACAAACCAAAGAAAAAATATACCTACAAAGGCAAGCCTATCAGGATTACAGCAGATTAATCAACACAAACTTTAAAAGCCAGAAGGGCATAGAGTGATGAATTCCAAGTTCTGAAAGATAACAACTGTCAACCAAGGTTACGTTATCCTGCAAAGCTATTCATTCAAATAGATGGATAAATAAGGACATTCTATGAAAAAAGTAGGACTATTTGAAGAAAAAAACAGCTCTACAGAAAGTACATGAAAGAATCCTCCATGCTGAAGAAAAAGAAAAACACATATATAAGGTAACAGGAAAAAGCAAACAATACTCAAATACTAGTTAACACAAGAGAGCAAAGGTAAAACTGGAAGAACTCCAAAAAATTGCAAAATGAATATATATGTGTTGCAGTCCGGTTAGCATTGCTGTCAGAAATCACCCAACCAAGAGCAACTTCTGGGAAAATGAGATTTATTTTGGCTTACAGGATCGAGGGGAAGCTCCACGATGGCAGGGGAAAACGATGGCATGAGCAGAGGGTGGACATCACCCCCTGGCCAACAGATGATGGACCACAGCAACAGGAGGATGTGCCAAACACTGGCAAGGGGAAACAGGCTATAAAGCCCATAAGCCCACTCCCAACAATACACTCCCTCCAGGAGGCATTAATTCCCAAATATCCATCAGCTGGGAACCTAGCATTCACAACACCTAAGTTTATGGGGGACACCTGAATCAAACCACCACAATATGTTTCAATAATATCTCTTAATATCAATGGTCTCAATGCCCCAACCATAGGTTTTCAGACAGAATTGAAAAGCAGGATCCTTCAATTTGTTGCCCCCAAGAAACCCACCACTCTACAAAGGATGGACACTATCTTAGGGTGAAAGCTTGGAAAATAGTGTTTCAAGGAAATGGACCTAGAAAACAAGCAGAGGTTGCTATCCTAATCTCTGACAGGGTAGACTTCAGTCCAACATTAATTAAGAAAGATAAGGAAGGCCAATTTATATTCATTGAAGGCACCCTCCAACAGGAGGACTTACAATCCTAAACATATATGCACCTAACATGGGGGCTCCCAAATTCGTCAAACAAACACTATTAGAACTAAGGTCACAGATAACACCAAACACAGTGGTAGTGGGTGACTTTAACACCCCACTCTCATCAATTGACAGGTCATCCCCAAGAAAAAATAAACAAAGAGACACCTGGACTAAATGAAGTCATAGAAGGAATGGACCTAACAGATATATACAGGACATTTCATCCAAATGCTGCAGAATATGCATTCTTTTCAGGAGCACATGGATTATTCTCTAAAATAGACCACATTTTAGGACCCAAAGCAAATCTCACCAAATACAGGAAAATGGAAATAATTCCTTGCATTCTATCTGAACACAATGGAATCAAACTACAAATCAATAGCAAGAAAGGCTATAGAGCATACACAAAATCATGGAAACTAAATAACACATTACTAAATGATGAATGGGTCAATGAAGAAATCAAGAGGAAATTAAAAAAAATTATAGAAACAAGCGACAATGAGAACACAACGTACTAAAATCTCTGGGACACCATGAAGGCAGTCTTAAGAGGTAAATTTATAGCTTTAAGTGCTTATATTAAGAAATTAGAAAGGTCTCAATTAAATGACCTAATGCTTAATCCTAAAGCCTTGGAAAAAGAAGAACAAGGCAAATCCAGTCAGAAGATGGGAAGAAATAATAGAAGATTAGGGCAGAAACTAGTGAAATAGAAACTCAAAAAACAATCCAAAGAATCAATAAAACAAGTAGTTGTTTCTTTGAAATGATAAACAAGATTGATAAGCCCTTAGCAAATATGACCAAAAAAAGAGAGAAGAGGAACAAATTAATTAAATTAGAGATGAAAAAGGTAACATCACAACAGATGCCAGAGAAATTCAAAAAATCAGAGTGACATACTATAAAAGCATATACTCCACAAAGTATGAAAATATGAAAGAAATGGATTATTTCCTTGATTTATATGACCTATGTAAATTAAATCAAGATGAGATTAATCAATTAAATAAACACATAACAAGCATGGAGATGTGAACAGTTATCAAAAATCTCCCATCTAAAAATAGCCCAGGCCCAGATGTATTCACTGCTAAATTTTAACCAGACCTTCAGGGAAGAGCTAACACCATTGCTTCTTAAGCTTTTCCATAAAATAGAAAAAGAGGGAATTGTACCAAACTCCTTCTATGAAGCCAGCATCACCCTGATACCAAAACCAGGCGAAGATAGAACATACAAAAGAAAATTCAACATATTGGTCTTGACAAAGACTTTCTGAATACAATCCAAATTGCTCAGGCAATAAAACCACAGATTAATCACTGGGACCTCATGAAATTACAAAGATTTTGCACGGCAAAGGACACAGTGAAAAAATCAAAGAGGCAACCTACAGAATGGGATATACAAAGAACTCAAATAGTTAAATTATAAGGAATCAAACAAGCCAATCAAAAAATGGGCTATGGAGCTAAATAGAGCATTCTCAAAGGAAGAAATAGGAATGGCATATAAGCATCTAAAAAAATGTTCTACATCACTAGTCATCAGGGAAATACAGATTAAAACTACATTGAGATTCCATCTCACTCCTGTCAGATTGGCCACCATCCTGAAAACAAATGATCATAAATGTTGGCAGGGATGTGGAAAAAGAGGAACTCTTCTACAATGCTGGTGGGAATGCAATCTGGTCCAGCTATTGTAGAAATCATTGTGGATGTTCCTAAAACAGCTAAAGATTGATCTACCATATGACCCAGCTATAGCACTCCTAGGCATATATCCTAAGGACTCATCTCATTTTCTTAGCAGTGCGTGCTCAACCATGTTTATTGCTGCTCAATTTATAATAGCTGGGAAATGGAACCAGCCTAGATGTCCCTCAACTGATGAGTGGATAATGAAAATGTGGTACATTTATACAATGGAGTTCTACTCAGCGGTAAAGAAAAATGAAGTTATGAAATTTGCAGAAAAATGGATGGACCTGGAAAGGATTATACTAAGTGAGGTAAGCCAGGCCCTGAAAGCCAAGGGCCACATGTTATCTCTCATATGTAGATCCTAGCTACAGATGATTGGGCTTCTGTGTGAGAAGGAAAATACTTAGTAGCAGAGGCCAGTAAGTTAAAAAGGAGATATAAAGGGAAGAGAAAAGAAGGGAGGAGGGTACTTAATAGGTTGATATTGTATATATGTAAGTACAATGATTGAGATGGAGAGATAATATGATGGAGAATGGAATTTCAAAGGGGAAAGTGTCAGGGGAGGGAGGGAATTACCATGGGATTTTTTTTATAATTATGGAAAATGTTAATATAAATTTAAAAAATTCAAAAAAAAGGAAATTACACACCAATCTCCTTCATGAACATAGATGCAAAAATTCTCAACATAATATTGGCAAACAGAATACAAGAATATATCAGAAAGATCATTCACCCTGACCAAGTAGGCTTTATCCCAGAGATGCAGGGATGGTTCAATATATGCAAATCAATAAATGTAATACATTATATAAATGTATTGAAGGACAAAAATCACATGATCATCTTATTAGACACAGAGAAAGCATCTGACAAAATCCATCATCCCTTCATGATAAAAGTCCTACAAAGACTGGGAATAGATGGAACATATCTCAATATAATATCGGCTATTTATGACAAGCCTACAGCCAACATATTACTAAATGGAGAAAAACTGGAAGCTTTTCCACTAAAATCAGGAACAAGACAAGGGTGTCTACTGTCCACACTTTAATTTAATATAGTACTGGAAGACTTAGCCTTTACAATAATGCAAGAGACACACATAAAAGTGATATAAACTAGAAAGGAAGAGATCAAGTTATCATTATTTGCAGATGACATGATTCTATGTATAAAGGACCCTAAAGACTCTACTAGCAAACTGTTAGAGCTGATAAAAAACCTACAGCCATGAAGCAGGATACAAAATAAATACAGAGAAATCAGTAGCCTTCATATATGCTAACAACAAACACACAGAGCATGAAATCACTCCCATTCACAATTGCATCAAAGAAAATAAAGTACCTTGCAATAAACCTAACCAAGGAAGTAAAGGATCTCTACAATGAAAACTTTAAAACACTCAAGCAAGAAAAAGACACTAGGAAGTAGAAAAGCATCCCTTGTTCCTGGATTGGAAGAATCAATATTGTGATAAAGAAATCAAAAAGTTAAATAATAAGAAATTAAACAAGCCCATTGATAAATGGGCTATGGAGCTAAATGGAACATTATCAAGGAAAGAAATATGGATGGTGTATAAGCATGTAAAAAAATGTTCTACGTCCCTAGTCATCAGGGAAATGCAGATTAAAACTACATTGAGATTCCATCTCACTCCTGTCAGATTGGCTACCATCATGAAAACAAATGATCATAAATTCTGGTGGGGATGTGGAAAAAGAGGAACCCTTCTACACTGTTGGTGGGAATATAATCTGGTCCAGCCATTGTGGAAATCAGTGTGGAGGTCCCTAAAACAGCTAAAGATTGATCTACCATATGACCCAGCTATAGTACACCTAGGCATATATCCTAAGTACTCATCCCATTTCCATAGAAGTACATGCTCAACCATGTTTATTGCCGCTCAATTCATAATAGGTGGGAAATGGAACCAGCCTAGATGTCCCTCAATGATGAGTGGATAATGAAGATGTGGCACATTTATACAATGGAGTTCTACTCAGCGGTAAAGAAAAATGAAGTTATGAAATTTGCATAAAAATGGATGGATCTGGAAAGGATTATAGTAAGTGAGGTAACACAGGCCCAGAAAGCCAAGTGCCACATATTCTCTTTCATATGTGTATCCTAGCTACAGATGACTGGGCTTCTGAGTGAGAAGGAAAAATCTCAGTAGCAGAGACCAGTATGCTAAAAAATCGATACAAAGGGAAGAAAAAGGAAGGGAGGAGGGTACTTAATAGGTTGGTACTCTAAGTAGAAGAATAGATTATCAGGGGTGAAAAGGCCCAAAGTGAGGTCAGGGGAGGAGATTGAGTACAGGAAAGGGGGAGGGAGGGCTAATCAAAATCTTAGAGGATATAAGTAAATCATATGGAATCCTCTGGTTTTTGACAATGAAACATTCAGGAGCCATAGATCATTGCTAGAAAATTTTCAGTGCCAGTGATGGGATACCTTCCAGTGGGTTGTTGGTCAGGGAGGTCCCTGATGCCCCAAAACATTATAGACCATTGCCGAGGCCTATAAAGATTTTTTTTTTTAACCAAGGGCACTGAAACATGATAGAAAAAAAAATTAATAAATTATTTGATTAAATTACTATTAAATATAAATCATTACATTTAGGACCTTCTATAGTCTTAAAAATATGTTAAAAGCTACTAAAAAAATTCAAAAGCAACCATACTAAAAGAAAATATTTATAGTTGCCATATCTGATCAAAGATTCATACTCATAAAAGTTAATGTATACAATGACATATATAATATATGTATATATATGTGTGTATATATGCATATAATATATCTATTATGTGTGTACATATATGATATTATATATATCAAAAATATACAAATAAATAACTTAAGAACATGCTGTAGCATAAAATATGTATTTGTGACAGTAGAAACATGGCAAGATGTATGCCATTGTAGTTTGCCAGGGACGTGCACATAGAGCGCAATATGACAGTCCTCTCAGTACCCAACCTACATGGCCAATACTAACGTTCAAAGGAATGAAATCTCTCATGCATAGAAAATGGAACTCAAAGTTGTGCAACTTTTGCTCAGCATCAAAGAGAATATCTAAACCACCCCTTCCAAGACTCAGGGAACCTTGCAGGATGGGTTTACAAGAATGTAAGAGAAAAGCCAGGTGTGGTAGTGCACACCATTAATTCCAGCACTCATGAGACAGAGGAAGATCTCTATGACTTTGAGGCCACCCTGAGACTACATAGTTAATTCCAGGTCAGCCTGAGCTATAGTAAAACCCTACCTAAAAAAAAAAAAAAAAAAAAAAAGAATACAAGAGAAGGAGGAGGACAGGGTGTGAAATATTATTTTCTGTATATCACATGGCCCTTTCACTTATAAATTCCCATCAGCTGTTATTTCCTGCTCTAGACTGATCCTGTCAGTACTCAATCATTCTACCTACCCTCCCCCAAAAGAATCACTTCTAAAGATGATAAATTCTTTCAGCAAAGTAGTAGGATATAAAATCAACACACAAAAATGAATAGCCTTACTGCAAAGACAAGCACATGAGGAAAGTGATGAGCAATGCTGGAATAATACTAACCAAGTAATTGAAAGATCTGTACAATGAAAACATAAAAACACTGAAGGAAAACTGAGGACATGAAAAGATGTAGAGACCCCCAATTCTCATGGATTGGAAGAATTAATGTTGTAGAAATGAGCATTCTACAAAAAGCAATATACATATTCAATGAAATTCAATAAAAATTTCTGCAACATTATTCAGAGATTTAGAAAAAATAGTTACAGAATTCATATGGAACTACACAAAGCATTGGATATCCAAAACAATCCTCGGCAAGAGAAATATTTCTAGAAGTATAACCATAACTAATTTCAAGATATACTACAATTACATATACATAGTAATAAAAACAGCATGGTACTGGCACAAAAATTGACATATAGACCAATGGAATAGGATAGAAGATCCAGGTCCAAGTTCAAGAAATTACAGTTACCTGAACTTTGACAAAGGAGCCAACAACACACACTAGAGGGAAAAAAATCTCAACATTTCTAACAATGCTGTTGGATAAATTGGGTAACCATATGAAGAATGAATCTTGGTCTGCTTCTCTCACCCTGTACAAAAATTAACTAAAATGGATTAAGGATATCAATGAAAGATCTAAATCTATAATAATTGGAAAAAACATTATAAAATTATTATAAAATAACTGGAAGAACACTCCAAGATATAGGATTTGGAAAAGACTTTCTGAATAAGACTTAAGTTGTGCATGAGCGCAGGAAATTAGAGAAATATTCAACCAGTGGGATCTCAAGAAACTAAAAAAACCTATTTCAAATATTCAAATGATCAACAGAGCCAATAGACAACCATAGAATGGGATAAAAATCTTTGCCAGCTATACCACAAACAGAGGTCTCATATCTATAATCTGCAAAGAACTCAAAAAACTAAGCAATTTAAAAAAATCAAATATTTTACTAAAAAAATGTGGCAGAAACCTGAACAGATCTCTAGAAAGGAAGAAATACAAATGGTGAATATTTACTTATTCAAGAACCTTCATTAAAACAACTTTGAGATTCTCACTATAGTCAGGATGTCAATTATGAAAAAAAATCAAATGACAGTAAATGTTAATGAGGCTTTGGGGAAAGAGTGACATTTATTTATTGCTGGTGGAAGTGCAAACTTGTACAACTATGGAAATCAGTATGGAGACTTGTGAAAAAGAATAGATTTACTATTGGAGATCTGTATACTCCTGGGATTTTACCCTAAAGACTCCACTCTTTACTTCAGAGATACTTCCTCACCCATGTTTATTGCCACTGTATTCACAATAGCTAGGAATTGGAAGCAGCCCAGATGACCATTGACTGATGAATGGATAATGAAGGTGTGGAACATATACACAATGGAAATCTACTGATGAGTAAGGAAAAATGAAATAATGTTATTCACAGGAAAATGGATGGACTTGGGAAAAATATTTTAAGCAAGGTCACACAGAGTAACATGGTCAAATGCTGCATGTTTTCTATCCTATGTGGCTCCTAATCTATACCAGATGTAGTTGAGTGAAATGGGGGTAAGCATTAGTATTATGGATATAAAACTAGAATGAGACCAGGTAATTGTGAGAATAGGGAAGGGGAAGAAGAAAGGACACCTGACAAACTAGTAGAGGGAAACAACATATGATAATATATGGTATGGGTTGTGAGAGTTGGTGGGGGTTGGGGGAATGAAGGGTGGGGAAGGGGATTACACAAAACTAAAGACTAAAGTATTTTGTACAATAGGAACCTTCCTCCTGGATACCAGTTTACAAGATATAACCTCTAATTAAGAAAAGTGGACAGTCCAGACTAATGCCCCTTAGAAGGTGGAGAAATCTTAATCTTAAAACTATTGCCTCTGGCTGGTGAATCTCCAGAGCAGAACAGGGACACGCCCCATAGCAAGCAGCTCTCCAGGGAGATCTGTGAGGTGCCAAGCACTTGGTTACCACCTGCTAGAGCTAAAAGGTAAGACCCCATTGCTAAAGACAACACAGACTGCTATCTTAGGACATTGAGTGACCACTAAGAGTAAAGCCAGGCTTCTTCTTGAAAATTTAATGGTTCTGAGAGTTTGGGTGATAATGTCATCTCTAACCTCATGAATAAGCAGAGGACCTGGCGAGCAACACAATCAACAAGCAGGATTAGAAGTACATACCTGTACAATAGTGGCAACAAGCCTATGATGGTAACCTATTGCCCTCTTATTAGACATGAAGCTTTCTGCATGGGAGAGAACTCATAATTTGTATTGGAACCTTAGTCAGAATCCCATGGCCAGGAAACTCACAAGCCCCAAAGAGCAGCTCCTGTTGGTCTCTGGATAAGTAGAGTCAGCATACACATGAAAATGTCTCTCAATTTCTATGCATATCCCCCTTAGTCAATGCTACTCTCCCTCTTGGCTGGAGAATTTTTTTATTTTAATTTTAATTTATTTAATTTATTTATTTTTTTACTGATAGAAGAGAATACTGGGGGGATACCCAAGATCCATTAATATGTCAAAAAAAGATAGCCAACTGCTCACCACAAGATGTGCCACATGTAACAAATTTACTGGTATCCAGGAGAAATTGCAAAGGAAGAAATGACATGTGTATTGCTCCCAATGCTAACCTGACAATTGACTACAGGGAAAAGGCAACAAACATGGGAGTTGAAGAGAAGGAGGATAGTGGGAAGAAGGATACACAGGAGGATTAAAATGCATTAAATATGTTTGAAAATTTCTTCTATCTAGCTGAAGATTGTACCTATTCGTCAATCTTCACTCTGCCCTTCCTTCCTCTGTCATTTCCAGCCTCTGAGCATCACTAGTTCATTGCCTTATGTGGAAATGGTGGAAACACAAACATGTCAGTCTCACTGTATATTGTGTTGGAATTGACTTTTGATGTAATGTGTAGTAGATTCTGCTTTATAGAATTTGGAGAACATGTGTTTGGTGCATATATGTTTATGATTTTAAAACCCTCTTGTTGAATTATTTCCCTAATGAGTATAAGGTGAACTTATGATTACTTTTGGTTTAAAGTCTCTCATCAGATATCAGTATCATCATACCTGCTTGTTTCCTAGTTCCATTTGCTCAGACTATATTTTTACAACATCTACCTTGTCTGTCTTTAGTGGTAAGGTAGAACCCTACCTGAGGAGGTTTGTCTGTGGGTTCAGAGTCAGCTCACTTTGCTGTACTCTCTCTGTTGTGGGTGTGTGATGGGAAACAGTTGCTTTTTTTCTGCCATGATGATGCTTCTCCTTAAGACTATAAGCCTGAATTAAATCCTTTCCTCCAATAGGCAGCTTCTGGTCCAGTGTTTTGTTCTAGCAGTGAGAAGCTAACTGCTATAAGTTGGTTATACCATACTTTTGAAGAGGATAAGGAAAATTATACACTTATTAGTAGAGACCTGGACTCTCCATTTTGGACCCATTCATTATATTGCTTCTGAACCAGGACAAATATCAGTTCTCTCTTCCTTTTTGTAGAATAATTTAACCATAGATAAGCTTCAAAAGCACCTCAGAAGAAGCATGGTGCTGCATCTGCTGGTGCCTGATACCACATAGTCAAATTCCATCATGACTGCTGAAGTACTCCATTTCATGACTCGCTGAATCCAATGATATCAAGATCATAATAACAACGTTAAGTCTATATTTTTGTACAAAAAATTATATTTTAGTCTCTACCAGTTTTAATATCAAGACAGATGATACTGTTTTAAAGCTAATAATTCTGATTGCTCCATGACTCTATGGTCCTTTTCTACAATTTTTCTACCAGAGCTTGCCAGAGGTACTACAAGACACCATTATCCATCAAAGATAAATGTTTAAATTTATTTTTAGATCTTTTGTCAGTCTGATAATCTAAAAGACCCAGTGAACTCTTAATGTCTTGCCTTTCTTTTCCGGGGATGTGCTGCACAGTTAGGTGTTCACCATCTTGGCCAGAAGTCATAAACTTGGTCTGACAATTAAATAGCCAAACTGATTCATTGTAGCCCTGACCTACGACATGGCCCAGTCTTATATTTGAGCCATTCCTACAGCTATAATTAAAACATGTAAAATATTTTATTTACTAATTGGTTGATTGATTTGCAAAACTGTGTGTGAGAGAGAGAAAGAGACAGATAGTAAGAGAAATAATGGGCATGCAATGACCTCTACCCACTGCAAAAGAATTCCAGCCACATATGCCACCTTGTGCATCTGGTTTATGTGGGTCTTGGGGAAATGAATCTAGGTCTTTAGGCTTTAGAGGAAAGCACCTTAACTGTTACACCATCACTCTGTCCCTGGAATTCTTTTTAATCATCTGCCAAGTATATCGCAACTATATCCCTGTATGTTATAATACCTTTGAATTCCAAAGGGAGCTCTAAGTTCCTTTGATTGATTTTCAAAGAAGTAGTTGTCCCTTATCTTAGAGTCTTAGTCCACAATCCTTTTAATAAAGACTTACTAAGTCAATATTGATGGAATAATTCTCTATTATAACCACACAATTGCTGCTCAAGTGTGAGAGAAGTCATTGGTCACCTGGTAATGAATGAACATGGGTTGTCTTCCAGCAAAACTTTATCAACAAAATAAGGAACATGGGCTAAAATTTGCTATTACATGCCTCAGAATGATATTCTAAAATGCCCCAGGAAATGATCTACGGGAGAGATGGAGAAAAGGAGGGATAGGAGTGTTAATCAAAATTAAAAGTGTTTTTAATAAGCCATATGGAAGCCTACTTCTTCACTAGTTAGTAGTAGTAGAAAATATATAGAGAGAGATAGATAGATAGATAGATAGATAGATAGAGAGAGAGAGAGAGAGAGAGATAGATAATAGACAGAGTTTAGGCAGAAGTATTCTGTGGAGAAGGATAGTGTTAGGGCCATTAGTGGGATACCTTCCATGATGTTTTGAGTTTTGTTGGTGTAGGATTTCCTTGATGTCCCCAAAATATTAAAAATTATTACCATCATTATGATTTCCCATCAGAACTAGATGATAAGACCCTATTGCTGAAGAATCCATATAATTGTACTGCAGGTCACTGAGAAATCAAGCTGGAGCTGAGCTGGAAGCCTCCTCCCTGTTGATTAGCTGACAGGATGCTAGAAAGACTTTGGCAGTCAGTTAGGGGAGAAAAGTCATCAATGTTCTTAACCACCTCTACAGCTGGCTATCCAGGCCAAATATGTCAATTGGTGCAATGGTGGCATGCTTGTTATGGGAGAAAACAACTGCTCTCTGATTCAATTGAGGCTAGCTGCATCTGAGGGAATTCTTTCCTGGTACTGGTTGAGAACCTAATCAAAAACCTATGGTTTTGGAGTTCATAAGCCTAGGGAGAAACTACTACTATTGTCTGGCTAAATTATATACATTATGCACACCAAACTGCCCTATAGACACCACCTTTTATGCCCATATATTAATGCTACTCTCATTTTTGGCTAGAGAAGCTAGAATGTTGCTAGAAAAATTTCAGTGTCAGGGATGGGATACCTTCCAGTGAGTTGTTGGCCAGGGAGGTCCTTGATGCCCCCAAAGCACTATAGGCCATTGCCAAGGCCCTTGTTTTCCCACCAGGAATAGATGGTAAGACCCTATTGCTGAAGACTCCATGTACTGGGGCTGCAAGGCCACTGAGAAATCCTGCTGAAACTCAGCTGATAACCTTCTCCATGTAGACCAGCTGACAGAAAGCTGGAAGAAGCCATTCTGCATGCAGTTAAATGGGAGAGAGAGAAATCTCCAGTGAATATACTCAACAGCAAACACTGCAAGTCTTATACTTTGTCAGCCAGGCCAAAAGAGCCAACCGGTGCAATAGTGGCACATATGTCATGGTGGAAACCAACTGCCCTCTAACTGGACTGGAGGCCTACTCCATGGTAGGGAATTCATCCCTGATACTGAAAACTTGAAACAGGGGCTGTTGTCTGACTAAATGTATATACTGTGCTTATCAAACTGCCCAGTAAGCACTTCTCTTAATGGTTATACCCTTATCTTAATGCTACTCTCAGTTTTTGTAGAGAATCATCTTTTTTCAGATGACAGTGACCTTGGGGTGACTCAGAAGGCATCATGGGGCTGGAAAGAAGTGACAGGAGTGCTCAGCACTGCAATATCTCTATCATACCTTCCAAGTCTCAGGGTCTGTTGCAGAAGAGGTGGCAGAAAGAATGCAGGAGCCAATGGAAAGGTATGACTCCTTATAACATGCTACCTCCAGACATAAAATGTCCTAAATATCCATGTCTTCAGAGTGTCTGACACTACCCACACAAGACCATCACAATAGGAGGAAAAGATAATGACATCAAAATAAAAGAGACTGAGCTGGAGAAATGGCTTAGCAGTTAAGTGCTTGCCTGTGAAGCCTAAGGACCCCAGTTCAAGGCTTGATTCCCCAGGACCCACGTTAGCCAGATGCACAAGGGGGCACACGCATCTGGAGTTCGTTTGCAGTGGCTGGAAGCCCTGGTGCACCCATTCTCGCTCTCTCTCTATCTGCCTCTTTCTCTCTCTGTCATTCTCAAATAAATAAATAAAAATGAATGTAAAAAAGTATAAAAAAAAATAAAAGAGACTGATTGAGAGGGGGTGGGGATATGATGGAGAATGGAGTTTCAAAGGGGAAAGTAGGGTATGGAGGGCATTACCATAGGATATTGTTTACAATCATGGAAGTGTTAATTAAAAATTAATTAATTAAAAAAACGCACAAAAAATAAATTTGTCAAGAGTTAATAAAAGAAAATTAATTCATGTTTGTTTAATTGAGGGAACTGAATCCCATATCACTTGTGTTATTTCTTATTATATTTTATATCATGCTCATTTCACAGGTAACTCATGTAAATAAGGCTATTGCAGAAATACAGTAAGTATGGAAGTAATTTAGTGGTTGCCCCAATAATAACTATGAAGAACAAGCTAGAGAATTCTATTAAAATTGAATTTTAATTGTCAAATATGTTATGTTGCTATATGAAACCTTAACATCAATGATAATTAAAATCATTGTTTGATTTTTGTTCCATATTTTAAAAAGGTGCTGTTTTCCTGATGAACCAGATACCAGCACAAGAGGGAAGGAGACCAACACAGAGAAAAATCAATTCCTACCAAACCAGAGAGCCAGAGCCTCAGAGGACCCCAACACCTCATCACTGAAGCAGACCAAAAATGAACCCAACATAGCTCAGGGAAATTTTGCGGAAGAGAGGGCGGAAAGTATGTCAGAGCCACATGTTGGGTCATGATATGTAGAGACATTTATCGTACCAATAACTGTGGGCTAACTCAATAATGCACGACCCATATACATTAACAAGGAGGGGCCATCGGGGAGAGGGTAGGTCATGGATGAGCCTACTAATGGTACCAAACTGCCTGTATTTGCTGAATAGAAAACTAATAAAAAAATTTAAAAAATGTCTCCTTATTCTATTTAGAACAACACTAATCTTTAAGACATGCATAGCTTATCACAGTGGTGCATCTAGATACAAGTTTTAATTAAATGCTAGAATTTATGATCAAGATGGCCTTGAGTTACAGTTCAGCAGCTTGAATCAAATATCAGTCAATAATTCCATAGCCAGCTTTGCTTGATGCTGCATGTCCCCCCCGCCTCCCTCTCTCTTTCTCCCCTATATGCTATTATGTAATATCACTCTACAAAGTCCTGATCTGAGTTCTAGGTCTTCTGTTTCATACATTCAGGTTATTGGTCCTGGAATAGCTTCTATTAATAAGCTATTCTCTACTGATTCTTATGTCAATTAACATTTAGGTGATGGGCTCTCACTTTTGAATCTGAAGTTGCTATAAGGTGAATCACTTCTTAACCCCATGTCAAAACTGTTCTAGAATCTGATAATTTTAACCTTGATTGCTGGTTCATTCTTCTAACTTAGCTGCTGCTTAGTAACTGATTTTGTTCCTGGATCTTATTTCCTCCCACAACCCTGTGATTCTTGTCAGCTCCATCTTTTCTTCTACCATGACTCACTACTTTGCAAACTGAAGTCTTTTACTCTACCTCCCTTCATTCAATCCTTCTACAAATAAGGGTTCTATCCTTAAGCCATGTGTGCTGCTCTATGTTCTTGCTATTTTTACAGACTGCTTAGCTGCTTACTATATCACTCTATCCTTACAGCACTGTAAGTGTGGTTCTCCCTACCTACAAGCTGAAAGTGTCTGGATTCAACCTCAGATCAGTAATACTTGAAAAAAAATATCTGAAAATGTTCAGACGATTTTCTTGTCAATAATATTTAATCAATATAGTGTATCATCCAATCATATAACATTTGCATGGCATTGCATATTTAAAACACCTAAAGGTGACAAAGTATGCAGGATGTGTGAGGGTAATATGCAAATAATTGTGACATAATATTAAAGAAACATGAATGTGTAGAAATTTGTATCCCTAGGAGCCCAGATAACATTCTCCCATGGATAAAAAGAAAGGGTTCTGTAGTAGACTGCTTCATACTGCTGGGATGAACCTCCAGACTAGTCACAGATATGGAGGAAAGGATATTAATTGAAGCTTATAGATCCAGGAGAAGGTCCATAATGGCAGAAGAAGCTGGGCTACTTTCACAGATCCAAGCAAAGAGAATACTCACCACCAAAAAGTAAGAGCAAAACTGTTTGCCAAGCCTCGGAGAACAGCAGGCAGAACTCAGGCCCTTCACATATCTTTAGACAAGAATTCCAAATTCACTCCCATACCTTAGCTCGGGACACTAGGATATGCCCAGTGTGACACCTCCTTCAGCTAGGTGGCTGCAGATCTAAATTATAAATTTAACCTACACAAGACCACTACAATAGGAGGAAAAGATAATGACATCATGATAAAAGAGAGACAGATTGCGAGGTGGAAGGGATATGATGGAGAGTGGAGTTGTGAAGGGGAAAGTGAGAGGGGTGGGAGTTGTCATGGCTTATTATCTATAATTATAGAAGTTGTCAACAATAAAAGTAAAAATAAAATATAAAAGTTAAAACCTAATAAATTCCTATATCTTTTGGGGAGTATCCATTCAAACTACCACCTGTTCTATATATTTTTAAATATATATATAATGTATTTGAGTGCTTTCCATATCAGAAACTCTGGGATGTCATGTTCATGTTTCTTTCTGAGTGGAGCCTTTCACACTATGTAACACACACACTAGCCTATGAAGTAGCTACAGTGGGATTATTCCCAGACAAAGTACCGAGGGTAGCTTCTTATAATAATATACTCTAGAAATGAATGTGTGCCAGAAATAGGACTATGGTGTTTCTTCTGACTTTCATAATAATTCTATACATTTTTGGCCTCTGAAACACCAGTTCTACCTCTATACCTATTTCATTAAAGCCTCATTCAGTTACTTCCTCTATATTCCTTATCTTGTACACATTAGTATTTCCCAAGAGATTATCTTGATCTTTTTTTGTAGCCATGTGACTGTTAACATTGAAAAGATGACTCATAAAGTCACATTTCCCAAGTGATATATATATATATATATATATATATATATATATATATATATGCCATAAAATGAGATATTCTATAACTGATTCGCTATTATTCTGTTGGAAATCACATCCCAGTCAATAATATATGTATTATTAGAACTATTTCCATGCTTAGGTTTTCTATTAATCAGCTGTACTTGTAAATGTGTAGCTCAGAAGTTACATCTTCAGGGTAGGCGATCAAGATGCCAAATGTGGCTTTTGTATTCCTTACTTCCAGTGTAATAACAGTAGTGACCCAAACTGGTGGATATGCCTCCTATGTGAATGTCCTAGTAGCAAATTAATAGTAATGTCCCCATGGACTTTCATAATTACTGGTGGGTAAACAAACAAGGCTGGTATGAGGTATGCTAAGGTTTTGGTTACTTAAATCTAGGAGTGGCATAAATGTGTTAGGGTGAAAACTAGTATTAACAGTGAAAAAGATGTAGGTGCTGTAAGTATCTGGGAAAGAGAACATGGGGTACCTTTAGTTTCCACATATTTTAGGGGTTTTTGAGTCTATGGAAGGTTTTATTCATGGAGAATAAAGAGGATGGGATAAAAGGAGAGAAGGTGACAAAAGAATGGAAAAAGCGTTAAAGTGAATGAGTATTGGGAATAGTAGTAAAGAGATCTCGAAGTATGGTAAGTGGAGAAAAATACAAACAAACCAGACATCTAATGCATCATCATTATTTCCACCCTTTTGTAGGGGGGGATAAATCAACAGAAGGTTTACAACACATTTCAAATAGATGAAAGGGTACTAAATTGTCACAAGGGCCTCTGGTATAATTCATGGTTTATACACATGTTTAAGGTTACACAACTTTCTTAAATAACTTATGGTGACTATGAAAAATTCTTTTTTTTTTAATTTTGTTTTTATTTATTTATTTGAGAGAGACAGACAAAGAGAGAAAGACAGATAGAGGGAGAGAGAGAGAATAGGTGCACCAGGGCTTCCAGCCTCTGCAAACGAACTCCAGATGCATGCTCCCCCTTGTGCATCTGGCTAACGTGGGACCTGGGGAACCGAGCCTCAAACCGGGGTCCTTAGGCTTCACAGGCAAGCGCTTAACTGCTGAGCCATCTCTCCAGCCCTATGAAAAATTCTTAAAAGGATTACTTCTTCAAAAATTTGTCTTTAAATATGGATGCTTTTTTAATAAGCCAAACCAAAATAACAATTAAAATATTAAGCAAACATGCATAATGAGCAAAATTCAAACCACTGGTAAGTCGGGATTTGTAACAGAGTTTCCATCCCATTTGAAAACCTTTAAAAATCTATTTCATGGAGTCTTGTAATTTGTTCATCATTTATTAATGATAAATGAGGCAAATAAAATATTCAGCTTCTTGTAATGTTACAAAATGAAAGATATTGGCATCTTTTCGGTTTGATTTTCCTATTTGGACTTTTCAAATGGGCTATAGTGTTCCTTTGTAGACTGTGTGCTTCTTTCAAGTCACTAAATACTCATTAACCTTATTATGTCTAACATATTTCTATTGCTCATTTCAATGAATAATTTGATATCAATACTAAAATATGCCAATAGACTCTAGAATGTCCTTAAATAAGCTCTCCTTTCATGTGAGAATTTAATTGCTTCTTCTGCTCCAAGTTGTCACTTCAAGAGATTTTATTGCTGCTTTAATATTTTAAATTATTACTCTTCTCATCACCCTTCTGGCATTTTCATGAGGTGCTTTACAGAGACACCAATTGTGTATGCTTGAACACCTTTTCCAATTCCTTATTAAAATGTTTTACATTGCTCTCTAGTCAACTTACACTTATTAGGACAAGTATCAGGTATAGTGTCATTCAACATAAGTTATATTCTGCAAGGCTCAGAGTAGCTGCATTCTACCTATCTAGTTCCAATTTTTTAATAAGTATATAATTTATTCTACTTATTATTGTGGATGACTTTTGCTTATAATTAGATCCAAGTATGGAAAGCTAACAATATACTTAAACAATAAAAATATCTTTTTTTAAAAGATTTTATGTTCTATTTATTTATTAGAGACAGAAAGAACTCCAGACACATGCACCACCATGTGCATCTGGCTTTTGTGGGACCTGGAGAATTGACCCTGGGTCCTTAGGCTTCGCAGGCATGTGCCTTAATTGCTAAGCCATCTCTCCAGCCCATAAAAAAAAAAAAAAAAAAAAAAATCTTAAAGGCTTTCTATTTTTTTTTTAAAATTCTAAATTAAAAAAAATAGAAACATGTTTTTCATAGGATTTGTAAGTTTGTCTTATCATTTTAAAGTCGTTGCACAACCCAGCCTCATCTGGGCAGATTTCTTGCCCAGGGTAACAATTAGATTCTTGTTGTTCTTCATTTCCAATTTCACAAGAACACCTCTGTGTCTTGAAAGAAGTAATTCAATCACATTACTGATAGATGGGTGAATCATTAGCAAGTCCAAGTAAATTACTCTACAAAACAAAAACAAAACTGTTGAGTCTATATGAATGGTAATTAATTATAGTGAATTACAAAGCCAGTGTTCATTGAGGATAACTTACCTAGACTTTCCATCCTGTGTGCCATTATATTACTTAATAATGTCCAGCAGTATTAGTTTCAATGCACAGGTTTCTTTTTTTATTAGAAATCTAGGCATTTTAGTTCACTTCATAACCATCTTATTTTATGTCAAGTGTCCAAAAGAAAAATAAAGGATTCAATTTCTTAATTTCTATTTTTTTCTGTTATCTGTTGTATTTAGTTTTTATTACTTATGCACACTGTGTATACCATGATGAAAAGTGTAATTTTTTAGTATTTAATTAAATATTGACTCTGTGTGATCAGCACACTCACACACCAGAGTGTATGTAACTATTTTGCTAAGTTTTGCATGTGGTTTGAGTCATTCCCAAGACAGTCATGCATGGAAAGCATATGCCCCAGGGTAATAATGTAGGACCTTTAGGAAGGGAGGCCAATCATAGATCTTGATGTCAAACAGGAAATTACCCCAGAATGATCTAAGACAGCTCTTTTTGGAGCTTGTGCTCACTTGAGAGTGAACATTATAACAGAAACCTGACGCCGGGATCATTCTCTGCCTTCTACTTTCCAGACGCTTCATTTTTCTCCTGCACATACTCTCTCCATTTACCAGTGGACCCTCAGTAGAGCTGGTATGGTTCTCTCTGGACTTCCATCCTTCAAAATGCTAGCTGAATACATCTTTTTGCTTTATAAACTTAGCCTGTATCAGGCTAAATATGCCTTCATAGTAGTGCAAAATAAAGTAATAGTGTATACCTCTCTCATAGCTATGCAAAAAGACCTGACAGAAACAATCTGAGGATGGAAGACTTATTTTGGCTCACAGCTTCAGTAATTTCAGTTCATAGTCCTTAGCTATTAATTCTTGGTCCATGGTGAGGATAAACATCACAGAGAGGAGTATGTAGAGGTACAAATTGTTTACCTCATGTAAGTTGAGAGGAAGGATGGGACAGGGCCTAGGCATAACCTTCAAAAGCATGCCTCCAGTGACAAATCTTCCAGAGCTTCCCAAAATACGTCCTGTAGCTATACCAAGCATTCAACATATGAGATGTCAGGCATTTAATATATAAACCATAGCAAATATAGAACTATAGGAAACATGGAAGATGACACTTTACTGTTGAGTAAATCACTCTTATTAATTCATTTTTCAGTAGATCATGCTAAATCTGTGCTTACCTATCCCAAACAATATGAGTTTAGAGTTCATTTTCTGAGAGTAAGTTAGAGCTGGACATGGTAGTACAAATCCCGGAATTTAGAAGGTAAAGCAGAAGGGTCAAGAATTTAAGGGCTAGAGAGATGGCTTAGTGGTTAAGCACTTGCTTGTGAAGCCTAAGGACCCTGGTTCAAGGCTTGGTTCCCCAGGACTCATGTTAGCCAGATGCACAAGGGGGTGCACACATCTGGAGTTTGTTTGCAGTGGCTGGGAGCCCTGGCACACCCATTATCTCTCTCTTTCTTTCTCGCCCTGCCTCTTTCTCTCTCTCTGTCACTCTCAAATAAATAAATAAATAAGAATGAACAAAAAAATTAATAAAAAGAATTCAAGTTCATCTGTCACTCTCAAATAAATAAATAAGAATGAGCAGAATTGGCTCCCTTCTATTGACATTTCAAATTAAGAACCTGGATAGTATAATAAGACTCAGACACAACACACATGCTATGATTAAAATATTTAAAATGGAGAATAGTTGATTTTCATTGATGAAGATAGAAATTATTTTTTGAGTTATTAGCTATATTTTATGTACATAACAGGAAACTGTTAGAAGTATGTAAAAATAACTTTCAAGCCTGAAAGCTGGAGAAGCTGAAAGAGTCTACTGATCCTAAGAAGCTGCTTTACCATATCTCATACCCTAATTTTAAGGGCTCCTGAGAAAGAAACCAGCCAGCACTATAAGGATTAAATCATTAACTGTCTTTTTCTTGGTACTGAAAATGGATGTGGAATCAACCAAATTATTCATGGCAGTGATTTCAGGTTTCCTTTCTGAAATCACATGACACAATGAAGAAATTTTGTGCAATTGATTCATGGGCATTCAGTAACTAATGCATAGAAAATTGGTAGGGAACAAATATAAGAAAATCTTTTTAGAAAACTTCAATCACAACCCTAGTGAATTTTTCTCAAAAAAATCCTAAATAAAATGAGTCAGTTGAAGATGACACTCACAAAGCATAAAATTTATGGATGTTTATATGCCATCTGTATTTCTTTTTTTGAGAATGATTTAGTTCCATCGCCAGTTTTTTTAATTGGGTTGTTTGGTTTCTTTTTATTTAGTTTTCTGAGTTATTTGTATATCCTAGATATCAATCCTCTGTCATGTGTATGTGGCAAAGATTTTCTCCCATTCTGTAGGTTACTTCTTTGCTCTATTCACAGTGTCCTTGGCTATACAAAAACTTTGTAACTTCATGAAGTTCCAGTGATTTATTAGTAGTTTTGTTTCCTGAGCAAATAGGATTATATTCAGAAGGTTATTTCCTAGGTCAGTATGTTGAAGAGTTTCCCCTACTTTTTCCTCTAAAAGTTTCAGAGTTCTAGGTCTGATATTAAGGTCTTTTATCAATTTGGACTTGATTCTTGTGCATAGAGATAAATAAGGATTTATTTTTATCCTTCTACACATAGATATTCAGTTTTCCCAGCACCATTTGTTAAAGAGTCTGTCTTTTCTCCAGTGAGTATTTTTGGCATATTTGTCAAAGATCAGGTGGCTGTAGCTGTCCAGACTTACATCTGAGTCATCTATTCTGTTCCATTGATCTATGTTTCTGTTTTTGTACCAGCACTTAAACTTTTTTTCTTATTATGGCATTGTAATATAGCTTAAAATTCGGTACAGTGATACTGCCAGTCTTATTTTTGTTGCTCAAAGTTGTTTTGGATATTTGAGGATTTTTATGCTTCATAATGAATTTTAGGACTGTTTATTCTATTTCTGTGAAGAATGTCATTGTAATGGGGATTTCACTAAATGTGTAGATTGCTTTTGGTAATATTTACATTTTGACAATATTGGTTCTTCCAATACAACACCATGAGATGTCTTTCCATTTCCTACTGTCTACTGCAATTTCTCACTTGAATGTTTTAAAGTTTTAATTGTAGAGATCCTTCATTTCCTTGGTTAGGTTTATTCCAAGGTGCTTTTCATTTTTTTGAGACAATTGTGAATGTAAATGGTTCACTGATTTCATCCCTTGCATGTTTGTTGTTAGTGTACAGGAAAGCTACTGATTTCTGTGTATTTATTTTGAATCCTGCTACATTGCTGTAGGTGTTTATAACCTCTAACAGTTTTCTGGTAGAGTCTTCAAGGTCCTTTGTTTATAGAATCATATCATCTACAAATAATAATAACATTTTGCTCTCTTACTTTCCAATTTCTATTTCTTTTATGGGTGTCTCTTGTCTTATTGTGATAGCTAAGACTTCTAGTACTATATTAAATAAAAAGTGAAGACATTGGAACCCTTGTCATGTTCCTTATTTTAGTGAAAAAAATTTCAATATTTTCCCACTTAGTATTACGTTTGCTGTAGGTTTGTCATAAATACCATTTATTATGTTGAGATATGCTTCTTCTATTCATAGTTTCTTTAGGAGTTTTACCATGAAGGGATGTTGAATTTTTGTTGAATGTCTTTTTGACATTAAGTTGTTGATTTCAATTTTTATAATTTCTTAATATAAGCACTTAAGGCTATAAATTTTCCCTTTTACTGCTGTGGTGGTTTGATTAAGGTGTCCCCCATAAACTTAGGTGTTCTGAATGCTAGATTCGCAGATGATGGCGATTTGGGAATTAAAACCTTCTGGAGGGAGTGTATTGTTGGGGGCAGGCTTATGGGTGTTATAGCCAATTTCCCCTTGCCAGTGTTTGGCACACTCTCCTGTTGCTATTGTCTACCTTATGTTGGCTAGGGAGTGATGTTGACACCCTTCTCATGCCATCATTTTCCCTGCTATTGTGGAACTTCCCCTTGAGCCTATAAGCCAAAATATGCCTCTTTTTCCAACAAGCTGATCTTGGTTGGGTGATTTCTACCAGCAATGCAAACATGACTGCAATAGTAAAATGGTACCAGAAGTGGGGTTGCTGCTAGACACCTGACTGTGTGGCTTTGGCCTTTTGGAGCTGATTTTCAACAGTAATGTGGAAGGATTTGAAACTTTGGCCTAAGAGGTATCTTGCAGTGCTGTAAGTACAGCTTGATGGACTATTAGGGTCAGAGTTGAAAGGCTTGAAAGCAGTAAAAACTAGGGACTGTGTGGTTAGGCTTATGAGGGTGAGAAAGAGCTTTGCCTGGACTTGGCTAGCAGTTTGTGTGGGTAACTTGCTGCTATGCTTGTGTCCTGAGAAGTTGTGCAAGGTTGCTTTGTGTGAAAATGAACTGGTGAGAGTGGAGGGATATGGCACAGAAAGAAAAACTTTTAGGTGAACTATTGCCCATTCAGCTGCAATTGAGAGATTATAACCTTTGAGATTCCAGATGACCTGCATTGGGGTAACAGAAAGAATGTAGTCTCTTTTTAAGGGGACTGAGTGCTCGAGGAGTGTCCTGTTCTTAAAAGTCTGCTTTATCTACTCCTCCCACTACCGCCAGATTAACAAATTGGCACCATACTTGGTATTGAGGTGTATAAGAAATTCTGGAAAGAGGGTCATTAAGTTTGCAACTCGGCCTTGTATTTTGGAAATGGCCAAGGGCAGTGTGAAGCAGGTTTGTTGGATGCCTGCATGGAGACCTGAAGGAGCTGAGAGGATGAACTGTGGATTACAGTGGAGACCCAGTTGAGATGCTGGGACAATGAGTTGGTTGCTGAGGATAGCTGCCAGCCCCAATGAAGTTTTCCAGGCCTAGCTTGAAGGGTGGAATTGGACTGTCAGAGACTTGTTGCTGGTTAGAATTATCAGACTTGGAGATTTGTCATTGGCTAGAGTTGTTGGACTTGGAGTTGCAGTTTGATGTTTGCCCTGGTTGTTTTAAATCTTGTATTGGCTGAATGTTTCTTTGCTATGCCCCATGCTATCTTCTGCAGTATGAATGTTTTTTTCTGTGCCACTATGGTTTTTTTGAGGTTATTTTTTGGTTTTTATGGCTCAGCTAAAAGATCTTGGATTATGGGGATGTTTGAGCATCATTGGAATTGATAAGATCTATGGGGACTTTTAAAGTTAGATGAATACATTGTGTTTGACATTATGTATGGTTATCAGTTTATAGGGGTCAGGGGTGGAATATTTTGGTTTGGTTCAGGTGTCCCCCATAAACTTAGGTGTTCTGAATGCTAGGTTCCCAGCTGGTGGAGATTAGGGAGTTAATGCTTCCTGGTGAGAGTGTATTGTTGGGGGAGGGCTTATGGGTGTTATAGTCAGTTTCTCCATGCCAGTGTTTGGCACACCCTCCTGTTGTATTGTTCACCTTATGTTGGCCAAGGGGTGATGTCCACCCTCTGCTCATTCTATCATTTTCTCCTGCAATCATGGAGCTTACCCTTGAGCCTGTAAGCCAAAATAATCCTCTTTTTCCCCAAAGCTGCCCTTGGTTGGGTGATTTTTACCAGCAATGTGAACATGACTACAACAACTGTCTTCATTGTGTCCCAAAGATTTTGTATGTTGTGTTCTCATTATCATCTGAGTTCATGAATTTTATTAATTTCCATTTTTATTTCTTAAAAAATGACCCATTCAACATTATGTACTTTGTATTATGATTTTGTGTGTGCTCTGTAGTTTTTCTTGTTGCTGATTTGAAGTTTAATCCCATTGTGATGAGAGAGAATAACAAATTATTTCAATTTTCCTGTATTTATTAAGATTTGCTTTGTGCCCTAATATATGTCCTATTTTACAGAATGTTCCATGTGCTGTTGAAAAAATGTATATTCTGAAGAATTTGAGTGAAATGTTCTGTAGATATCTGTTAGGCCCATTTTTTCTATGATACAATTTAATCCAAATGTCTCTCTGCTTTTTTTTTTTTTTTGCCAGGATTAATAGTCAATTGATGATAGTGGGATATTGAAGTCACCCACTACAACTGTGCTTTGTGTTATCTGTGACCTTAAGTATAATAGGGTTTGTTTGATGAAATTTGGAGCAGCCATGTTAGGTGGAGATATGATCAGAATTGAAATGTCTTCCTGTTGAATATTTCCTTTGATCAATATAAAGTGACCTTCTTTATCTTTCCTGATTAATTCAGGTTTGAAGTCTATACTGTCAGATGTTAGGATAGTAATACTTTCTTTTTTCTTAGGTTCATTTTCTTGAAATACCATTTTCAACCCTTTGACTCTAAAATAGTGTCTGTTTTTTATGTATAGGTGAGTTTCTTGGAGGCAACAAAAGATGGTTTCTGCCTTTTAACACAATCTGCAAGCCTGTGTCTTTTGGTTGGGGAATTGAAGCCATTGATATTAAAAGTTATTATTGGCTGGAGAGATGGCTTAGCTGTTAAGCACTTGCCTGTGAAGCCTGAGGACCCCAGTTCGAGGCTTGACTCCCCAGGACCCAAGTTAGCCAAATGCACAAGGGGGCGCAAGCATCTGGAGTTCATTTGCAGTGGCTGGAAGCCCTGGCATGCCCATTCTCTCTATCTATCTGCCCCTCCTCTGTCACTTTCAAATAAATAAATAAAAACAGAAATACAATATGTTTTTAAAGTTGTTATTGAAAGGTATGTATTTATTCTCACCATTCTTCTTATTTTGAGGGTTTTCTGTTTTCCCCTTACTCTGTTGCTTTCTGGGCATGGCTTATTTTTTCCCTATTTCCTCATGTGTGTGCTTTCCTTTCTCTTCAGCATGGGTATCCCTTCAAGTATTTTCTTTAGAGCTGACTTAGTTGTTATATAGTCCTTTAGCCTGTTTTTGTTGTGGGATGTTCTTACTTCTCCTTCAATTTGGATGGATAGATTTGGTTGATATTTGTTATATTTCAGAAGTTGGAATACATATTCCAAACCTTTCTGATTTTAAAATACGCGTTGAGTAATCTGCTGTTATCCTGATGGACTTGCCTTTATAAGTGACTTACTTTTTCTCTATAACTGCTTTCAATGTATTTTCTTTGGTTTGTGTGTTTGGTAATTAAAATAGAATGAGAGATTTTTTTCCATGTTTTGTCTGTTTGGTGTTATAAAAGCTTCCTGTATCTACATTGGCATCTCTTTTTCTGCTATGATTTTGTTGAAAATGCCTACTATGCCTTTTGACTGAAATTCTTCTCCTATTATACCATGAATTTTTATGTTTGATCTTTGCATAGTGTCTTATATATCTTGAAATTCCAATTCATACCTTTCTATTAGCTTGTCGTTCTCTTTGTTGGACTGTATTAGATTTGCCACGTGATCTTCTAGTTTAGATAATCTCTTCTGTCCTAATCCATTCTGTTGGTGAGACTTTATACAGAAATTTTTTTTTAATTTGACTTACTGTGTTTTTCATGTCTAGTATTTCTGATTGGTTCCTCTTCAGTATTTATATTTCCTTAACGTTGTCTTATATTGATCCCCCAGTCCATTAAGTTGGTTTCTTGTGTCTTCTCTTATTCTCTTGATTTCTTTGAACATAGTCATAATAATTCTTTTGAAATCTTTTTCAGGCATTTCAGCTATATCAGTCTAACTAGAGGTCATTTATTGTTGGGCCTTCAGAGGCCCAGACGCAAGACCTAGTGGAATTTCCTGAGCCTAGCTAAAGTTTGGCATCCTGTCTCTGGCCAGCTAAGACTCAGCAGGATGCCTAAGTGCCTCTGGGCTGCTACTTCTGCAAAAAAGTTAGAGTTCCTGCATGTGATTAGAGGCAATCCTTTCAAAAGTCATGATATGCTATTGGCCCTTACACCTCATCCTTTTCTGAGATCCCCACCTTCGTTCTCAACATTATATAGCCAATTGCCTATAACAATAAAGGGAGTTCCTGCTTCGACAAGACTCCTGACTCAGTATGGTTTTTCTCCAGTGACTAGGAAAGGTTCCTCAACCCCTTGGGAGGAACCAGCGGGTCTGGTCCTTCCTCAGCACTACCTGCTGGGGAAGTCTGGCAATTTATCACAGATTTATACTTTGGGGTGGAACTATATTGTCTTGACATTTTGTGTTTCTTGTATTATAATGTAGAGTGTTTGCCTCTTGGGTTAACTTGATGCTTGGGGTTTTTAATTATCTGTAGTATTCTTAGATGTGTAAATCTGATGTCATGTATCTTCAGGGCAGGAGCTTAAGGTGCCAGATGTTACTCTTAAAAGACTCTCATAGTGACATAAAAAGTGACCATAAGTGTTGGATTTGCCTACTATGTGAGTAGTCTAGTGGGCTGGGTAAAGCAAAATACAGCGAATTTGAAAATTCAACTGCATAATATACACATTCAATCAAAACCAACAAGGAGTATTCATGTAAGAATGTGTATTATAACAAACAGATTATTTAACAAGGTCAAAGTCCTTAAGGATGTGTGTTGCCTCACACCCTTAATCTTGTCAACTGTGAGGCTGAGATTTCTGGTCTGTAAAGGGTTCCAGTTCAGGGTATGGCAGAATAAGACCCTGCCCCCATGAATGAGAGAAAAAGAGACAAAGACACTATAAATCAGGAAGCAATATATAACAACTCCAAAATGTGGCTTATTTAAGAAGGGCAAAACTGACTATTCATTATATTTAACACATAATTTGCACTGGCATGGAAGTTGTGATTAGCACTACCAATGCAGGTCTACATACCAGGCTTTGTGGTGGGTACTGATCTGGCTCAAGTAGGCCCTGTTACCTTTTGGGATGGCTTTGGTCTCAGATATACTGTGTGCCCATTTGGGTCCCTCTTTGTTGGGCCTAAAGAGGGCCAGTAGAACTTCCTGAGCCTGGCTAGAGTTTGGTGACCTGTCTTTGCCCTATGACTTCCGCATTGGAGTGACTCAGCAAGGCCTGACCTAAAACTGCCTCCACCCAGCTACTACTAATGCTGTGAAATATTATTGGACCATAATCCTCACCCTGTCCTAAGACTCCCACCCCCTGCCTTGATGCTATATAAGTGCCTGCATGATTCAATAAAATGAGATCCTGCTTCAACAAGTCTCCCGACTCAGTGTGTTTCTCTCTGGTGACTAGGAAAGAGTCTGGGTCATCAACACTCTCCATCCCGCTCAGCCCCAGGAAGAGACTGGCGGGATCTTCTCTCCTACAGCGCTACCTGCTGGGAAATCTGGCAGATTGGTGCCACGTGTGAGGAATCTCTCCAATGGAAGAATGCTGATGGGCCAATCAGTCTGCCGATGAGTGTACCCTCATAAATTATGGGGCAGTCCTCATCCAACCCAAACCCTTCACGCTCACCTGAGCCCTTGTATCTGTCCCTAGACCCCTTTGAAAGCGCTCCTTGGCCATCTAAGGGTCATACACCCCCAGGTCCCCCTACAAATCCTTTCCAGACAAATCATTTTCAGACTCCCTCTGCACCTCTGTCCTACTACGGGAATGGCACCCCTGAGGGTGAAACAACCAACCTCTTCCCTTCCCTGTCAACGTTAACCCCAGCGGTAATCACCCCACCACTTGATACCCCTGGGAGGCTCATGATCTAAAGGATGTTAAAAAGGCTGTGTCAGAGGATGGACCTAATTCCCCGAGTGGAGACCATCCTCCAGGATCTGGCTCATCATCAATGTACCCCCCAAGATTGAAAAAACCTTGCTAAAGCCATTCTTTCTGGATCCCTGTACATACAGTGGTGTGCCTTCTTTCAGGATGAGTGCTGTACTCAGGCTGAGCAGAAACAGGCCACTCAGCCCCCCCCCACATTAGCCCCCAGGACTAATCCTGATGGTAACCATGGGGAGGTGTGATCTCTGGTGGTGTCCGGCCTTTGGCATGCTCTCAGGCACTGCTGATGCATTTTCCATGGGCTTTCAGCAAGCTTCCATCCCTGATCCATAATCAGGTGTGGGCTTTGAGAATGGCCACATGGAGGAAACTGGAACAAGGCCCATCTGAACCTCCCATCACAGGAATCCCACAAAAAGCTAGTGAAGACTTGGCTACCTTCATAGAGAGGGTTGAAAAAAGTTTACAAAGAAAGTCTCCCCCTGTGAGACCAGTTCATTAAAATGCCAGTCTGGGAAGGCATGACAAGTGACCATAAGTTGGCCTGCACTGGGCTAAAAGATAACTGCATGAGTAAATAGATTATAGCCACCAAAGATGTGGGATCCAGCTCCCATCAAGAGAAGGCCATCACATCAGCCTTACAGAGTGCCTGCAATGAGGATATGGCTGCCCTGGTCTGCTCATTGGCCTTACAGAGTGCCCGCCATGAGGATATGGCTGCCTAAGGCTGATGTGATGGCCTTCTCCTGATGGGAGCTGGATCCCACTTCTTTGGTGGCTATAATCTATTTACTCATGGATGAGCCTAAACAATGGTACCAAACTGCCCATATTTGCTGAAAAGAAAACTAATAAATTAAATTTAAAAAAAAAAAGAAGGTCATTTTAAAAGAGAGTGCCCTAACCAGGCCAAGAGTGTCCAAGCAATTCCTGCAGCTCCAAATTTGCCTCGCACACCCTGCCCTTGATGTAAGAAGGGGTTCCATTGGGCCAAGGATTGAAAATCCAAGTTCAGCCTTCAGGGTGAGCCTTTAAACTCCCCCAGGGGCTATCCCAGTCCTGTTACACACTGGACCATGCCCCTGATTCTGGGACTAAGGCCAAAAATGACACTGGGGCCAACCATAATATCTCTTGAGGAAACAATTTGGGTGATAAATTGGCTTCTATGCCTCAGTGTAATACTAATTAGAAAGGAGGAAGTCCCTCCTTCATGGCAGTTAGTCCCTGGTCTGCCTTTACTTGGTGTGGACGGATAGTCAATGTCCTGGGAAATGGCCAACTGGCAGCCCTGGACTGATCCTGATGGTAACTGTGGGGAGGTGTGATCTCTGGTGGTGTCCGGCCTAATGGCTAACCTCCTAGGTCAGGTTATACATGGGGAAGCTGAGGCTTATATCACCACTGAAATTATAGGATGCAATCCTCGAGGGCTCTGCCCTAATCATCTTTGGCAAATTGATGTCACACACTATTCTCCATTTGGAAAGCTTAAATATATTTTTCTTTCAGTTGATGCTTTTCCTGTGCCTGCTGGGCATTGACACATGCCAGGGAAAAATCTAAACATGCTATTAGCCATATGCTTCAATGCTTTGCCACCCTTGGATTACCTGATCAGATCAAAACTGATAATGGACCCTGCTTTATAAGCAAGGCTTTTGTAAATTTTCTGCAGACCTGGAAAATCTCACACTCCACAGGCATCCCATATAACTCCTAGGGCCAAGCAATTGTTTAAAGATACAATCAGACTCTCAAGTCTCAATTACAAAAACAAAAGGGGGAATTCTTATCCCCACAAGATCAACTAAAAAAGGCATTATTTACCCTATATATTTTAAATTTTTCTAGAGAAGATAAACAATTAACCCCTAGAGGTGACAGTGGGTGGATAGCAGGGGCTTCCAGACATGCTCTTTCTCCCTGCTTTGGCAAACCAGGTGAGGTGGTCTGCTGGGATTATGCCCCCTCTATTGGCTATTTGGATGGTAGGGGTGTTCAAGATAAAGTCAGGGAAAAGCAAGCCCATAAAATGATAGAACAGCTCATTTTGGCCCAGTACCCAGAGCTTAATTATCACCCTATTGATCTTCCTGAAAATCAGGGTGATTTAGCCCTTGCCCCCCTACTGAATCCATATTAAAAAACCATCTTCACCCTGCTAAACCAAATGGCTTCCTCCCTTGTGGAGGATTGCTGGCTTTGCCTCCAATCTGGGCATCCTCAGCCACTTGCAGTAATCACCAATGATACAACTACAGTTGCCCATATGAACCTAAAAAAATTTCTCCGCCACCTTCCCCATCCCCATCCAGCTTTTCCCAATGTCTCCTTCTGGAACTTGCATTTGGGCCCTGCCTTCCCCTAATAATTCCAGTATAGATGTAGGATACATTCATCCTTCCTTCTGTACTTTAAACACAACTGAGCCCAGTGCTCAACACTGCATGCCTTATGGAATGGTTTATGATTCTGGAGGCGAGATGGCCTATGACTTTCTGCCCACCAAGTGGACAGACCTTTGTGCCCCAGCCACCTTGATCCCAGATCATTCCTGGAGATGAAGCCCTCCTTATATCCTCTTTTGATTATATTGGAGGGAGATCTAAGAGAGCTGTACAAATGATACCTTTACTCATTGGGTTGGGAATAACTGCAGGCATGGCCACCAGGGTAGCCAGGATGGGTATGGCAGTCCATCTCTTTCCAGTTGATCAGTGACATAAAAGCCATGTCCAACACTATCCTTGATCTTCAACAACAGATAGATTCTCTGGCTGAGGTAGTCGTACAAAACAGGAGGGTACTAGACCTATTAACAGCCCAAAAGGGAGGCATATGTTTGTTTCTACAGGAAAAATGCTGCTTTTACACCAATAAATTGGGAATCATCCAGGGCAAGATTAAGAGTCTCCAGAAATACTTGTAGAGGTGGTAGCAGGACCTCCAGGACAACCTGCTGTGGACAGACTTACATGGCTTCTTACCCTACCTCCTCCCTCTACTTGGACTCCTCCTCCTCCTTCTCCTTCTCCTCACTATCGTACCTTGCTTGATTAATAAGATTACACAATTTATTTACTAACAGCTAGAGGCAATAAAACTTCATCAGGTCAAAATACATTATCACAGGCTTGCTACTCAGGAGTCAAGCCCCTCATATGACTGGCTATCCTCACATGATAGTCCCTCCTCTGCCTTCCACCTGACCAATGACAGGTAAGATCTCAGACAGGCTGGGACAACCTAAGACAGGTCATGGAGTGGACTCTCAATGAGCTGGATACATGGTACCCAGTGATGGGTAAGATCTCCAGAGGGGGACAACCTAAGACAGGGGCCATACTTTCTGCTATACTTACTTATAAACAAAAGTGAGAGATGTTGGACCTAAAGAGGCCTGGACTTGAAGCCTTGTGGAACTTCCTGAGCCTGGCTAGAGTTTGGTGACCTGTCTTTGGCCTATGACTTCTGCATAGGTGTGACTCAGCAAGGCCTGACCTAAAACTGCCTCCACCCAGCTACTACTAATGCAGTGAAATATTATTGGACCATAATCCTCACCCTGTCCTAAGACTCCCACCCCCTCTCTTTATGCTATATAAGTGCCTGCTTGATACAATAAAATGAGATCCTGCTTCAACAAGTCTTCTGACTCAGTCTGTTTCTCTCTGGTGACTAGAAGAGGGTCTGGGTCATCAATACTCTCCATCCCACTCTGCCCCAGGAAAAGACCAGCAGGACTGGCTCTCCCACAGTGCTACCTGCCTGGGAATCTGGCACCTATTTGCTGCACCGTGGGCTCAGGTAGGCTGGCTGGGTCAGTGAATCCACTGCTCTGATTGCAGTGGAATTCCCTTCCCTACATGTCCAGTTATTACTGACACTGGTGGTTGGGGGAAGGGAAGCTGTGAAGGGTGCCTGAAGTTGTACTGGAGCTGTGTAGCTGCTCCCCAAGATCGCCTTCCTCAGGAGCCATTCAGTTGGTTCCTGCTGTCTTCCCCTTTGGTTTTCTTCAGTTTGCAAGAAGACTGGTGTGAATGGAAAATCCCTTCACCTAGCTTTTCCTGCTGCTCAGACAGAGCCTGGATTCTGTGACCACATAGACCTGTGCTGCTGCTGGAGCTGCTTCTGCCTGCTTATGTGCTCTCTAGATTCTCTGGATCTCTCCTACTTTTCTGCTGTGGTTGATAATTTTTTATACACCTTCACTTTTCAGTAGAAGAGTGTATTTTGGTGTTTTTCTGCTTATCTTCCCCATCAGCTGCTTAGGTGTGGCTCCTATGGTTCCATCTTGTGCAAAAGTTTTAGTAACAGCAATAATAATCCAGAGAAAGAACTGATGCAAATTTGTTAGTTAATGGATTAAATTTCAGAACACATTTTTTCACAAAGCATATGAAAGAGCACACCAAATAATACATAGAACTATAGTTGTAAAGGTTTGTGTCAAAATGTACTTGATGATTTAGCTAGTAAATAAGAGTTAAAGAAAGAGGACTTTAAAAACTTACTTAATTTCCAGAAAAAATTAAGCCATATATTGTGGTGGGAGAGATTGCTCAGTAATTAAAGGCATTTCATTACAAATCCTGATGATCTTGGATTTTAATTCCCAGTAATCATAAAAATATGGATGCACAAAATTGAGCAGGCATCTGGAGTTTATTGACAGTAGTAAGTGCTTATTCACTTTCATTCATTCATTCTCTCTGTCTTTCATTGCAAATAAATAAATAAAATTATTTTTAAAATTAAGAGATGTAAACTACAAACATGATATAAGTGGGTTGTTTGAAAGGAGTTATAAAGTTGGTTTTCATAAAATGTCTCCCAAATCAGATGATGAAAGCATTTTCAAGTTGAAATATTCATGCCTCCTACCTTTCACAACTGACTCTTAGTTTAACGACATTCTTAGAATAAAATTCTATGAAATGTTTTAAAGAAAATACAGAAACCCTTTGTCTAAAACATATATGGAAATTCATAAACTTATGTGTAGAAAAAGAGTCTTGTAAATGACTGATTGGGAGAAATGAATCTACTCTCACATCCTGGAAGTGTGGCATTGGTGGAGGGATACACATATAGATCAATGGTGTAGATACATATTCTACAAGTAGACCTACATAAATACATTCAGTTCATTGTGGATAACGAGGTAAAAGCAACTCAATGGTGGAAGAACAGCCTTTTTAACAAATAGAACCAAAATAATAAGACATGCATAGATTAAAAAGAAACATTGACTTAAATATCAATCCCTTTTCTGGACATTAATTCAAAATGGATTATAAAATTAAATATAGAAATTAAGTGATAAAAATAGAAACATTTACATATCCTTCAAAAGACATAAAGTAGCAAGAAATACCATGAATTATCAAAGGAAAAACATCATGAGTTTAACTTCATAAGAATTTAATGCTTTATAGTGGCATAATTTTTAGAGGATAAAAGAGAAGCTACAGACCGAGAGACAAATTTTGTGGACATCTGTTCAAAAAATCATATCTTACACTTTTAAAGATTATCAATACCTTACAATTAAGAAACAAATAATTCAATTAGAACATTATCAAAAGACAAAAGCAGTACACACACACACAAAAAGATGTTAAGCTTCACTAGCCTTTGGGAAAATGCAACCATGCAAGATATCAAGTAGAGTAGACATAGTTTTTAAAAGTAATAACAATAAAAAACTGCTTGTGAGAATGTCAGGTAGCTAGATGACCCATACAATGATGGGAGGAACGTTAAGCCTCATCATCATTCTTGAAGCAGTTTTGCTCTTTCCGATAAATTGAGCATGCAATCATCATACTGCCTAGAAATCGCATTTCTGAGCTTGTACCCCAGAGAATTAAAAGCATCTGCTCACTCAAAATCTAGTACACCAATGTTTATAATGGCTTTAGTTCATTATAGTAAAAAGCAAGAAGCATGTCGGAGCTCCTCTCATGAGTGGATGGTTTGACAAACTGCTGTACCTCCACAGTGTAGAATACTATTACCAATTAAAGGAACAAACATTCTTGCAATCAAAAGTAAAACCTTTATTTTTACATATAATCAGGCTGAGTGAAGAAAAATCCTCAAAATTTGAATAATAAATGATTCCATTTGTATAGAATTCTTAGAATGACAATCTATAGAAAAAGAGAATATTACTGAGAGTTCAATAAGGAACACTTGGGAAGGAGGGAGTGTTAATATATAAAACAAAGGGAATTTTTTTGATTCTTAACAGTTGTAGATGATACAACAGATGTAATGAGAACAATCTAAGACTTATTTTCCGTAGAAAAATAAATGGATAAAGAAAATGTGTAATCTCTGGTTGTCAGCTTGATAGGATTTAAAATCACCATGAAACAAATCTCTGGTGAAGTCTGTGAAGAATTTTCTAGTTTAGATTATTTGGGGTGAGAGGAACCCCACCACGTGGTGCCACCATCCCATGGGCTGGAGTCCTAAGCTGTAGACAAAGGAGAAAGCCAGTGGAGCATTTGACATTCTGCTTTGTTTCTTCACTTTTGGATTGAGTCCAAAGCTTCCCCATCCTGCTGTGGTTACATGATGACCTATAACTTGAAACTGTTTTTTTTTTTTTTTTTGGTAATGATTTATATATAATTTTATTTTTAATCAATTTTATTAACATTTTCCATGATTATAAAAAATATCCCATGGTAATACCCTCCCCCCACCACTTTCCCCTTTGAAATTCCATTCTCCATCATATCCAGTCCCCATCTCAATCAGTCTCTTTTTTATTTTGATGTCATTGTCTTTTCCTCCTCTTATGATGGTTTTGTGTAGGTAGTGTCAGGCAGGGTGAGGTCATGGATATCCAGGCCATTTTGCGTCTGGAGGAGCATGTTGTAAGGAGTTCTACCCTTCCTTTGGCTCTTACGTTCTTTCTGCCACCTCTTCTGCATTAGACCCTGAGCCTTGGAAGGTGTGATCAAGGTGTTACTCAGTACTCCAGTCACTTCTTTCCAGCACTATGATACCTTCTGAGTCATCCCTAATTCACTGCCATCTGAAAAGAGAAGACTCTCTACCCAAAGTGAGAGTAGAATTAATATAAGGGTATAAATATTAAGAGAAGTGCTTACTGAGCAGTTTGATAAGCATAGTATATACATTTTTCCAGACATCAGCAGATGTTACACCCCTAGGGCTCATGACTACCCCTGTTTTAAGTTTTCAGTATCAGGGATGTATTCCCCCCCCCCCGGCCCCATGGAGCGGGCCTCCATCCCAATTGGAGGACAGTTGGTTTCCACCATGACAGACGTGCCATTATTGCACCTGTTGGCTCATTTGGCCTGGCTGGCCAATTATAAGGCTTGCAGTGTTCAGTGTTGAGTATCTTCACTTGTGGGATCTCTTTCTCCCATGAAACTGTTAGCTGAAGTAAATCTTCTCCCCCTTGAATTAATTTTTTTTGAATAATTTGTCCCAGCAATAAGAAGTTGACTGATACATAATAATATATAAATAGTGATAATACTATGAACCATAAAATATCTAAAATTCTACAACTTGCAAAACCATGGATAAACTCAGAATGCATATGTCAAAAGACACATGTTAACTGAAACAGAAAGACAATAATCACATGATCTCATTAATATGTGAAATTTAGAAAATGTCATTATTGTCAGAGGCTAGGGATTGTGCAGTACATGTACTGTATGATTATGTTTCAAGATATTTACTGTATAACAAGTTGGAGACAATATCTTCCATCCTGGAAAAATATGAAAAGAATGAATTTTAATTTTTCTAATTACAAAATAATACCTATTGAGATAATTCATTTGTTAATTATAATTACCCATTCCACAATGTGCATGTATTTGAAAACATTTCATTATATATGCTGAAGACATATAATATCTGTCAATTACAAATTTTTTGTGAAGAAATAAAATCATTAGCAAATGAATACAAGTAAATCTGGAGAAATGTAACAAGATCATTGGATGATATTAGATGCTAATATTGTATCTTTACTACCATAGCTTTGATGTGTGTTTCTTTCTGCATGTTATAATTTCTTTGCATGATTCATAAATTTATATGTAAATATAGTATATAATAAAAATACTGGAAAAATAATGCAAAGCACATATGACATCTGTGTTATTTCATACTGCTGCATATAATTGTGCAATTATCTCAAAATAGAAGCATTTAAAATAAACATAAAACTTACAACAAAGGCTCAAATAACACTAGGAAATAAGAATCTGTTACAGTAGTATTGTTATAAACACAATTGTGTTTCCTTCAAAATTCATATGTGAAGGCCACACATGCTGACATGACTGTCTTGGTGAAGAATCTTGCACAGAAGTAGTTAAGTGTGGTTCTTAGATGGGACTCTGATCCAGCAGAACCAGGCTCCTTATGAGAAGAAGAAAGTGAAGAGCCAAGAGAGTTTGTAGAGAGAAAAGTAGGTTGTGCTAGAACACAGAAAAAAGGTGACCATCTGATAATCAAAGACAGAGGTCTCCACAGAACACATTTCTGCTGCTTAAGTTGCCCCTGACTGTGGATCTTGACATAGAAGCCCAAGTAAGTAACACACAGACAAATAGCATTTGCATAAAATAAGAGAAAATTATGAAGAAATTAGGTAAAACAATGTGTAAATTAGATATAATAGCTTATCAGAAAAACATAATTTCAAAATAAATGAAGGGAAATTTTCACTTTTAGTAATTTATAGTACTTTAAAAGTGAAGTAATATATATCTTCAAAATAAGAAGCAGATTAGGCTGCACTGAGAAATTTCCATTAGCTATATAATATATAATTTAAATCATTAAAAGTAACAAACCTTCACAACAAAATCATGCTTAAAGTGTAAGAAATTCTTTCTAAAATATACACGAATATAAGTGCAACTACACTGAACTCTTATTTCAAATTGAATTCAATAGATATGAAGTCTTTAAATATGGTTATCAGTTGGAGCTATCTCAGAACAGAGGGTCAAGGAATTTGGCTTTATTTTACTATTAGAGCATTTTCCTGGCATGCATAATGCTCTGAGTTCTATTCCTTGCAACACATGAGTCAGAGAAAGTTGTGGAGTATCTATTGGCAGCCTCCTCTACCCAAAATCACTAATGGGTACAATTCATTTGGGACACTGGGGTAAGTACCAGTGGGGTGAGGATTTCTTTGGGGTGTCAAAAGTGTGCTAAAATTGGCTATGGCAATAGTTTTATAACTATAGTAAGCACAAGTGAATTGTATACTTTTTCTAAATTATTTTTTAGATGTGGGTGACTGGGGATTTGAACCCAGGCCAGGAAGCCTTGCAAGCAGCCACCTTTAACTGCTGAGAAGTCTCCCCAGCCCCTGCTTGGTGTACATTCCATGCTGCATGATTTATAACTCAATAAAACCATTACATGCAGAATCATAGAAGAACAATTACACTAAGCTTTGTGACTGAAATTTGAAAACTGTTGCCAAATTACAGGAGAGAACTGGCTGGAAAGGGGCCCAGGTTGCTTTATGGGGAATGATCGTGTTCAACTTGTAACAGTGGTAGCAGGGAATATAGAACACTCAGACTCCAGTGAACAGGTGTGCATTTTATGGAGGATTGTCATCCGTTAATTAAAATAGATGCTATATTTTATTCATGACACTAAAAACATACGCCAAGTATTACACAAATCATTTTCCACAAGATAATTTGTCCTTATAATAGTCATAGGAAGCAAGTGTGTATTACTGATAAAGAAATAAGCATAGAGGGGCTAAGTCAGTGAGGGAGAGAGAGAGAGAGAGAGAGAGAGAGAGAGGTTCAAGGTTTCACAGATTAGAAGAGATAGAATTGAAAGATTAAACAGTCCAGTTACTGGTTCTTATGTACTTTTGGAACTATACTGATGACGATGTATGCCTGAAAAAGCTGACAGTGTGTTCTTGATCACGAGCCTTGGTGGACATCTAATTTTCTTCATCACAATTAGGAGACTAGTTCTAGAAGTCTCTCAAAAAGTTCTGACAAGAGTGTGAGATACCCCTACCCAGTGAGTTGCTGTCAGGGAGTCCCCAGAGGGAACCATCACAATATTACCTTAACTGGTAAGCCATATCTCCAGCCCAATATGCCTTTAATTTAAGTAGCAAGGCAGAGGCTGGCAAGATAGCTCAGTGCTTAAAGGAACTTGCTTGCAAAGCCTGACCACTGGGTTTGATTCCCCAGTACACACATAAAGAGAGATAAATAACATGGCACATGCATCTGGAGTTCATTTGCAGTAGCAAGATGCCCTGGCATGCCCAACTATATTCTTCGTTTTTGCTCTCTCTCTCTCTCTCATCTCAGGTAAGTAAAAATAAATGGAGATTTAAATGGTAAGGCAGCCATGCACTGGCAGCCAGCCTGGTGAGTGGTGAGGCAGCACGCAACCAGCCAGTTAAGCAGGATTATTATTCAGGGATGGCAAGAGGGAACAACAGAAGCCTGTGACTCATGGTGAGCTGCTCCCAAATGGCAGAAGAAAAACTAACCTGGCAGAGAGGGACTCAACTGTACACTCCCAACTAACACAAGAGCTGAAGGATCCAAAAGACAGTCATTCTGGCTTTTATTCTCAGGCATGTGTCATACTGGCTAAGGTGATGAAGGGCTCCTCTGACTGGAGGGTGATGGAAGTTGAACCTCAGCTGTCCTAGCCATCCCACTCCATCTTAGGATGCTGTACTTCCAGCATCCCGGGTACTTCTTAGTGAGGCACACAGGTGACAGAGGAAGTGCTGGGCTCACCCAGAGAGCTGAACTGCATCTTGTTGTCCTCTCCACAAGGCCTTACTACATACTGAACTTCTTAAAGTGATCCAGGAAAGCACCCTTATGTTCTGTCCTGAGCAAGTTTTTATTTTATCTAAGATTTATGTGCCACTGTAAAAGATGTCATGAATTACTGTACTTTATAGTTTGAACTCTTCCTTTATCAAAAAAATGAGCACCTCACAAGATAAATCAAATAGAAGAAGGAAGACAATGCTAAATCTATTAAAATCTACTTTATAATTTTATGACTAACGAATAATGACTACATTCAAAGAACTTAGTAGAGTCCCTGGTTGAATTGATACTAATCATCATGAGGCACACATCTTTTATTCTTTAGTCTTTACATATTTATACTTAATATTTGCCTGAGAACACAAACAAAAAAAAAAGATTGTTGAGTTTGTGTTGAAGATATATGTGACTATAGTATTTCTGGTTCTAAGTAGTTACTGAAACATTTAGATGCCCCAAGAATTGACAAGGACATGCATCTTTTATGCACATGTTGTAAGCTAGAATGAGACAAATTTAGACCTGCCAAGTTTAAGGAGCTGATTTTTAAGTTGAATAACAGTTGTTTATTTGTTTATTTTTATTTTCCTACTGTGTTTCATTTTTAATGAGACAATAGTGCACTTTGTAGCCCAGGCTTATCAATAAAAAAAAACTTAAATAATAAATAAATAAAACATCTTTACTTACATGAAATTAAGTAGTTCAGGTGAAGATTTTACATTTGGTAAGTCACTGACTCAGTTTTGATATCACAAAAAGACCCTATTGCTCAAAAATAAACAAATTGATTCTCCAAGACATGATAACTGAGACTTACCCTCAATTGTCCTTGTATGAGAAAAATAGTCTTCTGGGCTGTTCTGTTCCTTGAGTCCAAATATTGATGTGTCTCTAATTTAAACTTTTATTGAATAATTGGTGTACTTACCTTCAGAGATATGTAAATTAACCAAAAACTTTACAAAAGAGATGCCAGGACCTTAACCTGTCTTAGCTGCTATTAAAAAGTAAAAACAATACCTGTATTTATTACATTTTTATAAAACTGATTAAAATTTAAAATGGTGAACAGGGCTTTATCACACTCAGAACTAGTAACACACTTCCACACACAGAAATTTATTAGCTGTTTGAAACATGGGCCAAATATGTATAGAAATACATTTGTTACAGGAATGCTTAAAAACAATAATATTCAATAATTCTATTTTCTAAATGTAAGAAATTGATTTAAAATTATTATTTATTTACTTATTTATTATTATTATTATGTTTTTCAAGGTAGGGTTTCACTCTGGTTCAGGCTGACCTGGAATTAACTATGTAGTCTCAGGGTGGCCTCGAACTCACAGTGATCCTACCTCTGTTTCCTGAGGGCTAGGATTAAAGGTGTGTACTACCATGCCCAGCTTAAAAAATTATTTTATTTATTTATTTATTTATTTATTTATTTATTTATTTATTTATTTATTTTATGAGAGAGAGAGAGAGAGAGAGAGAGAGAGAATTGGCATGACAGGGCCTCTAGGTCCTGCAATTGAACTCCAGACGCATGTGCCATCTTGTGTCCGTGTGCACAAGGTTGTGCATGGACACTATATGGCACAGGAGCTTGCCTGTGAAGCATAAGGATCCTGGTTTTGCTTATGTGGGTCCTGGGGAGCCAAACCTGGGTACTTATGCTTTGCAGGTAAGCACCTTAACTGCTAAGCCATATCTAGAGCCACTAAAATTATATTCAATAGTGTGTAATGAAGTGAAAAATGGGATTAGAAATTTATTTTTGAGTTTACTTATATATACTATGAATACAACAGAGTACATAATGACATAACCTTCTATGTTTTTTTCCCATTTCTGCAGACCCTTCCTGCTATACTGGAGCTCTGCTTTCTTTTCATCCCTTAAATTTAATAATAAAATCTTTCTAAATCTCACCTTCTGTGGTCCATGAATTTCATTCTGTGAATTCACAGGACAAGAACCTGGAGGCTACTGACTCAATGGAAGTTTTGTGTGACCATGATAACTTCTGCATTAAAAGCCAACTAAGAGTTTAGAAAGATTCTCAATCTCAAAGACACCTCAAATCCCCATATCACTATGGTTAACATTATTCTATTTTTGAGAATATCAATTATTTTTCATACTCAAATCTTTTTTACTTTTCTGGTGAAAGTCTATGTCACTTGTAGTTTCCAGGTCCAAAATTTGCTCCCTTTCAAAATTATTATTAGAACCTGAATATTGCACTGGGTATCAATGATTGCTTTATAAATCTTACCACATGCTGTTTATTTCACATGAACTGATCCGTAAATGTCTGGTTACCAAAAAAAGAAGGCAAGAAAAAGGAAAAAAAAATGTGTGCTAGCTGTGTAAATCCTGTGTACAGCTCTTAAGCAGCTAAGGTGATAACCAATGGGCCTCTCCCTTGCCTGTCCCTCAGCAGTGTAAATCTGTAATCTCTAGGTAGACCAGAGCTCCTCTAGGACAGAGTACTTACTGATAATTCTGACTTCATAGACATGGTTGTTGGTTATAAGAATGGGGACACAAAGTAATAGTGGCTGAAATTAACACTATTTGCCAACCAAGTCTTCATTATTGAAATAATCATACAGATTACAGAGGTTTATGTTTGTGAATTAATATCTACATAGAAATATTAACTCTTCTAACATATTCCCTGATATCACTCCCACAAAATTTATTTTAAGAAAGCATAAAGTAAACCATAAAAAACTCCTAAATTGATAGGGGTGCTATACAGGAAATACATCTGCACACTTGGATCATGTTTTCTTGTAATCTTGGAGATGTTAAGTATGTATCCAGGTGGGGTGAGTCTCACTAGCCAAATCCAAATGTGTATGGAAGAACTTGACTGTCTGGTAGGTAAATGAATAAAGTGCAGAATCAGAGCCTGCAAGTTAAAAAAAAGAAAGCCCTTATATCCTTTCTCAACATACAGGAATTCTGTTTCCTAAACGACTAAAATGACTCTGATTGTAATATGTAGTAAAAGTTGAACTAATACATACTATCTGTAGGTAGATAGGAGGAAGATAAGATGAAATCTACTGAATCTTCTTCATTCTATTTAAATTATTAACCAAACTTTTATGTACACATAAAACATTAATATTAACTCTTATTTTCAGAGATTATGATTGTGTATTGTGGTTTTGGATCTATGTATTTCCTTTCTTACCTATCTTGTTTAAACTTTCTGCCAAATAAGAGAATTCCACATTGGATATGGCATTTTAGCAGCACTGTGACTGGCATTAGGGTCAGAACCTGTCCTCTGGCAGCCCTTTTATCTCAGGATCAGCCACTTGGCCTCAGTAAACAAAATAAAGGTGCCAAATTAATAATGAAAATCAGAGGCTTTAATCCCACCACTTAGGAGGTAGATGTAGGAGGATTGCCATGAGCTTGAGGCCACCCTGTGACTACATAGCGAATGCCATATCAACTTGGGCTAGAGTGAAACCCTACCTCAAAACAAACAAAACAGGCACAAAATAATGAAATTCAGAACAAAGAGATTTGTTTAATATAGCAATATTGGGAAGAGAGACAAAACAATCCAGTGGCCCTCCTCCCCAAAGTTCATCTTAGAGGTACTGCTTGTTATGTGGCTTGAGTTAAAGTAAGGCATCAGAGGTATGTATAGATACACAATCCTTGTCAAGGTGTGGTCCTATTCAGAGCTATTTGTTTTCTGATTTCTCCTATAAGTAGTGTGGTATGTTGCCATAACTGTGTGAAATCCCTCTCTGGAGAAGATGACCTTCCTTTTAATTGGCACTGGGCTTTTCTCTATTGCTTTTTAAAGCATGAGATTCTTGGATAAATTCCAGTTTCTTGAATTTCACTGTATCAATAGTCTGACAACCAAAAGGAATGGCACAAGTATCTCTACAATACCTTTTCCTCTGAATTAGTTACTATGCGAGTGGTTATTTAATAGAAGTAGAAAAATGAGTAATGTGATATCATATTGCTTCCCTCCATATACAAAGTTAACATTCGAATTTGTTTATAAATCCATCCTTGTTTAAGAAACATAAAACTATATATCTTCAAAATCATTTCTTTAATCCTTAATGCATTACTTGGCTGGCATTTTAATATAATCAACCAATAATGCTGAATAATTTTGGTGCTATAACAATAACTATTTTCATAAACTGAGTGATTTTAGTTTTACACTTACATTCAGAATGAGAAAGTATACTACAAACTTGTGCTCAGAATCATTTGTTTTCTAATTTAATATGGCAAAGCCAACACTTTTTAACCAACATATTTGCTATAAAACCTGTATAGTATAAACTATTGTATATAACTCTGGTAACCTAATTAAATTGGTTGTTAAGTAAATATAACTTGACAAAGTTATGGTTTCTCTTATAATCCAACTTATACTCTATTCCACCTCCAATGTCTTCTCTATTTTTTCATGTAGAATTAAATATTACTTTCATTCTAGGATTCATTGTTATACAGGGATTTTAAGCTTATGGTGAGATTTAGATTATTTTATGTTCTTTGGGTAATCCTCCTTCATATCACTCCTTTCTATTTGGTTCTTATGTAGTATATATAGAACAGTTATGCATTGTCATGTCCATCTTACCAATGAAAGTAGCAAAGTGAACACAGATGGAACAATTTATCCAAGACAACATAATTTTACATGGTAGAAGCAGATGATGGTCATCCTCTGCTGGTTCTTGATCTAATGTTTTCTGTTATATACAAATTGTCCTGAGAGTTTCTTGCTTTATGAACATTGTTGATTTCTCGACCACTAAAGAAATAAGGTGATATGTGAAGGCCTGCATAAGTCATGTCACAGATCAAAGTATTTTTCACTTTAAATGCAGAAAGCAGCCATGTTGTCCATATGCTGAGTGTCAAGAGGCAGAAAAGGAAACGAAGGAACAATAAAAATGTCAAGTAGAACAACAAGTAGTGTTTCTTGAAGCAGTTCACTTTTTAAGCTAAAACTGAGTTTGTTCTATGTGTCAAAGAAAGATGGTTATGCAAAACACTGTTTTTCATATAAACAGATGCAAAAACAAATGTCCCCCCTAGAAATCTCCAGGACCTTTTAGGTTAAGGACCTTCCTTTTTTTCTTCCTTCCCTTTCCATCCATCGTTTGTTTCTTTCTCTCTTTTTTAAATGTATAATTTATTATTAACAACTTCTATACTTACAGACTATAAACCATGTTCATTACCTCCCCTCCCCCACTTTCTCCTTCACAACTTCACTCTCCATCATATCCCCCCCTCTCTCTCCATTACTCTGTCTTTAATTTTGATGTCATTGTCTTTCCTCTATTCTGAGGGTCTTATGGAGGTATTGCTAGACTTTGTGAGGACATGATATCAAGGCCAGTTTCGGTCTGTTCAGTTGCATTATAAGGAATCACAACTTTCCTTTGGCTCTTACATTCTTTCTACTATTAGGTTTGGAGGGTGTATAGAGATGTTTCAGTGCTGGATACTCCTCTGTCTCTTCTTCTCAGCACTATGTTTCCTTTTGGGTCAACCCAGTGGTCACTGCCATCTGAAAAGAGAAGCTTCTCTAACCAAAAGTAAGGATAGCATTAATATATGAATACGAACATTAATTTTAGTGCTTACTGGGTAGTTTAGTGAGCATAATATAGGTATTTAATGAGACAAGAGCAGGCTTTATACCCCTAAGGCTTATGACCTCCCCTGTCACAGGATTTTAACTAGGTTTTCGGTACTAGGCATGTATTTCCTCCCATAGAGGGGGTTTCCAAGCCAATTAGAGAGCAGTTGGTTTCCTCTAGAGCAGACATGCCACTATTGCACCCGGTCAGTCATTCAACCTGGCTGGCCAAATTTGAGACTTCCAGTGTCCATTGTTTTCACCACTGATGACTTCTGTCTCCCATAGGACTGCATTCAGTACAGCTTTTTCCAGCTTTCAGTCAGCTGGTCTATAGGGGAGAGGTTTTCAACTTAGCCCCAGCTTGATTTCTCAGTGACCTTGCTACCCAGGCATGTGAAAACTTCAGCAACAGGGCCTTACCATCTGTTTCTCATGGGAAACCAAGGGCCTCAGCAATAGCTGTAATGTTTTGGAGGCAACAGGGACCACCCTGGCCAACAACTCACTGGAAGATATCCCATTCCCATCATTGAAAATTTTCTAGTAACAATCTATGGCTTCTGGATGTGACACTGCCCAAAAAGTAGGTTTTATTATGTCTTATTCAGAATAACTTGAAATTTGATTGACCTTCTCCCTTACCATTCTTTTACACAATCTCTTTCCCTAGCCTCACTTAGGATATTCTACTCCCTTTAATCCATTATTCAACTTACATATATACAACATCATCCCCTTAAGTCCTTTCCTCTCCTCCCTCCCTTATAGACTTTTTATAGCTTACTGAACTCTGCTACCAACTTTTGGTTCCAGCCCACACACAGGTCTACACATTTATAGCTGATATCCACATATGAGTGATAACATGTGATATTTGCCTTTCTGAGGCTGGGTTACCTCACTTACTAAAATCCTTTCCAGTTCCATCGATTTCCCTGAAAATTTCATGATTTTATTTTTCCTTACTGCTGAATAGAACTCCATTGTGTATATATACCTCATCTTTACTATCCAATCATCTGTCAAAGGACATTTTGGCTGGTTCCATTTCCTAGCTATTGTGAATAGAGCAGCAATAAACATGGTTATGCAAGTATCTCTAAGGTAGTGAGAGGAGTCATTAGGATGTATGCCTAGGAGTGCTATAGCTGGATCATATGGTAGATCTATTTTTATCTGTCTCACGAATTTCTACACTGATTTCCACAAGGACTGTACCAGACTACATTCCCACCAGCAGTGCTGAAGGGTTCCCCACTTTCTGCATCCTCCCCAACATTTATTGCCATTTGTTTTCTTTAATTTTTTTTGTTTATTTTTATTTATTTATTTGAAAGTGACAGACAGAGAGAGAGAGAGAGAGAGAGACAGAGAGAGAGAGAAAATGGGCATGCCAGGGCATCCAGCCACTGCAAACGAACTCCAGATGCATGTGCCCACTTGTGCATCTGGCTAACATGGGTCCTGGGGAATTGAACCTAGAACTGGGGTCCTTAGGCTTCACAGGCAAGTGCTTAACCACTAAGCCTTCTCTCCAGCCCGAGCCATTTGTTTTCCTGATGATAGCCATTCTGACAGTAGTGAGATGCAATCTCAAAGTTGTTTTAGTTTGTTATGTCCCTTATAGCTAAGTATGTAAAACAATTTTTAAGATATTTATATTCCATTTGTATTTCTTCCTTTGAGAACTCTCTATTTAGTTCCATAGACCATGTTTTAATTGGGTTGTTTGATTTCTTATTATTTTGTTTTTTGAGTTTTCTGTATATTCTGGATTTTAATCCTCTGTCATAGCTAGCAATGATTTTCTCCCATTCTGTAGGTTGTCACTTTGCTCTATTAACAGTGTCCTTTGCTGTACAAAAGCGTTGTAATTTCATGAGATTCCAGTGATTGATTAGTGGTTTTACTTCATGAGCAACTGGGGTTATATTCAGAAAGTCATTGCCTATGCCAATACATTGAAGGGTTCCCCCTACCTTCTCTTCTTGTAGCTTCAGGTCTGATATTAAGGTCCTTGATCCATTTGGGCTTGATTCTTATGCATGGAGAAAGACAAGAATCTGTTTTCATCTTTCTACATATTGATTTCCAGTTTTCGCAGAAGCACTTGTTGAAGAGGCAATCTTTTCTCCAGTGAATATTTTTGCCAAAAATCATATGCTGTAGCTGCCTGGATAACATCTGGGTCCTCTATTCTGTTAAATTGAATCATGTGTCTTTGTGCCAGTACCATGCTGTTTTTGTTATTATTGTTTTGAAATATAGCTTAACATCAGGTATGTTGATATCACCAGCCTTATTTTTGTTGCTCAATATTGTTTAGGTATTCAAGGATTTTTGTGCTCCAAAATGAATTTTAGGATTTTTTTAATATTTCTGTGAAGAATGCCATTGTAATTTTAATGGGGATTGCATTAAATGTGTAGATTGCTTTTGGTAAGATGGACATTTTCACAATATTTATTCTTCCAATCCACCAACATAGGATGTCTTTCCATTTTCTAGTGTCTTCTGCAATTTCTAGCTTCAGTGTTAAAGTTCTCATTTCAGAGATCCTTCACCTCCTTGTTTAGGTTTATTCCAAAGTACTTTATTTATTTATCTTTTCTTTTTGAGGCAATTATGAATGGGAGAGATTTCCTGATTTCATCATCCACATGTTTGTTGTTAGTTATTAGGAAAGTTACTGATTTCTCTGTGTTTATTTTGTATCCTGCTATGTTGCTATAATTTTTTTTTTTTTTTAGCTCTAATAGATTGCTGGTAGAGTTTTAGGGTCATTTATATATAGAATCATATCATCTTCAAATAGTGATAATTTTTTCTCTTACTTCCCAATTTGTATCCCTTTTATGAGTGTCTCTTGCCTTGTTGCTAATGCTAAGACATCCAGCATTATATTAAATAAAATTGGGGTCAGTGGCACCCTTTTCTTATTCCTGAATTTAGTGGAAAAGAATCAAGTATTTTCCTATTTAGCATTATGTTGACTGTAGTTTTTTTATAAATGGCTTTTATTATGTTGAGATCTGTTCCTTCTTTTCCCAGTTTCTATAGAGCTCTTACCATGAAGAGATGTTAGATTGTGTCAAATGCATTCCCTGCATCTATTGAGATGATCATGGGATTTTTGTCCTTAAGTTCATTTATATAGTGTATTACATTTATTGATTTCCATATGTTGAACCATTCCTGCATTTCTGGGATAAAGCCTACCTTGTTGGGCTGAAAAATCTTTCTGATGTATTCTTTTTGCCAATATTTTAGTATGAATTTTTGCATCTGTGCTCATTAAGGATATTTGCCTGTAGTTTTCTTTCTTTTTCTGTCTCTGTCTGATTTTGGTGTCAGGGTGATGCTGGCTTTGTAAAAGGAGTTTGGTAGAATTCCTTCCTTTTCTATTTTATGGAAAATTTTGAGAAGTTGTGGTGTTAGTTTTTCCATGAAAGTCTGGTAAAATTCACCAGTGAATCTATCTGGGCCTGGACTTTTTTCAGTTGGAAGAATTTTTAGAACTGCTTAGATCTATGTATTTGTTATGGGTCTACCTAGGTGGTTTATTTCATAATAAATTCCTTTAGCCTGTTTTTGTTGTGGAATGTCCTTATTTCTCCTTCAAATTTGCTAGATAGCTTTGTGGGATGAAGTAATCTTGGTTGACAGTTGCTATATTTCACAAAGTGGAATATATCTTTTCAAGCCATCTGGCTTTTAAAGTTTGTGTTGAATACTCTGCTGTGATCCTGGAGGGCTTGCCTTTGTAGGTGAGTTGATTTTTCTCTCTAACTGCTTTCATTATGTTTTCTTTGGCTTGTTTGTTTAGAAGTTTAATTAAAAATGACAAAGAAAGATTTTCTCCAGGTTTTTTCTGTTTGGTGCTTTAAAAGATTCCTGTGTCTGCATTGGCATTTCTTTCCCAACTTGGGGAAATTTTTCTTTTATGTTTTGGTTGAAAATGCCTACTATATGCCCTTGGATTGAAATTTTTCTTCTTTCACTATACCCTGCATTCTTATGTTTTATCTTTTCATAGTGTCCTGAATATCTTGAAATTCCCATTCATGCCATCCTATTAACTTATCTTTCTCTTTGTTGGACTATATTAGATCTGCCACCTGATATTCTAGTTTAGATATTCTATTTTCTCCTTTATACATTCTACTGGTGAGACTTTCCACAGAGGTTTATTTATTTTTTTTATTTGACTAATCGTGATTTACATTTCTAGAATTTCTGCCTGATTTTTCTTCAGTATTTCTATTTCCTTACTCATGTCTTGTAATGACTTCCTTATTTCATTAGGCTCATTTCCTGTGATCTCTTGGAATTCCTTCAGGAGTTTGTTTTCTTCTTTAGTTCTTTTGTTTTCTTCTTTATTTCTTTGAATATAGATAAAATCATTTCTTGAAATCTTTGTCAGACATTTCATCTAAAACAGTCTCATTCTGGGTCATTTCTGATGGAATTATAAATTTTGTTGTGTTGTATTGACTTGATTCTTTGTGTTTCTAGTATTGCAAGCTAGTTATTTTTGCATCCTAAGTTGTTTTGATGCTTGAGTTTTCTTACTATATGTGGTGTGCTTAGACTTGGAAATCCAACTTTATGTATCTTCAGAGTAGGAGCTTAAGGGACCAAGTGCAGCTATCATACTCCAATCCAGCTGCAGAAGTAATCCCAGGTGCTAAGTTTGCCTGCTATTCAAATATTGTAGTGGGCTGAATGGAGCAATTTATTGGCAAAATTCTATAGTTCAACTGAGCAATATACACATTCAATAAAAACCAGCACAGAGTATGCAAGTGTGGGGATCGAAACAAACAGATAACCTTATAGAACTAAAATCCATAAGGGTGTGTGTTGCTCTACACCCTTGGTCCTGTCTGCTGGGAGGTTGAGATTTCTGTTCTGAAATGGGTTCCTGGTCAACCTGGTTCTGAATCAGACCCTACCCCCAATAATGACAGAAGAAAAAGACAAAGGCCCTATGAATCTTAAAGAATCAAAGGTAACAATAGTCAACCCCTACATATAGCTTAAGTGAGAATGGTAAAGCCAACCAAGAATATATAACCCATAACCTGCCCTGACATGGCAATAGAGATTTGCACTTCCAGTGCAGGCCTATGTACCTGCTTTTTTGTCACTTGGCCTTGTTACCTTTTGGGGTGGCTTTCAATCTCACCAATGCTAAGTGCCTACCTTGATCCCTCCATGTTGTGCTGTGGAACTGATGCTCTGATGAGCTGTGCTGTATGCCCTGCCTCCCAGGGGCCTGAATGTATACTCTGGAGGTTTGCCTGACATTGTTCTGCTCAGCTTGCCCCACCTGTATCTCCTGCGGCAGCTCCTTAGCTGATTTCTGCTATCTCCCCTTCAGGTTTGATAAGGTTGGAAAAATCCCCTTGTTTGGTCTTTGCTCCTGCACATGGGCCCACAGGGTATGCTGGTGCTTTGATCAGTGCAAACACCTCCCTGGGATTCTGATCTGTCTCCTCTGGTTGATCCTAATCTCTTCTGCTTCTGCACTGTGGCCAGTAAAAACATATACACTTTTACTTTTTGGAAGAAAAGTGCATTTTGCTGTGGTTTTGCTGAATTCCTCCCTAGGATGGTTTGGTGTGACTCCTATGCAGCCATCTTACCTGGAAGTCAAGTTTGTTCTTTCTTTCTTTATCTCTCTCTCTCTCTTCTTTCTTTCCTTCCTTCCTTCCTTCCTTCTTTCCTTCCTTCCTTCCTTCCTTCCTTCCTTCCTTCCTTCCTTCCTTCCTTCCTTCCTTCCTTCTTTCTTTCTTTCTTTCTTTCTTTCTTTCTTTCTTTCTTTCTTTCTTTCTTTCTTTCTTTCTATCCTCTGGCTGTAAAGCAGGATCTCATGATTGATAAGGTATCTTAGCTACAGTATCTTTGGATTGGACCTCTCTAAAATTGTTGCCATACCTTGTACATAGTTGTAAACTCAACAACATAATTTATCATCTTCAAAAGTTTATACTCAACCTATGGAATTTGTTTATCCAATACCTCGGAACATTTATTTAATTTAGAAAAACTGTAGACAATACAATGATAACTGGAGGGAAGCATCCATTTTGATCTTGCCACATTTTGGAGGCCCCCCCCCCATCCGTGCTTCAGATTTGCCAACAGTATGAATCAAGAAAAGTTAGTTAAACTTCAGGCTCAGATATGGATAGGGGGCAAGGGAACAGCTTGCAGAAAGAAGGTGGTACACAGAACAACAACAACTGATGACAAAAAGCTCCAGAATTCCCTGAAAAATAAAAATAAAAAACCCATTGGCTGTAAATATTCATAGCTGGTATTGAAGAGGTAGACATGATTAAAGATGATGGAATAGTTATTCATTTCAACAATCCCAAAGTCCAAGCTTCCTTCCCTGATAGTACCTTTGCAATCACTGGTCATGTAGAAACCAAACCAATTACAGAAATGCTTCCTGGAATATTAAGTCAGCTTGGGGCTGAGAGCTTAACAAGCCTAACAGTTCCCATGGCAAGTGTTGGGTAGCAAAGCTCCAAAACCAGAAGACATTGAAGAGGATGACGATGTTCCAGATCTTATAGAAAATTTTGATGAAACATCGAAGAATGAAGCTAACTAATATCTTTCCTGTGGTTGTGGAAGCTGGCATGGACTAAATTTAATGAACAGATATGTAGTCCCAAAGATATACACATACACAGAACATCAACTGCTACTAGTTTTGTAATATAAATATTTTGTATATTAATAATGCTGTTTGTTCAGCATTTTCTTGGTCATTTGATTTTGCGATTTACACTTCCTCCCAGGGTCTTTACTTTTGGTCAAAATATGAAGTGTTGGTGCAGCTTGAGCATATTTTGATTTCTGATTCTTTTTTGTTTTTTGGGGGGAGGGGTATTCTTGGTATGCATTTGTATGTATGTATATGTGTGGATGTGTGGATGTGTGTATATGTGTATATGGTGGAGAGCAAATTGGAAAACAGCTCTATTTATCTCTTTCCCCCCATACAAATAAAACAAATCTTTGCATTTGTTGTCTTTTATTGTTTGAATAATGCACTATCGAAAAGTGGGTATCTGATTTCATATTTAAAGTGATTCTTTACCACTGGAGATTGGTTTTAACTGGCAGGGTTAATTGCCCTTTTTTTTTATTATTAGTATTCTCAATGGAAACTGACCTGAGGCATATCTCAGCAACTTCATGCCAAGTAACAGGTCAGATGTCTGGTGTGGCTACATTACATGACATCCCTAGTCAGCACCAGAGTGTTTTCTTTCCTCGCCTTCTTCCTAGAGCTTTTTTAAACCTCTCCTCTTTCTCTAAGTGGACCAGTTGGCCTTTTTTCCTCATCTTCTGCCTAGGTTGAAAAGGATGTTTTCAATATAAAGTTAAGCAAGTGCCTAAACTCTGTCTTTGTAATATTTTACTTCCTCACCTTGAAAAACAAGTCTATCTTTAACAATTTATTCCCTCTCATTTTACAATTTGGATAGACTTCATGTGCTCACTAAATAACTATGCCATCCTTATCCCATGCCATAGCTGTTCTGGGTAGCAGGTATAAACAACAAAAGCTTCTTTTCCAACAAGACTGAAATTCCAAATGCCCTTCTGAATGAGAAGAAAGTAGGTCAGAAATATCAGCTAGCATCAGTGAGCATTCTGTGAAATGGAACTTGCCCCGGAAGGTTTCTTCAATTGTTTTCCTACTCTTGGCCTTGAACCTATCTCTGATTTAGAGCTTATTGTTAACGATAGCTGCTCACAACACCCTCCTGCATACTTAGAATAATGTTTATTTTTTCGGGGGGAGAGGTGGCAATATAAATCACAGTATTTATTTTCTTAAAAACTTCTTTCAGAAGACTTGGAGGTAACTTGTATTCATTCACTCACGTTTGCCTCTTGATGTCTGATAAAAGCTTACATTTTGCATATCAGCATTTGTTCTAGATAATATTTTAGCATGAGCATTTAAAAACCAGTCATTCCCTGGCCCATCAGCAATCTAACTGCAGCTTAATATTGCAGCATGCCAACTTGCCTCAAGTTAGTAATCTTTCCTTCATAGCTATTGTGAGACCAAGAGCACATTGAGATCTACAGATAGGAAGGCAATGATGTCCTTGGGTTTTGTTTTTTTTTTTTTTTCCAGCCAAACACTTTCAGTTTTTATTTTGAATTTGTTGATTTTTCCCTGTTATGTTTTATGTATTATATGGACTCAATAAAATGACAATAGTACAAAGGAGATAAAAAGATAACTGGAGGTTAGTCCACCATCATAGAGAGAATGGGAATAAGTTGTCAATACCTTATTTATTTCCCACTATTTTCTCAACTAGACTGTCTGATATTGACAAGCAAGGGAAGTTCGTGCACAGGCACTCACCCTTATAGAACTAATTTTAAGTACTCATTTGGAAAATCATACTGTTTCTTTATATAGATAATCAACACTTTGTTCCATGTGTTAGGGAATTATAAATACACTTAGAAAGTGTTTTGCTGATTGAGTGTGCATTTCTGAGAGAACACTGATGAGTAGAATTGTAGCATATTTTTCCAAAGTGAGTATTCCAAAACTGCCTGTCATCTCTACTTGTTCAGTATAGTTGGGTTCTGATATTATAGTGTAGAGTAAAAATTTTTTAAGGCACAGTTAATGCAATTCCATAAAAACAGGTAGCCAAAGATTATTATCTGTCTCCATACCTGTTTAATAATAAGGTATTTTGAAGGAAATGTATTTTGAAGCAATATAATTGATTCACATTGATGACTTTGCAATATTCCTTCCATGCACAGAAAATATATATCAAATATTATAAAAAATCTTTTTCTTTTGAATATTAGTGATGTGTAAGTCAGAATTTTAGACTTGGTAATATAGAAATTAACATGCAATTATTTCTACATACAGATAAGACACAGCAAAGAATAGATAATTACATGTAATGTCATGTGGGGAATAGGCTCTGGAAAATGATGTTTATAAAAGGATAAGGAAGGTTTAATATGTCTTGGAAAACAATGCAAAGTACTTGAGGCAGTGATGAGTGCTCGTGTTTGATAAGCTTCATGGGTTTGAATGTAAGGAGACAAATACTGCTGCTGTGATAAACACAACAGGTTTAGCAGTTACCTTCTCAATGCTGGAACAAAACATCCACCTGGAAGCAGCTAAAGGAAGGAAAGGGTTTATTTTGGCTTAGCGTGTTAAAGGGAAGCTTCAACATGGTGGGAAATATATAGCAGGAACATACAGTTGGGAGGTCATATCCTGCCAAATCAGGTGGGAGGAAGCAAGTGTGTGCAGACCGGGCTGACTACAAAATTCCAAGGTTCATCCCCAGTGACGTACCTCCTTCAGCAACACTCCATCTCCTAAAGGCTTAAATCTCAAAAGCACAAGGTATGAGAGACATGTTCCATTGAGACCATAACAACAGGTAAAAAGGGCTTCCCAAAGAATACTGTTAAACTATCATGAAACAATAAAACAAATTTTCTCATTTGTTTTAAAGATTAATTTATAGTTTAGTTACTTATATGTATGAAAATCTTGTAAATATTAAAAAGAGCAGTTCTGTGTGGAAGATAGAGTTGGTGTGCCCATTCTCTGTCTCTCTTCTTTTTTTATCTCCTTTTTTATCTCTTTTATCTTTTTTTTATCTTCCTCTGCTTTCAAACAAAAAAAATAAATATTTAAAAATACATAATTACTTAAAACAAAAAAAATTGGAAGTAGACAAAGGTAGAGGTAGAGTGCACACCAGAGGCATGGATTATGGGTGAGAGGAATAGAGGTCATAAAAGTGGGTATATTCTACAATTTTTCTGAAGGTGGAAATGCTTGTTTTTAACATTTTATGTTATAAGAAATAAAAATATGTAAAAAGCCTCTAAAGTATCTAAGGAATTTTGAGATAAGTAGAGGCTTTGTTAAAATAAAGTAGATGAATAAAAGAGTGGTTCTTGTGTGGGTGGAAGACAGAATAAGGGTGTAAGAAGAATTCTGATGTAAACATACCATAGTTTTAGATTTCCAATTGAACATGGTGAATATGTCAGTAGAAAGCCTATTCTGGAATCCTAGTGAAGATTAAAAATAGATAAACTCAAGTCATGATGTCATAGCTCTCCATATAGGGAAGATCTATAAAGTTGTAGAACTGAATGATATTTTATGAAGAATGAAATTAGGTTGAAAAATGTTCCAAAAATCCAAGTTTTTATATTGTTAACACTTAGAGGTAAGAAAATAGAACACTCGGCAGAGAAGAAATAACCAGCTGGTAAACAGAGAAACATGAACGTTTCAGAGGCAATGTCTCTCTGGTGATTTGAATCAGATGTTCCCAGTAAACTCATATGTTTTGTACACTTGGTTTTCAGCTGATAGCAATTTGGAAGGTGGAGCCTTGCTAGAAGAGGTGTGTTGTTGGGGGTGAGCTTAGGGATGTCATAGGCAGTTCTCTCTTGCCAGAGTTTTGCTCATACTCCTGCTGCTGTTTCCAACTGCTGTGGCAAAGGTGATACCCAGCCTCTCTTTATGCCATTCTTTCACCTAACATCATGAATCTTATTTTAGAAAAATAATTAAAAGCTATAAAAAGACAAGGAAGTATGATTTAAGATTAAAATAAAAAATATGTTTTGAAGGCAATATATGGCATAGTAGAATGCCCTATATTGAAACTTATATAAATAAATTTGTAATAATTGTTCTGCTGAGTTGATAGGTGCTTCCTTAACATGAGGGTTTGTTTCAGGCTTACATATTCCAGGTGAAGCTTCATCATGGCAGGAGAACCTGGCTCATTTTATACATCTACAGTAGCTCATGGAACATTCTCTAAAATAGATCATATACTGGGTCATAAGGTCTGCCTCGATATATTTAGGAAGGCTGATATAATCTTCTGTGTGATATCAGATCACAACTCTATATTGCTAGAAATTAACAACAAAAGACCCACCAAGAATACCATCAGCTACTGGAAATAGAACAGCACACTTTTAAAAAATAAATGGGTAGTGGATGAAATAAAAAATAAAATTTCAAAATTTCTAGAAATGAATAACAATAAGAACATATCATACCAAAACTTATGGGACATAATAAAGGTGGTCCTCAGGGGAAAATTCATAGCATTAAGTGCCTTCACAACAAAGACAGAGCAAATCAATAACGTAACCATACACCTAATGACACTGGAAAAGCAAGAAGAATCTAACCCCAAAAGCTCTAGATGGAAAGAAATAATTAACATTAGAGCAGAAATTAATGATTTGGAAGCTAAGAAAACTGATGAAACAAACAGCTAGTTCTTTGAAAAAAAATAAACAAGATTGATAAACTCCTAACCAGATTGATCAAGCAAAAAAAATAAATAAATAAATAAAAAGCACTTAAAATTAACACAATTAGAAATGAAAAGGAAAGATCACATCAGACTTAAGTGAAATTGGGAGCATCATCAGGACTTATTTCAAAAACCTTGACTCCACAAAACTGGATAATATGGAGGAAATGGATAAATTCCTGGACACATACCATATACCAAAAGAAACTCAGAACACATTAATCGCCTAAACAAACATATCAACCCATCAAGATTGGAAGGGTAATCAAAACTTTCCCCCCCAAAAGAGTCCAGGACCACATGGTTTCTCAGCTGAATTCTATCAAACCATCATGGAAAAACTATACCAATCTTTCTCAAATTGTGCCACATAATTGGAGAACAGGGAAAGCTCCCCAACTCCTTTTATAAAGTTAGTATCACCCTAATACCAAAACCAGGCAGAGATGCCACAATAAAAGTAAAACGCAGTCCTATATTCCTGATGAACTTAGACGCAAAGATCCTGAACAAATCCTTGCCAACCGAACACAACAACACATCTAAAAGCATTATCCACCTTCAAGTGGGCTTCATCCCAGGAATGCAGGGATGGTTCAACATACAGAAATCTATCAATGTAATATACCACATAAACAAGGTTAAGCACAAAACCACAGGATCATTTTGATAGATACAGAAAAGGCCTTTGACAAAATGAAGCATCACTTCATGATCAAAACACTGGATAGAAATGGCATGGTCAGTTTATATCTCAACATGATAAAGGCTATATGTAAAGCTCCTAAACCCCAAATAATATTTAACAGGGAGAGTGTGAAGGAATTCCCACTGAGATCAGGAACAAGACAGGGGTGTCCACTCTCACCTCTGGTGTTCAATATAGTACTGGAAGTCCTAGCTCAAGCAATGAGACAGAAGAAAGAAAGAAAATGGATCAAAATTGGAAAGGAAGAAGTTAAGTTAGGTCTATTTGAAGAAAACATGATTTTATACCTAAGAGACCCAAGAGTCTCCATCCCCAATTTTTTTTAAACAAAGATTGTTTTGATTTTTTTAATTTTCTTTTTATTTTTTCTTTTACTTGTTTATTTGAGAGAGAAAGACAGAGAGGGAAACAGGCAGAGAGAGAGAGAGAGAGAAAGAGAGAGAGAGAGAGAATGGGCATGCCAGGGCCTCCAGCCACTGGAAACAAACTCCAAACTCTTGAGCCCCCTTGTGTATCTGGATAACATGGGTCCTGGGGAATCAAGCTTCAAACTTTGGTCTTTAGGCTTCACAGGCAAGCACTTAACAACTAAGCCATCTCACCAGCCCACCATCCCAAAATTCTTAAAGGTAAATAACTTCTTCAGCAAAGTAGCTAGCAGGATACAAAATCAATGCACAAAAATCAGTAGACTTTCGGTATGCAAATGACAAAGATACAGAGAAAGAAATAACTGACAGTGTCCCATTTTCAAAAGCAACAACAACAAAAAAATAAAATATCTTGGAATAGCATTAATCAAGGATGGGAAATATCTATATAATGAAAATATAAAAACACTTAAAAAAGAAAGTGAGGAGGAGTAGAGAAGAAAATGGAAAGACTTCCCAAGATTCTGGATAAGCAGAATTAACATTATGAAAATGGCAATCCTACAAAAGGCAATGTACATATTTAGTGAAATACCAATCAAAATCCCAACATTGCTTTTCACAGAGACAGAAAAAAAAAATGATGTCAAAATTCCTATGGAATGGCAGAAGGCCTTTGATAACTAAGTATATCCTCAGCAAAAGAAGCACCTCTGGAGGCATCACCATGCCTTATCTAAAGCTATATTACAAAGCCATAGTATTAAAAACAACATGGTACAGGCATAAAAACAGGAGTATAGACGAATGGAGTAGAATTGAGGGCCTGAACATTGGGTCAAGTAACTACAGCTACTTGATATTTGACAAAGATCCTAACAATATAGGGTGGAAAAAAAGACAGCATCTTCAACAAATGGTGTTGGAAAAACTGGATAACCATATGTAGGAAATTGAAACTTGTTCCACAAATCTTGCCATGTACAAAAATCATGTCCAAATGGACCAAAGACCTCAATATAAGATGGGAAACTCATTTCTACTGGAAGAAAATATAAGAGGGATTTTACATGATATAGGAATGAGAAAAGACTTCTTAAACAAAACCCTAATAGCACAGGATCTTAAACAATCACTCAACCAATGGGATCACATGAAGCTGAAAAGTTTCTTCACAAACATACAATAAGCAAAGCCAATACATTTCTTATAGAATGGAAGAAAATACTTGCTGAATATCCAATGGACAGAGGCCTAATCTCTAGAATCTACAAATAACTCAAAAACCTAAACAATCAAAGGAAAAAATACCAATAGCACACACACACATAAGAAAACATTTATCATCCCTAAACATCAGGGAAATGCAAATTAAAACTATGATATTCCATCTTACCCCATTAAGGATAGGACACATTAAAAATCAAATGAAAATAAATGCTGGTGAGGATGTGGGGAAATAGGAACACTCATCCACTGTTGGTGGGAATGTAAGATGGTACAACCACTGTGGAAAGCAACATGGAGACTCCTAAAAACGTTGACTATAGAAGTACCAACAGATCCAGTTACTCCCTTACTAGGCATGTACCCTAAAACCTCCAAGCCTTAGTTCAGAGAGATTTGCTCAACCATGTTTATAACTGCTTAATTTGTAATAGCTAAGAGCTGGAATCAACCCAGATGTCCATCACTAGATGAACAGATAACTAATATGTGGCATATCTACATGGTGGAATTCTACATAGCAGGAAGGAAAAACAACACAATGAAATTTGAAGAAAAATGGTCGAAACTGGAACATATCATTCTCAGTGACTTCACCCAAATCACAGGAAGATAACCACTGCATAGTATCACTCATCTATAGCTCCTAATGTGAATCTACCTGAGATGCTGACATACCTAGGGAGCATATTGAGGACCAGACAATAGGGAGAAGTGGAAGAAAAAGCAGGGAGAGAGAGAGCAACAAAACTGGACCCAAATGACAATGGTACCATAAAATTATGCATCCTAAATGACAGACCAAGTGATTGAACCTTTACCAGGCCCATAGAGGGATCACCTGAATCACAAGGCCTTGTAGAGGGCATGATGAAGACTGACCTTAGTCTTCTGTTTCTTTCTCACTCTCTCTCCCTCTTCTCTCTATCTCTTTTATATTACTTATCTTTTTCTTCCTTCTCTTCTTGGGCACTGACCTGTAACACCCAGTACCAGAATGTGGTTATCATCCACAATGAGCTCCTGATTAGAACCTACAAGGCTCCCCAAAGATTTCTGTTAGAGTGCTGGATGACCCACAAAGGTTAGTGGTAATGCCCTCATGCTAAAGACACCATATGCTGTTGGCATGTAACAAGGAATGACATGGGTGGAAGCTGGAAGAAATTAAGTCCTCAGACAGTCAGAGTGTTTAGTGCCAGAAGGTGCTACATGATGACTGGGGGAAAATGACCAATATCTGTCTAAGCAAGTCGTGGTCTAAGCTACTCAGCAGCAAACAACCTGATGTGATACTCACAAGTGCAATAGTGGCACATATCCATGGTGGGAAACCTATTGATCTTGATTTGGCTAACTTATCTGCTCAGTGGAATAGAACCCATAGCTGGAGCTGGGAAACAAGTTGAAATCATATCCAAAAATGAACCCACTCTGCATTACCAAACTCTCACCAATTGTGGGCTACAAGAGGGCCTACACCTATTAAATTCTCTCTAAAGAAACAATGGTTATCCCATTTATCTGGTGATAACTTTACTCTCTGATGGAGAATTTGCTTCTCTTTCTCAGATGGATGCAGATCCTAAGGAGAGAACCACCCCATCATACCTCTAAAGGGCCCCATCTGAAATTAAGAGTAAGTGGGGAAACAAGCAAGAGTGCTGTTTTCATGGTGAACCTGGTACCACCACAAGGGTTAAGGAGATAGACATAGAGAACAATCAACTCCTACCATACCAGATATGCAGAGACACAGAATCTCCCAAGAACTCATCACTGAAGCTGACCTAAAATGAACCCAACATGTCTCAAGGAAATTTGTGGAAGAGGGGGCGGAAAGAATGCCAGAGCCATGTGACTGGTCATTATACACAGAGGCATTTCCTCCTGCCCATGACTGATGGCAAACCCTACAATGCACGACCCATTTTCCCCAACTAGGAGGGTCCCTTTGGAGGGGGGAGGACAGGGAGGAGGCTAACAATGGTTTCAACTTAACTGTATTCACTGAGTACAAACTAATAATAAAAAAACACCTCAGATCTCAGAAAAAAAAAATCACAAAGAGGTTTGAAATGTTTATGTAAACTTAAAAAAAAAAATCTCTAAAATAACTTTGCACAATTGTTTTAATCCAAGCTGCTCTCACTCTTGGTTGGAGAATCTGCTGTTTTTACAGAAGGCAGAGAAAACAACAGAGTATTGAGATCCATCAATCAGACAAGAAGATAACTGAATGACCCCATGTGACTTAAGTGGACTTTTATAGTGAATTTAATATCATGGCTCACAAATAATAGATGCTTAGTACATAAACTTGTCATTAGCACTTGCATTGTGTTTAAACTATTGACACTTGCAAGAATCATTATTGTTAAACAGTACATAATGAAGAATACAAAGTATTTACAGATTTTTCAGAGACCGTTTGTTGTAGCCAGATTCGAATTACTGGCAGAAATCTCCCAACCAAGAGAAAAAGTGAAAACAGTATAGATTGGCACCCTCTTAGAGCAGGTTTTTACACTCCAGAGCTGTTTACAATTTATCCAAAATGTCAGAATGCAATAGGATATAATAGTATAGAACAGGACAGGATAGGATGTGACAGAACAAAATAGAATAGAATGAATAGATTTTGGATATATTATACTTTTTAAAAGTATTCTTTTTCAACCTATCATATATATGCATGTGTGTATGTATATATGCCTACAAACATCACCACATTATTATTATTATGTATATGTATGTATATGCATTATTATGTATGTATAGTATTATGTTGTTAATTAAAGTTTATATCTTACAATAAATTTATTTATTTTTACAAAGACAGAGAATTGGTGTGTTAGGGTGTCAGCCACTGCTATTGAACTCCATATGCTTGTGCCCCCTAGTGGGCATGTGCAACCTTGCACTTGTCTCACCTTTGTGCATCTGGCTTATATAGAATCTAGCAAGCCAAACATGGGACTTTGGGCTTTGCAGGCAAGTGCTTTAACCACTAAGCTGTTTCTCCAGCCCACAGTATTTTTTTTTAAGCAAAAAGTCTTTTAATTTGTTTTCCTTACTCAAAGGACTGGAAAACTAAATACTACACTTGTAGGTGGTATTTGAGGTGTGTTTTGATTCTGATTTGATATTTGGAAACCAGTACTGGATCAAAGGATTAGATGCAGTCTATAATGCACAATACATATTGCAGTATTAAGGATGGAAAAATTATGTAATTTTTCTACAGAAGAGACATATCAAAACCATCTTGAGTGATGCAAAAATAGATGTGTGTTGTTCATTTCACAATAGTACCTAAAGGTAGGCAGGATAAGACTCTATCCAAACCTTATGATATACAATAATGGCATCAGCTTAGAGGATTAGAAGTGATATGTATACTTCTGGTACCAAAGGTTTCAAAGGCACATTACCAGGTCTAGAGTGTCATAACTGTTCCATCTTTCCTGGCACACAGCATCCCGTTGGAGTGATTTTGGAGGCAAAGCATTTATTATAAGTCTGTAGTAACTATTGATAATGACAGAATTTATCAGCTCTCTCCTTGTCCATCCAAAATGAATGTAAAGATATAATTAGCACTTTTGGAAGAATAGTAAGGCTGCTTCCTATTAAATGGACAAAATATGCTGATTCTTTCCATTAGAGACATTCCAGAACTTGTGATTAGCCTGTTATGTTGAAAGGGCATTTTAGCAGAGGTAGTGCTAAGAGCAATAGCAAAGGAGATTTTGGTTAGATGATGTGGGGCTTGAATAAGCAATAGGAAAGCAATATCGCATGGGTCAGATGAAGAATATGCTGCTGGCCACTCCTATGCTTCCATGGATTTGGATGGCTTACAAACTGCCTCAGCTCTAACAGACAGCATTTTAATTACATTTGAATTATAGTCATAGGCCTGTAGCATATATTCTGTTCTTACACTTGTACAAATTAAAGCTGGCAAAATGGCCTTCATTTCTTTTTTAATCTAAATCAGGTCAAAAGATATACCATAGTTGTAATTTTTCACTGTTGAGTATCAAATTGTGTTTCCAGATAATTATTATAAGCCTCTAAAAATAGAAGTTTGTAATAGAAAATGTCAGTTAAGTACATGGAAACTCATGGCAGAAAGTGTTCTGAATGAAATCTCTGTGATGAAATGACCTCATTCTGTGGCAGCAAGCAGTGTGTGTGAAGGGATGTTGCTAAGGGAGGGCTTAAATCTGAGAACCCAGCACCTTCTGCTCATAAATTAACCTTTTCCTTCCAATCAGTTCTAGAATTTTTTCTATACATATGCTAGTCACTATTGTTAGTTTGGCTGAAGAAATTGAAGATTATTTGGATTTTGAAAAAGAAATAAATCCTAATCATGGCAAAAGCAATAAAGAGGGCAGTGGAAATTTAGCTGGCTGGTGGTTTGGAGCTATTCAAGGGTTTGGTCTTTAAGTTTGCTTAGAAAATATCCTTTCTATGTGAATGCTTGTTAAATATATAAGTTCCTACGAGTTCTTGCAAACTAATAAATAATCCATAACTACACTATGCTTTTCTTCACCATCATAGGGATCAAACCTAGACCTCACACATAATGGGCAAGTGTTTCAGCACAAATATAGCTGCTTTTTAATGTAAAATAGACCAACTGAAATACAAACAACCTAATCATTTCTTTATCTAATAACATAACCATTTTTAGTCATTTGGGATAATAATCACAAATTTTGGGGGTCAGGATGTATTGCTTATACTTTGTGAGGCACCAGCCATTCCTTCACAGTGGGTGCCCTTAGGAAGTTGAGAAATTGAAGAGCATTAATTAAGCTCTCATTTCTAGGAAAAAATACCTATTAGTAGCAACTTAAAGAAAAACAGGTTTACTTCAGATTTCAGTTCAATGTTACAGCCCATCATCGTGGTGGGGAAGGCATGGCAACAGAAACATGAAACCAGAAAGTAGAAAGGAAGAGAGACGAACCTGCCCAAGTAACTGAGAGAAACAAGGACCATAGAGGGCAAACTCATGAGGTTTCAGAGGACAACAAGGACTCAATCAAGAATGGGGCTAAAGGTAGTTTATATTATATTCTGGAAAAGAATATTGGCTGCATTCTGCTTGTGTCCTTAGAAATTCAGTAACGTTTGAATTTAAATTTAAAGGTGATAAGCTAATATATTTGGTACATGAAGTTTAAAGTATAGCATTCAGACTGTGGCATAGTTACTACTCACTGTTCATATTCAGATCTATAGTAAAAGGAACCAAGAAGATATGAAACCAATGAAATTTAAAGATGAAGGTTTATGAGCGAATTTAAAGATCTAAATAAGGAAACTCCCACTAATAAAATATCTGTCATTGTTAAAGAGATTAACCATACTAAGATTAATGTCATTAAAGAGAAACTTCACTATCTTCACTGGGAAATAGGAAAGATAACCTGGTGACAAGACCCTATCCATTGAAAGCTCTAACTTATGAGAATGGAAATTCTACTGAAAGAAGAAAACCTGAATATATAATTCCACAGAAGGAAATCCCTGCTTAAAAAACTGCCTAGAAGGCTGGAGAGATGGCTTAGCAGTTAAGCAGTTGCCTGTGAAGCCTAAAGACTCTGGTTCGAGGCTTGTTTCCCCAGGACCCACGTTAGCCAGATGCACAAGGGGACGCAGGCATCTGGAGTTCGTTTGGAGTGGCTGGAGGCTCTGGCGTGCCCATTCTCTCTCTCTCTCTTTCTTTCTCTCTCTCTCTCCCTCTTTCTCTCTGTCACTCTCAAATAAGTAAAAATAAACAAAAATTAAAAAAAAAAAAAACTGCCTAGAAAAGTGTTTCCATAGGTCCAGAAACCAAAGGACATAGAAACAACCACAGGTTTTGTTCAAGGGAGGCAATAATCATTTTAGGTGATAGCAGGAATTTGCAGAACCATCTATATGGAATGGTTTTTAAGGCATGGAAGATATATTGAAGGGGTCATAGCTTCTTGTTCCATGGATTCAAAATGCTGATGAGGCCATGCAAAGTGTGATAGGTCAGAGTCCCCATAATGAAGCCCTGAGAAACCTTAGTATGAAGTAGTGAAAGTTAAGTCTAAGTTGCAATGGAAACCATTGGAGTTGTCAGGACTATGGAATATCCACTAACGTATGCTGTAGTTTTAGAGTAGAGCTGGACCATGAGAAAGAATATGTGTGTTACAGGTAGAAGAGCTGAAGAATAAGGGCTACCAGAGTCTTATAATGTCCAGATGATTCCATCATCAATCCCTGATACTAAATCTGAAGCTTCAGAACCAGGTGTTTGCCCTTCTGAGATTTGGTCTTGCTTGGATCCAGTCTTTTACTGCTGTGCCTCCATTCTCCCTTTTGTTAGTAATATTTTTTTTGAATGTTTAACACTTTGTGCCATATTTTGGAAGTATGTAATTTCTATTTTATTGGGAGGGATGTTTATAGTTAAAATATGCCTTGACTCTCAGAAAAGATTTTGAAGTTTTGAATAGTCTTGGGATTTTTAAAGACTACTGGGAATTTTAAAGTTGTATTGAATGCATTTTGCATTATGAGATAGCTATTAGCCTACTGGAACCAAGAGTAAAATGTTATTTGAATGTAAAAATGTTCTCACTAGATCATTGGAACTCTTGTTTTCCAGTTCTTAACATTGTTTGGGAATGTTGTGGAACCTTTAGGAGGTAAAGACTTGTGTAGAAATTGTGAGTGGGCCATGATATCTCATAGGCAGACTCTTTCCGGGTCCCATTGTTCCCAGCCAGAGTTTGGGCTGCTTCAGTGCTTGGTACCTCAGTCCCACTCCAAGCTCTAACGCAGGCAGCTTTGGCACATTACCACTTGAGAATTCAGGCAACTTTGGCGCCCATGCCAGGCAGTAGATAGGTGGCTTTGGCAAGTGAGAGCCAAAGTCCAGGCTGCTTGGAAACTGCCCCAGACTGCCTCAGATTCCCATTGTGATAGAGCCCAGGCTGATCCACCCACCTACGTGCTCCTACACCATCATGGGCAGACCACAGCGCAAAAGAAATAACATGAAAAATCAAATGCAAGAAAATCCAGTTAGATCACCCAGTCCTACAATGAATACATATAACCAAAACATAGAAGAGTCATTAGGATCAGAACATCAAATTGAAGCTATGAGCAATGCAACCCTGACCAACCTACTGGTAGAACTTGCAGGAAAGCAACAAAGGACTGATAATTGTGTGGATGCTGCCATCACTAAACTAGAAATAATAGATAAGAAACTAGAAGGAGTTCGAAGAGAGTTAAGAGATTTGTGGGAGAGTGAAAAAAAAAAAAAAAAGACCTTAAAAATCAGCTGGCCAAGCTAAATGAAGACATAAAGAAATACAAGGATGAATTCCAAGAATCATCAAGAAAATCAGAAAATGATGTGAAAAGGGAGCTTGATAGAATGCTTTAGAAGTAAATTTCATATAAAAGTAGCACCAAAAAGAATCCAAAGTTAAAGTGAAAAAGTAATATTTTTTAATCAATTAGAAGTGCTATTTTAGTGGTCTCAAAAAAGTTCAAAAGTTATCTTTTTGGAAAGAGGTATATTCTTGTACAACATTCTTATATAACATTTAATGGGGAATCATCACTTGTAATGTAACTTAACTGAAACAAAGTCAGGTTTATGTGTCCCATAAACACTCAATATACACCCAAGCATGAATAGTTAATTTTAGCTCCATGGAGGAAAAATTTATAAATGGATGTGGCATAAAATTTGAATTGACTATTAATACTAGGATAACAATCAAAGAAATATAATTACATATCCATAATGAGGCAGCTTAGGACTAACAGGGACCTCAAAAGTAAACTAAAAGTGACTACAGGGTAGACATGTCTTTGAATTTCTAAGAGGAAATTGAGATTTCATTATCTCTTCCCACCTAAAGGAATCCTCTACTTTGCTAGAGATCAGAACTATCAGAAGGGTCTGGCCTTTCCTTATCTCCTCTGCCCTAAAAGAGTTCCCCTTTCATAGAAGTCATAAGGTTTTACCCTTCCTGGAAGATAAAGGTTATTCACAATACTGCTGCTTTCCCAGAAAACCTAATTTCCTACCTAGAAACTTGGCTTTAGGGCTGGCACTAGGGCTGGTTATTCCAGCCCCATTAGTCCATAAAGACCTTAATCTTGGTTTCTATGTTTGATTTCCCTTTTTCTACAAACCTTCCTTGTGCCCCTCATTGGACAACAGAACCTTATTCTTTGCTTCTCTTAATCTCTTTAAAGTTTTATCTCTATAATCTCTATAACAAAAACTTTCTAAACTTTATCTTCTGGTATGTGAGTTTCATTTCTTAAAATTTACAGGACAAGAACTCAGAAGGCCACAGACTCAATGGAAGCTCTGTCTGGCCGTGACCATCTGGCAACTTAGCTTCTGAGTTATTTCCCACCCAAGTGCTGAGAACAGCTCCAACACTATCTAGGATTCCCCAAACTCCCCTTTCAATTAGTCACTCTTTAAAGCCTTCAGATACTTAGATGCCTCTAGTTTATGAGTTTTCTGCCAGCTGGTGCCGTTTCATCACATAGAAATGGAGTTGAATGAAGAGATAAGAGCTTACTGAGCTGCCGAGTCTCAGAAAATTGAGTGATACAGCTACTGTGCAACCTCTTAAAACACCAGGCTTTATCACATGCTTGCATCACTGAAGAGAAAAACAAAAAGGCTCAAAAACAACCTCATGTTGACCATTAATGAAGAAGGGAAAGACATAACATCGGCTGCCTACTTTACAAATATTGTTCATAGAGTTATTTAGCAAATTTAGCCCAGAAACAGTCAACATTTCCTACAGGTTTACATCACTTCCATTGTTCTTAAATGTGTATAAGAAACTTTATTTGGTGCTTTTTTATATGCTTGAAAGATTAAACGGGTTTTGTTAGCATGCTTAAAGGTCCTCTGTGCTACAGGTGTGTGGTAGACTTCTCAGGTAAAATCTCAGGAGCTTGGTGAGGCTTGGAGGACTAATTAACTCAGAGATTGAATCTTTTACAAAATATATAGGATCAATAGTAAATGTTTTGACTGTAATATTTAGTTCATAGATATTTAATGAAGTTGTTAATATATTAGCACCTGTGGCCATATTTCCATGTCTCTGTTTACATTCTTTTTGCTTCCCTCCCATTTTTTTCTATAGGCTGGGGAGGGAAAAATGATCTGAGCAATCATCTCCTACCAAGGTGTGCTTTCAATAAAACAGAAAATGAAACTGCAGAATCATATCTGGCCATCTGAACAAGAATAAATCACTCCTTTACCATTCTCTCTGTTGTGAAAATCATAGCGATACAAGAAAACAGGATTTTATTCACTTAAATTGAGGAGAGTAACATTGACTTTTTCACTTTGATCCCACCCTAACGCATCTTCTAAATTGGCTAAAACCACTGTAACCTGTAAAAGTAATAAAAGATTGACTACAACAAAGGACCAGTTTAGTAGAGAGAAATATTGAAGCAGGTTTCTTTGAAGGGAAAGGTTTATTAGAGGAAAGTTAATATGCCATAAACAAAAAACTATTGCAGGGTCACCAAAACCAGAGAGGGACTTAAGCATCTGAAGTATAAAGGGGATTTCTTGCTTGTATAACTTTTTAGGAGAGGATATGTTTCATTCCACATTACTCAGTATCCATGTAAGGAGTCAAGGAAGCAATACAGAGAAGTTAAGGCCATAACTCAAACTCAAGTAGGATTTCCATGACAACTGAGGGGTTTTTGCTATTGCAAGGGTGTGGTCTGGTATGTCAGGAAGGCATATGGATAAGGAGTAAGTTATAATTCAAGTTTTCTTCAGCTTAGCTCTAGAAGCAGGATAATCTTAAAGTGACTCTATATGTTCTAAGGAACAACATGGGAGTGTGGAGGAGGAAATATTGAGATTCAGTATGGTGCATGAACAGGACTGAATTTAAGAACAATGAAAGTGCCTTTAAAATTTTTTATCGTAAGTTCTTTTAATAAATAATTTTACAAAAGCATAATAAAGCCATATTTTTATAGGAATTGCATATGAGTGAAATGTATCTATATTCCTCCCACAATACATCAGTATAATATGGGAATTTGGGTTTGCTGCCAATGAACCAATACAATATGAAAATCTGGACTGTCTTTAAGAGTAACAGAGCCTTTTTCAGCTCTTGAATGGGCTGTAACCCAGAGTTAGGGTGCTGGATGGTCACAGTCACACACACAAAATAAACTGAATTGGTAGCCTCTAGGCTGTTTCGTTATTTGAAAGAATTGAAATCCATAGACCAGAGGGTATTTTAGATTTTATTAGAGTATGGATAAAATTGAAGAGAAGAAAATACAATACTTTTGTATAGTAACAGGGGGGTTCCAGAAATGGAAAAGCCCACCTAGAGACCAAGACTATCATCTTTTCTAGGTTATGGATAAGGGTGGAACAGACCAGACCCAATCACAAGTTTCTACATAGGGTATCTTGTTTAAACTTTCCAGGAATCTTAATCTTCCAGGAAAAGGGAACTCATCTGTAGGAAGAAACTCTGATTAAGTTTGAGAAAAAAAAAAAAAATGGATCTAGTGAACTTTTCATGAAAAAAAAAAAAAAAAGATGAGATTTCAGACCTTTCTCTGACCTCTAGCAAAATGGAGAAAGCAAGGACAGATTCAAGTATGTTCCTCACTTTTACCTTTGGGTCCTTGTCAACCCTAAACTGCTTCAATAGGACCTTACTTGATGTCAATAGCTGTATATATGTAAAAATTTTTGTTCCACTTTAACCTTTGACAGGACCCAGTACTTTCTCTCCTAAAATGTGCTAGTTATGAACACACCTGAATCAGAAGTCACTCTTCGAGCTTCATCAGCTCTTCACCTCTGAAAGAGGCCATAGAAGATATCAGTAATCTTTATTTAAGTCTGTTCACAAGATCCTAATTTCAGAGAAATGCTCCAGAAATGAGGAAGTGAGTAGCATCTACATCTGTGAAGACACAAGTCCATGACCCTGAAAGAAACTCAACAAATACAACTTGGAAAGTACTATGGCTTCTGCGGACCATACTCCCATTTGATTTTAGGACTGGCCTTTCTTCATCCCCAGGTTTGTCTAGGGTTTCTCTTTTGGAGTCCTCTGTGCCATATAAAAACCATATGTATGCTAATGAATGAGAAACAGGAGTAAGGTAGCTTTTTAATTTTAATTTTTTTTTCAGGTAATTAATTAGGACCTACACCCAAATAGGGAACAAAAAGCTGCAATTCTGTTCATCCTGGCAAAACTGAAGCTTGCCTTTGATCATGTCTCATCCAACATGTCTGACAGTGACATGCCCAAGAGGAAGTTCCTAATTGTTCTTCATTTCAGCTTCTCTGGTTCACCCTGGGTCAGCCCCTTGAGTCCATGAACCAATTAGGATTCTACTTACATCTGTCTGATGACACAGCTCACCCTAATGGTATGTCTGATCATTATAAAGGAGGTTAAGCCACTCCCCTCGCTCTGGCCCAGGTCACAGGCATATAAGCCAAGGACCTGTCTAGTTGGGAAGGGGAGTATACTTATCTTTACCTGGTTATTTTTCTGACTGCTTTCTGTGTCATGTTTTGTGGCACCTTATTACTTTGATTACAATTATGATTTTTCCTTGATCTCTGAATCCTTCACTATTTCTTAATCCTCTGTGGTATGTTGTTTGAAGGTGTTTCTAGGTCCTGTCTGACACTCATAATTTCTAATTTCTCCCTAAGTAAGCTCAATAATTCATAATTTATCCTTCTCGAGTCCTTTTTAAATAAACTGTTTGTTAAAATATGATAAGGACCCCAAAACTGAGGTTCAAAAACCTAGGATAACCTCTGGAACCCCCAAAAGCCTGAGTAATAAACAGCAAAATGAAAGGATAAAAATAGAAAACTGTTATTAATCATTTTCATAATCACATAGTAAAAATATGTTCTTAGACTCCACATGTAGGAAAAATAATATGTCCCTTTAACTCTGTGCTGTAATTTCTGAATTTTCCCTCCTCTAGATTTGAATTTGTCTTCTCCAACTGCTAGAATTGCTATTGAGACAGTGTAGTGTTAACTGTGTAGTTCCTCAGCTGGTGGAAATGTAGGAATTTGATCCTCCTGGAGGCAGTGTATTGTTGGAGGTGGGTTTGTGGGTGTTACATCCAGCTTCCCCTTGCCAATGCTTGGCACACTCTGCTGCTGCTGTTGTCCACCTGAAGTTACAGGCCATGAGGTGATGTTCCCTGTCTCCACTCATGTCATCATTTTGCCCCTGCCATCTTGGAGATTTCCCTCGAGTCTGTAAGCCAAAATAAACCCTGTTTTCCACAAGCTGCTATTGGTTGGGTGTTTTTGCCGGTAATGTAAAACCAGCTGCAAGAGTAAATTGGCACAAGAAGAGTAGGGCACTGGGTGCTAAAAGCTGGACTGTGGCCTTGATCATTTGGAACGGACATGCAAGGGGAATGTGGATTTGAAGCCTTGGCCTAAGAGGTGCCTCGCAGTGCTGTAAATATAACTTGATGGACTATTCTGGTCAAAGCTGAAAGAGTTAAATGCAGTATGAACTAAACTGTGAGGTTTGTCTCGTAAGGAGAGAAAAAAAAAGAGCTTTGCTTTTTGGACTGGGCTAGAAGCAGTTGTGAGAGAGGCTTGTTGTTATACCTGTGCACTGAGAAGTTGTGCAGGGCTGCATTTTCAGAAACACACTGGTGTGAGCATAAGGATATGGCACAGTTTAGCTGCTGCCAGTTAAACTGAAATTGAGAGATTACAACCATTGGGATTAGGTAAACTGATATGCACTGGAATAGAAGAAAGAATGCAGACTTTGTTTGAGGGAGGCTGGCTGTTGAAAGAGTGTCCATGTCTTTAAAGTAAGATTTATTTTCCTTCTGGGATAGCAAGTTGGTAGCCCACCTGGTACTGTTGGGTATAACAAATACAGGAAAGAGAGGGTCATTGAATTTGCAGCATGGCCTTATTATTTGGAAGTGGCCATGGGCAGTGTGAAGCAGGCTTATTGGTTTACCTGTGTGGAGGTCCGATGAAGCCATGTGGATGAATCATGGATTGTACCGGGGACATAGTAGAGATGCCAGAACTATGGTATGGCTGCCAAAGATCTTCCAGCACTAGATAATGTTTATCTGGACTGTGAGTAACCTATTTGTTGGTGCAGAATTGGAACTCCAGAGACTCGTCGTGGGTTATAATTATTGGAATTAGAGACTTGTCACTGGTTAGAGTTGGAAGACTTAGAACTACAGAGTTTGATGTCTTTTTCATTTTAAATCTTGAATTAGCTAAATATTTCCTTTTTATGCCTAATGTCATCTTTTGCAGTATGGATACTTATTCTGTGCTATTATAGGATTTGTGTGTGTGTGTGTGTGTGTGTGTGTGTGTGTGTGTGTGTGTGTGTGTTAGGGCTCAGTTATAAGATCTTGGAATATGTGGATGTTTGACCATCATTGGGATTGATTAAAAACTATGGGGACTTTTAATTTGTACTCTATGAATTGCATTTTACATCATGGATGGTTATCAGTTTATGGGGGCCATGGTCTGAATGTGGTGGTCTGACTCAGTTGTCTTCCATAAACTTATGTGTTCTGAATGCTAGGATCCCAGTTGGCAATTTGGGAATTGGATCCTTCTAGAGCCAGTGTATTGTTGGGGGCTTAGGAGTGTTATACTCAGCTTTCTCCTGTCAGTGTTTGGTGCACTGTCCTGCTGCTGTTTTTCACCTGACGTTTCCAGGAGGTGATGCACACCCTCTGCTCATGCCATCATTTCCCCCTGCCACAATGGAGCTTTCCCTTGAGTCCATAAGCCAAAATAAACCCTTTCCTCCCACCAGATGCTCTTGGTTGGGTGTTTTCTGACAGCAATGGGAAACTTACTGCAACAGAGCCTAACCTTGCCATCTCTACTTTGTAAGAGATCCAAGATGGATCTGGCTTCTCCTTATTTTGCCTAAATGAGTTCCTTAGATCTGTTTTCTACCCTTAAACAACTATGTTTCCTTACTAGGAAGGAGTTCTCCATTCGTAGAATTAAGATTACTGGAAGGACTAAACCTGAAACTGGCATTGTGGTTCATTAACACTGAGCCCCTAAACCTTGGCTTGTCATGTGAGAATGCATGGTAACCCCTGATTCTCTTTTCTGTGAACCTTTCTTCTGCTTGGGAACTGGGCACATTGAAAATTTGGTAGATAGTAAATTTGAGAAATTTCTGTGGGAGACATGGGAGAAACTTCTGTTTTCTCTTTCATCTACTTGTAATATGAACAGCAAAATGCAATTGCTGTGTTTGCAATATATTTGAGGGATCTCCTGGATTTGTGACCATGGGTTCTGATTCACCTTAAGGTCAGTAAGCCCCCAGCCATGACTAGTACAGCTATTTCAATTGAGGCTTCTCCACCATAAACATGGTGAAAAGTGAGAACACACTTTTTTTAATCCTTCTTATGTTAGCATGCTTTGTATGAAATACCTGATAGGGGTTATTTATAAAGAGAGTGTCATCTACCTTACAGTAGTCAGAGACCTATAGTTTACTTGGAAGACATAGACCCTATTTCCCAGGATTTCCACAGGTCTTCAGCAATTCCCAGGAGCACTTCCCTAGGGCCAAGCTTGTAATCATGAGTCTGGGGGTTATACACATACACAAACCATCTCACCCCTATAGTTCCAACCTCTATATTTTTGTCTCTTGTATATTTTAACACCATTCTAAGATTTCAGCTTAGCACTAAAATATTTCAGGATTTATACCAAAGAGGTAACAAGTTTATTAAACATGCTGGCAATGTGATAAATGTACCTAGAAATAAAAACAAAAATTTTGCAGCTTTTCATTCTGTCAAGTTATTTTGTCCCATGACCACATAAAATTAGGCACATGGGTAGCTTTCCCTGTTAGTCAATTGTGTGGCACAGTTTTAAGAAGACTGGTTTGAGTTCTTCCATGAAGGCTTGATAGAATTCAGCTGAGAAGTCATCTGGTCCTGGACTCTTCCATTTGGGGAGGTTTTTTTATTACTTTTTAAATTTCCATTAGTGTGATGGGTTCATTGAGGTGATTAATCTGCTCTGAGTTTAGCTCTGATACATGGTATGCATCCAGGAATTTATCCATCTCCTCCACATTATCCAGTTTTGTGGAGTAGAGGTTTTTGAAATAAGTCCTGATGAGTCTCCCAATTTCAGTTATGTCTGTTGTGATCTCTCCTTTTTCATTTGGAATTTTGTTAACTTGATGATTCTTCTTATTTTATTTGATCAAATTGGCCAGGGGTTTGTCAATCTTGTTTATTTTTTCAAAGAACCAGCTCTTTGTTTTGTCAATTGTCTTAATTGTTTCCTTGGTTTCCAATTCATTAATTTCTGCTATGATTTTAATTATTTCTTTCCTTCTGAAGCTCTCTGGGTTGGATTTTTATTGTTTTTCCAGTGCCTTTAGGTGGATGGTTATGTTATTGTTTTGTGATCTTTCAGTCTTTTTTATGAAGGCATTGAGTGCTATGAGTTTTCCCCTGAGGACTGCCTTCATTTGTCCCATAAGTTTTGGTAGGAAGTGTTCTCATTATCATTCAATTCCAGGAATTTTGCAATTTCATTTTTTTATTACATCCACTATCCATTTATTGTCTAAAAGTATGCTGTTCAGTTTCCAGATGCCATTGAGATTCTTGGTGGGTCTTTTGTTGTTGATTTCTAGCAATATAGCATTGTGATCTGAAATCATGCAGGGAATTATGTCAATCTTCCTAAATATGTGGAGGCAGCCTTTGTGACCCAGTATATGGTCTATTTTAGAGGATGTTCCATGGGCTGCTGAGAAGAATGTGTAGTCTGAGGATTTGGGATGGAAAGCTCTGTAGATGTCCATTTGGTCTAAGTGATCTATGGTTTTGTTGAGGTCTCTTACTTCCCTGTTGAGTTTCTGTTTGGATTACCTGTCTATTACTGATAATGGTGTATTGAATGAAGTCCCCAGTTATGATGGTGTTGGTGGTTATTTCTGTTTTATTGTCAAGTACATTTTGTTTTATGAACTGTGGTACCCCTGTGGTTGGTGCATACAGATTTATGATTGTAATATCCTCTTGATGGATTGTTCCCTTTATAAGTAGAACGTCGCCTTCTTTGTCTTATTTGATTATTTTTGGTTTGAAGTCTATTTTATCTGATACTAATATAGCTACACCTGCTTGTTTCTTATTCCCATTTGCTTGGAATATTGTTTTCCACACTTTCACCCTGCGGAGGTGTCTGTCTTTAGTGATGAGGTGGGTTTCTTGAAGGCAACAGATTGAGGGGTCTAATATTTTGATCCATCCTGTTAGCTTGTGTATCTTGATGGGGGAATTAAGGCCATTAATATTTTGGGTAATGAATGTGAGATTTGATTTGATTTCTGCCATATTGTGATGGTAGATGTGTGTTGGTGTTTTCATGGGATTTGAGGATTTTTGTGCCTACTATGAGTTTGGTTGTTGTGATCTGCTTCTTATAGGCATTTGAATTTGATTATTAGTTTCTTCTCTGTGGAGAATTTCCTGAAATACTCTCTGTAGTTTTAGTTTTGTGTTCATATAATTGTAAAGCTGAGTTTTGTCATGGAAAGTTTTTCTTTCACCATCTACTATGAGGGATACTTTTGCCAGGTAGAATAGTTTCAGTTGGAAGCCATAGGTTCTTAGACTTTGGAGTGTTTCTTTCCAGACCCTTCTAACTTTCAAGGTTACTATTGAGAAGTCTGAAGTAATTCTGATGGGGTTACCATTGAAAGTGGTGTGCTGTTTTTCCCTAGCTGCTTTTAGGATTTTCTCTTTGGTGTCAATGTTTAGAGTCTTAATGATAATATGTCTTGGAGAGTTTGTCCTTGGTCCGGTCTGTTTGGAGTTCTGTTGGATTCTTGTATTTTGATGAGCCTTTATTTTAAGAGACTGGGGAAGTTTTCTTCAATTAATTTGTTAAATAAGTTCTCCATGCCTTTGGTCTGAATTTCTTCTCCTTCTGGTATTCCAATAATTCTGATATAAGGACGTTTAAGTGTATCTCACATTTCTCTCTTGTTCTGTTCATAGGAACTTTTGAACTTACTGAAATTTTTGAAAGCTACCCAACTCCTTTTATGAAGCTAATATCACCCTTATTCCAAAACCAGGTAGAGATGCCACAAGTAAAGAAAATTACTGGTCCATTTCCCTAATGAATTTAGATGCAAAGATCATGAATAAAATCCTCGCAAACCGAATGTAACAACACATCAAAAGCATTATCCACCTTTACCAAGTGGGATTCATGACAGGAACACAGGGCTGGTTCAACATACGGAAACCTGTCAATGTAATACACCACATAAACAAGGTTAAACACAAAAACCACATGATTATTTCAATAGATGCAGAAAAGGCCTTTGACAAGATACAATATCAGCTCATGCGCAAAGCATTGAAGAGAATTGGCATGGTTGGTTCATATCTTAACATAATAAAGGCAATACACAAAACTCTGAAGTCCCAAACAATACTTAATGGAGAGAGACTGGAGGAATTCCCATTAAGATCAGGAACAAGACAGGGTTGCCGGCTCTCACCTTTGCTTTTCAATATAGTACTGGAAGTCCTAGCTCAAGCAATAAGAGAGGAGAAGGAAATAAAAGGGATACAATTTGGAAAGGAAGAAGTTAAGTTAGCTCTATTCAATGATGACATGACTGTATATGTAAGAGACCCGAGAGACTCCATCCAAAAACTCCTGAAGTTGATTAACTCCTATAGCAAAGTAGCAGGATACAAAATCAATGCACAAAATTGGTAGCACTTCTATTTCTATACGCAAATGCCAAAGATACAGAGAAAGAAATAAGGGACATAGTCCCATTTTCAATAGCACCAAAAAAATATAAAATACCTTGGAACACCATTAACCAAAGAAGTGAAAGATTTATACAATGAAAACATAAAAACCCTCAAAAAAGAAATTGAGGTGGACTTGAGAAAACTGAAAGACCTCCCATGCTCCTTGCTAGGAAGAATATTGTGAAGATGACAATCTTATCAAAGGCAATATACAGATTTAATGCAATTCCAATTAAAATCCCTACAGTGTTCTTCACACAGATAGAAAAAAATGATCTCACATTTCATATGGAAATGCAGAAGGCCTCGCACATCCAAACATACCCTCAGCAAAAGAAATACCTTTGGAGTCATCACAATGCCTGATGTAAAGCTATATTACAAAGACATAGTAATAAAAACAGCATGGTACTGGCTTAAAAACAGGAGTATAGACCAATGGAATAGACTTGAGGAGCCAGACTTTGGGCCAAGCAACTATAGGTACTTGATATTCGACAAATTCCCAAACAATATAGGTTGGAAAAAAGACAGCATCTTCAACAAATGGTGCTGGACAAACTGGATAACCACATGCAGGAAACTGAAACTTGATCCACACATTTCACCATGCACTACACTCAAGTCCAAATGGATCAAAGACCTTAATATAAGACCAGAAATTTGAATACTACTGGAAGAAAATTCCATGATATTGGAATGGAAAAAGACTTTCTGAACAAAACCCCAGTAGTTCACGATCTTAAAAAGTCACTCAACCAATGGGATCACATGAAGCTGAAGAGTTTCTTTACAGACAATAGATTGCCCACAGAATGGGGGAAAATATTTGTCGGTTATCCAACTGATAGAGGCCTAATCTCTAGAATCTACAAAAAACTCAAAACTCTAAACAGTAAAAAGTCAAACAGACCACTCACTAAATGGAACAAATAGCTGAACAGGCAGTTCCCAGAGGAAGAATTACAAATGGCAAACACAGACTTAAGAAAATGTTCATCATCCCTAATCATTAGAGAAAGGCAAATTAAAACAACTATGAGGTTCCACCTTACCCCAATAAGGATAGAAAACATCAAAAAATCAAACAAAAATAAATGCTGGCGAGGATCTGGAGAAGTAGGAACACTCATCCACTGTTGGTGGGAATGTAGGATGGTACAACCACTTTGGAAATGATATGAAAACTCCTGAAAAAGCTGACTATAGAGTTACCAACAGACCCAGTTATTCCCTTACTGGGCATCTACCCTAAAACCTTCAAACCACAGGCTAGAGAGATTTGCTCAACCATGTTTGTAGTGGCTCAATTCATAATAGCTAAGAGTTGGAATCAACCCAGATGTCCATCTCTAGAACAATGGATAACTAAGATGTGGTATATCTACACAATGGAATTCTATACAGCAGTAAGAAAAAATGACACAATGAAATTTGAGAAAAAATGGTTGAACCTGGAACAGATCATTTTCAGTGAACTTACCCAATCACAGAAAAAATATAGCCACATACTCTCACTCAACTACAGCGCCCAACCTGAATTTACCCAAGATACCTTATATACCCAGCAAGCATCGTATGGATTAGACACTAGGGTGGGTGTGGAGGGTGGGGATAGCATCGAAGGGGTGAGAAACACTAATCTAGACTCAAACAGCAATGGTACCATAAATTCTACTTCCTAAAAGGCAGAACAAATGGCTGAACTTTCACCAGGCCCGTACAGGAAACCCCTGAACCACAAGACACTAGAAAGGTTAGGATCAAGTCTAACCTAAATCTTCTACATCTTCCCTTCCTTCCTCTCTCTTTCTCTCTCTCTTGTCTCACTAACTTTTGTATATTAGTTATATTTTTCCTCATTTTCTTAGTTGGTAGTGACCTCTAACTCCCAGTACCAGCATGGGGATGTCATCCACAATGAGCTTTTGATCAGAGAGAGCTACAATGTTTCCTAAAAGACAGGCAGATTTCTGTCAGTGTACTTGGTGACCCACCAAAGGTTAGTGGTAAGACCCTACTGCTGAAGACACCATATGCAGCTAAAACGTAAAATGGAACGGAGGCTAGGAGTGAGTCAGCCCCCAGACAGTCAGCCTGTCTAGTGCCAGAAGGTGCAACATGGGCGACTGGGGGAAATGACCAGTATCTGTTCAAGCAACTCATGGTCTAACCTACTTAGGAGCAAATAACTTGTTGTGATGCCCACACAAATGCAATAGTGGCACACAGCCATGGTGGGGAACCAAATGCTCTTGATTTGGCTAACTGATCCACTCAGTGGCACAGGACCCATAGCTGGAGCTGGGAAACAAGTCAGAACCATATCCAAACATAAGCCCACTCTCCAATATCAAGCTACCATCAATCATGGGCTACAAGAGGGCCTATACTTATTAAACTCTCTATTAAAAAAAAAGTAAGGGTTATCTCATTTGTCCTGGTGCTAACTTCCTTTCTGTTGGAGAATCTGCTTCTCTTTTTCAGATAGATGTAGATCCTAAGGAAAGAGCCAACCCATCATACCTCAAAAGGGCCCTGGCTGAAACTAAGGAAAATTGGTGAAACAAGCAAGGGTGCTTTTTTCCTGATAAACTTGATACCAGCACAAGGGAGAAGGAGACCAACACAGAGAAAAATGGACTCCTACCAAATCAGAGATCCAGAGCCTCAGAGGCCCCCAACACATCATCACTGAAGCAGACAAAAAATGATCTCAACATAGCTCAGGGAAATTTTGCGGAAGAGGGGAAGGAAAGAATGTCACAGCCACATGTTGGGTTATGATATGCAGAGACATTTATCATACCAATAACTGTGGGCTAACTCCACAATGCATGACCCATATACCTCAACAAGGAGGGGCCAATGGGGGGGGGGTAGGTCACAAATGAGCCTAATAATGGTACCAAACTGCTTGTATACGCTGAATACAAAACTAATTTTTTTTTTTTAAAGAGAGATCTGCTCCGTATATAGAAAACCATATCTGGAATTGGGAACCAAATCAGAATCCTATGGAGACCAAGATTATGCTCTCCACCATCACGCACTCACTAGTTTTTGGCTAATAGAGGGGATACATACAGGAAAATCTTCCTAAATTAATAATGCGTATCCCAAAGAAGAAAGTAAATCTACTTGACCTTCAGCTGTAAATGTGGACTGTCTCAGGGAGATGCTGTTGAAAATGAGGGAAGAATTGAATGGCAAAAGAGGGAATGAATTGGGAAGGATTTACAGTTGTAGATCAGGCCTTTCTAAACACAAGAGAATTAACATGAGGAAGAAGGTTTACAAATGTGTTGGGTATAAAAAAGCCTTCATTCAACCCTCATATCTTGTTCAACTTCATAGAGTTCACAGTGGAATGAAGCCTAGTAAATATAAAGAGTGTGGAAGACTGTGTGGCTTTGGCCTTTTGGAGCTGATTTTAAAGAGGAATGTGGGAGGATTTGAAGATTTGACACTGGCTAGAGTTGCTGGACTTGAAGCTACAAAGTCTGATGTTTGTCCCGGTTGTTTAAATCTTGTATTGGTGAATGTTTCTTTGCTATGCCCAATGCCATCTTTTGCAGTGTGAATATTTATTCTGTGCCATTATGGGTTTTCTCAGGTTATTTTTTGGTATTATGGCTTAGTTAAAAGGTCTTGGACTATGGGGATGTATGAACATCATTGGAATTGATAAAAAATATGGGGACTTTTAAAGTCAGACTGAATGCATTTAATTTTACATCATGTAAGGGGGCCAGGGTTGGAAAGTGGTGGTTTGATTCAGGTGTCCCCCACAAACTTAGGTGTTGTGAATGCTAGGTCCCCAAATGATGGAACTTTGGGAATTAATGCCTCCTAGGGGGAGTGTATTTTTGGGGGCAGGCTTATGGGCTTTATAGCCAGTTTCCCTATGCCAGTGTTTGGTATGTTGCTATGATCCAACTTCTGTTGGCCAGGGGGTGAGGTCCACCCTCTGCTCATGCCATCATTTCCCCTGCCATCTTGGAGCTTCCCCTCAAGCCTCTAAGCCAAAATAAATTTCTTTTTCCCAGAAGCTGTTCTTGGTTGGGTGATTTCTACCAGCAATATGAACTGGACTGCAACACCAGGTGTGTGGGACACAGCCATATTCTAATTCACAGACAAAATAAATCAGAACTTTGAAAAGCAGGTTCCTTCTCCAATCAACTCTTTCCAAAAGTGTTTGCATTTCTATGATAGTCTTTCTTCAGGCATCCTTTCCATGGTAAAGCAATTGGACCATCTTCCGTTAATATTGCTAATGTGTTTGAAAATAGCAGATTCAGTAACCTAAAACCAGTGCCTGTAATTTTAACTTCTTTGAGGTTTTCCAGCTTAAAATCTTAAATCTGTCAGTCCATTATCTCTAGCCAAGCATATCAGTCCATTACAAATTTAACCTTGATCAAACTTTCTGGGCCTACGCAGAAGGATGTAGCCAGCCCTTGTGCCAGTAGCCTAGTTCCTGCAAAGTCCTATGTAGTCTTTCCTTCCCCTTAGAAATCTCATAAGCCAAGCCTCGAAGTTCAATGCTATCTGTACTTAGCATTCTTAGACTCTCATCAGAATAGTCCATAAAACTTGGCTTACCACTCCAGAAGGCATATTCAGTTGCAAGCACCAAGTCCATGCCTATTCTTCCAAAACAGAGGTTCCAAAAAATCAACATCCACATTCTCAGGTTCATCTTAGTCCACTCCTAGGTACCAAGTTCTGTAGAAGACAGATTTAGTTTTGCTGAGATAAACTTCCAGATCTGGCACAGTTATGGAGGAAGGGATATTTATTGAAGCCTCCAGATCCAAGGGAAGTTCCATAAATGGCAGAAGAAGCTGGCCTACCTTCACAGAACCAAGTAGAGACAGAGAGAAAGAGAGAGAGAAGCATAAACCTAAAGGTCAAAAGCCACATCACACTTCAGGAACTCCAGCTAGGCACACTTTGCATATCTTTAGATTGAAATCTGAAACCCACCACCACACCTTAAGATCCACCCAGTGACAGTGCCTCCATCCAGGTTGTCACAGAATGCAAACTACAAACGAATAAACAACTGAATATGTTGAGGCCATCTATTCAAATCACCACACCTACTGTGTAAGTTCAACTCATATTAGACATCAAAGAATTCATATAACAAATAAAGCCCTAAAAAGAAGTAGAGGGTTGGGGAGATGGCTCAGTAGGTAAGCATGCTTGCCCCATAAGGATGAGGGCACAATTCACCCTGAGTTTGATTTGTCAAGCACCCACACAAATAGTTGGGCATGGCCACACATGCCTGTAACCACAGTTAACTTGGGAAGCAGATACTAGAAAGTCGTTGGGGCTCATGGTTATTCAGTCTATCAGAACAACAGCTTTGGGCTCAGGGATAGATTGCCTTGAGAAAACACTGATGAATGAAAAGAGGTATATTCTATTTGGGAAAAATCAAGAGTTTCAAGGGTTTTAGGTTGAAGTGTGTGGCTCATGCCCATAATGTCAACACTTGGGAAGGAAGATAGGAGCAGAGTCATGAGTTTGAGATCAAACTGGCCTATAAGAGTGGAACTCTGGTCTGCCAACACAACCATGGATGGATGCTTCCTGATCCAACTCTAATACCTCTGCTCTAGAGTTCTTGGAATGGCCTCAGCAGAGCCATTTTCTGCCTTTATGTTCCCCAGATCAAAGACTCTCCAGATATTTTATCTAAGTTAAAATAGATTAAAATTATCCTGAAAAATAATCTATTTAAGCCTGGCATAGTGGCACACACCTTTAATCCCAGCACTTGGGAGGTAGAGGTAGGAGGATCACCATGAGTTCATGGCCACCCTGAGACTCCATAGTGAATTCCAGGCCAGCCTGGGCTAGAGTGAGACCCTACCTTGAAAAACAAAAGACAAAAAACAAAAACAAACAAACAAAAAATCTATTTAGCTTGTGGTTTGGTTTTACAAGTTGACAATGAAGAGACTGTTTTGAGTTTCAGATTAGACTTTGGGCTTTTGAATGGTATTAAGATTGATAAAATATATGGGGAGTTTTTAAGCTGGACTGTATGCATTTTACATGAGGAGATGGTTGTGTCTACATATTATGTAGAAGCAGAATGTGGAGAATGTTCCCCATGAAGGACCCAGAAACTGAATGATGCTATGACAGGCTTCAGTAGAGTGTTTTCAAACACAGATGCTAAGACTTTATACCATCTTACTTGTCCTTTTCTGACAATTTCTAGGTTAAATGAGTTAGTCTGTAAATCAATTGGTACTGTTTTCAAGACTGGTATCAGGTTCTGCCTATATTTATAAATTTTAGATGTGCCTACTTTCTCTACCTCATATATAAGGCGTATGTTGCCATAGTACAACTAAAATTTTAAAGATAGGACAAAATGATTTTAGAAGCCCTTGTGCCATTCTTTAACTAAATCTATTTCAGTAATCAAATGTGCTCTATATGTACATACACCCAGGCTGGTGTAACTTCCTTTCTAAGTGTGTTAATTACTTAGGTAGAAGCCAAAGCCAATTGGAATCATCAGAGCAAGAGGCGCCAATATTTTGGCCTATGCTCCCAGGTCATGAGGCCACTGGAGATGATAGGACACCTCTACACTGGCCTCCTGGTAAGTCACCTGTCTTCCTGAGCAGGGAGGATATGGAGACCCAAACAAAATTGTTGTATAGTCTAAAATAGTAGAATCACAATTAAGGAGCAATCAGTCCTCCTGACTTCCCATAAAAGGGAAAGCTACTTGGCCAGCATGGCCCTGACTCATCCTAAGAGACAAAAGACACCAGTAAGATATGGGGCTACTCCTGTGTCCCTAAAGTCTCTTTGGAGAGCCATTAGTGACCTCCCAAACTAATCCTTAATTAAATGTGGCTATCTACATGGCCTTAAAAACTCAGAGAGAAATGTATAACCTAAGGTACAAAATACCTTACATATATAAATGGCCTATTAAGTAACACAAGAGATTTCCAAGAGGGGAAACAAACATTAAGACCTCTTTTCCCCATTGTTTTAATTCTATAATAATTAAAAAACATAGAGATGTTCAAAGTGTCATTTTCAAATCTAAAATATGTAAATATGTAAAGTATATAAAATATATAAATAATCCATGAAATCCTGGAACCCTGCTGGAAGGACCCTAAGTCTTCATCATGACCACACCTACCACTGTAAAAATGTATGGACTTGCCACTTGGATTCATCACACCCACCCACCTCTGACCGGCAGATCCACTGGCTGAACCTGAGGACTATCTGCCACAATAGAAATTACTCACTTAGAAAAAAATGTAGATTCTTTAGCTAAGGCTGTATTATGAAATAGATAGGGATTGGACTTATTATTCCTCCAGCAAGGGTGTCTATGTGTGGCCTAAGGGAAAAATGTTGTTTTTATATCAACCATTCAGGTATAATTAGAGACTCAATGATAAAGGTAGGAGAAAATTAAAAAAAAAAAAAGCTGATAGACGATGATTTGAGTCATGGTTCAGTCATTCCCCATGGTTAACAACTCTGCTGTCTACTTTAGCAGGGCCATTACTTTTATTTTTGTTGCTAATCACAATAGGACCTTACATTATTAATAGATTAGTTGCTTTTGTTAGGGAACATATTAATACAGTCCAGCTTATGGTTTTAAGATCACAGTATATACCATTAGACTCCGCCCACTAATTCAATTGGGATACAAGATTGGCTTTTCATGGTACAAAGAGAGGGGGGAATGAAGGCCCTGGTTAGGCCTAAGTTACAAGTTTCAGCTTAGACAAAGGAACAAAGGGGCAGCTGCCCTGGCCCCTTTCCAGTACACCTAAGACTTGCCAAAGACTTGTCCCTCCTACCTCCCTGCCCTAGCCAATTAAGAGATTTATCCCTCCTACCTCCTTGTCTTGATCAATTGAAATACATACAAATGTTATTGCTGCTTGTTTAGCCAATCGCAACAGAGGTTGCTTAGTTACCTAGCTCCCACCTACCAACCTTGCCACCAATGTCCTAAGAAATCAACCAATCATGTACCCATTCCCTACTTCTTTGTTCTAATACCTATAAAACACCTGCCCCCTTCTGCTGGGGGCTCTTGTAAGGATCTACTGTGTTGGTGAATTCAAGAGACCGAGCTTTAGCCAGAAATAAAGCTCCTTGCCCTTGCATATGTGTTTGGTTCTCCTTGGTGGTCACTGGGGGTGCTGAGAACTGGGCATAACACCCATATGTGTTTTGAATATTTGTTCACCAGCTGGTAAAATTTGGGAGATGGAGACTTGATGGAGGAGGAAATGCCACTGGGGACAGAACTTGAGGTTTATTAACCCAGCTTCAAGCCCAGTACTGTGACCATTTCCATTTAGATATGTGATGCTTTAACATCCTTTTTCCATAATGATGAAGCTTCCCCTCAAAACCATAGGCCAAATAAACCCTTCCCTCCCCATCAGCTGCTTTGGGGGGCCATGTTTTGTCCCAGCAATATGAAAGTATATTATGTGTAAGTGTATAGATATGTGTGCATATATATTATATTTGTGAATAAAAATCATGCATACATATATATATTATTACATGCATATATACCATTATATATACTTAAATTTCATAGATATTTAGAAACACAATATGTACATAAATTAGTAAATTATAATGTTGAGTTCATATTTAAATACACTAAAGTAATTTATTTTAGCAATGACAAAATAATTAAATTTATAACTAAAACAGCATAAAAGTGTGGATTTTTGTTTCTTTTTAAATGTTGCAATATAGGGAAGATATTTTGGATTTAAATGAACTAGTGGTTGCTATGTGGAATATAGTTATGTAAGAAAATAGACTTGAATTATGAAGATAATAAAGTATTAGTACTCTTACTTTATAGAGAAGTCTGTTGATTTGAAAGTATGGCAGTTCAGAGCAAAATACTGTTGCAGTAGATTAATTTTTAAATCAATGAGTCTATTGTTTAGAATCTGTATTCCCTGAGGATTTGAAGAGACACCCAGAAAGTTACTTAAAATGCAAAAGGACTAAAAGAAAATTAACGCTTCCCTAGCATTGCTCTTTATCACAACCATGATCAATATCTTCTGAAGGCTATGGAGATTTGTATCAGAAATATTTAACCTGCTAGTATCTTCTCTACTATATTCACTTAGTCTATTACAATTCTTAAGTGGCAGAATTTCTGTTTGGAAGAAACAAGAATGGATATTTTCCTGTTTACTCAACTGTTTCACAATCTGCAACTTAAAATACAAGGAACTAAGCCACTTCCCTTGCTCACCTCAAGAAGTCTGAGTGCTTTTCTCATTTGTCTAGAGCAGCAGGTAGAAATTGAGGGAGGGTGAGGTTCAAGGAAAGGTGAGGGGATGCCGGTAGCTATGAAGAGAGTATCTCATGAGGCCTCTGGCTTCTTGGCATTTCATGCATCTACCCATGTCTTTAGTCTCTGATAACCTAATTCTTTAGGTATCAAGTAAATTGCTTCATGTAATGATCCAAACAATCCAACCATAAATCTCTAGACTAGCTCTTAGTCCTAAATCAAATTTGCATCTAATCTCTAAGAGGTAAAAATGTCATGAGTATTAAATATAATCATTTTTCTTTTTTAAGAGGCAGAGAGAGTGGACTGTGGTGGTTTGAATGTAAATGACCCCATAACCTCAAGTATTTTTATTTTATTTTTTTGGAGGGTGGTACGGCTTCACTCTAGTCCAGGCTGACCTGGAACTCACTCTATAGTCTCAGGTTGGCCTTGAACTCACAGTGATCCTCCTAGCTTGCCTCCAAAGTTCTGGGATTAAAGGCATGTGCCTCCATGCCTGGCTTCACTTAAGGTATTTTTTTATTTGAAATTTATTTTTTTTATATTGACAACTTCCATTAATTGTAGACAATAAACCATGTTAATTCCTTCCCTCCCCCCACTTGACCCTTTGAAATTTTACTCTCCATCATAACCCTTCCCTTTTTCAATCAGTCTCTCTTTGATTTTGATGTCATTATGTTTTCCTCCTATAATGATAATCTTGTATAGGTAGTATCAGGCACTGCAAGGTCATGGATATCCAGGCCATTTTGTATGTGGAGAAGTCCTACCTTTCCTTTGGTTCTTACATTGTTTCTGCCACCCCTTCCAAAATGGACCATGATCCTTTTAAGGTGTGATAGAGATATTCCAGTGCTGAGTACTCCTCTGTCACTTCTTCTCACCACCACGGTGTCTTCTGAGCCATCCTGAGGTCACTGCCATATGAAAAGAGAAACTTCTGTAATGAAAAGTGAGAGTAGCATTAATATATGGGTATGAACATTAAGAGAAGTGCCTACCAGGCAGTTTGGTGTGCATAGTATATACATTTAGCCAGGTACAAGCAAATGTTACACCCATAGGGCTTTTGACTAACCCTGTGGTGAGTTTTCAGTGTCAGGAATGTATTCCCTCCCATGGAGTGGACCCCTAGTCCAATAAAAGGGCAGTTGGTTTTCCCATAGCAGACATGCCACTATTGCACCCATTGGCTCATTTGGACTGGCTGGACAAATTTAAGGTTTGCATTGACCACTGTTGAGTATCTCCACTGATGATTTCTCTCTCTCTCTCCCATCGAGCTGTATGCAGTGTAGCTTTTTCTAGCTTTCTATCAGCTGGTCTACATGTAAGAGGTTTTCAGCTCAGCTCCAGCAGGAATTCTCAGTGACCTTGTAACCCAAGTATGGGGTGTCTTCAGCAATAGGATCTTACCATCTATTCCTGGTTGGAAACTAAGAACTTTGGCAATGGCCTGTAATGTTTTGGGGGTATTGGTGACCCTCATGGTCAACAACTCACTAGAAGGTATTCAATAGCTGACACTAAAATTGTTAAGTAACAATCTATGTCTTCTGAGTGTTCCATGATCCCAAACAAGGAGGTTTCCATATGTCTTATTTCTATCCTCTTAGATTTTTATTAGCTCTCCCTCCACCTTTCCTTTACTCAGCCTCTTCCCCTGACCTCACTTAGGCCTTTTCACCACCATTAATCTTTTCTGCTTACATATATATAGTACCATCCTATTAAGTCTCCCCTTCTTCCCTTTCTATTCCCTTTGTACATCCTTTCAGCTTACTGGCCTCTGCTACTGAGTTTTATTCCTATTCACATAGAAGTCCAAGCATTTGTAGCTAGCATTGACACAGAAGAGAGAACATGTGATGTTTGGTTATCTGGGCCTGGCTAACCTCACTAGTCATTATCTTTTCCAGATCCATCCATTTTCCTGAAAATTTCCTAATTTCACTTTACTGCTGAGTAGAACTCCATTGTATAAATGTGCCACATCTTCATTATCCACTCATCAGTTGAGGGACATCTAGGCTGGTTCCATTTCCTAGCCATTGTGAATAGAGCGGCAATAAACATGGTTGAGCAAGTATCTCTAAGGTAGTGAGACTAGTCCTTAGGATATATGCCTAGGAGTGACATAGCTGGGTCATATGGTAGATCTATTTTTATCTGTCTCAGGAACCTCCACACTTATTACTTAGTCTATAGAATGAGGATTCCTACTGAAGGAAGTGTGTCACTGAGAATCAGCCTTGGGTCCAGCCTTAAGGTGTGTGTTGAGTCAGTATATGCTTGCTGTTATTTCTCTGCTATAGATGTATAATGAAGTGATCCAGATTTGTACACTATGATGAAACTTCCTCTGGAATCTGTAAGACTGAAATAAATGATTTCTTCCCAAAAGCTGCTTCTGGTTGGGTATCTGGCCTAGCAATAGGTAGATAACTGCAACATGGACATACCAGGGCCTCTTGCCACTATGAATGAGCTCCAAACATATGTACCACAATATGTATATGAGGAATCAAACTCTGGGATAACAGGCTTTAGAAGGAAGGGTCTTTAACCACTTAGCAACCTTCCCAGCCCAAAGTAACTGTGTTTTAATAACATTTATTTTTATTTATTTATTTATGTTTTTGTTCATTTTTTATTTATTTATTTGAGAGCGGCAGACATAGAGAAAAAGACAGATAGAGGGAGAGAGAGAGAATGGGCGCGCCAGGGCTTCCAGCTTCTGCAAACGAACTCCAGACGCATGCGCCCCCTTGTGCATCTGGCTAACGTGGGACCTGGGGAACCGAGCCTGGAACCATGGTCCTTAGGCTTCACAGGCAAGCGCTTAACTGCTAAGCCGTCTCTCCAGCCCAATAACATTTATTTTTGTTACCACTCCTTCAACTCTGGGATGACCTGCACATGGTCTCCCCTGAGTCATTCAGTTCTATATTTCTCCGTGGATTGCTGTTCTTTAGGAATGGGCCCCTCTCTCATCCGTAGACTCAGTCTTAGTTTATCCATGGCAGGTCTTCATGGATCCCTGCAGTGTATCCCCAAAGTCCAACTCTGTAAACACCTGTGGTCTATGAGATCCTAGAATTACTCTAATGCTCTAATGCCTAACTTCCTCCCAACAGGATTAACAACTCATCTTTGCAATACTCTTACATCATTTTCAACACCATTTCCTTACATAAATTCTAGACCTGAACAATTACCATTTCACAATATGACACACTTAGTCTCCTTCTGAAATAATACCCCTACATGTAGTAATTTTCCAAATAGATATATTACTCCTTTAAGATTTAAAATGGACATGTGGCTCACACCTGTAATCCCAGCTCTTGAGACTAGAAAAGGAATATTGGCTTACATAGGGAGTTCTAGGAAACCCTGTGCTACAGAGTGAAATTTTGTCTGAAAAATATACAAAAATAATATTTTATCCTTTCTCTTCTCCATCACTACAAGCAAATGGTGATATTCTATTATTATTCTGTATTAGTGTTTTGTTTCAACTTAAACAATTCTGAACATACACTTATTTCATTAACTAAAGTATTTTTTTCTGATAAGGAAAAAAAATAAATCAAAAAGCAATTCTATTGCTTAACTTTGCCTTTTACAGTTTAAAATTAAAATGTAAACAGAGGCAAAGAACTTAAATTATTTCTAAACAATTTCACTGTGTTTATAAAGGATTAATACTGATTTCTTTTCCAATCAATTATTTAGTTTAAATGTCTGAAACAATTACTTACAAAAAGTAAGAATTACCAGTCATATTATCTAGAATTCTTTCTTGGGCTTCTACTTCTTACATTTGTTTAATCTCATATATTTGACTTTTAGTAAAAATAACAATAGCAAAAAATTATTTTTACTCTCCAGATATAACTAGAGAAACCTGGGCTAGAGAGATGGCTAAGAGGTTTAGGAGCTTGTCTGCACAGGCTAACTATCTTGCTTTAATTCTCTAGTTCCCACATAAAGCCAGATGTGCAATGGCACATATGTCTTGAGTTTGTTTGCAGTATCCCTGGCTCTGGTATGCCCATTTTCTCTCCCTCCTCTCAACTTGCAAATAAATAAGTAAACAAAATCAAATAAAAATTAAAAGAAAAATGAGAGAAACCTGAAATTTTCAATGAGGACATCTTCCCATCCTTTAGTGATTGCTGACTCACTTGGTAATGTCCCATATTCCCTATACTACCCTGTGGTAGTGCTGTACACAACTATTGAGTGTTCTTTTAAGTCAAATAGGTTGAAAATATTGATGGGACACAAATCATTTATGTTGCACCTCTTTGTACTTAAAAAAAAAACTTATATCTGTGTGCAGAAATCTAATTCTCATTTTGAATGTTCCAATTTTAAAGTGTAACTAGAACACATTCTAATGGACTTTCAAATATAGAGACTAAATGTATGTGAGACATAAAAAATTAATGTCTTGGCTTTTATATTTTCAACTAAATAATAAGTACTCTGGCAAAGTGACATTTGCATTGTGACAAATTCTTTATTTACTTTTAGATAATCCCACATATTGATAAGCAAGTCACTTTGGTTCTTTTGGTCACTAATCATGTAATAAATAAAGTTCTTTTACCTGATTATGTTTGAGATTCTAATAGTCCACATATAGTAATGTAATGACACTTGGGGACATTCAATATTAGGCTGAGGAAAGTTGTAAGGATCCAAACTGTTTTGTATCTGGTGTTAGACATGCTAATGGCTTTTGAGAAAGGCCTGTGACACTCTAGATGACTGTGGTCCACCACAGTCTACTTTAATGCAAAGCTCCTTCTTCATGTCTTGCAGTGTGGGAGTGTGTTTAGCAATGTCCAAGAAACAGTTCTATAAAGAGTTCTTGGTAAATTGCACATGTTGCTATCCTGGGTCTGTTTGCCTCTATCTTTGGTTTCAGAGCATCTTCTACTTTGGCTGCAGGCTGGGTCTTTCACACTGGAATGGAAAGAGAACAGGAGCAAGAGAGATTACTATAGGCAGTTACTTGGCTTGCCCTGACAAGATTAAAACCTGTGTCTGATCCAATATTGTTCAAAATGGTTGCAAAGCAACAATTCAGCCGTGCTTTCTGTTTCTTCATGTTTTCCATGGCTGGCATACATGTGGGCTGACTCCTCCTGAATTTGCCTCTTGAGTCCACCATCCAATCAAACATGAGTCTGAGGAGGAGGCTCATCCTAATTGAATGACTTCTCTGCAAAAAGATGCCTAACAACTTCAGTAAAATTCTCTTGGCCCTCTCTTCATTCTCCTCGAGCCTGTCTCAGCTGGCCTTTGCCTTGGTAAGTTCTTCCTCTTTCAAGTCTGTCTCAGAAGGGGGAGGATATATTTTTGTCCATAATTTTTTTTTCCTGATTGCTTTCTATGTGTGTTTAGTTTTAGATGCTTTCCTGTTTTACTACATGTGTGACTGCTCTTTAAACTATGAGTCCTTTAATATCTCTTAATTTTCTCTGATCCCCTATGTGAGGAGCTCTCTTGCCTTATGTTCTTAGGATTTGCTTTCCACTTGTGAAAGTCCTTTCTCCATAACCTTCTTCCCCAGTGGCATTTCCCTATATGAGGCACAATTTCTCTATCTCCATCCCTGGCTGGAAAGTAGAAGACTCTCTTGATTTTTTTAAATTTTTTATTTATTTATTTGAGAGTGACAGACACAGAGAGAAAGACAGATAGAGGGAGAGAGAGAGAATGGGTGCGCCAGGGCTTCCAGCCTCTGCAAACGAACTCCAGACGTGTGCGCCCCCTTGTGCATCTGGCTAACATGGGACCTGGGGAACCGAGCCTCGAACCAGGATCCTTAGGCTTCACAGGCAAGCGCTTAACCGCTAAACCATCTCTCCAGCCCTAGAAGACTCTCTTATTAGCTCGGGGCGTCCTTCCACCATATACGGTGGTTTCTAACGCTCCTTAAAATAAACCTCATATTTTATCATCGACCTTTCTTGGAGTCTGTGTTTTCAATTCTTTGCTAACATGGGTAAGGACCCAAAAGTTGGGGTCCACAGACCTTGGATGTCTGGCATATGTATGGAATTTAATCCCTCCCTAAACCCAAAACCCATCAGTAACAGGTTGTTCTGAGTTGAAAGTGAAGATAGAAAGATATTAAGAAACTAGAGATTAGAATTTTATATAGCATTAGAGAGTGGCTAAGTTATAAGACTTTTGCCTAAACATGAGTAAGACCCTAGGTATAATACCTATCACAGGATAAGACAAGACAAGCAGAAAGATATATTTAGTAAATTAGTAAGGTATTTTTCTTAGGTTGATATGACCTATGCTTTGGTTTATCTTTCCTTGGACAGCCTATAGAATTCCCACAAGGTGAAGCAGAAATGTAGGAGTACATATTCTTCTGCAAGGAGTATGCCTGAAGGAAGACATCTAAAAATGAAACCTACTCTGCAAGGTGAAGTTGTATTCCCAATGGGTTTTATAAGTTTGGCTATTCTTCACACCTGGAATTGGATTTGGAAGCATGAAAAATGCAGGCAAGTGGATCATGAGGTGCACATGATCTCAGGAATGTGAAATAACTGTGGAGTGCCAGTGAGGCAATTGTATGATGGTGATCTGGTTCCATAAGCCACTGAGATGCCACATGTAAAACAGGGCTGCAATTCCTGCATCAAGGCCCAGTAAGGCCACTGGATGAAGACAAATTTGTTATGGGAGTGGCAGAGATGTGGCAATGTGAAACAAGGTTGATATCCCTGTATAGATGCCAAGTATGGAGCTATGAAGTTGATCTCCAGTTTGAAGTATAGACCAGAATATGTCTTGGATAATCTCAGACTTTCAAACAGTTGCCATGAAGGGCTTGGGATGGAATTTTCCCCTAGGCAGTGTTCAGCCTAGGTGGAGTGTTAGAATTTGAAACCCACAGATTTTCATCACTGGTTATGGATGTTAGACTTGAAGTGCAAATGTTTGATGTTTGCCTACTGATTACTGATTGTGTGTTGGTCCAGTCTCTCCTTGTTACGCATTTCTACAATGGGACTGTTTACTCTATGTCGTTATGTGTTGGAAGTGTATAACTTCTGCTTTGATTTGAGAGGGCTCACAATTATTACACAGTCTCTAACCTCATATGAGACTTTGGACTTCTGAATAGTATTACAGTTGATAAAGGTTATGGGGGCCAAGGGCAGAATATAGTTGTTTGAATGCATTGTCTCTATAGCTTCAGGTGCTTGTGACCGAGCTTTCTGCTTAGTGACAGTGATTGGAATGTGGAGCTCTGCTAGAAGAAATGTGTTAATGGGGGCCAACCTTGGATTTGACTTCAGCCCTACTGTGTGTTTGTTCAGAGCTAGCTGGATCACTGAAGCCAGATGTTTGCTTGCTCTCTGCTATGCCTCTATATGGAAGCAAGCCAACTGCAGCCACCATAACAAAGCTTCCCCTGATAATCATAAACCTAAAATCCTTTACTCCAGTAAGCTGCTTCTGATCAGGTGTTTTCCCTAGAAATTAATATGTAATTGCTATAGGGTCTCATCATGTACTTCTGGTGAGCAACTAAGAACAGTAGAAATATCCTTCCTTGGGAAGCATCCTTAACCAAGTCAGTGAGAGGTACTCTATCCTAGTAAATTAAATGTTCCTGTAGTAACCTATGGTTTATTGGAGCAATATTATCTACCCATGTACTGACACCAGCTATGGTAACTTACACCTTTTAAAGACAAGTCTAAATATGGCCTCAAGACAGTAGTGAATGTTAGCTTTTAGCTCAAGGACAGACTCATAGATCAGACCAAGGGTAGGTTTCAACTGAGCCTAGAGTTTTTCTTTCATGTGACCTTCTCATACTTTCTCCTCAAAAGCACTCAAAAACTCAAATGAGGGCTGAAGAGATGGATTAGCAGTTAAGGCATTTGCCCTAGAATCTTAAGGACTCATATTCTACTCTTCAGATCCCACGAAAGCCAGATACACAAAGTGATGTAAGCACTTAAGTCTTCACATGCACAGAAGGTGGTGCACATGTCTACAGATTGATTACAGTGGGTGGAGGCCCCGGTGTGCCCATTCTCTTTTCCTCCCTCCTTCCTCTTACCCCCCACTCCTCACTGTCATTAAAAAAAAAAAAAAAAACAAACTCAAATGAACCCAAAGCCCTGTTTCGGGATGAGTCTCAGATACCTGATATAAGACATGATAGAAGGTGGATTTTATTCTTAGCTGGGACTCTAGCATAAAAGTTGCTCTGTTGAGTAACATGTGAATCATAAACATCTTGTCAACTTCACCTAAAGAATGCAGCCATACTCTGGTTATGTTATTTCCTACCATATAAAGTGACCTATTTTCTCTATCCATGCTCAGTGTATGGTTATTGTAAGCTTGACACCACAGCTCTTTTTTCATGTTTTTACTTCAGATCAGATAGCAGCTTAATGTTACACTACTCGTTATCGCCCACATTCTGTACAACAGTCTCTCATTGCTCACAACTGATTTTATCAAGCTATTTGGGCCTGTGCGCTTTCAGGGCTTCTCCCATCTCTGCTTCAGCAGGTGTGCTGGTATCACAGACATGCACAGAAACATCTGGCTTTTACAGGAGCTCTGGGGATCTGAACTTGGCTACTCAAACTTACGTGGCAAACACATTTTACACTGAATTATATTTCCATCCTCTGGTGTAAACTTTAAAACATAAGCTTATATGCCAAAGTAATGAACAGTGGAAACATAAATTTAGATTGTATACTCAATACAGAACAGTTTAGAGAAAAACAAAAGACCCAACAGTTGTGTGTGTGTGTGTGTGTATATCTTATTTTTTCTAAGTATTTACCAGTTAAGGGGTTTTATATCTTTCTAAATCCAGTGTATGTGACAATTTTGTTGTTGTGTTTTTTTTAACTTAAATTCAGAACTTCTGTTCTCATTTTGAACTTATTTTAATTGAGATTACAAACCTTGTATATATTAAATTAGATTCATGCTTTAGTGCTAATTCCAGGAAATCTGGGAACATCATAATTCCTCAGACAGAAAAGTTTATTCTTTAACATAAAACATGATGCAAACTAAATATTAATTGTTACATTTAAATTTCTTCAAATTAGTAGAATTATTTTAAGAACCTTACTGGGAATTCATGGGGACATTATGAGAAAATCTCTGTGGGGATTGTTATAGTACAAGAATTGTGTTTTTAGTTTATTATAAGAATGAGTGTTAATTTAAAATGAGTGTTATGAGCTCTAAGTAAACTCACCACAGTCTCTCTGTTGAAATTTGATAGGATTTAAAGAGCAATTTGGTAAATCACTTCAGCTTTTTCTCAAAATGAATATTGCTTAGAATTGTCTATATATGTTTTGCCTACTACACATTAGAGACAGGAAAGGTAAGAAAAATTACTACAGAGAATACTGACAAAAACTTTTATGAGCACTTGAAAGAACATGTTAGGATTAAAATAAATTCAGCTTTCTAATATTGTAGTATCCCTGAACTCTCTCTCAAATAAAAACTTTTAAATAGAAGACATACTGAGAAAATAAGTTTATGCCACTTTCCAAGTTGAATTTGTCACAAAAGTATAAGAATTAATAAAGTTAAAGGAGAAATGGGAAACTTCTGGGTAAGGTGGCAAACTAGAAACAGCCTAAGAGTGAACCAATGAAGGAGAAAAATAAAATAATAAACATGATTTTAAAGAGGGTAACTGAAGAAGGACTTCATAAAACCATGAAGCAGTACCAGAAAATAATCCAAGAATGCACCCACACCCATACTTGGCATAGCTCTGAGCCCTCAGACACAGAAAACTGAGGACTCAAAACTCCAGGTGCCACTTGAAACACAACTCTGAAGTTGAAATGGTAAAGATTATGGTGAAGGTTTTTTTTTTTTTTTTCCTTATAGGTAGGTAGGTAGAGACTTGGTCAAAGAAACATGGATGCCTCCTTACCTGCCTTAGAAGAATTAGAACTTCAATCTGATTCAGTCTCATCCAAGATGGCTGTAAGCAAGAACCAAATCCTCCTCAGCAATAGCAACAGCTTCCTGTTTCTTCCCCAGTTTCAAGGACTTGGCCTGATGGGTACTGTCTTCCTGAATCAATACTTCGCCTGGGCCCACCTCCATCAGGCTCTATTATACAACTGAGCCTGGTGATGTGGCACATTATAATTCAACGTATGATTCATTAAGTGGACTTGTGAATGCAGATAAGAAATTGACACTTGAGAGGTGTTGGGCCTTAGGAGAGGACAGGGAAATACCAGGTTAAGGGCTTAGACATTTGAAATCTAACAACTTTCAATGCACACAATCAAGTTTGCCCATACTGCTACTTTCTAGAGAAAGAAAGGACTTCTAGACATTGCAAGCTCCCAGACTCATCTGAAATGAACTCATCAAAATTCAATGAGAGCTCTACAGTAAAGAATACACAGGGAACTAACCACATCCATGGACTCACTTGCAGATAAGGGAAGTTTGGACACTGCACAATGGCTGGGCTGACATCAGATCTAAGACTGAATAAAGAGAACTGCCTGTTTCAGGCAAGAGAAGAACTCCCAACAGAGGAGTCAGCAATCCAGGAGCTAAGGAAATCCAGACAAAAGACCATTATCAGAGTAGTTACTTTTCAAATCCTACCTCTCCCTGGCTCTTTCTTTCTCTATACCCACCTTGTTTCCAATACCCAGTTTCCGGCTAGCAGGCCTGCTTGGCCTCCATTGTACTTTTACCTTCTACTATTCCATTTGTTTTTGTGTGTATGTGAGTCTATCTGTGTGGGGAAGTGAGTTGTTTGTACATTTTTGTTTTCTGTATTCTGTCCAGCTTTCCTTTACTATTTTTCTCATCTTTCCCTCTACAACTTCCTCCCTCAAAGCATACCATCTTTTGTGGTTGGCAGGAACTATGAGTTTTGGTCTCCTGAGACAGAACTATTCCATAGGATCTGTTAACACACCTTCACCACCATCTCTTCAGTCTATCTCTAGACAAAATTTTCTCATCTACTCCTAATGTTTTTTCATCTTTCCTGGTTTAAACTTAATTATTTCTCTTGACATGGGCTATTCTGTAAGATGAACAATGTGCATTGAAAATTCAAAGCAGAAAATGAAATCAAAGACAGCCAGAAACTCCATCAATATACCTACACAGAATTCTGTCTGTAGTTTTTGTATCCAAGACCTTTTTGCTACACATTGCAGAGATGCCTTTTTTGTAGGCACAGCCCTGGCAGTAATAAGAACAGGGTTGGTATACAGAAGTTTTACAAATTCTACAAGTGGATAACTTATTCTTTCCATATGGATCAAATCTTGCTTTTTTTGAAGTCAAAGCTTTATTTTCATTATGCTTTCTCCCACCATTTTCTGTGATATTTCTTTTTCTTTTTTTTTTTTTTTTATTTGAGAGCGACAGACACAGAAAGACAGATAGAGGGAGAGAGAGAGAATGGGCGCACCAGGGCTTCCAGCTTCTGCAAATGAACTCCAGACGCGTGTGCCCCCTTGTGCATCTGGCTAACGTGGGACCTGGGGAACTGAGCCTCGAACCGGAGTCTTCACAGACAAAGGGCTTAACCGCTAAGCCATCTCTCCAGCCCTTCTGTGGTATTTCTTTCATCATCTTTCCATGTTTCTGGAGTGATAAACATACCAAGTTTCTTTTCATATTTTTTTATACACCATCCAACCACAAATGGTCTGGTCAGCCAAGGCAGCAGCAGCAGCAGTTACAAAAACATAAACACTACCCTGAAGTTTTTTCTTTCCCTTACAGCTTCATTTTCTTCTCATACCTCCCTCCTTTGCTTTCTCTGTATCAAGCCAGTACTGCTTGTTATACAGTTTCCTTTCTTTATCTTCTTCTCACCAATTATACCATCTTTTCCCTTACTCCCTAAAATGATTAACATTTATGATGTGATTGTTTTACAACAAATCATCACTATATCTGTAATGGGTGTATCCCAAGAGAGTGAGTGTACAAGCAATTCCACTGAATATCATGCTAACAGAAGATGATACCTCAACCCATAACCCAGCCCTTCATGACTATAGCAAAGCCTTCTTTTAAAAGAAGGAAGAATATCTAAATTTAAACCACTGCATTCTGCCTTGTTCCCCACAGACTTATAATAATTGCACAATGCAAAATACACTCAGTCAAACTTTAAAGGCCCCATGTGAAGGTGATCTTGTGTTCAAACACTATTCAAAAGTTCAAAGACTCATCTGAGACTCAAAACAGTGTTAATTGTGAGCCCTATAAAATCAAAACATAAATTATAGACTCCTAACATACAATGGCATAGAGTATGCCCCATTACAAAAAGAAGGGCTAACAAGTAAAGAGTGGACCAATGTAAGATCAAAATTCAACAGGACAAACATCAAATCCTAAAGCTCCATGTGTGGTATCTGTGGCCAAATCTGCCTCTCCACTTCACTGCTTGCTTTACAGGCACAGCCATATATGAGCCTGAGTGAGAATCTTTTCTTGTCAGCCATCCTAAAGCTTAGGCATTTCAAAAATTTTGGGGTGTCCATTGCAACTCATAATTGATCTTCATAGATCCATGCAATGACATTAGATGCTCATGCAGGGACATCAACCCTACCTCATGATGCAGGGAGGTATTAAATCCATAAAAATACAGGAGATTCTAGACTCATGGACCTCAAATTTTGGGCCCTTATCCAAGTTAGCAAAGAAATAAAAACATGGACTCTAAGAAGGATAAATTATAAATGATGAATTTATTTTAGGAATAGTTGGATCCAGAACACAAGCAAGCAGGGAGGCTGAAGCCCAAAAGAACTTCTTTCTCTTCCCATGTTGGGAAGATGGAGGGGAGATAGAAGTCTCCCTCATATAGGGAAGTGCCTGAGCAGGGACACACACACACACAGAGAAGGAGAGAGAGAGAGAGAGAGAGAGAGAGAGAGAGAGAGAGAGAGAGAGAGAGAGAGAGAGAGAGAGATCAGAGGAGAGCAAGAGAACCAAGCCACAAGATCCCCCTGACATAAGGGGTCAGAGGAGAAAACTCAGAGATAGTAAAGGACTCAGAGCTTAAGGAGAGATCATACATGTAGCAAAACAGGAAAACACCCTAACACAAGGCAGGAAAGTACACAAAGAAAAAGTCAACCTCCGCTATCACTGCCAGGCTTGGAAGGGGGAGAACTTGTTATATCAAGGGCTAGGGGAATGAAGAGTGGGCCAAAAGGGAGTAATTTACACATATGAGTAGGCACAAAAGCACCCTGAACAAAGTACATGAGAAAAACAAGCAGGAAAATGCCCTGGAAGAAAAGAATTCTCTCCTTTCCCAGCTTGGGAATGGGGAGAGCTTGTCAACTGGGGCTGGGTAGCAAAGAACAGAATAGTAAAGAGGGCTATACACACAGATGCATTGCACATTTATGGAATAAACATATGTGGTGGTTTGAATGTAAATGGCACAGAGTGTCAGGTATTTTTTTTTTAAATTTTATTTATTTATTTGACAGTAATAGACAGAGAGAGTCAGCTAGAGAGAAATGGAGAGAATGGGCACGCCAAGGCTTCCAGCCACTGCAAAAGAACTCCAGACGTGTGTGCCCCCTTGTGCGTCTGGCTAATGTGGGTCCTGGGGAAATAAGCCTCGAACCAGGGTCCTTAGGCTTCAGAGGCAAGTGCTTAACTGCTAAGCCATCTCTCCAGCCCAGTGTCAAGTATTTTAAATCAAGCATTATACTTAAGTCTCCAGCAAGCCAAACCTAGCTAGAAGAAGTGTGTCAATGGGGTAGATCTTTATTCCAGCACTAAGATGATCAGAATCTGCTCATAATTTGCTGGCGCTAGATGTTGTCTCTGCTATGGATGAATGGTGAAGTGACAGAGATTCTTCCAACATGACGATCTTCTCTTGGAATCTATAAGCTTAAAGTGAAAACTTTCCTCCCAGAAGCTGCTTCTGTTTGGGTGTTTGGCCCATCAACCAAAGGTAAGTGCAACAACATCTCAGTAAGATGAGTCTTACCATCAGACTCAGATGTGCAAGGGAGAGAGACCTGAATGGTTGGAGGACTCAAGAGGATGACTCGGGAGTGCCAGCCTATAAGTGTGCTAAGACCAAGACACTGAAAGAAGAAGGAAGCTGATGCCGGGGGATTGCCTGCAGCAGTCTTGGGTGACACTGTATCAGATCCAGCTTCTAGTCCTGCCAGAGCATGCAAGGTGACATTCCTGTTCTTCTTGGGTCATTGTCCCTAGCTGACTACCTATAAAAAAAGATGTCATGCTTCTGTTCTTCATTCTTCACTCACATAACCACATATTATTTGGTCTTGAAACCATAGTTGACTTTATTTCTTGCATTCCTTATGCTTCCAAACCAAGTACCAGGTTGGTGATATAGCCAAATTTATAAATCCGGGAGAACTGGGGGTGGGAAATAAAGTTTGACCTTGAGGAAAATGCCTTCAGCATTCTTTATTCAGGCCTCCTCAAAAAAAAAAAAATTGCATTCTTACTAGTTTGAGTATTCAGTAAGTTAGATTTCACCTTGAAGGAATCCATTGTCCCAATGAAAAACAGTTGTCCCATCTTTTTTTTTTTAATTTTTTAAAAAATTTTTTATTTGAGAGCGACAAACACAGAGAGAAAGTTTCAAAAATATCCATTTTTGCTATCTAAGACCTCATACTTATCTATGTCAGGATTTGTAAACATTCACCAGAATGACCTATCAAGCTTTGCTGTATTACAAGGCTTTTCTAGTCCAAAGTCTCAGATCCTCCCTTATTCTCTCAGGCACTAGTTCAAAAAGGCCAAAAATTGCATAGTAAGATTCACTGTAGTAATAATGCCCCTTCTTAGTGTCAGTTTTGCGATAGAAGTTAGTCTTCATGGCTGGGACAAAACACCATGACTGAGGAAGCTTTGTCACTTTATCATACATTCACAGCTGAGAGAAAACAGATTGAGTGAGCTAGGTCTTATGAACTGAAGTTTCTTGAAAGTGCTACATCTACCTCAGATAAGGCCCTATCAGTAGCTCCTCTCTTGTAAATACCACTTTTGTGCCTCACCTACATTAGATCTTAGGAATGGTCCTTCATAGGGATGTGGGACATAACTCCTCTTCTACATCAGATCCTAGGAATGAGCCTTCCTTGCTACCTTGCACATAGAAAATATAATATTTGGGTTCTGCATGCACATTGTGATGCTTGGCTAACAGGGGTACTGGGAGTTTTAAATCCCTGAAAGTGATACATTTACCTCAGATAAGGCTGAATGGACAACCAGAAAATGCTACATCTGCCACAGATAAGAATGGATGGACTGATAGATTTCCTAAGGGGATGGACTATTACAGGATCAGAGCCAAATTACTTTGGACTGCCTTTCACTCCTTAATGGCCATTTACTGCCCACCTCTATGTCTGACCTAACAACCTGTTCATTATCAGTTTGTCAGGTATAATCCTTTTGGAAATGTCAGAACAGATTCCCAGCTCCCACCAACCTAAGAGCTAAGAATGTCATCAGATAACATCTGAATCCTGTGGGGAGATTTCCCCACTTTGCTGTAACTCACCTACCTGGTGGCCAGCCAATATATTGAAAAGTGCATTGATTTATGACTTTCTTATGTTCTGTAACCATAAAAGCTTCATGGAACTGTGAATACATTGGAACATAGAGTTGGGATAACCTAAACCTGTGTTCCTAGGCCATAGTCACTCATATTTGGCTCTAGAATAAATTACCTGCTATTTATTTTCAAAGTGAGAGCCATGTCTTTTGTTTGGACACTCTGAACACACTACATATGAACTGCTCAACCTAAAGGTCCACTTCTAACAATATACCTCCTACAGCCACTCTCAGAGACTGCATTAGCTGGAAAATAAGTGTGAAGCTTAATCCAAAATTCCTTAGGCTATGGGGTACATTTAAATTCAAATCACCACATAAAGCAACTGAAATAAGGAGTTCAATGAAAAGCTTCAATAAGAGCTATCTAAGTGAGAATAGAACAGCAGGACTTAAAGACAATGTGGAACAATTGATATGTAAGGAAAATGATAAACTTCCAAAAATAAATGAAGAAATATGCAAGACCTGTGGTACACCATGAAATGAGCTGAGCAAACACATGAAAGAGGAACACTATGCCAAGGGAATAGAGAATATTTCCAATTCTATCATAGCAGCAAGTTCCCCAAATCTAGGGATAAAGATGTCCATTAAAATTACAAGAGGCATGAGGAATACCAAACAGACAGGACCAGAAAACAAACTACCCATGTCACATCACTGTTCAAAGAGTAAATGTGCAGAACAAAGAAAAAATATTGAAAGTTCTAAGAAAAAAAATTCCCTGTCATGTATAAAGGCAAGAGCATCAGAATAACCACTAACTTTTAGTGGAAACGCTAAATTCCAGAATGGCTTGGCATGATGTGTTGAAAGTCCATAAAGACCATAATTACCAATGTAGACTACTAAAACCAATAAAAACTCCCAGTCATAATTGAAAGAGAAAGAAAATCTTGTCATGATAAAATTAGGCTAATGGAATTTATGAACACCAAGCCAGCTCTAAAGAGGATCCTAGGCATAATGCTTCAGAGGAAGAGTAGGCTAAACATATCCAAGGAGCTAAAGGGCAAAAACAAATGATGCTGGAATAGTTGTTAACCAAACACTACAAAATAAAAGGAACAAATACTCATCTTTCAATAATAACCCACCCAGTCTCAATTCACCATATGCTAGAAGACTGGATTAGAAAACAGAATCTCTCACTTTGCTGTCTCAAAAAGAACCAACCTCACCACAAAAGTCATAAATTACTTTAGAGAAAAAAAGATGGATAAAGATATAGCAGGCAAATGAATTCAGGAAATAAACTGGTATTACTATTCTAATATCTGGCAAAATAGACTTCAAACAAAAATTAGTCAGAAGAGATTAAGATGGCTACCCATATTGACTAAAAAATTTCATTAAGAAGACATTTCAGTTCCAAACATGTGCACTAAATATAGGGTACCTGATTTCATAAAGAAGTAAACACTACTAGATCTAACTAGATTAACCAAGTATAATAACAGTAGGTGACTTTAATACCCCACTTTCACCAATATTGCACATCACCCCTACACAAATACAGCAAATACAAATAGATTCATGTTGTAGTCAGCTTCTTCTTGCTGTCAGAAAACCCCTGACCTAGAGAAGCTTGCAGAAGGAAAGGGTTTATCTTGGCTTACAAACTTGAAGGGAAGCTCCATGATGGCAGAGGAAAATGATGACATGAGCAGAGAGTGGACATCACTTTCTGGTCAACATCAGATGGACAACATCAGCAGGAGAATGTGCCAAACACTGGCAAGAGGAAGCTGGCTATAACTCTCACATGCCTATGCCCAATAATATACTGCCTTCAGAAGTCTCCATTTCCCAAATTGCCACCATCTGGGGAATAGCATTCAGAACACTTAAGTTTATAGGGGCCACCTGAATCAAAACACAACAATACCTTAGACTTGAATGACATCATAGATCAAATGGATCTAACATTCATTTACACAGCATTCTATCCAACACTACAGAATATGCTTCTCAACATCTTATGATGTGTTCTCCAGAATAGGTCACATGTTAGGGAACAAAGCAAGTTCCAATAAATATAAGAAAATTGAAAGAACTCCTTACAATATATCTGACCAAAAATGGACTAAAGCTAAAAATCAATGGAAAGATAACATACTAAAATGTGTAAGCTTATGGAGAATAAAGAATATATTTTCAAATAATGAATGTGCCTCATTTTCAGTCTGAGCAGTGTAAAAGAACAAAATATTTGCTCTTGACACATGTCCATGAAACCAAAGAGACCCAGGGAGGACACAGTGTTTTGGAGAACTATGACTGTGGCTTCATGCTAAAGTCTGCATGAGTGCTTACTAGGGACACACAAAGAACAGACATGAGAAGAAGAAGGAATGCCAGGTTATGCTAAAGCTAATAAGGTGCCAATTAGCATAGACTAATCAATTCTGTCGGGAAAGCATGTTGTTTGACCAGGTCACTGTGCTTTCCTATAAATCACTATAGTATCTTTTGACATAAGCAGCTTTCACATTACCACTGTGCTGTTTCCAGTACTGACACCCTGCCCAACTGACTGTTATCATGAACCTCGTCTTCTTGGCTATTCAAGAATCTCCAACATGAGTGGATCATTGAAAAAAATTGGGAGAAAACTTAAAAACTCCTAAAATTGAAGAAAAATGAGAACAAAGCATAACAAAACCTACAGAATACAATGAAGAAAGTCCTTAAAGAAAAATTTATAGGTCTGAGAAATAAAAATGATAGAAAGAGAATGGGAGGGCTATATAGATGGTTTAGAGGTTAAGGGACTTGCTATTGCTCTTTGTTTCCCACCCAAACTAGACAGTATGTCCCATTGATGAAGACAACATACATTTTCATTACAGGACATAGAGAAACTAAGCTAGAACTAAGCTAGAAGCTTCCTCTCTGAAGTTTGCTTCATACTAGAAGGTGCTATGTAAGCTGCTGTGTAAAAAGCAGTTCTACCCAACTGTGAACACTGCACTTCCCAACTTTCCTTCCAGGAAAGATATGCTCACTAGTGTAGCAGTGGCACAGACTTTATGGAGGTCTGCTCTATAGGAGGGATTTCATACCTGGTAATGTATACCTCACAAGAAGCTTATGCCTATGGACATTGGCCTTAGAGAACCAATGAACAGCTTGCCAAACTGCCTCCTAAATATCTATATTTGTTCCCATACATTAGAATGCTTAAATCCTTGATCACAGGAGTTTCTTTTTATTTTGTTATTTTCAAGGTAGTGTCTCACTCCAGGCTGACTTGTAACTCACTTTTCTCAAGCCAGCCTCAAACTCAAGGTGATCCTCCTATCTCTGCTTCCCAAGTGCTGTGATTAAAGGAGTGCACCACCACACCTTGCTCAGAATGTTCTTATGACAATGGGCAGTGGCTAATGCAGAGATGCACAGCTGTTAAGATTGCCAAGAATAAATGTTCAATCTCAAAAAGGACAGCTAAACCACTCCTTCCAAAGCTCAGGATACCTCATAGAAGATGGGACAGCAAGGTTATAAGAACAAATAATGGGGAGGAAGGTTATAAAGCAATGTTATCTTGATGTGACCCAGACTTTATACTCATAAATTCACAAGAGCTATGGTTTCCAGCACAAGATGGAGCCTGTCAGTACATCACCATTAATGTTTGAAGACTACATGCTAACCAAGACTGCCCAGAGTAGCTAATAGTTCCTAGGAGAAAGGAATCAGGTATAGGCACTGACAAGTTGCCTATTCCATAGTAAATAACCTTCCATCTATCATCATGCAAGCAATCTTAATTTAACTAACTTGATTAACATAAAAAGTCATGGAAGTAAGATGGGGATTAATAGGGAAGATTTGTGTTAATGGGAGAGGGAGGGAAATAAGACAGGGAAATTGGGAAGGGGGATAAGATCAAAATCCATCACATATGTGAATGAAAATATCCAAATAGAAAATTTAAATTAAAAACTTTAAAAAGGGATGGAGAGATGGCTTAGTGGTTAAGCGCTTGCCTGTGAAGCCTAAGGACCCCGGTTCGAGGCTCGGTTCCCCAGGTCCCACGTTAGCCAGATGCACAAGGGGGCGCACGCGTCTGGAGTTCATTTGCAGAGGCTGGAAGCCCTGGTGCGCCCATTCTCTCTCTCTCCCTCTATCTGTCTTTCTCTCTGTGTCTGTCGCTCTCAAATAAATAAATAAAAAAATTTTAAAAAATACTTTAAAAAAAGAAATGGAAAAAAAATCAGGTCGAATTATGGAGGGAATTTTCAAAGATGATAGATTCAATTTAAATGAGAGGGTTTTTTCAATTATATTTTCAAAGAATATAAACTTTAATAATGAAATCACTGGGTAAGTGCTCATATAATAAACAGTTTTTTAAGTGCACATTAAATTGTGTTGCCTGACTACACAACTATTCTGCATGAAAGGTGAGTTGATTGTGTGTGTTACCATCATGTCAGGCCCAGTGATGTTTCTCTGTCTGACCTGATGGAGAGCATGTTGTTTTGGAGCTTTTTGACAACAATATCCAGGTCTCTACAGGGAAGGGACAAGTTTTTAATATAAGTCTTAGTTAAAAAATTAGGTGAACTTTTCTTATAAATTAGTGAATACAGATATTATCAGTAGTTATCAAAAATGGAGCTGGTGATAGCTGGACATGATGGTGCTGCAGTCTTAGCACTGGAGACTGAGGAGAGTAAGATTGCAAGCTTTAAACTAACCTATGTGACACAGTAACATGGAGTCGTACAAAATAAATGGAGGGCTGGAGAGATGGCTTAGCCAATAAGGTGCTAGACTGTAAAGCATGACTCAGGTTCAACTCTCCAGTACATACATAAGCCAGATACAAAAGGTAGTGCATGCATCTGGAGTTCATGTGCAGTGGCTGGAGGCCCTGGAGTGCCCATTCTTTCTCTTTCAAATAAATAAATAAAATAAATTTAAAAATAAATGGAGTTAGTTTGCTTTAAATTAATTTGACTATATCATAATGTTAAAAAAAATGAAGGCTAAATTAAATGCTGATGATTTCAGAATTGAGTTTAGAATAATGAGGCAAGGAGTAGAACTACTGCTCAATTCTCCAGAACCCATGTTAGCCAGATGCATAAGGGGCACACACATCTAGAGTTTGTTTTCAGTAGCTGGAGGTCCTGGACTCCCACTTTCTCTTTTTCTATCTGCCTCTTTCTTTCTCTGTCTGTTGCTCTCAAATAAGTAAATAAAAATAAACAAAATATTTTTAAAATATCCTGAGCTTTGCTACCACAATAATAAAGTACAGCTTGCATACAGGAAAAGAGTAAGTGGCAGATATAGTGTTCCTGAGACAATGTAGGCATTGGGTTTATTAGATGAAGGCTCTGAATCACTTAGTATGAACAAGTGAAAATGGATAAAACAATTTCATACAAATTTTATGTGGAAAAGTATAAACAAAATTAAAAACCCACTAGAAAATCATATAGGGAAAGTAGAAGATTGGGCAATGGAAGTGTTAATAGATTTAAATCATTCACTTTCAAGAATAGAAAGAACAGAGCTCAGAGACACATGGAATACTGAGACACATTAACACAGGAATACTAAGAGTTCTAGAAGAGGAGAAAAATTATAAAAATAAAAAGAATGGTGGTGAAAAAGGTTGGTTATCACCTTCCAAATCTGGTAAGAAATAGTAACCTACAAATGGAAGAAACTTGGCTAACTCACCAGCCTTCCAGCCTTCCCTGGACAGACACACCCTCAGTCCAATGTCAAACTGATAAGGAAAGCCAGAGACAACAAGGGGAGTAATTTAACACTCGAAAAGGATCATCAGTGAGATGAGCAGTAGATTTTCATCAGAAACTAGGAGGGTTATACAGCAAAGTGCTGAGCAAATAATAATGTCAATAAATGAAAGATAGTATCAACTGATAACTGTGATTAGCAAACCAATGCTTCAAAGAAGGACAAATAAAGACATATCCATGATCAAATATATCAAAAACAAAGCCTTTAATTATGAAATGAGAAGACACTGAAAAGGAGTCAAGTACACATGAAAAGTGAAAGGGCAAAATTTTTAAAATTGTATATAATTTTATATTCATTTATAATTCTTCTGATTAAAATTAAGCTATACAAATCAATAAATTAAAATATTATAGGCCTATCATGTATCATAATTTTATGTCAATATTAGCATAAAATAAACATAAAGAAAATTTTAATGAAAGTTTGAAAATAACTTGACCCTAATCTGCAACAAAATTGCATTACAGTATAGCATGAATTGTAATCCAAGTTCAGCCCCTAAGAAATAACTCAAAAATACAGAAAAGAGCCAAGCATTATGAAACATGCCTTTAATCCCAGCACTCGGGAGAGACAGAGGTAACAGGATTTCATGAGTTCATGAATTTGAGGCCAGTCTAAGACTACATAGTGAATTCCATATCAGCCTCAGCTAGAGTGAGACCCTAACTCAAAAGATTAAGAAGAGAGCTGCCCCATCATACCTCAAAAGGGACCCCACTGAAACTAAGGAAAATTGGCGAAACAAACAAGGGTGCTGTTTTCCTGATGAATTGGATACCAGCACAAAGGGGAAGGAGAACAACACAGAGAAAAATCAACTCCTACCAAACCAGAGAGCCAGAGCCTTAGAGGTCCCCAACACCTCATCACTGAAGCAGACCAAAAATGAACCCAACATGGCTCAGGGAAGTTTTGCAGAAGAGGGGGCGGAAAGAATGTCAGAGTCACATGTTGGGTCATGATATGCAGAGACATTTATCATACCAATAACTGTGCGCTAACTCCACAATGCAGGACCCATTTACATCAACAAGGAGGGGCCATTGGGAGGGGGTAGGCCATGGATGAGCCTAAAAAATGGTTTTTTATTACTTTTTCAATTTCCATTAGTGTGATGGGTTCATTGAGGTGATTAATCTGCTCTGAGTTTAGCTTTGATAGATGGTATGCATCCAGGAATTTATCCATCTCCTCCACATTATCCAGTTTTGTGGAGTAGAGGTTTTTGAAATAAGTCCTGATGAGTCTCCCAATTTCAGTTATGTCTGTTGTGATCTCTCCTTTTTCATTTGGAATTTTGTTAACTTGATGCTTCTTCTTATTTTATTTGATCAAATTGGCCAGGGGTTTGTCAATCTTGTTTATTTTCTCAAAGAACCAGCTCTTTGTTTTGTCAATTGTCTTAATTGTTTCCTTGGTTTCCAATTCATTAATTTCTGCTATGATTTTAATTATTTCTTTCCTTCTGAAGCTCTCTGGGTTGGGTTTTTATTGTTTTTCCAGTGCCTTTAGGTGGATGGTTATGTTATTGTTTTGTGATCTTTCAGTCTTTTTTATGAAGGCATTGAGTGCTATGAGTTTTCCCCTGAGGACTGCCTTCATTGTGTCCCATAAGTTTTGGTAGGATGAGTTCTCATTATCATTCAATTCCAGGAACTTTGCAATTTCATTTTGTATTACATCCACTATCTATTTATTGTCTAAAAGTGTGCTGTTCAGTTTCCAGATGCCGTTGAGATTCTTGGTGGGTCTTTGGTTGTTGATTTCTAGCAATATAGCATTGTGATCTGAAATCATGCAGGGAATTATGTCAATCTTCCTAAATATGTGGAGGCAGCCTTTGTGACCCAGTATATGGTCTATTTTAGAGGATGCTCCATGGGCTGCTGAGAAGAATGTGTAGTCTGAGGATTTGGTATGGAAAGTTCTGTAGGTGTCCATCAGGTCTAAGTGATCTATGGTTTTATTGAGGTCTCTTAATTCCCTGTTGAGTTTCTGTTTGGATGATCGGTCTATTACTGATAATGGTGTGTTGAAGTCCCCATCTATGATGGTGTTGGTGGTTATTTCTGTTTTATTGTCAAGTAGGTTTTGTTTTATGAACTGTGGTGCCCCTGTGTTTGGCGCATACAGATTTATGATTGTAATATCCTCTTGATGGATTGTTCCCTTGATAAGTAGGAAGTAGCCTTCTTTGTCTTTTTTGTTTGTTTTTGGTTTGAAGTCAATTTTATCCGATATTAATATAGCTAAACCTGCTTGTTTCTTATTCCCATTTGCTTGGAATATTGTTTTCCACCCTTTCACCCTGAGGGGGTTTCTGTCTTTAGTGGTAAGATGGGTTTCTTCAAGGCAGATGATTGAGGGGTCTAATTTTTTGATCTACCCTGTTAGCTTGTGTCTCTTGATGGGTGAATTAAAGCCATTAATATTTAGGGTGATGATTGTGAGATTTGATTTGATCCCTGCCATGTTTTGGTGGTAGAGGTGTGTTGGTACCTCCATGGAATTTGAAATTTTTTCTGTTTACTCTGGGTTTGGTTTTTGTGATCTGCTTCTTGTAGGCATTTGTGTTTGGTTATTTGTTTCTTCTCTGTGGAGAATTTCCTGGAATACTTTCTGTAGGTTTGGTTTTGTGTTCATATAATTGTAAAGCTGAGTTTTGTCATGGAAAGTTTTCCTTTCACCATCTATTATAAGGGAGACTTTTGCTGGGTAGAGTAGTTTGGTTTGGAAGCCATAGTTTCTTAGAGTTTGGAGAGTTTAATTCCAGGCCCTTCTAGCTTTCAGGGTTTCCATTGAGAAGGCTGAAGTAATTCTGATGGGGTTTCCTTTGAAAGTGGTCTGCTGTTTTTCCCTAGCTGCTTTTAGGATTTTCTCTTTGGTGTCAATGTTTAGAGCCCTAATGGTAATATGTCTTGGGGAGTTTCTCCTTTAGTCTAGTCAGTTAGGAGTTCTGTTTGCTTCTTGTATCTTGATGGGCCTTTCTTTTAAGAGATGGGGGAAGTTTTTTTCAATTTTTTTGTTAAATAAGTTCTGCATGCGTTTGGTCTGAAATTCTTCTCCTTCTGTTATTCCAATGATTCTGATATTAGTACGTTTAAGTGTATCCCACAATTCCATCATGTTCTGTTCACAGAAACTTTTGAACTTACTGAAATTTTTGGACTCTTGAACTTGTTTCTTCCATCCTGTCTTCCAGATCAGAGTTTCTATCTTCCATTTTGCTGACTCTATTCTTGAGAGCCTCTAGTGAGCTTTGGACTTGCTCAATTAAGTTTGCATTTTCTACTACTTTCCTATGTGTCGCTTCCATTGCTCTGTCCAGCTCCCTTTTCATCTCATTTTCTGATGTTTTTGATGATTCTTGGAAATCGTCCTTGCATTTCTTTATGTTTTCATTTAGTGTGGCCAGCTCATTTTTAAGGTCCTCTTTTTTTCACTGTCCCTCAACTCTCTTAGCTCTCTTTGAATTCCTTCCAGTGTCTTATCATATTGCTCTAGCTTAGTGATGGTAGCATCCACACGATTATCTGTCCTTTGTAGCTTTCCTGCAAGTTCTAGCAGTAGGTTGGTCAGGGTTGCATTGCTCATAGCTTCCACTTGATGTTCTGATCCTAAACACTCTTCTATGTTTTGGTTAGATGTAATCCTTGTTGGACTGGGTGATCTGTCTGGATTTTCTTGCATTTTATTTTTCATGTTATTTCTTTTGCGCTGTGGTCTACCCATGTCAGTGTATGGGCAGGTAGGTGGGTGGAGCAGCCTGGGCTCTAGCTCAATGAGAATGCAATGCAACCTGGGGCAGTTGCAAGCAGCCTGTGTTTTTGCTCTCTCTTGCCAAAGCCGCCTATCTACTGCCTGACAGGGGCACCAAAGTTGCCTGAATTCTCACCCAGTAATGCACCAAAGCTGCCTGCCTTCGAGCTTGAGCGGGGACTGAGGTAGGAAGCCCTGAAGCTGCCCAAACTCTGACTGGGAACACTGGGACCTGCAAACAGTCTGCGCTCTCCCGCCTCAGGGGAGTGGGGGATGGGTGGTGATGGACAGGTAGGGGATGGCACCTGAGCTGGCACTAGTGACTCAGTGTGGGCTTGTGTGGTCCTTGCTGTGGGACTGGGCCCTCTGCATGTGCAATTGTAGTGCAGAGGCAGCTGATGCAGGCATGGGATCGGGACACAGCAGAGGCTGGCCAGTGGGCAAGTGATCAGAGCATAGCAGCGGGGGGTCTGTCAGCCGCCTAATCACGGCAGAGGTGGCCCCCGTGGGTGTGCAAAGCGAGCACAGCATGAAGGGCCAACGTGCGAGATCAGAGCACAATGGCGGAAGTCCCTGCATCAGCGCAGCGGGCTGGCAGGCATGCGATGGGCTGGCGGGCATGCGATTGGAGCACAGCCGCTTGGGGCATGGGGCACGGTGGCTGTATTGGGGGGATAGACTACCCACCCGAGGGGGGATTCGTGATTCCCTGTTTTGCCCCACTCTGTGCCCTCCCACTGGCAAGAAGACCCTGATAACCCTTAATTTCTTGCCTTTCTTTCCCTGGTAACTGCAGCGCAGCTAGGCGGTTGCCATCTTGGCTGGAAGTCTCTCTATTTTACTTTTATTCACATTCCTTATTTATATCTCCTCTTAAGGCTCTGTTCCTTTCTTGGATCTGCTGTCATCACTCAAACTCTTTATTTCCCATACTCCATTTGCTTTTCTGGAATTATATATATCTATCTCTCTATATATATTTCTCTCTTTCTCTAATACATATATATACATATATATGTATATGTATACAAATATATATATATACATACATATATATATATTTGATCTATTTTTAAAGAACTGACAACTGGACCCATTGCACATATTTGCTTCATCAATCTATTGACTTCTGAACAGTATTATTCTCTATAAGATTGGTAGCATTAATCTGAGACACATATCCAAAAATAACACTCTAATAAGAGTCATGAAACAAATTAATACAAATTTCACACACAAATTAACATGTAAACCCAGAGCCTTTCGAAATGGAGTTGGAGGAGAGGAAGATGGATGCCATATCTTATATCTTTTAAGGCTTCCTGTAACAGCCACAGATGATACACAGTGAAGTCCCTATGTCTCTGACAAGAATGCATCTGATCACTATACCTGATTTTAACCTATACTATACAGCCATAGTAACACAAACAGCATGATACTGGCACAAAAGCAGACATGTAGATCAATGGAACAGAATAGAGGACCCATATGTAAGTCCAGGTAGTTATAGTCATGTGATATTCAACAAAAATGACAAAAATACTCATTGGAGAAAAGACAGCCTCTTCAGCAAATGGTGTTGGGAAAACTGGGTATGTGTCTGTAGAAGGATGAAAGTTGATCCTTCTCTCTCTCCATGTATAAGAATTAAATCCAAATGGATTAAAGACCTTAACATCAGACCTGAAACTCTGAAACTGCTAGAAGAAAAGTAGGGGAAACCCTTTAACATATTGGTCTTGGCAAAGACTTTCTGAATATAACATCAATTGCTCAGGCAATAAAACCACAGATTAACCTCTGGGACCTCATGAAATTACACAGACTTTGTACAGCAAAGGACACAATGAATAAAGCAAAGAGGCAACCTTCAGAATGGGAAAAAAAAAAATCTTTGCCAGCTACATATCTGATAGAGGATTAGCATCTAGGATATACAGAGAACTCAAAAAATTAATAGGAAATCAAACAACCCAATTAAAAATGGGCTATGGAGCTAAATAGAGAGTTCTCAAAAGAAGAAATACAGATGGCATATAAGCATCCAAAAAAATGTTCTACATCTCTAGTCATCAGGGAAATGCAGATTAAAAGTATGTGGAGATTCCATCTCACTCCTATCAGATTACCTACCATTATGAAAACAAATGACCATAAATGCTGGTGGGGGTGTGGAAAAGAGGAACCCTTCTACACTGTTAGTTGGAATGCAATCTGGTTCAGCCATTTTGGAAATCAACTTGGAGGTTCCTAAAACCACTAAAGATCGATCTACCATATGACCCAGCTATAGCACTCCTAGTCATATATCCTAAGGACTCATCTCATTACCTTAGAGATACTTGTTCAACCATGTTTATTACCACTCAGTTTACAATAAGTGGGAAATGGAACGATCCTAGATGTCTCTCAATTGATGAATGGATAATGAAGATATGGCACATTTATAAAATGGAGTTCTACTAAGAAGTAAAGAAAAATGCAATTACTAAATATGCAGGAGAATGCGTGGATCTGGAAAGGATTATACTGAGTAAACCCAGGCCCAGAAAGCCAAGTGTCATATATTCTCTGTCATATGTGGATCCTAGCTACAGATGATTGGACTTCTGTGTGAGTAGGAAGAAAACTCAGTAGCAGAGGCCAGTCAGCTAGAAAGGAGATATAAAGTGGAGAGAAAGGAAAGGAAGGGGGTACTTAATAGGATGGCATTGTATATATGTAAGTAGAGGAATAGATTAATGGGGGTGAAAAGGCCCAAGTGAGGTCAGGGGAAAAGATTGAATAAAGTAAAGGTGGAGGGAGGACTAATCAAAATCTGAGAGGATATAAATAAATCACATGGAAACCTACTTTTTCAGACAATGGAACACTCAGGAGCCATAGATTGTTACTAGAAAATTTTCAGTACCAGGGATGGGATGCCTTCCAGTGAGGTGTTGGATAGGGAGGTCCCTAGTGTCACCAAAACATTACAGGCCATTGCTGAGGCCCTTTGTTTCCCACCAGAAATAAATGGTAAGACCCTATTGCCAAAGACTACACATATTTGGGCTGCAAGACCACTGAAAAATCCTACTGCAACTGAGCTGATAACCTCCTTCATGTAGATCAGCTGACAGAAAGCTGAAAGAAGCCATTCTGCATGCAGATCTATGGGAGAGAGATAAACCACCAATGAAGATACTGAACAGTAGACACTGCAGGTCTTATATTTTGCTAGCCAGGATAAATGAGCCAATGAGGGCAATAGTGGCACACCTGTCATGGTGGAAACCAACTGCCCTCTAATTTGACTGGAGGCCACTCCATGGGAGGGAATACATCCCTGATACTGAAAACCTAAAACAGGGGTAGTCATGGGCCCTAAGGGTGTAACATCTGCTGCTGTCTGGCTAAATGTATCTACTATGCTCATCAAACTTGCCAGTAAGCACTTCTCTTAATGTTCATACCTATATATTAATGCTACTCACACTTTTTATAGAGAGCATTCTCTTTTTAGGTGGCAGTTACCTTGGGATGACTCAGAAGGCATCATGGTGCTGGGAAGAAGTGACAGAAGTGCTCAGCACTACAGTGTCTCTATCACACCTTATAAGGCTTAGGGTCTGTTGTGAAAGAGGTGGCAGAAAAAATGTAAGATCCAAAGGAAGGGTAGGACTCCTTCCAATATGCTCCTCCAGACACAAACCTCACAGTGCCTGAATCTACCTACACAAGACCATCATAATAGGAGGAAAAGATCATGACATTAAAATAAAAAGAGGCTGATTGAGAGAAGGAGGGGTTATGACTGAAACACCCACCAAGGCTTGGGGAATTTTTCAGAAGAGGAGACCGAAAGATTATAGGAGTCACATATAGGAATGTCGTGCCTAAGGGCACTGCCTCCTCCAGTAACTGACTGTGACTCCCATAATGCATAACCTCAACCCTATGGGGAATATGAGAAAACCTACTGAGGAGGGCCCCCTGAAGAATGGGAGTAGGGAGGAAGGAAAAGATGCTATCAACCCATGATATCCACATAAAATATGTTTTTAGTAATAAAAAATATTAAAAATGAAATAAAACAATATAATTTCCGATTAAATTTTCTGATTGTGCAATGAATGATTCCAGATAAAAGCATAAGTAAGATAAAGTGTTTTTACATTTGTTAGAAATAATCTGCCTGATAATAAGTTCCTCTTGGTTGGCTGTTAAGAAAGATAATAAAAGTCAGTTTGTTTCATGCTTTGGATTTAATAGTGGTAAATAACCGTTACAATGTCTTTTGATATATATTTTTTCACCCCTAGTAGTTTTATTCTCAAAATCCCTCACCAAACAATAAAAGGGACTAAAGAAGTAATTTGCATGATAAATGTGCATTTGTTATGGATTTATTTATTTTACAAAGAGGGAGAGAGAGGGAAAGAATGTGTGCATCAGGGCTTCCAGCCACTGCAAACAAATTCCAGATAAGTGCGCCCCCTTGTGCACTTGGCTAACATGGGTCCCAGGGAATTGAGCCTAGGTCCTTTGGCTTTGCAGGTAAATGCCTTAACCACCAAGTCATCCCTCCAACACTTGTTCTGGATTTATATGTTTATTCAAAGCACATGTATCTTATCACTAACTTAACAAAAGCTGAAAGAGCTTTCATCTAAATACTAATTTAATATCACTTAATAATGGCATAGTCACTGAATTGATATGTAACAGACTACACTTATTTAGTCAATGGTAATGTTTCCCAAAGAATCCTGTTTTTATCTGACTTCCCCCCATTGAAGTTGAGGCGCTCTGTCTTCCCATTTATAATGGGAAAAATTTATAGTGGGTGACATGCTGCAGCAGGATGGAGGAGCCTTGAGAAACTTATTGCTACTATCTCCTCACAACCTCTTACTTGCAGTGACATCACAAAAATAGGTGAGTATACTTATATCATAGAAATGGTTAAATGGTGAAAATTGCCTTATTTTTGGGCAAATCAGTTAATGACCTCATTGTATATTGCAGTTGGGGAGGAAAAATATGTGTCTATAAATTTAAAACACAAATAAATTCAGAAACTGATGACTAAGAAAATACTAAATTTCATTAATAGATTAAAATATATACAGAGTAGCATTTTTTTTTGTTTGTTTTGGTTGAGTGAATGAAGGTTTTCTGAGCCATTACATTGAGAATGCTTCAGATAATTTGAGCCTTATTATTGACAATTTGGTAAAGAGCATCAGTTACAAAGCCAAAAGTTCATGTTTTGTTTGAACAAGTCTTTTACAATTTGTTTTTAAAAGTTTATTAGTTTGTCACATGTCTGCAGTTTCACTCACCATTATAAGTACAAGATGGGAGAAAAGGAAACATCAAAATAAAACATTATTTTATTTTATAAGTTCACTGATTTTTCTTTTCTTTTTCTTTCTTTCTTTCGTTCTTTTTTTTTTTTTTTTTTGAGGGTCTCGTTCTAGCCCAGGCTGATCCATAAGTCACTAGGTAGGTCTCAGGCTGACTCAAACTAACAGCAATACTCCTACCTCAGACTCCCAAGTGCTAGGATTAAAGTCATGTGCCACCATGTCCAGATTTACTGATTATTTTTAACAGTTTATTTTCCAGTCTAAAAATGTGAATTTATTTAGCATAAGACAAATACCTTAAGCTGATAAAATGAGAGCAATAGACATATTTTGAACAAGACACAAAATATTTTGAATTCTAATTGAGTACAAACCTACAATCCTTACTTATGCTAAGAATAGTTCTGTTGGATGAGACAACCAAGCAGAGCAATCACTCAAAACTTAGATTGTTTATCAGGTTCCTGAAAAGAATATATTAGCAACTAATCCACAAAGCTAGGCTCACTGTGGACTCATCCATCTGCTGCTTCTATTCTTTAGCAATAAAGCTCTTCAGCTGTGACAGTAACTCAATAGAAGTAGTCTTATTTTAGCAATTTCCAATCTTGGGTAGAATATTCTAAATACACATATCTTCCCAAAGGTATTGACTTTAAGCAGTTCCTAGTTTTACCTTTTCTTTAACATTTCATTTCATTTAAGATGTCAGGTTAATCCAGTAAACCACTCACTTCATTTACTAGAGTAAGGTTGTAAAGCAGAATCAGCAATCAATGAATAGTCATTTTGAAAAAAGAAAAATTAGTGTCTTTCCAGTTGCTTCCAGAAATTATTTTAATTGATGATATTTAGTCTTTTTCAAGAATGAACTGAAAAATAAACATCCCAGAGTGAAGAGATGGCTCAGTGGTTGAAGGCACATGCTTGCAAAGCCTGATGGCCAGAGTTCAATTCTCCAGTGCTCACATAAAGCCAAATGCAAAAATGGTGCATGCATATGGAGTACATTTGCAATGGCAAGAGACCCTGGTGTGCCCATATTCTCTTTGTGTTCCCCTTTCGCTTTTCTCAAATAAATAAATAAACATTTTTTCAATGAATTTTTTTGTTTTATTTTTATTTATTTATTTGAGAGCAACAGGCAGAGAGAAAGAGGCAGATAGAAAGAGAGAGAGAGAGAGAGAGAGAGAGAGAGAGAGGGCATGCCGCCTCCAGCCACTGCAAACGAACTCCAGATGAGTGCGCCCCCTTGTGCATCTGGCTCACATGGGTCCTGGGGAATTGAGCCTCAAACCGGGGTCTTTAGGCTTCACAGGCAAGCGCTTAACTGCTAAACCATTTCTCCAGCCCATTAAAAAAATACTTTTAAAAGTAAAAAGTAAAAAATTGATTAGCATGGTGCATATATGTAATTCACTTTTTTTCATGAACTCATTGAATGCATTAACCTTACAGGAAGCTGACAAAAATTTCTAGTTTAACTAGGTGTAATAATAATGAATACTATTTTGGAGCTCCAACAAACCACAAAGGGATATCACGCCAAATTAAATGCAGTATTTCAGAGAAGCTAAACCACATAGAATTACAGCTGTGTATTTAAATGATTGGTTAAAATGTCTGATCAAGGCAGGTCTGTTGCATTGAGTGTAAAATGCCTCCATCGTCTAATGTGTTTGAAGTTTTAGTCCCCAGTTTGGCTACTGCTTGAGAAGGTAGTGAGCCTTTGGTAGGTGGAGCCTTGATAGAGGAAGTATGTCACTTCGGGTGGGCCTTGGGGGTTCCTGCCTGCCAATGTGACAATGTGACAGGATTACTTTCCAACCTGCCTTACTGGTCTAGCTGTGACTTACTCTATCTTCTGGGGCTGTAAGCTCAAACCAATTCTTTCCTCTTTTTAAGTTGCTTCTAGTCAGGTATTTGTTCACAGCAATGACAAAGGATCTGATATAGCAAGTGTATTTATGACCCAAGGCAACAAGAAAAGAGACAGGTGATAGCACCAACCAGAAAAGAAATCAAGGGCTACCTTTGCCACCATGTGATATAATATTTAACTTCTTTCAACATCATGTCTATGTTGCTCTAATTCTTTCTGTTTTCCATTACTTTGTAAATTTGGGGGCATATATAGCCAGCCAAGTTGGCAGTTAAATGTGAATCCCCAAGTGTCAAACCAGTTTAAAACTTCTGACACTGGTTTACACTCATTTCATTAAATTTGACTATAGATAAGGAGGATCCCCCACAGTCCCAATGACTAGAATCTTTTTTTAAAATTTTATTTATTTATTTATTTATTTGAGAGTGACAGACACAGAGAGAAAGAAAGATAGAGGAAGAGAGAGAGAATGGCGCGCCAGGGCTTCCAGCCTCTGCAAACGAACTCCAGATGCGTGCACCCCCTTGTGGATCTGGCTAACGTGGGACCTGGGGAACCAAGCCTCGAACCCGGATCCTTAGGCTTCACAGGCAAGTGCTGAACCACTAAGCCATCTCCCAGCCCAAGAATTCTTGAATGTTTTTTTGGTAATTGGAATGTAAGTGTATGCCTCTTAGAGTCTTAGGTCCTTTTTGTTGAGCTTCCTACTTCATCTTCAGCAGGCAGAGCCCTGCTGTAGGAGATGCATCACTCTATATTCAACAGGCAAGAGCCCTGTGAAGGAGAGGTGCGTGTGTGTGTGTGGGGGATCTTGAGTCCAGCCCTACTAAGTGTGTAGAGAGACAGCTGGAGCTTTGGCTGTTTGTGCTTGCTGGTGCTAGATTTTGTCCTTCTGCTATTGATGTATGACAGCAAGCCAGCTTCTTCCACCATGATGGAATCTGCAAGTCTGAAATAAACCTTTTCTCTCATAAGCTGTTGCTGGTCAGGTGTTTGTCCCAGCAATGGAAAAGGTAAATGTAACAGTTCTAGAGCTAAGGAAAGTACTGTAATCAATGCAGAAGCATAAAAATGTGACACCCATCATAACTCCTATAACAAAAACCAAATTAATAAGAGAAAAACACAGTGCATCCATCCAATCAATGCTTTACATGGCACTGAAGCCTGCAGAAACAGTGACAAGAAATAAATAAGGAAGTGCATTTTTATGTGTAGACTCAACTAAGAATGGAAGCTATTCAAAATTGTGATGACAAAAGGGTATGATATATATAATAGGCTAAAGGCGGGAACCAGCAGAACTGTCCCTTCAGCTTCTTCATAAGGAGTCTGGACTACAAGTGTCTCCATATAGGACACCTGGAGGGCTTTAAAGGAGAAGGAAGTAGATCAGAGAGTACCTGTCTCTGATTTGATATCTGGCAAGGAGTTCTAGTTTCTGTGGACCACCAGAAAAAGAAGAATTATGGTTTCTACAACTTTCTTGTATTAAGACATAAAGGTCCAGTTAAGATGGCGGCATAGGTACCACACCAAAGCAGCCTAGGGGGAAAAAAAAAAAAAAACCCAAGAAAATACACACTTTTACAAAAAAGCGAGGTGTATAGGAAATTGAAATGGCAGCAGAGAAGTAGAAGAGATCCAGAGCATCCAGAGCCCACACAGGCCGGCAAAAGTGGACCCGTCATGTCTGCTGACCGTGGCAGTGGTGGCACACCAGAAAGCTGCCAGGTTGGCCTCAGCCACAGGAAAAACCAGGTGAGGGGAGTTTCCACTCACATTGGAGCTCTCTGCAAATGCTAAAAATGTGAAGGGGGAGCAGCAGTGAACAACAGAGGAGCAGATCACAAGGTAGAAAACCATGTGGAACAGCGAGAGAACTAGAGCAGCATCAGCTCCCTCCCCCACCCCACTGCCTGTGCGCAGCTCCAGCAAACAGAGCAGCGGTCCGAGACCCTGCCATGCCAACTTGAGCTGGCAGAGGGACCCAAGCAGGAGCAGAGTCTGGCAGCAACATCAGCGGCACTGGCACCAGCACCAGCGGCCCCAGTGGCAGCAGATCCAGCAGCGGCAGCAGCAACAGACTCACCAGCAGCACCTTCAACAGTAGCAGCAGCGGTTCCAGCAGCAGCAGCTTCAGAGGCAGCAGTGGTGGATCCAGCAGCAGCAGCTTCAGCAGCAGCAGTAGTGGTTCCAGTACTGGGGGTGCCAATCTGCAGGGCCATAGCTGCCAGGCTTCGTTTGCCAAGCAGGAAAAGCTAGTGCATAGCTCCAGAAATCAGAACAGTGGCCCAACGACCCAGCCAGAAACTTGACTGAGACCAAAAGCATCCAAAAAGGTAACTGGAATAGCACCAGGGAAGGGTCTCACTTGGTCACAAACTGACTTGGATCCCTCAACAGTCCAGAAGTTGACAGAGGATCTGGTTGTTATAATAACTACTGTTACATAAATACTTGGTGCTGTTTTTGATTGAATGTGTACAGTGTTTAGTTAAATTTTACAATCTACCTATATTTTATTCCATTCAACCTACTTGAATACTCCCACAGCAGGCAAACTCAAACCCTAGGAACACCTTGGTAGATACTCTGAGAGTCTTAAGAGCCACACCTAACAACTTGAGCTCCTACCCTGAAGATATATAACATCAGATCAATTGATACAGCTAAGAATACCCAGCTAGCTAGAAAATCCAAGCATTAACTTAATCCAAAATGCAAAAATATATACATTATAACACAAGAAACACTAAAAATCAAGACAATATAAATCCACCTAAAAATATTATTGCATCAGAAATGACCTCCAGTGAGAACGAGTTAGAGGAAATGCCTGAGAAAGATTTCAAAAGAATGATGGTAAGTATGTTCAAAGATGTCAGAGAATAAATCAAAGGAGTCAAAAAGAAACTCAAAGAGGAAATCAAAGGATTCAAAGAAGATGCAGGACACCAATTTCATGAAATAAACAAGGCAATACAAGACATAAATAAGGAAATAGAAATAATAAAGAAAAACCAGTCAGAATTACTAGCAATGATGAACAGTTAATGAAATAAAAAAACTCTGTAGAAAATCTCACCAGTAGAATGGATGAAGGAGAGGACAGAATATCTAAGCTAGAAGACAAGGTGGCAGATCTAATATAGTCCAACAAAGAGAAGGACAAACTTATAGAAAAGTATGAGTGGGAATTTCAAGATATTTGGGACACTATGAAAAGATCAAATATAAGAATTCAGGGCATAGTAGAAGAAGAATTCCACTCTAAAGTAAGTAAGTAAGTAGGCATCTTCAACAAAATCATAGAAGAAAACTTCCCCCAAATTGGGAAAAAGGTGCCAATGCAGATACAGGAAGCCTTTAGAACCCCAGCTAGACAAAACCTGGAAAGAATCTCTCCTTGCCATATTATAATCAAACTACCGAACACACAAATCAAAGAAAAAATATTGAAAGCAGTTAGAGAGAAAAATAAAGTTACCTACAAAGGCAAGCCCATCAGGAACACAGCAGATTATTCAACACAAACTTTAAAAGCCAGAAGGGCTTGGATTGATGTATTCCAAGTTCTGAAAGATAATAGCTGTCAACCAAGGTTAATTTATCCTGCAAAGCTATCCATTTAAATAGATGGAGGAATATGAAAAAGAAGATCACTTTATATTGATTAAGGGCACACTCTAACAGGAGGACATTACAATCCCAAACATATATGCACCTAACATGGTGGCTACCAAATTCATCAAACAAATACTACTAGAACTAAGGTCACAGATAACAGCAAACACAGTGGTGGTGGGTGACTTTATCACCCCACTCTCATCAATTGACAGGTAATCCTGGGAAAAAATAAACAGAGAGGTATCTGGACTAAATGAGATAATAGAAGGAATGAACCTAACAGATATATACAGGACATTTCATCCAAATGCTGCAGAATATACATATTTTTCAGCAGCACATGGAACATTCTTTAAAATAGACCATATATTAGGACACAAAACAAATCTTAACAAATTCAGGAAAACTGAAATAATTCCTTGCATTCTATCTGACCACAATGGAATTAAACTACAAATCAAAAGCAAGAAAGGCGATAGAGCATACACAAAATCATGGAAACTAAACAATACACTACTAAATGATAAATGGGTCGTGAAGAAATCAAGAAGAAAATCAAAAACTTTATAGAGCCAAATGATCATGAGAACACAACATATCAAAATTTCTGGGACACAATGAAGGCAGTTCTAAGAGGTAAATTTATAGCTTTAAGTGCCTATATTAAGAAATTTGAAAGGTCACAAGTAAATGACCTAATGCTTCACCTTAAAGCCTAGGAAAAGGAAGAACAATGCAAACCAAAAATCAGTAGATGGGAAGAAATAATAAAGATTAGGGCAGAATTAATGAAATAGAAACAAACAAACAAACAAAAACAATCCAAAGAATTAATGAAACAAAGAGTCGGTTCTTTGAAAGGATAAACAAGATTTATAAACCCTTAGCAAATCTGACCAAAAGGAAGAGAGAAGAGACACAAATTAATAAAATCAGAGATGAAAAAGTTAACATCAGAACAGATTCCAGAGAAATTCCAAAAATCATAGGGACATACTATAAAAGCATATACTCCACAAAGTATGAATATCTGAAATAAATGGATGATTTCCTTAATGTATATGACCTACCTAAATTAAATCAAGATGAGATTAATCAATTAAATAGACCTACAACAAGCATGGATTCCGAACAGTTATCAATAATCTCCCAACTAAAAAAAGCCCAGGCCCAGATGGATTCACTGCTGAATTTTACAAGATCTTCAAGGAAGAGCTAATACCATTGCTTCTTATACTTTTCCAGGAAATAGTAAAAGAAGGAATTCTACCAAACTCCTTCTATGAAGCCAGCATCACCCTGATACCAAAACCAGGCAATGATAGAACAGAAAAAGAAAATTACACACCAATCTCCTTCATGAACATAGATGGAAAAATTCTCAACATAACATTGACAAACAGAATACAAGAATATATCAGAAAGATCAGTCACCCTGACCAAGTAGGCTTTATCCCAGAGATGCAGGGATAGTTCAATATATGCAAATTGATAAATGTAATACATTATATAAATGTATTGAAGCACAAAAATCACATGATAATCTTTTTAGACACAGAGAAACCATTCGACAAAATCCAACATCCCTTCATGATAAAAGTCTTACAGAGACTGGTAATAGAAAGAACATATCTCAATATAATAAAGGCTATTTATTACAAGCCTACAGCAAACATATTACTAAATGGGGAAAAACTGGAAGCTTTTCCACTAAAATCAGGCACAAGACAAGGGTGTCCACTGTCCCTTTTATTTAATATAGTTCTGGAAGTCTTAGCCATAGCAATAAGGCAAGAGTCACACATGAAAGGGATACAAGTTGGAATGGAAGAGATCAAGTTATCATTATTTGCAGATGACATGATTCTATACATAAAGGACCCTAAAGACTCTACTAGCAAAGTGTTAGAGCTGATCAAAACCTATAGCCATGAAGCAGGATACAAAATAAGTACACAGAAATCAGTAGCCTTCATATATGCTAATAAGAAATGCACAGAGGATGAAATCAGAGAATCACTCCCATTCAAAATTGCATCATAAACATAAAGTACCTTGGAATAAACCTAACCAAGGAAGCAAAGAATCTCTACAATGAGACCTTTAAAACTCTCAAGTGAGAAATTGCATAAGACACTAGAAAGTGGAAAAACATCCCTTGTTCCTGGATTGGAAGAATCAATATTGTGAAAATGGCAATCTTACCAAAAGCAATCTACGCATTTAATGCAATCCCTATCAAAATTCCAAAGACATTCTTCATGGAAATAGAAAAAAAAAAAAACAATCCCAAAATTCATTTGGAATCACAAAAAAACTCGAATATCTAAAATAATACTGAGCAACAAATATAAGGCTGGTGGTATTACCATACCTGATTTTAACTTATACTACAGAGCAATAGTAAGAAAAACAGCATGGTACTGGCACAAAAACAGACATGTAGATCAGTGGAACAGAATAGAGGACCCAGATGTAAGTCCAGGTAGCTATAGCCACCTGATATTCCATAAAAATGCCAAAAATACTCATTGGAGAAAAGACAGCCTTTTTAGCAAATGGTGATGGGAAAACTGGATATATCTGTAGAAGGATGAAAATAGACTGTTCTCTTTCTCTCCATGCACATGAATTAAGTCCAAATGGATTAAAGAAGTTAACATCAGACCTGAGACTCTGAGACTGCTTGAGGAAAAAGTAGGGGTAACCCTTCAACATATTGGTCTTGGCAAAGACTTTCTGAATAGAACCCCAACTCCTCAGGCAATAAACCACAGATTAATCACTGAGACCTCATGAAATTACAAAGATTTTGCACTGCAAAGGACACAGTGAATAAAGCAAAGAGGCAACCTACAGAATGGGAAAAAATCTTCACCAGCTATATATGTGATAGAGGATTAATATCTAGGATATACACAGAACTCAAAAAGTTAAATAATAAAGAATCAAATAAGCCAATCAAAAATTGGCTATGGAGCTAAATTGAGCATTCTCAAAGGAAGAAATATGAATGGCATATAAGCATCTAAAAAATATTCTAAATCACTAGTCATCAGGGAAATGCAGATTAAAACTACATTGAGATTCCATCTCACTCCTGTCAGATTGGCTACCATCATGTAAGCAAAGGATCATAAATGTTGGCAGGGATGTGGAAAAAGAGGAACCCTTCTACACTGCTGGTGGGAATGCAATCTGGTCCAGCCATTGTGGAAATCAGTGTGGACATTCCTAAAACAACTAAAGATTGATCTACCATATGACCCAGCTATAGCACTCCTAGGCATATATCCAAAGGACTCATCTCATTTCCTTAAAAGTACGTGCTCAACCATGTTTATTGCTGCTCAATTTATAATAGCTAGGAAATGGAACTAGCCTAAATGTCCCTCAACTGATGAGTGGATAATGAAGATATGGGACTTTTATACAATGGAGTTCTACTCAGCAGTAAAGAAAAATGAAGTTATGAAATTTGCAGATAAATGGATGGATCTGGAAAGGATTATGCTAAGTCAGGTAACCCAGTCCCAGAAAACCAAGTGCCACATGTTCTCCCTCATATGTGGATCCTATCTACAGATGATTGGGCTTCTGTGTGAGAAGGAAAATTCTCAGTAGCAGAGGCCAGTCAGTTAAAAAGGAGTATAAAAGGAAGAGAAAGGAAGGGAGGAGGGTATTTAATAGGTTGGTATTGTATATATATAAGTAGAATGATTGAGATGGGGAGGTAATATGATGGAGAATGGAATTTCAAAGGGAAAAGTGGGGGGGGAGGGTATTACCATGGGATATTTTTTATAATCATGGAAAATGTCAATAAAATTGTGAAAAGATAAAAATAAAATAAAATAAAAATTTTTAAAAAGACATAAATTTCTGAAATAGCAAAATTATATTTCAAGTAAATATGCATAATCCACATATATTTAAAGAATCATCATACTCAGTAGCCAGCTCATGTAGTCGATAATCTTTTGAGGTGACAGAATCAAAAATGGCATAAGTAGGCTACAATAGTTTCTGCCATTAATGTCCATTTGTACAGAGACATGAGTCCATCTATACCTGTGCAAAATAACCCTAAGTACCTCATTCTTTCCATGAAGTCAACAACCAACTTCCCACCTGCTTCCTAGAACTTCCCCTATACTAACTAGCAGGAGGAATATATGGGCCTCTAGGCAAGTCTAGAGCTGCTGGACCCTTGCTACTTGATTGACCAATTCAGTTCTTTCTCTTTGGTACTAACCATTGGTTTCTGAATACATCAGGCAATACACTGTGGCTCAGTATCAATTTTGAAGGAGAAAAGAGATGAGCTATTACAGGGTTCTTTTAACAAAAAGCTTTTAATTTTTTTTTTATTTTTTTATAGGCTGCTTAAGACATTCCCCTCCCCAAAGTTTAAAAAAAAAACAACAGAGCACATTCTTTGCATTGGAACTCAAGACACCTGACTAACCTTCCAGCTCACTTTCCACTAGTTACTTGTTTCCCCAATCCCCTCTAATTTAAGCATGACCTTAGTGGAACAATGAATAAACTTTCATCAGTTATATTACACATATCTTTACTATTGGCCCTCTTGGTAATCGCTGCATAGGTTTTTAGGTATTTGGAGGAGTCTTATTTAGTACACATCAGTTAAAGCCATTGGCCCCTACACTTAGACTTGCACAAGAGCTTAATAAATGACCTTTTGATACCAGAGGGCTCAGACTCTTGTAGTAGGCAGACATTAGCAGACTTGGAGACCACTGAAGGATGGATCCTTCCTCCTGTTTTCCCAGTAATATTAGGAATGGAAACATTCAGCCCTCTGGCAGATTTACAAATCTTATGAAAGGAAGGAGACTAGAAGTATCAAGGCTATTTTTGAGGGAAAGCTAATTTGAGTTTTACCTGTGATTCTGCATGGAGACATGGCATTCTAAACATAACATTATGGACACTCCATTAAGAGTTACTGCAACTGAGCTTGTTGATACCTGGCCAAGAGACCATATTTTGCCTACTAAGGATTTGGGAAGAATAATTATCCCTTAAATTAAATAATGAATCTTAGCCCTGCAGAAGCCCCATCCCCATTGTAGTTGCTCAAGATCTGGACTCCTGAGCCTGCCTGCTTTGCTCAACTCATAAAGCATAACATTTTCCTTTTTTTTTCTTTCTTTCTCTTCTCCAGATGACAGCCAAACTCCTAGGCATACTTTCCCTGACACTTTGGGACATTTCCACTTTTTTTTCTCAATAAATCTCCCTTGTCTTATGCTTCATCATCTGGGTGCCTAAAGTTTTCATGGTCATGAGAGAAAGGCCTGGACAGTATGAAGTCCTGCAACAGTTTGCTACTCCTACCAAGGAGCTGAGCACACCTACTTTGTCTAACTCCTTTTGATCTGAAATGCTTCCTCTGTTCCTATGTTCTAGACCACACTCTCAAAGTTTTCACTTTTCATTGCCTAAGCTCCATTCTAAGTTTCTAAGCACATATTTCCAGGTCTTTTTGGTGTACTTGTAATCATGTTATGTTTTTTATTTATTGGTTGTTTTACCACATGGTGGGCTATCAATGGCACTAAGTTTCACATTATTATCTCTTTGGACTTTGCTCAACACTTTTATATATGCCCTCACAGTTACAGACAACTTGACTAAAATTTATGGAAAGTGAAGGGAACAACATGTCCAAAGCCTGCATCAAATTTGGTTATAAGAAAATTTGGTTATAAGAAAACACCTGAACAAAATGATTACCACTGATCACATACGCTGCGCTCACAGGGAGTTATGTCAAGATCTCTAGTTACTTTGCTTATTAATTGGTGGAAAGTGTCTCACAAAGCTGGTGAGAATTTAAATCAGGACTACCTATTTTATCAACAGCTTCATTTATAAAGGACTCATGGTCAGGGCCATGATATTGGGCCCCATTGTTGGAGAACTTTCCCCTACCAGTTTTTTTTCTAGTAATGGGACAGAGATGCACATATCTGCTGTTGCCAGAAAGAGTTCAAATTCATCAGTCATCATGGTGGTGGCCATGTGGATAGATGTTCATGGCATCAGGTGAAATAGGTGGGGACTAACTCTGCTGCTAAAAAGCAAATTGGGCAGGGCTGGCTGGTGTGTGGTGGGGGAGGGTGAAGGAGAGGCAAAATAAGGGGTGTCTGTGTGCAGAAGGTAGAAGTACTGTATTTCCTTCAGTTTGAAGGCCCCCACCAGCCAATCTCCTCCTTCCCTAGGGGTACACTGACCCCTCTCACATTATAACTGCTCTCCTTGCTGCCAAGTAGAAGCATTCTCTTTCCTTTATTATTATTTATTTGTTTATTATTATTATTATTTAATTTTTAAAATATTATTATTGTTTTATATTAACAACTTCCATGATTATAACCAATATCCCATGGTAATGCCCTCCCTCCCACTTTCCCCTTTGAAACTCCATTCTTCATCATAACCCCTCCTCCTCTCAATTATTCTCTCATTATCATTTGCTCTATGAATTTTTTTGATTTCTTTCTTGATTTCGTCATTGACCCATTCATTATTTAGTAGTGTATTGTTTAGTTTCCATAATTTTGTGTATGCCCTATAGATTTTCTTGCTATTGATTTATAGTTTGATTTCATTGTGGTTAGACAGAATGTGAGGAATTATTTCAATTTTTCTGTATTTTTAACATTTGCTTTGTGTCCTAATATATTGTCTGTTTTAGAGAATGTTCCATGTGCTGCTGAAAAGAATGTGTATTCTTCAGCATTTGGATGAGATGTCCTGTATATATCTGTTAGGTCCATTTGTTCTATGACCTCATTTGATCCAGGTGCCTCTCTGTTTATTTTTTGTTGGGATGACCTGTCAATTGATGAGAGTGGGGTGTTGAAGTCACCCACTACCACTGTGTTTCATGTCATCTGTGGGCTTGGTTCTAATAGCATTTGTTTGATGAAGTTGGGAACCCCCATGTTAGGTGCATATATGTTTGGGATTGTAATGTCCTCCTGTTGGAGTATGCCTTTAATCAATATAAAGTAACCTTCCTTTTATCTTTCCTAACTAATGTTGGACTGAAGTCTACTTTGTCATATATTAGGATAGCAACCCCCTGCTTTTTTTTCTAGGCCCATTTGCTTGAAATACTGTTTTCCAACCTTTCACCCTAAGATAGTGTCCATCCTTTGTAGAGCAGTGAGTTTCTTGGAGACAACAAAGTGAAAGATCCTGCTGTTTAACCCAGTTTGCAAATCTATGTCTTTTGAGAACCAAAGATTTTTAAGGTTAGGCTTCATTGTACCCTATCTAGGACATCCCTTTTGTCTGGCCCTCAAGTTGCTTATCTGGTATGCCAACAACTGAAGCAGATCCAAATCAGGAAGTACCTATGAATGACATCATGTGGCATTTGTTTTTCTGTGATTGTTTGTGTTTGCTGAGTCTGATCTGTTCTAAGTACAACCATTTTCCTACAAATTTCATTGCATTTTTTTTATTATTATTGCTGTGCATATGTACCACAACTTTGTTATCTATTTGTCCAATGAATTGAGTAGCTATATACAAGGTTGAGCAAATATCTCTCTAGTGGATCAAAGAGCATTTAGGGTAAATGCCCAGGAAGGGAATAACTAGGTCTGTTGGTAGTTCTATATCCATGTTTGTTCAGGAATCTCCATGTTGATTTCCATAGCAGTGGTATAAGTTTGCCTTCCCACCAACACTGAATGAGGGTTCTTCTTTCCCCTCATCCTCACCAACATTTGTTTTCATTTGATTTTTAAAAACTATTTATCTATTTTTGAGAGATGTACAGACAGAGAAAGAGAGGGAGAGAGAGAGAGAGAGGATATCCCAGGGCCACTGGCCACTGCAAATGAACACCAGAAGCTTGCACCACCCTGTGCATATGGTTTATATGGGTTCAGGGGTGTCAAACCTGGGTTCTCATGTTTCATAGGCAAATGACTTAACTGATAAGCCATCTCTCCAGCCCATGTTTATTTATTTATTTATTATTATATTTGGTTTTCTGAGGTATAGTTTCACATTTACCTAGTCTACCCTGGAATTCACTATGCAGTCTCAGAGTGGCCTTTAACTCACAATGAACCTCCTACCTCCATCTCCCTAGTGCTGGGATTAAAGGTATGCACTACCACACTCAGCCATATACTTGATTTTTTTAATAATTGCTGTCCTTACTGGAATTAGGTGTAATGTCATAGTTGTTTTAATTTGCATATCCCTGATGGTTAGGGATGCTGAACATTTTCTTAAGTGTGTGTTAGCAATTTGTATTTCTTTCTCTGAGAACTTCCTGTTCAGTTCTCTACCTCACTTTTTGAGTAGAATGTTTTAATTTTATTGTTTACTTTTTTGAGTTCTTTGTAGATTCTAGATATTAGGCCTCTGTCAGCGGTATACCTGGCAAAATTTTTTCCCCACTCTGTGGGTAATCTGTGGGCTTTTCTTATGGTATGTTTGACTGCAAAAGTTTTTTGCTTCATGAGATCCCATTGGTTGAGAAATTATTTAGTTTCCTGGGCTACTAGGGTATTAATCAGGAATTTCTTTCCCACTCTTATATTGTGGAGAATTCATCCTATTTTGAATTCCTGTAGTTGAAGAGTTTCAGATCTTATATTGAGGTATTTAATCCATTTGGACTTGATTTTTGTGTATGGTGAGATGGATGAATATATTTTCATTTTTCTACATGTAGTTATCCAATTTGTCCAGCACTCTTTGTTGAAGATGCTGCCTTTTCTCCAGTCTACAATATTTGCAACTTGTCACAGATCAAGGACCTATATCTATTTGACCTAAGGTCTGGGTCTTCAATTCTTTTTCGTTGATCTATATTTCTATTTTTATGCCTGTTTACTATTATTTCTTGTTTTATTTTTATTTTGTTTTTACTATGGTTTGGAGTACAGCTTTTGGTCAGGTATGGTAAAACATAGAGATGTGCTTTTTTTTTTTTTTTTTTTTTTTTTTTGCTATGGATATGTTTGGATATCCAAATCCTGCTGGCATCCCATATGAATCTTTAGATGATTTTTCTCTCTCTATGAAGAATGATGCTGGAATTTTAATTGATATTATATTAAATCTTTATATTCCTTTTAATAGAATTGTAATTTTCACAATATTAATTCTACCTATCCAGTAGAGAGGAGGTCTTTCCTACTTCTCAAGTCTTCCTTATTCCTTCCCTCAGAATTTTTATGTTTTCATCATATAGGTTTTCCATGTCCTCGGTTACTGCTATTTCAAGGTATTTAAATTTTTGTGGCTATTAAAAATGGGGCAGCCTCCCGGATTTCTTTCTGTGTATATTTTCCCTTTGCATATAGAAAGGTTACTGACTTATGTGTTGATTTTGTATCCAGCCACCTTGCTGAAGGAATTAGTCACCTTTAGAAGTTTTAAGATGGGGACTTTTGGGTCAATTATGTATAGGATCATGTCATCTACAAATAGGCCTAAATTGACTCCCTTCTTTATAATTTATATCCCTCTTATTCTTTGTCCTGTCTTATTGCTTGGCCTAGGACATCTAGTACTAAGTTGAAGATAAGTGGTGAGAGTGAGCACCCCTATCTTGTTCCTGATCAGTGGGAACTCCTTGAGTCTTTCTCCATTAAGTATTATTTGAACTTTAGGTGCTTTATATATAGCCTTTATTATGTTGAGATATAAATCATCCATGCCTACTCTCCCATGTTTTGATCATGAAGTGATGTTGCAATTTTTCAAAGGCCTTCTCTGCATCAATTGAAATTATCATGTGATTCTTATGATTAAGCTTATTTGTGTGGTGTATTCCATATGGTGGACCATCCCTGCATCCCTGATATGAATCCTGCTTGATCAGTGTAGATAACGCTTTTGTTGAATTTGATTAATGAGAATTTTGTTCAGGGTCTGTGCATATAACTTCATCAGTGATATAGGCCTATACTTTTGTTTTATTGTTGTATCTCTGTCTACATTTGGTATTAGGGTGATGCCAGCTTCATAAAAAGGAGTTGGAGGGGGGGTTCTGTTTTCCCATTATGTGAATCATTTTGAGGAAAATTGGTTTCAGTTCTTCAATGAAGGTTTAATAGAATTTGGCCAAGAAGTCATCCAGTCCTAGACTTTTTTTTTTTTTTTTTTTTTTATCTTCCAGATTATCCAATTTTGTGGTGTGGGGATATTGGAATTATGTCCTGATGAGTCGTACAATTTCCTTTAAGTATGTTTTGACCTCCTCCTTTTCATTTCTGATTTTGTTAATTTGAAACTTCTCCTTTTTATATTTTATCAAATTGACCAAGGGTTTATCAGTCTTATTTGCTTCTTCAAACAATCAGCTCTTAGTTTCATTAATTTTGTTTATTATTTTCTTAGTTTCCAGTTCATTAATTTATTCTCTCATCTTGATCACATATTTCCATCTGGAGCTCTTAGGGTTGGATTTTTCTTGCTTTTCCAGCATCTTTTGGTGGATAGTTAATTTATTAACTTGTGATCTTTTGGGACTGGAGAGATGGTTTAACAGTTATGACACTTGCCTGCAAAGCCTAAGGACTTAATTTCGATTCTCCAGGTCCCATATATGCCAGATTCATATAGTAGCACATATGTCTGGAGTTCATTTGCAATGGGTAGAGGCCCAGGTGCACACATTCTCTCTCTCTCTCTCTAATAAAAAGAAAAAAGTTGTGGTTGTTCCATCTTTGTTATGAATGCATCTATTGCCATGAGTTTTCCCCTTTGGATTGCTTTCAATGTGACCCATAAGTTTTGATAAGTTGTGTTTTCATTATTATTGAATTCTAGAGATTTTACAATTTCCTTTTTGATTTCTTCTCCGACCCGTTCCTTATTTCAAATTGTGTTGTTCAGTCTCTAGGAGCTGGTGGAATTTCTGATGTGTCTCTGGTTGTTAATGCCTAGCTTTAAAGCATTGTGATCTGATATGATGCAGGAAGTTATGTCAATTTTGCTGACTTTATGGAGGCTTGTTTATGGCCTAATATATGATCTATTTTGGAGAAGGTTATGCTGAGAAGAATGTGTGTTCTGTAGAATTGGAGTGGAAAATTCTGTAGATGTCCATTAGGTCTAGTTGGCCTATGCTGTTGTTAAGTTCTATTATTTTTCTATTTATTTTCTGCTTGGATGTACTGTCTCTTGATGATGATAGTCATATATTATTGTCCCCATCTATAATGGTTTTGGTGTTTATTTCTGTTTTGTTGTCAAGTAAGTTTTGTTTAATAAACTTTGGTGCACCTGTGTTTGGTGTATATAAATTCATGATTGTGATTTCCTCATCTTGACTTTGTGTTCATACGGTCACAGAGCTGACTTTTTTCATGGAAATATTTTCTTTCACCATCTAGTATGAGGGATATTTTTTCAGGGTGCAGTAGTTTTAGTTGTAAGCCATAGCATTTTAGACTTTGAAGTGCTCCATTCCAGGCCATTTTGGCTTTCTGGTTTTCCATTGATAAATCTGAGGTAATTCTGATGGAATTACCTTTGTATGTAATATATTATTTATCTCTTGTTTCTTTTAGCACTCTCACTTTGTTTTTGTTGTCTACAGTTTTTATGTTTATGTGCATTGGAGTTTCTTCTTTGTTCCAATCTAATTAAAGTTCTATTAGCTTCTTGTATCTTTCTTTTTTTCTTTACTTTTTATTTATTTATTTGGGAGAGAGAGAGAGAAGGGGCATGCCAGGGCCTCCACCCACTGCAAACAAACTACAGATGTGTGCACCCCCAAGTGCATCTGGCTAATGTGGGTCCTGGGGAATTGAGCCTCAAACCGGTGTCCTTAGGCTTCACAGGCAAGTGCTTAACCGCTAAGCCATCTCTCCACCCCTGCTTCTTGTATCTTGATGGGACTTTCTTTTGAGTGGGTGAGAAAGTTTTCTTCTGTAATTTTGTTGAAAAAGTTCTCCATGCTTTTGACCTGAATATCTGCTCCTTTTTTGTATACACATGGTTTAAATGTTAGGACATTTTAGAGTATCCCACAGTTACCTCATGTTCTGTTCACAGGATTTTTTAACTTATTAAAGTTTCTGGACTCCCAAATTGTGTCTTCTCTTTTGTATTCCAGCTGTGAGGTTCTGTACTCCACATGATTAACTCTGTTCTTGAGGGTTTCCAGAGAGGTTTGCACTAGTTCAATTTAATTTGTATTTTTCTGTTGATTTTTTTTTCTCTGTAGCAGCCATTCCTTTGTTAATTTCCAATTTCACATCATGTCTTGATTTTCTTAATGCTTATTGGAATACATGCTTGCATTCATTTATGTATTCATTAAGCATAACCAGGTTATTAATGAGATCCTCTATTTTTTGACTGACCTTCAGTTCACTTAACTGTCATTTGAGGTCTCTCTGGGTTTTGTCTATTAGGTCAAGCCAAGTTGAGACAGCTGTGTGGATTTCATTTATGTGATTGGGTTTTTTTGTTGTTTATTTTCTGCCAGTTCTTCCATTTACTTTGTCAGGGTCACATATCTTGTGCTTCCATTTTGGGGTTCTATTCCTGTTGTCTCTTCTATGTTTCAATTGAGACTTCCTTTGTGGAACTAGATAACCTTGTTGGAGCTCCCTCCATTTGATGTTTTGGTTTGTTTCTTTTGCTTTGTTGTCTGTCCATCAAAGTCTAGGAATCTTATTTAATTAATGAAGAAGCAAGAGTGACTTCTGTGATTGTCCCATTTTATGTTTGACTAGAATAAGATAATGATGGCTTTATATTTTGGGATACACAGGATGTGAGGGGTATAAGTACACCAGAAACTCTGGGTTAGTACTTACTACCTAAGGTGAGGTTGGAGGTCTGGGATCCCTTTGACCTGGTCTAGGCTTTGTCTTGCCTATGGCTCTGGGGCACCAGTACTTGTCATTGTCCTTATTCTTCTATTTAGCACAGATGAACAGGTTATGGAAGAATCACTCATTCCCCCAGGCATGTGATTTCCTGATTTTCCCTTCTGGGGCTGATGTGATGCCCCATGTTTTCCCTGAGAGAGAATGGGGTGTGTGGAGATGGTGGGGGTCACTGGGTTCCATAGCCCAGGCTAGATGTGGGAGTTGTCTGGTATAGGCAAAACTGGTGCACTGGCAAAGGGGTGCCCAGAAAGATTCCTGTGGGCAGCACAGGGTATGGAGGGTCTGCAAGCAGGGAAGCAAAGACAGCCTGTATTCCATTCCACCAATGATGCAAGACATGAACATGGCAGGGGATGGCAGAGCAAGTGACCTTGGGCTCAGTCTGTGAAGCCTGTGGGAGCCAGGCATGGGCTGGACACAGTAGGAGGAGGGGGGCTCTGGGAGACAGAAGTACACACAGGCCACCATAGACACAGGGAAGAGGGGAACTGGGAGCCAGGGAAATGCAAGTGGACCACAGACAGACACAGATTCAATGGGGGTGGGGGGCTCCAGGAAAGAGGGATGGCATGGATCACTGACAGACACTATGGGGTGGCTCAGGGACAGAGGGATAGTGTGTGTCCCTTACAGACCGCATGGGTAAGTGCAGGGAGAGAGAGATGACATACAGTACCAAGAGACACTATAGGTGGGTTCAGGGAGAAAGGGATGGTGCATGTCACTGACAGACACAGTGGGGTGGCTCAAGGAAAGAGGGATGTTGTGCAGTTAATACCTTTAATATTTAAGGTTTTAAGTGTGAGGTTTGATTTGATCCCTGCCATCATGGGTGCTTTATAGAATTTGGTGCATTCCTGGGCTTTTTCCTTTTTTGAGTCTGCTCTGGTTTTGGTTATTGTGACCTTCTTCTTATAAGCTCTTGAGATGGCTTATTTGACTCTTCTGTGTGGAGTCTTCCCTGAAGTATTCTGAGTAGATTTTCTTTGTGTTCATATGATCATAAAGCTGAGATTTTTCATGGAAAGTTTTCCCTTCAAAGTCTATTATCAGGAATATATTCACTGAGTACAGAAGTCTGCGTTGGAAGCCACAGTTTTTAGACTGGGATGTGTTCCATTCTAGGCTCTTCTGACTTTCAAGGTTTTCACTGGGAAATCTGAGGTAATTATGATAGGATTGCCTTTGTATGCAGTGATTTGTTGCTCTTAGAGCTCTCCCTTTGTTTTCATTGTTAAAAGTTGAAACTAATGTGCCTTAGAAGTTTTTCCTTTTGTCCCAAATATTTTGGGTTTTGTGGGCTTCTTTTTTCTTTATTTTTAAATTTAATTTATTAGTTTTTTTTTTCAGTAAATACAGGCAGTTTGGTACCATTGCTTAGGCTCATCTATGATCTACCCCCTCCCATTGGACCCTCCTTGTTGATGTAAATGGGTCGTGCATTGTGGAGTTATCCCAGTTATTGGTATGATAAATGTCTCTGCAAATCATGACCCAACATGTGACTCTGGCATTCTTTCTGCCCCCTCTTCCATAAAATTTCCCTGCACCATGTTGGGTTCATTTTTGGTCTGCTTCAGTGCTAAGGTGTTGGGGGCATCTGAGGCTCTGGCTCTCTGACTTGGTAGGAGTTGATTTTTCTCTGTGTTGGTCTCCTTCCCCTTTGTGCTGGTATCCGGTTCACAGGAAAATATCACCCTTGCTTGTTTCGCCAGTTGTCCTTAGTTTCAGTTGGACCTCTTTTGAGGTATGTTGGGGCAGCTGTCTCCTTAGGATCTGCATCTATCTGAAAAAGAGAAGCAGATTCTCCAATAGAGAGTAAGTTAGCACCTGGAAAATTGAGATAACACTTACTTTTTTGATAGAGAATTTGATAGGTGTAGGCCCTCTTGTACCCCATGATTGATGGTAGCTTGATATTGTAGAGTGGGCTTGTGTTTGGGTATGGTTCTGACTTGTTTCCCAGTTCCAGCTATGGGTCTAGTACCACTGAGGGGATCAGTTAGCCAAATCAAGAGCAGTTGGTTCCTCACCATGGCTGTGTACCACTATTGCACTTGTGTGGGCATCACACCAGGTTATTTGTTGCTAATTAGGTTAGACAATGAGTTGCTTGGACAGATTTTGGTCATTTCCCCCAGTCGCCCATGTAGCACCTTCTGGCACTAGACACGCTGACTGGGGACTGACTCTCTCCTGGCTTCCAGCTATGCTGTTTCATTTTACATGTCAGCTGCGTATGGAGTCTTCAGCAATAGGTTCTTACCACTGGCCTTTGGTGGGTCATCAAGTACTCTGACAGAAGTCTGTCATTGTTTTGGGAAACCTTGTAGGTTTCTCTGATCAAAAGCTCATCATGGATGGTAGCCCCAAGCTGGAAGTGGGGGTTACAGGTCAGTGCCCACTAAGAAATTGAGGAAAAACATAACTAATATACAACAGTTAGAGAGGAGAGATAGAGGGGAGAGGGGGAGAATGAGGGAGGGAAGATGTAGAATATTTAGGTTAGTCTTGATCCTACCCTCTCCAGTGTCTTGTGATTCAGGTTTTTCCTGTAAGAGTCTAGTGAAGGTTCAGCCATTTAGGAAGTAGAATTGGGCTTCTTGTATCTATCAGAATGGGCCTCTCTTTTGCAATTTTGTTCTCGATCAATTTTCACACTCTGAACACCTTCTTTCCGAACCTGCTCAATCATAAGACCTTCCTTGGCCTCCTTCTCAAACTCTCCCTTGGTGCTCTAAAGGGACAAATCCACACCTATAGTCTGCCTTTTTCCCTTCCCCGAACACACATAAACTTGAAACAAAGAACTTCATAGCATGGGCAGGCTTCCAGGCTCCCAGTTTCTCCCCATCCCTCTCTAAGTCACTCTGCTCCTAGAACCACAGACATTTCTTCCACCCGATTTCTCCTTCCTCTGCACTGACCTATAATTAGACATTTCTAAACCGTTCCTCCTAACAATCCCCTGTGACATATTTCCCTAGGCCCATCTTTTTCTCCTCCAATCATATGTTTAAAAGTCCATTCTCTCATCCTCCTATGAAGCTTTATTCTCCTCAATTACCTCTGCAGGAGATTGATTTCTATGCAGTAACATAGTGAAATGTCACATCCCATTAAGTGTCCTATATTTCATTGATTACCAATAAAGCACGGGCTCCATTCACATTAAAAGAGAAGGGCTGACATAAAGTTAAGTGTAAACACAAGGCTCTAACACACTTTCAGGTCTATCAGCCATGAATACTGATAGTGAGTTGAATTTACTTATACATCCATTTTTAATGGTACTGAGGATTGAATCCAAGGATTTACAGTGCACTTTACCACCGATCCTTTGTTGCTTTTATTATTATCATCTTGCAGACACAATCTAAAGACCAAAAGAGATTGAATAACTTGCCTGGGGTTACAGCAAGTGTGTGTTGGACCTGAGAATCAAATGAAATTTGTGTATGTGTGTGAGTGTGCATGTGTATGTGCCTGTGTTATAGGAATTGAACTCATGGCCTCACCCATGCCTGTACTATCAAAGAGCTAGACCTCAGGCTTAAATTAAAAGTGAAGTAAATTTACTAAAGTTTGCTCTTTAGCTCTTTGACATTCTATGTATTAAGAAATATTTGCTCTTATAAACTTTGTCATTAACCACAATAGATATTTGGTTATTATTTCTACAGGACAGAGAAATATCTTTTGAAATTCATAAGATATAAGATTTCTTTGAAAAGTATGCTGCAGTAAGATTAACATCTTGAACTTCCTCAGGAAACTGAATCAGAATTATGAAGTTTCAGGAAATACCATATGTCAATACACTGGAGATACTTAGGAAGGGATAAAAAGCCCTATGTCTTGTGAGTGATTTGAGCATTTTATTATCTTCTCTATAGTACAAAGTGTACTTCAACATCAGTATATAGTATGTAAAAGCACTTTATACAAACTTTTAAAAAATCATTTTATGAAAGTAATACTATTTTCATGGCTACTTAGGAATTTGACCTTTTGTTCTTATATGTAAAAATCAACTGATATAATCACATTTCCCATGTGTATTAAATGGAACTGCCATTTGAATTAGGGTTTTACATCTGTTGTCTATGGCTATGGAACAAATCACCCCAACACATAGTTTAAAACAAGGGAGCTTCATTATTTAACATTTTTCTACCAGTAAAGGGTCTGTTTAGCTGGCAATCTATTGATGAAGCTCTTTCAGAGGACATTCTTCAGACAAGGTGTTGGGAGGGCTGTAGTTCCTAAAAGCTTGACAAAAGCTGACAGAACTCTTGCCACCCTTGCTGGCTTGGCTGCTATTAGGTCCATTTCCTAAAGTCTGTTGGCTGTAATTGTTGGTTCTTTTCAGTCTATTCCTTACCACAGGCTGTTTTTAACTTGGCAGCTTGCGTCTCCTTTGATAGATAATGTAAGAGGACACAAAGAATGAAGAGTCCAAAGATCAAAGCCAGAACTCCTGAAGCCAAATGAAACCAGTGCATCTCATTTCTGGCATTTTGTCTCTGTCTGAAATGCATGCACACATGCAGCCTATACTCCAACGCAGCATTGTTAATGGCATGACATGGGGCACAGGTTTTAAGAGGCACAACACTGACAGAAGCACACAAGCTTCTATCCCACCACCTTTCCCCTGCTGCAGACGTCTGGTCTATTTTGGTGGATAATTAGTCAAGTACCACCCATTTCTCTCTGTTTTAATTTCTGTTTTTCTCCCCCACCCCACTCCTTCTATACTTATCTTCTCTGTCTGTTCTTCCATTCTTCCTTCCATATATACATACCCTTCCTGGCTATTCACAAACCAGAGCAGTTGTCTGCTTTTCCCTTGCCTTCATAGAGCATTCCACACATAGTTCTTTCTCTTACTTTTCTTCCTCCTCCTCCTTTGCTTCCTTCTGCTTTTTTTTCCCCTAGGGCTAATAAATTATTAATGCCTTCAGACTACCCACACCTCCTCCATTTACCCTGTCAATTATTTGGTTTTAATTATTTTTTTAATGGAATATTGAATTTCCCTTCCCTGCCCCTTAACTACATCCTGTGAAATTTCCATAAATTTTCAGCAGTCACTTTCAATCATTCAGCACTGAATTCAATTCAAAACTCAACCTACAACTTGAAGGAAATCATTTTCTTGTCTTTTCTTTCTTTCTTTTTTTTTTTTTTTTTCTTTTTCCCTGAAGCAGGCTGGATCTGTGTCAGGGCACCTCTTGTGAGGAGGTGCCTAGGGCTTTCCTCTCAGTTCTTGGCCCCTGTCCAACTTGGATCTGTCACCATTACATACCACCTATTAAATAAGCTAAGTATAGAGCTATAAATAGTCACATAAATTGTTTTAGAATTAAAATTTTGGTTGAAAGTGAAGTCTCAAGATTACAGCTAAGCTAAAATCTTTTCCGTTTCCCCCTTGCTGTGCACCATTACTGCATGAGCTTCTTATGTGACTTGAACGCCTGGAGTTATTTTAACATTATTTCTGGAAAGTTACTTAAGCCAAATTCACTACTCTTTCACCTTTGTGAGGATATCAAACAGTATTTTTTTTTTCTTTCTTTCTTTCTTTTTTTTTTCTTTGACTAGTTAGGCAGGATTGGAAACCTGGGAAGGATTAATTCCTGTAAAGATGCAAGGACCCACAGGTTCAATGAATCTCAACTTTGAGCCCTTGTCCAATGATCAAAGAATGGAAAAAAACATAGACAAAAAGAAGTTTAAATAATGAGAATTGATTAAGGATACATTGGAAACAGAAGAGCAGAAAAGAAAAAGTAGGATAAAGGAATTCCTCACCTCCCATCATTTCTTTGGGCTAGTTACCAGCTGATAACTTATCAGGACAAAGCTACATTACTCATACCACTGGAAACATGGTTAATCATTTTCTCTGTAGATAAAAATAGGCAAACTGTAACAAGGTAAAGATTCTGGCTTCTTGAGTTGTGTTCCAGTGGCACAACTGCCTTTCTTCATGCAGATCTCCCCTTTAAAGAAGCAATGTTGTATCTACATGAACAGCAGCTGACTTCCCTCATGATGGTCTTACTGTGAAACCTGTGCATGTGATGAGATTGATCTGCATGGGAACAGTGTATTCTCAGAGCTCCTAAAACCACAGTAGGCATGGGGAGTAATTCTTCCAGGAAGCAGAAGCACTATTAATCTAGAACAGGATCGGCTAATAAATGGACATTATATTCAACACAGAGTATGAGGCAACTTGTTAACACATCAATAAAAAAGAGAACATTAATCTGTGATATACTAACCTGATCCTCTTTAATCTAATGCATGTCTACAAGATAATAAGGTCTGAACATACCACATCTCATTTCACTATCTGCAAAGTGTGTCTAAATTCTTTCATCTTTTGGTATCTCCTTGTACTTCTTTCCTTTTGGGAAACCATGAATGAAATTTTAAATATTCCATTATTACCAGTTGTTAGGATTTTGGAGTTGCAATGGAGTACCAAAATGGATACTTTCTTGCGTATAAGACTTTATTGAAATGGAGGGGAATGAGAAGGGCAACAGGGACAGAGGACAAGAGATATAAAAAAGAAAGGAGTCCATGCAATTAAGATAGTTGAGGTGGCGGAGGGTGGGGGAATGCATGGACTTTGAGCAAGAGATCTAAAAGAGAGCAAACAAGTGCCAGGGAGAGGGATTTATGGAAAAGAGAACCACCTTTGGTAGTTTGGCGGTATGTGGAGGTAGGATCTAGGGGAAGGTAGCTTTCCTTCTTCTTAGTCCAGAAGTCTTCCTAGTTATCATACCAGGAGGCAATCCCAAAATCAGTATGATCAGGTGGCATGGGAGAGAAAAGAGGATGAATAGACAGCTCTATGATTCTAGCACTAATAATACGACTATGTTATAAGAACTACTTACTTCAGACTTCCGGCCAAGCTAGCTAGCTGCAGATCCTAGGGAAAGAAAGAAGCTGCTTTTGGTCAGGTGATTTCTGCCAGCAATGTGAATCTGACTACAACAGTAATGTTGGTACTGAGGAGTGGTGTCATTTGCTGCTAGACAACTGACCGTTTGGCCTTTTGGAGCTGATTTTCAAGAGGAATGTGGAAGGATTTGAAACCTTGGTCTGAGAGACACCTTGCAGTAGTGTAAGTACAACTTGATGGACTATTCTAGTCAGAGTTGAAAGACCTGAATGAAATATGGACTGTGAGTTTTCGATTGTGAGGGTGAGAAAGAGTTTTCCCTTGACTGGATTAGAAGCAGTTTGTGTGAGAGGTTGGCTGTTAAGTCTGTATCCTGAGAAGTTGTGCTGGGTTGCATTGCATAGAAATGAACTGGTGTGAGCAGAAGGATATGACACAGAAAAAATGAAATCTTTGGGCCTAAACTGCTGCTTGTTCACCTGCATATTCCTGAGAGATAACAACTATTGAGATTGGGCCAGTTGCCCTGCACTGGGGCAACAGGAAGAATGTAGGCTCTCTTAAAGGGACCTGAGTGCTTAAGGAGTTGTCCTGTTCTTCAAAGCCTGCTTTATTCACCCCTGGATTAACAAATTGGCACCCTACCTGGTATTATGTAGTATAAGAAATGCAGGAAAGAGAGAGTCATTGAATTTGCAACATGGTCTTGCATTTTGGAAATGGCCATGGGCAGTGTGAAACAGGATTGCCTGCATGGAGACCCAATGGAACTGTAAGGATCAATCATGGGTTGCAGTAGAGACCCAGTGGAGATGCCAGGACCACGAGATGGCTGCAAAGGAGAGCTACTGACTCCTGATGAAGTTTTCCAGGACTGTGAGTAGCCTTGCTGGAGGGGAGAAATGGGCACTTCAGAGACTTGTTGCTGGTTAGAATTATCAGACATGGAGACTTATCACTGGCTAGAGTTGTTGGACTTGGAACTACAAAGTTTGATGTTTGCTCTGGATGTTTTAAAGCTTGTATTGCTTGTATATTTCTTTGCTACACCCAATGCCATCTTTTCTAGTGTGTTTATTCTATGCCATTATGAAGTTTTGGGGGAAGGGATTTTTTTGGTATTATGGATCAGTTAAAAGACCTTGGATTATGAGGATGTTTGAACATCATCAGGATTAATAAAAACAAAAAGTCATACTGAATGCATTATATTTTATATCATGTATGGATATCAGTTTATGGGGACCAGGGGCGAATTGTGGTGGTTTGATTCAGGTGTCCCCCATAAACTTAAGTATTCTGAGTACTAGTCTGTTCAGCTGATGGCAATCAGAAATTAAAGCCTCCTGGAGGCAGTGTATTGTTGGGGGCAGGCTTATGGGTATTATAGCCAGTTTCCCCATACCAGTGTTTTGCACACTCTCCTGTTGCTACTGTCTATTTTATGTTGGCCATGGGGTGATGTCCACCCTCATGCCATCGTTTTTCCATGCCGTCATGGAGCTTCCCCATCAAGGCTGCAAGCCAAAATAAGCCTCTCCCCCCCAATAAAAGAACTATTTACTTCAGAATAGCATTCACTTTTTAGTTATTTATTTATTATTTATTTATTTGAGAGTGACAAGGACAGAGAGAGGCAGAGAGAGAAAGAGAGAAAGAGAGAGAGAGAGAGAGAGAGAGAGACAGAGAATGAGCACGCCAGGGCCTCCAGCCACTGCAGACAAACCCCAGACATGTGCGCCCCCTTGTGCATCTGGCTAACGTGGGTCCTGGGGAATCAAGCCTCGAACCGGGGTCCTTGCTTCACAGGCAAGCGCTTAACCACTAAGCCATCTCTCTAGCCCAGCATTCACTTTTTAAACCATATCATTATGCTAGTACATTCACACATTTAATGTGCAACGGATTTTAAAAGAATTATAAATTATTTATTTTTTTAAAGAAATTAATTCAACAATGCTAAAAAAGATAATTAAAATACCTTGCTATTATTTAAAACTTCTATAATTGTTTCATATAATAAAGCATGGTCCCAAGATAGTTGATTTAATTTGATACTATTTAGCAAATATACCTAATAAAAGAATTCAAAATGTTCAATTAGTGCTAAAGTCTTTAAATTATTTCCAGAAAATTCAAGTAATTGCTGATTATTTATAGATATCTTATGAAAGCTGTTTTAACAGTTGTGGTGGTTTGAATAGAATAGGAGGCCCTATTGTTTGTTTGTAGTTCGCATCTGTAGCCACCTGCTACAGGCAATGTCGCTGGGTGATCTTAAGGTGTGGTGGTGGGTTCCAGGTTTCAATCTAAAGACATGCAAAGAGTGCCTAGCAGGAGTTCCTGAAGTGTGCTGTGGCTTTTGACCTTTTTAGGCTTGTGCTTCTCTGTCTCTGAATGTCTGTGAAGGCAGTCCAGCTTCTCTGCCACTATGGAACTTCCCCTGGATCTGTAAGCTTCAATAAATATCTCTTCCACCATAACTATGCTTGATCTGGAAGTTCATCTCAGTGAACCTGAATCTGCCTGCTACAGAACTTGGTACCAAGGAGTGGGCTGAGATGAACCTGACCATGTGGATGTTGATCTTTTGGAACCTTTGTTTTGGAGGAATAGGCATGGACTTGGTGCTTGCAACTGAAGATGCCTCTGGAATGGTAAGCCAAGTTTTATGGACTATTCTGATGAGAATCTGAGAATGCTAAGTGCAAACAGCATTGAACTTTGAGGCTTGGCTTATGAGCTTTCTAAGGGGAAGGAAAGAGTGCAGAGGACTTTAATGGAACTGGGCTACTAGCATAAGGGCTGGCTGCTTCCTGCTGCCCAGGCCCAGAGAGTTTGATCAAGGTTAAATTTGTAATGTACTGATGTGCTTGGCTAAAGATATTGGACTGAAAGATTTTAAGATTTTAAGCTGAAAAACCTCAAGCAAGTTAAAATTACAGGCACTGAGAATGGTTTTAGGTTATTGAATCTGCTATTGTCAAACACATTAGCAATCTTAAAGGAAGATGGTCCAGTTGCTTTACCATGGAAAGGATGCCTGAGAAGACTATCATAGAAATGCAAACAGTTTTGGAAAGAGTTGACTGGAGAAGGAACCTGCTTTTCAAGGTTATGATTTATTTTGTCTGTGAATTAAGAATATGGATGTGTCCTGCACATTTGGTATTGGTTTCAGAAGCATGAAAAATGCAAGAAGTGCTCATGAATTGCACACAATTCCAGGAGCAGCTGCTGAGATGTGGCATGAGGTAGGGCCTGATTATCTGATAGGCTGAAATAGCCTTTAGAAAATGTGAGGAGTGGTCATGAATTGCACATGGTTCCAGAATCTGTTGCTGAGATGCAGCATGAGGCTGGGCACGATGCTTTCATAGGCTGAAAGGGCCTTTGTTAAATGGACCATGGTTTGGATGAAGACCTCAAGATGTTTTGGATATACCAGGACTATGCAAGTCCTACCATAGAGCACACTGTTGGCCTGAGATGGAAGTGTTCCCAGGCTACTCTGCCTAGCTGAAGGGGTGGAATTGGAAAATCTGGAGAATGTCAGTCTCTGGTTGAATTGGACTTGAACTGCAGAAGTTTGATGTTTGTTTGATGGTGGTTGAGTATGCATTGTTTTAGTCTCTCCTTGCTATGGCTTTTCCCAGTTGAAAATGTTTACTCTGTGCCTTTATGTGTTAGAAATATTTAACTTGTTTGATTTTACACATCTTAATATCTTAAATTGGTCAAGACTGTGGGGACCTTTTGAATTGAGCTGAGTACAATTTACAATGTTTGATGGTTATAAATCTATTGGGGACCAGGGGCAGATTGTTGTGGTTTGAATAGAATAGGTGGCCCCCAATATATTCAGTTGTTTGTTTGTAGTTTGCATCTGTAGCCACCTGCTGGAGGCAATGTCACTGAGTGATCTTAAGGTGTGGTGGTGGGTTTCAGGTTTCAATCTAAAGATAAGTAAGTGTGTCTAGCAGGAGTTCCTGAAGTGTGCTGTGGCTTTTGACTTTTTAGGCTTGTGCTTCTCTCTCTCTACTTGGGCCTGTGAAGGCAGTCCAGATTCTCTGACATTATGGAACTTTCCCTGGATCTGTAAGCTTCAATAAATATCCCTTCTTCCATAACTGTGCTTGGTCTGGAAGTTCATGTCATCGAACCTGAATCTGCCTGCTAAACACTGAAATTGTATCCTTATGCTAATATATGCTGAATGATGCCAGCAAGCATAAACCACATGGAGCTGAGATGGAAAATAGGCTGTACAGATATTGGATGCCTTCAAACTTCCAGGATGATTTTTCTCTTCTGTGCAATCAAACTCAGACAGAATTTAATATTTCAGTTCTGGTAACTAATTTGGATAGGTAACATGGAAAAATATCTTTGAAGCACAAGTAAGTCATGCTACAGAGCACAGCATAAGTAGATGTCATTTACTCTGGAAGAGCCAACATAAATCTGTTCATGAATTACAAGGTTCATCAGGACATGTCCAATAGAAGATTTGTGAATCTTTTGGGTAACTGCTACTAAAATCATGGCTTATTATAATATTAGAAAGGCAGGGAATAATGTCCCCAAACATCTCTCCTAAAATATTTATATAATTTCAAATTATATGTTGTGTGCAACATGGTTAAGGCAAATGCATTACTGTTACAATGGCATGCATTTGTAGGTTCACCCTATATGAAGTTGACTGTATTCTGAATCCCTATTGAAGTTTGATTTTGTCATTGTCCACTTGGCTCTTAGCAGAATAAATAAAAACAGAGGCCCAATTCACAGTTGGCATCAGCCTAGGAAGAACACTCATCAGACCAAGTCTGGTGTGTGAAGAGATATTGTCTATACCTTACCTGCATTGTGGGGTAAAGCATGCTTCATCCATCCTCAATAAGAAACACTCCCAGCAAGGACAAGCTGTGTGGGGAGATGTACTGGATTGATTTTTAGGGAAATGGGCTTTGTGGCACTGGGCTATATTATTATGACAATAATGATGCAATGTAACCCAGATCCATTCAGCTCACATATATATTTTTTAAATTTTTTATTTATTTATTTGAGAGTGACAGACACAGAGGGGACAGATAGAGGGAAAGAGAGAGAGAATGGGTGCACCAGGGCTTCCAGCCTCTGCAAACGAACTCCAGACACATGCGCCCCCTTGTGCATCTGGCTAATGTGGGACCTGGGGAACCGAGCCTCGAACCAGGGTCCTTAGGCTTCACAGGCAAGCGCTTAACCACTAAGCCATCTCTCCAGCCCCAGCTCACATATTTTTATGAATATATTCCCTAGTATGTATTTCCACTGCAGTGCTGTTAAGAAAATATCAGTATTAGTTATAAATGACACCTCATGCATTCACTTTCTTCTCTGTATGGTAGACTTCTTTCCATTAGGTAAAAAAGTAAAAATAATTCTGAGAACATTATGGAAATAAAAATACAGATAATTAAGATTTTCTGACAAGTTTTCTGTTACATTGAGAACAGACCAATGCAATATACAGACATTTTGCACAATGTAGTTACAAGCAGGCATTCTGGAAAATTCTTTCTTTCTTTTCCTTTTTATTGACAGCTTCCATACTTACAGACAATAAACCATGATAATCCCCCCCCATACTCCAATTTCCCCTTCACAAATCTACACTCCATCATATCCCCTCCCTCTCTCTATTAATCTTTCTTTTATTCTGATGTCATCATCTTTTCCTCCTGTTATGAGCGTCTTGTGAAGATAGTGCTAGTCACTGTGAGGTCATGGATATCAAGGTCAATTTATGTTTGGTCAGTTTCATTGAGAGCAGTTCTATCCTTCCTTTTGCTCTTACATTATTTCCACCACATCTTCTGCAATAGATCCTGAACCTTAGAAGATGTGACAGAGATGTTTCAGTGCTGAACATTCCTCTGTCATGTCTTCTCAACACTATGGTGCCTCTTGGGTCATCTCAGTGGTCATCCATCTAAAAAGAGAAGCTTCTCTAATCAAAAGTGAGAATGGCATTAATATATGGATATGAACATAAAGTAAAGTGTTTACAGGGCAGTTTGGTGAGCATAATATAAGCATTTAGCCAGACAAGATCAGGAATTACACTCCTAATACTCATGACCATCCCTACCATAGGATTTGATTAGGATTTCAGTACCAGGCATGTATTCCCTCCCATAGAGTGGGTCTCCAGTCCAATTAGAGAGCAGGTGATTTCCCCCATAACAAACATGTCATTATTTCACTCATTGGTTCATTTGGCCTGGTTGGCCAAACTTGAGGCTTGCAGTGTCCACTGTTTCTACCACTGATGGCTTCTGCAGACTTTTCCAGCTTTTAGTAGGCTGGTATATCTACCAGAAAAAGGTTTTCAGCTCATCCCCAGTTTGATTTTTTGGTGACCTGGTAGCCCAGGTATGTGGAGTCTTCAGCAATAGAGTCTTATAATCTATTCCTGAGAGCATTAGCAATAACCTGTAATGTTTGGGGGCACCAGGAAACTCCCTGGGTAACAACTCACTGGAAGGTATCCCATCCCTGGCACTGAAACTTTTCTAGTAACAGTCCATAGCTTCTGGGTGTGCCATTATTATTATTGAACCTAGGTTCTTTGGCTTTGCAGGCACACACCTTAACTTCTAAGCCATCCCTCCAGCCTGTTAAATTTGTATCCCTTTTATGAGTATCTCTTGTCTTATTGATATAGCTAAGACTTTCATTACTATATTAACTAGAAGTAGGGATAGTGGGCATCCTTGTCTTCTTACTGAATTTAGTGGAAAAGCTTCAAGTTTTTTTTTTCTCCATTTAGTATTATGTTGGCTGTAGGTTTTTCATAAATAGCCTTTATTATATTGAGATATGTTCCTTCTATTCCCAGCTTCTGTAGGACTTTTACCATGAAGGGATGTTGGATTTTGTCAACATGCCTTTTCTGCATCTTTTGAATTATCATGTGATTTTTGTTCTTCAGCCCATTTATGTAGTATATTATATTTATCAATTTGCTTATATTGATCCATCCCTGCATCTCTGGGATGAGGCCTACTTGGTCAGGGTGAATGAACTTTTTGATATATTCTTGTATTCTGTTTGCCCATATTTTGTTCAAAAGTTTTGCGTCTATATTCATGAGGGAGATTGATCTGTAATTTTCTTTCTTTTTTTCCTGTCTTTGTCTCATATCTGTTGTAATGGTGCATTTTTAGCGCTAATTTTATTAATTTTCGTCACTTCTCTCTTCTGGTCAGATTTGATTTCTTTGGATTTTTTTTTTTTGTTTCTATTTCATTAATTTCTTCCCTATCCTTAGTATTTCTTCCCACCTATTGATTTTTAGTTTGCCTTGTTCTTTTTCCAAGGCCTTAAGGTGAAGCATTAAATTATTTACTTGTGAACTCTCTAAATTCTTATTATAGGCATGCAGAGCTATAAGTTTCCCTCTTAGGACTGCCTTCATTGTGTCCTATAGATTTTGGTATATTGTATTCTCATTATCATTTGATTCTATAAATTTATTGACTTCATTTTTGATTTCTTCAATGACATATTCATCATTCAATAGTGTATTGTTTAGTCTTCATGAATTTGTGTATGCTCTGTAGTTTTTCTTGTTGCTGATCTATACTTTAATCCCATGGTGGTCAGATAGAGTACAAGTGGTTATTTAATTTTCCTGTATTTGTTAAGATTTGCTTTGTGCCCTGACATATGGTCAATTTTAAAGAATGTTCCATATGCTGCTGAGAAAAAAAAATGTATATTCTGCATCATTTGGATGGAATGTTCTGTAGATATCTGTTACATCCATTTATTCTATGACATCATTTAATCCACCTAATCTGTTTATTTTTTGCCAAGATGACCTATCCTTAATAAGAGTGTGGTATTAAAGTCTTATACTACAGTTGTGTTTGGTATTATCTGTGATCTTAAGTCTAATAGTGTTTGATGAAATTTGGAGCCCCCATGTTAGGTCCATATACATTTATGATTTTAATGTCCTCCTGGTGGAGTGTTCCTTTAATCCGTGTAAAGTGACCTTCTTCATCTTTCCTCACTAATATTGGTTTGAAGTCTATCCTGTTAGATATTAGCATAGTAACAACTGTTTGTTTCCTAGGCCCATTTGTTTGAAATACTGTTTTCTGTCCTTTTACCCTAAGACAGTATGTATCTCTTATTGAGAGATGAAGTTCCTTGAGGCACAAAAAGTAGGATCCTGAATTTTCATCTAGTCTGCAAGCCTGTGTCTTTTGGCTGGGGCATTGAGAAAATCGATATTGAGAGTTATTATTAAAAGGTATGTGTGTTTATTCTCTCCATTCTTTTTGGTTTGTAGTGCTTCCTGTTTTCTCTTTACTCTCTTGGTTTGAATGTAATTTGAGTATGGTTTATTTCTTCCTGTTTTCTCATATGTGTGCTTTGCTTTCTCTTCAGCATGCAGGATTACTTTAAGTATTTTCTGTAGAGCTGGCTTAGTTGTCATAAATTCCTTTAACCCATTTTTGTTGTGGAATGTCTGTATAGCTCCATCAATTTGGAAAGACAGACTTTGCAGGATAAAGTTATCTTGATTGACAGGTATTTTTCAGGACTTGGAATACATAATTTCAGGCCCTTCTAGCTTTTAAAAGTTATGTTTAGCAATCTGATGTAAATCTGATGGGCTTGCCTTTATAGGTGACTTGCTTTTGCTCTTTAACTGCTTTCTGTATATATATATATATATGAAATCAGTGTTATACTTAGTAGTTTAATTATAACATGACAAGGGGAGGTTCTTTTAGGTTTTGCATGTTTGGTGTTCTAAAAGCTCTTCCTGTATCAGCATTGGCATTTCTTTCCAAATTTAGGGAAAGTTTTCTTCTGTGATTTTGTTGGAAACATCTACTATACCTTTGGAGTGAAATTCTTCTTCTACTATACCCTGAATTCTTATGTTTGATCTTTACATAGTGTCCCAGATATCTTGAAATTCCCATTCATACCTTCCTAATAGCTTGTCTTTCTCTTTGTTGGACTGCGTTAGATCTGCCAACTGGTTTTCTCCTTCATCTATTCTACTGTTGAGACTTTCCACAGAGATTTTATTTGACTTAGTATGTTTTTCAGTGCTAGTATTTCTGCCTGGTTTTTATTCAGTATTTCTATTGCCTTACCTATGTGTTAAGATAACCTCCTTATTTCATTAAGCTGATTTCCTGTGTTCCCTTTTAGGAGTTTTTTTTATTCTTTGATTCCGTTTATTTCTTCTTTGATCTCTTTGAGTATAGATAAAATCATTTCTAAAACATATTTAGGGTAATGACTTTGAGATTTTATTTGATCCTTGCCATATTATGATGATATATGTGGGTTGGTGTTTTCATAGACTTTGAAGTTTTCTGTGCCTACTCTGAGTTTGGTTATTATGATCTGCTTCTTGCAGGCATTTGATATTGATTATTTGTTTCTTCTCTGTGGAGAATTTCTTGAAATACTCTCTGTAGGGTGGTTTTATGTTCATATAATTGTAAAGCTGAGTTTTGTCATGGAAAATTTTTCTTTTACCTTCTATTATGAGGGATACTTTTGCTGGGTAGAGTAGCTTGGGTTGGAAGCCATAGGTTCTTAGACTTTGCAGTGTTTCATACCAGGCCCTTCTAGCTTTCAGGGTTACCATTGAGAAGTCTGAAGTAATTCTGATGGGGTTACCATTGAAAGTGGTGTGCTGTTTATCCTTAGCTGCTTTTAGGATTTTCTCTTTGGTGTCAATGTTTAGAGTCTTAATGACAATATGTCTTGGAGAATTTCTCCTTTGGTCCAGTCTGATTGGAGTTCTGTTGGCTTCTTGTATCTTGATGGGCCTTTCTTTTAAGAGACTGGGGCAGTTTTCTTCAATTATTTTGTTAAAAAAATCTTTGTTAGGGATTCCATCTAAAACAGTATCAATAAGGGTCATTTCTGATGGAATTACATTTTTTGTGGAATTGTTTTGTCTTGATTCTTTCTAATTCTTAAAATACAATGTAGCCATTTTTGCATCCTGAGATTATTTGATACTTGGGTTTTCTAATAATCTGCAGTGTTCTTAGATGTGGAAATCCAACTGTATATACCTTCAGGGTAGGAGTTTAAGGTACCCAGTGTAGCTCTTTTACTCCAATCCAACCACAGAAGTAATCCTAGGTGTTGACTTTGCCTGCTATTTATGTAACTATTCTAGTAGGTTTGGTAGGACAATTTACTGGCACATTCTAAAATTCAATGGTGCAATATACACATTCTATAAAAACCATCACAGAGTATGCAATTGTGGGGATTTAAACAAACAGATAATCCTGTAAATCAAATTTCCTAAGGGTATGTGTTGCTCTACACCCTTAGTCCTGTTAACAGTTCTGAAGTTGGTTACAGTTCATCCTGGGCCTGTAGCCAATAATGAAGGAAGAAAAAGACAGAGGCCCCATAAATCTGAAAGCATCAAAGGCAACAATAGTTAACCCACAAATACAGCTTATTGAGAATGTTAAAGCCAACCAAGAATATGTACCCCATAACTTTCCCTGGCACAGAAAGAGAGACTAGCACTTCGAGTCCAAACCTATGTACCTGCTTTTTTGTCAAGTTGGCCTTGTTACCTTCTGGAGTTGCTTCTAATCTCACCAACACTGAGCGCCCACCTCAATCTCTCCAGGTTGTGCTGTGGATCTGGTGTTCTGATCAGCTTGGCTGGATGCCCTGTTGCTGGCAATGTAATGAGTTCTCCAGAGGTCTGTGGTTATGCTGGCTGGGTGATGGGACAGTGCAGGAAGCCTGGAGTTGTACTGGAACTACTCTGCTGGTTCCACCTGTATCCCCTTTAGCAGCTCCTCGGCTGCTCTTTGTTGTCTCCCCTCCAGGTTTCTTGACTTTGCAAGGAGGCTGATGAGGTTGGAAAATCCCTTGTTTGATCTCTGCTCCTGCAGCTCAGCACTGGGCCAGGTGGACATGTGGATCAGGGCCACAAGCACCTCAGCAGGATTCTAGCCAGTTTCTTCCTTTATGGTAGAATTTGGTCTCTCCTATTTCTCCACTGTGGCATGTAATAACCTATACACCTTCACTTTTCCAAAGAAGAGTGTATATTGCTGTGGTTTTACCTAAGTCCCTCCCTAGGCTGGCTTGGTGTGACTCTCATGCTGCCACCTTACCTGAAAGACCCATTCTGGATAATTAATAAAGAAAATAACTAGAAACAGGCTCAGTGAACCACCTACAAAGACAGCAGGAGGAGGCAAAATCTAAGCTTAAAATATGGAATGAAGAAAGTCTGGACCCAGAGCAGAGAGATGTTTCATCTAGTTTCATTATGTCTAGAAATCACACTGTTGCAGGTGCTGGGACACTTCTGCAAATTCTGTTACTTCTGTCTGCTATGTCAAGTATTTATCTTCCAAAGTGTTTTATTTATTTATTATTTTTTAATATTTTGTTTGTATTTATTTATTGAAAGCAAAAGAGACAGAGAGCGAGCGAGCGAGAGAGAGAGAGGGAGAGATAAAGAGAGAAAGAGTGAGTATGGTCACACCATGGTATCCAGCCACTATAAACAAATCCCAGATGCATATGCCACCTGTGGCTTATTTGGGTCCTGGGGAATCAAACATAGGACCTTTGGTTTTGCAAGCAGTCACTTTAACAGCTAAGCCATCTCTCCAGCCCCAATGTATTTTTTTTGTAGTATTTCATTTCCTATCATTAATCAATTATACCACCCAGAATATCAAAGAAGCAAATATATTTGGATCAAACCAATCTAGTTTACTGGGGAAAAAAAGAACATGGCATTGTTGTGCCAACATTTTTGTCAATTTTTTAAATCTTTTAATAATTTTCTAAAATATAGTTTTAATTTTAATTTATTTATGAGAGAAAGAGAATGAGTATGCCAGGGTCTTCAGCCACTGCAAAACAACAACAACAAAGCAACAACAACAACAAAAAACCCTCAAGATGCATGTGCCACCTTGTGCATCTAGCTTATATGGTTTCTGGGAAATCAAACCTGGTTTCCTTGCCTTTGCAGGCAAATACCTTAACCACTACACAATCTTTCCAGCCAGATTTTTTTTTAGTCATTTTATTCCATTGTTTGATGCTTTGAAAAGATACAAAGAAGCCTAACATGTTTGGAAAAGTTATGGGACAGTGAGGTAAGAGTGTAGAGTGGAAATTGATATTTATAGTAGTTTTAGCAGTTATTTTTTTCATTGCTAGGACAAAATACTCAACTAGAAGCAGCTTATATAAGGCAAGTTATGTCTTGGCTTACTGTTTTGACAGAAAGTCTGTATAGTAGGGGAAGCATGGCAGGAGCAGACAGTCAGGTTCACATCTTCCTTCATATGAGCAAGGAGGAAACAGAAAAGCACAAAGGCCCCAGGAAGGGTTAGACTTCAATATTGTAATGCTTAACCCCAGTGACACACTTCCTCCAGCAAGGTTCTATCACATAAAGGCTCCACAGACTTCCTATACAGTAACATTAACTAGGGATTACATATTAAACTACATGAGTTTATGGGTGTATTTGGCATTCAAGCACCATATTCTGCCCCAGACCCTCACAGTCACTTGGTCATCTCATGATGCAAAATTTCTTCAGCCCAGCCAATTGTAGCCACACACACCTGTACGAAATTGCTGAAGAGGTAGAGATGGGAGAGTCAGAACTTTGAGGCCAGCCTGGGATACACATTGGCCAGGTGTGGTGGTTCACAGCTTTAAACCCAGCACTCAGGAGGCAGAGGTAAGAGGATCACTGTAAATTTAAGGCCAGTCTGGGACTCCAGAATAAGTACCAGGTCAACCTGGGTAAGAGTGAAACCCTATCTCAAAAAATAAAATACTGGGCTGGAGAGATGGCTTAGCGGTTAAGCGCTTGCCTGTGAAGCCTAAGGACCCCGGTTCGAGGCTCGGTTCTCCAGGTCCCACGTTAGCCAGATGCACAAGGGGGCGCACGCGTCTGGAGTTCGTTTGCAGAGGCTGGAAGCCCTGATGCACCCATTCTCTCTCTCCCTCTATCTGTCTTTCTCTCTATGTCCGTTGCTCTCAAATAAATAAATTTAAAAAAAATTAAAAAAAAAATAAAATAAAATACTATATGGATGGATGGATAGATAGATAGATAGATAGATAGATAGATAGATAGATGTATATTCAGTCCAACTTTCAAGTTATCTATATGTTTTTTACTAGTCCATACACCATACAAATATGCAAAGTCAACTGTCTCATCTGAGACCCATGGCATACTTCCAACTTTGAAACCTGTAAAATTAAGACATAAGTTATATACTTTTAACATACAATGGGACAAAATAAACATTTACTCTACAAAAGGGCTAAGTGGAGACATAGCAAGAAAACACCCTAACAATGCAGGGTAAGCATTAAATCCTGCAACCTTTGTCTGTCATCTTGGACTTGTAATGAAATCATCTGGGCTTCACAAGTCTTGGGTACCTCCACCCCTCCAGTACTTCCTGAAGTCACTCTACTGGGCAGGATCAATCCCCAGACCTGCATCTTTTCTCATCAGACATCCCATGGTCCTGACATATCCAAAATCTCTGGCTTATCACTGCAACCTAGGGTTCATCTTTAGAACTACACAGATAAGCCTCAAAGAACCTCCCCTGCAGGGACTTTGACCCTAGCCCACACTGCTTAGCTTCACTGACTCTGGGGATCTGTGGTATGATCCATTACCCTTTACTTCTTTTATATTGTATGCTTCCAAAGCCAATGCCACTGGCGATTCTGCTAATGATTTTTGTTGTTTTTGAGGTAAGGTCTCAGTATAACCCAGGCTAACTTGTAGTTGTCTCTGTAACCACAGAACTCAAACTTTCCAGCTTCTCCAGTGTTGAGTCTAAAGGTATGTGCTACCATTCCTAGCTTCTGCTAATTATTACCAGGTGGGAATGAAATCTTAACTTAAGGAGTTGGGTATATTTTCTGCATTCTTCCTCAGGTCGTCAACTCCTTTCAAAAGAATTCTCATTAGCTTGAGCTTTCAATGCATTGAGTTTTGCCCTCAGTGTATACTTCCCACTGTCTTAGTGCTGAGCAGCTAGGGCATCTTCAATGGTAGCAATCTCCTTAATAATCGTAACTGAAGTTACCATAGTCTTTGGGCCTGGGGCCTGAAACTTGTTTACATTTATTTCTGGGTCAAACATTATATTTTTCATATCCTTCATTTTGTTATTTTGTTCGCTTTCATTGTAGATCTTTAAAAATGTGTTTATTCACTTATTTTCAAGCAGAGAGAGATGGAGAGACAGGAGATGGAGAGAATGGGAATGCAAAGGCATCCAGCCACTGAAAGTGAACTCAAGATGGATAACCCACTGTACATTTCGCTTTATGTGAGTACTGGGGAGTTGAACCTGGGTTGATAGTTAAGCTTTGCAGGAAAGTGCCTTAACTGTTGAGCTATCTCTCTAGCCCTCATTGTAGAACTTAATGAGGGCAGAAAATTAAAAAAAAAACAACACTATAATTTCCTGTGTTGAAATTTCATTAATCAAGTACGTTAGTCAGTTGGTTTTAAATTTAATTTCATTCCAGTTCTCAGGACAAGAGCATATACCAGCTTGGTTCTTTGCCAGAATATCTTATGAACTGCTTTTAGCCAAGGTTTCAAATGAGTCATTTTCCCCCTCTTAAATTTCATAATCTGAGCTTCCATTGAACTTATGTATTTTTGCATTCTAATCTGCCAAACTCTCCCAAGAATCACCCATTAAGTTCTGCTCACAAGGCTGTAAAGCTTCTCTAGTGTAAAGTTCTAAATACTTGCACATTCCTTCCACAGACCAGTTCCAAAAGAATAAGAACTACATGGTCAGGTTTATTACAGCAATGATGGTACATCTTGGTACCAATCATGGAAGGAAAGTGTTTATTTCAGCCTGCGGTTTTGAGGGAAAGTCTATAGTAGTGGGGGAACCATGACAGTAGCAGGAAGACAAAGTCAAAACTTCTATCAGCACAGAGGAAGTAGCAAAGTGCAAAAACACCAAGAAGGGCTGGATTATACAAGGCTTGCCCCTAGTGACATACTTCCTCAAGCAAGACACAAACTTCCTAAACATAACCATCAACTGGGGACTACACATTTAATACATGAGTTTATGAGGGGGCGTTGCATGTTCAAACAACTATAGTTATTGCTAATAGAGAACAATGAAAATTAAAACATGAAAATAAGCAACTGTTGTTCATCAATATGAGTTAATTAATGATTAATAGCCAATATATAGGGTCATAAGGCAATTTTATTTGAAAATTTGACTTTATTTTCTTTTGTGCACTCATAGTTACAGAGGATATTTAATTTTTCTTCTTTGTGTAATAAATTTTGCCCATGCATGTACAATATGAGTTTTGCTTGTATTTATTTCAAAAAATTAAACAACTGACGATTTGACTAAAATGTCAATAATGTGTGTGTGTGTGTGTGTGTGTGTGTGTGTGTGTGTGTAAAAACAGCTTGAAAATAAAATGTTAATATTTTCTAAATGTACTTTTGTTTTGTGGTTTATTTACTTTTCCTTTTTGCACATTGCCTCAGACTACATATTTCATTAAAACAATCAATTTCCATTATTTATCTATTTTTCTAAGAGATTACAATTTTATCAAGAAGTATCTTGGGCATATGATCAGTGAATTAGTGTTTTCTGTGTGTTGCAATTACCTTTTAATGCTGAGACAAACACCTGAGTAGAAGCAGCTTATGGGAGGAAAGAGTTTATTTTAGCCTTTTGGGTTCTGGGGAAAGATTCATTATGGTGGAAGATGCTGGCTCACTTCAGCATACAACCATAGCAGAGAGAGGGAGAGAGAGAGAACAGCAAGCTACTAGATCTCAAGCTGACTCTCTACCAACCTTACCTCTGGACACATCTGCCCCCAGTAACACACTTCCTACAGCAAGTCTCCAGCTGCTGAAGACTAAGTAGGAAACTTACTTTAAAAAGTACCTAATGCAAAGAGTGTGGTGGTTCATGCATTTATTCCCAGCACATGGGAGGTAGAGGTAGGAACATTGCTGTGGGTTCAAGAGCACCCTGAGACGACATAGTGAATTCCAAGCCAGCCTGGACTAAAAGGAGACCTTACCTTAAAGACAACAACAACAAAAAGAAACCCACAAAAATACCTAAAACACTGGGATCATTACATTCAAATCACCACATTCCACCCCTGGCCCCATAGACCATCTTATAATGCAAACTGCACTCAAAAATCCCCATAGTCTTATCAATTTTATCAACACTGTCCAAAAGCCCAAAATCTCATCTGAAACTCAAGACTGTCCCTTAACTGTGAACCCTGTAAAATCAAATACAGTTATATACTTCCAAGGTGTGCTAGTACAGAGTAAACATTCCCGTTGCAAAAGGAGGCATAGTAAGGAGAGAAAGGAGACATGCAAAATCAATAACCAGAAGGCAAATGTCAAATATCTAGTTTTAATTCCAACATCTATTACCAAAGATGAAGTCTCTGGGCTTCCAATTTTTTCTTCTTAGCTGGGCCGCTATCCCAGGGAAAACTCCTTCCCCAATCAATAGCACTCCTTAGAAGATGTACCACAGTCCTGGTAAATCTAAAACATGGTATCAGGCCTGTACTATAAACCATACTTTATCATCATAGTTTCATACAATGACCTTCCTGGGCCTCCATATAAGGATTTCAACCCTATTTCACACTACCACATTTCACCTGCGCCTGCAGCCGTGTGAATTTCATGACTCTTTGCTCATGCTTCCAAAACCAGTAGTAGGTGGTTGGCATAGCCAAATTTGTAAATCCTGGGGGGAACGAAGTTTGATCTTGAAGAGCAGGATACTCCTATAGTATTCTTCCTTCAAGCCCTTGGCATTCCTACTAACTTGAGGCATTCATGGGTGGGTTCCCCCACCCATTGTCCAATGCAAAACAGTTGAACCACCTTTAATGGTGGTAATCTTAATAACTGTAGCTCTAGCATCCTAAAATCAGTCTCTGTGCCTACCATTTCAATCTTGCTTGTACTTTTTTCCTCAAGTAAACTTCATAAATTCCATATATTTCTGTCCTATACCTTCTAACAAGCACACCAATTCATTACTTTAAATTCAGCTAGCTCAAATTCTCAGGGTATGATCAGAACACTGCCAGTCATTCTGCCAATAGGCCATTTCTAACAAAGTTATCTCCTTTCCCCTTAAAAGTTCACAACACAAGCCTTAGCAGTCCATAATTCTCTCGGTATTTAGAATTTTCAAACCCTCACAGAATATCCCATCAAGCTCTACTTACAGCATTGGAAAGTTTCTTCAATCCAAACTATAAAATCCTACCATATTCCACCTTCAAACACATTCCAAAAGACCAAAACTCACATGGCAAGATTCATTTGAGGAATTATGCTCCTAGCATCAATTTTACTGTTGCAGTTACCTTCTTGCTGCTTAGACAAACACCTGACCAGAACCAGAGTGTGGGAGGAAAGGGTTTATTTCAGGCTTACAGATTCCAAAGCAAGCTTCATGATGAAGCTTGCTCACTTCAGCTCCTCCTGCAGGACTCTGTCTGCTGAAAACTAAGTAAGAAGTTTAACCTTAATCAAAAATACCTAATTCAATGAGTATAACACATTCAAGTCACCACACTGTGCAGGGATGATGACTTAAGTTCATATCCCCAGAACCTACATAAACGCTGGCCAGGTATGCCAGCTGCCTACAAACTCTGCAAACAGGAGGAAGAAACATGAGATCCTTTCAGCAAGCTGGCTTGCTAGACTAGCCATATCATTGAGTTTTGTGTTCTAACAAAACACCTTACTTTACCTCAGTACTTAAAGGAGAAAGAGAGAAACAGAAAGAAAGAGAAAAGGTGGGAGGGAGGGAACACCTACATCAACTTCTGACTTTCAAATGCATGAGCACACATGAGTACAGGGACTTGCACACACATAGACACTACCTAATGGGAATATACAAACATATATATATATATATATATATATATATATATATATATATATACACATACATATATTTTATATTTGTGAAAATGTATATGTGTGTGTGTATTTGTGACACTGTGACAGGTTAGCTCAGACACACATTGAATTGTGAACCTCCAACCTCAGTTTCTTTTTTTTTTTTTTTAATTTTTATTAACATTTTCCATGATTATAAAATATATCCCATGGTAATTCCCTCCCTCCCCACCCCCACACTTTCCCGTTTGAAATTCCATTCTCAATCATATTACCTACCCATTACAATCATTGTAATTACATATATACAATATCAACCTATTAAGTATCCTCCTCCCTTCCTTTCTCCACCCTTTATGTCTCCTTTTCAACTTACTGGCCTCTGCTACTAAGTATTTTCATTCTCACGCAGAAGCCCAGTCATCTGTAGCTAGGATCCCCATATGAGAGAGAACATGTGGCGCTTGGCTTTCTGGGCCTGGGTTACCTGACTTAGTATAATACTTTCCAGGTCCATCCATTTTTCTGCAAATTTCATAACTTCATTTTTCTTTACCGCTGAGTAGAACTCCATTGTATAAATGTACCACATCTTCATTATCCACTCATCTGTTGAGGGACATCTAGGCTGGTTCCATTTCCCAGCTATTATAAATTGAGCAGCAATAAACATGGTTGAGCATGTGCTTCTAAGGAAATGAGATGAGTCCTTTGGATATATGCCTAGGAATGCTATAGCTGGGTCATATGGTAGATCAATCTCTAGCTGCTTTAGGAACCTCCACACTGTTTTCCACAATGGCTGGACCAGATTGCATTCCCACCAGCAGTGCAGAAGGGTTCCTTTTTTTCCACATCCCTGCCAACATTTATGATCATTTGTTTTCATGATGGTGGCCAATCTGACAGGAGTGAGATGGAATCTCAATGTAGTTTTAATCTGCATTTCCCTGATGACTAGTGATGTAGAACATTTTTTTAGGTGCTTATATGCCATTCGTATTTCTTCCTTTGAGAACTCTCTATTTAGCTCCTTAGCCCATTTTTTGATTGGCTTGTTTGATTCCTTATTAGTTAACTTTTTGAGTTCTTTGTATATCCTAGATATTAATCCTCTATCAGATATATAGCTGGCGAAGATTTTTTCCCATTCTGTAGGTTGCCTCTTTGCTTTTTTCACTGAGAAATTGCAGAAGACACTAGAAAGTGGAGAAACATCCCTTGTTCCTGGCTTGGAAGAATCAATATCGTGAAAATGGCAATCTTACCAAAAGCAATCTACACATTTAATGCAATCCCTATCAATATTCCAAAAGCTTTCTTCATGGAAATAGAAAAAACAATCCAAAAATTCATTTGGAATCACAAAAAACCTCGAATATCTAAAATAATACTCAGCAACAAAAAAGAGGCTGGTGGTATCACCATACCTGATTTTAACCTATACTACAGAGCCACAGTAACAAAAACAGCATGGTACTGGCACAAAACAGACATGTAGATCAGTGGAACAGAATAAAGGACCCAGATGTAAGCCCAAGTAGCTATAGCCACCTGATATTCGATAAAAATGCCAAAAATACTCATTGGAGAAGAGACAGCCTCTTCAGCAAATGGTGTTTTGAAAACTGGATAAATATCTGCAGAAGGATGAAAATAGATTCTTCTCTCTCGCCATGCACAAGAATTAAGTCCAAATGGATTAAAGACCTTAACATCAGACCGGAAACTTTGAAACTGCTAGAGGAAAAAGTAGGGGAAACCCTTCAACATATTGGTCTTGGCAAAGACTTTCTGAATACAACCCCAATTGCTCAGGCAATAAAACCACAGATTAACCACTGGGACCTAATGAAATTTCAGTTTCTTTTTTTTTTTTAATTAGAGCTTTTCCTTTTTTAAGTTTTTTTTTTGTTGTTGTTGTTTATTTATTTGAGAGTGACAGACAAAGAGAGGAAGAGGTCATAAGAGAGAGAGAATGGGCACACCAGAGCATCCAGCCACTGCAAACGAACTCCAGATGGTGCGCCCCCTTGTGCATCTGGCTAACATGGGTCCTGGGGAACTGAGCCTCAAACCGGGGTCCGTAGGCTTCACACGCAAGCGCTTAACCGCTAAGCCATCTCTCTAGCTGCTACCTGAGTTTCTTAAAGGTGGGTATTATAGGTGTGTGTCACCAGCCTGACTATCTTTTTTTTTTTTAACTGATAGATATGTCATCAGATTAACACCCTCTCAAATACAAAACAATTTTTAGATTAACACCTGTCAAACACAAAACAATATTTTTCTAACAAGTATCCTGTTCTAGACAAAATACCTTATTAGCCAGGCACACAGAAATACCTGGGACCTTGGTCACTGCTGAGAAACAGGCTTCAGGATAAAACTGAGTGAAAATGATCTCATTCTTAGTCACTGCCCATGTGCTGACCTACTATTCATCCCACCGTCTTTTGCAATCATTTGCAATATAGAGACTTAGTGAAGTTCCAACTGCCAGAACCATCTCCATCTGCTTTGAACTAAAATTAGGTCAGATAAACTTTTTTTTTTAATATTTTTTATTTATTTGAGAGTGACAGACACAGAGAGAAAGACAGAGAGAGAGAGAGAGAGAGAGAGAGAATGGGCGTGCCAGGGCTTCCAGCCTAGGTCAGATAAACTTTAAAGGAAGGTGCTTGTCATCTCCAGAGTGCACCCAGTTCCCTTCCCAGAAAACATCATAAACATTATTTTCCTTATTACAGAATTCCTTCTCTCCTGCCAAAGGAACTTTATCCTTTTGTGGTAATTAATTTGTGACTCATTTCTTTTAGCTCCTCTTATGTGTACAAAAGAATAAGTGTTCCTTGTATACAATTGGCTTGTGGTTTTGTTATTGAGTCCACGATTCTGAAACAAAGAAGGAATTCAATTTGGGTCAGAAACTGGTAGCAGAAGAATCTTTACTTCTTTCAGCTATAAATTTAATACATGGTCATATAAAACACTTAGAAAAATAGTTAAAGGACAAACGAAGAAATAAAAAGTATCTTCCAATACTTTAATGCTCAGCCCTGTAAAATACATGAATGTTTACAGATCAACTTCAATATGGCATTGTACTTTTAAAATGGAAAAATATGAATGAGCCAAGTTTGTATGATATGTCTCCAGCTCTTGTCCTTGGCTTCCTGGGAGACAAATTTATATATATATATATATATATATATATATATATCACATATGTTTATGGATATATACACATGCATGTATATATGTATGCATATATATATCACAATCTCATCATATATGTGTGTGTGTGTGTGTGTGTGTGTGTGTGTGCATGTATAAATAAAAGTACCAACGTACTCAAGATAATGTCTGCTACTTTGTATATTGAATTTCTCAAGTTAAAACTTGTAATTAATATGTGAAATGATAATATGATGAAATAGGAAGTAAGATACTATTTTAAAAGAATGACATATAATAAAGGCATAATAAAGATAACCATTTTAAGCACTTGCTTTTCCTTCATTAAAAACATTTAAATTGAAATAACTGCCTTATTCCATCAATACCTTGAACAATATATAATATGAAAAATTCATATTTTAACTAAAGATACAAATTATATATTTGTTGAAAGCAGCTTAAGAGATAGCATAGAAATAAACTCAGGGATAAACACTAATTGTTTTTCCAATATCCACTCACTTTCCCTCAGTTTGCCTTTCTCCTACCCTCACCTCCTCAGCAGCACTCTGTCACCTGTAAGTAGATAGGTACTTATTGACTCAACAATTGTCAATAACTGTCGTACAAAATAATTCAAGCCAATTAGTTGTTGAAGAAAGCTTTTTGAACTCAATTTAAAATAAGTGTGGTAGGCATTTCTGTCACTGCTCTCACATGCTACTTCTCATTCAGTTTCCTGGTCCTTTGCTGATCTGACACTCTTTGGATGAATGCTTTCCCCTGTGCAGCTCTGACCCACTACATTTCCTGCTCCATGTTTAGAGAAGAAAACTTCAACTTTCCTTTTTCTCCTTTGTAGGACTCTCACTGAGCCACAAATACTTTCACAGAAAATGGTCTCTGGCTGGGGAACCCTGAATGTGATCAGTGGGTGTCCAAGATCCTGCACACACTGACCTCTACCCTCAACATTGAGGGATGTGGAAAGGTCCTGCTCCCTTGGCAACTGATGATCTCTGGTGAAGAAACTCTTGGGTGAAGGCCTGGGAGAGAGAAGCCCTTAGCTAGGGAGAAAGGACTTCTTTGTTTTTGTCTTCCATCTCAGTTCCATTCATAGGATGCAGCAAACAGCAACAGCTGTTGAGCAGATTTGCACATGTAACTATAGACCTTCTCTATGCTCCAGACTCTTTCCACTCTTCCTGCTGGCCCTCCTGAGATTGACTGACTTGCTCATCTGAGAACTTCCCTGTGATATCAAGACTGGGTTCCCTAGTTCTCGCTAGATGACATTTGGGAAGCTTCATTTCCTACGAACCTTCAGATTCAGACCTACTAAAGCCTTCCTTCAATGTGCTTCTCACAACACTGTATAGAGGCCCTGCCAGAGTAATGGACACTAGACAAGGCCCATGCACCTTTCTGCCCAGCTTTAAGAAACTATGGAAGATATATCCAGTCATCTTCCCTAGACTGGAATTGCTGTTCTGTCAGGGAAGAGGGTATAGACAATGCCATGAGTAAGAGACCAAAAGGATTTGCCACTATGCATGACTGGTCAAAGAGCATACTTAACACTGCAGAATAAATAATTTCATGTCAGGCAGAACCATCACTGGTTTTCAGTTTAACCAGAAGTTTCAAGTCCACCAAAAGTCTGAGTGAAACTATAGGATTGCTATGAATAAGTATGACCAATCTTAATGAGCAATGGCTTCACTCCATCCATCTGTCACCCTTTAAGGTATCCCCCACTCAGTCAACCATTAACCAGTGAAAACTTATTTGCATTGTAGAAACAAAAACAGAATTCAGGTGGGTTAACTGTTAATGGTAGTATGGCTGTAGAAGCTGGCAGGAACCAATGCTGAAAAGAGTAGCTTCCAAACAAAGCCCCACACAGTCCACGATCTTTGGCCTGGTGTTTCCTCAATTATTACATTTGCCCTTAGCTCCCTGGCAATGTACTAAATAAACCTCTCTGTTTCAAATAGGACAAACAAAAAAAGTGAAAAAGGAATTGTCTTAAGTGGAGTAAGGACACCATTCATTGCCCCTTTTGTCTGAATTCTTTGAGAATTGTGTTGGGGGAGAAAGTTCTTGTGTCTCACATGTCTTTGTGTCTTGCAAGGAAGATGCTAACCTATGTTAGTTCCTGAATGTTTTCAAAGGTGTGTGTAAGCAAAGGGATTTGGAGGCAGAGTGTCTCCAACCAGAGCAAAGGTATAATTACTACATAAGTTAAAACATTTGCCTGCCCTAAGGTAGTATCTCAACTGTGGTAGAACTTTTTGTGTAGGCTTCTGTCTGGACCCATCTGCATGAGTAATGGATAATAAGCAAACAGCAAACAAACTGGATAATACAGGAAAATGTCTTAACTCTATAAAACTTTTCCATCTACATCTACAATCTTGAAGGAATGCCAATGTTGTTTTCTTCTCTCATGCAGATGGATCCAGATGGAGATGAATGCAAAACTGGTCATTTTCTTGCTGCTTGGTGAGTAATAAAGTGGAATTTTGTCACATATAGGAGTCTTGTTCCTTTTGTCAGTTTCCTTTCCAATGGTAAAGCCTACATTCCCTCATAATTCTTGTATGTGTTATTCATCTTTCCTGATTTTAAATCAACAGATAACAACAGCAACAACAAAACACATTCCACCCTTTACTGATCTGTCTTAGCACCCTTGTCAAAATTTAACTGACACTCTTTAGAGGGGAGAGAGATAGAGGGGAGAGGGGGAGAGGGAGGGAGGGAAGATGTAGGAGATTTAGGTCAGTCTTGATCTTACCCTCTCCAGTGTCTTGTGGTTCAGGTGTTTCCTGTAAGGTTCTAGTGAAGGTTCAGCCATTTGGTCTGTCTTTTAGGAAGTAGAATTTTATGGTACCATTGCCATTTGGGTCCGGATTACTGTTTTCCACCCTTTGATTCCCTCCCCGCCCTCCCATCCATCTAAAGTTATACTTGTATTGTGTCTGTTCTATTGATGAGTGTGGTTTATCATTTCATTATCAGTATTTAGAAATTTCTTTATAAAAAATTGTATTATCATAGCCGGGCGTGGTGGCACACGCCTTTAATCCCAGCACTCGGGAGGCAGAGGTAGGAGGATAACCATGAGATCAAGGCCACCCTGAGACTACAGAGTGAATTCCAGGTCAGCCTGGGCTAGAGTAAGACCCTACCTCCAAAAAAAAAAACAAAAAAAAAACAACAAAAAAAACCAAAAAAAAATTGTATTATCTACAACTGAGAGTGTGACTTTTTTCCATTAGTATGTTGCTACTTCTTCCCTTCCTTACCCTCCCCTCCCCTCCCCTCCCTTCTCCTTCCCCTCCCCTACACCCCTTCCCTCCCCTCTCCTTCCTTCTCCTCCCCTCCCCTCCCCTCATCTCCCCTCCTTTCCCTTCCCTTCCCTTTTGGTCTGCTCTTTCTTTTACCTTGCCTCCTCCCTTCTCCTCTCTTTCTTCCCTTTCTCTTTTACTTTTCTTCTCTCTATCCCTCCTTCCATTTCTCTTTCTTTATTTCATTCTTTCTGCATTTTTGTTTCTTAGCTCCTTTTCCTTTTTTCTGTTCTTTATTCTTTTTGCCTAACTAGAATCACCAGTCGAAAACAAATGGAAAACGAGAAAAGAGAACATTCTTGGTCTGTCACTAGATTTAGGAAGAAAGCCTTCTGTCCTCTATGATTTAGTTTGGTGGTGGTTCTCTGAGTTTCATGTAGGTATCCTTTTACAGGGTGAGGAAGTCTCTATTCTTATTCTCATCATGAAGGAATATTTAATTATTAAATATTAAAATACTAAGTTTCCACATTTTTTTCTATGACAAACCAACTTTATGTTCTGAGGGTATCTGCTTGGTCATGGAGTATAATTTTTTCACATACTACTTTTTATTGTTTTCTACTTTTCTGTGGATATATTCCTGCATCCATGAGGGATATTGGTGGACTGGTCAATATCATTCTTTTAAAAATTTTGATATCAGTACAGAGTGTATTCTAGGTCAGCCTGTGCTAGAGCGAGACCCTACATCAAAGAAAAAAATGTTGTGATATCAGGCTGGTGGGATTGCTTAGTGGTTAAGGCATTTGCCTACAAAGTCAAAGGACCTAGGTTCGATTCCCCAGGACCCACGTTAGCTGGATGAACAAGGGAGAGCATGCATGTGGAGGTCATTTGCAGTGGCTGGAAGCCCTGTCCACCCATTCTCTCTCTCTCTCTGTCTCTCTCCCCCTCTTTCTCTGTCAAATAAATAAATAAATAAAAATATTCAAAGAATTGGTATTTTGGTTTTGGTTTTTCTTTTCTTTTGAGGGGCAGTTTGAGGTAGTGTCATGCTGTAGTCATCCTAGACCTGGAACTCAATCTGTAGTCCTAGGTTGGCCTCCAACACCCACCAATCCTCCTACTTTGCTTCCAAGTGCTGGGATTAAAGGCATGAGCCACCACACCTGGCAAATTGTGATATCATCACACCAACACTATGTATGTATATGCATCACTATCATTGATGAATTAACTATTTTTTTTCAAATGACAACAATGGTTGACATAAATATTTTAGAGCAATAATTTTGGATACAAAATGTTCATATGTGCTATGTGTTCTGATAGATGGAATCTTTATCATCATGAAATGTTCTGTGTCCTCAGAAGAAAATTGTCATACAGTTTGACATTTTTAATTTTTTATTATTTACTTTACTTAAGAGAGAGAGAGAGAAGATAGAATGGGTAGGCCTCTAGCCACTGCAAATGAACTCCAGATGCATGCACCACCCTGTGTATCTGGGGAGTTAAACCTGGATCCTTAGGGTTCACAGACAAGTGTCTCAACTGCTAAGTTATCTCTTCAGTTCCAGTATGACATTTTTTACAGTCTGTATTATGAGAAAGCACTACAGTTCTTTTTGATTACTATTTGCAGCTTTAGCTTTTTCCATCCTTTTACTTTTAGCAAATTTTTGTTTTTTAATTGATGATGCATTGATATTTTTATTTTATTTACTTCTTTGAGAGACAGAGAGGTAGATAGAGAGGCATAGAATGGGTGTGTCTAGGCTTTCAGCTGATGTAAAGGAATTCCAGATGCATGTACCACCTTGTTCATGCGCTTTAGTCAGGTCCTGGGGAATTGAACCTGGGTTTTTTGGCTTTGAAGGCGTCTGACTTAACTTCTAAGTCATCTCTCCAGTCAATTTTTTTTTTTTTTTTTTATGAAGCACTGTTGAAGTTGTTAAGTCCTTAACATAGATTTTTAGCATGTACTTTAAGGGACAGAGACACTTGTGCTTAGGAAAGGGATAGTTCATGTCTAAATGTGAGTGTGGACTTCACAAAAGTGTCTAGAAATAGTGATCTATGTAGCTTTGGTGAATTCTGAAGTTATATCGTTTGGGGGCTGGGGAGATGGCAAGGAAATTAAGTATGCTTCCTGAAAAAGCATGAAGTCCTGAGGGAGCCTGAAACTTCCAGAAAAAGAATCTCCAGATTCTACCATAAATAGCTAGGAATGGCCACATGTACCTGTGACCCCAGTCCTATAGGGGAGCAGAAACCTGAGAATAGTCAGAGCCTGTGAGCTCTGGGATGACTAAAGAGACCTCAGCTCACAGACCAGGCAAAAGAACAATACAGCAGGAGACGCCAAATTCCCCTTCAGGCATCATTAGTGAGTTGATAAATATATGGGACACCACCCCCACATATAAACACACACAAAATATAATAGTAAAAAATTAAAAAATAATTACATTGGTCAAACAATTTATAAGAAATTTTTCCCCCAGTAAATGACTGTAGGGTTGCTCTTGAGTAGCATTGAACAGGATTACAGAATAATAAATGCTTTTCAAAGTACATATAGTTTGAAGGAATATTTAATATACTAATTATGAGGAAGTAAAAATTTATTATTTAATGGTAAATGAAGCTTATAATCTTATTTGTGAGATTTTCAGAAAATTGTAGTTTATAATTGGTAAATGAGTAAAATTAATCTCAAAAATCACATGTGATCAGACTTAAAGCATGGTTAATTGCTATTTTATCATTTTTATTTGAGATATCTCTGTAAAATAACAATGTTATCTCTAGGTAGGATGTCTTCATGGCAATTTGTATTAGCTGTGATAAATTATTCAGGGTTCTTTACAGGAACAGAACCTTTCTTCTCCCATGTTTACTTTAGTTGGTCAAATTGTTGCCAACTTTGTCATAAACTTTGAAAGACTGCAAGTAGACATCCAATAAAGGCAAAGCAGTAAAACAGATATCTGTCATAAATATTTAAGTTGGCATTTTTCCTATTTTTAGATTTAAACAAAAGGGTATACACAATTACAAATAAAAATTTCTACTATATTGCTATTTTTAGGCCAAATTATACTGCTTTTTAAATTTATACCAATCGCAAAAGTATTCCATGTATTTGATTACATACCTAAATAGCAAGGAATAAGAGAAAGGAAAAAAAAAAAAAAGAGACAATGAAACAAGGATACTCACACTGATTTACCTACCTATTCTAGATGTCATTGCCCTAATGCATTCAGCAATTTTCCCTTGTAGATGCTTTTCAGTTTGTTGTTAGCCAGAAGTATGGTTGCTGCCAGGTCCACAGTGGAACATTTAGAATAAGCCATGAATCCATAAATCAGATCTGACAAGCAACTACTGCGCAAGTCTGGTGGTAGTCCTCAGACTTCCAGGGAGTTAGTTCTAAATCCATTCTTCCCCCTTCACTGTTGCTAAGATACTAGTTTAATATGATTGTGAGAGTAAGGGTATTAGTTTCAAAAAGTTTTCATTAATAATTTTTGTGAGCTTCTCTTTTATTTATGGGACAATGGACGGTTGGAGGTTCTATTTCCTTATTCCTGAGTTGTCTACAGCATATCTTGGTTTCATGCTGGTTTTATATAAAAGCACTTTGATCTTGATTTAACTTTCAGAGGTTGAGTTTTAAAATTTACAGACATTTCCTTTTATGTTTTGCCATACATTAGCCAGATCCAGAATGAAGGATTAGTTTAAAATCATAGGCTCTAGCCTACTTTTGTCTATCAAATGAAAATAGTTTAAAACCCAGTATGCACTGAAATTAGCTTTAAGTGATTATATTTCTAAATTAGTGTATAAATATTTGCCCCTAAATGTAATATTGATTTAAGTAATCACAGGATCATTGATACTAAAAAAGGAAAATAAAAATATGAATAAGCTACATGCAGAATATTTTTGAAAACATAGCAACACAATTTAAAAATGTTATAAAATAATTACATACTCATTATAAACTGTCAAAGACAGAAATATCACATGCCATAATTTGAATGAGCTCATTTTAATTTCATTCAAAAATTTTTATTAGCATAAACTCTAGATTTAAATTTCCCAAAAGCCTTGATGTCTGAAAATTTCTAATGTCTACATGAGCAGGGAAGGTTCAAGAACCCTCATAGGCTGATTTTCTAAGATTTCCCTTGGGCCTTTCTCTATTCCTTACTTCAGACCTATAGTCACTAGTCTACATTACATTAGTATAGATAGGAGATAAGCATGATAGCACTCAGGGTGAATTTCCCATTTAAGTCTGTGAAGCTGCCTGGAGTATGAAAGCCATACTGTAATTTACCATATACAACATACAGAATATAAAATTGTCTATGGGTAAAACAACTTACTTTATCTAAACAAAAAGGCAATTTAGAAAACATCAGACAGACACAGTCAGTAGCTAGTGTCTCCAACCACTGAACCATTTTTTCACTTTGTAGTACTTCTTCTCTAGCTTCTGCTTTGCCTCTGCTGCTGGAGATGGCAAGCATACCATTTAAGGATCATGAGGACTTGAGTGCTGAAGAGCTGTATGACACCGTTCCAGCCCAGCTGTCTCTTCCTTGGAATCCAATGTGGCCCCTCTATAGGAAACATTTTTGGCTCTCTGTGCCACAGATTTCTATGGTTTTCTGTATAATGTTTGTCTTTCTCTGTCTTTCATTTGGTGCACAAATCCATAAGTTTATTTTTCCAGCAAAAATGGATGTTAGTGAAGTGTTGGTCAATGTATCTGAAAGAAGCTCTGGCATAGAATTGGGAAAACAAGAAAATGGCTCAGAAATAATTGTTTTCCATAAGGCCTTAAGGAAGGTCAGGCATGGAGTACAGTACACTGAGGAGGAAACAATGAACCTCCTGGAGCAGTGTAAGAATTGATCCATGACTAACTTTTCTGAATGGTGGCAATTGCAACAAACTATGACTCTTTACCAAGGATCCTTACAGGAAGAACAACAGAGGTCAGAAAGAGATCAATCAGGAGGACCAAAATCTAAGTATTGGAGGGATGTGAAAAAGGGAATTCAAAAGTAATGGTTGGGGGCTAAATGGGTTTATTGGATCAATGGTCAATGGTGTGAACCCCCATTTTGTAGTTGTTCTGTCTCTTAACTTTAAATATAGCAACTGAAAGTAGGAGCTCATGAAAATGCAAGTGCTTAACCACACATACACAGGGAAAGAAAGAGTAAAAAGAGTTAATCATTATAGGGGCCTGATGGCTGTGCTTGAGGTAAATAATTATGGGATTTTTTTGATGTTAAGAAATAGCAAAAAGTTTCTATGAATTCTGTGGAACTGTACATTTCTTGAAGTTTTCTCTTGCATGACATGACCAGAAAATAAAAGACTGAGGTTAAGAGCTGTGGCAGGAGAGAGAGAAAGAGAGGGAGAAGCTCAGCTGCCTTCAGCATTACCCTGTCAGCTTGCAGCAGAACTTAACTTTGAGTCGTTACTGTGCTGTTCCCTTTCACGCCTCTCTTCAGGTACCCTCCTTGAAGCCAGGGCTGGACCCTGGCGCTCAGCCAACAGAGGCTGCAGACACACATCTAGCTTAGGCAGCTCATCACACACACTGTAGGAAGCTGTATTCTGGAAATATTGGTTTTCCCTGGGCACTGCAAGACACAAACTCAATACAGCAATGTCAAACCAGTCCTCACACTTATCTCAAATCCCTACTTGTTTTCGTGTCCAGCAGTCAGCACAGCTATTTTTACTGTAGCATGCTCTATAGAACACAGATAATTAAAACCAAATATACAAGCTAACAAGCTCAATCAACATTCCACAAAGTATAAGCATATCTAGTCTCCCACACAAATTTATCTACCATTTACCTAGGTTTAAAAGTGCCTAGTGATCAAGCAGAAGGGAGTTATTAAAATTGAGAGGGAAAGACCAAAATCAGAAAGAGAAACAGGTTAGGGATTGGTCTATGGTGCTCACCCTCTTTGTTGTTCCCCACAAAACACACCAAAATATGACATGGGACTTTGGGGTGTCATTGAGAACAGTGGGCCTTATCTCATCTCTTTGGTGGGCTGTGACTCAGGTGCCAGGTACTCATGCTGACACAGAGCTTCCACTGAATAAGAGACCTTTTGGGGTTCTTGTCTTATGAATTTGACCAATGAAATTCACAGACCATAGGAGAGTGAAATAAAGATTTTAGAAGTTTATTAGAGCCTGGTAGAAAGAAAAATATGTCTATGTACACAGAGAGGATGGAGTCTCTAAGAAGAAAGAGAACTTGTCAGGTGCCTTTGGTGAGGGCTTTCAGGAAAACTGGCACAGCTTTCTGTGAGTCAAGGCCCACACTCACTATTACTACATGGCAAAAGGCCATATTTCACTGTCTTTAGGGGAGAAAAGCCAGGTTTCTGAAATATGGTGCAATATTTCCAAAAATCTTATTTATGTAGGGATCAGAACTTCTCTCATCTAGGAAGAGTGCAGCTTAATGTAGAAATCTTCCCTGAAGGGTGAAACTTTCTAAAGAAGAAAGAGATAGATAAAGGAAAGAGATAGAGATAAACACAGGTTTTCCTTGTAGGCTTAATGACATTTCCTATTTTTAGTCAAGGGAAAAACAAAACATTAACTTTGGGGTTCAGTAACCCTGACTGCATAGCCAATTTCTGTCTCCTAACAATGCTGTTATCCTTCTCAAAATTAACTCATCTGAAATATTTCTATATAATGGTGTTGAGGGAACATGTCTTAAAGTACCAGGCTCTTTGTGAGTGAATGAGCTAGCATTAGTGTCACTGAGCAAAGAGAAAATGCTCTCTTTGTCTTCCCTCTTGGACCTATCCTGGAATTATTCACTCCAATATCTTCATTTATTCTGAAGACAAGGTCTCTCTAATCTTCTCACCTCAGGTCCTATGCACTGACTTGCAGAAAAGTTTTTGTGTGAGGGAAGGAATTGCAGGCATGACCTCAGCAGGACCTACCCCTGAGGACCCCCAAGGGACTTCTGAGGAGGAGGTAGCATTCTCAAAGCCCTTGTTCATCACAGAAGATTCCTACTCATTGTCTCTCTGAAGCCTGCTATGTCCCGTATGAGCCTATCACAGCCTCATGCCCAGTGAAGATGGAAATTTGAAAGGGAAATATGCCCTCTGTATTCTTCTGGACTTCCCTTGAACAAATTAATATCAATGCATCCTAGGTTCTAGCAATTTTAGTGCAGTAGTTTCTATAATTACTAATAGGGTTAAGCCATGTGTGGTGGCACACACCTTTAAGCCCAGAATTTAGTAGGCAGAGGTATGATGATTGCTATTCAAGGGCCAGCCCAAGACTACATAGTGAATTTAAAGTCAGCCTGGGCTATAAGAAGACCATACCTTGAAAAACCCACAAAAAGTGAGGGGGGTGAATGGAGAGATGGCTTAGCAGTTGAGGCACTTGCTTCCAAAGCATAAGGTTCCACTCCCTAGAACCTACATAAGCCAAATGCACAAGGTGGCTCATACATTTGGAGTTCATTTGCAATGGCTAGAAGCCCTGGTGTTCCCATTCTCTCTCTCTTTCTCATAAAGAAAAGCTTTATTAAAAATTTTATTAAAAGCCGGGCGTGGTGGTGCACACCTTTAATCCCAGCACTCGGGAGGCAGAGGTAGGAGGATCACTGTGAGTTCAAGGCCACCCTGAGACTACAGAGTGAATTCCAGGTCAGCCTGGGCTAGAGTGAAACCCTACCTCGGAAAACAAAAAATAAAAAATAAAAAATAAATACAAATAAATAAATAAATAAAAATGAATAAATAAAAATTATTTAAAAGGGTTAATTCTCTCATTCTTAATTATCTCACATGATACAATAAAGAAAGCATCAAATTGAAGCTAGTGATAAAACATTTCTGTATACTTATAGGTTATTTACCAGAGAGCTATGAATTAAGCTGGCAAAAGACAAATTTTCAAGAGACAGGGAGGGGGGAAATGGATCAGGACTTTTATGTTTATGCCCTTGAAGTGTGGTAGACTGGCCAGTATGAGGGATGCTAGCAGGGATAAGAGTTCAAGAGAGGAGCCAGTTTTCTGGGTTCCTTGTGGAGTAGAGGAGAGATCAGGCCCTCTGAAGGAAGACTTTATTTTCAAGTTGGGAAAAGGAAGGGGTTCTGAGACTATCAGGAATGACCACTGGTGAGACTCAAAACTCACCAGATTATAGAGACATGACTATCGTGTTCAGTTCTGAGACATCTCTATCATACCCTCCCATGCTCAGGGGTGATGGAAAAAATGGAAGAGCTGACGAAATTGGAGTAGTGCTTTTCAATACTATCTTACAGGCACAAATTGGATGGCATTCATGACTTCACAGTGACTGATGCTACCTACACAAGATCTGCATAATTAGGAAGGAAAATTACAAAATCAAAATAGAACAAGGAGTAGTTATAAAAAGTAAAGGATTCAGTAATGGGAGAATAAGGGAGGGGGACAAAGGAGAGTCATGGTGGAGATTATGATCATGGCATAGTGAGTATGTTTGGAGGCTATCAGTAAAAACCAGAAAAAAAAAAAGAATTTTACTGTTGGTTCAGATGAAGAAAATTTTAAGACAGAAAAGATTGGCTGTGTGGCATGGTTTCTCTTTGCTATTCTGATTCATATCTCTGAGGGAAGGGAGCATAAAGGTATGGGAATATAAAGTTTGGCATAGAAATAAATATAAACAAAGGAATATAATTTCAACAATAGAAACTGCAGCTGCTTCTGCTATAACTGTCAGCATGGTTCCAGAAAGCCACTGAACCTAAGCAATACGAGGCACGGTGAGGGTCTCAGTAAGAGGCCTGGGAGGCCGCTGCATGAAGCTATGAAGTGGAGCTATAATTGCAATGAAGACTTCAACATGTCAGAGATGCCAAAAAAGACTGGGCCCAGGATGGGTCCTGTTCACAAGAGAGGCTGTGGGCAGCACTGATGAAGGGGTAGAGATATGTAGCCCTTTTGGAGCACAGTCAGTTTCATCATGATTCCCAGATCCTGGACATGGAGCTGAAGGATTGTTTTAGTTTTTAGTCTTGATTTGCTCCAGTCTTTCCTTGCTATGTCTCCATGCCTTTCCTTTAGAATAGGAATCATTACTGTGTTGGAAGTATGTAACTTATGAATTTATTGCACAGAGCTCATAATTAAAAACATTCTTGCCTCACAGATTAAAGTTTGGACTTTTGAACAGTTGTGGAACTGGTAAAGTCTATGGGAACTTTTAAGTTGTATTGAATACATTTCATATCATGAGATGGTCATGGATTGATGGAATTCAGGGACAGAATGTAATAGTTTGAATCTAAAATGTCTACCATAGGCACATGTATTGGAATACTTAGTCCCCAGTCAGTAGTGCTAATAAGGAGGTTGCAGAACTTTAAGGAAATATAGTATTGTTAAAGGAAATGTGTCATTGGGTGAAGGGCTTAAGGTTTTATTGTTCAGCCTTATTTGTGGCATTGATTTCTCCTTGAAACCATGAGCCAAAAATAAATCTTATCCTTCCTTAACCTGCTTATGGTTGGGTATTTTGTCCCAGCAATGAGAAAAAAAAAAAAAAATTCAAGGTATTGATAGCTTCTAGAAAATTGCTCCCTCTAGCAATTTGGATATTGACAAGATGCCTACAGGCTATCTTCCCCATGTTAGTAAATCTCTATGATTTGGGAAGGGAGTGTCACATCTTTCTTTCTCTCTTTCCAATCCTTTTGCCATTTTTATTTTAGTTTACCAGTTATAATGATTAAGAAGAAGTATTATTGTGCAGATGGCTTACTTTTTAATTAGGCAGCAAAACAAATTATTACAATTGTTGTTCATCCTCAGAAACTGATCCTTCTTATAATGGAGAATAAAATAAAGAATATGTATCGCTTTATTAAGTTCAAAAACTAATATAACATATTTAGATTAAAACATGCCATTCACATGTTTCTATAACATTCTATGTATTTTATCAGATTATTTTATAATGGGAAATACAATATAACAAGGATAGGCTTCTGTGCTTCTCATCAGAATAACAACATGAAATCATATGACAATAGAAAATAAAGCTTCAGGTTATTTAAAAAATAAACATGAGAGCCAGTTGTGGTGGTGCACACCTTTAATCCCAGCACTTGGGAGGCAGAGGTAGGAGGATTGCCGTGAGGCCACCGTGAGACTCCATAGTGAGTTCCAGGTAAGCCTGGACTAGAGTGAGAACCTACCTCAAAAAACCAAAATAAATAAGTAAATGAATAAACATGAACCTATAACCAAAGGCATATGTTGCAGTCAGGATCACACTGCTGGCATAAATCACCTGACCAAGAGCAGGTTTTGGGGGAAAAAAGGGTTTGTTTTGGTTTACAGGCTTGAGGGGAAGCTCCATGATGGAAAGAGAAAACGATGGTATGAGCAGAGGGTGGACATCACCTCCTGGCCAACATCAAGTGGACAACAGGAACAGAAGAGTATGCAAAACACTGGCAAGGGGAAACTGGCTATAATACCCATAAGCCCACCCCCAACAATATACTGCCTCTAAAAGGCATTAATTCCCAAATCCCCATCAGCTGGAAACGTACCATTTAGAACACCTATGTTTATGGGGGACACCTGAATCAAACCACCACACCATAAAAAAAAAAAATGCCTTCATAGGCAGATAAAGATTCATGTGTGAAAGAAAATACATATTAAGTATTATTTTTTCCAGATTAATCTTTAAGCTCGAAATAAATTCCTACAAAATATTTATGAATCTTGGAACTTTGTTACCATATTTCATCCTTTCCCAAAATTAAAATATCATAGTTTGTCAGTTATTTCCATAATAATAAGAACAGCTGAAAACTTCAGTAATATTTTTCAGTTTCGTCCTTTGATGCCATGGTGATAGGTTGACCTCAGCCAGCAACTGGCACCTCCAACATGAGAAAGGAAGCTGGTGGGCACTTCTGCATACTGTCCAGTACTCCCCAGCTTTGGGAAGCAGAGCAGCATTTCCACAAGGCTGGCAGCTGGTGAGTTGACACCATGAAAACATTTAAACTGCTAATCTGAGGACTCAATGGTTGAAATTCTTGAAGAATTCCCTTTGTGAGAAACTGGGGAAAAAATTACTGTAACTACATCATCAAGAAACCATGAACAATTTTAATAAGAGTTTGTTACATTTTTTTTTTTTTTTGAGGCAGGGTCTCACTCTAGCCCAGGCTGACCTGGAATTCACTATGGAGTCTCAGGGTGGCCTTGAACTCACGGCAATCCACCTACCTCTGCCTCCCGAGTGCTGGGATTAAAGGTGTGTGCCACCACACCCGGTTTTACTATCGAGTTCATTCTGAACCAAAGAATTAAAGAAGCTTCTTCTAATGGCAAAAAAGCTGCTTTTTATGTTGTCAGCCTTGGAGACATTCTACACAAACAAAGCTGCAAGCATCCTGGGCAGTGGGGTAGTAAGACAAAAGCTTTCATTGGAAATATTCTGCTTGGAAATTCAGTAGTTATCACATACTTTTAGTATCTTTTGTCCATCTTCTTTGTGGTGAATAAAACTTGTTTTATACCCCCCAAATAAATTTCTATTCTTTTTAAAGATTTATTTACTTTAATTTCTTTAATTTTTTATGTTTATTATTAACGAGATGTTTCATATGGATACATCATATGTTGGTACCCTCTTTTCTCTCATCCCTGCCCCTATTCCATTGGGGATGCTCCTCAGTTGGGTTCCAGGCATTCCCCATGGGGTTGTAGTTTATGCATTGTGGGAGCAGAAGTCAGTTATTTTTGCTGGGGAGGGAATGCCTCTGGGCATGATGTCTGAACCTGTGGCTCTTACAATCTTTCTGCCTCTCTTTCGCAAAATTCCCTGATCCATTGTGGGTGGGTTTTAAGTCCATTTCATCTATGATCTCTTAGGAGCCTCTGGATCTCTGCTTTGGTAGGTGTTGAGTGTCCTCAGGGTATGCCTTCTATGCCCTGGCGCTGACTATCAGGAACAGCATGGAAGCAGCACTCTTGCTCATCTCCTTAATTCCTCTGTGGCTTCGCTGAAGTGTGAGGGATAGTTTATCTCCTCCAGATTCGCTATCTTCTGAAAAAGAATAACAGATTCTCCAACAGACAGTGAGGTCAGCATAGTTTACATGGGATAAGCATTATTAATTTAGGGAGAATTTGATGTATGTAACTCCTCTTTTGGACACAGAGTAGTGAGAACTTGACACTGGAGAACTTAATCTTTGTCTCCATGGGATTCTGATCTGGCTCCCAATTCCAGATATGGGTTCCTTTACAGTGAACAGACTTCTTAGCCAATCATGAAGCTATTGCAGCTGGCTTGGGGCAGTTTGGAGCCTGCCAGTTTGTCAGAAGCAGGGCCCATGCTCTGCTTTCCTGGTCAAAGTGTCCCTGGGTCTCCAATTCTAGGATACCCTGCACCTGAGGGTGCTGGGCAGCAGGCACAAAGTGAGTAGGCAAGGTCTATGTTCCCCCAGGTCCTCCCAGTTTTCTGGTCCCCGTAGGTCCCCCTGCAGCTGGCTTGAGGAGGCATGGTCCCTGTGTAGGGGCTGTGGTATCCTGACTGGCCTGTGGGTACCTATTCCCCTGAGTCAGAAGGTGCACAGGCTACTGGAGGAGCATGCCTCTTGCCTCCAGCTCTCCAGCTTCCTGGCATTTGGTTCCCTAATCTGTGATTCCTGTGTGCTGAAGAGTATAGGCAAGTGAAGTGAGTAGGCCAGAGCTCCCAGTTCCCCAGGTACCTTTGATGTACCTGCAATCTCCACAATGTGTGCATCTGTGGTATGCCACCATATACCAATCCAGTTCACAGTTAAAACAGAACACCCTCTGAAGATCCTATAAGGACAAAATCTTGCTTCCTCCTCAATAGAATAAAGTGTCTCCTGAAGATAGGTAAACACAAAAAAGCCAATGAAAGTCAGAAAACAGAGATCTCCACCAAGGATGCCAATTCCCACAATGAAAGCCTCCAATGAAATCATAGAAAAATCAACAGAAATTTAATCCCAAAATGAACATACAGCAACCAATGAGACTCTGATCAAAAGAATTGCTAAACTGGAAGTAAACCATTAAAAATCCAGCAATTGTATAAATGAAATTTCTTTTTGTCACTCCCTTTTATGCAGATCCAGAGTCCAAGGCTGCCTCCAAAAAGTATTATCTATGCAAGTTCTCTCTCTCTCTCTCTCTCTCTCTCTCTCTCTCTCTCTCTCTCTTTTGAGGTAGGGTTTCACTCTAGCTCAGGCTGACTTGGAATTCACTACTTAGTCTCAGGGTGGCCTTTAGCTCATGGTGTACCGAGTGCTGGGATTAAAGGTGTGCCCCCCACACCTGGCTTCTATGCAAATTCTTATAAACAAGTCTGCCAAATTAAGTACTCTACTAGTAACAGAGTCCAGATGATGACTTCTGATGTTGAAGTTGAGTTCATGGAAGTCACCCGAGTACACCCAAAGGAAAAGTTGGTTTTGTGGGTTGCCGTGGATGATTCTAAAGTAGTCTGTCACCTCAGTGATTAAACTTGGTGTAACACTGAAAGCAAGAAGACTTCCTTTGGAATTAATCAAGGAGCTAAATATCAGTGTCAAAGGCATCAGCTTCTACTTTGGGACTGGATTTACCATTCCTGAGATTTCCATACAGGCAGTGTCTGATGCCCCCTGTGTCTTAGATGTGGTAGCTGAGGTTTGCTTCATCATGAATCAGCTCGATCTTGATGGTGGCTTTCCTGGATTTGAAGATGTGAAGCCAAACTTTGAAGAGATCACCAATGCAATCAACCAAGGTCTGGAGAAGTATTTTCCATCCAGTACATGGAGACCTTGATGGTATCATCGAGCACTCTAACTGGATATGGACGCTGTTGCTGTTGTTTCTACTTTCAGTGGATACCACAGGCCTGCTACTATGTGATGTCATGACCAATGTAGCAACTTATGAAGCAAGTTCAGAACCACAGCTTCCCTGTTAAAGAGCAGGAGCAGGACAACAGCACTGTGCCATGTCTTGTGCTCAGCAAAGCAGGGTGGACTGTCACCCGGCAGCCTGTGCTTCTGCTGCTATCAGTATGTAGATACCATGCTCATAGCTCTTCACCGCAAATATAGCTTGATTGATGGGATTTGAGGGGGAGCATTTAATTTAATCACTTCTGGTTTGAAATGTCTTTGTAAGAACAGGGCTGGCACAGATGCAATAATATGAAAAGAAGGCTAGGTGATGTGGTCACATTTTTGCTCTATATGCTTTTAGCTCATTTTTAAACCATATTAAAGTATGCCCTCCATTTGCTGAGCAAGCATTTGTAGCTTGAACAGTGGCAGACTGAGTTCAAAGATTAGTACTGTGACTCACCTTGAAAACAAAGTACCTTGAAATTTAAAAAAAAGAGTTTCCATATTGATATATTTGTACCATGTTAGTTAGATTAAGTAGGGTAAAGTCAGTAGATTCTATTAGATTTTATTCTGTTTGTATTTTCTTCTTCCTTGTGACATTTAGTAAGATAAAAAATATAATTTATATGTTCTTTTCTAGTAAAAGAATCTTGGACTCTTTAAAATATCAATCACAATTTAAATAATTGTGCCAAATTTCTTAACTATGCAAAATTTAAAATATTGTTAAAAGACAATATATAAACTATTCATGTGGATAATACCTTCTTGTAATATAGCTGAATACTTTTTATTATGAACATTTTAACCAAGATTAGGTAGTCATAAATTATTTAAAAGCAAGGTACTGAGCAGAATGTTTTCTTAATTTCAGGTTTCAAGCTCAGGTCATATGCAGTAAGTATTGTGGAAAGTCAATTAAGATTCAAGATTTGTAACCCCCTCCTTTCTTTTGGAATTCCCACTACGGGAATTCTTCCTATCTTTCTTCAATCTGCTTTTTCTCTGTTTAAAAAGATTTCCACATTGCATCAGAATTTGGCGAATTACAACTTAGCTTATTTTGCATGTCAACATCAAAATATGGGTATCAAATTAAATAGCAGCAATCCAACCCAGTACAATTATTATTTAACCTACACTGATATGTCACCATGCATACAGCACATAAAGCAAATGAGATAGTCTGGATTATACTTGTAAATTAGAAGTTTTACCTCCTTAAGTCACTTTGGTTCAGATCCATTGATAACTATGTAAAGAGTGCTGGATTTAAATATTAATACTTCACTTTAGTCCTGTACTTTAAGTAAAGTTTCAAGTTGAAATGTCTTTTTTCCTTATCTGAAGGATTAAATGAAACTTGAACTCAGTGGCTTGCTAGCTAGGGAAGGACACTTGGTGATGGTGGATTGCTAAATTTGGCTCCAGCATGGTTCTGATTAGCTTGAGACTTAAAAAGCAAACTGAGACTTGATCGGCTAGAGTTCCAGTTTGTATTACTAGAAACATTTTTGTTTTTCCCTCCATTCGTCAAGCTGTAACTGTGTCCTTGTTCTTTTTTCTTGTGAACAATCTGCATCTGGGAATTCTGTCTAGTAAGCTGTTGTTGGTTCTTCCTAATGATTCTAGATTGAGGGGCTGGAATGTTACCTCTCTCCACCACTCATCTTTCAGCTTCTTTGCCACTTTTCAATGGGCTTTTCAGACTGCAGGATTTCCACTGCTTGTCCGCTTCCTTGCTTCCAAGCCCAGGATCATAGAAGTTTCTTTCTACCAAATTCTTCCCTTTTTCTCAATACATTAGTTTTCATCAGCCAATCTACTAAGTTCAGCCTAGGAGCTGAGGCCAACATATGAGTCTTCTCAGCACACAAGTTTGAGAGAAGTCCTAGTGATTTCGAGCTGATTGCCTAAGGCAGAAGCTCCCTCTGCATCCTTTCTAGGGGGTGCTGAGGTATGGATGGACTATCTGTGAACACCTCCGAGAGAGCGAGTGAGCTACTGAACTCCCCTGAATCTCCTGACCCTGAACAATGTTTGACATGTTAAAATTAAAGTTTATTTTGTAGAGCAGTGCTATGTTCAGGAAATCCACAGACCACCCCAATATCCTGTGTCTATAGTTCTCCACCCACACCTTGACACACCAGGGCATGCATCATAGCCAATGAGCCAAAGTGACAGCATTTTCATAAGGTCATCGTTTACTGTAGGGTTCACTCTGGGCTTTGACAGGTGGATAATGACATGCATTCACCATTATTTTTAAACTAAAACAATAGTTTTTCAAACCTTGTCCAAAGGTTATTCTCTGTTGTCTTCTCGTACTGACTGGTTTCTCTTAGTAATTCGTGCTCATCCATGTCCTTTTGTGATGGATGGCTCATTGTGTTTAAGCACTAGATAGTCACTGCTGGTTGTGTTACAGTTTACTCATTCATTCATCTACTGAAGGATGTTTCGGTTACTGCCAAGCTTTGGGAACCATGAACACAGTTGTAGTGGATAATTATCTATGTGCATATTTTTGTACATATGTATATCTTCAATAATTTGAAAAAAATATTAATGAAATGACTACTGGATTGTGTGGAAAGAGTCTAACTATTTTTGTAAGAAGGAATATGACTAATATTTAAAATGTATTTTTCCAGTCTTTCAGAGAGTGAATTCTAGTGTTTAAATGGAGCACTATTTTTTCTTGTCAGTAATGCTTTAATACATGGCTTGATCAATTATACACATAAAAATAGAATGTTTTGCCACTTCTGAAATTCCTATCTTTTGTCATGTTCAGAATGTAGCTAGTATAAATCAAACATTTTATCTTTTTAAATATAAATATAGCTATATACATAGGTGGTTCAACTTAAAATCCTACAGCATTTTTCTAAAATGAAACAGGAATAAAGCAAAATACTTGAGATTTCAAGATAATCATAAGCTACATCTCAAAGTGCCATGATTAAAGGGAGGTTATTTGGAAAACTCTGAAGTAATGCACACAAGTTATAGAAGGAAATTCTGGCAAGTTGAGGTGCTGATTTTTATGAATTTTGATACCATCAATTTCTACTGGGAAAAGTCAGAAAACTATGTATGGGAGCTGGTGCTTTGTACCCAACTCTACAACTACATACAAGAACTAGTGTCACAGTTCATTTCTAGAAAAGTCAATGTATTTGACCCTCACTTTAGCTCTGACAGGCCAAGAGCTACTTCTCTAGAAGAAGCCCACATAGTCATTGCAACCTCAGAGTTTAAAACTGCATCCTATAGTAATTTGAACAATAGGCAGTAGGAATACGAATTATTGAGAACTATGATAAAAGAACATTAAGTGAAGTTACCCCACAAAGGTTACTTTATCATTAGCAAACTATGGCTTTAAATAACTGTTTTTTTTTCCCAAAATATTTTATTTATTTGAAGGAGAAAAAAGGGAGAGAGAGACAGTGAATGGGTATGCCGTGGCCTCTAGCCAATGCAAACAAAACTTCAGGCATATGAGCCACCTTATACATCTGACTTTACATGGGTACTGGGGCTCAAGACTAGGGTGTTAGGCTTTGTAGGCAAGTAAGTGCCTTAACTGCTGAGCCACAGCTCCAGCCCAACTATGTCATTTTTAATAGAGAAATGTGCATAAAAATAAAAACATAGAATTTCACCAGAAAAATAGAATACATTTTATTTATTTTTTTTAAATTTTTTTTGTTTATGTTTATTTATTTGAAAGTGAGGGACAGAGAGAGAGAGAGAGAGAAAGAGGCAGATAGAGAGAGAGACAGAATGGGTACACCAGGGCCTCTGGCCACTGCAAACAAATTCCTGATGCATGCGCCCCCTTGCGCATCTGGCTGACGTGGGTCCTGGGGAAACGAGCCTCGAACCGGGGTCCTTAGGCTTCACAGGCAAGCGCTTAACCATTAAGCCATCTCTCCAGCCCAGAATATATTTAAAAAAAAACAAAATAAAATTATAAACAGAAAGGAAATATATTAAAGTAGCACCAAATTCATAAGTGAAGTATTAGGTGTTGCAGTAGACTATAACCAATCTGAAGCACAGACAAGATACTGGAAACAGTAGAGAATGCATAAGAGGAATGTATGAATAGCAAAACTGTCTAACACATGCCTACCTGAAATCAGAGAAAAGACATGGAACACAAATTATATTCAAAGAAATTGTGGCTTATGAGTTTTGGCTGTTTTGGAAGATTAAACACAGATTTCAGAAGTGCAGCAAACTCTTAGCAGAATAGCATATCCATAGTGTTCTAGTAATCAACACTATTCTAAGTAAGTGAAATGACTTTCACATAGAAAATTTTAAAACAAAAACCACAAATAGAACAAACAATAAAACCATACTAATAGTTGCTTAGATGAGGTTTTATTTTATTTATTTATTTATTTTGGTTTTTAAGGTAAGGTCTTGTTCTAGCCCAGGATGACCTGTAATTTACTATGTAGTCTAGGGCTGGCCTTGAACTCACAACATTTCTCCTATTTTCGTCTTCCGAGTGCTGGGATGGAAGGCATGTGACTTACCTGTCCATATATCTATTTTTTTTATTTGGAGGCAGTGTCTTCTGTGTAGCCAGGCAAGTTGCCCTTGAAGTTGTGATCCTTCTGCCTCTGTCTCTCAAGTCCTGAAATCACAGTAAAGTACCTTCACTCCTGATATATGAGACTCTAAGTAAAACTGCCATGTGGGTCAGTGAACTGAGAAGGGGGAACATTGCCCTGCATAATGATAGTAACAGGCTGGGGCCTGAATTGAGGAAACAGTCAAAGGAAAGGGTCATAGGCAGGCATGTATTACCACTGAGCTTTTGTCAAGTGGAGACTTTTGTAGCTGCAGTCACATTGAGGTCAGACAATGGATTCTTCAGCCTGTGAAATGGAACTTGAACCAATGACTCAGCATGGAGTTTCCAAGCCTTTGCCTTGTATTAAGGCTATTTCCTCAAATGAAGTTAAAATGTGTTAAATTATCAAAAGGAATGAAAAGTCACTTTGGATTTCAGACTTAGTAGACATAATACAGAATGTCATAATTCTGAAAATTGTCATTCTAGATAAAGGAATACATTTTTAAAGGAGGAAGTATGGAAAATATAAGCCATTGTGCAGAATAAAATAAACAATAATAACATACTTTTGCAGATATAAATACTAAGATATGTTAATGTAAGTTGTTTGGATATAATTATTACTAAATAAATACTTTTCATAAGGAAATAGGTTAAAAAGTGAAATGATTGAATGCTTTGCTATAGTTCATAGCTTTGAGGACCCATGTGAAAAGTGAAATGCTCCAAGAGACAATCTAAATATTTGACAAGATCCATTTGCTGTGTAGCTGATTCCTCTGAGTTGAAATAGTTTCTCCTGAAGAAAGGGAGGAGACTCTGACCCAAGAAGTCTAGTCTGGGAGACCAGAAACATAAAGGCCACATAACCTTTCCCCAAGGTTATATGAATTAGAAACTGAAATATACTTTCCTAGAAGGGGGAAGAAAGTTCTAGAGACTCAGGAAGTCAACAAGACTGAGAAAGGGTTACAAGACCCTGCCTTAAGGTTATATAAAAGGGAAACCACTGCTTAGCGAGGGAATCTTTGGTTGAGCTGCCTGCAAGTATAGAGGAGACTCTGACCAGCTGAGCTGTTGGCAGGGTGTGCAGTGTTCTCCAGGGACTCGGCCTCCATGACTCACCCCCTATGTTGGGGTGGGCTTTTCAGTGATGCAAGCTGTCTTTGAGTCACCCGTTGCTCCTATAAGCAACCACTTACCTGGCTCGGTAAGTAATGCCAATAAACACTTTGTTTCACCAAAACTGGTTTGATGTAATCATACTTTGATCTCCTAGCTGTTCCCTAGATGGGGAGAAGACCTGTGTTCCTGTCACCCCAGGGAAAAGGTTTCCCATGACACCATTAAAATTCATAGTATGTCATCACCATATATGGAGCTGCTATCTGCCCAGGAGCTCCAGGACCTTTACTTCCTAGACTCACATGAATGAACAGCATATCTTGTCATTCACTGAGAAATTTTCCAAAAATTTTACATACACACAGCATCTTACATATAAAGGTAGGGAAGTAGTGCTGGAGAGATGGCTCAGCAGTTAAAGACAATCACTTGCAATACCTAACAACCTAGTTTGGATTCCCTAGTACCCATGTAAAGCCAGATGCACAAAGTGGTACATGTATCTGGAATTTGTTTGCAGAGGCTAGAGGCCTTAGTGTACCCATTCTCTTCCTCTCTCTCTCTCTCTACCTCCCTTCTTGCAAATAAGTGAAAAAATATTAAAGCAAAAAGTTATGAAAGGAAACCACATTAGCTGGCCTACTTTCAAGATTGTTAATAATACTTTGAAATTTTTTAAAAAATATTTTGTTTATTTATTTACTTATTTACTTATTTATGAGAGAGAAAGGGGGTGAGTGACAGCAAGAGAGCCAGGGCTTCTAGCCCACTGCAAATGAACTCCAGATGAATGTGCCCCTTGTGCATCTGGCTTATGTGGGTCCTAGAGAATCGAACCAGGATCCTCTGGCTTTTCAGGCAAATGCCTTAACCACTAAGCCATTTCACCAGTCCTATTTTGAAGTCTTTCTTGTAACTACTAATTATTTTCCTTAGTTAAATTTGCAGGAAAAGGCTAAGATATGTAATTTATATCTTCAGCATTGGAAATGATGCAAAGTTACATAGAAGACAGTAAAAAGTAATACTGGCAATATAAAATAGAAAACTAGAGAGGAAACTACAAAAACAAAACTAAGCCAAACAGGAACCTGAATATATGAAAAGAATAGCTGATGGGCACCTGCAGGCAAGTAGTGCCCAGAGTGATTGACTTTCAGAACGCCTCAAAGTCTTGTGCCCTGAGGATTAGCTTCCTTTCTTTGCTTTCATGGTCTGGTTCTCAAAGAACACACTCAAGTTCACTTTCTTTATAGTGGCATTTTCTTTCCTAAATTTTCTGTGATTTGATACAGAAGAGCACAAACATTCTTTTTTTCATCTGCTTGCCAAATTCTACACTGTTTGGGGAACATGGAAATCAATTTTGCATGCTTTCATAGGCCAAAAAATTGTCACAGGCAATACCAGCTACAAAATACCAATATTACTATGCATCTTCTTCTCATACTATGAACATAATTATTTTTAAACCACTCATTGACTTCGGAGTCTTCTTCAGGCAAATATGACCTCAATTTATTAATAACTCTTTGAAGTTGGCCTGGTGGTATAGTCCTGTAATCCCACCTACTCAGGAGAACAATTCAGGATAATTATAAATTTAATATTAGCCTGGGCTACACAATGAGTTCAGCACCAACCTGGGAAACTTAGTGAAAGTAACTCTCAAAAATTTTAAAAGTATATGAAAAGGCTGAGAAATACAACTCTATGTTAGAGTGCTTCCTGTGCTTAATTTTGGTATAAATAATGAAAATCAAAGAAAGATAAAGAAAAAGCTCTTGGAATTTCATCAGCTCCTAGCCCTGTCAATGTAGACATGACACATTTAAAAACTCAAGTTTGTATTTCCATGTGGCATAACAACCTCTCATGAATTGCCTGAGAAAAATACAATTGGGTTAATGAAAAACAGACTTTATAAATAATGCCATGAAACTTACTTCAGTTTCACCTACTTAGACATTTGTCATTTTAGCTTGGCATGAAATGGATGAAGGTCAGAAAAGGTCACAAATGAATAATTTGGTTACATAATACCATGCATACCGAATAAAAGGCACTAAGTCTTTCCCCATACTTCATTTCAGCTCTCTACTTACACATACACTCATACACAGAGGAATTGTGGGGTTTAGAATTCTATGTTCTGTATTATAAACTTTAAGATTGCAATTTTTCCAACTGTTTTTGTCAGCACTTTGATCTGTAAAGAATTTAATATGCTGTGATTTTAACAATCATAGTTACATTTTACAAGAATTATCATATCCCATCTCCACAGAATTTTTTAATATTGTAAAGCAAGAAGTCTACACCAATTAAACAATTCCTGTTTTTTCTTCCACCTCAGATTTTGGTAACCTCCATCCTCTTTGTGATTTTAATTATTCTAAGTAGCTCATATAAGCAAAATTGCCTTTTTATCATTGGCCTATTTTAGCATAATGCATCAATATTCCTATATGTTGCAACATATAGTAGATTTTTCCCCATTGGTAATAGCAAATAATATTTTATGGCATGCACATACCATGTTTGCTGATCCATATCTCAGTGCTCGTGTGTTGCTTCCAGGTTTAAGCTATTGTGAAAAATGCTACCATTAACACAGGTACAAAGATATTTCTTTGAGAATTAGCTTCCATTTCTTGGAACTAAATATCAAAGGGGTGGAATTGCTATTTAGTAAGTGTTGCAGTCAGGTTCACATTACTGGTAGAAATCACCCAATGAAGAGCAGCTTGTGGGAATAAAAAGAGGTTTATTTTGCCTTACAGGCTCAAGGGAGAAGCTCCATGATGACAGAACAAACAATGACATGAGCAGAGAGTTGACATCACCCACTGTCCCACATAAAGAGGACAATAGCAACTGGAGGTTTTTCAAGGTAGGGTCTGGCTCTAGCCAAGGGCAACCTGGAATTCACTATGTATTCCCAGAGTATCCTTGAACTCCCAGAGATCCTCCTACCTAAGTGCTTACTTAAATCCTGGGATTAAAGGTTTTAAGGTCTGTGCCACCATGCCTGACTATTTATAAGGGCTTTTGAGAGACAATGAATTTCTTAAGGGACTGGAGTAGATCCACAAACATGTTAAGGATAGTACTTAGGTGCATACATAGGGAGACTTAAAAGAAACACACATAGCATCTGCCTTGTGCTTCCCCATGGAAGGAAGTTAGGGAAATGGTGTGAACTCAAGTTATAGCAGAAGGAAAGCATTAAAGCAGAGATCAAGAAATTCAGGTGAGAAATGAGTAGTAAAGAGAGTAATACCCATGGTTACTCTGAATTTAGAGAAATTACATAGGTAATAGGCATAGAGTTAGAGAAACCACACACATGGTAGATCTGGAGTGTAAGGAAAATAAACAAGAAGTTAACAGAAACTATAAAGCAGAGGCAATCAGAAAAGTGTCCTTAAGTCAGTGGGAGGAGAGACCAGACTCATATATCCCTGTGGCCAGAGTGAGGAGAGGCAGGCAGACAGAGTGACAGGAAGAACACCACAGATTTGTAGTATAGAAAGTGGAGCTTCCGGTTAAGATGGCAGTGTAGGTACCACGCCAAAGCAGCCTAGGGGGGAAAAAGACCCAAAAAACTCAGCAAAATACACACTTTTACTAAAAAGTGAGGTGTATAGGAAATTGAAGCGGCAGCGGAGAAGTAGAAGAGTTATAGAGCATCCAGAGCCCGCACAGACAGGAAAAGCGGCTCCGGCAGCTTCGCCAACCGCCGCAACCGCGGCGACGCAGAAAACCGCCAGACTCGGCTCGAGCTGCAGGAAAAGCCAGGTGCGGGATTTTCCCCTCACACCGCGCTCTCCGCAACTCGGGAAACGTGAGGGGAGAGCGGCAGTGAGCAGCGGAGGAGCAGACCGCGAGGTAGAAGAACACGTGGAACAGCGAGAGAACCAGAGCAGCCGCGGCTCCCTCCCCTCCCCCACCGCCTGAGCCCAGCTCCAGTGAACAGAGCAGCAGCCCGGGACCTGGCCACACCAACTTGGGCTGACAATGGGACCCAAGCAGGAGCAGAGTTCGGGAGCAACATCAGTGGCTCCAGCACCAGTACCAGCGGCCCCAGCAGCAGCAGACCCAGGAGCGGCAGCAGCGGCAGATCCCGTAGCAGCAGCTTCAGGGGGAGCAGCGGCAGTGGACACAGCAGCAGCAGCTTCAGCAGCAGTGGAGGCTTCAACAGTGGCAGCTACAGCAGCAGCAGAGGCAGCAGCAGTGGCTCAGTTTGCCCCGTAGGAAAAGCAATGCCCAGCTCCAAAAATAAGAACAGCAGCCCGACGACCCAGGCAGCAAAATCACCAAGGTAACTGGGATTACACCAGGGAAGGGTCTCACTTGGTCACAAGCTGACTTGGATCCCTCAACAGACCAGAAATCTAAGCCTCTATGTTGATAGAGGATCTGGTCATTATAATAACTACTCTTGCATACATACTCGGGGCTGTTTTTGATTGAATGTGTACAGTGTTTAGTTAAATTTTAGAATCTACCTGTATTTTATTCCACTCAACCTGCTTGAATACTCCTATAGCAGGGAAACTCAACCCCTAAGAACATCTTTGTAGATACTCTGAGAGTCTTAACAGCCACACCTAATACCTTAAGGTCCTACCCTGAAAATATATTACATCAAATCAATTGATACAGCTAAGAATACACAGCTAGCTAGAAAATCCAAGCATTAACTTAATCCAAGATGCAAAAATATATACATTATAACACAAGAAAGACTAAAAAGCAAGACGATATAAATCCACCTAAAAGTATTAATGCATCAGAAATGTCCTCCAGTGAGAAAGAGTTAGAGGAAATGCCCGAGAAGGAGTTGAAAAGAATAATTATAAATATGTTCAAAGAGGTCAAAGAACACATGAAAACAATCAAAGAAGAAATCAAAGAGGAAATCAAAGAGGAAATCAAAGGAATCAAAGAGGCAGGACACCAATTTAATGAAATAAAGAAGGCAATACAAGACATAAATAGGGAAATAGAAATAATAAAGAAAAACCAGTCAGACTTACTAGCAATAAAGAACACAGTTAATGAAATAAAAAACTCTGTAGAAAATCTCACCAGTAGGATGGATGAGGGAGAGGACAGAATATCTAAGCTAGAAGACCAGGTGGCAGACCTAATGCAGTCCAACAAAGAGAAAGACAAACTTATAGAAAAGTATGAGTGGGAATTTCAAGATATTTGGGACACTATGAAAAGATCCAATATAAGAATTCAGGGCATAGTAGAAGGAGAAGAACTCCACTCCAGAGGCATAGAAGGCATCTTCAACAAAATCATAGAGGAAAATTTCCCCCAAATTGGGAAAGAGGTGCCAATACAGATACAGGAAGCCTTTAGAACCCCAGCCAGACAAAACCCAGAAAGAACCTCTCCTCGCCATATTATAATCAAACTTCCAAACACACACACCTAAGAAAAAATATTGAAAGCAGTTAGAGAGAAAAATCAAGTTACCTACAAAAGCAAGCCCATCAGGATTAAAGCAGATTATTCAACACAAACTTTTAAAGCCAGAAGGGCTTGGAGTGATATATTCCAATTTCTGAAAGATAACAACTGTCAACCAAGGTTACTTTATCCTGCAAAGTTATCCATTCAAATAGATGGAGAAATAAGGACATTCCATGACAAACCAGGTTAAAGGAGTATTTGAAGACAAAACCAGCTCTACAGAAAATACTTGATAGAATCCTCCATGCTGAACAAAAGGAAAAGCACACGTATAAGGAACCTAGAAAAAACAAGCTATACTCAAATACCAGTTAACAGAAGAGAGCACAGGTAGAACCAGAAACACACACACACACACAAATGGCAAACATAAATACACACCTTTCAATAATATCTCTTAATATCAACGGTCTCAATGCCCCAACGAAAAGACATAGATTTGCAGACTGGGTTAAAAAGCAGGATCCTACAATTTGTTGTCTCCAAGAAACTCACCTTTCTACAAAGGATAGACATTATCTTAGGGTGAAAGTTTGGAAGATGGTGTTTCAAGCAAATGGGCCTAGAAAACAAGCAGGGGTTGCTATCCTAATATCAGACAGGGTAGACTTTAGTCCGACATTAGTCAAGAAAGATAAGGAAGGTCACTTTATATTGATTAAGGGCACACTACAACAGGAGGACATTACAATCCTAAACATATATGCACCTAACATGGGGGCTCCCAAATTCGTCAAACAAACACTATTAGAACTAAGGTCACAGATAATACCAAACACAGTGGTGGTGGGTGACTTTAACACCCCACTCTTATCAATTGACAGGTCATCCAGGGAAAGAATAAACAGAGAGGCATCTGGACTAAATGAGGTCATAGAAGGAATGGACATAACAGATATATACAGGACATTTCATCCAAAGGCTGCAGAATATACATTCTTTTCAGCAGCACATGGAACATTCTCTAAAATAGACCATATACTAGGACACAAAGCAAATCTTAACAAATTCAGGAAAATTGAAATAATTCCTTGCATTCTGTCTGACCACATGGAATTAAACTACAAATCAGTAGCAAGAAAGGCTATAGAGCATACACAAAATCATGGAAACTGAACAATACACTACTAAATGATGAGTGGGTCAATGAAGAAATTAAAAAGGAAATCAAAAAATATATAGAGTCAAATGATAATGAGAACACAACATACCAAAATCTCTGGGACACAATGAAGGCAGTTCTAAGAGGTAAATTTATAGCCTTAAGTGCCTATATTAAGAAATTAGAAAGGTCGCAAGTAAACGACCTAATGCTTCGCCTTAAAGCCTTGGAAAAAGAAGAACAAGGCAAACCAAAAATCAGTAGACGGGAAGAAATAATAAAGATTAGGGCAGAAATTAATGAAATAGAAACAAAACAAACAATCCAAAGAATTAATGAAACAAAGAGTTGGTTCTTTGAAAGGATAAACAAGATTGATAAACCCTTAGCAAATCTGACCAAAAGAAAGAGAGAAGAGACACAAATTAATAAAATCAGAGATGAACAAGGTAACATCACAACAGATTCCAGGGAAATTCAAAAAATCATAGGGACATACTATAAAAGCATATACTCCACAAAGTATGAAAATCTGAAAGAAATGGATGATTTCCTTGATCTATATGACCTACCTAAATTAAATCAAAATGAGATTAATCAATTAAACAGACCTATAACAAACATGGAGATCCGATCAGTTATCAATAATCTCCCAACTAAAAAAAGCCCAGGCCCGGATGGATTCACTGCTGAATTTCACCAGACTTTTAAGAAAGAGCTAACACCATTGCTTCTTAAGCTTTTCCAGGAAATAGAAAAGAAGGAATTCTACCAAACTCCTTCTATGAGGCCAGCGTCACCCTGATACCAAAACCAGGCAAAGATAGAACAAAAAAAGAAAATTGCAGACCAATCTCCCTCATGAACATAGATGCAAAAATTCTCAACAAAATATTGGCAAACAGAATACAAGAGTATATCAAAAAGATCATTCACCCTGACCAAGTAGGCTTTATCCCAGAGATGCAGGGATGGTTCAACATATGCAAATCTATAAATGTAATACATTACATAAACGGGTTGAAGGACAAAAATCACATGATCATCTCATTAGATGCAGAGAAAGCATTTGACAAAATCCAACATCCCTTCATGATAAAAGTCCTACAGAGACTGGGAATAGAAGGAACATATCTCAATATAATAAAGGCTATTTATGACAAGCCTACAGCAAACATATTACTAAATGGGGAAAAACTGGAAACTTTTCCACTAAAATCAGGAACAAGACAAGGGTGTCCACTGTCCCCACTTCTATTTAATATAGTTTTGGAAGTCTTAGCCATAGCAATAAGGCAAGAGACACACATAAAAGGGATACAAATTGGAAAGGAAGAAATCAAGTTATCATTATTTGCAGATGACATGATTCTATACATAAAGGACCCTAAAGACTCTACTAGCAAGCTGTTAGAGCTGATCAAAACCTACAGCAATGTAGCAGGATACAAAATAAATACACAGAAATCACTAGCCCTCATATATGCTAACAACAAACACACAGAGGATGAAATCAGAGAATCACTCCCATTCACAATTGCATCAAAAAAAATAAAATACCTTGGAATAAACCTAACCAAGGAAGTAAAGAATCAATACAATGAGAAATTTAAAACACTCAAGCGAGAAATTGCAGAAGACACTAGAAAGTGGAGAAACATCCCTTGTTCCTGGATTGGAAGAATCAATATTGTGAAAATGGCAATCTTACCTAAAGCAATCTACACATTTAATGCAATCCCTATCAAAATTCCAAAGGCTTTCTTCATGGAAATAGAAAAAACAATCCAAAAATTCATTTGGAATCACAAAAAACCTCGAATATCTAAAATAATACTGAGCAACAAAAAAGAGGCTGGTGGTATCACCATACCTGATTTTAACCTATACTACAGAGCCATAGTAACAAAAACAGCATGGTACTGGCACAAAAACAGACATGTAGATCAGTGGAACAGAATAGAGGACCCAGATGTAAGCCCAAGTAGCTATAGCCACCTGATATTCGATAAAAATGCCAAAAATACTCATTGGAGAAGAGACAGCCTCTTCAGCAAATGGTGTTTTGAAAACTGGATAAATATCTGCAGAAGGATGAAAATAGATTCTTCTCTCTCGCCATGCACAAGAATTAAATCCAAATGGATTAAAGACCTTAACATCAGACCGGAAACTTTGAAACTGCTAGAGGAAAAAGTAGGGGAAACCCTTCAACATATTGGTCTTGGCAAAGACTTTCTGAATACAACCCCAATTGCTCAGGCAATAAAACCACAGATTAACCACTGGGACCTAATGAAATTACAAAGATTTTGCACCGCTAAGGACACGGTGAAAAAAGCAAAGAGGCAACCTACAGAATGGAAAAAAATCTTCGCCAGCTATATATCTGATAGAGGATTAATATCTAGGATATACAAAGAACTCAAAAAGTTAAATAATAAGGAATCAAACAAGCCAATCAAAAAACGGGCTATGGAGCTAAATAGAGAGTTCTGAAAGGAAGAAATACAAATGGCATATAAGCATCTAAAAAAATGTTCTACGTCACTAGTCATCAGGGAAATGCAGATTAAAACTACATTGAGATTCCATCTCACTCCTGTCAGATTGGCCACCATCATGAAAACAAATGATCATAAATGTTGGCGGGGATGTGGAAAAAAAGGAACTCTTCTACACTGCTGGTGGGAATGTAATCTGGTCCAGCCATTGTGGAAAACAGTGTGGAGGTTCCTACAACAGCTAGAGATTGATCTACCATATGACCCAGCTATAGCACTCCTAGGCATATATCCAAAGGACTCATCTCATTTCCTTAGAAGTACATGCTCAACCATGTTTATTGCTGCTCAATTTATAATAGCTGGGAAATGGAACCAGCCTAGATGTCCCTCAACAGATGAGTGGATAATGAAGATGTTGTACATTTATACAATGGAGTTCTACTCAGCGGTAAAGAAAAATGAAGTTATGAAATTTGCAGAAAAATGGATGGACCTGGAAAGTATTATACTAAGTCAGGTAACCCAGGCCCAGAAAGCCAAGCACCACATGTTCTCTCTCATATGTGGATTCTAGCTACAGATGACTGGGCTTCTGTGTGAGAATGAAAATACTTAGTAGCAGAGGCCAGTAAGTTGAAAAGGAGACATAAAGGGTGGAGAAAGGAAGGGAGGAGGATACTTAATAGGTTGATATTGTATATATGTAGTTACAATGATTGTAATGGGTAGGTAATATGATGGAGAATGGAATTTCAAATGGGAAAGTGTGGGGGTGGGGAGGGAGGGAATTACCATGGGATATATTTTATAATCATGGAAAATGTTAATAAAAATTAAAAAAAAAAAGAAAGTGTACTTTTTGTCAGATTCCAGTATGTAAGGGGAAAATCTAATTGGTATGTAGATTTGGAAGACGAACTCAGAGGTCAGCCCACCTGTTGGAGTCAGGTTCACATTGCTGGTAGAAATCACCTAACCAAGAGCAGCTTGTGGGTAAAAGAGATTAACTTTGGCTTACAGGCTCAATGGGGAAGCTCCATGATGGCAGGGAAAACGATGGCATGAGCACAGGGTGGACATCACCCCCTAACCAATATAAGGTGGACAATAGGAACAGGAGAGTGTGCCAAACACTGGCATGGGGAAACTGAAATAACACCCATAAACCTGCCTCCAACAATACACTCTCTCCAGGAGTCATTAATTCCCAAATCTCCTACAGCTGGGAACCTAGCACTCAGAACACCTAAGTTTATGGGGGACACTGCAATCAAACCACCACACCACCTAAGTAGTATGCTAGAGAGTAGCCAGTTTTTGTTTTTTTTTTTTTTTTTTTTTTGGTTTTTGAGGTAGGGTCTCAGTGTAGCTCAGGCTGAACCTGGAATTCACTCTGTAGTCTCAGGGTGGCCTTAATCTCATGGCAATCCTCCTACCTCTGCCTTCTGAGTGCTGGGATTAAAGGCGTGAGTCACCATGCCTGGCTTCCATAGTCAGTTTTTGATGTGTCTTGATTAAACACAAGTTTCATTCATGCCAAGAGTTGCATTTGTACCAAGGAATGTTAATGGCATCTTCTAGTTCTCTCTGGGCCTCAATTTCTATTTGATATGCTTAAAAGAAGCTATCTTTCTCCTGTTTCTTCTTCACTATCTCTGATTCTTTTTGAGGGGAGAACTGTGTTTTGTGTTTTGTTTTGTTTTTCCATTGACAGGTTTGGGATACAATAGTGGATCAAAGAAGACACTTCCTTTGGGCCCAAGGTTTTATTTATCACAAGAAGGGAATAGTTGCATCGAAGGGAAAGGACAAGGACTCCAAAAGAAAAGAAAGGGAAGTCAGTAAATGCTAGGAGAGACTGGCAGCTTTGAGAGCAGTAGGTGAATGGTAGAATAGAATGGAAAGTTTATAAAGAAAAGGGAGGGGAGGCTTAGAAACCTGGGTAAGTGGAGGAAAAGAGATTTTATTTTAAGCGTTTTCCAGCAGGGGGAGAAGGGAGAATTGCACTGTGAAGAAAGAGGGCTGAGCTCCTTTAATGCAAGGTGAGTTGAACCTACATGCCATGGGGGCATTCATTTTCTGGGATTGGATTTTATGTCCACCTTTTAGGGTTCTCTGGAGTGCATGCAGAAACTACCTTAGGGAAGTGAGGTTTGTATTGCCAACCTTCCTACTCAGGTCCACATGTGGTGGTGGGAGGATGTCTTCAACGAGAATAGGAGAAGGCTAGCTTATTTTAGGGAGTTTCACTTAGAAATTGAGGCCCAGAGAGAATCTGGAGATGGCACCCCACATGCTAACACTTCTTGGCATGAATGGAACCCTTAGCTGAACTGGAATGCATTTCTGATTGAGACTCAGCCAAACGCCCCCTGCTGCCCACAGCATAGCATGCTGGTCTTCATTATCCCTCTGGGCTGGCCCTGGAACCTGCCCCTTCAAATCTACAAACCAAGTGTGTCTCCTTTTTATATCCCTGAATAGGATGAATGGTACATTACAACCAATGATAAAGGCTATTCCTGCTCCTCCTTTGCACTCTCTGGATTCTTTCTCTGCCTGCCTCTCCTCTCTCAGGCTATATGGATACACTTAATTCTTTCCTCTCCCCTCCACCCAGCCAGAGCATGATACTGTTTCAAGGTCTGGGGAACTTTTCTACTTTGTTCTGCTTCATAGTTTGGGGTAACTTCTCATTTTAATTACATGTATGATTTTCCTGTGGTCTATAAATCTGTCATTTGCTGTTTCCCTTCTACTCTATGATATGCATGTGGGTGCTTTCCCAACTCTAGACCTGTTGCCTGTGCAACTTCTCTAAACTTGGTGTAGCCATGGGTAACACTCCATTATATTCATTTCTCATGTGAATTTCTGATCTTTGCTTGGATATTTTCTCTCTGCTAGTCTTCCTTAAGCTCCCACCATTTTCCCTCTTGGCTTCCTTCCATAGGGAAGCACAGTGTGGTTGCTATGTGTGTTTCTTCTAAATTGCTCTAGATGTACACATAAATTCTAACTTCCACATGCTTTTGGGTCTACTCAAGTCTGTCCTCAAAAGCCTCAACTTCTCTTAAATGATCCTTAGTACTCTGCAGTGTTTCCCGCTGTTGTGTGTGTTTCCCACTCCCCACGTGCTTATTATGGCTCTGCTATAGCCTTCCTCCTAGATCCCAACTTCCCTTAAATAAACCCTATGATTTGTCATTTCTATATGATATTAATAATTTATTATTTATCCTTTATGTGCTCATCTTTATCAATTCTTTGTTAAAAATGGAACAGGACCCAAAATTGAGGTTCATAAACTTGGGGACATGCCTCAAACCCTAAAATTCCCCCAAATTCTGCATCTGCCTCATCCTCATTCAAGCACTGGGGAAGTAATGAGGCAACTTAGGGGTAACAAAATGAACTAAGGAAGGAATGTTCTTGAGTCAGTAAGGGGGACCTGATTTTTCTTCCTTTCCTTTTAAGGTATCTTCCCAGCCTCCATTTTGATTGAGTCCAGAAACATGCTTGAATGGGGCAGTTCTGGTTTTACCTTGTTTATTTCTTTTCTAGAAGATTAAATTATCCATTCCAAGAAGCACCTGTACACCTGACATGGGGCTGGACTGACCAGATCAGTCCACATCAAGTAAAATCCCATGAAAATCCCAGTAAGGGTCACCAGGTGGGCTTTCCCATTTCCAGACACCTCACCCTGTTTATAGCAGGAGATCTGCACTCTTTCCTTCTCTTAAACTCTATAATAAAATCTTTTATAAACTTGGATTTCTTTCATGAAATTTATAAGATCCAGGATTCCACTAACTCCATAGAAATTTTGTGTGGCACTGAATGTTTTGCACCCTAACTCCTAAAAATCACAGTCTAGTGAAGAGCTGAAAAAGCTCCATTGTTCTCAAAGACCACAAATTCCCACATAAGTAAGGCTTAGTCAATTTCCTCAATAGTAGATAGGGATTATTTTGTCTACAGTAATCCTTGAAGAAATAAAAACCATAATGTCAGTACTATATATTACAAACAAACTGATTATAAGTAAGGACATAGAAAATATACCATCACAAAAGTCAAAGAGATTTATAAGATATACATACTATCCAACTGTAATAGCATAGCTATTCATCTTAAGTGAACTTGAAACATTTTCCAGGATAGGCTGTGTTTTATTTTACAAATTAAGTCTCAACTAACTTAAAAAGTCAAGGTTGGGCTGGAGAGATGGCTTAGCGGTTAAGCGCTTGCCTGTGAAGCCTAAGGACCCCGGTTCGAGGCTCGGTTCCCCAGGTCCCACGTTAGCCAGATGCACAAGGGGGCGCACGCGTCTGGAGTTTGTTTGCAGTGGCTGGAAGCCCTGGCGCGCCCATTCTCTCTCTCTCCCTCTACCTGTCTTTCTCTCTGTGTCTGTCACTCTCAAATAAATAAATAAAAAAAAAGTTTAAAAAAAAAAAAGTCAAGGTTAATTCAAATTATGGTCTCCAAAAAGAACAGTATGATGTTAGAAATAAAAGAATTAAAATGGGGAAAAAACACACAAAATTGGAGAAAAAGAACATTCCTCAATAATCAATAAATCAAACAATGAATCACAAAGAAACTAGAAAATGTTTAGAGGCTGGAGAGATGGCTTAGCAGTTAAGGAGCATGCCTGTGAAGCCTAAGGGCCAGGTTCAATTCTCCAGGTCCCACATAAGCCAGATGCATATGGCGGTGCACGCGTCTGGAGTTCGTTTGCAGTGGCTCAAGCCCTGGTGTGCCCATTCTCGCACTCTCTCTTCCCCCACCCCCCTCTTAGTCTCTAATAAGTAAATGAAAATAAAATCTTTTTAAAAAATTTTAAAAACGAAAATGCTTAGAGATGAATGAAAACAAAAGTGCAAAATATCATAACTTGAGATAGGGCAGTCACAATGCTACAGAAAATATTTTATAGCTATAAAAACATGCATTAAGAAACAAAGATCTTCTTCTGCATAAGATAGGTAGACAAGGCTGTCTCTATGTATACCTATGAGTGAAAGGCTCACATTAAGACAAAATGTGCTTTTTATTCCACCACCTAACAAAAATAGGAACATAGAAAAAGCTCCAGAAATTTGTGAAGGAAATGAATGGATTCTAGGCAAGAGTACAGACAAATATACACTGCAGGCCAGGAAGCCAAGCACATCCAAGGAAGCAGCCCCTGTTCAGGAAGGCAGTTTAGAAGCTGTTTGCAAAAGGTAAGGCGGGGAAGCTTGTCCGCTGAGCAGAACCCTACAGTCTTCACAAACCTCATACAGTTATGGATTTTGTAGAGACAGTATTTCCTTCAGGAGCAGAACAACAGTGGAAGGAAATCTGTTGTGTCACTGTTCACCTTGGCAGTATCCAGGAGTTAGATTTTAAGAAAGCTGCCTCTCAGCCCTCCCCACTCCAAACAGGTGTGCACAGGATCAAATAATGCCTACCTCCTGTTAAGGAAATTGCAGTAAAGTTTTTCTGAACTCTTGGTAGGGCTGTAACTTAGAAGATAAGGTTGCAGATATTCACTGTCACACAAAACTTCCACTGGATAGTCCAGGTGCTCAGAGGCTTGCAGTCTCAGCCTGAGAGAACAGCAGCCGGAGTCTCAGGTCTTAGGTCTTGGGCTGGATTCGTAGGTGCTTGTAGACAGTCTATTATGGAACTTCTCAGCTTCCTTTTGCCACAATAAATGTCATCTCTGACATCTATTTCTACCTTTTGTTTAAGACCTATCATTTATCTACATTCTATATATTTATATATCAGTTATTTCTCTGTTGATAATCTATTGGTTTTATTTCTCTAAGGAGTACTGAATAATAGAAAACATCCATCTTTTCACCTTGTTTTCTTACTTGATTAAAAATCTATCTTGTCTGATATTAATATTACCACTCGTGCTCTTTTTTTACTTTTCATGGAATATCTCTTTCTGTACTTTAGTCCATGTATTGTGTAGCTGTCTCAAAGGCGGTATATTCTCGAATAATGTTTTATACATTCTATTTTTTTGTTTCTGATTGGAGTTTAATCAGTTTATAACTTACAGTGATAACTTATAAAGAGATAATTACTTATGTCAAGTTGTTGTATTTTGTATATGTATTATAGCTTTGTGCCATTTGTTTTCTTTTTTGTTAAATTTCTTTTATTTTATTATTTATCTTTTCACAATTTTTATCAACATTTTTCGTGATTATAAAAAAAAAATCCCATGGTAATAACCTCCTCTCCCCCCCCCCCGCACTTTCTATTTTGAAATTCCATTCTCCATCATATTACCTCCCCATATCAACCATTCCACTTACATATATACAATACCAACCTATTAAGTACCTTCCTTTCTTTTCCCTTTATATCTCCTTTTTAACTTACTGGCCTCTGCTACTAAGTATTTTCCTTCTCATGCGGAAGCCCAATCATCTGTAGCTAGGATCCGCACATGAGAGAGAACATGTGGTGCTTGGCTTTCTGGGCCTGGGTTACCTCACTTAGTACAATCCTTTCCAGATCCATCCATTTTTCTTCAAATTTCATAACATCATTTTTCTTTACTGCTGAGTAGAACTCCATTGTATAAATGTCCCATATCTTCATTATCCACTCATCAGTTGAGGGACATCTAGGCTGGTTACATTTCCCAGCTATTATAAATTGAGCAGCAATAAACATGGTTGAGCACGTACTTCTAAGGAAATGAGATGAGTCCTTAGGATATATGCCTAGGAGTGCTATAGCTGGGTCATATGGTAGATCAGTCTTTAGCTGTTTTAGGAACCTCCACACTGATTTCCACAATGACTGGACCAGATTGCATTCCCACCAGCAGTGTAGAAGAGTTCCTCCTTTTCCACAGCTCTGCCAACATTTATGATCCTTTGCTTTCATGATGGTAGGCAATCTGACAGGAGTGAGATGGTATCTCAATGTAGTTTTAATCTGCATTTTCCTGATGACTAGTGATGTAGAACATTTTTTTAGATGCTTATATGCCATTCATATTTCTTCCCTTGAGAATGCTCTATTTAGCTCCATAGCCCACTTTTTGATTGGCTTGTTTGATTCCTTTTTATTTAACTTTTTAAGTTCTCTGTATATCCTAGATATTAATCATCTATCGGATATATAGCTGGCAAAGATTTTTTCCGATTCTGTAGGTTGCCTCTTTGCTTTTCTCACTGTGTCCTTTGCAGTGCAAAATCTTTGTAATTTCATGAGGTCTCAGTGATTAATCTGTGGTTTAATTGCCTGAGCAATTGGGGTTGTATTCAGAAAGTTTTACCAAGACCAATATGTTGAAGGGTTTCCCTTACTTTTTCCTCAGGCAGTTCCAGAGTTTCAGGTCTGATGTTAAGGTCTTTAATCCATTTGGACTTAATTCTTGTGCATAGAAAGAGAGAAGAATCTATTTTCAACCTTCTACAGATACATATCCAGTTTTCCCAACACCATTTGCTGAAGAGGCTGTCTTTTCTCCAATGAGTATTTTTGGCATTTTTATCAAATATCAGGTGGCTATAGCTACCTGGACTTACATCTGGGTCCTCTATTCTGTTCCATTGATCTACATGTCTATTTTTGTGCCAGTGCCATGCTGTTTTGGTACTATGGCTCTGTAGTATAAGTTAAAATCAGGTATGGTGATAACACCAGCCTTATTTTTGTTGCTCAGTATTATTTTAGATATTCGACTTTTTTATGATTCCAAATGAATTTTTGGATTGTTTTTTCTATTTCCATGACGACTGTCTTTGGAAGTTTGATAGGGATTGCATTAAGTGTGTAGATTGCTTTTGGTAAGATTGCCATTTTCACAATATTGATTCTTCCAATCCAGGAACACTTTCTAGTGTCTTCTTCAATTACTCGCTTGAGAGTTTTAAAAGTTCTCATTGTAGAGATTCTTTACTTCCTTGGTTAGGTTTATTCCAAGGTACTTTATTTATTTATTTATTTTTTTTGATGCATTTGTGAATGGGATTGATTCTCTGATTTCATCCTCTGTGTGTTTGTTGTTAGCATATATGAAGGCTACTTATTTCTGTGTATTTATTTTGTATCCTGCTACATGGCTGTAGGTTTTTATCAGGTCTAATTTTTTTTTTCAACATTACTTTGTGTTTAAGTACTTCTTAATGAAATGCCTATTTTTTTTCATTCCATCCTAGATACAGTCTATAATTGTGTTGTATTTACTTTTTAAGCAAAATCAGAGAACACTAACTCAATTTATAAAATACTTGCATTACATAACACTCCATAACATATGTCAATCTAACATTTCATTAGTACTGATTATAATAACATAGCTGCCAAGAAGGGGAAAACAATTAATATAGAAACATTGTTTTTTGTGGAAATTAATGTTTTCATACAAAATTGATAGTTAAACTAATAGTAATGGCTGCAATTAAGGTTTCTATGGGCAAAAGTCTCAAATGTTGATGTATATGTGTTAGCAACAATACGCATGTTTTTTCATATGTCTTTCTGTCCTCCTACTAGAGGTTATTTTAGTTATAAGATGATCAATATTTTTCTAAATCACATCAATATGGAATATAATCATAATCTCTCTGTTATACATATGACAATGTCTTCCCCGCATTTTGTTTTTCAATTGAAAACATACACATGTACACAATCCTCAATACATAATGACACATTTAAGTTACAATGTGGTTTCATGAAATATTAAATATCATTAATCTATGAAATGATCCCTAATAATTATATTATTTGTTAATATCTATTTCATGTCCTAAAAAGTCTGTCCACAAGTCATCAATTTAATGGATAGTTTAATTTAAATACCCATCTGCAATCAGAAATACCTTATAACACAGAGTTGAACAATAAGGATTTAGCTATCAGGCAGCTTAGATAGCAAGCAGGTTTTTACTCTATTCATTTTACCACTGGGGCTGAGGAGGTGGGTCAGTCGGTAAAATGCTGCATAAGTATGAGACTTGAATTCAGATCCTTAGAACCCACATACATCTGGACACAGAAGGTTTGTCTGTAATCCCAGTGTGCATGTGGCAAGATAGAATATGGAAACAGGAAAATTCCTGCAAGCTCCTCAGACAGCTAGCCTGGCATTTGCACAGCTAGACAAAAAGACTTTGCATCAAAAATGGTGGGAGGTGAGGATGAACACATGTGATTGTTGGCAGCCATGCTCCAGCATTCATACAGCACACACACACACACACACACACACACACACGATTTTAAAAACTTGTACAACTGTAGTGATTTGTCATTATCTTGTAAGTTTTTTGGTTAGCATCCAAGATTCTTCAGTTCCATGATGATAAACTCTGTCTTTACTTGTAGTATATTTTCCTCTCAGAAACATATAAGCACACAATTAATGTAAGATGAAAATTACTTGATTCTATTTTTCTCTCACTAATGAATATAATAATTCACTAATCATCCTTGTTATACTTTCAAAGTGTATTTGTATCTAGCCCTTTCTTTTACTGCTTTCTCTCCCATCAGCATGACTGGCAATTGACCATTGCAGTTATTCCCTCCATGGAATTTTATCCCGGGCTTTTCTCAACCCCTTTAATAGTTATCTGAATGCTCATACTAAAGCATTAACTTTCTTTCAAGCATTCCAAGGCATTTGTGTTTCAAGTTTATAAACATTTGGCATTTCCAATAATAGTCAAAAACAATCTGATTCTTGCCCACTGCAGCTCTTGCTCTGTAACAACCATCACAAGTCAACCTAGAACACTGTGATAGAGAATTGTTTTATAAGTTCATAGCACTTTTTGAAAAAGTAAATTGGGCAGTAGAAGTTGTCTTGCTGTCTGGCCATGCTCACTCGGTCTTCCACTGTGCTCATTCCTGCATCTGTGATCAGCTGTGACCAGCTCATTCTGGGCAGAAAATGTGCAGGATTATTTCCCATGGACTTTATCTTCTAGCCTGACTGGCAGATTTTTCACATGATATCCAATCAGAGAAAGTAGAACTGTACATACCTAGTTGCAAAGGCATTGCCATTTCATTATTGGCTGAACAGGAAGGAAGGAAGGAAGGGAGGGAGGGAGGGGAGGGGAGGGGAGGGAAGGGGAGGGAACGGAGAGAGGCAGGGAGGGAGGGGAAGGGAGGGAGGGAGGGGAAGGAAGGATCAGATTCAAGGGAGAAGAAATAGACTCCACTTCTACAGAAGAGGGAGGTGAGATAAAGTCACATTGATAAGCAGTCCAGCACAGAGAAACATGATCATGATCCATTTTTCTATTTACTACACTACTGCCATTTTTTTTCCCTGTGCTATATCACAGAGTTGACTTCTACAAGATTCTTTCTGCACACTCTATTTTTTTTTAATATTTTTTGTTCAATTTTAATTTATTTATTTGAGAGTGACAGACAGAGAGAAAGACAGATAGAGGGAGAGAGAGAGAATGGGCGAGCCAGGGCTTCCAGCCACTGCAAACGAACTCCAGACATGTGCGCCCCCTTGTGCATCTGGCTAACGTGGGACCTGGGGAACCGAGCCTCGAACCGGGGTCCTTAGGCTTCACAGGCAAGCGCTTAACCGCTGAGCCATCTCTCCAGCCCTGCACACTCTATTTTGATCATGCTAAACTTTTGTTTTTCCACAAGATCAGTCTCATTTATAGGCAGATGGCCTTCTGGCCCTCTGTCCTCTCTATATTCAGCATCGTGCTTTAATACTGCCACATAACTCGCTCATCACCTCCAGCTTTAAGGTGAGATGTCACTTTACATCACCACATGACACTTAAGCATTTTTGGTGGCTAAACATTGTAGTTTAAACTGCTCCAGTCTGAAGAATAAGATGAGAAATAAAAAATAAAATATTCATTTAGATATCAACCACTGAGATGTCTATACCAGGTCATAGAATAATCACATCACAATAGACTGTGAACTCCTAAGGACAGGGACTTAGTCACAGAAATATCTTTTATACATACCTATGCCTAGTAACTATTTAATAAGCATTTGCTGCTCCAGTGTTTCAAGCCAACCTACATAGTTGTTCCAGGCCTGAAGTGATTATTTCACACAACATTGAATACTTGAGGGAAAAAATAATTTTCTGAAATTGTCAGGAATTGAAGCACAAATTACTGAAGGATTCTCCTCTACAATCAGAGCCTCTTTGTGGGGATCTGCTTGGCCTTGGCAGTTTAATTATTCTTTTCTTCTCATATGAGGAGAAAGTAATTACAAGCTCCTACTCCTAATTCTTGTCCTTTTGTCCTGTGTATCTGGTCCAGTTTCTGCATCTACTGCAAAGCCGGACAGTGTTTGCTATGAGAACCAGAGCTGTTCTATTTTACTGATTTCCCAAACGACATGTTGCTTTCTAATTACAGAAGTCATCCATCTACCCCTTTCAGTTTTCCCTTCCTACAGTCCTCTTTGGAGAATGAAGAGTCATAGCAAAGCTACCCTAATTTAATTTTTTTCTCTATTTTTGTTTTAAGTTTTGGAGGAAAATTTGGGCTTTGTCCATAAATATAGCCCACACAACCAACTTATGGCTTTTCTTAACTTCTTCTTCTGGATATATGCCAGGGCCTTCAAAGTTAAAACAATCAATCCAAATCTTGTTCCCAAACCTACCTCTTCACCTTCTAGAGTCTCCTTTCCCTCCCTCACAATATGGCCTTTGCAGAGCTCTCTGGCCTTAAATGCTGCTACCTCGTACTTTGAACAGCCATAGTTGTCTCTTTGCTATTTCTGATGATTGCACACTGTGCTTCAGGAGAGCCAGGTGTCTACCAGGCAGAAGGAGCCTTTATTAGGGTCCTGGAAAATAAGAACAAGATCATTTCTTAAAGATCTTCATAGGCGGCCTTTACAAAAGGAAAGAATCCAGTGCCAGGGGTGAGTCAGAGAGGCAAGCCACAGAGGTCTTGAAAACAATACTGGCTATTGCCATTGCTCTTGGTTGCCCAACAAAACTATACAATGAGTCTCTGTTGCTGAAAACACTACAAACTTTGGTTACTAGAAGGAAAGAAAGCTAGATGCAACTGAGTTTGAAGCTTATTCCAACCACTTTACCATCTTTGTGTTAGAGACGTTACCCAAAATGCTTGGGGAGAAAAAGTCATCAACAGTCTTCCCAGCTTTGGACTCTACTGTACTTCACAAGTGACCTGCAAGACCAGATGTATCCACTGGCACAATAGTGGCAAAAGAGTTTGTGAGTAACAATTTTCTCTCTAGATTTGAAACCCATTCTACAGGAGGGAAATCATGCCTGGTACTATAAATCTGGCCAAAAGCCTGTGCCTAGGTTTCTAGGCCCTAGAGGGGGAACACAATTCTGTGCTTTTGCTATTTGATAGGATGTCAAACTACCTTCTAAAAATGTTTGTTCCCATAAATTGGAACTTCTCACAGCCCTGAACACAAATGTTTCTTTATGCAATGGGCAGAGGTAGTTACAGAGAACCTCAGAGGACCAAAGTTACCTAAAATAAGCAAGTACTGCATGCTCAGTCAGCCATATGTGACATCGAAACCACATACTTCCAAGCCCAGGGAAACACAGAATTGAAAAGTAGAAGGGTGGGAGGGGAGTCTGGAGAATGCTGGTTACTGGATACAAGTCCACTAACACCCATGGACTCACAGCAAATGGGGTTTCCTGTATATCACTAAGCCTGTCAATATCTGATCATGGATGAGGGGCCACCTTTCAGGGTCATTAGTAGAATCTCAGAAATAATCATGAAAAAGAACTATTTAAAAAACTATTTCAGCTGGGCATGGTGGCACACATCTTTAATAACAGCACTCAGGAGGCAGAGGTAGAAGGATCACTGTGAATTTGAGGCTACCCTGAGACTACATAGTGAATTTCAGGTCAGCCTGGGCTAGGATGAGACCCTACCTTGAAAACCGAAAAGAAGAAGAAAAAAAAAAAGCAAAATAACTATTTCAGCCTGACAGCCTGTACCAGGGTGATGGTGATAGACATCAAGGGTACTCAAATGCACCAAAGAAGAAATCCAGAAGTTTCTGAAAGCTCAACACTAACATAGACTTAAATATCACCCACCATGGCTCAGGAAATTTTGTGGAAGAGGGGGCAGAAATACTGTAAGAGTCACAAGGTGGGAGGGAGTCTCCAGAGGCATTGCCCACTCCCTCAATGACTGTGGCTCTCTCAACTCATAACCCACAACCCCAGGGTGAATGCCAGCAATCTCACTGAGGAGGGCCCTCAGTAGAATGGTAGCAGCGGAGAGGGGAATGATGGTACCATCCCATGATGTCTCCATACAAAGTTTCTATTTAATAACAATGAGATATTTCAGCCAATTTCATGTGGGTTTAAAGATGTGAACACAATTATCTTGCAAAGTACCCTAGGCCTACAGAGATCGGCTATAGTATTGAGAGCTGCTGAAATTACTATTCAAATGCCAATTCTGGAATCCCTTCCTTCCTTTGTGGATTTGGTGAACCCCTTCTTTGTGACTGTATCAAATGGTACCAACTCTCCAATTTCCACCGCCCTTGTCACCCATGACTCTTGTTCTGTCCTCTCCAGCCCAGCAGGTGTTACTTGTTACTTTTTGTAGTAATGGCTTTTCTACCCTGTTGGGATCCATGACAATACCTTCACTTCCTTCTGGCTATGCTGAGCACAGGTTAGCATATTCTAGACATCAACATGAAAAACAAATGCTTCAAACAACAAAACAAATGGAAAACAAATACCAAACCTGCAACCACTCAAGTAGTAATGGTGATGGCCTTAAAAAAACTGATTTTCTGTACTTAGTGGCTGTGTCTAAATTTTATAACCGAACATATTTGTTTGTTTGTTTTAATTTTCTTTCTTGGTGCTGAAGATAGAGCCAAGGGCTTTCTATATGTTAGGTAAATACTCTACCATTGCTGATACATAGACCATACTTAAATGTATGAAAAGAAATATAGCCCCTCAAAGGAAAAATAACACCATTTTAAACAGTATTTTAAGCAGAGGACAGTGTAGAATACTAAACTTTTAAATTGCTAAGAAAAATTATGTGTCATTTTGTTAACATGGAATAATTTTTTGTTTGTTTATTTTTCAATGTAGGATCTCACTCTGTCGCGTCCGCCTCAACCAGCAAGGAAGACACAACCACCAGTTCTTCTTACAGCAGTTTATTCAGGCAACTTCAAGCTTCATCTCCCCTGAGCCTCGGGTGGGGCTTCCTTATAAGCGCACTCACTCTGCCCAATCACCCCAGGCAATGCAACCTCTCCAGGCAAGCATCAGAAGCCAATGAGCAGCGGTGAGGGCCAGCTCCTCCAAATATGGACTTGTTTGTCCCAAGCATAGAACTTCCGTCAGGCGCCATCTTTAGGGCTTGGCCCGAGGGGCTCTCCTCAGCTCCCCCTTATTTATTATTTTAAAAGGCACAACAGCAGGACACAACGGGTGGAGGTAGAGGTCTGATCCCTGGTGTGCAAGTACCCTTTTCCCAGGGGAAGGAATATGAGTACAACCTTCATGCAATCAAACATGCCTCCCAGAGAGTCGCCCAACTGCTCGTAGGCAACCCCCTGTGCAGTGCTTTGCCTCGCACCCCGAGTGTGATGAATACTTAGGAAGCCACTATTTAAGGGCAGCAAGCTAAATCTGGGGAGACTGTCCTTCTTCTATCGCAGCAAAGGCCTGAGCTACCATGGCAGAGGTGCAGGCCTGTGCCCTTTTGAGGTGACAAACACACCGCATGCACACCACGCAAACTAATATCAGCATTCCCCCCAGGGCTCCTATGCCCACCCACTCCTTTAGATGATTCACTGCAGCAGAGATCCATGTCGTCAGCCCAGTTGCCAGAGAAAGATCCACTCGAGTAGAATTCACCGTCACTATTTCAAGCCGTAGATCCCACAACAACTGTTAAAAACCTTGAGACCAGCTTCCCTGCAATTGGGAGGATAAGAGCCTGGACAGATTAGCTGCTCTCGTATAATTTTGGTACTGAACAGAGGTAATACACAGTCTGGGTAGCTTCCATTCACAACCAAGTTGAGCAAGTTGCCATAAAGCATCAACTTGTTCCTGAACCAGGTCCACTCTTTGATTCAAAATCATAATGCCACCTTTTAGATGTGATTTAAGGCTCGCCTGTTTGTCAAGGGCAGAGGCTACAGTTGCCGATAGGTTATTAAGCGTCATAGCAATGGCAGCCGTAGTAGCCCCCACTGCCGCCACTGTGATAGCTGCCACCACAGCTGCTGTAATACCAAAGTCTCTCTTATTCCTAAAGAGGGTCATGGAGTTCGGGGCCAGGACAGGCACAGGGACAAATCTGGGCATGCAAGTCACTTCAGCTAAGGGAAATGCAGTCCCATTCCAGCATAAAGTATAAAAGCAGGTATCATTCTTACAGTCTAAATAAGTATCATTAAAAATAGTAGCATTAGTTCGATTTGCAGGAATATTGTGATTTTGATTACCTATTTTATCAAACCAAGCTGCGGTCTGGTTATAAAGCATGACACATTGGCTACTTTCACTAATATTACTAATAATATGAAAGCACAAATTCCCTTCTAGCTTGAATGCAATGCTTTCCCCCACAGGTGATATACTTTTATTATCTGGTATAAAAGGCAGTCCTAAAGTTTTATTAGTAGAGAAAAAATGGGGGAACACTTGCGTATCATGATGGACGGGCATCGGTTTCGGGAACACCGACAAGATCTCCCATCGCTCTTCCTGTTATGTTGTCGGGGCTATCATCATCATCCATAGGACTAACAGGATCTTGGACTTCATGTTGACAACGCCGATCCAAGCGCTCCGGCACCCAAATTGGGTCAGAAAATCCAGCGGCTCATGGAATCTGTTACCTGCCTGGTCTTGGAACACTGGGAACCCAATTCGTGAAGACCTAACCTCGCGCCAAATGTCTGGGCAAAATGAAATTTGCTGAGTGAAAGAGCTCAAACACTCCACCCCATAAGCAGGGGTGCCACAGACATACTTTCAATGTCTTGTCCCTTTCTATTGCTGTTATACCCTAACTTAGTATTTGGTGGGAGTTTCCAGGGTTTTACTTCCTCTTTATTAGGCTTCCAATTTTCTTGGAATGGAGCCAAGGAGGGGTAAAAGCTAGTCCTTTCAAGTTGTTGCACGAGTCCCTCTGCTTCCTCTTCTGAATCTTCACTGGAACTACCAGAGGAAGAGACGCTTCTCTCGGACTGTAAAGATCTTTCCTCTCTTAACTGATCTAAGGCTTGTCTTCCTGCCTCTAAAGTGCCATAGCATCTATCATCCTCAAGACAGCTCCTAACCATTTTCCAGACTGCTCTTACTCCTGGTTTTAATGTTCCATGTTCTCTAGCAAAATCTAAATCTCTTCCTAGTTTTTCCCAACTGGTCACTGTCAAGTTTCCCGACATGGCAAACCAGGGGGCTGCTGTATCACATTCCTTATCACATTCCTTCAAGAAATGTTGCAGGGTGGCTCTACTCAATTCCAACCCTAAATAGCCTCTAATTTTCCTGAGGACCTTCCTCAAACCCTGGGGTTGTTTCTAGCACCTGCTTCCTGGCATCCTAAATAGCCTCTAATTTTCCTGAGGACCTTCCCCAAACCCTGGGGTTGTTTCTAGCGCCTGCTTCCTGGCATCCTAAATAGCCTCTAATTTTCCTGAGGACCTTTCCCAAACCCTGGGGTTGTTTCTAATGCCTGCTTCCTGGCATCCTAAATAGCCTCTAATTTTCCTGAGGACCTTCCCCAAACCCTGGGGTTGTAAGCCCAACTTACCGGGGACTTACCCTGCACGCACCCCTGACTGTTGTAAGTTCTGAACTCTTCGGTGGGGGAGTCGGGTTCCCCGTATGGGCCACCACTTGTCCCAACCACCTCAACCAGCAAGGAAGACACAACCACCAGTTCTTCTTACAGCAGTTTATTCAGGAAACTTCAAGCTTCATCTCCCCCGAGCCTTGGGCAGGGCTTCCTTATAAGCGCACTCACTCTGCCCAATCACCCCAGGCTACGCAACCTCTCCAGGCAAGCATCAGAAGCCAATGAGCAGCGGTGAGGGCGAGCTCCTCCAAATATGGAAGCATCAGAAGCTAATGAGCAGCGGTGAGGGCGAGCTCCTCCAAATATGGACTTGTTTGTCCTAAGCATAGAACTTCCGTCAGGCGCCATCTTTAGGGTTTGGCCCAAGGGGCTCTCCACATCACTCTAGTCTAGACTGACCTATGCAGTCTCAGGGTGGCCTTGAACTCATAGTGATCAACCTAGCTCTGCCTCTTGACTTTTGGGATTAAAGGTATGTGCCACCATGCTCAGCTTACATGGGCTCAATTTTTTTAAGAAACATAATCTTAGCCTGGAATTCTTGCTATGTGTTCTTTCCATTTACTATGCTTCCTAATTATGGAGTCAGTTTTCCATTCCTTGTAGACCTCTTTATGAATTAGCCTTTCTTGTCATAGCTTTATATGTAATGAAGATAAATTATTAATCACAAATTGTTATTAAATTTGTATATATTTATATGAATACTTATATAAATTTTAATTAAATTAATTAATTGACATTTAGTCTTTATTTTAAGGAATCTTTGTACTTGTATTGTAAGGTGCAAGTTAGTATTTTTCAGTGATCTTGGTCTCTGGGCTGTGCCCAATAATAACAGCTTCCAAATGTGGAAGTTTGATTCGCTGGTGCTGGCTGTCCTGTCTCACCAACAGCATACCCACGTCATCGCTCTCCGGGAGACTACCAACAAGTTCACGTTCCACATCCGCGCCCCTTAAGTTATTTTTTAAGTTAGCATGCATACAAAGTGATGATTTTCATTGTGGCATTTTCATATATGCGTGCTATAAGAATTTGCTCTTAGTCACTTCCCTACCTCCATCCAACACTCCCCTTCTCACTTATATTAGGAATGAACCAAGTATAACAGTATAGTTTTGCAAGTGATGTGATGAAACTGGAGAACAAAAGTTGAAAATGGAAGAGGTGCTAAGGGTGGATTTCTCTGTGAGGCCAAGGGCACCTGCATTGGTGTCAGAAATGTGAACTATTGAGGTGATGGGCTGCATGGAATGGGGTTCCAGGCAGATGTCCCAGTGTGAGGACAGCAGAAACATACAGGAGACAGTAAGGCTCATAGACACTGAAAGCTTTGGGATGGTTGGGTCAATATGAACATAGGGCTATGACTGTTAATATGATGGAAGGTGAGGTTCCTTCACTAGAAATCTTATACTCATTCTGAGAGGTCTTTGTATTTGTGTTAGTTTCCCATTCCTACTGGAAAAATTGACATAGTACATATTCATTTAAACAATGCACACTATCATTCTATCATCTGTAGGAGGTATTCTGTGCACAGAACTACATTCCTTTTGGACACTTTATAGAGGCAAATCTAAATTTCTCGTTTTGCATCCATGTACCTACATGTCCTCATATGCCTCTTTCTTCCTGTCATGACTGCTCTGCATGACATGAACAAGGCAGGGGAGGATTTCACTGCCTGGAAGGGTAAAAGTATGCTACTCAGTCAGGTTCTCCAATACTACGTTATCAGGGATTCTTGTTACATGTGTGCCATTTTCTACTGTTTGGCCCTTGATTTTAGAAGTGAAAGTGAGACCACAGTTTGCTTAGGTACTATTTTCTGGAGTAGTTATAATGTAGTTACTTAAAAATTATTTATTTATTTATTTGACAGAGAGAAAGAAGGAGAGAGAGATGAAGAGAGAGAGAGGATTGCCAGGCCCTCTACCCTCTGCAAATGAACTGAGATGCATGTGTTACCTGTGCCTCTGGCTTACAAGGGTCCTGGGGAATTGAACCTTGCCAGAGACGACAAGCATGCCATGTCAGGATCATGAGGAATCAAGTGCTAAAGAGCTGCATGACACAGTTCCAGCCAACCTGTCTCTTCCTTGTAATCCAATACGGCCCCTCTATAGAAACATCTTTGGCTCTCTGTGTTACAGATATCTATGGTTTTCTGCATAATGTTTGTCTTTTTCTGTCTTTCATTTGGTGCACCAATCTCTAAGTTTACTTTTCTAGCAAAAAATTGATGTTAGTGAAGTGTTGGTCAATATATCTGAAAGAAGCTCTGGCATAGAATTGGAAAAACAAGAAAATGGTTCAGAAATAATTGTTTTCCATAAGACCTTAAGGAAGGTCAGGCATGGAGTACAGTACACTGAGGAGGAAACAATGAACCTCCTGGAACAATGTAAAAATTCTTCTATGACTAATTTTTCTGAATGGTGGCAATTGCAGCAAACTATGTCTCTTTACCAAGAATCCTTATAGGAAAAACAACCTAGGTCACAAATAGTTCAATCAGAGGGGAGGCACCAAAGTCTAAGAGTTGCAGGGACATGGAAAGGGGACTTCCAAAGAAATGGTTGGGGGATAAATGGGTTTATTGGATCAATGGCCAATGGTGGGAACCCCCATTTTGTGGTTGTTCTGTCCCTCACCTTTAGTATAGTAATTGAAAGTAGGAGCTCATGAAACCACAAGTGCTTGGCCGTACATACATGGGGAAAGTGAGAAAATAGTTAATCATTATAGGGGCCTGACGACTGTACTTGAGGTAAATAATTATGGAATTGTTTGATGTAAAGAAATAGCAAAACATTTCTATGAATTCTGTGGAACTGTACCCTTCTTGAAGTTGCTTCTGCAAGACATGATCAGAAAATAAAAGACTGAGGTTAAGAGCTATGGTAGCAGAGACAGAGAGAGAGAGAGAGAGAGAGAGATTGAGAAACTCAGCTGCCTTCAGTATTAGTCTGTCAGCTTGCACCAGAACTTGACTTTGAGTCATTATTACACCACACCCTTTCACACTTCTCTTCTGGGACCCTCCTTCAAGCCAGGGCTGGACATCCAGGCAAAACCTGGGTGCTTAGGCTTCAAAGACAAATGCCTTAACTACTAAGAAATCCTTCCATCCCAGTAGTGACTTTTAAGCTAAGAAAAATTGTGAATTTTTTTGAGGACGGTGCTTGTGTTTGTGGCTTAAAATGTTTAAGCTATCAAAGATTTCTATATTCAGTCCAATATTGATAAGTGAAAAGAAAACCCAGGGAACTTATTTCCATGCCTTCTTCATTTTTCTGAGGAATTGGGGGGAAAGGATGAACTATGATGCACAGGTATACATAATTACTAGTTACAAGCGAGTCACATGAAGCTGAGCATATAATTCAACTCTAGGACTAGGAATAACTGGCTTTGGTGAGACTAAGAAAAATGGTGAATTATGATAAAGTATCATAACCAAAACTTACATCCAAAGATCTGCATTTTTCTCTACCTAAATATTGTGCCAAATGTTCAGTCTCAAATCTATTATGTCATACATTTATTTGCCTTCTATGAATGAGACCTGTAGAAAAAGAAACATACATTTGGGAAAACGAGTGCAACCTCAACCCTGTATTACAAATCTGTTTCAGTAATCAAAAGTTCAAAATTACTGTTCTTGACAAAAAGGCAGCATTCCGTCTTCATGTAAGAGTCAGTTACTTAAATAAAATAGATGACAAATTTTCTTTAGAGAAGAAAATGAAGGTGTGTACCAGTGCTAAGTTATGATGAGAAGACTGTGCTTATGCCCATCTAACACAAAGCACAGTCATTCAAACCAGGACATAAAGCAAATAAAATATCAGCAGAGTTGAAAAGAAATGATAGAACCAATTCAAATGCCCCAAAAGAACATCTAGTGATTTTTTTTTCCTCCAAGTATATATAAATAAATAATTCTGAGAGACTAGGAAAAGAAGATATTTGAAAACATTCTTGAAAGAGAAGCAGACTAGAAAAGGAAAGCACATCCATGACAACTGGAGAATGTTACAGTTTTTGCAAATGGGGATCATGGAATACCTGATCCAACAGAAGGCCACCAATAATAGCAAATAGTGTTATTTTTATAAGAAAAGGCATGATAAGCCAGAATTTTGTTACCATACTTTTTTCCTACTAAGTTTATGAAAAAGCCAATTCTGGGAAAATCTTACAGTACATGTGGCAGATTATTCACAATTAAGATACCAAAGTCAGGCTGTAGAGATTTCTCAGTGGTTAAGATGCTTGCCTACCATGACTAATGTGTTCATTTGGTTTAGGTGTCCTCCATAAACTTAGGTGTTCTGAATGGTAGGTTCCCAGCTGATGGAGATTTGGGACTTAATGCATCCTGGAGGCAGTGTATTCTTGGGGACAGGCTTATGGGTATTATAGTCAGTTTACCCTTGCCTGTGTTGGGCACAATCTCCAACTCCTATTGTCCAGGAAGTTGTTGTTGGCCAGGAAGTGATATCCATCTTCTGCTCATTCCATTGTTTTCCCCTGCCATCATGGAGCTTCCCATAGAGCCTGTCAGCCATAATAAGCCTTTTTTTTTTTCCCCACAAGCTGATCTTGGGTCAGGTGATTTCTGCCACCACTGTAAACCTGACTGCATACCTAAGGACCCAGGTTTTATTCCCCAGTACCTATGTAAAACCAGATGTGCAAGGTGACACATGTGTCTGGAATTCATTTACAGTGACTAGAGGCCTTGGCCACCCATTCTCTATCTGCTTCTCCTTTTCAATCTCTCAAATGACTAAATAAAACATTAAAACTTTAAAAAGGCATCAAAGTCCTAATTTCTGTGGACAAGCCTAAGTTTTAATTTTTCCAGAGTTTTTGTTAAATAGATAAGGCCTTTTAATTTTTATTTCCCTATTCTAACCTCTAACATGAAAGTTTGGGCATTTTTAACTTATAATTCTCATTTACTCCTACAAATAATACATGCATTTCTGGGCTGGAGAGATGGTTTAGCAGTGAAAGTGTCTGCATGCAAAACCCAGGGACCCAGGTTTGATTCCCCAGGATCTGCATAAGCCAGTTGCACAAGGTAGCAGATGTGTCTGGAGTTCATTTACAGTGACTGATGTTCCTGGTAAATCCTCTCTCTCTCTTTGTCTCTGTACCTGCCTCTTTCTATCTCTCTCACAATTAAATTTAAATTAAAAAGATTAAAAATCAGGGCTGGAGAGATTGCTTAGTGGTTAAGGCACTTGCCTGAAAAGCCAAAGGACCCTGGCTCAATTCCTCATGACCCACATAAGCCAGGTGTACAAGGGGGCGCATGCATCTGGAGTTTGTTTGTAGTGGCTAGAGGCCCTGGCATGCCCATTTTCTCTCTCCCTCTCTTTCCCTCTCCCTCTCTTTGCCTTTCTTTCTCTCTCTCTTTCTCTGTCTCTCAAATAAATAAATAAAAATAAAAAATAAACAAAAAGATTAAAAATCAAAATACCTCCATTTCTTTTTTCCATATGCGCACTTTTGCTTTATTTAAAGTAGACATCATAGCAAGATGAATTTAGATGTAAGAAATAGGATTTATACCTGTATATTTACCTTGACAATCACTTATCAAAACTGAGATTCCATCTTAGCAATTAACACAAAAATTTATAAATGAAGACTCCTAAAAAATGAAAATATAGTGACCTATTGATCCAGCCATTCCTCTACTGGGCATCTACCTTAAAGGCTCAGCTCTTTACTGCACAAATATGTGCTCAACCATGTTTATAGCTGCTCAATTTGCAATAGCTGTCAGACTTCTGCTTTGGTGAGTTTTGAGTAGCTTCAGTGTCTGTCTCCATCGCCCTGGCACAGGTTGTCACGCTGGCTGGGGATGCAGCACTCTTGTCATCTTGCCAGTTCTGTTTCACTGGGCCCTAGCTGAGCCTGCCAAATTACCCCAGCTCTCTGTTCAAATTTGGCTATGATATTGCTTAGATAGTGGCCACCACTGACCTAAATTTGGTACTTTTGATTTTCATATTCTTATTGATCTTGATAAGTTCCTCAGAAGACACAGCAAGTGGTCCAAGGTTCACACCTTTAAGGCTTCTTTCCCTTTGTTCCAGCCCTTCACTTTGTACTTCTTGTTCTACCGACCAAATTCTCTGCACCAAAACCCTCTAATATTCTTCCCCTTCTAAAACACTATCTCTTACACACAGTTCTGCTATCTGACTATGACTTGCCAGGGTCTCTCTCTCTCTAAATTCAAACCATCTCACTAAAACAAATACAAGCCCTGCCTTCTTAAAGAGACTCCTGTCGTTACTGGGCCTCTTTAACTTATTCTACATATGGATATTTAATTTTTCTCTCCTTGCTAAAAGTTAAAATCACTATACAGCTTCTAGGGTTTTTTTTTTCTTCCTTTTCCCTTTCCTCCTTTTCATTACAAGCTACCAAAGAAAAAACATCAACTTTTAATTCAAACTACTGGCTGCTGCCCTGTTAAGATTAAGTCCTCATCAATTTAAAACATAACTAAAATCTTCAAAGGATGTCTCTCCATGTTTCATGTTGTCATGTATAATGTTGGTCAACCATGTCATATGTTCTGTTTCATGTAGTCCTTATGTCTGACTATGTTTCATGTAGTCCTTATGTCTGTCCTTATGTATGACTAAATTTATGATTATTAATTGTTTCAATGCTTATGGTCATTAAATCTTCTGATGCTCATATATGTTAAGATGATGTTAAATTATTTAAACCAGGTTTGTAGTATATTTAAAATAATTAACCTCTATGTTGTTGACAACATGCTTGTTTATGCTTACTACAATAATAGACATATTTGTATACCAAATTATAATCTTGCTTCTACAGAAAGAGATATATTTTTGGACAAGAAAATACTTTATAAAGTAAAAGGTTGTTGTAGGGTATATTTTAATGACTTAAAAGGATATGAAAATGATTGGAAAAGATTATGGGACTTAAACTGAAGAAGGTTTGGGTTGCCTGTGACAAAATGGTTTAACTTAAAAGTTTTTATTCTTCATATATTTTCCTCACCTTAACTGTTAATTTATTTCAGACTTCAGTTTTTGTAATAAATAGATAAATTTATTATACTGTCATGTTTCAAATCAAAATTAAGCTATAATTATATTTCCTACTGCTAAACTCTGACTACTGAAAAAGAAATACTAAATATTTAACAAAATCAAGATTCGTTTTATTGAGTTTTTTGTTTATTTGAACCTCATCTAAATGTAACATAAATGTTTATAGGATAAACAACTGGTAATAACAAATTTTCAAGACTAATCAAGGGTTTACCCTTTCAGCCTAACATACTTTCATCAGCTCTCCTAAAGATAAGACTTTTTGACTTTTTGACCAAGTAAGTAAAGACCATGAACCTTCTATAATAAATACACAAAAAGAAACTTGTAAACCTAAACTTCATAATTAGTTAACTTCTTAATCTCCATCAAACTTAAATTTAAAATATTGCTTCAATACTAATCTCTTATAATTCCTCCCTTACCTAAACTAAGTATTTATATTTATACAAATTATAATTAACTTCCCATCCAAGTTAAAAATTCCTTCTTGCTTACTTATCACCTATATTATTATTATTTTCAACATTAAATATAATGTTCATGTCACCTGTAAATTTCATGTCACATGCAAGAAAACTCACACATCAATAATAACCAGGTCATAATGGCTATTAAATTTGACATGATCTAGGTGTTTCTTTCCTAATGGCTCTGATAACTATTAATTTCCTAAGGAGCTGTCTACTTACCTATTCATAAGATTGACATGGGATAATAGCCTACCATAATCACAAACTACAAAATAAAGTTTGAAAAATGGAAAACTAAAAATTAAAACTACCACTGTATTAGCTTTTTTAATGGCCAATAATATTATTTCTCTACATATGACCTGTCATTTCTCTGTGACCAACTAAGATATCTGTTATTACAAGTTAAGAAATCTCACAGCTCTACTTCCTTCAAGTTAAACCTATTCTGTCTCTGACATGTACTTTATTCCCTTGATTATAATAGTGTTTACCCTCTCCTTTTGTTCTTTGCATATTCAGAAACAGCATCCTCCTGGACAAAATACAAAATCCTTGCCTTCATATTGAGTCACTGAATTCTTCATGGCCACTGAATAACAGCACCCAACCATCCAACTTCCACAGGACTGCGTGTAACACCCTGAGAGATCTACTGCCCCCCCCCCCCCGCCAAATTGAAATGGTTAGTGACAAGCCATCATCCTCAGTTCCAGCCCATGCAATCCTCCTCAAAATGTCCCACTGACCCTCAGTTCTCCCCAATTTCTTTTATCCTTCCAGAGTCTACAGTGATGGGTTAATAGCCTTCCCTGAAAACTACAGGGAACTAAAGATTTGATAGCCATCCCTAAAGCTCCTGGGCAATAAAGAAGGCAAAAGAGGCACTTGGCCTCACTGAATTTGGCACTTTCCCTGATTGATGTACTCCTCTTAGCTGAGATGACCTTGAAGGACCAGAGACCATCTAAGCATCCTCCCTTAGACATTCCTGGCTGAAGAAGCCTATTCTGAACAAGGACTCAAACAGTTACAATGTTCTTATCAACTTTACCTGGTACAGTCTGTTTTTCTTAGGACCCTCCTTATAAACTTGCACCCTAGCCTAGCTCAGTGCTTCAGCCTCCATCCCATGGGAAAGCTGTTGTCCCTTGCTGTTTTCCCTAAATAAAACAGTCTGTTTGTAGAGATCAAATCCAGTGTTTACTTTTGCTTTCTCTTACACTTTCCTTACAGTCACATTCCTGCTAACTTCATTTGTCAATTAGTCCTCTTCTCATCTCCCTGTTTTTTAATACTTTACCACAATCCTAGTGAGACTTCAGAATTGTCTATGAAATATTGATAATACATACCATGGTTTTTTGACATTGACTAACCCAGGAAAATAATTTATTCATAGGGTGCCTAAGTGTAGTCACAGAGATCTGAATGTAAGAGTCTCTACCTGTCTGCTCTCTCTCCTCCCACTGAGTCACAATCTATCTAGGCTGGAGGCTCCTGAATGGCTTCCTATTATGGTAATTGAGAATTCAAAAAGAGTTGTCTTTCCCTCCCATCACTGTATGCTTGGACTAGGTCTGGGACTTCACTATCACTGCCTATTATCATGGTAATTGACTAAGCATGTCTTCATCTGAGCTGAGAGGTAATACAATTTTCTCCTTGTCATCACTTGTTGACTTGGGATTGAACCTGTTGTCCCCAAAAGAGTCCAGCAGGGGTCCAGCCAACCACGATACGATACAGCAGGCTCCAGTTGATCTTCCTTCCCCACATCTCATGCATCTTCTTTCTTTCCCCTAAGGGACTAAAAACCTTTCTTTTCTGTAAGGCAGTTCAGAGTTTCCACTTCTATTTTCCATTATTTTCTTTCATTCCCAACTTCAGTTCCTTCGCCCTGCTCCTGTGTCTGCCCCAGGTTTGGAGTTGTTCTCTTCCACTCTTGGTTTCAATTCACAGTCTCCTTCCAACTTTCCTTTCAGGTCCTACTTCGATGTTGTTCCAAACCCCACCACTGGATCATGGGCATTAAATAAAACCTTGGGCTCAAGAAAACATGTCTCTGAACCTGACATTTAGTATTCTCATAAGGGTCTGGATGTCTCACAAGGGGTATGAGTGTTCTCATGGGGAGTCTGAATAATTAAACAATAGAGAAGAAAGTTATTCATATATAAATACAATTCAAATGGAAATTTTCAGTGGTGGCAGGCTGTCAACTAACAGGGTACAGAAGTGGAAATTACAGCTCTGACCATGGGGGTAGTGGGTTGCTAAACAAGGAGACATTGTCACATGTTGTGGCTCAATTTTGGGATAATAGTCAAGAGGGATCTCATCAAAGCAAAAACCAGAGTAGTAGGTTTCAAAAGCAGACGTAAGAACTCCTCCTCCACTGTCAGATATTAACATGGGAGTAGAAGCTCTTAAAATGATTTGGGGAAAGCCTGCACCAGGAACTCTTCTTTCTTTGCGCAGGACTTCTCTATTGGGCTTCTCTATTCAGTGTCCAGTGAGTCTAACAATTCTGAGTCTGTGTGCTGGGTGTATAGAGATTCAAGTGGCCCCTGATTGGTTGGGTGTATTGAATGAGGTGAAAAGCATCAGTGGTGTCAACCTTGAAAGGAAAAGCATGGTCTGCTGAAGGTGGCTGTTCCATGCAAAAAAATTTCCCTCCAGCACTCTGATCACCACCAAGAAAAGATGGCCCACTCCTTGCATCTTCCATTTGTCTATTGCAGTGAAGGTACACCTGAAGAGAAAGGCAGATTACATAGAGGGGTTTCTGTCTTTCTGTTGGCTATGATCTGATGCCAGAAATCCTTTTTCCCTCTCAACGGGGGTCTGCCTGTTGTCACAGGGGTATCTGAGTGTTCATTCTCACTGTATAAAATACATGTGCTCTTGACCAGGTCTCCAAACATAGTCTCCATGTTGAGGTGTATTCTTCAAAGTTCTGTGAACTAGCTAAAAAGGGCAATGGAAACCACAGTAAAGGAGGATGTGAAAGTTGGGTAGTGGTGGGGGGTGGGGAAGTGAAGAAGGGTTTTAAGTTTCAGTTCCCAGAGATTGCAGGTGCTTCTGCAGCAGTTGTTTAAGAGATTGTCAGTATTCAGGATAGGTCAGCTCCTCTGCATTGAGGCAACAGGAAGAGTGCAGATATTTCCTGCTCCTCAAAATCAGCTTCATCCCTGCTAGGTTAACAAATTTGGCAGTCTCAGTACTAGTTTCAGAAGCATTCAGATGGCAGATACATATGGTTATTGGGTGCCATAGTGGTTCTGGGAACCACTCAGTATGGACAGTGTGAGACAGAGTCAAAGTCCCTGCAGGGCCACTCTGTGAGCCTGTTGTGTGAAGATGAACTGTGGTTTACAGTAGAGACCCTAGAAGTTTGGAGGTGCTAGGACTATGGGACAGCCACCAAGGAAAGCTGGTGGCTGGGGGTGGATACTGCCCAGGAAGCAAGCAGTACAGCTGACAGGGTGGAGTCACCAAACCTTTTGAAGAGGCTTTCATCCCAGTCCAGACATGGAGCTGGCGGATGGGTGTTTGCCCTGCTGGCTTGTTATCTTGTGTTGGTCCAATATTTCTTTGCTATAACTTCTTTTGCAACAAGAATACTTACTCTGTGCCATAATGAGTTGTAAGTATAGAGCATGTGTTCTTATTTAACAGTTAAGAAACTCTTGGTTTTTGAACAGTGTTGGTTCTTATAATGACTGTGGTGACTTTTAAGTATGACTGAAATGAGTTTTCCATCATGAGATGGCCATGAGCGTAGGAGAATGCGTTTGACTGTAAAGTGTTGCCATGTCGTTACTCATGATTTTGTGATATAGCTTCATATTTAATCCTAAAAGGATGGGAATTTAGGAGGTAGACCCTTATTAGAGGAAGAATGTCCCTAAAGGTTGACTTTGAGCGTTTATAACTGAGCTCTCCTTGCCAGTTAGCCCACCCTTGCTGCTTCCTCCAATCTGATGTGATAAAATGTAACACTCAGTTGTACGCTCAGCCCTGCTGTCCCCACTGTGAAACTTCCTCTAGAAGCTGTAAGCCAAAATAAATCCTTTTCTTCCACAAGCTGCTTCTCCTCAAGTGTTTTGTCCCAGAAATTAGCAGGTAGCTGCTACAAGGAAAAAAGAAGGATCTCCTACAGGCAAAAAAGGATGGGTCATAAATTATTTTGTAAACAATATCTTTGGCTACAAGGATCAATAACAATGGTATTTTCAGTCCACGATCAAACAGACAGTAACTGGGCAGATTGGTCATGGAAGTGCTCTTTGAATTAGAATACTGCAGGATTGTACTTCCTACAGAAACTTTCATAGTGATCCAGATCCAGACATCACCACAGGATCCTTTTCATTATAATATTTTGGCCCTTTTGTCATTGTTTGGAAAACAAAAGCAACTCCACTTTTATTCTAATAACCTTCTCAACTTTAATTAAATTTTCCTCTACTTGGCTGTCCAACTTTTTGGTGTTTTTCCAACACTGTGCCATGTGCTCAATTTTGTAGCCACTCCAATCTCATAAACTAGGCTTCAACCATGGGGTTTTCCTACTTTAACATGCCTGGGGACCAAACGTATAGCAAATGAACATTCTGTTTCTGTATCTTAGTACTGAACCCTTCCAAATGCAGCTCATCCCACTCCCTCCATTATAGGACCTGCACAGCAGAACTCTGTGGACTGTTGGCTGCATGAAAGTTCCAGTGTTGCAAGCCTTTACCTTTGTTCAATAACTGAGCTCCTATGCATCCCTACTCCAGTACTTTCAAAGGACAAACTGCCTGGCACAGTGGTCTAGTCATCAGTGTAATGGTCTAAGTTTCTAATGTGTTAGAATCTGCATACATTCTGCAACCGTGTCCTACCCATTTTTGTTTCCCTGAAGAGCCTAGGACTCTGATATGCTGATTAAAGGGTCTCAGAAGCATGTGGGAAACATGTCTTGATTCACTGTAACAATTTCTGAAATTTCTGCTAACTAGCAGGTCACTGGTAGATTTTTTTTTTTTCTCATTAAATGAGTCTTGCAACAGAGATAGACAGAGAAACACAGAGAAGAGCATTGTTTATAATACTGAGCACAAGGGAGTCAAAAGTCCCCACAGGGAGACATTATCAAAACAGTATTTGTTCCTGAAGTGCCAATTCCTCCCCCCCCCCCCCCGACAGGTAGTAGATTTTGAAAAAAAAAAAAAAAGTAGCAGTATTCCAAAGCAATCGCACTTGCAATGCTTGCCTCTCTCTTGATTTCCTCAGGTTTCTTCCCCTCCCACTACTGGTATGACTAGGTTACAGTTGTGTTGCAGGTTTTGAGGGTAATGGAAACTTAAACTTTCTTGTCTATAAGTGGGCTTAGCTTGGATGTCAAAGCCCTGTATTCTCAGCGGTAATTAAAATTCCCTAAGCTGATTATTTGTCTCCTAGTTAAGTAGAAGAACACATGAAGACATAAAGAAAAGATACCAAGAAGTGTAAGAAGTGTATACAACCAAGATTTACTGGAAAGAGATAGAGCAAAGCTTCCCATATAGAGTGGGGAGGGACTTAAAAATACATATAGTATTAAAACAGCTTTTATGTGCTTGGAATGAATGATGACGTACATGAATTAGGCATTGAGCAGTTCATGATAAGTGTATATGAACACAACAGGGGACCTCTGACAAGGTGAGATTACACAGGCTCAAGGGGAGCCTGGCAAAGTTTTAAGAAAGTCAGGAAGTGGGCAGTACCCCCAAATCCTAAGGAAGCTCTGGGTTCAGGAAATAGGACCACAATGGGCAAAGGCAGGAGGTCAGCCAGTGTCCTGATGAGTCAGTAACATCTGAGCAGATTGGTGTTTCTCCCTGAGGGCCTGTGACCCTGACAGAAGTGCCTGCAATGAAGTCTACCTCTACCTGACTCCTAATCTCCAGCAGTAAGACTCTGTAAAGATGTATTTTCTTACATGGGCATGGCAGTAAGACTGATAGGAATGATGAACTTCTGATTGCTATTGGCTACACCTAACATTGAAATTCAGAAAAAGGAGAAAAACAAAAGTGCTCTACCAGACAGTGCATGCTCACTCCTGTTGTTGAGTAGCAAGGCCCTTTCGAGTGAGTATGCACCAGTCCTCCCTTAGGCTAGCTTCACCCTCAGCAGTCTCAGTTACTCATATCAAACATGACCCCAAAATAACAAAAGAAAAATTGTAGAAATAAGCAATACCTAAAACTTAAATTGTGAATTCTTATGATTAATGAAAAGACATTGAATGTCTCTTATTCCAAGTGGTATATAAGTCTTTTCCTTGTCCATTATATCCATGAAGTATATACTGCCCTCTTATTTGCTGTATCAGCAGATGGACTGTCATTATCACAGCAATTATGTTCAGGTGGATGAAACATTGACAAAAAGATTGGAAAATTAAGTGCAAATTTTCAAGTTAGAAACCTGACTCTGATCCTGTTTCCAGTTTTCTTCCCTACTGGATGCTGTGAGCTAAGGACAGCAAGAAAGCTGTTGTTGATCCTTCCCATTCCCTGCTGCTGGAACCAGCTTAAACAGCAATGCAGAAGGAGACACATCCTGACTTGTGTGAGTGTGCTATTGTGTCAGTCCATACTAGAGATGACCAGGACTCGGGCTTCCTCCCCGTGTAATTGTGTATAGTTAATACATTACCTAAGATGTCACAGCTCCCTCCCCACTTTCCATGACCTGATTGTCCTCTGTTCTATGCATGTCCTTAGGTGCTTAGTTAGGTAAAACTGACTGTAAAAGTGGGACTGCCCAGACTTAGGGTGCCAGAGATATTTTGAAGCCTAAGCTTCCCTCCCACCTGCATGCATAATAATAAATTTGTGAGTTCTTAGCTTTTTTGTTGAAATTTCTACAACAAAGAAGTCTTTGTTTTACTAAGTAATGACCCTCAACACAAGAGAAGTGATCCAAATAAGGCACAGAGTATTAAACATGACAGGGCAGGCTAACTGTGGCTTCATGCAGGCTCTTAGGAGGGTATAACAGAAAAGTCCCCATGCTTAGGGGCCCAAGTTATGTGTGGTTTCCAACCTCTACGGGGGGGGGGGTGGGCTTTCACACATAAGGGAGTCAGCTATAATCTACCAATATTTACCAAGTATATCACGTACAAATTCCTTTAAAGTTAAAGTTAATCAGGACATTAATCATTTAATTCTGACAGGGTGTAACATTTTATTTTATGTGTTAATTGAGCAATTAAAAAACAGTATAAACATCCTTTGTATTTTCTATGGAAGTGTGTGTTGCTGCTCTTACTATAAATATAATGATGTAAGTATATAAGTACATTCCTTATAGCTCTTTATTAGATTAAGAAAAAATTCCAATTATAGTCCAGATGATATAATATAGAGCACTACTCAAAATGCACTCATGTATTGACATTATCAGTACATTGCCAAATTTATTATAAAAACAAAATTGATATTGAATGCATTATCATAAAGTGTATAACTGACACTGAAATGTCTTCAGTTGAAAGTCACTGTTGGGATTGTGGGGGGAAGCAGGTGTGTGAAGGTCAGAGAAGTGTGAATCTGGCCAGGTAGAGCATTTTGTCTTCACAGGTTTAGGATGTGAAGCTTCAGTACACTTGACCTTCTTTGAATGACAAGTTGACAAACTGACAATGAAAAATGTGATTCTTACCCAAGGGTTATTCCTGCCCTTTATGTTGTCTCCTTTCTGTGTGAGGAAAGGAAAACTTCTATTATAGTTAAATTCTGTGGTTTTAAAACAAGTCCCTTTATTGTGTTTTCCTCCCTTTAAATTTCTAGTATAAAAATGGTTTTCTTTCTCTTTTTAGGAAATGTTTACATCTGTTATTATCATGAACTCTAAAGGTGCTGAGAATATATTTGTGTATGAATTAAGTGCCTTGAATTTTCAAGGAATACCTCAATGCTGCTCCCAGCAGAGGTTTCCCTTGATAAGGAAATACAGATTGGAATGCTGGTAGAAAATGCAGTAACTATCATACTAATGTGGTAAAGTTTCTGAATGAGCACAGGGTCATAAAGGATCTACTTTTATCCCTTACAGCCACACACCACACTATTTCCCAGGGGCTGAGTCCAGGCCACTCACTGTGTACTGAGAATTCAGCATGACCACCAAGGTTCCAGCCCTTGAGTGGAACTATGTTTCACAAGGTTACCCCACTCTCTGCCTATCAGTTCATACTATACTATTATAACAATGAAGCTGACATGTGAATCCAGAATATTTATAACACTTATTTCGCATCAGCAGTGGAGCCTCGCCCAACACACAAATGAAGCACATAGTATGCCTGATGTTAATGTGTTCTTCCTGTAGTCCGCACTCTGAGAAGATCATTGTTAGTGGTACTTATGGTGAAAAGAAAAGACATTAACATAAAATGATTTTATGAATTTTAATTAATACTCAGCATATTTTTATAATTTTAAGAACATGCTTCTGAAAACTTTTATTTCAGCTTATAAATCTTATAACCTAAATCTTGGCATTGTTCAACTCACATTAATTAGCGACTTTATTCTATTTATATGCTTACTTATCATTTAACTGAATTACAAAAAAAAAAAAAAAGACTTCCTTAGAGGCATTACCTCCCCTGAAAAATAACTGACTGCTGCTCCCACAACATGTCACCCACAACCCCATAGGAAATGCCTACAACCCCACTGAGGATGGTCTCCAGTGGAACGGGGGCAGGGACGAAGGAAAAGAGGGTACCAACACATGATGTGTCCAAACAAAATATGTTGTTAATAATAATAATAAAGGGAAAAAGACTTCTTACAAATATTTTATTTTTATTTATTTGACAGAGAAATAGGAAGAGAGAGAGAGAGAATATGAATGAATTAGAATGGCAGGGTCTCCAGACACAAGTGCCCCCTTGTGCATCTGGCTAACGTGGGTTCTGGGGAATCAAACATGGGTCCTTTGGCTTTGTAGGCAAAGGCCTTAACCACTAAGACATCCCTCCAGCTCAAGACTTTCTTTTTAAGTAAAGATTTTAAGCCAAATTTAAGAATGATATTATGTCCTTAAATTTTAAGCTCTAAAATCTAATCACATGAATTCTTTATATTTGATAAAATTTAAGTTATCATTTTTTCCAGTTATTCTCAAAGCTTTTGTTTTGAGGCATCATGGAAAATCCTCACAGGTCTATGTGGATAAAGTAATGATAATTAAAACAAAACAAAACAAAACTTTGATGCCTGTTAGCTAATGTTGGATCCGAGGTTCTGAGAGTATGGCATGCTACAGAGCTGAAAAATGAAATGTTCTTTATTCTCACCATCTTCCTCCAACAGAATCCACACCACTTCCACACTTCCTTCTCTATGTGGCAGCCATATCCTCACAGCCTTAGAAAATAGTCCTCTCTCCACATTTCTAACCACATAACAGTTCTCAACAGAATGCTTGGGCACATCAGATCAAACTTGTGGCCTAGGTGATCCCAGTCCTCAGCAATGGATGTAATGTTGCTCAACCTTCCGAAATCTCACTGTACAGGTCTCTCCCAAGTACCACAGTGGGAGGCTAGTAATTAATGCCAATCTTAAAGTCAGTGGGGCACCAGTCTAGACACTGGATGCTATGCTTTGCTTTGATGGTGGCAATGGCAGCATTGACATCTTTGGGCACCACATTGCCATACTATAACAGGCACCAAGCCTTATATTTACCATGGTGAAGGTATTATTTCACCATCTACTTGTCTGCGCTGTGCTCTTCTGGATGAAAGAGCTGGCAGTAGGTCCCAGTGAAAACTCCATCAGTAACAGTGGGTTCCAGGTCTACAAACATTGCTGTTTGCCTATACCCATCTCACTAATGAAGCTTTGTAAGAAGCATCTCCTTTCTCAGTGATCTTGTCACTTGATATCGGGCCATCAGGATGCATGCCTTGTTTTGAGGCAATAGAGTCCCAGAATGCATTGATGATTTAGACAAAAGCCTGGCCAATGTGGGTGGAGATGCACTCACTTGTGAGGTGAAGGAAAGTAAAGCAGACACCAAGTCCCAGTTGCTATGGCCACTGTCTGTAACAAGGTAAGAATTAAGGTGAGTAACTCACTGAGATTTAAGTTACCTTACTGGTCAAACATTATACAACCCTAAATGAAAAAGTTCTGGCTGGACTGTGGGCTGGAGGCATCCATCTTTTGTATTGGGACACTCAGGCATCTTTAAGAGTATTACTCAGAATGGCCTGGATCTCTGTGGCCTCAGATATTTTGTCATGTGCAATATTCTGCAAACAGACATTTTACACCTTTTTAATTTTTTTTTAATTTATATTTTATCAATTAGTTCTGTACTCAGTGAATACAGTCAAATTAGTACCATTGTTAGGCTCATCAATGTCCTACCTCCATCCCCTGGCCCCTCCTTGTTGAGGTATATGATCAGATTTGCAATTTTTTTTTTAATTTTTCATTTATTTATTTATTTGAGAGTGACAGACAGAGAGAAAGAGGCAGGTAGAGCCAGACAGAGAATGGGCCCGCCAGGGCTTCCAGCCACTGCAAATGAACTACAGACATATGTGTCCCCTTGTGCATCTGGCTAACGTGTGTTCTGGGGAATTGAGTCTCCAACCGGGGTCCTTAGGCTTCAGAGGCAAGCGCTTAACTGCTAAGCCATCTCTCCAGTCCAGATTTGCAATTATTATGTTTTGTTTCTTATGATGTATAAGTATATTCCCATAAGATACTTAAACATTTTCTAATTCAACATTTGAATAGAACACATTCCAAAATAAGTGAGTCCACATGGCATATGTGACTAATAACATGCTGTGCTATTAACTTCTGTCTCTGATGCTGTAAAGAACCCTCTTAAAACAATCTGTGTCATCAATTTTGATGGTTAGTCTCTAGTTGTCAACTTGAATGGATTTAGATTCAACATGGAAGCAAATATCTGTTCATGCCTGTGAGGAATTTTCTAAATTTTATTAGTTAAGGTGGGCCAACTCAGACATGGCCTGGATTCCTGGACTATAGGAAAATAACAGTAGCTGAACCTTCAACATTCATTACCTCTACTTGCTCTCTGCTGATGCAATGATGTGAACTAGCTTCCTTCTCCTGACATGTTTTTACCCTCCAGAATTATAAACTGACATATACCCTTCACCCCTTAAACTGATTTTTGTCAAGTATTCTGATTAATACATTTAGTGACAATAAGAAATACCAGGGCTAGGGAGATAACTCATAAAGTAGGAATGTTTGCTAACCAAGCATGAAGACTGAGAGGGTCTGATTCATCCTGGGTTAACTTGCCCCAAAATTCAAGTAAACAGCTGTGCATGACCACACATGATGTCTATAACCCCAATCCTATGGGGAGCAGAGACCAGAAAATTGTTGGGGTTTGTGAAAATAGCATCTCCAGATTCAGGTAAAGACTCTACGTCAAGAAAATACATAAATCAGTGATGGAGGAGACCAACTGAAATTCTCTTCTGGACTCCACATATGAATGCATAGGGCACACATAACTGTACACACATGTGCAACACACATGTGCACACACACACACACACACACTCACATCATGCCACAGATAGTACACATGTACACACAAACATTAAAAAAAAAATCCTACCAAAAAGAAAAAAAAATACCTAGGATATTGAAAGCAAAATCTTAAACAATGCTTGAAGAAATATTTTTCACATTGAAGAAATTTGACATATACTTTAGGGTGTAAAAAACATGAGATAATGCTTGGATGTTGGATAGAATAACCTTTGAAATTTGCTTCACCGATGCTTACTTTCACTTAGCCTCATCAGGTTCCTGCTTAGTATGCTATGGCAGCCCAAAGACTATGCCTACCAATCAGAAGCACGATCAAAGACATGTGTACCACCAGATATAAAGCTTTTCTTGTAGGAAGCCCCTCAGAGATGAAGACTGTAAATAAAATTATTGTAAACATGCCATCTAAAGGAAGACAACTAAAGGAAGAAAATGATCTCTGCTTTGTGACTAGAAATTCTGACACCAGGCAATGGGCAATATGTTATTGGAAAAACTCAATTCTTTTTCTTAGGGAGACAGAAAATCACCAAAGGTCTTTCTTCAACTACTGTTATTACTGTGTGGATATTCAACTGTTAGGTTGCTTATTTTCAGTCAGACATAAATACATGACATCACACTTTCAAGACTGTGTGAGATTAGAAAACTTATACTATAAATGTACGTGTACACACATGTTAGAAAATTGACTGCTCATCACTGAATTAGAAGAAAATCCAAACATAATAGAGAGTGTTGATTGATGCTTTAGGAGATGACAGAGAAATATCTGAAAGTTGTAAAGAGAATTAAAAGTCCCTGCCCTGCACAGGGAAGCACCTTGACTCATCTCCATATGGCACATAGCATTACTCAAGTGCAAAGGCATCTGTCTGCAAAGCCGAAGGACCCAGGTTTGATTCCCCAGAACCCACATAAGCCAGATGCACAGGGGAATTCATTTGCAGTGTTTGGAGCCCTGGTGTACCCATGCTCTCCCTCTCTCCCTCCCTCTTTCTCTCTGTCAAATAAATAAGTAAAAATAAAATATTTAAAAAATAAACAAAGCCTCCACTTTATAAAAAATCAATAAACCAAAAAATTACCATTTTCATTGGTAATTATTTAATCCCAGAAACTTATTTCAGCTACTACTTTCTCAAATTCTCCAAAGAATGTACAAGCCAATACCGTGAAGATGTATAGGAATAAAGGCTACTTTTTCATGCAATTTATGCTGAGATGTTAGCACTTAACTTTCTTCTAAGACCCCATTGAATAAAGACTAATAATTATATATTAGGAGTCTGAATATATGACCCATAAATAGTCAATCTAGCTTCAATGTCAAAAATAATGTCAGTTACATCAATTGCTAGAAATTTCTATTTTTTGATTCATGAAAATTTGTTCTTGTTTTACTCTATATTCCTTTCAAGTGGATAAAAATAGTTGCTGCAATTAAAGATGGATGTTTTTTTCAAGATTTAGAAAGAGAGGGAGAATTCAATCTCTATAATAGAAATGCAAAAGGTGACTTTTAAAGTAATTATCTGTTGCAAACAGTGCTCTTCCCAATCAATACCCATTCTTCTCATCTTGCTAAGTATGGGTTTGTCTGAGTCAGCTCCTTGCAGTTAGAGGTACCACACTGCATATTGGGAGCCAGGAGCCGTTAGCAAAAGGCTACAACATCTCCAGGAAAGCAGGCTGTTACTAAAATCTGTAGGGCCACTGAGCACAGTGTGTACATCTTGTTCCTGCCAGTTGCTTTCTCTTTGTTAATAATACATGTGAGAGTAAGACTGTAAGAAGCACAGAGGAAAAGATCTGCTGACAGATGTTGGGGGAGAGGCCTCGCTGACATTTCCTATCCTTCCCAGATGCCACATCTACCCTGACCTGCCTTTTAGAAATCTTGCTATGTGGAAATACACAAGAAAGCCTCCTGGCTATGTTTTTCAATACCCTCAGGCTTCTTAGTATTCAGAACAACATGATATGTTCATTTCAACCATTTTAATTTAAACACCCATGATTCTATAGCTGGCATATATCTGGGTTTTAAGAAGTCTAGGTTTCTTTTAAAATAACACTTCCTTCCCCTCCAAAGAAACAAAAATGCTGAATGGCTAAAAATAATTTGCCTATTTTTACATGTTGGTAGAAAGTCAAGATATATATAAAACCAATTTTCCAGGCCACTTGCATACATACTTTTACTCTATTGCATATGCTATGGAAAAGTTGTCACTTCCTGAGTTGGAAAGTCTATGAATGTCAAGTAGATTTTATGCATTTATTCACATTTGGTTTACTTTAGCTTGTATACACTGATATGGTTAGATTGTTCTTACTTGAATACTGGAAATGTCATCATAATACTGCTGAAATTCAATTTGACTATTCTGGTAGATATTCGTAGGGCTCACCCCTTCTCATTTTTCCCATCTTCTAGGAACATGGAATAATTCTAATTGCCCGTCCGGTTTTGCACTTGAGTAATGCTATGTGGTTAGTACACAGGATTGGCCCAAATTCCTCTGCTACTTTGCAGCATTAACGACTCAGGTGAGGCCTTTGGAGACACTTACTCTAAGTGCATTATGAGCCTTTCTACCACTGGGTTCTGGAATGTTTCCCAAAGGCCGAAGGGTCAGTGGCTTGGGAAGTGGTGAAAACTATTAGCAGGCAGGGCCTAGAGGAAGAAGGTCAGTGGGGAACATGGCCTTGAAGGAATTTTGGATCCTAGGTGCTGCCTGTCTCATCCTTTGCATGCCAGACACTGTGAGGTAAGCAGGATTCCTCTGCTGTATTCTCTTTCCATGGTGCCCTTTGTCACTCAGGCACAAAGAGACACGTCCAAGTAAACACAGGCTGAGACTTCTGAAACCATGAGCCAAAATACGCATTCTTCCTTTTAAGTTGATTAAATATTCTGTCATAGCAATGGAAAGCTGAACAATGTCAAATTCTAAAAGGAAAATGTGCCTGGAACACAGAGCATTAGTATTTCCATGCATACCAGTGATGTAGTTATGTGATCACAATTATTTAGTTCTATGCATACTAGTAAATTTTAATAATAAAAAAACGATAGCAATTTAAGCAAAGCTGGATAATTGGTGGCATGGACCATCTAGGAATGAAATTTGGGGAGACTGCAATATAAAGAACCAAGACCACAAGTTCTGCCCAAGAATTACATAAATATTGAACAGCTAAGGAAATAGAAATTCAAAGATCTCAGCTACCACTGCATGACCAATTATAGACATCAGAAGTCCTGTAGTTCTTTATTTTCCTGGATTGTTTGTATATATGCATGTGTGTGTGTGTGTGTGTATGTGTAAGTGACTCATTTTCTCCCTTCTGTTCCATTTTTATTTTATTCCAAGTTGTTGAAGCATAACTTTGCAATTTTGTCTTCAAGTAATAGATCATTCATTGAAACTGTGATGAAATGACTATTTCCCACAGTCAGATACATGGTATTTGGGGTTGTGGTTTTCCTCAATTTGGGGAAAACAGCGATACTTCATTTGGTAAGGCATCTTGGGATAATGTGAGCATCCTGGTGAGTAGTTGGAGTGTCCTCATAAGCTGACGGCACTGGGCTGACTTCAGTATCTGATAGCTCCTCTCCCAGTCTGCTTGTGCTTACTGGATTTACAATGTTACAACTGTGACAATGTGAGCATTTCTTTGTGAAAGTATGATGTGCGGCTTTGTGGGTGAGAGCACAATCAGAACGTCATGCACTGATGACTGCAGCCTGCTGCCACATGGCTTCTGGAGGCAGATGTTTGGGAACCTCATAGCGCTGGCTGCTGTGGTTGCATCTTGTTCCTTTACTAAGCAATTGTCTTTGACTCCCTTACTGAACCACTGATCTCCTGCCAGCACAGACCCATAAACCATACAGGATTAAAAGGTTTGCATATTTGAAGCACCTTGAATCTCCTTTTCTCTAAATCCTTTTTTACTGATCTCCTAATAACCTGCTATGAACCTTGTACTAAGTACATACCAAATTGCTTAATGGACAAAATATGGGCATCTCAGCCCTCATGATACCCCCTGAGCCTCACAATTATGGAGACTCTGGCCTTTAAGAGGGGAGAACTAGAGGCAGCAGTGTGTGACTGACCAGAGCAGGCCAGTCTGTGGGTGGTGGCACAGACGATAATTCCATGGCTGCCTAGTATCCATGACATCTTTGATAACTGCATTGAATTTCCTGTAGTAGAAACTGACCTGAAGTAAAGGTAAATTATCATATTTACTGTAAGGAAGATACAACTTGGTGCATGTCATGATTTCTAGACACGATTTAAGCAATCTAATGATGAGAACACATTAGAAACCATTGTATTAGAGTGATGGAAACTGATTTTTCATGATGTTCCTTGAGCTGTCCCAGCCCACATCATACTTTCTTAAGCTCTGTTCTTTGTTTTCACATGCATCTGTGATCTGCCAAAAGTATACCCTAGAATTCCTCTCCCATGTTTGTTATTTATCTCTAGAAGTATGACCAATACAGGAGGAAGGTGACGAGTCCTTCCTCTTGAGTGCATCCACATCCTTGGAAACCATTACAATAACTGTATTTTATTGTTCTTACCCATCTTGAGGAAACAATCTTGTATCTTGTTTCATGCATGATGTTAAGGCCACTCATTGGAATTGTTGGCTGTTACTTGATTTCTAGCCAGGGTTGCCCTGTAAACCTTCAGTGACATTCTGTTAACAAAATATGTTATTTGGATGTGACAGTACTTTTGTAAGATATGAATTTATAATTAGTGTTATAAATATGCATGTTCTCACTTCTATTCATTACTTCTAGTTATGTTAAAAAGAACAAAAGAATCCTAAGTTTCAAACAAGAAAGCATAATTTTTGGAGCTAGGGACTAGAAGGAGATCAAAGAGTAGGGGAAATGATGCTAGTTTATTTATAATTTCAATGTTCTCAAAGTTTAGAAGACTTGAAAAACATGTATGGTAAGGCTAAGTAAGAGAAAATGTTCTTCATTAAGACTTTCCATTATTCTTAATTTGGATATTCAGTCCAATCCATCATTACATCTGTCATCTCCACCAATACAGTTATCATAAAATTTTAAGTATTTCCTCCCATGCAATTGCCACAAAAAGAATAACTAACATCATGTCATGAAGAATTCAAGTGTCTTGAAGAATAAAGTCGAAATATCACTCATTATGACAAATTTAAATGTAGTTGATTAGAATATTAAATATTAACATTTTGAATGAAAAATTATAAATATGTTTTTCAATGATTCTTTACTCTTCTTGAACTTTCTGCTATTTAAATATGTAAATCTCACATTATAATGAATGGCTGCCTTTAGAAAATGGAACTGTTCCCTGGTATAAGCCAAAGCATACTACATTAGCCTGATGCTAATTAAGTCTGAATAGAAAATGCCACCACTTAATGAGGTCCACTGTCTGTCTTCACCACTTAATAAAATTTTAACATCAAGTGAGCCCTTTTAACCGAGTCATTTTTAATTTTCCACAAAGTTTGGGCCTTCAGAGTCCCCAAGTTCATTAAGTGTGAATGAAGTTTGTTTCAAGATCTTCACAGCTGTGGTTTGTTTCTATTTAGCTGAAGAATAAGAAAGGAAGAAAGAGCAAGAGGGGAATGGAGTGGAGTATGAGGGAGAACAGAGGGAGAAGGACTATAATAACACTCGAAGGTCAAGGGTTTTGTGTGTGTGTGTGTGTGTGTGTATTTCATTCTTTGCCTAATCTTTTCTGATGCTTCATTTTTTAAATTTTGTACTTTGAGAGAATTTTTTGGAATAAAAATTTTAGAGAGAGAATTTTGAATAAAAACCAATACTAAATTTGATGTGCCTTGGCCAAAACTATCCTAAACATAAAAATGATTCATGATTTATCTACACTTGTAACTTGGGAAAAATCCATTGCCATCATTTACCTGGACACTAGGTCTCCCTGCAAGTCACATTTAGTTATTGTCCGAATAGTGGATAAGTCATTGTTAATTCTCAGTTCATGGTTACTTGCAAACTTTTGCTGAATAGTGGGATAAGATTTCAAATACTCAGTCAAGAAAGCTGTCAAATTTTCTGCAAGGATCTCCTGTATTTGAAGTAACCCTGAAGTTAAATTTGGATACTGATCTCTCAGATGGAAAGGATGTGAGTAAATAAACTCTATTCTCTGGACACAGAAAAACGATGGTATCATATGGGAAAGTGTAACATTGTTATGCAGAAAAATATGTAAAGTAATATGTAATCGTAACAGTGTTTCACAATAAACACAATCATATTTTATATCAGAAGTTTTATACTAAAACCACAGTAGTCATTGTCATGGGACCTCGGCTGTAACAAGAGTTGGTGTTAGGGAAGAAGATACAGCTTCACCTCCTGACATTTATGGAAATTATTAACCCTCTAGAACATCAGAAAAACAGACTGAAGAAAACTTTCCCATCTTGCTGCAATTGTAGGTGCATTGTCATGCTATGACCTCTTGTCCATCAAAAAAACTTAAATTATTTAGATGTTGGCAGCTGGCTATGAATGTGTTTTTTGTGATGTTCCTCCTTTCAGCTGGCAATAATTATTGGACACTGTCTTCACCTCACAGTAACTGTGAGGTGGAGTTACATATGGCTCTTGCTTTCCAGGCATCCTGTGCAGCAGATGCCCTTCCAGTGGAAAGGACATGCCTGAGATGCTGGGAGCTTAGGTACCCCAGCCATTTCCCATGGCCTGCGTACAGTTGCTTCAGGAGGGCGAGCTTCACCACTAACGCTGTGGATAGAAGCAAACATGTTTTACAGACATTTGTAAATTATGTGACTATAAGCAAAATGAATTCAGTACAGAACATTTAGTTACCAAATATTTTGTCCAAAACAACAGTTTCAGAGGTCCAGAACTAGGTCTTCATTTGTAATCATATTGGATATTTTAGTTCTTTACTTCAATATACTAACACATCTGGAAGACAGGGATATTTTACTTCCCTCTAAATATCCAATACATTGCTGCATCTTACAAGTACTTATAAAATATTTTCTGAAATGATGCAAAAATATTTGGTATCCTTCCCAAGTCTTGCTGACAGATGTTCTTCTTTGCAAACCCATTCAACTAGAAATAAACTGTCACTGGATAAGTCTAAGAAAGCTTAAGTAGATACCAGTGCATATCGGGAAATCCTATGGGAAATTAGTCAGGTAGCAGGGTTCCCAGCTGAGTAGTCTTCAAATTCTTAGATCCTCTCTTATTTTTCTTCATCTATAAAAAGCAGAGAATGCTAATAAACTATTCTTCATGTGGCTGCTGTTATGTTAAAGACAAACAATGATGGTAAGATATTTTCAATATATCTTACTGATTTGATTGTTAATATTTCCTCTGATGACAATTACAGCTTCCAGTATTGATTCTACTCATTATTAGAGGAGTGAAAAAGTAGAGCTATTGAAGTACTCTGAGCATACTCTTTCATGGATAAATTAGATATAATAACTATATGGCAATATTGAAACAGTCAGTTCTTCCTGGTACTTGTCTCTCTACTAAAAAATGAGGACTGAGTATGAAGAGTGTATAAGCGATGATTTATTTACACCATAATATATAAACCTCAACAAAAACTAGACTTACTGACGGTGGATTGTTGACCAAGAAGGCACAGTCTAATTCTTGGTAGCAGCACAGTACAGACCAAGAGTGTGCAATGGTGGTGATTACATTGCCAACTCCTGACAGGCTTTGACAAATATCCAACAAGAGCAGACTATTTAAGATTTAGGTTTAAGATTTAAGATTTAGATCAAGGTCCTGGGCCAGCTCCTGGACATCAGCAAAGAAGATCTTTCAGGATCTCAAGTGGAAGTAGCGGGGTCTCACAGGAAAGAGCAGATAGTTTTCCCCCAAGGCAGCAGCAAGAACATTTCCTCCAATATCTGTGGTGAGTCAGCCCTGTGGTTGGAGCAGGAAGTCTTCCTGGCAGTTTCCCTGGTCTTTCTTTCACATTTAGAGTCCAGTGAGTCTGATTCAGAAGAGTCCAATGTAGTTTATATAGACTCAGTGGGCACTGATTGCTCATGAAAATGAAGTAAAAGTCACACGGACCAAGCAGGAGTCTATTAGTCCACCAAAAATATTCTCCATTGCTTTTGTTTCCATGGAGCCCAAACAAGCTGCATTGGCTTCTTGTCATTTGTTTCTTTAAAATAATTCATCCCTGCATTTACTCACAATTTCCTTAATTAAAAATTGTTCACTGGAGAAATTATCATTCTTTTTAGTTGTAAGATAATATTAAATAAAAGAAAGAGATGCACATTATGTCATATGTTGCATATCTATGCAGATAGATAGATAGATAGATAGATAGATAGATAGATAGATAGATACATACATACATACATACATACATACATACATACATATATACATACATACATACATATCATGTATGCCCATATACCCACGATATACCCATGTACATGTACTGAGGGAGAGCATTCATCATTCCCCAGGTGGTGTAAGTGTTTAGTGCATGTGTTTTGTGGATTTTTGTAATGCAGAAAGCTTAGTATACTTTGTACTGCACACTTGGAATTTAAAATCATTTTGATGGTTTAACTCCAATACAAGAAGTAATATAAATTACTTGAAAAATATTTGTTTATTACAGACAGAGGGAAGGAGATAGAGAGAAAGAGAGATAGAATGGATGCTCCAGACACTTGTGGCACCTAGTGGGCATGTGTGATCTTGTGCTTGCCTCACCTATGTGTGTCTGGCTAATATGGTATCTGGAAAGTAGAACATGGGTCTTTAGGCTTTGCAGGCAAACATCTGAACTGGTAAGCCATTTCTCCAGTCCAACAAATACAAATTTAATAACTCAAAGTAAGTCTAGTGTATGATTGTAATTCCTAAAGTGACCAAATCTTGTATTAAGAAAACTGTGAAGATGGGCTGGAGAGATGGTTCCAGTCAATGAGGCACTGGCCTGCAATGCCTTATGACCTGGGTTTGATTTCCTTGTACCCACATAAGGCCATTTGCACAAGGTGGCACATCCATCTGGAGTTTGTTGGAAGTGGCTGGAGGCCCCAGCACACCCATTCTCTCTGTCTCCCTGCTGGCAAATAAATAATTGACAAAATATTCATATAAAGCCAAACTGTGAGAAAATTCACGGATTAATTCTTTAATAGAAATGAGACAAAAGATCCAGGCGTGGTGGCACATGACTTTAATCCCAGCACTTGGGAGGTAGAGTTAGGAGGATCACCATGAGTTCAAGGCCATCCTAACACTACATAGTAAATACAGGTCAACCTGGAATAGAGTGAGAAATAAGACAAGACAAGAAAAATACTTTTTTTTACACTTGTTTGACTACAGCTTCAGTGACACATGACTTCAATTATATTGTTTCACCAAAATTTTTTAATAAGGCACTTATGACTCTAATAACTGCTTTTCAAGAAAATCATTAACAATATTAACACAAGTTCAGTAAATGGAGTAAAAGTTAACAAAAGATATACACGCATACATGTGTATAATACAAAAATTGAAATTTACACTTAAGTTGATGATATCAAGTTTTACTAGCATTTAAAAATCTTACAGCATTGCATTTAATTTATCCAAACCAGAGTTCCTCACAAATTTCTGATCATGTGGGAGCATATGCGAAGTCTTATGAATGTAGGGCTTTGTGCAGCTATTTGAATTTTCAGCTTTTTGAGTCATACTCACCAAAAGTAAACTAAAAGTGGTGGAAAATGAAAAATTACCTTGGACCTGTAAGAAAGGATCTATGGTTTTTTTCTTATCTTTTAAAACCTTACCAGAAGAGATAATGCTCTGGTCTTATCTTTTCCTTAGGAGAGAAAGGAATATTAAAGGATTGCTCTTTTCCTGAGTTCATGTTGTCAGGACTGAACTCACCTGTTCAGCTCCCCTACCCATAGACTTCCTTAAAAGTGAGGGGTTGGCTAGAGAGATGCTCAATGGCTAAAGGCATTTGCTTGCAAAGCCTAACACACTGAGTTGAATTCCTCATTACTCACATAAGGCAGATGCTCAAAGTGGCACATGCATCTGGAGTTCATTTGTATTGTCAAGAGACCCTGTTCATACCCACCTATTTTCACTCTTTCTCCCCCTCCCTCTTTCTTTCTCTGCATTCTAGTTTGCTTTTGCATTTGTTCCTTCCTTCCTCAGCAAATCTCCTTTAGCCAGACTTCACAGAACACTGGAAAATTCCTCTGGTAGCCAGTGACTCTCATGGGCATCTACATATTTTTGACTGTGTTAAAATTTCTGGTTCCCTAAGCAGAAGACGCTTTACCAGAGGAGATTTATAACACTTGCTCTATGGGTGCTTTGCATTACTGAATTGGAAACTTCAAAGTTTCATGGCTCTCAGATTCTTCAACGACTGACCTGCTTGCTCAGTCATAATCGCCTGTGGTCCGACCCAGCATCACAAAGACTGGGGAGAAATTTCGAAGGTCCCTAATTCTGGGTCTGGATAAAATATATAGTGTAATCTTTCCTTCAAAGTAGCCAGAAAATGCAGATTAAAGCTTATTTTGCTCTGAGTGGTGATACAGGGTCCATCCAACTGAGCTATGGGTCAACTCTCTTCTTTCTTAGCCCCAAAGAGCTTCTTTGTTTATATCATGTCTCCCAATCATATTTGCATAGAAGTGCTCTTACACTTACAAATGAACCCCAACATTTATGGTTGTTTCTGAAGCTTCTGTTCTGCCTTATCTTGGCTCTTGGGAGGGCAATAACTCAGGAGTTAGGGGCCAGGAATCTCAGAGGTCACACAAAGCACAAAGCTCTCAGTCATTGGCCTTCTGGATTCTTGTCTTTGTGAATTTAATGAAACTCACAAACCAAAGAGTAAAGTTTAGAGATATTTTATTTGTAGAAATGTTTATGGCTTAGAAGATGTAGAGCTTAAGAGAAAGAAAAAATTCAGAGCTCTTTCTCAAGAAGAAGAAAAGTGGGGAGGCCCACCCAGAGACTCCAGCTGTTTTTTGTTTTTTGTTTTTTTTTTAATATTTTTTATTTATTTGCAGAGAGAAAGGGAGAAGAGAAGAGAAAAGAAAAGAGAGAGAAAATGGCAAGTATAACAAGGGCCTCTTGCCACTACAAATGAACTTTTGATTCATGTGCCACTTAGTGAAGTGTGGCTTTATTTGAGTGCTGCAAAATTGAACTTAGGTTGTTAGGCTTTACAAACAAGTGCCTTCAACTATTGAGCTATCTCTCTTACCCCCCAACCCCTTTCAAAGGAAGTGTATTGGGTAGGGGAGTTGAACTGGTCAGTTCAGTCCTGACACCACGTACTCGGGAAAGGTGCAAGCCTGTTACATTCCCTTCTCTTCTAAGGAAGGAAGAGAGAAGACCAGAGCATCACCTCTTCTGGTGAGATTTCAGAAGATAGGTGAAAAACACAGATTCTCTCTTAGAGGTCCAAGGACACTTTTCACTTTCCACCACTTTTAGTTTACTTTTGGTGTGTCAGGAGAGTGTTAGCCCTCTTTATGCCTCATAATGATATGTGTTGGTTGAAGAAAATAAATTATTTCTTACATTTTCAGACAGTCTTGCTATGTAGCCTAGGTTGTCCCCTTGAACTTGTGATGCTTTTATCAAAGTCCTAAAATTCCCAGAATGCACTTCCACACTCAGTTATCCCTTTTTGCATTTTTAGTGGTAGCAATATTTTGTCTGTCTTTTGCATGTGTATCTTCTGGATATGTGTGTGAGCACCAGAAGTTGATCTTGATTACACCTCATTTATTTACTGAGGCAGGTACTGTCCCTTGGACCCAAACTTCACCATATTGGCTATTGCCATTAGTCAGTTTGGCCTGGGGATACTCTTCCTCCTACATCGGCTGAGATTACAGGTGGTTGCTGAAGACCTAAATTCACATTCTGTGCAAGCACATTATCCACTGGGATATCTCCCCAGCTGAGAAAGATGGCTTTAACAGGGCTTTGTCTCCCTTGAATAAAATCAATAGGATCTTCCTGGAAGGAAAATTTTGGAGTTTGTTCCTACTGAACTGTAAGCTATTCTTCCACCTGTCAACACCTGCCTGTCTATTCTGCTATCCTCACTGCACTTGCTTCCATGGAAATGCTCTCTATATAGCATTTTACCTTTTCAAAAACTGTGTTTAATTTCTGTATTACACCTCTTATCTCATTGCAATCATTGAGTTCTGTTTATTGATTGAAGAGGCTGAAGCAGAATGTGTAAAATTTTCCTTCTCCTGCTAATGAATCAAGTTAACTCATGTCAGGACTTCTTTTTCCTAGTTCTGACATGGAGAAGAAAACAAATGATTTGGTTCCTTTCTATTATTGAGGAGGTAAAACTTAATATAAAGAATATGCTAGGATTGATTATTAATATTTTAAACTTTCTTTCTAAAAATCTGAATCCAAGTTTTAAAATTATAATCATGTAAACTTGATTTTTTTATTAAAAATAGAAAGCAATATTGGACTTGAAAGATTCCTAAGTGGTTAAAGCTGCTTGCTTGTAAACTCTGCAGGCCTTAGTTTGCTCCCCAGCACCCATGTAAAGCCAGAAACATAAAATGGCACACATGTCTAGAGCTTGTTTTCAATGTCAGTAGGCCCTGGACTGCCCATAAATTTGCTCTCCATCTCTGTCTCTCTCTCAAATAAGTAAACAAAAATACTTTAAAATATGATGGTATTATGCACTTGCCAAAACTTTTCCTGAAGTTGTAGATCTCAAGGAGTTAATTAAAATATAAGTGGACACATGAGTATGTTACCAGTCAATTACCCACAAATTTAATCTCTAAGCTTTAATATTATTCTTTGTTATATATTTAAAACTGGATCAAAATTATTTAGAATATTACAGTGTTTTCTAAACCTTTTTGTTTGGTGGTTTCAGGAGTCAAACCATTGGACCTTGTTCACTTTAAACCAGCACCTCTTCAACTTGTGTTTATATTTTTAAAATTTTATTTTATGTTAACAATTTTATTGCTTCATCTCCCACTTGAAGTTAAATAAAACAAGTTCTGGCTAAAATCAGGTTATTTACAGCCTGGAATCATGTCCTTCCGTGGCTTTTCTCATCCAGCTGTAATATTAAATATTTGTGATCCTAAAAAATTTGTTATTCTTTTAGTATTGACCTTTGAAAATTAATTTAAAATGTCGCATTTGGGCTGGAGAGATGGCTGAGAGGTTAAGGGGTTTTCCTGTGAAGTCTAAGGAGCCATGTTTGATTCCCCAGTATCTATGTAAGCCAAATGCACAATGTGGCACATGTATCTGGAGTTTGTTTGTAATGGCTTGAGGCCTTGGCATGCTCATTCTGTCTCTATATGCCTCTTTATCTTTCTCTCTCAAATAAATGAAATATTAAAAAAAAAAACTTCAAATAACTTTCACATTTGTATGTATTGTTAATGTAGGTTACACTTATAGAAATGAATGTCTTATTTTTAGATGATAAAACCACAGTAAATTTTGTACATATGGTTTAGTTCTTTGTTTATAATCTAGAAAAAAATAGATAAGTGACATTATTTCATTATTCAAGTTAAACATGTAAAAAACATATATTCTACCCAATGGAATACTGAACTGTCAGAAAAAGACAAAATTCCTTCATCTGTGACAGCATGGATGGGTCTGGAGATAATTATATTAAGTTAAATAAGACAGTCAAAAATTATGGGCTGCAGAGATAGCTTAGCAGTTAAGGTGCTTACCTGCAAAGTCAAAGGGCCCAGGTTCAATTCCCCAGGACCCACGTAAGCCAGATGCTCAAAGTGATGCATGGACCTTGAGTTCATTTGCAGTGGCTGGAAGCCCTGGCATGTTCATCCTCTCTCTCTCTCTCTCTCTCTCTCTCTCTCTCTCTCTGCCTTGTTCTTGCTCTCTCACTCTCAAATAAATAAATAAATAAAAACAAAATATTTAAAACATATAAGCAATGCATAACTTCATGTATAAATTGGGGATATGAAAAATAGGAAAAAGAGAAAAGTATGATGGTTTTTTATCTCTTTCTGTTTGTCTCTTTCTCTCTATCACTCCCATATACTCTGCAAGGGTATTCATAGTTATTTATCCATGTCTTTCAAGTAGAACATTCCAGAATTTTCACAAACTTCTTTCATTTTAATAAATATATAAAAAGGAATGTGTAGCTTAAAATAACTGTCACAAGCATTCTATTAGTTTAAAGGACAATGTGTCCATAACTGAGCTAAAATTATTCCTAGGGCTGATTGAACTGAAAAATATAAAATAATGTTTCTTTCAAGATTGATAAACTAAAATTTGAACTGAACTTCTTTCCATATTTTCTCCACTGTAGAGGCAAACAAAATATTCCAAGGAAAATGAGCAAATGCAACTCTGATACATATCTGACATGATCTTCTGAAATTTAGAGCTTCCTATAGTACCTTCTGACAAGGCTGTGTAAGTGACTAAAATCGAGAAATGCCCTTAAGTTTATAAAGAGGCGATCAGGCTCTTCCTTACTGTTTTTTTCCGTAAGGCTTTCTCACAGCCTGCATTCTGCTGGAGGCTAGCAATGTCAGGAAAAAGTTTGAGTGTTTTCTTATCTCTTCCTCACCTTCACTAGAAACAAGGCATAAGTACTACAGGGAGTCTGATCTCCTGGCATGGGAGCTGGGATGACCATCTCAGTCCCCATCTGATAACTTCCCACAAAAGATACCAATGGAGTCATCAGTTTGCCCCATTTATGGAGACCCCCTATTCTGCTTTACAGTGGGAGCTCTGACTTCTTTCCTTCCATTAAGTTCTATAATAAAATCTTTCTACATTATATCCTCCAAATCTGTGCATTTCACTTGTCAAATTCATAAGACAAGAACCTAGAGGCCACTAACTCAATGGGAGTCTTATGTCATCATGAATATGAACATGTGACACCTTAACTTCTGGGTTAAAAGCCAAACCAAGAACCAAAACTGTCACTGTTGTTCATAGAGACACCCCAAATTCCTGTATCAGTTCTATATAACCTTAGAGAGGGGTCTTACAAACCTCTGTGTTTTAGCTTTCTCTGACTTGACCTCCTGAGTCTGCCCCTAACCGTTGTTTACTGCTCCTATTACCTATGTGAGTAGTTATACTACCTTTCAAGTTTTAGCTTCCCAGTCTTGTTGATCTCCTGAGCCTTCCTCCTCTCCTGAGGGGGGAATATTTAAATTTTGTGGAATTTGCTGTATAGCAGCATGTTTGTTATATGTAGCTATTTCTTTTGAATTGAAACTTTCTTGTCCAGGGGGAGCATGGAAAGTTATAAGATTCAGGAAGCTAACAAAACTTATAAGGTTCAAAATTTCTCAGAATTACAGGATTCACAAGCCCCTTCTTCAAGATTATAAAAGCATTGAACTATTCCTCCTTACAAGAGACTCTTGTACAGCTCCCTATAAGCTGGCTTGGGCTTTTGAGCAATGCGTCTGTCTTTGAGTCACCCATACTTCTGCAAGAAAACTCATCAACTTACTGGATCCCTAAGTTAGACTTGGGTATAATCTTTCCCTGGTGTATGACAGTTGTTGTATTTGGCATGAATCAATGTTTGTTCACACCTGCCAAGACAGAGGCACATAGCAATGTGCTTCTGTTCTTCCAGACAGTTCTGCTCTAATCTGTTCTGGGTGATTCTCCATATTCACAGGTTTTCCTACTGATCTATGTCATCTTATTGGTGGTGTGAAGTATCATGTTCCCACAATGCGTCTCTCCAGGCCTATCCAGAGGAACTGTGACAATACATTTGTCTTTGTCACTTTAGCTGCTACTATATTGAATCCATTAAATTTTGGATAAATTCCCCTGGGGCATGACAGATAGCTCCTCAAAGTAAAACTCAGCAACATCATCGAGTGTGTTTTCACCTCTAAGACTGGTAGATACAGGCAATAAGACATCTTTATCCAATGTAGGGAAATCTGAGTAGTGACAGCCCTGTAAATTGGGGAATTGACCCGTAGTAGAGGCTTTCTGAGGTCAAAGGATTTTGCTGTGTGCAAATGATACAGTATTCCTGCTTGTGGTGTGCCATGTTGAACTAGAAGGATTCTAGGAAATCAGGTCCAAAACTAATGTTAGACTGGTGGAAAATTAACCTGAGACTTCTTGGCAGTGTTCCTTTTAGATGGTTTCCCCTCCCTCAATACCAGTCTCTAACTTATGGGAAATATGAGGTCATTAGTCTGAGACACTTGGTTCTGCTCCAAATGGCCCAATGAATCACCTTTCTTTTTTACCCAGTTAACAGTATCAGTTTTTAAAATATACATGGTTCTACCTTGTACATATATCAATTCCAAATGGATTAAGCACTTTAATGCAAGACCAAAGACTCTGAAACTGTTACAGGAAAAGTAGAGAGAAAAATAAACTTCAAGACATATGTGTAGGCAAGGATACTTTCTCACCTGTATTCCAATTGCAAAGAAAATAAGTAAGGATAACCATGAACACATTAAACTTTATGAAATTAAACAGCTTCAGAAAGAAAAATAATCAGTTAATTTTGAGCAATATGTTTCTTCTCTCTTCTAGACTGTTCTTCTCTTACCTGCCCTCAGTGATTCTCCTTGTTCACAGGTTCCTTTGATGATCTAAGCCATCTCATCAGTATGGGGTGGAATGAAACAGAAGTGGAGAAAAATATTTCCAAGCTATAGATGTGACAGAAGATTAATATCTAGAATATACAATCAACTAAATGACAAGAAATTAAACAGGTCAATAAATAGGTCAATGAGCACATAGTTCCCAAAAGATGAAACACAGGTGACCAATAAACACAAGAAGACTGTTCAAAACAATGTACCCTGGAGAAGAGACAGCATCTGGTGTCTGGACAAATTGTGCTGGACAAATTGGATTACCACATGTAGCAAAACAAAACTAGACACACTCCTTTCATCATGCACAAATGTCATCTCCAAATGGACTAAACACCCCAATATAAGAGCTGAAACTCTTAAACTAGTGGAGGAAAAAATAGGGGGAACTCTCCTCGATATAGGAGTGGGAGAAAACTTCCTGAACAATACCCCTAGTAACATGGGAAATTAAACAATCAGTAAACCAGTGGGATATCATGAAGCTAGAAAGCTTTTGTACAGACAAACATACCATAAACAGAGCCAACAGACACCCACAGAATCATCAGCAACACTACTGACCGAAGCCTAATATCTCAAATTGACAAAGAACTCAAAAACCTAAGCAATAAAAAATATTAAACAAGGACTGGAGAGATTGCTTAGTGGTTAACATGCTTGCATGTTATGCCTAAGGACCCAGGTTTGACTCCCCAGTACCCACGTAAGCCAGATGTACAAGGTGGTACATGTGTCTAGTGTTCGTTTGCAGTGGCTAGAGGTCCAGGTGCACCCATTTTCTCTCCCTGTCTGCCTCTTCCTCTCTCTCTTAAGTAAATAAATAGCTTGAAAATCAAACAATCTTAAGAAACCTCCCTCCTGGATAGTAGACTAAAAAGTTATAACCTGCAAAAAGAGTGTGAGGAGATCATCAATAAGAAGGTACCTGGAGAGGGTGGGATGAAGCCTACCCCAAAAACATTTGGCTCTGGTTTGTAACTCCCAGTGCCAGAAGTTAAAACCCTCATTGAACTGTTGATTAGAGAGACCTATGAGGTCTTCCAAACAAGGAAGGCTTCTGTCAAAGCACTTGGTTACCCACCTGCAGTGGTTTCATTCAGGTGTTCCTCATAAACCTAGCTGTTCTGAATGCTAAATTCCCAGCTAATGGAGATTTGGGAATTAACACCTCCAGGAGGTGGTGTATTGTTGGGGACATGGTTATTGGTGTTATAACCAGCTCCCCCTTGCTAGTGTTTGGCACACCTGCCTGTTGCTATTGTCCACCTTATGTCATCCAGGAGTGATGTCCACCCTCTACTCATGTCATTGTTTTCCCCTGCCATCGTGGAGCTTCCCTTCAGCCTGTAAGTCAAAATAAATCTCTTTTCCCACAAGCTGCTCTTAGTTGGCTGATTTCTGCCAGCAATGTGAACCTGACTGCAACACCACCTGCAGTTAAAGGTTAAGACCCTATTGATGAAGACAACACATGGTATCAACACAGAACATTGAGAGATCTGGCTGGAATCTGGAAGGAAGCCATTTCCCAGATGGTTATGCCTTATAGTGATGGAAAGGACTACATGAGACACTGGGGGGAAATGCCCAACAACATTGTAATAAAGCAGGGGACACTGCTATATAAAAGCAAAAAGCCTGAGCAGACATACACTCCTGTGCAATGCTAGCACTCAGCCTAGGTGGGTAACTGATGGATTTCTGATTGGCTAAGAGATGGGATCAGTGGAAAAGAGCCCATAGCTGGAACTGGGAACCTATTCAGAATCCTATGGAGACCAAAGCTCCAAACAGAAGCTCCAAGTAGCCTTTGTCCAAAAGTGAGGCTATACTCATCAAAATATCTCTAAATTAACAAGATTTATCCCCTTTTCTCTATGATATCACTGTCCATTGGAAAATTGTTTTGTTGTTGTTGTTTGTTTGTTTTTCAGAAGGCAGAAAGAATCAAGGACAACTGAAACTTATCAATAAGCCAAAAAAGATGACTGAAACCCTGGATGGAGATGCACCACCCCTTGCGCTTCAGCCTGTGACCAGGTGAGATTACATAGGAATTGGGAAGATGAGAAAGAGTGCTACCAGCATGGTGAGTCTGACAATCTGCACCAGGGTGAAGGAGACAGACACTGAGGATGCTAAAAACATACCAAAGCAGAAATATAGAATATGTTGAGGACTCAACACTAAAGTACACTTGAAACACAACCTCCATGGCTCAAGGAATTTTGCAGAAGAGGGAATGGAAAAAATGCAAGAGCCGCAAGATGGGAGCTAATATCCAGTAGCATTGCTGTCTGCTGCTATCATTATTCATAACCCACAACTCCACGGTGAATACCAGAAATCCCACTGAGGAGGGTCTTCAGTTGGGTGGGGGTAGGGAGGAGGGAAATTATGGTACCGACACATGATGTGTCCATACAAAGTTCCTACTTATTTTAAAAAAAATAAACATTCAGCTTCATTGGTCATAAGTCACATTTCTGACTGAGTTACATTTTACTATTAATATACTCCATGATACAAAAACCCAATTATTTCATTTTTTAAATCAAAACATTTTTATTATTGACAGCTGAAATAAAAATATAGAATGCTTCGTGAATTTGCATGTCAGACAGAATAAGCAAAATAAATGTTCTATTAACAGAACTCTGGATAATGTTTTCATGTAGTGAAGTTACTATAAGACTGTACCATCCTCATTCTCTGCTTCTTTTATAATGTCCTTTGGTTGAACCAGGCTTCTTGTTTTAATCTGAAGTTCTGAGTGTATCAGGGTATGTTAGGGACATATTTCATAGGTATTTCAAATTTCCTTTGGATTATGCAGCAGAATAATGCTCTTGGATGGTCAAATTAAAACTGTACTATCAAATTATCTATAATTATTTTATCATCATGGGTGCTGGCTTCTAAAATCATAATAATTTTTAAAACATGTATAACATTCATGATAAGGATCAACTTTACCCAGTTTTGAGATTAAATTAGAAGACAAGGCACTTAATCAAAAATAGGTTTATATTTGATATTTGAATATTATTGATTTGACCTAACAGTGTCCTTTATTCCAAAAGTATCTCTTTAAATCTATCTTCAACTCATTGTTCTATTTGCTTTCCTTATACTGCCAGTTACCCAAGATTTTCCCTGGTCTTTCCTTGAGATTCTGTCTAATACTCTACAACCATGAGTGCTTAATTTTAGCTTGATATTTCTGATCCAGTTATCCTTTTTCAGTGCATTCATTTTGAGTCAGTGGCATGACTCTTCACCATCCAGCCCCCTCATCACCCACTGCAGATCTCTGCAAAGAGTATAGGGAGGGACGACGTGGATAATTGGAAGATGAGATGTGTTCATTAACAGGAATGGTAGACTGAGGAGAAGTGGGGGTAGGGGACATGTAATGCAGCTGATTGGAAGTAGGAACTGCTATGGAATTGAAGGAGTACAGCTGTGCAGGGAGAGTAAGAGTAAATCTGAGCTCTGACAGCTCTGGCTAACAAGCAGCTAAAGATTAGAAGACAAGGCAGCAGACAAAAAATGCAGATAACCAAAAATAAACAGATTATCAAAGAAGATAAAATTGAAAATAAATGGACTTTGTGCACCAATAGCATATCCTCCAGTGTGCAGGCCTAAGCTCATTTTCCAGCAATGACTGTTGCTTCTGAACTTCATGCTCTGTGGAAGCTGTCCTCTTGTTCTAACCTGTCCAGGTCACTTGAGGTATGTCAGTGGCATGTGTTCCCCAGGTCATCCGGCAAAGATCTGTCCCTGCTTTCTAGCTTTGAACAGGACTCTTAAGCAACAGAAAGCGAATTCAATCTTGGTTTTGTGTGCTTCATTTTGTTTTTGAGTGATGATATATTCATTCAGATGGTGAGGATTCATTCTTTTTTGGAGAGGTCAGTATTTTAGCAGGAATTCCATTGTTTTAAGGTTTCAAGTATGTGGCAAAGCAAATCTGCTGAAATTAGATTTCTAACATTATTCAATCCTATTTATTTTGTTTCTCTTCAGGAATACAATTTGATATAACTTAACCTTGTGTTTTAAAAAAATATTTTATTTTTTCTTTCCAAAATTTTTTTATTAACAACTTTCATGATTATTAAAAATACTGCATCGTAATACCCTCCCTCTCCTCACTTTCCCCTTTGAAACTCCATTCTCTATCATATCCCCTCTCCATCTCAATCAGACTCTCTAATTTTGATGTCATGATCTTTTCCTCCTATTATGATGGTCTTGTGTAGGTAGTGTCAGGCACTGTGAAGTCATGGATATCCAGGCCATTTTGTGTCTGAGGGGAACACATTTTAAGAAGTCCTACCCTTCCTTTGGCCCTTATATTCTTTCTTCCACCTCTTCCGAAATAGATCCTGGGTGTTGGAAGGTGTGATAGAGATATTGCAGTAATGAGCACGCCTGTCACTTCTTTCCAGTACCATCATGCCTTCTGAGTCATCCCAAGGTCACTGCCATCTGAAAAGAGAAGATTCTCTACCAAAAGTAATAGTAGCATTAATATAAGGGTATGAAAATTAAGAGAAGTGCTTACTAGGCAGTTTGATAAGCATAGTATATACATTTAGCCAGACAACAGCAGACGTTTCACCCCTAGGACTCATGACTACCTGTTTTAGGTTTTCAGTATCAGGGATGTATTCCCTCCCATGGAGCAGTCCTCCAGTCCAATTAGAGAGCAGTTGGCTTACACCATGACAGATGTGCCACTATTGCACTCATTGGCTCATTTAGCCCAGCTGGCCAAATATAAGGCTTGCAGTGTCCACTGTTAAGTATCGTCGCGGGTGTTTTCTCTTTCTCCCATTGAACTGCAAGCAGAAAGGCTTCTTCTAGCTTTCTGTCAGCTGGTCTACATGGAGGAGGTTATCAGCTCAGATCCAGCAGGATTTCTCAGTGGCTTTGCATCCCAAGTATGTGGAGTCTTCAGCAACAGGGTCTTAGCATCTATTCCTGGTGGGAAACCAAGGGCCTTGGCAATGGCCTGTAATGTTTTGGGGGCATCAGGGACTTCCCTGGCCAACAATCTCACTGGAAGTTATCCCATTCTTGGCACTGAAAAATTTCTAGCAATAATCTACAGCTCCTGAGTGTTCTATTGTCCAAAATAGTAGGTTTCCATATGATTTATTTATGCCCTCTTAGATTTTGATTAGTCCTCCCTCCACCTTTCCTTTACTCCATCTCTTCCCCTGACCTCACTTGGGCCTTTTCACCCCCATTAATCTATTCTACTTACATGTATACAATACCATCCTATTAAGTACCCCCCTCCCTTCCTTTCTCTTACCTTTATATCTCTTTTCTAGCTTCCTGGCCTTTGCTACTGAGTTTTCTTCCTACTCACACAGAAGTCCAATCATCTGTAGGTAGGATCCACATATGAGAGAGAATATGTAATTCTTTGCTTTCTGGGCCTGAGTTACCTCACTTAGTATGATCCTTTCCAGATCCATCCATTGTCCTGAAAATTTCATAACTTCATTTTTCTTTACCACTGAGTAGAACTCTATTGTATAAATGTGCCATATCTTCCTTATCCACTCATCATTTTAAATCCTATATGATTCATTTCCTTTTGTAGACACAAAAACACAGATCTCACCTCAAAAAGAATAAATGTTTGTTTATTCTGGAACTAAAAATGAGTGGATATGGCATGAAAACACAAATCTAGGACATCCCAAATACCATGTTCCAATGTGATTACAGTTTCATGAAGTTGTTTTTTTTTTTTTTTTTTTTTTTTTTTTTTTTTTTGCTATCAGAACAAGGAAAGTCTTAATCAATATACTTTAAAATAATATGCTACTGGAAACATCACATAGGTAGCTTACCACACAGCAGGGAAATCTCTCCTATAGGTGCTAGCTGAAGTTTCTGTTGCATAACAAATTCCTCTGAATTGAAATACTCCCTCATAGAAGGAGGAGCCAGTCAAGAGTTCAACAGTCTGGGAGAGTTGAAACTTAAAAGGTCACATGACCACTTCCCAAAAGTACAGGCACTACACAGTAAGTAGCTATTGAGGGGGCAGACTCTGACCAGCATTTTCTAGTAATATTATAAATTGAAAAGGTTGCATATCCCCTTTTGAAGGATAAATAAAGATAAACAACTGCTTTGCGGAAACTACAACCAGCAGAGCTGGCAACAAATTCTGCAGCATGCTCCAGGAATTCAGCTTCCATGAGTCATCATGGGTGGGTGGGTAGACTTTTTAGAGACACAGCTGCCTTTGAGTCAGCCTGTTCTGTAAGTAACCCCCATAAATTCACTGGTTGACCAAAAGTGGTTTTTGTACAATTGAGCTTTGGTCTGTCATTTGTGCCATATCAGAGGTAAATAGATGTGTGCTTGTATCTCCCCAGGGGAAAAGTTTTTTATGACACCTTTTCAGCCTTTGGGTTGATGAAACCCCAAAAGTCCATCTGTACATTGAAAACAGGATTTTAGCTTATGGTCACCAAGATGTTGGGTTTACCCAAAAATAAGTAATGACTGGCTACTTAGAAGGCAAGATTACATAAGGTAATGTGGCTTCCAAGCTGTAACATTCCACTCTTCAGTGACAAAAGCTCTAATCAGCAAGTTTGACTTGTAGAATGTTTGACTAAAGTGTGGCTTTTCCCTAGAAATTTGGATTTACACTTAATTTTTTATATTAATAATTTTCATACATAAACATAAGGTATATTGACTATACTCTCCTCCCATTAACTTTTGTTGTCCCTCTTCCTCTTTCCCATTTCCACTGAATCTCTTCTTTCCAGAAAGTTATCCTTTTATTTTGATGTCTTTCATCATTGATAATGAAATGCTACTGGGCCCTATATGATACTGGTCTTGTATAGGGAATGACAGTCACTGTGAGTGCATAAGTAAAAAGGCCACTATTCATGTCCGGAAGACATTTTAAAGCACCCTCCACATCTCATTCTTACATTCGTTCTGTCTCCTCTTCTGCAATATTCCCTGATCTTGGAAGCTGGGATATATATTCCATTTAGTGTTGAGCACTACACACTCACCTACTATTAGTACTTTGATGAAATTTGCTCTCTTCAGTAGGCCCTGCCATCTGTAATATTAAGCTTCTTTAACCAAAGGTGACAGTAGCCCTGATCAGTGCATATAAACATAAATATTTAGAGGGCAACTTGATGGGAACAACATATCCATTTCACTAAACATCAGAGTGAGACAGAATCTTGAAGTATTTTTAATTTACATTTCTCTGATGGCTACTAATGATCATTTAAAAATATTTATTAACCATTTTTATTTCTAATTTGGAGAACTCTCTTCAGTTCCAGAATCCATTTTTCAAATGGATTGTTTGATTTCTTATTGTTTTATTTTTTAATTTATATTTTCTTTTTATTTATTTGAGATAGACAGAGACAGAGAGAAGGAGAAGAAAGAGAACAGGCAAGCCTGGGCCTCCAGCCACTGTAAATGAACCCCAGACACATGTGCCAGCTTGTGCATCTGACTTATATGGGTTCCTGAGGAATCTGTCCTGGGTCCTTTGGCTTTGCAGGCAAGTGCCTTAACCACTAAACCATCTCTACAGCCCTATTTTTGTGTTGTTTATATGTGTTTGATATTAATTTCCTGTGAGATGTACAGCTGAAAAAGATTTTTCCAATAATGCAAGCTGCTTCTTCACTCAATTAACAGTTTACTTTGTTGTGTAAAAAATCTTAATCTTATGAGGTCACATTTGTTGATTATGTAACTTATTTTCATAGTGGGAAGAATATTATTTACAAAGTTCTTAATTGTACCTGTATGTTGAGTTGTTTCTTTGAATTTTTCTTTGAATTTTTCCTCTGGCAATTTCAGAATTTCAGGTTTTAGCAAGGTCTACCAATCCACTTGGAATCAATTCTTATATATGGAAAGAGAAGGATTGTGAACTAAAATTCTTTATTTCTCTCTAACTCCCAATATCTTCATCAATTTCTCACTTAAAATTTTCAATGTAGATGTTACTCATTTCCTTAGGTTTATTCCATGGTGTTTTTGAAGCAAATGTAAATGGCATTCTTCCTTGATTTTATTCTTAGCATGTTTATTATTGCTATATAAGAAGGCTACTAATTTCTGTGTTATTGTGTTTGTCATCTCTAAAAGTTTTCTGGTGGGATCTTTAGGATCTCTTAAATACAGGTTCATATAATCTGCCAGTAAAGATAATTTGGCTTCCTCTTTTACTATTTGTATACTTTTAATTTGATTCTCTTATTGCTCTAGCTAAGACTTCCAGTACTAAATTGAAAAATTTGGAGAAAAGGGACACACTTGTCTTTTTCTTGACTTAAGTAGAAAAGTTTCAAGTTATTCCCCATTTAGTAAAATGTTAGTTATGAGATTATTTTATATAGCCTTTATTATACTGAGATATGCTCTTTCTGTTTTCAGTTTCTTCAGGACTCTTATCATGAGATAGGATGTTGTATTGTGTCAGATAACGTTGTTGCTTCTATTAAGATTATCAAAAGATTTTTTTTGTCCTTGAGTAAACTTGTATGTCATAATTACATTTATTGTTCCTGTACTGACAAACATTATGCACCTAAATCAACATGGTCATGATGATAGATCTTTTTGATGTGTACTTGAATTCCATTTGCAAATATTTTCTTGAGAATATTTGCATATATGTTCATGAAGGACATTATTCTGTAATTTCACTTTGTGTTCTGTCTTTGTCTAGTATTGGTATTGGGGTAATAATGGCTTCATAAATAGTGTGTGGTAGTGTTTCATCTTTTTTGCCATTTTAAGGAATAATTTCAGAAGAACTCATATCATTTCTTCTTTGAAGGTCTGGTTAAAATTTGTGAGTAAAATCCCTCTGAGCCTGAACTTTTTTAGTTTGGAGATTTTTAGGATTTTTTTTCACGGTTATTGCTAGCTATTGGTCTCTTTAAATGGCTTGACTCATGTTGGATTAATTTTGGTAGGTAATATGTACCTTAAAGTATAGTGGAGTATATGTTTTTAAGGTATGTCCTTATGATTTTCTGAATTTCATTGGCAGGTTTTGAGCTGGCTCTCTTTTAGTTCTATTAATTGGAGTCTTCTATTTGTTTATTTTGTTTAGTTTTACTAGAAGTTTATTGATCTTGTTTTTCATTTCAAAGAACCAACTCTTTGTTTCATTTCTTCTTTGCATTGTTGCTTTGTATTGCATTTCATTAATTTATGTTCTGATTATAGTCATTTTTTTCCTGCCTACTGATTTTTGGCTTGGCTCATTCTTATTTTTCCAAGACGCTAAGGTGAATAATAAAGGTACCTATTTAAGATCTTTGTAATTTCTTAATGTAGTCATTTAAAGTTATACATTTTCCTCTTGGAGCTATCTTCATTGTATCCCATAGTTTTTGATATAATATATCTTCATTATTACATGATTCTACTATTATTTTTATTTAGTTCTTGCATTTTCAATAGTTCCTTCTTCATTAAGTAGTGTGCTGTTTAATTGCTATGATTTTGTGTGGGTTCTATAGCCTGTCTTGCTCTTGTTAAATATTTTTATTTCATTGTAATCAAATACATTAAAAGGAATTATTTCAATATTTTGTATTTGAAAAATGCTTGTGTCTTAATACATAATCCACTTTAGATAATTTTCCACATGTTACTAAAAAGTATTCTGTAGCATTTTGGTGGAATTTTCTATAGGTATCTACAAGCCTTCTGTGGTGGTTTGATTCAGGTGTCCCCCATAAACCTAGGTGTTGTGAATGCTAGCTCCCCAGCTGATGGATATTTGGGAATTAATGCCTCCTGGAGGGAGTGTATTGTTGGGGGCGGGCTTATGGGCTTTATAGCCAGTTTCCCCTTGCCAGTGTTTGGCACACCCTCCTGTTGCTGTGGTCCATCTTCTGTTGGCCAGGGGGTGATGTCCACCCTCTGCTCATGCCATCGTTTTTCCCTGCCATCATGGAGCTTCCCCTCGAGCCTGTAAGCCAAAATAAATCTCTTTTTCCCAGAAGCAGCTCTTGGTTGGGTGTCTTCTACCAGCAATGCGAACCGGACTGCAACAGTAAAGTGGTACCGAGGAGTGGGGTTGCTGCTAGACACCTGACTATGTGGCTTCGGCCTTTTGGAGCTGATTTTCAAGAGGAATGTGGAAGGAGTTGAAACCTTGGCCTAAGAGATGCCTTGCAGTGCTGTAAGTACAGCCTGATGGACTATTCTGGTCAGAGCTGAAAGACCTGAATGCAATAAGAACTATGGACTGTGAGGTTTGGTTTATGAGGGTGAGAAAGAGCTGTGCCTGGACTGGGCTAGCAGTTTGTGTGAGAAGCTTGCTCTTGTGCCCATGTCCTGAGAAGTTGTGCAGGGTTGCTTTGCGTAGAAATGGACTGGTGTGAGCAAAGGGATATGGCACAGAAAGAAAAATCTTTGGGTGAACTCTTGCCCGTTCAGCTGCAACTGAGAGATTACAACCTTTGAGACCGGGCTAGCTGACCTGCGCTGGGGCAACAAGAAGAATGCAGACTCTTTTGAAGGGGCCTGAGTGCTCAAGGAGTCCTATTCTTCAAAGTCTGCTTTATTACCCCCTGGATTAACAAATTGGCACCCTACCTGGTATTGTGGAGTATAAGAAATGCTGGAAAGAGGGTCATTGAGTTTGCAACACGGTCTTGTGTTTTGGAAATGGCCATGGGCAGTGTGAAGCGGGTTTGCTGGTTGCCTGCATAGAGACCCCATGGGGCCATGAAGATGAACCGTGGCTTGCAGTGGAGACCCAGTGGAGATGCCAGGACCATGAGATGGCTGCCGAGGAGCTGCCGGCCCCGATGAAGTTTTCCAGGACTGTGAGTAGCCTAGCTGGAGGGGCGGAATTGGAATGCCAGAGACTTGTCACTGGTTTGAGTTGCTGGACTTGAAGCTACAGAGTTTGATGTTTGCCCTGGTTGTTTTAAATCTTGTATTGGTTGAATGTTTCTTTGCTATGCCCAATGTCATCTTTTGCAGTGTGAATATTTATTCTGTGCCATTATGGGTTTTTTGAGGTTATTTTTTGGTATTATGGCTCAGTTAAAATATCTTGGACTATGGGGATGTATGAACATCATTGGAATTGATTAAAAACTATGGGGACTTTTAAAGTCAGACTGAATGCATTGTATTTTACATCATGTATGGATATCAGTTTATGGGGGCCAGGGGCAGAATGTGGTGGTTTGATTCAGGTGTCCCCCATAAACCTAGGTGTTGTGAATGCTAGCTCCCCAGCTGATGGATATTTGGGAATTAATGCCTCCTGGAGGGAGTGTATTGTTGGGGGCGGGCTTATGGGCTTTATAGCCAGTTTCCCCTTGCCAGTGTTTGGCACACCCTCCTATTGCTGTGGTCCATCTTCTGTTGGCCAGGGGGTGATGTCCACCCTCTGCTCATGCCATCGTTTTTCCCTGCCATCGTGGAGCTTCCCCTCGAGCCTGTAAGCCAAAATAAATCTCTTTTTCCCAGAAGCAGCTCTTGGTTGGGTGACTTCTACCAGCAATGCGAACCGGACTGCAACACCTCCTTTTTTTTCTATAATGCATTTAATCAAGATGGTTCTGTTTATTTTCTGCAAGGATGACCTCAGAATTGATGAGAATGTGTTGAAATCATCCACTAGGATTAATCTATGACTTTACAACTGAATCTGACATATTTGATATCAATATGTTTAGACTTATAATGTTGAATTTTTTCCTTAATCAGTTCAAAGTGAGTTTCTCAATTTCTTCTGACTAATGGTGGTTTGAAGTCTCTCCTGTTAGGTATTAGAATAGTGTTATATGCTTATTTATTATGCCCATTCACTTGAAATACTAATTTTCATCCTTTCATTCAAGAATATTTATCATTTATGGAATAGTATATTTCTTGGAGCCAAAAAACAGAAGTATATTATTTTTAAATGTATTTGGCTAATATGTGTCTATACCATGTTTAAATGTTTTTTGTAATTTATTCTATTTTTTAAGTTATTTAAACTTTTTATTTATTTGAGAGTGGCAGACAGACACACAGAAAGAAAAAGGCAGATAGAAAGAAAGAGAATGGGTGTGCCAGGACCTCTAGCCACTGCAAACAAACTCCAGATGCATGTGCCACCTTGTGCATCTGGCTTACGTGGGTCCTGGGGAATCAAGCCTCGAACTGAGGTCCTTAGGCTTCACAGAGCCTGGAACCAAGGTCCTTAGGCTTCAAAGGCAAGCACTTAACCACTAACCCATCTCTCCAGCCCCTGATATTTTATTATTACTTATTGATTTGAGAGAGAGAGAAAGAGGCAGAGAGAGTAAGAGAATGAATGGGCACATCAGGACCTCTAGCCATTGCCAAAGATCTCCAGACTCATGCCCATCTTATGCATCTGGCTTATGTGGGTACTGGAGAACAGAACCTGGGTCCATAGGCTTTGCAGACAAGCACCTTAACTGCTAAGCCATATCTCCAGCCCCTGTCTATACATTTTGATTAGAAAATGTTGGATCTATGTATTTTTATTTCTATCCAGTACAAGGGATTCCTCTGGCTGAGTGATCAAAAATTCCTTTAGCCTGTTTTTATCATGGTAAGTTTTTATTTCTCTTTCAATTATACCAGTTAGCTTTGCTAGCTACAGTAGTCTGAGTTAGCAGTTGTTGCCTTTAAGAACTTGAAATACATTCTTCCAAGCTTTCCTTGTTTCCAGTGTTTTTGTTGGAGAAATCAATTGCCATTCTGATGGTCCCACCTTTATTAATGATTTATTTGTGAGTGTTGCTACTAGAGATACATTTTATTTCTTCTGTATAATTAGTATTTTAATTATAGTATATTGAGGGAAGTTTCTTTTCTGGTCTTATCTGTTTTGTGTTCACAGTGCACCCCATATCTGCATTGGCTTTCCTTTTTCTAATTTTGGGAAATTCTCTTCTATGATTTTGTTGAGAAGACTTAATATGCATTTAGACTGAAATTGTTCCATGCTAAGAATTCTAAGATTTGACCTCTTTATCATGCCCTGAATGTTTTGAAATTTCCACTCACTTTCATATTAAGATATCTTTTTTCATGTTAGGATGTTTTAAATCCTTTTCATTTTCTTCAGGCTCAGATATTCTGACCTATTCTCAATCCATTCTACTGGAAAGGTTTTCTACAAAGTTTTCACATATTGCATTTTTCATATGAGATATTCTGAAAAAAAAGGGAAAAATATTTATATTTACTCCCTAGGAATAGTAAGGAATCTAGACAGGAATGAGGGAAGAAAAATAATGAGACCAATTATTCACAACATTTTTTGTGTGCATAGTCTTGCTTAAATATATTATATTTTCCAGGGTTTCCTTAAGTTTCCAAAAAAGTTGCTATTTTATCCTTCACACAAATATAATTAGATATACTTCTTATGATTGTTCTAGATTATATAGTTTGGTATATAAAGTCAAACCTCTTACTTAAATTTAAGGAAACAAAGATTAAAACAAACAATTACTATAGGCAAAGTGATATTATTCATTTTGTAATAGAAGATGAGCCACTAGAAGTAAGAAATTTATGAAATGTGAGTTACAAATATATCTCCTGATATTTTTATATATTTTGATTTATCTAAAGATTTAATAGTGAACTGAAATTAATATGCTCTATAGATTACTGAAAGTTATTAAGGGCTTAGTTTGACTGTTTCATGGATGTTGATCTTTGTTTGAGGTTTCTTACATAAAACCCTTATCTAGAATCAGCTGACAGTTTGGTCTGACACTGAATTTAGCCATGAGTTTCCTGAGAGTTTCTATTTCTTTGCATGTGCACTTGCCACTCTGGATCTCATATTTAGCAGCCCATTCTGTTTCAGAAATCATGAGGACAATCTGTCCTTTGTCCTTGCTGTTCACTGTTCCCAATTATTCACGGGCGTGTCTTAGCCTCAGTACTCTCTGCTCAGCAATGCTGCTCACTACTAAGTTTTCAGTGACAAGCAATGGCCCATTCACAGCCAGGACAAATTTTAGGGTCAACTTTGTGCCACAATTATTGCTGTCAATTTTGTTTTACAACTATGTACAAAAAGCAAAAAGGGAAAACTTCAAGCCAGCTCATGGATAGGGGCTTCACTAGCACATTAGTGACTAAGTTTAGGGTGTGAGTTTGCAGGAATGGATGGATTGAGGGTTCCAAAGATTATAATCAGGAAGCTAAATATTTTGATAACTCCAATCTATGTTAAGTATTGATCTCATTTTTACATCAGCTTTATTTTATCTGACTTAAAGATGGCAAGAGGTACTATAGGCTTACCTGGTATTTCCAATAATACATTTCTTATTATCCTACAAAAATGTGAGCCAAATACCCCAATTTTCCTCCACAGGTTATTTTACAAATATCAGATTAATTGTTAACTTCAATAACATGAAGAACAGTTGTCCGGGATCCATTAAAGGAGAAATATGGTATTTTCATGAAAACCACAAAAAAGTTTTCCATAATAAATGCATTCTTGGGCTGGAGAGATGGCTTAGCGGTTAAGCGCTTGCCTGTGAAGCATAAGGACCCCAGTTCGAGGCTCGGTTCCCCAGGTCCCACGCTAGCCAGATGCACAAGGGGGCACACGCGTCTGGAGTTCGTTTGCAGAGGCTGGAAGCCCTGGCGTGCCCATTCTCTCTCTCTCCCTCTATCTGTCTTTCTCTCTGTGTCTGTCGCTCTCAAATAAATAAATAAAAAAAATTAAGGGCTGGAGAGATGGCTTAGCGGTTAAGCGCTTGCCTGTGAAGCCTAAGGACCCTGGTTCGAGGCTCAGTTCCCCAGGTCCCACCTTAGCACAAGGGGGCGCACGCGTCTGGAGTTTGTTTGCAGAGGCTGGAAGCCCTGGCGCGCCCATTCTCTCTCTCTCTTCCTCTGTCTTTCTCTCTGTGTCTGTTGCTCTCAAATAAATAAATAAATAAATTTAAAAAAAAAAATTAAAAAAAAAATGCATTCTTCCATGGACAGAATGAAGAAAGATGTTAGGAAGAAATAATGAATATGATAACTGCACTTACCACATTTAAAAAAAAATCAGGATAAATAATAATATATTGTTTCTCAGCAAATTATATAAAATGATATAAAGAGATTGGGGGTACTTAATATTACTTAATATATGTAAGTAGAAGAATAGATTAATGGGAGTAAAAAGGCCTAAGTGAAGTCATGGGAAGAAATTGAATAAAGGAAAGGTAGAGGGAGGGCTAATTAAAATCGAAGAGGATATAAATAAGTCAAATGGAAACCTACTTTTCTGGACAATGGAACACACAGGAGGAGGAGATTGTTACTAGAAAATTTTCAGTGCCAGGGAGGGAATACCTATTGATATTATATGGTTGCTTTGATTATTTATGATTATTTCTACTATCATTTTATTTAATTATTAATATTATTTTGGCTTTTAAATATTTTATTTATTTATATATTTGAGGGAAAGCAAGACACATGCAGACAGAGACACACAAAGACAGAGAATGGATGTGCCAGGACCATCAGCCACTGCCAACGAACTTCAGAGGCATGTACCACCTTGTGCATCTGGCTTATGTGTGGCTTGGGGAATAGAACTGGGGTCCTTTGGCTTTGCAGGCAAGTGCCTTAACTGTAAACCATCTCTCCAGCCCTGTTATTTTATTTATTTATTTTTTTTGAAGCAGGGTCTCAGTATAGCCCAGGCTGAATTTGACCATACTTTGTAGCCTTAGCTAGCCTCAAATTTATAGCATTCCTCCTATCCAGCTTCCCAAATACTGAGATTGAAGGCATCAGCCATCTTTTCGAGATTTATTTTCTTATTTTAAAACACAGTGTAAAGACACAAAGCAATAAAGATCTTATAAAAATGTTCCAATCCATCAGTCTGTGGCAAATGTTTAAATTAATAGAGCAAAAAGATGTTTTCCAGAGGCTAACCAGTTCATGTCATATGGAATTACAGACTTCATTTAAGGATATTGAACTCTGCAGTCTAATAAAAGTGTCAGCTCATCCTTTAGAATGTACAAATGATGGGGCTTTCTGAAAGCTGTGTGTGCTGCTGCACACATGCCCTTATGTTGGAAAGCTCAGGTAGCAGACACTACAGTTGTATTCTCAGAAATAATTTAACTTTCAGTGTTTGCTCCCAAAGCACCCATAGTAAATTCTGTGTAAATACCACCATCTTCCTTTAAGGTAATGCATCAACTTACCCTTTTCTCTAATGGGAAATTTTCAGAAACAGTCATACTCCAAAAATGGGTTAGTCTTTCCTTAGTTGTAGATAAGATACCTAGTTTGTCTGCTGTTTTTGCAATATTGGATTTAAAAAATTATGAGATTACCATTGTCAATAAAAAAAAATGAGAAGTTTTAAAATACTGAGCTCTTTTCTCCATACAAAAACATTACTTTCTAATGAAGATGGTTTATGAGCTACACATTTTTAGTACCTTTCTCTCTCTCAAAATTCTATTGGAATAAATGGCTACCAATAAATTTCAATTTATTTCTCCATTTTAAAACTAGGATGGTATCATGAGGTCTGAGCAGTGAGGAGCTCATAGACCTAACAAAGCAGGTGTCCTGAAGAGCCTGACAATAAAATCACATTCATGTGGGCTCCAGAAATAGGACCAAGCAGGAGGTAGCACAGAGCATAGGGTGGGATGAAACCAGATATCAAGAAAATGGAGAGACAAACTGTGAAGTATGTCAGGTATTATAGTAGGTTATGTCTAGAGTATAAATACAGTATAAATAGTTATGTGAGCTTACATTTAAATAAATAAGAGGAGAGGACTAGGTTTGTGAATTGTGAACACATATATTGTAGTTACGTTTTAAATTTATTTATTTGAGAAAAAGAACAAGACAGACGCATTCCAGGGCCTCCATCTGCTGCAAATGAACTCAAGATGCATGGGCCACCTTGTGCATTTGGCTTATCTGGGTCTTGAGGAATTGAACTGAGGTCCTTTGGCTTTGCAGGCAAGCACCTTAACTACTACGCCATCTCTCCAGCCTCTGTACTTAAGTTTTTATTCCTGGAACAAAACACTTGACCAAAAACAGCTGATCAGAGGAAAGGGGTTGTTTTAGCTTATAGTATAGAAGGAAATTATAGCATGTCAGGGAAAGGATGGTAGAACAGAGGTTGATATCACGTCTTGCCACAGCAGCTTGCAGAAAGTAGCAAGAGTGAGCTGAGTTCTGGTATAGGAAAAGCTGTCTATAACATCCTAAGGCTATTGCTAGCCACACACCTCCTTTAGCTAGGCTCCACCTACCATACTGCCACCAGCTTGGGACCAAACATTGAAAATAGATCAGTCTATGTGGGACATCTGATTCCAGCATACACTGGAGTTATGTAGCCACACCTTACTTATCTTGTATTATTAGTCAGGGTTCTATAGTGGAACAGAACAGACAAGAATGAATTTGTATTATAAAGATTTAATGAATTAATTTACTGTGAAATTTGCAATCCTACAATAACTATATCCAGGATTGAACATTGGAGAACCTAGTAGCTGCTCAGTGTAGACTTGTAGAAGGCTGGATTCTTTAGCAGCCTCAATCTAGGACTGAAGGCTTGGAGTATTTCTGGAGAGCTGCTAATCTTCAGTTCACCTGTAAGTGTGATTAAAATTGGTTTCAATGTTTATGAAGAAGAGCTTAAAGAGGGTAATATGTGAAAGATTCAATAGTGATGGCAGTTAGGCAAAAGTCACACCCATGAGTAGCATGGACAGGAGGAATGACAAGGCTCATAGAGCTTCTGCATATGTAGTTCACTACTGAAAGGGCTTCTCACTGAGAAAGAATGACTTTAGCTTTAATGAACCCTTACTGGAAACACCTTCAAAGACCCTCACAAGAGTCATATTTATTATTGATTTCTAAAACTGATAAGTTGAAAACAAAACAACCATTGCACATATCTTAACTTAAACATCTACACCATATATTAATTTTTCTGGTTGCTTGTCTCAAAGTATAGTTTTAAAATATTTCACTATGATAAGATGCCAATTATCCTATCATATTCAAACTTTGCTTACTTGATTTTCTTCACATGTTATTTTTAGTCTAGTTCTTTGAATATACTTTCTTTCTGTGTTTTTAAGATTATGTAAGTAGTCAAACATTAACTTTATTTTTTTTTAACTGTCAAGGTCAGTTGATCAACTTAAAGAGACTTTGGAAGAACTGCTTGGCTTCTTTGGTTTCTCTCTATTAATTGTGCCATCTTTTAGGATGAATCAGGGTCTTACTGACTACTTGGCTCCTTTTATAGAATGCATGCTGGTTTAACCTCAGTCTCCATGGCATCTCTGATCACGAGGACAGATAAAACACCAAAGCTGCAGAACCTTATGACATCATTTCCTGGGGCTTGGTTGACCTGGTGGCAGAGACCAAAATTTTGGCTGTCTTTTTAGACTCCTGTATCTTCATGGCTTTGGCCTCTAAGAATGATCGTTGAATACCCTAGTCAGTTATATCAGACAAGGAAAACTATGAATATAGGCCACATATGATCACCTTTTTCTGTTTATAAAACAGATCTAGGGCTGGAGAGATGGCTTAGCGGTTAAGTGCTTGCCTGTGAAGCCTAAGGACCCCGGTTCGAGGCTCGGTTCCCCAGGTCCCACGTTAGCCAGATGCACAAGGGGGCGCACGCGTCTGGAGTTCGTTTGCAGAGGCTGGAAGCCCTGGCGCGCCCATTCTCTCTCTCTCCCTCTATCTGTCTTTCTCTCTGTGCCTGTCGCTCTCAAATAAATAAATAAATAAATAAATAAATTTAAATAAATAAAACAGATCTAGCTGGATAAAGGTATTAAATTAGTAGTTATTGGTCAATCATTTTTAAACATATAACTTTAGTTATATGATGATATTGTATATAATCATATTATTCCTTTCTTTTTCAGGTTGGGTATCAAATTTGTCCCAAATTTGGCAAATACATTTGAGAGGTAAATCATCATGAATCATTGGGGAATAAGGACTGCTCAATTTTGGAGTTACTTGGATTCATAGGAATCAAGACCCAAGAACTTTCTGGGAAGTGGCATAGTTAGTTTAACCAAGTTGCTGAGTTTCCTTAGTCAGCAGGATTAAGGTTCTTGACTGGTGAAAATCAGGACCCACACAGTTTATGAAAATCAAGATTTGGCTTTGTAAATTAATTCTCTACTATCTTTTGGAAGCAATTGCTCAATACTGCACTCATCTCCTCACCCATCAGTTTGTAACATCCATGTCTATTTCATAAGAGAGTTGTAAGAATATCATGAGTTCACACTTAAAGTAACTTATAACACTTTGTCACAGAGTTTTGGCAATATGAGGAATGGTAATTATTTCTAATCTGAGATAGAATTAAACTTAATAGTATGTTAAAATGAAACAATGGGAAAATAAACCATGATATAAAGTTAACCAAATAAAAGCATATTTAAATGAATAGTTAATAGGAATAATGAAACCCAATTGTGAAAATATTTTAAAATTAAGGCAGGAATTCCAGTGCTACTTGATATAACAGGTAACATCTTCTAATAAGTGACATAAATAGGAAGTTTTGAAACAAAGCACCTTGACATACTAAAATGTAAAATTAATTTTTTATATATGTAAATAGAAACACATATTACTCAGGGTGGAAAGGCCTAAATGAGGTCAGGGGAAGAGACTGAGTAAAGGTATGGTGGGGGGAGGGTTAGTCAAAATCTAAGAGAGTATGAATAAGTCATATGGAAACCCAATTTTTGGACAACAATGCATTCAGAAGCCATAGATTGTCACAAGAACATTTTCAGTACCAGGGATGGGATACCCTCCAATGAGTTGTTGGCCAGGGAGGTCCCTCATGCCTCCAAAACATTACAGGTCATTGCCCAGGCTCTTGATTTCACTGCTTAGATGGTAAGACCCTATTATTGAAGACTACATGCTTGGGCTGCAAGGTCACTGAGAAATCTTGCTGAAGCTGAGCTGAAAACCTCCTCCCTATAGACAGCTAACAGAAAGCTGGAAAAAGCTATATTGCATGGACTCCATGGGAAAGAGAAAAGTCATCAGCGGAAATAAACAGCAGTGGGCACTGAAAGCCTTATGGCCAGCCAAGCCAAATGTGCCAATAGTGGCATGTCTGTTATGGGGAAATCCAACTGCTCTCTAGTTGGACTTTGACAATTGGGAAAGACATTAAATAGATAGGTCTTATAACTCTTACTCATGCTGAATGGAAGACATAGGCCATAATTATTTTTATTTAAATATCTTCTATCATTTTGTATAGCAAATGTTAACATACTATTTATATACAACTTCATCCTTTCAAATAATATTTTAGGATTTTCTAGGGCTCACAGTTGTACAGCCCTCAGTACATTTTCTTAGTCTCTTCAGTGGGCTTATTAGCAACTTCTCACTCCCTTCCATTATAAACCTAGGCAGCTACTTACCTACTTTTAGTTATTCTATTATGAACACTTCATATGGAAGGAGTAGAACAATGTATGGGATTTGATTTGTGGCTTATTTCTTCTAATGTAATGTTTTTGAAATTTATTTCTGTCATAACATATGTTAGTAAATCATTCCTTTTTATGATTGAAAAATAGTCCAACATTAGTAAGCTGCTAAACATTTGGAATGTTTTTACCTGATTATCATGAATAATACTGATATAGATATTCATATATAAGTTTACAGTTGGGCATATATGTTTATCTTGGGCAAGTACACAATAATGGTTGGACTATATTATAAATTATTATCACTGGGTGAAGAATGAACTGTTTTATCAAAAAGCTTCTGTACAATTTTATGATATTATTACCCATTGTACAGAAAATTCCTCAAAATTGAAATTCAAATCCTGAAGGGAGGAAAGAATCAATAGGTTAGTAAGTCTGGGAAAGCTGAAAATTAAAATGTCACAGGACCACTCCTCAAGGTTATGAGATCAGTAAACAACTGTTGAGGGTCAGACATTGACCAATATTGTATAGCAATTTTCTCTGAATTGAAATATTCCTTCTTCAGGGAAGAAGGGATGTTCAGAAGACATGGGAGGTCAAGTCTAAGAGAGCTACACGACCTCTCCCTAAGACTGTATAAAGAGTACATGACTTCTTGAGTTAGAGGCGTTCTGACCAACTGCCTGCAAGTATGACCATGTGCTCCAGAGTCCATGAGCTGTAAACTATGCTTGGGTGAGCTTTTTGGTATTGCAGCTGCCTTTGAATTACCAATGTTCCTATAAGCAATACCTCATCCTGATTTGTAAGTAACCTCAATAAACTCATTGGTTTACCAAAACTGGTTTTCATGCAATCATTATTGACCAACAGTCTATGCCCTATATGGGGTGAATAGTCATGTGTTCACACCTCCCCTGGGAAAAAAATGTGACATCATTATGTATGTGACCCCATTCATTCTCTAACTTTAGTAACAGTTATTACTTATTGTATTATATTCTATCCAAATTGATATTTCCTTACAATTTCCCTAATGATTAAATATGCTGAAAATATTTATGTATGCTCATTGATATTCATGTAATTTATTTTTACTGGACTACTTTTTAAAATGATTTTTATTAGAATCTATCACTTATTTGATGGGATTTTTATCATTTTAACATTGGATTCTACTATCTTAAAAAAAAACAGCCTTCTAATATTGCTGAAATTGCATTCATTCTTCTTATATTGGATCCTCCACGCATCAACAATTTGAATATAAAATTATATCTAGGACTTATATAGAGGCTGAGATGACTCTGTTGATCAAATTTGGGCCTAATTATAGCTATGCAACAACTTTCAGTATTTGAATACATGAAAATAAGAATTATTTAAATCTGTATTTTCTTCCAATAAAATTTATGATTTCCAATGTCTAAGTACTAAAATGATTTACCCAACATATATTTAAGGTCTGGGAAAATGGTTTATGGCTAAAAACATTTGCATGTAAAGACTGCCAGTTCTGAAAATATATACATACACCAAATATATACATAAACCAAATATAAAAATGGTACTAGTGTCTGATGTTTCTTTGCAGTGGTAAGAGACCCAGGGACCAGCAAACATAAATAAACAAAAAATAGAAAGTATAACTCTAAATCTTTTATGTTTTAATGTTTTACAAATTCATTGCTTTCACAGCTTTACTCATAGGATGCTTATTGTTAATGTATAGAAATAAAATTGTGTTTTGTTTTGAAGTTCTGTGGGTGGGACTCAAGCCATCAGTTACAAAATCATGTATTCTACAACTGAATTATATTCCCTGTATCCTAGTTTACTTAGAAAAATAATTGCTGTAATATTAAGAATAATTGTAGATAAAATCCATGCCACAGATACCCTTTTCTTATCCCTCATACTAAGGGTATGTATTTCATTTTTTTTTTTTTTGCCAGACTGAGAAGCTATATACTATACCTAGTATCTTCATATTTTCATTGTGAAAGGGTGTTAGATTTTGTGTAAGCCTTGATTTTGAAAATTGAAATGAGCATGCTGTTTGAGTGTATTATTTTATGATATTCTTTCTTAAGATAAATTATTAGATGAATTATTTTGATATATTAACAGTCACAGTGTTAATATTTTCACTATTGTTAGATGGGGTTTATTGTTCTTCAGTTTAGGATTCCATAGCTATGTTTATCAAAAAATTCATATGCGGTTCTCACTTCTTATGGAATATTTGGAGATTGTTTAAAATATTTTATTATATTCATTTCAGAGAAAGAGAGAGAGAGAGAGTCAGGGGAGCTGTACACCAGGGCCCCTTGCCACTGCAAACAAATGCCTAATGCAGGTCCGGCTTGTGCTGCTGGTTCTTGATGGGTACTAGGAAATTGAAATTGGTCTGGTATGTGCCTTTGAGCACCTACCCAGCCCTGGGTAGTTTATTTTGTATCAGTTTATGAGGAAAATGCTTGTCTGATGTCACTAGTTATGGAATGTTTACCCTTTTCCACTTTTTGAAAGAATTTGAAAACAGTGATAATTCCTTCTTAAACCTTTGATTTACAAAGAAAGCAGAAAAACTATATGAATTAGAAATTTCATTTTAAGAAGCTTAAAAATGATAATTTATTTAATTTGCATATTGAATTCAGTTTTTATTTCTTAAATTAGTGTGGCAATAAGCATCTCTCTAGAAATGTATCCCTATCATAAGATTATCTATTTTGTTATCATATATGGTTGTCCTCAATATCTACAAGGAATAGGTGAAAGGACTTCCTATAGAAAGCAACATTGTCAGGTACCTGAGTCCCTTATATAAAGTGGTGATTCACTGGTATATAGCCTGCACATATCCTTAACTGTATTTGAAATCATTTCTAGTTTATTTATAATACATAATACAAGCTAAGGCTATATACATAGTTGTGGGGCTGGGAGATAGCTCAGTGGAAAAAGCACTTGCTATGCATGTATAAGCATATGTGTTTCAATTTTCAGGCTTCATATAAAGCCAGATACTATAGCATGAGTGTCTGCAATACTGGCATGCCCAGGGTGAGAAGAGAGGCAGGGGCAGCAGGAGCTGGTATGCCAGCTAGCATGGTGAACACAACAGTGAACAATGTGAACAAGTAAGTCTGCCTCAAACAAGCTGGAAGGTGAGAACTGACACTTTGATGTCTGCCCTTGCACCAAGGCATGTGGAAACACACACACATATCACACATACAATTATATTATTGCTCTAGGGAATGACAAGAAAATAAAAGCCTAAATCTATTGAGCATACATATTCTATATTTTCAATTATAATGGTTTGGATTCATGGGTGTGGAGCCTTTGGAAATGGAAAAAACAGCAATGAAGCAAGCTGACTAAGCCTCTCAGGGCGTATACTTACCACCATATTTGGATTTTGTTTTTTATAAGTCTTGTGTATCTTCATTCTTTCCCAGTTCCAGTGATTTTAGTGTTGTCTCTTTTCTGGCCAGTCTATGTGAAGATTTTAATATTTGTTGATCTTTGAAAGAACTCATTTTTCCTCCATTGATTCCACATATATGATATGGAATGAGATATTTATCTTTCTTTGTAGAGTGTGCATCACTTAACATGATGATATGCAATTTCATAAATATAACCAATAACATTCCTTATGACTGAATAAAACTTGCTCTTTATAGAGGACAGGAATAGTGGAGGCACTATTTGAATATTTCATCTTTGACTCTTCCTTTGAAAACAAAAATTAATTCCATAAGAAATATCTGAGTCAACAATAATTGCTAGTTGTGCAAAACATAACTTGGCAACATTAGGTGTAGATACTCACAACTATCTCTGACTCCAAGTCAGTAAGGAATACAAAGGGGCAGTGTGTCCATCCACAATATTTATGGCTTGTGCATGGATGGCTAGCACTCGTGGAAGAGAACTTCAGAATATGTGGCTATGATGCTGCTTACAACTGAGCCCTGGCACAGCTTCTACAGGCAGAGGCCTAGAGATGAATTTTTTATACTAATGTTTCAGTCTGATAATGGATTGAAAGTGATGAAACTAAAACAAACAAACAAATAAACAAAAAAACTAATAATGCAAACAACGAAAGTATTTGAAACATCACAGATCTCATTGCAAGCAAGCACAATGCCTGACAAATGATGAATGGGCAGGATTTCTGCAGTGAACACCTCCACAAAGGATAATTACAGTCAAGAGTGTCATTGCTAAGGTAGGAAGACAGTGTGGCAGGATTGGAACATATTTTGAAAGCAGAAAGAAAATGACTATCATTATGTCATCTGGATCCAACCTCAGTTATTTTTGTCCATTTTGTGATATTTTCCCAATAAAGATACAGTCCTTCCATCTGAAATAGTTTAAATCCATTCCCATTGAATTGAGAGCAACTACCTCAGAATAAGGAAAAATTCTTATGACATTTACTTTCTAAATTCAATCTTAATTCACCTTGAACAGCAGGAAAAACATTAAACCTTTCTCAAAAAACAGAGGATAAAGACTAGGCTTGTCATGTGGTTATTCCTTAATGCAGAAATTGCTCTCACCATGTGTATAGTTTCTGACCCACTTTCAACACAACATAAATAACTTTTAACAAATTTATAGCAACTCTATTTTAGATGAAAGTAAAAATTTGTCCTCAATTTTAGATTGAATGTTTTGCCATTGTTATTTCTGTTAATAGTAACATGAATTTGATAAATTTGATTAAATTTTATGTATATATAGTATGTATATATTGGAAGGTCTAAGGATTATAAGAAATAATCTAGTTGACATACAAACAACAACTTCCAAGTTTCCTTTTCTAAGAGGCAATACATGCTGTGCCAAGACCACTCCAGGGATATATTCATAAGAATATGGAGAGTTTGAGACCAGTGTTGATGTTTGTTTTATATGTATATCTTTTTTTTGAGGTAGGGTCTTACTCTAGCTCAGGCTGACCTGGAATTCACTATGTAGTCTCAGGGTGGCCTTGAGCTCATTGCAGTTCTCTTATTTCTGCCTCTCAAGTGCTGGGATTAAAGGTGTGCACCACCAGCTATTTTATATTTTCTATGTCAGTGCTGGTGGTTGAGCCCATGATGGTTAAGTGCTCTACCACTGGGCCATGCCCCTCGTCATAGTCACTTTCTTCTTTTATTCTTTAAATATTTTATTTAACTATTTATTTGAGAGAGTGAAGGACAGGAAGAGAGAAAGAGACAGAGAAAGAGAGAAAGAATGGCTGCACCATGGCCTCAAACCACTGCAAATGGACCCCAGACACATGCACTGCCTTGTGCATCTGGCTTATGTGGGTACTGGGGAATTGAACCTGGGTCCTTAGCCTTCATATGCAAGTGCCTTGATAGCTAAGCCACCTCTATAGCTCATTATATTACTTTCATAATTTGTGTACAGTAATAGTGTGTGTCAAGCAGATTTCATGAAGAAATCAGGATATACTCTGACATTGTCTAGGTAGCTATAAATACATACTCAATTTTATTATTCCAAAATAGGTTTAATGAAGCTTTTGGATGAATTTAATGTAGAGTTAAAGGTTAGAATTGGAGATAGAATGCCTTGTAAAATCAATGAGGTTTATTTCTTTTACCAGGGAAATAACTTTCTACCTTATAAAAGCTCCATCTTATTTGGTTTTCTTTTTTTGTGATTCTTTCATCTAATAGGTAGTACTTTGAAAAGAGAGATTTAGGGATTTGATTTCAGAAAATAGTTTATTTTCATAAATTTTGTTGTATCCATTTATTATGGTGGAAGCTTTTGATGGCAACTTTTAATAGCAAATGGCAGTCCACAAAAAGGAAAACAACAGGAGTTCTTTGTGTGAATAGTATGTAAACACAGTAGTCTGGAGTGAGTAGGCCAGTCCCATTTCCCAGCTCCTTCCCTCTCCCAGGTCTGCCTTTCTTGCACAGACAGTGTGTGGGCAGGCACAGCATTCTGGAGTGAGTAGGCCCGACCCCTGTGTCTGGGCTCCTCCTACCTTCCCTGTCTAGGTTGCCTGCACTGGTGTGTGTCCTGGAGGGCCCAGCATGAAGTAGGCCAGATCCCTGTTCCCTTGCTTCTTCTAGTCCCCTGGTCCTGTAGTCCCATTGGGTATGACCTGCGCAATCAGGCTTTTGCTCAGGTATCCTGATTGGCCACTAGGTATCAGCATCCCTGTTCACTTGCGTCAGAGGGTGAATGGGCCAAAGGACAAAAATTTGCTTCCTCCTCAATAAAATAAAGAGTCTTCCTAAACTCGCTAGACAGCAATGCAAAAAAGCCAATGAAAGTCAGAAAATTGAGAGATCTCTACCAAGAATGCCTAGCCTTACTACAAAAGCCTCCAATGAAATCATAGAGAAATCAACAGAAATTCATTATCAGAATGAAAACACAACAACCAATGAGACCTTGATTTAAAACAAAACAAAAAAAAAGGTTGAACTTGAAGTAAACTATCAAAGAAAAACTTTGAAGAAAATTATCTCCTAGAGCATTCAGCCTTTTACAGTAGGCTTAACTTGATTGAAGGGAACATTAGAACCCTCTAAGGAGATGTAAATAAATTGAAAGTAAGTTAAGACATGAAAGTCTTCAACAACTGGTTGATTAAGCTTAATTTAAAGACTTGATCAAATACATGAACGAACTACAGGAAGCATCAAGAAATCAGAACTTGAGGGCTGGAGAGATGGCTTAGTGGTTAAGCACTTACCTGTGAATCCTAAGCACCCTGGTTCAAGGCTCAATTCCCCAGGACCCACGTTAGCCAGATATACAAGGGGCGCATGAATCTGGAGTTCATTTGCAGTGGCTGGAGGCCCTGGTGTGCCCACTCTCTCTCTCTCTCTCTCTCTCTCTCTCTCTCTATCTGCCTCTTTCTCTCTCTGTCTTTCACTCTCAAATAAATAAAAATAATTTTAAAAAATTAAAAAAAAAAAGAAATCAGAACTTGAATTGATATCTTACCTCAAAAAAGAGATGGACACAATACAAAATAACACAACAACAACAATAAAATATAAAATAAAATAGAATTTGTAAAAACCTTTCTAGTGCCAGGCATGGTGGCACACACCTTTAATCCAGCACTTGGGAGGCAGAGGTAGGAGGATCAGGATGAGTTCCAGGCTACCCTGAGATGACATAGTGATTTCCAGGTTGGACTGGATTAGAGTGAGACCCTACCTTGAAAAAAAAAAAAAAAAAAAAAAAAAAAAGCCTTTCTGGAACCACTCACTAACAAAGTTACTCATGTGGAAGACAGAACTTCTAACCTGGAAGATCAGACAGAAGAAACTGATAGGAGGCCAAAAAAATCATGTAATCAGAATATTAGGGAACTGTAGGACAACCTAAAATAACCAAACATCTGAATCATGGATATACAAGAAGGAGAGTAAATCCAGACCAGAGGCATAAAAGAACATACTCAACAAAATTATTGAAGAACATTTTCCAAATCTCTCAAAAGAGAGGCCCATAAAGATACAAGAAGCCCACAGAACACCAAATTGACATGACCAAAGAAGAAACTCTCCAAGACATACCATAGTTAAAATTCTTAAGAACAGAGGTGGAGAGATGGCTTAGCAGGTAATCACTTGCCTGTGAAGCCTAAGAACCCTTGTTCAAGGCTCAATTCCCTAGGACCCACGTTAGCCTGATGCACAAGGGAGAACACACATGTCTGGAGTTCGTTTGCAGTGGCTGGAGGCACTTCTGTGCCCATTCTCTCTCTCTATCTGCCTCTTTCTCTCTCTCTGTGTCACTCTCAAATAAATAAAAGTACCAATTTTTTTTTAAGTTCTTAAGAACAATAAAAAGAGAGATACTTGTGTCCCATATTAGTACTCATCGGAAGATGACCTCATCAGAGGATGACTTTAATAATCAAGTAGATAAGCTGACCTATTCTATGGACAGTGGTGAACCTCTTTTCTCAGCCACCCCTGTCATTGCCCAATGGGCCTATGAACAAAGAGGCCATAGCAGCAAAGATACAGGCTATGCATAGGCCCAAAAATATGAACTTCCAGTAACTAAGGTTGACCTTGCTACAGCTACTGCTGAGGGCCAAATTGGCCAGCAGAAGAGACCAACTCTAAGCCCCCTATGTGGTTGTATTTCTCAGGGTGACCAGCCAGCAACATGGGAGCAGGTTGACTACATTGGACCACTTCCATCATGGAAAGGGCAGTGTTTTGTCCTTACTGGAACAGAGACTTATTCTGGGTATGCATGTGCCTTTCCTGCATGTAGTGCTTCTGCCAAAACTACCATCAGTGGTCTTACAGAATGCTTTATCCACTATCAAGGCATTCCACACAGCATTGCTTCTGACCAAGTAACTCACTTCACAGTCAAGAAAGTATGGCAGTGGGCTCATGATCATGGAATTCACTGGTCTTACCATGTTCCCCACCATCCTGAAGCAGCTGGCTTGATGGAATGGTGGAATGGCCTTTCAAATAAATAGCTATATTGCCAACTAGGTGGAAATAGCTGGGGAGCTGTGGAGTGTTCTCCAGCAGTCTGTATAGGCTCTGAATCAGTGTCCTATATATGGAATCAAGGGTGGTAAATGGGAATGGCCCCATGTGCCATCACCCCAAGTGACCCATTACCTATGTTTTTGCTTCATGTTCCCACAACCTTATGCTCTGCTGGTCTACAAGTCTTGGTTCCAGAGGGGGGGAGTGCTTTTTCCAGAAGACATGAAGAGTATTCCATTGAACTGGCAGCTAAGACTTCCCACTGGCCACTTTGGGCTCCTGATGCCTTTGAATGAACAGGCTGACAATTGAGTTACCATGATAGCAGGGGTGGTTGATCCAGACTACCAAGAAAAAATTGGACTGCTTCTCCACAGTGGGGGTAAGGAAAAGTATGTCTGGAGGGCAGGAGATCCTTTAGGGCATCCCTTAGTGTTATCATGCCCTGTTATCAAAGGCAATGGACAACTGTAATATCGTAATTGAAGTAGTGTGATAAATGGCCTAGGTAGTTCAGGAATGAAAGTATGGGTCACCCCTCCAGGTAAAGAACCAAGACATGCTGAGGTGGTTACTAAAGATGGAAAAAAATACAGAATGGTTAGTAGAAGAAGGAAGTTACAAATACCAGCTAAGACCACGTGACCAGTTACAGAAACGAGGACTATAATTGCAAGGATTCTGTCCTACCTTGATACAGAGTGTTTGTACATACATATGTACACCAATATTAAGATACCACTACATAACTATTGAATTTATATTAGACTTATTACATTAGAGACTAAGCATTCCTCAAGGAATTGTGTTGCTTTGTGTTGGGGGAAAGATTTTGCGGTTCTGGTTACACGTGAGATAGTTATACCATGTTAGGTGGAATTATGACCTTGTTACTGTTTTCATTTGGACATTAAGTGTGATGTAAGTAGATATGGTTTGGTGCCAATTTGACAAGGGGTGGGCTTGTTATAGTTAAGGTGTTGTCAACTTGATCTGTTTAGTAATCTACAGAAATCCCTTTTGTGTTGGTCTCTGAGGTTGCTTCCAGAAAGGATCAACTAAAGGAAGAAGTCCTTCCCTCAGAGTGAGCCCTTCTCACAGAGCAGGTGAACCCTCTCAGAGGGGCAATTTATATAAGGAATCTCTGGGGGAAAAGAGCCCCTTCCTTCCCTCTTCCCCACTGTACTGCCTGAACTGCTTGCTGCCTTCCAGCATGGATTGCATGGACTGAAGATCAGCATCAACTGAAGACCCACATGAATTGAAACCCAGTGGCTCCTCAGGAAGCCTCCAGGCCTTCCAGAACCTTCTGCAATGCCAGATTGAGATTGCTGAGGTATCTGGCCATGTAGAATGAGCAGCTCCAGATTCCTTGATTCTTGGGCCTGCAACTGCTATTGGACTACCATAAACTCATCCAATAATTTCCCTTTCTAAAATAATTCATTCTAGCAGTTCTGTTCCTCTAGAGAACCCTGACTAATACACCCACCTAACCATTAAATATATACACCTCTTCATGGTGAACGGTTGGAAAATGATATCCCAAGAAAATGAAATAAAATATGGGTGTTGCTATATTAATATCTGATAAGATAGACTTCAAACCAAAAGTAATCAAAAAGGACAAAAATGCCACTTTTTACTCACATGAGCACATCACAATCATTCATATATATATATGACACAGAGGCACCACAGTTTATAAAACAAAGTATACTCGACAATAAAACAGAAATAAACACCAACACCATCATAGTTCGAGACTTCCATGCTCCATCAACAATAGACAGATCATCCAAGTATAAAATCAACAGGGAAATAATAGAGGTCAACATTATAGATCAACTAGAACTAGCTTATATTTACAGAACTTTCTTCCCCACCTCTACAGAATACACATTCTTCTCAGTATCTCAGTATCTTCTCTAAAATTGACCATATATTAGGCCATAAATCATGCCTTCATAAAGTCAGGAAAATTGAAGTAACTTCATGAATCATGTCAGATCACAGTTCTTTAAAGTGAGAAATTAACAATAAGAGGCACATCAAGAACTCCTCCTGTTCTTGGAAACTAAACAACACACTTTTAAACAATGAATGGGTCATGGAAGAAATCAAAAAAGAAATTATAAAATTCCTAGTATTGAATAATAATGAAAACACAACCGACCAAAACTTATGAGACTCAATGAAGGCAGTCATAAGAGGAAAGATACAGAGCCCTCAATGCCTTCATTATAAACACAGAGAGATCATAAATCAGTAACCTGACTATCCACCTAAAGGCACTGGAAAATCAAGAAGAATTCAACTGAAAGAAATAATCAGAATTAGAGCAGAAATTAATGAATTTGAAACTAAGAAAACCAATTTAAAAACTGATGAAATGAAGAGCTTGTTCTCTGAGAAAATAAACAGGATTGAGAAACCCCTGGCAAAACTGAGCAAGCAACAACAACAAAAGAAAAAGAAAAGTCACATAACAAAATCAGAAATGAAAAAGGAAAGATTACAACAGACATTAATTATATTGGAAGAATTATCAGGACATACTTCCAAAACCTCTACTTCACAAAATGAAATAATCTGGAAAAAATGGATGAATTACTAGCCACATACCACCTGCCCAAACTAAACTCAGAGCAGATTAATCACCTAAAAGCCTATCACATCCATGGAACTTGAAAAGGTAATTATAAACCTCCACCGAAAGAAAAGTCTGGGATTGTATGGCTTCTCAGTTGAATCCTATCAAACCTTCTAGAACAACTGAAACCAATTTTTCTCAAACTACTGTGCATAATTCGAGACTACAGAATCTTCCCCAACCCCTTTTTTTGAAGCTAGCATCACCCTAATACAAAAATGAGACAAAAATGCAGCAATTAAAGAAGATTATAGGCCTATACCCCTAATTAACTTAGTTGCAACCATCCTGAACAAAATCCTTGCAAACCAAATTCAACAACACATCAAAAGCATCATCCACCTTGATCAAGTAGGCTTCATCCCAGGGATTCAGGGATGGTTCAACATATGGAAATTGGTCAATGTGATACATCACATAAATTAACTGAACCATAAGGACCACATGGTCATCTCAATTGATGCAGAAAAGGCCTTCAACAAAATAAAACACTACTTCATGATCAAAACACTGGAAAAAATAGGCATGGAGTGTTTATATCTCAACATAATAAAGGCTATATATAAAGTTCTTAGAGACCAAATAATGGGGAAAAACTTAAGTAAGTCTCACTGAGGTAGGGAATAAGACAGGGTTTCCCACTCTTGCCACTGCTCTTCAGCATAGTACTGGAAGTACTAGCCCAAGCAATAAGATGGGAGAGAAATAAAAGGGATTCAACTTGGAAAGGAAGAAGTCAAGTTAGCCCTAATTTCAGATGACATGATCCTATATAAAAGTGACCTGAAAGTCTGTATCTCAAAATTTCTACAGGTAATAAATTCCTTCAACAAAGTGGCAGGACACAAAATCAATGCATAAAAATCAGTAGCTTTTCTATATGTAAAGGATAAACATACAGAGAGAGAAATTAGTGAGGCCATCCCATTTTTAATAGCAACAAAAAATTAAATACCTTGGAATAATACTAACAAAGAATGTGAAAGAACTATATAATGCAAAATAAAAGCACTCAAGAAAGAAATAGAGGAGGACTTCAGAAGATGGAAAAACTTCCCATGCTCCTGGATATGTAGAATTAATATTGTGAAAATTGCAACTCTACCAGAAGCAATATACAGAGTTAATGCAATACCAATAAAAATACCCGCATCACTCTTCACAGATATTGAAAAAATCATCTCAAAATTCATATGGAATGGAAGAAGACCTCAGATATCAAAACATGCCCTCAGCAAAAGAAACACCTCTGGTGGTATAACCATACCTTATCTATAGCTATATTACAAAACCATAGTGACAGAAACACTATGGTACTGGGAAAAAAAACAAAACAAAAAAAAAAAAAAACAAACCAGAATCATAGACCAATTGAACAGAATTGGAGACCCAGACTTTAGGTCAAGTAACCACAGCTGCTTGATCATTGACAAAAGTGCCAATAATGTAGAATGGAGAAAAGACAGCATCTTCAACAAATTGTGTTGTACAAATTGGATGAGCATATATAAAAAAAAATGAAATTATACCCTCTCACTTCACCATACAGAAAAATCAAGTCCAAATGGATTAAAGAGCTCAGTATAAGAGCTGAAACTCTTCAACTACTGGAAGAAAGAATAAGAGGCAATCTCCATGATATAGTACTGGTAAACACCTCCTGAACAAAACTCCAGTACCAAAGAAATGAAACAAGTACTCAAACAATGGGATCTCATGAAGATAAAAAGCTTTTGCACAGACAAACATACCATAAGCAGAGTCAATAGATTACCCACTGAATGGGAGAAAAACTTTGCCAGCTATACCAATGACAGAAACCTAATATCTAGAACCTACAAAGAACTGAAAAAAAAACTAAACAATAAAAAATAACCCATTCCAAAAGTGGGGCAGAGAACGAAATAGGGAATTCTCAGAGGAAAGAGTTGTAAATGGCTAACACACACATACGAAAATGGTCAACATCCCTAACCATTAGGAAAATGCAACTTATAACAACTATGAGATTTTTACCTTACCCCAGTAAGGATACCAAACTTTAAAAAAAAAATCAAATGAAAACAAATGTTGGCAAGGCTGGAGAAATAGAAACCCTCATTCAGTGGTGGTAGGAATGTAAGCTGGTACAACCACTGTGGGAATCAAACTGGAGACTCCTGAAAAGAATGAATATAGAAATACAAACAGGCCCTTTTATTCCCTTACTGAGAATTTACTGTAAAAGCTCCATATCTCAGTTCAGGGATATTAGCTCAACCAAGTTTATAGCTGCTCATTAAGCTTTACTCTTTTATCTATTCTTATGTTTCATTCAGGCATAGCTGAGTACAAGTCTTTGGCTAATCTCATCTCTTTGGTAAGAATATAAGAACTTTGAAGGTAGGAGCAAAATTCAATTTTGACCATCATTATATTTTGTGCCTGAAAAATAACACAAATTCAGTAAATATCAAAAGGAATGAGGTATTTTTATGCCATTTATCTTTGACATTCAGTTTGCCTTTTCCCCTTAAAGTTATCAATAGTTAAATTTTGGATAATTGTATTTTCCGTGAAATTTGTATTTTGTCATTCTACAAGTCATCTCCAACTTTTGTTAAGAATTCTAGTTGAGGGCGCGCCCATTCTCTCTCTCTCTCTCTCTCTGCCTCTTTCTCTGTCTGTCGCTCTCAAATAAATAAAAAAAAAAAAAAAAAAGAATTCTAGTTGAGTAGCTGGGTGTGGTGACATGCGCCTTTAGTCCCAGTACTAGGGAGGCAGAGGTAGGAGGATCTCCATGAGTTTGAGGCTACTCTGGGGCTACAGCATGAATTCCAGGTCAGCCTCAGCTAGAGCAAAACCCTACCTCAGAACAACAACAACAACAACAACAACAACAACAACAAAAGAATTGTAATTGATTTTTTTTCCATTTCATATAATTCCCCTGTTCTCCTTATGATAAATTATTTGATTCAAGATTTAAGAAAAGTTTATGCTTCCTTCTTCAGGTGAGTATCCTCCATTAGAAACAACTTACGACTTTACTCCTGGGCTTGGGAGACCAAACATTTGATTTGATTCATGTTGTCGTGAAACTTGAACTGCTGACAGTGTACCATGTCCTTACATGGATGTGCACCATGATGGAAGTTGGACATGAGGAATTTTCATAACAAAATGACTCACAGTGTCATGATACCTCTCCTAGGTGGACTGTTTTGTTTCTCATAGTTTCAAGGTGTATTCTCTGTGACCTGTAGACAGAATGGAGAGTAAATGTTGCTTATGACTTCCAGATTATCTTCCACAGTATTCTGGCACCATTCAAAAGCAGATGCTATGAAGACAACATTGCTAATCAAACATCCTGAAAGGCAACAATGAAGGGTAATTGAATTTCCCATTCCCCATTCATTGAACAGAGCTTTAAATAGGGCATTTAATTAATCATTTTGCTTTCAAAGAAGAGTGGCCATATGGATCATCAATGACTCATGAACAATGGTATCTGGCTCAAACATCATGAATATTGAGAAAACATAATTCAGGGAGGGAGAGAGAGAGAGAGAGAGAGAGAGAGAGAGAGAGAGAGAGAGAGAGAGAGGGAGAGAGAGAGAAACTTAGATTCATAAAAGTAATGCCATTTCCAAAGAAACAGACTGAACATGAAGATACTCCCTGGAGAGAATTCTTTTGAGAAGAGGATATCAATTATAGGTATAAAAGCTGAGGTATTTGCCAGATAGCTTCTTCAATCAAATGCCCTGAAACTTTGCCAATGAACTCATGAACGAAGTATACATGGTAACAGAGATGGACATTACAAATGCTCTCTGCAATATTAACTTGCATTCACAGAAAACAACCTAGTTACCACAGTGGATTCATTCTTTTTTAAATTGTTTTTATTGACAACTTCTATACTTACAGGCAATACAACTCAACTCTCCATCATATCCCCTTCCTCTCTCCATTAGTCTCTCTTTAATTTCGATGTCCTCATATTTTTGTTCAATTGTGAGGGTCTTGTGAAGGTATTGATAAGCACTGTGAGGTCATGGATATTGAGGCCAATTTCTGTCTGGGCAGTTGGATTTTAAGGAGTGGTGTACTTCCTTTGGCTCTTACATTCTTTTTTTATTATTAATAGTTATGTACATACAGTTCTCCTCCCTCTGAAGGGATCCTCATCATTGGGGATTCTGGGTCATGCATTGTGGGGTAGCCCTCAGTTATGGGGAAAAGGCAATGTCTCTGTGCATAATGTCCCAGCTCATGGCTCGAATAATCTTTCCACACTCTCTTCTGCAAATTTCCCTGAGCCATGTTGGGTTTGTTTTAGGTCTACTTCAGTGATTAGGTCTTGGGAACCTCTGTGTCTCTGGATATCTGGTTTGATAGGAAGTGAATGTTCTCTGAATGTTCTTCTTCACCCTTGTGCTGGTGCCAGATTCACCAATAAAACAGCACTCTTGCTCATTTCCCCAGTTCCTCTATGGTTTCAGCTGGAGCCCTGGTGAGGTGCAATGGGCTGAATCTTTTCAGGTTCTGTGTCTATCTGAAAAAGAGAAGCAAATTCTCCAACAGAGAGTGAAGTAAGCACCCAACGAATAGGATAACCATTATTATTTTAGAGGGAATTTAATAGGCGTAGGCCTTCTTGTAGCCCAAGATTGGTGGGAGCTTTATATTGGAAAGCAGAATTGTGTTTTCGATATGGTTCTGACTTGTATCCAAGTTCTGACTAGGGGTTCCATTCCACTGAGTAGATCTGTTAGCTAAATCAGGAACATTTGGTTACCCACTATGGCTGTGTGCCACTATTGTACTTGTGTGACCATCATGTCAGGATGTTTGCTGCTGAGTACCTTAGACCATGAGTTGCTTGGATAGATGTTGGTCATTTTCCCCCAGTCACTCATGTAGCACCTTCTGGCACTAGACAATCTAACTGTCTGGGGACTGACTCTCTTCCAGATCCCAGCCAGGTGTCTCCATGTTCCATACCAATAGCACACAGTTTCTGGGAGGAAGAACTTTTTTTTTTTTCAAGCTTATAGATCCAGGGTAAGTTCCCAAGTGGTTGAGGAAGCTGGCTCACTCCTGTAGACACAAGCAGAGAGGAACAAGATAGCATCAAGCATATCCCAATACCAGCAAGCACCACCCACCAGAATGCAAGCCACTCTCTATATGTGTCCATTGGTTTACATACTCCAATCATACACAGGTAAACAAGGGGAATAATTACAAAAAATAAAAAATAAAACTGTTCACAAAATGTTCCAAGTAGTGTGATTTGCCAAATACAGAATTGGAAATAACTGAAATACATAAAAGGACAATGTTTAAATAAACTGTTACTACATTATTATACTGTAGTGATGATTGTGATATGTGAGCCCAATAAAGTTAGACTTTAAATAGGCACTGGATTATTAAGTCTATTCAACATTAATGAGGAGAGAATCAGCCGGTCACACCTAGGGCCCCAGATGAAACTACAGAGTAATTGGGGAAACGAGAAAGAATGCTGCTTTCTTGGTGAACCTGGTACCAGCACAAGGGTGAAGGAGATCGACACAGAGAACACTCAACCCCTACAAACCAGACAACCAGAGACACAGAGGCTCCCATGACTTCATAACTAATGTAGACCTAAAATGAACCCAGCATGGCTCAGGGAAATTCACGGAAGAGGGGGGCAGAAAGATTGTTAGAGCCACATGTTGGGACATTATGCACAGAGACATTGCCTCTTCCTCATAAATGATGGCTACCCCCACAAGGCATGACCCATAATCACCAATGAGGAGGCTCTCTGTTGAGGGGGGAGGACAGGGAGAAGGCTAATGTTGGTACCAACATGGCTGTATACACACTGTATACATAACTAATAAAAATTTTAAAAAGAAAAGAAAAACTAATAAAAGGCCTTTCCAGTAGTCAATTATGTCAAACAGATATAATTATAAGCCATTTAGTAAATTAAAATGTTTTCATGTGTCTACTGACACATTAGCTGACATGAACCACACCAGACAGCTCAGTGGTACTTTCTAAACAAAAATGAGAACATGGGTTTTGATTCCCAGAACCCAGGAAGAAGCAGGACTTCATGGCACTTGCCTGTGATCCCAGCGCTAGGGAGGCAGAGAAAGAGGATCCCTTAAGACTTGCTGGCTAGCTAGTCTAGCCAAATGGTGAGCTGTAGGTTCAGTCTAACGTTGTGCCTCAGATAATGAGGTGGAAGTAAATGGACATTGGTTTCTTTGGCCTGCATGCATTACCTGCATGCATTACACACACACACACACACACACACACACACACACACACACACACACACAAAATGTAAAACAATGGTGAGGAAACACCTAAACAGTTAAATGTGAAATAATAAATTTGAGTGTTTAGCTCACATTATGTACAAAAATAACTCAATATGAGTCAGAAAAAAAACTTTTTTAAGTGCTAAATCTTAGGAGCCTGGATTTCACAAAGGATTCTTAAATATGGCACAAAAAGCATCAGCAACAAAATTAAAAATTGAAACTTGGCCAAAATAAAAAATATTTGACTGGGCATGGGGCATATACCTGTAATCTCAGAGCTGAGGAGCCTGAGGCAGGGATATTGTAACCTGAGGTCAGCTTGTACTACCTAGACTGTGTCAAAGTAGAAAAAGATAAAAGGAGGGGTAAGGGAAGGAAGAAGTGAAGACACAACACAATGAATCAGAGAATATGGAGCTAGGGAGGTGTCTCAGCAGGTAAAAGTGCTTATTTGCAAAACCTTCCTGCCTTGGTTCAATTCCCTAGCACTTTTGTAAATCTACATGTGGGATAGACTAATTTTCAGTGGCAAGAGATCCTGCCTCAAAAAGATGGAGAAATATATAAATAAAAATGTGAAAATATATGGAAATTGTAGTGATAAGGACTTGTATTGAGAATATATGAATGTTATTTCTTGGGCTGAAGACATGGTTCAGCAGTTAAGGCACTTGCCTGCAAAGCCTAACGACCTGAGTTCAATTACCCAGTACCCACATAAAGCCAGGTGTGCAAAGTAGTGTATGCATCTGGAGTGTGTTTGCAACAACTGAAGACATTGGCACACCCATTCTCTTTCTCTCTTTGTCTATCTCTCTTCTCTCTATTGCTCCCAATTCTCTCTCTCTCTCTCTTTCTCTCTTTGTCTATCTCTCTTCTCTCTATTGCTCCCAATTCTCTCTCTCTCTCTCTCTGCTTGTGCATAAGTAAAATTTAAATGTTATATCTCAATAATTAACAGACACATTTAAAAAATGAGCAAAAGATGTGAGAAAAAATTTGAAAATAAGTCGGGCGTGGTGGTGCATGCCTTTATTTTTATTTTTTTAAATTTTATTTATTTTTTTATTTGAGAGTGACAGACAGAGAGAGAAAGAGGCACAGAGAAAGAGAGAGAGAGAGAGAATGGGCACGCCAGGACCTCCAGCCACTGCAAACGAACTGCAGATGCATGTGTTGCCTTGTGCATCTGACTCATGTGGGACCTGGAGAATTGAACCTGGGTCCTTAGGCTTTGCAGGCAAATACCTTAACCAATAGGCCATCACTCTAGACCACGAGAAATATAATTTTAAATGTGATGAAGAAACACTATAACAACTAAAAGTCTAGAGAATACTAATTCCTAACAAGCATTGACAGGGCCCCTTATTCACTGCTGACAAGACTATACAATGGTACATATACAATGGTAAGCAGTTTGGCAGTTTTTCAACGTGTTCAATATAGGTTGCCAAATTACCAAACAATTACACATATAAGTATATATCTAGTTAAGATGAAAAAGTTGTTTGCATGAATATTACAGCAGCATTATCCAAAACAGCCCAAAGGTGAAAACAGTACCAATGTCCACCAGCTGCCAAAGAGAAACCAAAGTGAGGTGCGTCCACACAGCAGCATACAATAAAATGTGACAAAGTTGTGAAATGAAGCAAAATAAAACAAAACAAAAAAGCTTGAAAACATTATAGTGAAACCTAATTCTTTGTATTCTGATAAATAAATTTAGAAACTAATGAAGTCAAATAAACCAGCCACACAAAGCTACATACTGCCCAAATTTATTCCCATGAAAAGCCCACAACAGAGGCTCTGCATAGAAGATAGATTAGTGCTTGCTTATTCCTGGGCATATAGAGGACAAGGAATAAATGGCTGATGTGTATGGACATTTATTTAAGGTGACAGAATATTTTTAAATTGAAATAATCAGTGTACATATCTTTGGACATATTAAAAATTCAGGGCTGGGAAGATGGTTATTTAGTCAAAAGTGTTTGCTTGCAATTTGGCCAGCCTGAGTCTGGCTTCTCCCAGAGACAAGTAAAGCCAGATGCTGAAGTGGTGAATGCATTTGTAATCCTAATGTGCCTAAAATGAGAGGCAGACTTAGCAGATTCCGGAAGCTTGCAAGTGGTAGAAACAAAAAGAGAGATACTGTCTCAAAGACAAAGGCAGAAGTAGAGAAGAAACACCCTGAGGTTATCCTCTGAACTCTATGTGTTTTGTGGCATGTGCTTGCCCATGCTCATATATCATACATATATGCCCATAAGTACAAACACACATACATATGCACACTAAAATTAATAAATTCAATAATGATACAACTCAATAATTGTATACCTTAAGTTGGTAATTGCATGGTATGAGAATTATTCTCAAAAAAGTTATTTGAAAGAAAGCAGTAAGAAAGAATATATGCTGGAGAATGGTGCCATGTGTCTATATGCTAACTACTGATGAGGGTGAGTTAGGATTCCTGCTGTAGTCTGAGAATTCAATGCCAGATTGAAGAACATAGTGAGACTCTGTCTCCAAAAGCAAAAGCAAACAAAAAGTATTTAATAGCCTATGAATCATTAAACTTTTGTAATTTTGGCCAACTACTTCCCAGTTCCACATACTCTAAATGATGAATGAATGAAAAGGCAAATAGAAAATTCTCACAAAGCACTCCACTACCATAAAAAAAATGACATATACCTTTATCTGGTACTTTGACTAACCACAACACCCAAGATTACAGCAGAACATCTCAAAATATTCAAGGCATTTATAAAATGTCAACATAAAGTACATTGAGCAATATCTCCTGGCCTAACAAATAATCTTAGTTTATATTAAATAATTTTCAGAAAAAAAATTCTAATACACCTTCCCACAACAATTAAAAAGCAATGCAAGAACAGGGCATGGTGGTGCACACCTTTAATCCCAGCACTCGGGGAGAGGCAGAAGTAAGAGGATCTCCATGAGTTTGAGGCCGTCCTGAGACTATAAAGTGGATTTCAGGTCAACTGTACTAGAGTAAGACCCTACCTCAAAAAAAAAAGAAAGAAAAAAAAAAAGTCTAAGCAATGCAAGTAGGCTCTTTTAGAACTTGTGTCCCAATAGAAATATGAATTTATGCAGATATTACCTTCACACAAGAGCCAAGGAAATCACATGAATCCATAATCCATACTAACTGCCTTAGCATTAAAAGAAAAGAGGAAACTGAAGAAGCCAGAAAGAAGCAGTTGCCCTCCCCCAAGGCCAAGCAGTACAAAATAGAGATACATTTCTCACACATCAGGAGAGACAGAATTTTAAGTCTTAGACTGTTACTTGTAGAGTTATGGAAATAAGGTGGAAGAGCAGTAAAGGACACCTGATGGCTCTTCCTCTGGCCTCTGCATGCATGTGGGCAGGGCCAAAGAATCCATACACATATGCATCTATCATGCCACACATGCTACTCACAAAATTATAATTAAATAAGCTATTGTCTGTACTTATGAATATACAGAAAGACAGAGAATAGCAAGCAACAGTATGCTATAGTAACTAACACTGCATAGCATGTTCAGAACCCTGGGTTTAATTTCTAGCACTACAAAATAAATAAATAAATAAATGATTTAAAAAATTGCTGTCTTATATCCAGCCTAGAGAAAATAAAATGATATTTCTTCTATCATTAAAATGTACAACAAACCATATTTTATAAATCCATGAGAAATGTCAAGTATTAAACAATTATCATTTGCTTAGTAGTAAGAAAGATACAAATTAGAAAAGTTTTCATAAAGAATCAAATAGGGGGGGATGGAAAGATTGCTCCTTTTCTCTTCTCTTCTCTTCTCTTCTCTTCTCTTCTCTTCTCTTCTCTTCTCTTCTCTTCTCTTCTCTTCTTTTTCTGTATAAAGTGATTGCCTTTCCCCACAACCTATGTAAAAATGGCCAGACATGGAGGTAGAAGGTAGGTTCTTGATATTCCCTAGCTAGTCAGTGTAATCTACTTGCCAAATTCTGGAGCAATGAGAGGCCTTGTCTCAAAAACAGTGAGTAAAATACAGTATATGAGAAATACATATAAAAACTACATTAGTGTGGTGGTTTGATTCCGGTGTCCCTCATAAACTTAGGTGTTCTGAATGCTAGGTTCCCAGCTGGTGGAGATTTGGGAATTAATACCTCCAGGAGGCAGTATGTTATTGGGGGTGGGCTTATGGGTGTTATAGCCATTTTCCCCATTCCAGTGTTTGGCACACTCTTCTATTGCTATTATCCACCTTATGTTAGCCAGGGGATGATATTCTCCCTCTGCTCATGCCATCGTTTTCCCCAGCCATCATGGAGCTTCACCTTGAGCCTATAAGCCAAAATAAACCTCTTTTTCCCACAAGCTATTCTTGGTCTGGTGATTTCTACCAGCGATGTGAACCTGATTGCAACAGTAAAGTGGTACTGAGGCATGATGTCATTTGCTGCTAGACAACTGACTGTGTGGCTTTGGCCTTTTGGAGATGATTTTCAAAAGGAATGTGGACGGATTTGAAACCTTGGCCTAAGAGATGCCTTGCAGTGCTGTAAGTACAGCTTGATGGACTATTCTGGTCAGAGTTGAAGCCTGAATGCAGTAGGAGCTATGGACTATGAGGTTTGGCTTATAAGAATGAGAAAGAGCTTTGCTTGGACTGGGCTAGAAGTTTGTGTAAAAAACTTGCAGTTATGCCTGTGTCCTGAGAAGTTGTACAGGGTTGTTTTGCGTAGAAATGAACTGGTGTGAGCAGAGATATGGCACAGAAATAAAGAAAAATCTTTGGGTAAACTGCTGCCCATTCAGCTGCAATTGAAAGATTGCAACCTTTGAGATTAGCCAGCTGACCTGTACAGGAGCAATAGGAAGAAAGTAGACTCTTTTGCAGGGGCCTGAGTGCTCAAGACGTGTCCTGTGTTCCAATGTCTGCTTTATTCTCCCCCTGGATCAACAAATTGGCACCCTACCTGATGTTGTGGAGTATACAAATACAGGAAAGAGTGGGTCATTTAGTTTGCAACATGGTCTTGTATTTTGGAAATGGCCATGGACAGTGTGAAGGATGTTTGTGGGATGCCTGCATGGAGACTCAATAGATCCATGAGGATGAACTGTGGATTCCAATGGAGACCCAGTGGAGATGCTGGGACCACAAGATGGCTGCTATGGAAAGCTGCCAGCCCCGATGAAATTTTCCAGGACTGTGAATAGCCTAGATGGAGGGCTGAATTGGAAATCCAGTGACGTCTTGCTGGTTAGAATTACCAGACTTGGAGTCTGATGTTTGCTCTGGTTGTTTTAAATCTTATATTGGCTGAATATTTCTTTGCTATGCCCAATGCATCTTTTGCAGTGTGAATGTTTATTCTGTGCCATTAGGTTTTGGGGGGATTTTTTTTTTCTTTTTGGTATTATGGCTCAGTTAAAAGATCTTGGATTATGGGGATGTTTGAACATCATTGGAATTGATGAAAACTCTGGGGACTTATAAAGTTGGACTCAATGCATTGTATTTTACATCATGGATGGTTATCAGCTTATGGGGTCAGGGGCAGAATGTGGTGGTTTGATTAATGTGTTCCCCCATAATCAGAGGTGTTCTGATTGCTAGGTTCCTAGCTGATTTGGGAACTAACACCTCCAGGAGAAAGTGTATGGTTGGGGGCAGGCTCTTTTTGGTTAAAAATAAGTAAATAGAAATAAAAAAAAAACAAAGTTGTTTCAAAATATTAAATATTAGAACATTACAAACAAAATACTCAAAGCAGTCAATTGTTTTATTTATGATTTTAAAATACAAGTTTAAGCATTGACTTTTTACAATTAAAAAATAGTTTTGTTCATTTTTGAGAAAGGGGATAGAAATATGACATCACAGGCACACCAGATCCTTTTGCCACTGCAAATGAATTGCAGATGCATGTACCATGTTGAGTATCTGGCTTCATGTGGATATCAAGTAAATAAACCCAGACCACCAAGCTTTGCAATCAAGCACTTTTAACTACTAAACATCATTAACCCTCAAAAGTTCCAACAAATTTTCTACAAGTTAAAAAAAGAGACATGAGTGATTAGATATGATTGAGAGCTATCCTAAATGAAAATATTTGTCAAGTTATTCATAGTCTAATATTTAATTACATTATTTTTATATGTTGTTGTACAGTGTTGTTAAGTCCACAATATAAATGGACACCTTTCTCTATAAAAAACATATTTCTCTATAATCTTGACTTAAAAGCCATAGGGTAGCCCACTGAAAAGATATAAAATTATTTAACCAATATTTAAAATGCCTCTAATATCATATTGTAAAGGAATAGTGACATCTATCTTTGAACAAAAATCTTCACACACTTGTCTGACTATTCTCTACTACCTTGCAAAAGAGGAATTATTATGTCAAAAGAGAAATGCATCTAAAAATTTTATCATTGAAACATTGTCTTCAATAAAAAAATGTACTTTTCTACTGAAAATATAGAATACAACATTGTCCAATTTTCCAAATTTAATTGGAAAAATAACAATTGCTGAAACATTTGCTCATCAGTGAGGTGAAAATTGATTTGAACATTTAGATAGGTTATGCTTTCAAGAGAAAGGGAATTGTTGTAGTTAGTTTCAGGATACTGGCATAAAGCACTCAACCAAAAGTGAGCTTGCAGGAGAAAAGGGTTTATTTTGGTTTACCAACCTGAGGGGAAGCTCCATGATGGCAGGGAAAGATGTGGCATGAGTACAGCCTGGGCGTTACCTCCTGGCTAACAGCAGCAGGACAGTGTGTCAAACAGTAGCAAGTGGAAGCTGGCTATAATACACATATGACCATTCCTAATAGTACACTGCCTCTAGGAGAATCAAATTCCTAAATTGCCACCAGCTGGAGACCTTAGCATTCAGAACGCATAAGTTTATGGTGGACACCTGAATCAAACCACCACCACCACCAGAGTGGACTAGTGAGTAAAACAAAGTTAGGATGTGGTCCTATGTAGATAAAAGTTTCAACTTGACTACCTGAAAGTAGGATAGAAATGAAGAGAAGAGCAGATGTCATTAATTAAGATGAGGCAAATCCTGCTACAGTAAGATATCTAAACCCAGTATGCAGGTGATGTATCTCAATATTAGAATGCTATTTTAGAAAACATGAGGCCAAAGGTCTAACCCCAGCTGAATGAGACGAGAGGAGACCTCTTATGTTCCCTCAATAAACACAAGTGTGGAAATTTTGCAAATATGTTTTGTCAAGCTATCTCTAAATTATTTGGAGTCAAAAAGTTTCCAGTATAAAAGACTTTTGTTTTGAAATTGAGATTTATATGTAGCATCTGCATATTAACATAACTTGTTTCCCCTAAATTGTTCTTCTTTTTTGTTAGTTGAGAATCTTCCAGATGCAAAATGTAGTGTCTTTAGGGCTCCTTCAGGAACAATAAGAGGTCATAAAACCAGGACAATAAAATTAAGCAGGCCATCTGGGACCATGAAGAATGTGACAAGGTGATCAGAATGTTCTGTCAAAGTGGGCACAATGAAGAAAGATTGTTAATGGTTCCCTAGACTCAATGGGTAACATAAAGTAGAAATACCAAACAGAATTACAATGACTATTTCCCCTGGGTCCACCACATTGTCCATATTAATACATTCTGCTTTTATATTTTTGTATCCTCCACACAGTGTTCAGATATTTGAGGGCAAGGTATGTATGGTCCCTTTTATTCTTTATAATGACTCCTCCCCTCATCACCCAAACATTTTTTATTGAATGAGTAAGTAAGTTGATGTTCTGCTATTCCTTCTGGAATTGCAAATAACTGGATTATCAGAAATAATAAGCAAATTATGAATACATGATAATACTGGAAGATTTCACAGTGTCCTTATGAACATTTTATACCACCAATTTGGGCTAGTGTTTCAAAATTTTGCAATGCTCTTTACTAAGGTGGATCTTTGGATATATTTCAACAAGTTGCATAATTGATGAAATTGTATTTTATATGTCAGACCAAAATCAAGAGTATCCAAATCTAACACTTCTTGACAAAAATGATGAAGAAACAAAAGTTTAATATCACTACATTAAACCTGAGTTATTCACATAAGAATGGACCACTACACACATACTTGTCCTATAAACTGTTCCATGTATTATTTGATTTGTACAATTACAATAACAGTGATGATGGTGACTATAGCATGATAATGATGTTTATAATTTGCCCTAACCTTATTGAGAGGTATTTTATATTGTTTCCTTTGCTGTCACAGGAAGCTTAAATGATAAAATATAAACTGAAACAAAAATAGTGTATAAAATCAGAAAACAAGATGCTTCATAGTCAACTTAAAATGGTTAGTGAGTTTCTTAAGCAATAAGGCAATTCCTCTATTAAAAAAATAGAAAGTTTTCACATTGGTCATTGCCCAAGAGTTCACCTTTACTTAATCTTGAGACATAATTCCCATGTTACTAAAAATATTTCAGGTTATAAATGAATATGCTTTGTTAGCCAGGTATAATAAACCACCATATCTATTGAATTTAAAGAAAGTGTGTTCCTAGCCAGGTGTGGTGGCACATGCCTTTAATCCCAGAACTTGGGAGGCAGAGATAGGAGTATCACCTTGAGTTCAATGGCACCCTGAGACTACATAGTGAATTCAGGATCAGCCTGGGCTAAAGTGAGACCCTACCTCAAAAAACCAGTAAGGGAAAAATTGGGTCTGTTGATAACTCTATACTCAACCTTTTCAGGAGTCTCCATATTGCTTCCCATAGTGATTTTACCATCTTTGATTCCCACCAGCAGTGAATGAGGGTTCCTATTTCTCCACGCCCTCACCCCAAAAGCTCCATGCCTTAATTTAGACAGATTTACTCAACGATGTTTATAGCTGTTCAATTCATAATCACTAAGAGCTGGAATCAGCCCAGATGTCCATCATTAGATGAATGATGATACCAAGATGTGGTATATCTACATGATGCAATTCTACACAGCAGTAAGGAAAAATGACACAATGAAATTTGAAGAAAAATGGTCGAACTTGGAACAAATCATTCTCAGCAAGCTCACCCAATCACAGAAGGATAATTGTCACATGGTCTCACTCATCTGTGGCTCTAACATGGATCTGCCTGAGATGCTGACATACCTAATAAGCATCTCAAGGACTAGACAATAGGGGGGGCAGGTAGGACAAGAGGGTAAGTGAAGGGGCACAAAACTGGATGCAAATGGCAATGGCACCATAAAATTCTACATCCTAAAAGAGAGACTAACGCCCATTCTCTCTCTCTCCCTCTATCTGTCTTTCTCTCTGTGTCTGTCGCTCTCCAATAAATAAATAAAAAATTTTAAAAAATAAAAAAATTTTAAAAAAGACAGACTAAATGGTTGAACCTTCATCAGGTCCTTAGAGGAAACACCTGAATCACAAGGCCCTGGTGAGGATATAATGAAGACTAAACTTAATCTTCTCCTGTTTCCCCCGCCAACCCTGTCTCCCTCTTCTCTATTTCTCTTTTATATCACCTATTTATTTCCTCCTTCTTTCCCCTTGGTTCTAGCCTGTAACTCCCAGTACCACCATGTGGTTAACATCCACAACGAGCTGTCGATTAGAGACCTACTTGGTGTCCAAATAGAAGACACATTTCTGTCAGTGTACTTGATGACCCACCAAAGGCTAATGGTAAGACCCTATTGTTAAAGACACCATATACTGTAGGTAGGGAAAATGGAGTGATCTGGCTGAAGTCTGGAAGAGAGTCAGTCCCCAGACAGTTAGCTTATGTAGTGCCAGAAGGTGCTACATGAGTGACTGGGGAGAATGACCAACATCTGTCCAAGCAACTAGTGGTCTAAGCTACTCAATATCAAAAAACCTGACATGATGCTCACACAAGTGCAATAGTGGCACACGACCACTGCTCTTAGCCAACTGCTCTTGATTTGGCTAACAGACCCGCTTAGTGGAATGGATCCACATCTGGAACTGATAAAATAAGTCAGAACCATATCCAAAAAAGGAGCCCACTCTCCATTATCAAGATCCTACCAATTGTTGGCTACAAGAGGGCCTACACCTATTAAATTCTCTCTAAAATAATAACAGTTATCCCATTTATCTGGTGCTGAATTCACTCTCCACTGGAGAATTTGCTTCTCTTTTTCAGATGGACCCAAAACCTGAGGAGAAAATCAGCCCATTGCTCCTCACCAGGCCACAGCTGAAACCATGAAGCGGAGAGAGGAAGACAGGGAGGAGGCGAATGATGGTACCAACATGGCTGTATATATACTCTGTACACAACTAAAAATAATAATAAATAAATAAATAAAAAGTGTGTTTCTATAGCTCAGATTAAAATGATCATAGATGGTATAAATATGCCTTTCTTTTTTATTTACAAGGCAGTGTCTAAGTTCATGTTCTCCAAAATTGGAAACAGAATTTCAGGTCCATATACGAGGGAATACATGAGCCTGGGAGGAGAGTTGTGGGAAAAGGAACAGGGGCAATCACAGTATTGCTGTGCCTTCAGAGAATTTTGAATTTTAAAATCCTGTGAATAATCCCGCCAAACAAGGCAGCAGGACATGCCATGAGTCAGCACATGCCAGCAACTCTGTTGTAATTTAATTTCATATTTTTAGTTAGCACATGGAAATTTAGGTATCATTCATCTGACATTTTCAGTATAATATGCTTTAGTTGATTCTCATGCCCCCTTTCTCTGCCCCTGAATCTGTTTACAAGTCACATGTACCCTCCTCAAACCCTCTTCTTACTCATTTCTACTTTTTAATTTTCTTCTCTTATTTTTATTTTATTACTGTAAGAACATTTAACTTGAGATCTACTCAATTCCAAGGAGATGACTTAACCTCAAGCACATAAAATATCTATATTTTAGTTTCTCCCCTTTATAACATTTATGTCATTATGGTTATACATGACATTTTCATATTATAATGTGTATATTTAAAGCACTTCATTATTATTATAATATACCATCTATACTAAATTTCAAAGTGATTTGACAAACATAGATATAGTAGTGTAATATTACATGTTTATCTTTATTTGTTTTTACCTGTAAAATTTCATTCTTTTTTGCCATATGTTTTTGTTTTTCAAGGTAGGGTCTCACTCTAGCCCAGGCTGACCTAGAATTCATGATATAGTCTCAGGGTGGCCACAAACTCACTGCAATCCTCCTCTCTTGGCCTCTTGAGTGCTCAGATTAAAGGTATGTACCACCATGTCTGCCAAATTTCATTCTTTTGATGCTATAATTTTACCTTTGATTTCTCTTTCAAACTGTTCTTTAATATTCTTTATAAGCCAGCTTTAGTGGTTATCAGTTCCCTTGAATTGCTCACTTTTCTTATGTAGATATCTTTCATCTATCTATCTTGATATTTTGCATTTCTCTATTTTTCCCACTGGTTTGTAGAGGTTTTTACTTTTATTGATTTGTTTTTATTTTTAGTGAGAACTTTACCACACATATAATAAATATGCTATAAGCACTTCAGTTGTCTTCCTATCATTTTTGTCCTTTCTCCTTCTCTCCCCATTCACCAGAGGAACATTTTCTTTCAAAGTTAGCCCTTTTCCATTTTGACTTCTCATTCCTTTTGGCCTCCCTCATCCTCTGTGTATGGGCTCAGAATGACACAGGTTTTGTGGGGGTGATGACAAGTACTGTGAGGTCATGAATGGGCCGGCCAGTCAATTCATGTGCTTCCTCCTATCCTATAGATCCCAGATTCCTTCTACCCTTGTCTTCCGCAATGTTTCCTGAAACTTGGGTGTATGTTAGAAAACTCTTTCAGTGGTAAGCTCTTGGAAATATTTTTAAATTTAGAGCCTACGCTGTGTTGTTAACCACCAACTATAATGCAAAGGTACTCTGGTGTGGTGGTTTGAATAGAATAGATGGCCCCCAATATACACAGTTGTTTGTTTGTAGTTTACATGTGCTGGCTACCTGGCTGGAGGCAATGTCACTGGGTAGATCTTAAGGTGTGGTGGTGGGTTTCTGATTTCAATCTAAAGATATGAAAAGTGGGCTTAGCTGGAGTTCCTGAAGTGTGCTGTGGCTTTTGACCTTTAGGCTTGTACTTCTCTTTCTGTTTGGGCCTGTGAAGGCAGGCCAGCTTCTTCTGCCATTATGGAACTTCCCCTGGATCTGTAAGCTTCAACAAGTCCCTTCCTCCATAACTGTGCCTGGTCTGAAAGTTCATCTCAGTGCACCTGAATCTGTATGCTACATCTGGCTAGCAGTGGGCATGGCATGAATATTCAATCTGTCACTTCTGCAATGTTCCCTGAGCTCTGATGAGTGTCATAGAGATGACTCTTCCAGTGCTAGTCACTTAGCTTTCTCTTATCATATTAATGAGTCTTAGGTCTCTACAGTATTCCGTCATCTGTAAAAAGCAAGTTCTATAACCAAAATTGAGAATAACATTAATTAAAGGGAATAGTGAAAACATTAAAAATCTTTTTGATAGACACATTGCTTCCATTAAACCAAAAAAAAAAAAAACAGTGGAGGCTTTCATCTAGGTTCTATGACCTACCAAACCATAAACTTGATTCAGTTCTCAGTACCAGGCATGAATTCCCACCCACTGAACAGGCCTCATATCCAACCAGAGCAATTGATTATCCCCATAGCTTATGTCTCACTATTGTCCCCATGGGTACAACTTGCCTGGCTGGTTTATTTGAGTCTTAAAGGAAATGTTGTTTGTTCACACTATTGATAAATTTCATGCCTTAGCTGCATTCATAGTGCTTCTAGACCTTCATTCTCAATGTCTTCAAGTGAAGTTTGTGGTGTCTTCAGAAATAGGGTCCTACTTTCCATTTCTTGTTGATAGTAAAGCACTTTGTCAATAGCCTGCATTGTTTTAGGGATCTCATGGACCTCCCTTACCAACCTGTCACTGGTATGGAAGGGTGAATCATCTCAGGCAAGAGGTTTACCTGCAACAACCTATGGCTTTAGGTTAAAGCTTTCTTCACCCAAGCAGGGAACTTCTGCCCAAGCTGTCTACCCCTTTCTCTCTGTCTTTCTTGTTCTTTAAAAAAAAGCTATAACTATTAATTTACTAATGAAGTGGGGTTTTATAACCCTTATTCCTACAGTCTTTAGTTTTACATACTTCCAGCCTTCCTGTTCCCATTTTCCCCTTTAGACATTTTGATGCCCTGGTTTCTGTCCCTCCACTTGCCTGTGTACTATTATCTCTCCCAATCTCTCCCTGATTATCTCTCTAAGAAGCATTTTAGCTTCCTGACCAGTACTTCTGATGTTTATTAAGATTTGTAAACAAATACAGCTCTTCCAAGATCCACATATGAGAAATAAAATGCAATGTTTGTCTGTTAGAGCCTGGCTTACTTCAACTTAGAGTAAATTTTTCCAGATTCATTCATTTTCCTGCTAATTTTACTTTTTATTTTCTACTAAATAGAACTTTATTGTGTATATGCACCGCATCTTCATTATCCACTCACCAGTTGATGGGCATCTGGTATGATTCCACTTCCTACCTATTGTGGACACAGTAGCAAATGATGTATAGATCATGAAGATGAGACAACTTAGTGTGAATAAACCTCAGAAAGTAAAAACAGAGTATATTCTTGAGCCTGCCCTTGCAGTCTTGATTTTGGTAGAAGTCAGAGAAGAATTTGGCTTCCCTTTATCTCTTGCTGCCTAAAGGAGTTCCCCAGATCTGTTTTTCCATAAACAACCTCAGTGCCTTCCTGTGCAGGAGTTTACCTTTTCTAGAATTAAGATTTCCAGAAGGATTAGACCTAAATCTGGTATTGTGTCTGGTTAGCTCAGCCCCCAAAACTTGACTTTAGGGCTAATTAGCTCAGAACCTATAAATGGCCCCAATTTGGGTCTCTGAGTGAGTTTTACATCCTCCTACCTTTTATAGATAGGAACATTGCATATTCTCCCTTATTTCCATTGCTTAATCTAATAAAGTCACTGTAGTCCTTACTCTTTGCTCTGTGGATTTCAATTCATCCAATATTCTCATACCATATCTGTGCATTAGCATATATTGGTTCATTAGCAGAGGAACCCCAATTCATGTTTCATATAAGTGAATTGGCAAATATTGATGCATTGGCAAAAAAAATCCAAAATTTCTGTGTCAACAATGTGGCATATATACAAGATAGGAAATTTAATTAGCTATAAAGAAAAATGAAATTATGAAATTTTCAAGAAATGGGTGGACTTAAAAAATATTATACAAAGTAATGTAACCCAAGGGGGGGGAAAAAAACCACTGTCTATTCTCTCTCATATAGAGATACTAGTATTGAATTTTTAGATTTGTGTGGACGTTTGAATAAGAATCAGAATTGCAGGCCATGACAGGATAGGGGTGGGGAGGCATAAATGAAGGGGTAGCAGATATATAAGTAGTGTTGTGCCACGACCCCTGACCAGGAACCAAGACCCCCGGTCACCCAGGAGTCACCTAGAGGACCGCCACAGAAGCTGAGACACTCGAATGTAAAAGCAACAGGTTTCTTTTAATGTCAAGCTTAAGTAGGGACTCAATCCACACAGACCGACGCATTGGGAGTGGGAGAGAGCCCCGACCTTCTAAAAGTAGGGGTTTATAAAGGAAAAGAGTGGGAAGGGGGCAAAAGGGTTATATCACATAGCATCTTTTAAAATGATTGGTTCCAAGAAGGCGTGCACGGGAACATTTCTAGTTGCTCATCTCTGGTCAGCAGACTGCTTGCAGATCCTATCTTTTGCAAAGGGGCCGGAGGCCCCCAGACCTAAGTATTTCTGGAATGTCCTGTTGAGCAAGCGAGCATGAGTTTCAGAAGCAAAGGTCGGCACTTTAATCAGTTAGTTCCTTATCTGAGCCGAGCCCGGGATCCTCCTTTGTTCACAATGGTTTGTCCTACAATGGCAGTGTCATTGTTTAATTAGTTACGTGTTATTTCTTTCTGGTCTCTCAGTAGAAGCACAGAATACTGGGGTTAGAAAGATATAAGGGGTGTCAGGACAGGACGGAAGATAGGAGGGAGTGGAGGCATATCCAAAAATATATATGATATGAATATGCCATATGTATATAGGTGCCTTCATTAGAAAATTGAAAATATGGGCTCGAGGGATGGCTTAGCAGTTAAAGCATTTGTCTGCAAACCCAAAAGACCCAGGTCCAATTCCCTAGGACCCACATTATCCAGATGCACAAGGGAGTGCACATGTCTGGAGTTCATTTGCAGTGGCTGGTGCCTCTGGCATGACCATTCTCTCTCTCTCCCCCTTTCTTTGTAAAATAAATAAAAATATAATATTTAAAAAAATAAAATTGAGCTGGGTGTGGTGGCATACTCCTTGAATCCCTGCACTCGGAAGGCAGAGGTAAGAGGATCACCATGAGTTCAAGGCTACCTTGAGAATACAGAGTGAATTTCAGGTCAGCCTAGACTAGAGTGAAACCCTACCTCAAAAAAACTATATATATATATATATATATATATATATATATGCAGGCTAATGGGGCACAAAGTCCTCAACAGCCTTAAACAACAATGTACTCTGCAAACTATATTAACCTGGCCATTAAAACAAAATGAGCCTTCTGCTGTAATAGTATTGTGGGGTTCTGCAGTAACCTTCTCATTGCTGTGACAAAGGACTGAGACAAAAGCAAAAAAAGATGTTTATTTGGCATACAGCCTCAAGGGGAAGTTTCAACACGGCATAAAGAGAAGAGGTTGTGCATCATATCTTGCCACAGCATGTGGAAGGGAGCCGCAAAACTGAGCTTGGTTGGCAAAGAGATCTAGGATATAACACCTAAAAGGTTACCTCCAGCAACATTCTTCCCCCATCAAGACTCCATTTCTCAAATTACCACCAGCTAGTGACCAGGTCTTAAAAACACATGAGGCTGTGAGGGACTTCTCATTCAAACAACAACTGAACTCTGATTGGACCTGAGGCCTTCTCCATGGGAGGGAATTCATGCTTGGTAATAAAAATCTAGTCAAAAGATTATGGCTTGAAAGATCATAGTTAGTGGGGGAAGCTACTACTGTTGTTTAGCTAACTAGATCCATTGTGCCCATCAATTTGCCCTATGAATGCTTAAGTTTCTGCTCATATTGCAGGGCCGCTCTCACGCTGTCACATTGGATCAGAAGCTTCTTTTCACAGATGGTAGTGACGACTGGAGAGATTCAATACTCATCACAGTCCTGAGAAGTGATGAAGTAGTTTGGAGTTCATCTATTGATATTTTTGTTTCCAGTACCCCACTTTGGCATCATAGAATTCCGATTTCATATACTATATTGTCTCTCTAAAGTCGTTCAGCTGTTTGTGTTCTTGGAATTCATTCAGGAACTTACTTGTCTCCTTTAAATTCTTTGAAAATATTCACAATCATTCATTTGAATTCTTTATGTGGTATTTTGATTAATTCACTTTTATTACACTACTGTAGGAATATTTGGAGACATTGTTTTGCCTTAGTTTTCCATGTTTCCTGTTTTGTTGTATTAGAACTTGTGTTATGTCATTGGTTGAATTATTTTTTTTTTTTTTAGTAACATTTATTCATTCAGTAGAAGTGTTTTCAGTGTTTCAGAGAAACTCTGTTGTACTAGGGTTACAATATCATTTTCTTCTGCTAGATTTACCTTCAAGGCCCCAGTCTCAAATGTACAAGGTAGCAAGTGTGTCTGGATTTCATTTCCAGTGGCCAGAGGTCTTGGCATGCCCATTCTCTCCATCTCTCTCTCTCTTTCAAGTAAATTAAAATTAAAAAAAAAATCACACCTTAACCTCCAATCAATTTAGGAAGAAAAGGGCACTGATAGTACTATGTACAGTAATATATTAGTTACAGTGTGAGGGGTGGAAAGTTAGAAAACTACAGTAAGATTAGTTATTAGTATTGTGTTGATAGAGAAAAAATAGAGTTAGCATATATAAGTGAAAGAAAAAGAAGAGGAAGATTGTTGCAAAGTGGGTGGAGCTGGTAAATTTCCACTAAATTTATACTACATAAAGAGATGTTAAGAAATATAGTGAGTTCATGTAGCACAGTGCCAGGTTCAGAAGATTGAGACAGAGTCCCCACAATCCAGGAAACTTCATATTCTTTGAGAGTACAAATGAAAAAGTACAGAGTAGGGTGAAGAAAGAGAAAAGACAGAGGGCAAGAAGAAACCAAAACAGAGCTGGCCTGCTACATTGGCACTGATCATTAAATAAGGGAGGAATATATTTGAAGAGGAGAGTACTAGGTGGGTTATAAAGTATGAATAATATCTGCCCTGTTCTCATCTTTAGGTTTTTTGGAATTTTTTCCCGTGTTTCTCAGAAACTTGTCTCAGGCCTGGGCATCTCTGTGCAATGTCAGGTCACGATTTTGGTCAACCCCTGGGAAGACTCATTCTCACTTCTGTGCCATCTTTAGGGTGACTTGGCAACAGATGATGGTCAGGTTAGTGGGTGGTGCTATTCTTCACAGATGGAGTCTCACATGCAGTTCACACCCCCGGGCAGAACTTCAGCAATCCAATTGTGAATATGGCCCTGCCCCTGTGAAGTCATTCTCAGTGACTTGCCCAATGCTTAGAGCCTGTGTCTTTGTTTCCATACACATGTATATACTAGCACTAACCAGTTTTCCAGTGTTAAAAACAGTGGAGTTCTGACTCCGTGATTCCTTCTGATGCCATCACTCTAGTAGTGTTCTGCTGTCCAGGTGCTCGTGTATTTATTTGACACTTGCTCTCAGTTTCCCAAGAACACAATTCACACAGAGTCTCTGCCTGCAGAGCCACCAACATAACATAATTCTTTTTGTGTCCAGCAGCTGCTCCAGCTAAGTGCTGATTGCTGAAAACAGAGATTTCCTAGTATCTCCTTTTCCCAGTACTCCGCTGTACTGTTTCCCTCCTTTTCTGCTCTTTAATCTCTTAATGAAAGATGAGTGCAGATTTTCTGAGCTTAAGCTGTGGCTCCTGCCATCTGCTATTGGTACACCCCATTAATGGGCATGGGAACCTCTGCAAACTGAGCTTATCTCTTCAGGATGGGCTTGGAAACTTCCAGATTTGTAAAATTTCTCATTTTACTTTGCTATTAAAGTTAAAGAAAACTAGGTATCATCAACTTTTTATGTTAGCTGATATCTTACTTTTACCTGCTTATTCTCTGGATACTCTTTCAGACTGTGCCTAGGCATATTTTGTACTTCAATATACTTTTAATCATCAGCAGATTGCTTGTTCCTGTTGTCATCTTGGCAGAAACTGGACTAATCCAGGATACCAGCTTCTGGGCATATCTTTGAGGAGTTTTCTAGATTGGTTGTGGTGGGATGACCCACCATTCCATGGGTTGGGTTCCTGGACTGCGCAGAAAGAAGAAAGGGAGGCAAGTACTGGCTTCTACCATTTTCTGCTTGCTGACTAAAGACTGAATATGGCCAGCTGCCTCACTGTCTTGCTTCCTTGAATCCTATACCATATGGACTGCATTCGCTATAAATGTAAACCAAAATAAACCTTTCCTCCCTTAAGTTGCTTCTTATGAAGTATTTTGTCACAAGGGAAATAGATACTTTATAACAATGTTAAGGAAGATGTTTATATATGTTCATTAAAGGCCCAGTATTTTTCAAATATTTTTGTTTATCAATTGCTTGAATCCATGGATAGAAGCCACAGACTCTCTCTTTCACTCACTCCCTCTCTGTGTCTCTGTGAGAGATAAAGTGACAGTTCTACAATTTAACCTTTGTATAATACATTAATACAAACTTTTTCTTATATTTAGGATTTTCATAAATGTAACCTGATACAATTGACAGAAGCAAGGTGATTTACAATACTTAAGTACAAGCAAACACTGAAATATCATAGATAACTACTTAAAGAAAGGGTGTAGCAGGATCGCCTAAAATAGAGTATGCCAAGGCCCTCAAGGTGAGTCTAAATGAGAAAGACATGTAGGATCTTTTGGGGCTTTTTCATTTTTGAAGATAACTTTTTTATGCTACTCCTATTTATAATTGTCCTGGAGAAATCAGCCGGTCTTCATTCTGCTGTCAGAGGAGCAGAGCGACTTCTAAGTATGCTCGGTCCCAATCATACCATCCTGCAGCAGGCCGAGGCAGGGCTGTGGAAGTCAAATCTGAATTAGGGAGTCACTGGAATGTCACCTGCACTAGTTCTGCACCAGCAAGCCATTAAAAGTGGAGAATACTGGAACCTATGGGAAATGGAAGCCGTGTCTCCCTAAGTGAGAAATAGCCAGCATCCCCACACGCTGGATCATCTGACACCCCCACTGGGGAGGGGGTTGGGGTTTTGTGCTTTCTCTGCTTTCTTCTCTTCAAGTTCCACACATCCTAAAGATTTTATATGATAAATTTTATCAGAATTTGAGTAGAACAAAGAAGTGGTTGTCTATGAAGTCTCCAGACATTGCCCTAAGTTAGATAAAATAGCATTAATCTTTAAATAATTTCCCATAAATCATCACCTTTGATAATGCTTTCCAGATTTGAAAATTCAAATAAAAAGAAGCCTTAGTAATAATGCATACAATACATAGGGTTCATTGAGGAAGAACACTGAAGCTTTGTTATCTCTATAGATCTATTAAAATTTTTATGTACTGTATACAGAAAGTATAGTCATAATAGCTCATAAAATAAGTCACTTCATTTCTCTCACCTTTTAAAATCTTTATTTCACTTATTGGTATAAAACCCCTGCCAGGATAATCAACAAAACCTGTATGGTTCATGTTATAGATAGTTCTATGGCATCAGCATTTGTTCCAAAGTCATAGACTCTAGTTTGATTGCCACTGTGTTAGTGGTAAAAACTGAACCTTTAAGAGTAGATTAGGTCATAAGGGCAAAGCCCTGATGGATGGGATCAGAGTCCTTAAAAAAGGACATTGTGAAGAAACTTGCATCATACTATGTTGGAGGACAGTGTTTTAGATAGGTACCAAGTTTGCCAGTACCTTGACCTTGAGTTTTATTACATGTAGAACTGTGAAAAATAAATGTCCATTATTTATAAGTTATCCCATTTCAGATAATCACAGCACAAGGGATTAAGGTAACATCATTCTGAGATAAGAAGTTAGCTGCATGCTTTGAAAGTTTTGAGTAAATTTAATTGAATATTTCAATACATTATATGTCAGTTTTGTTGATGCTGTCTGAGGTGGTTTGAATATAACCCCCCACCCACAATAAGCTCTTGAGTTTGAATACTTGATCGCAAATAGTGGCACTTTTAGCACATTTGGGGAGCCTTCAGGAGGCGGAACCTTGTTGAAAAAGTGTTTCATGTCGCGCCCACCTCGCCAGCAAGGAAGACGCCACAATCAAGATTCTTCTGTACACACTTTATTGGGGACTGCCAAGCTGCTAGATGCGAAGACCTCGAACCAGGAAAGGCCACGGATTATATAGGGTTCTTGACTGCATGTCCACTAATGATTGGTTACCAAAGGATATGTGACCGCCAGTGATTGGTTACTCCCTGGATAGCTCATTAGCATCTGCCCACACCAGGTCGCTTGCGTAAGTGAACATGTGCACTGTGCTTATTTACTTCAACTGTGACCAAGAAGAAACCAGAAACCGGCGCCATCTTGTAATGGCGTCTGCACGGCTCCTTACAGTTTAACTGGGGATGGGCCTTGATGTTATAGTCCAGCTATACTTATTGCCTTTTAAATTTTCTACTTTGGTCCTGTTGATGTGAAATTGTGATGTTCAGTGTCTGCTTTTGCCATGCTTTCCCCACCATGATAGAAATTTCCTCTCAAAACTATAAGTCAGAATAAGCCCTTTCCTTCCATAAGCTGTTTCTGGTTGAGTATTTCGTTCTAGGAATGTGAAAGTAACTATTGCACCTTACTCCTGCCAATTGAAGTTACTTCTAGGGAATGACCAATGATCATTTTTTTCAAATTTCTATTTATTCCTTTATAAGATTCCTGAAAAAGATAGCAAATTTTCATTTATTACAGGGGAAGATGTCTTCAGTACATTATTTGAGTTAGGAAAATAAAATTGTACAGTAAGATGATATGGAGGAAAATTAAGGAAATGCTGGCATCCAAATGTTTCTTTTCTTTTTTTGAACAGATATTATTATAACATTATTTCAGCAACAATTTGATGTTATTCATACTTTATTTGATACTATGATATAGATCTCTGAAAATGAAAGATGAACTAAGAAAGAGAAAAAGTCCCTGAAACATTTAACAAAAGGATGATTAGATACATTTAACATGAGAAGTAAGAAAACTAACTATGTTTCTACCATTTCCCAACATATTTTCTTACTTGCAGGAAATGAATATCAGAACTTAAAGAACTTATGAACATCACTGAGTGTGATTTTACCAGATTTCTAACACTGTTGTTAGAGTACTTAACATATACCCAATACTCTAGGAAAACTTGGGTTTCTCTTATCTCTCACTTATATCTACTTTACATTACCTAAGTAAATGTTCAAATTACTATGCTTGGTTGTTTATTTCAACTAACATAACAGGGTTGGGAAGGTTGCTAGAAAATGTAATTAGTAAGATTCTTTAATATTTCCAGAATTTATTATTTTATGTTAAAATATTTTGTCTCTTAAAACAATACATATGGAAACCTACTGTTTTGGGAAAATGGAAGACTCAGGACCCATAGATTGTTACTAGATAATTTTCAGTACCACCAGGATGGGATACTTTCCAGTACCACCAGGAATAGATGGTAAGACCCTATTGCTGAAGACTCCACACACTTGGGCTGCAAGACCACTGAAAAATCCTGCTGAAACTGAGCTGATAACCTCCTCCATGTAGACCAGCTGACAAAAAGCTGGAAGAAGCCATTCTGCATGCAGTTCAATGGAAGAGAGAGAAATCACCACTTAAGATACCTAACAGTGGGGCTGGAGAGATGGCTTAGCGGTTAAGTGCTTGCCTGTGAAGCCTAAGGACCCCGGTTCGAGGCTCGGTTCCCCAGGTCCCACGTTAGCCAGATGCACAAGGGGGTGCATGAGTCTGGAGTTCGTTTGCAGAGGCTGGAAGCCCTGGCGTGCCCATTCTCTCTCTCTCCCTCTATCTGTCTTTCTCTCTGTTTCTGTCACTCTCAAATAAATAAATAATTTTTTTTTTTAAAAAAGATACCTAACAGTGGACACTGCAAGCCTTATATTTTGTCAGCCAGGCCAAATGAGCCAATGGGTGCAATAGTGGCATGTCTTTCATGGTGGAAACCAAGTGCCCTCTAATTGGACTGGAGGCCTATTCCATGGGAGGGAATATATCCCTGATACTGAAAACCTAAAACAGGAGTAGTCATGAGCCCTAGGGTTTTCTGGCTATATATTTATACTATGCTCATCAAACTGCCCAGTAGACACTTCTCTTAATGTTCATAGCCATATATTAATGCTACTCTCACTTTTGGTAGAGAACCTTCTCTTTTCAGATGGCAGTTACCTTGAGATGACTCAAAAGGTATGATGGTGCTGGGAAGAAGTAAAAGGAATGGTCAGCACTGCAATATCTCTACCATACCTTCCAGGGCTCATGGTCTATTGCAAAAGAGGTGGCAGAAAGAATATAAGAGCCAAAGGAAGGGTAGGACTCCTTGCAATGTGCTCTTCCAGACACAAAATGGCCTGGATATCCATTACCTCACAGTGCCTGACACTACCTACAGAAGACTATCATAATAGGAGGAAAAGATTCTGACATCAAAATAAAAGAGAGACTGAGAGGAGGAGGGGATGTGGAGAATGGAGTTTCAAAGGGGAAAGTGGGGGGAGAGGGAGCATTACCATGGGATATTGTTTACAATCATGGAAGTCATTACAAAAAAATAAGAATATAAAAAAGAATACATCAAGTATATATGAATTTATATAGAGATATTTGAATTACCTATATATGTAAAAAGAGATAAGAATAAAGGAACTATGTATGTAGCAAAAGAGAAGACTGAGAAAACTTCTCAGTCACTAAAGGCACTTGCTTGTAAAATCTGCCTGCCAGGGTTCAGTTAGGAAGCCACCCACCCATGTAAGCCAGATGTAAAAAGCATCTCAAGTATCTGACATTCGTTTTCAGCAGCAAGAGAATGTGGTGCTCTTCACACACACACACACACACACACACACACACACACACACACAAGCATATAAATAAATATATTAAAAACGCACACTACAGTGTGAAAATATATGCAGGGAAAAGATTACCAGTAATGCATAAAGGCCTTTGTATTTTGAGTAAAAGGGGTATTAGATAAAATAATGAAAGGTTTTTTTTGTGGTCAAAATTAATTTTTATTCTTTTAGCTTTATTAGGATGTGGTAACAACATTGACATACATAAAAGAAACCTGTATTAGACCCAGTTAAAATGTCCCTAGCCAGGTAACAAAAATTAAGTTTAAATGTTCTACCACTATTTATGAGCAGAGACAATGTTCCCTCTCTAATATCATCTGTGAGTGGATTTCAGATTCTTTTCTTTTTTCAGAGGAAGGAAGAGACACAGAGAGAGAGAATGGGCACAACAGGGCCTCCAGCCACTGCAAATGAACTCAGTGCATTTGTGCATCTGGTTTACATGGGTCCTCAAGAATCAAACCGATCCTTTGGCTTTGCAGGTAAATACCTTAACTGCTAAGCCATCTTTCCAGCCCAATTTCAGATTCTTTACCACTGTAAATTCTGAGTCTTGTTACTTGTCACCATGTGAAATCACAGTGGCAAAGTCTGAGGAGGGAAGGCCACAGTGGTTCGGGTGCTTTGAAGACCTGGTCTTGGCACCATAGAGCTTACTGGTGTTTGCTGAGATTGGTGGCCTGGGCTCCAAGCCAGTAGTGGGCTTGACAGGCTGGTGATGCCACACCCCATACCTCAGGTGGCAAGAAATAGGCAAGGGGAAGGACCAACACCTATTCTGGAAGGAGGGAAACCAATAAAACATTCTACAGCAGTCCTGAGAAAGACCTGAATTATGCAACTGCACTTCCTAAGCTTTGTTCTGTAAAACCTGAGTAACCCCGGTCCATCTCCATACTGCAGCCCAGTGTGCCTTATTACCCTCACCTTGACCTCCTGTCATAGCCCCCCACCCCAACTCAACATGGGTGGCGCGTCGGCCTTCTAGTTCAAGTTCCTCTTCAAGTATCCAAATGGTCCACATGTCTAGAGTAGATTCTGTTTAACAGGAACCAGATAATGCCCTCACAGGGCTAAAAGACTGGATTTGGGAAGCAAGGAGAGTATGAATACTAATAGGCCCTGGGGTTAAGCAAAACTCTTCCAGTATATCCTATGTTCATTTCTGGAAGGATGAGTTTAAACTGCTCTTAACTTTTATAAACCAGAAGGTTACAAAATATTTTGGAGCTAGAGATGGCTCAACAGCTAAAGGCGCTTAGTTGCAAAAAATATATTTCATTGTTAGACGGTAGGGAGTGTAGGAAGCTATCCCAAATGCCTGTTTTCTCCAGAAGAACAAGTCACTTGAACAGGAATAGATGGAGCTGCCTAGCTCAAGCAACAGTGTTCACAACCCTACTTTCCTATTTCTGATTTAGAGCTATGCTAAAGTCCTGCTGCAACATAGTTTAGGGGATAGAAATTGTCTGCTCTCAGCCCTTACACACTATGACTGAAACCTCAGTCATCTGTGCTAATTGCTGTTTTGTTAAACTTAGAATTACAGGTTGGGAAGACAAGTCAACTATAGGAAGCCCCATTTGTTCCACAGAGGAGGAAAGCCCATCACCCCTTGCTTATAGAGTGAGCTCCTTGTGGGAGTTCTTGGTTCCTTTGAGCGGTGATTAGAAGAGGTGAATCAAAGGGGATTTTTGAATAGTCAGCAACTCTAGCATCCATTTTGGCAAGATCTAGGATCTAATATTCTCTTTGGAACCTGGATGGAACACGAGTCCAAAAGTAGTGGTGATAGGATCCTTTAGGTCCAATGCCTCCAGAAGCACCATTCTGACCTTTGTGCTGACTACTGAAACTGGGAAATGGCTTCTCTCAGCAGCCAGGACCAGAAGAGGTCACACCCTGCCCTGGGCACTGAGCTGAGTTCTTGAGCAAGGAGTTGCTCCAGGCCTCGAAATTCTATGCATGAATGCTTCCTTTCCAAATCTTGTTCAAAGTGATGGAGCCATCTGTCCCTCTGAGGCTAGTGAGGAGGGTGAAGAGTCGCTAAGGTACGGCCTGGGGAGATGAGCTTCCCTTTTCAAAGAGTGGAAGTCCAGTACTGACTGGCTCCCACCCAACTGCCCTGTGCAAGTAGGAAAAAACAAAACTGACTCACACCCTGTCCCAACAGTGCCCCCTTCGGGGGCTTGTGTGCTCCCACCTCCTTTGTGCCTAGAAGGCAAAGGGGGCAGGTCTGAACACAAGCCTTTACGTCCCCAAACCCACCCCCTCTGAGTATTAGAGGGCCAGTGGCACAGTCCCCCACAATCCTCTCGGTCTGGCTCAAGTGATCCTCTTCTCTTCCCTTCCCGCTGGAGGGAGGAGCTATTGGTGAAGATAGGCATCCAGCCAGAGCTGCCCCGACTCCTTCAGTGAGTAGACAATGTCGGCGAAAGCGGAGAGCAGGGGCTTAGACTGATACTCTATGCCGTACTTGGCGCACAGGGACTGCACGAGGGGCGCCACTTTGTGGTAGTTGTGCCGGGGCATCGTGGGGAAGAGGTGGTGCTCAATCTGGAAGTTGAGATGCCCACTGAACCAGTCATTGAAGGCCGACTGGTGGACACTGCACGTTGCCTGGAGCTGCGTGAGACCCAGTCCACGTTGTGGTCATGATCAATGCGCATGGGGATGTGGTTCATCTGGGTCATCCACACAAACCAGTTGCTCTCTAGGAACCTGACAATGAAGAAAAGGCCCAGGAAGCCCTTCAGCCCCAGCAGCGGCATGTAAGTAAGGAAGATTCGGATGTAGAAGGTGACCATCCAGGCCAAGTCCACCCATTTCTTCCGCTGGACAACAAAATAGAAAATATACCACTGGAAGTAGAGAGGCAGCAAAGCTGGGGGCCCAATCAGGAAGAAGTACTTGTGCTGGTGGTTGTATGGCATGTATTTTTTCTTTTGTTTCCCAAGCTCCACCGAAAGCACCTTCCCCAAGGCAAAGAAGAAGGGATGCATGTTGATGTCAGGATCTTTGAGGAAGCAGTTGGGCTTGGCGTGGAACGGGAAGTGCATGTGGTTCCACCAGCTGGCTGGGGCCCCCTTCAGGTGGCCAATCACAAAATGATGTAGCAGGTGGTTCCAGGTGGAGGTGCTGAAGATTTGACAGGTGCCCAAAGTCATGCTGCAGCCAACCAGCTTGGGCCTGAACTGCACTGAGCAGCACTGCAGAGAGGAAGAAGGGCACCAGGGATGTCCCAAAGAGCCAAAGAGTGAGCCACGCAGCAACATCCAGCAGCAGGATGTGTAGCAGGTACAGCAGGAAGAAGAGATGGTTGGCCTTCATGAGGCCCATCCGCTTCACTGTGGCCCTCAGCTCCCGGAATTCATTTGTCAGCTCTTTATTCTTGGTGGGCTCAAAGCTGGGCTGCTCCGGAGACAGTTCTCCAATCAGCAGAGAGTTCATATACTTCCTCACAATGCCCTTGTTGATGTGGAATGCTATAAAATGATCCGTAGCATCCTGCCCCGCGTAGTGGCTGATGACCCGCGAGCCCCCGGGGTGCGAGCGAACGAAATTGCTGATGTTGTACACCTTCCGGTTGATCACGAGCCATCGCTCCTTCTCGCGCCCGGAGCGCTGCGCCACTTCTTCCCAAGTGAAGTAGCGCGGGTTGGGGACCGCGACCGGGGCCATAGCTGGCAGGGCGACGCCGCCTCTCCGGGGCCGGGCGGGGGGCGGCCAGGCGCACGCTCGGGGACGCGGGGCAGCGCCCTCCCGAGGCCCAGCGAGCAGGGGAGGGGGTGGTGGGAGCGTTCGGCGGGCGCACGCCCCCAATAATGAAAGTTTTTAAAATAATTTATTTATTTATTTGCAAGGACAAAGAGAGATTGAGAGAGATAATGGGCAGGCTAGTGCCTGTAGCCTCTGCAAAAAAATTCCAGATGCATGTGCTACTTTATGCATCTGGCTTTATGTGGGTACTAAAGAATCAAACTGGGGTCATTAAGATATGCAAGCAATTTCCGTGAACTCTGAGCTATCCCTCTAGGCTCAAAAGTTTTAAACTGAATAATATGAATAGTATCTTTTATGTATTGTTGAATACAAAACAAAAAGCACTAAAAATTCTGCCTTTTTAGAATTACATGGATTGCTAAATATAACAAAATATACACTTTCTGAAAGATTCTTTTCAGACTTTGACAGATAAAATATATGTTAGAATTTTTGGAAATTACAGTAGTAATATTAAACCTACAATTTCTATAAATAACTAGAGAGCAATTCATTAAAAGTCACAATTAGGGCTGGAGAGATGGCTTAGCGGTTAAGCGCTTGCCTGTGAAGCCTAAGGACCCCGGTTCGAGGCTCAGTTCCCCAGGTCCCACGTTAGCCAGATGCACAAGGGGGCGCACGTGTCTGGCGTTCGTTTGCAGAGGCTGGAAGCCCTGGCGCGCCCATTCTCTCTCTCCCTCTTATCTGTCTTTCTCTCTGTGTCTGTCACTCTCAAATAAATAAATAAAATTATTAAAAAAAAGTCACAATTACTGTTATCATGAAAGTGATTAAATGAAGTTTTGTCTATGGCAGAAATGACTATAACTCCACCACAGGAAGTAAAAGATTCTGTTATCTACAGCCTTTCATCCACTTATGCTGCTCAAGTGAATCAGACTTAGGACATCTAAGACATTGTACCCAACAGAGAATAAAGAGGAGCATGAGGGAGAAGGAAAGAAGAGGTTTTCCCTGTCTTTCATTAGTTGACCTGCTTCTAATCGCCTTACCTCCATGAAGACAATGACAGTATTGGATCACATTTACATGCAATTAGCTTATTTACCCTTAAGAGAATCAGAGGTCAACACTTTTAGTGATGAAAACAGATTTAGTAAGTATTTGGTCAGGTCATGTTTTTACATAGGAAAAATGATCTGCCATTCACACAGCATTTTTTATTTTTATTTATCATCATTATTATTATTTTTATTTTTGTATTCAGTGAATACAGTCAAGTTGGTACCATTGTTAGCCTCCTCCTCTTCTCCCCCCCGTCCACTGTGACTGTGCTTTGGTAGAACAATCAACCCCTACCAAGCCACATTCATAGCATTTTTAAAGCAATATATTTATACTAATAATGTTATTGTAAGTATGTTTTATGATATTGTTCCCAAAGAAATATAGTTGATAAATAGAATGTTTGATGAAGAAGTTTTCACCAAGAGACTGGCTAACAGGAAATTCTTTATATTATATTTTATTTTACTTATTTATTTTTATTGACAACTTCCATAATTGTAAAAAAGTATCCCATAATTCCCTCCCTCCCCCCACTTTCCCCTTTAAAACCCCACTCTACATCATATCCCCTCCCCCTCTCAATAAGTCTCTTTTATTTTGATATCAGCATCTTTTCTTCCTATTATGATGGTGTTGTGTGGGTAGTGTCAGCCACTGTGAGGTCATGGATATCCAGGCCATTTTGTGTCTGGAGGAGCACATTGCAAGGAGTCCTACCCTTCCTTTGGCTCTTACATTCTTTCTGCCACCTCTTCCGCAATAGACCCTGAGCCTTGGAAGGTATGATAGAGATATTGAAGTACTGAGCACTCCTGTCACTTCTTCCCAGCACCATCATGACTTCTGAGTCATCCCAAGGTCACTGCCATCTGAAAAGAGTAGGTTCTCTACCAAAAGTGAGAGTAGCATTAATATATAGGTATGAACATTAAGAGAAGTGCTTACTGGGCAGTTTGATGAGCATAGTATATACATTTAGCCAGAAAGCGGCAGACGTTACACCCCTAGGGCTCATGACTACCCCTGTTATAGGTTTTCAGTATGAGGGAATTAGTTGAAGTAATTTACACTAGAAATTTGAGGCCTCTCGAGAGATTTTGTTTCTTTCCAACAATCACAGAATCTCATCAAAGGGGGCTACACAGAAGTCAGATCTGAAACCTATTCACATCCTATCCTTTGCCCTTTACTGTTGTCTTCATAGAACTTACTAGGCTGAAATCACTTGCCCCTTTCTACATATACCATCTTTACCTTGACTTACTGGCTAAGTGTTCTAGAATTTATGCATTTATGATACTGGTTTTGACATGTCTGTCACTTCATAATTCTGAGTACAATAAGGTAGTCTCATACAGGATTTTTCTTTCCAGGCCTGTATTATGTATCTTATCTTTGTGGCAAAATACCCAAGCAAACAACTTAAAGAAGGAAAGGTTTATTTTGTTCACAGTTTCAGAAGGCTCATTCTATCATAACAGGGTGCATATGCCAAAAAGGGCAGCTCACCTTTGCCAGGGTAGTAGACTGAGCAAAGGGGAATCCATGCTGTACTCCAGTACCTTTCTCCTTTTCTCTTTTATTTCTACTTGTGCTCCCAACCCATGGGCCAGTGACATCTATGTTTAGGGTGATCTTTCTCCCTTAGTTAATCCTCACTATCTCCTAGGTGATAATAAATCAAGTCAAGTAGACAATGAATATTAATTATAGCAAGACCATATTTTATGTAATTTTTACATGAAAAATAATCCTAGCCTCTCAAAGTACACTGAAAAATATTTATTGTAATATAAATTAAAAGGTAAATCATTAAAATAAGCATGCATCAAAGCATGGAAGGTCATATTTCAATTTGCGAAGTAAGGTAGACAAAAAATTTAAAAAAATGGTTTTACATGATTAATAAATCTACGTCTGCTATGTTGTCAGAAAATAAAAAGAGAATAAAACAGCAAGTTTGCATCTTTTCTTTTTTAATTAATTATTTTATTTTTATTATTAGATATGGAAATATTTCATATGTAAACATCACATGTTGGTACCATCCTTTCCCTCCTCCCTGTCCCTTTTCTGAAGATGACTTCCTCATTGGGGATGCAGGTCAACCCCATGGGGATTGTGGGTCATGCATTATGGGGCAGCAGTCAGTTATCGGGAGAGGCAATGTCTCTGTGCAAAATGTTCCAACTTGTGGCTCTCGCAATCTTTCCACCCCCTCTTGTGCAACATTACCTGAGCCATGGTGGGAGTATTTTAAGTCTACTTCAGTGATGGGCACTTAGGAGCATCTGGATCTATGGATTGGTAGGTTTTGAGTGCCCTCAGTATTTTTCTCCATCACCCTATTGCTGGTATCAGCTTAACCAAGAAAGCAGCATTCTTGATTATTTTCCCAATTTTCCTATGATTTCAGCTAGGGCCGGGTGGAATGTGCTGGGTCTTTTTTTCCTCAAGTCCAGTTCCCAAGTGAAAAAGAGAAATAGATTCTCCAATGGAGAATGAAGTCAGCACCAGTTAAATGGAATTATTCTTTGCATTGTCAAGCTCCCACTAACCTTAGACTATAAAAGCCTCTAAACCCTTTTAATTCTCTTTAAGTTTGTATCTTTTCTGAATATACCATGGAGGAATATTGTAACTACAGAACAGCTCCTAGCTGTGCTCTATTGGCCACCAGAGGTCCTTCTAGAGCAATACAAGAATCTCCGTTGATAACCACTTTATTCTTTCTACTTCTTTTGTCTTGTACTTTTATCATCATTTGCCAAACTTCTGACAAATGACTATACTTTTCACAACAGAAATCACACCACACACCCACACACATATCCAGTTCTAGTGAGAACTTACTTGAATGAAGGCATACTATAATGAATAAACAGTGAGATGCCAACTACATTCTCAATATATTATCTTTATCATAAGACAACATCCTGGTGCAATTTATAACATTGTAATGGTCCAATAATTTTTCTAGTCACATTATCAAGGCAACTGACCTTAGTTCTGTAAAGTACAAAAAGATACATTTCTGAGTGAACCTGATATCAGAATAAGGGTGAAGGAGATAGACACTGAGGACACTCAACTCCTACCAAATCAGAGTTCCAGAGATACAGAGACTCCTAATGGCTCGTCACTAAAGTAGGCCTAAAACAAACCCAACATGGCTCAGGGAATTTTGTGGAAGACGGGGCAGAAAGATTGTTAGAGCCACAAGTTGGGACATTACGCACAGATACATTGTCTCTTTCCTAAAACAGATGGCTACCCCCACAATACATGACCCATAATCCCCATGGGCATAACTGGCATCCCAATAAAGTGGGTCCCTTTGGGGGGCAGGGATGAGAGTATGGATGTTAGCAACATGTGCTGTTTACATGCTGAGTATGTCTATAACTAATAAAAAAGAAAAAAAATAGCAAATAGAATTATAATGCAAAAACATGTTTGCATACTTAGAAACATACATATTAGACATATAAAATGAGTAAATGATAAAACATGAAGTATGTGAGTAGCTTTTAGATAATAATATCCACATTATACTTTTGATGTAGTATATGTACTTTTTTAATACTTCATAAAACTAGGCTGAAGAAGCTGGATTCCAATGTCAGTGAAGAATAGCAGCAGCAGAGTAGATAAACTGACCAGCAAGGGTCAAAGGCACATGAAGGGATAGGCTGCCATCAAAGGGATTCCTATTCTGGGGGAGGTGTTTCCTTCTTAGTTAATCCTTCTTAAAATCCCCCAAAGATGTGTCTCTTACTTGATTTCTGATTCAATCATGTTGACAATAGAAATTAACCATTTTCCTCCCCCCATATACATACATACATACACATGCATGCAAAAAAATACACGTGTGAATATGCTCTGCTAGTAAGAAGGTTTCTTAGGTTCTTGGCTATCACTTAGCATACATAGTATTGCCTTTAAATCTTTGTATTATGTATTAATAACTGTGGTAATTTGAAAATGCATGGCCCCATAGATTTAGGTGTTTTATTAAAATGAAACTTTTAAGCCAGATGTGGTGGAGCACAACTTTAATCCTACCACTTAGGAAGCAGATATAGGAGGATCACCATGAGTTGAAGGCCACCCTGAGACTACATAGTGACTTCCATGTCAGCCTGGACTAGAATGAAACCCTACCTTGAAAAACAAACAAGCAATAAAACAACACAATCAACAACAACAAAATGAAACTTTTAACTTGGGTCTCTAGTCACCTGGTTGGAGCAGGTATTGAAAGGCCCAAGAATTCAGAAGCCCAGAAATACTATCACGCTCCGAAGGGAGCTTAAGTGGGCCCCTGCATACCTCAAACTCCAGGCTTTACTCTCTATTGGAAGCAAGTAAAGAATCCCTCTTCTCATTATATCAGAGCCTGCTCCTAATATAAAACTAGGTAAAAAGGGCATGAGATAGCCCTCAAGGATGGGAAATGAATAATAAAGTGAACCACTTATTTGGTTTCTGTAAATAGCCTGCACCATAAGCCCTAATAGCCTGCACCTTAAGCCTTAGTAGCCTGCACCATAAGCTGTAGCAGCCTGCCTCAGACCACCAAGGTCATAGGAGACTGGTACCACACTCTGTATCATATAGTGTTATTTTAGTGGGACCTTACTTGTAGCTACCAAAATACAGTCACTTTATAAATATAAAATAATTGATGAGAATTTACAGATAATCTGAGGAGTTTTCAAGTAAAAAAAATAACTGAAATTTGATCTTCAGAATATTAAGAAGTCATCTACTTATTTTTAACAGATTAATGTAATAAGATTCTATATGTAATCTAGAATGTTGAAAGGATTTTTTTATTATTGTATTTCCCTTTTCCATGTATGAAATCTTTCTGAAAACTAGCCAAACAGGTAATTCTCAGTTCTTCTAAGAATTAATCTCTGTGTCAGAGTTTGTCATAATCCCTTGCAATTTAAAGATGCCAAACTGTTTTTATTAATCAAACAATCCTTTTCAGAACCTATTCTTTACAATTTATTATGATAGGGACTTTAAGACAGACATGATGTCCATCTTTGGTGATGATTCAGAAGGGGAAGTTAATGCTCAACTTATAAGCAATATATTGTTGTGCCACGACCCCTGACCAGGAGCGAAGACCCCCGGTCACCCAGGAGTCACCTAGAGGACCGCCACAGAAGCCGAGACACTCGAATGTAAAAGCAACAGGTTTCTTTTAATGTCAAGCTTAAGCAGGGACTCAATCCACACAGACTGACGCAGCGGGAGTGGGAGAGAGCCTTGACCTTCTAAAAGTAGGGGTTTATAAAGGAAAAGAGTGGGAAGGGGAAAAAAGGGTTACATCACATAGCATCTTTTAAAATGATTGGTTCCAAGAAGGTACGCGTGGGAACATTTCTAGTTGTTCATCTCTGGTCAGCAGACTGCTTGCAGATCCTATCTTTTGCAAGGGGCCGGAGGCCCCCAGAGCTAAGTATTTCTGGAATGTCCTGTTGAGCAAGGGAGCATGAGTTACAGAAGCAAAGGTCGGCACTTTAATCAGTTAGTTCCTTATCTGAGCCGAGCCCGGGATCCTCCTTTGTTCACAATGGTTTGTTCTACAATGGCAGTGTCATTGTTTAATTAGTTACATGTTATTTCTTTCTGGTCTCTCAATATGACTCCACAAAGTCACCTGGCCTTTCCAAGCAACTCATTCTCTCCATTGTCTCTCTAGGGGACCATTTTCTTTCACTGCCATTTCCTGATGCCTGCATGGGCTGCATCTATAATAATTCCTCCTGTGCTTTAGAAAGAAAACAAAGAAGTGCTTGTAAAAATTGTTGAAACTAATAAGAATATTCAAATAACTTTAGTGGAGTTTCATGAGTGCTAAAAAGTGCATATTAATTTAGTGGAGAGATCAGGTACCCTAGTAATCAAGTGATTTATCTTAATTAATTAAGATGTTTACTATATTCAACATTCTCAGAATAAGTAATAAATGTAATAGATATGATCTCTAATTGTTCCACAAATGTTATAATCTAATGGGAAAAAATCAAACAAATAAGCATATAGTAATTTTTAAAATTTTACTTTTCCTTAAAAGTTTTTACAATAATTCTATTTATTTATAAAAGCTCACTCACTGTTTTATTTTGTATTTTACTTTTTATAGTAGAAATAGGCTTCTTATATTATTAACTGTTAGATGTTTTTATATTTTTCTAGAAAGACCAGGGATTGATCTTTAGTAATTTACTTCTTTTAGTAAATTACTTCTAAAGATAGAAATATTACATTCAATGTGTTGATAAATATATCATTTAATTTATTTGTTGTTTAGGATAGGAACATATTGTATGTTTTTGATTTTTTTGAGATTGTATGAAAAGTTAATTGGTTAAAATTATGAGGGGGAAGAGTGATATTCAATGCTGCCTCCCAACACAAAGTGGCTGTGGTATTCATGACCTCACAGTGGCTAATGCCACCTACAAAAGATCTGCATTATAGGTGGAGAAAAATGATGACAATAAAAAAAAGCAATGAGTGACTACTTGTAAAGAAGAAGGGATTCAGAAAAGGGGAGAAGGGGAAGGGAAAAGAGAGGGAATTATGATCATGATATATTGCTAATATATATGGAAGTTTTGAATACAAAGTTAGAAAAGAAAATAATAGTTGTTTGAATAAAAGTAAGATTTTAAATATGTATTTTTCCTCTAATTAACCTATAATCCTAACAGAAAATATATTATTCATCAATTTTGATTTGCTTAATTTTTTGCTTAATTTGGGAAGAAGTCCATCATAGAACATTTTTATGATATTATTTTGATTATCTTTCCCCTTGACATTGAATTTCTAACTTAACATATTAAATTTACTAAAATTTCTATTCTTTTTAATGACTGTAATATGAATTTCATATCTATGCCTGCTGTCTTGGAAAATTGTTTTTATATCTGATGAATATTGATTAAAATAAGTGTTTCCAATGTTGTTTTCTCTGGTCCATGTTGAATGAAGAAAAATTGTCTTGGGCCACACATTAAACATACAAACACTAATGAAAGCTGATGAGGCAAAAAGAACTCTGCACAATTTTCATGATAGGCACCAGCCAGATAAACAAAAGAGTCCTCATATAATAATTCTAGTTGTACAGCCTGTTAAGAGATTTGTTTTAAACTGAACAGGTCTCATGTTTATAATAATTAATAAGTATCACAAATATATCAGGTAAAACTGTATTATTTTTATATTTTTTAATCATACAAGTCATAGAAAAGAAGACAACATAATACTAGTGGGATATTTGCCATTTTATGTGAGAAACTACTGCATCAATATCATCTGTGTTGACAATGGACATAAGGAAAATCACATTAACATATTTTTACTGCCGTGCATAAATCTATTGATTTACTTGTATCTTTTAATGGAAATGAGGAAGCCATTTCTACAGTGACATATTCATCATCAACACTTCTAACAAAAATGACATACTTAGCCATATTTGCAGCATAAATTACATTCATCATCAAACATGAAAATAAAAATTAGAAGCTCCAATCTTTCTATTTTTTTTAAATTTTTTAAATTTGGTTTATTTATTTGAAAGTAACAGATAGACAGAGAGAAAGAGGCCCAGAGAGAGAGAGAGAGAGAGAGAGAGAGAGAGAGAGAGAGAGAGTGAGAGAGAGAAAGAGAGGAGAGTGGGTACACCAGGGCCTCCAGCCACTGCAAACAAACTCCAGACGTGTGCGCCCCCTTGAACATCTGGCTAATGTGGGTCTTGGGGAATCGAGTTTTGAACCAGGGTCTCTAGGTTTCACAAGCAAGTGCTTAACCACTAAGCCATCTCTCCAGCCCAGAAGCTCCAATCTTATTTCGATAGATATTCCAGTACCTTCAGTTTGCCTGGCTATAGTCTGGAGAAAGGAACTGACTTTAGATATGTCACCCTTTTTTTCAGGGTATAATGTTACTTCCATGTTTTCTATAGATTGAATGAAATAAATTCCCATCATAGAGGGTTTTAATATCTTTGCTATTAAGCATGGCACCATATAACTCATTTTTATAATAAAATATGTCTGAGTTGAAACTTAAAAAAAATCTTGTTGAAAAGACAGGTCTTTTTTTTTTTTTTCTTTCTTTCAGTTCCTCTTATATCCTCACAACAGGATTCTTGATCTGCACAGAGTTTGCAGCATGTGTTTGCACATGTATCATCAAGTCATTGTCTTTGAGACATATAATTTCCCTTCAAATAAAGCACAGTGTGTTACTGTTTGTCTTGATTACAAAGAAATTACCTCTCTACTTTTCCTTGAACAGTCTGTCTTCATCTATAATTTTTCTTTTGGTGGGTAGCTTCAGATTTTTCAATATTCTTATAGACCATACATTGATTAAAATATTAAAAAAAATAATACCTGGAGAGATGGATAATGGGCTAAATGTGCTTCCCATGGAAGCATGAGGATTTGTGGGACCTGATACCACCAAAGTTCAATTTCTTCATACTCACATATATACAGCAAGGTGTGACCACACATGCCTATAATACCAATCTTATGGCAAGCAGCCACTGCAGAATTATTGGGGCTCAACCTTCAGAACCAGTAAGACTCTCCATTTCAAGAAAAAAAAAAAAAAAACAGTCTGATAAGCAATGTAAAGGGACACATAAAATTATCTGGCCTCCGCAGGAATGCACAGAATGCTGCATCATTACATAACGCAGATATGCAACACACACACACACACACACACACACACACACACACACACACACTCCACCACCACCACCACAACTACATACATACTTGCCACACAAATACAAAAATAAGTAAACTAAAAATACACAAAGCATTATATTTACTTTTATTGTATAAAATAATTTACAGGAAAATAGAAAGCAAGATTTGAGCACATGCATACCTCTTCTGCTAATGTATGATGAACCAGATGGAGTACTGTAAACCACAGTCTGAGACTAAGCTGAGGTAAGGTGTGGCAGTACTCTTAGTTCTCACATAAGAACTCTTGACTATCTTTTTAATGCAATTACAGACCCAGAGTTGCCTGCAGAGAGGCAGGAATGTGGTTGAACATGAGAGTCTGGGAGTTCCAGAAGCATGGATCAGCTTTGGAGTGGAAAAGTACCAGAGTTGATGGCTGTGCCATGGTTTCCTACCAAGTGCTTCCTCAGCAAACTGGTATGTCCATGCCCCACGGATAGAGGGCTGGAAACAGGTGTGCTCTTGGGTCCAAGAACTAGTCGATAGATAACCCACCAAGGTCATCTTTGAGTTTTCCCTTCCCTCTTCTGGATGTCTCTCTTACCACCTAATCTTCTCTACCTTGTGGTCTCTGTGCCTGTGATACTATTTCAAATTACCTCCATGTCCTGCTGTGAGCTCTTCTTCCACACCTGAGAGCAGAGTATTTTTGCCTCATGTCTGGAGACAGCATAGTCAAGGCAGCTCACCAAGGGCAATGATATTTATAAATAAAACAAGACCTTCAAGAAGGCAAGTGAACTGGCCAATGGCTAAAGCCAGGTGGAGCCTGCAGGGTGCCTGAAGAACTTTGTAAAATGCATGCTGTGTATCCATGTCAACATGATGCCAGGCATGGACCTTGATGGGGCTGGAAACAAGTACATTTCAACCTCTTCTCCAAGGGAGCATCATGGCTGCCAAGTCCAAGATGAGAGCTGTGAAGCCAGGCCTCAGAGATATGTTGAAACTCCAAGTTTCCCAAATAAAGTTAAAACTGGTGGAAAATATATACAAATCATGCCATGACTTGCAGTGTTAAGTTAAAACATTATTGATAATCATTGCATTTTACTTTAAAAGTCACCACAGGTAACATTTGATGATACCAATTCAACTATCTGAGCTGAAAGCTAAATGCCATTTTAAAATTGTTGCCATATATGCAGACAACTAACAATTGAGTTACAAAAGGAAAATCACAGAGAAAATCTCATAATGTTTTAAGTCACTTTACAGTTGTCTTTGTGCATAATGTCCCAACTTATGGCTCCGACAACCATTCCACCCCTTCTTCCGTAAAATTCCCTGAGCCATGTTGGGTTCGTTTTATGTCTACTTCAGTGATGATGTGGTCTTGGGAGCCTCTGTGTTTCTGGATCTCTGGTCTGATAGGGGTTGAGTGTTCTCTGTGTCTATCACCTTCACCCTTGTACTGATACCTGGTTCGACAAGATAGCAGCACTCTTTCTCATTTCCCCAATTACTCTGTGGTTTTAGCTGGGCCTCAGGTGAGGTGTGATGGGCTGATTCTCTCCTCAGGTTCTGAAACCATCTAAAAAAGAGAAGCAGATTCTCCAGTGAAGAGTGAAGTGAGAACCGGATAAATGGGATAACTCTTATTATGCTCGAACTTGGAGCAGATCATTGTTAGCGAACTCACCCAATCACAGAAATACAATCATTGCATGGTCTCATTCATCTGTGGCTCCTAACCTGGATCTGCCTGAGATGCTGACGTAGCTAATAGGCATGTGGAGGACCTGTAATAGGGAGGATGGTGTCAGAGGGGAGGATAAGGGTGGAGGGGGACATAAAACTGGACCCAAATGGAATTGGTACCATAAAATACTATATCCTGGAAAACAGACTAAAAGATGGAACCTTCATCAGGTCCTTAGAGGGAACACCGGAATCTGAAAGGGTCCTGGAGAGTGTATGATGAAGACTACCTTCATCTCCTCTCTCTCTCTCTCTTTTTTCTTTCTCTTTTATATTACCTAGCTTTTTCTTTCTTCTTTTCCCTTGGCACTGGCCTGTTAACTTCCTATACCAGGATGTGGATAACATCCACAATGAGCTGGTGATCAGAGAGACCTACAAGGTTTCCCAAAAGAAGAAAGACTTCTATCAGAGCACTTGATTACCCACCAAGGTTAATGGTAAGACCCTACTGCCAAAGACACCATATGCTGTTAGTACAGAACATGGACAGACCTTACCTTATGAATTTTATAAATAGCTTTTAGTTTCAAAGTTGGGCATGGTGACTTATAAACCCAGTACTTGAGAAAATGAGGCAAGATAATCATGATTCTGAGGCCTACCTGGTCTCTATAGTGAGACAGAGTTTCCAGAAAATGAAAATATGGGGCTATAGAGGTGGCTCAGCAGTTAAGACACTCGCCTGAAAAATCTAAGGACCTGAGTTCAATTCTCCAGTAGCCACATAAAGCCAGATGCACAAGATGGCACATGCATCTGGATTGCCTTTACAGTGTGGCTAGAGGCCCTGGTGTGCCCAGTCTCTCCTCTCTCCAACATATAAATAAATATTTAATTATTTAAAAAAGAAAAGACTATTTACAACTCATTAATTTTATGAATTCATATTTAAATTAAATAGTAAACTATTTTCTTTCAATATCATTGCATACAATTAAAGTTTAATTGCATGTTTTTATTTACTTTTTTTTCTGGTGGAAACATGTTATTATAAACTTCCTAATAGGAAGACAGGAAAATATCTATCCAGAAAAGCTATCTGAAAACCAAAGTTCTCTGTTCTGGAGACTTTCTACGTAGTATAAGTTAACCTAATATGTAGGTTATCAAAATGGTTTGTTTGGCTATTGTCCATTTCTATGCTTTGAGATTCCGCCACTTTACTCTGCAAGTAACTCTACCTCCTGCACTGCATTCTGTGATTCATCCACTTTTTTCAAATGAAGGACACAAGGACTGGTGAGCAAAGGGAGTCCAGAGGAAAACTCACTGATAGATAATAAAAATTGCTGGTGTTACATAGAGTAGGGGTATGACTATACTTCACAATAACTGATATATATAGATGTTGATGGAGATAACATACATACATTATATATATATATATATATATATATACATACATACATATATATATATATATATATATATATATGTATGTATACACATATATGTAGATAAGTTGACAGATTTAGATAAAAATCCAGAAAAGATGAAAGCCTTAAAACACAGAGAAATGGTGAAAGGGAAATTTTAATTATCCTGATTCTATCAGTATATGATGATGTACCATGAGTTGAAATACTATATTCTATCAACTAGTATGTATGATTTATACTCATTATTAAAAATCTCAAAATCAGTCCATAATTTTAATTAAGCACTAAGATCCAGATACCTGCTACCCTTGTTTCTCTGTATTTCAAAAGAGATTCAAAAGGGGAAAATGTTAAAAGAAAATGCATTTATTTACAGTTTGGTCATTTGTTGAGACTACTAGCTTCTCTCTACCTTGTTACTATTTTAGAGAAAAGATGGAACAAAAGCCAAGATATATACATATGCTAATTTTGCTGTCCATTATAAAATGGCATAAAATTGCATTCTGGAACGTGAGTTTCACTTGTGGCACTGAGGTTTTAGTTGTTCTGTCTACCATAAGTTTCCCTGGGGAATTTTAACTCTGTGTTGCCTTGTGTTACAGTCCTTGTTCCAATCTGTAGTCTTTCCTTTTCACTCCTCAATCTTGAGGAAACTGGGATGACATGCTATCTATTGCTAGTCTGGTATGAAAAAAATCCTAAAATGGAGCTCTGCTTGAAAGAAATATAAACAGAATACTACTATCAACCAAGTTTATCATACATATAGTTGGTATCAAGTAACCACATATAAGAATCCCTTTCTGGTAGCCATTTGGATTTGGTTATTTTCAGAAGGGATGTCACAAGTTATTCCATTTGACTGTGACTGTTTCCCCTCTTATCTCTGAACAACTCTCTCCAGAAACATTTGTGATTATTCATAGTATAGTTCAGTTTATATAGTCCTTCTTTCCTGAATTATTTCTTTTTAAAGTTTTTCCAGGCTTTATTCCATGTTGCAGAAGAATGGCGGTCAGGGAGACATTGCCCAGTACTATATTCAATGGCCAAGTTTGAGCAATATTCTTAAAAACTGTTCAATACAATAGCTTCCTAATTGAGAGAATTGAACCATGAGTGCCATCATGATTTTGTATCATAATATCAACAAACATTAAAATATAATTACAGGGCTGGAGGGATGGCTTAGCGATTAAGGCATTTGCCTGCAAAGCCAAAGGACCCAGGCTCAATTCCCCAGGACCCACGTGAGCCAGATGCACAAGGGGGTGCAAGTGTCTGGAGTTTGCTTGCAGTGGCTGGAGGCCCTGGCATATAGCTGTACCAGGACTGAGTGATCAGTGTTTACTTTTTTAGCTATAACATTTTTACTCTCTGGGATATGAAGTGCTTGTGAATGTCTAATCATTTGTCCTCAAATTATTCTTGTGATTGAGAACATACCTATGTCAAAAGGTGGGCTGGATAAATGGCTTAGCTTTTAAGGTGCTTTCCTGTGAAACCTAAGGACCCAGGTTCAATACCACAGAACCCATGTAGGCTAGGTGCACAGGGTGGTACATGCTTCTAGAGTTAATTTGCAGTGGCTAGAGGCCTGGTGCACTCATTTTCTCACTCTGTCTCTCCCTCTTTCTCTTTATATCTCTCTATATATCTCTCAAATAAATTTAAAAAGTCATTAATTTTTATTTGTATGGCACCAAACAGATAAAGCATTTTCCATCTTTGCAGTTTAGGAAACCTGCATCCTGCAGGACTGTAGACATGAGAAGAATTCACAGTCATAATTAGAAACAATTTACTTTTGAATCAGAATTTAGAATACTTGAAATGTGTACATTTGTTATTTTTTCATGAAAAAAATCACTATAAATAGGCCTTATCCGATACACAAATGAATATCACATATGTGATAGCTTTAATTAAACAGTGATATATGATGAGCATGCATGTTCCTCCTCCACAAATTGACTTCTGCTCTCATAGCTCACAACCAGCAATCCCATGGTGAATACCAGCAATCCCACTGAGGAGGCCCTTCAGTGGAGTGGGGGCAGGGATGAGGGAAATAATGGTACCAACACATGATGTGTCCATAAAAGTTTCTACTTTGATAATAATAAGAAAATATTTTAGCTCACAGAGATTTCTAAATGAGCTTTGGTTCTGTTGAAAGCCTGATAAGGGGCTGGGGAAATGACACAGAGGTCAAGAATGCTTGAGTGCAAGCAAAAAGACCTGAGTTCCATCACTGGCACTCATAAAAGAAATAGCTGGGCATATCCGTGCATGTCTATAACCCCAGGTCTGAGAAAGATGGAGACAAGAGAATCACTGAGATTTACTGCTCAGCCAGTCTGACCAAAAATGACAACTCAAGGATTGTTTTTTCTGTAAAATGTTTCTTTTCATACTAAGTAGAAACTTTGTATGGACACATCATGTTGGTACCCCCTTCCCTGTTCCCATCCCACTGGGGGCCCTCCTCAGTGGGACTGCTGGTATCCACTATGGGGTTGTAGGTCATGAGTTGTGAGAGCTGCAGTTAGTCATTGTCAATGTGTGGGGGGCGAAGGGTGGGCAATGCCTCTGGATATTCCCTACCACCATGTGGCTCTTATAATCTTTTTACCCCCTCTTGCCCAAAGTTTCCCGAGATGTGGTGGGTGTATTTTAAGTCTACTTTGGTTGTGCTGTCATCAGCTTCTGCCTCCATACATTTTGAGTATCCACATTGTCTCCCTCACCGTGGGGTAGGTTGTGAGGTCCACATTGAAAGCAACACTCTTGCTCCTCTCATCAGTTACTCTTGGTTTCAACAGGGCCCTACCTACTGCGTACGGTCGGGGTGGTTCATCTCCTACTAGAAAGCCAGTTATCTATTTTTGTTTTCTCAATATAATTTTGGTTGTCCTCAGTTGCTGGGCTCCTCCCTTGTGGGTAGGTAGTGCTGAGGAGGGACCAGGCCTGCTGGTTCCTCCCAAGGGGTTGAGAAGGAAGATGAGTGTCAGATGACTCAGAACCTCTCCTAGTCACTGGACAAAAATCACACTGAGTCAGGAACTCACAGGAACTCGCTTTATTGTTACAAGCAGTTGCCTATATAATGTTGGGGATGAAGGCGGAGATTCTAGGATGGGGGGAAAGGTAAGGGCCAATAGTAAACTATGACTATTAAATAATTCCAACAACTACGTGGAAGTAGCAGGCAAGAAGCCATTAGGCATCTTGCTGAGTCCTAGCTGGTCAGAAACTGGTCACCATGCTTTAGCTAGGCTCAAGAAGTTCTGCTAGGCCTCATGCCCAGGTCTCTGAAGGCCCAACATCTCCCCCTTTTGTTTTCGTAAGAGCATTAGTCACCATGGCCCTTGTCTTAGGTTGTCCCCCTCTGGGAATCTTACCCATCACTGGGTACCATGTGTTTAGCTCACTAAGAACCCACTCCATGGCCTGTCTTAGGTTGTCTCAGTCAGTCTGAGATTTTACCCCTCATTGGTCACATGGAGGGCAGAGGAGGTGGCAGTGGGTCATCTGAGGAACTTAATTTCTGAGTTGCCAGCCTCTGGTAACGTATCTCAACCTGATGGAGTTCTATTGCTTCTAGCTGCTGGTGAGTGAATTGCATAATTTTGTTAATTACACAAGGCCCGACAGTGAGGATAAGGAAGACAGGAGGAAGGGGCCTAAGATAAGAGAGGAGGTAGGGTAAGAAGTCATGTAAGCCCGTCCACTGTGGGCTGTCTTGGGGGTCCCGTCACCTCCTCTTCCTGGATCCTCTTAATCTTGTCCTGGATGATTCCCAATTTATTGGCATAAAAGCAGCATTTTTCCTGTAAAAACAAGCATGTGCCTCCCTTTTCGGCCATTAGTAGATTTAGTCCCCTCCTGTTTTGTAAGACTACCTCAGCCAGGGAATCTAGCTTCCAGGAATGATATCTACATCTGGGATTAAGGTGGCTGGGGTACAAAGGCCCATCCAATTGATGGGCAGAAATTATAGGCTATCCCACCTCCACAAACATAAACCATTCCAGAAGTTGGGCAGAGTTGAGCATTGGGCTCAGTTGTGTTAAAAGCACATAAGGAAGGATGAATGTACCCCACATATATACTAGAATTATTAGGGAAAGACAGGGCCCAAATGAAAGTTCCAGAGGAAACATTGGGAAAAGCTGGACAGGGATGGGGAAACTGGCTGAGCAATTTTTAAGGTCGTATTAGAGAAGAAAGAATTTCTAGTGGTGCTTTCACCATGTTGCATCTGTCAGAGATGTATTTAGAGAGCATTATAAGATATCTGTAGCACATGAATATATAGCATAATATCATGTATCATAAGAATATTTTATATTATACATGCAAACATAAAAATAGAGGCCCATAATCTAGTGCACATGCAGAATAAATGTTATAGGCTTACAGGGGGTTTAAGGCAAATACCTGGTCTCAGCAACCCATCTCCAATATGGAACTGCCCCAGCAGAAGAGCAGATATTTTACAAAAAGACTTAGGCCTCTTCCTATGGTTATCAGACTATTGAAAAATGGACCCTGAACAGAAACTATAAGTCTTTCCCTTCTCAGTTTGGTCAAACTGGAAATAAACTTATTTTTATCAATTCATTTTCTAATTTTAAAGAGATAGGTTTCTGAAATCTAGCACTTGCTACAAGAGTTTTCCAAATGGCAGATTGATCATCATGGTAGAATACAATGTAATTCCCAGCTGCCAGGAGTTTAATCTTTTTTTGTTTGTTTGTTTTTCTGTCTCTTAAGGTGTTGTTTACCTATGAAAGCATTTTCATGAATTGATAAAGGAAAATGATGTTTTTGGATTTTGACTTGTTCTAGTTTGTGAAGAGTTATTCAATTTTATAATGTGTGATAATTTGTGACAATTTTGTTATCTGGGCATGGTTTGCTTTTTGCTCTTGGCATAAAATTTTAATGGAATACTTGAAATGATTACCAATTCAAAGGCTTCAGTAATCCATCATTAAGTGTTTATTTGGTTATGTGACAAGAAAGTTTAGATTTTATTTGGCAAAGTTCTCACTGAAATTTCCTTTAATGTTTTCTGGTTTGGCATGGACCTTCAGATTTTGTCTGGAGTGTGAAAGCCATTTGCAGGCCTCTTGAGTCATTTTGCAGTATCATTTGATAGATAAATGTTCTCTTCTGCCTAAGGTTTAAATTGCCATTTGATTACTGCTTTTGTTTTGGGATAAAGATTAATATTCTTAGGAAACATGTCTGCTTATATTTGAAATTAAATAAATCTTTGAGAAACCAATATTGTTATTTGTACAGCCATGAGAAACAGTATGTTTTAGTGATCTTGACACAGAGCAATAGCCAGGTAATTTTCTTCTGTGGGTAGTTATTTAGAGAAGCAGACCCAAAAGAATGTAGATATCACACTACCCAGCCAAAACTTAAAGGGAATTCCATTCCAATATAAAATGGTGATAAAAAGGAAGATGTTCCTCATTTTTTTAAATAATTTTTAATTTTTATTTATTTCTTTTCACAATTTTTATTAATATTTTCCATGATTGTAAAAAATATCCCATGGTAATACCCTCCCTCCCCCACACCTGCACTTTACCTTTTGACATTCCATTCTCCATCATATTACCTCCCCATTACAATCATTGTAATTACATATATACAATACCAACCTATTAAGTACCCTCCTCCCTTCCTTTCTCTTCCCTTTCTATCTCCTTTTTAACTTACTGGCCTCTGCTACTAAGTATTTTCCTTCTCATGCAGAAGCCCAATTATCTGTAGCTAGGATCTACATATGAGGGAGAACATGTAGCACTTGGCTTTCTGGGCCTGGGTTACCTCACTTAGTATAATCCTTTCCAGATCCATCCATTTTCTGCAAATTTCATAACTTCATTTTTCTTTACCGCTGAGTAGAATTCCATTGTATGAATGTGGCACATTTTCATTATCCACTCATCAGTTGAGGGACATCTAGGCTGGTTCCATTTCCCAGCTATTATAAATTGAGCAGCAATAAACATAGTTGAGCACATACTTCTAAGGAAATGAGATGATTCCTTCTGATATCTGCCTAGGAGGTCTATAGCTGGGTCATATGGTAGATCAATCTTTAGTTGTTTTAGGAACCTCCACACTGATTTCCACAATGGCTGGACCAGATTGCATTCCTACCAGCAGTGTAGAAGGGTTCCTCTTTTTCCACATCCCTGCCAACATTTATGATCATTTCTTTGCATGATGGTAGCCAATCTGACAGGAGTGAGATGGAATCTCAATGTAGTTTTAATCTGCATTTCCCTGATGACTAGTAACATAGAACATTTTTTTAGATGCTTATATGCCATTCATATTTCTTTCTTTGAGAATGCTCTATTTAGTTCCATAGCCCATTTTTTGATTGACTTGTTTGATTCTTTATTATTTAATTTTTTGAGTTCTTTGTATATCATAGATATTCATCCTCTATCAGATATATAACTGACAAAGATTTTTTCCCATTCTGTAGGTTGCCTCTTTGCTTTTTTCACTGTGTCCTTTGCAGTGCAAAATCTTTGGAATTTTCTGAGGTGCCAGTGATTAATCTGTGGTTTTATTGCCTGAGCAATTGGGGTTGTATTCAGAAAATCTTTGCCAAGACCAATATGTTGAAGGGGTTTCCCCTACTTTTTCCTCTAGCAGTTTCAGAGTTTCAGGTCTGATGTTAAAGTCTTTAATCCATTTGGACTTAATTGTTGTACATGGAGAGAGAGAGAGAGAAGAATCTCCTTTCATACTTCTACAGATATATATATCCAGTTTTCTAAACACCATTTGCTGAAGAGGCTATCAATTCTCCAATGAGTATTTTTGCCATTTTTATCAAATATCTGGTGGCTATAGCTACCTGGACATAAATCTGGGTCCCCTATTCTGTTCCACTGATCTATAAATCTGTTTTTGTGCCAGTACCATGCTGTTTTTGTTACTATGGCTCTGTAGTATAGGTTAAAATCAGGTATGGTGATTCCACCAGCCTTATTTTTGTTGCTCAGTATTATTTTAGATATTCGAGTTTTTTTGTGATTCGAAATGAATTTTTGGAGTGTTTTTCTATTTCCATGAAGAATGCCTTAGGAAATTTAACAGGGATTGCATTAAATGTGTAGATTGCTTTTGGTACGATTGCCATTTTCACAATATTGATTCTTCCAATCCAGGAACAAGGGATGTTTCTGCACTTTCTAGTGTCTTCTGCAATTTCTTGCATGAGTGTTTTAAAGTTCTCATTGTAGAGATTCTTTACTTCCTTGGTTAGGTTTATTCCAAGGTACTTTATTTTTTGATGCAATTTTGAATGGGAGTGATTCTCTGATTCCATCCTCTGTGTGTTTGTTATTAGCATATATGAAAGCTACTGATTTCTGTGTATTTATTTTTTTATGCAGGATACATTGCTATAGGTTTTGATCAGCTCTAACAGCTTGCTAGTAGAGTCTTTAGGGTCCTTTATGTGTAGAATCATGTCATCTACAAATAATGATAACTTGATCTCTTCCTTTCCAATTTGTATCCCTTTTATGTGTGTCTCTTGCCTTATTGCTATGGCTAAGACTTCCAAAACTATATTAAATAAAAGTGGGGACAGTGGACACCCTTGTCTTGTTCCTGATTTCAGTGGAAAAGCTTCCAGTTTTTCCCCATTTAGTTATATGTTGGCTGTAGGCTTGTCATAAATAGCTTTTATTATATTGAGATATGTTCCTTCTATTCCCAGTCTCTGTAGGACTTTTATCATGAAGGGATGTTGGATTTTGTCGAACGCTTTCTCTGCATCTAATGGGATGATTATGTGACTTTTGTCCTTCAACCCATTTATATAATGTACTACATTTATAGATTTGCATATATTGAACCATCCCTGCATCTCTGGGATAAAGCCTACTTGGTCAGAGTGAATGATCTTTTTGATATATTCTTGTATTCTGTTTGCCAATATTTTGTTGAGAATTTTTGCATCTATTTTCATGAGGGAGATTGGTATATTTTTCTTTTTTTGTTCTATCTTTGCCTGGCTTTGGTATCAGTGTGATGCTGGCTTCATAGAAAGAGTTTGGTAGAATTCCTTCTTTTTCTATTTCCTGGAAATGCTTAAGAGGCAATGATGTTAGCTCTTCCTTGAAGGTCTGGTAAAATTCTGCAGTGCATCCATCCTGGTCTGGGCTCTTTTTAGTTGGGAGGTTATTGATAACTGTTCAGATCTCCATGCTTGTTATAGGTCAATTTAAGTGATTAATCTCATCTTGATTTAATTTAGGTAGGTCATATAAATCAAGGAAATCATCCATTTCATTCAGATTTTCATACTTTGTGGAGTATATGCTTTTATAGTATGTCCCTATGATTTTTTGAATTTCTCTAGAATCTGTTGTGATGTTACATTTTTTATCTCTGATTTTATTAATTTGTGTCTCTTCTCTCTTTCTTTTGGTCAGATTTGCTAAGGGTTTATCAATCTTGTTTATCCCTTTCAAAGAGCCAAATCTTTGTTTCATTAATTCTTTGGATATTTTTTTCTATTTCATTAATTTATATCCTAATCTTTATTATTTCTTCTCATTTACTGATTTTTGATTTTCCTTGTTCTTCTTTTTCCAAGGTTTTAAGGTGAAGCATTAGGTCATTTACTTGTGACCTTTCTAATTTCTTAATATAGTCACTTAAGACTATAAATTTACCTCTTAGAACTGCCTTTGCTGTGTCCCAGAGTTTCTGTTGAATAATCTGATGTAATGCTGATGGGCTTGCATTTGTAGGTAACTTTATTTTTCTCTCTAACTGACTTCAATATTTTTTGTTTGGTTTGTGTGTTTGGTAGTTTGATTATCATATGGCGAGGAGAGGTACTTTCCAGGTTTTCTCTGGCTGGGGTTCTAAAGGCTTCCTGTATCTGCATCGGCACCTCTTTCCCAATTTGGGGGAAGTTTTCTTCTATGATTTTGTTGAAGACACCTACTAGGCCTTTTGAGTGGAATTCTTCTCCTACTATGCCCTGAATTTTTATATTTGATCTTTTCATAATGTCCAGAATATCTTGAAATTCCCATTCATACTTTTCTATAAGTTTATCTTTCTCTTTGATTGGACTGGATTAGATCTGTCACCTGGTCTTCTAGCTTAGATATTCTGTCCTCTCCTCTATCCATTCTACTGGTGAGATTTTCTACAGAGATTTTTTTTCATTAACGGTGTTCTTCATTGCTAGTAATTCTGACTGGGTTTTCTTTATTATTTCTATTTCCTTATTTATATCTTTTTTTTAAAAAATTTAATTTATTAGTTTTCTTTTCAGTAAATACAGGCAGTTTGGTACCATTATTTAGGTTCATCTGTGATCTACCCCCCTCCCATTAGACCCTCCTTGTTATTGAAAATGGGTCGTGCATTGTGGAGTTAGCCCCCAGTTATTAGTATGATAAATGTCTCTGAAAATCATGACCCAACATGTAACTCTGACATTCTTTCCACCCCCTCTTCCGCAAGATTTCCCTGAGCCATGTTGGGTTCATTTTTGGTCTGCTTCAGTGCTGAGGTGTTGGGGGCCTCTGAGGCTCTGGCTCTCTGATTTGGTAGGAGTTGATTTTTCTCTGCATTGATCTCCTTCCCCTTTGTGCTGGTATCCAGTTCACAGGAAAACATCACCCTTGCTTATTTTGCCAGTTGTCCTTAGTTTCAGTTGGGCCCCTTCTGAGGTATGTTGGGGCAGCTCTCTTCTTAGGATCTGCATCTATCTGGAAAAGAGAAGCAGATTCTCCAACGGAGAGTAAGTTAGCACCCAGAAAATTGAGATAACACTTACTTTTTTGATAGACAGTTTGGTAGGTGTAGGCCCTCTTATACCCCGTGATTGATGGTAGCTTGATATTGTAGAGTGGGCTTGTGTTTGGGTATGGTTCTGACTTGTTTCCCAGCTCCAGCTAAGGGTCTAGTACTACTGAGTGGATCAGTTAGCCAAATCAAGAGCAATTGATTCCTCAACATGGGTGTGTACCACTATTGCACTTGTGTGGGTATCACATCCGGTTAGTTGTTGCTACTTAGGTTAAACAATGTGTTGCTTGGACAGATCTTGGTCACTTCCCCCAGTTGCCTATGTAGCGCCTTCTGGCACTAGACACACTGACTGTCTGGGGACTGACTCTCTCCTGGCTTCCAGCCATGTCATTCCATTTTACGTGTCAGCTGCGTATGGAGTCTTCAGCAATAGGGTCTTACCACTGGCCTTTGGTGGGTCATCAATTACTCTGACAGAAGTCTGTCATTGTTTTGGGAAACCTTGTAGGTTTCTCTGATCAAAAGCTCATTGTGGATTGTAGGCCCAAGCTGGAAGTGTCCACTAAGAAATTGAGGAAAAAGATAACTAATATACAAGAGTTAGAGAGGAGAGAGATAGAGGGGAGAGGGGGAGAGGGAGGGAAGGAAGATGTAGGAGATTTAGGTCAGTCTTGATCCTACCCTCTCCAGTGTCTTGTGGTTCAGGTGTTTCCTGTAAGGGACTAGTGAAGGTTCAGTCATTTGGTCTGTCTTTTAGGAAGTAGAATTTTATGGTACCATTGCCGTTTGGGTCCGGATTACTGTTTTCCACCCTTTGATTCCCTCCCCGCCCTCCCATCCATCTTATTGTCTAGTCCATGAGGTACTTGCTGGGTATGTAAGGCATCTTGGGCAAATTCAGGTTAGGTGTTGCAGATGAGTGAGACTATGTGTCGATTTTTTTTCTGTGATTGGGTAAGTTCGCTGAGAATGATCTTATTTATATCTTTTATTGCCTTCTTTATTTCATTAAATTGGTGTCCTTCATCTTCTTTGATTTCCTCTTTGATTTCTTCTTTGATTCCTTTGATTTGTTCTTTGACTTCTTTGAATATATTTACAATTATTCTTTTGAAATCTTTCTCAGGCATTTTCTCTAACTCTTTCTCACTGGAGGTCATTTCTGATGCATTAATACTTGTAGGTGGATTTATATTGTCTTGCTTTTTAGTGTTTCTTGTGGTATAATGTAAATATTTTTTGCATCTTGAATTAAGTTAATGCTTGGATATTCTAGCTAGCTGGGTCTTCTTAGGTGTATCAATGGATTTGATGTTATATATCTTCAGGGTAGGAGCTTAAGGTGTTAAGTGTAGCTCTTAAGACTCTCAGAGTATCTACAAAGGTGTTCCTAGGGGTTGAGTTTCCCTGCTATGGGAGTATTCAAGTAAGCTGAGTGGAATAAAATACAGGTAGAATCTGAAATTTAACTAAACACTGTACACATTCAATCAAAAACAGCACTGAATATTTATGCAAGAGCAGTTATTATAACAACCAGATCCTCTATCAACAAAGAGGTTAAGATTTCTGGTCTGTTGAGGGATCCAAGTCAGCTTGTGACCAAGTGAGACCCCTCCCTGGTGCAATCCCAGTTACTTTGGATGACTTTGGTCTCAGTCAAGTTGCTGGCTGTGTCGTTGGGCTGCTGTTCTGATTTTTGGAGCTGGGCACTGGCTTTTGTTGTGGGGCAAATCTAGCATGGCCCCTGTAGCCCTGAAGATCAGCACCCCTGCTGCTGGAACCACTACTGCTGCTGCAAAAGCTGCTGCAGCTGGGTCTGTAAAAGCTGCTGCTGAAGAAGCAGCTGCTGCTGTAGCTGCCACTGCTGGATCTGCCCTGCTCTCTTGAAGCTGCCACTGCTGGGGCCACCCCTGCTGCCACTGAAGCTGCTGCTGCTGGATATGCTGCTGCTGCCTCTGAAGCTGCTGCTACTGGAGCTGCCACTACTGGGGCCACTGTTGCTGGTGCCAGAGCCGCTGATGTTGGTGCTGGACTCTGCTCCTGCTTGAGTCCCCTGTCAGCTCAAGTTGGCCTGTCCGGGACCCAGTACCACTGGTCTGTTCACTGGAGCTGGGCACAGATGGTGGGGGAGGGGAGGGAGCCTCGGCTGCTCTAGTTCTCTATTGTTCCACATGTTCTTCTACCTTGTGATCTGCTCCTCCGTTGTTCACTGCCACTCTCCCTTCATGTTTCTTGAGTTGTGGAGAGCTCCGGTGTGAGTGGAAGCTCCCCTCACCTGGCTTTTCCTCCGGCTCTAGCTGAGCCTGGCAGCCTTCTGGTGCGCTGCTGCTGCTGCGGTCGGCAGATCTGCTGGGCCACTTTTGCTGGCCTGTGTGGGTTCTGGATGCTCTGAATCTCTTCTACTTCTCCACTGCTGTTTCAATTTTCTATACATCTCACTTTTTAGTAAAAGTGTGTATTTTGCTGAGGTTTTTTGTTCTCTTTTCCCCCTAGGCTGCTTTTGCATGGTACCTATGCAGCCATCTTCTGTTCCTCATTTTTCACAGGCTTTCCCTGCCCCTGTTCCTGTTGGTGGACTAATTCTGAATCTGTGCTCTGCTCCCCTTCCTGGCTCACCAGCTAATAAAGACCCCCATATACATATGAGCTTGACAAATACGCATATCTTAATTAGATGCCTAATTTTCATCCCTAAGGTAATAGAGGTGCCTGATCCAAATTGCCATGTAGACTTCTGTGTATTTTCTCTCTCAGATCCCTCCCACTGCTGGTGGATACCCCTTTCAGGTTGGCAGCTTTTCTGCTTTAGTCCTACTCTCTTATTTTTACTTTCTCTTAAGTTAATTTACCTTTCTTCATGTCATGTGTACACTTGTCAATTGTTTTCTCTTTGTAAGATAAGAAATTGAGAGTCACAGCCTTGAGAGTTCTAAGCCCACCCACAGCCCCAAATTATATGGGAATTGAGCGTGATAGAGCCTTCCTAAGCCCTTGAGTGGGCAATAACTCAGGAGCTAAGATACTAAACATTCAGAGTCACATAAGCCTCCACTCAATTAGTGGCCTCTGGGATTTTCGTTTTATTCATTTCAAGAAAATGAGGCCTACAGACCAGAGGATAAAGTTTAGAAAAAAAGAAATATTGTAGTGTTTATAGAGATACAGCTCTTATCCAAGAGAAGTCAGGAATATTTCTCAGAAATGGGAAAAGCCCACCTGGAGATCCACATTGTTGTTTTTTATGGGACTGGATGGACACTGAACAGGCCAGTCCATTTCCAATGTTGTGCTTCTAGTCAGGGGTAAGGCTTGCTGGGACAGGAAGCAATAGTTCTAGGAATCTTGACCCTCCAGGAAAGGAATTTCTTCTTATCTCATCTAGCAAAGGGGAACTTTCAAAATTGTGTAAGTATAAACTAATTATAAATACACTCATAAATGTTGATATTGTTAGCAGCTTTAATAAAACAATCTAACCAACAAAACAAGCAACGTAACACAAATTCAGTTTTCAGCAATTATAGCAGTTGTATCTGGAATTGTCTGCTACAGTGATAATAGAAGTTCATTGATACTGAATCAGAATTGTAGTCAGTTCTTACTTAACAATGACACACTAAAGATTATCTATGTATCCAATGTTACTGGTTCTGCTGTAGATATTAGAAACTTGGAAGTATGGTTTTAGCTTTGTTAGTGTGTTTGTTTTGTAGCCACTGATGAGATTTCTACCCTTCAGCTTCTTAGTGTATTATTTAATATCTTCAATTTTTGTAAGACATTCAATTATTATGAGTTCTGTTTATAAGTATACAAAAATGGGAGAGTGTTACGTTATAATAAAGGACTTTTTTACTTTTTAAAATTTCTTTTCACAAGTAATATATAATTCTTCTTAAATATTTTCTCTTCATTCTCTATTTTTCTTCTCAGATTTAGTGGTCATAGTTTTGGTAGACTGAATATGACAGATATAGATTCTTTTATACAAGAATTGACATAGAGCTCAATTTGTAGGCCTGCATGAAAACTCCATCCCCCAAACCACAGGCATGGTGGTTAACACCTCTAACCCCAGGACTAGGGGAGTGGAGACAAGCAGATCAGAAATTTAAGGCTATTCTTAGATACACAATGCAATTTTGAGGGTTGTCTGGAATACCTGAGGCAGTATCCCAAATAATAACAATTTAAAATTAGATAGGAATGGAGAGACAGAATAAGGTAGTGTCTTGTGCAGTTACTTTCTCATTGCTGTACCCTACCAAAAGGAGCTGTTGAAAGGTGTTTTTTTGTTTTTGTTATTTTCTTTTTCTTTCTTTCTTTTTCTTTTTCTTTTTTTTTTTTTTTGCTTATAACCTCAAGGATAAGCTTCATTAAGACAGGGGACAGCATAGCATAAGCAGAGGCTAGATATCACCTCTGTCACAACAGGTGGAAAACAGCAGAAAGGTAGTGAGCATAACTCCAGTAAAGGGGGGCTATCCATAATATTCCTAAGCCTGCCCCCAGATGCACACCTTCCCCAGCAAGGTCCTACATTCCAAATTGCCATTAACTTGGTACCAACCATTCAAAACACATATTGATGGGGGTCATCTAATTCAAACTACCACATGCCCTCTTTTCATTTTATTGTGCTTTAGAATGTGGGCTAGGAGACCGCCTTAGTAGGAGCTTACTTTGTTTTTGTTTGTTTGTTTGTTTGTTTTGTTTTTTTCCCTGCCATATCTTTCATTCCTTTACACCACTATGGCTGAAATGTTTGGGATCCAGCAATGCCTCATTTTTCTGTGGTAGGAAAAAGCAGTGTTTACAAGTTGTCCTGTATTTATGCTCAGTAAAATAATTTCTTATTCTTCCAGCTTCTTTAAAATGAGGACAGAAGGATTCTCTACCTGGAAGATGCAGTCCTCACAGTATAATGTACCTGCAAAATCCTTGTCTTGAAAGTTCTAGCCTAACAAACATTTTTCGAAATAGAGACTTTCAGGTAAGCCAGGAGACCTTCCATATTCAGCATAAGGCTGTACCACTATTGCAAAATGGCTATATTACCCAAAGAAATCTACAGGTTTATTGAAATATTAATCAAAATCGCAATGACATTCTTTTTTTTTAGTTTTTTTTTAAATTTATTTTCATTAGTTTTGTACCCAGGGAATACAGTCAAGTTGTTACCATTGTTAGCCTTCTCCCTGTCCTCCCCACTCCACATGAATGCTCTTGTTGGAGTAATAGGTCATGTATAGTGGGGTTAGCCATCAGTTATGGGTAGGAGAAAATGTCTCTGAGCATCATGACCCAATGTATGGCTCTGACATGCTTTCTTCTCCCTCTTCAACAAACTTCCCTGAGCCATGTTGGGTTCATTTTAGTTCTGCTTCAGTGATGAGGTCTTGGGAGCCTCTGTGACTCCGGGTATCTGATTTGGTAGGATTTGATTATTCTCTGTGTCTATCTCCTTTACTCTTTTGCTGGTACCAGTTTCACCAAGAAAACAGCATTCTTGCTTGTTTCCCAGTTATTCTTTCAGTTGGGGTCATTCTTTCATTAGGATCTGTGTCTATCTGAAAAAGAGAAGCAGATTCTCCATCAGAGAGCAAAGTTAGCACAAGATAAATGGGATAACCATTGTTTTTTATAGAGAATTTAATAGGGGTAGGCCCTCTTGTAGCCCACAATTGGTGGTAGCTTGATAATGGAGAACTGGTTCATTTTTGGATCTGGTTCTGACTTGTTTCCTAGCTCCAGCTATGGGTTCTGTTCCACTGAGCAGATCAGTTAGCCAAATCAAGAGCAATTGATTTCCCACCATGGCTATGCACCACTGTTGCACTTGTGTGAGCATCATGACAGGTTATTTGCTGCTAAGTAGGTTAGACCATGAATTTCTTGGGCAGATATTGGTCATTTTTCCACAGTAGCCCATGTAGCACCTTCTGGCACCAGACATGCTAACTGTCTGGGGACTGACTTTCTTCCAGCTTCCACGCATGTCACTCCATGTTATGTGACAACAGAAAATGGTGTCTTTCAGGAGAGTCTTACCACTAACTTTTGGTGGGTCATCAAGTACTCTGGCAGAAATCTGTCATTCTTTTAGGAAACCTTGTAGGTCTTTCTTATCAAAAGCTCATTGTGGATGATAGTCATCTGCTGGTACTGGGAGTTACAACTCAGCACCCATGAAGAGAAGGAAGAAAAAGATAATTAATATAAAAGAGTTAGAGAGCAGAGAGAGAGGAGCAGTATAAGACTAAGGTCAATCATCACTGTACTCTCTCCAGGGCCTTGTGATTCAGATGTTCCCTCTAAGGTCCTTTTGGTCTGTCTTTAAGGATATTGAATTTTATGGTTCCTTTACCATTTGCATCTAGTTTTGTGTCTCCCACCCCATCACTTGCCCTCCCTTCCATTCCCCCCACACTATTGTCTGTTCCTCAAGATGCTTGCTAAGTATGTCAGTATCTTGAGTGAGACTTTGTGGTGATTATCTTTCTGTGTTTTGGTGAGTTCATTGAGAAAGATCTGTTCCAAGTTTGACAATTTTTTCTTCATATTTCATGGTGTCATTTTTATTTACTTCTGTGTAGAATTCCATCAAGTAGCTATACCACATCTTAGTTATCCATTCATCTAATGATGGACATCTGGGTTGATTCCAGCTCTTAGCTATTAGAAATTGAGCAGCTATAAACATGGTTGAGCAAATCTCTCTGAACTGAGACATAGAGCATTTAGGCTACATGCCCAGTAAGGAATAACTGGGTCTGTTGGTAACTCTATGTTCAGCTTTTAAAGGAGTCGCCATATATCTTTCCAAGTGGTTGTACCATCTTACATTCCCACAAACAGTAGATGAGGGTTCCTATTTCTCCACATCCTTGCCAGCATTTCTTTCCTTTTTTTTTTTAAATTTTTTTTTTTGTTCATTTTTTATTTATTTATTTGAGAGCGACAGACATAGAGAGAAAGACAGATAGAGGGAGAGAGAGAGAATGGGCGCACCAGGGCTTCCAGCCACTGCAAATGAACTCCAGACGCGTGCGCCCCCTTGTGCATCTGGCTAACGTGGGACCTGGGGAACTGAGCCTCGTACCGGGGTCCTTAGGCTTCACAGGCAAGCACTTAACCGCTAAGCCATCTCTCCAGCCCTCTTTTTTTTTTTTTTTAAATGTTTTCTGTCCTTACTGGGGTAAGGTGGTGTGGTGGTTTGATTCAGGTGTCCCCCATAAACTTAGGTGTTCTGAATGCTAGGTTCCCAGCTGATGGAGATTTGGGAATTAATGCTTCCTGGAGGGAGTGTATCATTGGGGGTGGGCTTATGGGTTTTATAGCCAGTTTCCCCCTGCCAGTGTTTGGCACACCTTCCTCTTGCTGTGGTCCACCTTCTGTTGGCCAGGGGGTGATGTCCACCCTCTGCTCATGCCATCATTTCCCCCTGCCATCGTGGAGCTTCCCCTCGAGCCTGTAAGCCAAAATAAATCTCTTTTTCCCAGAAGCTGCTCTTGGTTGGGTGATTTCTAACAGCAATGCGAACTGGACTGCAACAGGTGGAATCTCATATTTGTTTTAATTTGCATTTCCCTGATGATTATGGATGATGAAAATTTTCTCAAGTGTGTGTTTGCCAAAACCCACATGATTATTTCAATGCAGAAAAAGCCTTTGAGAACATACAACACTTCATGATTTTTTTTTTTTTTTTTTGAGGTAGAGTCTCATTCTAGCCAATGCTGACCTGGAATTCACTATGCAGTCTCAGGGTGGCCTGAAACATATGGTAATCTTCCTATCTTTGCCTTCCAAGTGCTGGAATTAAAGGCATGTACCACCACACCCAGCCCTCTACGATGATGTTGTTAACAGAATGAGAAAAGCCATGCTAAAATTCACATGGAGACACAAATGACCAAAAATAGCTAATACAATCATTAGTAAAAGTGACATTATCCCTTTTTCAATAGCAACAAAATAATAAAATACCTTGGTATAGCATTAACCAAGGAAGTGAAAGATCTATACAATGAAAACCTGAAAACACTCAGAAAAGAAATTTATGAAGACTTAGGAAAATGGAAAGACCTCCTGTGCTCCTGGATAGGCATAATTAACATTGTGGAAATGGCAATTCTTCTAAAAGGCAATCTACAGATTTAATGCAATTCCCATCAAAACCCCAACATTGTTCTTCACAGAGATAGAGAAACTGATCTCAAAATTCATATGCAGGGCTGGAGAGATGGCTTAGCAGTTAAAGTGCTTGCCTATGAAGCCTAAAGACCCCAGTTCGAGGCTCAATTCCCCAGGACCCACATTACCCAGATGCACAAGGGGGTGCATGTGTCTGGAGTTTGTTTGCAGTGGTTGGAAGCCCTAGTGCACCCATTCTCTCTCTCTCTCTCTCTCTCTCTCTCTCTCTCTCTCTCTCTCTCTCTCCACCTTCTCTCTTGCTCTCACTCTCAAATAAATAAATAAAGATAAAACAACAAAAAAATTCATATGGAAAAGTGAAAGGCCTTAGACATCAAGCATATCCTCATAAAAAGAAACACCTCTGTAGGTATCACCATACCTGACCTAAAGCTATATTACAAAGCCATAGTAATAAAAACTGCATAGTACTGGCATAAAAATAGGACTATAGACCAATGGAATAGACTTGTGGACCCAGATTTTGGGTCAACAAACTACAGCTACTTGATATTTGACAAAGGTCGTAACAATATAGGCTGGAATAAAGACAGCATCTTCAACAAATGGTGCTGGACAAACTGGATAACCATATGCAGGAAATTGAAACTTCATCCACACATCTCACCATGTACAAAACTCCAGTCCAAATGGATCAAAGACCTCAATATAAGATCAGAAACTCAACTACTACTGGAAGAAAATATAGGAGGAACTTTCCATAATATAGGAATGGAAAAGACTTCCTGAACAAAAACCCAGTAGCTCATGATCTTAAACAGTCACTCATCCAATGTCAAAAACCTAAGCAACAAAAAGTGAAACAACCCACTCACAAAACAGGGCAAGGAACTGGACAGGCAGTTCACAGAGGAAGAAATACAAATGGCAAACATACACCTAAGGACACATTCATCACTGCTAGTTATCAGAGACATGCAAATTAAAACTACTATGAGATTCTACCTTACCCCAGTAAGGATAGCAAACATCAAAAAATCAAATGCAAACAAATGCTGGTGAGTATGTGGAGAAATAGTAATCCTCATCCACTGTTGGTGAGAATGTAAAATGGTACAACCACAAAAGCAACATTGAGACTCCTAAAAACAACTGACTATAGAGTTACCAACAGACCCAGTTGTTCCCTTACAGGGCATGTACCCTAAAAGCTCCATGCCTCAGCTCAGAGAGATTTGCTCAATCATGTTTATAGCTGTTCAATTCATAATAGCCAAGAGCTGAAATCAACCCAGAAGTCCAGCATTAGACGAATGGATAACTAAAATGTGGTATATCTACATGATGGAATTCTACACAGAAGTAAGGACAAATGGCAGAATGAAATTTGAAGATAAATGGTAGAACCTGGAACAGTTTATTCTCAGTGAACTCACCCAATCACATAAACATAATTGCCGCATAGTCTCACTCATCTACAGCTCCTAACCTGAATCTACCCAAGTTGCCAACATACAAGTATCTCAAGGCCTGGACAATAGGGGCTGTGGGGAGGGAGGGAAGGGTAAGGAAGGAACGGGGGCACAAAACTGGTCCCAAAAGGCAACAGTACCATTACACTCTATATCCTAAAAGACAGATCAAATGATTGAATCTCCACCAGGGCCTTAGAGGGAACACTGGATTCACAAGGCCCTGGAAAGGATAAGACAAAACCTGTCCATTATGTCCTCCTGTTTCTGCTTCTCACTCTCTCCCTCTCACTCCCCACCTCTTCTCTCTCATCACTCAATCTCTTTTATATCACTTATCCTGTTCTTCCTTTTCTCCTTGGGCAATGACTGGTAACTCCCAGTACCAGCAGGTGGTTATCATCCCCAATGAGCTTTCGATCACAGAGACCTAAAAAGTCTCCCAAAAGAAGACATTTATGGCAGAGTACCTGATGACCCACTATAAGTTAGTGGTAAGACCTTACTGCTGAAGACACCATACACTGTTGGTATGTATCACGGAGCAACATGGCTTGAAGCTAGAAGAGAGTAAATACCCAACTAGTGCATCTAGTGCAGGAAGGTACTACATGAGTGAATGGGGGCTAAAGACCAATATCTGCCCAAGCATCACATGGACTATCTTACTTAGCAGCAAACAACCTGACATGATGTTCACACAGTGCAATAGTGGTGCATAGCCATGGTGGGAAACCAATTGCTCTTGATTTGGCTAACTGATCTGCTCAGTGGAACAGAACCCATAGCTGGAGCTAGGAAACAAGTCAGAACCATATCCAAAAAATGAACCTGCTTTCCACTAAACCCTCTCTAAAAAACAATGGGTATCACATTTACTTGGTGGTAACTTTACTCTCCATTGGAGAATCTGCTTCTCTTTTTCAGATACATGCAGATCCTAAGGAAAGAACTACCCCATCACACCTCAAAAGGGCCCCAGCTGAAAGAATAATTAGGGAAACAAGAAAGAATGCTGTTTTCTTGGTGAACCACAAACCAGCACAACAGTGAAGGAGATAGACACAGAGAACAATCAACCCCTACCAAATCAGATATCCAGAGATACAATGGCACCCAAGATCTCAACACAGAGGCAGGCTTAATATGAACCAAACATGGCTCAGGGAAATTTGCAGAATAGGGGCCAGAAAGAATGTCAGAGCCACACGATGGGTCATGATACACAGAGACATTTCCTCCTACCTGAAACTAAAGGCTAATCCCACAATACACGACCCATATATCCCAACAAGGAGGGTCCCTGTGAAGGGGGAGGACAGAGAGGAGGCTAACAATAGTACCAAGTTGACTGTATTTACTGACTACAAAAATACTAAAAAATATGTGCTAGAGGTACCACAATAACCTAATACTAAATCATCTCACAGAGCAACAGTAACAAAATCAGCATACTACTGGCACACATACATTAAAAATAAAAGCTATCAAGCTGTTGGGGGATAAAAGTGAATACCAGTGTGAAGGAACAGTGTATCCTTCAAGCAACAAATAAACCAGCCAGACAAGAAGTACCCACTATTGCAGCAGTGGCATGTAAGTTATGGGGGTAACCAACTTATCTCTGATTGGAAATGAGGTTTGCTCAGTGGATGCGAACTCTTGATTGGTGCTGAGAACCAAGTGACAAGCTTTTGGCTTGGAAGGTCATATATCTTAGAGGGTAGCTTCCATTGTTGTCTAGCTAATTAGAGAACTTATGCCCACCCAAACTTTCTAAAATACATATATTTATCACCTTTCATCAATGCATTGGCTCATTCTTTGATAAAAAATTTGCTTTTTAACAGATGGTGGCAAATACTGGGAACACAACCAAGACCCATCAAAATTATAAGAAGAGAAAGCTGTGTGCCTAGCACTGGACAACAAAACTATCACATATTCGAAGACCCAGGAAACATTGCAGAGGAAGCGGCAGATTAAATATGAGTATTTCTCTCACTGCTAGCCACAGTACCCTCTCCATGGAGAAAGAGGTAAACCCTGAGGATATTCACAAAAGCAGAAAATAATATGCTGCTCAGAGCTCAACGCTAAATAAGGCTTCTAAAACAAGCTCCGAGTCTCAGGGAACATTGCAGAAGAGGGAGTGGAAAAAATGTAAGAGCTATAACACAGGGTGGGAAAGTGTTCTGTGAGGGGCTCTCCTAAAGACACTAACTGGTGCATTCTTTCCCCCACAGTAATTAACAATGCCCCTGTAGAGGAGGATGGTCAGTGGAATTGGGGTAAAGGGAAGGGATGAAAAAAAATGACATCATGGGGATATGAACAATTTGTAATATGTTCATACATTAACATCCTAATATAACTATTGCTTAAAAAGTGACCTGTATGCAGGCTCTAGATTGTTGTGAGTCTTAGGACTATGCTTATGCTCTTCACACAATCTTAGCCAAAATTTTTTTTTTTTTAAGTAATGAAAAAGATTTGTACCAAAATGTCTGAAAAATAGAAGCTTCTCTTCTTGTGTTGCACTTCTTGTGTTGCATTGACTTGACATAACTGCCTTCTAAGCTGAAAGGCCCAATGCTTACCTGTTAATCCTTTTACATAATTTCATTTATATTATTGTTGACTTAAAGGTGAGGTATTACTTAGTTTTTCTTTATAAGAGTGTCACCAAAGTGCATTCTTTTATATTTTTCAGAAAAGGATGTTTGGATGAAAGCAAGAAAACAACAAAATAAAGTCTTTCACTATCTCGTAAAAAAAATATTAGGAGCACTTGTGGATGTTTGCAAATCAAGGACAGTTGACTATTAAACCCTATTTAAATGTAAAAATTATAATCTCTTTCTTTGGAGTCAATATTACAAGGTAAGTATAATTAAAAACTAAACACCTTTCAAAATCACATTTAATGAGCTTAATTCAATCTAAATGACACTGCTGGAACAATAACTACTTGTGTCATTATTGCTTATTGTCTGGAACACTGGCACATTACTGGTACCAGATACTAAGTAAATCAGTCTTTAAAGAAGCACCCATAGACGATCATTTCTCTAGGATTATTAGGTTCATTTCAGTGATAAACTGCCTCAGGTTTTTGACTTATGCTATGGCTTATAGAATATTAAGTGCTTACAAGTAAGTTCCATGAAGACAATGAGTTCTTGAGTGTTGTGGTGTATGTGTGTACACAAAATTTCATTATACATTTTGTGCTTGCTGCTTTGTTTTATCCCAGAGGAGGTAATGTCTTCATTTTTCTTTGTTTTTTTTTTTTTTTTGTTTTTGTTTTTGTTTTTCGAGGTAGGGTCTCACTCTGGCTCAAGCTGACCTGGAATTCACTATGTAGTCTCAGGGTGGCCTCAAACTCACGGTGATCCTCCTACCTCTGCCTCCCGAGTGCTGGGATTAAAGGCGTGCGCCACCATGCCCGGCATGTCTTCATTTTTTAATCTAGATTATTATGATGTTGTGGATTCTATGAGTCTGGTAAATAAAACGTATATTTCTAAGGAAAAAGAAGAAAACCCAAAGGGGAATTTTTCTTTCACTCTTTATTTCTCTGTTTTATATTCATGTATTCTGTTCTATTTTGTTTGTTGAAAGTTCTTTATTTTTCTTCTTTTATTGATTAATAATAACAACAATATTTGTCCTTGACCTGACAATTTGTAAAGTTATCAATTTTATCAACTACTTGACTATTAATGTTACTTTGTTCTTGAATTTTTCTCATTCTAAGTAATTTCTGTGGGTCATTTTATTTGACAAAAAACAATGACAGCTAGAACAAATCACCACAACATACTTAGCAGAAAAAGTCTTAACTTACATTTTATCATCATTTCCTTCCTTTTCCACACTAACCAGGAGGGGGGGATTCCATGAGTCAGTGAAAGACTGATGACTATAACTATTTTGGTTTTATCTTTCATGGTTCTTGTTTCTTTAGAGTGAATTAAGCCACATTTGACCCCGTCCTGTGCCAGATTTGGTAAAGGCTCAGAAGAAACTGCCATGAATGAGGACTTCTCACCACAGATATTTCTTTTCTACATTTCTATCCTACCTTCATTTTGGGGTCAAGGTATTTTTGAAATGCCTTTAGTTTAACATAATATGATTAAATTTTGGCTTAATAAAGCCATAGCAACCATGGTTATCTTATGTTTTCAAAAGAATTTCAAGCAGTATTATGGCACTGAGTAGTAAATTTTAAAATGACCATTGATTGTTTTTTACATTTTCTTTATTATCAATTAAGCATCAAGACAAAAGGTATAGGTAGCTAATTTTATTATTGATCATGTATTAAGAATTTTAAATTATGCTTACATATATTTTCTTGTGTTTAATATAACTAATGTTACAGACAACATTGAAATACTGCTTACCTTCTTCTGAGGACTGTGCATTGTGGATAAATGTAGGAATTTGATACTAGTACTGATTAATTAGAAGAAAGTATGAAAGTTTTATTAGTTTACATGTGTATGAGTATTTTCACATGATAATCTGAAGAATGATCAAAGCAAGGTGTTTTTATACTTTTTACACAAAGAATAATAATACAGGAAGGGACAATTACACAAGTGGATACCTGCATGAGAGCAGCATCTTCTGGGGATATTACCACAAGATTTATGCAGGGATGAGGAAGCTAGTGGAAGGTGAGGGCTACTTCCAAGTTTGTTTATTAAGGAAACTGCAGTGGCAAAGACCACTGGCCAGCCCTGATATGGGAAGGCTATCCTTCCCCATAGAAAGCTCACTTCAGAAATATCTGATGTTTTCTGAAGATACATCCCTCAGGGGATTTCAGGATGGGATAGTCGATGCACTAATTAGCTATTCATTGCATTGACCTCCTGATCATTCTTTGGTATTGGAGCACTGGGCTTCTACCGTGCCAGTGTTACATTTGCACCACTGGAGGAGCTAGAGGAGAGGAGAGACACTGGAAGAACAGCCCATTAGCTTTGTTTTGCTTTTCTTGTATCATGAAGCATTTCTTTGATAAATCAGGTTGGAAAAGAAACAGATAAACATTTGGAGATGCCAGAGATAGTCATAGAATGTTTTCAGTATTTAGAAAGGGAATTTGAATATAAAATGAATTTATGCTAAAGTAACATAACCCCATGCAAATATCCTTGAGGTCAAGACAGGGGTGGTGTCCACTTTACCTCCTCACTTCAGAGCTTGAGTCCATTCAGGAAGGATCACCCCAATTTTGTATATACTATATGATTTTGAAACTGTAATATTTTGCATGATAAATATGACTGTTATGATGACCCTATGAAGTGCCAGCTGCCAGGAGATGAAGGGGAGTTGAAATGGAGAACAAAAGGGAGAAGAACAGGGTTGTGTGAGGATCAGAAGCTGTAGAATCAGGTCTTGTATTCCTTGTGTATATTTTTGCTTATATTGATATAGATCACATATGATTCTCAATAAACAATTATCTAAAATGTTAATATGTCATAAATAGATTCAATAAGAAGATAAAGAAGTGACTATTAATGGTTCTGAGGTTAAAACAGTCTTTTCCTTGAAACAACCTTGATTGTGTTTCTGTGAGGACTTTATTGTATCCTGGTTACTATATTTAAACAGAACAGTAATCAGATATCTTTCCTATAAATATATCTTATTCTAAAAATGCATTTGCAGCAGTGAGATAGATTTCTTTTAAAACCTCTGCAGGTTTCTGTCTGAAGTTATTAACCTACCAAGAAAGCTTTACCTTGATGAATTTTCATTACATTAAGGAGTATGCTATTTTAAGAAACAAGTAGTAGTGATTGTTCTATAGCATAAACATCATTTGAGGTTGAAAGAATTTTGACAGGTCTGTTCCTAATCAGGCTGTATGGGCTTCTTAATTTTTCTACTAAAATATTCTATAACAATCACTAATAATGTTTAAGGACTTTAACAAATATTGGATCCTATGTCTAAAATGTAATAATAAGATTGTGGTACTAGACATAATATTAATTAGCATCATAGTAGGCAACTTTCACAGGGTTACTGAACCACATATAACTATCACATCAATTTTAAGCATTTCTAGATAAAAGGGGTGACAAACTGCCCATGTCCTAGTCAGCTGTCAGTATGCATATGCAGTGGGGCGAGCCTTTCCACTTACCTTTCATGGATGATATTTGCATGTGGAAATTAAGCAAATCACTAGGCTTTTCACATTCATATTGAGCTTGACAAGTTTGAGTACTGTTTAGACATTTTTTAGAATGACCTTCAACTGGAGTTTGTAAAGGTTTTCATTATAATTCAACTGGAGTTATTTAGTTTGCAATGAACACTGTGGAAGGAAAGTTCTACTTGAGTACCACTCTGTGAAGAAAACACATGCTGTCAGTATGGCTTGTCAATGCCAGTACTCGCCTCTCAGTAGTGTATGCCATGTTTCTTCACTGCAGCATTTCTCTGGTTTTCCTTCTCCACACAGTGAACTTTGAAAGGAGTGACTATCCATAGGTCATACCTAAAGGGTGGAAAATTGTCGCCCTCTTCTACAACAGTGGGCAAATTATTCAGAATCCTTTGTATGGTAAATCTCTTCTGCCATACTTATGTTTCTTCAAGTACTTATGCCAGTTTGGATTTGTAAGTATTTATTTAACATATGGTATTATGTAATAATGCCGCAACATTTATTTTGTTGCTCAAAGTGCTCTAATCTTGGTCTTTGAAAGCCTTTCAATAGATCAGGTGTTCTGTTGCCATCTTTCTTATCTTGTACTTTACATACATCAGCTCTAGAATTAGTCATTTCTCAGAAGAACCTTTCTTTTCTTGACAACTACTATTAGAAATAAGTTAGAGACAGGCATGATGGCTCATGCCTTTAATCCCAGCATATGTGAAGCTGAGGTCAGAGGATTTCTGTGAGTTCTAGGCCAGCCTGAGACTAGTTCCAGGTCAACCTAAGCTACAGTAAGACCCTATTGTATAAAATGAAAATTAGAAAAGAAGTAAACTAAAAGCCAAGATGTGTAAAGTATGTATGCTCTTTGAAGTGTCATTGCTATGCTATCTTTACAACAGACAGAGCCAAGACAAATGGCATACATAGTGCTTGTACATGTCCATATTCCTATGCTCATTCTAACACACCTTCACCCATTCCTACAGTACATTGCACATGTGCTCACGCTGACTCTTTAATCCTCCTTGTCTATTTATACTCTCCCACTCAAACAGTGAGAGACCTGCCTTTCACAATCTGCCATCCACTTGATTGACTTCCATTCCAACACACATACATAGGAGGAAGCAGCTAGCTCATGGGAAGCACTTTGTCACCAATGATGAAGGATTAAGGATATCTACTTTTGCTTGTGGTATTTATAGACAACACTTAGCGCCAAAGTTATTTAGGTCAGTAACTTTCCCCAGCAAAAAAAAAAAAAAAAAAATGTTTCACAGTTGGATTCTTTGTAACATTCTGATCTACCTTGAGCTCCCTCAACATTTAAAGTGAATTTTTAATATAATATAAATTTGCATACATTAACGTTTTCTCTTTGTACTGTAAAATATCTTCAGGCTTTAAAAATGTATCCACTATTGCTTGTAGTAGATTTTTATGTTTGCCCTTGCTATAGAGTATATTTCCAGAGTCCAGATTTCTGGAACCTCAACCACACACCTTACCAATTGGAGCATATTTTCAGTGTTCACCCTTGTGAGCAAATTACTGATCTTACTGATGAAGACTACCAGTGTTCAGTTCATGCTTTTGTAAAGAATTGAGTGTTGATCACAAGGTGCACCAGCATCAACATTACTAATATCATCTGGTGAGCTGATACTTCTGTGCTTCAAATTTTAAGGTAGAAGACAGGTTCTTCTTGGCTAGAAATCAACTAATTTGCAAATTCATAATATTACAATATAAGGTAGAAATACAATATGTGTGTATTAACAAATATGTCACATATACTGTATAAACATACTTCATATTAAATTAGACATTTTTATGAAGTTTTCAAAGGTTTAATGCTTAACAAGAGTAAGCAATGTACATAATAAATAAGAAAATATGTCAGATCAAGTAAGAGTTTTTTGGTTATGTACAGTGTGTACCCAGTCATATTGATACCATCATTAGCCTCCTTCCTGTCCTCCCTTCTCCTCAGAGACCCTCCTTGTTGTGGAATATGGGTCATGCATTGTGGGGTTAACCATAACGTGCAGCTAAGAGGCAGTGTCTCTGTGCATAATGACCCAAAGTGTGGTGTTAAAATTCTTTCCACCCCTTCTTCCTCAAATCTTCCTGAGCCATGTTGGATTCAGTTTAGGTCTCCTTAGTGATGAGATCTGGGGAGCTTCTGTGTCTCTGGATATCTGGGTTGATTGGAGTTGAATGTTCTCTGTGTCTATCTTCTTCACCCTTGTGCTGGTACCAGGTTCACCAAGAAAGCATTTCTCTTTCTCATTTCCCCAATTGCTTTTAGTTTCAGCTGGGGTCCTGTTGAGGTGTGATGGGGTGGTTCTTATCTCAGGATCTGTATCCAATTGAGAAAGAGAAGCAAATTCTCCAATGGAGAATGAAGTCAGCACCAGATAAACAGGATAATCATTATTATTTCAGGGAGAATTTAATAGGCATAGGCTCTCTTCTAGCCCATGATTGGTGGGAGCTTGACATTGAAGAGCCGGCTCATTTTTTGGCTATGGTTCTGACTTGTTTCCAAGTTTCAGCTATGGGACCTGTTCCCCTGAGCAGATCAGTTAGCCAAATCAAGAGCAGTTGGTTTCCCACCATGGCTGTGTGCTACTATCGCACTTGTGTGAGCATCATGTTAGGTTGTTTGCTGCTAAGTGGCTTAGACCATGAGTTGCTTGGACAGTTGTTGGTCATTTTCCCCCAGTTGCTCATGTAGCACCTTCTAGCCCTAGAGGAGCTAACTGTCTGGGGACTAACACTCTTTGAGATTCCATGTTCTATACCAACAGCGTATGGTGTCTTTGGCAGTAGGATCTTACCATTAACCTTTGGTAGGTCATCAAGTATTCTGACAGAAAATTGTCTTCTTTTGGGAAACCTTCTATGTGTCTCTGATCCACAGCTCATTGTGAAGTAAAGAAATTTTAAATGGTCGACTTAAGTAAATTTTACATCAGGGGCTGGCTCTAGCTCAGTATTAGGGTTGATCAGCAAGTATAACACACATACCATCATAGAACCATGAAGTGATGTTTTAGACAAGAATAACTAATGGCAACAATTCAGGCTACACTGAAAATTACTACCTTCAAAATATAGAGATTTTCCTTTCTCAGTTTCATGACAGATAAAATGTTGAACATTTTTGTATCCTCTGTCATGCTTGACAGAGATATATTTTTGTGATTTTGTCCTTCATACTTAGTACAGGATGACATTATACAAGTATAGATGATGTACTTAAGACAATTTATTATTAGATGAAAACAATTAAGTATTTTAATCACTACAGAAATATATATCAGTCAGATTTGGAGTATGCTTTATTGAAGAAAGTATTTAATGTTGTTCTAAGTAACATCACAAGTCTCTAAGCTAAACCTTTCTATACTATTGATTAAGTTTCCTTTCTGATATTTATAGATTGCTGTAATTTTTTAATAGTGATACCTAACAGTAGTAATGAAATTGAGAATATTTGACAGGAATTTATTTCTTCTATTACCCAACTATTTCTTTCCAGGTCTTCCTCCAATCCCCACTCAGACATAGGAGTTCAGGGTATGAGAGATGATCAGTAGTCCTCCACCTGAGAAAGAGTGTCATCAGGTGTCTTTTACTTAATTAGATAGAGAGAGAGAAAAAAAAGAGAGAGAGAGATAGACAGAGAGAGAGAGAGAGAGAGAGGGAGAGGGAGAGAGAGAGAGAGAGAGAGAGAGAGAATGAGTGCACCAGGACTTCCAGCCACTGCAAACAAACTCCAGAAATGTGTATCAGTTTGTGCATCTGGTTTTATGTGGGTACTGGGGAATCAAACCTGGGTCCTATGGCATTGTGGGCAAGCCCCTTAAGCACTAAGTATAATATCTCCAGCCAAATATTTTATTATTAATTTAATTTAATTAATTAATTTTTTGAGAAGGATATGGAGAAAGAAGAGAGAGAGAGAGACAGAGGGAGAATCAGGTATATTTTAGAGAGTATACTGAAGGCTAATCAGGGAACTGAGAGAAGTCATAAAAATGAGTGGGTTTTTACTTATTTTACTGAGGGCTACTCAAATCATATAAGTATATATCTCAAAAGATCATTAATTCAATCAGTACTTTCTTATTGCTTGACAAATCACAAAGGATAACCTGCAAATATTTTCTCCCATTCTCTGAGTATTCTATTGGCTTTGCTTATTATATGCTTGTCTGTAAAGAAACTCTTCAGCTTCATAAGATCCCAATGGTTGAGTGACTGTTTAAGAACTTGAGCCACTGGGGTTTTATTCAGGAAGTCTTTTTCCATTCCTATATCATGGAAGGTACTTCCTAAATATTCTTCCAGTAGTTTTCGAGTTTCTGGTCTTATGTTGAGGTCTTTGATCCATTTGGATTTGAGTGTAGTGCATGGTGAAATGGAGGCATAGGTAGGTGGATCACCATGCGTTTGAGGACACCCTGAGCTTACACAGTGAATTCCAGGTCAGCCTGCACTAGAATGAGACCCTACCTCTGGGGGAAAAAAAAAGGGCTAGCCTGAAGATGTAGCTCAGCAATTAAGAGCACATCCTATGCAAGTTTTAGTTTCCTGCATGTGGTTATCCAGTTTGTCCAGCACCATTTGTTGAAGATGCTGTCTTTTTTCCAGTCTATATTGTTTGGGCCTTTGTCGAATATCAAGTAGCTATAGTTGCTTGGCCCAAAATCTGGGTCCTCAAGTCTATTCCATTGGTCTATACTCCTGTTTTTATGCCAGTACCATGCTGTTTTTATTACTATGGCTTTGTAGTATAACTTTATATCGGGTATGGTGATGCCACCAGAGGTCATCATTACCTGAAACACCCAATGACATATCATTTACTTTTCATTAACTAATTATATAATTAGACCCAAGATATTATTCTTCATGACAAACTTACCTTGAACCCAGGTACCTTCTGAATTGTCCTTCAGAGAGCTGGGATTGCAGGTGTATGACACCCTACAAAAATTGTGGTGTAATCTAGTTTAAACCTTTCTTTGGGCTGGAGAGATGGCTTAGCGGTTAAGCGCTTGCCTGTGAAGCCTAAGGACCCTGGTTCGAGGCTCGGTTCCCCAGGTCCCACGTTAGCCAGATGCACAAGGGGGCGCACGCGTCTGGAGTTCGTTTGCAGAGGCTGGAAGCCCTGGCGCTCCCATTCTCTCTCTCCCTCTATCTGTCTTTCTCTCTGTGTCTGTCGCTCTCAAATAAATAAATAAGAAATTTTAAAAAAAAACCTTTCTTCATCATTTATAGAAGTGTCTGTCCTATTGTGAGTGTTATGAGCACCCAATCATGAATCATTTTCACAGCGTTGTATCCTGTATTATTTAAGGAATACAAATATGCTCTACAGTCCCTTCAGGAAAAACAGCTATGTGTTCAAATCATATCATGCATGCCCACTAGGTGGTGCAAACATCTGGAGTTCCATTGCAGAGGCTGAGGCCCTGGCACACCAACTCTCTCTCTCTCTATTTTCTTGCTCTATCTAAAAAAAAAAAAAAAATACAAAACAGTTTTGTCACTTTGGAATTAGAATTGTGAAATTGTTCAAATTCATATAACTAAAAATCAACCAGTAAGAATAGCATCTGAACCGGTTTCTTTTTAGCAAAATATTCTTTGCACGCAAAGTAGTTGCAAAATTGCAAGTTCCCATTTTACGTATGAAATCAGTAATGTGGAAACCTTTTAAAAGAACATTTTAACCCTTGGCTTCAGAAAATGATGCAGTTGCTAATTACAGAAAGGACAAATCATAAGTTCTATAGGCTGAAAAGTGAAAGGCCAAATATGAATATGAATCATCTTATTTTTAAGGCATTTAAAATCAAAATTGTATGTTAAAGGAGCATTTTGTCCTATACTTCAATCAAAGCAATGCTGTGAAGGCAGGATATATACCTCAGGAAAGGCTGATAAACAAACACGGGTTACTGAATTATCCCACTACTGAGCAATCAACATGAAATCAGGTGGTGCTCTCTATGATAAATATGGGTGGCATTATTTCAAGCTGATGAAAGAGATTTGCAAAGCCATAACAAAACCAAAAGGAAAAGAAAAATAAAATAAAATCCATGTCCTAACTGGAAGAAAAGAGAGAGCAGATGGTCCTTTAGACATCTGGTACTCTTTGTGCATTGTAATTTTACTGTGTGACCTTACTGTCTGCATTAAGTGAAGGCCCGTAATTGTAAATGCAAGGCACTGGACAGCTCTGACAGAGTCCATAGCTGGTCAGCCAGTCTCTGGCTTCAGGTGCAAAATACCACTGGGGGAAAAAAAAAAAAAAAAGAGGATGGGAGCAGGTGAGTGGCATGTTGGATTAAGAATTTGAAGAAAGGACTGAAAGGCTCACATATAATTTTCAAATACATTTCATTTCAAAATTTTCTGCTTAGTGAATTCTGTAACCTTTCAGAACATCTATCATGGCATTTATAAGATGGGGATTTGAAGGTTTAATCCAAAAGATTTTGTGAATAATAAGTGAGAAACCATCTTAAGTATGATATATTCTAACAAAGATGAACATAATACAGTTCAGAGGAAAAGTCAGGATCCACGTCTTGACTTCACATTTATTTTTAAATTTTATTTATTTATTAGGGAGAGAGAAAGAGGGAGAGATCGAGCACTCCAGGGCTTCTAGCCACTGCAAATGAACTCCAGACTTATGTACCACCTTGTGCACCTGGCTTATGTGGGTACTGGCAAATCAAACCTGGGTCCTTAGGCTTCACAGACAAGGGCCTTAACTACTAAGCCATCTCTCCATCCCTTGGCTTTACTTCTTGTTAAGCAGTTGATCTGAAGATTTATTCAATACATCATTACATGACTAAGTAAATGAAAAATATCTCGTTGGTATTTTTGTAAAAATGGAATGAAAACATTATATAAAAAACCCTTTCTGAGATGCTTACCTCCGAAATCTCTCAATGCTGTTGTTTGTCTTGCAAAGGGGAACTGTAGTCCCCAAGGTACTATTTAGAGAGGTAGTGGGGGGGGGGTCCACGTGGGAGATAGAAGGGCATAGAAGTGCTACCATTAGAAGAGAGTAATGCAGGCTCAGTAGAGGATATTCCTCCCCCCAACAGTGTACAGTTACAAAGGATATAAACTGGTACCTGGCAGTAAGATCTCTAACTTGAGTAATAGTTTTTAAGCAGGGTTGCATCACACTTTGGTTTCACCATGTGACCTTCTCATTATTCCAAGGACAGATCATCTGTAGGGTACCACTTACCAGGCCATGTAGTAGCACAGGAATTTTCTATATTCTGCTGCCCGGATACAGACTTCTATCTTTAAAACTTTGAACTAAAATCTATTTTTGGTAACACAAAACAGACTGATATTGAAATTTTTATAAACATTCTCCAAACAATCCTAAACCTTAAGTCCACATAATAGATTGGGTAGTCTCTTTTCCCAGGTGGTGAGATAACTATATTAGTACATTGCATATTCCAGGTAACTCAGGAAGTTTAAAGTGCTGCAAATTTTATGTTTAAAAGACTTTCTTCAAGCTTTCTAAATAATTACATCAGCAGACATGCAATATGATTTATTTACTACAATAACATAGAATATATACAATTATTTTGAGAAGTATTTTTGAAGTCTGTGCAAATAATGTGATTATTCTAACACTAACTTTTATATTTTATGAAAATTTTATAAACACATACATCACAGAAAAAATTTGACATGCCAGGTGATTGATGATAAACAATGATTATAGATATTAGAACTTTTGTGGTCTGTCTAAAGGAAAGTTCAAACACATGCTTAACACATTATTTTAATCATTGTTAGTCTCAATAAATGCATACATATGGCACACAGTATACCTGTTAGATTTTGTTGTTGAATATGGAGAGAAGAAAAAAATCAGTTATCTCTATGCCATTAGTGAGTTTTGTAATGCAGTGGACAGAAGAAGCTAGTTTTAAGTAACCACACAGCAAAAAATATGTGTTTTCAAAACTATATCACTAATATGAAACTAGTAAACTGTCCTTTGAAAATTAAGGAAAAAAGTATGGAGTTTCATTTTTTTGAAAAGGTAAAAAAATGTCATAGTTAATAAATAGTAGCACATGAGAAATCTCTAAGGAACTGCTTGTTGTAGTCCCTTAAGTGTAGAACAGACTTCAAGATGTATCTTAGAACCTGATCAGAAAAATGAAATCAATCTGAGCTCTGATAACATAACACAGACTCTACCTCTAATTTTGATGATGTCAGAACTACCTTAATGTTTCATTTCTCCAGAAAGCACCTAGGTTTGATTCCCCAGTACCCATGTAAGTCAGATGTACAAGATGGTGAATGCATCTGGTTTTCGTTTACAGTGGCTAAAGGCACTGATTCTCTCTCTCCCTCCCTCAAATGAGTAAATGAAAAGAAGCTTAAAAATTAAAAAAATATAATAAAAAACATAATAGCTACTTTCTTTAAATTTTTCATAGAATCAGTAGTAGAAAACATCTAGATCACACCTTCCAACGCTCAGGGTCTAATGCGGAAGAGGTGACGGAAAGAATGTAAGAGCCAAAGGAAGGGTAAGACTCCTTACAATGTGCTCCCTTCAGACATAAAATGGCCTGGATATCCATGACTTCACACTGCCTGACACTACCTACACAAGACCATCATAATAGGAGGAAAAGATCATGACATCAAAATAAAAGAGAGACGGATTGAGATGGGGAGGGGATATGATGGAGAATAGAATTTCAAAGAGGAAAGTGGGGGAAGGGAGGGTATTACCATGGGATATTTTTTATAATCATGGAAAATGTTAATAAAAATTGAGAAAAAAATATTCAGTGATTCCTTTCATATTACTTTTGATTTAAAATTTTTATTTCAAAAATATTTTAGCATAATTCATATTTACATAGAAGTTACAGAAGGGTTCAAAGGATGTCTACATATCTTTTGCTCAGTCTCTAAATTGGAACATTTTACTGCTTATGGTTCTATCATCTATAATTTATTGTCAATTTTAACCCAAGGATCAGTTCTAGTTCTCTTTCCTTTAAACAAAAAGACTTCAAGATATTCTTTTATAAATATAAAACTATTTTTTAAATAATTTTTGTTCATTTTTATTTATTTATATGAGAGTGACAGAGAGAGAGAGAATGGGTGTGCCATGGCCTCCAGCCACACTGCAAATGAATTCCAGACATGTGCGCCCCTGGCTAACATGGGTCCTGGGGAATTGAGCCTTGAACCAGGGTCCTTAGGCTTTACAGGCAAGTGCTTAACCACTAAGCCGTCTCTCCAGCCCAATATAAAACTATTTTCATAAAAGTACAATAACCAAAACCAGCAAATTAACATTGGCGTACTACTGTCAAATACTATAACTAAAGTGGTAGTTGTGGTCATGTTTCTAACATGACTTAATTCTAGTCATTTTTATCACTCTGTCCTCTAACCATGTTCATATAATTTTTCATCTGAAGTGTTTTCCTGTTGTAATTAAAATCATTACAATAAATTCCCTCAAGATTTCCATTTTTTGTTTTTTTCAAAATTTCTATATATAACAGTTTTAAATATTGATTTTCCTTTTCAAAATTTTAAAAATCTTATTTATTTATTGGAGTGACAGAAAGAAGCAGATAGAATGAATGGGCATGCCAGGGACTCTGTCTTCTAAAAATGAATTCCAGAGGCCTGTGCCATTATGTGCACCTGGCTGATATGGGTACTGAGGAATCAAACCTGGATCCTTGGGCTTCAAAGAAAGTACTTTAATTGCTAAGCCATCTCTCCAGCCTTAATTTTCTTTGTGACCATAGTCAATCCTCTCTCTCTCTCTCTCTTTTATTAGTTATGTGCATGGTGTATACAGTCGTGTTGGTCCCATCATTAGCCTCTACCTTACCCTCCCCCTCTGTTCAGGGACCCTCTTCATTGGGGAATATAGATCGTATATTGTGCGGTTAGCCATTAGTTATGGGTTAGAGGCAAAGTCTCTGTGCATAATGACCCAACGTGTGGCTCTAGCATTATTTCCACTCCCTCTTGCGCAAATTTCCCTAGCCATGTTGGATTTACTTTAGGTCTGCTTCAGTGATGGAGTCTTGGGAGCCTCTGTGTCTTTCAATATCAGGTTTCATAGGAGTTGAGTGTTCTCTCTATCTCCTTCTCTCTTGTGCTGCTACCTGGTTTACCAAGAAAACAGCACTCTTTCTTGTTTCCCCAATTATTCTATGGTTTCAGCTGGGGCCCTTTTGAGGTGTGATGGGCCGTTTCTCTCCTTAGGATCTGTATGTTTCTGAAAAAGGGAAGCAAATTCTCCTATGGAGAATAAGGTTAGTACCAGCTAAATGTGATAATTATTCATTTTTAGAGAGAATTTAGTAGGTGTGGGCCCTCTTGTAGCACCTTCTGGCACTAGATGAGCTAACTGTTTGGGGATTGACTCTCTTCCAAGTTCCAACCAAGTCACTCCACATTCCGTACCATCAACATATGGTGTCTTCAGTAATAGGGTCTTACCTAGTAATAAGGTCATCAAGTGGTGGGTCATCAAGTGTTCTGATAGAAATCTGTCTTCTTTTGGGAAACCTTGTATGTCTCTCTGATCAACAGCTCATTGTTGGTGTTAACCACATGCTGGTACTGGGAGCTACAGGTCAGTGCCATAGAAAAGAAGGAAGAAAAAGATAGTTAATATTTAAGAGATAGACAGAAGGGAGAGAGAGACAGGAGAAGATTAAGGTCAGTTTTCATCATATCATCTCCAGAGACTTGTGATTCAGGTGTTTCCTCTAAGGGTCTGATAAAGTTTCAACCATTAGTCTGTCTTTTAGGATGTAGAATTTTATGGACCATTGCCATTGGGGTCCAGTTTTGTGTCCCCCACCCACATCCTTACCCTACTCTCCCAGTCCACCCATCCTTTTGTCTGGTCCTCAAGATGCTTAGTAGGTATGTCAGAATCTCAGGTAGATTTAGGTTAAGAGCCATATATGAGTAAAACTATGTGATGATTATCTTTTTATGATTGGATGAGTTCACTGCAAATGATCTGTTCCAGGCTTGACCATTTTTCTTCAAATTTCATTAGGTCGTTTTTCCTTACTGCTATGTAGAATTCCATCATGTAAATATACCACATCTTGGTTATCCATTCATCTAATGATTGACATCTCAGTTGATTCAAGCTCTTAGCTATTATGAATTGAGCAGCTATTAACATGGTTGAGCAAATCTTTCTGAACTGAGTTGTGGAGACTTTAGGATAAATGCCCAGTAAGGGAAGAAGGGGGTGTGTTGGTAACTCTATAGATTAGGAGTCTCTATATTGTTTACAAAGTGGTTGTACCATCTCACATTCCCAACAATAGTGGATGAGGGTTACTATTTCTCCACATCCCCACCAGCATTCATTTTAATTTGTTCTTTTAGTGTTTGCTATCCTTATTGGGGTAAGGTGGGATCTCATAGTGGTTTTAATTTGCATTTCCCTGATGATTACAAATGATGAACATTTTCTGAATTGTAAAATTGCCATTTGTATTTCTTCCTCTGAGAACTACCTGTCCAGTTCTTTGCCCCATTTTGTGAGTGGGTTATTTGACTTTTTTTTAATACTTTTTTTTTGTTGTTGTTAATTAGTTTTGTACTAAGTAAATACAGTCAAGTTGGTACCACTGTTAGTCTCATCCATGTCCTACACCCACCCCTGGCCCCTCCTTATTGAGGTATCTGAGTCGTGTACTGGGGAGTTAGACAACAGTTATGGGTAGGGGAAATGTCTTTGCATATCATGACCCAACATGTGGCTCTGACATTCTTTCCGCCACCTCTACCACAAAATTTCCTGGAGCCATGTCGGGTTCACATTTGCTCTGCTTCAGTGATGAGGTGTTGGGAGCCTCTGTGTCTCTGGATATCTGATTTGGTAGGAGTAATCTCTGTGTTGATCTCCTTCACCCTTGTGCTGGTACCTAGATCACCAAGAAAATAGCTCCCTTGCTTGTTTTGCCAATTATTCTTAGTTTCAGCTGGGGCCCTTTTGAGGTATGATGGGGTGGTTCTCTCCTTAGGATCTGCCTCTATCTGAAAAAGAAAAGCAGATTCTCCAATGGAGAGTAAAGTTAGCACCAGAGAAATAGGACAACCCTTATTTTTTATAGAGAATTTAATAGGTGTAAGCCCTCTTGTAGCCCATGATTGGTGGTAGCTTGATATTGGAGAGTGGACTCATTTTTGGATATGTTTCTGACTTGTTTCCCAGCTCCAGCTATGGGTCCCGTTCCACTGAGCAGATCAGTTAGCCAAATCAAGAGCAGCTGGTTTCCCACCATGGCTGTGCACCACTATTGAACTTGTGTTAGCATCATTACAGGGGATTTGCTGCTTAGTAAGTTAGACCATGAATTGGTTGGACTGATATTGGTCATTTTCCCCCAGTCACCCATGTAGCACCTTTTGTCACTAGACATGATGATTGTCTGGGGACTGACTCTCTTTTAGCTTCCAACAATGTCATTCCATTTTACCTGTCAACTGCATATATTGGCTTCAGCAGTAGGGTCCTACCACTAACCTTTGGTGGGTCATCAAGTACTCTGACAGAAATCTGTTTTTCTTTTAGGAAACCTTGTAGGTCTCTCTGAACAAAAGCTCATTGTGGATGATAGCCACATGCTGGTTGGTACTGGGAGTTACAGGTCAGTGCAGACTAAATGAAGGAAGAAAAAGATTACTAATATAAAAGAGTTAGGGAGAAGAGAGAGAGAGGGAAAGAGAAAGAGAAGGAGAGAGAGAGAGAAGTGGTAGAAGATTAAGGTCAGTCTTTAGCATACCCTCTTCAGTGCCTTGTGGCTCAGGTGTGTCCTCTAAGGGCCTGGTGAAGGCTCAATCAATTGCCTTTTAGGATGTATAATTCTTTAGTATTATTGTCGTTTGGGTCTAGATTTGTATCCCCCACCCCACCCCTACACTTCCCCTCCCTCCCCACACACCCTATTGTCTAGTCCTCAAGATACTTGCTGGAATTGCTAGCATCTTGGGTAGATTCAGGTTAGGTGCTGCAGATGAGTGAGACTATGAGGTTATTTTCTTTCTGTTATTGGGTAAGTTCACTGAGAATGATCTGTTCCAGGTTCAACCATTTTTTCCCAAATTTCACTGTATCATTTTTTTCTTACTGCTGTGTAGAATTCCATTGTGTAGATTATCACATCTTAGTTATCCATTCTTCTAGTGATGGACATCTGGGTTGATTCCAGCTCTTAGCTATTACGAATTGAGCTACTATAAACATGGTTTAGCAAATATCTCTGGACTGAGGTTTAAAGGTTTTAAGTACATGCCCAATAAGGGAATAATTGGGTCTGTTGGTAACTCTATAGCCAGCTTTTTTAGGAGTGTCCATATTGATTTCCAAAGTGTTTGTACCATCTTACATTCCCAGCAACAGTGGATGAACATTCGTAGTTCTCCACATCCTTGCCAGCATTTATTTTCATGTGATTTGTTTGATGTTTGTTATTCTTACTGGGGTAAGGTGGAATCACATAATTGTTTTAATTTTCATTTCCCTGATGATTAGGGATGATGAATATTTTCTTAAGTGTGTGTTTGCCACTTGTATTTCTTCCTCTGTGAACTGCCTGTCCAACTCTTTGTCCCATTTTGTGAGTGGGTTGTTTGACTTTTTATTGTTTAGGTTTATGAGTTCTTTGTAGAGTCTAGCGATTAGGCCTCTGTCAGCTGGATAACCAGCAAATATTTTCTCCCATTCTGAGGGTTATCTATTGGTTTTGCTAATTGTATGCTTGTCTGTGAAGAAACTCTACAGCTTCATGTTATCCCATTGGATGAGTGACTGTTTAAGATCACGAGCTACTGGGTTTTTGTTCAGGACGTCTTTTTCCATTCCTATACTATGGAAAGTTCCTCCTATATTTTCTTCCAGTAGTAGTTGAGTTTCTGGTCTTATATTGAAGTCTTTGATCCATTTGGACTGGAGTTTTGTGCATGGTGAGATGTGTGGATGAAGTTTCAATTTCCTGCATATGGTTATCCAGTTTGTCCAGCACCATTTGTTGAAGATGCTGTCTTTATTCCAGCCTATGTTGTTAATATCAAATATCAAGTAGCTGTAGTTTGTTGACCCAAAATCTGGATCCTCAAGTCTATTCCATTGGTCTATACTCCTGTTTTTATGCCAGTGCCATGCTGTTTTTTATTACTATGGCTTCATAATACAGCTTTATATCAGGTATGGTGATGCTCTAGAGGTATTTCTTTTGCTGAGGATATGCTTGGATATCCAAGGTCTTCTGTCTTTCCATATGAAATTTGAGATCATATTTTTCTATCTCTGTGAAGAACAATGTTCGGATTTTAATTGGAATTGCATGAAATCTGTATATTGCCTTTGGTAGGATTGCAGTCTTCACAGACTTTTTAATGTTTATGTTTTTGAGTTCTTTGCAGATTCTAGAAATTATGCCTCTGTCATTTTGATAGCCAGAAAATATTTTCTCCCATTCTGTGGTACAGTATTGGCTTTGTTTATGGTGTGTTTGTCTGTGAAGAAACTTTTCAGCTTCATGAGATCCCAATGATTAAGTGATAGATTAAGATCCAGAGTTACTGGAGTTTTGTTTGGGAAGTCTTTTGTCTATATCATATATAGTACCTCATATTTTCTCTTCCAGTACTAGCTGAGTTTCTAGCCTTATATTGAGGTCTTTGATACATTTGGACTTGACTTTTGTGCATGGCGAGTTGTGTGGACCAAGTTTCAATTTCCTAGATATGGTTAAACACTTTGTCCACCACCACTTGTTGAAGATGCTATCTTTTTTCTGATTCACCTAGTAGGTTTATGTCTCTTTATGAGTGAATTAAGGTTAAGGTAATGACTGTGAGGATTGATTTGATCCTTACCATATTGTGTTGCTATGTCATTGGGGTTTTCTTGGACTTTGTATTTTTTTGTACCTTCTCTAATTTTACTTATTGTGATCATTTTTTGTAGGCTCTTGATGTTGATTATTTGATTCTTCTGTGTGGTGAATTTACTACAGATTTGGCTTGTGTTCATATAGTTGTAAAGATGAGTTTTATCATAGAAAGTTTTTCTTTCACCATCTATTATGAGGGATATTTTTGGTTGGTAGAGTAGTTTGGGTTGTAAGTCATAGGTTCTTAGACTTTTCAGTGTTCCATTCCAATCCCTTCTGGCTTTCAGGGTTTCCATTGAGAAGTCTGAAGTAATTCTAATGGGGTTACCTTTAAATGTAATTTGTTGGTTTTCCCTAGCTGCTTTTTGGATTTTCTTTTGTGTATTGATGTTTAAAGTCATAATGACAATATGTCTTGGAGAATTTCTCCTTTGGTCCAGTCTTTTTGGAGTTTTGTTAGCTTCTTGTATCTTGATGGGCCTTTCTTTTGAGAAAGTGGGGAAGTTTTCTTCGATAATTTTGTTGAATAAGTTCTTCATGCATTTGGTCTGAATTTCTTCCCCTTCTGGTATTCCCTTGGTCTGAATGTTTTAGTACAGAAGGAATCTGTGGCTGAGATGGCTACTTGGGGTATTTGGAGACTGGTGGCCTACCTGAGAGCATGGGAATCAGCCAATTCCCTTTTTTTTTTTTCCTTTGCATTTTAATGTCATTGTTCTTGGTGACTGAGTTTAATAATAATGATTGCCTTCATGAGGGTAAAATAGGGGTGGTATAATGCAGTATGGCTAACTTGTTAATGGCTAAAAAAACTGAAGAATCTGATTCTCCCTCCCATAGCAAAAATTTGCAGCTAAATGATTCTCTTGGAGGAATAGTACTGATGAGTCCTCCCTCATCCTTGATAGAATGTAGATAGGTTTAATACGGTACAGAAAATCACAGCTGCTGTGAGTTCATTTGTGTAGTGGTCATGCTGTATCAAGGAGATAATATTCCAAAGCCCTCTTTCTTACATTCTGGCTTTTACATGCTATCTATCCTCTCTTCCATAGTGTTGCCTGACCTTTGGGAGAGTGACATATATATCCCACTCAAGGAATGAGCACACAATAGTCACTTATCAGAATTTTGGACAGATATGTGTCTCTGCATTAACTTTGGCTCACTACAGAAAGAAGCGACTCTGGCTAAGACTGAGAGAAGCACTAATACGAGTTTATAAAAATAAAGATATAGAAGGCAGATTCTTAATTAGGCCATTTAGCATAACAGGTTCTTAGTTAGCAGCTTCCCTTCTCTGGCCTATAATCTCTCCTGTCATGAACTTTGGACCAAATTTACATGAATTTCCTCTTATGTAGGTATCTCAAATTCAATCAGAAAAGTGGTTGGTTACCCTTCAGTCATGCTACTATTGCACCAATAGGCACATCTTGCCTGTCTAGTTGGACATGAACCACATACTGTCCCCAGCTGTGTAGGATGTGTGAATATTTTTTTTTTTTTCTGCTAGCAGCCTTCATTGTACCTTCCAGCACTGTGAGAGCCTGAGAGCAGGAAGAAAGCATCCAATGCAATTCCAGCTTGATTTCCCTATGTCCTACATCAATGTTGACACTGTGTTCAACAAGAGGGACATGATACCCAGTTATTGTGGGCAACCAAGGAAAGCACAAAAGTCTCAATTGTTTTAAGGGTATCTGCGGATTTCCTGACCAACAGTGACAGGGAAATATCTCACCCCTAGCACTGAGATTTTTGTTTAATAATCTATGACTACCTACAGCATTAAAATAACTATATTCAAACTGTTTTTAAAGATTTACATGGCTGGAGAGATGGATTAGTAGTTACAGCAAAGCCAAAGTACTCAGGCTCAATTCCTCAGTGCACACATAATGCCGAGGCACATGGTGGCACATGCTTCTGGAGATTTTTGCAGTGGCTAGAAGCCCTTGTATGCCCATCCTCTCTCTATATCTGCCTCTTTCCTCTATATCTCCCTCTCAAATAAATATACAAAATATTTAAATAAATAAACAGATAGATAGGTAGATAAATAAATAAACATAAAAGATTTATGTTTTGGGGAGCTGCCTGCCAAATGTAACAACCCTAGGTTCAATTCCTCAGTACCCACATAAAGCCAGATGCACAGTACAACATGCATTTGGAGTTCTTTTGCAGTGGATAGAGGCCCTGGTTTGCCCATTCTCTCTCTCTCTCTCTCTCTCTCTCCCTACAAATAATTAAACAAATAAATGAAATATTTTTTTAATATTTATTTATTTATTTGAGAGCGACAGACACAGAGAGAAAGACAGATAGAGGGAGAGAGAGAGAATGGGCGCGCCATGGCTTCCAGCCTCTGCAAACGAACTCCAGATGCATGCGCCCCCTTGTGCATCTGGCTAACGTGGGACCTGGGGAACCGAGCCTCGAACCAGGGTCCTTAGGCTTCACAGGCAAGCACTTAACCGCCAGCCATCTCTCCAGCCCTAAATGAAATACTTTAAAAAATATGTTTTTAATAAATTTACAAAATAATGGATTTCCAAATGGTCTTTTTTAAAAAAATTGTTTAATTAGTTTTCTATTCAGCAAATACAGGCAATTTGGTACCATTATTAGGCTCATCCATGACCTACCCCCTTGTTGAGGTGTATGGGTCCTGCATTGTGGAGTTAGCCCACAGTTATTGGCATGATAAATGTCTCTGCATATCATGACCCCATATGTGGCTCTGACATTCTTTCTACCCCCTCCTCCACAAAATTTCCCTGAGCCACGTTGGGTTCATTTTTGGTCTGCTTCAGTGATGAGGTATTGGGGGCCTCTGAGGCTCTGGCTCTCTGATTTGGTAGCAGTTGATTTTTCTCTGTGTTGGTCTCCTTCCTCCTTGTGCTGGTATCCAGTTCATCAGGAAAACAGCACCCTTCCTTATTTCGCCAATTTTCCTTAGTTTCAGCCAGGGCCCTTTTGATCTGCATCTATCTGAAAAAGAGAAGCAGATTCTCCAATGGTGAGTACATTAGCACCAGGACAAATGAGATAACCCTTACTTTTTTATAGAGAGTTTAATAGGTGTAGGCCCTCTTGTACCCAATGATTGATGGTAGCTTGATATTGGAGAGTGGTCTTATGTTTGGATATGGTCCTGACTTGTTTCGCAGCTCCAGCTATGGGTCCCATACCACTGAGGGGATCAATTAGCCAAATCAAGAGCAGTTGGTTCCCCACCATGGCTGTGTGCCACTATTACACTTGTGTGGGAATCACAACTGGTTTTTGTTGCTAAGTAGGTTAGACCATGAGTTGCTTGGACAGATATTGGTCATTTCCCCCAGTCGCCCATATAACACCTTCTGGCATTAGACACACTGACTGTCTGGGGACTGACTCTCACCTGGCCTCCAGCCATGCCTTTCCATTTTACGTGTCAGCTGCATATGGTGTCTTCAGCAATAGGGTCTTACCACTAACCTTTGGTGGGTCATCAAGTACTCTACAGAAATCTGTCATTTTTTAGGAAACCTTGTAGGTTTCTATGATCAAAAGCTCATTGTGGATGGTAGCCCCATGCTGGTACTTGGGAGTTACAGGTTAGTGCCCACTAAGAAAATGAGGAAAAAGATAACTAATATATAAGAGTTAGAGAGAAGAAAGAGAGTGAGAGAGGGAGAGGAAGGGAGGGAAGATGTGGAAGATTTGGGTTAGACTTGATCCTACCCTCTTCAGTGTCTTGTGGTTGAAGTGTTTCCTGTAAGGGCCCGGTGAAGGTTCAGCCATTTGGTCTGCCTTTTAGGAAGTAGAATTTATATTTATATATCCTTATATCTGAATACCACTCCCTTCTTTTCCCCATCATTCCATTCCTATAACTGCTCCAGACTTACCCCAAATATTCCCTTTTCTACTTTCAATATACATGCATTCTATTACATACACTCTCTTGAGATGTCACTTCCATAGCTCCTTTCTAGCTTTCTAACCTTTGCAGATAATTATTCTAATATATAAATTAAAATCGTAAAAAAAGATGCTAGAATTTGCATATTAATAGACAATGTACCATGTTTGTCTTTACAGTCTTCAGTAACCTCACTCAAACAAATATTTTCTATTTTCATCCATCTCATGCAAATTTCATAATCTAATTTATCTTTAAAGTTGAATAAAATTCTATTGTATATATGTATAATGTTTCAGTCAAGTCTTCATCAGTTGTTGGACATAAGAACAATTCCATTTTTCAGGACACTGTGAATAAAGCATCATTGAACAACTATGTCCATAGTAAGATACAGAGTACTTTGAGTACATATAGCGTACTGGTATAGTTGAGTCATATGATAGCTCATGTAGCCTTTTGCGGAACCTCCACACTGATTTTCACAGTGGCTTCAACCTTTTGCACTCTTACCAACAGTGAATAAGTATTTCTCTTTTTCACAAAACTTGACAACTTTTTTTTTTGTTTGTTTTTTGTTTTTTGTTTTTTTGAGGTAAGGTCTCACTCTAGCCCACGCTGACCTGGAATTCACTATGGAGTCTCAGGGTGGCCTCGAACTCATGGTGATCCTCCTACCCCTGTCTTCTGAGTGCTGGGATTAAAGGCATATGCTACCACACACAGCTTTGGTAACATTTTTCATCTTTTATTTTCTTGATAATAGTCATTCTGACAGAGGTGAGCCTTCAAATAAAGATGTTGAACACTTTTTACAAATTGAATTATCCATTATCCATGTGTACTTCTTTTGAGAATGATCTGTTCAGTTCCACAAAACATTTTTTATCAATTTATTTTTCTTTTGATGTTTATCCTTTTTTTAGTACTTTGTATATCCTGGAAATTATTCCTATGCTAAATACATGGTTGGTGAGGATTCTTCTCCCATTCTATAGAATGTCTTTTGGTTCATTGCTTCCTTTGCTTTTCATAAGTATGTTATTTTCATGACATCTCATTTGTCCATTGTTGGTCTTATTTCCAAAGCAATCATAGGCTTTCATTGATTCAGGTGTCCCCCATAAACTTAGGTGCTCTGAATGCTAGGGTCCCAGCTAATGGAGATTTGGAGGCAGTGTATTGTTGGGGACTGGCTTATGGGTATTATAGCCAGTTTCCCCTTGCCAGTGTTTGGCACACTCTCCTGTTGCTGTTATCTACCTGATGTTAGTGAAGAGGTAATGCCCCCCTTATGCTCATGCCATTCTTTGTACCTGCCATCGTGTAGCTTTCCCTCAAGTCTGTAAGCCAAAATGAACCTTTTTTTTGACAAGCTGCTCTTGGTCAGGTGTCTTCTGACAGAAATGTGAACCTGAAAGTAACCTTCAGAAAGTCCTTATCGGAAAAAAAAAAAAAAAAAAAAAGAAAGGCCTTATCTGTTCCTATAACATGGTGCATTTTACTTTGATGCTTCATTTTTCTTTATAAGGTTCTGAGATTTGAGCCTGGGGCATTTGCTTAGTGGTTAAGGTGCTTCCAGCTTAAGTTTTATTCTTGAAATCCTATGTAAAGCTGAACAGAAAATTATGCACACATCTGTAATCCTAATGTGCCTACAGCAATGGGATACAGTAATTCAATCAGTAATTCAACAGCCCATTGGTGAGGTGGACTTACACACTTGAAGTGGCAAGAACTAGCAAGGAAGACACTATGTCTTAAAAAAAAAAAAAAGGGGAGGTGAGCACAAACACTCCCAGGTTGTTCTCAGACCCCCACCGTGTCCACCATGTCTACATGTCATATGCACACACCCACAGATAAGAAACCATGAGTTCTTTAAAGATGTTTGGGTTTTGTGTCTTACATTGAGCTTCTTTAGCCACTTGACCTTGATTTTTGCATACTTCAAATCTATGGAACTGTAGGAAATGCATTTATATTGACTATAAGCCATCCAGTCTATGATATTTGTATTGTGTCTTCCTGACAGGACTAACACAGCACCCTCACTATGACATCTGATAGAAACAACCACTGATCATGTTCACATACAAAATGTAGCTGTTGAATCTCAAAAGACTTGTCACTGTGGTAGTTTACAAAGGCATTAAGTGCTCTTTCTTGGTCATCAACATCCCATATACTCATAGAGAAGGCCAAAAACAGCTTCTTTCTGGTTATAAGGAATATGAACATATAGAGGTAAGAGAATAATGTTTGAGGCTAGAATAAATGAGATTATTATATAAAATGTAAAGCCAAGTAATATTTTGATGAAATTTTTCTTAAGTGGTTGAACTTTACATGAAATGTCTGTTATTCATGAGTATTTTATTATTTAAAAAATTTCAGATTGTTGAGTGGACATACCCTAGTTAAAAAAAAAAAAAAGATTTCATTTAGGGATAGATACTTAAATGAATGGGGGCAGGGATGAGGGAAAAGAGGATACCAACACATGATGTATCCACACAAAATATCTTGTTAATAATGATAATAATAATAAACATAAAAAGATACATGAACTCTAAGCAAATGTTTCAAAAGCTGAAAACAATGGTCTACAACAAAGTAATGCCTACATATGTTTATTGGTGTTTTTAGTGAGTCTAAAAGAATTTGTCAAGTTATTTCTTTATTGGGTATAAATGTTTACAATTGTTTGTCCTTTACTTATTACTTTTGAGATTCAAATAATACCTTAAAAATATATGTTTATTTTTTTACATTACTTGTGGGAAGTGAAAATGGTTTCTAAAATTGCAACGAATGAAGATTTAATATACCTTTAAAAGCAACATATGCATTTATTCTGTTATTCAGGATTACAAATTTTAGGAGTCTCTAGCAAACATAAACTGTCAAAATAGATAAATTTATGTATAAAAGTATTCCTGTAATGCTCTTTTTCAAATGCCAAATATCAGATAAATTTCAAATATCTGCCATTTGTTATAATAAACTAAAAATCCATGAAATATAGGATACAAAGGTATAAAGTTGTTAAAAACTATGTCCATATACCATCAAGACTATATGATATATATTTATATTTAAAATATGAATTAAAACCAGAAATTCAGTTAAGATGGTAGAATAGTTGTTCTTTCAAAGAAATTTGGGAGAAGTAGAAGAGGCATGATAATATATAATGTGTTCTTTTAAAATCTTTTTCAGCAAAACCCAAAATCTGTGAAGAACTTATCAAGCCAAGAAAAACCTTCACAGAGAATCAGGAGGGAGCTACTTGGCAGTCAGCATGGACCAGGCTTTAGCCATTTGCCATCAAGAAGTGCATCTTACCACCAAGATAGGTTTGAGTCAGCAAGACTCGAAAACTACAGGGAAGAGATTCTCCCCACTCATGAGAGATTTGGGAAATCAGAACAACCTGAAGGAGAGAATAAACACCAGTTGAACAGCTGCAGAGCACCTCCAAACAGCATTCCTTGACCTCTTCCCCCTCATAGGTCAGCATCAGGAACATCACCTTAGAGTTCAGAAAGCTAGGGAATCCCATTTAGACCTTCCTTCCCTTAGTATCCAGACCTATCTGGGTGAACCAAGGCCATAGTACCACGAAGGGAACTGGTTTCATAACTCAATATAGGTGACCTATAAACAAAGCCGCAAGCCCTAGCTTGTTCACTCACCATCAATAACAGAGTCAAAAGGACCATTATTGATAATCTGCAAGCAGGACATTTCTATAGCAGGCATATCCAGCAGCTTTGTGTCTTTAATTCTGATAGTATTCTACTCTGGGAGTCATACAGAGGCCACACCTGGCATCTTGAGCTCATATCCTTAAGATGTAACTTCTAACCTATGCATCAAAGAATACAACTAATATAACAAATAAAATATTCAACTAAAGAAAATATCCCAAATCCCAATTCAGTAGTGAGAAACAGAATAAAATTCAAGGCATTCTAACTTCTAAAAACATTGTGAGTCCTATAGTGATGCCTTCCAGACTGAGTTGGAAAAAATGCCACACAGATAAATTCAAAAGGAAGATTATTCACATGTTCAAGAAGTCAAAGAAGAAATCAAAGCCAAAGGAATAAAAATAGGCAAACTCTTAAAGGAATCATGAAAGAACTTAGGAAATCAGGTGAATGAAATAAGGAGATTTATACAAGATACGAGTAAGGAAATTAAAATATTGAAGAGAAATCCATCCAAAATACTGGAAATAAAAAAAAATAAAATAAAATAAATCACGCTGAATGGCTAAGGGGCTTGCCTGCAAAGCCTAAGGGCCAGAGTTATAAAGCCAGATGCACAAAGCAATGCATGCTTCTGGAAGTTGTTTACATTGACTAGAGACCCTGATATACATTTGGTCCGACTCTATTTTATCTCTCTCTGCTTGCAAATACATAAGTAAATATGCAAAAAAAATAATCATATAGCTGTGTGTGGTAGCACATGCCTTTAATCCCAGCACTCGAGAGGCAGAGGTAGGAGGATCACCATGTGATCAAGGCCACCCTAATAATACATAATGAATTCCAGGTCAGCCTGAGCTAGAATGAGACCCTACCTTGAAAAAAAGAAAAAATAAAAAAATAAAAAAATAATAATCATATAAAAACCTCCATAGAAAGTCAGAACAAAAGAATAGATAAAATGGTACAGAATATTTCAGCTTACAGACAAGGTGGAGACTTGGAATATTTCAAGAAAAAAACAGATAAGTTAATATGAAGATATGATTTCAAGACATTCGGGATACTATGGAGACATTAAATCCAGGAATTTTAGGCATAGAAGGACAATAATTTCAGTTTAAATGCATAGTAACTATTTTCAACTATCTCATAGAAGAAAATTTCCCCAAATTAGCAAAAGTGAGGCTAGTATAGTTTAAGGCAGCATTTATAGCATTAAATAGACAAAATCAGAATGTATGTTCCTTGTTATATTATAATTAAACAACTAAATGCATCAACAAAAGAAAATATGTTGAAAACAGCAAGAGATAACCATCAAGTTATATACATAATTAGACCAATCTGAATAAGGAGATGTTTCAGCAGTTAATTTAAATGTCAGAAAAGCATAGAATGATGCATTTCACATTATGAATGACAAAAACTTCCAACACAAATTACTATATCCAGCAAAGCAATCCATCATGATTGAAGGAGAAAGAACTTTTTTACTCAAACTTAATTCTTGACCCTTATGTGAGTCCTATAAAATATACATTGGACAGAAAGGTGGGAAAATCACATACATGAGGCCACAGGAAATAATGCCAGACTAGCAGAGAGGAACAAATGTCAGGGTTCTTCTATGTATTGCCTCAAAGAAACTCATTCTCCATAAAAGCAAGATAATGGCTCAGGGTTAGAGGATGAAAAAGTAGTATTTCAAGTGCATGGGCCTTGGAAATAAGCAAGTGCTGCTGACCTGGCAGTATAGATTTCTAATAAATAATTGTTATAAGAGATAAAGATAGTAACTTTATACTCACTGATGGAATAATCCAGTAAGATGGATGTGCAAATCCTAACACATTTGCATCAAACATAGATACTCCCAATTTCAGTGAAAGAACACTCATGGATATAATGTTACAGATTAATCCTAAGAGGGGAATTTATAGCTTTAAGTGCACACATTTAGAAGTTAGAAAGGTCACAAATAAATAACTTAATAACATATCTTAATGCCTTTAAAAATGCCAACCCAAAAAATCAGTAGACACAAAAAAATCATGAAAACCACAGCAGAAATTATTGAATTAGAAGCCAATAACAGAATATAAAAATCAATGAAACACAAAAATAATGGTTCTTTGAAAGCTAACCAAGATCAGTAAACTCTCAGTAATGCTAAAGCCAGGCATGGTACGTACACCTTTATTCCTAGCACTCAGGAGGCAGAGGTAGGAAGAGTGCCTTGTGTTCAAGGCCACCCTGAGATTACATAGTGAATTCCAAGTCAGCCTGGACTAGAGTGAAACCCTAAACAACAATAACAACAACCTTCTTAGCAATGCTAACTAAAAGAAAGAGAAGACCCAAATTAATAAAATTAGAGATGAAAATAGCACCATTAAAACAGATACTAATGCAATTGTAAAAATCATAATGTAATGCCTTAAAGACATATAACACTAAATTGGAAAATCAAAAAGGCATGGATGGAATATATCCTACCAAAATGAGATAACCAAGATGAGATAAGTCATTTAAACAGATCTATAAAAAAGCAATGAGTTCAAAGAAGTTATAAATATCTCCCAACTAATATGTTTTGGCCCTGATAGAGTCATTGGCAAATTTTGCCAGACAATCAAAGAAGAACTAACACAGAGGACTCAAAAACTATTCCATGAAACAGAACACAGAACAAGCACTGTCAAATTCCTTTATGAAGCCAGTATCACCCTGATAGCAAAACCAGATACAAACACATATAGAAAAATAAATTAGATCTTTCCATACTCTTTGTTGGTATCATATTCTGTCTTCAGCAACAGAGTCTTTCTGTTGCCTCAGGCTGGCAATCAAGTATTTTGACAATAATGTGTCTTGATTTAATTTTGGGAATTCGTAGGTGTCTCCAATCAAGAGCTCATCCTGGGTAGCAACTGATTTCTGGTAGTGTAAGTTACAGTCCAGAGACAATAAATAAACAAATAGATAAAAATTAAAAAAAAAAAAACAAACTTAGGCTTAATCCCACACTATCCAGGGCCCTTCTTTTCAGGTGCACCACCTATACCTTTTGAGGGTTGTATCTTTTTGTCTATCCATAAGGATAAAGGTTTCTATGGTACTGGTTCATTTTGGATCTACTTTTGTTTGTTTGTTTTCCCCACCATTGTATTCCCCTCCCCCAAACCTTCCCACCCCTAATTCTCTGGGCCTTGAGTGGCCTATTAGGTATATTAGCAACTCAAGCTGGTCTAGGTTAGAAACCACATATAAGTGAGACCATGTGCTGTTTGTCTTTCTGTAATTGTGTGAGTTCACTGAGTATGATCTGTTCCAAGTTTGTCCATTTTTGTTCAGATTTCATTGTATTGCTTTTTCTTACTGCTGAGTAGAATTCCATTGTATAAATGTATGACAGCTTTGTTATCTATTTGTCCAGTGATGGGCATCTGGGTGGATTCCAGTTCTTAGCTATAATGAATTGAGCAGCTATAAACGTGGTTGAGCAAATATTTCTGTAGTGATGCATGGATCATTTAGCATAAATGCCCAGTAAAGGAATAACTGGGTTTGTTGGTAGCTCTATATTTATCCTTTTTAGGATCTCCATATTGATTTCCATAGTGGTTGTACAAGTTTACAGTCCCACCAACAGTGGATGAGGGTTTCTCTTTCTCCATATCCGTGCCAACAGTTGTTTTTATTAGAGATATTTTAATGATTGCCATCCTTACTGGAGTAAGGTGGACCCTCATAGTTGCTTAAATTTGCATTTGCATTTCCTCAATGGTTAGGGATGTTAAACATTTTCTTAAGTGTGTGTTAGCCCTTTGTATTTCTTCCTCTGAGAGACACCATATATTTTTGATACAGAGCATGAATAGACATGGCTGGAATTCAGAAGGCAGCCAGTCCCCAAACAGATAACTCAACTTTAGTGCTGGAAAGTGCTACAGGGGCTACAGGGGGAAAGTGGCTAACAATGGTCTGATCAACCACAGATCTAAGCTACTCAGAAGCAAACACCCTGACAGGATGTACATGCCATTGTAGCAGTGGTACACAGCCTTTGAGGGCAACCAATTGCATTCAGATTGGCTAAGAGATCTGCTGAGTATAAACTTACCCATATCTGGACTTGGGAACCAGATCAGAATCCTATGTAGACAAAGATTATGCACTCCATTGTCAAGCCATCATCAGTCTTTGGCTACAAGAGGGGTTACATACATCAAATTCTCCCTGAATTAATAATGCCTATTTCATTTAAACTATGCTGACTTCACTCTCCATTGGAGAATCTGTTCTTCTTTTTCAGAAAGTAGCAATACCTGAGGAGATAAACTACCCCTTACACTTCAGCCAAGCTACAGCTGAAACTACAAAAGAAGTGAGAGATGAGCAAGTGTGCTGTTTCCATGGTGCTAATAATCAGTGCCACAGTGAAGGAAACAGACCCTGAGAATATTCAACACATACCAAAACAGAGGTCCAAAGACTTAGAGATCATCATTGAAATAGACTTAAAACTTACCAATCACAGCTCAGGGATTTTTTTGTTTTTTGAGGTAGGGTCTCAATCTAGCTCAGGCTGACTTGGAATTCACTATGGAGTCTCAGGGTGGCCTCAAACTCACGGTGATCCTCCTACCTCTGCCTCCCAAGTGCTGGGATTAAAGGCATGCACCACCATGCCTGGCAGCTCAGGGAATTTTGAAAAAAGGATGTGGAAAGACGTTAGAGTCACAGGATGAGACATTATTCCCAGAGGCATTCTTCATTCCCCCCCCACAAAATAACATAACTGTATCCAGCTCCAATGACACATAACCCACAACCCCATGGGGAATACCTGCAACCCCACTGAGGAAGGTACCTAGTATAATGGAGGCAGGAGAAAAGGCAGAGGGTACCAACACAAGCTGTATCCATACAAAATATGATTAATAATAATAATAATAATTAGGGATAAAAGTAAATTAGAGACCAATAACTCTCATGAATGTAGATGCAAAAATTTTTTCAGCAAAATACTCATGAATAGAATATAGGAACACATCAGAAAGAGCATCTACGCAGAACAAATGGGTGTTATTCCAGAGATGGCAGGGATGGTTCAATATATGCAAATCAATAAACATAATGAAGCACAGAAAACGAAAGAACCAAAATCATATGATCATCATAAGAGATACAGAAAAGACACTTAACAAAATCTAACATCCGTTCATGATTAAAGTCCTGAAGAAACTGGAGCCATAAAAAGCATACCCATCATAACAAATGTACAGCAATACTGCAGCCAACGTTGTACTAAATGGGGACCAACTTGAAGCATTTTTAACTAAAATCATGAACAAGACAAGAGTGTCTAATTCATCCACTCTTCTTTAATATAATAATAGAATTCTTGACTGGAGCAATAAGGAAGAGATACAAATAAAAGGGATGCAAATAGGAGAAGGAGTGAAATTATCCTTATATACCAATGATAGTATTTTATACATAAGATATCCTAAAGACTTCATTAAAAACAGTTAAGGATAATAAATATTTTAAGCAAAGTGACAGGGTACAAAATTACCACAAAGAAGTCAGTAGCCTTCAGGTATTAAAAATAACAAATGTGCTGAAGATGAAATCAGGAAAATAATCCTAGTCACAATTGCCTGAAAAATGAAGAAACAAACAAAAGCCTTACAATAAAACTAATCAAGCAAGTGAAAGAACTCTGCAATAAAAACTCTAAAACACTCAAAAGAGAAATCGAGAAAGGCATCTGCAAGAAACACTAGTCAAAACGGCTATGCTATCAAAAGGAATTCTCAGATTTTTTGCAATCCTCATTACAATTGTAATGCCATTCTTCAGTGAAATAGAAAAAGAACATCCAAAAATTCTTTTGGAAGCACAAAATCCTTTGGACAGCCAAAACAATACTGAGCAACAAAACAAAGCTAGAGATATCTCTACACTTGCTTTCAATATATATTACAGAGCTATAATTTAAAAAAAATAGCACAAGACTGGTCGAGAAACAAACATGTAAATCAATGAAACAAACAGAGGCTCCAGATATAAATATTTATGCGGCTACAGTGATCTGATTGTTGCAGTCAGCTTCATATAGCTGGTGGACAGCACCTAACCAAGAGCAGTTTGTGGAAAAAAGGGGGTTCATTTGGGCTCACAGACTTGAGGGTAAGCTCCATGATGGCAAGGGGAAACAATAGCATGGACAGAGGGTGGAAATTACCTCCTGGACAATATCAGATGGACAACAGTAACAGGATAGTGTGCCAAACACTGACAAGATGAAGCTGGCTTTAACAACCAGAAGCCTACCCCCCACAATACACTGCCTCTAGGAGGCTTAAATTCCCAAATTGCCATCAACTGGGATCCTAACAGACAGAGCACTAAGTTTATGGGGGACACCTGGATCAAACCACTACATTCTACTCCTGGCCTCCATAAACTGATAACCATACATGATGTAAAATTCAATGCATTTAACCAACTTTAAAAGTCCTCATATATTTTATCAATCCCAATATGTTCAAACATCCCCAAAGTCCACAGTCTTTTAACTGAATGGTACTATAAAAAAGCTCCCCCCCTCAAAAAAAAACAACATAAGTGCAGAGAATAAACATTCACACTGCAAACGATGGCATTGTACATTGCAAACAAATGTTCAACCATTACAAGATTTGAATAGGGCAAACATCAAACACTGTAGCTTCAAATCCAACAACTCTAACCAGTGATGAGTCTCCAAGTCAATAATTATAACCAGTGACAAGTTTCTGGAGTTTCAATTCCATCTCTCCAGATAGGCTAATCACAGTCACAGAACACTTCATGCAGTGCCAGCAAGTCTCTTTGGCAGCCACCTCATAGTGTTGGCACCTCCATTCGGTCTCCACTGCAGCCCATGGTTCGTCCTCATGGCACCAATGAGTCTCCACAAAGGCAATACAACAAGTCTGCTTTACATTGCCATGGCCATTTCCAAAAAAGAAAACTGTGTTGCAAACTCAATGACACTCTTTTTCTTGTATTTGTTACACTCCATAATACCAGGCAGGCTGCCAATTTGTTCATCCAGGGGGAAATAAAGCAGACTTTGAAGAACAGGACATTTCTTTAGCATTCAGTCCCCTTCAAAAGAGTCTACATTCATCCTATTGTCCCAGTGCTGGTCAAATGGCCTAATATCAATGGTTGCAATCTCAAAAACAATTAATTGTAGCTGAACAGACAGAAGTTTCATCCCAATGACTTTATTTATTTCTTGCTATTTCCCTCTTCTCACACTAGTCCATTCTATGTAATGCAACCCTGCACAAGTTCTCAGGACACAGGCATAATAGCAAGCTTCTCACACAAACTATTTCCAGCACAGACCAGGTAAAGCTCTTTTCTCACCCTCATAACCCTAATCTCACAGTCCATAGTTCTTACATTCAGGTCTTTCAACTCTGACCAGAATAATTCATGAAGCTGTATTTACTTACAATACTGCAAGGTGTCTCTTAGGCCAAGATTTCAAATTCTTCCACATTCTCATCAAAAATCAGCTTCAAACAACCAAAACCACATAGTGAGGTATCTAGCATCAATAATCCCACTTCTTGGTACCAAGTTTACTGTTGCAGTCAGGTTTGCACTGCTGGTAGAAAACACCCGAACAAGAGCAGCTTGTGGGAATAATGGGTCTATTTTGGCTTGCAGATTTAAAGAGAAGCTCCATGATGGCAGGAGAAAATGATGACATGGGCAGAGGGTGGAAATTACCTCCTGGCCAACATCAGATGGACAATAGTAACAGGAGGATGTGACGAACACTGGCAATAGGAAGCTGGTTATAACACCCATAAATCCATCCCCTACATACACCTCCTCCAGGAAGCATTAATTCCCAAATTACCATTAGATGGGTTCCTAGCATTTAGAATACCAAAGTTTATAGGAGAAACCTGAATCAAACCACCACACTGCTTTCTAACCAAAAAAACCCAAAAAAGACCAAAATATTTATTGTAGAAAGGAGAGCCTCATTAAAAAAATCTATCTAGGGCTGGAGAGATGGCTTAGCAGTTAAGCACTTGCCTGTGAAGCCTAAGGACCCCGGTTCGAGGCTCGGTTCCCCAGGTCCCACGTTAGCCAGATGCACAAGGGGGCGCACGCATCTAGAGTTCGTTTGCAGAGGCTGGAAGCCCTGGCGCACCCATTCTCTTTCTCTCCCTCTATCTGTCTTTCTCTCTGTGTCTGTTGCTCTCAAATAAATAAAAAAATTAAAAAAAATCTATCTATCTATCTATCTATCTATCTATCTATCTATCTATCTATCTATCATCTATCTATCTATCTATCTATCTATCTATCTATCTATCTATCTATCTACTTAGTATGGATACATCATGGGTTGGTACCATCCTTTCCATTGCCCCTTCCTCCATTCTGCTGGTGACCCTCCTCAGTGGGGTTGCTGTTATTCCCCATAGGGTTGTGGATTATAAATTGTGAGAGCAGCATTCAGATACTGGCAGGGGTGGGAGGGAGCAATGCCACTGAATATGATGTCACAACCTGTGGCTATTACATTCTTTCCAACCCCCACGTCCACAAAAGTCCCTGAGCCTTAGTGAGTATGTTTTAAGTCAATTTCAATGATGAGCACTGAGGAGCCTCTGGATTTCTGCTTATGTGTTTAGGTCCTTAGTGTCTGTCTCCCTTATCCTGGAGGTGATTGTAATACTCACTATGGAAACTCATCTCCCCAAGTCCTCTATGGTTTCAGCTGGGCCTTTGGTGCAGTGCAGTAGGTAGTTTATTTCTTCGGGTCTCACTACCTTCACAAAAGAAAAAGGAATTATCCAGTGTAGAGTGAAGTCAGCATAGGTTAAATGGGACAAATGTTATTAATTTAGCAAGAACTTGATGGAAGTAACCCCTCTTTTAGCCTAAGTCTAGTGAGAGCTTGTCGTTAACAAACATTATCCTTGTCTCCATATGATTCTGACCTGGTTCCTAGTTCCAGATATGGCAAAGAAGGATTCTTTCAATTTTTATAATGTTTTAGTTAGAAAAAGAAAAAAAAAAACCTAAAGTTAAAAGCAAAAACTGGATAAAAATCCACATGGTATGAATATTATAACTCTGAACATTTAAGACAGTTAAAACAAAAATTAGCTAATGTTTTAAAATATTATTAAGCAATTCTCATATAACAGAAAACTATAGCAACTATTTTCAGACATTGAAAATGTTGGAGATATAGCTGATTTATTAGCAAAGGAAAAACTGTAAGTTAAGTATCATGTGCTCTGCATCCTTGACTGTTTCTTTGAGCTGGGAGACATAAGGGTTGTTGAACACAGTGAACATATGATTATTCAACTGCTGTTAAGAAGCAGTGATCACTCTGAAAACACTGGGTATATGGGCTTTTTACAAGAGAAGATGCAAACAGTGGGTAGTGTGGAGTGTGGATAAAATGTGCATGAGTAGTGTACATGAACATTCTGCATGGATCCTCAGCAATGTTGTCCTGACTGCACCAGAGGAGAAGCTGCTGGATTGAATATGGAATAGAAACACGGGGTGGTATGCAATTCAAAATATGAGGGTTTTGAAAGGAAAGACCTCTGTGCATGTGTACAGTACTCAAATATACCTCAACAGGAGGGGCCAATGGGGAGGGGGTAGGACATGGGTGAGCCTAATAATGGTACCAAACAGCCTGTATTTGCTCAATACAAAACTAATTAAAAAAGAAGAAGAAGAAGAAGAAGAAGAAGAAGAAGAAGAAGAAGAAGAAGAAGAAGAAGAAGAAGAAGAAGACAATCCTATGCAGTAAACATTCAAAAAAGAAAAAAAAAAAAAAGAATAACATGAGTACTTTTAAAAATAGGAACTGCCCTGAGATCAAAGCTACCACAGTATCTAAGAGAAGTATAAACCAAACTTCCAAAAAGAAAAGAAAAGAAAAGAAAAAGACACCTCTAAAATGTTACTTGTTTATGTGAGAAAGAGGAAGGGGGAGAGAAAGGGACAGGGAGGCAGAGAGAGGCACACACACTCACACACAAAGAGGGAGAGGGAGAGAGAGACAGAGAGAGAGAGAGCGAGAGAGAGAAAGAATGGACACGCCAGGGAGAGATTATGGGCACACCAGAGCCTCTAGCAAATGAATGTCAGATGCATGTGTGACCTTGAACATCTGGCTTACATGGGTAATGGATCTTTAGGCTTCGCAGGCAAGAATTTTAACTGCTGCGCTATCTCTCCAGTCCTTGTCTAACTGATCCCTCGCTGGTATGGGACCCATAGCTGGAGCTGGGAAACAAGTCAGAACCATATCCAAACATAAGCCCACTCTCCATTATCAAGCTACTACCAATCGAGGTCTACAAGAGGGCCTATACCTATTAAATTCTCTATAAAAAGTCAAGGTTATCTCATTTGTCTGGTGCTAACTTACTCTCCATTGGAGAATCTACTTCTCTTTTTCAGATAGATGTAGATCCTAAGGAGAGAGCCATCCCATCATACCTCAAAAGGGCCCTGGCTGAAACTAAGGACAATTAGCGAAACAAGCAAGGGTGCTGTTTTCATGGTGAACCAGGTACCAGCACAAGGGTGAAGGAGATCAACACAGAGAAAAATCAATTCCTACCAAATCAGAGAGCTGGAGACGCAGAGGCCCCCAACACCACATCACTGAAGCAGACCCAAAATGAACCCAACATGGCTCAGGGAAATTTTGCAGAAGAGGGGGTGGAAAGTATGTCAAAGCCACATGTTGGGTCATGATATGCAGAGACATTTATCCTACCCATAACTGTGGGATAACTCCAGATTGCATGACCCATATACCTCAACAAGGAGGGGCCAGGGGGAGGGGGTAGGTCATGGATGAGCCTAATAATAGTCCCAAATTGACTGTATTCACTGAGTACAAAACTAATAAATAAATAAATAAATCTTGTTTTTGTATTTAATAACCTTTTCCCTAAAATTTCAATAGCTCTTAAAGTAACATGATTTATTTTTGCAATAAATTATAAAATAGAAAATAAATGCATGAAAACAGGAAATGTTATAAATATCCTAGAAGCAAGAGGTCCAAAGAAATCATAATTGAGAACACTCAATATTTGAAATAAGTAGACCAAGGACTTTAATGCAGCTGCTATGAATGATAAAAACTAGAGAAAATGTCATCAATATGTAGTACAGACTGAACTATATTCCCTCCATTTTGTATTTTGAAGACTTAGCATTAAATGTGACTTCATTTAATAACAGAACATACGCACGCCTTTAATCCCAGCACTAGGGAGGCAGAGGTAGGAGGATCGCCGTGAGTTCAAGGCCACCCTGAGACTACATAGTGAATTCCAGGTCAGCCTGAGCCAGAGTGAGACCCTACCTCGAAAAACCAAAAAAAAAAAAACAACAACAACAAAAAACTGAGGACATATGGATTTATCTCAGATCCTATGGGAATTGTGTTCCTATGAAAAGATATAGAAGGTTCCTTATTTCCACAATTAAGTCATGAAAAGAGTATTTGCATACTAATAACTACAAAGAGCAATTAAAATTTTGGTCCTGATATTGGGCATATGGCTTCTGTCAGTTTAATAAATTATGCATTTACTTGTGAACTCTTTTTACATTGTAACTTCAGATAACTGATCTCAATGTTTTGCGATAACTCACTTCATAAATGATATGCTTTATAAAATCATTTGTTTAGATTCACATACAAAATAATGGATTTTATTATGGCATTTTCATCCATATGTGTCTTCATACTTTGCTCTCACATGTTTCCCACCCCCCTCCAACCTCTCTCATACCTTCTTTCTTCCTCCAGCTGGTTCTCTCTCTTCCCACAGTCAGCCTCCCTTATGCTTTCCCGATACATACATTCTAGTACCTTCTGTTTCCCAGCTTCCTTAAGTTCTGCTCCACCTCCCTCATGATCCAATTTCTAGTTTTGTGACATAGAAGCACAGATTTATAAATATAAACATATATAAAATTTAAAATTAGTTTCCATATATGAGAGTAAACAACAATTACTATCTTTCTGAGTCGGATTATTTCTTTAAAATAATGATTTCTAGTTGTATCCTTTTTCCTGAAAATATCATGATTTCTTTTATTTTCCTTTATACTTCCATAAAATTTTATTGTGTATATGCATCACAATTTCTTGATTCATTTATCTCATAATGGATATCTGGACTAGCTCCATGTCTTGGCTACTGTGAGTACTGAATGTGTCTCTGTTGTCTGTTGAGGAACAATTGTTCAGATACCAAGACTGGCAAAATTGTGCCATATATTAGTTCAAGTTTCACTTCCTTGAGGAAACTACATCAGTTTTATTAGTAGTTGCATGACATTCCATTCACACAAGTGGTGTACACATGTTCCTCACTGTCCGCATCCTCCCTCACCATCATTTGTTTCCATGATGATAGCCACTCTGAATGAGGTGAAGTGGAATCTCCATACAATTTTAATTTGCATTTTCTTGATGGTTAGGCATATTAAACACTTTTCTAAATATGTATTGACTCTTTTTCATGTTAGGAGAACTATCTACTCAGTTCATTACTGATTGGTGGATTTTTTTTCATTTTTATATAACCACATTCTAATACCCTATTTGATGTGCAGGTGTCAGATGTTTTTCCCATTCTGAAGCCTATCTCATCACCTTGGTAATTGTTTTTTTGTTTTCTAAATAAACAGATGTAACCTCACTTGGAAATTCTTAGGATCATTTTATGTGTAACTGAAGTGTTGTTCAGGAAATCCTTGCCTAGGTACATATGTTGAAATATTTTCTTCTAGAACTTTCAAAGTTTCACAACTCACATTAAGTCTTTGATCAACTTTGAATTTGATATTTGTTGAAAGAAAGAGATATAGGTTGAGCTTCATTTTTTTTTTTTTCTATGTGGAAATCTAGTTTTCTTAGAACCATTTGTAAAAAGAAAACATCTTTTCCTCCTCTTATGATGGTCTTGTGTAGGTATTGTCAGTCACTATGAGGTCATGGATATCGAGGCCGTTTTATGTCTGGAGGGAGCACATTGTAAAGAGTACTATTCTTCCTTTGGCTAGTCCATTCTTCCAACCACCTCTTCCACATTAGACCCTGAGCCTTGAAAGTTGTGATCAATATGTAACTCAGTACTCTAGACACTTCTTTCCAGCACGATGATACCTTTTGAGTCATCCCAAGGTCACTGCCATCTGAAAAGAGAAGATTCTCTACCCAAAGTGAGAGTAGCATTAAAATAGGGGTATGAATATTAAGAAAGGTGCTTACTGGGAAGTTTGATAAGCATAATATATTCACCTATCCAGTTATCAGCAGATGTTACACCCTTGGGGCTCATAACAACCCCTGTTTTAAGTTTTCAGTATCAGGGATGTATTCCCTCCCTTGGATTCGGCCTCGAGTCCAATTGGAGGGCAGTTGGTTTCCACCATGACAGATGTGCCACTATTGCATTCGTTGGCTCATTTGGCCTGGCTGGCCAATTATAAGGCTTGCAGTGTCCACTGTTGAGTATCTTCACTGGTGATTTCTCTTCCTCCCCTTGAATTGCATATAGAACAGCTTCTTTCAGCTTTCTGCCAGCTTGTCTACATGGAGGAGGTTATCAGCTCAGATCCAGCTGTATTTCTCAGTGGCCTTGCAGCCCAAGTATGTGGAGTTTTCAGCAATAGGGTCTTACCATCGATTCCTGGTGGGAAATCAAGGCCCTTGTCAATGGCCTATAATGTTTTGGGGGCATCAGGGACCTACCTGGTCAACAACTCACTGGAAGGTGTCTCATCCCTGGCACTGAAAATATTCTGGCAACAATCTAAGGCTCCTGAGTGTGCCATTGTCCAAAATCAGAGGATTCCATATGATTTATTCATATCCTATTAGATTTTGATTAGCCCTCCCTCCACCTTTCCTTTACTCAATCTCCTTCCCTGACCTCCCTTTGGGCCTTTTCACCCCCTTTAATCTACTCTTCTACTTACATATATACAATACCAATCTATTAAGTAGCCTCCTCCCTTCCTTTCTCTTCCCTTTGTATCTCTTTTTTACCTTACTGGCCTCTGCTATTGAGTTTTTTCCTTCTCACACAGAAGTCCAATCATCTGTAGCTAGAATCCACATATGAGAGAGAACATGCAGTGCTTGGCTTTCTGGGCCTGGGTTACCTCACATAGTATAATCCTTTCCAGATCCATCCATTTTTCTGAAAGTTTTGTAACTTCATTTTTCTTTACTGCTGAGTAGAACTCCATTGTATTAATGTGCCATATCTTCATTATCCACTCATCAGTTGAGGGACATCTAGGCTGGTTCCATTTCCCAACTATTATAAATTGAGCAGCAATAAACATGGTTGAGCACGTACCTCTAATGAAATGAGATGCTTCCTTAGGATATATGCCTAGGAGTGCTGTAGCAGGGTCATATGGCAGATCAATCTTTAGTTGTTTTAGGAATCTCCACACTGATTTCCACAATGGCTGGACCAGATTGCATTCCCACCAACAGTGTAGAAAAGTTCCTCTTTTTCTACAACCCCACCAACATTTATGATCATTTGTTTTCATGATGGTGGCCAATCTGACAGGAGTGAGATGGAATCTCAATGTACTTTTACTCTGCATTTCCCTGATGACTAGGGATGTAGAAAATTTTTTTAGATGCTTATATGTCATCCATATTTCTTCCTTTGATAACTCTCTATTTAGGTCCATAGCCAATTTTATAATTGGCTTGTTTGATTTCTTATTATTTAACTTTTTGAGTTCTTTGTATATCCTAGATATTAATCCTCTATCAGATATATAGCTGGCAAAGATTTTTTCCCATTCTGTAGGTTGCCTCTTTGCTTTATTCACAGTGTCCTTTTCAGTACAAAATCTTTGTAATTTCATGAGGTCCCAGTGGTTAATCTGTGGTTTTATTGTCTAAGCAATTGGGGTTGTATTCAGAAAGTCTTTGCCAAGACAAATATGTTGAAGGGTTTCCCCTGCTTTTTCCTCTAGCAGTTTTAGAGTATCCAGTTTGATATTAAGTTCTTTAATCCATTTGCATTTAATTCTTGTGCATGGAGAGAGAGAAGGATATATCTTCATCCTTCTACAGATACATATCCAGTTTTCCCACCACCATTTGCTGAAGAGGCTGTCTTTTCTCCAATGAGTATTTTTGGAATTTCTATCGAATATCAGGTGGCTATAGCTACCTGGATTTACATCTGTCCCATTGATCTACATGTTTGCTTTTGTTCCAGTACCATGCTCTTTTTGTTACTACAGCTCTGTAGTATAGGTTAAAATCAGGTATGGTGATACCACCAGCCTTACTTTTGTTGCTCAGTATTATTTTAGATATTAGAGGTTTTTTGTGATTCCAAATAGACTTTTTGATATTTTTTCTATTTCCATGAAGAATACCTTTGGAATTTTGATAGGGATTGCATTAAATGTGTAGATTGCTTATGGTACAATTGCCATTTTCACAATATTGATTCATAGTATTGAATTTTTTGTAGTTCTTTCAAGAATGTTGTTTGAATTTGCAAAGGTCATAAAGCTAGAAAGGAGATATAAAGGGAATAGAAAGGAAGGGAGAGGGGACTTAGTAAGATGGTATTGTGCATATGTAAGTAGAAACATAAATTAATCAGGGTGAAAAGGCCTAAGTGAGGTCAGAGGAAGAGATGGACTAAAGGAAAGATGGAGGGAGGCTAATCAAAATCTAAGAGGATATAAATCAATCATTTGGAAACCTACTATTTTGGACAATGGAATACAAAGGAGCCATAGATTGTTACTAGAAAATTTTCAGTGGCAGGGATGGGATACCTCCCAGTGAGTTATTGGCTAGGGAGGTCCCTGAAGTCCCCAAAATATTACAGGTCATTGCCAAGGCCCTGGTTTCCCACCAGGAATAGATGGTAAGACCCTATTGCTGAAGACTCCACATACTTGGGCTGCAGGGTCACTGAGAAATCCTGTTGGAGCTGAGCTGAAACCTCCTCCATGTAGACCAGCTGACAGAAGGCTGGAAAAGCCATACTGTAAGCAACTCAATGGGAGAGAGAGAAATCAGCAGTGAAGATTCTCCATAGTGGACACTGCAAGCCTTATATTTGGCCAACAAGGCAAAATGAGCCAACAGATACAGTAGTGCCACATCTGCTATGGGTGGAACATACTGCCCTCTGATTGGACTGGGGGCCAGCTCCATGGGAGGGAATACATCTCTGGTACTGAAAACCTACAACAGGGGTAGCCATGAGCCCTAGGGGTGTAATGTCTGCTGCTGTCTAGTTTGTACTTTTTAAGGACCTGACCCAGTTTTACTCATGTACCACATTATTTTCTTATTGATATCCACTTTGCTTCTACTCTGATCTTAAAATTTAATTTCTGTCACATTGTTGAATATTTTCCTTAAGGCCTTGTATTTGGGCTTTCAGTGAAAATTATGTCCTGGTTTCTATTTGGTTGCTTTCTGGTTGTGTTTGTCACACATATTAATGAGATCTTGCCAAGGCCCTTGGTTTCCCAACAGGAACAGATGGTAAGACCCTATTGCTGAAGACTCCACATACTTGGGCTGCAAGATCACTGAGAAATCCTGCTGAAGCTGAACTGAAACCTTCTCCATGTAGACCAGCTCACAGAAAGCTGGAAGAAGCCATTCTGCATGCAGTTCAATGGGAGAGAGAGAAATCACCAGTGAAGATATTCAACAGTGGACACTGCAAGCCTTAAACTTTGCCAACCAGGCCAAATGAGCGAACTGGTTTAATAGTTCATGTCTGTCATGGTGGAAACATACTGCCCTCTAATTTGACTGGAGGCCCACTCCATGGGAAGGAATATATCCCTGATACTGAAAACCTAAAACAGGGATAGTCATGACCCTAGAGGTGTAATGTCTGCGGTTATCTGGCCAAATGTATATGCTATGTTCATCAAACTTCCTAGTAAGCAGTTCTCTTAATGTTCAAACCCATATATTAATGCTACATTCACTTTTTTCATTACAGAACTTTCTCTTTTCAGATTGCAGTGACCTTGGGATGACTCAGAAGGCATCACGGTGCTGAAAAAAGTGATAGAGGACTGCTCACCAATGCAATATCTCTATCACACCTTCCAAGGTTTAGGGCCCATTGCAGAAGTGTTGGTAGAAAGAATGGAAGGGTAGGACTCTTTACAACATGCTCCTGCAGACTTATAATGGCCTGGATATCTATCACCTCACAGCACCTGACACTACCTACACAAGACCATCATAATAGGAGGGAAAAGATGATGATATCAAAATAAAAGAGAGAATGGTATGGGGGGAGATATTATGGATTAGAATTGCATTGAAACTACAGATTGCTTTTAGTAAGTTAGCCGTTTTCACAATGGTGTTTGTGTCTATTCTGGAGTATGGAAACTCTATCTTCCTGTATCTTCTTCAATTTCTCTCTTCTGTGTCTTAAAACATTTATTGTAGGGCTTTTAACCTGCTTGGTTGGATTTTTCTAGGCATATAATTCTTTTGAAGTTATTTTCAGTGTCAGATTTTTCCCTGATTTTTTTCACAGCCTTATTGATAATATACATAAATATATCTATATCTGTAGATATTGATATTTGTAGGTTTGATATTTGGAGATTGATTTTATATCTTTCTACCTTCTGAAAGTGTTTAACAGATTGAACAGCTTCTTCTTGGGATATTTAGGATTTGCTACATACAGGCTAATGTCATCTGCAATAGGCATACGTTGACTTCTTCATTTCCTATTTGTGGCTTTTTTGTTCATTTCTACTTTCTAATTTCTGTATCTCAGATTTTAGGAACTACATTAAATAAAGGTTGAGAGTAGACATACATACCTTGTTCCACTTTTAGGGGAAATGATCTCAGTTTTTATCCATTTAGTATAATGTTAGCCATAGGTTGCCACATATAGATTTTATTATATTGAGGTAATTTTCTCATATTCTTAGTTTCTTTAAGACTTATCATGAATAGATGTTAAACATTTTTGTAGATATGTTATGTATCAGTTAAGATGATCATGTGATTATCTATTTATATTCTAAATTGTACTAATTGATTTGTGCATGTTGAACCAACATTCTATCCCTCAAATAAAGCTAATTGAACACGGAACATTTTGTTAATGGGTTCCTAAGTTCATTTTTTATATATCTTTAAAATTTCTCAGAGATGGAGAGCTGGCTTAGCTGTTAAGGCATTTGCCTGTGAAGTCTAAGGACCCAGGTTTGATTCCCCAATGCCCATATAAGCCAGATGCCCTAGGTGGCACATTCTTCTGGAGTTCATTTTTCGTGACTGGAATGCCTAGTACTTTCTCTTTCCTTTTTTTTTTTTTCACTTTCATTCTCTTCTCTTCTTTTCCCTTCCCTTCCCTCATTTTCTTACCCTTCTCTTCTCTCCTTCTGTCTCTCTGCCTCTTTTTTTCTCTCTCTCAAATAAAATTAAATTAAAAGTTCTAAAAAAGATTTATAATTATTTTGCTATATTTTATTGTCTGTATTCATTTTTGTGGGAGTGGCTTATAGTGCATGCACATGTGTGTGCAGATGCATATGCCACATGTATATGAATATGTGTGCAAAGGCCAGAGTAGAACATCAGTTGTCTTCCTTTATTGCTCTTCACATTGTTGTTTTTTTTTTTAGATGCAGCATTTCATTGAGCCTACAGCTGCTGTTTTCCAGTCAGACTGGCTGGCCAGCAAGCCTTAGCAATTCTATCTCCGCTTTCCTCCAGATTTGCATTTTAGGAATGTTTGGCCATACCTGGATTTTTAGCTTAGGTTCTGGGTGTCAAACCCAACAATTTCAGCTTTTACTGAAGTTCTAAATAGTATTATGATGTGCCATTTGGATATTGGGTCAACTTTCTTAAACTCCATACATCTAATCTTATTTTATCTTTTTAAAGAACTTTAATATATGAATATATTGAAAATTAACCATATTCCCATTGAGTTATCTCCCCCTTGCCTCACCCAATTCAACACCTCCTCAGTGGGGTTATTGGTGATCACTGTGTGATAAGGAATGCATTGGTCAGTTCCTGTGGCAAGGAAAATGACTCAAAGTACACATTCCCACCCTGTGGTTCTTACATTCTTTCCACCTCAAAGTTCTCTGAGATCTGGTAGGCCTGTTAAAAGTTACCTTTAGTATTGAGCTCTCTGCAACCTATAATTTTCTGCTTGGATGAGTTTTGAATCTCCTCATCACCGAAGGATCCCACTTGGTAGCTTGAGATGATGAGATTCTATATAACTGCAGTGGCAAAGGAGCTGGCAGTCCTTAGCAGGGCAGCTGAGTCCTCCCAACTCTTCAAGTTTGGTTCCCTTGAAGCCATGGGGTTGAGGATAGCTGTCTGTTGTCAGTAGTTCAAGGCTACACTTTCTCCAAGAGAATATTACTGGTGCCAACAGCTTGAGGCACTGGGATTTCTGGTGTACACTGCCAGGTATTACACTGGAAGGAGCTTTCAGGATCACAGATGTGGGCTTTTCATGTTCACTACAGCCAGTCATTGTAGTAGACTCAAGGAAAGTCTTCATTGCCTGGGAAAAGCAGTGGGCTGCCTCTTGTTGATGTCAAGAAACGGGACTTAACAGATTGAGCTTCCCTATTACTTGGCATGTCTTTGTTCTACACCTGGGGGGCTGAGTGCCAGCTGGGCTCACAGTAGCCAGTGGCATTTGAAGGTACGGATTTTTCCACCCAGATTATAGTTATTGATTCATCTGTGCTGGAAGTTTCAGGTAGCTTAGCTGGACAGAGAAAACTCCCAAGAGCTGGTTTCTGGGCATTTCTTATTGTTTTCTTCCCACTTTAGGAGAAATATCAATAATTTAACAGAAAATACTGAGGCAAAGCAAAGGAATAACATCCTGAAGTTATCAAAGGGGGAAAAAAAAACCCTGAATTCAAAATACCATAAAAATGTACTTTAAAAGAGGGAGTTCAATAAAGTTGTTTTCTGAAAAACAGCTAACTTCTTAATGGACTTCCATTATAAAAATGATAAAAGATGTTTTCAGAGCTGATGGAAAGGGATTTATAAAAAGGCAAAAGATTGCTGTTGCATTAGTTGCTTTACTCACTGATGTGAATTAATACCTGACAGAAGGCAGATTTGGAAAGAGAGTTTATTTAGATTTATAATTCCAGAGGTACAGTCTATTAGGGTGGGGAAATCATAATAACAGGAACAGGAGGTTAGGGAGTCAAACCGCATGGACAGTCATGAAATTAAAGTTCAAACAGGAAGTGAGATCAAAGTATAAAATCCCCAAATCCACCCCCAACTGACCCACTTCCAGCATCAAGGTTCCACCTCCTAGAGGTTCAACAACCTTCTTAAATTATGCAACAGCTCAGAAACAGTTGTTCAAACACATAAACACATGAGGGAGTTGTACATTCAAGCCACTAGAGCTGGGAATAGTAACATTTTCATAGGTATCAATAAAAGGTGTTTTCTTCTTCTACATTTCCTTAACAATATATGATTTTTTTGTTCATTTTTATTTATTTATTTGAGAGTGACAGAGAAGCAGATAGAGAGAGAGAGAGAAAGGGCATGCCAGGGCTTCCAGCCACTGCAAATGAACTCCAGAGGCGTGCACTCCTTTATGCATCTGGCTAACGTGGGTTCTGGAGAATCGAGCCTTGAACCGGGGTCCAGGCAAGCACTTAACTGCTAAGCCATCTCTCCAGCCCCATATATGATTCTTGACAACAAAAAATCAATAACATCAATGGCATCTATAATATGAAAAACTTTAATTGATGGGAAGTTGAAAGTATCACACACTCAGGTCTTGTGTAAAATGCTGGCTACACCATGGTGGATTTAATTTGCATTCTTACTGTTACAGTGATACTTATTGAATTGACAACTTTTAATATTTTATTTTTATTTATTTATTTGACAGTTGAAGAGGGAGGGAGAGAGTTAAATAGAGAGAATGGGTGCACCAGGGCCTCCAGCCACTGTGCATGTGCCCCCTTGTGCATATGGATAACATGGGTCCTGTGGAATCAAACCTGGGTCCTTTGACTTTGCAGCCAAACAACTTAACTGCTAAGCCATACCTACAGCCCTGAAAAGAACTTTTAAAACAATTGCATCTCGTCTCTGTTGAAAATCAGCTGACCATGTGTACCTGAGTCTAATCTATATTGTTTCACATGTACGTATGCATTTTTTCCAGTCTAGCAATAAAAACCATGAAAAGTAGAACATAAATCAGAAAATAAAAATAAATAATCGAGAAAACTTGGGGCTGAAGTAAGAAAGCTTAAAAAGCAAAACATTCATGGAAATCACAATTAAATTTTTAAAAATCTAGCAAAATATTGAAAACACAAATATCCAAAATGTGGAATGATATAAGGTATCACAAGAGGTCTTTAACATACTAGAATGATTGTACAGAAATATTATAAGGATCGTATATCAATAACTTTGGTAATACAAATAAAATTTTCAAATGGCTTTTATAGGACCAGCATGCTCCCACTGCATCACTCTGCTCTACATCAAATGAAGTAGGAAATTGAAGTAGGAAATCTTTATGGGTGCATTGTAGTAAAGATATGAACTTTAATTTCAGACTGTTCCACAAAGAGGTCCACTTACAGACACTTGCCTTGTGAATACAAATGAACATTTTAAGTTTTTGTGTTACTAGAGATCACACTGAGAGCCTAGCTCTTGATAAGCAAGCATTCTGACACACACACACACACACACACACACATTCATTCATTTTGTACATCTGATGGAATCAAACCTGGGACCTTAGACTTTACAGGCAAGTGCCTTATCCTCTGAGCCATCTCTCCAGCCCTCATTCATTCATTTTGTAGCTCAGGCTGCCTTTGAACCTGTGATCACCCTGTCTTAGCCTCCCAAGTAGCTAGAATTATAGTCTGTGTCACCAGGTTTAGCTGCCTTTAAAAACTCATAACAATTGCATAACCAATCTGTCTGAAGAAAAGATACTTGTGAGATTGTATTTTTCATATCTCCCAGTGCAGATCTGAATGTGATGTAATTGACTGAAGCCCAGGAAGTACAATACAAAATCTATTTCAGGGTTGTGGCAAGTGTGTCCCATGAGTCCTTTCAGACCAAGGCCTGAGCAGCAGAGCTCTTAAGGGGACTCATTGCTAGGAGACTGAAGCTCTGCGATGGATGCCTGGCTACAGGGCTCCCTGGTGGCATTGCTTCACTTTCTTTATAACTCCCCTGCAGTGTATGAAGTTGTCCTATTCCGTTTTTTTTTTTTTTTTTTCCACTCAGAATCAGACTGGCATTGCAGAAAATTCCCTCTCCCCTTTCTGCAAGTTCCTTCTAGATTTGTCTTTCACAGACATTAACCCAGTATTTCCCTTGTAAGAGCAATCCCTTCTGCTTCCTACTTCAAAGAGATTAAATCATAGAAAATAAGCTGGTTAGGACTAGTGATTGCTGAAGAGGCAGACAGCTCTGTGCAGATGTGATTGGCTCATCATTTGCTCAGCAGCTGGAGGATGCAGCTCTTTGTGTTACACAGGGAAAAGGAACTCATTGGGACAGTTGGATGCTTTAACTGGGAAAGATGTCACTGGGAATGAACTGGGAAAATATCCTTAAGGAAGGGCATGCATGCAAAGAGCTCAACCGTATGGTTATTGCACATAGGGCTCATATTCTAAGAGAAAACATGGAAAACTAAGAACTATTAAAATTCATAGAGCTAAGTTTAAATAAACCACCAGAGATCCCTTAGCAAATCACAAAGCCCCAGTATCTGGAGAGAATGTATAGTGACATCTAAGTGAAACGGACCAGATTAGAAATTAGAGAGAATAAAAATGAATTGATAAGGAGAATCATACCTTTACCAGGAGGAAAACTGTCGTCTGCTTGCTGGGTTTTGACCCTTCCACAATATACTAACTAAAATAGTGTGAAATATAAGAGAAAAATGACTTTATTAATTTGGTCATGTTGAGAAAAGGAATATGGAGGCCCACTGACTCCAAATGTACATCTTCAGTATTCTGACATGAGTATTAGGCTTATTTATTTTTGTCTTTTTATATTTTATTTTATTCTAAATTTACTGGCAACCTCTATACAGATACATTGTGATTATATACCACTATCATCATCCTCTTCCAATGAATTCCTTCATCTTTCCAACTAGTCTCTGTTCTATTTTATGTCATCACTGTTTTTTTCTTTCTTATTATGCAAGTTTTATGTAGATTGTATCAGCCTATTAGAAACTGGACACCTTTCTTATTCTTAATTTTAGGGGAAATGCTTCAAGTTGTTCTCCATTTTTCATAACATTAGCTCTAGTCTTGTTCTATATAACCTTTATTATATTGAGATATGTTACTTCTTTTCTTAGGTTTTTCAGGATTTTTACCTTGAAGGAATGATAGGGGTTTTTCAAAGAGGCTTACATACAGCTATTGAGATAATCATGTGAATTTTGCCTTGTAGTCCACATAAGTTGTGTATTACTTTTTTTCCCAAAATGCAGTTGAATTTGATAATATGTACACTCAAATATACATAGGCATAAGGAAGTAAATAGGAGTTTCTTTCTAAAGGTTCACTTAGAGGATACAGTTTACCCTATTGAGCATATACCCAAACCCAGCCTAGGCTATCTGTCCCCCTTTCCTGCTCTTCTGATCCTAATACATATGCGTATATGTTTGGCTAGGGATTAAACACAGATAATTATTGGTTGAAGAAGGATAAATCTGTCATATAATGGGAACAAAATAGAGTTATATAGTTGAAATCAATAAAAGAATTTAGAAGTCTACTTCTAAAAATAGTTATTGGCCATAAGGCCAACACAAATAAGCATGTGAATGATGTGGAAAAAAAGTCAAGACCTTAGCAAGATGATTTCTAAATTAAATTAAATGATGAGTAATTTGAAGGTAATAATCTTAAATATGGAGAAAAATTCAGCAAGGATATTGCAACATTGAAAAATAATCAAACAGAAAATAAATAAATAAATTGATGATAACACAATATAAGCCTCAACAAAATGCATTGGATACAATGATGCAAAAATAAACTTTGGGGATGCAGAAAAAAAAGTCAAGACAAATAATATAGATTGCCATGTATTAAAAACTTAAAGAACATCATCAATACTCTAGAGAATAAAGCTCAGAATTCATGGGATAGTAGAATGGACTGAGCTAAATGTAAAAGGAGTTACTTGAGTATTTAATGAAAGGTTTCCCAAAAGAAGACAGATGTCTGTCAGAGTACTTGATGATACACCAAAGGTTAGTGGTAAGACCCAGCTTCTCAAGACACCATATGCTATTGTTAGTGAACATGGAGTCACCTGGCTAGAATCTGAAAAAAGATTCAGTCCCCAGACAGTTTGTCTAGTGCCAGAAAGTGCTACATGAGCTATTGGGGGAAAATGACCTACATCTGTCCAAGCAACTCATGGTCTAAGCTACTAAGCAGCAAACAACATGACATGATGTTCACCCAAGTGCAATAGTGGCACATAGCCATGGTGAGTAACCAACTTCTTTTGAGTTGGGTAACAGATCTGCTCAGTGGAATGGAACCCATAGATGGAACTCGGAAATAAGTCAGAACCATATTCAAAAATGAACCTGCTCTCCAATATCAAGCTCCTACCAATCATGGACTACAAGAGGGCCTACACCTATTTAATTCTTTCTAAAATAATAATGATTATCCCATTTATTTGGTGCTGACTTTAGTCTGCATTAGAGAATTTGCTTCTCTTTTTCAGATGGATGCAGAAACTTAGGGGAGCATCATCCCAACACATCTCACCAGGGTACCAGATGCAAACATAGAACAATTGGAGAAATGAGTAAGAATGCTGCTTTCTTGGTGAACCTGGCACCAGTACAAGGGTTAAGGAGAGAGACAAAGAGAATACTCAACTCCTGCCAAACCAGATATCCAGAGACACTGAGGTTCTCAATATGTCATCATTGGAGTTAAATGCACCCAACATGGCTCAGGAAAATTTGTGGAAGAGAGGGCAGAAAGATTGTAAGAGCCACAAGTTGGGCCATTATACACAGAGACATTGCCTCTTCCCCATAACTGATGGCTACCCCCACAATGCATGACAAACATTCCCCAACATGACGGATCCCTTAGGAGTGGGGAGGATAGGGAGGAGGCTAATGATGGTACCAACATGGATGTATACACACTGCATACATAACTAATAAAAAAATAAAAGTATGTTCCTTATTTAGCTTCACAAAACAATCCAATAATTCATGCAGAAGCACATAAGACCGTGAATAGCCAAAGCAATTCTAAAGAGAAGGTACACAGCTGTAGTTCCTCACACTACTTGATCTCAAAATATACTATAGAGCAAAAGAGACAAAGCATAGTTCTGGTGTGAAAACAAATATATAGACCAATGGAACAAAATAAAGTATTCAGAAATAAACTATCCTTCTTTGGCCACCTAACTCTTGACAAATGAGTCAAAAACATTCAGTGGGAAAAAGAAAAGCTTGCTTAACAAATAGTCCTGAAAAAAAAAAATGGGTATCAACCTGCAGAACAATAAAATTAGCTCGCTCTCTCTCTCTCTCTCTCTCTCTCTCTCTCTCTCTCTCTCTCTCTCTCTCTCCGTCTCTGCACAAATATCAATTCAAAGTGACTAGCAGACAATCTACAACCTGAAATACTGAAACTTCTAGGAAAAAAATATGGATCATGTTTCAAGTTCTAGGCATTTGCAAGAATTTTCTGAACAGAAGTTAATTAGCATAGGTAATAACCTTAATAATTAACAAATGGTGTTTCAATCATCCAGCGGTGCTTGGAAAAATGAAAAATGAACTTATAGCACACAAAATATGATTGAAAGGAGGGGTCAAGGGATGCACTGGAGTTCTCCCTGAACTGACTGCCCTCTCAGCTTTTATTCATTTTCACGTCATATCAGATCATAAGTTTATTTATGTTTATCCACAAATCTTTGGAGAAGCTCTGATTTTTCTGTCTTGAAGAATCTCTACCCAAGGTTCATAGTCTTTTACATACACAGGCTTAGCCTGTGAAAAGATTAACCTTTTGCCAATTAGCTTGATATCCAGACAACTGAATGACATAAAGGAATTCTGCACAGCACAAGAAACTGTCATCAATGCACACAGACGACCTATAGAATGGGAGAAAATCTGTCAGCTATATTTCAGACTGGGGCTAATAATCATAGTAGGAAACTGTCAGTCACCAGATTGTCTAAAGAAATGAAGTAACAATTCACAAAAGAAGAGTCACATATGGCCATTTAGTATTTTAAAAAGTGTTCCACATCCATAGCCATAAGATACATGGAAATTTAAACCACTCTGAGACACTACCTCACCTCAGTTAGAATTGTTATCTTTTGAAAATTTCTAACAAATGCAGCTGAGAGTGCATGGAAATTGGGACACTTACTCACTGCTGATGGTTATGAAAACTAGTATATCCATTATGGAAATCAGTATGGAGGTAGCTCAAAAAAACTAGAAAAATGATATAGCTATACATTCACTGGCATATAATCTACCTTATTAAATTACAATAAAAATGACAACACCATAGCCCTTTTTCTATTGCATACAAGTAAACTCATTTAGGTTTGGAATTTTACTTGTAATTCCAATTATTAAAAAATGTAAAATGAGAAAATTTGACAAACATATATATTCATCACTTTGGATGTATCATAGACAATAAACATCTGATCTTCTTCAACTGTATATTGTATATTAAGATATTCTTCTGGATAAAAAAAAATAGCAATATTATAATAAAATTTGTTACCCTTAGTATTCAAACTTAAAATTTAAAAACAAAAGAATCAAAGCACCCCACTAGGAAGGAAAATGAAAATTGGTATTTCAATTTGTTAATGTGTTAATTAGGTCTAGACTTCTGTACGTTCTTATAAAAATACTATTGCTTCAATCTCAAATCCTTTAATCAATTCTTATATTTCTGAATTGTGCCGAAGTGATTTTTTCAGAGGAAAAAATGACAAAGCAAAATCAACACACCTTTTATATTAATGTACCACAAAACCCTATCCCAAGCAGTTACAGTAACACACACACAAACACACACATGTGCACATTTTAAATTAATTACACCAAGAATAGTAATATTAACACAGAATATTTTTAAGGCCTTAGCTGAATCATCCAGAGGTTTTCCACTCAGATTTTCAGGAACTGTAGTGCTGGGTTTATAGTGTATAGCCAAGTGTAAGCCCCAAGGTCCACTCCCCAGTCAAAACACAGATCAGAACAAAATGGCATGAGGGGAGGGGGTGCTTACCACATAGAAAGACACTAAGTACACAAGGGTGTGTAAGCCTTGACTTTTAATTGATCACAGACTCTTCCTGTGCTGAAGCCAGAAGGAACCCAGAGGACCTCTATAGATAAAAAAAAAAAAAGTTGCCAAAAAATTCCTAAGCATTAATCTATAATCATAAAAAATGAGATTTTGTTGGCCCATGTATTTTTTTGCCATATATTATTTCCTATCAATAATTTCTTTTTTGTTCTCTACAGTCCTTTGAAAATGTAATAATATGACCTCTGGTTTCTATTCCAGCAAATAGTGAGATTTGCAACAAGAGAGAAAGTTGAGCAGAAAGCCCATGACAATAAATAGCACCTAAGGTCATGCACAGCACATATCACTGCCCTTACATTGAAGAACCATTGCCATTTACTAAAAAAAAATGGGAGTTGACTGGAAAACGTTCTGGGACAGAAGCCTCAACTGCAGTGGGTCGGTTGCTGGAGAGCAGAGTATGCAACTTTGAAGGTTACAAATTCCAGGGGTCCTTTCAGTCTCCCAGTGTGAGGGCCAGAGGAACATGCCCCTCTGCTTTCAGTATGGATGGGGAAGCAAGTGTCCATTTTGAAGTATACCCAGAGCATTCCATTCTTCTTAGCAGGGCTGTCTTCAAAAGAAACTGCTTATAAGAACCTGAGAAACTGAGGTTTGGCCATGGTGGAGACAGAATCCCTTAGCTCCAGCCCCTCTCACCCTATTATTTAACTGAAGCTAGATAGTACTGAGAAACTATGAGGTGGTCATGTCTCATAGGGTAACACAGACTAAATCACAGGACTAAGGAAAGAATCCACCTGTTCTATTTTATCACCTTGTCTGTATATATCTGTACCTGTCCATCAATAGGAAATCATAAATGAGAAAACTACACTTCTCAGACCTTATAGAAAGAATCTGTAAGGTAACTGAGTGTGGTGGCACATGCCTTTAATCCTAGCACTTGGGAGGCAGAAGTAGGAGGATTGCTGAGAGTTCAAGGGCATCCTGAGATTACATAGTGAATTCCAAGTCAGCCTGGGCTAGAATAAGACCCTACCTCGAAAAAAAAAAAAAAAAAAAAAAAAACAACGAGAGTCTGTAAGGAAAATTCCAAACACCAACACCAAGCAAATTATAGCTATTAGCACCTATACTTATCACAAGCAGTGAGCAGCCTAAACTCCAGCTGCAACCATCCCACCAGAAATGAGGATATTCTAAAGACAATTAGACCTATTTATTTGTCTACCAATGGACCCCAAGAGACTTGAATTTTCTCAGGACTGCCATGCACAGGAAGGGGAAAGGCTAAGCCTTGGTACCAGGAAAAGAGTTTGTCACCAAGGAAGAGATTTCACACAGTACCTTGCCTGACCACCTTATAGAGCAGACTAGATCTGAAGCATTGATTATGAATAGGATGTGGATGTGACTAGGATTAATTTGTTATGCAAACTCTTGTCTTTTATTTAAACTTAAACCTCATGTCAGGTCCCCAAGATAGACTTGGGAGGGGTAGATCACTGGAGTTCAATTTATTTTTCTTCCAAATGTGGCCATGTAGGATAATTACATTTTCACTGCTTTAGTATACTTCTCTCTTTGACTGGAATACTGGAAGTGGGTGGACAAGCAAACAAATCCCAGGCTTTGATCTAAAAATCAAAGATACACAGAACTTTACATAAGGCTTATTTTTAGTGTAAAAAATGATAATTTGATTCATCATTAACACTTCTAGAATAAGCCCATAAAATATCTTGGAAAAACTGAAACTTAACTAAATTCAAGAACTTCCAAAAGCTATGATAGTTAAGAAATTATAAAATTAGCATAAAATTAATATACTGGTTACTTTGCCAATGCTATGAACAGCAGATCAGAAGCAACTTAGGGATAGGGAAGGAAATAATTTATTTCATATTACAGTTCCGGGAAGTAGAATCCATCATTCTGGACAAGCTAGCTAAGAAGCAGCTGCTCACATCTGGAGGCGCAAGCAGAGAACAGAATGTTGGGCCAATTTCCAGTGACCAACTTTTCAATCAAGATTCTACCTTATAAAGGTTCCACAACCTTCCCAAACAGAGCCATCAGCTAGGAACCAAGTATTTAAATGCATCAACCTTGGAGGGGTGTGAAATTTTACATTTAAATTTTGACATCCACCTCTAGCCTCTGAAAAGTTCATGGCCATCTCATGATATAAAATATATTCAGTCTAACTTCAGAAGTCCCCTGTAGTTTTTACCTTCTTGTTGCTGAGACAACACACATGAGCAGAAGAAGCTTATGGAAGGAAAGTGATTATAATTTTGGTTTACAGCTTTAAGGGGAAGCTTCATCATGGTAGGAAGAGTATGGCACAACAGACAACTGATCATCACATCTCATTTCATCAGCAACAGGAGGGCAGAAGTAAGTATGAGGTACCTCGCTCTGGCAAGTAGGCTGGGCTATAAAATCCCTAGGCTCACACTCAGTGATATCCCTCCTCCAGGAAGCCTCCATCACCCAAAGGCTCAACCTGCTAGGAATTCAGTGTGAGTCTTAATCAAAAACAGTTGAGACTAAAGAGGATCTCTCACATTCAAACTACTACATCCTCATACTCTTTAGTAATCTTTAAAACCTTTTCTGTAACTCAAGGCTATCTCTTAACTGGAAGCCTTATAAAATCCAAACAAAAGCTATATACTTCCAACATATAATGGTCTAAAATAAACATTCTCACCTCCAGCTGTAACCATCCCATCAGGGAAGAATGGAGATTTATTAAATAAACCTTGGACAAAAGGCAAGATCTAAACTCAACAGGACAAGCCTACATCCTGTAGCCCCATATTATGTATCTGAGATGAGAGATAAAACTTGGCTCTAAAAGGTGTTGAAAGGCTTAGCTAGCTCTGCCTCTCCAGCTCCACTGCCTATACACACATAGCCTCTCATCTATGAAGGAATCCCACATAACCCACAAGGCCAAGGTGTAGTAGAAAGAACACACCAAACCTTAAAAGCTCAACTTAGAAAACAACCCAATACCTATCTGCCCAACGCTCAGTTAGCCATGGCTCTGACTGCTTTAAATATTTTCAATATATACAAAAACTCCCAATACTCTCTCATCACCCTCCATTGGCATATGCCAGAGACTGCCCATCCCATTCTGGTGTGATGACAAGATCCCTTAGATGGACTATGGAAGGGACCAGACCCCCTCCTCACCACGGGAAAGGGATTTGCTTGTGTCTTCCCACAGGAACAGCCCAGGGCCCTTTGGATACTCACTCGAAATGTCTGATTCCACCCCACCGACCAGACATGGCTCGCCTGTCATTGACAAATCATATGGAAAAAAACAGAGAAACCACTTCCCCTGCCAGTTGAAACAGGGAGCCCTCTGTGGGGATGCACATGATGATATGTATTCAGCCAAAGCCATATGCCCACCACAGGCCTCCTCATCCATTTTGTTGGTAGCTTTAACAATCCTACATTCCAATGCAAATGTCTCTTGTGCCACCCCTTGGTGGAGGATGGCACTTTGAAGTCTGAGAGACCTATCAGGGGTCAATAAAATCATTAGTACAGGATATTGTCCTACTAAGAGCTACCAAGACACCATCATGTTCCATATCGATCTAAGTCTGTGGTGTGTACAAATAGCATGGCATGCTTTGCCTATCACCAAACCAACAAAGAGTGCCTTAAAACTAGGAATATTATAGAGGATGCTGATAAAATCACTGTCATCGACAGCTTTAGGCATCCAGATGCTGTATTAAAAGCCTCCTGGAAAAGGAGAGAATGTACACTCTCCATACTAGACCCCTGGAGTGAACACTGGAGGTCAGGGGTGATGGGAAAACTCTGGGCTAGTATCTACTACTCATCATCTCCTGGTACTCTTCATATCCCTAGACAGTATATCCCTGCTTTCCGCCCAGTGCCAACTAACCACCATATTCTCTCACAGGAAAAATAAGTCACAGAAAAATACAAGCCACTATAACATGGACACAATATATTCGATATGTAGCCAACCTTCTCCCCTTGACTAACCATCCTAATGCTTCTTACTTCCTCTTTTGTGCATCTCCTACCCATCCCCTGCTAACTGCAAGTCCTATTAATGCCACCCTAGAATATCCCACATCTATAACAAACTATTCCAAACCCCACCTTACTGATATTTCCCTCTTTGATTCTGGTCAAGATATGCCTCCCTGCCTGTCCAGCTCTAAGCTGACCAGAGCTGAATGCCTCCTCAATATTTCCATAACTAGGACCACTTGCATCCAGACATCTGGTCTCCTATGGTGTGAAGGGCTAACCACCCCATGCACAAATATTTCCTCTCCCACTTTTTGTTCCCCAGTCCTGATTGTTCCACAGATGTATCTCTATGAGGAAGAGGAAGCCACCTATCAGCTCCTCCTGCCCCAACCAAGAGAGATATTCATCCCTCTGCTGGTGAGCCTTGGCAATAATTGAACTCTCTCATGAGTGTGGTACTTCTAAACCCTAGAGCCTTAGATCTCATTATTGCTGAATACAGGGAGATATGCATTGTCTTGGGAGGAGAATGTTGCTTTTTTGTTAATGAGTCAAATATTGTTGAACAAAATGTTAAAACTCTCAAAAAACTCCCCAAGTATATGTTTGACTGCTAAAGTGTGAGGACCCCATCACATACTTCTCTAACCCTTTAGTTACTTGGCTTCTCTTACTCCTTAGCCCCCTCCTTGCTATAGGAACCCTATTACCTGTATCCCCCTACCTCATCAAATTTCTCAGATAACAAATAACTAATATTGCTAAGGTCCTCATATACCACCTATTTCTATCTGGACCTATGGTAAATTTTAAAGAACTCATTTGGGGTGACACTGCCCCATTATAAAAACAAAGAGGGAGATGTTGGGAACTGCCAGGCACAGGCTGCAGCCTTCAGGAGAGGGGCCTGAGCTTCCAGGCATGGCTATGGGCCCCCAGGCTACAAGAGGCCACTCTTTCTCCAAGCCTAGCACACCTGAACTTAGACCCGGCCCATAGCCCTTTAACCTTTGGCCAGTTACCTAGGAAACTCCTTAGCATTCACACAGCCCATCCCCCTGAGGCCCTAGTTCACCTGACCTCCCTGCCATTGCCTATGTGCTAGATTGAATGACCCCATATGATAATTAGGCATCAGAAATGGGCTTAGTACATCCGATCGCCTTAGGGTCTCCCCATCCTCAAATGCTTATAAACCTATTTCACAGACGATAAACTGAGAGAGCTGTTTATAGGAACTCCTCCGGAAAGTCCTTTACTTTCATGTGCTCACCCACCCTGGCTGCCTGGGTGCCTTTTGGAGGACTACAGCTAGCCCCAAGAGCAAGAACCCAGGAACCCACAGCTTCTCATGTCCTCCATGCAAGGACACTGATACTGCTATATACTACCCAGCTTTGGTAGATCTCTGGAACTGTGATAAAATACTCCGTGGCCTCCTCAATCTTCCATCCCTCATGCTTGTAGCATTGGAACTACATGGATAATGCTTCCAACTTCTGCTGCCAGCTTTGGATGAAGCTGTAGGAGCCTGTGGTTGATAGTTGGGACAGGAACTTTTTCAGCTCGCTCCTTTCCAGCTTAAACACATTAGTCCACTACTTTCCACCTATGCCTTAATGGGTACTCAGGAAATGGGTGTTGTACAGTCACTTTGCCAGACTGACACAGGAACTCCCTGTATCCCATTTCCCCATAGAGTCCTTAACCTCCTCATGAACCCAGCATCCACAGTCTACACTTCTCTTGGCATTCTGGCCTTCCAAACTCTCACCAGATCAGCCCATTAAGCTCTGCATGCAGTAGCCCAAAGCTGCAAACTCCTTTACATTCTTGCTACAAACCAGTTCAAAAGCCTATGAACCACTTAGCCAGGTTTATTGCAGATATAATCCTATTTTGTATACCAATTTTATTTGTCAATCACTTTCTTGTTGCAATGAAAATCCCCTGACAAGAATATATTTTAGGAAGGATTCAAGTTTATTTTAACTTACAGTTCCAGGGACTAGAGCCCATCATGGGTGGGAAAGTATATCAAGCTATATGGTCAAAACATCAGAGGAAGCATAAATAAAGCTCTGCTCCTATTACTCACTTTCTGAAGCAAGGTTACACATTCCCAACCAGTATCTCCAGTTGGGGACCAAATGTTCAAACATGAGTCTATGATGTACATTTTACATTCAAATAACTTTTTTAAAAAAATGAAACAAAATATACACTACCCTTTCTTTCCCACAATCTCATGGTAGTTTTCCAGATTCCCAGCCCTTATTAGCTCAAGTTACATACAAATTCAAATTTTAAAAGTTAAGTTTCACATATGAGAATATATGGGCCATTTTTTTCTAAGCCTGAGTTAACATGCTTTATATAACATTTTGCTGGCCCATCTATTTTCCTACAATTTTCATTTTAATTAATAGCTGAATAAACCTCTATCATGTATATGTGCTGCATCTTTATCATTATCCATTCAACAGTCAATAGACATCTACACTGATTCCATTTCCCAGTTACTTTAAATAGGACAGCAATAAATTGATGAGTGTATATTTGTGTACTAAAGTGTAGAGTCCTTAGGGTTTATGCCATAAGTGGTATTGTTGGGACATAGGGTAGTTCTATTTTTAGATGCACTAAGAGTTTATGCTAATATCAATGTTGAATAATAATTTGTCTTTGCCCACAACCTCACAAGCATTTGCTATTTATGTATTTATTTATTTATTATTTATTTATTTATTATTTATTTATTTAGTATTTATTTATTTAGTATTTATTTATTATTATTTGTGTGTGTGTATGTGAGACAGAGAGAGAAAGAGAGACAAAATTGGTGGGCCAGGGCCTCCAGCCATTGCACTTGAACAAAAGACAGGTGACCTTGTGCACTCGCACTACCCTGTGCATCTAGTTTATGTGGGTTCTGGGGAGTTGGAGCTGGATCCTTAGGCTTCACAAGCAAGTACCTTTTATGCTAAGGCATCTCTCTCTAGCCCAATTATTTTCAATGATAATAAATTTTGACCTGAATGAGATATAATCTGAAAGTAGTTTTAATATTCATTTCCCTGATAGTTATCAGTGTTGAACACCTTTTATTATTTTTATTAGTTATAAACATACTCAGTATGTAAACAGCACATGTTGGTACAATCCCTGCCCCACCCAAAGGGACTTCCTCATTGAGTATGTCAGTTATCCCCATGGGGATTTGGGGTTGTTCATTGTGGGGTTAGCCATCATTTATGGGTACAAGGCAATGTCTGTGTGTAATGTCCCAACTTGTGGCTTTAACAATCGTACACCCCCTCTTTCATGAAATGTCCTGAGCCATGTTGGGTTCATTTTAGGACTACATTAGTGATGGACTCTTAGGAGCCTCCGGATCTCTGGTTTGGTAGGAGTTGAGTGTCCTCAGTATGTATATGCTTCACCTTTATGCTGATATCAGCTTCATCAAGAAAGCAGAACATTTATTCTTTTCAGAACACACAGTTCTGTTCCATACCCACTTAATGACTTGATTGTTTGATTGCTGGATGTCTAATGCTATTAATTCTTTGGTCTGGTGCCTTAGACCACTCAAATATCCTGATACCCATAATTTTATGATTTCCTGATGTTGTCTATATATTAATTTTCAGTGATACATGTTAGCTGGTGAAGACTTTCTCCCATTCTGTTATTTGCCTCTTCCCTTAACTGTTTACTTTTCTGTACACCCTTCAAAACTTAGTAACATTGAGAAAGTGGTGGCTGAAAGAATGTAAGGGTTAAAGGATGGGGAGAGTGCTTCGAAAGTTGTCTATTGAATACAAAGTGGCCATTATCATCTGTTAATAGCTGTCATTAACTGTACAATACTGGGCCATCAACACATCATCATGGATGTTGGAGGAGGTTAAAAAAAGACCTCAAGCTAGAAGAGGCAGTAGTTGGAACAAAGAAGGATTCAGTATAAGAGGGCTGAGTTGGAGGGACAAGACAAAATACCTGGGGAAGAAAGGCTGAGATACTATCAGATTCCACAGATTTTAGAGGTTGCTTAGAGAGGAATGCTTGTGGTTGTGAATTATAAAAAGTGGGAGGATAAGGAGAAGAGTATGTGGACAATAGGTTGGAGAATGAGATAAACTATAATTGTTCTGCATGGGAGCAGTATTAGATAAGTCACAATAGCAGATTGGGTGGAGATAAATACAGAACAAATTTAAAATCCAATTCAGCAGTATACGAATACAAACATAACCCCTGTTGCTTATATATATGAGTAGAGATATTTTTATGAAGAGGCACTAGGAACTGAGAAGATGGCTCAGATATTAACATCACTTTTTTGTAAAGCCTGCCAGCCAGGATTAAATTCCCTAGCCACCCACATAAAACTGGATGGGCACTTATATGCAACTGCAAATTACCATGGTATGCCCCCACCACATAAATAAATAAACAATACATATCTTTGAAGAGGCTCTAAATATATTTTAAAATATTTGTTACCTCTCTGTGGTGGGCAACCTGCCCTTGTATGTAAGGTGCCATAAGTACTTCCTGTTCGCACACATAGAACCTGAATTGGCATGTGTATTGTCCCAATTAAGGTCCGATCATCTCATTGCTGCAGTTAGTTTCTACTTATCTATGCTCAATTGTGAAGAATGCTTCCTCTTGCAGCATTCCTGGATTGTCTAGGTTGACGTATTTTGCCAGAGCTTCAGCTAACTGGGATGTGAGCAGTTTCTAAAGCTCACGCTGGCAGGATTGTTGAGAATGAAGAAAAACGTTTCCCAGTGATCAGCCTGCTGTGATCAATACTGACTGTCAGCAGATTCTTCTCACTTCTCCATGGGGACTTCACCAGGTTTAGTTCTTGCCAGAAAGGAGCATGTTAATTTTACTAAAAACTTTCATTAGTTATAAAATTTTATTAAAATTTTATCAATTATTTACTTTAAAACAGAATATAAATATATTCTACATTACTCAGTAATTTGATCAACAGATAGCATGTTCAGTGAAAACATGCTATAGTTTATAATAGTTATACAATGTATACTGAGAATGACTCTAATGAGGAAAGTAAAGTACGTATTAGCATCAGAATGCAGTATATTTAACAACATGGTAATAATAGTTCATAATAACATATTCTGTAGTTAGAATTTTCTAGGAATAAATTTTCAGTGTTGTCACCAGAAGCATGTAAAGCAGAATGAATAGGAGAGTGCAGGTCTTTTAAACACCTCAAATTCAGTTATATATACAGAAGTAGACTTTTAGATATTAGAGGAACATCTATGCTATTTTACAAAAACGGCAATATTATTTTACTATCTCATCAATTATCTAAAAACATTTGTTTTATCCACAGCCTAGTCAACACCTAAAATTATTTAATTGTTTTTTGTATTATAGTCTTCCTCATATGTGTGAAATAGTTTGGTTTTAATTTGCATCAATTTAGTGATTAGAGATGTTGAAGACTTAACAAATATTTACTGATCATTTTATATCAGGTCTTTTAAGAAAATGTCTGGCTTGAACTTTTAGTAAATCTTCCTTTATTAGGCTATTTTCTCCTCCTTTTTAAGTTGAGTTAATTCTAATTCTGAATACTAAAACCCTGTCAGAAATATAGTGTGCAAATCTTTTCTCCTAGTCTGTAATTTGTATCTTTAGTGTCATAGTTATGTCCTTTACTGAGCTGAAGCATTTCATTGTGATACAAACCTACTTGTTTAAGCTTACTCTGCATGTGCTTTTAGAGTATCATCAAATAAATCATTTCCCAGAAAAATAGCATGGACAATTGTTCACATTCTAAACTTCCATATCTATTACAACATTATTTATAACTAAGATAAGGAGTCAATGTGAATGTGCATTTATGAATGGATAAAGAAAATGTGGTTGATATGTACAACTGAATAATACATATTCTTAAACAGCAATAAGTTCTGCCATTCACTACATAGCTGAAACTGCAACACAGTATGTTAGATGAAATAAATGAATCAAAGTTAAATCTATGTGATGTTTCTTTTCACATGCATGAAATTTTAAAAAGCTTATGAATTAGAGTACAAAGGGACTTACCAGGCACTGGGGAAGTGGTGATCAAAAGAAACAAGAATTAAATTAGACTTCTGGTCAAGATGGCATCCACCTAACTGCACTGCACCTCCTGGGAAAGTAAAGTGAAAACATTTAAGGTTCATCAGGTCTTCTAGGGATGAGCAGACTCTAGTACACCTTCAGGATACGAAGGAGTAAAGTAGGGAATCCACTTATTCTCATGCTCTCTGGTAGTCCTCCAGTTCCCCAATCCCTGCAAGCAGCTGCCCTAACCATAGTCCCAGCTGCATGCTCCTCCTGCACTAACCACAGGCAAGGGGACCCAGGCCAAAAGGCTAGTGTAGCTCCACCTCCAAACTCATGAATGCCCCCACCCCCACATGTCATCTGACCCACAGCAGTCCCATATCCCTGCTCTGCTCTGTCAAAGGACTCAGCAGTTCCATACACTACCCCCCACCCCGCCACACTACAGGGTCCCAAGGGACTTACTCTCCCATCCCTCACCCATCAGCATGGTGGAACCACCACACATCACCATCCTCACCCCCTCCACAGCCCAGCCACAACACCAGTCTGCTTTGCCCTATTACCCCCCTACCCCCGTCCCCTCAGGCCACCTGACCATCCCCTTGTGAACCCAGGCAGGCCAGATTAGCTCCACCTGGTGCCTCCAGGATCAGGAATGCCATCCCACTGGCCATCACCCCTTATCCCCCCCATCCACTTCAGGACACCTGACCACACACTCCCATACCCCGAATCATGGAATAAAAAAGCTTCTACATCAGGTCCTCAGGCCCCCACCAGAACCTCATGGGCTACTTCCCTCTGAACAGGCAGGCCCAATTGCCCCAAGAAGTTTAGTGGAAGCCAACATAAAAGGTGATAAACACTGAACACACTTCAAGGGTAGACTATAGCTTCCTCCTAAATTAAATAAGGCTCCTTCACTGTGATGGGCAGAAAACAGGGAAAAAGGAATAGCATGAAAAATCAAATGCAAGTAAATTCAATAAGATCATGCAGTCCCACAAAGGATGTCTCTAAGCAAAACATAGAAGATACACTAAGATCAGAATCCCAAAATGAAGATTCAAGCTATGTAACCCTGACCAAGCAAGTATCACAATTGGCAGAAAAGCAATGAAGGGCTGATAATCATGTGGATGCTGTCCTTGCTAGACTAGACCTAATAGATAAGAACCTGGAAGGGTTCCAAAGACAATTAAATGATCTGAAGGAGAGCAAATAAATAGGACCTCAATAACCAGCAGTCTAAGCTCAATGAAGACATTAATATTTGCAAGGATAAATTCCAAGAAGCATCAATAAAATCAGAAAGTGATGTGAAAAGGGAACTTGACAAAGGGATGGAAACTATACATTTAAAAGTAAAAGAAAATTCTAACAAAATTTGGTAAGCCCAAATCTCTATAAAAGCTCTCAAGAATAGAGGCAGCCATGTGGTGGAAAGAAACTCAGACCTGGAAGACAAAACAGAAGAAGCAATTTATGAGTTCAAAAGTTTCAATGAGGTGATTTCCCCCCCCCCCCCTGTGGTTGTGTAAGTTACTGAGAATGACCTGTTCCAGGTTCAACCATTTTTCCTCAAATTTCATTGTGTCATTTTTTTTTTTACTGCTGTATAGAATTCCATTATGTAGATATACTGCATCTTAGTTATCCATCCTTCTAGTGAACAAAAAATCAGCACATAGTCTCACTCATCTACAGCACCTAACCTGAATCTACCCAAAATACCTTACATACCCAGCAAGCATCTTGTGGACTAGACACTAGGATGGATGGGGAGGGAGGGAAGGGCATCGAAGGGGTGGGAATCACTAATCTAGACCCAAATGGCAATGGTACCATAAAATTCTACTTCCTAAAGGGCAGACCAAATGGCTAAACCTTCACCAGGCCCTTACAGGGAACACCTGAACCACAAGACCCTGGAGTGGGTGGGATCAAGGCTAACCTTAATTTTCTACATCTTTTCTCCCTCTCCCTCTCTCACTCTCTCTCTTCTCTCTAACTCTTGTATATTAGTTATCTTTTTCCTCATTATCTTAGTGGGCACTTACCTGTAACTCCCTGTACCAGCATTGGACTATCATGCACAATGAGCTTTTGACCAGACAGACCTAAAAGGTTTCCTAAAAGACAGGCAGATTTCTGTCAGAGTACTTGATGACCCACCAAAGGTTAGTGGTAAGACCTTACTGCTGAAGACACCATATGCAGTTGACACAATATGGAATGGCATGGCTGGAAGCTGTAAGAGAGTCAGTCCCCAGACAGTTAGCACGTCTAGTCCAGAAAGTGCTACATGGACTGGAAAAATGACCAATATCTGTCCAGGCAACTCATGGTCTAACCTACTTAGCAGCAAATAACCTGTTGTGATGCCCATGCATTTACAATAGCGGCACACAGCCATGGTGGGGAACCAACTGCTCTTTATTTGGCTAACTGATCCCCTCAGTGGTATGGAACCCATAGCTGGAGCTAGGAAACATGTCACAACCATATCCAAACATAAGCCCATTCTCCAATATCAAGCTACCATCAATCATGGGCTACAAGAGGGCCTATACCTATTAAACTCTCTATAAAAAAGTAAGGGTTATCTCATTTTTCCTCATGCTAACTTGCTCTCCATTGGAGAATCTGCTTCTCTTTTTCAGATAGATGCAGATCCTAAGGAGAGAGCCACCCCATCATACCTCAAAAGGGTCCTAGCTGAAACTAAGAAAAATTGGTGAAACAAGCAAGGGTGCTGATTTCCTGGTGATCCTGATACCAGCACAAGGGCAAAGGAGACCAACACAGAGAAAAATTAACTGCTACCAAATCAGAGAGCCAGAGCCTCAGAGGCACCCAACACCAGATCACTGAAGCAGACCAAAAATGAACCCAACATGGCTCAGGGAAATTTTGTGGCAGAAGGGTTGGAAAGAATGTCAGAGCCACGTGTTGGGTCATGAAATGCAGACACATTTATCTTATCCATAACTGTGGGCTAACTCCACAATGCATGACCCATATACCTCAACAAGGAGGGGCCAATGGGAAGGGTAGGCCACAGATGAGCCTAATTAATAATGGTACCAAACTGACTGTATTTGCTGAATACAAAACTAATTAATAAAAAATGTTTCAATGAGTTAAAAAATGTTTATGAACAGAACATGAGGGACTGTGGGTTACTCTTGAATATCCCAACATTCGGATCATGGAGATATGAGAAGGGGAAGAAAATCAGACTGACGTCAGGGAAAACTTGTTGCACAAAATTATCAAAGAAAACTTTCCAACCCTCTCTAAAGAAAGTCCCATCAAGTTACAAGAAGCTACCAGAACTCTAAACACACTATACCAAAGGAGAAATTCTCTAAAACATTATCATTTAGACTCTAAGCATCAATAACCAAGAGAAAGCCCTAAAAGAAGCTACGGAGAAACAATACATTACATATAAAGGTAACCCCATTAGAATTACTTCAGACTTGTCAGTGGAAACCCTGAAAGCCAGAAGGGCCTGAAATGTAACACTGCAAAGTCTAAGAACTTATGGCTTTCAATACAAACTACTCTACCCAGCATAAGTATACCTCATAATAGATGATTAAAGAAGAACTTTCCACAAGAAAACACAGCTTTATAACTATATAAACCCAAAGCCAAAGCTGCAGAGAGTACTTTAGGGAATTCTCCACACAGAATAATCAAATAACCAACCTCAAGTTCTTATAAGAAGCAGATCATAAAAACCAAATTCAAGCCAGGCGTGGTGGTGCACGCCTTTAATCCCAGCACTCGGGAGGCAGAGGCAGGAGGATCGCCGTGAGTTCAAGGCCACCCTGAGATGACAGAGTTAATTCCAGGTCAGCCTGGACCAGAGTGAGACCCTACCTCGAAAAACCAAAAAAAAAAATAAGAAAAAAAGAAAAAAATTCTGAGCAGCCACAAAAAACTACAAACATAGTTGTTACCCTAAACATTAATGGACTTAATTCTCCCATCAAGAGACATAAGCTAACAGGGTGGATCAGAAAATTCGACTTGATATTTAACAAAGGCTCTAACAATGTAGGCTGGAAAAAAGATAGCATCTTCAACAAATGGTGTTGGAAAAACTGGATAACCATATGCAGGAAAATGAAATTTGATCCACACATCTTGCCATTCACAAAAATCATGTCTAAAATGGATCAAGTTCTTCAATATAAGACTGGAAACTTGGCTAGTACTGAAAGAAGAATAGGAGGAACTTTCCATGTATAAGAATGGGAAAAGACTTCCTGAATAAAATCCCAGTAGCTCAGGAACACTCATCAATTATTGCAATCTAATGAAGCTGAAAAGTTTCTTCACAGACACAAACACACACAATAAACAGAGCCAATAGATTACCCATAGAATAGGATAAAATTTTTGCTAGCTATACAACTGACAGAGGCCTAATTTCTATAATATACAAAGAACTAAAAAACCTAAACAATAAAAAGACAAACAAGTGGCTGGAGGGATGGCTTAGTGGTTAAGCACTTGCCTGTGAAGCTTAAGGACTCTGATTTGAGGCTCAACTCCCCAACACCCACGTAAACCAGATGAACAAGGTGCCACATGCATCTGGAGTCCATTTGCAGTGGTTGGAGGCTTTGGTATGCCCATTTTCTCCAAATCTCTCTCTCTCTTTTTCTTCCTCTCTGCCTCTTTCTCTGTCTGTCTGTCCCTCTCAAATAAAGAAATAAAAATAAACAAGAAAAAAGTCAAACAACCCACTCACAAAATGTGGCAAGGAACTGGACAGAGAGTTTTCAGAGGAAGAAATAAAAATGGCAAACACACACTTAAGAAAATATTCAACATCCCTAATCATCAGGGAAATGCAAATTAAAACGACTATGAGATTCCACCTTACCCCAATAAGGATAGCAAACATTAAAAATTCAAATAGAAACAAATCCTGGCAAGGGTGTGGAATAAGAACTGTCATTCACTGTTGGTGGGGATGTAAGGCAGTAAAACCACTCTGGAAAGCAATACAGAGACTCCTAAAAAGGTTGACTATTGAGTTATCAACAGACCCAGTTATTCCCTTACTAGGCATTTATCCTGATAGCTCCATGCCTCAGTTCAGAGAGATTTGTTCAACCATGTATATAGCTGGTTAATTCATAATAGCTAAGAACTGCAATAAACCCAGATGTCTATCATTTGATAAATCACTAACAAAAATGTGTAATATCTACATGATAGAAGTTTACACAGCAGCAAGGAAAAATGACACAATGAAATTTGAAGAAAATCTGTTTGAACTTGGAACAGATCATTCTCATTGAACTCACCCAATCACAGAAAGATAATCATCACATGGCCTCTCTCATCTGTGGCTATTAACCTGAATCTGCCCAGGTTGCTGACATACCTAATAAGCATCTCCATGACTGGACAATAGGAATGGTTGCAGGTGGGGAGAGTAAGGGTGGGGATGGAGGACACAAAACTGGACCCAAATGGCAATGGTATCATAAAATTCTACATCCTAAAAAATAGACTATATGGTTGAACCTCTATCAGGTCCTTAGAGGGAACTCCTGAATCACAGGGCCCTGGAGACCTGGAGAGTGTGTGATGAAGAATAACCTAATCTTCTGTCCCCCCCCCTTCTCTCTTTCTCTTTTATATTACCCATCTTTATCTTCCTTCTTTTCATTGGCACTGGCCTGTAACTCCCAGTACCAGCATGTGGTTAACATCCACAATAAGCTCTTAGTCACAGAGACCTACATGGTTTCCCAAAGAAGACAGATTTCTGGCAGAGTAGTTGATAACCCACCAAAGGTTAGTGGTAAGACCCTACTGGTGAAGACACCATACATTATTGGTACAGAACATGGAGTGATCTAGTTGAAATCAGGAAGTCAGTCAGTCCCCAGATAGTTAGCTTGTCTAGTTCCAGAAGGTGCTACATGAGCCACTGGAGGAAAAGCATTAAACAATCTGATGTGATACTCACACAGTGTAATAGTAGTAGACAGCCACGGTGGGTACCCAACTGCTCTTGATTTGGCCAACTGATCCTCTCAGTGGAATGGAACCAATAGCTACAATTGAGAAACAAGCCAGAAGTATATCCAAGAAAAAAAGCCTGCTATCCATTATCAAGCTCCTACCAATCATGGGTACAAGAGGGCCTACACTTATTAAATTCTTTCTAAAACAATAATGGCTATCCCCCCATTTACCTGGTTCTGACTTCACTCTCCATTGGAGAATTTGCTTCTATTTTTCAGATGGACACAGATCCTAAGGAAAGAATCAGCCCATTGCACCTCAGCAGAGCCCCAAATGAAACCAAGAGTAATTGGGGAAATAAGCAAGAGTACTGCTTTCTTGGTGAACCTGGTACCAGCATAAGGGTGAAGGAGATATACACAGAGAATACTCAGCTCCTACCAAACCAGATATCCAGAGAAACAGAAGCTACTAAGATCTCATCACTGAAGTAGACACAAAATGAACCCATAATGGCCAGTGAAATTTTCATCAGGGGGGCAGAAAGAATGTTAGATGCACATGTTGGAAAATTATGCACAGAGACATTGCCTCATACCCACAACTGATAGCCAATCCCACCATGCACAGCCCACATTCACCAAGGAGGAGGATACCTGCATAGGGAGAGGACTGGGAGTAGGCTAACAATGGTACCAAATGGCTGTCTGCATACTGTGTACATAACTAAAATAAAATAAAAAATAAATAAATCACAGTGAACAATGAAGGTTTAGTGATCTATTACACTGTCTTTAATCATAGTAAACTATATATTTCAAAATTGCCACATGAGTAGTTTCATTATTCCTGCAAAAAGACATATTGGCTGAATTGACTCCTTCTACAGCTACTCCTTCTCCATAGGTTAACTATCACATTATACCACACAAAAACATACTGCTGTATTTTTCAAGTAAGGAACAATTTCTCAGTACTGTGATGTATGTATATCTTGGAGAACTCGTCAGAAAAATGTAGAAAAATAAAAATTCAACAATTAATTTTAACAGATATAAAGTTCAAAGATAGTCTGAGCTACATAGCAATATCCTATTTCAAAAAGAATTCTGGGGATATAACACAGTGATAAAACTTTTGTCTAGCATGTACAAGTCTGATGTTCAATCTTAAACTCTGAAACATATAACAAATATTAAATATTTTTAAAATCTGTGACACTGTATATGATAATTATCTTATTGAATTATTTAATTTTATTAACACATACTGAAACATCATATTGTACACTGTAAATATATACAATAACTTAATATATACAATACATATATATAATATTATAATATATACAATAACTTAATAAGCTAATTATTAATGCATAAAATATTGTACATAATTCATTTTTGCAATATTCAAATTTCATGGTATTGCACAATTATAATGAATGAACTACCTTTTTTTGAAATAGTGCTGATTAAAAATACCATGAAATTGGCCTGGAGAGATGGCTTAGCGGTTAAGCGCTTGCCTGTGAAGCCTAAGGACCCCGGTTTGAGGCTCGTTTCCCCAGGACCCACGTTAGCCAGATGCACAAGGGGGCGCATGCATCTGGAGTTCGTTTGCAATGGCTGGAAGCCCTGGCGCGCTCATTCCCTCTCTATCTGTCTCTTTCTCTCCCTCTCTCTCTGTCACTTTCAAATAAATAAATAAAAAACAAACAAAAAAAAATATTTAAAAAAATACCATGAAATTGATGTAAACAAAAACAAATATATACCATATCTGTTTTTCATATTAAAGAGTTCAATCAAGCCTCCCAGATGGGCTGTTCAGACTCTTTACATGAAGTCAGACTTCTCGACTGCCACACACTTCTTCCATGGATCTTGCCCAACACAGCATGCTGGCTCTACCCATGGGGTTAGATGCTGTGACTCTACACTTAGACCACTGCACTGTTTAGTTGCCATACTTTAGTTCATAGATTGCGGGACTCAGAGATTGTGATGCCCACTCTAATACTCCCCATTCTAATGGAGATTAAATAAACCACTATTGAATGAGGAAGGAAATAGTGAAGAAATGGAGAAAAAAGAAAATGCTCATAAAATTGAATGTAACTTAAAATACAATATATCATAATTTCTTTTATGTATGGCAAATGATAGGTAGACCCAAGACCCATCAAAATGACAAGAGAAAGTCTAGTGCTTAACACCGGATGAATCATTTCAATCACACACAACAGGCACAGGGAATATTGTAAAGGAAAAGGATAGGTATGCTTCTCTCACTGTTAGACAAAGACTTGATTGTATTCATGAATATTGTAGGCACTGAGAAAACTCAGAACTCATCATATTAGGAAGAAACAGAAAATCAAGAGCTCAGCACTAAAGGAGATTTCTTTCAGCTCCCTTAAGGAGTAGGGAACATTGCAGGGGTGGGGGAGGGGCAACAATGCAGAAAATGATGTAGGAGCCACAGGGTGCATAGGCATTCTTTGGGGCACTCTCCACATGACATGAAATAACTGGTGTGTTCTTGACCCTACAGAGTTCACCGATACTCCCACAAGAACACTGTGGTTCAGATCCTATCGATATTTTGCCAAGGAGATAGAGGAGGACAAAAGGAACAAGACAACTAGAGGAAGGACAACCTTAATGAGGGGAGTCACCAGGGAATGGGGTTAGGAGAGAGAGGACAAAAGAGGATAATAGGATGCTAACACAGTCAAACTATTGTATATTTTATATGAAAGCTCTTAATAAAATTTTAAAATAACCTTAGAATAAGTATAAACAAAGAAGTGGAAAACACATAATGAAATTTTAAATCACTGAATAATTAAATTGTGGAAGACATTAAGAGAGCTAATGACTCTCCTGTCCTCATGGACTTGAAAAATAAAAATTGTGAAAATGGTAATACTGCCAAAAGCAATTTACATTCTCAGAAAATGGTGCTGGGAACAAATGGGTATCTATTTGTAGAAAAATGAATTACATTCTTTTCTCTCATTCTGCACAAAAATCAAATCCAAATGTAGTAAAGATTTCAATGTAAAACCTGAAAATCAAATTGCTGGACACACAAGCATACAGTATACTTAAGATATATGAGAAAAAAAAGAAAAAGACATAAGAGTATGTAAAGACTTTCTGAATAGAACTGTAGGATTGTAGTCATGAGGCCAACAATTGCCTAATGGGACCTCAGGAAAATAAAAAAATCTTCTATTATATCAAAAGAAAACTTTGAAGGAAGAGGCAGCATACCAAATGGAAAAAAAGAATCTTTACTACCTAATATTTTACAGAAGATTAATATCTAGTATGCATAAAAATCTCAAAAATTTAAACATAATGAAAATGACCCAATCCGATCAAAAAGTAGGCTATGGAATGGAACAAAGAATTCTCAAAAAATAAATAAAAATTACTAATAAATACACAAGGAAGTATTTATCATCCCTAGCTATCAGGGAAATGCAAATTAAAAATACCTTTAGGGGCTGGAGAGATGGCTTAGCAGTTAAGTGCTTGCGTGTGAAGCCGACGGACCCCGGTTTGAAGCTCGACTCCCCAGGACCCACGTTAGCCAGATGCACAAGGGGGCGCACGCGTCTGGATTTCGTTTGCAGAGGCTGGAGGCCCTGGCGCACCCATTCTCTCTGTGTCTATCTCTCTTCTCAATCTCTTTCTGTCTGTGTGCTTGCAAATAAAATAAAATATTTAAAAAAAAAACCTTTAGGTTCCCTATCACTCCAGTCAAAATAATTATTATCAACATAATTAATTTCAATGCTAGCAAGCTTCTGCTGAAAGAAAAACCCATAGCTATATGTTATTAAACAAAATTCCAATGCCAGGTATGAGATACCACCCTATGTGCTATTGGTCAAGAAGGCTGAAGAGACCCAAAAAAGCTACTGCAATTGCTCTTGATTGCCCAACAGAGATGAATGGTAAAATGCAATTTCTAAAGACACCACAGCTTTTTTGTTGTGGGATATGTAAAAAAAAAAAAAAAAAAAATCAAGCTCAAACTTACTCTCTGGCTTTCTCCCTGCTCATTAGCTTGCCTTGTGCTACAAGTTGTTATGCAGGCCACTGAGAGAAAAGTCATCACAATTCTCACCCAGTAGTAGACATGCATGTTACAATACCGATCTGTCAGCCAGGGTGTTCTCACTGGTACAATACCGGCATTATTTGTGAGAATAACCAAACATTTTCTAATTGTATTCCTTTCCTTCCTTTTCTTCTTACCCTTCCCTCCTTTTCCTTCCCCGAACTTACCACACCTCTTGGCTGGGATACAATGAATATGGTGGAATTTTCTCTCTAATGTTCCATGGGGACATTAACTGATTTTGTGCTGTGATAGAACAGTGCATGTATCTGCAGTGGGTGCCAAAGGCAAACTTCCAATTGGGAGGCAGCTGACCATGAGGATTCATATGTAACCTATTAGACATGGATGTCCCAAAGTGACTTATGTCCTAATGATGAATGGTGGTGATGAAGCGGGCAGTTGCTTTCATCCCAGGCACACAGCAGTCACATGAAAGGGCAAAATGGTGTTTGCCACAGCTGCTTAGGATTCCAGTGCTACTGGGCATCCTGAGGCTCTCTGCACCCTCAGATACCTAAGACACCAGGATTTATTCACACACTTCAGTTTTTCTTCATTTATTTCTTTCCCTCTTTTACTCTCCCTGACACCTGCTCATATCATGAGAATGACGGACTCAGAATAAGGTGCCACAGTGTCTCCTATGCTTTCCTCACATCTGAGATAATTTCCCCAGAGACCATCACTCCCTTGGAGGAGATAGGAAGGTATGTGTGGAATAGATACAATGCAAGTGATGACTCCAAGGCTCTAAAGCCTGCCAAATGGCTTCACATTCTGGTCAATACAAATACCTCCAAGTTTACATGTGTTTGTTTTTGTTTTTCCTCTCTCTCTTTAGGAATAATCCCCAGTGGGGACAAGGATTTGAAATATGGGCTCTATCTCACTGGTCTGAAAAGTTGACCAGCAAAATGTAATCAACAGAATAGCTGATAGGGATAAACTTTAACTAGATCTGTTTGCTAAAAGCAAAGGTGATCAGATATGCTATAGATCCATATTTTTGTGGTTGGTATAACTGTCCTTCTGTTTTTCCAATATGCATATCTAATAGGCCAAAGTCAATGAAGATGTCTGGGCTGAAAAGGTGGCCAATATTTTGGTCTCTACTCCTAGATTTAGAAGACCCCAAGAGATGATGTAACATTTTTAAAGGAGTCTACAGCTATGATAAGTCACCTGTTCTCTTGATCAGAGAGGTCATGGAGACCCAAAGGCTGAAATCTCAGAAATGTACACACTACAGAAGGAAGGTAAAAATAGAGGAAATAATCATCATTAGTTCTTCCAGAAGAAGTTACATGGTCAGCAAGACTTTGAATGCTAAAGGAGCCATGGTTCTTCTCCCAGGTCCCTAAGAGTCTCTCCCAAAAAGCTATTACTGACCTTAAACTATATGTACACTAAATTTGGGGTTCCCTACTTGGTCTTAAAATCCCAGCAGAAGAATATAACCAGAGAGCTAAATATGTTTTAAAAACTTTAGATGACATAGACCAGACAAATTTAACCTTCTAAGGTTCAAATGATGAGAGAGGCAATTGTATAGAACAATATTCATTATTTTAGTTGTGCTCGTGTCCCAGAATGGCACATGTGCCATTATTAAGACAAAACATTGCGTATACATCTTGACAATTCTGCTAAAGTCTCATTTGCTGTTCAGGACATAAAAGAAGAGAATCAGACCCTGTCAGATACTGCTGGAATATTTGTTGTACAACTTTCGAAATGTGTTGCTCATTTTTCATGGTGGAACAGAATTATGTCTGTCATTTCTGGTAATAGTAACACTCTTAATTCTTATACCTTGTGTACTCACCTTCTGTTTTTACTTTATCTATTCTCATTTGGGGTCAATACACACTCTTGAAACAATCTAGCATCATCTACCTGGGTCACCTCAATTGCTCTCCAAGACCTGAAGGCCCATGGAAACAGGTATCCAAAAGACCCCTGAGCCCACATTTACTCAGGGCTCACTTCTCTCTAGTTTCTCTAGATTTTGTTATTTCTTCCAAACATCTTTAAATAGAACTTTGTACCTGAACTATATCAAGGCACATTTGGGATCACTTACACAGGCCAACTAGAGGGGTACCCCAATGTCCATCCACAATGACAGTACTTAGCATGAAGAAGCTAAATCAGTCATGTCCCTATTTCCTAATGGCAGTGAAGCTTAAATTTTCAGGGGCAAAAAAGGCAAGTTTTGTAGGGAGCCAATGCAGACGCCATTACAAGATGGCACTGGCTTCCTGCCAGTCTTGAGGTAAACAATTCCTTATTTAGGCAGCGCCTTGGCGCCAACCTCGCTTGAGGTTGCGCATGCGCTTGACTCACCTTGTCTTGAGCCTATCCCGTGGCTCCTGTGGGTGGGTGAGCCTATGGCAGCCAATCAGCAGGCGCCCCGTAGTATTCTGCCCTATAAAAGCAGCTACACTCCTGCGCCCCTCGCCCCTCGCCATCAGCTTTCCTGTTAACCAAGAGGCTCTCCAATAAAGTGTGATCAAGAAGGATCTTCGTTTGCTGATCGTTCTTCTCCTGCTGGTCAGGGGGTTCGCTGCAAAGTTTGGTTAAGCAAAGGTCCTGAAATTAAACTAAAAGTGACTAAAAGTGAAAAATGTTCTTAAGACTGTAAGGGGGAATATGATTTTTCCTTGTACCTTTTTCCCTAAAAAAAAAGTTCCCATGGCTTGCACCGACCTTACAGGAGGTTAGAAATGTAAGAAGATTACTCCTTTTCTTGAATATTTCCTTTCCTAGAAGATTGAATAATCTGCCTTTCCCCTGTCTTTTCTTTACCATTCACCTGTACAGTCCCTGGGCACCTGGCATGGGCTAGAATGAACTGACCAGCTCTTCCCTATGCAGTGAGTTCCCCTATGACCCCACTCAGAGTCATCGGGTCAGTTTTTTCCATCTCTGGGAACCCCATGCTGTCATACAGCAGTTTTGCCTTCTTTTCTATTTTTTTATTTTATCTTATTTATTATTTATGTACACAGTGTGTATATAGCCATGTTGGTATGATTGTTAGCCTCCTCTCTTTCCTCCCCCCTCCACAGACACCCTCCTCTTTGGGGAATGTGGGTCATGCATTGTGGGGGTAGCCATCAGTTATGGGTAAGAGGTAATGTCTCTGTACATAATGTCTAAACATGTGGCTCTAATAATCTTCCCATCTCCTCTTTAGCAAATTTCCCTGAGCCATGATGGGTTCATTTTAGGTCTACTTCGGTAATGAGGTCTTGGGAGCCTGTATGTCTCTGGATATCTGGTTTGGTAGGAGTTGAGTATTCTCTGTGTCTATATCCTTTACCCTGTGCTGGTTCCAGGTTCACCAAGAAAGCATCACTCCTGCTCATTTCTCCAATTACTCTTGGTTCCAGTTGGGGTGCTGGTCAGGTGCAATGGGCTGATTCTCTCCTCAGGGTCTGTGTCCATCTGTAAAAGAGAAGCAAATTCTGCAATGGAGAGTGAATTCAGCACCAGATAAATGGGATAACTAGTATTATTTTAGAGAAAATTTAATAGGTGTGGGCCTTCTTGTAGCCCACAGTTGGTGGAAGCATGATATTGGAGAGTGGGCTTGCTTTTTTGGATATGTTTCTGGCTTACTTCCCAGTTCCAGCTATGGGTTCTGTTCCACTGAATGAATCAGTTAGCCAAATCAAGAGCAGTTGGTTACTCATCATGATTGTGCCACTATTGCACTTGTGTGGCCATCATGTCAGGTTGTTTGCTGCTGAGTGTCTTAGACCATGAGTTGCTTGGACAGATTTTCATCATTTTCCCCCAGTCACACATGAAGCACCTTCTGCCACTAGATGAGCTAACTGTCTGGGGACTGACTCTTCCAGATTCCAGCCAGATCTCTCTATGTTCCATAGCAACAGCATATGGTATCTTTGGAAGTAGGGTGTTAACACTTACCTTTGGTGGGTCCTCAAGTGCTCTGTCAGAAATCTGTCTTCTTTTAGGAAACCTTATAGTCTCTCTGATCAACAGCTCATTATGGATGTTAGCTACATGCTGGTACTGGAAGTTACAGGTCAGTGCCCAAGAACAGAATGAAGAAAAAGATAAGTGATAAAAAAGAGCTAAAGAAAAGAGTGAGAAGAGGGAGAGAGGGAGAGAAATAGGAGAAGATTAAGGTTAGTCTTCATCATACCCTCTCCAGAGCCCTGTGATTCAGGTGTTCCTTCTAAGGACCTCATGAAGGTTCAAACATCTACTCTGTCTTTTAGGATTAGTAGAATTTTCTGGTACCATTTTTATTTGGATCCAGTTTTGTGTCCCCCTATCTCCACCCTTACTCTTCCCTTCCACCCCACCCGCTCTATTGTCCAGTCCTGGAGATGCTTATTAGCTGTGTCATACTTCCTGAAAAAAAAACAGAAGCTCAGGAAGTTAATCACTCAACCATTGGGATCTCATGATACTGAAAATTTTATTCACAGACAAATATACGGTGAGCAGAGCCAATAGATTATCCACAGAATGGGAGAAAATTTTTACTGGCTATTTTACTGGCAGAGGCCTAATTTCTAGAATCTCCAAAGAACTCATAAACCTAAACAATAAAAAGTCAAGCAACACACTCACAAAATGTGGCAAGGAACTTGACAGGGAGTTCTCAGAAGAAGAAATACAAATGGCAAACACACACTTAAGGAAATGTTCAACATCCCTAATCATCAGGGAAATGCAAATTAAAACAACCATGATATTCCACCTTACCCCACTAAGGATAGTACAGCAAACATTAAAAATTCAAATGAAAACAAATGTTAGCTAGGATATGGAGAAATAGGAACCCTCATTCACTGTTGGTGGGAATGTAAGATGATACAACAACTATAGAAAGCAATATGGAGACTCCTAAAAAAGGATGACTATAGAGTTATCAACAGACCCAGTTATTCCCTTACTGGGCATTTACCCTAAAAATTCCATGACTCAGTTCAGAGAGATTTGCTTGACATGTTTATAGCTGCTCAATTCTTTCCTACTTTTAAACTCTGTAATAAAATCTTCAAAATATCACATTCTATGGCCTGTATATTTCACTGGATTATTATATGAACCTAAACATCTATTAATCACAGATAAGGCAATACTTTGTAGTATTTATTTTTCTGTGAAAATACAAGCAAACACCCTAGCTGGGGAATGAACAAATTATAGTTTTATTTTGTTTACTTGCAAAGCACAGGTGAGGGGGTTACTTATAGAAGCACAAGTGATCCACAGTCATTACAAAGTCCCACCCAATCATGGATTACAGCCTCATGGAAGCTGAATCATGGAGTCTTGTTTTCAGTTAATCTTCACTTCTCATATCTGCTGGCATATCTCAAGAGCACTTGTACCTGGGAAAGACCTGGAATCCCAGGAAAGGGTCCTATAACCCTTCACTCCTCCCTCTAGAGAGTGTCAGTAGCTCCATTGCCATCACAATAGACCAAACTATCATAGTAGTATTTTACTTGTTTTTTTTTTTTTTTTTTGCTTTGGCTCTGAGAACAATGTTATTTCTATTTCAAAATAGTGATGGTATGAACATATTGTATGTACAGGAAAGAAGGCCTCACTTCAAAAAGAAGTTTAATTTCTTTGAATATAAAGTAATTTTTTGAGGTAGGGTCTCTTACTAGCCCAGGTTTACCTGAAATTCACTACATAGTCTGAGACTGGTCTGCAACTGATAGTGATCTTTCTACTTCAGCCTCTTGATTGCTGGGATTGAAGGTGTGTGCCACTATTCCTGGCTAAAATAATTTTTAAGATTTTATGTTTTTACAAGGAGATAGGGAGAGACACAGAAAGATACACACACACACACACACACACACACACACACACACACAGAGAGAGAGAGAGAGAGAGAGAGAGAGAGAGAGAGAGAGAGGGAGAGAGAAATACATTCTGATTGTGTATGTCAGGGTCTCCAGCCTCTGTAAACAGAACTCCAGATGCGTGTGCCACTTTGTGCACCTGGCTTCACGTGGGTACTGGGAAATTGAACCAGGGCTTGTTTGGCTTTGCAGGCAAGTGCTTCATCTGCTGAGCAATCTCTCCTGACTGGTATAAAATGTTTTTAAAACCATGTAAATAACATTTTTGTTACATTCAATCTAATAACATATTTATTTTTGGAAGCCCATAGATTTATGTCTGCATTTGAGGCAAATTATGGATGTCATTTATAGATATAAACATTGTATATTCATTATGAACATACCTAAAAACCACAGAAGTGAGCCAAGTATGGTGGTGCATGTATTTAATCCCAGTACTTGGGAAGCTGAGTTACATGGATCACTGGGAATTTGAGGCCACCCTGAGACCATATAGTAAATTCCAGGTCAGCCTGGGCTGGACAGAGACTCTACCTTGAAAAATCAAAAACATACCAAACAGAAACAAAACAAAATAAAACAAAAACTACAAAAGTAAAGAAAAAATTAATGATATGTTATATTTCATCTTTCAGAGACTTATATATATAATATATTACATGAGAACACTTCTGTCAGCAAGAGAAATATTGAGTTTAATGACTCAATGAACAGACTAAATATAATCTAACATTGCTTTATGTAAACAATACTGTGTTTATAATGATAACTTTCAATGTAGAAAATAATAAATTAGATATTAAAATATCTAACCTTATAAGATTTTAACAAACTAGATATTAGCAAAGAAATAATATTGAATGACAATATTACTAAATCAGTAGTGAAATTAGGCCATCTCACCACTGACAAATTATATGTATGTTTCATATGAAGCATTGCTATGAAATGAGGCAAGAGAAAGATTTATCAAAGTTAAAATGACATTTTAAGAACCCACGGCTCTTTTCCTGAGGCCTGATATGTCTTTACTAATGAAGACTTTAGATTTCAAATGTCATTGACAGAGAACAGGTGGCCCATAGCAATAATATGTCTTTTTCAAAGGACATCTGAAAGGACAGTAAACAAATAGCAGTTAGTAGGACTAAAATAGTGTATAACTTCGAATCTTCAGCATGCCACTTTCATTTCTTTGTCTGGATAGCACCCCATCATAAATTTATTTTCTAAAAAAACTCTTTAATCTTTAGCTTCAGTACAAATTACACTGGAAATAAAGCAGAGGTTATTCCTTTGCAACCTTTAGGCATATAATGTAAGAACCTCCAGGCTCCTATATGAATGCTTCTTTTAATGATATTTGTGACTTTCAGTTGAGGAGCCTGTGTTCACATTTGAGTATGCCTTACTTCACTCAGTGAATACCTTGGGAAGCCAACACCTGTCCTATCATATGTGCTTTTCCTTTTCTTTTTTGAATTACCTTTATTTGTACCTTTTAGTAGAATCTTCAACTCTGGTTCATAAGCCAACTCTCCATTAATTTATTGACTGTGAAGAAGCTACAAATTCTGATTTTTGCATTGCTCGAGATCTCTAAAAGAAAAAAAAAAACTCATGGTGTAGAGAAAGTGTAGTTTATAGCTAAGACTGGAGCTGTTCCTCAGTTCATGGCACTGCTGACAAAACTATGTGAAATTGAGAAAAAGGAAAAAAAGCTATGTGAAATTGTCTTGTATATTTTTCTATTCTAGAATAAGCTTACCTAGGTTCTGAACATTAATTTTTGGAGAAGAGATTGTTGTTACATTTCCTTTATGGGGTGAAAAAATTAACTGAAACATATTTGACAAACACATATATATCCATAATTTTTCACATAGCAGAGCCTTAATAAAAATCTCATATTTATCAGTTGTATATGCTTTAGACAAACTCGTGTCTCTTAATGCTTTAATGCTTTATTTAAAGTAAATTAATTTCTATGAATTACTAATTATTAAAGTAAATTAATTTCTATGAATATACTTTTCAGAAGTTAGCTGTACCTAAGTTTATAAGACAGTGTAGATTTATAAAGTCTTTAAGCACACAATCAAATCCAAACTATATTATTAAAGATTATGATCTGCCAATTTTACTTTAAATCTTTGCTGTAAATCACTTTATAATATCTCTTGTAAACCAACTTGTTTTTTTTTTCCTTTTTTACTTCAGTTTCCAAAATTAATATATGAAAGTGCCAGACTGAAACTATTACACCAAAATTCTCAAAATTGACATTTCAGTATCTACGTTTTAGGCAAGCATGAAATTTGCATTACTGGCTGTTTTTTTCTTTTAGTTCCAAATTCTGCAGTTAACTTTTACATGCTTGCATGTCAGTCATACATGATGGTTTATTTCAGCTCTATTTGAAATGGCTAGGAAATGGTACCAGCCTAGATGTCCCTCAATAGATGAGTGGATAATAAAGATGTGGTACTGTGGTGGTTTGATTCAGGTGTCCTCCATAAACTTAGGTATTCTGAATGCTAGATTCCAAGCTGATGGAAATTTGGGAATTAATGTCTCCTGGAGTCTGGAGAGAGTGTACTATTGGAAGTGGGCTTATGGGGGTTATAGCCATTTTCCCCTTGCCAGTGTTTGACACACTCTTCTGTTGCTATTGTCCACCTTATGTTGGCCAGGTGGTGGTGTCCACCCTCTCATGCCATTGTTTCCCTTGAGCCTGTAAGCTCTTTTTCCCACAAGTTGCTCTTGGTAGGGGGATTTCTGCCAGCAATGCAAACCTTACTGCAACAGGTTACACAATGAAGTTCTATTCAACAGTAAAGAAAAACAAAATTATAAAATTTGCTTGGAAATGTATAGATCTGGAAATGATTATACTAACTGAGGTAACCCAGGCACAGAAAGTCAAATATCACATGTTCTCTCTCATATGTAGATCCTAGATACAAATGTTTAGTCTTGTGTGTGAGCTGGAACCAAAAACTTCTGTAGCAGAAGCTAGTAATCTGGGAAAGGGCTACCAGGAAGGGAGGAAAAGGAAGGACTTTAGGGGATGGCATTGTAAATATGTAAGTAGAAGAACACATTATAGGGAGTGGAATGGCCTAAGTGAGGCCAGGGGAAGATATTGAGTATAAGGATGGGGAGAGGGTCAATATAAATTCAAGATATTCTGATAACATATATGAAAGCTTACTTCCTTGGATCATAGCACATACAGAAGCCATAGATTGCTACTAAAAAATTTTCAATGCTAGAGATATGATACCTACCGGTGAGTTATTGGTCAGGGAGGTCCCTGTTGCCTCCAAAACATTGCAGGCTATTGCCAAGACCCTTGGTTTCCCATTAGTAACAGATGGTAAGATGCTATAGCTGAAGACTTCACATGCTTGGGCAGCAAGCTCATTTAAAATTCAAGCTGGTGCTGAACTGAACACCTTCTCCCTATAGACCAGCTAACTGAAAGCTGGAAAAAGCTGCATTGCCTGCAGCTATGAAAGCAGTGGGCACTGGACACCTCAAGTTTGGCCAGACAGGTCAAATGACCAAACAGGTACAATAGTGGCATGTCTTCTTTGGGGGAAACCAACTGCTTTCTAATTGGACTGAAGGCCTCCTCTATGGGAGGGAATATATGCCTGGTACCGAAAACCTAATCAAAAGCCTGTGGCAGGGGAGGTCATGTGCCTTAGGGGTATAAAGCCTGCTCTTATCTGGTTAAATGCATATTTTATATTATTCTCACCAAACTGATCTGAAAGCCCTACACTTAATGTTAATGTTAATATTAATATTAATACTAATATTAATATTAATGCTACTCTCACTTTTGATTAGAGAAGCTTCTCTTTTCATATGGTAGTGACCACTGGGATGACCCAAAAGGCAACATAGTGCTGAGTAGAAGTGGCAGAGATGTGTCCAGCACTGAAACGTTTCTATCACACCATCCAAGGCTCAGGGTCCATTGCAGAAAAGGTTTAAAGTATGTAGGAGCCAAAGGAAGGGTACCACTCCTTACATACAACTGTCCAGATAGAAACTGGCCTTGATATCCATGACCTCGCAGTACCTAGCAATAACTTCATAAGACCCTCATAATAGGAGAAAAATATGATGACATCAAAATAAAAGAGAGACTAATGGAGAGAGGGAGGGGATATGAAAGAGCATGGAGTTGTAAAGGGAAAATGGGGGAGGGCAGGGAAATGTCATGGCTTCTTGTCTGTAGGTATAGAAGTTGTCAATTAAAAATTAATAATAATAGTAATAAAAACAAGAGACACCCTATATCAAACAAGGTGGAAGGCACAAACAACACCCCTGAATAGTCCCTGACCTTTATGTACATACACAGTGGTATGCACACAGAGAGAGAGAGAGAAAGAGAGAGAAAGACAGAGAGAGAGAACATAGCTGAAACAAACTTCCATGTATAGGGAAGAAAAAGGCAAGGAAAGGCTAGAAGTGCACAGATGTGGAAGTATTTACCATGGGTCAGTCTTTAGGATCCACAAAGTCAAAACACTCATTTATCTGTTGTGAAGTAGATGTAAATATCAAGTTGTGGTGGCTGAAGTGGAATGGTAAAATAATAAGCAGTCTCTGAATTCAGCGACTCCCACAGCTCCACGGGACCATTCATAATTTCCTTTCCATTTTGAGTCAACTTGTACTGAGCAGCTGACACACAGAGAGTATGTTTTTCCAACTGTCTTTCCATGCTGAAGTGGTTACCTGATTTTTTAAAGTAAAAGCCTAGGTCTCAAAAGCCCCAACAGGTGAGACTCAGGTCCTCATCCTAAATATGCCATTTAAGACACAGTATACTGAAAACACAGAAAGAAATTTTTACAATGGGGCCACATTGGGACAAAGAACTAATAATATCGTCCAGTGAGTCTGAAATCCATCTTTGGGGCACTGATAGAAGGTTTAAGTTTAGAATGCATGAGGTCCTAATCAATGTGCTGTTGTATCCATCACTGATTCACTGCTGTCTCAACTCTGGTCTGTCCTTCAGGGTAGTCAGGCATGTCTCAAAAATGTGTGTGTGTGAAATCCCCTCCTGGCAGAGAAGTCCTCCCTCTGTCACCAAGGATTTAGCCTGTTCCTTCTTCCAGCATAGAATTCTTGGGGAAGGTTTATTACTTTGGGGTCCATCGTTTCAATAATTTGACACTAGAGGAAGGGACAAGTATATCTCTAGAAAATTTAATCTTCTGTCAAACTCAATATATACCTTTCTGTTTTTATGTCAGATGCACTTCATAACCCTCGCTTATTCACAGAAACCTGGAAACCTCTTCCATTCCTCTCCAAGACCACCTTGTAATGTCATCTTTATATATATATATATGTGTGTGTGTGTGTGTGTGAGAGAGAGAGAGAGAGAGAGAGAGAGAGAGAGAGAGAGAGAGAGACAGAGACAGAGAGAGAGAGAGAGAGAGAGAGAGAGAGAGAGAGAGAGGGAGGGAGAGAGTATTTGTATTTGCCTTTTTGTCTTTGGCCTATTTATACATAACAAAATGATCTCTAGTTTCATCCATTTTTATGCAAATGTGATCACTTCATTTTTCTTCATGTCTGAATAAAATTTTGCTACTTCTATATATCATGTTTTACTTAGCCATTTTTCTATTGTGGGTACTGAGGCCTGTCTGCTTTAATGAGTTATGCTGCATTTAATGGTTGAGCAGACGTCTCTGTACTATGGTAACTGAGATTCTTTTGGATATACTTGAAGGACTGGCACAACTGGATAATATGGCAGTTCTGTTTTGTTGAGGGACCTCCATACTAATTTCCACAGTGGCTGCACTTGTTTATAGTCCCATAACTATTTATAGTCGCATAACTATTTTCTCCACATTTTTAACAGTATTTTTTTAAATAATAGCCATTTCACAGAATGAGATATGATCTTGGTGTAGTTTTGATTTACAATCCCTGATGGATAGGGATGTGAAGCATTTTTTCAGTTATACACTGGTCATCTATTTTGATAAGTGTATATTCATTTCATTGTCATTTTACTGATTGTGATAAATGTTTTTAGCTTAGTTTCTTGGATTATTATATTTTCTTGACATTAAACCTCTATCAGATGCAGAAATGTGCACATTTTCTTTTATTATACAGGTTGTCTTTTTATTTTGTTTATTATTTTCTTTACTATGCAGAAGAATTTTTTCATGTAATTCTACTTGTCCATTTTTGAATTATTTCCTCAGCCATTGTAGTCTTTTAGAGAAAGAACTTGCATATTCCTATATTTTAATGTCATAACACCTGAAACAGCACAATCACAAAAATAGAGACCAGATTAATTTTCACCAAGCGAAGCATTTGGGAAGCAGGAGAGTGATTATGGCTAGAAAAGGACAACAAATCCAACCGTTGTCTAATGGAAATTATCTGCAATTTGATATCTTCATGGTATATTTCATTTGCAACAAGTATGACAATTTTGTAAGATATTACATTTTGAGGAAAGTAGATACATTATACATGGAGTCTGTTTATTTCTTACAACTGAATATGAAACTATTTTCCTCAACAAATATAGTAAGTAAATTTAACAATTAAATTTCCTTTATTTTTCTTCTTCATCACAGTGATAAGTCCACATCATGATTGCTTTTCATTCTCTTTGTCAACAGCAATATATGTATTTATCACACTTGTGCTGAGTTCATTATAGGTGCTGCAGTCAGGTCCACATTACTGGTAGAAATCACCCAACCAAAAGAAGCTTGTGGGAAAAAGAGGTTTATTTTGCCTTACAGGCTTGAAGGGAAGCTCCACAATGGCAGGGAAAATGATGGCATGAGCAGAAGGTGTACATCACCCCCTGACCTACATAAGGTGGACGATAGGAACAGGAGAGTGTGTCAAACACTGGCATGGGGAAACTAGCTACAATACCCATAAGCCAGCCCCCAACAATACACTCCCTCCACAGGGCATTAATTCCCAAATCACCATCATCTGGAAAACTAACATTCAGAACACCTAAGTTTATGTGGGACACCTGAATCAAACCACCACATTCTGCCCCTGGCCCCATAAACCAATATGTATACATGATATAAAATATAATGTATTCAGTCCAACTTAAAAGCCACCATGGTTTTTATCAATCCCATTGATGTTCATATATCCCCATAGTCCAAAGTCTTTTAACTTAGCCATAATAACAAAAAAGTCCCCCAAACCCATAGTGACATAGAATTAACATTCACACTGCAAAAAATGGCATTGGGCATATCAAAGATATATTCAAGCAATACGTTTAAATAGGGCAAATATCCAACTCTGTAGTTCCAAGTCCAACAAATCTAGCTAATGACAAACCTCCAAGTCCACTAATTCTAACCAGCAACAAGTCTCTGGAATTCCAATTCTGCCTCTCCAGTTAGGCTACTCACGGTCCTGGAAAACTTCATCAGGGTTGGCAGCTTTCCTTAGGAGCCATCTCATGGTCCTGGCATCTCCAATGGGTCTCCACTGCAATGCATGGTTCATCCTCATGGCTCCATAGGGTCTCTATGCAGGCAACCACCAAACCTGCTACACACTGACCATAGCCATTTCCAAAAATACAAGAGCATGTTGAAAACTCAATGACCCTCTCTTTCCTGCATTTCTTTGTACTTCACAATACCAGGTAGGGTGCCAATTTGTTAATTCAAGGAAGAATAAAGCAGAATTTGAAGAACAGGACACCTCTTGAACACTCGGGTCCCTAAAAAAGAGTTGACATTCTTCCTATTGCCCCGGTGCAGGTCAGCTATCAGAGTCTCAAAGGTTGTAATTGCTCAATAGCAGCTGAATAAGCAACAGTTCACCCAAAGATTTTTCTTTCTGTGCCATATCCCTCTGCTCACACCAGTTAATTCTACACAAAGCAATCCTGTACAACTTCTCAGGACACGGGTATAAGAGCAAGCTTCTCACACAAACTGCTAGCCCAGTCCAGGCAAAACTCTTTCTCACCCTCATAAGCCAAACCTCACAGTCCATAGTTCTTACTGCATTCAGGTCTTACAGCTCTAACCAGAATAGTCAATCAAGGTGTACTTACAGCACTGCAAGGCAGCTTTTAGGCCAAGGTTTCAAATCCTTCCACATTCTTCTTGAAAATCAGCTCCAAAAGGTCAAATTCACATGGTCAGGTGTCTAGCAACCATTCCTCGGTACCATTTACTATTGCAGTCAGGTTCACACTGATGGTAGAAATCACCCAACCAAGAGCAGCTTGTGGGGAAAAGAGGTTTATTTTGGCTTACAGCCTTGAGGGGACCCTCAATGATGGCAGTGAAAATGATGGCATGAGCAGAGGGTGGGCATCATCCCCTGACCCACATAAGGTGGATAATAGCAACAGGAGAGTGTGCCAAACACTGGCTATAACACCCATAAGCCTGCCCCCACCAATACACTCCCTCCAAGAGGCGTTAATTCCATCAGCTGAGAATCTAGGTTTCTGAACACCTAAGCTTATCTGGGACACCTGAATCAAACCACCACAATGGGATCTTTGAATCTTGCATTGATGGAGGGTCCACACAGCATAATCAAGCCCATGCTGGAGTCGCACACTGATGACGCATGGTATGTTACACACGTAGTGCGCATGGCCCCACCCTCTGTTGTCAAGGAGAGTACTACCTTGAGTGACATGTGGGCCAAATTTTGCCCAGAGATCAATGTAGTATTTCTGGAATCACAGTGGGTTGAGACACACTCAAAGGCGGTATTTGGCATTAAAATCTGCACTTTCTAATGTCATTTTCCTATAGAAGACAGTAATATAGGCAGGAAAGTAGGAACAAATGTAAGATAAAACTTCCTTATCAAACTACATTGCTTAAAGGGAAGAGCACTACCTTATTTTTTTTTTAAATTTTTTTTGTTCATTTTTTATTTATTTATTTGAGAGCGACAGACATAGAGAGAAAGACAGATGGAGAGAGAGAGAGAGAATGGGCGCACCAGGGCTTCCAGCCACTGCAAACGAACTCCAGACGCGTGCGCCCCCTTGTGCATCTGGCTAACGTGGGACCTGGGGAACCGAGCCTCGAACCAGGGTCCTTAGGCTTCACAGGCAAGCGCTTAACCACTAAGCCATCTCTCCAGCCCCACTACCTTATTTTTAAATAGCAGTACATACTCAGTCTTGCTTGACCCTAATGTTCACATTTGTCTCTGCAAGAATGAAAATGTCATTTCTCCAGATAGCCTTTATATGTCCACACTGAGTTATTTTCTATAGAAAGGAAATCTACCAAATCTGATTATGAGCAATTGTGAAAATGGAGCTAAATTACAAGTTGGAAATCATACGCTGCATAACATTTTCAAAGTCATTGTACTTTCTTATGTTTCCAACCCATTTGTATCATCTTTCTATAACAGAGGTAACACATGGTCAGTCTAAAGGCAGGAAGCTGGTCTGAATCACAGTAATAATTAGGACCAATGCACAGACATGAGACATGACATAGTAAGATATATTCAAAAGATAAATATCAACAAGAAGAGACTGAAACAGCAAAGATAATGACCAAGAAGTTATGTAACTGTTAAAACTAACTAACAATGTCAAAGGAAAGATAGTTATATTAGTTTCACATTGAAGACATATACAAGCCTGACATTGAAAAAAGAAAGTTTGAGAGATAGAAACTAACATTTTTTAACACACATCTACAGAACATTTCATCCGAAATCTATGGAATAAAAATTCCTCTCAGCAGTTCATGAAACCTTCTCAGAAACTGACTATATATAAGGACTCAAAGCAAGTCTCCACACATTTAGGAAAATTGAGATAACTCCTTGTATTATACCCAACAACAGTGCAATAAAGCTAGAAATTTTAAAAAAAGCAAGAATTGCACAAATTCATGGAGATTGAACAATATAATATTGAGCATTGAATGGGTGCTTGAAGAAATCAGAACAAAATCAAAAATTTCCTAGAACTGAGTGAAAATTAAAACACAACATATGAAAACCTATGAGACACAATGAAGGCAGTCCTGAGGAGAAAGTTTTATCTCTAAATGCTTGCCTTGCAAAAATAGAGAGATGTAAAATAAATAACTTAATGATTTATCTTAAGGTGGTAGAAAAATAAAAACAATCCAAATTTAAAGTACCAGATATAATAAGAAATAATTAAGTTCAGCGTTGTAATCAATAAATTAGAAGCAAAGAAAATAATTTTAAAAATAAAGAGCTGGTTTTACAAAAAAATAAGAAAGAAAAAACTAAACAAGATTGATAAGCTTCTAGCCAAATTGGCCAAAATAAAGAGAAAGAAGACTCTACTCTGTACAATTTGAGATGAAAAATAAAATATTATAATAGATACCAATGAATTTGAGAGAATCATAAGTTCGTATTTCATACTTCAAATCATATCTTCATATCTCCTCCAATTGGAAAATTGGAAGAAATGGATGCATTTCTTAAGACATGATTTATAAAAGTTAAGCCCAAAGGAAATAAGTAATGTAAATAGAGCTACAACATCTAATGAAATTGAGATATAATTCAAAACAACCTAACTAAATAAAATCCATCCCAAATGGACTCAATGCTTAATTCTGCCATACCTTTACAGAAGAAGTAAAACCATTTCTCAAACTATTGCATGTAATTGAAATGGACGGAATGCTCCCCAACTCCTTCTGTGAAGCCATCATTACATTAACAACAAAATCAGAAAGAGGAATAACAACAAAGTAAAAGTATAGGTCAATATTCTTGATAAAACCAGACACATCAATCCTCAACAAAATTCTTCTAAATCAAATCCAAGAACACAAAGATGTTGGTCTGGACTAAGCAGGTTTCATTCCAGGGACATAGATGGTTAAACATGCGGAAATTGATAAATGGAATGCATCATATGGACTTAAGTAGAGATATAGCACAATTATCTCAAAAGTGCATAAATGGCCTTTTACAAAATATAGCTCTTCGTGATAGCAACACTGTAGAGACTGGAGATGGAAAGATCATACCTCAGCATACAGCCTAAAGCCAGTATCATGCTAAATGTGGAAGAACTTAAAGCATTCCCACAGAGTTCTAGGACAATACAGGGGTGTCCACTTTCCCACTGCTATGGACCATGGTACTTGAAGTCTTAGCTAGAGTGACAAGACAAGAGAAAGTAATAAATAGGATAGAAGTCAGAAAGGAAGAAAGCAGGCTGGCCTTATTTGAAGAATATGAGATTCTTTACTTAAGAGACACTTAAAGACACGACCACAGAAATTTTGGAGCTGATACTTTCAGTAAAATGATAGCATATAAAAATTGCATAAGCATCAGTACCTTTCATAGATGCCACATAAATTATACTGAGAAAGAAATCAGAGAAAGCCATATTTATAATAGACACAAAAATTAAATATCTTGAAACAGTCCTAACCAAAAGGTGAGACTTTAATAATGAAAATATGAAAACACTGATAAAAGCAATTGAGGGAGACATCAGAAGAGGAAAGATCTCTCATGCTTAGGGATAGCCAAAAGTTCCTGAGCAAAAGAATACTGCTGGTGATATCACCATTCCTGTTTTGGATGTAACCAAAAGTTATAGTAAGAGAAACAGCATGGAACTGGTACAAAAACAGACCCTTAGATAAATGAAATCAATCCAGAAACAAGCTCTACTAACTATGGCACTAGGTCTTTGACCAAGAGGCCAAAACACAATGGAGAAAACATAGCATTTTCAACAAATGGTGCTGGAGATCTAGGCATAGCTAGATACCTAACAATGAATCTAGAACCTCTTCTTGCATGCTGCACAATAGTTAATTCCAAATTGATCGTGTATTGAAATAAATGACCAAAAATAAAAAAAAAAAAAATCTAGAATGACTAGAGGAAAAAAGTAGAGAGGACACTTCAAGAAATACAAAAAGGAAGGACTTTCTGAATCTATAACATAAAAAAAAATTCAAAACACTAAGCAAGGAAAACATCATTCAAAGCCTGGAGAGATGGCTAAGTGCTTAAAGGCACTTGCTTGCAAAGCCTGATGGCTCTAGTTTGATTCCCCAGTACCCATATAAAGCCATATACACAAATGTATCTGGAGTTTGTTTGCAGTATACTTAAATAATCAATCAACCCAGTCAAAATATAGGGCAGGAAATTGAAATAGAGTCCTTCAAGTAAGAAATACAAATGACCAATAGGCACCTAAAAAGTTTTCCATATCTTTAGTTACCAGAGAAATGCAAATTAAATGTACGTTGAAATCCATTTCACTGTGGTCCAAATGGCTATGGCCAATCTCAAATTATAACAAATGCTGGTGAGAAAAGAGGAACACTCATTCACTATTAGTGGGCTTGTATACTTTTACAGCTACTATATAAGTTAGTATGGAGGTTTCTCCAAACATATATGATCCAAACAAACCACACGTGGGCATATAATATAAAAACTTTATACTTTACAGTAGAGATACCTGCTCAGATATATTTTTTGTTGTTCTACTAACAATAGCTAGGAAATGGAATTGGCCCAGATGCCCATCAAGTGAGAAATGGAAGTCATGATACATATGCACAATGGAATTCTATTCAGTGGTAAGGAAAAATGAAAGTATGAAATGTGCAATAAAATGGAAAAAAATAAAATAAAATAAAATAAAAAGAAATACACTGTGAGGTCACTCAGCTACAGAAAGACAAGCCCTGCATGTTCTTTCTCTCATAGAGCCTAAAGCAGAGTATTTTGATTTGTTAATTTTGCAGTAAGCATGAGTACTTCTGGTCACAAAGCTAGAATGAGGTTGGAGAGAAAATTAGAGCGGGATTAGATGAGACAATAGACACAAAAGGCAAGTAGTAGAACAGAATGTGTAGGAAATTCTAGAATGTTACAGGGGGAAAGAAAAGTGGCAGTGTGGGAATACACAAAACAACAGATAGTATGAATAATCTATGAAAACCTATTTTGTTATTAGCTATTTATTTTTAAAAAAAGAGAGAATTTTGTCACAAGTACTCTTCTGGGGAGGAGAAAGCCTTACCCTAAAGTGATAGGCTTTTGCTGGCAAATCTCTGTAAGAAAAGGGTCATCCCTCTCTAGTAAACTTTTGGTGGGGGAAGCCCACCAGGCCTCCAAAACCTTGCAGGCAACTGACAAACTATTTGGTTGACTAACATAACTAGATGGCAAGAAACTGTTGCTGAAGACACCACAGGCTGCCAGTGCATGACACTGAAAATTCAAGCTGGAACTGAAATATAAGTCATCCCCCTGATGGCTAGCAGCCATAATGATGGCAAACACTATGAGAGCTCCATTGGGATAAAAGTCATCAGTATTGTGTAAAAACAGCAGGTCATATCAGCTACAAATGAACAGACAAGATGTACTCACTGACTCAATAGTGGCAACATAAATTATGAAGTTAATCTGATTAAATATGAGGCCAACTCCATGTCTGGTACTGAGAATCAATCCTGTAGCTTAGAAGGCCATAGAATGGAGAGAGGAGCTTCCACCTTTCTACTGGCTAAAGAGGTAATGGCCATCAAAAGTCATCTCAATGTATACATTTATCCCATTTGATCAATTATGCTCTTAATCTTGGATAAAAAAAAAAAAAACCTTGCTTTTTACAAATGGTGGCAAATACCAGAGAAACCCAAGATCCATCAAAATGAGAAGGGAAAGCTGAGTGTCTATCACTAGAAAGGTCATTTTTATCATACCCCCAGGGGCCCAGAAATATTATACAAGAAATTGCCAACTAAACGTGTGCTGATATCATGGCTAGCCAGACAACTTTCTCCATGAAGATGGTAATAGACACTGAAGCAATTCAAATTCAAACAGAAAACATGATTTTGCCAGATCCCAAGAGGAAAGGAAATTTCTAACAAGCCCGCCAAGGCTCAGGGAACATTGCTGAAAAATAGGCAGAAAGAATTCAAGAGCCATATGGGACAAGTTGTACTCTGAGGTATTGTTTTCCCCATACCAGCCAGCTGGTATATTCATGACCCCATAGTGATTATGCTTACCCTCACTGACATGTGCCCTCAGTGGAACTGAGACAACAAGGGAGGATAACTCAATGGGAATTTAACCAATTTGCAGTACAGAATAAAGTTCCTAATAAAATTTAAAATAGGGCTGGAGAGAGGGCTTAGTGATTAAGCACTTGCCTGTGAAGCCTAAGGACCCCAGTTCGAGGCTCAATTCCTCAGGACCCACATTAGACAGATGCACAAGCATTTGGAATTCATTTGCAGTGGCTAGAGGCCCTGGTGTGCCCATTCTCTCTCTCTCTATCTCCCTATCTGCCTCTTTCTCTTTCTGTCTGTCACTCTCAAATAAATAAATAAAAATAAACAAAAAAGAAAAAAAAGTAAAATATTAGAACTATATATAGACAAATAGCAAATTATTAAAAATATCTGTGTAAGTATGCCTACAGATTTTTAAGTTTTCTAATTGTGTGTATTAATCAAACAGATTTGAAATAAAAACTATTTTAAGATGTAACTGCTTTTTATTTTTTATTTACTTATTTGCAAGCAGAGAGAGAGAGAAGAGAGACAGAGAGAATGAGAATGGGCAGGCCAGGGCCTCTAGCCACTGCAAACAAACCTCCCTTCATGTACCATGCTGCGCATCTGAGTGTCAATGGCACTGGAGAATTGAACCCAGGCTGTTAGGCTTTGCTGGCAAGCACCTTAACTGGTGAACCATCTACCCAGCCCTGAAACTACTTTTTCATAATATTAAATTAATCTATTTATTACTTTTAGTCATAGGATGATAATTATGAGGTTCAGAAAGACTAAAATAATGATAGTCTAAGCAGCTCTCTGTGCTTCTGTTTGTAACAACAAAGCCCTGAATGAAAAGGGGAAGAAATAAATACAATTCGGCTGTTTTTCTGAAAAAGAGTAACTTAGGTAAATTTGTTTCTTTTCACAACAGAATGATAAGCAACAGAAAAAGAAGCTACCTGGATAAAAATAATAATAATAATAATAATAATAATAATAATAATAATAATAATAATTGAGCTGGGCACAGTGGTACACACCTTTAATCCCAGCACATGAGAGGCAGAGGTAGGAGGATTGTTTTGAGTTTGAGGCCACCCTGAGAGTACATAGTGAATTCCAGGTCAGTCTGAAGGCCCTACCTTAAAAAACCAAAATAAAATAAAATAATTGAAATTAATAAACTGATTGAAGCAAAATAGTTTGGGACTAAAATATTTGCAGAGAAAAAGTCTACTATAATCCAAAAAGACAGGGCTGGAGAGATGGCTTAGTGGTTAAGCACTTGCTTGTGAAGCCTAAGGACCCTGGTTCTAGGCTTGATTCCCCAGGACCCATCTTAGCCAGATGCACAAGGGGGCACACACAGCTGGAGTTCGTTTGCAGTGGCTGGAGGCCCTGGCGTGCCCATTCTTTCTATATATCTGCCTCTTTCTCTGTCTGTCACTCTCAAATAAGTTAATGAAAATAAACAAAAAAATTTAAAAAGGCTAAAATATTAGAAGCAGAATGGTGTTTTTCTAAACTATACTATACCAGAAGGTATATGATCACACTTGAATATCCAGGGGAATGAATTAAATTTGTACAATACAAATCCTAAAATTACATTAAAATAAAAATCAAATTGCTTTAGCAAATAGGTCAACAAAAGATAATAAAGGAGACTTTTAAGAATAACAAACAAATAATCAAAGGTAATAGAAAAATAACAGTATAAAAAAGATGAGGTTCAATAATAATAACATAAATAATGTTATATTCCAATTAAAAGCAATTGATATTGACAGAACAAGTTATGAAACCATTTAAATATTAAGAAAAGAATATATATTAAGAAGTAGTATATGAAAATAAAGGATGAAAGATATTTCATACTTACACTAACTAAAGTAAAGATGGGTATCCTCTATTAATATTAAACAAAGTTGATTTCAGTGTAAAATATGTTACTGAGTATATGACTGCTGGTTATTTCCTATAGAAGGAAACTTTTATGACTTTAACAGATCTAAAAGTTCAGAATCCACATCTATTACAGCATTAAGAAGATTTCAGTAATCTTTCCAAGTAATCAATAGCAATGCAAAAGATGCAAATGCCATTATTGATCAAATTAATTGACATTCATGTTAAAGTCCACATAACATTAGTGGATACAAGTTCCTTTAAGTGCATGCACATAAGAACTATCACCAAAAAGAAAATATTCTTGATCTCAAAACACATCTTAAGGTCTGGAGAGATTAAAGAGGTTAAAGTGCTTGCCTACAAAGCACAAATGACAGGTATTCAGTTTCCCAGTACCCATGTAAAACCAGATACACAAAGTGGTGCATGTGCCTGGAGTTCTTTTGCAGTGACTACAGGCCCTGGTGTGCCCATTCTCCTCCCACCTCTAAACCCTCTGTGCTTGCAAATAAATAAATAAATATTTTAAAAATACATCTTAGACAATTTAACCAGATCCAAGCCATACAATCCACATTCTCTAATAACAACGTATATATTGTTATAGTTTGACAAAATATTTATAAACATTTAAAATAATATATACCTTATAAAACAAGTTACATTAAACAGGAAGCACTTTTGTTTGCATAACCTCAAGATTAATCCATACTTAAAGTGTTATGTACCTGAAAGAGCATGTTCTCTTCTCTTCAGCGCTGCTTCCCTCTGCTGTTCAGGTGGCTTCTAGAACACTCTTCAGCCATCCACTGCACACAAATCTCAAAGATCATGGAACTCGCACTGTACAGCACTATGTTCTGGCATGAAAGATGTAAAAGATGGACAAGAAAGTTACTATGAAAAGATCCTAAGGAAAGTCACTGGTTATATAAGAAGTCCACACAGGGGGGCTGGAGAGATGGCTTAGCGGTTAAACGCTCGCCTGTGAAGCCTAAGGACCCCGGTTCGAGGCTCGGTTCCCCAGGTCCCACGTTAGCCAGATGCACAAGGGGGCACATGCGTCTGAAGTTCATTTGCAGAGGCTGGAAGCCCTGGCGCGCCCATTCTCTCTCTCTCTCCCTCTATCTAGCTTTCTCTCTGTCTCTGTCGCTCTCAAATAAATAAATAAAATATTAAAAAAAAGAAGTCCACACAGCTATATTAAGCATCAAGATATACTGAACTAAATAATCCACAAGAATAGACATAGAGCAGAAATCAGTCAATTAAAAAACAGATTATTATTTACCAGAAAATATAATTAGAAGAAAATGGAGACAAAGCCACAGAGACAAAGAAGATTAAGAGGAATATATGTAGAAACAAAAGTGGTAGCAAGAGATAACTCTATGGTCATTTGAATTGTTGCAGGAATGGCAACCTGACTGCATGTTGAGATTACTACAGAACGCAAGGAGAGGTGGAAAGTACCTCAATATAATACAGGCTGTTAAAAAGAATCCCACAGCCACCATTATAGGAAAAGAGAAACGAAGATCATTTTCACTAAATTAGGAATGAGATGAGGTTGCCCACTTTCCCTGCTTCTATTCAAAAGCCTACACAGCAAAAAGCAAAGAAGACACAAGTGGAAGAAAAATAAAAAATAAGTCAAACAGTACTTATTAGCAGATAAGGCATTTCCATAATTAAAAGACCCTTCAGGATCTATCAGAAAATGCATGGATATAGTAAACATTTTCACTAAACTTGAAGGATATAAAATCTACATCCAAATATTAACAGCTCTCATATATACCAATCATGAGCTCACAGAAAAAGAAAATGAGAAATACATCCCACTCACAGTAGTTGCAAAAAAAAAAAAAAAATGTAACTATACACCTCACCAAATACTTTAAAGATGTCCATAATGAAAACTTCATGCCATGCATGGTGGCACATGCCTTTAATCCCAGAACCCTGGAGGCAGAGGGTAGATTGCCGTGAGTTTGAGGCTACATAGTGAATTTCAAGTCAGCCTAGGTTAGAGTGACACCCTACCCCCACCCAAAAACAAAACAACAACAACAACAACAAAAAAAAAAACCATAATACTTAAAAAAAAGGAAATTAGAAAATATAGCAGATGATGGAAAGAGCTTTCATGCTCCAGGATTAATAGAATTAATATTGTAAAAATGGGTATGCACCAGAGGAAATCTACAGATTTAATCTGATCTTTATCAAAGTGCCAATGACTCTCTTCACTAAACTGAAAAAAAAAAAAAAATCCATGAATGTAAGGAGACAAAAATGATCACAAATAGTCAATTCAATCCTAAAGAGAAAAACACAACTGGGAATATCACAGTACGTGACCTCAAATGCACTGTATGTAGAATAATGACAAAGGCAGCATGATGCTGACACCAACACATAGACCCGTGGAATCGAGGACCCAGAAATAAATGCACACATTTATGACCGCTGAATTTTTGATTCATTCAGCCCACAGAAAGAACTGCTTATAGAACCTTTAATCCCATATCCACAGGGAACCAAATTGCACCTGAGATAAGCCATTGAAGTGACAAGAATGTTCTACAGAATTCTGTCTTCCTGGAATGGCCAATGAGCAGACTTAATCTGCCTTACTTGTGGTTGTACCATTTCAAACTGTAACTAGAGGTGAGGAAGAAAGGACAATAGCCCACATAAATATTATGAGTAATAACTCACTCATATCATTTGTGACTTTGTTTTGTTCTATTTCTTCTTATTTTGCTGCACTTTTTATTATTATTTTGTTGCACTGTTTTGCGCTATAGAGACTGGTTTTCTTTTTATCCTATTTCTACTTATATTTCTTATTTTAGAATTACTAGTTTGGAGTTTGCAGTATTTTTTATTAGTTATGTACAAAATGTGTATATAGCCAGGTTGGTACCATCATTAGCTTCCTCCCTGTCCTCCCCTCTCTGAAGGGAACCTCCTATTTGGGGAATATAGGTAGTGCATTGTGGGATAACCCAGCAGTTATGGGGAAGAGGCAATGTGACTGTACAGTGTTTTCATTCCTTTTTATTATTGATGCTCCAGTTCAGTATTTCATTTCTTGTTTGACAGATGTCAGTGCCCTAATAATTAAAACACTACTGTTATTAATACCTGGCATTTTATATATTAACTACTAATCTATTTATTTCATATTTCAAAACTCTACTCTGCCAAAATAAACATTAATGACTGACCCTCACTCTTCTACACTCCCAAAAATCTACTTCTGTGCATTTTTATAATTATAATAGTTCTCATTGTACCTTGTAAACCTCCAATTCATATACTTAACTCCTTTTCCAAGATCCCTGCACTACAAATAACCTGTTGTGATGCCCACACAAGTGCAGTAGTGGCACACAGCCATGGAGGGGAACCAACTGCTCTTGATTTGGCTAACTGAGCCCCTCAGTGGTATGGGACCCATAGCTGGAGCTGGGAAACAAGTCACAAACATATCCAAACATAAGCCCACTCTCCAATATCAAGCTACCGTCTATCATGGGCTACAAGAGGGCCTACACCTATTAAACTCCCTATAAAAAAAAGTAAGCATTGTCTCATTTGTCTTGGTGCTAACTTACTCTCCTTTGGAGAATCTGCTTCTCTTTTTCAGATAGATGCAGATCCTAAGGAGAGAGCCACCCCATCATACCTCAAAAGGGCCCTAGCTGAAACTAAGGAAAATTGGTGGAACAAGCAAGGGTGCTGATTTCCTGATGAACCCATACAAGCACAAGGGGAAGGAGACCAACACAGAGAAAAATTAACTCCTACCAAATCAGAGAGCCAGAGCCTCAGAGGCCCCCAACACCTCAGTACTGAAGCAGACCAGAAATGAACCCAACATGGCTCAGGGAAATTTTGTGGAAGAAGGGGCGGAAAGAATGTCAGAGCCACATGTTGGGTCATGATATACAGAGACTTTTATCTTACCCATAACTGTGGACTAACTCCACAATGCAGGACCCATATACCTCAACAAGGAGGGGCCAATGGAGAGGGGGTAGGTCACCGATGAGCCTAATAATGGTACCAAACTGCCTGTATTTGCTGAATAAGAAACTAATAAAAAATAAATAAATATTTAAAAATTTAAAAAAAATAAATAAATTGTGAAAAAAAAAGATCCCTGCACTCTCCTCATCCTTTCCTCCCTGCACAACACAAAAAAAAGGCAACTATTTTCTCTAAAAAAATCCGGAAACCACCCCATTTCCATGTGATATGCTAATGACAGGCTGTAGAGCAAAGGTAGCAGGACAATAAAACCAAAGTTCCTCCTGCAGCTGAGCAAAGGAAAGCTACCAACAAGTCAGCAGAAGTCACCCCTGCGCCCACCCCCTAAGCTGCTGAAAGAAACACAGTCCCTAATGAAATTAAAAGAGCATACACAAGACAAAAGAAACATCCAAACAGACCTGGAAAAACAGTAATAAAGAAAATACCAGGAAAGACTTGTTTCCAAAAGACTAAAACACAAAATAGAAGAAACACAGGAAGCTGAGGACAAGAAGACACTACAGCTCCCTGCCAGCCTCTCAACTCTCCCTTAATGGGAGTTCAAAGCAAGATAGCTGAGATGTCCAAGAAAGAATTTAGTGCTGCATCTCTAAAAACAGCAGTCACCATCTGGACACCTCAAATAAGCTGATGAGTGATCTAAAAAAAATACATTAAAGACTTCAACAAGGAAGTCTCCAAAATGAATGAAACAGTGAACAAATTGGAGAAAAAGAAAAGTTACATATATGAAAGAAAACTTCAGCAAGGAAATTGAAATGCTGACAAAGAATCAAAAAGAATATGTGGAAAAGAAAGTAATGATAACCAAATAAAAAACAGATCAGAAGTTTTTGGCAGCAAAAATATCATGCAGGCAGAAGAACTAATTTCAGAAATAGAAGTCACAGTCTAGACAAGAATACTCATGGGCACATATAAAGAAAAATAAATTAGGGCTGGAGAAATGGTGTAGCGGTTAAGCGCTTGCCTGTGAAGCCTAAGGACCCCCCCGGTTCCAGGCTCGGTTCCCCAGGTCCCACGTTAGCCAGATGCACAAGGGGGCGCACGCGTCTGGAGTTCGTTTGCAGAGGCTGGAAGCCCTGGCATGCCCATTCTCTCTCTCTCCCTCTACCTGTCTTTGTGTGTCTGTCGCTCTCAAATAAATTTAAAAAAAAAATTAAATAACATGATCAGTATTTCCAAGGACTTCACAATGTTGGTCATTATCATCACAGAATGGACACAATTTGGAGCCTATCAATATTAACTCTTCTTTCAATTAATGAATCATATCAAAATGTAAATGTTATATTCTGTGCTATAAGATAGCAATGTGTGACAACCACTGTGAAGTCATAAACACCAGTTAGATCACGTCTGGAGGACAGTATTCCTTTATTTCTTTTCCTTTTCTTTTTTTGCTCTACACCATCATTTTTGACAACCTATTGGTGCATATAATGACAGCTGCTGTGAGGACTTGAATACAATGACCACTTTATGTCTAGGAGACAGCATTACAAAGCACTCCTCCCCATCCTTTGGCTCTTAATTTTTTTGTGCCATCTCTTCCACCATAGTCCCTGCCTAATTGGAGGATATGATAGAGATGTTTCATTAAGGGCTGGGTACTTAACAGTCACTTCTCCATACCACTTTGATGACTTTTTCCAGGCCTATTTGGATGTTTCTTTTGTCTCATGCATGCTTTTTTAATTTCACTAGGAACTGTGTTTCTTTCAGGAGATTAGAGGGAAAGACCAGTGGTGACTTCTATTGATTTGTTAGTAGATTTCCTTTGCTCAGATGCAGTCACTACTGGAGTCACTGACATCTGAAAAGAAAGAGTTCCCTAAGCAAAAATAAGAGTATAATTATACTATAAACACACACACAGACACACACAGACACACACACACACACACACACACACACACACACACAAACACACACACACATAGATGTAAGTATTTAGAGGACAATTTGGTATTCATAATACATCCATGTAGTCAAAATGCAGCCAAAAACCAATAGCAACTCCACCCCTAGGATTTGCAATCCTCCCAGACATAAGCAATAAGGTTTTTTTTTTTTTTTGGAAGAGTTATTTATTTATTTATTTATTTATTTATTTATTTATTTATTTGAGAGCGACAGGCACACAGAGAGAAAGACAGATAGAGGGAGAGAGAGAGAATGGGCGCACCAGGGCTTCCAGCCTCTGCAAACGAACTCCAGACGCGTGCGCCCCCTTGTGCATCTGGCTAACGTGAGACCTGGGGAACCGAGCCTGGAACCGGGGTCCTTAGGCTTCACAGGCAAGCGCTTAACTGCTAAGCCATCTCTCCAGCCCAGCAATAGGTTTTTGACAAAGTTTTCAGTGTCAGGCAAAATTTTTCTCCTGTAGAGTGGGCCTCAAGTTGAGTTAGGGGGCCATTGTTTACCCTATAGCAGATATCCCACAACTGCAACAGTGGATGAGTAGTGCCTCATGTGTGGTTGTGTAGCTTTCCCAGTCTACTTCCACTGATGACTTTGTTCTTAGAACCTGCATAACTCTTTCCAGTACTCTGACCACTAAATTTCAGAGAGGAGGTTTTTCATGCAGTTTAAACTTGATTCCTCAGTGTGCTGCAACCAAAGCACAGGGTATGTTTAGCCAACAGAGTCTTAACATCTGGTTCAGGTGGGAAACCAAGACCCTGGACAATAGCTTCGATTTGGGAGGAGAGATCTCAGGTGCCTCCCTGACTAATACCGCTCTGGGAGGTATCCCAACCCTGGTACTACAATTTTTCTGTGACAACATATTGATTCTGGGTGTAGCATTCACACCCCACACAAGGTACTTGTGCCTAATCTCCCTTTAAATTGTTTTGCTTGTTTGCTTGTTTGTTTTTTTGAAGTAGGGTCTCACTCACTTGGTCCAAGCTGACCTGGAATTAACTATGTTGTCTCAGGGTAGCCTCGCACTCATGGAACTCCCCCTACCTCTGCCTCCCAAGTACTGGGATTAAAGGCGTTTACCACCATGCCCAGCTCTCTCTTTTAATTTTGATGACAGTGTCACTGTAGGTCAAGCTGACCTGGAACACACTCTTACCTCCAGGATGGCCTCCAACTCTTGTTGATCCTCCTAACTCAGCATCCTTATTGCTGGGATTAGAGGCATGCACCACCATGTCCAGCTCTTTTTCTAACTCATATACTTATTTTTAATTAGCTACAAAAATAGGTTTTTGTATGGGTTAGTAATAAGCACTTTAGTTTTGATTAAACCACCTCTTACCCCATTTAGACGATTCCCTTCCTGTATTTCTCCCTTCTACTTAATTACTTATCTATTACCCGTTTCCCTTAAGCCCTATCGTCTCATTACTTCCTCATGTTCCTTTGCTAGCTTCTTGACTTTTACTACTGACTTTTACTCAAATTCACACACAAATCTAAAATTTTGAAGCTAGGATCCACATATGTGAGAAACCATGTGACATTTGACTTTCTGCTATGCTTCTTACATGCTTTCTGCCCCCTCCTCTGTAAAGTTTCCTGAACCTTGGAGGTGGGGGGTGTGATAAAGATGTATATCTCATTTAGTGCTGAGCTCTGAACAACCTCTTCCTATCAGCTTTGATGAGTTTTGAGTGTCCTCAGTACCTTGAGCCATCTCCACACGAGAGCTTATCCAGCTATCAGTGAGAGCAGCTCTACTATTCATTTTTCATCCTCCTCTACATTGATAGTGATAAGGCAGAGATGACCTGTCCAGTGCTAATCACTGGACTTTCTCTTCTCATCTCTTGACAAATGTTGGTTCTCCCCACTATCCATTGCTATCTGTAAAAACAAAACAAGCTTCTCTAACCAAAGTGGTCTCAGTATTAATCAATGGTCATAAATGTATACAATTATAAAGAGATTTGATGGATGCAAGATATCAATCTAAGCACAGTATACTGGCAGCTTCTTTTAGGGGCTAACATCTTTCAAGACATAGGCTTTTGACTTAGTTTTCCTGCCACTAAACAGAACTTGAATTCAATCTGGTAGCAGTTGGCTATTTCCACAACTTACTTCCACCAGAGCACCAGCAGGCATATAGTGTCTAGCCGATTGATTGTGCAGCACACAGGATTCACAGCTTGAGACTATTTTCTCCCCCGGCAGCCTGCCAGCAGGGAGATGGCTTCCAGCTCAGCTTGATTTCCCTGTGTCCTGTGATGAAGGCATGGGCTGTCTTGAACAGCTCATAAAGTGAGATGCCCTATCCATGGGGCAAGGATATACTTGCAACAACCTATGGCTTTAGGGTACATCTTTCTCTCTGCCAGCAGTGTACTCCTCTCTCTCTCTCTCCCTTTCTCCTGTAAAATATGTTTTCATTAATAAAAGTGGGTATCAAAGCCAGACATGGTGGCACACACCTTTAATCCTAGCACTTGGGAAGCAGAGGTATAAGGATCGCAGTGAGTTTGAGGCCACCCTGAGACCACATAGTGAATTCCAGGTCAGTGCATGGGCTAGGGTGAGACACTACTTCAACAAACTAACAACAACAACAAAAGCCAGTAGGTTTTGATAAAACTTAGTCATAGACTTGATTTCCTCTTATCCATTTTCCCTCCTCTGCTCTCTCTTTGTCCCTACCTACTTGGACTTTTATTCTTTTTTTTTTCCTCATTTTTTATTAACATTTACCATGATTATAAAAAATAACCTATGGTAATACCCACTCTTCCCCCTTTATACCCTTTGAAATTCCATTCTCCATCATATCCCCTCCCCATCTCAATCAGTCTCTCTTTTATTTTGATGCCATGATCTTTGCCTCCTCTTATGATGGTCTTGTGTAGGTAGTGTCAGGCACTATGAGGTCATGGATATCCAGGCCATTTTTTGTCTGGAGGGAGCACGTTGTAAGCAGTCCTACCCTGCCTTTGGCTGTTACTTTCTTTCCAACACCACTTCCACATTAGACCCTGAACCTCGGAAGGTGTGATTGAGATGTTACTAAGTACTCCAGTCACTTCTTTATAGTACTATGATACCTTCTGAGTAATCCCAAGGTCACTGCCATCTGAAAAAAAGAGAAGATTCTCTTCCCAAAATGAGAGTAGCATTAATATAAGGGTATGAATATTAAGAAAGGTGCTTACTGGGAAGTTTGATAATCATAGTATATACATTTATCCAGACATCAGCAGATATGATATCCCTGGGGCTCATGACTACTCCTGTTTTAAGTTTTCAGTATCAAGGATGTATTCCTTCCTTGGAGCAGGCCTCTTGCCCAATTGGAGGGCAGTTGGTTTCCACCATGATAGATGTGTCACTATTGTACCAGTTGGCTCATTTGGCCTGGATGGTCAATTACAGGACTTGCTGGGTCCAGTGTTGAGTATCTTCACTGGTGGTATCTTTCTCCCATTGAACTGCATGTAGAATGGATTCGTCCAGCTCTCTGTCAGCTGGTATACATGGAGAATATTATCAGCTCAGTTCCAGAAGGATTTCTCAGTGGCCTTGCAGCTCAAGTATGTGGAGTCTTCAGCAATAGGGTCTTTCTATCTATTCCTGGTGGAAAACCAAGGGTGTTGCCAATGGCCTATAATGTCTTTGGGGCACCAGGGACCTCCTTGGCCAACAACTCACTGGAAGGTATCCCATTCCTGGCACTGAAATTTTTCTAGCAATGATCTACAGCTCCTGAGTATTCCATTGTCCAAAACAACAAGATTCTGTATGATTTATTTATACCCTCTTAGATTTTGATTAGCCTTCCCTCCATATACACAATATCAACCTATTAAGTACCCTCCTCCCTTCCTTTCTCTTCCCTTTATAGGTCTTTTGTTTTTAACTTATTGACCTCTGCTACTGAGTTTTTTTCTTATACAAAAGCCCTATCATTTGTAGCTAGGATCCATATATGAGAGAGAACATGCAGCACTTGGCTTTCTGGGCCTGAGTTACCTCACTTAGTATAATCCTTTCCAGATCCATCCATTTTCCTACAAATTTCATAACTTCATTTTTCTTTACTGCTGAGTACAACTCCACTGACATCTAGGCTGGTTCCTTTTCCCAGCTATTATGAATTGAGCAGCAATAAACATGGTTGAGCATGTACTTCTAAGGAAATGAGATGATTCCTTTGGATATATGCCTAGGAGTGCTATAGCTGGATCATATGGTAGATCAATCTTTAGCTGTTTTAGGAACCACCACACTGATTTCCACAATGGCTGGACCAGATTGTATTCCCACCAACAGTGTAGAAGGGTTCCTCTTTTTCCTCATCCCTGTCAGCATTTATGATTGCTTGTTTGCATGATGCTAGCCAATCTGACAGAAGTGAGATGGAATCTCAGTGTAGTTTTAACCTGCATTTCCCTGATGACTAGGAATGTAGAACATTTTTTAGATGCTATTATGCCATCCATATTTCTTCCTTTGAGAACTCTCTTTAGCTCCATAGCCCATTTTTTTTAATTGGACTGTTTGATTTCTTATTATTTAACTTTTTGAGTTCTTTGTATATCCTAGATATTAATCCTTTATCCGATATATAGCTGGCAAAGATTTTTTTCCCATTCTGTAGGTTGCCTCTGCTTTATTCACAGTGTCCTTTGCAGTACAAAATCTTTGTAACTTCATGAGGTCCCAGTGGTTAATCTTTGGTTTTATTGCCTGAGCGATTGGGGTTATATTCAGAAATTTTTTTTTCCAAGACCAATATGTTGAAGGGTTTCCCCTACTTTTTCCTCTAGTAGTTTCAGAGTTTCCTGTCTGATGTTAAGGTCTTTAATCCATTTGGACTTAATTCTTGTGCATGGAGAGAGAGAAGAATCTATTTTCATCCTTCTACATATATGTATCCAGTTTTCCCAACACCCTTGTTGAAGAAGCTGTCTTTTCTCCAATGAGCATTTTTGGCATTTTTATCGAATATCAGATGGCTATAAGTACTTAGAATTACATCTGGGTCCTCTATTCTGTTCCATTGATCTGCATGTCTGCTTTTTTGCCAGTGCCATGCTGTTTTTGTTACTATGCTCTGTAGTATAGGTTAAAATCAGGAATGGTGGGTGATAACACCAGCCATATTTTTGTTGCTGAGTATTATTTTAGATATTTGATGTTTTTCGTGATTCCAAATGAAATTTTGGATAATTTTTTTTTCTATTTCCGTGAAGAATGTCATTGGAATTTTCATGGGGATTGCATTAAATGTACAGATTGCTTTAGTTAAGACTGCCATTTTAACAATATTGATTCTTCCAATCCAGGAACAAGGGATGTTTTTCCATTACCTACTGTCCTCTGCAAATTCTGAGTGTTTTATAGTTTTTTTTTTAATATTTTTATTTATTTATTTTAGAGTGACAGACAGAGAGAAAGAGGAAGATAGAGAGAGAGAGAATGGGCACCCCAGGGCCTCCAGCCGCTGCAAACTCCAGACGCGTGCGCCCCCTTGTGCATCTGGTTAACGTGGGTCCTTGGGAATCGAGCCTCAAACTGGGGTCCTTAGTCCTTAGGCTTCACAGGCAAGTGTTTAACTGCTAAGCCATCTCTCCAGCCCTGTTTTATAGTTTTAATTGTGGAAGTCATTTCCTTCCTTGGTTAGGTTTATTCCAAGGTACTTTATTTTCTTTGATGCAATTGTGAATGGGAATGATTCTCTGATATCATTCTCTGTGTGTTTTTTAAATTTTTTTTAATTAATTACTTTTGTATTCAGCAAATATGGTCAGTTTGGAACCATTATTAGGCTCATCTGTGATCTACCCCCTCCACATTGGGCCCTCCTTGTTGAGGTAAATGGGTCATGAATTGTGGAGTTAGCCCACAGTTATGGGTAAGATAAATGTCTCTGCATATCATGACCCAACATGTGACTCTGACATACTTTCTGCCCCTTCTTCCACCAAATTTCCCTGAGCCATGATTGGTTCATTTTTGGTCAGCTTCAGTTCTGAGGTGTGGGGGGCCTCTGAGGCGCAGGCTCTCTGATTTGGTAAGAGTTGATTTTTCTCTTTGTTGATCTCCTTCCCCTTTGTGCTGGTATCTGGTTCATCAGGAAAACAGCACCCTTGCTTATTTTGCCAATTTTCCTTAGTTTCAGCCAGGGCCCTTCTGAGGTATGATGGGGTGGCTCTCTCCTTAGGATCTACATCTATCTGAAAAAGAGAAGCAGATTGTCCAATGGAGAGTAATTTAGTTCCAGGAAATTAGATAACCCTTACTTCTTTTTTTATAGAGAATTTATTAGGTGTATGCCCTCTTGTAGCCCATGACAGACGTTAGCTTGATATGGGAGAGTGGGCTAATGTTTGGATATGGTTCTGACATGTTTCCTAGCTCCAGCTAAGGGTTCCATACCACTGAGGGGATCAGTTAGCCAAATAAAGATCAGTTGGTTCCCCACCGTGGCTGTGTGTCACTATTGTACTTGTGTGTGCATCACAACAGGTTATTTGCTGCTAAGTAGGTTAGACCATGAGTTACTTGGACAGATATTGGTCATTTCCCCCATTCACCCATGTAGCACCTTCTGGCACTAGATGCGCTGACTTTCTGGGGACTGACTCTCTTCTAGCTTCCAGCCATGCCATTCAGTTTTACCTGTGAACTGCATATGGTGTCTTCAGCATTAGGGTGTTACTACTAATCTTTGGTGGGTCATCAAGTGCTCTGATAGAAATCTGTCTGTCTTTTCGGAAACCTTGTAGGTCTCTCTGATCAAATGCTCATTGTGGATGATAGCCCCATGCTGGTACTTGGAGTTACAGGTCAGTGTCCACTAAGAAATTGATGAAAGAGATAACTAATATACAAGACTTAAAGAGAAGAGAGAGAGAGAGAGAGAGACAAAGGAAGAGGGAGGGAGCAAAGATGTAGAAGATTAAGTTTATTCTTGATCCTACATGCTCCAGTGTCTTGTGGTTCTGGTGTTCCCTGTAAGGGACTGGTGAAGGTTCAGCCATTTGGTCTACATTTTAGGAAGTAGATTTTTTATGGTACAATTGCCATTGGGGTCTAGATTTGTGTTTTCCACTCCTTCATTGCCCTTCCCTCCCTCCCACCCATCCTAGTGTCTAGTCCATGAGATGCTTTCTGGGTATGTAAGGTATCTTGGGTAGATTATGGTTAGGTACTGTAGATGAGTGAGACCATGTTGTGATATTATTTCTGTGATTGGGTAAGTTCACTGAGAATGATCTGTTCCAGGTTCAACCATTTTTCCTCAAATTTCATTGTGCCTTTTTTTCTTACTGCTGTATAGAATTCCAGTGTGTAGATATACCACATCTTAGTTATCCATTCTTCTAGTGATGGGCATCTGGGTTGATTCCAGCTCTTAGCTATTACAAATTGAGCCACTACAAACATGGTTGAGCAAATCTGTCTGGCATGTGGTTGGAAGGTTTTAGGGTAGATGCCCAGTAAGGGAATAACTGGGTCTTTCGGTATCTCTATAATTAACTTTTTCAAAAGTCTCCATATTGCTTTCCAAAGTGGTTGTACCATCCTACACTCTCAACAAGAGTGGATGAGTGTTCCTACTTTTCCACATCCTCGCCAGCATTTACTTTCATTTGATTTTTTGCTGTTTGCTATCCTTATTGGGGTAAGGTGGAATCTCATAGTTGTTTTCATTTGCATTTCTCTGATGATTAGGGATGATGAACCTTTTGTAAAGTGTGTGTTTACCATTTGTATTTCTTCCTGTGTGAACTGCCTGTTCAGCTCTTTGCCCCATTTTATGAGTGGGGTGTTTGACTTCTTACTGTTTAGATTTTTGAGTTCTTTGGAGATTATGGAGATTAGGCCTCTATCATTTGGATATCCTGCAAATATTTTCTCCCATTATGTGGAGAATATATTGGATTTGCTTATTGAATGCTTGTCTGTAAAGAAACTCTTCAGCTTCATGTGATCCCATTGGTTGAGTGACTGTTTAAGTTTGTGAGCTAATGGAGTTTTGTTCAGGAAGTCTTTTTCCATTCCTATATCATGGAAAGTACTTCCTAAATTTTCTTCCAGTACTATTCGAGTTTCTGGTCTTATGTTGAGGTCTTTGATCTGTTTGGATTTGAGTGTAGTGCATGGCGAAATGTGTGGATCAAGTTTCAGTATCCTGGATATGGTTATCCAGTTTGTCCAGCACCATTTGTTGAAGATGCTGTCTTTTTTTTCCAGCCTATATTGTTCAGGTTTTGTCAAATATCAAGTAGCTATAGATGCTTGACCCAATGTCTGGGTCCTCAAGTCTATTCCATTGGTCTATACTCCCGTTTTTATGCCAGTACCATGCTGTTTTTTATTACTATGTCTTTGTAATATAGTTTTAGATTAGGTATGGTGATGCCTCCAGAGGTATATCTTTTGCTGAGGATACATTTACATATGCGAGGCTTTCTGCCTTTCCATATGAAATTTAAGATCATTTTTTTCTATCTTTGAAGAACACTGTAGTGATATTTATTGGAATTCCACTATCTGTGTATTGCATTTGGTGGGTTTGTCATCTTCACAATGTTAATTCTGCCTATTCAGGAGCATGGGAGGTCTTTCCATTTCTCAAGTCCTCCTCAATTTCTTTTTTGAGTGTTCTTATGTTTTTGTTTTATAGATTTTTCACATCCTTGGTTATCATTATTCCAAGGTATTTTATTTTATTTTATTTTTGTTGTTGTTGCTTTTGAAAATGGGACAATGTCCCTTATTTCTTTCTCTGTATCTTTGTCATTTGCATGTAGAAAGTCTACTGATTTTTATGCATTGATTTTGTATCCTGCTACTTTACTGTAGGAGTTAATCACCCTCAGGAGTTTGGGGATGGAGTCTCTCGGGTCTCTTACATATACAGTCATGTCATCAGCAAATAGAGAGCTAACTTAACTTCTTCCTTTCCAAATTGTATCCCTTTTATTTCCTTCACCTGTCTTATTGCTTGAGCTAGGACTTCCAGTACTATATTGAAAGGCAAAGGTGAGAGTGGACAACCCTGTCTTGTTCCTGATCTTAATGGTAATTCCTCCAGTCTCTCTCCATTAAGAATTATTTGGGATATCAGAGCTTTGTATATTGCCTTTATTATGTTAAGATATGCACCAACTTTGCCAATTCCCTCCAATGTTTTGATCATGAAGTGATGTTGTATTTTGTCAAACGCCTTCCCTGCATCTATCGAAATGATCATATGGTTTTTATGTTTAACCTTGTTTATGTGGTGTATTATATTGACAGGTTTCCGTATGTTTAATCACGCCTGTGTTCCTGGGATGAATCCCATTTGGTCAAGATGAATAATGCCTTTAATGTATGGTTGAATTCGTTTTGCAAGGATTTTGGTCAGTATCATTACATCTAAGTTCATCAGGCAAATAGGCCAGTAGTTTTCTTTTCTTGTGGCATATCTGCCTGGTTTTGGAATTAGGGTGATACTAGCTACATAAAAGGAGTAGAGTAACTTTCCCTGTTCTCCAATTGTGTGGCACACTTTGAAGAAGATTGGTTTGAGTTCTTCCATGAAAGTTTGACAGAATTCAGCGGAGAAGCCATCTGGTCCTAGACTCTTCTTTTTGGGTAGGTATTTTATTATTTTTTTCAATCTCGATGAGTGTGATGGGTTCATTGAGGTGATTAATCTGCTCTGAGTTTAGCTTTGATAGATGGAATGCTTCCATGAATTTATTCACCTCCTCCATATTATCCAGTTTTGTGGAGTAGAGGTTTATGAAATAAGTCCTGATGATGCTCCCAGTTTCATTTATGTCTGTTGTGATCTCTCCGTTTTCATTTTGAATTTTGTTAATTTGAAGCTTCTCTTTTTTTTTTTTTTTTTTTTGATCAATTTGGCCAGGGATTTGTCAATCTTGTTTATTTTTTCAAAGAACCAGCTCTTTGTTTTGTCAATTGTCTTAATTGTTTCTTTGGTTTCCAATTCATTAATTTCTGCTCTGATTTTAGTTATTTCTTTCCTTCTGGAGCTCTTTGGGTTGGATTTTTCTTGTTTTTCCAGTGCCTTTAGGTGAATGGTTAGGTTATTGATTTCGGATCTTTCTGTCTTTTTTATGAAGGCATTGAGTGCTATGAATTTCCCCCTGAGGACTGCCTTCACTGTGTCCCATAAGTTTTGGTATGATATATTCTCATTGTCATTCAATTCCAGGAATTTTGCAATTTCATTATTATTATTATTTTTTTATTTCAACCACTATCTTTTTATTGTTTAAAAGCATGTTCTTTAGTTTCAAGGTGCTGTTGGGGTTCTTGGTGGTTCTTTTCTTGTTGATTTCTGGCAATATAACATTGTGATCTGATATCATGCAGGGAATTATATCAATCTTCCCAAATATGTGGAGGCAGGCTTTGTGACCCAGTATAAGAGTCTGGGGAGTTTTCTTCAATTATTTTGTTAAATAAGTTCTCCATGCATTTGGTCTGAATTTCTTCTACTTCTTATATTTCAATGATCCTCATAATAGGACGTTTAAGTAGATCCCACAATTCCCTCATGTTCTTTTCACAGGAGCTTTTGAACTTACTGATATTTTTGAACTCTCAAACTGTTTCTTCCATCTTGTCTTCCAGATCAGTGTTTCTATCCTCCACTTGGCTGACTCTATTCTTGGGAGCTTCTAGAGAGTTTTGGACTTGTTAAATTAAGTTTGCATTTTCTACTACTTTTCTATATATAATTTTCATCCCTCTGTCATGCTCCCTTTTCACATCATTTTCTGATTTTCTTGATGATTCTTGGAATTCATCCTTGCATTTCTTTATGTCTTTATTTTTCATGGCTAGCTGATTCTTAAGGTCTTTTTTTCAATCTCCTACAAATCTATTAACTCTCTTTGAAGTCCTACAAGTTTCTTATCTATTAGTTCTAGTTTAGTAATGGCAGCTTCCACATGATTATCAGTCCTTTGTTGCTTTCCTGCAATTTCTACCAGTAGGTTGAGCAGGGTTGCATTGCTCGTGGCTTCAATTTGATGTTCTGAACCTTAATGACTCTTCTATGTTTTGTTAGATGTATTCATTGTAGGACTGGGTGATCTACCTGGATTTTCTTGCATTTGATTTTTTGTTATTTCTTTTGCACTGTGGTCTGCCCATGATGGTGTATAGGCACGTAGGTGGGTGGATCAGCCTGGGCTCAAGCGCAATGGGAATCTGAGGCAGCCTGGAGCAGTTGCCAAGCATCCTGGGCTTTGGCTCTCACTTGCCAAGCCACCTATCTACTGCCTAATAGGGGCGCCAAAGTTGCCTTAATTCTCAAGCAGTAATGCATGAAAGCTGCCTGCATTTGAGCTTGGAGGGACACTGAGGTACCAAGCACTGAAGCAGTCCAAACTCTGGCTGGGAACACTGGAACCTAAAAGCAGCCTGTGCTCCCCCACCACAGGACAATGGAGGATGGCTGGAACTGCAGACAGGTAGGGGATATTACCTGAGCTGGCACAAGTGAAAGATGAAGTCTGAGCTTGTATGGCAGTTGCTGTGGGAGTGGGCTCACTGAGCATGCAGTGGAAGGAGCAGTATGAATGCGAGTGGGTGGAGCAAACTAATCTTACACATGCAGGGATCGATCTGCACGCATCTGCACTGAGGATAATGGGAGGGGTGGGCTACTAGCTGCTGAGGGAAACAGGGATTCCTGGTTATTGTCAGAAGTCACTGAACGCACAGTGGTTGGAGAAGAACTTGGGTGAGTGTGCAGAGCAGTGTAAGCTCCACTCTCAGGGATAGATCGGTGTGTGGTAACAGCGGCACCAAACACAGAGGCTATTTGTGGTGGGGAGGGATGGGCGACTCACCCTCGAGGGGATCCGCAATTCCCTGTTTCCCCCCACTCTGTGCCTTCTCACTGACAATCTATTAGAGATTGCTCTCCCCTAAAAGCCCTAGTGCACCCTTAATGTCTTGAATTTCTTTCCCCTAGGTGGTCAATATCTTGGCTGGACTCTCCCTCTGTGTGTTTGTTGATAGCATATAGAAAGGCTACTGATTTCTATGTATTTATTTTGTATCTTGCTACATGGCTATAGGTGATTATCAGCTCTAACAGTTTGCTGTTAGACTCTTTAGGGTCCTTTATATATAGAATCATGTCATCTGCAAATAATGATAACTTGATCTCTTCCTGTCTGATTTATATCCCTTTTATGTGTGTCTCTTGCCTTATTGCTATGGCTAAGACTTCCAGTACTATACTAAATAAAAGTGGGGACAGTGGACACCCTTGTCTTGTTCCTGATTTTAGTGGAAAAGGTTCCAGTTTTTCCCCACTTAGTAAGATGTTGTCTGTAGGCTTGTCATAAACAGCATTTATTATATTGAGACATGTTCTTTCTATTCCCAGTCTCTGTAGGACTTTTACCATGCAGATTTGTTGGATTTGGTCAAATGTTTTCTCTGCATCTAATGAGATGATCATGTGATTTTTGTCCATTAAATTTATATAAAGTATTACATTTATCAATTTTCATATCTGAAACATCCCTGCATCTCTGGGATAAAGCCTACTTGGTTAGGGTGAATGATCTTTCTGATATATTCTTGTATTCTGTTTGTCAATAATTTGTTGAGAATTTTTTCATATAGGTTCATGAGGGAGATTGGTCTGTAATTGTCTTTTTTTGTTCTATATTTACCTGGTTTTGGTCTCAGGGTGATGCTGGCTTCATAGAAGGAGTTTGGTAGGATTCCTTATTTTTCTGTTTTATGGAAAAGCTTAAGAAGCAATGATGTTAGTTCTTCCCTGAAGGTCTGGTAAAATTCAGCACTGAATCCATCTAGGCCTGGGCTTTTTTAGTTGGAAGATTTTTGAAAACTGATTGGATCTCCATGATTATTATAGGTCTATTTAAGTGATTAATCCCATCTTGATTTAATTTACATAGGATATGTAAATCAAGTAAATCACCTTTTCTTTCAGATTTTCATACTTTGTGGAGTATATGCTTTTACAGTATGTCCCTATGATTTTTTGAATTTCTCTGGCATCTGTTGTGATGTTACCTTTTTCATCTCTAATTTTATTTAATTGTGTCTCTTCTCTCTTTCTTTTGGTCAGATTTGCTAAGGGTTGATCAATCTTGTTTATCCTTTCAAAGAACCAACTGTTTGTTTCATTGATTCTTTGGATTGTTTTTGTTGTTGTTGTTGTTGTTTCTCTTTCATTAATTTCTGCCCTAATCTTTATTATTTCTTCCCATTTACTGATTTTCAGTTTCCTTTGTTCTGCTTTTTCCAAGCTTTAAGGTGATGCATTAGGTCGTTTACTTATGACTCTTCTTATTTCTTAATATAGACTCTTAAAACTATAAATTTACCTCTTAAGATTGCTTCCATTGTGTCCCAAATATTTTAGTGTGTTGTGTTTTCATTATCTCATTATCGTTTGACTCTATAATTTTTTTGATTTCCTTCTTGATTTCTTCATTGACACATTCATCATTTAGTAGTGTGTTGTTTAATTTCCATGATTTTGTGTATTCTCTATAACCTTTCTTGCTATTGATTTGTCGTTTGATTCCATTGTGGTCATATAGAATACAAGGAATTATTTCAATTTTCCTGTATTTCTTAAGATTAGCTTTGTTTCTTAATATATGGTCTGTTTTAGAGAATGTTCCATGTGCTGCTGAAAAGAATGTATATTCTGCCGCATTTGGATGAAACGTTTTATATATATATATATATATAACGTTATATATATATAGAACCTAACACACACACACACACACACACACACACACACACACACACACACATATATATATATATATATATATATATATATATATATATATATATATTCCATTCCTTATGACCTTATTTAGTCCAGATGCCTCTATGTTTATTTTTTCCCGAGATGACCTGTAAATTGATGAGAGTGTGTTGTTGAAGTCACCCACTACCACTGTGTTTGGTGTTATCTGTGACCTTAGTTCTAATAGCATTTGTTTGATGAATTTAAGGCCCCCCATGTTAGGTGCATATCTGTTTAGGATTGTAATGTCCTCCTGTGGTAGGGTGACATTAATCAATGTAATATGGTCTTTCTTATCTTTCTTAACTAATGTTGGACTTAAGTCTACCTTGTCAGATATTAGGATAGCAAGCCCTCCTTTTTTTCTAGGTCCATTTACTTGACACACCATTTTCCAACTTTCACCCTAAGATACTGTCCATCCTTTGTAGAAAGGTGGGTTTGTTTGAGGCAACAAATTGGAGGATCCTTCTTTTTTTTTTAAATTTTGTTTTGTTTATTTTTATTTATTTGCGAGTGACAGACAGAGAGAGAACAAAGGATAGAGAGAGAGAGGAGGGGCATGCTAGGGCCTCCAGCCACTGCAAATGAACTCCAGATGTATTTGCCCACTTGTGCATCTGGCTAACGTGGTTCCTGAGAAATCAAGCCTCGAACCAGGGTCCTTAGGCTTCACAGGTAAGTGCTTAACCACTAAGCCATCTCTCTAGCCCAGGATCTTGCTTTTTAACCCAGTCTGCAAACCTATGCCTTTTGTTGGGGTATTGAGGCCATTGATATTAAGAGATAATATTGAAAGGTGTGTATTCATTTTTGCCATTTTTTTGTAGTTCTTCCTGTTTTACCTTTGCTCTCTTGTGTTAACTAGTATTTGAGTTTTGTTTGTTTTTTCATGGTTCCTTATATGTGTGATTTTCTTTTTTTTCTGCATGGAGTATTCTTTGAAGTATTTTCTGTAGAGCTGGTTTTGTCTTCAAATACTCCTTTAGCTTGCTTTTTTTATGGAATGTCCTTATTTCTCCATCTATTTGAATGGATAGCTTTGCAGGATAAAGTAACCTTGGTGACAGTTGTTATCTTTCAGGACTTGGAATATATCACTCCATGCCGTTCTGGCTTTTAAAGTTTGTGTTTAGTAATTTGCTGTAATCCTGATAGACTTGCCTTTGTAGGTAACTGGATTTTTCTCTCTGACTGCTTTCAATATTTTTTCTTTGGTTGGTATGTTTGGTAGTTTGATTATCATATGGCAAGGAGAGGTTCTTTCCATGTTTTGTGTGGCTGGTGTTCTAAAGGATTACTGTATCTGCATTGGTACCTCTTTCACAATTTGGGGGAAGTTTTCTTCTATGATTTTGTTGAAGATTCCTACTATGCCTTTGGAGTGAAATTCTTTTCCTTCTACTATGCCCTGAGTTCTTATGTTTGATCTTTTCATAGTGTCCCAAGTGTCTTGAAATTCCCACTCATATTTTCTATAAGTTTGTCTTTCTCTTTGTTGGACTGTATTAAATCTGCTACCTGGTCTTCTAGCTTAGATATTCTTTCCTCTCCTTCATCCATTCTACTGGTGATATTTTCTACAGAGTTTTTTTTATTTCATTAACTGTTTTTTTTTATTGCTAGTAATTCCAAATGTTTTTTTTTCTTTATTATTTCTATTTCGTTATTTATGTCTAGTATTGACCTCTTTATTAGATTAAAGTGTCATTCTGTGTCTTCTTTTCTTCCTTTGATTTCTTCTTTGAGTTCTTTGAACATGTTTGAACATATTTACAATCATTCTTTTGAAATCTTTCTCAGGCATTTCCTCTAACTTGTTCTCCCTGAAGGTCATTTCTGATGCATTAATACTTTTGGTGGTTTTATATTGTCTTTATTTTTGGTTTTTCTTGTGTTATAATGTATATATTTTTGCATCCTGGATTATTTAATGATTGGATTTTCTGGTTACCTGGGTATTACTAGATGTAGCAATCAATTTGATGTTATATGTCTTCAGGGTAGGAGCTTAAGGCACTAGGTGTGGCTCTCAAGACCCTCAGAGTATCTTCAAGAGTGACTCTAGGTGTTGGGTTTGCCTATTATGAGAGTATTCAACTAGGCTGAGTGTTACCAAATGCAGATGGTTTCTAAAATTTAACTAAACAATATACCCTCTCAATGAAAAACAGCACATAGTATATATACAAGAGTAGGTATTATGACTACAAGATCCTTTGTCTGTCCCTTAGGCTGTGTGGTGCCTCACCCACTCCCTTAATCCTAACAACAAGGAGGTTAAGATTATTGACTGCAGAGGGTTCCAAGTCAGCATGTAACCAGGTGAGACCATTCCCTAATGTACAATAGAAGAGTAAGCAAAGCCACTATAAATCAAGAAGTGACAAATAAAAAGCCCAAAATACAGCTTATTTACTGATGGCAAATCTGACCATCTATCAGATTTAACATATAATTTATCCTGATATGGAAGGACAATTAACATTTCTGGTTCAGGCCTACATACCAGATTTATTAGGCAGTTACTGACCTGGAGTAATCCCAGTTACTTTTTGGGATGATTTTGGTTTCAGTTATGCTTGGGTACCGCTGTTGGTTCAAGTAGGCATGGCCAGGTCCCTGGACAACTTCTCTGTTCACTGGAGCTGGTCACTGGCCGCAGGGGTGGGAGCCCAGGCACTGGTGGTGGGGAAGGGGAGGCTGCCGAAGCTGCTCTAGTTCTCTTGCTGTTCCACGCATTCTTCTACCTTGTGATCTGCTCCTCCGTTGTTCACTGCCGTTCTCCCTTCTTGTATCTTGAGTTTGCGGAGAGCTCTGGTGTGAGTGGAATATGCCCCCTCCTGGCTTTTGCTGCAGCACAAGCCGAGCCTGGCAGCTGGCTTGTGTGCTACCACCACCACCGCAGTCCGCAGATATACCAGAGCTGCTTCTGCCGGCCTGTGCGGGCTCTGGATGCTCTGGATCTCTCCTACTTCTCCACTGCAGTTTCAATTTCCTATACGCTTCACTTTTTAGTAAAAGTGTGTATTTTGCTGTTTTTTTTTTTTTTTTTTTTTTTGGCTTTTCCCCCCCAGGCTGCTTTGGTGTGGTACCTACGCCTAACTGGAAGTGTTCTTTGACTTTTCTACATCCTATATTTTGTTAGTTGCCTGTCTACTGTCTCTTATCATAATACTTTTCTGCTTATCCTCTCTTCAAGCCACATTCTATTTTCCTAGCCTGTAGTACTTGTGCTTATAACAAAATAAAAAAGTGAACATTCCAGCTTAGGATCCAGATATGAGAAATAATATGCAGGGTATGTTATTTCTAAGCTTGTGATATCTCAATCAGTATCATCGTATCATTTTTTTCAGGTCCCTTCACTGTCCTCCAATTTCATTTTTCTTTACCACTGAATAGGACACCATAGTGTGTAGGTACTTCATTATTCATTTATAAGTTAATGGGCATTTGAGCTGATTCCATTTCCTAGCTACTGTGATCTGCAGCAAAATATATGGCTGAGCAAGTATCTCTGGAGTAAAGTATAGATCCTTTAAGGTATATGCTCTGGAGTTGTATTGCTGGGCCATATAGGAATTTTATTTATACTTTTTGAAATACTTCCATACTCGTTTTCTCAGTGTTCATATAAGTTTACAGCTCTACCAATAGGGAATATTGGTTCTACTTTCCTCACATCCTTGCCCTTATATGCTGTATTTTGCTAATAGCCAATCTTGCTTGAGTGGGATGGAATGTAGAAAATCTTTAAACATACTTTATAGGGTGTGGGGGGGTATTTCTTTTGTAAACTCACTGTTCAGTTCCATGGCCCCATTTTTCCAATTTTTATTTTCGTCTCTTTTTGTTTTGACATTGTACTAATAGCTTTGATATATTTATAATTATTGTTTGGACTTTTAATATATGAACATATGAAAATTGGTTACATTTCTGTTTTATTTTTTATTGGTTACATTTCTGTTTTATTTTTGTTTTTGTCTTTGCTGAGGTAGGGTCTCACTCTAGCCCAAGCTAACCTGGAATTCACTATGGAGTTTCAGGGTGGCCTCAGACTCATGGTAATCCTCCTACCTCTGCCTCCTGAGTGCTGGGATTTAAAGCGTGTGCCACTATGCCCGGCAAATGTTTTTTATTTTATTTTATTTTATTTTATTTTATTTTATTTTATTTATTTATTTGAGAGTGACAGAAAGAGAGAGAGAGAGAGAATGGGCATGCCAGGGCCTCTAGCCACTGCAAACAAACTCCAGATGCATGCGCCCCCTTGTACATTTGGCTAACATGAGTCCTGGGAAATCAAGCCTCCTTAGGCTTCACAGGCAAGCACTTAATCACTAAGCCATCTCTCCAGCCCTGTTTTTAATTATTTACTTATTTGGCAGAGAAAGAGGGAGAGAGAGATTGGGAGTGCTAGAGCCTCTAGCCACTGCAAAAGAACTCCCTTTGTGCATCTGGCTAATGTGGGTCCTGGGGAATCAAACCTGGGTCCTTTGGCTTTGCAGGCAAATGCCTAAACCATTAAGCCATCCCTCCAGCCTGAAAATTAGTTGTACTTCTCTCAGATTTCTTTCTTTTGTCCTCTTTCTCCTGGTCCCATTCTACTACTCTTCTCAGTGGAGGTAGTGGTAGTCACTGTAGGGTCATGAATAAACCAGTAGGTTCCTGTGGAGAGGACCATGACTCAAAGCATATCTTCCTACCCTGTGGTTCTTACATTCTTCTATAATGTTCACTGGGGCTTTGAGGGCATTTTACAAGACTCCTTTAGTGTTCAGCTCTGGGCAGCTTTGTATTTTCTGTTCACCTGAACATTGAACCTCCTCATTGCCTACTGCCATACCTTTATTCACTGTTGGTCGTAGTGCAAACTTATATAACAACTAAGGAAATCATTACAGAGGTTTCAAAAATAGCCAGGCCTGGTGGTACATGCCTTTAATTCTAGCACTCAGGAGTCAAAGGTAGGAGGAATGCAGTTATTTTGAGACCACCCTGAGACTACCTAGTAAATCCAAGTCAGCTTGGGCTACAGAGAAACCTTACCTCAAAAAATCAAAAATAAATAATAAACAAATAAATGAACAAAAGAATCCCTGGGCTGGAGAAATGCTTCAGTGTTTAAAACACTTGACTCCAAAACCTAATGAGTCAGGTTCAATTCTCCACCACTAATATAAAGCCAGAAGTACAATGTGGCACATGCATCTGGATTTCATTTGCAGCAGCTGGAGGCCTGGAATGCCCATTCTACATTCTATCTCTGTGTCTTCTTTCTGTTTCTCTCTGCCTGTGTGTGTGTGTGTGTGTGTGTGTGTGTATTTAAGTAGAAAGTAGAATTCCCATATGATCTAGCTGTACCACTTCTAGGCATATGTACCCTAAAGACTCTTTACTATAGAGATACTTGCTCAGCCATGTTTATTCCTGCTGTAGTCACACTATATAGGAATTTGAGTGCAGTGGTTTTGAATGTAATGTTCCATAGCCTGAGGAGTTTATGATTAAGGTTCCTTCTTATTCCCACCTAGTAGAGCATTTGGAAGGTGGAGCCCTCCTGGAGAAAGTGTGTTATTAGGGGCATACATAGGTTGAGACTAGCCCGATGGTGTGTTCAGAGCCAGTTTGACCTTGGGTTGTTTTTTCCCTCTGCTGCTACAAATGCACAATGAAGTGAGCCAACTTTTGTGATGATGATGCTTCCCCTGGCCATTATAAGCCTGAAATAAACTGTCTGCCATTGGCAAAAGGGCTGGTTTTGTCTGCCCATGTCCTGAGAATGTGTGCAAGTAGAGATTCAAAGTAATGAATTGGTGTGCTTAGCAAAAAGTATACAATAACAACAACAACAAAAAAAAATCAGCTGACATAGACAATGTCCAAGTGAAGTGCTTTTAAAAAGAATCTAGTAACATGAGAGTATCTTCAGAGGTTGTTTGCATAGGCAGTAAGTTGAAGTTTGAATTCTCAATATCCAAGTGCAGTATGTTCTCAAATTCATTCCCTTAATCTACCCTTATTATCAGTGCCAACCCATGCCCAATATCATGTTAATAGTTTCTAGACATGATGTTGACCCACATCTAATTCACATTTATTTATATTAGAATCACCCTGAACTCATGGTGACTTCCTCTCCTGACTTTTTGCTCACTCACAAATCCTCAGATAAAAACTCTTATGCCTTACTTTAGTTCCTTGTGCTTATTTAATTTCCCACATATATTCTTTGGTTGGTTTCCAATATTTGATCAACCAACCTCTTGTACTTTTTTCATAGTAACCCATATACATTTACTCCACCCATGTAAAATTGATTATATATCCTGAAGTTTAACTTATACTTTGAACAACATTGGTACTGATTCAAGAAAGTCATTATCCGCCAAATTAGGGAAGGGTTAAGTTTTATGTATGGGCATGTATGTGTGTTTATAGCATTGCTTAAGTGAAATATTCAGTTTATTTGTTTATTTTTATTTCTTTTATGAGAGAAACAGATAGAGAGAGTGAGACAAACAGAGAAAGAATTAATGCACCATGGCCTCAAGCCACTGTTAATGCACTCCAGATGCATGCACCTGGTGTGGCCTTGTGTGCTTGCATCACCATAGGTGTCTGGCTTATGTGAGACCTAGAGAGTTGAATATGGGTCTTTAGGCCTCACAAGAAAGCTCCTTAACCAATAAACAATCTCTTCAATGTGAAATATTCAGTTTAGTAATATCTGTGTCTTTTCACCTATTCACAAGATTTTGCCAACAAATAAAACATGAAGTATGTTCTTTATACTTCTTTGATCTAGGAATTCATACTTCCTTCTTAGCAATAATTGGAAAACACATGTTTGGAATTAAAATCCGTAATTATGAGTTAATTTACATAAATGCTTTATGAATAGCACAGAAAAGGCTCCTTATTGTCAGGGAGAATATGTTTTCTTATAAAATGCTTAAAATTTCTACAAAGATTCTGTGTTTCTCATATAAGTGGCTTCATTCATTTATGTGGTAAATTTCTCCAAATGTATTCAAGTGACTATGCATCATTTCCATTTTTTTTAGATTAATGATTTCATTAAGAAAATCCTAAATTTTAAGAAAATGTCCTAAATTGTGTAAGAATTTATTGAATAAAATAATTCAACTTGGGCTGGAGAGAGATGAGCAGTAAAGGTGTCTGCCTGTGAAACCTAAGGACTCAGGTTTGACTCTTGAGGTCCCATGTAAGCTTGATGCACAAGGTGACCCAGGAGCATAAGGTTGCACATGCACACAGGTGGTGCATTCACTTTGAGTTCAATTGCAGTGGCTGAGGCCCTGGCACACAAATTCCCTTTCTCTCTCTCTCTCTTTTTACTCACTCTCCCTTTCTCTCATAAAGGTGTGTGCCACCATGCCTAACAAAACAAGAAGAAAAAAATTAAGTTCTTTGGTCACTACTACTAACTTTTCACTGCTACTGCTTTGTTCAGCATCCTTCACTTTAAGAGTTAACATGGTCAGCCTGGCTCTCCTCCTGGAATAGACTGTGTTTCATTAGAATACGATGGTAGCCAGTATGTTATAAATATTTGACATTTTTGTTCCACATGTTCATTTATGAAAAAGTTATTATGAAAATATATTCCTCCAGAAATGTATCACTTACAGTTCAGATTCAGTAAATGTTTATTCAAACGTCCATTTATTATTCATAATACTTATAAGCACACAACTTTGATCATTGTGACATGATGTTAAATGCAAGCATAAATGACTCCATATGCTTAAAAAAATTCTAGAGAACTTAAATCACTCAAGATGCTTTCTTTTCCTGACAAATCATGAACGCAGGGTGAGTAGGACAGATTCCCTCTAGTTAGATAAGACAATTATAAAAGGAAATGCCAACTATTGTCCAGATTATAATTTAGCAGTATTGTTAGAATTTCCAGCTGTGCACATTCAGGTTGCAGTCCCCAAAGGCAAGTCGTTGGTGTGACTGGATGCCAGGAAGGGAAGATTTGGGATCAGCCCAGGTGCTGCTGAGGACTTGGAGAAACTGTCTCGAGTGCTTCACTCTGCTCCATCCTTCTGTCCCTTCAACATGCAAGACATGAAGCACTTACTAGCAGGGTTTTAATGGTGAGTCTGGTGCCTTGGAAAGAGATAGAAAGTATAACAATTACTTTAAAGATGAAAAGCAATGGAAACTGCTTTCAGTTCACCAAAATAGAGTGCACGCTCTCCTCTCTTCACCATATTTATGCCTAGCTGTATTGTGCTGTTCTTAGCAAGTGCATACAAGGAACAAGGAATGCAGGTCTGTGTATTGCTGGAGAGTTTGGTCCTGCTCAATAATAATCAGGGTTAAGGCACCATCTGTCTGATGCCCGCACCTGACACCTTCTTTAAGTACCTACCACTTATAACTGGGCACAAAAGAAATTCAACCTTTAAATCAAGTTAATGCCTCAGCTCCTAACATTATACTTTAATAGACTTGCCTTTTCTTTGCAGAGGCAACTATCTTAATGATTCCCCAGTACCCACATAAAGCCAGATGCATGACGTGACACATGTATCTGGAGCTGTTTGCAGCAGCTAAAAGCTCTGGTGCAGGCATTCTCTCTGCAGCCAGGTGTGAAGGTGCATGCCTTTAATACCAGCACTGGAAAGGCAGAAGTAGGAGGATTGCCATGTGTTTGAGGCCATCCTGAGACTACATAGTGAATTGCATGTCAATAAACCAAAGTAAATAAATAATAAAATAAAATAAAAAGGGGGTGAACTGAGGACTGGAGAGAAAGTTCAGTGGTTAGAAGCATTTGCTTACAAAGCCTGAAGTCCTGGGTTGAGTTTTCCAGTGTCTAAGTAGAGCTAGATGCCAAAAGTGGCAATGTGTTTGAAGTTTGCTCATAGTGGCAGGAGGCCCTGGTTTGCCCATTTGCCCCCTCCTCCCTCTCTCCTTTCTCTAATTAATCAATCAAATTATTAATTTTAAAAGGGTGAATTAATACTGCTACATGACATACCCAATACAGGTATTTTTTATTCCCTTGTATAATTTCCTTATTAAGTGTTCTTTTAATTGGGAAAGATAATGGAAATCAGTAAACATGGAGTATATTTATTTGCATGTTTCAAAATATTTTACTTAGTTATTTTGGAGGAGAGACAGAGAGAGAGAGAGAGAGAGAGAGAGAGAGAGAGAGAGAGAGAGGGAGAGGGAGAGAGAATTGGCATGCCAGGCCCTCCAGCCACAGCAAATATACTCCAGATGCATGTGCCACCTTGTGCATTTGGCTTTACATGGGTACAGGGGAATCAAACCTGGGTTCCCTTGGTTTACAGGCAAGCACCTTAACCATTGAGACATCTCTTCAGTCCTGCATGTTTTTAAATACAGTAAAATAAATTGTATTCAATTTAGGGTACAGAAAATAAAAGTTAAACACACCACCAAAATTAAATTTTAAAAAATTAAACACCTGGCCTAGAAAAATATTTCAGTCTGTAAAGCATTTGCCATAAAAGCATAAATACTCATGGCTCAATCCCCAGTGCCCACATGAATAGTGGGTATTTTGGTGTGTCCCTGTAATCCCAGTGCAGCAAAGCAGTGATAGGTGGATCCCCGAGGCAATATGGCTGGCTAATCTAGTTGAATTAGTGAGCTCTTGGTTCATTGAGGAAATGTCTCAATAAATAAGGTGGAGAATGACAAAGAGAAACACTTAATGCCCATTATTGGCTTTGAGAGTCATACACATGCATGTACAGATGTACCCACACACATATGATCATTCTCACATACATGCATACCTCACACACATACACAAGCCCAAAACTGCTATGGCTATTATGACATGTGTGTGTGTGTGTGTGTGTGTGTGTGTGTGTGTGTGTGTGTGTGTGTGTGTTGTGTGTTTATGACTTGTTTTTTCAGTGCACATTTGAGGTTATAAAATAGTAATACTCAACTCATAGTCAACTCACTTATTTGATATTTTTCTTATTGCTCCTATACATGGGCTTCAATGGTCTGCCTCACTCCTGTGCTGCTGGCTGCTTTTCTGTGGGATGCTCTAGAATTATAGTTAATTATAATCTACAGCTAGAGGGTTTTCCAGGTTTACTGCATTATATTAAATTATCCTTAAAAGTGGCACACCAGTTTGCATCTTCTCCATCAAGTCCTTTAACAGTACTTCACTCTGCTAAAGGACTCCTTCATGTAAACAGAGTTGAGAAAATGTTAGTTCATTACATTTCAGGGACTGATATTCTTTTGGCTAATGAAATTGAATAACTTATTTTTGTTTCAGACATTTGAGAACCATTAATCTGCTGTTAACTTTGCATACTTTTCAATGTATTTTATTTGATCACTTCCAATTAGATGCTATAAGGATATATAATATATAATATATCTATATTATATTATATATATATGTATATTATATATAGCATTGAATTAACACAGTGTGAAATCCAATTGTTTCATTCATTAGATAATCTAAAATATTCTTGTTCTTTCTGCAGCAGTTTTAGTTAAGGTACTCACTATAGTTTCCTTTATTTTCCTGTGAATTCAGCTTGAGTATTTGTCTCGATAGTCCCACTGGGATATATATATAAAATTGAATAGAAAATTAATCATAATTATTTACAGTATCATATGGTAATACTGGTATTTTTACTCATGAGGCTAAATAGAAAGATGTCTACATTGACATGGGAGGGCAAGTATGAAAAGGAGAATGGCCCATTGCCTTCTGGGTCTGACTTGCTTGCTCTGAGGATGAAGCAGGAGACTTCAGACACCACTGATAACCCTCAAATGTCCCATAAACAGAAAATGTGATTTCCCAAAGGCATCTATCAAGGACAGTTAATGAAGTATACTCAAGGCCAGACAATGTATCCATAAAGACACCTTAATCAAGGATGTCAAGAGCAATAAACACACTGTGAATATCTAGGGCCACAATGATGCAGAACCTGGAGTCTTAGCACATGCCTCTCATTCCTAAATACAAATATAAATAGTGCCTCTCATAAGTACACCTTACAACTTTCCTTACAAAAGAAAATTCTTTGATAAACTGCACTTCTGAGCAATATTAAAAAGAGTAAAAGTTCTTAGTACCCTTGAGAAATGCCAATTGAGAATGATCAAAACATTATAAGTATCCATGGAAAAGACACCTAAGCTAAATTAGTAAGAGAACTGAGGTTTCCATAGAGTACCTTCCTTCCTCAGTCTTCTTGTGAACCATGCACAGAACATTTCAAAGGTTGTTCTAAGTAGTACTCACCCTCTCAGAAACACATACCCACGATTTGGTATGTTTTATTCTTTTCCTTTTGATATCAGCCTCTGTACTTAAGATCTATATTATAAGGCTCCCTCAGTAAACATCCAACTTTAGGTGGTAGTGGCTCTTCCTGAAATTCTTTTCTTCATTGGAATTGTGAATCTCAGTTTTATCTGGATGGGGGTCAAGAATCCAGTCAAGCTTTCATCTACCTGCACGTCCACAGAGAGAAAGGTACAGCTTGAGACATTTTCACTAGGACAGCAACAAATTCCAGAACTATACAGGAGGAAGAATGAACACTCAGCCAAAATTTCAGAGACGCATATCAGAGTTTGGGGTATTGGATGAGCATAGCAAGCTTCAAAGGCAACTACACTTGTGGAGTTTAGAGGACATCAGTTTCAGGAAGCACAGTGATTGATATTCAGACTTGTCTTGACCTCTGGGTGATGGTGGTGGACTTTAGAATTTGGAGCTTTATTTTGACTTTCTCTGCACATAAAGGCCCCTTAATGCATTCAGCAGCTAAGTAAATATTGTAGCTAAATTAGCAACAGAACCACGGAAGTTCCCATAGAGTGTTTTCATTTCTCAATCTCATTATACACTATGCACAGAACACTTTGAAGGTTGTTCTAAGTGGCACTCATGTATTTTTCCTGACAACATGGTCTCACCTCGTAAAAATACTCAAGGGCCTAATTCACCCACATGGCCAGAGGTCTTTTATCTCCTGTGAGAATTTATTACACAATATGGCATCATTCCTGTTCCCGTGAAGCCTAGTGAAGGAGTCATGGGAAAGAAGGAGACCCTCAGCTCATGGACATACAAAAACTGCCTCAGAGCCATTCCTGTGAAATAGCCTGCCAATCTTGAAGACAGTTTTTACTTAACTTGTGAAGTTTCTAGTAAAACAGCCACAACTACACTAAAGATTCTACTGATGAATCAGAATGTCTGTGTTTGTGGAGAGCTGGATATTGCAGTTGGTCCTGAGCCAAAGTATCATGAGTTATCAGTGGTACCCTTCATAGTCATCCATTGCCTATTTCTCCATTTGATGTAAGATCCTCTTGCTATTTGGTAAATCCTTTTGGAATTCACAAGCAGATCCCTAGCTTACATCAATCCAAAGTTAAAGAATGTTATTATCTAGCATCTGTGGCCACAAAGATGTTGCTTTGCTATAACCCACCTACCTGATGTTTGCACAAATATATTTTTAAAACGTCTTGATTTAGGACTTTCTGTTGTTCTATTGTTATGAGCATGTAAGGACCAGCATATGGTCCAGGGCCAGTTTAGGATAAACAAGTTTGTTGTGAGAGTAAAAAATGTAAAGTCAAAGCTTGTAAGCAAAACTCTGTGTGCAGTGACGTAGTAGAGATTAGCAGATGTGTGTGTGAAACTATTAGATAAGCATTGGAAGGTATAAAAACCCCAGCTGCTCAGCAACCATTGTCTCAGTCTCCCCGACACTATGACTGACTGAAAGGTTACTCAGCAGTCCTGGCTGAGACCCCCGCGAGACGCATCTCCGATCCGAATTCATCAGCCCGACACTCTGTCCAAATGCTGTCCGAATGATCATCCATAAGCCAGTAGCACTAGCTTACGCCAGCGGACCAAGACTTGGCTTAGAGCGCCGCAAACCGAAAGTAAACAACATCGCAGCTCGAACCCCACGTTGGTCAGGTCATAAAATGTCGTAAAACGTTGCAACTCAAATCTCGTGTTGTCAGGTCGTATACATGTTAGACTCGTTAGAAATATTCTTGTGTTAGTAATGTAGAGATGATTATTATATTAGCTATAATATTATTTGTGATAGTTTGGACTTGCTTGTGCATGACTTTCATCCCAGTAAACTCTTTTGCAAGTATACCAGTGTCTGAGTATCATTGACCTTCGCCAGCGGAATCCTCTCAACCAATCATCTTTGAGAGTGCTCGCGACAGTTGGCGTAGTCAGCAGGATTCCGCCATAATTAGAAGGTCAATCTCAAATGATAGCTTCTAGAAATCCTAGCTTTGAAATTGAAACTAAGTGTATGACTGAGTGACTGACAGGTTAGTACCAACCACCATGAAGCCAACTCTGTAACAGGAGGAAGAGCGGGTATTGGTGCTGGAAAAGCCCGACCGGGAAAACACCACCCTCCCTAAGGGTGAGGAAGTACCGGTAACTTGACGCCACAAAGCCAACCCAGGGAACTGGGGAAGAGCGGGTTGATGCGCATTGGAACTGAGTCACTAGTCAGAACTTATGTGGAGATTTCTAAGCAAAAGGATTGAAAGAAGAGCTGATTTAAAATTTAAACAGTTAATAAGGCTAGAAAATCCATCGAATTTGACCTGGTATATTCGCAAACGAGAAGTTAAGTTTCTTTATTGGTTATCAGACCTATTGTGAAGATGAATTCCCTAATCAAAAAGCTGAAGGGAATAAAGGTTTCTCTGGTCACAGGAGAACCTCCCTCCTCAGAAGAGGAAGACAAATGGAGAACTATTGCTGAAGCAGTACAGTCTAGGATAGGAATGGAGCCAATTAAAAACTGCTGAGCCCATAATGCATGACCCACAATCCCCATGTGGTTGACCTGCATCTCCAATTAGGAATGTCTCTTCAGAAAATGGGCAGGGAGGAAGGTAAGGATGGTAACAACATGTGATGTTTACATACCAAATATGTCCATATCTAGTAATAATAATAAAACAAAAACCATTGTGTGAAACTTTGAAGATGAAGCCCAAGATTCAGTGGAAACACCCAGATGACGTAGCGGTTAAGTGCTTGCCTGTGAAGCCTAAGGACCCCGGTTCAAGGCTCGGTTCCCCAGGTCCCACGTTAGCCAGATGCACATGGGAGTGCACGTGTCTGGAGTTCGTTTGCAGAAGCCCTGGCACACCCATTCTCCCTCTCCCCCTCTATCTGTCTTTCTCTCTATGTCTGTCGCTCTCAAATAAATAAATAAAAATTAAAAAAAAACAAAAAAGAAATATTCTTGTGTTAGTAATGTAGCGATGAATATTATATTAGCTATAATATTATTTGTGATAGTTTGGACTTGCTTGTGTGTGACTTTTATCCCAGTAAACTCCTTTGCAAGTATACCAGTGTCTGAGTATCATTGACCTTCGCCGGCGGAATCCTCTCAACTAATCATCTTTGAGAGTGCTCGTGACATCTATAACTATTAGAAGTTCATGAAACTGTATCCACAGTTCCAGGTAAACTGAACCTATGTTCCCAGGCCATGATCACTCATATTTAGATCCAGAATGAACTGCCTCTTATTCTCTTTGTAGTGAGAGTTGAATATAGAGCAGCCTCCATTGCCTATGAATAACTTTACACAGTAATTTGCCAGCTCCCACTGGTAATTGCTAATAAATTTTATTTTGAAACAACTTGTTTTTTTTAAAAAAATATTTTATTTATTTACTTATTTATTTGAAAGAGGTAAAGAAAGAGTGAGAGAGAGAGACAGACAGACAGACAGAGAATGGACATGCCAGGTCCTCCAACTACTGCAAACGAACTCCAAATGCATGCACCCCTTGTACAACTGGCTTATGTGGGTCATGGATAGTTGAACCAGGATCTTTTGGCTTTGCAGGCAAATTCCTTAAGTGCTAAGCCATCGCTCCAGTCCTGAAATAACTTTTTTTTTTTTTCTCAGCTTGTTAGCAGCTTTAGCCTTTACTTTGTTCTAGTATGTTCTAGACATACAAGAAGTCACATGAAGAGTGGCGTTTTAAAGGGTTAAGTGGGGAGAGGGTAGGTATTACCATGGAGTATTTTTTATAATCATGGAAGTTGTTAATAAAAATAAAATTTAAATACCTAGTCCTGTGGGGAGCAGAGACAGGAGAATCATTGGGGATCATTAAGACCAAGCTCCAGACTCAGGAAGAATCTCCAATATTGCAAAAGCAAAAAAAACACAAACAAAAACAAACAAACAAAAAACCAGGTAGGTGAGGAATGGAAATCAACCCCTAATGTTCTCCTCTGGTTACAGGTGAGGGCACAGGATGTTGCATTAGCCCCTGCAAGCTGTAGCACCTCAGCCTGCACAAACTAACAAGAACCACATGCTCTCATATTGATTTAAGGTATAAAAAGGTATAAAATATATGTCCTGTATATGAAATATTAAAGGATCATTATATAGACAATGCATTTATAAAATATTTTTTTCAAGGGAAAAATAGCTGCTTTCATGTGGAAAAGCCATGTGTTAGATTTTCATGTACTTCAGACAGAGGGTCTGGATTTTATCATGGGAAAACATTTCATAACTGAGATTGTTATTTGGAATTCATTGTAGACACACACACACACACACACACACACACACACACACACACACACAAACATATATATAATTAAGGTAGGGTCTCACTCCAGCTGAGGCTGAATTGGAATTCACTATGTAGTCTCAGGCTGGCCTAGAACTCACTCACAATGATCTTCCTACCTCTGCTTCCCTAGTACTTGGATTAAAAGTATGTGCTTGTTATAAGTATTTCAAAGAATAGAAAGATAAAAATTAATAAAAATCTTTAAAATCCTTTAAAGAGTTTATTGCAGAAATTTGAACAAGCAATCCAAGCACTGCTCAGAAAGGATTGGAGAATTCAAGAATTTACTATTACACTCCAGTGGGCTAGAGGGAAGCTTCTGCTTCAAAAATATCTCCAGCCCCCTGAGTTTGGAGTACCACACTTTTATAGCCAGTTTTACATAAATTTGTTCCAAAGGACACACATAGAACAGAGGACAATAAGGCCATAAAATTGTGGAGGGAGCTTTGTTACCTCAGGTGATGTATTAAGGATACACAGTTGCACAGGGAGGAAGCCCTAGAGTGTTGTTTTTGTCTGGTATGGATTGACACAATAGCAGACTGATACAAGTCAGGACATGTCTCCTTCTGCTAGCTTTCTTATCAATCTCAAAGCTGGTCACAGCAGTAAGGGAAAAGAAAGGACCAGCAAAGGCTTTCTTACCATCCCTGACACACAGCATCCAATGTGGAAGTAAACTTTAAACAGGATCAGAGTCAGGTTTCTAACTTGAAAATACACACTTAGTTTTCCAATCTTTTATCAGTTTTTTCATCAAACTGAGAGAACAATAAAAAGGTACTACATGAATCACAACTGAACAAACCACAGTACTTGATAAAAGTGGATAAAATACAAAATTATAACTATGACCTGGTTATCATATGTACTGGAACAAATTAATAAACAACTCCGATTAAGAGGTTATGTTGATGCATCAATAATAGCTCATTTTCACTTATCTGCAAGGTACTTGGGATTGTTTTGGATAAGTCTTCCACAGACCACTAACAATAAACCCCACCTCCCACTAAAAAAAAAAAAAAAAAACTTAAAAAACAATATCTCTACTCAATACAGACAAATAAGAAACACAAAAATACAAGGAAACATGAGTCTTCTAAAATTTCATAACTCCTATAGAACTCAAAGACACTTAGATGGGTAAAGTGCTAAATTAGACCTCAAAAAAATGTTCTATCAAAATATCAGTGACCTCCAAGAAGGTACTAGTAATGTAAGGGTCTTAGAATCGCTGAAGAAAGACCACAAACTCAAATATTATGTAAAAGCAAAGAGCGATTATTCTGCAGAATCAGCCAGCATGCATGGGTCAACAATTCATACAAATGTTGACCCTGAGAGGGGCACAGAGGCCCCTTTTAAGCACAGCTAAGGGAATTTTAGGAGGGTTAGGTCATCTTCTAATGTGATTGGCCAAGCAAGTAGTAGTTACATTTGTACAACTTTGATTGGCTGTGGCCCAGATTTTACCATCCTTATACATGTTAGACATGTTTTAGAGACTTTGCAGGAACTGACTCAGAGGTAGAGCCCACTATCTAGGGTAAATCCTCCCCCCTTTTTTTGTGTTATAGTCCAGAGGTATTGCAGGAACTGACTCAGGACCCTGGGTGGCTATTTTCCCTAGCCACATGTCAGGGTCCTGTTGATTAACAGCCCTTTGTTCATGGTTTTTCCCAGAAGCCTTGCTTGCCTCTCCAGGAAACTGAAACTTAGGCCTAGCTGAAAACTGGAGCAAATTTGATCCTCTTAGTAAATAATGAATGAAGTAAAGAAACTGTCCTAGGGGCTAGAGAGATTACTTAGTGGTTAAGTGTTTGCCTGTGAAGCCTAAGGACAATGGTTTGAGGCTCATCTTTCCCAGGATGCATGTAAGCCAGATAGATGCACAAGATAGTGCATGCATCTGGAGTTCGTTTGAGGTGGCTGGAGAATCTGGCACACTAATTCTTTCTCTATCTGCCTCTTTCTCTGTCTGTCTGTCTCTCTCCAGTAAATAAAAAATAAACAAAAAATATTTTACAAAAAGAAATTCCTAAATGTGTCTCCTAGGTGATTATAGATCTAGTTAAGTTGGCAATTAGTATTAATCATCACAGTCCACACCTTGTCAGCATATCGTCTGTAAGCCACAAAATTTCACCAATTACTCCCAAAGGTTTATGGCCATTGCTTAATGCAGCATACACTCAGTCCAAATTCAAGCATTTCCATAATCTTTAACAATTGCATCATGACTTAAAAATAAAATGTTTCCTCAGAAGTTCAAAGCTAAAGCAATCTCTTAACTAATTAAAAATGAGCTATATAGTTCCAACATACAATGGCACATAATATATAGTCCCATTGCAAAATGGTATAATGGTTGCATAGCAAAGAAGTATTGGATCTAAGCATTACTGAAATGAAGTAGGATAAATACCAAATCCTCCAACTCCATGTCTACTGCCTGATATCACCACCCCTCAAACTCTGCTGTTGGAAGCACACATGTCCTACAGATGCTTGCCTGGATGTATGCTTTGCCTACAGCTTTCCTTGGCAGATGCTCCAGAGTGCTGTCATCCCTAATTTCTGGGTGTTTCCACTGAATCTTCGGCTTCATCTTCAAAGTTTCAAACAATGGTTTCTGTTTTATTATTATTACTAGATATGGACATATTTGGTATGTAAACATCACATGTTGTTACCATCCTTACCTTCCTCCCTGCCCATTTTCTGAAGAGACATTCTTAATTGGAGATGCAGGTCAACCACATGGGGATTGTGGGTCATGCATTATGGGGTCAGCAGTCAGTTATAGGGGAAAAAGTCCCAACTTGTGGCCCTAATGATCTTTGCACCCCCACTTCTGCAAAATTCCCTGAGCCATGCTGGGAGAATTTTAAGTCTACTTAAGTGATGGGCACTTAGGAGCATGTGGCTTGGTAGGTGTTGACTGTCCTCAGTATCTTTCTCTATCACCCTTGTGCTGATATCAGCTTAATTAATAGAGCAGCATTCTTGCTCATTTCCCCAGTTCCTCTGTGGTTTCAGCTGGGGCCCAGGCGGAGTGTGCTGGGTTGTTTATCTCCTCAAGTCCAGTTCTCATTTGAAAAAAAGAAGCAGATTCTCCAATGGAGAGTGAAGTCAGCACCAGTTAAATGGGATAACCACTTTAATTTAGAGACAATTAAAAGGGTTTAGGCACTTTTATAGTCTAAGGTTAGTCAGAGCTTGACAATGGAAAGTAGAATCATTATCTGGATATGATTTCAACTTGTTTCCCAGTTCCAGATGTGGTTTCCTTTCCACTGAGCAGATCTATTAATCAATCTGAAAGCAGTTGGTTACCCACCATGGCTGAGTGCCACTATTGCATTTGTGTGAGCATCATATCAGATTGTTTGCTTCTGAGTCTCTTAGACTTTGAGTTGCTTGGACAGATGTTGGCCACTTTCCCCAGGTATCTCCTTGGAGCACATTCCAGCACTAGATGGGCTAATTATCTGAGTAATGGCTCTCTTCTGGATTCCAAACAGTTCTCTCTGCGGTCCGTGCTGACAGTGACTGGTGTCTTTCACAGTAGGGTCTTACCATTAGACACTGGTGGATAATCAAGTGCTCTGACAGAAGTCTGTATTTTTTGTTTTGGGAGACCTAGTAGATCTCTCTGACCAATAGCTCATTGTGGATGTAGCATCTTAAGTCTTGGACAGTAAGGAAGGTAGGGCTTGGTCGAAGGAAAAGGGTGTGATCAACAGCTCATTGTGAATGTAGATGTATATCACATCCTGGGACATGGAATTACAGGCCAATGCCAAGGAAAAAGTAAAAAGAAAAAGCCAGAGAAGAAAGAGAAACAAGAGAAATTTGAGATTAGGTTTCATCTCACTCTCTCCAGGGCACTTCAATTCAGGATCTCCCTCTAAGGTCTGATTCAGGGTTCCAGCTTTTAGTCTTATTTCCAGGATATAGGATTCCATGGTACCAGTTCAATTTGGGTTCAGATTTTGTGTCCCCCACACCCTTTCCCTTCCCCCAAGCCCTGCCTCCTTATCCCCCCATTGTCCAAGTCTTAAGATGCTATTCAGTTATATTAGCACCTTGGGCGGATGAGTGAGATCACGAGATGATTGTATTTCTGTGATTGTGTGAGTTCACTTAAAATGATCTGTTCCAAGTTCGACCATTTTTCTACAAATTTCAATGTGTTATTTTATCTTAATGCTTAGTAGAATTCCATCATCTTGGTTATGCATTCATCCAATGATGGACACCTGGGCTGATTCCTCTTTTTAGCTATTATGAATTCAACAGCTATAAACATAGTTGAGCAAATATTTCTGAACAGAGATGTGGAGTTTTTAGGGAAATGCCCAGGTTTCTTAAGATTACTGTGCAGGGATTCAGTCCCTTTACACACTTCCCGGCTTCATGGTCCTTTTGGAGTCTATACAAGCTTCCATGCCCACACTGCCAAACTCTCTGCCATCATTCATGCCTATAAAACTAGTACCATGTTGATGACAGTACCAAGTTATGATGTAAACTCAAGATAAATTCTGCCCCTTGGACCACAGGTGTGCCAGCCTACATACCTTCAAGGCTGATCCTTGGGAAATACAGCCCTAGGCAGTAGTTATCAAGCAGAGAACCCCTCAGCAACATACTGTTTAGGTTCTGTCATTTCAAGTATTTAAAGTACTTTTTTATTTATAGTTATTTATTTGGCAGAGAAAGAAGGGGATAGAGAGAGAGGAAGAGCATTCCAGGGCCTCCAGACACTGCAAATGAACTCCAGACATCTGCACTCCCTTGTACATCTGGCTAACATGGGTCCTGAGGAATTTAATCCGGGTCCTTTAGCTTTGCAGGTAAATATCTTAACTGATAAGCCATCCCCACTAGCACTTATTTCAAATATTTTATATTTTGACCAGATAGAACCTATGATGAATGACATGAGAGGCACATCTGCAGTATGAAGAGTTCATTTTCCTGTTAGAGACTTGCATTAAGACTAAACTAGAACTCTTGGCTTTTCTCAGAGGATATCTTCATGACAAGCCAGAATGAATAAGGGTGCAGAACAAAAACTTTTTGTTTTGTTTTGTTTTTCCAGGTAGGTTCTCACTCTAGCCTAGGCTGACCTGGAAATCATTATGTATCATTATGCATTCACAGCAATCCTCCTACTTCTGCCTTCCAAGTACTAGGATTAAAGGTGTGTGCCAGCCACCTGGCTAAAATATTTTTAACATTGATCTGTGTGTAAGGTTATGATAGAAATAGAGATATATGAAAAGAATAAGAAATACTCAAGAATAAGGATAAACTTCTCCAAGAGATTCCTACTTACATGTCTTCGAGTGTGTGTATATCTGATATTGGTGGCTCTGAAGTTACATCTCTAAAAATTGCTGAGAAACCCTTTTTTAAAAAAAATATAAATATTACTACGTGTGGTGTTTGCAACAAGTTTATAAGTGTGCTGTCAATATTGATTAGTGAGACAGGTTCTGGGTCTAGTGATCACAGGCGGCTTTAGGAATCTCTGAGAGATATCAAAACTAGAAGTTACATGATATTCTGGACATAAGTAAACACACATTTTTAACAGTTGCTTTCTTATTGCTATGAACCCAACCAACTTGTCTTTATAGTTCCAGAGGGTGGGGAGCAAGGAAGGCTAGAGATAGAAGCATGTGCCATCATCCAATTATCAGAAAAATTTAGAAATAATATCAAATGGGGTTAGACTTTAAAAATGTCAAGGTCTGCCTCTCAATGACATATTTCCTTTATTTTCTATTGTTCCAATGCAGAAAAGTTAGTCTCTCTCTCTCTCTCTCTCTCTGTGTGTGTGTGTGTGTGTGTGTGTGTGTGTGTGTGTGTGTGTGTATGCACATGTGGTTGGAGGAGTTAAGGCAGATGATGGTCAGTCTTCCATAACTTCTTCCAAACTGATAAAAGGTGTATTCTCTGCCTAAGTGGGGAAACAAAGTCTTCCTACTTTATCAGTCGAAAATGTGGTTTTTGATTCCCTGTAATAGGGATTGATTGGAATTCCTGCATTATATGTTTAATTTGAAACTGTCATGTCCTAGAAGACACACATTTTGAAAGTTTAAGTGAACAAAACCTGAGGAAACGTAACAAGATTATGCCAGTCAATGGCCTCAGCAATGACAAAAGCCCGGAAAAGACATGTCCATGTTTGTCCCAGGAGAATCATCCTTGTATATTTCCAGGGTTACAAACAATCCCTTGCATTATTAAAATAAACATGCTAGGCTTTCTCTGAGGTAACAAGTTGTTATTGTGTGGGAAATATATTATCTCCAGTGCTAAGCAAATCACTTGGGCTTGTTCTTATTTCTATATTATATAGTAGTTTCCCCTGGGCCTATTTCATGTCTGTTAAAAACCACAAAGTCAAATTTCAAAATCAACTGTGAGTGCTTGAATTCTCATTGTCTCCTTTGGCAGTTTCCTCTTAATACCTACAACAGAAGACTACTGAATGAAGCCTCCAGCAAAATATACCCTTAGGAAATTTTTAAAATTAATTTTAGTAAACTTATTTTATATCTTATAAATAATTTTGTGACTTGGTCAAACATTTTTCACTGTGCTTAGTCATGCTGATTTGATTAATTTCATTTTTATTTCTATTTCAAATGATCTTTTATTTTAGGGTAGAGCTACCTTTCTCATCCTTTGTCATCTAAAGATAACTTTTCTTTTTAATCTTCTTTACCAATAGTATATTTTATAATATAGCTATGCTCATACTTTCTTTTTTTTTTCCTTCATGGATCTTTTCTGAGTTTTTTGTTGTAAAATTAGAAAGCATTTCAAAATGACAAAGTTATATTCCAGTGAAAATTCGAGAACTTGTATCTAAAGTACAGAAATATAAATATTTTGTTGTAATTATCTAACAAGAATAAATACAGACCAAGCATGTCACTTGTTCTGGAGGCATTTTTTTTATATTTTCTTACCAAAAAATTAAACTTAACTATTTATTCAAGATTTAAGTATTATTACATCAGGTATATATAAACTGTTCTTATAAATACTTATTCCTAATGCAAGTCTGTAAGACAACTAAAAGGGATAAAAATCTGGAATTTATGTATTTCACACTGCTTTTAATTTTTTTTTTTTTTTTTTTTGGAGATAGGTGATTAATTGTTTACCTTTGTAGCAAGGATGTTAATCGTTTGCCAATATCTATGCAAATTATTTTACCCTCCTCCAAAAATAAAGGCATAGTAATGTTATTGTCTCAAGTATATTCCAAAATAGAAATTATATTGATGATATAAGTTGCTTATACTTAAAATATATTTATGACATAGTGAAATACATTATAGTTACCTGTAAACATGAAAAGGCCTTTGTATACCTTAAAGCAGGCTAAGTAGGTTTTAAGATGTTCCATTGTAAAAGTTATATCTTACATAAGATTGAGCAAGATCCAAGGGTCTTGTAAAAAACACCAGCTTTGTGACTCAGGTGTACATGGGAAGGATGGATGCTATTATTGATTTGGAAAGAAGGCAAGTGTTTTGCTTCTAGAATTAACTCCACTGATTTGAAAGAGTTCAACATTGCTTTGAGCTACAAAAGAGAGACAGAAAGAGAGAGAGAAAGAGAGAGAGAGAGAGAGAGAGAGAGAGAGAGAGAGAGAGAGAGAGCACCTGTGTACCAGCAATGTGACCAGCTACCTCCTGCTATGATCACCAGGTCTCCCCCCCAATGGTAGACTGTATTCCATTGAACGCTAATGAAAATTCCCCCTCATTCTCTAATTTTCTTTTGTCCATTATACTTCAAAGAAATGAGAAAGGTGAAATACAGCTGTTTTTACAAACCTTACTTCACTAATCCCTGAGCAAGGAAACTCCATCATGTAAGTTCTTATTCAGTTTTCTTTAGATATGCAAGTTTTCATTGTAGGCATATTTTACCTGCTTGGTTAGGTTAACTCCTAGTGTTTTATTATTTTTTCAAGGTATTGTGAATGGGATAATTTTTCCCAAATTAGTTTTCAGCAAGTTCAAGCTTGTATACCTTTATTATGTGTTGTGATACTTGGCTGAAAGCATTTTAACAGATTTAAGCACTTTCTGGAATAGTCCTTATGGTCTTTTAAGGATACGATCGTGTCAATTACTTCCACAGCTAACTTTCTAATTGCTGGGAGAAAATACCTGATCAAAAGCAGCTATGGAAATAAATGATTTATTTCTGGCTTAGAGTTTGGAGGGGAAGTTTCATCATGGTGGGGACAACATAGGGAGAACAAACAGTCCTAGACAATATTGCTAAATAAGCAGAGTGGAAGTAACAAGAGAAAGTTGAATCTGGCTGGGGCTCTGTATAGCAGTGGTAATCTATAACCTAGTTCCTACTGAAACAACTCCTTCAGTAATGCTCCACCTCCCAAAGGCACCACAAGCTTCCCCAAGAGTACCAGCTGTGGGAAATTAAGCATAAGTCTGTATCACAAACGCATGAGGCAATGAGAGAGCTATTATGTTCAAACCACTACTTTAAACTAGGAATAATGTGTTTTCTTCCTTTAATGTTTTATCCATTGTATTAACATTTCTTACTTTATTGCTCTTGCTAAGAATTCAAGCACTATAGTGAATAAGAAATGAAAGGATTGGCATTTGTCTTGTTCTCAATTTTTAGAAGAAATACTCTGTTTTCTCTATTTAGTTTAATTTTCCCAATATATTTGTTGTATTATTTTATTGCATTTTGTAAACATCGTGTTAAATACTTTTATTTCTACATTTTTTAGGAGTTTTATCATGAAGCCATGCTTAACTTTATCAAATTTCTTTTCTTTATTGAGATAATAATACGATTTCTGATAAGAAGTCAATTTAAATCATGTTGTCTTAAAGAGGATTCACTGGCTGAACAGAACAGAACACGTTAGGGAGTAGTAAGTCCAACAACTGCCATCTGTGCACTGGAGAAGTGGTCGCTGTTCAGCCCATGGTGCCTCAGCAGTTCTGTTTGTGTACTGAAGTTATTGCTGGAAAGCTGTTGCCTTAGTCTAATATGGGATGGCCAGAGAAGCTGTGTTGTGATATCAATGAAGAATGGCAGCAGTATTAGTAACAAGATCAAAACATTCACCAGCAAGAAGCAGATGTAGGCATATTCAAGTGTCCAACTCTTCTATCATTCCTCTTTACATATAGGCTGCTACTTGAAGGTCTTGCTCACTTTGTGATGGGTCTCCTGTCCATTAATTCTTCCTGGAAATTTCCAGAACTCCAAGATATATGTTTTTTTTTAGTTAATTCCAGTCATGTTTACCATCACAAATAATCAATTTTAAGCCTTGTCAACCAAAAATACATCTCTGTCTGTGATTTCTCAATTTTCCCAAATCATAATTCCACTTGATATGCCATAACTATTCTACATACAACTATAAATACACACTGTATATTTATATAATAGATGATAAAGTAACCTGAAAAATATTTAATCTTTTAATATCACATAACAAATATGATAAAATGAATTTAATACCATCTAACAATTGATGTTATTTAAATAAATGTTCCAACATATTCTTAACAAAATACAACAGTAACACTCATGGAAATTACAATCCTGTTTCTGTAACTAATATATAGCCTTAGCAGATATTTATAACTACCCTTTTCTATTATTCATTCCATATTTCTTCTGTCCTCAGAAATAGCTGTAGTTGGCATTAATTCTTTACAGGAAGGATGATACACACCTTCATTCCTAAAGGTTTGCTCAAGTTATCATCCTGATGATATTGGTTTGCTATAGTTTCCCTTTCACCTTAATCACATCATAAAAAAGACACCCTAATGGATCTCCAGAAATACTTTTCTTTAATGAGTATCAGTCCAATTTTCTCATGGTGGTCCATATTTATTAATTATATTAACAATGTAGCTCATTCCTAATATGTTGATTCAAAGTTCTTAGAAGCTCAAATAGTCTACGAAAAAATAATTCACCTTCAATTCATTAGAAGATTTGTTGCACTTCCTGAGGGGAGAGAAACACTTTCTCTTCTGGAATATGGTAACAAAAAGAAAAAAAAAATGCTAGTGGATCAGTTTTCATCCCTCAGTTTCTGGACAAATGAATAAAGTTTATGGGAGAAACTGACATATATTGTACACCAATTCAGAATATATGTTGCCTTCTATAGAACAATGCATCAACCTTACAGGCTATTGCCACCTAATGGGCACATCAACTGTGTCTTCAAAACACTATTCCACTGTGCCAGCAAGCCAGCTGCTTCAATATGGTAGGAAACATTGTAAGACCAGTGAGTTCTAAAGGCACGAGCCCAATATTGCACTTCTTTGGCTGTGAAGTGAGTTTCGTTCTCACAAACAATACTTATAGAATACCATGATAGTGGACCAGAATTCTGCAAATCCATAGGCAAATAATTTTAACAGAAGAGCTACATACAAGAAAGGCAAATCCGTACAGAGTAAGCATTTTTTCCACTAATGATAAAGTAGTGCCTTTTGTGATGTAAGAAGTCAAATATAGTTGCTGAGTATTACCCTGGGGAATGGTGCCATACTATAGGCTCAGTGTTAGCTTTTACTGTTCCAAGATTTAGAATGTCACAGCAGAATTAGCCAGCTCAGCCTTCACATTTTTGAGCCCCTCTCTAACCACCACCATTTCCAATGTGACTACTTTGTTAATAGGCTCAGTGAGTATTGGCAAGAATGAGTAAGAAAGAAGTTTATTATTCACAAAATTGGTTAGACTCTCTATTTTAGTATTAGACTCCTCACTCTCTGAGGGGACCTTTGGATGAGTATTTGCATGATATAAATATTGTTGCATCCCATGCCCATTTGCAGACAGCCATAAATAAATATCTTTCTCATCAATTTTCTAATCATGTTCTATCCGTGTTCAAGAGCATCCAACCAAACCATTGCTTACAGTCCATGAATCAGTATATAATCAGATATCTGGTGATCTATTCATGCAAGCAAAATGGATAACTATGCATACAACTACTGGAAGCTGTACTCCATGTGAAGATTTCCTTTAGCATTGTACTTTATGGTTGTACCCGTAAAGGGCTGGGCTGCAGCTGAAGACTTCTTCCTGGCTCCTGCATAGCATGAAGAATTGTCTGTGAACCAGACCTTGGTCTTTTCTCCCTTACTCACTGGTATGTCACAGTGCAAAAGATCACAGAGGCATGATTGGGTACAGAAGGCATTGCTACTAGAATGGGAACCACAGATATTTGGATAATTTCTTTATAACTAAACTTAATAACTAAACATGTGCACTCAGGAAATTCTTGGACCTGATCACATATATATCACTTTCATTTGATGATGGATTATTGTTATTTACGGATTAGTAGTTTATATAACACACCGCTCATGATGGGTGGCTCAGGTCATATAGTATCTTGTTGACCCACTATCAACTATTCAGTTCACAGGAATGAGGTCAAGAGCTGCCTCATGAAAAAACTGAATAATTATCTGCACATGATGACAGGACCTTGCTCCAGAATCCCTTAGGGTGCTACAGTGATTTGTCTGTGGAAGCTTGCCAAAAGCTTCACACACACAGAATTCTCTGTGTGTGTGTGTGGGTGGGTGTGTGTGTGTGTAGGATAACTAAGATGTGGTATATCTACACAATGGGATTCTACACACACAGAATTCTTATCTGCCACTAATGCTTCAAGTACTCTCTGGCATACTGGATTACATGGCCCAAGTAGCCTAACAGCCTGCATTTGCAGAAGAGACTCCTTGTGTCCTAGATCCCATTCAAAACTTACAGCTTTCCAAGTCATGTGGCATATGAGCCCGAATAACATAACCAATTGAGAAATGTACTTTCTTCAAAATCCAAATAGGGGGACTTTGGTTAAGATGGCGGCGTAGGTACCATGCCAAAGCAGCCTGGGGGGGGGGGGACCAAAAAACCCCAGCAAAATTCATGCTTTACTAAAAAGTGAGGTGTGTCAGAAATTGAAGCAGCAGCAGAGAAGTAGAAGAGATCCAGAGCATCCAGAGCCCACACAGGTTGGCAAAAGTGGCCCCAGCAGCTCTGCCAACTGCGGCTGTGGTGCACCAGAAAGCCACCAGACTTGGCTCCAGCCACAGGAAAAAACAGGTGCAGAGATTTTCCACTCACACCGGCACTCTCCGCAACTCAGGAAACGTGAAGGGAGAGCAGCAGTGAGCAAGGGAGGAGCAGACCACGAGGTAGAAGAACACGTGGAACAGTGAGAGAACCAGAGCAGCTGCGGCTCCCTCCCCTCCCCCACTGGCTGAGCCCAGCTCCAGCCAACAGAGCAGCGGTCCTGGGACCTGGCCATGACAACTTGGGCTGACAGCGGGACATAAGCAGGAGCAGAATTTGGAAGCAACATCAGCAGCTCTGGCACAGGTAACAGAGGCCCCAACAGCAGCAGGTCCAGTAGCGGCAGCAGCGGCAGACCCAGCATCAGCAGACCCAGGAGCAGCAGCTTCAGTGGCAGCAGTTGCAGTGAACCCATCAGCAGCAGCTTCAGCAGCAGCAGTGGCTCCAGAAGTAGCAGCTACAGCAGCAGCAGAAGCAGAGGCAGCAGCAGCAGTGGGCCCAGCAGCAGCAGCTTCAGCTGCTGACAGACCCAGCAGAGGCAGCTTTCGCAGCAGCAGTTCCAGCAGTGGGGATGCTGATCTGCAGGGCCACAATTGCCAGCCTTGGATTGCCCTGCAGGAAAAGCCAGTGCCCAGCTCCAGAAATCAGAACAGCAGCCCAATGATCAGGCAGCAACTTGACTGAGACCAAAATCATCCAAGGTAACTGGGATTGCACCAGGGAAGTATCTCACTTGGTCACAAGATGACTTGGATCCCTCAACAGACCAGAAATCTTAACCTCTATGTTGATAGAGGATCTGGTTGTTATAATAACTACTCTGGCATACATACGTGGGGCTGTTTTTGATTGAATGGGCACAGTGTTTAGTTAACTTTTAGAATCTACCTGTATTTTATTCCACTCAGCCTACTTGAATACTCCCATAGCAGGGAAACTCAACCCCTAGGAGCACCTTTGTAGATACTCTCTGAGTCTTCAGAGCCACACCTAACAACTTAAGCTCCTACCCTGAAAAAATATAACATCAAATCAATTGATAACAGCTAAGAATACCCAGGTAGCTAGAAAATCCAAGCATTAACTTAATCCAAGATGCAAAAATATATACATTATAACACAAGAAACACTAAAAAGCAAGATGATATAAATCCACCTAAAAGTATTAATGCATCAGAAATGACCTCCAGTGAGAAGGAGTTAGAGGAAATACCTGAGAAAGATTTCAAGAGAATGATTGTAAATATGTTCAAAGAAGTCAGAGAACAAATCAAATGAGTCAAAGAGGAACTCAAAGAAGAAATCAAAGGAATCAAAGAAGAGGCAGGACACCAATTTAATGAAATAAAGAAGGCAATACAAGACATAAATAAGGAAATAGAAATAATAAAGAAAAACCAGTTCAGAATTACTAGTGATGAAGAACACAGTTAATGAAATTAAAAACTCTGTAGAAAATCTCACCAGTAGAATGGATGAAGGAGAGGACAGAATATCTAAGCTAGAAGACCAGGTGGCAGATCCAATACGGTCTAACAAAGAGAAAGACAAACTTATAGAAAAGTATGAGTGGGAATTTCAAGATATTCAGGACACTATGAAAAGATCAAATATAAGAATTCAGGGTATAATAGAAGAATTCCACTCCAAAGGCATAGTAGGTGTCTTCAACAAAATCATAGAAGAAAATTTACCCCAAATTGGGAAAGAGGTGCCAATACAGATAAAGGAAGCCTTTAGAACCCCAGCCAGACAAAACCTGGAAAGAAACTCTCCTCGCCATGTTATAATCAAACTTCCAAATACACACACCAAAGAAAAAATATTGAAAGCAGTTAGATAGAAAAATCAAGTTATCTACAAATTAAAGCCCATCAGGATTACAGCAGATTATTCAACACAAACTTTTAAAGCCAGAAGGACTTGGAGTGATATATTCCAAGTTCTGAAAGATAACAACTTTCAACCAAGGTTACTTTATCCTGCAAAGGTATTCATTCAAATAGATGGAGACATAAGGACATTCCATGACAAAAGTAGGTTAAAAGAGTATTTGAAGACAAAACCAGCTCTACATAAAATACTTGATAGAATCCTCCATGTTGAAGAAAAGGAAAAGCACACATATAAGGAACCTAGAAAAAACAAGCAATACTCTAATACTAGTTAACACAAGAGAGCACAGGTAGAACCAGAACCTGGGTTGGAACAATCAATATTGTGAAAAATGACAATCTTACCAAAAGCAATCTACACATTTAATGCAATCCCTGTCAAAATTGCAAAAGCATTCTTCATGGAAATAGAAAAAAACTATTCAAAAATTCATTTGGAATCACAAAAAACCTCGAATATCTAAAATAATACTGAGCAACAAAAATAAGGCTGGTAGTATCACCATACCTGATTTTAACCTATACTACAGAGCCATAGCAACAAAAACAGCGTGGTATTGGCACAAAAACAGTCATGTAGATTAGTGCAACAGAATAGAGGACCCAGATGTAAGCCCAAGTAGCTATAACCACCTAACATTTGATAAAAATGCCAAAAATACTCATTAGAGAAAAGACAGCCTCTTCAGCAAATGGTGTTGGGAAAACTGGATATATATCTGCAGAAGGATGAAAATAGATTCTTCTCTCTTGCCATGCACAAGAATTAAGTCCAAGTGGATTAAAGACCTTAACATCAGACCTGAAACTCTGAAACTGCTAGAGAAAAAAGTAGGGGAAACCCTGCAACATATTGGTCTTGGAAAAGACTTTCTGAATACAACCCCAATTTCTCAGGCGATAAAACCACAGATTAATCACTGGGACCTCATGAAATTACAAAGATTTTGCACTGCAAAGGACACAATGAAAAAAGCAAAGAGGCAACTTACAGAATGGGAAAATATCTTTGTCAGCTATATATCTGATAGAGGATTAATATCAAGGATATACAAAGAACTCAAAAAGTTAAATAATAAGGAATCAAACAAGCCAATCAAAAATGGGCTATGGAGCTAAATAGAGCATTCTCAAGGAAGAAATATGAATGGCATATAAGCATCTAAAAAAATGTTCCATGTCACTAGTCATCAGGGAAATGCAGATTAAATCTACATTGAGATACCATCTCACTCCTGTCAGATTGGCCACCATCATGAAAACAAATGATCATAAATGTTGGCAGGGATGTGGAAAAAAGGAACCCTTCTACACTGCTGGTGGGAATGAAATCTGGTCCAGCCATTGTGGAAATCAGTGTGGAGGTTCCTAAAACAGCTAAAGATTGATCTACCATATGACCCAGCTATAGCACTCCTAGGCATATATCCTAAGGACTCATCTCATTTCCTTAGAAGTATGTGCTCAACCATGTTTATTGCTGCTCAATTTATAATAGCTGGGAAATGGAACCAGCCTAGATGTCCCTCAACTGATGAGTGGACAATGAAGATGTGGCACATTTATACAATGGAGTTCTATTCAGTGGTAAGGAAAAATGAAGTTATGAAATTTGCAGAGAAATGGATGGACCTGGAAAAGATTATAGTAAGTGAGGTGACCCAGGCCCAGAAAGCCAAGTGCCACATGTTCTCTCTCATATGTGGATCCTATCTACAGATGATTGGGCTTCTGTATGAGAATGAAAATTCTTAGTAGCAGATGCCAGTAAGTTAAAAATGAGACATAAAGGGAAGAGAAAGGAAGGGAGGAGGGTATTTAATAGGTTGATATTGTATATATGTAAGAACAATGATTGTTATGGGGAGGTAATATGATGGAGAATGGAATTTCAAAGGAGAAAGTGTGGGGGGGAGGGAGGGAATTAACATGGGATTTTTTTTTTAACACCATGGAAAATACTAATAAAAATTTAAAAAAATAAATAAAAGAAAAAAACTTCAAATAGGACCACTAAATATTGTATGTTTTTTTTCCCCCCCTCAATGATGGGGCAAGAAAGGTGCAACTCATCCTTCACCTTAGAAGGAATATCTCTGTATGCGTAGCATCACTGGACTGCTAGAATTTTACTGAGAAAGAAGTCCCTTGAAATTTAGTTGAATTTATTTCATAAGCATATGCTGTACCAATAAGTACACAATGCTGCTCACTTGGTCCAATAAGCAAAATGCCACAGGTATAACTGACTAGTATCATGATTAGTGGAAGGGATAGGTGATCAAGGACCATAAAACCTATGTTATAAAACAGGGTTGGAAAATTAATATAACTTTCAGGTAAAACAGTAAATGCATACTACCAACTGAGAACACATTATTAATGGTGATCCTTATGGATGAGTATGGAGAAGAAAATATTTTCAAGATCAATACTGCATAACACACACCAGGGTGAGTTAATCTGCTTATGTTTGGAAACCACATCTACTACAACAGCTGACATTGGAGTTACCACTTCATTAACGTTTCTGATAATCAAGTGTCATTCTCCATGATTCATCAATCTTTTGTACAGGGAAAATACAAAAGGTAAAGCAATATATGGTGGGAACTACCACCCATGCATCTTCTAAATCCTTGATGGTGACACTAATCTCTGTAATCTCTCCTGGGGTATAATGTTTTTGAATCAACTTTTTAATTTTATTTTTATTGGGTTTATTTTTGTATTTTGAGGTAGATTCTCACTCTAGCTCAGGCTGACTGGAATTCACTATGTAGTCTCAGAGTGGCCTTGAGCTCATGATGATCCTCTTAATTCTGCCTCCCAAGTGCTGGGATGAAAAGCATGCACCACCATGCCCCTGTGGTTTTTCTTGATACAGTCAATTCTCATGGCTTCCATTTGACCTTTCCAACCATAATGTACCTCATTCCATAGATAAAGTAACCAATGTGTGGAGTGTCCCATCTTCATCTAGCTACCCAAAATGCACATTCTGAAACTAGAAAAATAACTACTGAATGAGTTGGTGGACTTTTAATCAAATTCTATTGTTCACCTGACTTCTGTAAGTCTCCACTGTAACTGGAAGACTGTAATTCTGCTTTTCAGCTTCTGGAAAAGATGCCAATTCAGAAATAGTTTCTGCTGGATCCATAAGGTCTGATTATATCACACACACACACACACACACACACACACACACACACACACACACACATGTTGTGATGGTTAATCTCTAGCATGCAACCTAACAGCATTTGGAATCATCATGAAAACAAATCTCTGGTCATATATGTGAAAAATTTTCTAAACTAGGTTATTTCAGGTGAGAGGAACTACCATAACTCCAACTGGCATAACCCCGTGATCTTGGTTTCTGGATTGAATAAAAAGGATAAATCTGCTGAACATGAAGATCCACTATCCCCTATTTCCTCACTGTGGACTTAGTGTGACCAACTTCAATTTAATCCCCTTCCTTTCCTTCCATGATGGACTACAACCTGGGATTACTGGTATCACTGATACTTAAAGAACCTCTGTTGCCCCTAAACTGATTTTTGTCAGTATTTTTTCACAGCAATTAGAATGTAACAAATAAAGAAAATAGGTACTGAGACTGGAGTTGTTCCTGTGATAAAAATGACCATGTGAATCATGGGCTTTGGGAACTGGGTTTAAAGAAGGAATATTGAAGAATTTGGAACTTTGGAATAAAATGCACCTTACATACTATAAGAAATGCTTAATAAATCATTATTGTAGGAGGTCAGAACACAACATGCTGAGAGAAATGCAGACAGTAGAAGCCAAGGTCATAAGGATTCAGAGGGGAACAAGGACTTTATCATGTATTGGGGGAGAGGTAGTTCATGTTATATTCTGTCAAAGAAACTGTCTGCCTTCTGTCTGTGTCCTGAGAATTTGAGTGACACTGAAATTGACAGTAATGTATTTTGCCTGACAAAGGAAATCACAAGATAGAATACCATTCACTCTGTTCCTGAGAAAGCAGTTGTGATCACTTAAGAGATTCCTGCCATTGAAGAAAAACCTCATATATTGCATTGAGATAATAGGAAAGGTACCCTGAGGGCATTAAAGGGCATCTTATAAAGTTAAAATTAATTTAAAGAAAGAAAGCCTAAATTGTTGGTGCTCCCTGATGCAACACAAACACCTAAGGAATTACTTTGACAATGTTGACCTGGAAGACATACAAAGGTTTTATGACTATGGCCCAAGAGGAAGGTAACTATTTTAAGTTTACAGATCTAGGACAAGTTCCACCAGTGGTGGAAGAAACTGGCTCCCATTTTAAATTCAAACAGAAATAACCAACACCAGCCAGCAAGCAGCAAAGGTCAGAAACCAGGGACCCCACCAGAGCTCAGAATGCCCTCCACATCTTTGGTATGGAATCTGATCCACTTCCTAAAACAACTTTGTGATGGATTCTAGGGTCCATCCCCAGTGACACTTCCTCCAGCCAAGTAGCTGAGTCTATGGAGGCCATATATTCAGATTAAAATCACCACACATAAGATTAAGTTATCATAATTATTGAAGTTTTCAAAAAGTCTTAAGGTTAAATATTGCTAGATACTTATTTCATCTGACAATCTGCTCCAAACACTGGGGGAAAGACACAGAAGCAGGAAAGAGGACCTAACTGCTTCAAGTTCAGTTTTTAGTTTGACTTTTGTTGTTCTCTGCAACAGAGATAAAATAGACACAGTACAAAAGGCCCAAGGAAGGTTATTGCTGGTGTCTCAGGCAGTATAGAATTAATTTCCTCAGGCAGAGGTGGAGAGGGAAATACTTCAGGAATAGGAAAGCAAGTGTTGCTAAGGAGTTGGAGGCTTCTTCCTCAGGCAAAATAAGTTCATCAGGATCTGAGAATTCAATCTATTAGTAGTTACACGTTTATTTTGGTTTGTCTTATTTGACTTTGTTTACAACACTGTTTATGTACCATATATATTCAGTGAGTATAACCTTACACATTTTCTTTTTAATTTGCTCCCCTTCACAGAATTGTTCTTTGTGTTTTATTACATTCTCAATAAATAACTATCAGTATGTTTTTTTTTCTGTGTGTGGAATTTTACTTGTAAACTCAAAAGCTAATAAGATAACAGCTATCTTATAAGGCCTGGTGGCTTTTAATATCCTGACAAGTGGAACTTTTGCCATTATTGCAATATTATACTATGAATACATATACATGATAACTGAGACAGTATGTTTTCCATTATTCAAGATTTATAGTCCCAAATTAACTCTGTCACATTCTGCTTTAATGACTTACTAACATCATGATGCCAGGAAACTCACGATAAAGAGACCTTACAAATTTTTGGCACTAATCTTAGTCACAGACACCTACTGTGTGCTTTATTGTTCGTGTGGTTTGATATCTTTAAATAATGGCATCCTTTCCTCATTTCTTTGAAATTATGACCCACCAATCTCAAAGCTCTGACTTCTCTTGTACCCCTTATGTCAGACAGACTGAGGATCTTTATTCTTGGATATATAAGCATATCCAGAATGGACAAAATTATAGGAAATGGATCATCCATCCTCAGCAACACTTAAGATTAAGGTGTCAAGTCTCAGAGGGGGGAGTTGTGACAGGACAGAAAGACAGGGACAATTATGGTCCATGAGAGGGGAGAGAGGCTCCTTACCTAGTTGAAGCCACTCTCAAAAAATAAGAATTCCTCTATGATTTACAATGGCTTAGTGCCATGTCCCCTTTATCAGATGTAAGCATACAATTTTGAGGGAATTTCATCAGAAACACACTTACAGTAGAGAACGTGTGTTAAGTCACTTGTACAAACCTACTGGCTTATGATTTTATCTCATCAGATTGTAAGTCCATCAAACCATCTCACAAGCCACCTTAGAATGTCACTTATCAAAATGAGAATGGGATGTGGGGCTGGATTTCTAGTAGCCTTTTAAGGTGTAACTTTAGATCTACCCAAAATATGTGTGGGTAATGCTAACACAAGTAATTATAAGTTTCCCTTGTGGGCTGGAGAGATGGCTGGCTTAGCAGTTAAGGCACTTGCCTGTGAAGCCTAAGGACCCCAGTTTGATTCCCCAGATCCCATGTAAGCCAGATGCACAAGGTGTGCTTGTGCATGTGCTTGGAGTTCGTTTGTAGCAGCTGAAGGCCCTGGAGCATCCAGTCTCCTCTCTCTATATATCTGCTTCTCTCTCTCTCTCTCTCTCTCTCTCTCTCTCTCTCTAGTAAATAAATTAATAAAACAAATTTCCCTTGTGAAGCCCATACCCACACTCATATTTGTTGTGCCTTCCCTGAGATCTCCCTTGAGGAGCCCACACTCTTACTTTGGTATGTCTTACTTTCTGTGATTCTCTTGTAGAGAAGCTCACAATTGTACCTCAAATGACATGGTCATTTTGGAAAGTTAATACTATGTTTTGTGTATGAAGACTGACCACAAGTAAGTAACCATAGAAAGCAAAATTGGATTGGGAGGGATGAAAGTAGTTTTAAAGGTAGAATAGTGAATGGAGGATATTTTTAATCCCTTATTTTCTGAAAAATAAAGAAAATATATGAAAGAGGATGGGGAATAAGTTATGGATAAGCATGGAGAAATTGTTTAAACATTGCCTCACAAAAATTAAGATGACTATTGGTTTTTTAATTGCAAGAGGGAGTTTTTTTTTTTTTTCTTTTTCCTGAATTGATGTTCTTTACCAGACATGCACTTTTCAAATATTTTCATGGGTTAGTGACACTCATCTTTTTGGTCTCTTAATTTCTCAAGCACAAAAATTTTAACTTTCATGGAGACTGACTTATTGATACATTGCTTTTCATGTTGAACCAAAAAATAATTACCAAATTTGAGCTGACCTAGATTTTCTCCTAAGCTTATCTGAGTTGTGTAGTTTTTGCATTTCACTTTTGAAGTTTAAAAATTCATTCTGAATTACCCTTTTTAAGATGCAAAGTCTAAGTCAAAGTGACTTATGTTATATAATATTATATTATTTCACTATGTGTATATATACACATATATTTATCTTATCTTTATCTATCTTTGTATGATTACACAATGCCATTTGTTGCCAAAAAAGACCTTATATGAAGTACTTTTATGCTCTTGTCAAAAATCACTTGATAAAATTTGTGTCTCTTTCTAGATATCCATTAAGTCTCATTGACCATTATATCTTTCTATGAGTATGATTGGTTTCACATATGTATATCCAGGTGTGTTTGTGTGAAGAGACTGGCAGAGTACTTTAAGGAGGGAAGTCTTTACCTTAAAACATATAAGATGAGCCAGGAATGGTGGTGCATGCCTTTAATGCCAGCCCTTTGGAGGCAGAGGTAAGAGGATCACTGTGGTTTCGAAGCCACCTTGAGACAATATAGTGAATTCCAGGTCAGCTTGAGCTAGAGTGAGACACTACCTTGAAAAATAAGAAAAATAAACAAGACAAAACATATATATTGTAGCAGCTTGGACTTACTTCATTGTACAGTGGGTACAGCTCTAAATCTATATTCCTAGCTAAATCTAGATATTTGAGGTAAATGTAAGTTATTTCCTAGGGCTACACTGTGTATTGAGTGAACTAAACAGTAGTTTATAAAGCAAAACTAAAACAATTTATTTTACAGAAAGAATATGTTGCACACTGACTACCTCAATAAAACCTGAAAATATAAAATGTCACTTAATAAATTCAAGAAAGAGGGAAACATGGTAGGAAATGAAGACAGCAGATGTTATTCAGAAAGTATAATTTGCAGGACATTCTTTGCTGCTGCCAGCATAAATCTTTTCGTAGAAATAGGAAGTGGCATTTAAGTTTATTAAGTACTAGAGACCATTACAATTATAAGGTTTTGATAGTGTTGTCTGAAGGGGAGATAGCGGTATGATAATGTCATTGTAGAGTGGGTGTTAGGGATAATGACATGCTACTGATAATGAGGATAATAGCTAAGATTATGCTGCTCACACACACTGACAATGAGACTGAAGGTATCATCAGCCACTTCACTTTAACTGTGGTGTTTGTGCAGGTACAACCCAAGGCTTCGTCCAATACACACCCTTTGGAATTTGGAAGAAAGAACGGTGTTCCATAGCTGGTACCCAAATTCCATTTCCACTTACTAGGTACAAGAGACATAAGAGAAATATAGAAAAGATAGCCCCTGCTGGGTAGTGTGGTGGTCTTATTCCAGGTGTTCCCCATAAACTCGGTTGTTCTGGGTGTTAGGTTCCCAACTGATAGAGATTTGTGAATTGACACCTTCTGGAGGTAGTGTATTGTTGGGAGCAAATGGGTGTTATAGCCGGTTTCCCCATGCCAATGTTTGGCACACTCTTTTGTAGCTATTGTCCACCTTATGTTGGCCAGGAGTGATTTCCACCCTCTTCTCATGCCAGCGTTTTCCCCTGCCATCACAGAGCTTCACTCTTGAGCCGATAAGCCAAAATAGACCTCTTTTTTCCCCAGAAGCCGCTCTTGGTTGGGTGATTTCATCCAGCAATGTGAATCTGACAGTAAAGAAACCAGAATAGTCATAGATGGTTATCAGTTTATGGGGGACAGGGGTGGAATGTGGTGGTTAGATTCAGGTGCCCCCCATAAACTTAGATGTTCTGAATGCTAGATTCCCAAATGATGGAGATTTGGGAATTAACAGCTCTTGGAGGCAGTGTATTGTTGGGGGTAGGCTTATTGGTGTTATAGCCAGTTTCCTTAAGCCAGTGTTTGGCACACTTTCCTGTTGCTGTTGTCCACCTAATGTTGGCCAGGGGGTAATGCCCACCCTCTGCTCATGCCACTGTTGTCCTTGCCATCATGGAGCTTCCCCTTAACCCTGTGAACCAAAATAAACCTCTTTTTTCCCTGAAGCTGCTCATGGTTTGATGATTTCTACCAGCAATGCAAACCTGACTGTAACAGATAGTGGCAATGAAATATTTCTGGAAGATTTCTATCTTGATGCAGCCAGCAAGATAGAATATATGTGATGTATATAAGTGCTTTTCATACTTTCCTTTGGACTTTTTCATTTTATTTATTTGTGTATGTGTGTGCTGTCATGTGTGCCATGGCATGTACATATAAATGTGGAGGTCAGAGGACAACCTCAGGGTGTTTTTCTTTTCCCTCCACTTCCTTTTGATACAGGATCTCTCTTGTTTGCTATTATTTGTGCACCAGTGTAGCTGGCCCATGAACTTCCAAATTTACTCCAGCCACCTTCCATGGACAAAATATATTGGAATAAAAAAATGTATGAGTAACTTTTCATCTGGTTTTAATTGGGTGCTGGAGAATTTAACTATAATCATTCCCCATCTCCCAGTTCCCTGGTCCCAGTACCCCTGCTGCTGGCTGGGGGTGTCTTGCTCTTGCATACATGCTGCTGAAGCAGTCATTTTACTCTACCTCCCTGATTGACCTCTCCTGGGTCCCCAACTCCTGTATCCATGGCTCCAGTAGGAGCACACAGAGAATGAGTAAGCCAGAGCTCCTGGTTTGTTCCTTGGTCCCAGTGTTCCAGCTGCAGGCTTGGGGTAGTGTGGACCCTGCACATGTGCTACAGAACGGGAACATTTGCTGTGGCTTCCTGATTGACCAGGTTCTGGGTACCCAAATCTCTGTTCTCCTAAGCCAGAGTATACATGTGCCACTGTGGGAGCTGGCCTCCTGCCTTTGGTTTCCTAGCTCCCTCCCCAACACCTGGCTTGCCTGTGCTGAGGAGTGGATGCAAGTGGAATGGTAAGGCCTTAGGGCATAGTTCTCCACATTTCAGTTCCCCAGGTACCATTAAAAAAATATTTCTTGACTTCTGGTTAAGATGGCGGTGTAAGTACCACGCCAAAGCAGCCTAGGGGGGAAAAAGACCCAAAAAAACTCAGCAAAATACACACTTTTACTAAAAAGTGAGGTGTATAGGAAATTGAAGCGGCAGCAGAGAAGTAGAAGAGTTATAGAGCATCCAGAGCCCGCACAGGCAGGAAAAGCGGCTGCGGCAGCTTGGCCAACCGCCGCAACCGCGGCGCAGCAGAAAACCGCCAGACTAGGCTCGAGCCGCAGGAAAAGCCAGGTGCGGGATTTTCCCCTCACACCGCGCTCTCCGCAACTCGGGAAACGTGAGGGGAGAGTGGCAGCGAGCAGCGGAAAGCAGACCGCGAGTTAGAAGAACACGTGGAACAGCGAGACAACCAGAGCAGCCGCGGCTACCTCCCCTCCCCCACCGCCTGAGCCCAGCTCCAGCGAACAGAGCAGCGGCCCGGGACCCGGCCACGCCAACGTGGGCTGACAACGGGACCCAAGCAGGACCAGAGTTCGGGAGCAACATCAGCGGCTCCAGCACCGGTACCAGCAGCCCCAACAGCAGCAGACCCAGGAGCGGCAGCAGCGGCAGATCCTGCAGCAGCAACTTCAGGGAGAGCAGCGGCAGTGGACACAGCAGCAGCAGCTTCAGCAGCAGTGGTGGCTTCAGCAGTGGCACCTATAGCAGCAGCAGAGGCAGCAGTAGTGGCTCAGTTTGCCCCATAGGAAAAGCAAGTGCCCAGCTCCAGAAATCAGAACAGCAGCCCGACGACCCAGGCAGCAACTTGACTGAGACCAAAATCACCCAAGGTAACTGGGATTGCACCAGGGAAGGGTCTCACTTGGTCACAAGCTGACTTGGATCCCTCAACAGACCAGAAATCTAAACCTCTTTGTTGATAGAGGATCTGGTCATTATAATACCTACTCTTGCATACATACTCGGGGCTGTTTTTGATTGAATGTGTACAGTGTTTAGTTAAATTTTAGAATCTACCTGTATTTTATTCCACTCAGCCTGCTTGAATACTCCTATAGCAGGGAAACTCAACCCCTAAGAACATCTTTGTAGATACTCTGAGAGTCTTAAGAGCCACACCTAATACCTTAAGGTCCTACCCTGAAAATATATTACATCAAATCAATTGCTACAGCTAAGAATACACAGCTAGCTAGAAAATCCAAGCATTAACTTAATCCAAGATGCAAAAATATATACATTATAACACAAGAAACACTAAAAAGCAAGACGATATAAATCCACCTAAAAGGATTAATGCATCAGAAATGTCCTCCAGTGAGAAAGAGTTAGAGGAAATGCCTGAGAAAGAGTTCAAAAGAATAATTATAAATATGTTCAAAGAGGTCAAAGAACACATGAAAACAATCAAAGAAGAAATCAAAGAGGAAATCAAAGGAATCAAAGAAGAGGCAGGACACCAATTTAATGAAATAAAGAAGGCAATACAAGACATAAATAGGGAAATAGAAATAATATAGAAAAACCAGTCAGAATTACTAGCAATGAAGAACACAGTTAACGAAATAAAAAACTCTGTAGAAAATCTCACCAGTAGGATGGATGAGGGAGAGGACAGAATATCTAAGCTAGAAGACCAGGTGGCCGACCTAATGCAGTCCAACAAAGAGAAAGACAAACTTATAGAAAAATATGAGTGGGAATTTCAAGATATTCGGGACACTATGAAAAGATCCAATATAAGAATTCAGGGCATAGTAGAAGGAGAAGAACTCCACTCCAGAGGCATAGTAGGCATCTTCAACAAAATCATAGAGGAAAATTTCCCCCAAATTGGGAAAGAGGTGCCAATACAGATACAGGAAGCCTTTAGAACCCCAGCCAGACAAAACCCAGAAAGAACCTCTCCTTGCCATATTATAATCAAACTTCCAAACACACACACCAAAGAAAAAATATTGAAAGCAGTTAGAGAGAAAAATCAAGTTACCTACAAAAGCAAGCCCATCAGGATTACAGCAGATTATTCAACACAAACTTTTAAAGCCAGAAGGGCTTGGAGTGATATATTCCAAGTTCTGAGAGATAACAACTGTCAACCAAGGCTACTTTATCCTGCAAAGTTATCCATTCAAATAGATGGAGAAATAAAGACATTCCATGACAAAAGCAGGTTAAAGGAGTATTTGAAGACAAAACCAGCTCTACAGAAAATACTTGATAGAATCCTCCATGCTGAACAAAAGGAAAAGCACACATTTATGGAACCTAGAAAAAACAAGCTATACTCAAATACCAGTTAACAGAAGAGAGCACAGGTAGAACCAGAAACACACACACACACAAAAATGGCAAACATAAATACACACCTTTCAATAATATCTCTTAATATCAACAGTCTCAATGCCCCAACGAAAAGACATAGATTTGCAGACTGGGTTAAAAAGCAGGATCCTACAATTTGTTGTCTCCAAGAAACTCACCTTTCTACAAAGGATAGACATTATCTTAGGGTGAAAGGTTGGAAGACGGTGTTTCAAGCAAATGGGCCTAGAAAACAAGCAGGGGTTGCTATCCTAATATCAGACAGGGTAGACTTTAGTCCAACGTTAGTCAAGCAAGATAAGGAAGGTCACTTTATATTGATTAAGGGCACACTCCAACAGGAGGACATTACAATCCTAAACATATATGCACCTAACATGGGGGCTCCCAAATTCGTCAAACAAACACTATTAGAACTAAGGTCACAGATAACACCAAACACAGTGGTGGTGGGTGACTTTAACACCCCACTCTCATCAATTGACAGGTCATCCAGGGAAAGAATAAACAGAGAGGCATCTGGACTAAATGAGGTCATAGAAGGAATGGACCTAACAGATATATACAGGACATTTCATCCAAAGGCTGCAGAATATACATTCTTTTCAGCAGCACATGGAACATTCTCTAAAATAGACCATATATTAGGACACAAAGCAAATCTTAACAAATTCAGTAAAATTGAAATAATTCCTTGCATTCTATCTGACCACAATGGAATTAAACTACAAATCAGTAGCAAGAAAGGCTATAGAGCATACACAAAATCATGGAAACTAAACAATACACTACTAAATGATGAGTGGGTCAATGAAGAAATCAAAAAGGAAATCAAAAAATTTATAGAGTCAAATGATAATGAGAACACAACATACCAAAATCTCTGGGACACAATGAAGGCAGTTCTAAGAGGTAAATTTATAGCCTTAAGTGCCTATATTAAGAAATTAGAAAGGTCGCAAGTAAACGACCTAATGCTTCGCCTTAAAGCCTTGGAAAAAGAAGAACAAGGCAAACCAAAAATCAGTAGACGGGAAGAAATAATAAAGATTAGGGCAGAAATTAATGAAATAGAAACAAAAAGAACAATCCAAAGAATTAATGAAACAAAGAGTTGGTTCTTTGAAAGGATAAACAAGATTGATAAAACCTTAGCAAATCTGACCAAAAGAAAGAGAGAAGAGACACAAATTAATAAAATCAGAGATGAACAAGGTAACATCACAACAGATTCCAGAGAAATTCAAAAAATCATAGGGACATACTATAAAAGCATATACTCCACAAAGTATGAAAACCTGAAGGAAATGGATGATTTCCTTGATCTATATGACCTACCTAAATTAAATCAAAATGAGATTAATCACTTAAATAGACCTATAACAAACATGGAGATCCGAACAGTTATCAATAATCTCCCAACTAAAAAAAGCCCAGGCCCAGATGGATTCACTGCTGAATTTTACCAGACTTTTAAGGAAGAGCTAACACCATTGCCTCTTAAGCTTTTCCAGGAAATAGAAAAAGAAGGAATTCTACCAAACTCCTTCTATGAGGCCAGCATCACCCTGATACCAAAACCAGGCAAAGATAGAACAAAAAAAGAAAATTACAGACCAATCTCCCTCATGAACATAGATGCAAAAATTCTCAATAAAATATTGGCAAACAGAATACAAGAGTATATCAAAAAGATCATTCACCCTGACCAAGTAGGCTTTATCCCAGAGATGCAGGGATAGTTCAACATACGCAAATCTATAAATGTAATACATTACATAAACGGGTTGAAGGACAAAAATCACATGATCATCTCATTATATTCAGAGAAAGCATTTGACAAAATCCAACATCCCTTCATGATAAAAGTCCTACAGAGAGTGGGAATAGAAGGAACATATCTCAATATAATAAAGGCTATTTATGACAAGCCAACAGCCAACATATTACTAAATGGGGAAAAACTGGAAGCTTTTCCACTAAAATCAGGAACAAGACAAGGGTGTCCACTGTCCCCACTTCTATTTAATATAGTTTTGGAAGTCTTAGCCATAGCAATAAGGCAAGAGACACACATAAAAGAGATACAAATTGGAAAGGAAGAAATCAAGTTATCATTATTTGCAGATGACATGATTCTATACATAAAGGACCCTAAAGACTCTACTAGCAAGCTGTTAGAGCTGATCAAAACCTACAGCAATGTAGCAGGATACAAAATAAATACACAGAAATCAGTAGCCTTCATATATGCTAACAACAAACACACAGAGGATGAAATCAGAGAATCACTCCCATTCACAATTGCATCAAAAAAAAATAAAATACCTTGGAATAAACCTAACCAAGGAAGTAAAGAATCTATACAATGAGAACTTTAAAACACTCAAGCGAGAAATTGCAGAAGACACTAGAAAGTGGAGAAACATCCCTTGTTCCTGGATTGGAACAATCAATATCGTGAAAATGGCAATCTTACCTAAAGCAATCTACACATTTAATGCAATCCCTATCAAAATCCCAAAGGCTTTCTTCATGGAAATAGAAAAAACAATCCAAAAATTCATTTGGAATCACAAAAAACCTCGAATATCTAAAATAATACTGAGCAACAAAAAAGAGGCTGGTGGTATCACCATACCTGATTTTAACCTATACTACAGAGCCATAGTAACAAAAACAGCATGGTACTGGCACAAAAACAGACATGTAGATCAGTGGAACAGAATAGAGGACCCAGATGTAAGCCCAAGTAGCTATAGCCACCTGATATTCGATAAATATGCCAAAAATACTCATTGGAGAAGAGACAGCCTCTTCAGCAAATGGTGTTTTGAAAACTGGATAAATATCTGCAGAAGGATGAAAATAGATTCTTCTCTCTCGCCATGCACAAGAATTAAGTCCAAATGGATTAAAGACCTTAACATCAGACCTGAAACTTTGAAACTGCTAGAGGAAAAAGTAGGGGAAACCCTTCAACATATTGGTCTTGGCAAAGACTTTCTGAATACAACCCCAATTGCTCAGGCAATAAAACCACAGATTAACCACTGGGACCTAATGAAATTACAAAGATTTTGCACCGCAAAGGACACAGTGAAAAAAGCAAAGAGGCAACCTACAGAATGGGAAAAAATCTTCGCCAGCTATATATCTGATAGAGGATTAATATCTAGGATATACAAAGAACTCAAAAAGTTAAATAATAAGGAATCAAACAAGCCAATCAAAAAACGGGCTATGGAGCTAAATAGAGCATTCTCAAGGAAGAAATATGAATGGCATATAAGCATCTAAAAAAATGTTCTACGTCACTAGTCATCAGGGAAATGCAGATTAAAACTACATTGAGATTCCATCTCACTCCTGTCAGATTGGCCACCATCATGAAAACAAATGATCATAAATGTTGGCGGGGATGTGGAAAAAAAGGAACCCTCTGCACTGCTGGTGGGAATGTAATCTTGTCCAGCCATTGTGGAAAACAGTGTGGAGGTTCCTAAAACAGCTAGAGATTGATCTACCATATGACCCAGCTATAGCACTCCTAGGCATATATCCAAAGGACTCATCTCATTTCCTTAGAAGTACATGCTCAACCATGTTTATTGCTGCTCAATTTATAATAGCTGGGAAATGGAACCAGCCTAGGTGTCCCTCAACAGATGAGTGGATAATGAAGATGTGGTACATTTATACAATGGAGTTCTACTCAGTGGTAAAGAAAAATGAAGTTATGAAATTTGCAGAAAAATGGATGGACCTGGAAAGTATTATACTAAGTCAGATAACCCAGGCCCAGAAAGCCAAGCGCCACATGTTCTCTCTCATATGGGGATCCTAGCTACAGATGACTGGGCTTCTGTGTGAGAATGAAAATACTTAGTCGTAGAGGCCAGTAAGTTGAAAAGGAGACATAAAGGGTGGAGAAAGGAAGGGAGGAGGATACTTAATAGGTTGATATTGTATATATGTAATTACAATGATTGTAATGGGGAGGTAATATGATGGAGAATGGAATTTCAAATGGGAAAGTGTGGGGGTGGGGAGGGAGGGAATTACCATGGGATATATTTTATAATCATGGAAAATGTTAATAAAAGTTAAAAAAAAATATTTCTTTATTTGAGATTGAGAAAGAGGCAGAGAGAGAGAGAGAGAGAGAGAAAGAGAGAGCTAGAGCAAGAGAAAGAGAGAGAAAGTGGACATGCCAGGCCTCTAGTCACTGCAAATGAACTCCAGATAGATGTACCCCCTTGTGCATCTGGCTTATGTGGGTCCTGAAGAGTCAAATCGGGATCCTCAAGCTTTGCAAGCAAATACATTAACCACTAAGCCATCTCTCCAGCCCACTCTCCAGGTACCTTTGATGTACTTGCAATCTCCACAATCTATATCTACAATTATAACTTCATAGTACTGTAATCTGGTTCACATTAAAATCAGGACATGCACTGATAATCCTATAAAGACAAATACTTGCTTTGTCCTCAATAAAATGAGACTTTTAACCCATTATGGGTAGACCACAATGCAAAAAGTACAATGAGACTCCAAAAACAGAGATCTCCACCATGGATGCCTAGTGTGACAATGGAAGCCTCCAGTGAAACCATGAAGGAAACAACAGAAATTGAATTTAAAAAAAAAAAAAAAGAAAAAAAAAAAAGAAAACACAGCAAGCTATGTTACCCTAATCAAGAGAATTGCTGAATTGGAATCAAAATTTCAAAAAAAAACCACAAAAATTACATAAATGAAATTGAATATAATAGTCTCTTAACATACTCAGCTTTTGCTACTAGGCCTAGCTTAATTGAAGATAACCACAGAAGCCTTAAAAGAGAGATAAATGAATTGAAGGAGTGTCAACAAATAGAGGAGCTCAATAACAGCTGATAAATCTTAATGAAGATTTGCATGATCAAATGCAAGAATGAATTCCAAGAAGTATCAAGAAAATCAGAACTCGAAGTAAAATTTTACCTTGAAAGAGATGGACATGATGTAAAATAACAAAATAGAAAACAAAAATCAAATGGAGCTTTTAAAAACCTCTCTAAAATTCCTAATTAACAGAGTTACTCATGAGGAAGACAGAAGGTCTAAGCTGAAAGACAAGACAGAAGAAGCTTATGGGGAGGCCAAAAACATTGCTAAGTTCAAAAAAATCATGCAAGTAGAATACAAGGGAACTATGGGATACCTTAAAATGACCAAACATCCAGATCCTGAGTATACCAGAAGGGAAAGACATCCAGGCCAGAGGCACAGACAATATATTCCACAGAAGTATTGTATTGTAGAAAGTTTCCCTAATCTCTCAAAAGAGATACCCATCCAGATATAAGAAGCTCCCAGGACCAAAGAAGAAACTGCCCAAGGCACATTATAGTTAAAATTCTTAACAATGAAAACAAAGAGAGAGTGCTTAAAGAAGAAAGAGAGAAACAACTCACTACATATGAAGGCAATTCCATCAAAATTACATCAGATTTCTCAGTGGAAACGCTGAAAGCTAGAAGGACTTGGCATGGAACACTTAAAAGACTAAAAACCTATGGATTCCAACCCCAATTATTGTATCCAATGAAAGTATACCTTATAATTGGTGGTGAAAGGAAAACTTGCCATGAAAAAGTCAGGTCTATAATTATATAAACACAAAGCCAAACCTGCAGAGAACACTCCACACAGAAGAGTTAAACAACCAATCTCAAGAGCCTACAAGAAGAGAATCACAATAATCAAAACTAGATTAGGCTCAAAAAAGTACACAGCCCAAGAAAGTAGCAAACTCCATAAAGCATGTCATTATGGCAATGATTAAATTGAACCTTACAGTTATAACCTTAAATATTAATGGTCCTAATTCACCCACTCAAACACACAAATTAAGTGGGTGGATCTGAAAAATGGACCCTTCTATCTGCTGTCTTCAAGAAACCTACCTCAGCAGTAAAGAAAGATGCCACTTTAGGGTGAATGGATGGAAAATGATATTCTAAGCAAAAATGAATAAGAAAGAAGCAGGTGTTATTATATTAATATCTGATAAAATAAACTTCAACAACACATCAAAATTATTATTTACCTCATTGAGCAGCATTTATCACAGGCATGCAGAGATGGAAAAACATTTGGAAATTGATCAACATAACACACCACATAAACAAAATTAATCACAAGAACCTCATGATAATTTGAACAGATGCAGAGAAGGTATTGACAAAATACAACATAACTTGATGAACAAAGTTCTGGAGACAATAGACATGGACAGTTTATATCTCAATATAATAAAAGCTATACATAAAGCACCAGAAGCCAAATTAATACTTAATGGGTATGGTGGTTTGATGGTATTATGAATACTAGGTTCCCAGCTGATGGAGATTTAGGAAATAATGCCACCTAGAGGCAGAGTATTATTGGGGCAGGCTTACGGCTTATTATAGCCAATTTTCCCTTGTCAGTGTTTGGCATACTCTCCTGTTACTATTGTCTCCTTGATGTTGGTCAGGAGGTGATGTCTAACCTCTGTTCATGCCATTGTTTTCCCCTACCATCTTGGAATTCCCCTAGAGTCTATAAGCCAAAATAAACCTTTTGTTCCTATAAATTGCTCTTGGTCAGGTGATTTCTGCCAGCAATGTGAACCTGACTGCAACAGTAAAGTTGGCACCGAGGAGCAGAACTGGTGCTAGATACCTGAAAGTGTGGATTTGACCTTTTGGAACTGATTTTCAAGAGGAATGGAGAAGGATTTGAAACCTTGGCCTACCCAAAGCATGACTTGCAGTGCTATAAATACAGCTTGATGGACTGTTCTTGTCAGAGTTGAAAGACCTGAGTACAGTAAAAACTAAGGACTGTTAGGTTTGGTTTATGAGGGTGAGGAAGTGCTTTATCATAACTGGGCTAGGATCAGTTTGTGTGAGAGGCTTGCTGTTTGCCCATGTCCTGAGAACTTGCTCAGGGTTTCTTTGTGTAGAAATGGACTGGTGTAAGCAGAGGGATATGGAACAGAAAAAGTGGAATCTTTGGGCTAATACCGCTGCCCATTTAACTGTAATTATATGAAAGATTACAACCATTGAGATTGGGCCAGCTGACTTTCACTGGGACAAAAGAAAGAATGTAGTCTTTTGAAGGAGTCTGAATGCTGAAAGAGCATCCTGTTCTTGCCCCTAAATTAACAAATTGGCACCTGCCTGATATTATGGAGTATAGGAAATACAGGGAAAAGAGGGTCATTGAATTTGCAACATGGTCTTGTGTTTGGGAAATGGCCATGGGAAGTGTAGCAGGTTTGCTGGATGTCTGCAGGGAGATCCAACTGAGCCATGAAGATAGACCATGGGTTGCAGTGGAGACCCAGTGGAGATGCCGGGATCATGAGATGGCTGCTAAGGAGAGTTGCTGGCCCTGGATAATGTTTTCCAGGACTGTGAGTAGCCTAGTTGGAAGGGTGGAATTGGTACTCCAGAAATGTTTTACTGGCTAGAATTATCAACTTGGAGGTTTATTGCTGACTAGAGTTGTTGGAGCTACAGAGTTAGATGTTTGTCCAGTTTAAATCTTATATTGGTTAAAGATTGCTTTGCTATACTCAATGCTATCTTTTGCAGTGTATTTATTCTGTGTCATTATTTTTTTTTTTGAGGGGAGCAGTTGGCATTATGGCTCAGTTAAAAGACCTGAGGTTATGGAACTGTTTGAATATCATTGGAATTAATAAAAATTATGGGAACTTTTAAATTTGTATGAATGCATTATATTTTACATAATGTATGGCTATCAATTTTGGGGGGACAGGGACAGAATGTGATGACTTGATTCAGGTGTCCCCCATAAACTAAGGTATTCTGAATGCCTCCTAGAGGCAGTGGATTGTTGGGGGTGGGATTATGGGTATTGCAGCCAATTTCTCCTTGCCAGTGTTTGGCACACTCTCCTGTTCCTGTTGTCTACCTGATATTGGCTAGGAAGTGATGTCCAAACTCTGCCCTCTGCTCATGCCATCATTTTCCCCTGCCATCCTGGAGCTTCCCCTTGAGTTTGTAATCCAAAATAAGCCTTTTTTTTTCCCCTCCACAAGCTGTTCTTGGTCAGGTAATTTCTGCCAGCAATGTGAACCTGGTTATACCAATAGGAAAAGATTCATGGAGTTCCCATCAAGATTGTGAACAAAAAGTGGTACCACTATCACAACTGCTCTTTATCATAGTATTAAAAGTCCTAGGTCTTGCAGTGCAACAGGAGAAAGAAATAAAAGGAATTCAAATTGGAAAAAGGAAGTCAAATTAGCTCCAATTGCAGATTACATGGTCCTATGCATAAGGGACCCAAAAGTCTCCATCTTGAGACTTCTAAAGTTGGATAAGTCCTTCAGCAAAGTGACAGAATACAAAATCAACCCAGAAAAATCAGCTGCCTTTCTATATGCAAAAGACAAATATACAGAGAAAAATCAGTGATGCTGTCCCATTTTCAATACCCACAAAAATAATAATAATAACAACCTTAGAACAGCACTAACCAAGGATATGAAAGACTATATAATGAAAACCAAAAAAAACCTCAAGAAAGAAATTGAGGAGGAATTTAGCAGATGGAAAGACTGGTCATGCTCCTGAATAGGTAGAATTAATATTTTGAAAATGACAATTCTGCCAAAAGCAATACACTGATTTAATACAATAACAATAAAAATTCCATCATCATTCTTCACAGAGATAGAAAAAAATGATCTCAAAATTTGTATTGAATGGCAAAAGGCCTCAGATATTCAAATGTAACCTCAGCAAAAGAAACACCTCAGGAGATATGATTATACCTGATCTGAAGCTGTATTACAAAGCCATAGCAAGAAAAAAACAGTATGGTACTGGCATAAAAAAAAAAGAAATATAGATTAATGGAACAGAATTGAAGACCTGTACCTTAGGTCAAATTGCTACAGTTACTTAATCTTTGACAAAGGTACATTAATATAGACTGGAGGAAAATCAGTATCTACAACAAATGGTGCTGGACAAATGAGGTAACCACATGTAGAAAATTGAAAGTAGACCCATTCATCTCACCATACACAAAAATAAACTCCAACTGGATTAAATACCTTAATAGAAGACCTGAAACTCTTCAATTAATGAAAGAAACAATAGTAGGAACTCTCCATGATATACAAGTGGGGAAGTACTTCCTGCACAATGCCTTAGAAGTACAGGAAATTAAACAATCTCTCAACCAATGGGATCTCATGAAGCTAAAAAGCTTTTGCATAGGCAAACATCATAAGCATAGACAATAGATTACCCACATTATGGGAGAGATTTTTTGCCAGCTATTGCACTGACAAAGGCCTAATATCTAAACTATACAAGGAACACACACACACACACACAAAAAAAAAAAAAAAAAAAAAACAGTGAAAAATCAAACATCCAACAAAAAAAATGGGGTAAAGAACTGAATAGGGGATTCTAAGAGGAAGAAATACAGGTGGTTAATACACACTTAAGAAAATGTTCAACATCCCTAACCATCAGAGAAATGCAAATGAAGACATCTAGGAGATTATACCTTACTCCTGTATAGATTGAAATCATTAAAAATCAAATGACAATAAATGCCAATGATGAAGTGGGGAAAGAGGAGCCCTAATTCACTGTTCATGGAAATGCAAACTTGTACAACCACTATGGAAATCAATATGGCATTTCCTGAAAAAGATGAACGTACAACTACCAAAAGGCTCCACTATCACCTTACTGGGAATTTACTCTAAATGTTCCACACTTCACTTCAGAGATATTTAATCAACCATGTTCTTAGCTGTTCAATGCATAAGAGTTAAGAACTGGAATCATCCCTGGTACCTACCATTGGACAAATGGGTAATGAAATTGTGGTATATATACACAATGGAATTCTACTACAAATTAAGAAAAAATGACACTAAAATTCATAAGAAAAGGAATGGACTTAGAACAGATCATATGCAGTGAGTACACACAATCACAGAAAGATGAATATGGCATGTTCTCACTCATCTGCAGTTCCTAACCTGGGTCAGCTTGAGCTGCTGGCATACTGGACAGGAAACCCGGGGCGCAGACAATAGGATGGATGTGTTTGGGGTAAGGGGAAAGGGACAGTGGGTGTGAATAAACACAAAAAACTTAACCCCAAATGAACCCCATAAACCTTTCTACCTGGAAGGCAGACTAAAAGATATAACCCTTAACAGGAGTATAGGGGGTACTTCTGAAAAGAAAGGCCCTAGTGCATATAGGATGAGCATAACCTTAACAAACTTTGGCTTTGATCTGCGACTCCCTGTACCAGAGATTGGTGGTACCTACATTGAGCTGTTGATCAGAGGGATATTTGAAGTCCCCAAAACAAAGTAGGCTTCTTTCAAAGCACTTGATTACCTGACTGAGGTAAAATGTAGGACCTTGTTGCTGATGATACCATATGCTACTGACACAGAACACAGAAAGACATGGATGAAATCTGGAAGAGATCCAGTCCCCAGGCAGTTAGCTCATCTAGTGCTATAAAGCACTACAAAAGATACTGGGTTAAAGTGACCAGCAACAGTGTGAGCAATCAGGAGTCTAAGTTGCTCAGAAGCATGCAGTCTGGCAAGAAGTCCACACCTGTACAATGGCAGCACACAGTCTTGGTGTGCAACCAATGGCTTTCTGATTGGGTAAGAGTTCTGCTCAGTGGAAAGGAACCCATATTTGGAACTTGGATCCAGGTCTGAATCCCATGGAGACATAGATTATGTTTTCCAGTATAAAGCTCCCATTAGTCTTTGGCTAAAAGAGTGGTGTTGCAGTCAAGTTCACATTGCTAGCAGAAATCACCAACCAAGAGTAGATTTGTGGGGAAAACAGAATTTATTTTGTATTACAGAATAGTGGGGAAGATCCATGATGGAAGGGTAAAATGATGGTATGAGCAGAGGGTGGAAATCATCCCCTGGACAACATTAAGTGGACAACAGCAACAGGAGAGTGTGCCAAAAACTAGCAAGGGGGAGCTGGCAATAATAACCATAACCTTGTCCCCCAAAATACGCCACATCTAGCAAACTTTAATTTCCCATTACTAACAGCTGGGGATTCTAGCATTCAAAATACCTAAATTTATGAGGGACACTTAAATGAAACCACCACATTCTGCCCTTGGCCCCCATAAACTGAGATCCATACATGATATAAATACAATGAATTCTGTACGACTTTAAGAGTCACCATAGTTTTTATCAATCCTAATGATGCTCAAACATGCCCATAATCCAAGGTCTTTTAATTGAGCTACAATACCAAAATAATCCCTCCAAAATCCCATAATGGCACAAAATAAACATACACACTGCAAAAGATGGCATTGGTCATAGCAAAGGAATATTCAACTGCCAGGCTCCGCCTGCAGGGGCAGGTAGTGCTGTGGAAGGACTAGGCCTGCTGGTTCCTCCCAAGGGGTTAAGGAGGAAGATGAGCATACGATGACTCAGAAACCTCTCCTAGCCACTGGATAAAAACCACACTGAGTCAGGAGTCTTGTGGAAGCAGGAACTCACAGTAACTCGCTTTATTGCTATAAGAAGTCACATACATAATGTTGGGGATGAAGGCAGGGATTTTAGGATCGGGGGGAGAGGTAAGGGCCAACAGTAAACTGTAATTATTGAAATGATAAATTTCAACTCCTGCACAGAATTAGCAGGCCAGAAGCCATTAGTTGTCTTTCTGAGTCATAGCTGGCCAGAGACAGGTTGCCAAACTTTAGCTAGGCTCAGAAAGTTCCACTAGGACTCATGCCTGAGCCTTTCAGGGTCCAACATCTCTCCCTTTTCTTTTGTAAGAGCATTAGTCACTGTGGCCCCTGTCTTAGGTTGTCCCCCTCTGGGGATCTTACTCATCATTGGTTACATGGAAGGCAGAGGAGGTTGCAGTGGGTCATCTGAGGAACTTAATTCTTGAGTTGCCAGCCTGTGATAATATATTTCAACCTGATGAAGTTTTATTGCTTCTATCTGCTGGTGAATAAATTGTGCAATTTTGTTAATTACACAAGGCCTGACAGTGAGGAAAAGGAGGAGAAGGAGGGGGAAGAGGTCCAGGTAGAGGGAGAAGGTGATAAGAAGTCAGGTAAGCCTGTCCACAGTGGGTTCTCCTGGAGGTCCCACTGTCTCCTCTCCAAGTCTTCTGGGAGCCTCTTAATCTTGTCTTGGACAATTACCAATTTATTGGCATAAAAGTGGCATTTTTCCTGTAAAAACAAACCTACACCTCCATTTTCGGCCATTAGTAGGTCTAGTCCTCTCCTGTTTTGTAGGTCTACCTCAGCCAGGGAATCTAGATTCCAAACATGATATCTACATCTGGGATTAAGTTGACTGGGGCACAAGGGCCCGTCCAATTGGTGGGCAGAAAGTTACAGGCCATCCTGCCTCCACAAACATAAATCATTCCAGAGGCAGGCAGTGCTGAGCACTGGGCTCAGTTGTGTTAAAAGTACAGAAGGAAGGATGAATGTATCCCACATTTATACTGGAATGATTAGGGGAAGATGGGGCCCAAATGCAAGTTCCAGAGGAAATATTGGGAAAAGCTGGATAGGGATGGGGAAGGTGGCTGAGCAATTGTACTGCAAGCAACTGGGGAAGCCCAGATATTTTCGGTCTCTCGCTGGTACCCAAATGGGTCTTTTTCTTTTTACAAGGTTTTCCCATGGACAAAAATTCCATGAGCTTTACATAAGTTTCTATCAAAAAACTCCTTTCTGTTACAGACTTTTTGCACTTTAATCACTTCTCACTACAAAAGATTATCCCAAGGTTGGGAAACAAACAAACCCTTTGATCTCAGCAATATAAACATAAATATTAAGGAATGGCAAGCTCTTATCAGTAACACTGAATGTGTATGATCTTGTTTACATGTAGGTACTAACATCTTGCTGAGCTATGGATACAAGTCCAGCCAAGTAGTTTTAGACAATTTACCCTTTTATATTTATTACTTTTTATGAACCAGAACCTTCTGGGACTTGGTGCAGAAATACTGTTTGTCTTAGGTTGTCCTCTTATGATATTTAGGCCTTACCCATTATCAGTACATGAATTCCATCATTCATGCCCTGTCTTAGGTTGACCTAACTCAAGAGAATCTTACCCATCTTTGATTACCAGCCTCTGAAGGGGTTTTACGATAATGTCTCAGGAAGCCGGGGTCAGGTCGCAGCTGTATCCCATGTATTTTTGTATGGATATCTATAATGGAGCTCAAAAGGCATTTAATGAGTATGGGCAACAGACACAGAATGAGCAAAAGACAAACACCTGTAGCAGTAAAGCTTCCTATCCAAGAAGTGAGAGAATTCTATCCAGGCAAGGCAGACTTAAAAGCAGATATTAAGTCATAGCAGCTTTAGCTGCATCAAAAGTAAGATGATTATTTTGCAAAGACAAAAATCTCTAAATGTAACTGAATTAGATAAATGCATTTTCCCAACACTGTTGACTGTCATTACATTTTTTAGAAGTAACACAAATCCATTGAAAATCTACATGACACTCCAAATGAGTTTTAACTTTCAACTTTAGTATCTTTTTGTCCAAATACATAACCACATCATACAGAGCATCTAACAGGTGAAACTGTATCTAGGGTAAGGATTAAGCCCAAGATCTTAAAGGGAGGTACAATTTGAATGTTTTCAGGAGCTACTTTAAAGCTGTGAGTATGAAGGATAGTTAGACATTAAAAGTACAAGCCTAAAGCCAAATGTCACAGCACACTTTAGGAACTCCTGCTAGGCACACTTTGTATATCTTTAGATTGAAACCTGAAACCCACCATCACACCTTAAGATAAATAATTGGATATATTGGGGGCCATTTATTTAAATTACCACATTCTGCCCCTGGAGTCCAATAGATTTATAACCATCACACATTATGAATTGTTAGAAAAAATTAAAATATTTAGGGTAAATAATGGCTTGTTTAGTTGGTCATGTGGGGGTAAGGATTCCCCCTTTTGTTTTTGTAATTGAGACTTGAGAGTTTGATTATATCTTTTAACGATAGCCTGGCCCCAGGGATTATATGGGATTCCTGTGGAATGTGAGGTTTTGCAGGTCTGGAGAAAATCTATAAAGGCCTTGCTTACAAAGCAGGGGCCATATCTGTTTTAATTTAATCATGCAACCCAAGAGTGGCAAAACATTGAAGCATATGACTAATGGCATGTTTGGATTTTTCCCCGGCATGTGCTGATACCCAGTAGGCACAGGAAAAGGTCAGTGAGCCTAGTCACCATGAGAGGACAGACTTCTACCCTGTCCCCACCTGGCTCAGTCTGAGGGGGCCACGTGGCAGTCTCCCAGGAGGTGGATTGCCTGCCAACTCCCAGTATGGGAGGGTTGGGCACAAGCTGCAAGGAGGGGGGCTATCTATTTAAATGACCAGATTCTGCCCCTGGCACTCAATAGATTTATAACCATTATATATTATAAATTGTACTCAGTTTAATTTTAAAGGTCCCCACAGTCTTGACCAATTTAGGATATTAACATCTGGAAAATTAAACAAGTTAAACATTTTTAACATATAAAGGCACAGAGTAAACATTTTTAATTGGTATAAGGCATAGCAAGGAGAGACTAAAACAATGTAAACTGAACCACAATAACCTAAAATTAGTCTCAGTGCCTGTAATTTTAACTTGCTTGAGCTTTTCTAGCTTAAAATCTTAAGTCTTGGCTGGGTGTGATGGTGTACGCCTTTAATCCCAGCACTCGGGAGGCAGAGGTAGGAGGATTACCATGAGTTCTACATCATCCTGAGGCTCCATAGGGAATTCCATGTCAGCCTGGTCTAGAGTGAAAACCTACCTTGAGAAACCAAAACAAAAAAAACCCCCAAATCTTAAATCTCTTAATCCAATATCTCTAGCTAAGCATATCAGTCTATTACAAATTTAAACTTGATTAAACTCTCTGGGCCTGGGCAGCAGGACTCAACCAGTCCTTATGCCAGTAGCCCAGTTCCAACAAAGTTCCCTGTAGTCTTTCTTTCCGCTTTGAAAGCTTATAAGCCAAGCCTTGAAGTTTAATGCTGTCTGTACTTAGTATTTTTAAACTTTCATCTGAATAGTTCATAAAATTTGGCTTACCACTCCAGAAGACACCTTCAGTTGTTAGTACCAAGTCCATGCCTATTTCTCCAAAACAAAGGTTCCAAAAGTTTAACATCCACATGGTCAGGTTCATCTCAGTTCATTCCTCGGTAAATAAGAAGACTACCTTATAAGTTATGATGGCATGCTCACCTGCATATGTACACCGATTACTTCCTCAATGAATACCTCTCACGGGGCATTAGCCTGCCAGACTCCAAGAGCCACACGTTAGGTGCCAGATGCCAGGCTCTGCCTGTAGGGGCAAGCAGTGCTGTGGAAGGACCAGGCCTGCTGGTTTCTCCCAAGGGGCTAAGGAAGAAGATGAGCGTATGACGACTCAGACCACTCCTAGCCACCAGAGAAAAACCACACTGTGTCAGGGGTCTTGTGGAAGCAGGAACTCACAGGTACTCACTTTATTGCTATGAGTAGTTGTCTACATAATGTTAGGGACGAAGGTGGGAATTTTAGGATCGAGGGAGAGGTAAGGGTCAATAGTAAACTGTAACTATTGAAATGATAATTTCAACTCCTGCGTGGAATTAGCAGGCCAGAAGCCATTAGGTGTCTTGTTGAGTCATAGCTGGCCAGAGAGAGGTCACAAAACTTTAGCTAGGCTCAGAAAGTTCCACTAGGCCTCACACCTGGGCCTTTCAGGGCCCAACATTCAACCAATACAAGATTTAAACAGGGCAAACATCAAACTCTGTAGTTACAAGTCCAACAACTCTAGACAATGACAAATCTCTAAGTCCAATAATTTTAACCAGCAATAAGTTTCTGGAATTCCAATTCTGCCCCTCCAGCTAGGCTACGTACAGTCCTGGAAAACTTTGTCTGGGGCCAGCAACTCTCCTTAGAAGCTATCTCATGGTCTTGGCATCTCCACTGGGTCTCCATTGCAACCCATAGTCCATCTTCATAGCTCCATTAGGTCTCTATGCAGGCATCCAGAAAACTTTCTTCACACTGCCTGTGGCCATTTCCAAAACACAAGACCATGTTGCAAACTCAATGTCACTCTCTTTCCTGCATTTCGTGTATTCTACAATACTAAGTAAGGTTCCAACTTGTTAATCCAGGGGGTAAATAAAGCTGATTTTGAAGAAGAGAACACTCCTGGAGCACTCAGTCCCCTTCAAAAAGTTCTATGTTTTTCCTATTGTCCCAATGCAGTTCAACTGGCCCAACCACTATGTTTGTTATCCCTCATACAATTGCAGTTGAACAGGTAGCAATTTTGCCCTAAAGATTTCTTTCTTTGCCATAGCCCTTTGCATACAACAGTCCATTTCTGTGTAATGCAGCCTGGCACAAATTTTTCAGGATACGGGTATAAAAGCAAGCCTATCACACAAATTGCTTTTATCCCAGTTCATACAAAGCTCCCTTTCACCCTAATATGCCAAACCTCACAGTCCACAGTGCTTACTGCCTTCAGTTCTTACAGTTGTGACCAGAATAATCCATCAAATTGTACCTACAGCACTGTAAAGCATCTCTTAGGATGATATTTCAAATCCTTCAATATTCCTGTTGAAAATCAGCTCAGAAAGGCCCAAGCCACACAGTCAGTTGTCTATCAGCAATCTCATTCCTTTAGTACCCTTTTACTATGGTAGTCACGTTTGCATTACTGGCAGAAATCACCCAAACAAGAGCAGATTTGGTGGGGGGGGGGAAGGTTTTTGTTTGTTTGTTTGTTGGCTAGAGACTTGAGGAGAAGTTTCATGATGGCAGGAGGTAATCATGGCATGATCAGAGGGTGAGCATCACTCCCTGACCAACAAAAGGTAGACAATAGCAACAGGAGAGTGTGCCAAAAACTAGCAAGGGGGGAGCTGGCTAAAACACCCTTAAGCCCATCCCTAAGATACTTTAATTTTAAATTGTGATCAGCTAGGAAGACTAGCATTCAGAATACCTAAAATTATGTGGGACATCTGAATCAACACACCATAGGGGGTTACATCCATCAAACTCTCCTTAAGTTAATAATGCTTATCCCATTTAACCTATGCTGACTTCACTCTCCATTTGAGAATATGTTTTTCTTTTTCAGAAGGTAGCAAGACTGAAGGAGATAAATCACTTCTCTCAACTCAGTCAAGGCCCAGGTAAAACCACAAATGAAGTAAGGAGACAAGCAAGAGTTCTGGTTCCATAGTGAGTCTGACAATCAGCACCATGGTGAAAAGACAGACGCAGAGGATGCTAAACACGTACCAAAGCAGAAAATCAGGTGCTCCTAAAAGCTCAACACTAAAGTAGAATTAAAACACACCCAGAATAGCTCAGGGAATTTTGCAGAAGAGGGGACAGAAAGATTTAAGAGCCTCAAGTTGGTACATCATGCCCAGAGGCATTGACTCCCCCCAGTAACTGACTCCTGCTCATGCAACACATAACCTGTAACCCACAATCCTATATAGAATACCAGAAACCCCACTGAGGAGGACCCATGTGGAATGGGGACAGGAGGAGAGAAAAGATGGTACCAACACATGAAGTATGCACACAAAATATGTTCTTAATAAAATGAGTTAAAAAAGAAATTGAAAGATAAGTAGCTACAGGAGAAAATACTCATTGGGTGAATAGACAGATTTATAAATAAATTGGTGCATTGAATAGATGGATGGATAATAATTTGAACAGGGTAATAAATCAATTAGAAATTTTGGAAAAATACTTTGGAGTAAAACTCTAAACCATTAATATTTGAAGTCATCAAAAGATTTGAGTCAACATCCTTTTTTGTTTCAATTACTTTTCTATTGACAACTTTCATAATTATAGACAATAAACTATGAGAATTCCCACTTCTCCCCTTCTTTCAACTGCGTAAATCTACTTTCATCATATCCTGTTCCTCCCTCAAACAGTCTCATTATTATTTTTATGTCATCATCTTTTCCTCCTATTGTGAGGGCCCTGTGTATGTAGTACCATGCATGGGCCAAGATGGCGACCGCCTAACTGCACCACACATCCCAGGAAAGAAATACAGGACATGAAAGGTCCACTGGGTCTTTTTGGGGAAAGCAATCTCCAATAGATTTCCAGTGGGAGGACACAGAGGTGAAAAAGCAGGGAATTGCTGATTCCTTCATGTGCAGGTAGCCCAACCCTTCCCCCCAAGGAACTGCCATACCCACAGTCCCACCTTCTGGGAAATCACGCACTTACTGTAGGAAAAGAGTCCTAGGCCAACATAGTTCCACTAGCCTCAGTGCACAGGGTCCATCGCCTACCCCTGCCCATGAGTGACCTTGGCCAGGCTACACCTGGTGGCCCCTTGGAGCTCAGGCTCCTTGGATCAATTTGTCCCCTCAAATGTGATCCCTGCTTGTGCAAGCTTAGTCTGCTCCACCAATTTGCTCACTTACTGATTGCTGCCTAAGCCTATCCTAGGTGGGACACTGAGGCACCAAGCACTGAGCACATTCACACATGAGCACAGGTCCATTGCAACTGCCCACATGAGTTCAGGCTGTCTTTGTCTCTCACTTGCACAAGCTCAGATGTCAGTCCCTCCCTGTCTACCACGCTGGCCAAATGCCATTGTCTTGTTGCAGGGAAGCACAGACTGCTTCCGGGTCCCAGTGTTCCACCATGCCAGAGATTGGGCTGCTTTGGTGTTTGGTTCCTCAGTGTCCCTCCTAGGGCAAGTGCAGGCATCTTGGAGCACTACCACATGATAGCTCAGGCAACTTTGGCACCCCTGCAAGGCAGGAGCTCAGGTGGCATTGGCAAGGGAGAAACAAAGCCAAAACTGCTTGGCAACTGCCTCAGGCTACTTCACCTTGGAAACCCCAAAAGCTAGAAGGACCTGGAATGTAACACTGCAAAGACTAAGAACCAGGGCTGGAGAGATGGCTTAGCAGTTAAGTGCTTGCCTGTGAAGCCTAAGGACCCCAGTTCGAGGCTCAATTCCCTAGGACTCACGTTAGCCAGATGCACAAGGGGGTGCATGAATCTGGAGTTCATTTGCAGTGGCTGGAAGCCCTGGCGTGCCCATTCCATTTCTATCTGTCTCTTTCTCTCCCTCTCTCTCTGTCACTCTCAAATAAAGAAATAAAAATGACAAAAAAATATTTAAAAATAAGACTAAGAACCTATGGCTTCCAAACAAACTACTCTACCCAGCAAAAGTATACCTCATAATATATGGTGAAAGAAAAACTTTCTATGAAAAGACTCAACTTTACAATTATATGTAAAACCCAAATTATATGTATTGTATGTATTTTATAACCCAATTATATGTAAAAACAAAAACTACACAGAGTATTTCAGGAACTTCTCCACAGAGAAGAATCAAATAATCAAACTCAAATACTTATAAGAAGCAGAACACAATAACCAAACTCAGAGAAGGCACAAAAATCTTCACAGTCTATGAAAACACCAAACTACATATACCATCACAATATGGCAGGGATCAAAACAAATTTCAGAGTCATTACCTTAAATATTAATGGCCTTAATTCACCCATCAAGAGACACAAGCTAACAGGATGGATCAAAACTTTATATGCCTCAATCTGTTGTCTTTAAGAAACCTACCTCACCTCCTCAGGGTGAAAGGGTGGAAAGCAACAATCCAAGCAAACATGAATAAAAAATGAGCAAGTATAGCTATACTAAGATTGGATAAAATAGACTTCAAACCAAAAATAACCAAAAAAGACAAAGAAGGCTACTTCCTACTTATCAAGGGAATGATCCATAAAGAGGATATTACAATCATAAACCTGTATGCACCAAACACAGGGGCACCACAGTTCATAAACCAAAACCTACTTGACAATAAAACAGAAATAACCAGCTACTCCATCATAGTTGGGGACTTCAATACACCATTATCAGTAATAGACAGATCATCCAAACAGAAACTCAACAGGGAAGTAAGAGAGCTCAACAAAACCATAGATCATTTAGACCTAACAGACATCTACAGAACTTTCCATCCCAAATCCACAGACTACACATTCTTCTCTGCAGCCCATAGAACATTCTCTAAAATAGACCATATACTGGGTCATAAAGCCTGCCTCCACATATTTAGGAAGATTGACATACTTCCCTGAATGATATCAGATCACAATGCTATATGGCTAAAAATTAACAACAAAAGACCCAAGAATCCCAATGGCAAAGCCGGGCATGGTGGCGCATGCCTTTAATCCCAGCACTCAGGAGGCAGAGGTAGGAGGATTGCCATGAGTTCAAGGCCTCCCTGAGACTACAGAGTTAATTCCAGGTCAGCCTGGACCAGAGTGAGACCCTACCTTGAAAAACCAGAAAAAAAAAAAAAAAAAAAAAAGAATCCCAATGGCACTTGGAAACTAAACAGCACACTTTTAAATGATAAATGGATAGTAGATGAAATAAAAAAATGAAATTGCAAAATTTTTAGAAATGAATGACAATGAGAACACATCATACCAAAACTTATGGGACACAATGAAGGCAGTCATCAGGGGAAAATTCATAGCACTCAATGCCTTCATAACAAAGATAGAGAGATCCCAAATCAATAATCTAACCATCCTCCTAAAGGCACTAGAACAGCAAGAAAAAGCCAACCCAAAAGGCTCCAGAAAGGAAGTAAATTACTGAAATCATAGCAGCAATTAACAATTAATAAATTTGAAACTAAGAAAACAATTAAGACAATTGACAAAGAGCTGGCTGTTTGAAAAAGTAAAAAAGATTGACAAACCCATGGCAAATTTGATCAAGCAAAAACAAAAAAAAAATACAGTCTTCAAACTAAAAAAATTCAAAATGAACAAGGAAAGATCACAAGAGACATAAGTGAAATTGGGAGAATCATCAGGACTTATTTCAAAAACCTCTACACCACAAAACTGGATGATATGAAGGAGATGGATAAATTCCTGGACACATACCATCTAACAAAGCTAAACTCAGAGCAGATTAATCTAAACAAAACTATCACACTCATTGAGATTGAAAAGTAATAACAAAAAAAAACCTCTGCAAAAAGAAGTCTCCAGGACCAGATAACTTTTCAGCTGAATTCTATCAAACCTTCATGAAAGAACTAAAACAAATCTTCCTCAAACTGTGCCACACAATTGAAGAACAGGGAAAGCTACCCAACTCCTTCTATGAAGTTAGTATCACCCCAAATCCCAAACAAGGCAGAGATACAACAAGAAAACTACCAGTCTTTTTCTCTGATGAACTTAGATGCAAAGATCCTGACCAAAATCCTTGCAAACCGAATCCAACATCACATCAAAAGCATTATCCACCTTGATCAAGTGGAATGAATCCCAGGAACACAGGGGTGCTTCAACATATGGAAATCTGTCAATGTAATACACCATAAAAACAAGCTTAAACAGAAAAAAAAAAAAAAAAACATCATCATTTCAGTAGATGCAGAAAAGGCCTTTGACAAGATATACCATCACTTCATGATCAAAACACTGGAGAAAATTGACATGGTTGGTCCATATCTTAATATAATACAGGGAATATACAAAGTTCCTAAGGCCCAAGTAATACTTAATTGAGAGAGAATGGAGGAATTTCCATTGAGATGCAGAACAAGCCAGGGTTGTCCACTCTGACCTCTGCTCTTCAATATAGTACTGAAAGTCCTAGCTCAAGCAATAAGACAGGAGAAGGAAATGAAACGGATACAATTTGAAAAGGAAGAAGTTAAGTTATCTCTATTTGCTGATGACATGACCTGAGAGACTCCATCCCAAAACTCCTGAAGGTGATTAACTCCTATTATAAAGTAGCAGGATACAAAATCAATGCACAAAATTCAGTAGCATTTCTATATGCAAATGACAAAGATACAGAGAAAGAAATAAGGGACATGGACCCATTTTCAATAGCAACAACAACAAAAAACCTTGGAATTCTGTTAACCAAGGAAATAAAAGATATATACAATGAAAACATAAAAACACTCAAAAAAGAAATAGAGGAGGACTTGATAAAATGGAAAGACCTCCTGTGCTCGTATATAGGCAGAATTACCATCATGAAGCTGGCATTCCTACCAAAAGCAATATACAGATTTAATGGAATTCCAATCAAAATCCCTACAATGTTCTTCACAGAGATAGAAAAAAAAAAAAAAAAAGATCTCAAATATCATATGGAAAGGCAGAAGGCCTCGTATATCCAAACATATCCTCAGCAAAGGAAATACCTCTGGTGGCATCACCATACCTGATCTAAAGGTATATTACACAGCCCCAATAATAAAAACATCATGGTACTGACATAAAAACAGGAATACAGATCAATGGAATAGACTTGAGGACCCGGACCTTGGGCCAAGCAACTATAGCTACTTGATATTTAACAAAGGCTCTAAAAATATAGGCTGGAAGAAAGACAGCATCTTCAACAAATGGTGCTGGACAAACTGGATAACCATATGCAGGAAATTGAAACTTGATCCATACATTTCACTATGCACTAAAGTCAAAATGGATCAAAGACCTCAATAGAAGACCAGAAACTGGACTACTACTGGAAGAAAATCTAGGAAGCACTTTCCATGATATAGGAATGGAAAAAGACTTCCTGAACAAAACCCCAGTAGCTCACGATCTTAAACAGACACTCAACCAATGGGATCACATGAAGCTGAAGAGTTTCTTTACAGACAAGCATACAATAAGCAAAGCCAATAGATTACACAGACTCAGAGAAAATATTTTCTGGTTATCCAACTGACAGAGGCCTAATCCCTAGAATCTACAATTAACTCAGAACTCTAAACAGTAAAAAGTCAAACACCCCTCTCACAAAATGGGACAAAGTGCTGAACAGGTAGTTCTCAGAGGAAGAAATACAAATGGCAAACACACACTTAAGAAAATGTTCATTATCCCTTATCATCAGGGAAATGCAAATTAAAACAACTATGAGATTCCACCTTACCCCAATAAGGATAGCAAACATCAAAAAATCAATTGAAAATGCTGGTGAGGATGTGGAAAACTAGGAACACTCACCCACTGTTTTGGGGAATGAAAGATGGTACAACCACTTTGGAAAGCAATGTGGAGACTCCTGAAACAGCTGACTATAGAGATATAAACAAACCCAGTTAATCCCTTAATGGGCATCTACCCTAAAACCTTCAAACCACAGGCCAGAGAAGTTTGCTCAACCATGTTTTTGTGGCTCAATTCATACTAGATAAGAGCTGGAATCAACACAGATGTCCATCACTAGAAGAATGGATAACTAAGATGTGGTTTTTCTACACAGTGGAATTCTATGCAGCAGTAAGAAAAAAATGACACAATGAAATTTGAGGGAAAATGGTTGAACCTGGAACAGATCATCCTCAATGAACTCACCCAATCACAGAAAAAAATTGTCACATAATCTCACTCATCTACAGCATATAACCTGAAACTACCCAAGATGACTTACATACCCAGCAAGCATCTAGTGGACTAGATAATAGGATGGGAAGGGAGCAAGGGGAGGGCAAGGGAGGTTTTGAGAAACAAAAACGGCAATGGTACCATAAAATTCTACTTCCTAAAAGGCTGACCAAATTGCTGAACCTTCACCAGATCCTTAGAGGGAACACCTGAGCCAGAAGATACTGGAGAGTGTATGATGAAGACGGACCACAATCTTCCATAGCTTCTCTCCTTCCCTCCCTCCCTCTCTCTCTCCTGTCTAACTCTTTTATATTAGTTATCTTTTTCTTCCTTTTCTGATTGGGCACTGATCTGTAACTCCCAGTACCAGCATGTGGCTATCATCCACAGTGAGCTTTTGGTCAGAGAGACCTACAAAGTTTCCTAAAAGAAAGACATGTCGATTTCTATCAGAGTACTTGATAACCCTCCAAAGGTTAGTGATAATACCCTACTGCTGAAGACACCTTATACAGTTGACACGTAAAATGGAATGGCATGGCTAAAAGCTGTAAGAGAGTCAGTCCCCAGACATTCAGTGCGGCTAGTGCCAGAAGGTGCTATGTGGGCGACTGGGGGGAAATGACCAATATCTGTCCAAGCAACTCATGGTCTATCCTACTTAGCAGCAAATAACCGGTCATGATGCTCACACAAGTGCAACAGTGGCACACAGCCATAGTGGGAGACCAACTACTCTTGATTCAGCTAACTGATCCCTTCAGTGGAATGGGACCCATAGCTGAATGTGGGAAACAACTCAGAACCATATCCAAACATAAGCCCACTCTCCATTATCAAGCTACCATCAATTATGGGCTACAATAGGGCCTACACCTATTAAATTCTCTATAAAAAATAAGGGTTATCTCATTTGTCTGGTGCTAACTTACTCTCCATTGGAGAATCTGTTTTTTTTTTTTTTTTTTTTTCAGATAGACATAGATCTTAAGGAGAGTGCTACCCCATCATACCTCAAAAGGGCCCCAGTTGAAAATAATAACTGTTGGTGAAACAAGCAAGGGTGTTGTTTTCTTGGTGAACTGGGTACCAGCACAAGGGTGAAGGAGATCAACACAGAGAAAATCAACTCCTACCAAATCAGAAATCCAGAGATCCCCGAGGCCCCCAACACCTCATCCCTGAAGTAGACCAAAAATGGACCTAACATGGTTCAAGGAAATTTTGTGGAAGTGGGGGCAGAAAGAATGTCAGAGCCACATGTTGGGTCATGATATGCAGAGACATTTATCATACCAATAACTGTGGGCTAACTCCACAATGCACGACCCATATACCTCAACAAGGAGGGGCCAGGGGAAGGTGATAGGACATGGATGAGCCTAACAATGGTACCAAATTGACTGTATTCACCGAGTACAAAACTAATTAGTAAATTTTTTTAAAAAAATTAAAAAAGGAAATGATACTTATGACCAGTTTTTAGAGGAAACCTAGATAACCCAGAGTTCCCATAGTATGTTAGAAATTCCCATTTATAAATGTGTTTTTACTTGTTTTACTCTCAAACAAGAAAGATAATAATTAGGTTAGGCACAGCAAGCTTCACTCTGCGTGTGTGTGTGCATGTGTGCATGTGTGTGTTTGTGTGTATGGTTCTGTGCATTTCATGGAACACATGTGCACATGTCGTATGTTGATACCATAATTTACTCCCTCCCTGCCCCCCCACTAAAGGCCGTCCTTATTGGGACTGCTGGTATTCCCATGGAGTTGTGGGATATGAGATGTGACAGCAGCAGTCAGTCACTGTGGGTGTGTGGGGTGGGGTGGGTGATGCCTTTGGATCTTCTTTCCAACACTGTTGCTTTTACAATCTTTCTGCCCCATCTTCTGAAAATTTCTCTGCACCTTTGTAGGTGTGCTTTAAGTTTCCTTTCATGTTGAGCTCTCAGCAACTTTGGGATTCTGGCTTTGGTGCATTCTGGCTTAACTCCCAGTACCAGTAATTGCCTACAACTCACATTGTTCTGTTGATAAGTCCCAAATACCACACAGGCTTATGTCATAGCACTTGATTACCCATCTGGTGTAAAAGGTAAGACTCTATTGCTAAAGATATCCCATGTTTCATTTGGTGCATGCTCAGTGTCAGTCCGTCATCTTGGCGCCAGTTGTCAGGCTTGATAGGGAAGCAGCATTCTTGCTCAGCTTGCCCATAGCTCTGTATTTCCACCTGGGCCCTAGCTGCTGCATAAGCAGTGGTTTATCTCCCGTTGGAGAATCAGCTATCCTTGTATTGGCATAGATTTTGGGTGTCCTTGATTCACTGTGCTTTCAGATAAGCAGAAAGAGATTATCCAACAAAGGATGAGATCAGGCTAGGTTAAAGGGGATAATAATTGTTGATTTTTCAAGATTTTGATGGATGTAGCCTCACAAAGACAGAACGGAATACCTCATTGGAGTCCATAATCTTGGTCTCCATAGGATTATGACATGGTTCCCAGTGACAACTATGGGTTCCTTTCTACTGAGTGGATCTCATAGCCAAACAGAGCTCCACCTATGCTGGGTGTCACTATTGAACAGGTGTGTACATCTTGTCAGGTTGGGTGCTTTTATATAGCAGTATTATTTTCCAGTACTATATGGGCTAACCATTTTGCACTGGCTCCCTTCCAGACTCAGCCAAATATCTCTGTTCTGTATTAGCAACATGGGATATCTATAGCAATAGAGTCTTACCTTTTACACCAGATGGGTAATCAAGTGCTATGACATAAGCCTGTCTGGTATTTGGGACTTATCAACAGAACAATGTGGGTTGTAGCCAATTATTGGTACTGGGAGTTAAGCCAGAGCCAAATGTTTTAGGGTTAGGCTTCATTTCACCCACCAGACAATGTTTCCACACTTGTACTGACATGTATGTTTTAGTCTGCTCTCCAGGAGGAATGATCCTATGGTACCAATGGTTTCGTGTATATCTCCCCATGTCCTCCCCCTCCCCCAAAATGCTTTAATGCCTTTTATCTGTCTCTTGACTTGTCTATCAGGTATTTTTGCAACTCTAGCTGTTCCATTTAGGAACCACAGATGAGCAAGAACATGTGGTGTTCGTCTTTCTGTGCTTGTGTGAGTTCATGTACCATATATATATATATATATATATATATATATATATATATATATATATATATATATATATTGTTATTTTTGTTGTTGAAGAATGACACCTGAGGTTGTCCTCTCCTCAGGTTCACCAATTTTTTTAACTTTTTTAATTCAATTTTTATTTATTCATTTGAGAGAGATAGAGATAGAAAGAGGCAGAGAGAAAGAGAATGGGCACAGCAGGGTCTCCAGCCACTGCATACGAACTCCAGACACATGTGCCACCTTGTGCATCTGGCTAACATGGGTCCTGGGGAATTGAACCTCAAACTGGGGTCCTTAGGCTTTACAGGCAAGCACTTAACCGCTAAGCCACCTCTCCAGCTCTCATGTAATATGTTATGTTCCAAGTCTATCCATTAGCCTCCAAATGTCATTATATATATTTTTTCTTACTGCTGAGTAGAATTCTATTGCATAAATGCATGACATCTTCATTATCCATTTGTCAAGCAATGAGCACCTTAGTTGAGTCCAGTTCTTAGTTATTATGAATTAAGCAGCTTTAAACATAGGCAAATATTTCTTCATTGAAGAGTGGAGCATTTAGATTAGATGCCCAGTAGAGAAATAGCTAGGTCAGTTGGAAGCTCTATTTTTGTCATTTTCAGGAACCTCCATATTGATTTCCATAATCATTGTACAAGTTTGCACTCCCATCTGAAGTGAAAGTGGGTTCTGCTTTCTCCACATCCTTGCCTAATGTCCTTTGATATTTTTTTGTTGTTGTTATGATTACCATCCTTTCTAGAGTGAGGTGGAATTTCATATTTGTTGTAGTTTGCATTTCTCTGATGTTTAAGGATATTATACATTTTCTTAGGATAATAGTATCTATGTGCATTTCTTTCTAGAGAATTCTCTATTGCTTTTAACCCCATTTTGAATGGATTATTTGATTTATTGCCTAGTTTTTTGAGTTCTTTGTAGATTCTAAATATTGGGCCTCTTATAGTGGTATAGCTGGTGAAGATTTTTTTCCCATTCTGTGGATATTTTGTTGGCTCTGTACAAAGGTTTTTAAATTCATAAGATCCCACTGGTTGAGTGAACATTTTCTTTCCTGGGATACTGGGGTATTGTCCATGTCTTTAATTTTTTTCATTTATTTTTATTTATTTATTTGAGAGCAACAGACATAGAGAAAGAGGTAGATAGATAGAGAGAGAATGGGTGAGGCAGGGCCTCCAGCCACTGCAAAAGAACTCCAGGTGCGTGCACTCCCTTGTGCATCTGGCTAACGTGGGTCCTGGGGAATCGAGCCTCAAACCAGGGTCCTTGGGTTTCACAGGCAAGCACTTAACTGCTAAGTCCTTTATACATCCTTTGTCCATGTCTTTATTAAGCTTTATCAGCTGTTTGTTGATATCTTCTATTGGTGACCCATCTTGAATTTGTTTATCTCCCTTTTGAAGTCTCTCTGGTTTTCCTCAATAAACTTAAGCCTAGTAATGAAGAATACGTGTATTTCATTTGTATGTTTGTTGGTTTTTGCTTCTTGTTCTGCCATTCTCTTTGTCAGGGTCCAACTGAATTTGTGTAATAAATTGATTTTTCATATTTGCTTTCATTTTGGGATTCAAATTCCGTCATCTTCTCTGTGGTTTCATTGGAGGCTTCCATGTGTGGGGCTAGGCAACCTTGACAGAGATATCTACAATTTTCTTTCTTTTTTTAATGTATTGGGGTCTACCCATCTTTGCCTGAAAACCTTATTTTATTAAGGATGAAGCAAGTATTGGCGGTTGCAGGATCTTCAGAGAATGTTTTAAGTTTAAACTAGACTGGAGTTGGATGGGGTCATAGCCACAGATGTGCAAGTTGTGTAGCTTGTAAGCATGCCCGTGGCTCTGGGCTGGTGTCAACAGGATCTAATTTGCAGTTCCAGAAACTCTTCTGCCCACTGTCACAGCTGTCACAATGGTACCCTGCCTGGGGCTTAAGAACACTCGTGGGCTGGAGAGATGGCTTAGCGGTTAAGCGCTTGCCTGTGAAGCCTAAGGACCCCGGTTCGAGGCTCGGTTCCCCAGGTCCCACGTTAGCCAGATGCACAAGGGGGCGCACGCGTCTGGAGTTCGTTTGCAGAGGCTGGAAGCCCTGGCGCACCCATTCTCTCTCTCTCCCTCTATCTGTCTTTCTCTCTGTTTCTGTCGCTCTCAAATAAATGAATAAAAAATTAAAAAAAAAAAAAAGAACACTCGTGCTTGGCCGTCCTTCAGCACTGTACCTCAGCTGAGCAGGTTGCAAAGGACACACTGATATCCTCTATCAAGCAGTTGCTAGATATTTCTGTGCTGGCTACCTAGAGCAGGAGGTATGCCCCAAGGTGGTGTTTATAGGGGGATTGTTGGGAAAGTGGAGGGGGCAGGAGACAAGGAGAAGTGGGGGGGGTGGGCCTCCTGGATCCAAAAACCAGGCCTGACCCTGATCCTAGAAGGTGGCTGGGGTGGGGTCTTAGGTTTTTGGAGGTAGACAGTGGCTATTGGGTATGATCAGAGGAAGCAACAGGCCAGAAACTTCCAAATGGAAACCTTCACTGGCCAGTGGAATGTGGTAGGGACCCTTAATGTCTAGGTGCTGGGGGAAAGGAGGTGAAAGGAGTATGGGCCCTAGCTCAGGCATCATTAGGGACCAGAGGTGCAGAATAGGGCAGAAGGGTAATCCCTGGCACATTGGGACTATGCAGGGTCAAATGGTATCTCATGGGGCAGAAGTATGGGTCCTAGCTCCTGCATTAGTGGACGCACAGAGGCCAGAGGTGCAGGGACGGGTAGAACAGGGTGGTGTGGAAGTGTGACCCTATCTCTGGTACTGTTTTGTCAATAGTTGCAGGGAGCCCTGGTGTGTGGTAAGGCAGAAGTGTGGGCCCGGGCCCTGCACCCTGGGGATGTGCAAGAGCCAGTGGTTTGCAAGAGGCACCTACCATAGGGACCTGCAGGATCCAGCAGTACTGAAGGTGGTGCTGAGTAGGCAGAATTATGGGCTCTGGGGATGCACCATGGGCGACACACTGGCAGTCGTGGGGCAGAAATGTGGGCCCTAGTTTTAACATATTGAGACCCTGGGGCCCCAGTGTAGCATGAGGAATCTGGTAGGCAGCAGTGTGTGACAGATGGGAATGAGCGCAGCACGGAAGCACACGATGCTGGGATCTTCTGTGTGGGCAGATCAGCTCAAGGATCCTCTGGCACCCAGGCCAGCTTCGCTGGTGTGAAAGCGTGGGCCCTGCCTCCCGCACTGTTTGTGCGAGTTCACTTGGCTGGTTCCCTCTCTCAGTGTGGGGAGCATAGAGAAAGGTCAATTGCCGGAATGTCAGGCCTGCCTGAAAGAACTCAGCCCGCTGACATAGGCAAAAGCCTGGAGTTGTACACTAGCTCTTCTGGAGAGCGAATAGAAATCAACAGATTCCCAAACGTGCATCCCTGTGCCCAGTGGTGGTCCTTCAAGACCCACTAGCATTGGAGCCCCCACGATTCTTGCTTGATCTTACCCCTCTGATTTTATGATTTCCACCATGCTCTGGAATGGTTGAGTACCATTTTGACAGGTGGTTTTCTAGATATAACCTTTTCTTTGTAACATTTAGAAACAATATTTAGAAGATAATATGTTTTATCTTTTATGATTTTGCTAAATAACCCATTAAACTTAGAGATTATATTTTTTTCTAAATACTAAGTTTGAATGTTTTTTCCATTGTGTAATACCATCACTTGCTGAATATTGACTGGACAATTGGAAAAATTCTATTAAATGCAAAGATTCCTGCTAAACTTAGAATTTCAAACTTATTTTAATGCACACATATTTAGACTTAGATATAAATTTGGGGGTATAAATAGAAGTTTTTACTGCATCTATTAATTTTCAATGCTCTAGACTGAGGGTCTAATATGACAAAAATTTGATCATAACAAAAAATTCAGAATCGGTTAGCTTTCCAAAAATGACCTTCTGGGAAAAGAAAAACTAGGGAAATGAGAATCAAAGCCAGTGCTTTCATCAACTGAAAAAAGAAAAGACAGCACATCAAAGGCTCCGGGATACAGGAAATGGGCTTTGTTAGATATTTCTAACCACCTACTATGTTACAAAACTTGAAATGATAAACCATTTGATTTGTATTTCTCACCTCAAATTTGTATCAACGTTTCTTTGAACACATCCTTGAGGGCTTCAGAAAAGCTGGTAAATAATAATCTTCAACTACATCAAAAATTGTGTGTGACAAGTAACTAAACTCAAAATACCTATAACATTTTAAACTTTTTTTCTTAATTACTCCTCAAATTATTTTATATTTAAATAACAAAAGTTAAATAACAAAAGTTCTTTAAAATATTTGGGATTAGCCAGGTGTGGTGGCACATGCCTTTAATCCCAGCAGTTGGGAGGCAGAGGTAGGTAGATTGCTGTGAGTTCGAGGCCACCCTGAGATTACATCGTGAATTCCAGGTCAGCCTGGGCTAGAGTGAGACCCTACCTCGAACCCCCACCCCCCAAAAAAAATTGGGGATTGTCTTTAATATATTCTAAGTGATGAAAAATAATGCTGATTTTGGTTTCAGTAAAGCAAAAACTGAAGATAATATTATGTCCTTATGTTAATCATGTTTTTAGGACTAGTTATCCAGATATACAAAAATCCAACTTAAAATTGTGATTTTTTTGTTTGACTTCAATACTTATTTCCCTTATTTCTTTTATGTCTTTAGCCACTCTGTTTTAGGTTGATGTGTAATAATCTTGTTTTATGTCCCATGTAAGCCTTATGCCAGAAGCAGAGGATCAAAAAATAAATAAATAAATAAATCCCAGATCTTGATATCTAAATTTAATACAATCTAGGAAATTGTTTCTTAATGGATTCACCAGCTATTTCTTTCTTCTCAAGACTGCATTCCTGCCTACTCAGCATCATTTCTATCAGATCCTAGGAATGAACCTCCTTAGCAATAAAGGACATAGTATTTGGCTTTCACTTATGTGCAATGTGATACTTAACCAAAAAGAGGAACTGTGAACAGAAGTTATCAGGAAAAGCTTTCCCTGTGTAAAACATTCAACAAGGCTAGATAACTAATTTTGGAGAGCTAAAATATTACAGGTTGGAAGCCAAATTTATCTTGAGCAATCTTTGTTCCACTACATAGCAATTTTGACACTTCTTTATATGCCTTACCACCTTTTGCCAAATACTTTTGAAACATATAAACAGAAGTTCATGGCTTCAGAAAAAAAATGTGGAATTATACCTTGAAGAATTTTGTTCAGAGATGCTACATGAACAACAGCAGACTTTGGTTTCAAAATTCACTGGCAGCCTTTCCGCCCCCTCTTCCTGGAAAGAGCTACACCTTAGGTCATGATACACACAGACATTGCCTCCTACTCATAACTAATGGCTATCCCCACAATGCACAACCTATATTCCCCAATGAGGAGGGTCTCTGTGGAGGAGGTAGGATAGGAAGAAGCCTAACAAGGGTACCAACTGGACTGTATACACTGAGAACAAAACTAATAATAAAAAATTCATTAGCAGCTACCTGAATCATAGGGCTCACATACTAGAGTTTTGTATGATATGTCTTGCTTGCACCCTTAGTGGACCAATTGCTGATTCTCCTCCTAGCATTAACGTTTGTATCTTGTCTATTAAAACACTTAACAAAAATTGTTTATAAGTTTTAGCAAGCATCAATAGTACTGGATAGCAGCTAGAATAAAATTTGGAGAAGAGGGCTGGAGAGATGGCTTAGCAGTTAAGCGCTTGCCTGTGAAGCCTAAGGACCCCAGTTCGAGGCTCAGTTCCCCAGTTCCCACATTAGCCAGATGCACAAGGGGGCGCACGCATCTGGAGTTCGTTTGCAGAGGCTGGAAGCCCTGGCGTGCCCATTCTCTCTCTCCCTCTATCTGTCTTTCTCTCTGTGTCTGTCACTCTCAAATAAATAAGTAAAAGACTTTAAAAAAAAATTGGAGAAGAAAACAACAAGGAAGGATCAAATGAGGGGATAGTAGACATAAAAGTGGAGAAACAGAATGCAGGAGCAGAGGAGTCTAAGGGTTAATAAGGGTAAGGGAGAGAAAGAAGAGGGATTTGCAAAACTACATATGAGATAAATTAGAACTATAGAAACTTATTTCTTTGTTAACTAATTTAAAGATAAAACTCTCTTAAGATACAGAGTAAAAAGAGAAAAGGTGGCTTGGGTAGAAGGACAATGCAAGGGTGAAGAAAGCTGTGTTCTAAACCCACAGGCTGTTGAATCCCCATGCCAGAATTAGGTCACCTTACACAGTAACCTATTTGTCAGAGAGGCCCAAGAACACCCAAAACATTTGTCAGAACACTTTCTTACTTACCAGACTCGACAGTAAGATCATATTTCTAAGAACATCATAGGCTGTGTATGCAAGATACTGAGAAATCCAGTTGGAACTGAGATGGAATCCAGCTCCCTCCAAGCTAGCTATCAGAATGCTGGAAAGTGCTGTACAAATAGCTGGGGAATAAAAATCACCAACAGTGCAAACAAGCAGTGGACTCTACAAGCTATATGCAAGATGTGCAATAGTGACACATAATTATGGAGAAAAATCAACCACTCTCTGAGTGAAAATGAGGTCTGCTCAGTGGAAGGAAAATCTTGCTTAGCATTGGAAACAGTCAAAAGTCTATGGCTTGGAAAGTCAAAACATACAGGGAAGCTTGCACTGTTCTCTGGCTAAATGAAGAGGTTATGTCCATAAAAATGTCTTTTAATTTGATATTTTTATTTCCTTTGATCAATGTTTCTCTCACTCGTGGTTGGAGAACCAGACTTTAAAGGTGGTAGTGAATATTAGGGAGATTCAAGATGTATCAGAATGACAAAAAAAAAGAAGCTGAGTGCTTATCAAGTGATAAGTCATCTTTATCACAGCTCCTATAATCCAGAAAACATCACAAAAGAAGAGGGAGATTAAATATGAGTTCTGTTCTCACTGCTAACTAGAGATGCTTCACTCGGGGTATGGTAAGTAGACACTGAGGATATTCAAAACTCATCAAAGCACAAAATAATAGGTTTCGAAGAGCTCCATACTAAAGTAAATATCTTACATGGCTGCTAAGGATCAGAGAACATTTTGAAAGAGGAGGCAGAAAGAATGTAAAACCCACAGGATGTGAAGTTGTATTATGAGGAATTGTTATCCCCATAGGAATTGACTTGTACATTGATGTGAATACAGATATCCCACTGAGGAGGTTCCTCATTGGAATGGGAATAGTGAAGGAGGAGACATAAGAAGATAACCTGTTGGGAATACAACAAATTTGAAATATGGTCATTTACTGAAGTTCTAACTAAATGTTTAATGGTATCTTCTTGCTTAGAAGCCAGTAAACTCCAATTGGTAATTCAACAGGGATTCAGGCAAATCCCTGAGACTCTGAGACCTCAAAGACTCTACTGGACTAGACAAAATAGCTACCTGACAAACTCAACAGAAACAGTGTTGCCTTATCTCTATTCAACCATCTGACAAATTTTGCAGTCCTTAAGCATGTCCTGAGAAGTCTTTCCTTGGAGACAGTAATAAGAGAGACCATATCTCTAATTTTTCATTGCTCCTACTTGAGCAGGAAGCAGTTACTGAAATAGACCTTCATTTTTCTGGATCACTAAAATTTTAAAGGGAAAGGTTTCTTAAACAGCTCAGTGACTTGGGACACCCCCCATTGGCTGTCATTTCCTCACTACCTGTAAGAAAGTTTTGTAAGGTACTTCATGGTGAAAGGAGAGATAGGCAATAGGATTCCATACAAGTTTCTATTTGCATGACCAATGGGGTTTGAATTTACAAGACCCCTGATAATACTGTCAGGAGAAGCACTAGTAAAGTCCCTGTAAAATGTAGAAGCCAAACATCCTGTATGGCACTTTTTACCATGAACCCCATATATTCCTGATTGAGTGACATAAAAACTACACTCCTTCTCTAGTCAGAGTCAAATTTCTCCTTTGTCAGAGGTTATAAGGTTATTTCCCATTGGCTTTGGCCAATCACAGCTGTCAAGAAATCTCTCTGGTCTTGAAGTCCAATAATATTTTCAGAGAGATCATTTGACAAACTCTGAAAATATGTCAAAAAGAGAGGTGGCAAGTCCACCCCCACTATTACCAACCTTACAGATACGCCTGATACCACAAGTAGAAGAATGGCTTTTTCTGCCCCACTCGACCCGAATATTGATTGGATAAAGGAATAATCACAGTTTGATTGCTGTGAGATGTGTCTATTTTAAGGGATCAATAAATTAGCATATACATTTCTGTCCAACTCTCTGGGATACATTAGTAGGAATTATGTCCACATAAAAAGAAAATATCCAAAATCTTGTAACAAGTTGCTTTTTCAATAATTAACATGTGAGGAATTATATTATTTTCTTTTATACTGGTAGACCAGCTTCCTGCTGGTGTTGGCCCTGTCAAACATTAAAAAGTATCCTGTGATATTTGCATCTCTGGTTTTGTTTTCCTAATGCACCAATTTTCTCTTGGTGTTTATAAGGACCCACTCGAATTTTCTCTTCTTCAATTTTATTTATTTATTTATGACACACAGAGAGAATGAATATGGGTGATCCTGGGCCTACTGTTACTGCAAATGAACTGCAGATGCATGTTCCACTTTGTACACCTAGTTTTATTTGATTACTAGGGAATCAAATTCAGGCCATCAGGCTTTTTAAGTTAAGAACCTTTAACTACTGAGCCATTTCTCTAGCCTTCAGGTTTTCAAAGTTAGGAATTAGTAAGCAGTGTAACATATGGGTTGTTAAATCTCATCAAGGGAAGAAGGTTGAGCATTTGTGTCTCAGTATTGTGAATTCTTATTTTTTAAGTCTGTGGTTTCCAAGGAAGACCTCCTCAAGAACTTCATGGGTTTGTTAAAGGGTCTGGCCTAAAGAAGGTGAGCCTCTTGGGAATACGTTTCTAAGATGCCTTTGGATGACATCATTTTTTATATGTTTCCTGTGTTGTCTACAAGAATAGTAGAGGTGATAACGGTTGCTTAAGACCTTGAAGACAACTTGAGTTACAACTGCATTGATTGAAGCTGGTTGGTGAAACTTCCTTTAAACTGACTGCTGCCTTCTGAAACTGCCTTCTGAAATGCTAGAGGGAGTATCTCCTAGTTATTACCCAGTCTGTCTACATAGGACAGGATAGGGGGTTTCTATTCTCAAGTCAAAGGGCTTCTATAGTCTCAGAAGTTAGAGATCTTCATCCTGCTTTCTTAGTCACAAAGACCCAGTTATCTCATGTAGTGCCTCTTTTACTTCCCTTATAGTATGTTCCTGCTATGTCTAATGGAAGAAAGACCAAGGACAGTAGCTGGTCAACCTCCTGTGATACCTGATGGGATGGTAGATCTGTTTTGTCATAAGAAAATATTTCCTTCCATTTACTTTGAGGTGTGAGCCAGGAGGATCAAATATACTGTCCTTTTGCTGTTATCCACCTGCTGTTGGACAGGAGGTGATGTACAACCTCTGCTCATTCCATCATTTTCCATGCCATCCTGGATCTTCAAGTGTGTAAACCAAAATAAACCCTTTAAAAAAAAAAGCTGTCCTTGGTCAAGTGATTCTGCTAGCAATGCGAACCTGCCTGCGACATTAAAGTTGGTATTGAGAGTAGAGATGCTGCAAAACACCTGATTATGTGGCTTTGACCTTTGGAGCTAATTTTTAAGAGGAATATGGAAGGATTTGAAACTTTAGCCTAAGAGAAACCTTATAGATTGATTGGCTGGTCAGAGTTGCAAGACCTGAATGCAGTAAAGACTATGGACTTTGGTTTGGCTTATGAGGATGAGAAAGAGCTTTGCCTGGACTGGGATAGCAGGTTGTGTGAAAGGCTTGCTGTTGTGCCCATTTCCTGAGAATTTGTGCAGGGTTGCATTGTATAGAAGTGAACTGGTATGAGCAGAGGGATATGGCACAGAGGCACAGAAAAGAAGTCTTTAGGCTAGAACTTCTGCCCACTCAGCTACAATTATACAACAGACTTTCAGACTGGGGCAACAGGAAAAATGTAGATTCTTCTGAAATGGCCTGAGTTCTCAAGGAGTGGCCTGTTCTTCAAAGTCTGTTTTATTGCCCCTGATTAAAAAAATAAATCACACCCTACCTGGTATTATGGGGTACAAGGAATACAGGAAAGAGAGGGTAATTGTATTTGCAAAACTGTGTTGTGTTCCAGAAATGGCCATGAGCAGTGTGAAGCGAATCTGCTAAGGATTGCCTTGCATGGAGACCTGATGGAGCCATGAACATGAACCATGGGTTGCAGTGGAGAACCAGTGGAGATGTCAGGATCATGAGATGGCTGCTAAGGAGAGATGATAGCCTCTGATGAAGTTTTCCAGGACTGTAAATAGCCTAGCTGGAAGGACAGAATTGGAACTCCAGAAACTTGCTGCTGGTTAGAATTATAGGACTTGGAGATTTGTTACTTACTAGAGTTTTGCCTTAGAGCTACAAAGTTTGATGTTTGTCCTGTTTAAATCTTGTATTACTTGAAAATTTCTTTACTATGCCCAATACTATCCTTTGTATTGGTTTTTTTCTGTGCCATTATTTTTTTTTATTATTATTGCTCAGGTAATTATGGGGATGTTCGAATATCATTTATAATGGTAAAACTATGGAAACTTTTAAAGTTTGACTTCCTGCATTATATTTTACATCACGGATAGTTATAAGTTTATGGGGGCCAGGGGTAAAATGTGGTGGTTTGATTCAGGTGTCTCCCATAAATTTAGGTGTTCTGAATGCTAGGTTCCCAGATGATGGAAACTTGGGGATTGACACCTCTTAGAAGCAGTTTATGGCTGAGGGAGGGCTTATGGATATTAGAGCCAGTTTCCCTTTGCCAGTGTTTGGCACACTCTCCTGTTGCTATTGTCTACCTGATATTAGCCAGGAGGTGATATCTAACCTCTGCTCATACCATCGTGTTCCCCTGCCATCATGGAGCTTCTCCTCAAGTTTGTGGACCCAAATAAGTTCCTTTTTCCCCACCAGCTGCTCTTGGCAAGGTTATTTCTGCCAGCAATGTGAACCTAACTGTAACAGTTGTGCAGGCAGGAAGAGTCACCCTCACCTGAGCCCAACTTTGACCCTTCTTGTCATCTTCATGTCTTTTCTCTAGACAAGGAGGTAACAAGTGTTGAGGCTATCCAATTGGCATGGAAGCAGGCTTACTAAAAAGCCCAGACAGTACTGTTCCTTAAAATTATGCTCTGTAAACTAAGTTTTGATTGATGTTTTATACCATGTGCCATGAACTAACTGTTTTGTGTGCCTTATAGGTCCATTCTTCCCATTCCCCTCATAAACAGACCTAATGCAATAATTTTTCCCATTTGCCTATCAAGTGGCTTGGGTCAGAAGTCTGTGAACAGCGACCCCAGTACATATTAGAGATTGGGATCAGTGAGCCAAGCATGGTGGCACACCCCTTTAATCCCAGCACTTGGGAGGCAGAGGCAGAGGCAGGAGGATAGCTGTGGGTTTGAGGCCACACTGAGATTACATAGTGAATTCCAGGTCAGGCTGAGCTAGAGTGAGACTCTACCCTGACCCCCAAAAAATAAAAAAAAATAAAAAAATACAATAAATAGGTTGGGATAAGCAAAGAAGGAAACATCCATGTTGGTTATTGTAGTTTGAATCTGATAACCAAGAACGATGCTGCTAACATCAGGAATGAGACAAGTATGCTTACTCTTGCCTCTACTATTCAATATAGCCCTCAAATTCCTAGATAGAGCAATAAGGCAAGAAGATCAAAACTGAAGAAAAATTTGGAAGAATGAAACTTAAACTATACTTGTTTCCACATGACTTGATTCTATAGTTAAAAATATAATAATGTCAGCCGGGCGTGGTGGCACACGCCTTTAATCCCAGCACTCGGGAGGCAGAGGTAGGAGGATCGCCGAGAGTTCGAGGCCCTGAGAATACATAGCGAATTCTGGGTCAGCCTGAGGTAGAGTGAGAACCTACCTTAGAAAACCAATATATATAATAATGTCTAACTACAGGACCACTGGGACTCCAGAGTAGCACTATAGGGAAACCCAGGTAACAATGTGTGCGGCAAGTGCTTTATTCGCTGTGCCCTCTTCCCAGCCTTCAGAGAGAATTTCAGAGACTATCTTGTCCACTAAATCAAGCCTACTCTTTGAAATACAAACTTTCCGTTTTATATGCCCTTTCAGGCCATAAACCATTTTGCAACACTTTGAAGTACAGAGCACTCCACTCAGACTGGTTTATTCTTCCTTTTAACTCTACTGAGTAATGTGCTTATGTGATCCCCTGAATATAGTTAGAAGGGATGTGGACACAAGAGAATATCCCAGAATTCTGTAGGCCAGCTATTTTGGCAAAGATAGCTATGATCAGTGAAAGAAACTGTCTCAAAGAAGGTGGAAGGAGAACACTAACATCCTATTTTGGGTTGAGATAAAGTAATATTTAGACAGTTTTTGCTTGAGAAATAAATAGATCTAAGTATAGAAAAGAGGAGACTAAAATAACCAATCATTATTTAATTAATATTTTCCTATGCTATTTATAAAAATTAATACAATAGCTATTTTCCTTATGTTGAATCTTCCTCAAATCTTACTTGACTGTTACTGCTGGAACTTATTCAATAAAGAAAAGCTTCAGTAAAAACATATTAATATTTAAAAATTGCTGCAGTTAATTTTTTTTCAATATAGTTGCAAGATACAAAATCAATTCACAAATACTCAGTATCCTTCATATACACCAAAAATGACTTTTAAAGGAAAGAAATAAAGGAAAGTCCCCCAGTCACAAAAGCTAACTAACTAACTAACTAAATAAATAAATGCCTACAAATAAAACTAGCTAAAAATGAAAATGTTCACTTCAATGAAAACTTTAAGAAACTAAAGAAAAGTAAAGAGACAACAAGGGAGGGAAGACTTCCCGTGCTCTTAGATTTGTAGAACTAACATTCTGAAAATAGCTATACTACCAAAAATAATCTATGGATTCAATGTAATTCTTATATTAAAATTACAATTATGCTTTTTATATAACTTGAAACATTTACCCAAGAATTTGTATGGTGTCACGAAGGTCACAAATAGCTTAAGCAATCCTAAGGTAATGAACAGAAGGTATTGCAATACATGATCTCAAATTATACTATAGGAAAGAGGTAATATAAGAAGCATGTTACTGGCACCAAAACAGACATATCAACCAATGGAACAGAAATGAAGATCATTAACTTAGTCCATAGTGCTTTGATCACCTAATCATTGACCATGGGGCCAGAAACATTCAATGGAGAAAAGGACAGTTTATTCAAAAACTGAGGTACTGGCACAACTTGACATTGACCTACAGAAGAGTAAAATTAGATCCATACCTCTCTCCATGTACAAATATCAAATCAAAATGGATGAAGCATCTTAATCTAAAATCAGAAACAAAGAAAGTGCTAGAGGAAAAACTGGGAATATTTCCTAGAGTATAGCCATAAGCAAGAACTTTTTTTTATTCTTTTTTGTTCATTTTTATTTATTTATTTGAGAGTGACAGAGAGAGAAAGAGGCAGATAGAGAGAGAGAGTGAGTGAGAATGGGCACGCCAGGGCTTCCAGCCACTACAAATAAACTCCAGACACGTGTTCCCCCTTGTGCATCTAGCTAATGTGGGTCCTGGAGAATCAAGCCTTGAACTAGGGTCCTTAGGCTTCACAAGCAAGCGCTTAACCACTGAGCCATCTCTCCAGCCCAGCAAGAACTTTTTGTGCAGGACTCCAATAGCACAGGAAATAGCCTCAAGAAATAACTTATGAGACTACATGAAATTAAAAATTTGCTACAGAGGGCTGGAGAGATGGCTTAGCGGTTGAGCGCTTGCCTGTGAAGCCTAAGGACCCCGGTTCGAGGCTTGGTTCCCCAGGTCCCAGGTTAGCCAGATGCACAAAGGGGCGCACGCATCTGGAGTTCGTTTGCAGAGGCTGGAAGCCCTGGCGCGCCCATTCTCTCTCTCTCCCTCTATCTGTCTTTCTTTCTGTGTCTGTTGCTCTCAAATAAATAAATAAAAATTAAAAAAAAATTGCTACACAGCTGAAAAAAATCACTCAAGGAAATGGACAAGATGCAGAATGGGGGAAAAAACATTGTCACATATACTTAAGACAGGGTGCCAATAAGCAGAGTTTCTTGAAAAACTTCAAATATTAAATGTCAAAAAATTTAAATTGTCAATCATTAAATGGGAAAATGAACTGAAGAGAAAGCTCACAAAAGAAAATAAAAACTTAAGTAAATGTTCAACATCACTAGGCATCAGAAAAATGCAGATCAAAACAACTTTGAGGTTACCCCCATCAAAATGGTTATCATCAAGAAAATATAACAAATTCTCACCAGGATATCAAGAAAGAGAAATTCTCATCCATAGGGAGTAGGATTGCAAACTTGTGCAGTCATTGTGAATATCAGTTTCTCAAAAGGTTAGAAATAAACCTTTCCTATGACCCAGTCATACAACTCTTCAGAATATTCCCTAAGGATTGCACATTCTACATCAGAGATACTTGCACATCCATATTTATTGCAGCTCTATGTACAGTAGATAATAATTTAAAATGGCCTAGATGCCCTGCATGCAGTACATATACATAATGGCATTCTATTCACCAGTATGGAAAATGAAATTATGAAATGTTCAGTAAAATTGATGGATCTGGAATATATAGTATTAAGTGAAGTGAATCAAATCCAGAAAGACCAAAATCATATATTTGTAGGATATAACTTGTAGCATCTTAAGCGTGTATATATTGGGGGGTGTGGTAAAACCGAGATAGGACTATAATCAAAACAATAAAAATTGGGAAAGATTGTCTCAGTGTTGATTTATTTCATTATAAATAATAGTTATAAATTTAGGTTTTAACAGAGAAAAAGAGGAAATACCATTCATACATAATTTGCATATCCACTTGTCTGTTTACTTGACATAAGTATTCATGAATATCCTTTTCACCACAACTCATCTGCACCATTTCCAGGTCTGGAGAGACAAACATCTCTACACTGTACTGTATTGTTGAAATCAAATTATGATCATCTAAACACATTTATTTTCAATTTTATGGCATTAAAGTTATTTTTTCTTAAGGAAAGGTAAAAGCATATCTGACTAGCTTTTGTGTAAACAAATTAAGTAAGAGTTTAGGACTAATCATAAGACGGTTTGCCCAATCAGTAAGGATTCTCAATTAGGTCCACAACTCCTTCCCCACTCTTTTGATGTTATATGTGGGGAAGAAAATGGGCCTTTGGCGCTCTCACAGTCTATAGGATGGGGTGAAACAGTTTGCGCCTTGTAGTTTCCAAGTTCTAGCACCAACCTCAGAATGTTTCTGGTGCTAGCCTAGTTCACCTCAGGTTTTCTTTCTTATTTTTTTAATGCCAGTGACATTAAGAGGTTAATAGGATAATTGATAAAGTGATACTGGAAGGCAAAACTTATGAGGAAAGCCAGGGCCTTTGGAGATTTGCATAATGAGAGGTGGAGTAGTCTTCATCAACCTGAATGGATTAAGAAACAAAGAAAAGCTTCTGTGAGAATATTGCTGAAGACATACAGATCATGAAGGCTTTTCTAATAATTGGATCAATTTCTTGGTGGATTCATAATATAACTGTATAGTTAAATGTAGGGCGTGCACCTTCTTGGATGTATTGGGATTTTTTGTTTGTTTGTTTGGTTTGGTTTGGTTTCTGGAGGTAGGGTTTCACTCTAGCTCAGGCTGACCTGGAATTCACTATGAAGCCTCAGGGTGGCCTCAAACTTGTGGCGATCCTCCTACCACTGCCTCCCGAGTTCTGGGATTAAAGGCATGCGCCACCATGCCCGGGTTGGATATATTCTTAATGCTGTATCTTTCCTTCTTTCTTCCAGTTATAGTTACTTTCATATTGCTGGGACAAAACACCTGTCCATAAATAGTTAATGGAAGGAAAAGGTTTATTTTTGCTTACCAACTTGGGGGAAGCTTCATAAGAGAAGGGAAAAGCATGTTATGAGCAAAGCCTGGGCAATACTCCTTACCACAGCATGTTGAAGAAAGAAGCCAGACATTGAGCCCCTCTCCAGCAAGGGAAAGTTAACTATAACACTCCTAAGCCTGTTCCCCAAAACACACCTCCTCTAGCAAGTCTCTACCTTCTAAATTGCCATCATCTGGGGACCAAGTATTCAGAACACATTAGTTTATGTGAGCATCTGATTCAAACCAATACATTTCCTGTATTTACGATTGTCTCTGCCTTCCAGTCAGTTATGAACAATTGTTCTCCATCACACACGCATACCAACATCATGTCCTGCCCATATATATATATACATGTGTGTGTGTGTGTGTGTGTGTGTGTGAAACTATAAGCTAAAATAAATTCTTGCCTTTCTTAAGTCATTTCTCTCAACTAGTTAATTCTAGCAACAAGAAAATTTGTACACTTGTAGACAGAAATAGCTCCTAATCTCCTTAAGACTATCAACTTCATGCTCTTTGTCTAATGCTTTACTTTGCTTTTTGAATGCCAGAGTGATGGCCAAAGGGTCATACTGGAAAAAGTGTGGTAACAGCATGGCCATACTAAACAACAGTTACAGACTTTGTTTAAAACACAGTTGATACAAAGTTGCATTTGACTTTTTTTTCAGTATTTAAAGTAAGATTGTTCTATGCATCCTAGATTGTCTTCTAAGTAACAACCTAGTTCATTATTTTAGGGAAAATTGTGTTATAAAAGCATGTTATGAATGAAAACACAAACAAGAACAAAATTAAGATTGGCTTAGGATTCATTTAAGATTGATTTCATATTATGTGAATAACTGAAGAACTTTTAACTACCTTATCCAGTACTAATGAAATGTCTAATACAATATACAAAATAACCTGATTTTGTGACAGGACTTGGTTGCATCTAGAGAACTGAGAAATCTCCATATTCATAGGAAGTTGACCAATAGGGTAGATTTTCCCAAGTGAGTGTGACACCCAAATACCATTTATTACCTACTTGAATCATTTTTTTTTTTCCTGCTTTCAAACTAATTCACTGAGGAGTCAGGTTGCAAAAACAGTGATATACCCAGACTCCTGAAATAATATAATAGCAGCATTTATTCTTTCAGCTATTCATGTCCTCAGATATGCATACATTTCTATCTCATGCAATGCAATCCTTTGAAATTTTACATATTACTGCAAGTGCTATGAACCAAATAAGTTAGAAAAATAGAATAATACATAGTTTAATGTCATGGTAACATTGCATACAGATTCATTGTGTTTCCAGAAGAACATGTGCTACCTAGGTTTGCTGTTGTTATAATTCTTCAAGACGGCTGTGCTTGCACAGTACTATTTGTTACATGGAAATATGAACAATATAAAACACTACATTAAATATGCATCAATTTTAAGAGGTATTGTAATAATGCCTTGGTTTCTGAGATGTAAAATAGCCAGATGCAATGTTATTTGTGAAAAACATAGAAGAAACTTGCCAGAAAAATATACTTTGGAAACACTAAAAAGCAGATGTGGCAAGAAAATTCAGTAAATGGAATTAAACAAGGTTTGATTATTCAGAAAAAAATCAGAAACAGTGGGGTATATGTAGTACATACCAAAAGCTAATTGACACAGAGAACATTGTTTCTCTGATAAGAAAACTGATAATCACTGATACCTTTTCTGTGTGAATCCATACTAAGAAATTGTAAATAACCAGTAAGTTTGGCAGCTTTGAGTAGGCAAGCAGAACATAATATACTAAACTAATAAAATCTTGAAGCCAATAAGAATTCTGTTATAAAAAATATTGGCTCATTAATCTCCCATAATGGGACCCATACTTATTTTAAGATTCAAAATAACCTGACTGAAAGGCAAATATTTATAGCAAAATGATCGTTTATGGGCTTGTGCATATGCTTAATTATCTGTAGAAAATTTTAAATGCCAAATTCAAATATTTACAAAAAATAAGAATAGTAAACAACCGATTATATTGAGATAACCCTAATAACTGCTGTCTTCAAGGATACGACCCTACCAATAAAGACAGCCACCTCCTCTGGGTGAAAGGATGGAAAATTATATTCCAAGTAAATGGAAATAAGAAACAAGCAGTTGTCACCATATTAATATCTGATAAAATAGACTTAAAACCAAAAGAAATCAGAAAGGACAAAGAAAGCCATGTCTTACTTATCAAGGGAATGATCCAACATGAGGAAATGATACACCAAACACAGGTGTACCACAGTTTGTAAAACACAACCTACTTGACAAAAAAGGAAGGAAAACCAGAAAGAAGCACCCACAGTATCATTGTCAGAGACTTCAATATTTTACTATCATCAACATGCTGATCATTCAAGCAGAAAATCAACAGGGAAATAATAGAATTCAACCACACTATAGATCAACTAGAACTAATGGACATCTACAGAACATTTCATCCCAATATTACATAATATACATACTTCTCAGCAACCCAGAGCGCCTTCTCCAAAATAGACTATAAAGCATGCCTCCATAAATTCAGGAATATTGAAGTAACTTTCAACATCACATCAAATCATCATGCTTTAGTGCAAGAAATTAACAACAAGAAGCATATCTGGAACTCCACCAGTTCTTGCAGACTGACCAACACACTTTTAAACAATTAATTGGTTGTGGAAGGAATCAGAAATTTGTAAAATTGAACAATAATCAAAACACACCTTACCAAAACTTATGGGACATAATGAACACGGTCTGAAGGGGGAAATTCATAGTGCTAATGCCTTTATAATGAATAAATAGAGGTTCAAAATCAATAACCTAAAAAATGTTCAACATCCCTAACCATTAGGGAAATGCAAATTAAAACAACTTTGAGATTCCTCCTTACTCCAGTAAAGATAGCAAACATTCAAAAATCAAATGAAGGGCTGGAGAGATGGCTTAGCAGTTAAGCGCTTGCCTGTGAAGCCTAAGGACCCCGGTTCAAGGCTCGGTTCCCCAGGACCCACGTCAGCCAGATGCACAAGGGGGCGCACGCGTCTGGAGTTCGTTTGCAGAGGCTGGAAGCCCTGGCACGCCCATTCTCTCTCTCTCCCTCTATCTGTCTTTCTCTCTGTGTCTGTCGCTCTCAAATAAATAAATAAATAATTAAAAAAAAATAAAATAAAATAAAAATCAAATGAAAACAAATGTTGGCGAGAATGTAGAGAAGAAGTAAGAGCACTTATTCACTGTTGGTAGGAATGTAAGGTGGTAAAACCCCTGTGGAAATCAATATGTAGACTCCTGCAAAAAATAAATATAGAGTTGCAAAATGATCCAGTCATTCCTTTACTAGGAATTTACCCTAAATGCTCCACATCTCAGTTCAGAAACATTTGTTCAACCATGTTTATAGCTGCCAAATTTATAATAGCTAAAAACTGGAATCAACCCAGGTGTCCATCATTGGATGAATGGATAACCAAGATGTGGTATATCTACACAATGTAATTCTACTCAGCAATAAGAAAAAAAATGATACAATGAAATTTGCATAAAAATGGTTGAACTTGAAACAGATTGTTCTAAGTGAACTCACACAATCACAGAAATACAATTGTCACATGATCTTACTTATCTGAGTTTCCTAACCTGGAGAAACCTAAGTTGCTGACATACCTGAATGGCATCTTGAGAACTGGACAATAGGGAGGGTAGGGCATTAGAAGGGGAAGAATGGGGGAGTACACAAAACAGAATCCACATCGAACAGGCACCATACAATCCTATATCCTGGAAGTTAGACTAGGAGATGGAACTCTCAAGAGGACCTTAGCTGAGCCAATATATTACCCACAGTATGGGAGAAAAAAAAATTTCCCAGATATACAACTGACAGAAGCCTAATATCCTGAATCAACAATGAACTCAAAATACTAAGCAATAAAAAGTCAAAAACCCTGCTCCAAAATGGAGCATAGAACTGAATAGGGAGTTCCCAGAGAAGACATAAAAATCAATAACACACACTTAAGAAAATGTTCAATATCCTGAAATTCCCAGGACCAGAAATCAGTTGATACACACAATAAGCAGTTGATCAGAGAGACCTATGAGGTCCCCAAATCAAGGAAGGTTTCTGTCAAAATACTTGATTAAGGCAAAAGGTAAAATCCTATTGCTGAAAACACCATATACTTCCCACACAGTCTGGAGAGAACTGGAGCAGCAGCACTCTCCAGATAAGGAAGAGTATGTCTGGAGGGCAGAAGATCCTTTAGGGCACCTCTTGTTGTTACCATGCCTGTTATCATAGCCAATGGACAACTGCAACAACATAATCAAGGCAGTGAGATCAATGGCTCAGATCCTTCAGAAATGAAGGATTGGGTCACCCTTACAACTAAAGAATTAAGGCCTGCTAAGGTGCTTGCTAAAGTTGGAAGAAATACAGAATGTTTAGAAGAAGAAGGTAGGTAAAAACACTGGCTAAGGCCAGATAGCCAGTTACAAAAACAAAGACTGTAATTGCCATGAGTCTTTCTGTCCTACCTTGTTAAGAAGTATTTGTAGATATCTATACCAATATTAAGATGCTTTTGCTCTTCCTTTATTTTCTCTGCTATCTAGTTGATATTAATTAAGATTATATTGAAACCAAGAGTAGATGGGGAAATGAGCAAGAGTGCTGCTTTCTTGGAGAATGTGGTACCAGCACAAGGGTGAAGACGATAAATACAGAGAACACTCAACTCCTACCAAACCATAAATCCAGAGATATGGAGATTCCCAAGACCTTATCACTGAAGTATACCTAAAATGAACCAGTCATGGTTCAGGAAAATTCATGGAAGAGGGGTCAGAAAGATTGTTAGAGCCACATGTTGGGACATTATACACAGAAACATTGCCTCTTTCCCAAAACTCTTGGCTACCAGCACAATGCATCAGCCACATTCCCCAGCAAGGAGAGTCCTTGTGGTGGGGGGAAGACAGGGAGGAAGCTCACAATGGTAACAACCTGGCTGTGCACACACTGTGTACATTACTAATAAGAAACAAACAAATAAATAAATAAGCATGCCTAAAAAGAGATTATATCATTACTTAACTGTTGTTGAATTTATATTTAACTTATCATATTAGAGACTGAGCATTTCTCAAGGAACCTTGTTTTGTTTTGGAGGGAAGATTGTGCGTTTCCACTTGACAGTTGTATCATGTTAGACAGAATTATGACTCTCTTCATTTGGAAATTAAGTATGATATAATGAAATATGGTTTGGTGTCAAGTTGACAAGGAGTGGGACTTGTGATGGTTCAGTTTTGTTGTCCATTTGATCAATTTAGTAATCCATAGACATTCCTCTTTAGAGGGTCTCAAGTTAATAATTGCTTTCAGGAAGTATTAACTAAAGGAGAAAGTTCTTCCCCCAGGGTGAGCCCTTCTTCTCCCAGAGTGAGCAGCCCCTAGCCAGGGTGGGGGCTTTATCTCAGGAAGCTCTGGGAGACAATAATCTCTTCCTCTCACCTGGCTGCTTTCTTACTTACAGCTCATACCGAAGACTAGCATGGACTGAAGACCAGCCTGGAATGAAGATCAGTGGCCCTCCAGGAAGCCTCCTGGTCTTCAGAGCCATATTGGAACTGCTGAAGCATCCATCCTTTCTGGAACCAGATTCCTGGACTCTCCGGTCCACAAACTACTGTGCTAGACTGCTGTAAGATGATCCAGTAAATTTCCTTTTAATACAATTAATTCTATCACTTTTCTTTTACTAAGGAACCCTAACTAATATACCTACTATATATACACGGAGTTTGTTTGTATCTAGAATATGTAAAGAACTATAAAACTTAAATTATCCATCCAGCAAAATAATTCTTGTATCATCCAGTGAATAACTGAGCAAATGAACTGAACATGCAGTTTTCGGAGGAAAAATTGCAAATAGCCAGCACATAACTAAAAAGTGAGCTAATACCCCTAGTCTTCAGACAACGCAAATTTACCTGCATGGAGAGTCCATCTCACCCTAGTCAGAATGGCTGTCATGAAGGAAGTAACCCCAAATGCAAGGAAGGAAGGGTGTGGGTGAAAGGAATCAATATTCACTGCTGTGAAGAATAGAAATTTGTGCTGCTACTATGTAAATCAGTATGGATGTTTGTCAAAACAATGGAAACAGTAGAATTACTATATGACCCAGTTATACTACTACTGTGTACATTGCTGAATATTTATAAGTGAATACAGTACAAAGGTTCTGGCATATCTATGCGTATAGCTGGACTATTCACAATAGCCAGAAAATCGAAGCCTAAATGTCCATCAACAGATGGATAGATAAAATAAAATTTGTTACAATAAAATTTTATGTGCCCATGAGGCAAAACAAAATCATGATATGTACATAAAAATTTATTAAACTGGAAATCATTATATTGTGCGAAATAAGACTGAGGAAAACAAATGCCATGTTTCATTTTTTTTCTTATATTCAGAACCTAGATTTAAAATTATATGTCTGTATTTATATGTGGATGTGTGTTGCTCATAAAATCTAGAAAGTGAATTATGAAAAGGGAGAAATATATCTTAATGGAGGGGCATATTGAAATAGCAATTGAATAAGTGTTGGATGGATTCCACCTAGGGAAAGAGAGTCAGAAAGAATGGGGAGCATGATTAAGGGCACTGGGAGAAGGCAACTTATGTAGGATCTTAGTTCTCTATATAGGAATGCTATAAAGAAATTAAGTTTATTTTTGAAACATTTCATGAGACAATATTATACTTAACTAACTTGAGGATGGGAATTTGTTATGAATGGAAATCTAAAAATAACTTATTTACACAATATCAACATTAAAAAAAACCTTTATTTTCATTTATTTGAAGGAGAGAGAAAGACAGAGAGAGGGAGAGATGCATGTGCCCCTTTGGTCATATGGCTTATGTGGGTCCTGGGGAAATGAACCAAGGCCCTTTGGCTTTGTGGGAAGATGCCTTAAATTCTAAGCCATCTCTCCAGCCTCAGTGTCAAGACTTTTATCAATTAATGTCTTCTCATCTCAAATACTCCCTTCATTCATCATTTTTCATTGACAGAAGCAAGCATTTGTCTATCCTGTGTAGCACAACAATACAAGGATTATCTAGGAAAAGATTACTTGGCGTTTATAACTAGATAGTGTTTTGAACTCAGCACTTGGCTAATTTTAAAATATTGTCAGGCTTTTAATTATATCACTACACATGGCTCTTATCTGGGTGGGAGCACAGGAATGTCTCATAATGAAAACAACATAACCTTGCCATGCTAGTATATGAGATTTAGGATTTAGGTATGATTTTATTTTTTTAATTTTCCTGCTCTTCATTTTGTTTTGAATGTTGGCTGGTTATAGTTAATTTGACATTCATATCTTTGTCTATTGTAGTCTAACAATAGAATATTCCACTGAACTGAATATAAACATAATAGATTATGTTTGAATTTAAAGGCCTAATTCATAGGTGAGACTGCTCATGATACTTGTTAACATATATCACAATAATGTTTTATGACTCTACAGCAAAGAATATTGGGTCTCCATGTTATTATGGGTATAATCTTACTATTTACAATTAACGTGGAGTGATTATTTGCACCGTTTTAATAGTCTCAGTGCTTTTGTCAATATGCTCTTATTTTTCCTCTGAAGACATACTTTTTTTTCTCTTTTATGAAGTGAGTAGTATGATTTTAAAAGCTGGGTGACTGACACTGGTGTGGGGTGACTGGGACCCTGGGTACATGTAGTGTGAATAGGCTGGGGCTTCCAGTTTCCTGCCTCCTGGTTATGCTGCAGCTGGTGAGTCTGCTGGGATCCCACATGCATGTACAGTGAGAGTAGGCCCCAGATTCCTGTTCCCCATTGGGGACCTCCACATTTTCACACCAGACATGTTGTAGCAGGCTCACCACAGGAATCTTCCTGCAATTTTCTCAATGCCAAGTCAACCCCAGTCAGGCTCCATAAGCATACTGACTGAGATCCAAACCTCCAAACAGGACTCATTATTCCCTCTCCCTGCTTCCCACCAGTTGCCACAGCCAAGCCCATTGCTAAGGACCAGGAACTGAGAACCAGAGAGTGAACAGGACCGACTCTGGCTATTGAGTTGGCCAGGCACTCCAAGGCTTCACCCAGAATTCCCAGGAGAGTGAGTACAGAAGAAAGACCCACTCAGGCTCACGGGAGCACCCAGTCAAAACACGTGAATATTCTACCTTCTCATTCCTACCTTAACCAAACCTAAACAAGTTAATCAATGCTCATCCCACAAAAGATACTAATGGCCACAGTCCCAGCAAAACAAGACAATGACCTCAAGGTTAGCAAACTAAAATATAAAGCAAAGAACATAAGATACCAAGCCAGAATATCCCCTCCTAGGTCACCCAGCCTCATAATGGAAACTTTAGGATCAGAACTCCAAAATAAAGCTATGGAAATTATATTCAACAAACTTAGAGGCCATGAATAAAAGGATGAAGTACTTAGTTGAGAACTGAAATAAACAACTCACAAAGATTTTAAAGCATGGTTCATGAAGAAAATCAACCAAAAAAAAAAAAAATTCAGGAATGAACTCAAAACATTCCTGGAGGAAATAGAAACAAATCAGCAAAAATAACTCAGTACCTGTCTCACAAACTGGATACAATCAAAAAGAACTCAATAGGAGGATAAAGGAAATGGAGGAGAAACAAGAAATAAATGATTTCATGAGGCAGTGGAATAAACTCAATGAATAAGAAATCAAATGCAGGAATTAATTCCAACAAACAATTAGCAAATTTCATGAAGAAATGAAACTAGAATTCTACAAAGAGACGGAGATGCTAAATAAAAAGTAATAAACAACAATAATGAAATAACTCCTTAAAAGGCTCCCAAGAAATCCCCACCACAGAGTAGGCCATATCTAGAACAGAATGTCAGAACTTGAGGACAACACAGAGGAAATACTCCAGCAGTCCAAAAAAAGATGATAAATTTTTAAAAAATGGAAACAGAATATGAGAATAATTTGGGACATCTTAAAGGGACAAAATATTAGGATCAATGGCATGCAAGAAGGGGTAAAATACAGACAAAAGACCTAGAGAACATCTTCAAAAATTATCAAAGAAAATTTTCCTAACCTCACAAAAAAGACCCCATGAAAGTACAAGAGGTACTCAGAACACCAAACAGGCAAGACCACAGAAGAAATTCCCCACATCATATTAGAGTTAAAACTCTCAACAGTGAAAACAAAGAAAGTGTTCAAAAAGCTATAAGAGAAAATATTTTCTTACATATAAAAGTGAATCCATCACAATTGCCTCTAATTTTTTAATGGAAACTCTAAAAAACAGAGTAGATTGGAATGGAGCATTTCAAATTCTAAAAGACCATGGCTGCCTTCCCAAAATACTATATCCACAAAAATTATCCCTCATAATTAAAGGTAAAATAAAACATTTCCATGATAAAAGTTAGCTTTATGATTACATAAGAAATAAGCCAATCCTACAGAGATTATTACATGAAATAACCCAAATTGAAGTGATAAGCAATTACACTCAAGGGTCTACAAGAAATGAAAATGATGACCATGAGTACAATAGATAAGAAAACTTATAAAGTCCAAGAAACACCAAATTCTTCAAAGACTCCAATTTGAATAGGGAATTAGCTCTCACCTCACAGTTTTAACTGTAAACATCAGTTGTCTTAACACCCCAAACAAATGACACAATCTTTAAATATGGAACAGAAAAATGGACCCATCCATTTGCTGTCTACAGAAAACCCACTTCACCAATAAAGATAGTTAATACCTTAGGATAAAAGGAGGGAAAAAGATATTCCAAGATAATGGAAATAAGAAACAATCAAGGGTACAGACAAAATGGACTTCAACCCAAAAGTAAACAAAGGGATAGAGAAGGCTAAATCACACTCATCAAAGGAACAATACACCAGGATGATATTATAATCATGACTTAAATGTGCCGAGGACCATACAAGTTTATAAAGCAAATTCTGTTGGAAAATAAAGCAGAAATAAACCCAACAAAATTATATGTAGGAGACTTTAAACACTCCATTATCATCATTAGACAGATCATATAAGCAGAAAATTAACCATGAAATTAGAGAGTTAAATAATATCTTAAATCAATTCAACTTAACAAACATCTACAGAATACTCCACCACAATTCCACAGAATTCACATTCTTCTCAGCAGTTCATGGAACCTTAAAACATGTCTCAAAATATTATGGAAAATCAACATAGTTCCATGAACTATATCAAACCATAATGCAATAAACCTAGAAGTTCACAACAAGGGAAACTGTAGAAAATACACCAATACTTGGAGGCTGAACAACTCACTATTAAATAATTCATGGGTAGTAGAAGAAATCAAAAAGGAAATTTAAAAATCTGGGGCTGGAGAGATGGCTTAGCAGTTAAGCACTTGCCTGTGAAGCCTAAGGATCCTGGTTCAAGTCTCAATTCCCCAGTACCCATGTGCCACCACAAGCTGTCACATGCATCTGGAGTTCATTTGCAGTGGCTGGAGGCCCTGATGTCCCCATTATCTCTCTCTCTGTGTCACTCTCAAATAAATAAATAAAAATCAGAAATTAAAAAAATAAAAATTCTGGAGTGGAACAATAAAGAAAACACAACATACCAAAACTTATGGGACACTCTGAAGGCACTCTTAAGAGGGAAGTTTTTAGCACTAAATTACATTACAAAAATATAGAAGGGCTGGAGAGATAGCTTACCAGTTAAGGCACTTCCTGCAAAGCTTAAGGACACAGTGTCAATTCCTTTTTACCCACATAAGCCAGAAGCACAAGTGATACATGTGTCTGGAGTTTATTTGCAGTGTGGCTGGAGGTCCTGATATGCTCTCTCTCTCTTTCTCTCTCTCTCTCATTAATTTAAAATAAATAAATCTCAAGTCAACAACTTAACCATCCAGCTGAAGATATTGGGAAAAATAGAACAATTCAAAATCAATAGTTGAAGAATAAAGAAATAATCATGATAAGAGCAGAAATCAAAGATCTGGAAATAAGAAAAAAATTAAAATTAATGAACCAAAGTGATGGGTCATCTCAAAAGTAAGCAAGATTTAAACCCCTAGCCAATTTGATCAAAAAAAAAAAGAGAGACAAGGCTGAAGTCAACATGATCATAAATGAAAATGGAGATGTTACAATACACCCTAATAAAATTCAGATAATAATCAGGACATATTTCAAAGATCAATACTCCACAAAATTGAAAACCCTGGAAGAAATGGATGAATTCATTAATTCATACAACCTACCCAAATGTGGAGAAAGTATTAACCTAAAACCATGGGTCCTGCCTGGTAATTCCCAGTGCTAGAATTTAGTTCCTATTTACAGGAAGCTATTGGTCAGGGACATATTAAGTCCCCAAACAATACAGGCTACTGCTGAAATACGTGGTTACCTGCAAGAGCTAAAAGATAAGACCCTATTGCTGAAGATACCACAGCCTGCAGCCACAGGACATCAAGTAATCCTGCTGGAAATGAGAGGGAATTCAGGTCCCTCCCAGCTACCCCTTAGTGGTAGAAAGTGCTATGAGAGTCTTTGAGAATATCAGTTGTCAACTGATTGATTAAGCAGGATCTCCTGCCAGTTTCAATTAACCAGCCAAGCAAAATGTATATATTTGCACAATAGTGGCACTTAGCTGAGGTAGGAAACCAACTGCTTATGGATTGGACATGAGACCCACTCAGTGGGAGTCAACCCATACTGGCATGCCTCTTTGATAAATGCAGTCTACCACATTAGAATGAGGATATCCTTAAATGGATGAAAAACTACAGAATATACTATAATACTTCTATAGGACAGGATTATAAACAGACTGAGGCATTAACTATGTGGCCAATGTCTTGGTTGATAAGATATACAACTGAAGCTAAGCTTCCTGCCCAGAAAGAACTTATCTTGACAAGGAGGAAATACATGGAAAGGTTGAAAAATGGGTAGTTGCCCTCTTTCCATTACTTGTGGCTAAGGGAATATAAGAAAAAGAGTAAATAGCACCTTTGAAACAGCCCCTTCTGGGATCAAAAAACTTGGTATCCATGGGAATAATCAAACAGGGAAGAGGCATAGAGTGAGGTAGGCATAATAGAAAATACCCTTCAGGTCCAATTTTCATTGGTGTGTGTGTTTGGAAGTTTGATTATAATATGGCGAGGAGAGGTTCTTTCTGGGTTTTGTCTGGCTGGGGTTCTAAAGGCTTCCTGTATCTGTATTGGCACCTCTTTCCCAATTTGGGGGAAATTTTCCTCTATGATTTTGTTGAAGATGCCTACTATGCCTCTGGAGTGGAGTTCTTCTCCTTCTACTATGCCCTGAATTCTTATATTGGATCTTTTCATAGTGTCCCGAATATCTTGAAATTCCCACTCATACTTTTCTATAAGTTTGTCTTTCTCTTTGTTGGACTGCATTAGGTCTGCCACCTGGTCTTCTAGCTTAGATATTCTGTCCTCTCCCTCATCCATCCTACTGGTGAGATTTTCTACAGAGTTTTTTATTTCATTAACTGTGTTCTTCATTGCTAGTAATTCTGACTGGTTTTTCTTTATTATTTCTATTTCCCTATTTATGTCTTGTATTGCCTTCTTTATTTCATTAAATTGGTGTCCTGCCTCTTCTTTGATTCCTTTGATTTCCTCTTTGATTTCCTCTTTGATTTCTTCTTTGATTGTTTTCATGTGTTCTTTGACCTCTTTGAACATATTTATAATTATTCTTTTGAACTCTTTCTCAGGCATTTCCTCTAACTCTTTCTCACTGGAGGACATTTCTGATGCATTAATACTTTTAGGTGGATTTATATCGTCTTGCTTTTTAGTGTTTCTTGTGTTATGATGTATATATTTTTGCACCTTGGATTAAGTTAATGCTTGGATTTTCTAGTTAGCTGTGTATTCTTAGCTGTATCAATTGATTTGATGTAATATATTTTCAGGGTAGGACCTTAAGGTATTAGGTGTGGCTCTTAAGACTCTCAGAGTATCTACAAAGATGTTCTTAGGGGTTGAGTTTCCCTGCTATAGGAGTATTCAAGCAGGCTGAGTGGAATAAAATACAGGTAGATTCTAAAATTTAACTAAACACTGTACACATTCAATCAAAAACAGCCCCGAGTATGTATGCAAGAGTAGTTATTATAATGACCAGATCCTCTATCAACAAAGAGGTTTAGATTTCTGGTCTGTTGAGGGATCCAAGCCAGCTTGTGACCAAGTGAGACCCTTCCCTGGTGCAATCCCAGTTACCTTGGGTGATTTTGGTCTCAGTCAAGTTGCTGCCTAGGTCGTCGGGCTGCTGTTCTGATTTCTGGAGCTGGGCACTTGCTTTTCCTACGGGGCAAACTGAGCTGCTGCTGCTGCCTCTGCTGCTGCTGTAGCTGCCACTGCTGGAGCCACCACTGCTGCTGAAGCTGCTGCTGCTATGTCCACTGCCGCTGCTCCCCCTGAAGCTGCTGCTGCGGGATCTGCCGCTGCTGGGGCCGCTGGTACCGGTGCTGGAGCCGCTGATGTTGCTCCCGAACTCTGGTCCTGCTTGGGTCCCGTTGTCAGCCCAAGTTGGCATGGCCGGGTCCCGGGCCTCTGCTCTGTTCGCTGGAACTGGGTTCAGGCTGGGGAGGGAAGGGAGCTGAGGCTGCTCTGGTTGTCTCGCTGTTCCACGTGTTCTTCTACCTCGCGGTCTGCTCCTCTGCTGCTCGCTGCCGCTCTCCCCTCACGTTTCCCGAGTTGTGGAGAGCGCGGTGTGAGGGGAAAATCCCGCACCTGGCTTTTCCTGTGGCTCTAGCCGAGTCTGGCAGTTTTCTGCTGCGCAGCGGCCGCGGCGGTTGGCCGAGCTGCCGGAGCCGCTTTTCCCACCTGTGCAGGCTCTGAATGCTCTATAACTCTTCTACTTCTCCGCTGCCACTTTAATTTCATATACACCTCACTTTTTAGTAAAAGTGTGTATTTTGCTGAGTTTTTTTGGTCTTTTTCCCCCCTAGGCTGCTTTGGCATGATACCTACACTGCCATCTTAACCGGAAGTCCCAGGTCCAATTTTCAATAAAAGTGAAGTTAGGGCTGGAGACATGGGTCAGCATTGAAAGGTAATTGCTTGCAAAGCCTGGTTTCAAATCCCCACTACCCATGTAAAGCCAGGTACACCAAGTGTTACATGTATCTGGAGTCTGTTAGCAATGGCAAAATGCCATGACACACCATTCTTTCTGTATCTCCTTCTTTGCTTGGAAACAAATATACAAAAATATTTTGAAGCAGGGCATGGTGTCACATGGTCTTAATCCCAGTAAGATAGGAGAATCACTGTGAGTCTGAGGCCAGCCTGAGAATACATAGTGTATTCCATGTCAGCCCAGTCTAGAGTGGGTCCATAACTTGAAAAACTTCATCTCTCTCTCTCTCTCTCTCTCTCTCTCTCTCTCTCTCTCTCTCTCTCTCTGTATATATACCCATTTAAACTATGCTGAATTCACTCTCCATTGGAGAATCTGTTCTTATTTTTCAGAAGATAGTGAGACTTGAGGAGATAAACTACCCCTCACACTTCAGCCAAAGCACAGCTGAAATGACAGAAAAATTGGAGACAAGAGCAAGAGTGCTGCTTTCATGCTGAAACTGATAATCAGCTCCAGGGTGAAGGAGAAAGACCATAGTGATACTTAACACTTACCAAAGCAGAGGCTTCTAAGAGCTCATCACTGAAGATGATTGAGAAAATATGAAGGAAATCATTGCTTGAGTAACGGTGAGTCATAACAGAAACTTGGATCAATGAGGTTCCCATAAATATCAGGGAACAGAAAGCAATACTGTAGGGACAGGGATTGCTAAGGGAGTTATTCATATGATAGGTGGTATTTAGTGCCAAGATTACTAGGTCTGATGGGACTATTTTCACAGGATAATTAAAAAAGATGAAGTTAATTCATGATTGTGGGTGAAAGTTTATTACTGTGAAATGAATGACTTATTTGTGTCTGTAACACTAATGAACCTGGCTCCATCTCCCCTAGAAACCATTAAATGACATTACCTTCTCTGGGAGGTGTGAAGCCTTGTATATCCTTCCCTCATTGATGATGAAGTATTTACAGGCTCAATCTTATGCAGGAAACCACGGCTGCTATCCAACCATAACTGCAAGCAACCCTAATTTAATTCAATAAGTTCAAAAGAGACCTCAAACCAAGGTGAAGGTTGATGATGAAGAAGAGTCTTAATAGAAGGATAATGGAAATAAAAGAGGATAGTTGGTGGAATAAAGAAACAGTGCTCTTAGGCTGGAGAGATGGCTTAGCAGTTAAGTGCTTGCCTGTGAAGCCCAAGGACCCCGGTTCAAGGCTCGATTCCCCAGGACCCACATTAGCCAGATGCACAAGGGGGCACACGTGTCTGGAGTTTTTTTTGCAGTGGCTGGAAGCCCTGGCTTGCCCATTCTCTCTCTCGCTCTCAGCCTCTTTCTCTCTCTCTCTGTCTCTCTCTCTCTCTCTCTGTCACTCTCAAATAAATAAATAAAAATGAACAAAAACATTTAAAAAAGAAGCAGTGCTCTATATGTGTATGAATATATAAAAATGGAAGTAAATAGATTTTTTTTTAAACTAAAGAAGTTAGTTCTTCAGAGACTTCAGTTCTTATTAGCTTTGCTAAGCACCATGCTAGGGAATAACCTTCACAAAGTAAGAGAGACTCCAGAAAATCTGAATGATTTATATTGATATGTAACTTGATTTCATGAAGTGGTAAAGAAATTAAGAAAGGATGAGTAAAGGAAAGAGCAAGAAACTTCTTGTGTCATTAAAAAGCAAATGATGTGCTAGCTAGAAATTAGATATTAGCAGTGGATCTGGGAAAACAGGAGGACCCCACAAAACAGCTGTCACTTATGGTAAAAAACCAATTCTCATATCTGTATTTTGTCTGCCTGATCAGCTTGGGAAGAAACTCTGGTGCAGTCTCTCATAAGAACTCTCTTCCAAATCACAGGACATTTTTACTATGAGGCAGTTATTATACAACCAACCACAGAATTTGAGGAAATCTCAAGAAAGAAGATAATTTCTAATTCAAACCAAGTTTGAAATAAAAGGAACACCTATTTAAACCTTCAAATTAGAAAAGCTTAAGGTAGAAAAGATAAGGTAAATAAAATACCAAGTCCATAGACCCCGAGACTCTTAATTAATCTTTCTTTTGAGAGGATTATCTAATGGTACCCATGTAAGTGAATGCTTGTACTTTTAATAAAAAGTTGCTTGTTCTCACAAAACCTTTCTCTCTCTCCCTCTCCCTCTCCCTCTCCCTCTCCCTCTCCCTCTCCTTCCCTCTCTCTCTCTCTCTCTCTCTCTCTCTCTCTCTCTCTCTCTCTCTCTCTCTGTGTGTGTGTGTATGACTTCTCAATGTCAATGTAAGAACCAGGGAAAATTCCCACAACTCTGTCAAGATTTACATTAAACCAGAAGTTTAAGGAAAAATATTTACAAGAAGCAAATTCAATGCTTGTGGACCTTTGGAAAGATTTAAAGGCTGAACAACAATGTTAAATGAAAGTACAAATGATAAAAGAGTACAGATGAAAAAGATTAAGTTCGTCTTAAGGGTGGTACTGATGTATTGAGTAAACTGTGAACACTATTTCTTCTGCAGAACAATAAAAAGAAAAAGCATGACATATGTAGGAGTTAGGGATCACAAACTCTGCCGACAGTCATGTCAGCTGCCGGGTATGCACAATGTGAAAGTATTAGGCAGCCTCAGCACTAGTCAGAGTACTGTAAACCCTGGTACTGTGTGAGAATAATGAAAGTAAGACCTCAGTTTCTCTTCGGCTCCAAGGTGGAAGTAAGAGCCTGGGAATCAGACCTACTGACTTCCTGAGGGGTGTGCTGTAGCTCTGAAGCATTGCCATATAGCAAGGGAGCACATAGAGAATCACTGTGGACTACAGAAAGCTAAATAAGATAGTGTTCCCGTCTACCAGCTACATTTAATATTGGTCTTTCAAATAAATAATCAATGCAAACACACAAATCTTTTTCCTGATGTATTGTACCTAGATAAAAATTTTTATATATCCTTATCTATTGACTCACAAGACCCTCTGTAAAAATCTTTTCTTATGCTGTAAAACACTATGAAGATTGCTGGGAAATATTGCCACTCATAATTCTCCTTGGCTGCAGACCTTGTGTTTTGCACTGTCAATGTGACAGTCAAGATATTCCTATATGGGCAATAGAGATCTATCTATAAAAATAAAGTGGCAGGAGAAGTCAATAGGCCTTCTGCTATTCTTTTCTTTTGTTTGTTTGTTTATTTTATTTATTTATTTATTTGAGAGTGACAGACAGAAAGAGGCAGAGAGAGAGAGAGAGAGAGAGAGAGAGAGAGAATGGGTGCACCAGGGCCTCCAGCCACTGCAAAACAACTCCAGATGCCTGCGCCCCCTTCTGCATCTGGCTAACATGGGTCCTGGAGAAACAAGCCTCAAACCAGGGTCCTTAGGCTTCACAGGCAATCACTTAACCACTAAGCCACTGCTCCAGCCCCTATTCTTTTTTTTTTCTTTTAATAAAATCGACATACCATTAAACTTTACTTCTAAATATTTATGTTTATGTCCTGTGATGATTGTTTGTGTTATCTTTGGTCAGGGATGCTTATGTTTGCATCAGAAAGTTGTTACTGTGGATATTTTATTTTATTTTTTATTATTAGATGTGGACATAGTTTGTATGTAAACATCACATGTTAGTACCATCCTTTCCCTCCTCCCTACCCCTTTTCTGAAGAGGCCTTCCTCATGGGTGATGCAGATCACCCCCATGGGGATTGTGGGTCATGCATTATGGGGGCCAAAGTCAATTATGGGGGAGAGCAAAATGCCCCAACTTTTGACTCTTACAATCTTTCACTCTTCTGCAAAATTCCCTGAGCCATGCTGGAAGCATTTTAAGTCTACTTGAGTTATGGGCACTTAGGAGCATATGTATGGTTAAATAGGTGTTTTGTGTCCTCAGTATGTTTCTCTATCACCCTTGTGCTGATATCAGCTTAACTAAGAGAGCAGCATTCTTGCTCATTTCCCCAATTCCTCTGTGGTTTCAACTGGGGCCAGGTTGGGCTGTGCTGGGTCTTTTATCTCCTTAAGTCCTGTTCCCATCTAAAAAACAGAATCAGATTCTCCAATGGAGAGTGAAGTCAGTGCAAGTTTAATGGGATGATCATTATTAATTTAGAGAGAATTAAAATTATGTAGACACTTTTATAGTCTAAGGATAGTGGGAGCTTGACAATGGAAAGCAGAATCATTATCTGGATATGAATTTCACTTGTTTTCCAGTTCCAGATATGGATTACTTCCCAATGAGTGGATCTGTTAGGTAATCTAAGAGCAGTTGGTTACTCACCATGGCTGTGTGCCACTATTGCACTTGGGTGAGCATCACATCAGGTTGTTGCTTCTGAGTCACTTAGACTTTGAGTTGCTTGGATAGATGTTGGCCACTTTCCCCTGGTAGCTCTATAGTGCCTTCCAGCACTAGATGGGCTAATTATCTGAAGACTGGCTCTCTTCTGGATTCCAATCAGGTCTTTCTTTGGCCTGAGCTGACAGCGTTTGGTGTATTCAGTAGGAGGGTCTTACCTGTTACCTCTGTTGGGTAATAAAGTGTTCTGACAGAAGTCTGCCTTGCTTGTTTTGGGAATCTAGTAGTTCTTTCTGATCAACAGATCATTGTGGATGTAGAACATACCTTGGAACAGGGAATTACAGATCAAGGCCAAGGGAAAAGCAGGAAAAAACAGCCAGAAAAGAAAGAGAAACAGGAAAATTTGAGATTAGGTTTTGTCTCACTCTCTCCAGGATGCTTCGATTCAGGTGATCCCTCTAAGGTCCACTTGAGAGTTCCAACTTTTAGTCTGATTTCCAAGACATAGGATTTTTAAAATATTGATAACCCTTCAAACAGAGTTGAGTGTTGCTTTGTCATTTCAGCCTGATGTTCTGATCTAAGTGGGAGAAAAACAAAAATACATCATTATCTCTTCCAGTCAGAGAACATTGTGAATGAGGAGGCAGAAATAATGGAATGTAAGAGCAGGAAAGAGGGGAACAGTATTGGGTATGACATGATTATTTTATTGAAATCAGAGAAGCCATGATTACCTTATTACCCTCAGAAGATTTGCTCAACTAATATTTTCTGGATAAAAAAATTGAAAAATGGCTCAGGGAAATTCTGTGGAAGAGGGGGCAGAAAGAATGTCAGAGCCACATGTTGGGTCATGATATACAGAGACATTTGTCATACCAATAACTGTGGGCTAACTCCACAATGCACGACCCATACACATAAACAAGGAGGGGCCAATGGGGAAGGAGTAGGTCACAGATGAGCCTAAAAATGGTACCAAATAAATAAATAAATAAATAAAATAAATAAATAAAAAAATTAAAAAATAGAAAAAGGAAAAAGAAAAGAAAGCAGGCACATGAGGCAGCACATGAGGGGCTCATTATGGGCTCACTAGGTGTTGCAGTCCAGTTCACATTGCTGGTAGAAATCACCCAACCAAAAGCAGCTTCTGGCTTACAGGCTTAAGGGAAGCTCCACGATGGCAGGGGAAAACAATGGCATGAGCAGAAGGTGGACATCACCCCTGGACAACAGAAGGTGGACCACAGCAACAGGAGGGTGTGCCAAACACTGGCAAGGCGAAACTGGCTATAATACCCATAAGCCTGCACCCAACAATACACTCTCTCCAGGAGGCACTAATTCCCAAATATCCATCAGCTGGGAACCTAGCATTCAGAACACCTAAGTTTATGGGGGACACCTGAATCAAACCACCACATTCCGCCCCTGGCCCCCATAAACTGATATCCATACATGATGTAAAATGTAATGCATTCAGTCTGACTTTAAAAGTTACTGTAGTTTTTATCAATCCCAATGATGTTCATACATCCCCATAGTCCAAGATCTTTTAACTGAGCCATAATACCAAAAAATAACCTCAAAAAACCCATAATGGCACAGAATAAATATTCACAATGCAAAAGATGGCATTGGGCATAGCAAAGAAACATTCAACCAATACAAGATTTAAAACAACCAGGGCAAATATCAAACTCCATAGCTTCAAGTCCAGCAACTCTAACCAGTGACAAATCTTCAAGTCCGATAATTCTAACTAGCAACAAGTCTCTGGCATTCCAATTCCGCCCCTCTAGCTAGGCTACTCACAGTCCTGGGAAACTTCATCAGGCCGGCAGCTCCTTGGCAGCCATCTCATGGTCCCGGCATCTCCACTAAGTCTCCTCTGCAATCCATCGTTCATCCTCATGGCCCCATGGGGTCTCTATGCAGGCAATCAGCAAACCCCCCTTCACACTGTCCATGGCCATTTCCAAAACACAAGACCGTGTTGCAAACTCAATGACCCTCTTTCCAGCATATTTTATACTCCACGATACCAGGTAGGTTGCCAATTTGTTAATCCAGTGGGAATAAAGCAGACTTTGAAAAACAGGACGCTCCTTAAGCTCTCAGGTCCCTTCAAAAGTCTACATTCTTCTTCTTGCCCCAGTGCTGGTCAGCTGGCCCAATCTCAGAGGTTGTAATCTTTTAGTTGCAGCTGAAGGGGCAGCAGTTCACCCAAAGATTTTTCTTTCTGTGCCATATCCCTCTGCTTACACCAGTTCATTTCTACGTGAAGCAACCCTGCACAACTTCTCAGGACATGGGCACAAGGGCAAGCTTCTCACACAGACTGCTAGCCCAGTCTAAGCACCCTCATAAGCCAAACTTCACAGTCCATAGTTCTTATTGCATTCAGGTCTTGCAGCTCAGACCAGAATAGTCCATCAAGCTGTACTTACAGCACTGTAAGGTATCTCTTAGGCCAATGTTTCAAATCCTCACACATTCCTCTTGCAAATGGGCTCCAAAAGGCTGAAGTCACATAGTCAGGTGTCTAGCAGCAACCCCACTCCTCGGTACCACTTTACTGTTGCAGTCAGGTTCACATTGCTCGTAGAAATCAGCCAACCAAAAGCAGCTTCTGGGAAAAAGAGATTTATTTTGGCTTACAGGCTTGAGCGGAAGCTCCACGATGACAGAGAAAAACAACGGCATGTGCAGAAGGTGGACATCACCCCCTGGCCAACATAAGATGGACCACAGCAACAGGAGGGTGTGCCCAACACTGGCATTGGGAACTGGCTATAAAGCCCTTAAGCCCGCCCCAACAATACACTCCCTCCAGCAGGTGTTAATTCCCAAATATCCATCAGCTGGGGAGCTAGCATTCACAACATCTAACTTTATGGGGGACACCTGAATCAAACCACCACACTAGGTATCTTACAAACAGCTCATGAGTGGTACACAATGCTCCAGTAGTGCCTCAAGATATGCAGGCATTTGTGATTGCAGGAAGGGTGCTGTTTTCAATGAAATGCATGCCTAAAATTGCCCATGCTACCATAGGTAACTTCTCAAACATCTTTCTGAATTTTCTGAACTAAATTGATTGGCTCACCAGGTTAGATATGGGCATAATTTTCTATGGCCATAACTCTCTGAATGTACTCAATCTCATCTGATCTCAGAAGCTAATCAGGGTTGGGCTTAGTTAATACTTGGATGGGAGTTATGGGCAGAATCATACTTTTGTTCTGCTATCAATGTTGTATCTGGGATAAACAGATGTTTAGTCATGCTTCCCCAGTTAATATATCATATAAACATGCTCTTTTAAATGTATAATATAACTAACATATCTTTAATAACACATGGGCTAGAGAACATAACCAGGGAAAATAGATGTGATATAAAATTATGTATTAAAGAAATGCTACTGGATTCTTGGCAATCTTCTTGAAGCCTTATAAGATAGTATGATGGTTAATCCCAATAGTCAGCGTGCCTAACATTACCTAGGAGATAAATCTCTGGGCATGTGTGTGAAGGCATTTCTAGGTTAGGTTGACTGAGTTTGGAAGAATCTAACTGTGCAGAAGACAACAAAATGGACTGGGTTCCTGAACCAATTAAAAAGAATAAAGTTACCTGAACACCAGAATTCAACATTTTCTGCTTTCAATGTATGGATTAAATGTAAGCACCTGCTGCATACTGCTGCCACCAGCCTCCCTTGAACTGTGAGCACAAATGAACACTTCATTCCTTAGGTAGCCTATTTTCCAAGCAAGTTCATCAGACCAACCAGGAAATAACTAATACAGGAATGTGCTATCATTATCCCCACTCTATCAATAAGGAAATCAATGCTGGCAGAGGCTAACTTAGCCATTCATAAGTCCATAATAGCTACTGTGGGGTGAGTCTGGAAATTTAAATTAAAGTGGAAAGCATCTTAGAAACTTCAAGGTGCCTTCCCATAATTACTACCCTTCCAAAAGCCTGATTGACTGCCTTTCTGTTTTCTGTAAGCATGGATTCACTGGCCATTGTTCTGCTTCTGTGTTTAATGCAGCCCCGTAGTGAGAAAGGAAAATGTGCTTTTGTGTCTGTCAGATATTGCTCAGTGGCACCTCTTTTCTTCATTCATCTACATTTGTGGCCTATGATCTGTAGATCATTCTGTCTCCTGCAGCCCATTGTGTGAAGACCTCATTGGTATTCAGTATTTAATTTGTGATGGTCATTTGAAAACAAAATTTGAAGCATTTGAGGATAGTATAGTTTGAAGATGTTTATCCATGTAATTAATTAACGAGATTATTAGTGTCTATATTATACTCACCAAAGAGTTTAATTTCTATAGTAAATTGTAGAATATGTACATAAAAAAACATTAGTAAATACTATTAATTTGAATTCTAGTGAATTTTACCTACTTATATACTTAAACTACTACCAGTAGAACATGAGAGCTATGCTGGTTAACACTTTGCAGGAATGTGAAAATATATAATACTGAGTATCCAGACTTATCAAGAAGAGATAGATATTTTCCAGAGAGTTTGAATTTTTAGATCCACAGATGCACAGCACGTGGCTTTTTTGTTACCTTGCAAGTAGAAAAGTAATCCTGTACTTTCTATATGAACAAATAAAACCCTGCCATATGTTTGCATCTACTCTACATGGGATAGCAATAGTTATAAACTTTTTATTTGAATAAAATGCCATGTGTTGTTTTGTACTTCCCAAGCATACTGACATTCTTTCAAGCACTGGACTTTCCAAATTAAGGCCTTGATATGCATAAGTTTGTATAATAACTCATTTGATCGATTGCCAGAATAAAATGTTTAAAATTATACATGGAGACACTGATGTCAACACCTGGACTCTACATGCATATGCACACATGTGCATGCATACACATGTGAGCCCACACATGTATAAACATGCATAAAAATATGCAACAAAAGTAAACTAAAGAATAGATGAACAGATTACCATGGGAGAAATGGCCTACGTGGGGTCAGGAGCAGAGATTGAGTAAAGGAAGAATGGGATGAGGGTTAATAAAAATTTAAGAGGTTATGAATAATCTTTATGGAAAACTATTTTTGCAGGGCAATGGCACATTTAGAAGCCATAGATTGTTACGAGAAAATTTTCAGTGCCAAAGATGTGGTACCTTCCAGTGAGTTGCTGGTCAGGGATGTCCCTGATGTCACCAGGACATTATAGACCATTGTCAAGGCTCTTGGTTTCCCACCAGGAATATGTGGTAAGACCCTATTGTTGAGGACCCTACATGCTTGAGCTGAATGTCACAGAGAATTTCAGCAGGAGTTGAACTGAAAACCTCCTCCCTGTAGAACAGCTGAGAGAAAGCTGGAAAAAGCTACACTGAATGCAGCGCTAAGAGAGATAGAAGTAATCAGTGGTGATAAACAACAGTGGACAGCTGTTTAGCAAACCAGGCCAAATGAGCCAACAGGTCCTATAGTGGCATGTCTGTTGTGGGGGAAAGCAACCACTCACAAACTGGACTGGAGACCCACTCCATGGGAGGGAAGACATACCTGGGACTGAAAACCTATGACAGGGGAGGTCATGACTCCTAGGGGTGTAACACAAGCTTGTGTCTGGCTAAATGCATATATTAAGATCTCCCAGCTTCCCAGTAAACACTTCTTTTAATGTTCATACCCATATATTAATAGTACTTTCACTTTTGGTTACAGAAGCTTCTCTTTTTCAGATGGTGGTGACCTCTGGGATGATTCAAAAGGCAATATAGTGCATGAAGAAGTGGCAGAGGAGTGTTCAGTACTGAAACCCATGCTAAGGCTCATGATCCATTGTGGAAGAAAGGGAAAAATAATGTAAGAGGCCAAAGTAAGGCTAGGAGTGCTTAAAATGCAGTCTTCCAGGTACAAAATGACCTGGATATCTATGACCTTGCAATGTATTTTTTTTTATTAATTAGTTTTTTACTCGGTGAATACAATCAATTTGGTACCATTGTTAGGCTCACCCATGTCCTGCCTCCTTCCAATGACCCTCCTTGTTGAGGTATATGGGTCATACATTCTGGAGTTAGCCCACAGTTACAGGTAGGATAAATGTCTCTGTATATCATGACCCAACATGTGGCTCTGACATTTTTTTTTCTTTTTTTTTTTTTTTAATTTATTTATTTGACAGCGACAGACACAGAGAGAAAGACAGATAGAGGGAGAGAGAGAGAATGGGCGCGCCAGGGCTTCCAGCCTCTGCAAATGAACTCCAGACGCATGTGCCCCCTTGTGCATCTGGCTAATGTGGGACCTGGGGAACCGAGCCTCGAACCGGGGTCCATAGGCTTCACAGGCAAGCGCTTAACTGCTAAGCCATCTCTCCAGCCCGGCTCTGACATTTTTTCTTCCCCCTCTTCCACAAAATTTCTCTGAGGCATGGTAGGTTCATTTCTGGTCTGATTCAGTGATGAGGTATTGGGGGTCTCTGGGTCTCTGGATCTCTGATTTGGTAGAAGTTGATTTTTCTCTGTGTTGATCTCCTTCACCCTTGTTCTGACACCCAGTTCACCAAGAAAACAGAACTCTTGCTTCTTTCCTCAATTGTTCTTAGTTTCAGCTGGGCCCCTTTTGAGGCATGATGGGGTGGCACTTTCCTTAGGATCTACATCTACCTGAAAAAGAGAAGCAGATTCTCCAACAGAGAGTAAGTTAGCACCAGACAAATGAGATAACCCTTATTTTTTATAGGGAATTTAATAGGTATGGACCATCTTGTAGCCCACGAATGGTGGTAGCTTGATAACGGAGAGTGGGCTTATGTTTGGATATGGTTCTGAGTTGTTTCCCAGCTCCAGCTATGGGTCCCCTATCACTGAGGGGATCAGTTAGCCAAATCAAGAGTAGTTGGTTTCCCACCATGGCTGTGTGCCACTATTGCATCTGTGTGAGCATCATGGCAGGTTATTTGCTGCTAAGTAGGTTAGACCATGAGTTGCTTGGACAGATATTGGTCATTTTCCCCCAGTGGCCCATGTAGCACCTTCTGGCACTAGATGTGCTGACTGTCTGGGGCTGATACCCTTGCAGCTTCATTCCATTTTTCATGTCAACCACATAAGGTGTCTTTAGCAGTAGGGTCTTATCACTAACCTTTGGTGGGTCAACAAATACTCTGACAGAAATCTGTCTTTCTTTTAAGAAACCTTGTAGGTCTTTCTGATTAAAGCTCACTGTGGATAATAGCCACATGCTGGTACTGGGAGTTACAGGTCACTGCCCACTAAGTAAAGGAATAAAAACATAAATAATATTAGAGAGAGCAAGAGAGAGAGATAGAGAGAGAGAGAGAGAGGCTGTAGAAGATTAAGATCAGTCTTCATCATAGCCTCTGCTCAGGTGTTCCTTCTAAGGGCCTGGTGAAGGTTCAGCCATTTGATCTGCCTTTTAGGATGTAGAATTATATAGTACAATTGCCGTTTGGGTCTATATATGTGTTTCCCTCCCCCTCCATTGCCCTTCCCTCCCTCCACTTCCATCCTATTGTCTAGTGCACAAGATGCTTGCTGGGTATGTAAGGAATTTGGGGTAGATTCAGGTTAGGTGCTGTAGATGTGTGACACTATGTGGCAATTTTCTTTCTGTGATTGGGTAAGTTCACTGAGAATGATATGTACAGGTTCAACCATTTTTTTTTTTCAAATTCCATTGTGTGATTTTTTTCTTACTGCTGTACAGAATTCCATTGTGAAGATATGCCACATCTTAGTTATCCATTCTTCTAGTGATGGACATATAGGTTGATTCCAGCTCTTAGCTATTACGAATTGAGCCGCTACAATCATGGTTGAGCAAATCTCTCTAGCCTGTGGTTTAACAGTTTTAGGGTAGATGGCCAGTAAGGGAATAGCTGGGTCTGTTGATATCTCTATAGTCAGCTTTTTCAGGAGTCTCCATATTACTTTCTAAGTGGTTGTACCATCCATCTTACATTCCCACCAACAATGGGTGAATGTTCCTAATTCTCCACATCCTTGCCAGCATTTGTTTTCATTTGATCTTTTGAGGTTTGCTATCCTTTCTGGGGTAAGGTGGAATCTAATAGTGTTTTAAATTGCATTTCCCTGATGATTAGGGATGATGAACATTTTCTTAAGTATGAGTTTGAAATTTGCATTTCTTCCTCTGTGAACTGCCTGTTGAAATCTTTGCACAATTTTTTAAGTAGGTTGTTTGACTTTTTACTGTTTAGGTTTTTTTTTTTTTAATTTTTATTAACATTTTCCATGATTACAAAATATATCCCATGGTAATTCCCTCCCTCCCCACCCCTACACTTTCCCATTTGGATTTCCATTCTCCATCATATTACCTCCCCATTACAATCATTGAACTTACATATATACAATATCAACCTATTAAGTATCCCCCTCCCTTCCTTTCTCTTCCCTTTATGTCTCCTTTTCAACTTAATGGCCTCTGCTATTAAGTATTTTCCTTCTCACACAGAAGCCCAATCATCTGCAGCTAGGATCCACATATGAGGGAGAACATGTGGCGCTTGGCTTTCTGGGCCTGGGTTACCTAACTTAGTATAATCCATACCAGGTCAATCCATTTTTCTACAAATCTCATAACTTCATTTTTCTTTACCGCTGAGAAGAACTCCATTGTATAAATGTGCCACATCTTCATTATCCACTCATCAGTTGAGGGACATCTAGGCTGGTTCCATTTCCAGGCTATTATAAATTGAGCAGCAATAAACATGGTTGAGCACGTATTCTAAGGAAATGAGATGAGACCTTTGGATATATGCCTAGGAGTTCTATAGCTAGGTCATATGGTAGATCAATCTTTAGCTGTTTTAGGAACCTCCACACTCCTTTCCACAATGGCTGGACCAGATTGGATTCCCACCAGCAGTGTAGGAAGGTTCCTTTTTTTCCACATCCCTGCCAACATTTATGATCATTTGTTTTCATGATGGTGGCCAATCTGACAGGAGTGAGATGGAATCTCAAAGTAGTTTTAATCTGAATTTCCCTGATAACTAGTGACATAGAACATTTTTTTAGATGCTTATATGCCATTCATATTTCTTCCTTTGAGAATGCTCTATTTAGCTCCTTAGCCCATTTTTTGATTGGCTTGTTTGATTCCTTATTATTTAACTTTTTGAATTCTTTGTATGTCTTAGAAATTAATCCTCTATCAGATATAGAGCTGGCGAAGATGTTTTCCCATTCTGTAGGTTGCCTCTTTGCTTTTTTCACTGTGTCCTTTGTAGTGCAAAATCTTTGTAATTTTATGAGGTCCCAGTGATTAATCTGTGGTTTTATTGCCTGAGCAATTGGGGTTGTATTCAGAAAGTCTTTGCCAAGACCAATATGTTGAAGGGTTTCCCCTACTTTTTCCTCTAGCAGTTTCAGAGTTTCAGTTCTGATGTTAAGGTCTTTAATCCATTTGGACTTAATTATTGTGCATGGCAAGAGACAAGAATCTATTTTCATCCTTCTGCAGATATATATCCAGTTTTCAAAACACCATTTGCTGAAGAGGCTGTCTCTTCTCCAATGAGTATTTTTGGCATTTTTATCGAATATCCGGTTGCTATAGCTACTTGGGCTTACATCTGGGTCCTCTATTCTGTTCCACTGATCTACATGTCTGTTTTTGTACCATGCTGTTTTTGTTACTATGGCTCTGTAGTATAGGTTAAAATCAGGTATGGTGATACCACCAGGCTCTTTTTTGTTGCTCAGTATTATTTTAGATATTCGAGGTATTTTGTGATTCCAAATGAGTTTTTGGATTGTTTTTTCTATTTCCATGAAGAAAGCCTTTGGAATTTTGATAGGGATTGCATTAAATGTGTAGATTGCTTTAGGTGAGATTGCCATTTTCACAATATTGATTCTTCCAATCCAGGAACAAGGGATGTTTCTCCACTTTCTAGTGTCTTCTGCAATTTCTCGCTTGAGTGTTTTAAAGTTCTCATTGTAGAGATTCCTTACTTCCTTGGTTAGGTTTATTCCAAGGTACTTTATTTTTTTTTGATGCAACTGTGAATGGGAGTGATTCTCTGATTTCATCCTCTGTGTGTTTGTTGTTAGCATACATGAAGACTACTGATTTCTGTGTATTTATTTTGTATCCTGCTACATTGCTGTAGGTTTTGATCAGCTCTAACAGCTTGCTAGTAGAGTCTTTAGGGTCCTTTATGTATAGAATCATGTCATTTGCAAATAATGATAACTGGATCTCTTCCTTTGCAATTTGTATCCCTTTCATGTGTGTCTCTTGCCTTATTGCTATGGCTAAGACTTCCAAAACTATATTAAATAAAAGTGGGGACAGTGGACACCCTTGTCTTGTTCCTGATTTTAGTGGGAAAGCTTCCGGTTTTTCCCCATTTAGTAATATGTTGGCTGTAGGCTTGTCATAAATAGCCTTTATTATATTGAGATATGTTCCTTCTATTCCCAATCTCTGTAGGACTTTTATCATGAAGAGATGTTGGATTTTGTCAAATGCTTTCTCTGCATCTAATGGGATGATCATGTGATTTTTGTCCTTCAACCCGTTTATGTAACGTATTACATTTATAGATTTGCGTATGTTGAACCATCCCTGCATCTCTGAGATAAAGTCTACTTGGTCAAGGTGAATGATCTTTTTGATATACTCTTGTATTCTGTTTGCCAATATTGTGTTGAGAATTTTTGCATCTCTGTTCATGAGGGAGATTGGTCTGTAATTTTCTTTTTTTGTTCTATCTTTGCCTGGTTTTGGTATCAGGGTGATGCTGGCCCCTTAGAAGGAGTTTGGTAGAATTCCTTCTTTTTCTATTTCCTGGAAAAGCTTAAGAAGCAATGGTGTTAGCTCTTCCTTAAAAGTCTGGTAAAATTCAGCAATGAATCCATCCGGGCCTGGGCTTTTTTTAGATGGGAGATTATTGATAACTGTTCGGATCTCCATGTTTGTTATAGGTCTATTTAAGTGATTAATCTCATTTTGATTTAATTTAGGTAGGTCATATAGATCAAGGAAATCATCCATTTCTTTCAGATTTTCATATTTTGTGGAGTATATGCTTTTATAGTATGTCCCTATGATTGTTTGAATTTCTCTGGAATCTGTTGTGATGTTACCTTGTTCATCTCTGGTTTTATCAATTTGTGTCTCTTCTCTCTTTCTCTTGGTCAGATTTGCTAAGGGTTTATCAATCTTGTTTATCCTTTCAAAGAACCAACTCTTTGTTTCATTCTTTGGATTGTTCTTTTTGTTTCTATTTCATTAGTGTCTGCCCTAATCTTTGTTATTTCTTCCTGTCTACTGATTTTTGGTTTGCCTTGTTCTTTTTTTCCAAGGCTTTAAGGTGAAGCATTAGGTCGTTTACTTGCGACCTTTCTAATTTCTTAATATAGGCACTTAAGGCTATAAATTTACCTCTTAGAACTGCCTTCATTGTGTCCCAGAGATTTTGGTATGTTGTGTTCTCATTATCATTTGACTCTATAATTTTTTTGATTTCATTCTTGATTTCATCATTGACCCATTCATCATTTAGCAGTGTATTGTTTAGTTTCCATGATTTTGTGTATGCTCTATAGCCTTTCTTTTTTTCTTTTTTTAAAGATAAAGCATTTGCCTGCATCTTTTTTTTAAATTTTATTTATTTATTTGAGAGCGACAGACACAGAGAAAAATACAGATAGGGGGAGAGAGAGAGAATGGGCGCGCCAGGGCATCCAGCCTCTGCAATCGAACTCCAGACGCATGCGCCCACTTGTGCATCTGGCTAATGTGGGACCTAGGGAACCGAGCCTCGAACCGGGGTCCTTAGGCTTCACAGGCAAGCGCTTAACCGCTAAGCCATCTCTCCAGCCCCCTATAGACTTTCTTGCTACTGATTTGTAGTTTAATTCCATTGTGGTTAGATAGAATGCAAGGAATTATTTCAATTTTCCTGAATTTGTTAATATTTGTTTTGTGTCCTAATATATGGGCTATTTTAGAGAATTTTCCATGTGCTGCTGAAAAGAATGTATATTCTGCAGCCTTTGGATGAAATGTCCTGTATATATCTGTTAAGTCCATTCCTTCTATGACCTCATTTAGTCCAGTTGCTTCTCTGTTTATTTTTTCCCAGGCTGACCTGTCAATTGATGAGAGTGCAGTGTTAAAGTCACCCACAACCACTGTGTTTGGTGTTATCTGTGACCTTAGTTCTAATAGTGTTTGTTTGAGGAATTTGGGGGTCCCCATGTTAGGTGCATATATGTTTAGGATTGTAATGTCCTCCTGTTGGAGTGTTCCCTTAATCAATATAAAGTGACCTTCCTTATCTTTCTTGACTAACATTGGACTAAATTCTATCTTGTCTGATATTAGGATAGCAACCCCTGCTTGTTTTCTAGGCCCATTTGCTTGAAACACCGTCTTCCAACCTTTCACCCTAAGATAATGTCTATCCTTTGTAGAAAGGTGAGTTTCTTGGAGACAACAAATTGTAGGATCCTGCTTTTTAACCCAGTCTGCAAATGTATGTCTTTTCGTTGGGGCATAGAGACCATTGATATTAAGAAATATTATTGAAAGGTGTCTATTTCTGTTTGCCATTTTTTTGTGTGTGGTTCCGGTTCTACCTCTGCTCTCTTCAGTTAACTAGTATTTGAGTATTACTTGTTTTTTCTAGGTTCCTTATATGTATGTTTTTCCTTTTCTTCAGCATGTAGGATTCTATCAAGTATTTTCTGTAGAGCTGGTTTTGTCTTCAAATACTCTTTTAATCTGCTTTTATCATGGAATATCCTTATTTCTCCATCTATTTGAGTGGATAACTTTGCAGGATAAAGTAACCTTGGTTGGCAGTTGTTATCTTTCAGAACTTGGAATATATCACTCTAAGCCCTTATGTGGTTTCCGTAGTGTAGTGGTTATCACGTTGGCCTCACTCCAAGCCCTTTTGGCTATAAAAGTTTGTGTTGAATAATCTGCTGTAATCCTGATGGGCTTGCTTTTGTAGGTAACTTGATTTTTCTCTCCAACTGCTTTCAATATTTTTTCTTTGGTGTGTGTGTTTGGAAGTTTGATTATAATATGGCAAGGAGAGGTTCTTTCTGGGTTTTGTCTGGCTGGGGTTCTAATGGCTTCCTGTATCTGCATTGGCACCTCTTTCCCAATTTGGGGGAAATGTTCTTCTATGATTTTGTTGAAGATGCCTACTATGCCTTTGAAGTGGATTTCTTCTCCTTCTACTATGCCCTGAATTCTTATATTGGATCTTTTCATAGTTTCCTGAATATCTTGAAATATCCACTCATACTTCTCTATAAGTTTTTCTTTCTCTTTGTTTGGACTGTATTAGATCTGCTACCTGGTCTCCTAGCTTAGATATTCTGTCCTCTCCCTCATACATCCTACTGGTGAGATTTTCTACCAAATTTTTTATTTCGTTAAATGTGTTCTTCATTGCTAGTAATTCTGACTGGTTTTTCTTTATTATTTCTATTTCCTTATTTATGTCTTGTATTGCCTTCTTTATTTCATGAAATTGGTGTCCTGCATCTTCTATGATTCCTTTGATTGCCTCTTTGATTTCTTATTTGTTTCTTTTGATTTGTTCTTTGACCTCTTTGTACATATTTATAATCATTCTTTTGAACTCTTTCTCAGGCATTTCCTATAACTCGTTCTCACCGGAGGATATTTCTGATGCATTAATATTTTAGGTGGATTTATATCATCTTGCTTTTTAGTGTTTCTTGTGTTATAATGTATATATTTTTGCATCTTGGATTAAGTTAATGCTTGGATTTTCTAGCTAGCTGGGTATTCTTAGCTGTATCAATTGATTTGATGTAATATATTTTCAGGGTAGGAGCTTAAATTGTTAGGTGTGGCTGTTAAGACTCTCAGAGTATCTACAAAGATGTTCTTAGGGGTTGAGTTTCGCTGCTATAGGAGTATTCAAGCAGGCTGAGTGGAATAAAATACAGGTATATTCTAAATTTTAACTAAACACTGTACACATTTAATCAAAAACAGCCCCGAGTATGTATGCAAGAGTAGTTATTAAAACGACCAGATCCTCTTTCAACAAAGAGGGTAAGATTTCTGGTCTGTTGAGGGATCCATGTCAGCTTGCGACCAAGTGAGACCCTTCCCTGGTGCAATCCCAGTTACCTTGGATGATTTTGGTCTCAGTCAAGTTGCTTCTTTGGTCGTCAGACTGCTGTTCTGATTTCTGGAGCTGGACACTGGCTTTTCCTGTGGGGCAAACCGAGCCTGGCAAGTGTGGCCCTGCAGATCAGCACCCCTGCTGCTGGAACTGCTGCTCAAGCTGCCTCTGTTGGTTCTGTAGCTGCTGCTGCTGAAACTGCTGCTGCTGGACCCCCCCGCTGCTGCTGCCTCTGCTGCTGCTGTAGCTGCCACTGCTGAAGCCATCATTGCTGCTGAAGCTGCTGCTGCTGTGTCCACTGTCGCTGCTCCCACAGAAGCTGCTGCTGCTGGGTCTGCCGCTGCCGCTGCTCCTGGGTCTGCTGCTGCTGGGTCTGCTGCTGCTGCTGCACCTGGAGCTGCTACTGCAGGGGCCGCCGTTACTGGTGCCGGAGCCACTGATGTTGCTGCTGAACTGTGCTCCTGCTTGGGTCCCGCTGTCGGCTCAAGTTGGCATGGCCGGGTCTCAGGACTGCTGCTCTGTTTGCCGGAGCTGGGCTCAGGCAGTGGGGGAGGGGATGGAGCCGCAGCTGCTCTGGTTCTCTCGCTGCTCCATGGGTTCTTCTACCTCGCGGTCTGCTCCTCCGCTGCTCACTGCCGCTCTCCCTTCACATTTCCTGAGTTGCGGAGAGTGCCGTTGTGAGGGGAAGCTCCTGCACCTGGCTTTTCCTGCAGCTGAAGCTGAGCCTGGCAGCTTTCTGGTGCGTCGCCGCTGCAGTTGGCTGAGCTTACGGAGCTGCTTTTGCCGGCCTGTGCGGGCTCTGGATGCTCTGGATCTCTTCTACTTCTCTGCTGCCGCTTCAATTTCCTATACACCTCACTTTTTAGTAAAAGTGTATATTTTGCTGAGTCATTTTGGTCTTTCCCCCCACCTAGGCTGCTTTGGCGTGGTGCCTACGCTGCCATCTTCCTGTTTAGGTTTTTGAGGTCTTTGTAGATTATAGAGATTAGGCCTCTGTCAGTTGGATAACCAGCAAATATTTTCTCCCATTCTGTGAGTAATTTGTTGGCTTTGCTTATTGTATGCTTGTCTGTAAAGAAACCCTTCTGCTTCATGTGACCCCATTGATTGAGTGAATATTTAAGTTCATGAGCTACTGAGGTTTTGTTCAGGAATTCTTTTTCCATTCCTGAGAAGTACTTCCTATATTTTCTTCCAGTAATAGTTGAGTTTCTGGTCTTCTATTGAGGTCTTTGATCTATTTGGACTTGAGTGTACCACATGGAAAAATGTGTGGATCAAGTCTCAATTTCCTGCATATGGTTATCCAGTTTGTCCAGCACCATTTGTTGAAGATACTGTCTTTTTTCCAGCCTATATTGTTAGGGACTTTGTCAAATATCAAGTATCTATAGTTGCTTGACCCAATGTCTGCCTTTGGTCTGCCATTAAGGATATAGAATTTTATGGTAACATTGCAGTTTGGTTTGGGTCTACATTTGTGTTTCTCAAAACCATCCCCCGCCATCCCCTCCCTCCACTCCCATTCTATTATCTAGTCCTCTAGATGCTTGCTGGGTACCTAAAGCATCTTGGGTAGTTTCATGTTATATGCTGTAAATGTGTGAGACTATGTGATGATTTTTTTTTTTTTTCTGTGATTGGGTGAGTTCATTGAGAATGATCTGTTCCAGGTTCAACCATTTTTCCTCAAATTTCATTGTGTTAATTTTTTTTCTTACTACTGCATAGAATTCCACTGTGTATAGAAACCACATCTTAGTAATCCATCCTTCTACTGATGGACATCTGGGTTGATTCCAGTTCTTAACTATTATGAATTAAGCCACAAGAAACATGGCTGAGCAAACCTCTCTGGCCTGTGGTTTGAAGGTTTTAGGGAAGATGCCCAGTAAGGGATCAACTGGATTTTTTTATATCTCTATAGTCAGCTGTTTCAGGAGTCTCCATATTACTTTCCAATTTGGTTGTACCATCTTTCATTCCCAAAAACAGTGGGTGAGTGTTCCTAGTGCTGCACATCTTCACCAGCATTTTCTTTTGATTTTTTGATGTTTGCTATCCTTATTGGGGTAAGGTGGAATCTCATAGATGTTTGAATTTGCATTTCCCTGATGATAAGGGATGGTGAAACTTTTCTTAAGCGTGTGTTTGCCATTTGTATTTCTTCCTCTGAGAACTACCTGTTCAGCTCTTTGTCCCATTTTGTGAGAGGGGTGTTTGACTTTATACTGGTTAGAGTTTTGAGTTCATTGTAGATTCTAGGGATTAGGCCTCTGTCAGCTGAATAACGAGCAAATATTTTCTCCGATTCTGTGGGTAATCTATTGGCTTTGCTTATTGTATGTTTGTCTGTAAAGAAACTCTTCAGCTTCATGTGATCCCATTGGTTGAGTGACTGTTCAAGATCATGAGCTCCTGGGGTTTTGTTCAGGAAGTCTTTTTTCCATTCCTATATCATGGAAAGTACTTACTATATTTTCTTCCAGTAGTAGTCCCATTTCTGGTCTTATATTGAGGTCTTTGATCCTTTTGGACTTGAGTGTAGTGCATGGCAAAATGTGTGGGTCAAGTTTCAATTTCCTGCACATGGATATCCAGTCTGTCCAGCACCATTTTTTGAAGATGCTGTCTTTTTTTCCACCGTATATTGTTAGAGTGTTTGTCAAATATCAAATAGCCATAGTTGCATGACCCAATTTCTGGGTCCTTAAGTCTATTCCATTGATCAATGTTCCTGTTTTTATGCCAGTACCATGCTGTTTTTGTTACTATGGCTCTGTAATGTGGCTTTAGATCAGGTATTGTGATGCCACCAGAGGTATTTCTTTTGCTGAGGATATGTTTGGATATGCGAGGTCTTCTGCCTTTCCATATGATATTTGAGATCATTTTTCTATCTCTGTGAAAAACACTGGAGGGATTTTAACTGGAACGGCATTAAATATGTACATTGCCATTGGTAGGATTGCCATCTTCACAATGTTAATTCTGCCTCTCCAGGATCATGGGAGGACTTTCCATTTTCTCAAGTCCTCCTCAGGTTCTTTTTTGAGTGTTTTTATGTTTTCGCTGTATAGATCTTTCACTTCCTTGGTTAACGTTATTCCAAGGTATTTTTGTTATTGTTGTTGTTATTGAAAATGGGACGATGTCCCTTATTTCTTTTTTTGTATCTTTGTTATTTGCATATAGAAAGGCTACTGATTTTTGTGCATTGATTTTCTATACTTCTACTTTGCTATAGGAGTTAATCACCTTCGGGATGGATTCTCTCAGGTCCCTTACATATACAATCATGTCATCAGTGAGTAAAGCTAGCATAACTCCTTCCTTTCCAAAGAGTATTCCTTTTATTTCCTTCTCCTGTCTTATTGCTTTAGCTAGGATTTCCAGTAGTATATTGAAAAGCAGTGGTGAGAGAAGACAACCCTGTCTTGTTTCTGATCTTAAGGGGAATTCCTCCAGTCTCTCTCCATTAAGTATTATTTGGGCTTTTGAAGCTTTGTAAATTGTCTTTATTACGTTAAGATATAAACCAACAATGCCAATTCTCTCCAGTGTTTTGATCATGAAGTGATGTTGTATATTTTCAAAGGCCTTTTCTGCATCTATCGAAATGATCATGTGGTTTTTGTGTTTAACCTTGTTTATGTGGTGTACTACATTGACAGATTTCCATATGTTGAACCACCCCTGTGTTCCTGGGTTCAATCCCACTTGGCCAAGGAGGAGAATGCTTTTGTTCTGTAGTTGGATTTGGTTTGTGAGGATTTGTTTCAGGATCTTTGCATCTAAATTCATCAGGGAAATAGGCCATTAGTTTTCTTTTCTTCTGGCATCTCCACCTGGTTTTGTAATTAGAGTGATACTAGCTTCATAAAAGGAGTTGGGTAGCTTTCCCTGTTCTCCAATTGTGTGGCACAGTTTGAGGAAGATTGGTTTGGGGTCTTCCATGAAGATTTGATAGATCAGGTGAGAGGCCATCTGTTCCTGGACTCTTCTTTTTGAGGAGGGTTTTAATAATTTTTCAATCTCCATGAGTGTGATAGGTTCATTGAGGAGATTAATCTGCTTTGAGTTTAGCTTTGATAAAAGGTATGTGTCCAGGAATTTATCCATCTCCTCCACATAATCCAATTTTGTGGAGTAGAGGTTTTTGAAATAAGTCCTGATGATTCTCCCAATTTTACTTATGTCTCTTGTGAGCTCTCCTTTTTCATTTTGAATTTTGTTAATGTGAAGCATCTCATTTTGCTTGATCAAACTGGCCATGAGTTTGTCAATCTTGTTCATTTTTTCAAACAGTCAGCTCTTTGTTTTGGCAATTGTCTTAATTGTTTTCTTAGTTTCCAATTCATTAATTTCTGCTCTGATTTTAATTATTTCTTTCCTTCTGGAGCTCTTTGGGTTGGATTTTTATTGGTTTTCCAGTGCCTTTATGTGGATGGTTAGGTTATTGATTTGGAATCTCTCTGTCTTAGTTATGAAGTCATTGAGTGCTATGAATTTTCCCCTGAGGACCACCTTCATTGTGTCCCATAAGTTTTGGTACAATGTGTTCTCATTGCCATTCAATTCTAGAAATTTTGTAATTTCATTTTTATTTCATCCACTATCCATTTATTGTTTGATAGTGTGCTGTTCAGTTTCCAGGTGCCATTGGGATTCTTGGTGGGTTTTTTGTTGTTAATTTCTAGCAATATAGCATTGTGATATGATATGCAAGGAATTATGTCACAATCTCCTAAATATGTGGAGGCAGGCTTTGTGACCCAGTATATGGTCTATTTTAGAGAATGCTCCATGGGCTGCTGAAAAGAATGTGTAGGCTGTGCATTTGGGATTTAAAGTTCTGTAGATGTCTGTTATGTCTAAGTGATTTATGGTTTTGTTGAGCTCTCTTACTTCCCTGTTGAGTTTCTGTTTGGATGATCTGTTACTGATAATGGTGTATTGAAGTACCCAGGTATGATGGTGTTGGTGGTTATTTCTGTTTTATTGTCAAGTATGTTTTGGTTTATGAACTGTGGTGCCCCTGTGTTTGGTGCATACAGATTTATGATTGAAATATCCTCTTGATGGATCATTCCCTTGATAAGTAGGAAGTGGTCTTCTTTGTCTTCCTTGATTATTTTTGGTTTGAAGTCTATTTTATCCGATATTATTATAGCTACACCTGCTTGTTTCTTATTCCCATTTGCTTGGAATATTATTTTCTACCCTTTCACTCCAAGCAGGTGTCTGTCTTTAGTGGTGCAGTGGGTTTCTTGAAGAGCACAGATTGAGGGGTCTAATTTTTTGATCCATCCTTTTTTCTTGTGTCTCTTGATGGGTGAATTAAAGCCATTAATATCTAGGGTAATGGCTGTGAGATTTGATTTGATCCCTAACATATTGTGATGGCATATGTGGGTTGGTGTTTTCATAGACTTTTAAGTTTTTTGGGCCTACTCTGAGTTTTGTTATTGTGATATGCATCTTGTAGGCATTTGATTTTGATTATTTGTTTCTTCTCTGTGGAGAATTTCCTGAAATATTCTCTATAGGTTTGGTTTGTGTTCATATAGTTGTAAAGCTGAGTTTTATTGTGGAATTTTCCCCCCCATCTAATATGAGTGATACTTTTGATGGATGGTGTAGCTTGGGTTGGAAGTCATAGGGTCTTAGACTTTGCAGTGTTTCATTCTAGGCCATTCTAGCTTTCACGGTTTCCATTGAGAAGTAAGGAGTAATTCTTGTGGGGTTACCTTTGAAAGTGGTGTGCTGTTTTTCCCTAGCTGCTTTTAGGATTTTCTTTTTGGTGTCAATGTTTAGAGTCGTAATGACAATCTGTCTTGGAGAGTCTCTGCTTTGGTCCAGTCTATTTGGAGTTCTGTTGCCTTCTTGTATTTTGTTGGGCCTTTCTTTTAAGAGATTGGGGAAGTGTTCTTCAAGTATTTTGTTAAATAACTTCTCTATGCTATTGGTCTGAATTTCTCCTCTTTCTGGTATGCCAATGATCCTAATATTAGAACGTTTAAGTGTATCTCACAATTCCCTCACGTTTTCTTCACAGGAACTTTTGAACTTACTGAAATTTTTGAACTCTTGAACTGTTTCTTCCATCTTGTCTTCCAGATCAGAGTTTGTTTCCTCCACATGGCTGACTCTATTCTTTAGAGCTTCTAGAGAGTTTTGGACTTCTTCAATTAGATTTGCATTATCTACTACTTTTCTATGTATAATTTCCATCCCACTGTTAAGCTCCCTATTCACATTATTTTCTGATTTTCTTGATGATTCTTGGAATTCATCCTTATATTTCTTTATGTCTTCATTTAGAATCACCAGCTGATTTTTGACTTCCTCTTTTTTCAGTCTCCCTAAAATCTCTTAACTGTCTTTGAATGGCTTCCATTTTCTTATCTATTACATCTAGTCTACTGATGGCAGCATCCACATGATTATCGGTCCATTGTTGCTTTTCTGCAAGTTTTACCAGTAGCTTGATCTGCATTGCATCACTCTTAGCTTCATTTTGGTCTTCTGATCTGGCTCTTGTATGCTTTGATTAGAGATGTAGGACTGGGTGATCTAACTGGATTTTCTTTTTTTTCCCTCAATTTTATTAAACATTTTCCATGATTATAAAAACTATCCCATGGTAATAACCCCCTCCCCTCTTTCACCTTTGAAATTACCTTCTCCATCACATCCACTCCCCATCTCAATAAGTCTCTCCTCTGTTTGGATGCCATGATCCTTCCCTCATCTTATGATGGTCTTATGTAGGTAGTGTCAGGCATTATGAGATCATGATATCAAGGCCAATTTTTTATCTGGAAGGAGCACGTTGTAAGGAGTCCAACCTTTCCTTTGGCTCTTACATTCTTTCTGCCACCTCTTCTGCATTAGACCCTGAGCCTTGGAAGGTGTGATCTAGATGTTACTCTGTATTCTAGATACTTCTTTCCATCACCAAGATACCTTCTGAGTTGTCCCAAGGTCACTACCATCTTCAAAGAGAAGATTCTGTATCCAAAGTGAGAGTAGCATTAATATAATGGTATGAATATTAAGAGAACTGCTTTCTGGGCAGTTTGATATGCATATACCCTAATCCAGACATCAGCAGATGTTACACACTAGGGCTCATGACTACCCCAGTTTTAAGTTTTCAGTATCAGGGATGTATTCCCTCCCTCAGAGTGGGCCTCCAGTCCAATTGGAAGGCAGTTGGTTTCCACCATGACAGATGTGCCACTATTGCACCCGTTGGCTCTTTTGGCTTGACTGGCCAATTAGAAGGCTTGTAGTGTCCACTGTTGAGTATCTTCACTGGTGGTGTATCTTTCTCCCATTGAACTGCATGTACAATGGCTTCTTCTAGCTTTCTGTCAGCTGGTATACATGGAGGAAGTTATCAGCTCAGTTCCAGCAGGATTTCTCAGTGATCTTGCAGCCCAAGTATGTGGAGTCTTCAGCAAAAGGGTCTTACCTTCTATTCCTGGTGGGAAACCAAGGGCCTTGGCAATGGCCTATAATGTTTTGAGGGCATCAGGGACCTCCCTGGCCAGCAAATCACTGGAAGGTATCCCATCCCTGGCACTGAAAATTTTCTAGCAACGATCTACGGCTCCTGTATGTTCCATTGTCCAAAAGTGATGGATTCCATTTGATTTATTTATATCCTTTCAGATTTTGATTAGCACTCCCTCCACCTTTACTTTATTCAATCTCCTCCACTGACCTCACTTTGGGCCTTTTCACCACCATTAATCTATTCTTCTACTTACATATATACAATACCAACCTATTAAGTACCCTCCTCCATTCCCTTCTCTTCCCTTTATATCTCCCTTTTAGCTTACTGGCATTTTCTAGTGAGTTTTTTCATTCTCACATAGCAGCCCAATTATCTATAGCTAGGATCCACATATGAGAGAGAACATGTGTTGCTTAGCTTTCTGGACCTGGGTTACCTAACTTAGTATAATCCTTTCCAGATCCATCCATTTTTCTGCAAACTTAATAACTTCCTTTTTCTTTACTGCTGAGTAGAACTCCATTGTATAAATGTGCCATATCTTCATTATCCACTCATCACTTGAGGGACATCTAGGCTGGTACCATTTCTCAGCTATTATAAATTGAGCAGCAATAAACATGGTTGAACACGTACTTCTAAGGAAATGAGATGAGTCCTTAGGATATATTCCTCATAGTGCTATACCTGGGTCATATGGTAGATCAATCCTTAGCTATTTTAGGAACCTCCACACTGATTTCCACAATGGCTGGACCAGATGCATTCCCACAAACAGTGTACAAGGGTTCCTATTTTTCCACATTCCCACTAACATTTATGATTATTTGTTTTCATGATGGTAGTCAATCGTATAGGAGTGAGATGAAATCTCAGTGTAGTTTTAATCTGCATTTCCCTAATGATTAGGGACGCAGAACATTTTTTATACGCTTATATGCTAGTCACATTTCTTCCTTTGAAAACTCTCTATTTAGCTCCATAGCCCATTTTTTAATAGGCTTGTTTGATTTCTTATTATTTAACTTTTTGAGTTCTTTGTATATCCTAGATATTAATCCTCTATCAGATATATAGCTGGCGAAGATTTTTTTCCCATTCTGTAGGTTGCCTCTTTGGTTTGTTCACAGTGTCCTATGCAATACAAAATCTTTGTAATTTCATGAGGTCCTAGTGGTTAATCTGTGGTTTTATTGCCTGAGCAATTGGGGTTGTATTCAGAAAGTCTTTGCCAAGACCAATATGTTGAAGGGGTTCTCCTACTTTATCCTCTAGCAGTTTCAGATTTTGAGGTCTGATGTTAAGGTCTTTAATCCATTTGGGATTAATTCTTGTGTATGGAAAGCGAGAAGAATCTATTTTCATACTTCTACGGATACATATCCAATTTTCTCAACAACATTTGCTGAGGAGGCTGTCTTTTCTCCGATGAGTATTTTTGGCATTTTTATCTAATATCAGGTGGCTATAGCTGCTTGGACTTACATCTGGGTTCTCTCTTCTGTTCCATTGATCGACATGTCTGCTTTTGTGCCAGTACCACGCTGCGTTTGTTACTATGGCTCTGTAGTATAGGTTAAAATCAGAAATGGTGATACCACCAGCCTTATTTTTGTTGCTCAGTATTATTTTAGATATTCGATGTTGGATTTTTTTTTTCTTTTCTATTTCCATGAAGAATGCCTTTGGAATTTTGATGGGGATTGCATTAAATGTGTAGATTACTTTTGGTAAGATTGGCATTTTCACAATATCGATTCTTCCAATCCAGGAACAAGGGATGTTTTTCCACTTCCTAGTGTCTTCTGCAATTTCTTGCTTGAGTGTTTTAAAGTTCTCATTGTAGAGCTTCTTGGTTAGGTTTATTCCAAGGTACTTTATTAATTTATTTATTTATTTATTTATTTATTTATTTATTTATTTATTTATTTATTTATTGATGCAATAGTGAATGGGAGTGATTATCTGATTTCATCCTCTGTGTGATTGTTGTTAGCATATATGAAGGCTACTGATTTCTGTGTATTTATTTTGTATCCTGCTACATGGCTGTAGGTGTTTTTCAGCTCTGTTTGCTAGTAGAGTCTTTAGGTTACTTTATATATAGAATCATGTTATCTGCCAATAATGATAACTTGATTTCTGCTTTTCCAATTTGTATCACTTTTATGTGTGTCTCTAGCCTTATCGCTATGGCTAAGACTTCCAGTATTATAAAAAATAAAGGTGGTTACAGTGGACACCCTTGTCTTGTTCCTGATTTTAATGGAAAAGCTTCCACTTTTCCCCCATTTAGTAATATGTTGGCTGTAGGCTTGTCATAAATAGCCTTTATTATATTGAGATATGTTCCTTGTATACCCAGTCTCTGTAGGAATTTTATCATGAAATGATGTTAGATTTTGTCAATCGCTTTCTCTGCATTTAATGAGATGATCATGTGATTTTTGTCCTCCAATACATTTATATAATGTATTACATTTATAGATTTGCATATATTGAACCATCACTGCATCTCAGGGATAAAGCCTACTTGGTCAGGGTGAATGATCTTTCTGATATATTCTTGTATTCTGTTTGCCAATATTTTGCTGAGAATTTTTGCATCTATGTTCATGAGGGATAATGGTCTGTAATTTTCTTTTTTTGTTCTATCTTTGCCTGGTTTTGGTATAAGGGTGATGCTGCCTTCATAGAAGGAGTTTGGTAGAATTCCTTCTTTTTCTATTTTATAGAAAAGCTTAAGAGGCAATGTTGATAGCTCTTCCTTGAAGGTCTGGTAAAATTTACCACTGAATCCATTTGGGCCTGATCTTTTTTTAGTTGGGAGATTTTTGATAAATGTTCAGATCTCCATGTTTGTTGCTCAGGGTTGCATTGCTCATGGCTTCAATTTGATGTTCTGATCATAATGACTCTTCTATGTTTTGGTTAGATGAATTCATTGTAGGCCTGGGTGATCTACCTGGATTGTCTTGCATTTGATTTTTGTTATTTCTTTTGTACTGTTGTCTGCCCATGATGGTGTCTAAGCAGGTAGGTGGGTGGATCAGCCTGGGCTCAAGCACAATGGGAATCTGAGGCAACCTGGGGCAGTTGCCAAGTGTCCTGTTCTTTGGCTCTCACTTGCCAAGCCAACTATATACTGCCTTGGAGGGGTGCCAAGGTTGCCTGAATTCGCAAGTGGTAATGCACCAAAGCTGCCTGTCTTTGAACTAGGAAGGACACTGAAGTACCAAGCACTGAAGTAGTCAAAACTCTGTCTGGGAACACTGATACCCAGAAGCAGCCTGCACTCCCCCACCACAGGACAATGGAGGATAGCTGGCACTGCAGACAGGTAAAGTTGGCATCTGAGGTGGCACATGCGAGAGACACAGTCTGAGCTTGTGTGGAAGTTGCTGTGGGACAGGGCTCACTGAGCATGCAGTGGAAGGAGCAGTATGCAAGCGAGTGGGTGGAGCAGACTAATCTTACACATGCAGGGATCGATCTGCATGCATCTGCACTGAGGATAATGGGAGGGGTGGGCTACTAGCTGCTGAGGGAAACAGGGATTCCCTGTTATTACCAGAAGTCACTGAATGAGCTGTGGCTGGAGAAGAACTTGGGTGTGTGTGCGGAGCAGTGTAAGCTCCACACTCAGGGATAGATTGGTGTGTGGCAGATGCGGCACAAGACACACTCACTATTTGGGAGGATGGATGGGCTACTCGTGATTCCCTGGCCCTCCCCCCCCCCCCCGTGCCCTCTCACTGGCAATCTATTAGAGATTGCTCTCCCCTAAAAGCCCCAGTGTACCATTAATGTCTTACCTTTCTTTTCCCTAGGTGGTCAACATCTTGGCTGGAAGTCCTCCCTCTGTGTGTTTGTTATTAGCATATAGAAAGGCTACTGATTTCTGTGTATTTATTTTGTAGCTTGCTGCATGGCTGTAGGTGTTTATCAGCTATAACAGTTTGCTGGTGGACTCTTCAGGGTCCTTTATATATATAGAATCATGCAATCTGCAAATAATCATAACTTGATTTCTTCCTGTCTGATTTTATGTGTGTCTCTTCCCTTATTGCTATGGCTAAGACTTCCAGTACAATACTAAATAAAAGTGGGGACAGTGGACACCCTTGTCTTGTTCCTTATTTTAGTGGAAAAGCTTCCAGTTCTTCCCCATTTAGAATGATGTTGGCTGTAGGCTTGTCATAAATAGCCTTTATTATATTGAGGTATGTTATATTCCCAGGCTCTGTAGGTCTTTTAACATGCAGGGATGTTGGATTTGGTCACATGCCTTTTCTGCATCTAATGAGATGATCATGTAATTTTTGTCCATTAAATTTATATAAAGTATTACATTTATCAATTTGCATATGTTGAAACATCCCTGCATCTCTGGGATAAAGCCTACTTGGTCAGGGTGAATGATCTTTCTGATATATTCTTGTATTCTGTTTGACAATAATTTGTTGAGAATTTCTGCATCTATGTTCATGAGGGAGATTGGTCTGTAATTGTCTTTTTTTGTTGTTGTTGTTGTTCTATATTCGCATGGTTTTGGTCTCAGGGTGATACTGGTTTCATAGAAGGAGTTTTGTAGGATCCATATTTTTCTGTATTATGGAAAAGCTTAAGAAGCAATAGTGTTAGTTCTTCCCTGAAGGTCTGGTAAAATTCAGCAGTGAATCCATCTGGGCCTGGGATTTTTTTATTTGGAAGATTTTTGAAAACTTTTTGGATCTCCATGATTGTTATAGGTCTATTTAAGTGATTAATTTCATCTCGATTTAACCTAGGTAGGTCATATAAATCAAGGAAATCATCCATTTCTATCAGATTTTCATACTTTGTGGAGTATATGCTTTTACAGTATGGCCCTATGTTTTTTTGATTTTTTTGAATTTCTCTGGAATCTGTTGTGATGTTACCTTTTGCATCTCTAATTTTATTAATTTGTGTCTCTTATTTCTTATGGTCAGATTTGCTAAGGGTTTATCAATCTTGTTTATCCTTTCAAAGAATCAACTCTTTGTTTCATTGATTCTTTGGATTGTTTTTTTCAGTTTCTATTTCATTAATTTCTGCCCTAATCTTCATTATTTCTTCTCGCCTGCTGATTTTGGGTTTGCCTTGCTCTTTTTCCAAGGCTTTAAGGTGAAACATTAGGTTATTTACTTGTGACCTTTCTAATTTCTTAATATAGGCACTTAAAGCTACAAATTTACCTCTTAGGACTGCCTTCATTGTGTCCCAGAGATTTTGGTATGTTGTGTTCTCATTATCATTTGACTCTGTAATTTTTTTGATTTCTTTCTTGATTTCTTCATTGACCCATTCATCATTTAGTAATGTGTTTTTTAACTTCCATGACTTTGTGTATGCTGTATGGCCTTTCTTGCTATTGATTTGCAGTTTGATCCCATTGTGGTCAGATAAAATGCAAGGAATTATTTCAATTTTCCTGTATTTGTTAAGATTTGCTTTGTGTCCTAATATATGGTCTATTTTAGAGAAAGTTCCATGTGCTGCTGAAAAGAAAGCATATTCTGCTTCATTTGGATGAAATGTCCTATAGATATATGTTAGGTCCATTCCTTCTATGACCTCATTTAGTCCAGATACCTCTTTGTTTATTTTTTCCTGGGATGACTGGTCAATTGATGAGAGTGGGGTGTTGAAGTCACCCACTACCACTGTGTTTAGTGTTATCTGTGATCTTATTTCTAATAGCATTTATTTGATGAATTTGGGGGCCCCCATGTTAGGTGCATATATGTTTAGGATTGTAATGTCCTCCTGTTGGAGGGTGCCTTTAATCAATATAAAGTGGCCTTCCTTATTTTTCTTAAGTAATATTGTACTGAAGTCTACCTTGTCAGATATTAGGATAGCAATCCCTGCTCATTTTCTAGGTCCACTTGCTTGAAACACTGTTTTCCAACCTTTCACCCTAAGATAGTGTCCATCCTTCTTAGAATGGTGGGTTTCTTGGAGGCAACAAATTGAAGGATCCCACTTTTTAACCCAGTCTGTAAACCTATGTCTTTTGGTTGGGGCATTGAGGCTGTTGATATTAAGAGATATTATTGAAAGGTGTGTATTCATTTTTGCTATTTTTTTTTTTTGGTAGTTCTTCCAGTTTTACCTTTGCTCACTTGTGTTAACTAGTATTTTAGTATTGTTTGCTTTTTCCAAGTTCCTTATATGTGTGCTTTTCTTCTTCTTCAGCATGGAGGATTCTTTCAAGTATTTTCTGTATAGCTGGTTTTGTCTTCAAGTAGTCATTTAGCCTGCTTTTTTCATGGACTGTCCTTATTTCTCCATCTATTTAAATGGATAGCTTCGTAGGATAAAGTAACCTTGGTTGACATTTGTTATCTTTCAGAACTTGGAATACATCACTCCACACCCTTCTGGCTTTTAATGTTTGTGTTGAGTAATCTGCTGTAATCCTGATAGGCTTGCCTTTGTAGGTAACTTGATTTTCCTCTCTGATTGCTTTCAATATTTTTTCTTTGGTTTGTATGTTTGGTAGTTTGATTATCATATGGCGAGGAGAGTTTCTTTCCATGTTTTGTCTGGCTGGTGTTCTAAAGGATTCCTGTATCTGCATTGGCACCTCTTTCACAGTTTGGGGAAGTTTTCTTCTATGATTTTGTTGAAGATGCCAACTATGCCATTGGAATGAAATTCTTCTATTTCTACTATGACCTGAATTCTTATGTTTGATCTTTTCATAGTGTCCTGAATATCTTGAAATTTTCACTCATACTTTTTGGTAAGTTTGTCTTTCTCTTTGTTGGACTGTATTATATCTTCCATGTGGTCTTATAGTTAGATATTTTGTGCTCTCCTTCATCCATTCTACTGGTGAGATTTTCTACAGAGTTTTTTATTTCATTAACTGTTTTCTTTATTGCAAGTAATTCTAACTGGTTTTTCTTTATTATTTCTATTTCCTTATTTATGTCTAGAATTGACCTCTTTATTTCATTAAATTGGTGTTCTGTGTTTTCTTTGCTTCCTTTGAATTCTTCTTTGAGTTCTTTGAGCATATTTATAATCATTCTTTTGAAATCTTTCTCAGGCATTTCCTTTAATTCATTCTCACTAGAGGTCATTTCTGTTGCATTAGTAGTTTTCAGTGGACTTATATTGTCTTGATTTTTGGTGTTTCTTGTGTTATAATGTATATATTTCTGCATCTTGGATTATTTAATGATTGAATTTTCCAGTTAGCTGGGTATTATGAGACATATAAATCAATCTGTTGTTATATATCTTCAGGGTAGGAGCTTAAGGCACTAGGTGTGGCTCTGAAGACTCTCAGAGTATGTACAAAAGTGACTCTAAGTGTTGGGTGTGCCTGCTATGAGAGTATTCAAGTAAGCTAAGAGGAACAATATACAGGCAGATTCTAAAATTTAACTGAACAATGTATACTGTCATGGAAGGACAGCTCAGAGTATTTATCCAAGAGTAGGTATTATGACAACCAAATCCTCTGTCTGTCCCTTAGATGTGTGGCACCTCACCCACTCCCTTAATCCTGACAACAAGGTTGTTAAGATTTCTGGTCTGTAGAGTGTCTAAGTCAGCTTGTGACCAGGTGAGACCCTTCCCTAATGTATAACAGAAGAGGAAACAAAGCCACTATAATTCAAGAAGCAACAAATAACAAGCCCAAACTATAGCTTATTTAAGAATGGCAAATTTGACCATCCATCTGATTTAACATATAATTTATCCTGATATGGAAGGTGCAATTAGCACTTCTGGTTCATTCATATATACCAGGTTTAATAGGCGGGTACTGACCTGCTGTAATCCCAGTTACCTTTTGGGATGATTTTGGTCTCAGCTGTGCTCTTGATTGGGTCTCTCTTTGGCTCTCTGTCAGTTTAGTAGGCATGGTTCTGTCCCTGGACTGCTGCGTGTTCCTGCGGGCTGGGCTCTGGCAGTTTGAAGGGGAGGTAGCCGTTGTTGCTCACTTTGCCTGCTGTTCCACATGTTCTACCTCATGATCTTCTCCTCCTTTGTTCACCATGGTTTTCCATGTTTCTTGAGTTTGCAGAGAGCTCTGGTGTGAGTGGAAAATCCCCTTGTCTGGCTTTTCCTGCTGCTCAAGCTGAGAACCTCCGCTGCCACCACCCCCACCATCTGGCATGTAGACCCACCTGCAGGAGGCGCTTCTGCTGGCCTGTGCAGGCTCTGGATGCCCTGGATCTCTCCTACTTCTCTGCTGCTGTTTCAATTTCCTATACACTTCACTTTTTAGTAAAAGTGTGTGTTTTGCTGTGGTTTTCTTTTCCCACCTACACTGCTTTGATGAGGTACCTATTCCGCCATCTTAACCAGAAGTCTCCTAATTGGATTTTCTTGCATTTTATTTTTCATGTTATTTCTTTTGCACTGTGGTCTGACCATCACAGTGTATGGGCATGAAGGTGGATGGATCAGCATGGGATCAAGCACAATGGGAATCTGAAGCAGCTTGAGTCAGTTGCCAAGTATCCTGGGCTTTGGCTCTCACTTGCCAAAGCTGCCAGGTACAAAAGTTGTCTGAGCTCTTACATGGTAATGCACCAAAGCTGCCTGCACTTGCACTACGATGGACACTGAGGCACCAAGCACTGAAGCAGCCCAAATTCTGGCGGGGGAACACTGGGACCTAGAAGCAGTCTGTGCTCCCCTGCCACAGAAAAATGGCAAGACCACGGTGCAGCAGACAGGGAGGGGATGGCAGGAAAGCTGGAGCAAGTGACAGACACAGTCTGACCTTGCATAGCATTTGCAATGGGCCTGGTCTCACTCACGAATTTGCAGGCCCCTGGGGCAGTAAGTGAACGAGTAAGTAGAGCAGGCTAAGGTTCCACATGCAGGGATAGATTGGTGCAGAGATTGGTGCAGTGGTGCCCCATTTGGACCACAAATTGATCAAAGTAGCCTGAACTCCAATGGCCCAGCAGGTGTATCCTGGCCAAAGTCACTCATGGGCAGGGGTAAGGGGCAATTGCCAGTGTGCAGTGAGGCAAATGGAACTATGTTGGCCTGGGTCCCTTTTCCTACAGTAATTGAGGGAGTTTCTTGAAGCTTGGAGTGGGAATGGCAGCTGCTTGGAGGGAGGGGTGTGCTACCCGCTCCAGAGGGAATCAGTGATTTCCTGCTTTTTCCCCTCTGTGCCCTCCCACTGATAATCTATTGGAGAGACTGCTGTTCCCTAAAAGACCCAGTGAACCTTTAATGTCTTGCCTTTCTTTCCTAGGGATCTGGGATCTGTGTATTTGTGGTACAGCTAGGCGGACACCATCCTGGCGGACTCAAAAATCATTTGTATAATAATATATAACAAAATGTATACTACATTATATATTATATATAAACTAATATATAGAACTTTCCTCTGTTTGGAGATAAAAAGACAAGTCAGAGAAGAATGGTTGAGAATTGTTAGAATTATTAGGAATTATAAGTAGTTCTGCCAGGATCTCTATATTTTTATTAATTTTAAATTCTTTTTAACAACTACTTTTAACTTAGATATAGTCCTTAAAACATTAATTTGTAAATTATCATTTTTTAAATTTCTGTCTTTTGGGTGTTTTTAAATTTTAATTAAATCAGGCTGCCCACTAAGGATTGTTTAAAATTATTTTGCCTAGGTTTTCCACATCAGTTAAGCACCAAAAAAAAAAAAAAAAAAAAAAAGACATTAAATGAGCCCCATATTAAAAAATACTTGCAAGTTAAATTATACGGTTACCACACAAAACTAGTTTTAGTGCCAAATAAGACTTTTTCTCTCAATATTTCCTCTTCTTTGGGTAAAATATTCAGCAGTTTTCAGAGACCAATGCTAAATATTAGCACATTAACAAACTAACAGTCCAAAAGCCAATATACCTTTAAAGAAACAAACAAAATAGATACTTTAAACCCTACAAAAATCAAAGAAGACATCCAAACAGAATCTCAAAAGCACATTCGGAACCAATGGACCATTAACCAAACCATGGGAGGTCAGAACCCTAGGAATAACTCATCAGCATTCAGCCTAGCAGGCAATGTTGGCTGCCTGGGGGCAAAGCACCAACCTGGGCTACTCATCCAAAAAAGGGGATTGTTTTGGCATCTCAGGTTTTGAAATCAGAGTACTTTGCTCAAAGGGGATAAAATATAGCTTATTTTGGAGCCAAATATAAGAGACCATCATCTAGAACTTAAATGTAGGTTACCACAAATACCATGTTCCTACTTGGTAGCACTTTTTATGAGTTCCTTTTTATGTTAACAGAACAAAGAAAGTGGTATGTCAAAACACTTGAATTCACTGGAAGAATCATCAAGCAAGTGGGTTACAAAGCAGAGAACTCTGTTATAGGCTACAGATGTTGTTTGTTGACATTCTTAGCCTTTGACTTGGTAATAAATCAAGGGGAAATGATAAATGGAGCTGTAATTCTGTCAGTCAATCATAATCTCAGGGTTAAGGTTGGTAACTTTTTTTTTCTGGGCTTCCCTGTTCCTTTGTAAATGGGATAGTACTGGTAGAAGGCCATGATAACCTGCTCATATGGAATTGAAATTCATTTTCTTTGTCTTTTATAGAAAACAAAAACTTAATTAGAGAAAGATATTATAGCTGAGGCTACCATTTTATTTATTTATTGCAGTAAAATATGATGATATGTCCTGTTGAGCCTAAAGAAGCCTGGACGCAAGGCTTAGTGGAAGTTCCTGAGCCTAGCTAAAGTTTGGCGACCTGTCTCTGGCCAGCTAGGACTCATCAGAGTGCCAAATTGCCTCTGGCCTGCTATTTCCATGTAGGAAGTTAGAGTTCCCATGCGTGCACGCTTAGAACCAATCATTTTAAAAGTCGCGATATGCTATTGGGCCTTATACTCATCCTTTCCTGAGTTCCTTGCCTTCATTCTCCATGCTATATAAACATCTGCCTGTTACAATAAAGTGAGGTCCTGCTTTGACAAGTCCCCGACTCAACTGTGTTTCTCTCTAGTGACTAGGAAGGGGTCTGAGTCATCGACACTCACCATCCCTCTCAGCCCCAAGGAGAGACTGGCAGGACTGGCTCTCCCATAGCCCTACCTGCCAGAGAACCTGGCATACTGGCTCTCAGTGTGGGGCATCTCTCTGACGGAAGAACATTGATGGGCCAATCGGTCTGTGGATCAGTGTACCCTCATAAATTATGGGGCAGTCCTCATCCAACCCAAATCCCTCGTGATCGCCTGAGCCCTGTATCTGTCCCTAGAACCCTTTGGAAGCACTCCTTGGCCCTCTAAGGGTCTTACACCCCCAAATCCCCCTACAAATCCTTTTCAGACAATTATTTTTCAGACTCCCTCTGCACCTCTGTCCTACTATGGGGATGGCACCACCAGGGGAGAAACAACCAACCTCTTCCCTGTCAACATTAACCCCGGCAGAAATCGCCCCACTGCTTGATACCCCTGGGAGGCTCATGATCTAAAGGACCTTAAAAGGGCTGTGTTGGAGGATGGATCTAATTCCCCCTGGGCAGAGACCATCCTCCAGGGTTTGGCTCATCATCAGTGTACCACCCTAGATTGGAAAAGCCTTGCTAAAGCTGTTATTTCTGCCCCCCTGTACATAAAATGGTGTACCTTCTTTCAGGATGAGTGCCATATTCAGGCTGAGCAGAATCAGGCCGCTCAGCCCCCAGCCCCAATCACCTTTGGCATGCTCTTGGACACCAGTGATGCATTTTCCATGGGCCTCCAGCAAGCTGCCATCCCTGATCCATACCGGGATCAGGTGCAGGCTTTGGGAATGGCTGCATGGAGGAAACTGGAGAAATGCCCATTTGAGCCCTCTATCACAGGAATCACACAAAAAGCTAGTGAAGACTTGGCTACCTTCATAGAGAGGGTTGAAAACAGTCTACAAAGAAAGTCTCCCCCTGGCCCCCTGCGAGACCAGTTCATTAAAACGCTGGTCTGGGAAGGCATGATGAGTGACCATAAATTGGCTTGCACTGGGCTAAAAGATCACTGTATGAGTAAATATATTATAGCCACCAAAGACGTGGGATCCAGCTCCCATCAGGCGAGGGTCATCACATTGGCCTTACAGAGTGCCCACTGTGGGGATATGGCTGCCCTGGTCTGTGCCCTCCAACAGACCTCAGGGGGAAAAGGGAGATCTTGTTTTGGGTGTGGTAAAGAAGGTCATTTTAAAAGAGAGTGCCCTAACCAGGCCAAGAGTGCCCAAACAATTCCTACAGCCCCGGATGCAAGAAAGAGTTCCATTGGGCCAAGGATTGCAAATCCAAGTCCAGCCTTCAGGGTGAGCCTTTGAACTCCCCCAGGGGCTACTGCCAGCCCCATTACACACTGGCCCATGCCCCTGATTCCAGGACTAAGACCAAAAATGACACTGGGGCCAATCACAATGTCTCTCTCAAGGAAACAATTTGGCTGATAAAATGGCTTCTATGACTTAGTGTAATACTAATTAGAAAGGAGGAAGTCCCTCCTTCATGGCAGTTAGTCCCTGGTCTGCCTTTACTTGGTGGGCAGACATTCAATGTCCTAGGAAATGGCCAACTGGCAGCCGTGGACTGATCCTGATGGTAACCATGGGTAGGTGCACCCACTGGTGGTGTCTGGCCTAACAGCCCACCTCCTAGGTCAGGATATACTTGGAGAAGCTGAGGCTTATATCCACTGAATCTATAAGAACAAATCCTCTACGGTTCCACCTTAATCATCTTTGGCAAATTGATGTCACACTCTATTCTGCATTTGGAAAGCTTAAATATATTTTTCTTTCAGTCGATACCTTTTCCCATGCCTGCTGGGCATTGGCACATGCTGGGGAAAAATCTAAACATCCTATTAACCATATATTTCAATGCTTTGCCACCTCTGGATTACCTGATCAGATCAAAACTGATAATGACCCCTGCTTTGTAAGCAAGGCTTTTATGAATTTTCTGAGACCTGGAGAATCTCACACTCCACAGGCATCCTATATAATACCTATAGTCAAGCAATCGTTGAAAGATGTAATCAGACTCTCAAGTCTCAATTACAAAAACAAAAAGGGGAATCCTTACCCCCACATGACCAACTACAAAAGGCATTATTTACCCTAAGTCTTTTAAATTTTTCTAAAAATTTTCAAAAGCATTGGTCCTCATCTGTCACCTACAGTTCTCTCTGGGTCAAGTGGATAGAACAGCTCATTTTGGCCCAATACCCAGAATTTAATTATCATCCTGTACCCCTTCCTGAAAATTGAGGAGATTTAGCCCTCAACCCCCCTACTGAATCCATATTAAAAATGGTCTTCACCCTGCTAGACCAAATGGCTCCCTCCCTTGTGGAGAATTGCTGGCTTTGCCTCAGATCTGGGCCTCCCAGGCTGCTTGAGTAATCACCAATGATACAACTACAGTTGCCCATATGACCCTAAAAAATTGCTCAGCCAACTTCCCCATCCCCATCCAGCTTTTCTCAATGTCTCCTTCTGGAACTTGCATTTGGGCCCTGCCTTCCCCTAATAATTCCAGTATAGAATGTGGGATACATTTATCCTTCCTTCTGTATGTTTAACACAACATAGTCCAGTGCTCAATGCTGCTTACCTTATGGAATGGTTTATGTTTGTGGAATCGAGATAGCCTATGACTTTCTGCCCACCAAAGAGATGGGCCTTTGTGCCCCAGCCACCTTGATTCCAGATATGGATATCATTCCTGGAGATGAAGCCCTCTTTATACCCTCTTTGATTATATCAGAGGGAGACCTAAGAGAGCTGTCCAACTGATACCTTTACTCATTGGGTTGAGAAGAACTGCAGGCATGGCCACCGGGGTAGCTGGGATGGGTATGGCAGTCCATCTGTACAGAAAGCTCTCTTTCCAGTTGATCAGGGACATAAAAGCCATGTTCAACACTATCCTTGATCTCCAACAACAGCTAGATCCCCTGGCTGATGTAGTCCTACAAAACAGGAGGGGACTAGACCTATTAACAGCCAAAAAGGGAGCATATGCTTGTTTATACAGGAAAAATGCTTTTTCTATGCCAATAGTTTGGGGATTGTTCAGGATGAGATCAAAAGGCTTCAAGAGGACCTGGAGAGGAGATGGTGGGACTTCCAGGACAACCCACTGTGGATGGGCTTACATGGCTTCTTACCCTACCTCCTCCCTCTACTTGGGCCCCTCCTTCTCCTTCTCCTCACTGTCATGCCTTGTGTAATTAATAAGATTATACAATTTATTCAGCAACAGCTAGAGGCAATAAAACTTCATCAGGTTGAAATACATTATCATAGGCTTGCTACTCAGGATTCAAGCTCCTCATATGACTGGATGTCCCTCATATGAGTGTCCCTCCTCCACCCTCCATCTGACCAATGACAGGTAAGATCTCAGACAGGCTGGGACAACCTAAGACAGGTCATGGAGAGGATTTTCAACAAGATGGAGATATGGTACCCAGTGATGGGTAAAATCCACAGAGGAGGGACAACCTAAGACAGGGGCCATGTTTTCCACCATGCTTACAAAAACAAAACAGGGAGATGTTGAGCCTTGAGAGGCCTGGATGTGAGGCCTAATCGAACTTCCTGAGCCTAGCTAAATTTTGGCGACCAGTCTCTGGCCAGCTAAGACTCAGCAGGACCCCAAATTACCTCTGGCCTGCTACTTCTGCAAAAAGATTAGAGTTCCCACATGTGCTTAGAATCAATCATTTCAAAAGTTGTGATATGCTATTGGTCCTTACTACTCATCCTTTCCTGAAATCACTGCCTTCATTCTCAATGCTATATAAACACCTGCCTGTTACAATAAGTGAGATCCTGCTTTGACAAGTCTGACTCAGTGTATTTCTCTCCCGTGACTAGGAGGGGGTCTGGGTCATCGACACGCATCATCCCGCTCAGCCCCAAGGAGAGACTGGTGGGACTGGCTCTCCTATATCCCTACCTGCTGGGGACCTGGCAATGTCCTTTTCCTAAGATATCCTGGTTCAAAATCTTGTTAGTAATTAAGGATACACCCAAGCAGCATAATTGATAGGACAAAAGGGGAGTTCCTCATAATGATCTACAGTATAGAGGAAAGGACCTGAATTTACTCCAAGAGGTCATCCTCTTGAGGGAGAAGAGCAGGGTGACCTAGTAGATTATAGGAGCATCTCCCTTTGGAACAGCTTCTTAGGATTCTAGATGGCTCCAGCATTGGATTTAAGCAGGCAGTGTAATGTTTGTTTTCAAAAAATTTTCTCCATGACTTTTGTCCTCTTTCTAGCTGAAGTACTCCCAGTTGCACACAGGGGCTTTTAGACACCCTGCAAGTGAAGGAGCTGGTTTCTTTCATATGAGCTCTTTGGGAAGGATACAAAATGCATTCTGCCCAAAGGACCTAGGTTTGATTCCCCAGGACCCACATTAGCCAGATAGGCAAGGGGTGCATGTGTCTGGAGTTAATTTGCAGTGACTGGAGGCCCTGGTGCACCAATTCTCTCTCTCTCCCTCTTTCTATGTTAAATAAATAAAAATATAGTATTTTCAAAAAAAAATAACAATAGTAAAATATGACCCAACACCTTAAAATCTAAGTGGCAGGAAAGTTTGGAATTAGGATAGGGAGTCTCACTTATTACATATCACTTTCCCTTATAATTTATTTGGTTGGTTTTAAGTCTATTTCAAGTTTTGATGGGAGAAGCAACTGCCATCCTTTCTTTTTCTCTGTTTTCCATATCTATTCTGTACAGTTTAAGCAGATAGTGGCAAGCATGTACTATGATGGGGGTGCAGCTGCAGAAAAGCATCTTCTAATCCAAAGACAGAGTCTTTACATGTTCTAAACTGTATATTTCAGTGTCAAAGAGGATAGAAAAAGAGTTAATAGAAGCTCAGGAGAAGGAATGTAAGAAACTATTTTCTGGGTGCCATGTACACATAGAAAATGGTTACTAAATATGGCAGACAAATTCTCCATATAATAAAATAGGTTTCTCCTTCCCTGACAACTATTATTTCCAATCAGTTTTTATTCAACCATATTCATATATAAATTAATATATATGGTTGTGTAGGCAGAAACCTAAGTTCCCAATATGGTGCTCAAATGTACTGTGAGGAAAAGGTCTATTCACTGCCAAAACCAAGCAATGTTCTGGGCTGCTAAACTATTTCCTTATGCTAGCCTGTCCCACCATAGATGGCATTTTGTGTTTTTACTGTCACTTTTAATAAGCCTATACTTTCACTATTATTACTTAGTATTTTCTAATCCATTGTTCAATACACCAAGAACTTGAGTATCATTTCATGGCACAACTCTGAATACCCTCTGTTATCATACTCGGCTAACCACCCAGGAAGTGATATAACCAAACTGATGATATGCCCACCATACATCTGACTACTCTTCCTTTTCCCTTGTCTGCCATATAACCTCAAAAAACATCTGGCTATGCTAAATGAAGACATAAAAATATGCAAGGATGAATTCCAAAACGCATCAAGAAAATCAGAAAATGATATGGAAAGAGAATTTGACAAAGGGATGGACCTCTGGAGAAACTCTCCAACACATATTTTCATTAAGACTCTAAACATTGACACCAAAGAGAAAGTCCTAAAAGCAGCTAGGGAAAATAGCACATCACATTTAAAGGGAACCCCATCAGAATTACTTCAGACATCTCAATGGAAACTCTGAAAGCCAGAAGGGCCTGGAATGGAACATTGAAAAATCTAAGAACCTATGGCTTCCAACTCAAGCTATTCTACCTAGCAAAAGAATCCCTAATAATAGTGACAGAAAAACCTTCCATGACAACCTCAGATATACAAATATATGAACACAAAACCAAACCTACAGAAAGTATTTCAGGAAATTCTCCACACAGAAGAATCTAATAATCAACCTCAAGTACTTATAAGAAGCAGATAATAATAATCAAACTCAGAGAAAGCACAAAAAATTCCAAGTCCATGAAAATACCAAGCCACATAAACCAACACAATAGGGCATGGATCAAACCAAACCTTGCAATCATTAGCCTAAATCTTAATAGCCTTAATTCACCCATCAAGAGAAATTAAACTCCTCAATCTGTTGTCTTCAAGCAACCAACCTCACCACTAAAGACAGACACCTCCTCAAGGTGGAAAATGATATTACAAGCAAATGGGAATAAGAATCAAGCAGGTGTAGCTATAGTAACATCAGATAAAGTAGACTTCAAATAAAAAATAATCAGAAAAGACAAAGAAAGCCACTTTCTACTTATCAAGGGAACAATCCAGCAAGAGGATATCACAATCCTAAATTTTTATGAACCAAACACAGGGGCACCTCAATTCATAAAACAACACCTACTTGACAATAAAACAGAAATAACCACGAACACCATCATAGTTGGGGACTTCAATAATCCATTATCAGCAATAGATAGATCATCCACACAGAAAACCAACATGAAAGTGAGAGAGCTCAATAACACCATAGAACTGTTAGATCTAATGGACATCTACAGAACATTCCACCCCAAACCCACAGCCTACACATTCTTTTCAGTAGTCCTTGGACCCTTCTCTAACATAGATCATATACTGGGCCACAAAGTCTGCCTCCACATACTTAGGAAGATTAACATAATTTCCTGCATGATATCAGATCACAATCCTATATTGCTAGAAATTAACAACAAAAAACCTACCAAGAACTAAATTGGCTCCTGGAAACTGAATAGCACACATTTAAACAATAAATAGGAAGTGGACAAAATAAAAATGGAATTGAAAAATTTCTAGAAATGAATGACAATAAGAACACATTGTACCAAAACTTACGGGACACAATGAAGGTAGTCCTCAGGGGAAAATTCATAGCACTTCATAACAAAAATGAATGATTCCAAATCAATAACCTAACCATTCACCTAAAGGCACTGGAAAACAATAAGAATCCAACCCCAAAACCTCCAGGCAGAAAGAAATAATTAAGATCAGAGCAGAAAATAATGAATTGGTAACTAAGAAAACAATTAAGAAAAGATGATGAAACAAAGAGCTGTGTCTTTGAAAAAATATACAAGATTGATAAACCCCTGGCTAATATGATCAAGCAAAAAAAAAGAGATGCTTCACATTAACAAAATTAGAAATGAAAAAGGAGAGACCACAACAGAAATAAGTGAAATTGGGAAAATCATTAGGACTTATTTCAAAAACCTCTATTTCACAAAACTGGATAATATGGAGGAAATGGATAAATTCCTGGACACATACAATCTGCCAAAGCTAAACTCAGAGCACCTAAACAATCCTATCATGCCCATAGAGATTGAAAAGGTAATCAAAAACCTCTCCAAAAAGAAGAGTCCAGGACCAGATGGCTTCTCAGCTGAATTCTATCAACCCTTCATGGAAGAGCTGAAACCAATCTTTTTCAAACTGTGCCACACAATAAGAGATTTGCTCAACTATCTTTATATCTGATTAATTCATAATAGCCAAGAGTTGGAATCAACCCAAATGTCTATCATTAGATGAAAGGATAAATAAGATGCGATATATTTACATGATGCACTTCTACACAGCAGTAATGAAAAACGACACAATAAAATTTGAAGAAAAATGGTATAACCTGGAACAGATAATTCTCAGAGAACTCACCCAATTGCAGAAAGATAATCACAGCATAGTCTCACTCATCTACAGCTCCTTACCTGAATCTACCCAAGGTGCTGACATACCTAGCAAGCATCTCGAGGACTGGATAATAGCGTGAGTGAGGAGGGAAGGAAGGACAAGAAAGGTGGTTGGAGACAAAACTGGATCCAAAAGGCAATGGTACCATAAAATTCTACATCCTAAAAGACAGAACAAATGGTTGAACCATCACCAGGCCTTCAGAGGAAACACCTGAATCACAAGGACCTGGAGAGGGTATGATAAAGACTGCCCTTAATCATCTCCTGTTTCTCTCTCTCTTTCCCTCTTCCTATTCTCTCTCTTCTCTGTATCTCTTTCATAATACTTATCATTTTCTTCTTTCTCTTCTTGGGCACTGACCTGTAACTCCCAGTACTGTCAAGCATGTGGTTATCATCCACAATGAGCTCTTGATCTGAGAGACCTACAAAGTTTCCCAAAAGAAGACATATTTCTGTCATAATACTTGATGACCCACCAAAGGTTAGTGGTAAGACCCTACTGCTGTAGACACCAAATGCTGTTACCATGTAACATGGAGTGACATGGCTGGAAGCTAGAAGACAGTCAGTCCCCGGACAGTTATATTGTCTAGTGCCAGAAGGTGCTACATGAGTGTCTGGGGAAAATGACTTAATATCTGTCCAAGCAATTCATGGTCTAATCTACTTAGCATCAAAGAACCTGACATGATGCTCATCCAAGTGCCATAGTGTCACACAGCCATGGAGGGAAACCAACTGCTCTTGATTTGGCTAACTGATCTGCTCAGTGGAACAGAACCCATAACTGGAGGTGGAAAACAAGTCAGAATCATATCCAAACATGAGCCTGCTCTCCATATCAAGCTCTCACCAATTGTGAGCTACAAGAGTGCTTACACCTATTAAATTCTCCCTAAAAAAATGGTGAAATAAATTTTCCTCCTCTATATACAATTATCTGTGATAAGTTTCTATTCAAATATGTTCTTAGATATATCTGCAAGAAGACAGTGAAGGAGTCACCTACATGGACTAGTTTTAGGGTTTACACAATAAGGCAAACTATGTCCTTTAAGTGAACTTTTAGGTAAACCATCCTAATTATTATCTTATATCTATGTATAAATGGGTGTTTGTATGATTAAAATCAGATGTGCCAGGAAGGAATGTTCACATAAGGAAATGGCTGTATAACCCAAATATGTCAATCAAACCAAAGCACCACCCAAACTGCCTTTAAGAACTGACCTCTCCTTTATGTGGACTGCTCAAACAGAAGTCCTGAGAAATATTCAGAACCCTTGGGTATCTTCTGCTTGAATGGTCTGCTGCTTCTCTTGGTAGTACATTGTAAATATTTACTATCATATTGCTCTTAGTGTAGTTTATTGCTGCTTTAATTTTGTATGTATTTTTAAAAATTCTTTGAATAATGTAGCGTGGTGGTTTGAATGTAAAATGTTCCCCATAGCCTCAAATGTTTGCAATCAATCTTCCTACTTAGAAACCTGTGGGTTGAACCTTTAGGAGATGGAGATGTGCTGGAGGAGGTATAGCCACTGGGGGGAAGGGAGTTGAGGCTTATTATTAGTGCTCAGAGCAGGCATTATTTTGCTGCTTCTGCTGCTCTTTCTCTCTATGCAGGGGAGGGGCGATAATGTACAAATATATGATAAATATATGAGGGCTAGAGAGATAGCTCAGTCGTTAAAGGTTTTTGGTTGCAAAGTCTGACAGCCTAGGTCCGGTTCCCTGATACCCACATAAAGCCAGATGCACAAAAGAGTAAGTTTATTACCGTGCTTTCTCCACCATGATGAAACTTCCCCTCAAAACCATAATGAATTCTTTCCCTCCATTAGCTGCTTTACAATGGATGTTTTATCCCAGTAAGACAAGGTAACTGCTACAGGTGTCAAGAAACACCTGGAAACACCTAGAGAGAAGAGAATCACCTAGAATTTTCATAAACCAGCTATCCTTGCAAATGCAGATGCAGGGATAATGAGAGAGAGCACCTCAAAGAAGATGAAAGGTAAGGATAGCAGACATCAAAAGTTGTCCTCTTACCTCGACATGTACATGTGGCATGTACATGCCTACACACACACACACACACACACACACACACACAAATATCTAGTTGAGTTACAAACACTTTACACATATGACATGTTAAAAACCTTGTTAGAAAGCATTTATAAGTTATTTTATAGGTATAATTAAAATGTAATTTAAAACATCTTACATACTTACTAATTAAACTTTCTTAGAATGTTATCTACTTTTAGTAATGATTACAGAGTCAAGTATAAAAATCAATAATTTAGTATTTTGTGATTTCTGTTAATTTGTCAGACTTTTAACAGAGTCAGGGGTCATTTAAATTTCCAAGTAAATTGAAATCCTTCAATTGCTACTTTACATCTCTAGCTAGGCCTGGCTGACCTGGAATTCACTAGGTAGTCTCAAGGTTGCCTCAAACTCATGGTGATCCTCCTACCTCTTCCTCCCAAATGCTGGGATTATAAAAGTGTGCCACCATGACTAACTTTAAAAACTAATTTCTAATTCAAAAGTAAAAACTATATAACTAGAGGGGATATAAAGCACCACTCTTAGCTGAAGTGGACGAAGAAATAGTGTATTATTGAGCCAAATATGAGTTAATTCTACTGTAGAAGACATTTCATAATGTTTTTTAATGAAAACTAGCTATAATCCATGACATTTTCAATACATTAGTGAGAACTCCATGTAGAACAATAGTACAAAGAGAAGTCTATTATATTTCAGAAATATAAGAAGTGAGATAAATGTTGTTAGAGGAATGTTGAAGTTGGTTTCTTGGGGGTCTCAAATGCTATCTGATATCATTTGTAGTTTTTTCATTTATGGAAGCTACTATTATGTGAAATTAGTAGATTCTAAAGATTCTTTTTTTTAACTAAGCTAGAACAGAAGCAGAGTTAGGAAATGAATGGGTCTTAAGAAGACAAAAGAGTGCCTAAAATGATTTGACTGTGGATCTGTAGCATTTTAACTACTCAATCACAAAATTCTACTCAATCAGACTTATAGAATTTTTAGCATAGATTTTCCCTCCTGAGAATTTCATTTAATAGTTCTCAATGTTGATACAGCTAACACTCTATGCATATAGAAATCTCATGTTGTTATACATCCTATAGCACCATAAAATGAGGCAGGAGAGTAATTTCAAAGAGAGAGACATGGTTAGCAAAGCATTTAAGGAAAAACTCCTTGGACCATGAGAATATTATTAGTCACCATGATCCAGTGTTGATTTTTTTTCACCCTCTGTATTTGACATGACATTTAAATGAGCATATAATAGTTGGATATACTTAAAATAATCAGTAGGTCTTAAATATGTGAAGAGAAACAAACATTTTAACTAACCAAAAAATTCTGTGTATGTATCATCATATTCCTCAGTGGGCTTAACTATAGGCTTCCTCATGTGTGTACAGTTATTTATAGTTTGTTTCATGTTTGCATAGAGTATTATAAATAATTTACTATGTTTTAATTCTCCTTTTTTCTTTATCTTGTTTTATTTTATAGTTATAAATTCCCATGGAGTTTCCAGTTCTACTTTTAGGAAAGATTCATCTTAAATATCTAAAGATTTATAATTGTTTATTACTAATAAGTTAATTTGTTCTACTCTTGTTATTTCTCAGATTCTAGCTTGGGGAAATGAATTGAAGAAGAAATCAGATAGAAATATAGTCTTATTTTAAATATATATTTAATAGTACTATCCTTTCCAAAGGTACCAATAATATAAGTGAATGAAGTAGAAACAAGAATACAGAATTATGAGATATCATGATTTCATGGACATTGTGAGCATAACAAACCATTATTCTTTATTGTATAATCAGAAAAAGGGCTACAATAAGAGCCATTTTGTAATATTTATCATTTACTTGAAAAGTCTGTGAATTCTTTATGATTCTTCTAATTCTAGCTAAGTATACTATGGAACACTTCAAAGACATTACAACAGAAAACAGGAGCTTCTATGGTATAGTCACATAGGTTACAACTTTTAGCTTTTAAAAAATAATATTTTATTTGTATCATTTTAAAACAGCAACCCTCTATTAAGTATTCCTTTCAGTACTATTCTTAGCAGATAAATCCAGTCCTAAAATTCCTAGCCCAACCGCATAATTCAGAAACATAAGATATTTTTGAGAAAAATGACACTGTAAAATTTAAAGAAAAGTGGTTGAACTTGGAACAGATAATGCTCAACAAACTCACACAAACACAGTAAGACAATTGTTGCATGACCTCACTCATCTCTGGCTCCTAGCGTGGATCTGCCCGAGATGCTGACATACCTAATAGGCATTTCAAGGATGGGAAAATAGGGAGGTGGGGTGGGATAGGATGGTAAGGGTGGAGGAGGACACAAAACTGGACCCAAATGGAATTGGTATCATAAAACCCTATATCCTGAAAGACATACTAAAAGTTTGAACCTTCATCAGGTCCTTAGAGGGAACATCTGAATCAAAGGGCCCTGGAGAGGGCATGATGCAGACTAACCTTAATCTCCTCTTCTCCTTCTCCTCCTCCTCCTCCTCCTCCTCCTCCTCCTTCTTCTTCTCTCTCTCTCTGTATCTCTCTCTCTCTCTCTCTGTCTCTCTCTTTATATTACCTATGCTTTTCTTCTTTCTTTTCTTGTGGTACTGGCCTGTAACTCCCAATATCAGGATGCAGTTAACATCTACAATGAGCTGTTAATCAGAGAAACCTACAAGATTTTCCAAAAGAGACAGACTTCTGTCAGAGCACTTGATTGCCCACCAAGGGTCAATGGTCAGACCTTACTGCCAAAGGCACCATATGATGTTGGTACGGAACATAGGGATACATGACTAGAATCCAGAAGACAGTCAGTCCCCAGACAGTTAGCTTGTGTAGTGCCAGGAGGTACTACATGAGTGACTGTGGGAAAATGGCCAACATCTGTCTGAGCAACTCGTGTTCTGAGTTACTCATCAGCAAACAACCTGATGTGATGCTCACCCAAGTGCTATTATGGCACACAGCCATGTTGAGTAGCCAACTGCTTTTGCATAGGCTAACAGATCTGCTCACTGAAACAGAACCAATACCTGGAACTGGGAAACAAGGCAGAATTATAACCAAAAAATGAGTTCACTCTTCAATATCAAGCTCCTACCAATCTTGGGCTATAAAGGGCCTATTGTGTCTAATCATGTTAAATAATCATGATCAAATAGCACAAAATACATTTCCCATATTAATGTTTTTATAGGTTGTTGATAGAACATTTGAATTCCCTAAGGATAAATATATGAAAAAATAAAGTCAAAGACCATGATCCAAAACATTTGTTGAACTCTGAAAGCAAAAAAGATTTATATTGTCATTGATTACATTTAAATGAACTGCAATGCAGATTAAAGGATACAAAGACATCAGCCACAGGAGGTATCAATAGTAGTGCAAAAGCACTAATTAACATTGGATTCATACACACACATGCACACACACACACATACACACACACACACACACACATATGTAATCTTTGCATATTATTTTATTTTAGAGTGTAACATGTAAGTGTGTCAGCAGCCAGGCAGACTAAACATTCATTTACTCATGTAACTTTCATGCATTAAGAAATATGCCTGGATAATGGGAATAAAATATGAATTGATATGACCTACTATTACTAAAAAATAGTGCAGAAGTATTCAAATATTCATTTCATTAGGTATGAAAGCTACTGCTACACATAACTATAAAGGATTGGGAAAATATATGAAGAGTGATTCTTTTCTACAGTGAGAACTAGATGAAAATAATTTTAATTTATATGAAATATATTGCAACAAATGATACTAGCTTTTAACTATATGAATTTTTCATGAGTTCTAAAGGTAAAGGGAATATAGAGATTTAGTACTTCTGATGAAAGAACATAAACAATCAAATGTTACATTGTAGTACATTAACATGTACAATTAGTACTTAATATTTGAAATGATAGAATATAAAGTTCCTTGATATCAATGGCAATATTCCTACACCAATGAAAAGGTTAGGAAAACTTCTGTAAAAATACTAGCTGGTCATGGTGGTGCATGTCTTTAATACCAACTCTTGGGAGGCAGATGTAGGAGGACCACCATGAGTTCAAGGCCACTCTGATATTCCAATGTGAATTCCAGGTCAGTCTAGATAAAGTGAAACCCTACCTCTAAAAACCAAATGGGAAAACAAGGTTATTACCAGGAATGAAAAAAATAACAAGAAAAGAAATGTAGGGTTGTTTTATTAAATTATTTTCTATCATGTTTAGTTATTTACTCTATATATTGTGGAAAATTTGTAATTCCTTAGTAATTATAAGTGAGGTAATCCCATGGGATTATCTAGCATATGCATGGAAAAAGTTTAAGTGATTAATTAAGCAAGGGTATGAGAAGTAGGATAGGGAGGCAAGACCAGAGATACAAGATCATTACAGACTGAGTCATGCTTTATGGAATGTTATACACTTTAGGATAGTGGGACATGTGGGTAGAAAGAGGCATTTGCATCAGACACAAAATGAATCATAAAATCTGTATGCACCAAACACAGGGGCACCACAGTTCATAAAACAAAACCTACTTGACAATAAAACAGAAATAACCACCAACACCATCATAGCTGGGGACTTTAACACACCATTATCAGTAATAGACAGATCATCCAAACAGAAGCTCAACAGGGAAGTAAGAGAGCTCAACAAAACCATAGAGCACTTAGACCTAACAGACATCTACAGAACTTTCCATCCCAAATCCACAGACTACACATTCTTCTCAGCAGCCTGTGGAACATACTCTAAAATAGACCATATAATGGGTCACAAAGACAACCTCCACATATTTAGGAAAATCAACATGATATCAGATCATAATGCTATATTCCTAGAAAACAACAACAACAACAAAAAAAACCAACAAGAACCCCAACGGCAACTGGAAACTGAATAGTGCACTTTTAAACAATAAATGGATAGTGGATGAAATAAAAAATGAAATTGCAAAATTCCTGGAATTGAATGACAATGAGAACACATCATACCAAAACTTATGGGACACAATGAAGGCAGTCCTCAGGGGAAAATTCATAGCACTCAATGCCTTCATAAAAAAGACAAAAAGATCCCAAATCAATAGCCTAACCATCCACCTAAAGGCATTGGAAAAACAAGAAAAATCCAACCCAAAGAGCTCCAGAAGGAAAGAAATAATTAAAATCAGTGCAGAAATTAATGAATTTGAAACCAAGGAAACAATTAAGGCAATTGACAAAACAAAGAGCTGGTGCTTTGAAAAAATAAACAAGATTGACAAATCTCTGGCCAATTTGATCAAGCAAAAAAAAGGAGAGGCTCCAAATTAACAAAATTCAAAATGAAAAAGGAGAGATCACAACAGACATGAGTGAAATCGGCAGAATTATCAGGACTTATTTCAAAAAACTCTACTCCACAAAACTGGAAAATGTGGAGGAGATGGATAAATTCCTAGATGCATATCATCTACCAAAGCTAAACTCAGAGCAGCTTAATCACCTCAATGAACCCATCACACTCACAGAGATTGAAAAGGTAATAAAAACCTCCCAAAAAAGAAGAGTCCAGGACCAGATGGATTCCCAGCCAAATTTTATCAAACCTGCATGGAAGAACTCAAACAAATCTTTCTAAAACTGTGCCACACAATTGAACAACAGGGAAAGCTACCCAACTCCTTCTATGAAGCTAGTATCACCCTAATCCCAAAACCAGACAGAGATTCCACAAGAAAAGAAAACTACCTAATGAACATAGATGCAAAGATCCTCAACAAAATACTCGCAAACCAAATCCAAAAACACATCAAAAGCATTATCCACCTTGACCAAGAGGGATTTATCCCAGGAACACAAGGGTGGTTCAACATATAAAAATCTGTCAATGTAATACACCACATAAACAAGATTAAACATAAAAACTACATGATCATTTTGATAGATGCAGAAAAGGCCTTTGACAAGATACAACATCACTTCATCATCAAAACATTGGAGAGAATCGGCATGGCCAGTTCACATCTTAACATAATAAAGGCAATATACAAAGCTCCAAAGGCCCAAATAATACTTAATGGAGAGAGACTGGAGGAATTCCCATTGATCTCAGGAATAAGACTGGGATGTCCTCTCTCACTTCTGCTTTTCAATATAGTTCTGGAAGTCCTAGCCCAAGCAATAAGGCAGGAGAAGGAAATAAAAGGGATACAATTTGGATAGGAAGAAGTTAAGTTAAAGAGATACAAATGGCAAACACACACTTAAGAAAATGTTCATCATCCCTAATCATCAGAGAAATGCAAATTAAAACAACTATGAGATTCCACCTTACCCCAATAAGGATAGCCAACATCAAAAACTCAAATGAAATAAACGCTGGCGAGGATGTAGAAAAGCAGGGACACTCATTCACTGTTGGTGGGAATTGAGGATGGTACAACCACTTTGGAAAGCAATATGAAGACTCCTGAAAAAGCTAACTATAGAAATACCAACAGACCCAGTTATACCCTTACTGGGCATCTACTCCAAAACCTTCAAACCAAAGGCCAGAGAGATTTGCTCAACCATGTTTGTAGCAGCTCAATTCGTAATAGCTAAAAGCTGGAATCAACCCAGATGTCCATCATTAGACGAATGGATAACAAAGATGTGGTATATCTACACAATGGAATTTTATACAGCAGTAAGAAAAAACGACATAAATAAATTTGAGGAAAAATGGTTGAACCTGGAACAGATCATTCTCAGCGAACTTACCCAATCACAGAAAAAAAAAAAAAAAAAAATTGACACATAGTCTCACTCATCTACAACACCTAACCTGAATCTACCCAAGATACCTTACATACCCAGCAAGCACCTCATGGACTAGACAATAGGATGGATGGGAGGGTGGGGAGGGCACCGAAGGGAGGGTGGAAAACCGTAATCTGGACCTAAATGGCAATGGTACTATAAAATTCTACTTCCTAAAAGACAGACCAAATGGCCGAACCTTCACTAGACCCTTACAGGAAACACCTGAACCACAAGACACTGGAGAGGGTAGGATCAAGACTAACCAAAATCTCCTACATCTTCCCTCCCTCCCTCTCCCCCTCTCCCCTCTATCTCTCTCCTCTCTAAATCTTGTATATTAGTTATGTTCTTCCTCAATTTCTTAGTGGACACTGACCTGTAACCCCCACTTCATGCTTGGGCCTACCATCCACAATGAGCTTTTGATCAGAGAAACCTACAAGGTTTCCCAAAACAATGAGACTTCTGTCAGAGTACTTGATGACCCACCAAAGGCCAGTGATAAGACCCTATTGCTGAAGACTCCTTACGCAGCTGACACGTAAAATGGAATGACATGGCTGGAAGCCAGGAGAGAGTCAGTCCCCAGACAGTCAGTGTGTCTAGTGCCAGAAGGTGCTACATAGGCGACTGGGGGATATGACCAAGATTTGTCCAAGCAACTCATTGTTAAACCTAATTAGCAACAAATAACATGATGTGATGCCCACGCAAGTGCAATAGTGGTACACAGCCATGGTGAGGAACCAGTTGCTCTTGATTTGGCTAACTGATCCACTCAGTGGTACTAGACCCATTGCTGGAACTGGGAAACAAGTCAGAACCATACCCAAACACAAGCCCACTCTACAATATCAAGCTACCATCAATCACGGGGTATTAGTGGGCCTACACCTATCAAACTGTCTATCAAAAAAGTAAGTGTTATCTCAATTTTCTGGGTGCTAACTTACTTTCCGTTGGAGAATCTGCTTCTCTTTTCCAGATAGATGCAGACCCTAAGAAGAGAGTTGCCCCAACATACCTCAAAAGGGGCCCAACTGAAACTAAGGACAACTGGCGAAACAAGCAAGGGTGATGTTTTTTGAACCGGATACCAGCACAAAGGGGAAGGAGACCAACGCAGAGAAAAATCAACTCCTACCAAATCAGAGAGCCAGAGCCTCCAAGGCCCCCAACACCTCAGCACTGAAGTAGACCAAAAATGAACCCAACATGGCTCAGGGAAATTTTGCAGAAGATGGGGCGGAAAGAATGTCAGAGTCACATGTTGGGTCATGATTTGCAGAGACATTTATCATACCAATAACTGGGGGCTAACTCCACAATGCATGATCCATTTACATCAACAACGAGGGTCCAATGGGAGGGGGTAGATCACAGATAAGCCTAAACAATGGTACCAAACTGGCTGTATTTACTGAAACAAAAACTAATAAATTAAATTAAAAAACAATTCAGGCACAAATAAAAATTATTGGAAGTTAGACCCAGTAAGCAAGTATATTATCTGCCTATTTATGCTATGAGAGACTAGAGCTTACTGTCACGTGGGGACTATGGAAAATAAGCCTCGAAGACACACCTCAAAATTATCCGATCTGAGAGACAAAGGAGCCAGTACTTGCTGTAGGTCATAAGTTGAGGGCTACTCCAGGGCCATTCAATAACCAGCACTTTCCATCTATTTTGCTTGGTGGCCAAGAAAGTCCTCAGGCAGGGAATATGCTGTGCCGTGTACCTGAAATAGCCAGGCCGGGGATGAGCCAAGTGCCCATAAAATCGGCTATGCCTGGGCCTGGGGAGATGGCTCAGAGGTTAACGCACTTGCTTGCAAAGCATGCTGGCCTAGGTTCAATTCTCTGAAATCCACATAAAGCAAGTTGCACAAAGTAGCACATGGAAGAGTTTGTTTGAAGTAGCAAGAGGCCTTGGCATGCCCATTTCTCTCTCTCTCTGCCTCAATAAGTAAATATACTTAAAAAAAAATAAAGAGAATTTGCTACACCATGGATCGAAAGCACACTGTGGTCCAGACATTGAGCACCTGTGATTTCATTTAATCCTCATGAATATCCAGGATGAATCTTGGTTGCTGCCCTCTCCCCAGACCTACCACTCTGAGTTGAGACTGGTTTAACTGAGTGAAGTTCTTACCTGAGGGGCAAAATCTAAGGGGGACTCTGGTAGTTTGAATGCATGTCCCCCATAGACTCAGATGTTTAATTAAAATTGAGTTCCAGCTTCAACCACTAGGAGGCAGACTCCTGCGACAGGGGCGGGTTACTAGGGAAGGGTGGGAATTCCAGCCTCCAGGCCTGCAGAAAGGCTTTGAGTTCTGGCTGTGCTTGCTTGTGGTGCAGGCTGTTTGGTGATGGTTCTCTGCTTGGTTTTTGAATGGCAGCCAGCTTCTCCCACCAACTGATGGAACTTTGCCTGGATCTGGATCTTGAAATAAATCCCTACCTCCCTAAAAAAAATTAAAAAAATAAAAACCATTCTCATATGTGACCAGAAATTTGATTGGCAATATTTAACATATACATAATTTTGATGTGTCATTACTGGTTTAAAGATTATTTTCAAAATTTTTATTGAATATATATATTCAAATATATATATATATATATATATATATATATATATATATATATATATACATATACATACACACACACACATACATACACACACACACACATACATACACACATACATACATATATACACATACATTTTACCTAGTGGGGTTTCACTAATAAAATTTCTGGCCTAGGGATATGGCTCAGCTGTTAAAAGTATTTGCTTGCAAAACTTGCCACCCTAGGTTCAATTCTCCAGTACCCATGTAAATCCAGATGTACAAGTAACACATGCATTTGGAATTCTTTTGCCAAGGTCAGCTGTTTTGTCCCAGCAAAAAAAGTTAAATGGGACTGGAGTGATGGCTAAGCAGCTAGGTTGCTTGCCTACGAATTCAGAGGAACCCAGGAACAATTCCCCAATATACACACACAGTGTTACAGAATGCTTTTTTGAGGAGGCTGTCTTCTTTTCAAAATTATATTTTTGTAAAAAAATTTCAGCTGGCCATGTATGTATGGTTTGGTTCTGGTTCTTATATCCCACTGATATGCATGTCTGCCTTTTTACAAATAGCATGCTGTTTTTGTTACTGTGGCTCTATTAGTGTAATTTTAAAATTTTTATTTATTTATTTGCAAGCAGAGAGAGGGTGTGGGGAGAGACAGACAGAGAGAAAATGGGAACTCCAGGGTCTCTCACCATTGCAAATGAACTCCAGATGCACGTGCCCCTTGTGCATCTGGTTTACGTGGGTCCTGGGCAATTGAACCTAGGTCCTTTGGTTTCTCAGGCAAGTGCCTTAACCACTAAGCCATCTCTCCAGCCCCTATAAGTGTAATGTTTGATCAGGGATAATGATACTTCTATGTGTCTAGTTTGAATTAGATGTCTGTCATAAACTCATGTGTTTTGAATGGTTGGTTCCTGGCTGATGGAAATCTTGGCAATGAAGCCTTGCTGGAGAATATGTGTGGTTGGAAGTGGGATTAGGTGTGTTATAGTCAGCTCTCTTTGATAGAGTTTGGTCCACTATTTTTTCTTGTTTGCATCTGCTTGCTGTGTCATAGGTGACATCAGGCCTCTGTCCATGTCATTATTTTTTTTCCCTGCCATCAGACCATAATGAAAAAAAAAAAGAAAAAAAGTACTTTCTTCCCATAATCTGCTTTTGATCAGATGTTTTGTCCCAATAATGAGAAAGTAACTATAATGCTTGAGTGGTGCTCTTTCTAGTTAGAATTTTTTTTTTTTCTATTTGTGGTCTTTTGTAATTAAAACATGGAATTGGGTTTTTCTCTCTCTCTCTTTTTTTTTTCTAGTTCTGAGAAAAATATCATTGGAATGTTGGTAAGTACTGCAATGAATCTTTAGATACTTTCAGTAATATAGCCATTTCCACAATATTGATTTTGCCAATGCAGGAGCATGGAATGTTTCTCCAATTTAGTGGTGTCTTCTTTGATTTCTCTTTTTATTTTTTTTTAAATTTTCTTTGTAGAATTCTTTTCAAACTCCTGGTATGGTGTTTTGAATGTAAAATGCCTCCTGTAGATCAAGTATTTAAATACTGAATCATCACTTGTTGCACTTTTGTGAGAGGTTGTGGTGCCCTTATGAGGTAGAGCCTTGCTAGAAAAAGTCTATCACTGGAATGGGTGGGGATGGCAGGCAATAAAATATTACAGACCAACCATGCTGGTGCCTTCTATTTTTCTTATTTTGATATGAAGATGTGAAACAGTCTGTCTGCTCCTGCCATACTTTCCCTATTACAATTGCCTTATCCTTGAAATGTAAAACCCCAAGTGATCTTATTTAGTTCTTTAACTGGCCTCTGGTCTGGTATTTTGTCCTAGAAATGAGACAGAAACTATCACCAAAAAATGGCACTAAGAGGTCAGCTGGTTGCTGAAGTCAGCCTTACCTAGTTCTTAGTCTTTTGAAACTGATTAGCATGAGGAATATGGAAGAATTTGGAACTTTTTACTAGAAAAGCCTTAAAATACTGTAAACAAAACTTAATGGACCATTATGGTGAGTACTTGGCAGATCAGAAGGCATTCTTCCCATGCCCTGAGAACTTGAACAATACTGAAAAAAATAAATGGGCTGATGTGTTTGGCAGAAGAAATTTCAAAACAGAAAACTGTAGTGTATGGTTTGGTTTATTTTTGTTGTTTTTTGTTAGATATAAAATGAAAATGAATAAAATACAGATAAGAAATACTATAAAAATATAAACTTTCACACAGAAAGAAATGTGAATAAATCTCAGGTATCAGACCCAGGAACTGAAGCTTTCATTGTTAGAGAGATGACCACCATTGAGGATGAACTATCTAATGTTAAGTTAGGATAGAATGGAGTCACCAAGGATAGCAGGAGGGCAACAGAGACACAAGGAACTGTATCTTCCATATTCCTCAAGGAACCACCCAGCCATCATCCCTTACTTACCCAACAAAGCCCCAGGTCTAGGTGTCCTGCCTCCTCCTCTCTCAGGACAGCAGGTTACTGTTCTGGTGTCACACCCTGACTATCTTAGATCTCCCCTAAAGAAATCTTTTCTTTACTTTCCGCTTCCTCACCTTCCCCCATCTGAAGAGCTCTATACAGCCTACTATCTGTAATCCCAAGTTGACTGCTGTACTCACGAGAGTCAGTCCTTGTAGCTTGTGTTTTTCCCAAATAAAAGCTTCCATCTTTGCCTCAGAGTGGTCTCCATGGTCTTGGTCATTCCTGACCCTTACATCTGGTGCTCATGACTTGGAGGAGGTTTCTAGTTGCCCTCTTAGGTGTCCAACCTTCTTTCCTCTGAACAGACCATCAAGGTCGACTTCCATTCCACCCTCTGAGGGCCTCAGACCTTCTCTGTCTGATACAGACTCTCACACCCACCACAATTAGGTTTCACTGTTCTTCCAATCTCCTCCCTCTTTCTCAGGAAGTATGCCTCTCAGGTTGACCTGCATGGGTTTCATCCCTCCCTGTGGAAGCTGGGCTGGCACACCAGGCTACACCCCTTGGCTGATAGGTCCCAACCCCAGATCTTGAGAACGATGCACTCTCGAAACCTAAGGTCTCTTGCTCTCTGGTCTACCATATCCTAAGGGGAGCCTTTGGTTCATTTGTACCATCTCATGACACTCTGTCTCCCTCCCTCCTCTCCCTCTCTCTCCTGAGCTCTCATCTTTCACTGCCAGCCACTTGCATCTTCCAGAGTCAGCAGCTTTCACCATCGGGAGCACAGCCACCCTCTTCACCCACTAACAGGCTAAAAAGCCCAAAGTTGCAACCTGTAGGGCCTCTGCCCATGTGGGAGGTGCAGGCTCCATTCACCCTAACAGGCCAAGGGGTCATACTGGTGTTCCGTGTAAACCCATTTAGGCTCTGGTTTATTTTTCTCTCACCCTTGTTTTGCTCTTTCCCTGTCTCCTTAAGAACTTAAAGCCTCTAAGACTCTTGGATGACATCTTATCTTTCTGTACAACTCTGCTTGGCCATATCCATAAGCTGGAGAATGGGTCCAAATGGCCTGAGAATGATACTTTTGATTTACAAATTCTCACTGATTAAAAAAAAAAAATCCGGGCTGGAGAGATGGCTTAGTGGTTAAGCACTTGCCTGTGAAGCCTAAGGACCCCGGTTCGAGGCTCGGTTCCCCAGGTCCCACGTTAGCCAGATGCACAAGGGGGCGCACGCCTCTGGAGTTCGTTTGCAGAGGCTGGAAGCCCTGGCACGCCCATTCTCTCTCTCTCCGTCTGTCTTTCTCTCTGTGTCTGTCACTCTCAAATAAATAAATTAATTAATTAAAAAAAAATCCTTCTGCAAACTTACAGGCAAATGGTCCAAAATACCCTATTTTTTCCTGTGCATGCATGGCCTTCTCTCTGTTCTACCTGCTTTTCTCACCAGGTCCTTCTAGCCACCTTGTCCCAATAGCTTCTCTGACTCCAGCAGCTCCCTCAGCCTCTCCTGACACCCTGCCTAGTATCAAGATTTGATTTTAGTCTCTGGAGTTGTAAATAAAATAGGAATTTAAAATGGGAAAACATATCTTCTGAATAAATGAATGAATGAATGTGTGAAGGGGAAATAGTTGTCTAGAGTCTGTATGAGAAGTGGACTTGAAGTGAATGCATGTGTATGGGTATGTGCCTGGCTCCCAGCCCTAAGGCAACTGAATGATTTCTGTTCTGAGCAGTGTTATTTCATTATGGGGATATTTTCCACCAAGCCCACTGTACTAGATGGCATAGCAAATTGTTATTGTTGAGTATCCTCCAGAAGGAACAGTAAAAGTAATTAAGATCATAGAAAAAAATACAAGATTCTCCTAAAGAGTTGTAAAATGGCAGGATTGAAAAGCAGCCTTGTAGCCCTGAGAGAAAACCAACCCCCCCCCTGGAATTTGGGGGGGGCTCTTTCTTTGCTTCCCTGCCTTGCAGAGCCAGGGGTCTTCAAGCACAGGGACTCTCAGGATCCTGGCCCCAACACAATGATAGAAAAATGTCAAGTTGCTATAAACAGATGGGAACTTCTTATAAAATATTTGTAACTATTTTAGGTTTACTTTTGCTTTCTGTGCTTCTATGGAACTACTAACAGACAGCAGCCTCAAGATTCATGCTTAACTTTTCAAGTACTCAATACTGAATTTGTAAAATAAATTCTAACATTTCTAATAATGTTCAGGCCTGCTTTCACTTTTTAAAAATGTGTTTCATGAAAGTTATACGAAACAAAGTTTCAAAATCTCTCTCTCTCTCTCTCTCTCTCTCTCTATCTCTCTCTCTCTCTCTCTCTATATATATATATATATATATGTAACTATCATAAGTCAAATCTTATCTACTCTTTCTTTAAAAAAGTTATTTCAAAAGGCTTTTTGAGAAAAAAATGGTCATATTAAAAGTGGTTTAGTAAAGACAATACAAGTTTTGTTGGTAGATATGAGATGAACTGAGTAAAGAAGATAAACTGGAGAGAAAACTTTAAATGTTGGTTGTTAAATGTTTGACGAAAATGATTGTTACAGAGTAGTTACATAGATTGTAAAGTCAAAGTATATAGATGAAGGTATGAGTAAAGTATGTAGATGAAGCTATGAGTAAGCTTATACAGAAGGTTAAAGACAAAGTACTTAATCAGATTACAGGCTTCTTGAGATATAAAATAACTATTAGCCTATGGCTCACATCAGACTAACAAAGTATGGCCCTGGCTGGTAGCAGCTCGCTATGGTATTCAGGTTGTAAACTTAACTTTGACTCACTGATGTTAATCTGCTTATAATAATGGTTATGAGAGACTGAATTTAGAGTACCCAACCAAGTTAACTAGGTTCCTCTACTTGTCAATCTTTTAACTAAATTTTAAGGTTAAAATTGACTAATTAATATTTAATTCTCTCCTAAGGTTATTATATCTAAAACCCTGCCTCAAAAAAAAAAAATCTCACAGGCAAATTAATTTTACTCTTCCGATTTTATAAGGTAAGTAGAACACATTTGAAACATTAAATAGTATTTATCTGTGATACACTTGAAAATAATTTAGTTCATGGTGACTAGTAAAATAAAATTCTACACAAAGTTATGCTGTGATTTAAGATGTAATTTCTCAATTCTTCCAATCCCTCTTAATACGTTAGTTTTAACTTGGGTCATTATTAAACAAGTTTAACAAAGTACCACATACAGAATTAAGGAGATGATTAAAGTTTGGCTAGTTACAGATTGTGTTATAAAATGTTGTGTATATATGGAATTCAATATAGTTCTATAAAATTGATTTGGAAGAGATTAAAATATTTCTTTTTGACTCAGAAATTAAAGGTGCTTATTTGCAAAGCTAGATGCACCCAGTGGAACATACATTTGGAAAATTGTTTACAATGGCAAGTGGCTCAGATATGCCCATCCTCTCTCTCTCTCTCCCTCTCTCTCTCTCTCTCTGTCTCTCTCTCTCTCTGTTGCAATCAAATAAAAAAAAAATTAAAGTAGCATTGTGATTTTGTTCCTAGGAAAATTAAAAGGCTGTCTTAGGAAAATATACTGCATACAAACAGTGTTAATATAGTTTGTCTAAGCTTCATGTAACCATGCTAAATATTTCTTTAGTTAAGAATTAAAATTGTTCAATGTTAAAAGGTAATTATTTAAGAAACTACTTTGTCATATTGTCTCTAATGTAACTCAACAATGACCAAGTTTTATTTAATTCTTGAGCTATGTATAATCTTTCTTAGACAAGATTTTACTAAATTAATTGTCTCATTTCTGATATCTTAAGTTCATAGAGTTTATAGAGATATTGATACTTAAACCATGTTTTCTGCTGGTACTTGCATTGATATACAGATTAGCCAAAGTTGTTTTCAAACAGATGCTAAGTTGCTATACTGTCTTGTCTTTTTCCTGGCATACAATTTCTAGATTAAATCAATTGCCTTAAAGTTACTGATAAAATAATTGACAAAATATTGTTTACAGCGCTACTAAAATGTTCTGCTATACTTATAACCAACAGATACTTAAAAGATAGAATGTCTATACTTTCTGTGTCCCAGATATAGCTTACAATGTCACCTGACAACTAAACTTAAATATGAATCAAAATGATTTTAAACTATTGTGTCATTCTCTAACTAAATCTACTTTGCTAACCAGATATGTTCTATACCCCTTTTACTAATCTGTTTTGCCAATTAGATATGTCCAGTCTCTCTGTGTGAGTAATAACCACATTTAGAAGCCAAAATAAGTTGTAAATATTGTAGTTAAAAGGATAACCAATATTTTGGCTCCTGCTCCCAGGTAAGAAGTCCATAGGAAATGATGGGACATTTGAACTTATAGTCTCTGGTAGTTACCTATCTTCTTAATCAGAGAGGATGTGGAGACTCATAAAGGAAGAAATGAAGTCAGTGTGTCTGCAACAGGAGAGTCACATTGGAGGAAAATCAGTCCTCCAGTCTTCCCAACGAGGGAGGGCCATTTAGTCAGCATTCGCAGAAGACAATGCTGAGAGTCACAGAACTCCTCACAGGTCCCTAAAAGTCTCCTACAGTGCCATTATTGACCTCCCAAAATATACAGTTAATTCTTGCAGCCTACATGGTCTTAAATTTAAGTTCTCTTGTTTTCCTATGCTTCCCTTGATCCTAAAATACCCTCTGCTTCCTCTTGCCCCAATCCCTCTACCTCTTGCCTCTGAATCTTCATTTTCCATTTGTACCTGGAATTTTGGAAAGAGTATCAAGCTCCTTTATTCTCCCTTCTGTCTTCTCATGGGGTGTACACAGCCCATCTCTCTCACCTTCTCTGTAATAGGTGTCTGCCAGTGACTGCCCTGAAGCCAGCTGAATACAGGGATCGTATGAGAAGACTCTGCTTCACTCATGACCAAATCATAACAACATGCTACACTCTGCCTCCTCTAGCCACCATGAAACTGCTGCCTTTTCTTCTTCCCTGAAGAGAGACCAATTGCCTGCATCATCTAGCCTCTCCCATGAGAATTTATGGCCAGCAAGAAAAAATAAATCATCTCTTATCATTAACAAAAGGCTGGAGTCACCAAGGACAACAAGAGGATGACAGACATAAAAAAGTGGGTCATCCACATTCCTCAAGGATCCACCCAGCCATCATCCCTTCCTTGCCTAACAATGCCCCAAGTCTAGGTTTCCTGCCTCCTTATCTCTCAGGGTACCAGGTTACTGTTCTAGTGTCACACCCTGGATATCTTAGATGTCCCCTAAAGAACCTTTAAAAAAAAAAAAAACTTCTTTCTTTATCTTACCCCAAATGAAGAGCTCTATAGAACCCATTATCTGTAATCCCAAATTGACTCCTCTGCACTTGAGAGTCAGTCCTGGCAGCTCATGGTTTTCTATCTTTGCTTCAGGTGTTATCTGTGGTCTTGGTCACTCTTGAACTTGACATCTGGTGCTCATGACTCAGAGGAGGCTTCCAGTTGCCCTCTTGGGTGGCCAGACCTCCTTTCCCCTGACTGGGCCACTGAGCTTCCATTTGACTTTCTGAAGTCCTTGGACCATCTCTGTCTGATAAAGTCTCTCACACCCACCATGATTCAGCCTGACTGTTCTTCCCATCTCCTCCCTCCTTCTCAGTAAGTATCCCTTTTGGGTTGGACTGCACTGGGGCTTCTCCCCTCCTTGTGGAAGCTGTCCGACATTTGAGGTGACGGCCATCAACCCTTAGTCCCCAATCCCATGTCTTGGAAAAGACACACTCTTGAAACCTTGGGTCTACTGCTCTCTGGTCTACTGTGCCCTAAGGGGTGCCTTGTAGTTCAGTTGCTCTATCTCTGGACACTCCCCCTCCCTCCCTCCTCTCCTTGTTCCTCCTGAGCTCTCATCTTCCACTGCCAGATGCTTTCATCTTCAAGTACCAGCTGTTTTTGCTAGTGGGAGCACAGTCACTCTCCTTGCCTACTAACAGGCTAAAAAGCCAACAGTTGTGACCTCTATGGCCTCTGCCCACTTGGGAGGTGTAGGCCCCATTCATCCTAATAGACTAACAGGTCATATTGCTGTTCTGTGTAAACCCAGCTTAAACTCTGGTTTATTTTTCTCACATGCTTGTTTTGCTCTTTCCCTGTCTCCTTAAGAATAATGTTGGCTATAGGTTTATAACATATATATATATATATATATATATATATATATATATATATATATCTCCTTTATTATTTTGAATTTTTTTTCCAAATAGTCCTAATTTCTCTAGAGTTTTCATCATGAAACCATGTTGAACTTTGTCAAATGCCTACTTTGACTATATTGAGATGATCATATTGTTTCTGTCTTTCATTTTACTCATATGGTGAATTATCTTTACTGATTTGCGAGTATTGAAATGTCCTTGCATCCATGCTATGAAACAGACTTGGCCATAATGTATTATAGTCTTAATATGTTCTTGAACCTTTGGTATGCAAATGTTTTGTGGAGAAATTTTTATCTATGTTCTTTAGGGAAATTAGTTTGTAGTTTTTTTAGTTTTGATATGAGAATACTATTGGTCTCATAGATTGAGTTTGGTAGCATTCCCTTTATATTTTGTGAAATAGTTTGATGGTGTTGGTCTCTGATCTTTCATAAAATTCTGAAAATATTAAGCAGTCTACCATTTTGGTCCTGGGCTTTTAATCATATGGAGACCTTTAATTACTGCCCCAATGCCATTGCTAGTTTTGTGTCTGTTTAAATTGTGTCTTCTGGTTTTAATTTTTATCAGTCATATTCATTTCTGTAATTATGTAATGCCTAGGTTTTCAAGCTTTTTGGAATATAAACTTTCATAGTATTCCCTAATGATCTTCAGGAGTTCATTGAGGCCAGGTATAATGAGTCAGTTTTCATTTCTAACTTTATTGATTTGAGTCTTTTCTTTCTTTTGGCTCATTTGGCTAGGTGATTGTCCATTTTGTTAACTTTTTCAAGGAATGACTCTTGGGATGGGTAATTTGGTATATTTTATCAGTCTGCATTTCATTAATTTTTGTCCAAATCTTAATTGTTTATTGAAAACTTCTTTATTTTAGTTTGACATTTTGTTGTTTTTCCAGCACCTTAAGTTGCATCATTCAATTGAGATCTCTCAGAATTTTTGACATGCATACATATGGCTAAAAATTTTCCTCTCAATAATCCTTCGATCATGTCCCAGAGTTATAGGTTGTGTTATACTTTTGTTTATCTCTAGAAGAAAATTAAATTACCTCCTAATTTCTTCAATGGCACATTGTTCAATTGAAGGTGTAATGTCCAGTCTGCTACTACTTGTATAGTTGTTGACGTTTCTCTTACTGTAGATAACTAGTTTATCACACTGTGGTCTTATAAACTATTAAAAAAAAAACTTTTTTTTTATTTGTTAAGGCCTGAGTTGTGGCTTATAGGATGGCCAGTTTTGGAGAAACTTCCATTTACAACCAAGAAAAATGTATAATCCCTAGTTTTTGGCTGGAATTCCCAAGGGAGTTAAATTCAGCAAATGTATAGTATAATTTTGCTTGTAAATATCTCACTTGGTTTTTGTTTAAAACACTTGTCTCAATATGTGAGTGGGATATTGAAGTAACCTGCCTTCATTGTGTCTGGACCTTTGTGAACTTTTCTATTAGCATTTGCTCTGTGAAATTGAAAGCCCCAATATTTGGTGTATAAATGTTTATATTTGTTACATCTTCTTGATGAGTTGTTCACTTTCTTGATATGTGGTATCTGTTTTTGCTTTGATTATCTTTGTTTTGAAGCTTACTTTGTCTGATATAAGAAGAGCCACAATTTGTTTTCTATTTCCATTTTCTTCATAGATTGCTTTCCATTCTTTGACCCTCATTCTGTGTATTTTTTTTTGCTAGCAATGTGAGTTTCTTGAGGACACCTGATAGTTGTGGTTTTATTTTTATCTGGTTAGTCTGTTTTCATTGGTGAGTTGAGACCATTTCCATTATATATTATATTTTACATTTTACATTTTGTTGAATGAAGTTCAGGTTGGTTGGGTTGTTGGCTTTGATGGCATGTAAAGAGTGTTGCACAAGGTTAACACATTCTCAAGTCTTCTTTGTTCCTCAGTTCCTTTCTTGGCAGGTATACTAACACACTTTCACACAGATTAACATGTTCTTCTTCTTCCTCTCTGTATCATATTCCTTTAGCAATTTTCTCAGGTGGTTTTTGGTTGTCATAAATTGCCTTAATCTGTGCTTGCCTTCAAATATTCTTATTTCTCTAGCACTTTTAAAAATTAATTTTGCAGAATATAGCACTCTTTGTTCAAAGTTGACTACTTTCAGGACCTACAATGTATTATTCTATGTTTTGTTTTTCAATTTTAGGATTGCTGAAGATAGCTCTGAAGTCATTTTGATGTCCTTGCCTTTTGTATTTAAGTTGGCATTTTTCCCTAATAGATTTAATATTGTGTCTTCCTCCTGTCTAGACATGTAGGAAAGACTGCTTTCACCTATAACTTTGGACTAAAGACCTCTATACGAACTGTCATATACAGGCCTAGCTGCCTGCTTCTGTTGGGACCCCAGTCTACCTCTCATGTTTCTTTGTTGAATGTTCTGCTTGGTTGACCTGATCTGTCCATGGGTAAGAGTGGGATAATACAGTCATCCACAATTACTATTGACATTATTCTGTGCCTCTGTACCCAGTAGTAATTGTCCAGCATAACTATATTTAGAATTATAACTTTCTTTATGGATTGATACCTTTATCAATATATATATATATTTAACTTTTATTAATCATCTATTCAGCAAATACAGGCAGTTTGGTACCATTATTAGGCTCATCCATGACATACCCCCTCCCTAATTGCCCCTCCTTGTTGATTTATATGGGTCATGCATTGTGGAGTTAGCCCACAGTTATTGGTATGATAAATGTCTCTGCATATCATGACCCAACATGTGGCTCTGACATAATTTCTGCCCCCTCTTCCGCAAGATTTCCCTGAGGTATGTTGGGTTCATTTTTGGACTGCTTCAGTTAGACCATGAGTTACTTGGACAGATATTGGTCATTTTATCCTGTCACCCACGTAGCACCTTCTGGCACTAGACATGCTGACGGTATGGGACTGACTCTCTCCTGGCATCCACCATGCCGTTCCATTTTATGTGTCAGCTGCATATGGAGTCTTCAGCAATAGGGTCTTACCACTGATCTTTGGTGGGTCATCAAGTACTCTGACAGAAATTTGTCATTCTTTTAGGAAACCTTGTAGGTTTCTCTGATCAAAGGCTCATTGGGGATGATAGCCCCATGCTGGTACTGGGAGTTACATGTCAGTGCCCACTAAGAAAATGAGGAAAAAGATAACTAATATACAAGAGTTAGGGAGGAGAGAGAGGGGTGAAGAGGGAGGGAAGGAAGATGTAGAAGATTTAGGTTAGACTTGATCCTATCTTCTCAAGTGTCTTGTGTTTGAGGTGTTTCCTATAAGGACCTGGTGAAGGTTCAGCCATTTGGTCTACCTTTTAGGAGTTAGAATTTTATGGTACCATTGCCATTTGGGTCTAGATTAGTGTTTCCCACCCCATCGATGCCCTCCCATCCCACCCCCTCCATCCTAGTGTCTAGGCCATGACATGCTTGCGGGGTACGTAAGGTATCTTGCATAGATTCAGGTTAGGGGCTGTAGATAAGTGAGACTATTTCTTGGGTGATTGGGTAAGTTCACTGAGAATGATCTGTTCTAGGCTCCACCATTTTTCCTCAAAATTCTTTGTGTCATTTTTCCTTACTGCTGTATAGAATTCCATTGTGTACATATACCACATCTTAGTTATCCATTCTTCTAGTGATGGACATCTGGATTTATTCCAGCTCTTAGCTATTACGAATTGTGCCACTACAAACATGGTTGAGCAAATCTCTCTGGCCTGTGGTTTGAAGGTTTTAGGGTAGATGCCCAGTAAGGGAATAACTGGGTCTGTTGGTATCTATATAGTGAGCTTTTTCAGGAGTCTCCATATTGCTTTCCAAAGTGGTTGTTCCATGCTACTTTCCCACTAACAGTGGATGAGTGTTCCTACTTCTCCACATCCTTGCCAGCATTAATTTTTGTTTGATTTTTTTTGATGTTTGCTGTCCTTATTGGGGTAAGGTGGAATCTCATAGTTGTTTTAATTTGCATTTCTCTGATGATTAGGGATAATGAACATTTTTTTAAGTGTGTTTGCCATTTGTGTTTCTTCCTGTGTGAACTGCCTGTTCAGCTCTTTGCCCCATTTTGTGAGTGGGGTGTTTGACTTCTTACTGTTTAGATTTTTGAGTTCTTTGTAGATTCTAGAGATTAGGCTTCTATCAGTTGGATAACCTGCAAATATTTTCTCCCATTCTATGGGTAATCCATTGCCTTTGCTTATTGTATGCGTGTCTGTAAAGAAACTCTTAAGCTTCATGTGATCCCATTGGTTGAGTGCCTGTTTAAGATCGTGAGCTACTGGGGTTTTGTTCACGAAGTCTTTTTCCATTCCTATATCATGGAAAGTACTTCCTAATTTTTCTTCCAGTAGTATTTGAGTTTCTGGTCTTATATTGAGGTCTTTGATCCATTTGGATTTGAGTGTAGTGTATGGAGAAATGTGTGGATCAAGTTTTAGTTTCCTGCATGTGGTTATCCAGTTTGTCCAGCACCATTTATTGAAGATGCTGTCTTTTCTCCAGCCTATATTTTTCAGGCCTTTGTCAAATATCAAGTAGCTATAGTTGCTTGACCCAAAGTCCAGGTCCTTAAGTCTATTCCATTGGTCTATGCTCCTGTTTTTATGCCAGTACCATGCTGTTTTTATTACTATGGCTTTGTAATATAGCTTTAGATCAGTTATGGTGATGCCGCCGGAGGAATTTCTTTTGCTGAGGATATGTTTGGATATATGAGGCCTTCTGCCTTTCTATATGAAATTTGAGATCATTTTTTCTATCTCTGTGAAAAACACTGTAAGGATTTTAATTGGAATTGTGTTAAATCTATATATTGCCTTTGGTAGGATTGTTATCTTCAAAATGTTAATTCTGCCTATCCAGGAGCATAGGAGGTCTTTCCATTTTCTCAAGTCCTCCTTAATTTCATTTTTGAGTGTTTTTATGTTTTCATTGTATAGATCTTTTACTACCTTGGTTAACATAATTCCAAGGATTTTGTTGTTGTTGTTGTTATTGAAAATGGGACCATGTCCCTTATTTCTTTCTCTGTATCTTTGTCATTTGCATATAGAAAGGCTACTGAATTTTGTGCATTGATTTTGTATCCTGTTACTTTGCTATAGGAGTTAATCACCTTCAGGAGTTTTAGGATGGAGTCTCTTGGGTCTCTTACATTTACAATCATGTCATAAGTGAATAGAGCTGACTTAACTTCTTACTTTACAAATTATATCCCTTTTATTTCCTTCTCCTGCCTTATTGCTTGAGCTAGGACTTCCAGTACACTATATTGAAAAGCAGAGGTGAGAGAGGACATCCCTGTCTTGTTCCTGATCTTAATGGGGATTCCTATAGTCTCTCTCCATTAATTATTATTTGGGCCTTTGGAACTTTGTATATTGCCTTTATTATGTTAAGATATGTACCAACCATGCCAATTCTCTCCAATGTTTTGATCATGAAGTGATGCTGTATCTTGTCACAGGCCTTTTCTACATCTATCAAAATGATCATGTGGTTTTTATGTTTAAGCTTGTTTATGTGGTGTATTACATTGACAGATTTCTGTATGTTGAACCACCCTTGTGTCTTGGAATGAATCCCACTGGTCAAGGTGGATAATGCTTTTGATGTGTTGTTGGAGTCGGTTTGTGAGTATTTTGTTCAGGATCTTTCCTTGCATCTAAGTTCATTTGGGAAATAGGCCCGTAGTTTTCTTTTCTTGTGGCATCTCTTCCTGGTTTGGGGATTATGGTGATACTAGCTTCATAAAAGAAGTTGGGAAGCTTTTCCTGTTCTTTAATTGTGTGGCACAGTTTTAGGAAGATTGGTTTGAGTTCCTCCATGAAGGTTTGATAGAATTTGGCTGAGAAGCCATCTGGTTCTGGACTCATCTTTTTGGGGAGGTTTTTTTATTACTTTTTAATCTCCATGAGTGTGATGAGTTCAGTGAGGTGATTAATCTGCTGTGAGTTTAGCTTTGATAGATGGTATGCATCCAGGAATTTATCCATCTCCTCCACATTATACAGTTTTGTGGAGTAGAGTTTTTTGAAATAAGTCCTGATGATTGTCCCAATTTCACTTATGTCTGTTTCCATTTGAATTTTGTTAATTTGATGCTTCACCTTTTTTTGCTTGATCAAATTGGCCAGGTGTTTGTCAATCTTGTTTATTTTTTCAAATAACCAGCTTTTTGTTTTATCAATTGTCTTAATTTTTTTCCTGGGATTATAATTCATTCATTTCTGCTTTGATTTTAATTATTTCTTTTCTTCTGGAGCTCTTTGAGTTGGATTTTTCTTGTTTTTCCAGTGTCTTTATGGGGATGGTTAGGCTACTGATTTGGGATATTTCTATCTTTTTTTTATGAAGGCATTGAGTTCTATGACTTTTCCCCTGAGGACTGCCTTTATTATGTCCCATAAGTTTTGGTATGATGTGTTCTCATTGTCATTCAATTCCAGGAATTTTGCAAATTCCCTTTTTATTTCATCCACTATCCATTTATTGTTTAATAGTGTGCTGTTCAGTTTTCAGGTGCCATTGGGATCCTTGGTCGGTCTTTTGTTGTTGATTTCCAGCAATATAGCATTGTGATCTGATATCATGCAGGGAATTATGTCAATTTTCCTGAATATGTGGAGGCAGTCTTTGTGACCCAATATATGGTCTATTTTGGAGAATGTTCCATGGGCTGCTGAGAAGAATGTGCAGTCTGCGGATTTGGGATGGAAAGTTCTGTAGATGTCCGTTAGGTCTAAGTGCTCTATGGTTTTGTTGAGCTCTCTTACTTCCCTGTTGAGTTTCCATTTGGATGATCTGTCTATTACTGATAATGGTGTATTGAAGTTAGTGGTTATTTCTGTTTTATTGTAAATTAGGTTTTTTTTTTTATGAACCGTGGTGTCCCTGTATTTGGTGCATACATATTTATGATTGTAATATCCTCTTGATGGATCATTCCCTTGATAAGTAGGAAGTAGCCTTCTTTGTCTCTTTTGATTATTTTTCATTTGAAGTCTATTTTATTCAGTATTAATATAGCTACACCTGCTTATTCTTATTCCCATTTACTTGGAATATTATTTTCCACTCTTTCACCCTGAGCAGGTGTCTGTCTTTAGTGGTAAAGTGGGTTTCTTGGAGGCAGCAGATTGAGGGGTCTAATTTATTGATCCATCCTTTTTGCTTGCGTCTCTTGATAGGTGAAATAAGGCCATTAATATTTAGGGTAATGACTGTGAGATTTGATTTGATCCCTGCCATGTTGTGGTGGTAGATGTATGTTGATGTTTTCATGGGCTTTGACGTTTTTTGTGCCTATTCTGGGTTTGGTTATTGTTATCTGCTTCTTGTAGGCATTTGAGTTTGTTTATTTGTTTCTTCTCTGTGGAGAAATTCTTGGAAATATTCTCTTGAACTGTTTCTTCTATCCTGTCTTCCAGATCAGAGTTTCTATCCTTCACTTTGCTGACTCTATTCTTGTGAGCCTCTAGAGAGTTCTGGACTTGTTCAATTAAGTTTGCATTTTCTACTACTTTTATATGTATTATTTCCATCACTCTGTCAAGCTCCCTTTTTACATCATTTTCTGATTTTCTTGATGATTCTTGGAATTCATCCTTGCATTTCTTTATGTCTTCATTTAGTGTGGGCAGCTTATTTTTAAGGTTCTCTTTTTTTCACTCTCCCTCAAATCTCTTAATTCTCTTTGAACTTCTTCTAGTCTATTATCAATTTTTTCTAGCTTAGTGATGGTAGCATCCACACAATTATCTGTCCTCTGTTGCTTTCCTGCAAGTTCTAGCAGTAGGTTGGTTAGGGTTGCATTGCTCATAGCTTTAATTTGATGTTCTGATCCTAATGACACTTCTGTTTTGGTTACATGTATTCCTTGTAGGACTGGGTGATCTACCTGGATTTTCTTGCATTTTATTTTTCATGGTATTTCTTTTGCGCTGTGGTCTACCCATGACAGTGTATGGACAGGTAGGTGTGTGGATCAGCCCAGGCTCTAGTGCAAGGGGAATCTGAGGCAGCCTGGGACAGTTGCCAAGCAGCCTGGACTTTGGCTCTCACTTGCCAAAGCCACCTATATACTGCCTGACAGGGGTGCCAAAGTTGCCTGAATTCTCAAGTGGTAAGGCTGCCAAAGCTGCCTGCCTTAGAGCCTGGAGGGGGACTGAGATACCAAGCCCTGAAGCTGCCCAAACTGGCTGGGAACACTGGGACCTGGAAACGGTCTGTGCTCCCCCGCCACAGAGGAGTGGGGGATGGCCAGGGACAGACAGGTAGGGGATGGCACCTGAGCTCCCACTAGTGAGAGACTCAGTCTGGGCTTGTGTGGCCCTTGCTGTAGGACTGGGCCCACTGAATGTGCAATCTGAGTGCAGAGGCACCTGCAGTGGCAGGCCCAGAGAGCAGAGAGCATGGCACAGTGACCCAGCAGTCCTAGATAAGAGCACAGCAACAGCCGGCTCAGCAGGCACAAGATCAGAGTATGGTGCAGCACCCTGGCAGGCACACGATCAGAGAACATCAGTGGCTGTTTGGAGGAGAGGGTGTGTACCCGCCCAAGAGGGGATCCGTGATTCCATGTTTTTCCCCCCCTCTGTGCCCTCCTACTGACAAGAAGACCTGGAAAACCCTTAATGTCTTGCCTTTCTTTCCCAGTTATTTTGCAGGGCAGCTAGGCGGTCGCCATCTTGGATGGAAGTCCCCTTTACCAATACTTAAAGGCTTTCTTTATCTCTTTTATGTTTGCTCAAAGTGTATTTTGTTTCAACAATCACTGAAAGTGTATATTTATTTCTGTCAGTTTCTTTCATTTGTTGTATACTTGATTATTTCTCATTTGTTACTTACTGTTCTAGAGGAATTTATTATTTCCTTGGGCCTCATGCATTTGCTGATCTTTCTTCTTTGTGTAGGGTTCCTCCATTTTTCTTCTGATGTGATGTGTGACCATGACATTTTCAAATATTTTTTTAATTTTTTTTATTTCTGTGTATTATATGAAGTTTTCCTTTCTCTGTCAATTTTGAAAAATATTTTGTTGGATATCACAATCTGAGTTAGCACCTATTTTCCTTCAGTGTTTGAAGAACTTCCTTCCATACCTGCTGGCTTTTAGTTTCTGTTGAAATTCTGTTCTTAATCTAAAGTGTTTTGACTTATATTATACTTGATATTTCTCTCTTGCAGCTTTCAGTATTCTTTCTTCATTCTGTCTAGACAATGTTTTAGGTATAATGTGATGTGGGGAGGTTCTTTCTTGTCTTGGGGTTTTAGTGTCTTAAATGACTCATATCTAGTTTTCCATTTTCCCCTTGTGTTTGGTCAAATTTAGGCCATGATTGTATGCCTTTTGGATGTGTTTCTCCATTGTTTATGACTATTAGTCATAATTTTTGCCTTTTAATGGTGCCCCAAAGATCTCACATAAAATAGTTGCACTGTCAACTCACTTTTTTATCCTTAATATTTAACTGAATATTATTATTCATTTACCTTTTCCTTTAGCTCTGATATTCTATGTTTCACATTTTCAACCTATTTGTGAGATATTGCACTGAGTTATTTTATTTGACGCACCAAGGGTGACATTTCTCTGAATATTAGTTTGACTCTATAAAATATTTCTATATTGTTATTGATTTATTTCGCATCCCATATTGACTTTCTTATTTAATTGAATTATGTTTTCCTATTTCTACTCATTTAGGAGTTTATTTGTTTTTTATTTCTTTGAATTTGTTGAACATTTCTATATTTTTAATTATTTTTATATTTTATTTTTGTTTATTTGTTTGAGAGTGAGTGAGAGAAAGAAAGATGGCAGGGGCGGGGGGGAGGGATGGGCATGTCAGGGTCTCCAGCTGCTACAAACAAACCCCAGATGCATGGGCCACCTTGTGCATCTGGTTTACATGAGTCCTGGGGAACCAAACCTGGGTCCTTTGCTTTTGCGCCAACCCAATATTTTATTTTTTGGTGTTTGATTGGTTTTCATCCATTTAATCAGCATTGGATTCATTAATGTAGTATTATTAACTCTTGGAGTGGTCATATCATCTTTGTTTTTCATGTTAGATGTGTTTTTGCATTAGATCACTTGGGATAGGCCATTGGTTATATTTATTTTTAATTTATTTTTTTTTCAACTGAAGTATTTGTTGTGTTACCTTAGATTAGGTTTGTAGGATAGCACTGTATATTGTAACATATCTGCTTATACATGTGGAGATGTACAGAAAGTAAAGTGGGATTAGCAATTAGTATATGAGCAGAGCTGTCCTTAGATAGGATTGGGGGGCATGGGAATTTACTATGGATTCTCTCCCTCTTTTCTTTATTACTTCTTTAAAGATTTTCTTTCTTTTTTTTTGCTATTGAAAATAATGTTTATTACTATTACACACTCATAGTATATCTGCTCTCCAGCATACCTGAATTAGTCCCTAAAAATTCTAGAAATTGGTGCATGGGACTTATCTACCATCTCCCAAACGTTCATCAGGTTTCTTTTTGAATTAGCCACATGCATAATCATTGAATCCTGTTTTCTGCATTAATAATTTAGGTAATATTTGGTTACCTGAGACTTATACCACCTTTGACGGAGATTACTTGGAGGTCTCTGGCTTTAGGAGTTATGTTTAATCAAGCCAGGAAACACTGTGTAATCACATGTGCTCTAGAATAAATATTACACATTCATAGAGTGTTTTAGGACTGTCTCAGTATACTTGTTCAAAGTAATCTATTATTGTTCAATTACTTTTGTTTTCCACAAAACTGAGAAGTGAACTGAATTTTAACCATTGAGTATAGGTCTGATAAGTGATAGCACCTATAATTATAATGTGAAAAGATGTATAAGACCTAGATCAATCAATTCTCTTCAACACAAACTGAAACATATTTTAGTGTATCAAAATGATAAAAGCACAACAAATCTGATGTTTAAATATTTCGGGACATTTATAAGCTGATATTGAACTCTTTGGTAATTAGAGATGGACCATTGTGGTAACATTTAACTAAAGGAAATCTGTTTACGACTGCCTGAGTTCATCAACATTTACAATATAGCTCAATACTTCATACCTAAATATATGAAATTAATCATAAGATCACACTTCAACAAGAATCATTTTATTTCTTTATTAATTTGTATAGTTTCTATGTCTCATGAAGTCTATCATAATTAAATATAAAATAATGAAAATGAATTATGATAAATGCACAATAGCAACACCTTTCTCATGTATCTTGCTTTCCATAATAAAATTTAAGTTAAAGGCATAATTAAAGTAGATACTCAAATTTGAGTATATTCATGTGTGTTGGTAAGTTTTATGGTTATGATGTGTATGCTTTACAAGAAAAGAAATAAAATACCAAAAGTAAATTCAAAACTGCATACATATGTAAATATAAAATCATAGCAAATTACAAAATTAAAAAAGCTAATAAATATCAAACATAGGCTTCCAGTCAAGATGGCATCTGCCTAAATGTGCTGCAACTCCTGGGAAGGAGAGGCAAGGAATTAGGGGGTCACTGGGACTTTCATGGGAGAGCAGTCTCTAACAGATCACCAGTGGGAGGCTGCAGAGAAGCAATAAAGGGACTCTTCTGATTCCCACACTCTCGGTAACGCACTAGTCCCCCAACCCCCTAAACAGACATCCTAGCCAGAGTCCCAACCTCAGGATAGTCTTGCAGTAACTGCAGGCAAGGAGACCACCAGACACAGGCAATTGCAGGGATCCACAGACTCCCCAGCATTGACAGATACACCCCACCTCCCTCAGGTCTTCAAACCCACCTCATCCCCACACTTTTGTCCCTCTCTGCTCCATCCCCACCCAACTTTACTTAGGAACTCCTCCACTCCACCCTGCCCTCCCTCAAATTCAACCTGCCTGCATGGCGGTCCTGCCCCCTGCAAATTCCTTCAGATGATGTGGCCTGCTCAGCACTGCGCCCATGTGAATTCTGACCTGCCACGCTCTGCCTCTGCTCTTCCCTTGCCCTGTGGGACTTCAGACCTGCTCTGTTGCACCCAGCCCTGCCCCTCCACAACATCTGACCCACTCCACTCTGCTGCACCCTGCCCTGCCCCCACACAACTTCCAACCTGCGCCACTCTCCCCAGCTCCTACCCCGCTCAATTTCAGACTTGCTCTGCTCCACTCCATCCCCTCTGACTTTGACTCACTCTGTTTGGCCCCCAGCCCCACCTCCTGCAAATTCAGACATGCTCTGCTCCACCCTGCCCCACCCCCATGTGACTCTTGACCTTCACTGCTCTGCACCAAGCCAGATGCCCTGCCCCCATGAGACCCATGTAATTTCAGATCTGCTCCACCCCCACCCCTGCACATGTCTCCACCCCCAGTGAGCAATACCACCTCCCCTGCCCATCAAGACCACAGTCCCAACTCCCCACTAAGGCCTGTCATGGGCAGACCACAACACAAAAAGGAATAACATAAAAAATCAATGCAATTAAATCCAATAAGATCTCCCAGTCCTATAATGGATGTCGCTAATCAAAACATAGAAGAGACAATAGGATCAGGACCCCAAAATGAAGTTATGAGCAATGCAACCCTGAACAAGCTATTGGTAGAACTTGCAGAAAAGCAGCCAAGGACTGATAATCATGTGGATGCTGCCATCACTAGACTAGACCTAATAGACAAGAAAATAGAAGGGGTACAAACACAGTTAAAGGATATAAGGTAAATAAAAAGAAAAAGAGGACCTAAAAAAATAGGTGGCTATGCTAAATGAAGACAAAGAAATGCAAGGAGGAATTCCAAGAAGCATCAAAAAAATCAGAAAATGATGGGAAAAGGGAACTTGATGGATGGAAACAATACATAGAAAATTAGTAGAAAATACAAACCTAATTCAACAAGTCCAAAACTCCTGAGAGGCTCTCAAGAATAAAGTCAGCCATGTGGAGGATAGAAAATCAGATATGGAAGACAAAACAGAAGAAACAGTTTGAGAGTGCAAAAGTTACAATACGTTCAAAAATTTCTGTGAACAGAACAAGAGGGTAATATGGGATACCCTCAAACTTCCTAACATTTGGATTATTACATCTTTCTATAATTTTTAGTTACATGCATGTTCAATCTTTTTCTCCTATGAGAAATGATTTTTCTAGATTTATTTATATAAAGGCAAGTTATTTTTCTTGATTGCAATGTTTTATTTATTATTTATACTTGGAGGCATAAAGCTTGAGTCTGCACACAATTCCTAAACTTTTTGAAAAGCACCACTAATGAATATAAGTGTAATAGATTATCAATAATGTAAGTCAATAATCAATAATCAATAACGCAAGTCTCTCAAAAGTCATTGATCTCTCCATTATCATACCACTTACCAAGTAATAATAATAATAATAATAATAGTAATAATAATGAGGAGGAGGAGGAGGAGAAGAAGAAGAAAGAAATGGAATGGAAAAAGACAGTTGCGTGAAACAATTATAGCTCAAATGTCATACTTCTCCAAAATGCTAAATGTTCATAGACATGATATGTTTCCCCAACATTTGTAAGACTCTATTTAGGCCAGAATGATCTCACAGAGATGAGAGGATTTGAGACCTGTTCTCCATTGGCTCAGTAATATCCTCCTTCATTTGGCTGTTAGTCACGGCTGTCTCTTCACTCTGGTGGTTGTTTCCTTTACTATGCTGAAAATTTGTAAACTTATGTAAATTTACTTGACAGTGCTTGGGATTATATATTATATTACCAAAGTACTTTCCAAAAAATACCTACTTCTATATCTTAAAGTGTTTTGAATGTTTTCCTCTAGCAGTTTCAGAATTTCAGGTGTCAAATTAAAGCCTTTGCTCTGTAATATTGATTTGCTTTCTCTTTATATCTCATCTAACTTTTCATGAGATACCATATTTTATATTGATACTTTGTTTTTTTGTCTCAAGCATGATTATAACTGCTCATTTACATACTTCTATGATAGATTCTTTAAATTCACCATTAGATAATTTTGTTATTTGTGTCATATTGGTGTTAGCATTTGTTGACATTTTTATTTTTATTAATCTCAGCTCTATCATTCTTTCCCTGACATGATAAAGCTTCCTGTTAGAGATTATAGGCCCTAATAAAACCTTTCTTCCTACCATCTGCTTTTGATTGTGTGTTTTGTCCTAGCAGTGTGGAGGTCGCTGCAAGAGAAAAGCTGGTACCAAACAGTGGGTTCTTGCCAAGGTAACCCTGACTCTGTGGTATCTGTTCCTTAGTTACTGATTTGTGAGAGGAATATGAAAGGATCTGCAATTTGGTACTAGGAACAGCTTGGAGTATGTACTATAAGAAGAACTTTATTGGCCTTCCTGCTAATATTTTAGATGATGTAATATAGATAAAATTGTAGATTTTGTAGGCCTGGCTTAGAAGAGGAGAAAAAAAATCATTGTCAGGACCAGACTAGAAGTAGTTTGTGTGACATGCTGACTTTTTCTTCCTTTCTCCTGAGAACTTGAACAAAGTTAAAATTAAAAGTAATGGAATGGGGTGCTTGGTAGGAAGAGCAGCAAAGGATATAAAGTTGACACACACAAAAAAATTAAAACTTTGTGATGGAAAATTGAGTTCAATTCAGCTAAAATTGTTTGAGATTGCAGTGGGATCAGAATGGGCTGGCTGCTCTGCACTGGGATAGGAAGAGTGCTGAATGCCTTTTCAACGGGAAGCTCTAGAAGGAAGTATTCTGGAAGAATTTCCTGCTCTTTACAGGCAGCTTCATTTCTCACTGGATTGTCAAAATCAGTAGTGTAGCTGGTACTGATTTTGGAAGTATGAAAAATATAAGGAAGAAAGGGTCAGTGGAGTTGCAGTACAGCTTTTTGGACAAGGCCACCAAAGAGAGCTGCTCATTCTGGCATGGTGGATCTACTCAGAAAGCAAATGCTACAGGTAGTGAGGTGGCATGTGGAACAGAGATTTCCTACAGATCTCAGATGCAAGACATGAAGTTTTTGGGATTTGATGTTTTGGCATGCTGAGTTTTGATCTTGTATATTAGTTCAATCTTGTATTTTTATGGATTATTTTATCAGTAAAGTTTACAGTGTGTCATTATTTGCATTAAACTTGTATTCTGATTTTACAGGCTCAAAGTTAAGAAACTTACTTGAGTCTTATAGGAGACTGGACTTTGAACTTTAAAATCATGTTAGAACAGGTAAAAGTTATGAGGCCTTTTAAAATTAGCCTAAATGTATTTTGTATTATGACATGGCCATATGTCTATGGGTGTAAGGAGTGGAATATTATGGTTTGAATGAAATGTTACTCATAGCCTCATATGTTCTGAATGCTTCAACCCCAGCTGGTGGCAATATGTGAGGTAGAGATTCCTGAATGCAGTGTACTGCTGGGTATGGGTTTAGGTATTTCATAGCCAAGCTTTCCCCTTGGCAGAGCTCAGAGCACTCTTGCTGCCCTTTGTCAGCTGCTGTGGCAAAAGGGATGTCCAGCCTCTGTTCTACCCTTCTTTCCTTGTCATGGCAAAACTTCCCCTCAAGACTATATGTGAAAACAAACCCTTTCTTCCCATAAATGCAATATGGGGGGTTTCAAAATCTACTGATTTTGTAAATAATTGCATTGCTTTGTCAGAACTTACATGGCTGTTACTTTGTCTTGATATTTCCTCTGCCAGACAAATTAGTCCATTATGTTTAAGTGTTTAAGTTCTTAGGGCACACACTACCTTTATCCCAGCTCCTGGTCATCCTTGTGCTCTAAAACTTCATGAGCTAGGCCTCTCACTCTCTCTGGCTTTCTCAGCATTCATGTTTTTGAGGCTCCCACTTAAATTGTCCATTAAGCACTGCTTACAAAATTTCAGGGATTTTCTTTTTGTTTTCCTTTCTTTTTTTTGTTTTTTGTTTTTTGTTTTTTGTTTTTTGAGGTAGGGTCTCACTCTAGCCCAGGCTGACCTGGAATTCACTAAGTAGTCTCAGGGTGGCCTCGAACTCATGGTGATCCTCCTACCTCTGCCTCCCAAGTGCTGGGATTAAAGGCATGTGCCACCATGCCCGGCTTCAGTGATTTTCTATAGCAAAGTTCCTTACTTCTATGTTCCTCCCCCAAACCAGTTCTAGTGGCCTACAAACAACATGGATTTATCACAACAATACTTTTTGTTGCTGTGAAAATTATCTGTCAAAAATCATTTTTAAGGAAGAAATAACTTATTTCTGTTTATAGTTCATGGTTATAGTGCATCATGTCAGGCAAGACCTCCCTCATAGTATTCCCAGAACCTTACATAATGTAGGCAAACTCTCACAGGTGACACTTGGTCCTGTTAGGTTGAAAATCTACATAAACCACCATTTTGCTTAAGATATTTTATGGCTTGCTATGTGTAGTTCACATTATTCACTGTCAAAGAAACTGGATGCATGCTTTGTGTGTCCATATTTTTTACCTATAGGGAATAAGCTATATTGTGGTGTATGAATAATAAAGAAAACCCAATCTATTACTTAACCTATTTATATTCTTTTCTTTTTCTAGTTTACTTATATTTGTGATATATATTGCACATGCACACACACACACACAAGTGTTCACACACAATTCTAAGTATTTTTTTTCACATTCTACAACTATAAATACAAATTACAAATGCAAAATATAGAATGTAAAATACAGCTAGTTAATTTTATTTTTTAAATTATTACACAAATTATTTTTTTTTATTTCTTAATAATTAATTAATTTGAGAAAAAAAAATGAGACAGAGAGAGAGAGAAGAAAAAGAAGAGAGAATGGGCACCCAGGGTCTCTAGCCACTGCAAATGAACTCCAGAAGAAGCACCACCTTGTGCATCTGACTTCTTGTGTATACTGGGGTATCAAACCTGGGTCCCTTTGCAAGCAAGCACCTTAAATGGTGCTCTGTAGCATTTACTTTTTTAACTTTAAAAAAAAATATTTTTGTTCATTTATTTATTTATTTGAGAGCAACACACACAGAGAGAAAGAGGCAGAGAGAGAGAGAGAGAGAGGGAGAGAAGGAGAGAGGGAGAGAGAGAATGGACATGCCAGGACCTCCAGGCACTGAAAGAACTCCAGACGCATGCACCCCCTTGTACATATGGCTAATGTAGGTCCTGGGGAATCAAGCCTCGAACCGGGGTTCTTAGGCTTCATAGGCAAGCGCTTAACCACTAAGCCATCTTGCCAGTCCTGTACCATTTATTTTTGACTTATTTGTTCTCCTGAAGATATTTTGAATCATATCAAATAATTTGCATATTATCATTTTATTTTAAACCCCATTCTTCCATGTTCTTTTAGGGAAATCATGTAGTATACTTGATTCTTTATAATTGTAAGCTTTCTGCTTTCCCACTTTGTTGCCCTGGTGTTTTTCAGGCATTTATACTAAAAAGTTAACAATTTTTCCCCTTTCTACATACTATTTTTTCAGAAAGTCATCCCTATTGCCCATTACCCCCAAAGTGGGTGAATTAAAGACCACATCCTGAGAGGAGAAGAGCACAGACTCTGTGGACCTATGTGAAAACCATCACGTTATATACAGTGGGCTTCAATTCATGTTTCCTTTATTTCCTGTGTCAGTCTGAATTTCTAGGAAGTAATCAAGTTAGAAAAGTAAACAATTGACTCATACATAGGAGCCACAAGGTGGGAAAGAGTATGGCCCACCACACAGAGTGACTGACTGCTATATTTATAACCTGTAACTCCATGGTGAAAACCAGTTACCCCACCAAAAAGCATACTCAGTGGAATGGGGGCACTGATATATGAATCAATGAGACAGCAATGTAAATGTTATAGTAATAAATGATATAATCACAGACCTACCAAAAATCTATGCTAACCAAAGCCCAAGTGTTATTGACATAATAATTGATACACAGACTAAGGTAACGAAACAATGAATCTGAATAATTTTCTACAGAATTTTCTAAATATCTATTTTTTTACAAATATTTTATGGAGAATCAAAGTATGAAAATACAGATAAAATAAGGAAACATAGCATCTAGAAGCCATAGATTGTTACTAGAAAATTTCCAGTATTAGTGATGGGATACCTTCCAGTGAGTTGTTGGTATGGGAGATTCCCTGATGCCCCCAAAACATTACAGGCTATTACCAAGGCTCTTCACTTCTTATCACAAATAGAAGGTAAGACCCTGTTTCAGAAGACTCCACATGCTTGGACTGCTAGGTCACTTATAATTCAAGTTGGAGCTGAGCTGAAAACCTCCTCTCTGTAGACAAATTGACAGAAATCTGGAGAAAGCTATTGCTGCATGCAGCTCCCTGGGAAAGAGAGAAGTTATCAGTGGAGACAAACAACAGTGGACATTGAAAGCCTTAAGTTGGACCCATCAGGCCAAATGAGTCAATAGGTGCAATAATGGCATGTATGTTATGGGAGAAACTAGGAAGAATGTAAGTGCCAAAGAAAGGATAGGACTCCTTACAATGCACTCTTCCAGACACAAAATGGCCTGGATATCCATGACCTTGGAGAGTCTTGTACTATCTACACAAGCACAATAAAATAAGAAATTTTGACATAAAAATAAAACAGAGACTGATTGAGAGGGGGAGAGATATGATGGATAATGGAGTTAGTTGTGAAGGAGAAAGTGGTGGAAGGGAATTACCAAGAATCATCTTGGTTTATAATTATTCAATTTGTCAATAATAAAAAATAAGTAAACACATTTTGAAACTTATCTTGCTCAACATATAACATTTAACTTAATCTCTACTGTGAACTTAATATTAACAATTAAATTACAAATATCTGGCAGAAGACATGAGTATATAGATTTATTTGTATATTTGTGTGTTTACAGACTTAAAACAGGCAAAATTTGGTGGGTCATCAAGTACTCTGACAGAAATCTGTCTTTCTTTTAGGAAACCTTGTAGGTTTCTATGATCAAAAGCTCATTGTGGATGGTAGCCACATGCTGGTACTGGGAGTTACAGGTCAGTGCCCACTAAGAAAATGAGGAAAAAGATAACTAATATAAAAGAGTTACAGAGAAGTGACACACACACAGAGAGAGACAGGAGCTGTAGAAGATTAAGGTCAGTCTTCATCATACCTTCTCCAATGTCTTGTGGCTCAGGTGTTCCCTCTAAGGGAGTGGTGAAGGTTCAGCCATTTGGGTTGCCTCTTAGTATGTAGAATTTTATGGTACCATTGCCATTTGGGTCTAGATTTGTGTTTCCTATTCCCTCCTTTGCCTTCCCCTCCCTCCCCACCCATGATGCTCACAAGTGCAATAGTGGCATAGAGCCATGGTGGGAAACCAACTACTCTTGATTCAGCTAACTGATCCCCTCAGTGGTATGGGACCATTGCTGGATCTGGGAAATAAGTCAGAACCATATCCAAACATAAGTCTGCTCTCCATCATCAAGACACCACCAATCATGGGCTACAAGAGGGCCTACACCTAATAAATTCTCTATAAAAAAAGTAAGGGTTATCTTATTTGTCTGGTGCTAACTTACTCTCTGTTGGAGAATCTGCTTCTCTTTTTCAGATAGATGGAAATCCTAAGGAGCCACCCCATCATACCTCCAAAGTGCCCTGGCTGAAACTAAGAACAACTGGCAAAACAAGCAAGGGTGCTGTTTTCTTGGTGAACCACACATAAGCAGACCAAAAATGAACCCAACATGGCTCAGGGAAATTTTGTGGAAAGGGGGAGGAAAGAATGTCAGAGCCACATGTTGGGTCATGATATACAGAGACATTTATTGTACCCATAACTGTGGGCTAACTCCAGAATGCATGACTCATATACCTCAACAAGAAGGGGCCAGAGGTAGGGAGTAGGACATGGATGATCCTAGCAAGGGTACCAAATTGACTGTATTCACTGACTACAAAACTAATTAATAATAAAAAAATAAAATAAATAATAGTAAATTATTAAATTAATTTAAATTGTAATCTTGCATTATTCAGAATATGTCACTAAGAAAATAAAAAACAATCCGGGACTCCATTTTCAAAGCATATATTTGGTAAAGGATTTTACCCAGAATATATATGGCTATCTACAATTCCAAAATAAGAATTAAAACAATAAAAATTTTTAATCAGGCAAACATTTGGAAAGATACTTCAGAAGGCATTGTATTTGAATGTTAAACAGCAGATAAATGGTTTCTACATAATCAGATAAATGGGTATCTTTCATTGTCAGCAAAAATGATATGATTTAACCCCCAAATGTTAGGATAAATATGAAACAGTTGCACGTTTTCTACATTACTGGAGGTACTAAGATATGAATCACAAACTTTGAAAGTATTTCATAAATTTCTTGTAAATCTAATGTTATATTTTATTGTGATTTTTATGTGAAATTAAAATGTGTGATGACACAAATACTCTTATAACATGTTTAAAGAGAAGCATTGTACTCACAGTAGGAAAAACCTGGGACAAATACAATCCAAATATTCAGCAAAATGCAAAAGGATAAATGAACAATGCTTTAAATTTTCTTGTCATGGACTATCTCCCACTGGGAAGATAAAAGATGAGGGAGAAGGAGAAAGATGGTGAGAGAGGAAGAAGAAGAAAGAAGAGGAGGAGGAAGATAAAAAAGAGGAGGACAATAAAAGAGAAGAGAGAAGCAGAAGAGAGGAGAACAGAAGAGGGAAGCTTGGCCAAAGCACAGAAGGGAGGTATATTTTATGAACTTTATATGGTTCCCTTTTGAATAAATATGGAAGAGAAAACTCAGCTTCCTATCTCACCAATCCAGGGTCAGCAGAGGACCAGGACAGGTACTAGATTTTGTAAGGAAATGACTTTGGCTAGTGCTATATAATAAGAAAGAAGTGATTTTATATAACCATACACAGTCCACATACCTCTATGCATACAAGTAAATAGAAATACATGTATATAAATAAAATATACTTATATTTTTATGTTCAATGACCTTAAGCATCCATAAATATATTTTATATGTTTCTACTTCCCTGTCCTTGGTATAGAAACTGAATGCTAGGAAAACAAAAATGAGCTGTCCAAAGATACTTTCAGGTAGGATGAAACATCCCCACTCTTGCTCTGAAGGCAGCATTTCTTCATCTTTAAATGAACATTATTATAGGTGTCACCTTTATTGCCCTTGCTTAAGTTACTGACTTTCAGTGTGACTATTTTAGGATATGTTTCTTTTATTTCTGTAGGGTAATCTGAATGGAAAGTAACTAGAAACTTTCAATTTAAAAATTCTGTCATTATTCTACCCATGTAACAGTGATTTTAATGAATTGAATGAAGATAATGAAGTCTTTAGATGGTAAAGAACACATACCAAATAAGCTTCCAAAGGCAGATAATAGAAGAATGTTCCCTTTAAGAGACATTGAACTGATACACATATTGATTGCAAGGCAGAAAAGAAATGTCTCACTCTTTATGTGCTCTGTCTATGTTGGGATCCCAGTTAAGTTTGCAGCCAGTTCAGTGGAATTGGAAAATTTGATAGGCATGCAAGCAAACATCAGAAATCCTTCATAAAACCAGACCTGAGTTGAGCTGAGAGCAGATGCCTGGCATTTCCCTCATCCTTTCCATGTCTAGATACTAATAACTAAAACATCCCATATTTATAGAGACTTGCAAACCAATTTAGAGAGAATTTAAGAAGTGTAGGCCCTTTTATAGCCCAAGAAGGGTGGGAGCTTGGTTATGGAGAAGAAACTCATGATTTGGACATAATTTGGATTTGTTTCCCAGTTCCAGATATGGGTTCCATTCCACTGAGAGAATCCGTTAGCCAATCCAAGAGCTGTTGGTTACCCACCATGGCTGTGTGACACAATTGCCCTTGGGTGAGCATCATATCAGGTTGTTTGCTTCTGAGTAGCTTGGGCAGATGTTGGCCATTTCCCCCCAGAAGCTCATTCAGCAAATTCTGGCACTAGTTGAGCTAACAGTCTGGGGACTGGCTCTCTTCCAGATTCTCATTTTCCAGATCTCTCCATTTTCCATACCAACAGCATATGGTGTCTTTAGCAGTAGGGTCTTACCCATAAACCATTGGTGGGTAATTAAGTGCTCTGATGGAAGTCTGTCATCTCTGGGGGGAATTCTGGTCAATATGGTGTCTGGCTAACACTTCCTCACACAGGGGAAAAAAAGGCAAGACCAGCGGGGATTTTAGGGTCAGTAGATTCTAGCAGACCTCTAGTGGGAGGGCATGAAGGAGCAAAGTAGGGAATCTGCTGGTTCCCATGTTCTCAGGTAGTCCATTAGTCCCCAAACCTCTCAAGAAGATGTCCCAGCTGCCATGCCACATACCCGGTGCCTCCTGAAATACCTGCAGGCTATGCAGACCCAGGCCAGCCAGCTCCCATTCCTCCCTTCCTCAGCTTTCTTCCCTTGCTCTGCCACTGGGACTGCCATCCCAGCTGCTGTCCCAGTCACCAGACCTCAGACCAGGTTCCTCCTGCACTACCCACAGGCTATGCGCACAAGGCCACCCAGGGCTCATATTCCTCCCTCCCTGCCCCCCTGGCTTCCCTTCCTCTTTCTGCCATCTGGACCCTGTTCCACTTGTAACCACAATCCCAGCCACTGTCCTGCTAGACCACAGGCCAGTTTTCTCCTGCAGTACTTGCAAGCTACACAGACCCAGGCAAGCTGGCTTACATTCTCCTCTCCCTCCCTCCTGTGGCTTTCCTGCCTCTTTCCATCATCAGGACCTCCATCCAATCAGGGACTGCCATCCCACCTGCCTGCTGCCAGTTATCATTCCTCCCTCCCTCCATCCCATGGCTTTCCTCCCTTTTTGTACCACCAGAACCTCCCCCCACCCCAACTATGCCACATTACTGACAGCAGCTGTCCCATCCCCCTCCGGCTTTGGACCCTGCAGTCCCATTTCCATCCTGCTTCACCTTGCCACCAGATCCATAGTAGTCCCATCCCCCTGACCTGCAATGTCACAGGACCCCACAGTCCCATCCCTTCTGCTTTGTGGTGACAGTGGCCCTCACAGTCCCATACCCTTACCCAGAAGCATCACAGGACTATGCAATCCCATCCTACCCCTTATGCCACCCCTCCACAACAGACTGCATTGGCCCATTCCCCCCTACTCCTGCCCCATGGAACCACCTGACAACACGGTCCCACACACCAAAGGACCAACCAGTGAGCCACTCCACCATGTCTTCAGCTCCCCAACACAGCTTCCTGGACTACTCCCATATGAGCAGACAGGCTCCATTGCCATCAGAAGCCTTATCTAGTCAAATGTAGAAGGGAATAATCACTGAAGACACTTCAATGGTCAATGCCAGTTTCCTCCTGAATTAAAAAAGATTCCCACACTGTGATGAGCAAACCATAGCACAAAAGTAATAACATGAAAAAGAAAATGGAAGTAAATCCAACAAGTTTGCTCAGTCCTATAATGGATGTCTCTAATCAAAACATAAAAGAGAAAAAAGAATCAGAATCTCAAAATGAAGACACAGTTATGTGACCCTGGCCAGGTAATTAGTAGAACTTGCAGAAAATCAACAAAGGTCCAACAATTGTATGAATGCTGTCCTTACTAGATTAGACCCAATAGAAAAACAAAACAAGCAAACATCAAGTCTTCTAAAGACAGTTAAATAATCTGTAGGAGAGTGCAACAACAACAAAAAAGAGGACCTCAATAATCAGCTGGCTAGGCTCAAGGAAGACATAAATAAATTCAAAGATAAATCTCAAGAAGCATTAAGAAAATCACAAAATTATGTGAAAAGGGAACTCAACAAATGGATTGATATTATATATAAAAGGCAATGGAAAATACAAACCAGGGCTGGAGGGATGGTTTTGTGGTTAAGGTGTTTGCCTGCAAAGTCAAAAGACCCAGGTTCAATTCCCCAGGCCCCACATTAACCAGATGCACAAGGGGGCGCATATGTCTGGAGTTTGTTTGCAGTGGCTGGACACCCTGAAACACACATTTTTTTTCTCTCTCTCTCCTTCTTTCTCTGTCAAATAAATAAATAAAATATATATTTTTTTAAGAAAAAGAAAATACAAACCAAATTGAATAAGTCCTAAACTCTATAGAAGCTCTCAAGAACAGAATCACTCAAGTGGCAGACAGAAACTCAGAACTGGAAGACAAGATAGAAGAAAGAGTTCTTGAGTCCAAAAGTTTCAATAAGTTTAAAAATTTTAGTGAAAACAACATGAGGGAACTATGGGATACCCTTAACTATTCCAACATTTGAATCATGGTTATACCATGAGGGAAAGAATTTCAGACCAAAGGCATGGAGAACTTAATCAACAAAATTATTGAAGAAAATATTTCCACCCACTCAAAAGAAAGTCCCATAAAGTTACAAGAATCTAACAGAACTCCAAACAGACTGGACCAAAGGATAAACTCTCCAAGATATACTATCATTTAGACTCTAAACATTAATAACAAAGAAAAAGTCCTAAAAGCAGCTAGGGAGAAACGATACATTACATATAAGGTAACCCTACCAGAATTACTTCAGACTTCACAATGAAAACCCTGAAAGCCAGAGGGCCTGGCATGGAACCCATCAAAGTCTAATATCCTACGGATTGCAATCCAAGCTACTCTACCCAGCAAAGGTATCCCTCAGAATATATGGTGAAAGAAAAACTATCTACAACAAAAGTCAGCTCAACAAATATATGAATACAAAGCCAAACCTACAGAGACTACTTCAGGGAATTCTGCACACAGAAGAGTCAAACAACCAACATCAAGTACCTACAAGAAGCAGATCACAATAACCAAACTCAGAGAAGGTGCAAAAAACTACAATGTCCAAGAAAACCCCAACTACATAAACCACCACAATATGGCAGGGACTAAATCAAACCTCACAGTTATTACCCTAAATAATAATGGTCTTAATTCACCCATCAAGAAACATAAGCTAACAGGGTAGATCAGAAAATTAGACCCCTCAATCTGCTGTCTTCAAGAAACCCATCTCACCACTAATGAAAGATACCTCCTCATTGTGAAAGGGTGGAAAATGGTAATCCAAGTAAATAGAAATAAAAACAAGGGGGGCTGGAGGGATGGCTTACTGCTTAAGGCATTGGTCCACAAAGCCAAAGGACCCAGGTTTGATTCCCTAGGACCCACGCTAGCCAGATGCACAAGGGGGCACACACATCTGGAGTTCATCTGCAGTGGCTGGAGGCCCTGGTGTGCCCATTCTCTCCTCTCTGTCTGTTTTATTTTATTCTCCCTCTCTCCCTTTTTCTCTGTCAAATAAATTTAAAAAAATAAAATAAAATCTTAAAAAAGTAAACAAGCAGGCATAGCTATATTAATATTGGATAAAATAGACTTCAAACCAAAATAATAAAAAAAGACAAAGAAGGCCACTTCTTACTTATCAAGGGAATGACCCAATAAGAAGCTACCATAATCATCAATCTTTATACACCAAACACAGGTGTTCCACAATTCATAAAACAAAACCTACTTGACAACAAAACAAAAATAAACACCAACACTCCCATGGTCGGGGACATCAATACTCCACCACCAGCAATAGATAGATCATCCAAACAGAAAATCATCAGGGAAGTAAGAGAGCTAAAAACACTGTAGATCAATTTGACCTAAGAGACATCTACAGGACATTCTAGCCAAATCCTACAGAATACACATTCTCAGAAGCTCATGGAACCTTCTCTAAAATAAACCGTATTCTGGGCCATAAAGCCTGCCTCCATATATTTAGGAAAACTGACATAATTTCCTGCATAATATCCGATCACAATTATGTAATGCTACAAATTAGAAACAAGAGATGGACCAGGAATCCCACCAGATCCTGGAGAATGAGCAGCAACAAACTTTTTAAACAATAAATGGGTAGTAGATGAAATATAAAATGAAATTGCAAAATTTCTAAAGATGAATAACAATGAGAACACATTGTACCAAAACTTATGGGACACAATAAAGGCAGTCCTTACTGGAAATTTTACAGCACTAAATGCCTTCATAAAAAAGACAGAGTGATCCCAAGTTAATAGCCTAACCATTCACATAAAGGCACTGGAAAAACAAGAAGAATCTAACCCAAAGAGGTCCAGATGGAAAGAAATAATCGAGATCAGAGCAGAAATCAATTAATTGGAAACTAAGAAAACAATTAACAAAATTGATAAAACAAAGAGATGGTTCTTTGAAAAAAAAATAAACAAGATTGATAATCCCCTGGAGAATTCAATCAAACAAAAAGTATATGCTGCAAATTAACAAAATTAGAAATGAAAATGGAGAATCACAACAGGCACAAGTGAAAGTGTAAGAAATATTAAAATTTATTTTATTTTATTTTTTTTAATTTTTATTTATTTGAGAGAGACAGACACACAGAGAGAAAGACAGATAGAGGGAGAGAGAGAGAATGGGTGCGCCAGGGCCTCCAGCCTCTGCAAACGCACTCCAGACACGTGTGCCCCCTTGTGCATCTGGCTAACGTGGGACCTGGGGAACCGAGCCTCGAACCGGGGTCCTTAGGCTTCACAGGCAAGCGCTTGACTGCTAAGCCATCTCTCCAGCCCTAGAATTTATTTTTATTTTCATTTATTTAGTTGAGAAGGACAGACAAAGAGAGAAAGAGGCAGAGAGAGAGAATGGGCACTCCAGGGCCTCCAGCCACTACAAACAACCTCCAGACTCGTGCGCCCCCTTGTGCATCTGGCTAAGGTGGGTCCTAGGAAACCGAGCCTCGAACCGGGGTCCTTAGGCTTCACAGGCAAGCGCTTAACTGCTAATCCATCTCTCCAGCCCTTAGAATTTATTTTTAAAAAAACCTCTACTCCACAAAATTGGATAATATGGAGAAAATGGAGGAATTCCTGTTCACATACCACCTACCAAAGCTAAATTTAGAGCAGATTAATCTCCTAAACAAACCTATCACACCCATTGAGATTGAAAAGATTGTGTATTAAAACCCTTAAATATAGTCTTTGTTTTAAATCTAGTCTGTGTTAGTTCAGTAGACTGCTCTAAGGCATGTAACATGGTCCTAATTTATTGATCTACTAAGCCTGACTAAAAATAATCATTGGAGAGTGATGCTTGTTAATACACACATATGATCCTAGCACTTGGGAGATCAAGGCAGGAAGATCATGAGATCAAGGACAGCTTTAGATATATAGTGAGATCTTATTTCAAGAAACCAATGACTAGTGTTGCAGATCAGTTGTAGAATGCTTATCAAGCATGTTTAAGGACCTGAGTTTCATCCTCAGAACCACAAAGTAAAATAAAATAGTAATTTAAATTATAAAAAAAGAGAGGATTTTTATGACTTAAATTTTATACTTAAATAACTCTTTATATTGACCTGGTGATAGATGATGTTCTTTGTTTTATAGGTATGGCAATGGATGGAAATATAGAAAATGATGAACATCCTATAAGATTTCACCACCTGAGAAATCTAGAGGTTGGTACAAAGCATGAGTTCATAAATTGTGCCTATTACACACACACACACACACACATATGGAAGGAGAAGGTGAGATAATTATTTTAATGATTTTATTTGACTCATGGGATTGTGAAGGTTTACAAAATCCAAATCCACAGAGCAAGTTAGTAAGATAGGAAACCAAGATAGATAGATAGATAGATAGATAGATAGATAGATAGATAGATAGATATTGATACAGTACTAGTCAAAGGCAGACTCCTGGCAGAATTTCTTCTCTTTATTAATTTATTTTGATTTTTCTATGTAGGGTCAGACTATAGTCCAGGTTGATCTGGATCTCAGTATGTAGTTTCCAGGTGGTCAGTAATTCACAATGATCCTACTACCTCTGCCTCCCACATGCTGGGATTAAGGAAGGGTGTGCCCCACCATGCCCAGTTCCATACTTCCTTCTTATTGAAGAAAATTTGTCTTGGTTCCTTTAAAGACTACAAGTGATTGGGTGAGGCCTATCTGCATTGTTGAGAGAAATCTGACTTGCTGAAAGTGAGATACCTCATAATTATTCATAAGAAACATTGTCCAAATCCTTGGACCCAGTGAAGCAGTCAAGTTGACATGCAGAATTGCCACCACACTTAAATCCAGTTTCTTGAACCATGAAAGTTTACCACAAATGAATGAATCAAAGCCAAGTTACCTCAGCTTTGTAAGCAACCTCTCATCTAACCATTATCACTAATTTTCTTCCTGTAGGTTCACTCTGACAACCAGCCCCTGCACATTGGTGGGCTGTGGAAATAATCCATTGAAATTCTAGGTGATATTTCAGGAAAAAGAAGCTGCTACTGATGGTTATACACACCAGTGTTAGAAGGCGAACCTAACTAAGATAACTAGGCATATTGGGCTCTCTTCTCTCATAGTTACACTGTGATCTGAGTAAGCAGAAGCTGTTTTCCAAAATTTTAATTGTAGATATATTTTCTGAATGTTTTTTTCTTTACATTCATCTGAAAGGGCAAAGGAGATAAAAATAAATTTTAAATTAGACTGCTGTTGCTACCTTTCATTGTTGGCACAAGACACCCAACCAAAAGCAGCCCATGGGAGGAAAGAGTTTATTTTTGTCTTACAGTCTCTAGGGGAAGCTCGATGGTGGCAGGGGAAAGGATGGCATGAGCAGGGGCTGGACATCACCTGTGCCACAGCAGGTGGGAAACACAGCAGGAGAGTGAGCCTAACAGTTGAAAGAGGAAGCTGGCTATAACACCAATAAATCTGCCCCCAACAGCACACCTCCTCCAGGAAGCTCCAGTTTCCAAAATGCCACCAGCTATCTGGGGACCTAGCATTCAGAAAACATGAGCTTATGGGAGTCACCTAAATCAAACCACCACGGAGGCAAATTATAAAAAATACATATGTAGACTTACACAATACTAGCATAAATGTGTTTCATTGTATATACCAAGCTTGCCTAGAACACATGATCCTGCCTCACTCTCTCTAGTGCTGAGATTACAGCAATTCACCAGCTCAGTTTGCGGCACACTTGAGAAACAGAAACAGCTTGTGTATCAGGTTATGGGGAAATGTTCTCTGACTGCAGAGAAGGACACAGATCAAGTAACACAGGAAATGTATGAATAATCTCCATTCTAAGCAGGGTGACAGAGATCAGGAGGTGAATGGAAGGAAAGGACAATTTCATCAATGTCACTAGCAATTCAAACCTTCAACAGTGAAAGTGTGGGCAGCTAGTCTCTTTCACCTAGGTGCATGACAGTTACATGCTAATTTCATTACTGCTTCTTCCCCATTTGAGTTGAAACCCACAACTTGCATTATCCAAACATTAATGAATGGAATTAGAGGCTGAAGGATCTGATTAGAAAAATCTTAAGTCTACTATAAGAGGCAAAATAAGTTTATTACTGTTTGTTTTGACTCTATTATAAATTAACACAAAGTATATTCCAACACCACGAATATATAATATCCCAATGTCTATAGCTCAGGAAACTGGGCCTAGCTGGGCCACAACAAAAATCAAGCTGTGTGCTGAAGTATTATTTTTCTGATCTTTGATCTTCATTAAAGTACACTGGCTTCTGGCAAGTTCATTTCACTGAAGATGTAGATCTGATATCTCCTATAGTTACTACTACAGTGTAGTACCTCAACTACTAGAGACTGCAATTTGGTCTCAGCCACATGAACCTTTACTCAACTTGAACATTTCTTCTAAGTCACTAGGGGAATGTGACTTATTTCGGATGTCTCCAGGCTCTTTTGAACATCTTAATTTGGCCAGGCCAATCTAGGATAATCTCACTTTTTATTAACTCCATGTCCACTGAATGTGGATGTACTCCTACAAAATCTACCCTACCAAACGCTGCAGCATAAATGTGGCATTTGTATATCACCTTATTTAGAGGGCTCTCAGGGCCTGGGAACCAACAATTACTTTGGAAAACAACTTAGAATTCTTCCTGACAGAGCAGAGATTGGGAGAAGAGGAAATTTTTGACACTGAGAGAGAATACACATAAGAAAGTAGTATCCTAGGAGTATAGATGGGAAGGAACTAACAATGCCAAACTGCATGGATTTTCCAAAACATCTATTATTGTTCATGTGTGAAAGAAAACTGATATCAAGGATACAAAATAATCTTGGTGAAGATGAATTCGTTCCATGCACCTCTGTATGAGGCTAATATACTCCTGAAGAATTAATCATGAAAAAATATTGTTTCAAATTTCTGTATTTCTTTGACAGCCATGGTAGGAAACCAACTGCTATTGATTTAGCTAACTGATCCCCTTAGTGGTACGGGACCCATAGCTGGAGCTGGGAAACAAGTCAGAACCATATCCAAGCATAAGCCTGCTCTCCACTATCAAGCTACCACCAATCATGGGCTACAGGAGGGCCTATACCTATAAAATTCTCTCTAAAATGTAAGGGTTATCTCATTTGTCTGGTGCTAACTTACTCTCCACTGGAGAATCTGCTTCTCTTTTTCAGGTAGATGTAGATCCTAAGGAGAGAGGCACCCCATCATACCTCAAAAGGGCCCCGGCTGAAACTAAGAACAATTGGCAAAGCAAGCAAGGGTGCTGTTTTCTTGGTGAACTGGGTACCAGAACAAGGGTGAAGAAAATCAACACAAAGGAAAATCAACTCCTACCAAATCAGAGATACAGAGAACCAGAGGCCCCCAACACCTCATCACTGAAGGAGACCAAAAATGAACCCAACATAGCTCAGGGAGATTTTGCAGAAGAGGGGACAGAAAGAATATCAGAGCCACATGTTGTGTCATGATATGCAGGCATTTATCCTACCCATAACTGTGGGCTGACTTCAGAAGGCATGACCCATATATCTCAACAAGGAGGGGTCAAGGGGAGGGGGTAGGTAGTGGATGAGCCTAATGATGGTACCAAATTGACTGTATTCACTGAGTACAAAACTAATTAATAAAAAAAAAGTCCGTATTTGTTTGGTATTGCAGTTACTTTCTTGTTGCTGGGACAAAACATATTATCAGAAGGAGTTTAGGGAAGGAAGGGATTTATAAGCTTCATCATGGTGGAGTAAACGTGATTAGAGCTTACAGATGGCATTGCATCACCACAGTAGCATGTAGAAAATAGTGAGAATTAGCTGGCAATTAAAATCTAGTGGGGCTGAACTAATGAACATCAAGGCCTTTATTAGTAACATACCTCCTCCATTAAGGCTCTCCTTCCTTAAAGCTCTGCCAGCTGGGGACTAAGTTTGAGGCTTAGTCACAAACACTTGAGGCAGTGATGTACATGTTATACACAAACCACACATATGAGGGATAAGGAGAATGGGAAAGGGTGTAGACATCAATCTATAGAGAAGCTTAGGAAATTATGGGACTGGAAAGGCATGAAATTACTTCCTAAATTACAGTGGAGAATCCATGTTTTGTTTTTACTCAAATAGTTCCAAAATTTTTATAAATATATTTGTATGTGTATATAATAAATATTAAAATAATATAGTTTATAATTATAGAAAGATAGGAAACTGGGAACTCTGATGAACTGCAAGTATAATAGACTATGACAGAAATTAAAGGTACTCTCACTTGATGACCCACCAAAGGTTAGTGGTAAGACCCTATTGCTGAAGACACCATATGCAGCTGACACGTAAAATGGAAAGGCATGGCTGGAAGCCAGGAGAGAGTCAGTCCCCAGACAGTCAGCATATCTAGTGCCAGAAGGTGCATGGGCGACTGGGGGAAATAACCAATATCTGTCTAAGCAACTCACGGTCTAACCTACTTAGCAACAAATGACTGGTTGTGATGCCCACACAAGTGCAATAGTGGCACACAGCCATGGTGGGGAATCAACTGCTCTTGATTTGGCTAACTGATCCCCTCAGTGGTATGGGACCCATAGCTGAAGCTGGGAAACAAGTCAAAATCATATCCAAACATAAACCCTCTCTCCAATATCAAGCTACCATCAATCATGGGCTACCAGAGGGCCTACACCTGTTGAAGTCTCTATAAAAAAAAGTAAGGGTTATCTCATTTGTCCTGGTGCTAACTTGCTCTCCGTTGGAGAATCTGCTTCTCTTTTTCAGATAGATGCAGATCCTAAGGAGAGAGCTGCCCCAACATACCTCAAAAGGGCCCTGGCTGAAACTAAGGAAAATTAGTGGAACAAGCAAGGGTGCTGTTTTCCTGATGGACCAGATACCAGCACAAAGGGGGAAGGAGAACAACACAGAAAAAAATCAACTCCTACCAAATCAGAGAGCCAGAGCCTCAGAGGCCCCCAACAACTCATCACTGAAGCAGACCAAAAATGAACCCAACATGGCTCAGGGAAATTTGTGGAAGAGGGTGTGGAAAGAATGTCAGAGCCACATGTTGGGTCAAGATATGCAGAGACATTTATAATACCAATAACTGTGGGCTATCTCCACAAGGCATGACCCATATACCTCAACAAGGAGGAGCCAATGGGGAGGGGATAGGTCATGGATTAGCCTAATAATGGTACCAAACTGCCTGTATTTGATGAAAACTAATTAAAAAAAGAAAAAAAAAGAAATTAAAGGTACTCTCTTCAGAAAGAAGGCACAATTAAAATTTATAGATGATCATGATTAGTCCAGGTAGCTTAAAACAGCCATGTAAAATTTCATGTAGTGAGTATATACTAAGTTAAGAGTTTTCTCATATAAAAATATTTTCAGAAAAATATTTAATTATCAAATAATTTACTTAACAGTAGAAAAGGAGCTGAAAATTTTTAGTTATAAATAATTCATCTTTGCATATTCTTAGCTCTGAAAGTAAAGAAGTATTAAACATTCACACTGACACATATTCTTTAACACACATATCAACATATGCTCCTATGTATGCATGCATGTATGCATGTATATATGTATATAATTATATGGCTGTTTGGTGTATTTGTTTGCATGGTTTAGTGCTAAGGTTTGAACTCATGATCTTGACCTTGTTAGGAAATTACCCTAGAATACAGGTGAAAATCTTATATTTAGTTGCATTCTAACCAAATATGATTTCAGAATTATTATTGTGTTTAGATTTTTAGGTATTTAACTTATAGGTCAAAACATATTGAAATACTTTAATGTATTCTAAAATTATTTTAAAAGTAAGAAAATACAAAATCTAGAGAAAATACTCACATGTCAAATAATAGTAACATGAAAATAATATAATTTCATAATTTGACTCAATATTTGAAAAAAAAATATTTTTTGAAATGATTTTGAATTTCTTGAGATCTATTCTTATGTTAATATGGGTGTGTCTATGTTTATAGATGTATATGTGTATATATAAATATTACATAAATGTAATTATATTCACTATGAAAAACATTTTTCTTATTAAGTGAAAACACAATTACAACAGTTTATAGCATAATAGCCTATTATACCAAACAAAATTTACTATATTGCTAATAACTATATCAGGCAGGCAACTGTTTCTTTATTACACTTTAATTTGAATAAGATTCAAACATTTAATTGATTCTCACTATACTGAGTAGTACACATCTTGGGATAATGATGTTTTCAAAAGACCTTGGCTTTTAATCATTATCAAACTCCCAAATTTACATTAGTGATAACCTCCCATCATGCCAAGTAACTTTTTATTATAAAATCCAATTAAAGCTTTGCTCTGTATGAATGCTGACATGCCATTCCATTTTCAAATTTTATAGTTAAGTCATTGTGCTTAATTTTAAAAAGTATGGTATTGGCTTGGGAAGAATTTTAATCAAAGAAAGTTATCTTTTTTTCTATTTAAATAGTAAAAGTATAAATTACCACAGAAAACTAATGCCCCTTCCATGGCTAGGCCATAAAATATCATATTTATCTTTGATTGCTTAATCAGTATAACTGGAAAAATAAATCCTGTGTTTATCATTTTGGGGGGGAATGTGAAGAAATTTTATTTCTCAATTTTTATTAACATTTTCCATGATTATAAAAAATATCCCAGGGCAATACCCTCTCCCCCGATTTTTGCCTTTAAAATTCCATTCTCCATCATATCCCCTCCCTGTCTCAATAAGCCTGTCTTTTATTTTGATGTCATGAACTTTTCCTCCTCTTATGATGATCTTGTGTAGGTAGTGTCAGGCACTATGAGGTCATGGATAACCAGGCCATTTTATGTCTGCAGGGAGCAGGTTGTAAGAAGTCCTACCCTTTTCTTGGCTCTTACATTCTTTCTACCATCTCTTCCATATTAGACCCTGAGCCTTGGAAGGTGTGATCGAAATGCTACTCAGTACTCCAGTCACTTCCTTCCAGCACTATGATACCTTCTGAGTTTTTCACTGCCATCTGAAAAGAGAAGATTCTGTAGCCAAAGTGAGAGTAGCACTAATATATAAGGGTATATATATTAAGAGAAGTGCTTACTGGGCAGTTTGATAAGCATAGTATATACATTTATCCAGACATCAGCAGATGTTACACCCCTAGAGCTCATGACTACCCCTGTTTTAAGTTTTCAGTATCAGGGATGTATTCCCTCCCATGGAGTGGGCCTCCAGTCCAATTGGAGGGTAGAGGGTTTCCACCATAACACATGTGCCACTACTGCACCTGTTGGCTCATTTGGCCTGGCTTGCCAATTATAAGGCTGGCAGTGTCCACTGTGGAGTATCTTCACTGGTGTTTTCCCTTTCTCCCATTGGACTGCATGCAAAATGGCCTCTTCTAGCTTTCTGTCAGTAGGTCTACATGGAGGAGATTATCAGCTCAGTTTTAGCAGGATTTCTCAGTGGCCTTGCAGCCAAAGTATGTGGAGTCTTCAGCAACAGGGTCTTACCATCTAATTCCTGGTGGGTAACCAAGGGCCTCAGCAATGGCCTATAATGTTTTGGGGGCATCAGCGACCTCCCTGGCCAACAACTCACTGGAAGGTATCCCATTCCTGACACTGAACATTTTCTAACAACAATCTAAGGCTCATGAGTGTTCCATTGTCCAAAACCAGAGGATTCCATATGATTTATTTGTATCCTCTTAGATTTGATTAGCCCTCCCTCCACCTTTCCTTTACACAATCTCTTCCCCTGACCTTACTTTAGTCCTTTTCACCCCTATTAATCTATTCTTCTACTTACATATATACAATGTCAACTTATTAAGTACCCTCCTCCCTTCCTTTCTCTTCCCTTTATTTCTCCTTTTTAACTTACTGGTCTCTGCTAGTGAGTTTTTTCCTTTTCACACAGAAGCCCAATAACCTGTAGCTATGATCCACATAGGAGACAGAACATGTGGTGCTTGGCTTTCTGGGCCTGGGTTACCTCACTCAGTATAATTCTTTTCAGATCCATCCATTTTCCTACAAATTTCATAACTTCATTTTTTCTTTACCACTGAGTAGAACTCCATTGTATAAATGTGCCATATCATCATTATCCACTCATCAACTGAGGAACATCTAGGCTGGTACCATTTCCCAGCTATTATGAATTGAGCAGCAATAAACATGGTTGGGCATGTACTTCTAAGAAAATGAGATGAGTTGTTAGGATATATGCCTAGGAGTGCTATACCTGGGTCATATGGTAGATCAATCTTTAGCTGTTTTAGGAACCTCCGCACTGATTTCCACAATGGCTGGACCAGATTGCATTCCCACCAGCAGTGTAGAAGGGTTCCTTTTTTTCCACATCCCCGCCAACATTTATGATCGTTTGTTTTCATGATGGTGGCCAATCTGACAGGAGTGAGATGGAATCTCAGTGTAGTTTTAATCAGCATTTCCCTGATGACTAGGGATGTAGAATATTTTCTTAGATGCTTATATGCCATCCTTATTTCTTCTTTTGAGAACTCTCTATTTAGCTCCATAGCCTATTTTTTTTAATTGGCTTGTCTGATTTCTTATTATTTAACTTTTGAGTTCTTTGTATATTCTAGATATTAATCCTCTATCAGATATAGAGCTTGCAAAGAGTTTTTCCTATTCTGCAGGTTGTCTCTTTGCTTTATTCACAGTGTCCTTTGCAGTACAAAATATTTTCATTTCAAAAATTTCATGAGGTCCCAGTGGTTTTATTAATCTATGGTTTTATTGCCTGAGCAATTGGGGTTATATTCAGAAAATATTTGTTAAGACCAATACATTGAAGGGTTTCCCCTACTTTTTCCTTTAGCAATTTCAGAGTTTCAGGTCTGATGTTAAGGTCTTTAGTCCATTTGGACTTAATTCTTGGGCATGGAGAGAGAGAAGAATCTATTTTCATCCTTCTACAGATACATATCCAGTTTTTCCAGCACCATTTGCTGAAGAGGCTGTCTTTTCTCCAATGAGTATTTTTGGCATTTTTATCTAATATCATGAATATCATGAGAAGTTTTGCATTTATGTTCATGAGAGAGATTAGTCTGTAATTTTCTTTTCTTTTGTTCTATGTTTGCCTGGTTTTGGTATCAGGGTGATGCTGGCCTCATAGAAGTTTTGTAGGATTTGTTCTTTTTCTATTTTATTGAAAACTTAAGAAGTAATGGTGTTAGTTCTTCCCTGAAGATCTGGTAAAATTCAGTAGTGAATCCATAAAACTATGGAATACTTCATGAATTTGTGTGTCATCCTTATGCAGGGACCATGCTAATCTCTGTATAGTTCCAATTTTAGTATATGTGCTGCCAAAGTGAACACTTAATTATCATTTTTAGGTGCTTTTTATTTGATACTCTTCCAGTTGTACTTCAAGAGGACAGATTCAAAACGTTTAAATGACATTGCATAGATTTTTAAGTAAAGCCAATTTCAATTTCCTTTTATTCAACCAACCTCTAAGGGCTGACCTGAGAAATCTTTAAAGCACGCAGGACTTTGAAATGTCACTGGAAGTTCTTTCTGACAGCAACATCTGCCCCAATTGCCACAGCAGCTCTTATTTCCAGAGTACTGTTTCAATGTACAAAACACTGAACATCCTGCTAGGACAAGGACACATTTCTCTTGGGGAAGTTTAGTTTTCTATTTTAAGAAGGAATTCAGGTGTAATGCCAAGTCTGTCCTAAATATCAATGAATGTCAGACAGAATTTTTTGTTTTTATTTCCTTTGGCCTTCTACTGATTTTTTTCTTTATTTCCTAAATAATTTTCTTTTGTTAAAAATATATCATGAACTATAAAGTTTTACTCATCCCAACTAGTCTAAGCATTGTCCTACTTACATTATGTATGTTGATTATTTAAATGTAGGGACTATTCAATTTAATGGAAAAAATTGAGGTTCAATAAAATTATGTTTAAAAATCTTGACCTTATTA